>NC_136065.1:288687489-291240693 GCF_964261635.1 Lissotriton helveticus
AATCGTTTTTGGCCACTATAGGTGGTGGCAGGGTATACTCAGACATGAGTCCCTTGCTCACTGCTCCATCAGGATTCAAGCAAGCCGGGCCGACAGAGGTGAAATGCCAGAAACCGGTCCCCGGTAGCGGTTTATGAATCGTTTTTGGCCACTATAGGTGTGGCAGGGTAATCGACCCCTTGCTCACTGCTCCATCAGGATTCAAGCAAGCCGGGCCGACGAGGCTGAAATGCCAGAAACCGGTCCCCGGTAGCTTGTCTCCTTTCTGGTGAAGAATTGGCTTGGTAGTTTGGTCTGCCCTGTTCCCATGATGCACTGGGCCAGGGACAGACTAATTTGCATATAGCCAGGTTCTGAGCTGGGATGGGGCAGTGAGCTAAATAACGGTGATGGATCAAGCCCTGATCTTTGGACTGGGTAAGAGTGGTCTGCTTAATTCAGACACTCTGTTCATCACCACCCCCTTTTCTGAATCGTTTTTGGCCACTATAGGTGTGGCAGGGTATACTCAGACATGAGTCCCTTGCTCACTGCTCCATCAGGATTCAAGCAAGCCGGGCCGACGAGGCTGAAATGCCAGAAACCGGTCCCCGGTAGCTTGTCTCCTTTCTGGTGAAGAATTGGCTTGGTAGTTTGGTCTGCCCTGTTCCCATGATGCACTGGGCCAGGGACAGACTAATTTGCATATAGCCAGGTTCTGAGCTGGGATGGGGCAGTGAGCTAAATAACGGTGATGGATCAAGCCCTGATCTTTGGACTGGGTAAGAGTGGTCTGCTTAATTCAGACACTCTGTTCATCACCACCCCCTTTTCTGAATCGTTTTTGGCCACTATAGGTGTGGCAGGGTATACTCAGACATGAGTCCCTTGCTCACTGCTCCATCAGGATTCAAGCAAGCCGGGCCGACGAGGCTGAAATGCCAGAAACCGGTCCCCGGTAGCTTGTCTCCTTTCTGGTGAAGAATTGGCTTGGTAGTTTGGTCTGCCCTGTTCCCATGATGCACTGGGCCAGGGACAGACAAATTTGCATATAGCCATGTTCTGAGCTGGGATGGGGCAGTGAGCTAAATAACGGTGATGGATCAAGCCCTGATCTTTGGACTGGGTAAGAGTGGTCTGCTTAATTCAGACACTCTGTTCATCACCACCCCCTTTTCTGAATCGTTTTTGGCCACTATAGGTGTGGCAGGGTATACTCAGACATGAGTCCCTTGCTCACTGCTCCATCAGGATTCAAGCAAGCCGGGCCGACGAGGCTGAAATGCCAGAAACCGGTCCCCGGTAGCTTGTCTCCTTTCTGGTGAAGAATTGGCTTGGTAGTTTGGTCTGCCCTGTTCCCATGATGCACTGGGCCAGGGACAGACTAATTTGCATATAGCCAGGTTCTGAGCTGGGATGGGGCAGTGAGCTAAATAACGGTGATGGATCAAGCCCTGATCTTTGGACTGGGTAAGAGTGGTCTGCTTAATTCAGACACTCTGTTCATCACCACCCCCTTTTCTGATTCGTTTTTGGCCACTATAGGTGTGGCAGGGTATACTCAGACATGAGTCCCTTGCTCACTGCTCCATCAGGATTCAAGCAAGCCGGGCCGACGAGGCTGAAATGCCAGAAACCGGTCCCCGGTAGCTTGTCTCCTTTCTGGTGAAGAATTGGCTTGGTAGTTTGGTCTGCCCTGTTCCCATGATGCACTGGGCCAGGGACAGACTAATTTGCTTATAGCCAGGTTCTGAGCTGGGATGGGGCAGTGAGCTAAATAACGGTGATGGATCAAGCCCTGATCTTTGGACTGGGTAAGAGTGGTCTGCTTAATTCAGACACTCTGTTCATCACCACCCCCTTTTCTGAATCGTTTTTGGCCACTATAGGTGTGGCAGGGTATACTCAGACATGAGTCCCTTGCTCACTGCTCCATCAGGATTCAAGCAAGCCGGCCGACGAGGCTGAAATGCCAGAAACCGGTCCCCGGTAGCTTGTCTCCTTTCTGGTGAAGAATTGGCTTGGTAGTTTGGTCTGCCCTGTTCCCATGATGCACTGGGCCAGGGACAGACTAATTTGCATATAGCCAGGTTCTGAGCTGGGATGGGGCAGTGAGCTAAATAACGGTGATGGATCAAGCCCTGATCTTTGGACTGGGTAAGAGTGGTCTGCTTAATTCAGACACTCTGTTCATCACCACCCCCTTTTCTGAATCGTTTTTGGCCACTATAGGTGTGGCAGGGTATACTCAGACATGAGTCCCTTGCTCACTGCTCCATCAGGATTCAAGCAAGCCGGGCCGACGAGGCTGAAATGCCAGAAACCGGTCCCCGGTAGCTTGTCTCCTTTCTGGTGAAGAATTGGCTTGGTAGTTTGGTCTGCCCTGTTCCCATGATGCACTGGGCCAGGGACAGACTAATTTGCATATAGCCAGGTTCTGAGCTGGGATGGGGCAGTGAGCTAAATAACGGTGATGGATCAAGCCCTGATCTTTGGACTGGGTAAGAGTGGTCTGCTTAATTCAGACACTCTGTTCATCACCACCCCCTTTTCTGAATCGTTTTTGGCCACTATAGGTGTGGCAGGGTATACTCAGACATGAGTCCCTTGCTCACTGCTCCATCAGGATTCAAGCAAGCCGGGCCGACGAGGCTGAAATGCCAGAAACCGGTCCCTGGTAGCTTGTCTCCTTTCTGGTGAAGAATTGGCTTGGTAGTTTGGTCTGCCCTGTTCCCATGATGCACTGGGCCAGGGACAGACTAATTTGCATATAGCCAGGTTCTGAGCTGGGATGGGGCAGTGAGCTAAATAACGGTGATGGATCAAGCCCTGATCTTTGGACTGGGTAAGAGTGGTCTGCTTAATTCAGACACTCTGTTCATCACCACCCCCTTTTCTGAATCGTTTTTGGCCACTATAGGTGTGGCAGGGTATACTCAGACATGAGTCCCTTGCTCACTGCTCCATCAGGATTCAAGCAAGCCGGGCCGACGAGGCTGAAATGCCAGAAACCGGTCCCCGGTAGCTTGTCTCCTTTCTGGTGAAGAATTGGCTTGGTAGTTTGGTCTGCCCTGTTCCCATGATGCACTGGGCCAGGGACAGACTAATTTGCATATAGCCAGGTTCTGAGCTGGGATGGGGCAGTGAGCTAAATAACGGTGATGGATCAAGCCCTGATCTTTGGACTGGGTAAGAGTGGTCTGCTTAATTCAGACACTCTGTTCATCACCACCCCCTTTTCTGAATCGTTTTTGGCCACTATAGGTGTGGCAGGGTATACTCAGACATGAGTCCCTTGCTCACTGCTCCATCAGGATTCAAGCAAGCCGGGCCGACGAGGCTGAAATGCCAGAAACCGGTCCCCGGTAGCTTGTCTCCTTTCTGGTGAAGAATTGGCTTGGTAGTTTGGTCTGCCCTGTTCCCATGATGCACTGGGCCAGGGACAGACTAATTTGCATATAGCCAGGTTCTGAGCTGGGATGGGGCAGTGAGCTAAATAACGGTGATGGATCAAGCCCTGATCTTTGGACTGGGTAAGAGTGGTCTGCTTAATTCAGACACTCTGTTCATCACCACCCCCTTTTCTGAATCGTTTTTGGCCACTATAGGTGTGGCAGGGTATACTCAGACATGAGTCCCTTGCTCACTGCTCCATCAGGATTCAAGCAAGCCGGGCCGACGAGGCTGAAATGCCAGAAACCGGTCCCCGGTAGCTTGTCTCCTTTCTGGTGAAGAATTGGCTTGGTAGTTTGGTCTGCCCTGTTCCCATGATGCACTGGGCCAGGGACAGACTAATTTGCATATAGCCAGGTTCTGAGCTGGGATGGGGCAGTGAGCTAAATAACGGTGATGGATCAAGCCCTGATCTTTGGACTGGGTAAGAGTGGTCTGCTTAATTCAGACACTCTGTTCATCACCACCCCCTTTTCTGAATCGTTTTTGGCCACTATAGGTGTGGCAGGGTATACTCAGACATGAGTCCCTTGCTCACTGCTCCATCAGGATTCAAGCAAGCCGGGCCGACGAGGCTGAAATGCCAGAAACCGGTCCCCGGTAGCTTGTCTCCTTTCTGGTGAAGAATTGGCTTGGTAGTTTGGTCTGCCCTGTTCCCATGATGCACTGGGCCAGGGACAGACTAATTTGCATATAGCCAGGTTCTGAGCTGGGATGGGGCAGTGAGCTAAATAACGGTGATGGATCAAGCCCTGATCTTTGAACTGGGTAAGAGTGGTCTGCTTAATTCAGACACTCTGTTCATCACCACCCCCTTTTCTGAATCGTTTTTGGCCACTATAGGTGTGGCAGGGTATACTCAGACATGAGTCCCTTGCTCACTGCTCCATCAGGATTCAAGCAAGCCGGGCCGACGAGGCTGAAATGCCAGAAACCGGTCCCCGGTAGCTTGTCTCCTTTCTGGTGAAGAATTGGCTTGGTAGTTTGGTCTGCCCTGTTCCCATGATGCACTGGGCCAGGGACAGACTAATTTGCATATAGCCAGGTTCTGAGCTGGGATGGGGCAGTGAGCTAAATAACGGTGATGGATCAAGCCCTGATCTTTGGACTGGGTAAGAGTGGTCTGCTTAATTCAGACACTCTGTTCATCACCACCCCCTTTTCTGAATCGTTTTTGGCCACTATAGGTGTGGCAGGGTATACTCAGACATGAGTCCCTTGCTCACTGCTCCATCAGGATTCAAGCAAGCCGGGCCGACGAGGCTGAAATGCCAGAAACCGGTCCCCGGTAGCTTGTCTCCTTTCTGGTGAAGAATTGGCTTGGTAGTTTGGTCTGCCCTGTTCCCATGATGCACTGGGCCAGGGACAGACTAATTTGCATATAGCCAGGTTCTGAGCTGGGATGGGGCAGTGAGCTAAATAACGGTGATGGATCAAGCCCTGATCTTTGGACTGGGTAAGAGTGGTCTGCTTAATTCAGACACTCTGTTCATCACCACCCCCTTTTCTGAATCGTTTTTGGCCACTATAGGTGTGGCAGGGTATAGTCAGACATGAGTCCCTTGCTCACTGCTCCATCAGGATTAAAGCAAGCCGGGCCGACGAGGCTGAAATGCCAGAAACCGGTCCCCGGTAGCTTGTCTCCTTTCTGGTGAAGAATTGGCTTGGTAGTTTGGTCTGCCCTGTTCCCATGATGCACTGGGCCAGGGACAGACTATTTTGCATATAGCCAGGTTCTGAGCTGGGATGGGGCAGTGAGCTAAATAACGGTGATGGATCAAGCCCTGATCTTTGGACTGGGTAAGAGTGGTCTGCTTAATTCAGACACTCTGTTCATCACCACCCCCTTTTCTGAATCGTTTTTGGCCACTATAGGTGTGGCAGGGTATACTCAGACATGAGTCCCTTGCTCACTGCTCCATCAGGATTCAAGCAAGCCGGGCCGACGAGGCTGAAATGCCAGAAACCGGTCCCCGGTAGCTTGTCTCCTTTCTGGTGAAGAATTGGCTTGGTAGTTTGGTCTGCCCTGTTCCCATGATGCACTGGGCCAGGGACAGACTAATTTGCATATAGCCAGGTTCTGAGCTGGGATGGGGCAGTGAGCTAAATAACGGTGATGGATCAAGCCCTGATCTTTGGACTGGGTAAGAGTGGTCTGCTTAATTCAGACACTCTGTTCATCACCACCCCCTTTTCTGAATCGTTTTTGGCCACTATAGGTGTGGCAGGGTATACTCAGACATGAGTCCCTTGCTCACTGCTCCATCAGGATTCAAGCAAGCCGGGCCGACGAGGCTGTAATGCCAGAAACCGGTCCCCGGTAGCTTGTCTCCTTTCTGGTGAAGAATTGGCTTGGTAGTTTGGTCTGCCCTGTTCCCATGATGCACTGGGCCAGGGACAGACTAATTTGCATATAGCCAGGTTCTGAGCTGGGATGGGGCAGTGAGCTAAATAACGGTGATGGATCAAGCCCTGATCTTTGGACTGGGTAAGAGTGGTCTGCTTAATTCAGACACTCTGTTCATCACCACCCCCTTTTCTGAATCGTTTTTGGCCACTATAGGTGTGGCAGGGTATACTCAGACATGAGTCCCTTGCTCACTGCTCCATCAGGATTCAAGCAAGCCGGGCCGACGAGGCTGAAATGCCAGAAACCGGTCCCCGGTAGCTTGTCTCCTTTCTGGTGAAGAATTGGCTTGGTAGTTTGGTCTGCCCTGTTCCCATGATGCACTGGGCCAGGGACAGACTAATTTGCATATAGCCAGGTTCTGAGCTGGGATGGGGCAGTGAGCTAAATAACGGTGATGGATCAAGCCCTGATCTTTGGACTGGGTAAGAGTGGTCTGCTTAATTCAGACACTCTGTTCATCACCACCCCCTTTTCTGAATCGTTTTTGGCCACTATAGGTGTGGCAGGGTATACTCAGACATGAGTCCCTTGCTCACTGCTCCATCAGGATTCAAGCAAGCCGGGCCGACGAGGCTGTAATGTCAGAAACCGGTCCCCGGTAGCTTGTCTCCTTTCTGGTGAAGAATTGGCTTGGTAGTTTGGTCTGCCCTGTTCCCATGATGCACTGGGCCAGGGACAGACTAATTTGCATATAGCCAGGTTCTGAGCTGGGATGGGGCAGTGAGCTAAATAACGGTGATGGATCAAGCCCTGATCTTTGGACTGGGTAAGAGTGGTCTGCTTAATTCAGACACTCTGTTCATCACCACCCCCTTTTCTGAATCGTTTTTGGCCACTATAGGTGTGGCAGGGTATACTCAGACATGAGTCCCTTGCTCACTGCTCCATCAGGATTCAAGCAAGCCGGGCCGACGAGGCTGTAATGCCAGAAACCGGTCCCCGGTAGCTTGTCTCCTTTCTGGTGAAGAATTGGCTTGGTAGTTTGGTCTGCCCTGTTCCCATGATGCACTGGGCCAGGGACAGACTAATTTGCATATAGCCAGGTTCTGAGCTGGGATGGGGCAGTGAGCTAAATAACGGTGATGGATCAAGCCCTGATCTTTGGACTGGGTAAGAGTGGTCTGCTTAATTCAGACACTCTGTTCATCACCACCCCCTTTTCTGATTCGTTTTTGGCCACTATAGGTGTGGCAGGGTATACTCAGACATGAGTCCCTTGCTCACTGCTCCATCAGGATTCAAGCAAGCCGGGCCGACGAGGCTGAAATGCCAGAAACCGGTCCCCGGTAGCTTGTCTCCTTTCTGGTGAAGAATTGGCTTGGTAGTTTGGTCTGCCCTGTTCCCATGATGCACTGGGCCAGGGACAGACTAATTTGCTTATAGCCAGGTTCTGAGCTGGGATGGGGCAGTGAGCTAAATAACGGTGATGGATCAAGCCCTGATCTTTGGACTGGGTAAGAGTGGTCTGCTTAATTCAGACACTCTGTTCATCACCACCCCCTTTTCTGAATCGTTTTTGGCCACTATAGGTGTGGCAGGGTATACTCAGACATGAGTCCCTTGCTCACTGCTCCATCAGGATTCAAGCAAGCCGGCCGACGAGGCTGAAATGCCAGAAACCGGTCCCCGGTAGCTTGTCTCCTTTCTGGTGAAGAATTGGCTTGGTAGTTTGGTCTGCCCTGTTCCCATGATGCACTGGGCCAGGGACAGACTAATTTGCATATAGCCAGGTTCTGAGCTGGGATGGGGCAGTGAGCTAAATAACGGTGATGGATCAAGCCCTGATCTTTGGACTGGGTAAGAGTGGTCTGCTTAATTCAGACACTCTGTTCATCACCACCCCCTTTTCTGAATCGTTTTTGGCCACTATAGGTGTGGCAGGGTATACTCAGACATGAGTCCCTTGCTCACTGCTCCATCAGGATTCAAGCAAGCCGGGCCGACGAGGCTGAAATGCCAGAAACCGGTCCCCGGTAGCTTGTCTCCTTTCTGGTGAAGAATTGGCTTGGTAGTTTGGTCTGCCCTGTTCCCATGATGCACTGGGCCAGGGACAGACTAATTTGCATATAGCCAGGTTCTGAGCTGGGATGGGGCAGTGAGCTAAATAACGGTGATGGATCAAGCCCTGATCTTTGGACTGGGTAAGAGTGGTCTGCTTAATTCAGACACTCTGTTCATCACCACCCCCTTTTCTGAATCGTTTTTGGCCACTATAGGTGTGGCAGGGTATACTCAGACATGAGTCCCTTGCTCACTGCTCCATCAGGATTCAAGCAAGCCGGGCCGACGAGGCTGAAATGCCAGAAACCGGTCCCTGGTAGCTTGTCTCCTTTCTGGTGAAGAATTGGCTTGGTAGTTTGGTCTGCCCTGTTCCCATGATGCACTGGGCCAGGGACAGACTAATTTGCATATAGCCAGGTTCTGAGCTGGGATGGGGCAGTGAGCTAAATAACGGTGATGGATCAAGCCCTGATCTTTGGACTGGGTAAGAGTGGTCTGCTTAATTCAGACACTCTGTTCATCACCACCCCCTTTTCTGAATCGTTTTTGGCCACTATAGGTGTGGCAGGGTATACTCAGACATGAGTCCCTTGCTCACTGCTCCATCAGGATTCAAGCAAGCCGGGCCGACGAGGCTGAAATGCCAGAAACCGGTCCCCGGTAGCTTGTCTCCTTTCTGGTGAAGAATTGGCTTGGTAGTTTGGTCTGCCCTGTTCCCATGATGCACTGGGCCAGGGACAGACTAATTTGCATATAGCCAGGTTCTGAGCTGGGATGGGGCAGTGAGCTAAATAACGGTGATGGATCAAGCCCTGATCTTTGGACTGGGTAAGAGTGGTCTGCTTAATTCAGACACTCTGTTCATCACCACCCCCTTTTCTGAATCGTTTTTGGCCACTATAGGTGTGGCAGGGTATACTCAGACATGAGTCCCTTGCTCACTGCTCCATCAGGATTCAAGCAAGCCGGGCCGACGAGGCTGAAATGCCAGAAACCGGTCCCCGGTAGCTTGTCTCCTTTCTGGTGAAGAATTGGCTTGGTAGTTTGGTCTGCCCTGTTCCCATGATGCACTGGGCCAGGGACAGACTAATTTGCATATAGCCAGGTTCTGAGCTGGGATGGGGCAGTGAGCTAAATAACGGTGATGGATCAAGCCCTGATCTTTGGACTGGGTAAGAGTGGTCTGCTTAATTCAGACACTCTGTTCATCACCACCCCCTTTTCTGAATCGTTTTTGGCCACTATAGGTGTGGCAGGGTATACTCAGACATGAGTCCCTTGCTCACTGCTCCATCAGGATTCAAGCAAGCCGGGCCGACGAGGCTGAAATGCCAGAAACCGGTCCCCGGTAGCTTGTCTCCTTTCTGGTGAAGAATTGGCTTGGTAGTTTGGTCTGCCCTGTTCCCATGATGCACTGGGCCAGGGACAGACTAATTTGCATATAGCCAGGTTCTGAGCTGGGATGGGGCAGTGAGCTAAATAACGGTGATGGATCAAGCCCTGATCTTTGGACTGGGTAAGAGTGGTCTGCTTAATTCAGACACTCTGTTCATCACCACCCCCTTTTCTGAATCGTTTTTGGCCACTATAGGTGTGGCAGGGTATACTCAGACATGAGTCCCTTGCTCACTGCTCCATCAGGATTCAAGCAAGCCGGGCCGACGAGGCTGAAATGCCAGAAACCGGTCCCCGGTAGCTTGTCTCCTTTCTGGTGAAGAATTGGCTTGGTAGTTTGGTCTGCCCTGTTCCCATGATGCACTGGGCCAGGGACAGACTAATTTGCATATAGCCAGGTTCTGAGCTGGGATGGGGCAGTGAGCTAAATAACGGTGATGGATCAAGCCCTGATCTTTGAACTGGGTAAGAGTGGTCTGCTTAATTCAGACACTCTGTTCATCACCACCCCCTTTTCTGAATCGTTTTTGGCCACTATAGGTGTGGCAGGGTATACTCAGACATGAGTCCCTTGCTCACTGCTCCATCAGGATTCAAGCAAGCCGGGCCGACGAGGCTGAAATGCCAGAAACCGGTCCCCGGTAGCTTGTCTCCTTTCTGGTGAAGAATTGGCTTGGTAGTTTGGTCTGCCCTGTTCCCATGATGCACTGGGCCAGGGACAGACTAATTTGCATATAGCCAGGTTCTGAGCTGGGATGGGGCAGTGAGCTAAATAACGGTGATGGATCAAGCCCTGATCTTTGGACTGGGTAAGAGTGGTCTGCTTAATTCAGACACTCTGTTCATCACCACCCCCTTTTCTGAATCGTTTTTGGCCACTATAGGTGTGGCAGGGTATACTCAGACATGAGTCCCTTGCTCACTGCTCCATCAGGATTCAAGCAAGCCGGGCCGACGAGGCTGAAATGCCAGAAACCGGTCCCCGGTAGCTTGTCTCCTTTCTGGTGAAGAATTGGCTTGGTAGTTTGGTCTGCCCTGTTCCCATGATGCACTGGGCCAGGGACAGACTAATTTGCATATAGCCAGGTTCTGAGCTGGGATGGGGCAGTGAGCTAAATAACGGTGATGGATCAAGCCCTGATCTTTGGACTGGGTAAGAGTGGTCTGCTTAATTCAGACACTCTGTTCATCACCACCCCCTTTTCTGAATCGTTTTTGGCCACTATAGGTGTGGCAGGGTATAGTCAGACATGAGTCCCTTGCTCACTGCTCCATCAGGATTAAAGCAAGCCGGGCCGACGAGGCTGAAATGCCAGAAACCGGTCCCCGGTAGCTTGTCTCCTTTCTGGTGAAGAATTGGCTTGGTAGTTTGGTCTGCCCTGTTCCCATGATGCACTGGGCCAGGGACAGACTATTTTGCATATAGCCAGGTTCTGAGCTGGGATGGGGCAGTGAGCTAAATAACGGTGATGGATCAAGCCCTGATCTTTGGACTGGGTAAGAGTGGTCTGCTTAATTCAGACACTCTGTTCATCACCACCCCCTTTTCTGAATCGTTTTTGGCCACTATAGGTGTGGCAGGGTATACTCAGACATGAGTCCCTTGCTCACTGCTCCATCAGGATTCAAGCAAGCCGGGCCGACGAGGCTGAAATGCCAGAAACCGGTCCCCGGTAGCTTGTCTCCTTTCTGGTGAAGAATTGGCTTGGTAGTTTGGTCTGCCCTGTTCCCATGATGCACTGGGCCAGGGACAGACTAATTTGCATATAGCCAGGTTCTGAGCTGGGATGGGGCAGTGAGCTAAATAACGGTGATGGATCAAGCCCTGATCTTTGGACTGGGTAAGAGTGGTCTGCTTAATTCAGACACTCTGTTCATCACCACCCCCTTTTCTGAATCGTTTTTGGCCACTATAGGTGTGGCAGGGTATACTCAGACATGAGTCCCTTGCTCACTGCTCCATCAGGATTCAAGCAAGCCGGGCCGACGAGGCTGTAATGCCAGAAACCGGTCCCCGGTAGCTTGTCTCCTTTCTGGTGAAGAATTGGCTTGGTAGTTTGGTCTGCCCTGTTCCCATGATGCACTGGGCCAGGGACAGACTAATTTGCATATAGCCAGGTTCTGAGCTGGGATGGGGCAGTGAGCTAAATAACGGTGATGGATCAAGCCCTGATCTTTGGACTGGGTAAGAGTGGTCTGCTTAATTCAGACACTCTGTTCATCACCACCCCCTTTTCTGAATCGTTTTTGGCCACTATAGGTGTGGCAGGGTATACTCAGACATGAGTCCCTTGCTCACTGCTCCATCAGGATTCAAGCAAGCCGGGCCGACGAGGCTGAAATGCCAGAAACCGGTCCCCGGTAGCTTGTCTCCTTTCTGGTGAAGAATTGGCTTGGTAGTTTGGTCTGCCCTGTTCCCATGATGCACTGGGCCAGGGACAGACTAATTTGCATATAGCCAGGTTCTGAGCTGGGATGGGGCAGTGAGCTAAATAACGGTGATGGATCAAGCCCTGATCTTTGGACTGGGTAAGAGTGGTCTGCTTAATTCAGACACTCTGTTCATCACCACCCCCTTTTCTGAATCGTTTTTGGCCACTATAGGTGTGGCAGGGTATACTCAGACATGAGTCCCTTGCTCACTGCTCCATCAGGATTCAAGCAAGCCGGGCCGACGAGGCTGTAATGTCAGAAACCGGTCCCCGGTAGCTTGTCTCCTTTCTGGTGAAGAATTGGCTTGGTAGTTTGGTCTGCCCTGTTCCCATGATGCACTGGGCCAGGGACAGACTAATTTGCATATAGCCAGGTTCTGAGCTGGGATGGGGCAGTGAGCTAAATAACGGTGATGGATCAAGCCCTGATCTTTGGACTGGGTAAGAGTGGTCTGCTTAATTCAGACACTCTGTTCATCACCACCCCCTTTTCTGAATCGTTTTTGGCCACTATAGGTGTGGCAGGGTATACTCAGACATGAGTCCCTTGCTCACTGCTCCATCAGGATTCAAGCAAGCCGGGCCGACGAGGCTGTAATGCCAGAAACCGGTCCCCGGTAGCTTGTCTCCTTTCTGGTGAAGAATTGGCTTGGTAGTTTGGTCTGCCCTGTTCCCATGATGCACTGGGCCAGGGACAGACTAATTTGCATATAGCCAGGTTCTGAGCTGGGATGGGACAGTGAGCTAAATAACGGTGATGGATCAAGCCCTGATCTTTGGACTGGGTAAGAGTGGTCTGCTTAATTCAGACACTCTGTTCATCACCACCCCCTTTTCTGAATCGTTTTTGGCCACTATAGGTGTGGCAGGGTATACTCAGACATGAGTCCCTTGCTCACTGCTCCATCAGGATTCAAGCAAGCCGGGCCGACGAGGCTGAAATGCCAGAAACCGGTCCCCGGTAGCTTGTCTCCTTTCTGGTGAAGAATTGGCTTGGTAGTTTGGTCTGCCCTGTTCCCATGATGCACTGGGCCAGGGACAGACTCATTTGCATATAGCCAGGTTCTGAGCTGGGATGGGGCAGTGAGCTAAATAACGGTGATGGATCAAGCCCTGATCTTTGGACTGGGTAAGAGTGGTCTGCTTAATTCAGACACTCTGTTCATCACCACCCCCTTTTCTGAATCGTTTTTGGCCACTATAGGTGTGGCAGGGTATACTCAGACATGAGTCCCTTGCTCACTGCTCCATCAGGATTCAAGCAAGCCGGGCCGACGAGGCTGAAATGCCAGAAACCGGTCCCCGGTAGCTTGTCTCCTTTCTGGTGAAGAATTGGCTTGGTAGTTTGGTCTGCCCTGTTCCCATGATGCACTGGGCCAGGGACAGACTAATTTGCATATAGCCAGGTTCTGAGCTGGGATGGGGCAGTGAGCTAAATAACGGTGATGGATCAAGCCCTGATCTTTGGACTGGGTAAGAGTGGTCTGCTTAATTCAGACACTCTGTTCATCACCACCCCCTTTTCTGAATCGTTTTTGGCCACTATAGGTGTGGCAGGGTATACTCAGACATGAGTCCCTTGCTCACTGCTCCATCAGGATTCAAGCAAGCCGGGCCGACGAGGCTGAAATGCCAGAAACCGGTCCCCGGTAGCTTGTCTCCTTTCTGGTGAAGAATTGGCTTGGTAGTTTGGTCTGCCCTGTTCCCATGATGCACTGGGCCAGGGACAGACTAATTTGCATATAGCCAGGTTCTGAGCTGGGATGGGGCAGTGAGCTAAATAACGGTGATGGATCAAGCCCTGATCTTTGGACTGGGTAAGAGTGGTCTGCTTAATTCAGACACTCTGTTCATCACCACCCCCTTTTCTGAATCGTTTTTGGCCACTATAGGTGTGGCAGGGTATACTCAGACATGAGTCCCTTGCTCACTGCTCCATCAGGATTCAAGCAAGCCGGGCCGACGAGGCTGAAATGCCAGAAACCGGTCCCCGGTAGCTTGTCTCCTTTCTGGTGAAGAATTGGCTTGGTAGTTTGGTCTGCCCTGTTCCCATGATGCACTGGGCCAGGGACAGACTAATTTGCATATAGCCAGGTTCTGAGCTGGGATGGGGCAGTGAGCTAAATAACGGTGATGGATCAAGCCCTGATCTTTGGACTGGGTAAGAGTGGTCTGCTTAATTCAGACACTCTGTTCATCACCACCCCCTTTTCTGAATCGTTTTTGGCCACTATAGGTGTGGCAGGGTATACTCAGACATGAGTCCCTTGCTCACTGCTCCATCAGGATTCAAGCAAGCCGGGCCGACGAGGCTGAAATGCCAGAAACCGGTCCCCGGTAGCTTGTCTCCTTTCTGGTGAAGAATTGGCTTGGTAGTTTGGTCTGCCCTGTTCCCATGATGCACTGGGCCAGGGACAGACTAATTTGCATATAGCCAGGTTCTGAGCTGGGATGGGGCAGTGAGCTAAATAACGGTGATGGATCAAGCCCTGATCTTTGAACTGGGTAAGAGTGGTCTGCTTAATTCAGACACTCTGTTCATCACCACCCCCTTTTCTGAATCGTTTTTGGCCACTATAGGTGTGGCAGGGTATACTCAGACATGAGTCCCTTGCTCACTGCTCCATCAGGATTCAAGCAAGCCGGGCCGACGAGGCTGAAATGCCAGAAACCGGTCCCCGGTAGCTTGTCTCCTTTCTGGTGAAGAATTGGCTTGGTAGTTTGGTCTGCCCTGTTCCCATGATGCACTGGGCCAGGGACAGACTAATTTGCATATAGCCAGGTTCTGAGCTGGGATGGGGCAGTGAGCTAAATAACGGTGATGGATCAAGCCCTGATCTTTGGACTGGGTAAGAGTGGTCTGCTTAATTCAGACACTCTGTTCATCACCACCCCCTTTTCTGAATCGTTTTTGGCCACTATAGGTGTGGCAGGGTATACTCAGACATGAGTCCCTTGCTCACTGCTCCATCAGGATTCAAGCAAGCCGGGCCGACGAGGCTGAAATGCCAGAAACCGGTCCCCGGTAGCTTGTCTCCTTTCTGGTGAAGAATTGGCTTGGTAGTTTGGTCTGCCCTGTTCCCATGATGCACTGGGCCAGGGACAGACTAATTTGCATATAGCCAGGTTCTGAGCTGGGATGGGGCAGTGAGCTAAATAACGGTGATGGATCAAGCCCTGATCTTTGGACTGGGTAAGAGTGGTCTGCTTAATTCAGACACTCTGTTCATCACCACCCCCTTTTCTGAATCGTTTTTGGCCACTATAGGTGTGGCAGGGTATAGTCAGACATGAGTCCCTTGCTCACTGCTCCATCAGGATTAAAGCAAGCCGGGCCGACGAGGCTGAAATGCCAGAAACCGGTCCCCGGTAGCTTGTCTCCTTTCTGGTGAAGAATTGGCTTGGTAGTTTGGTCTGCCCTGTTCCCATGATGCACTGGGCCAGGGACAGACTATTTTGCATATAGCCAGGTTCTGAGCTGGGATGGGGCAGTGAGCTAAATAACGGTGATGGATCAAGCCCTGATCTTTGGACTGGGTAAGAGTGGTCTGCTTAATTCAGACACTCTGTTCATCACCACCCCCTTTTCTGAATCGTTTTTGGCCACTATAGGTGTGGCAGGGTATACTCAGACATGAGTCCCTTGCTCACTGCTCCATCAGGATTCAAGCAAGCCGGGCCGACGAGGCTGAAATGCCAGAAACCGGTCCCCGGTAGCTTGTCTCCTTTCTGGTGAAGAATTGGCTTGGTAGTTTGGTCTGCCCTGTTCCCATGATGCACTGGGCCAGGGACAGACTAATTTGCATATAGCCAGGTTCTGAGCTGGGATGGGGCAGTGAGCTAAATAACGGTGATGGATCAAGCCCTGATCTTTGGACTGGGTAAGAGTGGTCTGCTTAATTCAGACACTCTGTTCATCACCACCCCCTTTTCTGAATCGTTTTTGGCCACTATAGGTGTGGCAGGGTATACTCAGACATGAGTCCCTTGCTCACTGCTCCATCAGGATTCAAGCAAGCCGGGCCGACGAGGCTGTAATGCCAGAAACCGGTCCCCGGTAGCTTGTCTCCTTTCTGGTGAAGAATTGGCTTGGTAGTTTGGTCTGCCCTGTTCCCATGATGCACTGGGCCAGGGACAGACTAATTTGCATATAGCCAGGTTCTGAGCTGGGATGGGGCAGTGAGCTAAATAACGGTGATGGATCAAGCCCTGATCTTTGGACTGGGTAAGAGTGGTCTGCTTAATTCAGACACTCTGTTCATCACCACCCCCTTTTCTGAATCGTTTTTGGCCACTATAGGTGTGGCAGGGTATACTCAGACATGAGTCCCTTGCTCACTGCTCCATCAGGATTCAAGCAAGATGGGCCGACGAGGCTGAAATGCCAGAAACCGGTCCCCGGTAGCTTGTCTCCTTTCTGGTGAAGAATTGGCTTGGTAGTTTGGTCTGCCCTGTTCCCATGATGCACTGGGCCAGGGACAGACTAATTTGCATATAGCCAGGTTCTGAGCTGGGATGGGGCAGTGAGCTAAATAACGGTGATGGATCAAGCCCTGATCTTTGGACTGGGTAAGAGTGGTCTGCTTAATTCAGACACTCTGTTCATCACCACCCCCTTTTCTGAATCGTTTTTGGCCACTATAGGTGTGGCAGGGTATACTCAGACATGAGTCCCTTGCTCACTGCTCCATCAGGATTCAAGCAAGCCGGGCCGACGAGGCTGAAATGCCAGAAACCGGTCCCCGGTAGCTTGTCTCCTTTCTGGTGAAGAATTGGCTTGGTAGTTTGGTCTGCCCTGTTCCCATGATGCACTGGGCCAGGGACAGACTAATTTGCATATAGCCAGGTTCTGAGCTGGGATGGGGCAGTGAGCTAAATAACGGTGATGGATCAAGCCCTGATCTTTGGACTGGGTAAGAGTGGTCTGCTTAATTCAGACACTCTGTTCATCACCACCCCCTTTTCTGAATCGTTTTTGGCCACTATAGGTGTGGCAGGGTATACTCAGACATGAGTCCCTTGCTCACTGCTCCATCAGGATTCAAGCAAGCCGGGCCGACGAGGCTGAAATGCCAGAAACCGGTCCCCGGTAGCTTGTCTCCTTTCTGGTGAAGAATTGGCTTGGTAGTTTGGTCTGCCCTGTTCCCATGATGCACTGGGCCAGGGACAGACTAATTTGCATATAGCCAGGTTCTGAGCTGGGATGGGGCAGTGAGCTAAATAACAGTGATGGATCAAGCCCTGATCTTTGGACTGGGTAAGAGTGGTCTGCTTAATTCAGACACTCTGTTCATCACCACCCCCTTTTCTGAATCGTTTTTGGCCACTATAGGTGTGGCAGGGTATACTCAGACATGAGTCCCTTGCTCACTGCTCCATCAGGATTCAAGCAAGCCGGGCCGACGAGGCTGTAATGTCAGAAACCGGTCCCCGGTAGCTTGTCTCCTTTCTGGTGAAGAATTGGCTTGGTAGTTTGGTCTGCCCTGTTCCCATGATGCACTGGGCCAGGGACAGACTAATTTGCATATAGCCAGGTTCTGAGCTGGGATGGGGCAGTGAGCTAAATAACGGTGATGGATCAAGCCCTGATCTTTGGACTGGGTAAGAGTGGTCTGCTTAATTCAGACACTCTGTTCATCACCACCCCCTTTTCTGAATCGTTTTTGGCCACTATAGGTGTGGCAGGGTATACTCAGACATGAGTCCCTTGCTCACTGCTCCATCAGGATTCAAGCAAGCCGGGCCGACGAGGCTGTAATGCCAGAAACCGGTCCCCGGTAGCTTGTCTCCTTTCTGGTGAAGAATTGGCTTGGTAGTTTGGTCTGCCCTGTTCCCATGATGCACTGGGCCAGGGACAGACTAATTTGCATATAGCCAGGTTCTGAGCTGGGATGGGACAGTGAGCTAAATAACGGTGATGGATCAAGCCCTGATCTTTGGACTGGGTAAGAGTGGTCTGCTTAATTCAGACACTCTGTTCATCACCACCCCCTTTTCTGAATCGTTTTTGGCCACTATAGGTGTGGCAGGGTATACTCAGACATGAGTCCCTTGCTCACTGCTCCATCAGGATTCAAGCAAGCCGGGCCGACGAGGCTGAAATGCCAGAAACCGGTCCCCGGTAGCTTGTCTCCTTTCTGGTGAAGAATTGGCTTGGTAGTTTGGTCTGCCCTGTTCCCATGATGCACTGGGCCAGGGACAGACTCATTTGCATATAGCCAGGTTCTGAGCTGGGATGGGGCAGTGAGCTAAATAACGGTGATGGATCAAGCCCTGATCTTTGGACTGGGTAAGAGTGGTCTGCTTAATTCAGACACTCTGTTCATCACCACCCCCTTTTCTGAATCGTTTTTGGCCACTATAGGTGTGGCAGGGTATACTCAGACATGAGTCCCTTGCTCACTGCTCCATCAGGATTCAAGCAAGCCGGGCCGACGAGGCTGAAATGCCAGAAACCGGTCCCCGGTAGCTTGTCTCCTTTCTGGTGAAGAATTGGCTTGGTAGTTTGGTCTGCCCTGTTCCCATGATGCACTGGGCCAGGGACAGACTAATTTGCATATAGCCAGGTTCTGAGCTGGGATGGGGCAGTGAGCTAAATAACGGTGATGGATCAAGCCCTGATCTTTGGACTGGGTAAGAGTGGTCTGCTTAATTCAGACACTCTGTTCATCACCACCCCCTTTTCTGAAGCGTTGAAAGAAGCAGCACATGTTGTAGAGAAGTGGAATTGGCATATAGGGTGTAGGACTAGATTTGGGCAGATTTCCCAATAAGCATGTGACTTGGGGTGTTGGCACCCAGCAGGTACCATGGACAGCGCACCCATTACTGTCTCTGGGCTCTTCTTGCCTTTATTCTCAGCTTTGTTGTTTTGTGCCTTCCTCCATGCACGTTTCAGTGGCAAGTGTCGGTAGCAGAATTTTTTGTGGAGGAAGGGTGAGCATAGTTGGGCATCTCTGTGTTGCTAGCAGTTAGTGAGAAGGCTATGGAATGGCTTGAAATGAAGTTGTATTTCGGTGTAAATTATAGGGCAATGAAGTATGATAAATATGACTTGTGGGAGGTAGCTATATGCCATGCTTGTAGTAGTGTTATGATCTGGGCTGTGGAAGTGAACTGTACCAGCTACAGTCACGTGGCAGAACTAAGTAACATTGATTCCTCCTTTGAGCAGGTGGCAGATTGGACATTATCTACCAAATTCTTGGGTCAGTAATTTGCTGTTGCACTAGTTCAAGTCAAGCCCACTTCTTGTGGGGACTAATGCTTGTGACCGTGCTCCCAGAATGGTGGTTCATGCTGTTTCCTTTTCCAGGTCTGGTTTGACAGAAGAACAAACTACACACGCTCCTTGGCTGTGATGTCTGTAGTTGGATACATCCTCGGCCTCGGTGACAGGTAGGAGGGCTGGAGTACTTTTACACTTCTGTGATTTTATTGGCTTGCGGGAGTGCGGCCTATTCCTTTGGTCCTGATGCAATCAATGGTTACTTGGTGGTAGCCTTGGGGGGGTACTGAATCCACAGGTGTTATTACACTTCATCAGGATTACCAAATTACTCAGATTTTGCACTTTAATCTCTATCTTTATTTTAAATCTCTCTGTCAATGTTTTAAAGTACATTCTAGGCAGAGAGGAGGAATTTAGGCGGTCAGAAGTGAGCAAGGTGTTTTGTAGCCTCATTCCAGGCGGTCTGAGTATCCCAACTTGCGAGTTGATAGTATCAAGTGTGTTTCAGTGGACGGAAAACGTAACTTTGAAAAGCTAGTGAAAATCCCTAGCCATCTAGACAGGTCTTATTCAGGGCTGGGGGTTAAGGGAATAAAGAATATGCGGTTTGTCATGTCCACATAGGATAAATACAATCCTCAGGGAAAGCAGCCTGCTGTGTACACCAGCACACGGTGTCTGTATTCATCCAGCACATTGTCTCCTGGTCCCACAATAGTTATTCACATACAACACACTGTAGAGAGGGCAGACAAATACCCCATTTAATTTAATGATAATAATGTGCTTGTTTTCAGCATGTATTGTTCATCTACTGTGCATTATCCAGCCATCTGGTGTTGGGCTTGCAATAATATAGACATCCCTATAATGTAATCAACATTTCAGTAATACCTCTTTTAAAGATACTTGTTTTTGGTGACTGGTATGATTTCTTACCGGGAATCAGCCTCCCTGTCAAGGGGCAGTTAAAAGGCATGTGCTTGTAATCATTTGCCATCAACCACGGAACCTAGGAGCAAATCATCCAGGAACATGGATAAGGATACACTTTGAGTTTAGTCACACCCATATCTACCATTGAAAGGCAGATGATCAAGGCACCTCTGAGAACTTGCAGACTGTTAAGTCCACTGGTGTAAAAAGGCGTGGCTGGTCAAACAAACAGGGCAGTGTGGGGCATATTTTTCAAGCCACTCTTGGCTGTCTGCCACCACAGAGAACATCACAGGCCCTTTGACAAGCTTTTCTCCTAATGCCTGTGCTGTAGACCCTCTGAAGCAAATGTTTAACTCTGGTACTGTATTAGTTGCTTAGGACCTGCTAATGGTGGTTCGATTCCTCCAGTTGCCCTGTCAAGAGGGCATCACCAGCTGTTCGCTCCATTAAGAGTAGATTGTTCCTTTTGGCCCCATTAGTTGCACAACGCAAACCATGACAGTGGTTTCTTTCACTACTCAGAAGCACAACCCTGCCTGCTGACCCAGTTAGAAGCACATCTGTTGTTGCAACTTTCTCTTGTTGCAATTCCTCTTCTCTCCAAATGCCACTGTTTGTATAGTGATGGTTACTCTTCTTTTATACTGAATGAATGAATGAAACATTATTTATATTGCGCAGCTATGCCCAATGGGCGTCAAGGCGCCTAGTCCAAATAACGACTGTGAGCAGATAGAAACAGAGCCTACTTGTATGCATTGATAAAGAGCCAGGTTTTCAATGCCTTCCTAAAAAGGTCAAGGGAGGGCAGTATTTTGATTTCCAGGGGGAGTGTATTCCACATCAGAGGAGCCAGTATGGAAAAAGCTTTGCTCCCCCATCTAGCCTTCTTGGCTCTGGGAATAACCAATTGATTAAGCTCACTGGATCGGAGACATCTACTCGGAACGTATCTAAAGAGTAGTGATCCAAGGGCATCAGCCGAACCTGCAGTTAAAGCCTTATATGTAAGGCAGAGGAGTTTGAAAGTGATCCTTGAGGGGATGGGGAGCCAGTGAAGGTTCTTCCTCGCTGAGGTCATAGAGGCCAGCCAGGGCAGAGCGAGAGCAAACCGCGCTGCCGCGTTTTGTATAACCTGCAAACGCTGGAGCAAACCCTTGTTGGCCCCGGCGTACACTGAGTTGCAGTAATCAAGCCTTGAGCCAACAAGGGCGATCACCACCTGTTTCCGTGCCTGTGGGGACAGGTAGTGTACGATTCTTTTCAGGGTCTTGATGACTCCCCAACAGGTAGCCACCGTTCTGTTGACCTGAAGCTCCATGGAGAGCTGGGTGTCAAAGATGACGCCTAGGTTCCTGGCAGATTGTGTTGGTATTGGGCAGCTACCTAAAGAAGGAGGCCACCAATCATCTGACCATATGCCCTGGTCCTTGCCAAAGACCAGGACCTCTGTCTTGTCCCCGTTCAACTTTAGGGAGTTGGCAATCATCCACTCTGCAACAAGTTGCATGCAGGCCCTAAAGTTAGAAGCGGTTTCACCCACAGAGTGAGTCAGGGATACCATAATCTGCGTGTCGTCGGCATACGACACTACCTCCATCCCCTGAGATCTTACTAGTCTTGCAAGTGGGGCCACGTAGATGTTAAACAGGGTCGGGCTCAATGCCGACCCCTGTGGCACCCCACATTGCAAAGACTTAGCAGGGGAGAGGTATTCACCTAGCATGACACACTGCTCTCGTTGTTGAAGAAAGGAGCTCAGGAGACTGAGTGCCGGTCCTTCTACCCCTGCCTCCCTTAACCTAGTTGTTAAAGTAAGGGGAGACAGGGTGTCGAATGCTGCTGAAAGATCTAGCAGCACCAGTACGGTGGTTAGACCCAAATCCACTTTTCTGCGGATGTTATCAATGACTTTCGTCAGAGCAGACTCCGTGCTATGCAGCTTTCTGAAGCCATGTTGGGACCCGTCCAAGAAACCAGAGGTATCGAGGAAGTTTGAAAGATGGAAATTCAAATGGGTCTCCAACATCTTAGCCGGGGCCGGCAGAAGAGAGATGGGTCTAAAGTTCTTCAGTACTCCAGGGTCCAAGGTGGTCTTTTTCAGCAGCGGCTTTACAATGGCTTTCTTCCAAAGTGACGGGAAGATGCCCTGCTCCAATGCTCCATTCATGACTTCCAGCATCGAAGGGAGAATAGTCTCTCTGCAGTTCTTCAGTACTTTAAGAGGAACAGGATCAAGTGGAGATGACGATTTAATTTTGTCCAACAGGCTATTAAGATCCTCTAGCGAAAGGGCAGGGAAATGATCAAGGGAGTGAGAGGATTCTGTAGTCCAGGCTTCCAGACGTGTAATTTGGGAGAAATCCTCAGCATTAAGCAAGTTCCCCTGCGACTTTAGAGCTATGTAGATATCATCTATCTTTTTGTAGAAAAAGTCTGATATATCATTGCATAGCTCCTGGGAAGCGACTACAGGATCGGGGACCTGGAGAGAGCACAAAGAGTCCACTATTTTGAAGAGCTCTTTGGAAGATGTTAAGGAACAGGTTAAGTTGGAAAAGTAGTCCTGTTTCTCCTTAATGACTCTCTTTTTGTACTCTCGTAGTAGGCTCTTATAGCCTTCTCTATCCTTGAGATCCCAGGATTTACGCCACCTGCGTTCCTTCTGTCTGCAAGATTGTCTAAGAAGCCTCAGATCGACGGAAAACCAGGGGGCCGTTGGCTTCTGTCTAGCTGCAGGTTTCAGGGAAGGGGGGGGCTAATTACTCCAAGCATATTTACTCTCTGGTGCTCCTGTTTCTCTAGACAGTTTTTATTTCATGGCCCCTGTTTGCATAGATATGTTTCCTCTTCTTTCCCAATGCCCTACTATCTCTCACCACCTACCTTTTCTTTCCCACAGACATCCTTCTAATCTGATGCTGGATAGGCTAAGCGGAAAGATCCTGCACATTGACTTTGGTGACTGTTTCGAGGTAAGTTTGCACTATTAATTAGCCAGTGAGTGGGGTTCTTCCATAGTTGCCTTCCTTCTCCGAGCAGTCACCATCTTGATAACAGCCTGCTGTATACTCATCTTCTTCTGCTGAATGAATGAATGATCTTCATTGTATATGGTTATTTAAAACCTTTACAAAGTGCAAAAACAAATTATACAATCATAGTTATGAGTAAACAGGTCTTAAATGACATGAGAACAATTTGTGAATAAGTACATAGAATGCTGACGATTCTTTAAATACCTCAGGGTACTAGCAGCATTATAATTACGTTTAAAGGGATCCATAAAGAGGGCAGAACCGTGAATATTCTTTCTTCATACTTATAAATAAACATGTCACAAGTGGCATAGAAACAATTTGTGAATAAATACTTAAAATACTGACGATTCTTCAAATGCCTCCAGGGAGCAGACTCTTCATGTCAGCTAGAACATTTAAAAGCTGCTAGATAGCCTGGTCGAGAAACAGAATTGTTTGCTGTTGGGATGGATAAGTCCATTGCATGGTAACAAACGTGCACCCCTGCCCAAGTGCCCAACTGTACTTATATCTGTATCCCTTATACTGATTTTTGTTGTCATAGGCAAGCACGGCTTGTGCGCCATGACAAAGGAGTTGTTAATGGTTGTGGTCTTGTTATACCGGGGGTTCAAAGCGTGACCCTCATAGTGGTGTAAGGTTAGCGCCTTCACTAGGAGTTGAGCAGCATTTACTTGGTGATGGCAGCATACTGTGTGGTGATCACTAGTAGCGAACAGGTCCTCTGGAATCTGTATCAATAAAGTGACTTTACATGCTCACTCACTTTTAAAGTTCCGCTGCTGTGCGCTTAACGCATCCTTGGCCTATATCAAATTGGTGTGATTTGCTGCGCAGCTCAGAAGTGGTATATTTGCGCTGGTTGTATGTGTACCTAGGAGGGGTGCAATACAGGGTTAGTGCAGGACTGAGCAGTGCGTACATGGTGTATCAATGTACTGAAGGTGCATGTGCCTATGAGTGGTACAGTACCTGAATAATGTAATGCTGGGCAGTGTGTGCTGGATAAATGCATGTGCTGAATCTATGTCTACCTGTGAGAGGTACAATACATGAAGGATACAGCGTGTGCATGTGAAATGCATTAGCTGGATGTATGTGTGCATCTGAGTGGTACAATACATAAAGGATACCGTGCTGGGCAATGTGTGCATGTTAAATATAGATGCTGAATGTATAGTTTCCAATGAGTGGTACAGTACATGGAGGATACAGAACGGTGCAGAGCATGTATGCAGTATGGGAGACCCAGGTGTGCATGGTGAAACAATGAGAGAAGGCAGAGAGATACGCTCCCAGTCAGATTTGTAAGTTGCTGCATTCCTGTAGGCTGAGTGGGACACACACTGGGGAGGGAAGTACCAGGGCTCCCCTGTACACTTCAAAGGATGCTCTTTGATTTAGTGAGAAGTCACAAGGAAGGGGACTTGGCCCATCTTATGAAGGAGATGAGGCTGATGAGAGAATAATAAAGAGTATGGCTTGGGGTCTTGGGCAAACCTTTTGATGATGGAAACCTTTATCATTCCAATGGCCTGTGTTGTGGGGCTGTCAGCTGTGACGGACTGCTTTTCAAGAGGAGGAGGGAGCAGAGGAGCATGCTCATCAAAGAAAACAGGACCACAACATAAAACTTCAAAGACTCATACCCAAAATCACATTTGGTGTCTGGAAATGGAATATAAGAAAGGGAGATTAAGACCCCAAAAATTGTCACCTGGTAAGCAGCCAGACCGGCTGCGTGAGGAGGGGAAGCTCTGCAAGACTTCTGCCTGTGACTGGACTGGGGGCCAAGGCCTGCTAGTCTCCCTGTGGGTGCGAGGACATCACCCATAGAGACTGGAGCACAAGCGGCTTACTGCTTGCTAAGACCTGTGTGCACTATGAGGAAGAGGAGAGCTTTGGAGGAAGTGTGGTCCGGGGGGAGCCCCGTCGAGTGGACTCCATGTATGAGGTGTGAGAAAACAATGGCTGCAATGATCGGATCGTTGCTCATGTGCCTGACAGAGTCAGCAACCCCCGTATGCCAGGAGGGGAGCTGTCGTGAACCTAGCCGTGTGTCGGTTTGCCATGCGGAAAGAGGGAGTAGCCCTGAGCGGAATAGCAACCCCGTGTGTCAGGAGGCGCCATCAGAGAGAAACTGCTGTACTGGAAAGGGCAATAGCCATTTGCAGTAGTGGAACGGCCACCCTGTGTTCCAGGAGGGACCGCTGGGGAGAGACTTGTGTGCAGAAAGGGGCCATAGCCCTGTGCGGTAGCAGAGCAGCAACCTCGTATGCCAGGAGGTGTTGCCATTGGAAGTAACACTGTGCTGATTGGGCTGACACCTCTGGACTGTGATTTGCAGGGACTCGGTGTGCTAGAGGGGTCACCAGGTGCACCAAGGACTATGACTTGTTCTGCCCAGCTGGAAAGTGAAGACAATATATAAGCACCATCACCCAGATGAGGGACCCACGGCAGGATCGTCTTAGCCACCCCCCATCAGGATTCAAGCGAACACTTCCCCCCTCAGGAGGAGCGACAGGAACATCTGATCACTTCAGGAGCTTGATTGCAAATGAGAGATTCTGCACCAGTTGAGTACAGGCGCCTAGTCCGAACTCTGCCATCTTACCTGAACTTGGCTGCAGTCTCTGGGGGCGCCTGCAGACAGGGCACACTCAGAAACTCTGACCTCTTCGCTCCTGTTGGAGCTGGTAAGACTGTTTTTCTAGCCTATTGACCCCAGGGAAACGTACTGCTAGAAGCGCTGTGGCGCTAGAACACAGTTGGCTTTAATTGGGAGTCAAAGTGGACGCTTGAGACTCGGGCTGCTAGTAAGGTATACCTTAGATGTTACCAATAGTGAATGGGACGTGACCATAATGGCTAACACAAGTAGAGATTGGGACAGAAAATCGCCAAAGAAAAACTAGAACCCTAACCTCAAGGTGTCTGAGGATTAAGTTACAGCTAGGCTGGGCCGAGATTCTTGGGTGAGGAACCCGGTCAGAAGATGTCCTTGGATGAGCTAGAACTGCTAGAGCTTGCCTCGCATTGCAAGGCTGTACTGTTCCCAGTTGATATGGCAGCTACCAGGTGAGCATTGGGCTTCAGGTAGAAACAGCTCGCCTCTGCCAGGAAGGATTGGGGATATATTAGAGGTGCATATATAAGTAGGTGAAGCACTGCTCTCCTAAAATAGAATATGTTGGGTTACCTGGTGAGAACCTGTATAACGGGAACTTGAAGCATGCTTTTCCTGGCATCATTTAGGTTGGATGCTACGATGATATGCTGCATACTTCACAGAAGCACATGTGTTTGTTTTCTTCTTACAGGTTGCAATGACTAGAGAAAAATTCCCAGAGAAGATTCCATTCCGACTCACACGAATGTTGACCAACGCCATGGAGGTAAGAGTGAAAAGCGATTGAGAGTATTGGGAAAAAATCATTACTAGAATTCATCTTTGTCTGAAACAAACCCATGGGATATAAGAGAACACTACAGAATTATAAACACTAGTCTTTCCCAGTAGATAGAGGAATGGGAAGACTTGATGAGCCTGGGGCTCATTTACATTGACTGTAACTGCCAAATGCTTAACGCCTCAGATGTTCTCCACTGCAAACTCCTTGCTGCCTGATCGGCAGTGTAACTCAAACCCTTGGCGTCAGCACTGCATTATGCTCAAGGCGTGCTACCATCGTTCTGCACATAAGCCCCTTCTTTGTGTTGCAGTCAAGCCACACATTTGTACTGCAAACAGGGCCCTCTTTTATGCTGCAGACAGGTAACTGATCTATGCCCACATTGTGCTGTGAACGCAAAGAGGCAGTGCCATTAGATCCCTGGCGACTTAAGTCATGTATTCTAGAACGTGGGTACGGTTGAAGAGACTGCTTACTAAGACTTCTGTGTACTTTCTCGATACCTGAAGGTGACCGGGCTGGATGGGAATTACAGGATTACATGCCATACGGTGATGGAAGTGATGCGGGAGCACAGGGACAGCGTCATGGCAGTGCTGGAAGCCTTTGTGTATGATCCCCTGCTGAACTGGAGATTGATGGACAGTGAGTATTTTGCTCCTTTGGGGAAGTAAGATGTGAAAAACAAAAGTACTAAGCACTTCGATATTCGATTCGATATATGTCCTGCAAATAAGCTTTAATTATTGTAACTTAACTTTAATTTAAAAAAATCAGCAGCCACCTATGGTTTGCACTGTCAAATGATACTCTATGGCTGTGGATTCACTCTCAAAGCACTTCTGTCGTCCCTTTGAAGCCATTTGGCTAGGGGGCTTCGGAAACCACTATTGTATTTAGAAACACCAATCCAGGTATGCCCTGCATTCAAGAGTACCAAAAAGGTCACCACACATCAAGTTGGAGTCTGTAGGGATTTTCATTTGGTCTTTCATGTCTCATTTTATGTACTCAGGGTTTTGCTGTTCTTTTGTTTTGTCCAAAAGTGTTTTTTTCTGGAATTGGGTGGACACAAAGGTCAATATCCTTCAACTGGCTCAAGTTAATGTTGACTATGTTTTGTGGTACTAGGTCATCATGGTCAGGGCTTTGCTAGGTTTAATGAGCCACATTCTCGAAACTGACGTTCCTTATGTAGAATTCTAACCGCAGATTTCTCACCTTGTTAATTTCCCCAGGCTCCAAACTGGATCCGTAAACATTTTAATAGCAATTCCCTCACATGCCGGTATGTGGTGTTGTGCGGCTGTGAATCAGATATGTTGCATGTGATGTTGGGCCACTATATCTGCTCTAGCTCCATGCATCTACATCATTTCCTTTCCTTCTGCAGCTTCCGATGAGGATCCTGGGCTTTTCGAATACGGTCAACTGTGACAGAGTATTCTCTCACATTCAACCAGTGTGCAAGGAAAATGTCCCCACCAAAACGTCACGTTTTAAACCATGCATGGACTGCAACCTATTGTTTTTTCTTTTTCATAATGCTATTTTGTACGTAGTTGATATTGAGATCCCGTTCCTATTATTGATTTGTATAAATACCATCTGGACATTGGTAAACTAACAAAAAATGGCATCTTCTGTGGAAAAACTGGCTTCCACATTTTAAGAGCCTCAAGAGTATAATCTTTAAAACATCCAAAAATAAGCAGGCCTGTGTTTTTTTTCACCTAGGTTTGAGGTGAAGAAAAGTTGACCTTTAGCCATCTAAATGTCACCGCCAATTTCATCTTAACCTAACAAGTCAAATTCAGCAGCAAAGGCTATATAGAGTGATGCACCTTTGGCAAAGGTGTCAAAGAAAAACAATGCCTATCTGCAATTATCCCATCAACCATCCCAGCTCCAACTGTTCTGTCGATGACCGCCTTGACAACGAATCCGGTAAAGAAAGCCATGTTCCCAGGCTTTTCTTTGATGGAGCCATCCTTAACTATTCTGCCGATAGTGGATAAAGGACTGCAATACTGCCCGAACATGAATCTCCAAGGAAAATTCCACCACATCCAGCAATGAAGCTGCTGAGACCTAATTGGAGAAAGACTTCGACCCATATGACCCATTTGGCATGCGTACTGTCCAAGACCGTTCAGGGTAAAATACCAGGTTATGGAGGGCATAGTTATGCCTTTCCCTGCCACCCAGACTCACCACAGTGTCAAAGGGAGGAACGGCTAGAAAATAGAGGTTCGAGGCATGTGGGCTGCTAAATTCATATCTAGTGCATAGATCGCCGCCTAGTGTTGGGTCCGGATGATTGCACATTGTTGTCCTGGAAGAGTCTTCGAAGTATCACGAGATAGGTGGCTCCTCCCCTGGACTACAGTGCGCATGGGCATCGACTCCATCCCCAGATTGGTTTTTTCCGCCATTGGGTTCGGATGTGGTTCTCGACGTCTCCGTGTCGGAACCGATAAACTTTGTTCTTAAGGCCAAAAGGCCTTCGTTACCAGCGTCGGTATTGTTTGCGCACGGTCTCGAGCGTCGTCCGACTCTCTGAGCCGGAAATCTACGGAGTCTAGTTACTCTTCGCACTTCGAGGCCCTCTCGTCGCAGCAAGACCCGACGACCTTAACATGGAGCGGAGCCCGTTTAAGTTCTGCCCCGTCTGTGGATCCAAATATCCACACATCGATGTGCATCCGGTCTGTAATAAATGCCTGTCACCGGACCACAACGAAGACAACTGCATGGCCTGCTCAAAATTCAGGTCAAAGAAGACGCTCAAGCATCGGCGCGCGGCGCGCCTCGAGGCCCAGCGAGCGACACCGGCACCCGACAACATATTCGACGACCCTGCGGAGGAAGGCGGTAGCCATCATCTCCAAATTTCACCACCGTCGACGGAGGTCCAGTCCGATCCCGAGGAACAGGTCGAAGGACAGGACCAGGACATTGAATACGTCGAGGAGGTAGGGGACGACGAAGAAGTTTATGGGGCCGCGGAAGATAGCTCAGAGGAAGAGCTATGCCCCGAAGTCTATATTACACAGGCTCAGGTCACGGGATCGCCACTCGGCCTTACCCACGACCCTGCACCGCTATCCCCGGCCCCGCATTCTAGCCCGGCCACGGACACTCAAGCGGCGCCGCCATCCAACGTATCGAAACCTTCGGTTTCTACAACATCCAAGATGGCCGACGTCCAGGCAAAATCGAAACCGAAACCACCGGATTCGACAACACCTAAAATGGCCGACGTCCAGCAGAAAACGAAACTGAAACTAACGGACTCGACAACATCTAAGATGGCCGACGTCCCACAACAAATATCAAAGCCTGCTCCTTCATCGACTCCGTCCACCTCCGGTCCACAGAAGTGGAAGAAGGTTATTGAGCCAACAGCGCCGCAGAAGGTGCACAAGGACTCATCCTCCAAGAAGGCCGTCCGTCAAGAGTTGGCCTCTGTTGCTCCGGCACGGACGTCGAAGTCTGTTCACACGCCTTCAGACGCTCCTACGGCGCCGTCAACTAAACGCCCCGTCGAACAAAAATCGACTACGGGCCGCGACCCGACGGCCGCAGCCACTACGCATCGGCACAAAGATGTCGGAAATGCAGCATCGGCATCGGCGCCAAAGCCTACAACGGAGCCGCGCCACGTTGCAGCTGAGGAATCGTTGACGCAAATACCGTCGACACCGAGGGACTCCGACGCCACCGGACACCGAACGTCGGCTACGACACCCTCCGCCTCCTTCACTAAACAAGTCACCGACTCCCTGAAAAGGATTCGAGAAAAGACTTTGTCGGCGACGGCTCCCACGCCATCGGCTCCGAAAGAGGTTGACACTCCTCAAAAGTCATCAACCAAGCTTATTTACACTCTTCCACCAAAGGTGCCACCAAAGGCATTTGCACCTAAATCGGTGCCAAAGACTTCGGCTCCTTCGACGCTTCAAGCCTCAGAAGAACACTCTGAGCATTACATTAATGCCCAAACAGGGAAACTGACCCTTTACAAAAGGAAGATCACTTCCCACCCACTGGAATCCTATGTTATTCCACTGAAGAAAAAGAGGCCAGCAAAGGACATTCCTGCCCTTATTGAGCCTCTCCTACCACCACCCAGAAGAAGTCCATCACCTTCCCCAAACCAATCAGGGGGAGAGGATGATGAGGAAGACGACCAATACAATTTCCCAGTGGACAATGACCCTGATGTTCAGCAGGACACATATGACGACACTGTGGACCAAGGTGGCCAGCAGGTGGTACAAGATCCACAAGGTTTTGGGCCACGTACATCTCCAACAGAGGATTCTGCAGCATTTAATGCTTTAATCGAACGGGCAGCGGCAAATCATAATGTGGACATGCATGCTGACCCGGTGGAGGAAGATTTCCTGTTTGACACTTTCTCTGTCTCAGAAAGAACAGTTAAAATTCTTCCTATGCTCAAAGGTGTCCTTAAACATGCCCCAGAGATCTTTAAGGAACCAACCAGGGCAAGAGTGGTGAACCCACGTATCGAGAAAAAATACAGGCCAGCACCTGGAGATCCTGCATATATTCGAGGACAGTTGCCTCTAGACTCGTTGGTGGTCGCCAATGCCCGCAAAAGGGCAAACTCCCAAACTACGGGTGAAGCTCCTCCCCCTGACAAGGAGTCGAAAGTGCTTGAGGCATCTGGCAAAAGGGTGGCTGCGCAGGCTGCCAATGTATGGCGTATAGCGAACACACAGGCACTATTGGCGCGTTACGATAGGGCGCATTACGACACCCTAGAACAGCTCCTTCAACATCTACCTATCTGAAAGAAACAGGTTAGTATTAGATTCCTTACCTTAGAATATCCCCAGGCGTCAGTCTGGATCCGGAAACGTTTGCGTAGCAGTACCCCTGCGCGTCGGTAGGCGTTGTCTGCAGGCGTCCCCTGCGGCTCCGCGTCCGTCGTCGGTGTCGTGCGCCGTGATGACGTCGCTGGAGTATATAGATGCCGCCTCCGCGCGCTGACGTCAGTTCTTCTTTTTTCCGCGCCAGTTAGCGCAGATCCGAAGAGCAGTACTCCGGTCTTTTGACCAAAGTTTTTTGATTCTTTCTAACTCTAAGGTGCCGATAGGATGCCCGGGTTTAAGAATTGTGACGAGTGTGACCGCACGATGTCGGTCACGGACCACCACCGACTCTGCCTCCGGTGCCTGGGCGAGGACCACGACGTGGAGTCCTGCGTCGACTGCCGGGCCTTGACGAGTAAGGCTAGACGGGAGCGGTCCCGCAAGCTACTCGAGCTCCGGGTGTCGGCCCCGCGTCAGGAGCGGTCCCGGTCCGGCCGGAGGTCGAGGGAGCGGTCGAGGGAGCGGTCGCGGAGCCACCACGAGCGCTCCGGAAGTCGTCACAATTCCTCTGGTTCCTCAGGTAAGAGGCACAAGAAGTCGGGGCGTCGTCATCGTACCCCCGACTCCCCCCGACGCTCGCGCGATGCGGCCGGGGGTTCGGGTGGCCCCACCCCCGCGGCTCCGCGTGGGTCGCCGGCGCTGCCTGCTCCATACCCGACGGTCCCTGGGCAAGGCGCGTCGCGCGAGGAGATAGAGGAGTTCCTCATGGCCATGAGGGCGCTGTCTCCTCCGACGGGGCCTACGGCGCCTGCGGGCCCGGTGGTCCCGTCCGGGGGCCCGAGCGGTTCGGGTGCTCCTGCCCCGACGCCGTCGGGTGCTCCGGCCCTGACGCCGCCGGCGGCTCCGGCCCAGGCGCCGCTGGGCCTTTCAGGGTCGACGCCGGCTGGTCCACCGGCCTCTCCGGCGCCGATTCCATCGGGGCAACCCATGGTGCCGCCTCCGCGCGGCGCCGGGACTCCGACGCCGGCTCCGGCCGGCGTCGGGGCTCCGGCGCTGGCTCCGGGCGGCGCCGCCCCCATTCCCTCTCCTACTCCGGACGCGGAGTCGGACCGGCGTCGTCCGACGCCGAGTCCGGCGCCGATGAGGCCCATTGACCCCGAGGAGCCGGTCTACATCATTGACTCAGAATATGGTGAGGATGCAGATTATGGAGAGGGTTGGGAGGGGTCTGAGGACCCTCTGTCACGCGAGTGTCAGTACGACGTGGACTGGACAGGTGACTTGGGTGATGCCAGTGGTCTGGACGATTCTCCTAACCCTGGTTTTGTCTCGCCTCCTACTGTGGCCTCGGAGGCTGGGGCTGCTTATTCAGTGGTGTTGATGAGCGCTGCCAAGGCCTTGCGCCTTGAGCTCCCCGTCGCGGTCGTGAGGCCTAACATCCTCACTGAGGTCTTCAAACCGCAGTCATGCCCACAGGAGCCTCTGCTGCCGTTCAACGAAGCCTTGACAGACGTTCTTTTGGGCACGTGGTCCAGGCCCGCTTCAGGTTCGCCTGTTGATAGGAACGTGGCCAGACGCCACCGTCCATGTCCGGATGACCCCGAGTTCCTGTCCACCCATCCCACCCCTGAGAGTCTGGTGATCCAGGCCTCGACTTCCCAAACCGCATTCCCGTCGGCCCCGCCCGACCGGGAATCTAAGAGGTACGACCAGTATGGGAAGAAGGTCTTCTCGTCCCTGAGTCTGGGACTGCGGTCTTGCAACACCGCATGCCTCTTGGGCCGCTACACCCACTCTCTGTGGGATACGGTCGCGGAGTGTCTGCCACAATGCCCGCAGGAGGTACGGGCAAAGCTCGGTCAGGCTATGATTGAAGGCCGAGACGCAGCACGATATTCCATCAGGTGTGGTCTCGATACGACCGACTCGCTAGGCAGAGCGATGTCCACGACTGTGGCGATTCGTCGCCACGCCTGGCTGAGATCCGCCAACTTTTCGCCGGATGTCCAAAATACTTTGATGGACATGCCGTTCGATGGCAGTCGCCTGTTTGGCGACAAAGCGGACCACGCGCTGGAGCGCTTCAAGGACTCCAGGGTCACGGCCAAGTCCTTGGGTCTCTCGACCCAGCGCCAGCAAACGGGTTTGTTTCGCTCCTTTCGTGGCCACTGAAGGGGCGGTCCCACACGCGCTGCCAGCCACGCACCGCAGAACACTTCTCAACGCGGTGGCGGCCGTGGATTCCGCCGTGGAGGCGGTCGGGGACAGCGGCGAGGTCAGGCCACACCTCCCCCCCGCAGCATCAACCTCCAAATCCTCCTAGTCCGAGCTTTCAGGCCCATGTGACGCCAGTGGGTGGCAGGGTTCGCCATCACCACTCCCGCTGGCGCACCATCACATCGGACAGGTGGGTGCTGCAGCTCGTCCGAAGGGGCTACTCCCTCCCCTTCGAGAGCACTCCTCCAGCCATGCCACCGCAGAACCACCGTGTGTCGGGGGACCACTTGACACTTCTGCAGGAGGAAGTTACGGCCCTCTTGGCCAAGGGGGCCATCGAGCGCGTTCCTGGGCCAGAAGTAGGGTGTGGTTGCTATTCCCACTACTTTCTGGTACCCAAGAAGGACAAGGGGGGCCTACGTCCTATCTTGGACCTACGGAACATCAACGGCTTCCTCCGGAAGGAGAAGTTCAAGATGTTGACTTTGGCTCAGGTCTTGGCTGCTCTGGACCCACAAGACTGGATGGTGGCGTTGGACTTGCGGGACGCGTATTTTCACATCCCCGTCCTGCCGGCCCACCGACGTTACCTGCGGTTCACGGTAGGCCACAAGCACTTTCAGTTTATCGTGCTCCCATTCGGCCTTACCAGCGCCCCACGGGTGTTCACGAAAGTGATGGCGGTGGTCGCAGCTCATCTGCGCCGGTTAGGGGTTTCAGTCTTCCCCTACCTCGACGACTGGTTGTTGAAGGCGGGCTCGCCCCAGACAGTCGTCCACCACCTTCAGATGACGGCAGACCTCCTGCACGAGCTGGGGTTTTCCATCAATGTGCCGAAATCACACCTGTGTCCCTCTCAAAAGCTCCTTTTCATCGGAGCGGTTCTCGACTCGGCGCAGTTTCGGGTTTATCCTCCGGAACGGCGGGTCTGGGATATTCAGGCTCTGATTCCAATCTTTCAGCCGTTATCCCGGGTTTCGGTCAGGTTGACGCTGCGGCTGCTGGGGCTGATGGCTTCCTGCATCCTTCTGGTGCATCACGCCAGGTGGCGGATGCGGGCTCTGCAGTGGGACCTGAAGTTTCAGTGGGCCCAGCATCAAGGCAACCTATCCGACCATGTCCTGATCTCGGAGGGCACTGCGAGACAGTTGCAGTGGTGGCTTACGGACCGCGATTGGGTCAGAGGCAGATCCCTCTCCCTTCCCCAACCGGAGCACGTAGTTGTGACGGACGCGTCCCTCCAGGGCTGGGGAGGCCACTTGGGAGAGGCGGAGATCAGAGGCATCTGGTCTCCGGCGGAGTCCCGGCTCCATATCAACATGGTGGAGCTGCGGGCGATTCGCCTAGCACTGAAGGCATTCCTCCCCTTTGTCAACGAGAGTGTAGTGCAGGTGTTCACGGACAACACCACCGCCATGTGGTACTGCAACAAGCAGGGCGGAGTGGGGTCGTGGACCCTTTGCCAGGAGGCTCTGCGTCTCTGGCAATGGCTGGAACGTCAGAGCGTGACTCTGACGGTTCAACACCTGGCAGGTTCTCTGAACGCCAGGGCGGACGAACTCAGCCGTCGGTGCTCGGTGGATCACGAATGGCGTCTGAACTCGGACGTGGCGAAAGGCCTCTTTCTGCAATGGGGAGAGCCTTGGTTAGATCTATTCGCCACAGAAGAGAACGCGCAATGTCATCAGTTCAGCGCGTTGGAGTTTCCAAGACGGCACTCGCTCGGCGACGCCTTTCGGCGCGAGTGGAGTTGCGGTCTATTGTACGCCTTTCCTCCTATACCACTTCTGCCCAGAGTGCTGAAGAAGATCAGGCGCGGCCGGGCCCAAGTTATCCTTGTGGCTCCGGACTGGGCTCGAAGGTACTGGTATCCCGAGCTACTCAGCATGTCAGTCGGTCCCTCGATCCGCCTGCCCCTTCAGGAGGACCTTCTGTCGCAGCAGCAGGGGACGGTCCTCCACCCGAACCTGTCCAGTCTCCACCTCCATGCGTGGAGATTGAGCGGCGACAGTTGAGGCCATTTGACTTGCCTCCTGAGGTTTGTGATGTGATTCTGGCAGCCAGGCGTCCCTCCACAAAGTCGGTATACGCCTGCCGGTGGAACAGATTTGTGGCATGGTGCACAGCAAAGGCTGTGGACCCTCTTTCTGCCCCTCTTTCCGAGGTTCTCCTCTTTCTTCTCTCTCTTGCCCAGCAGGGCTCTGCTCTGGGCACTATCAAGGGCTACCTTTCTGCCCTTTCGGCCTTTCTACGGCTGCCTGATCAACCTTCTTTGTTCAGGTCCCCTATTGTAACAAGATTCTTGAAGGGCATCACGCACATGTATCCACCTGTTCCGTTCGTGATGCCTCAGTGGGACTTGAACCTGGTTCTGACTTTCTTGATGTGCGCTCCCTTTGAGCCGCTTCATTCCTGTCCTCTCCGTCTCCTGACTTTAAAGACGGCCTTCCTGGTTGCCATCACCTCTGCCAGGAGGGTGAGTGAGCTCCAGGCTCTTTCTGTCAAACCTCCTTTCCTGTCAATTCATCCAGACAAGGTGGTTCTGAGAACTAGACCTTCTTTCCTGCCCAAAGTAGTCTCTGCTTTTCACATCGGGCAGTCCATCACATTACCCTCCTTCTTCCCGCCTCCGCATCCTTCAAAGGATGAAGAGCGGCTCCATCGTCTGGACCCAAAACGTGCGCTTTCATTTTATATGGATCGCACACGCCAGTTCCGGGTGGATGACCAACTGTTTGTTGGCTATGTGGGTGCGAAGAAGGGAAGGGCGGTACATAAACGGACCATCTCTCGGTGGGTCGTTCTGTGCATCAAAGCGTGCTCCTCTTTGGCTCGGAAGGAGACTCCGGTTGGGCTGAGGGCCCATTCCACTCGGGCCACGGCGGCTACTACTGCCCTGGGCCGGGGAGTCCCTTTGCAGGACATTTGCCAGGCGGCTACGTGGGCCTCGCTGCACACCTTTGCGAGGCACTACTGCCTGGACAGTCAAGTCCGGAGGGATGGCTTCTTTGGCCGTTCGGTCCTCCAGGACTTTCTGGTGTAGGATTGTATTGGTTCGCAGACCCACCACCGGGGTTGGTATTGCTGGGGTATCTATTCTAAGGTAAGGAATCTAATACTAACCTGTTTCTTTCAGATGAACAAGTTACTTACCTTCGGTAACGATATATCTGTAAGAAACAGTAGTTAGTATTAGATTCCTTACCCCCCCACCCGTCCTCCCCGTTCTGCGAACTGATACCTAGGGTTAAGGACATCCCTTTCAGGGCCCTAGTTTCAAATGGCACCAGTGTTGGTTCTCACATGGCTCTGCGTGTTCTGGCGCGGAAAAGCTGTGTACAAAGAACTGAAGTCAGCGCGCGGAGGCGGCGTCTATATACTCCAGCGACGTCATCACGGCGCACGACGACGACGACGGACGCGGAGCCGCAGGGGACGCCTGCAGACGACGCCTACCGACGCGCAGGGGTACTGCTACGCAAAAGTTTCCGGATCCAGACTGACGCCTGGGGATATTCTAAGGTAAGGAATCTAATACTAACTACTGTTTCTTACAGATATATCGTTACCGAAGGTAAGTAACTTGTTCGATGAGTATAAAGAAGCAGCAGAAATGCTCATACGAGAGGGAAAGCTTATATCAAACGCTGCAATAAAATGTGCACTTGATGTGGCTGACACAGCGGCTAGGGGAATTAACACTAGCGTCATGCTGAGGCGACAGGCTTGGCTTCGTATATCTGGATTTAAGCCTGACATCCAAACTACTATCCTCAACCAGCCCGTCAATCCTGACAGACTGTTTGGCCCAGATGTAGACACCACACTTGAAAAGATTAAGAAAGACAACGAGACTGCTAAGTCCATGGGGGCACTTCAGTCACAACAGTTCAGGGGCGGCACTTTTCGTCGCTCAGGAGCACGTGGTGTTACCAGAGGACACTTGGGTCAACAATCACAATTTTCAAAGGGAACTGCACAATCCTCCTACCCCAAGCAGGGTAGAGGAGGATACAGAGGTAACAGTGCCAAGGGCAGGGGCAGAGGAAACAACAACTCACGTTCCTCTGCCTCCAATAAACAGTGACTCTCTGTCACTGCCCCCCCGACCATCCAACACCTGTCGGGGGGAGACTCCAGCAGTTCCTGCCAGTCTGGACATCCATCACTACAGACAGGTGGGTGCGAAAACTTATCCAATACGGTTACTGTTTGGAGTTAACGTCCACTCCTCCCAACATTCCCCCAAGGCACCGTCCTATGTCGGCAGAGCACTTGCACTTATTGCAGCAGGAAGTCTTGGTGATGCTGCAAAAAGGTGCAATCGAGCTCGTACCAGTGGAAGAGGAAGGCACAGGAGTCTATTCCCTGTACTTCCTCATCCCAAAAAAGGACGGATCCCTCAGACCTATTCTGGATCTACGCCCCCTCAACATGTACATACTGTCAGAACATTTTCACATGCTGACACTGCAACAAATTCTACCCCTGCTAAATCAAGGGGACTTCCTAGCAACCTTAGACCTCAAGGATGCTTATTTCCACATCCCACTCCACCCATCCCACAGACGGTACCTCCGGTTCACCATTCAAAACAGGCACTATCAGTTCAAAGTCCTACCCTTCGGGGTGACTACTGCCCCCAGAGTGTTTACAAAGTGTCTGGCGACAGTGGCGGCGCACCTCAGAAGGCAGAACATACTCGTCTACCCGTACCTAGACGACTGGCTTGTTCAAGCAAAGTCGGAACAACAGTGCGCCGCGGACATGTCCCACACTATTCAACTCCTGCACAGTCTGGGGTTCTCGCTCAACTACCCAAAGTCGCACCTTCAACCAGCCCATGTGCGGCAGTATCTGGGCGCGACAATAAACACCCTGACTGCTATGGCTCAGCCAAACCCAGCCAGGATCAACAGCATTCAGTCACTGATCCAGAGGTTCAGACCGCAACACTCCCTGCCAGCGAGAGTGTTCATGCAGTTGATAGGCATGATGGCCTCCTGCATTTTCATAGTCCCGCACGCGAGGTTGCACATGCGTCCTCTCCAAGAATGCTTGGCGAATCAGTGGACACAGGCTCGGGGACAACTGACGGACCTAGTGTTGGTGACCGGTCGGGCATACAACTCTCTGCATTGGTGGAATCCACACAACCTTTGCAAGGGACGACCGTTCCAAGAGCCTGTGCCACAGATTATCCTGACAACGGACGCATCTCTCCAAGGGTGGGGAGCTCATGTGCTCCACTACACGGTGCAGGGACTGTGGTCCACACAACAACAGAAGTTGCACATCAACTACCTGGAATTGATGGCAATCTTCATGGCGATGAAGTCCTTCAAAGTACATTTGTGCAACAAAGTCGTGTTGATCCGGACGGACAACATGACAGCCATGTACTACATCCAAAAACAGGGAGGTACTCACTCACCACAGCTGTCTCATCTGGCTCAAAGCATGTGGAAGTGGGCCATTCAGACGAACATTTTCCTCATGGCGGAACACCTCCCCGGCAAGGACAATCAGATGGCGGATCTGCTCAGCAGGTACAGCCATCAAATGCACGAGTGGGAGATACATCCATCAGTGCTCCACCCGTACTTCCAGCAGTGGGGTCTCCAGAGATAGACCTGTTTGCCACAAGGGAAAACGCAAAATGCCAAAGCTTTGCCGCCAGGTTCCCTCACCCGGAATCACAGGGGAATGCGATATGGATGAACTGGTCAGGCAAATTTGCGTACGCTTTTCCCCCCAGCGCCTCTCATTCCGCTGGTGGCAAAAAAGCTAAAGCAACACTCGATGACTCTCATCCTGGTTGCTCCAACATGGGCACGCCAACCATGGTACACCACGTTTCTAGAATTTTCCGTGGTACCGCATCAGAGGCTGCATCTCACACCCAGCCTCTTGACGCAGAACCATGGCGACATTCAGCATCCAGATCCGCAACAGCTCAATCTGGCGATCTGGCTCCTGAGGTCTTAGAATTTGGCTACCTCAACCTGCCTCCTGAATGCATGGACATCATCCGGGAGGCAAGGAAGCCCACGACCAGAGCTTGCTATGCTGCAAAATGGAAGCGATTTGTCATTTACTGTACAGACAACAATATCAACCCGCTAGATGCATCCATTCCTAACATCATCTGCTATTTGTTACATCTTTACAAATGCAATCTGGCGTACGCTTCCATTCGGATCCATCTATCCGCCATAGCGGCTTATCTCCAGAATAGGCAGCACCTCTCTGTTTTCAGGGTGCCTGCCATTAAAGCCTTCCTAGAGGGGCTGAAACGAGTCATTCCTCCTAGAACTCCACCAGCTCCTGTGTGGAACCTCAATGTGGTCCTCACTAGGCTGATGGGCGCACCTTTCGAGCCACTGCACTCATGCGAACTTCAGTTTCTAACGTGGAAAGTGGCTTTTCTCGTTGCTATCACGTCGCTCAGACGTGTTAGTGAGCTGCAAGCGGTCACTATCCAAGAGCCATTCATCCAAATACATTCTAACAGGGTGGTGCTCCGCACTAACCCCAAATTCCTTCCAAAGGTGGTGTCACAGTTTCATATCAACCAAACTATTGACCTGCCTGCATTTTTCCAAAACCCACAAACGGTAGCAGAAAGAATGCTTCATACATTAGACGTTAGGAGGGCGCTAATGTACTACATTGACAGAACACAACCCTTTAGGAAGACACAACAACTTTTTGTTGCCTTCTCCGCACAACACAAAGGCAACCCCATTTCCAAAGCAGGAATAGCCAGATGGATTGTTAAATGCATTCAAATCTGTTATCAAAAGGCTAAACGCACTTTAACAATACCCCCAAGAGCGCACTCCACACGCAAATTGGGGGCCTCCATGGCTTTCCTGGGGAACATTCCTTTAGAAGACATTTGTAGAGCAGCCACATGGTCTACACCACACACATTTACCAAGCATTACTGCGTAGATGTGCATTCCAAACAGCAAGCAGCTGTGGGACAGGCTGTTCTCAAGACACTTTTTTAAGCTTCTGCAGCTGGCACGGGCAACCGCCCTTAATGGAGGGACTGCTGTGTATTCTATGCACTAGATATGAATTTAGCAGCCCACATGCCTCGAACTGAATATGCTACTTACCAGTATGCATCTGTTCTTGGCATGTAGGGCTGCTCACATTCATATCGCCCGCCCTCCTCCCCGGTGTCCGTAGCGGCTGCAGACACTCTCTTGCATTCATCATTAGCATGGACATCCTTTACACTATTTCACTCCATCTCTGCCACAATGGCTAAAAACAATCTGGGGATGGAGTCGATGCCCATGCGCACTGTAGTCCAGGGGAGGAGCCACCTATCTCGTGATACTTCGAAGACTCTTCCAGGACAACAATGTGCAATCATCCGGACCCAACACTAGGCGGCGATCTATGCACTAGATATGAATGTTAGCAGCCCTACATGCCAAGAACAGATGCATACTGGTAAGTAGCATATTCATTCTCTATGACCTTCACTGTGACCATTATGAAGAGTGATAAGAGGAATACCAGGAATCTTCAACTGCATCAGTGCCAAGTGAACTAGTCGGAAACGTAAAAAATAAAATGATGGCTTACTCTACACGCTTGGTACTGAAACCTCCGGCCCACCCATCATATCAGCTTCAGCCAAAACCCCAAAAAGTCCCTTTGCCAACACCAGCCACACCTCAGCCAAAACCCCAAAAAGTCCCTTTGCCAACACCAGCCACACCTCATACAGAGTTTCTGCAACGACCTGAAGTCCCACAAATGTTGCTAGCCTCCTCAATGCCTCAAATTTCAGTCTCACCAGCACATACATCACCAGGACCTATTCAGGTGGATACATTGTATGAAGAACATAATTATTCTGATGAGATGAAGGAAGGAGAACTTTAGGAAGCCACTAGACCTCGAGGAAATGTGTGGGACTACTTTATTGTACTGGTGGAAGTATCAACCTCACCTTCACACTAGGATTTACTACCAGATGATGATGCGAAGTGTTATGTCTTTATAGAAAAAAATAACATATTCAAATTTACAATGGTAAGTAAATTAACTGTTTCCTACACAACTTTTGAGAACCAGCCAGAACGTCAGTTAGAGCCATTTCAATATCACCTCTTGCAATAGGGAATTAAACTGGTGCGAATATCAGCAACAGTAGCAGCTGTGCTTCCAAGATTAGATAAAAAATATAAAGCACCATAAGACATCCTGTTATCTCTGCTAGCCCACCCTAAAGGGGACTTTGTAGTCAACGCAAGCTGCCCAGAGATCCAGAAACCCTGCACAGTCCCTCTGGGCAGGGAATGTGGGAGAATGGACATTTTAAGCATGAGTATTTCTATGCTGGTAGCCATGTCAATTAGAGCTGCAAACACCATGGCCGTCCTAGGCAAATATGTTTACCAGATGCGGTCAGACAGTGCTTGCCTTAGGATAAGAAATAGGATGCTGGAACAGTTCTCTGTGAAGAAGATAAGCCTTCCTATGGCTTTCATAGGTGCAGCAATGGATGTGGTGAACCAGGATTCCGACAGCTAGCAGGGGCGGCTGCTCTCTTTAGACAAGGCTGTCACAAAGCAACTTCCTTCATATTGGAAGTCCAAAACAGTATTCAGATTATGGCATTCAATTGAGAGTACCTATTTCAAAAACATACATATGATGCTCACCGAAATATAAAATCTAACAGACATTGCCAGATATCTTCGGGGATTACAACATTGACGTCTCCATCCCTTTTGAAGGGCAAAAGGAAGAAGTTTAACATATGATGGAACCTATTAAAATTATAGGTAGCATTCAAATCAGCACCAACAGCCAGAATACTGCAGCAGCAATAGCCCTGCAAAGTGCCACTTGCTGCATCCTGCAACAAGCCACAATCAAAGAGCATGGAAGGTTCTCAGACAAGTTCACAAGACACAGGACATTCCCATTGATAGCCCCTTGCCAGTGGCTACTATTTAAATTATTCCCAAATAAATTGGCCCATAAGTGGAAGGACATCAGCGTTTGGCCTAGATTAAGCTTTAATAACATCAGACAGATGGATCCTGGATCTCACCCAATTCGGGCACACACCACTGCTCAAACACAAACACCTGTACAAACTGAAGACCAGAATCCTCCTCTTGGTACTAAAAGGAGCCGTCAAACCAATCCAAAAACATGAAAAATTGTAGGTGTTCACTCCAGCTTCTTTCTAATTGAAAAGAAGAGATTAGAGGAATAGGGGCTCACCCTAGATCCATCAACATATTGTCTTCTGAGGAAACAATGATTCTGAATGGCCAGCTATCTGAAAGAGACACGTTAGTGATAGATTCCTTACCTTAGAATATCCCCAGGCATCAGACTGGATCCGGAAAGTTTTTCGTTAGCAGTACCCCTGCACGTCGGTAGGTGGTGTTGTGCAGCTCCGCGTCCGTCGCTGGCACCGTAAGCGCCGAGATGACATCACGGAGACTACTTAGGCGCCACTCATGCGCGCTGACATCAGTTCTTTCTTTTTCCGCTCCAGCAAGCACATATCTGGTTAGAGCCCGTACCCTAGTCACTGTTTGACTAACTTTTTTAAGACTTTTGTCTCTCCTCTTTTTGAGTCTTTGACTCCTGGTGCCAAGTAGGGATGCCTGGATTTAAATCCTGTGGGGCCTGTCGCCGTACGATGTCAGTAGGGGACCCCCATGACGTTTGTCTCTACTGTCTGGACCGCGACCATGACTCTCGGTCATTCCCCGACTGTCTGGCCATGGCTCCAAAGGCTTTGCAGGAGCGGTCCTGAAAGCTGCTGGAGGCCCGGCAGTCATCTCCGCGCCGTTCAAGGTCCAGGGGTCGCTCAAGGGACCGTCCGCGGAGCCATCATCATCACTCCTCGGGGTCCAAGTCTTCGCCCTTGGAATCGGGTAAGAGATGTCACAAGAAAAAGTCGAAGAAGCGTGTTCGCTCTCTGACGTCCATCTGTCGGTCCTCAGATTGCGGACGAGGGGGCCAGGGGTTCTTCCCCTGCTGCTCCGTAGGAGCGTAGGAGTCCTGCGGCCTACCCACCCTATCCGGGTTCGTCGGCGACTCTGAGCCAGGTGCACGCGTTTCTTGCCGCCATGGACCGCCTTTTCAGGCCTAGGGCTCCCGCCGGTACGCCTTCGGGCCCAGCGGTGTCTATGGAGGGCCCTTGCTCACCACCGGCGGCTCCAGCCCCGCAAGGGCCCTCTGCCGGTGGCTCCGGCCTCGGCGCCCCAGGGCCCTTTGCCGGTGGCCACAGCGCCCCCTGCATCTCCGTTCCCGGTGCCGGCATGGATTCCATTCGTTCCGCCCTTGCCTGAATTTCCAGGCAATTTTGCCCTGGTTTGGGACCCAAATTGGGACATTGAGCTAGATCGGCGCCGTTCCCGACGCGGTTGGAGCATTTGTTTACCCCTGTGCCTTCCCCGCCGCCTGTGCCTCGGGCCGTGGAGGAGGGGGATGACTGGGAGGGGTCGGAGGACCCTCTTACACGGCAGTGCGAGTCCAAACATGAGTGGGCAGAGAAATCAGAGGATGCAGGTGGCCTTGACCTCTCCACTGAGCAGGGTTTTATGTCCCCTCCCGCTGTCATGGAGGAAGGCGCCACTTATTCTGTGATGCTCCATAGAGCAGCTGAGGCCCTTGACCTCGATCTGTCTACTGTCTCTGATAAAACAAACCTCCTTACTGAAGTGCTTCAGCCGGCGGCAAGTTCTACAGAACCTCTGCTTCCATTCATTGAGGCCTTGACGGATGCTTTGATGGGCACCTGGTCTAGAGCAGCCACGGGGGTTCCTGTAGACAAGAACGTGGCCCGGCGTCATGGCCCGGCACCGGGTGACCCTGCCTTTTTGACTAATCATCCGACTCCGGAGAGCCTGGTCATCCAAGAGAGGAGTCATCTATCTTGTGACTACAAAGACTTCTTCCAAGACGACAACAACATGCAATCATCCGATCCCTACACCAGGTGGCGATCTAATGCACAGTGTGAGAATCTGCAGCTCTACATGCCAAGAGCAGATGCATACTGGTAAGTAGCATTTTCCTTTCCCTTGCCAGCCTGGGGCTGCAGTCAGTCAACACTGCATGCCTTTTGGGCCGCTACTCTCACTCGGTGTGGGACACAGTGGCGCAGACACTGCCCCAGTGCCCCAAAGAGGTTCGAGCTGTCCTTTCCCAAGCTGTTGCCGGGGGAAGGATGCCGCTAAGGTCGCCATTCGGTGTGGGCAGGACACCGCAGACTCTTTATGGAGAGCGATCTCCACAACAGTGGCCTTGCGTCGCCATGCCTGGCTGGGGTCCATTGGGTTTTCGGGAGATGTCCAGAGTTCCCTCATGGACATGCCCTTTGATGGTACTCGCCTGTTTGGCGATAAGACAGACCGTGCGCTGGAGCGTTTCAAGGACTCTCGGGCTACGGCCAAGTCCTTAGGTCTCTCCACTACACGCCCGGCCACTTCTACCTTTTGTTCCTTTCGTGGCCACGAAAGGGGCGCCCCCGAACGTTCGTTCAGCCAGAAGCCTGCGAATAACCAAAATCAGCGCAGCCGCAGGAGTGGAGGCCGCCGTGGCAGCACAGGGGGGCAACGACGTGGATGTTATTCTCACTTTCTGGTCCCCAAGAAGTACAAAGGGGGCCTACGACCCATTTTGGACCTCAGGAATGTCAATCGCTTCCTCCGGAAGGAGAAGTTCAAGATGTTGACTCTGGCTCAGGCGTTGGTTGCCCTCGACCCTGGAGACTGGATGGTAGGGTTGGACTTGCAAGACACATATTTTCACATCCCCGTCCTGCCGGCCCACCGGCGGTTCACGGTAGGCCAAGAGCATTTTCGCTGTGCTCCCCCTCTGCCTTACATGGCCTCCTACATCCTGCTAGTGCAACATGCCAGGTGGCATATGCGGGCTCTGCAGTGGGACCTGAAGTTTCAGTGGGCACAGCATCAGGGCAACCTGTCTGATAACGGTCAGATCTCGGAGGGCACTGCGTGTCAATTGCAGGAATGGCTCACGAACCGCGATATGGTTAATGGCAGATCCCTCTCCCTTCCCCAACCGAGCACACAGTGGTGATGGATGCGTCCCTCCTGGGATGGGGAGGCCACTTGGGAGAGGCGGATATCAGAGGCCTCTGGTCTCCGCGACGGAATCCCGACTCCATATCAACCTTTTGGAGCTTCGGGCAATCCGACTTGCACTGAAGGCATTCCTTCCCTCTGTCCGGGGAAGTGTAGGGCAGGTGTTCACGGACAACACCACCTCCATGTGGTGTTGCAATAAACCGGGCGGGGTGGGGTCCTGGACCCTATGTCAGGAGGCTCAGCGCTCTGGGAATGGCTGGAACATCAAGGCATCACCTTGGTGGTTCAACACCTGACAGGTTGTCTGAACGCTAGGGCGGACGAACTCTCTTTCTGCAGTGGGGAGAGCCTTGGTTAGAGCTATTCGCCACCGAAGAGAACGCGCAATGTCATCAGTTCTGCGTGTTGGAATTTCCAAGGTGGCACTCGCTCGGCGATGCTTTTCGTTGCGAGTGGAGTTGCGGTCTGTTGTACGCCTTTGCGCCTACACCACTTCTTCCCAGAGTGCTGAAGAAGATTCAGCGCAACTGGGCCTAAGTCATCCTTGTGGCTCCGGATTGGATACGAAGATACTGGTATCCCGAGCTACTCAACATGACGATCGATCCCCCGATCCGACTGCCTCTTCAGGAGGATCTTCTGTTGCAGCAGCAGGGGACGGTTCTCCACCCGAACCTGGCCAGCCTCCACCTCCATGTGTGGAGATTGAGCGGCGACAGTTGACAGCCTTCAATCTTCCTCCCGAAATCTGTGATGTCATTCTGGCAGCCAGGCCTCCCTCCACCGAACCTGGCCAGCCTCCACCTCCATGTGTGGAGATTGAGCGGCAACAGTTGACAGCCTTCAATATTCCTCCAGAAATCTGTGATGTCATTCTGGCAGCCAGGCCTCCCTCCACTAAAACAGTATACGCCTGCAGGTGGAACAAGTTTGTGGCATGGTGCACAGCGAATGCTGTGGATCCCCTTTCTTGCCCCTCTTTCCGAGGTCCTTCTGTTCCTTCTTTCTTTGGCCCAGTAGGGCTCTTTTCTGGGCACTATCAAAGGTTATCTTTTGGCCATCTCTGCCTTTCTAAGGCTTCCATATCAACCTTCTATTTTTAAGTCCCTGGTTGTTAAGCGTTTCCTGAATGGTATTACATGTTTCCTCCCGTGCCGTTCATAATGCCTCAATGGGACTTAAACCTTGTCTTGACATATCTGATGTGCGCTCCCTTTGAGCCCCTTCATAACTGTCCTTTGTGTCTTCTCGCTCTCAAAACGGCTTTCCTGGTAGCTATCACCTCTGCCAGAAGAGTGAGTGAGCTCCAGGCTCTTTCTTCTAAACCTCCTTTCCTTTCTGTCCATCTGGATAAGGTGGTTTTAAGGACCCATTCTTCTTTCTTGCCAAAGGTTGTCACACCGTTACACGTCAGGCAGACTATCACTTTGCTCACCTTCTGTCCGCCTCCTCATCTTTCGAAAGAGGAAGAGAGGCTCCACCGTCTGGACCCAAAACGTGCGCTCTCGTTCTTTCTGAGCGCACACAACAGTTTGAGTGGATGACCAGCTCTTTGTTGGCTACGTGGGCACCAAAAAAGGTCGTGCACAAACGGACCATCTCTCGGTGGGTCGTTCTGTGCATCAAAGCATGTTACTCGTTGGCTAAGAGGGAGCCTCCTGTGGGGTTTGCGTGCCCATTCTACCAGGGTGACAGCAGCCACTACTGCCTTGGGACGCGGCATTCCCTTGCAGGACATTTTTCAGGCAGCTACGTGGGCTTCGCTGCACACGTTTACCAAGCATTACTGCCTTGACAGTCAAGTCCGCAGATACGGCTTCTTTGGCCGTTCTGTTCTCCGTGACTTTCTGGGGTAATCTTGTTCGCAGACCCACCACCGGGGTTGGTATTGCTGGGGTATCTATTCTAAGGTAAGGAATCTATCACTAGCGTGTCTCTTTCAGATGCACAAGTTACTACTTGTGTAACGATATATCTGTAAGAGACATTAGTTAGTGATAGATTCCTTACCGCCCCACCCATCCTCCCCGTTCTGCGAACTGATCTCTAGGGTTAAGGTCATCCCGTTCAGGGCCCTAGTTTCATGGCACCAGTAGTCCGTTTCTTGCATGGCTCTGCGTTCCTGTCGCGGAAATTCATGTACAGAACTGACGTCAGCGCACATGGGTGGCGTCTATGTAGTCTCCGTGACGTCATCTCGCTTACGACGCCAGCGACGGATACGGAGCCGCATGACGCCTTCTACCGACACGCAGAGGTACTGCTTACAAAAAACTCTCCGGATCCAGTCTGACGCCTGAGGATATTCTAAGGTAAGAATCTATCACGAACTAATGTCTCTAACAGATATATTGTTACACAAGTAGTAACTTGTGCTACAGGGAGTCTTGCAACTATTATTGCTTGGAGAATATGTGGCCACTGTAGACCTCCAAGACGTATTCTTTTGCAATTCACTGCAAGCAGTAGAAATTCTTAAGCTTCGGAGTAGCTGGCTGCCACTGTCAATTCAGAGTACTTCCTTTTAACCACAAAACAGCTCTGAGAATTTTCATAAAATATATGCCACTAGTGGCAGCACACTTTTGACTCTTGGGTCATCATGTACCCATACCTACATCACTAGTGGTAAAGGACACATCCATGGAGGCCAACAACAACCAAGTACAGCCTATACTCAACTGTTCAAGGGTTACACGTTGTGTTCAACAAAATAAATTGCCTCTATGACCTTCGCACATTATCCATTTTCTTGGGGCACTTCAGAACACGGATCAAGTGAGAGCATAACCTCACAAGAAAGATAATTAAGTCTAACATCCCCTTGTAAGTCACGTTCAAAAGCAATCAAGCATCAAAGTCCATCTGTTAAAAATCAATGGAAGGATGGGGAGCCCCTCTATAGGAACTATCAGCCTAGGGGCAATGGTCTCAGGAAGAAGTGAAACTGCACATGAATGTGCTATCTTTAAGAGCTGCTTCTTTCTGAAGTTACCTCATTCGTTGGCTTTAATTCAAACTAAGAGCCGACATAGATGTTTTACATCAACAGACAGGAAGGCACTTAATCTAAAACTCTGCCTATGTAGGTCCAACATATATGTCACTGGGTAATAAAACCGATATCTTTAAGCAAAGCATCCACCCAGAATAGCCAATGACCAAGTGGACTACTTCACTCTCACATCTTTGACCTGCCACAAAAGTAAACTCAACAACAGTCTGCTAAAGGTGGTGTTTGAGGCATGCAGAAAGCTACGGCTCACTTTTTTGCAACGCTGCAAAACAAGAAATAAGGTTTCTTTGCAAGCAGGCATCCGAAGAAAGAGTTGTGTTAATGCACTTTTGATTGCTTGGTCAGGGTTGTATTCTATGCTTTTCTTCCTCTTTCGTTGTCTGCAACATCATCCCAAACCTGGTGGGCGAACCATTACACACTGTATTGAACCCCAATGTGACCCAGATCACTTGCTGGAAGTAAGCAGATGTCTAAAGTTCTATCTGTAATCACTGCAATGTATCTGGGTCTAGCACCAAGGATCTAAATCAATCCTGAAAGACAATATTTCTGGCAGTAAAAAGAAGAATGCTTTCTTTAGGACGAGAGCCCTCACACATGCTGAGCTGGTGTGCTTCATCAAAGTATTCTTCCTCACACTACAAAAACTTGTGGGGTGGGCTACAACTTCGAGAATAGGAGTAGCTTTTGGATGTTAAACCTACCCTATGACTGTCCAATTTGTGGGTGAGCTGCACAGAGTTCAAAATGTGCTGTGTTTTGCTGCGCATTGGCCACTTTTGTACATTTTTGAAGTACTTAAGGGTGTGACATATGAACACAACTGAATGTATGATGTTCTGACGACATACTATTCTTTTTCACAGGTATCCTTTTCACAGGTACCCTTTTCCCTTTGGTGACCACCATTGTATCAGTATCTTTTTGATTTTACATCTCACTAATACATTTACAGCAGAGTGACTCTTACAGGTCCTGACGAATGCCCAGTATACCTCTTTAACCCCTTCGACGCTCATGACGGAACGGTTCCGTCATGAGCGTTGGTTGAGCTGTGCTCATGACGGAACCGTTCCGTCATGAGCCCGTTGGCTCATTAGAACGTTCAGCACAGCGCAGGAATCTGCGCCGCGCTGATGTGGTTAAGATCAATTTCTAGGGCAGAAATACGTTGACCAATTCATACAGTCAGGAATGCTATCTCACTGTTTCTAATCCTGTCTGTGGTAGACATAATAAAGCTGAATGATCTGACAGGTGATAGTTCTACTTTCATCACTTTTGCCCTTTAGCACTCTACCCGACTCACCCACAGCCTTAGACTCTCATAGGGTAGGTTTAACATTCATGAACTTCTCCTATTCTAGGACCTGTAACTCACATCACAACAATTTTTTGTTGTTGTGAGAGTGTACCCTATGATGAAGCATGCCATCTCAAGGAGGGTGAGGGTTATCGTCCTAAAGAAAGTGTTATTTCTTTTACTGTCAGAAACATTGTCTTTTAATATTGAATCAGATCCTAGGTGCCCGACCCGGGGACATTGTTGTGGTTGCTGTTTCCTTGGTAGTCTGTACCTGCTGGTCTTTAACTACTCCTTTGCCTTTTTGTTGTTTAAAAGTCTATCTGGACAGAATGGGCCTTCTAAAACTCAGATTAGTTGCTGGTATCAATCTTCAACAAGAGAAAAGGATTCCCTTTTCAAAGCAGGGCATTTTGAGATGGGTGATAGTAACACTTATCTCCTGTCAAATGAAAGCAGGTATCCTTTTCTACAGACCACCACAACAGATTCCATGAGGATCAAGGCTGCATCTACAGCCCTCCATGCCATAGTGTCTGTTAACTGACATATGTGAAGTAGCTATCAGGAGGAATCGTTATGCCTTCATGCAACATTACTCCTTGGATGCAGTGGTAGACAGGCACAGCGGTGGGATGAGCAGTACTTTGTCATCTTTTCAGACAAATGTGAGCCATTCTGTTCTTACCCTCCATCTGCAATGTTCTGGTTTTAAAATGTGATATTGCTTGTTATACTGGTTTAAGGAGAAGAAAATAGTTACTTGTCGTTAACTGTAGTTCTCTAGTATTTGTATCTTTTGTAGATTCTCATGTGGCACTCCCTCTTCCCCAGATAAGAGGCTGAACTTTTAGCGATCAATATGTTTCATACTCGTCCTGGAAATTTGAGGTGAGATGCCTGTGGGGATGGGGGAAGGTTATGGCAGTCTCTCTTCAGTTATCAAACTTCGGGTCTTTTGCGTTGAAGGAAATAAATGTGATACTGTCTTAAGTCCTGTGGGGCCCTGTTATGCTCTCAGACTGCTTTTATAAGGTTATCATGGGATGTTGACCTCTACGAAGTGGAATAATTCAAGCATGTGGATCTGTGATAGACACCAACACCAGGAAACTACAGTTACAGTTAAGTAAAAAATGTTTGCCTGAATTGACCTGAAGGATATAGGATCTTATGAACCCACAATGTGTGGTCAAAGGGCTTAGTGCATGTTGTTGAGGAATGTTATAGTCTATAGAGAAATGTTTAACACCCCAAAGTCTTTAAGTGTTACCCGGATACACAAAAGAGAAGTTCAAGATATATAGTCATTAAACAAATAAATGCAGTTAAGTAAATATTCCTGTTGGAACATGTTCTCACAATGTTGAATTCAGAGTAAAAGGAAAATCTGTAGCAAGTATCTCTTTTCTCCACAGCAAATATTAAAGGCAATAAACGATCACGGACTCGGACTGACTCCTACTCTGCTACACAGTCTGTAGGTGAGTGTAACACGAATGTGACTTACTCCTGCCAGTAACAATCAATCAAGTTCAAATATATATTGTACATAGTAAGTCTGATGCCTGTAGAATGAAACCATCCTATGTCACTAGTGGCTACATCATATTTAGTCTGATATCTACAGCAATGTCTAAACAATCTATAAACTGACGCCCTTGTTTGCCAGCAGTGGCTTCACATTCCTAAGCTAGAGACCATTCCATAACAGTAATGACATTACCATCTGTCAACTGACACCTGCCCGTGGAAGCAAGCGTTCCCAGTCTGTAAACTGAGCTTTTTTATTTGTCTTCTAGAGAGAAATCTAAACCCCAAATTGTATCCAGGTGCACGCAGAGATGACACATATTGTCTACCTAAAGCAGTGTAACTCTTGATGAAAGAAAAGTAGACGTCCCTATCAAAAGAAAGCTGTGACACAACCAAGTTTTCAGTTGTTTCCTGACATTCTAGTGATTTCAGACTTATATGAAGTCTATTCCATGCCATGACAGTTCAAGCAGAGAAAGATCTGCTGTGGCATCTGAAGATTTCAAACAAATACACTGACCTGAATGATCATGTGGGCATTTCGCCCTAAAAAGATGAGTCCCAGGCAATAATAAGCTCTGTGTGTGAAACAACAACGTTTCAACTAGACTCTTCCTCGCTAGAAGCAAACGCAAGCTCTCCAGATGCTGAGAAACCACATCAGTCCTCTTGAAGCACCCAGAATTAATCTTGCTGCTATGTTTTGTATGACCTAGAGGCTACTTACCGAATTATTTGGAAGGCCTACATTAAGTGAATGGCCGCAGTTTAGGCAGAAAGTAATAACTGCCTGGACCAATGTCTCCTTGAACTCATTAGGGGTATGGGAGAACATTTCTCAGGACTGTCATGGCTTTAAGACGTGTCAGTGCCACCTTTTGGTGAGAGGACAGGTTGGAGTCATTTATGAAGCTACGGTTTCTGACCTCCTCCACCAGAGTTGCCAGTTGTAAATGGTGCTGGTATGTGTTTAACATTTCCTTGAATAAATTGCATATATTTTTTCACAATCTGCTATTTTTACATTTCCTCCTTGTTCATCTTTGTATGTATGGAATGAGTGTTTGTGTGACAATACTTTTTGATGCAAAATATTACCCAAAGGGGATCACTTTTTAGACAACTGGCTTTGTTCACATACTACCAAGGCATGCTTTGCCCCAACCATCGAAACAGATAAATGCCTTCAGTCTGAATTATGAATGGGAATAGAATGTGTGTCAGGAAATTTTTAATGTACATGTATCTTACATTCATAGAACAGGACTAATCTATTGTGAACTTTATGGGGAGATTGGTTGGGTTTACAAAGTTTATTGTGGTTTTGCAGCTTTGATTATGTAGAATGGACAATTCAGAAACATGTTCAGCATTTCCCTTTCAGATGCTGCCGGATTTCTGCATGTGCTCCAAATCATCCACATAATAGCATGAGGATGTCATAGAGAGCCTAAATTCTATTTTCGAGGCATATGAGCTGTAGATCATATGCTTTAGGATAGATCGCCATCTGGTGTTGGGTCTGGATGTTTGAACTTTGTTTTTGTTCAAAGAAGTTTTACAGTCACGAGGTAGGCGACCCTGCTTTTGGTAATAGTGCGCATGGGCATCGACTCCATCTCCAGATTGTTTTTTTCCGCCATCAGGTTTGGGTGTGTATTGCTGTGCTCTGGTTCGGTATCGTTTTCGAACCCCTTTGACGCGCAATCCTCTACCCTCGACTGTATTGTCTTCGATCGTGGTTTCCCATTCGACGCGTATCGTGTACACTGTAAAACCTTCGATTGGGACCTTTGAGGTGGGCCGTCCGGCCTACCCGTGCCGACCACGCCAGCAGTCGATGGAACGGACTCTGTTCAAGCTATGTCCCAGGTGTCGTGCTAAGTTTCCACGCACCAACTTTCACGAGGTCTGCAACCTGTGCTCATCCCCAGAACACGAAGAAAAAAATCCTGCGAAGCGTGTCGCTCATTCCGATCGAAGAAAACCATCCATGATCGTCGGGCTCGACGCCACGAGATGCCATGCGGCAGCGACTGCATACCGGACATATGCTGCGAAAAAGAAGAACACAGTCCTGCCGAAGAAGAACTGATCTCCGTGTCCGAAGCAGACTCCAACATGGAGGAAGACCTGAACATCACTCCAGGTCAGCGTACTGTGAGTACAGCTCCCCATATACCCACTCGAACAAAAGATAAGGCGCTGGTATCACCCTCGCCCTCCGGTCGACACCAAGAGTTTCAGATGCCCCGCCCTCCAGCCCGGCTTTGAAACAGAAACACGAGCCTTCGGGATCAAGCCCACCCCAGACCGGTGCCAAACCACCACCTTCGGCACCGAAATATAAAGAGAAACATGTGCCACTTCCCACGTCATCAGTACCAAAGACATCTTCGACACTGAAAACCTTGGAACCAAAACCAAAAGACTCGGACCCGAAATCGTCCAAGCCTAAAGCCTCAGAGCGGAAAGGCTCCACACCCAAAAGCTGGGAGCCGACAACCTCTGCGCTGAAAAGTTTGGAGCCGAAACATACCACTCCGAATCTTTGATGACGAAATCCACTCCTAAAGGAACAGATACTCCTTCAAAAGAACGTCCATCCGCAGAAACACCTCTGGATCCAGAACAAAAAAGACTTGGTATTGATCCGAAAACTGGACACCTTCTGGCTTCTCTTCCTAAAAAATGGAAGTTAGACCTCCCACAAGATGCCCCTATACAGCTGAAGAAAAGAAGAGATATGGGTACTAAACCTTCTCTCCCTTATATACCTCAATCTCCTCCTCCTATTCCCAATTTACATATTACACCATTAAATTCACCACCTCCAATGTCACCTGACTCACAAGGTGATGATTTTGAGAATGGGGATGACGATCATCATATCCCTCAAGATCCAGACATACTACATGACACTGATCCCTGGGATGATTATGATAAGGATCCAGATCAACCTAATGACCCTGACCTGTATCCCTCCAGACCTTCCCTACCTGATGTTAACATTGGCTTTACACAACTTATCAACAGGGCTGCCCAATAACACGGGGTGGGACTACACACAGAACCCTCTAGAAGAGGATTTCCTTGTGGAAACATTCACGCACTCACACAGGTCTACTAACACTTTACACATTCTAAAAGGCATGTTAAAACATACAGACGAGGTATGCAAAGACCCAGTTAGAGCCAGGATACTGACACATAGGGTGGATAAAAATGACGAGCCCGCTCCTACAGACCCTGTATACATAAAATGTCAGTTACCATTAGACTCTCTTGTTGTAGCTAACGCCCGCAGGAGAGCTAACTCTCAAACTACAGGCGACGCCCCTCCTCCTGACAAGGAGTCAAAACGTTTTGCTGCCTCTGGCAAAAGAGTAGCTTTGCAAGCAGCCAATTATTGGCGTATTGCCAATGCTCAGGCTCTGTTGGCATGCTACGACAGGGCACACTTTGATGAGTTGAAAACACTCATGCAACATTTGCCAGAGGAGTATAAAACTAAAGCTAATGACCTCATTCAAGAAGGGAAGCTCATCACCAATACTTCCATAAAATGCGCCCTAGATGCAGCGGACACAGCTTCTCACGCTATTAACACTAGCATACTGTTGCAGCGACATGCTTGGCTTCGTATCTCTGGATTCAAGCAGGAGGTATAATCCCCATACTTAATCAGCCCTTTAAAAAAGGCATCTTTTCGGGCCAACAGTAGATACTTCATTAGAAAAAGTGAAGAAAGATAATGAAACTGCAAAATCCATGGGAGCCATACAAGTACCTTCTAGCAGGGGTTCCTTTTGCCGCTCCTTTTATAGGGGTGGCTCAAAAACACTGTCATCAGAAAATCCCTCTTCCTCTTACAAAGGGAACAACCAATCTAAGTCCTCCAGAGGATATTTTCGAGGAGGTTACAAAGGAAATAATAACAAGGGAAGGGGCGGAGGGAACTCCACCCGCGCTTCCCCTGCCAATAAACAGTGACTTCCCTCCATTACACCCCGATCATTCCACTCCTGTCGGGGGACGTCTCTCACAGTTCCTACCTGTCTGGGAGTCAATCACCTCAGACAAGTGGGTAATACAAATTATCCAACATGGTTATTGCCTGTAACTTACCAGCACGCCACCAACAATCATTCCCAGACAGCGTGCAGTGTCACCAGAACATCTCAACCTGTTACAACATGAGGTCCTCTCTCTGTTAGACAAACATGCAATAGAACGGGTCCCATTACTTCATCAAGGGACAGGAGTGTACTCCCTATGCTTTTTGATTCCAAAAAAAGACGGCTGCCTCAAGCCCATACTGGACCTAAGACAACTAAACCTCTACATTCAATCGGACAACTTCCACATGATCACCCTTCAACAGGTGCTCCCATTGATTCAGCAAGGCAACTTTCTTTCCACCTTAGATTTAAAAGACGCCTACTTCCATATTCCCATTCACCCCGCTCACAGGAAAAATCTCAGGTTCGTGGTGGACGGACAACATTACCAATGCAAAGTCCTCCCGTTTGGGGTAACTACAGCACCAAGAGTCTTCACCAAGTGTCTAGCAGTGGTTGCAGCTCATTTAAGAAGACAACACATTATTTAAAACCAGAAAGGAAAAGGCACAACCCAACACACACTCTGAAGTGTATGGGACGCGCCTCCCTCAAGGCAAAGGACAATAATCCTTTATATTCCTTTTCCCAGACCCTCCTCCAGTCAAATTAACATTTGAGCATTTTGCCCTCACGGGATGCAACACCACTACCCTGCCGTTTCCAGGGGCGATCAAGACGACCAACATAGACTTTCTGCCAACTGTGGGTTGCACCCCCCGCCCCTCCTTCAAATATCCAAAGAAAAGTAATTTCTGAATGTCCATCCAATATTAGCAATGTGTAGATTTCTTTATTCTTTGTTTTAAATTGAAACAACGTGTTTCATTCTTTTTACACAAGACCTTTGTCAGGGTTGTAAAAAGCATTTAAAACCAAGTGTATAATACAACCTTAATATACATGTACACATTTAATAATACATTCAATATAAAACACCAAGAAAGGAGACATTTTAGAAAATTGAATTACAAAAATTACACACAATACAAAAAAAAATTTCCTTTTAAACCCAAACATGATTCAACATGTATATAACAAGTCGAACATTTTAGCAACTTTCTTTTCATTCAAGTTCCATATTGATAAATTCAGGTACTAGTCAAGCTCAGAAACTTCTAAGTACTATTTCAACATTCGTGCCAAAAATGTGAAAGTAAGTTATAGCTTTCATAGTGAAGACAGAGTCCAAACAACCTGAAACCCTGGTATCTAATACTAAACCTCCTCATCCAACTGGTCATTGATATAACATTGATGGACAATTATAATCATACCCCCAAGGTCAAATCAAAGATAATTATTGTAGGAAGGTTGATCCCTGACTATGGTTGCCCCCAACTTTTTGCCTGGTGTTTTGCTGGTTTTCTGACTTAGTTGACCTGAGGCCCTGCTATTCAGGACCTCAGGCCCACTGCTCTCTCTGTAAAATGGATTCCATGTACCTTAGGTACATATCTAAATTGGATACTGAGTCACCTTATCAGTCCCTGTACAGTGTACCTTAGGTACCCAGGGCATAGGTGTACCCAGGGCCTACCAGGGGCTGCAGCATGTATTATGCCACCCCTGGCTGGCCATCCAAATCTGACACAACTGGCTGCTTGACAGCTGGGGCAAGGTGGTGTAATCACCCTTTGCTTTAGATATAGTATACCTATATCTAACCCTAAAATGGACACATAGATCTCCTATCAGTCACTCCTATGGCAGGCCTTAACAATCCTGAAGGCAGAGTGCTTGGAATCGTGTGAGATGGTGCTCTGGCATGAGCTGAGCCTGTCTGCGGCTTTCGGGATCCATCCCTTAGCCGTTTCCATGATATCGCATACCATATACTCTTAAGTGCATTATAATCCTCGCGGTTATGTGCCAACTCTGGTATCGCTTTATCAAAACATGTCGAGTAAGGTGTCATACGAATTGGAATACTAACCCCTCGCCAATTCTGGCGACGGGGTTAGCATTCCACCCTTCTAGAGGGACACGACATGTATGTAACCCCTAAACCCGGTTAAAAGTCAGACAGAGCCTTAGCATCCACAAAATGGATGCTGCCACCGAGACACAAGTCTGCCCTCCTGCTGCTGGGAGTCCTCCCAGAGCAGGAGATAAGGACAAAGGGTTTCCTGCCAGGGGCGGTGCCAGCACCGTCCCAGACAGGGTTTTGTGTATTGTAGGTAGGCAGGGCTTTAGAGGAAGGTGACTGCACGTGGCACCCCGGTGCTCACTGTGCATAGGCTGGCTGGAACCAGTTCCAGGGGCACTCCAGCCCCTGGCCTGGGGAAAAGCCCGCCAAGGAAGTGGGTGTAACCACCCCCCTCCTGGTCCCACCCATAGGGCAGGACCTAGTCGCGTGCCAGCCCCCTTTTCCCAGATAAAGGTAGAGACTGGCCCCCTTCCAAATCAGATCATCTTTGAATCCTGAAACTACTTTCTGCGAAAGGAACTCAAGACTTCTTCCTAAGATTTCTCCCTTGTGACTAAGGAGTAGTCACCCTGCATCCGCAGGCACCATCTAAGAACACTGCGGTCTGCTGTAAGTCCTTCCTCCGGAATCCGACTGCCCAGCTCGACGAGAACCGGCTTCCCTGGCACCTCTGACCTCTACCCACCTCTACAGCCCAGCTGAGAACCGTGGGTGCGACGAGACCTCAAGGGACCGGCCATCTGCAAGACTGCACGACTTCTTTCCAACAAGCCCGCCGAGTAATCTACTGGTGAGTGCTTTGGGGTCCGAGAAGCCCCGACTCTGAGCAGCTCCAGCTCCGAAGTGCAGCCCCCCAGCATCTCCACGATCTGCGTGGGGCCCTTCTGCTTTCCGCTGCTCACCGCGTTGTTTGGCTACCAGCCCGTTGGCTTGTGGCCTTCCTGACGACGCCCGACGACATTTCTGCTGCTGGTCTGGTTGCTCCAGACTGGCCCTTGCTCCCTTCCAGAAGAGGAGCACCCCGGACCCTCCTGGTCCACTCAAGACGCCATTTTGAGTCCACCGCGTGGGCTTGAATTAGCCAAGGCTTGTTGCCCAATCCTGGGTAACTTCGACGCCGACGACTTCATCCTTCGTGGGACAGCTCGCACCTCCATCCTGGTCGCCGACAACGCCTCCTGGTCCGAGAGACTGCAGAGCCCAGCAGCGCCCACTCACCTGACTGCGGTGACTTCGCCCGGTGCCATCCTGGTGCCCACTTAATCACTGGCTGGTGATTCAAGAACTTGGTCCCCTCTGCTTTCAGGTTTTCTTCTCCCTTGATCCAGGCTTGGATCCATCGAACTTTCCTTCACTGGTCGCCTGCCAGCAACTTCTTCCTTCCAGGCTCCTGGTCCGGCAACGAGATCCCCGACGTCTTTTCAGACCTATGCAGCTGCAGCCCCTGGGCTAGGTAACTTCGGCACTCCGGTGTCCCAGCATAGCCTCACTATCCAAGGGTCAGGATCCACTGTCGTTTTCTCCCTACCAGGTCGGGTTCGCCCGTGAACACTAACTTTGTGAATTCTAGCTTCCATAGACTTTGTCCCGCATCCCGCGTGAGAGTGCACACTCTGCACCCGAGTCCCCTGGGCCTCCTAGTAGTAATCTAACGATTCCCTAGTCCAGTCCTAGCGATTCCAAAGCCTATTAGAACTGTTACTTACCTGCTAGTAATTCGCATTCCACTTTTAGCGTATATGGTTTTTCGTGCCCCTCGGGCATTTGTGTAACGTGCTAACTTAAAAGTATTTTCGTAAGAGTTTTGTTGTGTGCTTAGCTCCCTGTCTCATAAAGAGCCAGGGTAGTCTTGTTATAAATAAATACACTGTTTATTTTCATAACAACTTGTGTGGTGTCCTTTCACTGGGTGTTCAAGGGGTAATGTGATGGTAAAACAGCTGGCTTAACACGCCCTCTAGAGTCTTAGCCTTAGACTGCTCGTATCCATGCTACTAGGATAGCTGGTCTATAAGGTTGACTTACAACCAATCATCAATAAGGGTTGTTTGGACTGATATATAGTGATCACTAGAATAGTGAGCACTGCACATCAGGCCAACTTCTCACATTGGTGAGCAGCGGTTGGGATTTGAGCTTGCTGTTGTTTTACCACACATGCCCTAAGAATATCTTGTGAAAGATCACATAAGTACTAAAGGTACATATAACTTAGCTTAGAATACTCTGAGTTCTACTGAACCAGCTGTTGTAGCTCCTAGGGCCTAGCACACCCTAAACTACAACTCTAGCAAGGGATCAGTAGGCAAACATATAGTGTAGGTAAGTGCACCACTTACACCTCACTAGAAAAGCATGTCTACCCAGGGAGAATCTACTGAGACTCCCCTGGTCAGTGTTGACCCTCCACAGGTCACTTCAAGATATGCAGCTCTCAGTTTTCAGGAGATGAGACAAATCTGTGTCTCCAGGAAGCTGAAGCAGGGGTCTAACCCCACCACTCCCTTTCTGATAGGTCTCTTAGAGACATATGATGCCAGAAAGCTTTCTCAGTTACATGAGAACATGCCAGCCGTAGAGGGAACCTCTGAGGATCCAGACCTCCCCAACATTGCCAATGCAGTTGAGGAGGAGGATCAGGGGGAACTCTCTGGGGACGAGGTAGACAAAGGTCTTGAGGTAGTCAGAAGGCTAACTAGGGCCAACTTAGACTTGCTTGGGCTAGGATCTGGGGGACCCCCAGTACTGACCCTAAGTAGGCCTAACCTTGGAGTTAGGAGAGATAGATCTCTTTCTAGGGACTCCAATAGATCTCTGCACTCTAATGCCTCTTCTCAGAGGAGAAGGAACTCTCCCCAGAGGAGATTGACTTCCCCTCAGAGAATGGAGCATGAAGCTAGGATGAGACAGGCTACTCTGAGGATTGAAAGGGAAGAAATTGCCCTGGCCAAAGAGAAGCTTGCCTTGGCAAGAGAGCAGCAGATGAGTGGGCTAGCTCCCACTGGTGGCAGCAATCTCCCAAGAGATAGAGAGAAGGGTTTAGACACTAAACACCTGACAAAGATAGTGCCCCCCTTTAAACAAGGGGATGACATCCAGAAATGGATGGCTGCTTTGGAGAGGGCCTGCACTGTACAGTGCATCCCCCAAAGTCAGTGGGCAGCTATACTGTGGCTCTCCTTTGATGGCAAAGGTAGAGATAAGCTCCTCACTACTAGAGTTGAGGATGCTAATAATTACCAGGTCCTGAAAAATGCACTGGTTGATGGGTTTGGCTTAACTACTGAGCAGTACAGGTTGCTGTTCAGAGACACCCAGAAAACTCAGTCTCAGGACTGGTCTGACTTTGTTGATTGTGCCACTAAGGCTTTGGAAGGCTGGCTACTGGGTAGCAAGGTTACTGACTTCACAGGATTATATAATCTTATTATGAGAGAGCAAGTCTTAAATAATTGTCAGAACCAGTTATTACACCAGCACCTGGTAGACTCTGATCTGACCTCTCCACAAGAATTGGGTAAGAGGGCAGACAAATGGGTCAGAACCAGGATTAGGCCCAAGAACCAAGGTGGTGACCAGAAAAAGGAATCAACCAAGCCTCAAGAGAAGGGTGGGAATAAATCTCCAGATCAAACCACATCAGGGCCCCAAAAATCCTCTGAGGGGGGTGGGTCCCAGAATCCTTCTAATAACCAGAAGAAACCTTATTGTTATCCCTGTAAACAGGTGGGTCATTTGAAAACTGACAGCAGTTGCCCAAAGAATAACAATAAGGAGAACATACCCCCAAGTAGCATTCCCAAACCTCCTGTTACTACTAGTAGTAATCCCCCAGGTGGTGGGAGTGCCCCCAAGAATTTGGGTGCATTTACTTTGGGAGTTCCTGGGGACTCTGGCCTAACCAGGTCCCCAAACTTAGATACCCTTGTCTGTGAGACTGGCATGGGGTTTGCCAACTTCACAACTTGTCCCAACACTTTGGGCAAGTACAGACAGGAGCCCCTCATCAATGGTATAAAAGTTGAGGCCTATAGAGATACAGGGGCTAGCATCACTATGGTGACTGAGAGTCTAGTCCCCTCAAGGCAACTTTTACCTGGTGCCACATACCAGGTGACCAATATTGATGGAGTACAGAGAGATCATCCCATGGCAGTGGTCAATCTCAGCTGGGGAGGTGTCACTGGCCACAAGAGAGTGGCAGTGTCACCAAACTTGCCTGTAGATTGCCTACTGGGGAATGATTTAGAGCTCTCAGCCTGGGCTGAAGTAGAGCAAGAAACCCATTCTAAAATGGTAAACATCCATGGTAAGGTTAGTGGGGCAGTGATAGCCACAGCCCCAGTCCAAGATGTCCTCCCTGAACAGGTCAGGAGGGCTGTGCCAGCCACAGCCCAATCTCAGACAACTTCCTTCCCAGAACAGGTTGTCAAGGCTGTGATGGTCACAGCCCACACCCAAACTGAGCCCCCTCCTGAAAAGGTTGGGAGAGTTGTGATGGCCACAGCTCAAACTCAGACAGATGATAGTGTTGTGAAGCCTGAAACTATGGATCACTCCACTCAGACAGAGAGCATTGAGGAGGAAGAGAAATCTCCCTCCCACCAGACTTTAGGAAAGGGTCAGCCTCCTCAGGGAACTGATCGGACCCCTTGTGAAGAAACTGCCACAGAGGTAGTCAGGCCTAGCCTGGCAGAACCCCTGATGCCAGTGGACCCTTCCAAGGTGGGACCCAGTCTGGAGCAGGTAACCTGCCCCTCTCTACCCTGCCTCAGTCAGCCCAGGGCTGTAGAGGTCAGGGAGGCCAGTGTTGGACCCCAAAGGGCCCCCTGTCCAAAAGAATTCCCCAATCAGCAGATTAAGGGCACTGAAGCTAGTAGTCCTAGCCAAGTGATAATAAAACACACTCCTGAGGGATCCCCCTTAAAATTAGTTAGGGACCTCCCACAGATGGACACTGTTGGGCACAGCCAAACTTGGGACCTGAGGGCCCCAGACCTGACCTGTCCCTCCAGTAAGCCAAACAGAGGGACCCAACCTCCAGCTGTAGGTAGCCAGAGGTTGACCCTGAGAGCCCAAAACAACTCAGTCTTGGAAAGAAAGGCCTCTATGGTGGATGATGATTGGAGGAAGCTGAGCCCAAAGTTAGTGGAGCCTCACTTCAGTACTCCATTTCAGCACCAGCCTTTTTCTTTGACAAAACACACCACAGGTAGAGATTCCCTATGGTGGAGACCCTCAGACACCCTTAGGGTGAGGGGTTGCTTAGTGGACCATGACCTAGGGGGTAACCATGCCAGTGCTGGCACTTCCTTAAATGGCCACTTAGGCAATATAGGCTTACCTGGACAAGGATAGCCTTATCTCCTTTCGTTTGGGGGGGGGTTATGTAGGAAGGTTGATCCCTGACTATGGTTGCCCCCAACTTTTTGCCTGGTGTTTTGCTGGTTTTCTGACTTAGTTGACCTGAGGCCCTGCTATTCAGGACCTCAGGCCCACTGCTCTCTCTGTAAAATGGATTCCATGTACCTTAGGTACATATCTAAATTGGATACTGAGTCACCTTATCAGTCCCTGTACAGTGTACCTTAGGTACCCAGGGCATAGGTGTACCCAGGGCCTACCAGGGGCTGCAGCATGTATTATGCCACCCCTGGCTGGCCATCCAAATCTGACACAACTGGCTGCTTGACAGCTGGGGCAAGGTGGTGTAATCACCCTTTGCTTTAGATATAGTATACCTATATCCAGGGGCGCAACTAGGTCTAAATTTCGGGGGGGGGCTAACATGGCAAATGAAGGGGCGGGGCTAATGTTAATCAATGGGGCGTGGCTAAAATGGCAGATAATCAGGATCGATTAATGCTCAGGTCAAGCGGAGAAAACGTGGTGAATTCTGCATTTGAAACTGGACAGCAATTAGAGCACACATTTTTGTTAATTTGATGCATTTATATGCTATTGTGTTATGAAAAAGGAACAGAGTGTACTGAATTAAAAGGCCAATTTAATATATTTTACTACAAAGCACTTTAGGAACACAATATAATCAATTTTCACAATGCCATTTCAAAGCGACGGCCCTTTTTCGCCAGTTCGTCAACAATTGCCTCTATAGGAGGACAATGTGCTCGTGAAATGTTTATCATTGCAAGTCCAGAGAGTCGTTCTTACCCCATTGTTGAACGAAGATAGGTTTTCATTCTGCCAAGACAACTGAAGCACCTTTCTGGGGATGCGGTTATCACTGGCAAAGTGGCAAATTATTTTAGCAGGCAGTATATGTTGGGATAGAAGTCAATGTGAGCATGAGTTAAGGTGTCATTTTAAAATATAACAACCCCCAATTACCCACCAGGACGCTTGGCAGACAGCGCGGTAAGCAGATATTAATATCCCCTGTTTGGGTGACCGGGACTCCCGCGCCAACCCCCGCAAAGGACACCAGGCAGAGAGGTTGCGGCGGTCAAACAAGGGGGACCCGAGGGGGCACCGAAGTGTACATTTGCCTCACCTCCCCAATAGACTTTTAATGGCTGCGCCTGTCACGGAAGCCGACTCGATCTTCATCACCCCACAGCATTCTTCAATTTCCTCGAGGCACAGCATTGGGGCTTTGTGGGAAGTATAGTTCCACTACACAGGACTACACAGTTTGATTGCATCACATCGTGGGGGCGGAGCATGGCAACTGTTAACAACAGCGTGACAGGCTGACCATTCGCAGCACAAGGAGCAGCTGGAGAGGGGCGCTGAGGAAGGCAGAAAGTGCCGAAATGCATTCGCCCGAGACCTGTGTGCAGTAAAGTGCTCCTTTGAATCTCCCTTCTGGGTCACGTCTCTTTTCTTTTGGAGGAGGGGTTGTTTCATATATATATATATATGTATATATATCTATACACACACACAAACATCTATCTATACACCCACATATGAATATACTAGCAGCCCGTCCCGACCTTGTCCGGGAGCAATCAGGCTTCAGGGCCACCCCCCCAACATTGTCCATGGGTCCCCCGGAGTAGTAGCCCATCCCGACCTTGGCTTCAGGGCCCCCGGCCGCCCGATATTGTCCGTGGGTCCCCTGGAGCCTTACCTCATCCGCCGCACCTCCCCGCGCTCCTGAGTTCACCGGTCCGCCGCTCCTCGCCACTCCTCCCCGCCTGTCCGCAGCTCCCCACCGCTCCTGCCTGCCTATCCGCCGCTCCTCCCTGCGCTCATGTCCGCCACTCCTCCTCGCGCTCCTGGACGCCGCTCCTCCCCGCGCTCCTGATGTCAGCACGCACGTCACGGCCGGCGCTACTTCCATGGGACTACTTATTTTTCTCGTAAATTCTTTAAATAACTTTTTTTTAAAATTTATATAGCCTATGTCCATCTGCACACCTTGACAATTACAACGATGTATCGGGTGTGTGGATTGGCGCTGTGGTTCCCGAGTTTACCTGCCTCAAAGGTTCAAAGTTCTTCCTTTATAATAGTAGTATAGATATAGGTTTATATTTACCTGTAAATGGCTTATTTTTTTAGTAAAGTATATATATATATATATATATATATATATATATATTACATCAAAAGAGTCGCCTGCTGAGGAGAGAGCCACACGACAGGTAAGTCTTCGCCATTAATTTTATTGCAGGGTACAGCGGGGAATCTTGCCATGCATCGCACAATTATAGTCCACTAGAAGCGACTCTTTTGATGTAATTTGTTGCGGCTCAGCCTGGGCCGCGGAGAGAGCCCTGTTGCTGTTCTCGGCATCCTGCAGCGATGCCAACCGACGCCGCTGCAAATGGGGACAGGTGCCGAATGTTGGAGGATAGAACGTATGAGCGGGGACTCGAACAGTGACATTGCAACCCCTAAAATTAACCCAAAACCCATACCCACACTGAACCCTAAAATTACCCCCGACACCCTAAAACCCATTACCACCCTGAACTCTAAAATTGCCCCCCTGGCACCACAAAACCCATCCCCACCCTGAACCCTAAAATTACCCCTGGCACCCCAAAACCCATACCCACCCTGAACCCTAAAATTAACCCTGGCACCCCAAAACCCATACCGATCCCTAAGATAACCCACCCTGGAACCCCAAAACACATACACTGATCCCCAAAATTACACCCTTGCCCCCCAAAATCCATTACCACCCTGAACCCCCAAATTACACTCCTGGCACCCCAAAACCCATACCCACCCGAACCCTAAAATTACCTCCTCACACCCCAAAACCCATTACCACCCTTAATCCTGAAATCATCCCCCTAGAACCCCAAACCCCATACCCACGCTGATCCCTAAAATTACACCCTTGCCCCCCAAAATCCATTACCACCCCGAACCCCCAAATTACACCCCTGGCACCCCAAAACCCATACCCACCCGAACCCTAAAATTACCTCCTCACACCCCAAAACCCATTACCACCCTTAATCCTGAAATCATCCCCCTAGAACCCCAAACCCCATACCCACGCTGATCCCTAAAATTACACCCCTGCCCCCCAAAACCCATACCCACCCTGAACCTTAAAATTACCTCTGGCACCTCAAAATTCATACCCGCGCTGATCCCTAAAATTACACCCTTGCCCCCCAAAATCCATTACCACCCTAAACCCTAAAATTACCCCCTGGCACCCCAAATCCCATACCCACCCTGAACCCTAAATTTACCCCTGGAACCCCAAAACCCATGCCCTCCCTGAACCCTAAAATTACACCTGGCACCCCAAAACCCATTACCACTCTGACCCCCAAAATTACCCGCTGAGCCCTAAAATTACCCCTGGCACCCCAAAACCCATACCCACACAGAACCCTAATATTACTCCAGGCACCCCAAAACCCATACCCACCCTGTACACTAAAATTACCCCTGGCTCCCCAAAACCCATACCCACCCTGAAGCCTAAAATTACCCCTGGCACCCCAAAACCCACACCCACCCTGAACCCCTAGATTACCCTCCTGGCCCCCAAAACCCATAACCGTCCTGAACCCTAAAATTACCCCCTGGCACACCAAAACCCATTACTACCCTGAACCCTAAAATTACCCCTGGCACCCTAAAAGCCATACCCACTCAGAACGCTAAAATTACCCCCTGGCACCCCAATCCCTAACCCACCCTGAACCCTAAAATTACTTCTTGGCACCCTAAAACCCAGACCCACCCTGAACCCTAAAGTTACCCACTAACACTCCAAAAAATGAATTCCCTACAAGTGCACAGACAGCAGGGGGAAAGGGATGGCCAGTACAGGTGAAGCTTTTCCTTTGTAAATGAATTCCTGCTGCCCTCATTGCCCAGGGTTTGCTGTCTGTGCACTTGTATGTAATACACATCCATACAAGTGCACAGACAGCAACCCCTGGGCTATGACTCCAGTGGAAATTCCTTTACAAAGGAAAAGCATCATCTGCACTGGCCGGCCCTTTCCCCCTGCTGTGCACTTCACACCCCATGCTGAATACATTAAGTGCTTAGGAGAAATCCCTGCCTTTAGGCAAGGATATCACCTCAGCGCCAGTAAAGGAAAACAAGAGGTGGGGGCAGGGGGGTTCACTGAAACTGTTTAGAGGCTGTCTGTCTGTCTGTCTCGGCTGCTGGGCCTCTCAGAATGCATCATAAAAATGACATTCTCGGCTCCGATGCGCAGCCTTCTTTCATCATTTCAGTGCGTGTCAAATGAGCCCGGGCTGAAGAAGACGACGGGGGGGGCTGAAGCCCGGTGAGCCCAATGGGTGTTGCGCGCCTGCCTATATCTAACCCTAAAATGGACACATAGATCTCCTATCAGTCACTCCTATGGCAGGCCTTAACAATCCTGAAGGCAGAGTGCTTGGAATCGTGTGAGATGGTGCTCTGGCATGAGCTGAGCCTGTCTGCGGCTTTCGGGATCCATCCCTTAGCCGTTTCCATGATATCGCATACCATATACTCTTAAGTGCATTATAATCCTCGCGGTTATGTGCCAACTCTGGTATCGCTTTATCAAAACATGTCGAGTAAGGTGTCATACGAATTGGAATACTAACCCCTCGCCAATTCTGGCGACGGGGTTAGCATTCCACCCTTCTAGAGGGACACGACATGTATGTAACCCCTAAACCCGGTTAAAAGTCAGACAGAGCCTTAGCATCCACAAAATGGATGCTGCCACCGAGACACAAGTCTGCCCTCCTGCTGCTGGGAGTCCTCCCAGAGCAGGAGATAAGGACAAAGGGTTTCCTGCCAGGGGCGGTGCCAGCACCGTCCCAGACAGGGTTTTGTGTATTGTAGGTAGGCAGGGCTTTAGAGGAAGGTGACTGCACGTGGCACCCCGGTGCTCACTGTGCATAGGCTGGCTGGAACCAGTTCCAGGGGCACTCCAGCCCCTGGCCTGGGGAAAAGCCCGCCAAGGAAGTGGGTGTAACCACCCCCCTCCTGGTCCCACCCATAGGGCAGGACCTAGTCGCGTGCCAGCCCCCTTTTCCCAGATAAAGGTAGAGACTGGCCCCCTTCCAAATCAGATCATCTTTGAATCCTGAAACTACTTTCTGCGAAAGGAACTCAAGACTTCTTCCTAAGATTTCTCCCTTGTGACTAAGGAGTAGTCACCCTGCATCCGCAGGCACCATCTAAGAACACTGCGGTCTGCTGTAAGTCCTTCCTCCGGAATCCGACTGCCCAGCTCGACGAGAACCGGCTTCCCTGGCACCTCTGACCTCTACCCACCTCTACAGCCCAGCTGAGAACCGTGGGTGCGACGAGACCTCAAGGGACCGGCCATCTGCAAGACTGCACGACTTCTTTCCAACAAGCCCGCCGAGTAATCTACTGGTGAGTGCTTTGGGGTCCGAGAAGCCCCGACTCTGAGCAGCTCCAGCTCCGAAGTGCAGCCCCCCAGCATCTCCACGATCTGCGTGGGGCCCTTCTGCTTTCCGCTGCTCACCGCGTTGTTTGGCTACCAGCCCGTTGGCTTGTGGCCTTCCTGACGACGCCCGACGACATTTCTGCTGCTGGTCTGGTTGCTCCAGACTGGCCCTTGCTCCCTTCCAGAAGAGGAGCACCCCGGACCCTCCTGGTCCACTCAAGACGCCATTTTGAGTCCACCGCGTGGGCTTGAATTAGCCAAGGCTTGTTGCCCAATCCTGGGTAACTTCGACGCCGACGACTTCATCCTTCGTGGGACAGCTCGCACCTCCATCCTGGTCGCCGACAACGCCTCCTGGTCCGAGAGACTGCAGAGCCCAGCAGCGCCCACTCACCTGACTGCGGTGACTTCGCCCGGTGCCATCCTGGTGCCCACTTAATCACTGGCTGGTGATTCAAGAACTTGGTCCCCTCTGCTTTCAGGTTTTCTTCTCCCTTGATCCAGGCTTGGATCCATCGAACTTTCCTTCACTGGTCGCCTGCCAGCAACTTCTTCCTTCCAGGCTCCTGGTCCGGCAACGAGATCCCCGACGTCTTTTCAGACCTATGCAGCTGCAGCCCCTGGGCTAGGTAACTTCGGCACTCCGGTGTCCCAGCATAGCCTCACTATCCAAGGGTCAGGATCCACTGTCGTTTTCTCCCTACCAGGTCGGGTTCGCCCGTGAACACTAACTTTGTGAATTCTAGCTTCCATAGACTTTGTCCCGCATCCCGCGTGAGAGTGCACACTCTGCACCCGAGTCCCCTGGGCCTCCTAGTAGTAATCTAACGATTCCCTAGTCCAGTCCTAGCGATTCCAAAGCCTATTAGAACTGTTACTTACCTGCTAGTAATTCGCATTCCACTTTTAGCGTATATGGTTTTTCGTGCCCCTCGGGCATTTGTGTAACGTGCTAACTTAAAAGTATTTTCGTAAGAGTTTTGTTGTGTGCTTAGCTCCCTGTCTCATAAAGAGCCAGGGTAGTCTTGTTATAAATAAATACACTGTTTATTTTCATAACAACTTGTGTGGTGTCCTTTCACTGGGTGTTCAAGGGGTAATGTGATGGTAAAACAGCTGGCTTAACACGCCCTCTAGAGTCTTAGCCTTAGACTGCTCGTATCCATGCTACTAGGATAGCTGGTCTATAAGGTTGACTTACAACCAATCATCAATAAGGGTTGTTTGGACTGATATATAGTGATCACTAGAATAGTGAGCACTGCACATCAGGCCAACTTCTCACAATTATGTAGAAGGGGAAAGTAATCAGAAAAATGTTCTCTGAGAGAAACTCGAGAAATAGAGGGGAAGTCAAAAGAAGGGACAATAAAAACAGTTAAATGTAACACAGAAGGGTGCGAACAATGATCAGTAAGGATTATACACATCTCACTTGGCTATATTCACTTAGTGGTTACATCGTAACCCAGATTTGTTCAGAGTTCATCCAAGTAATATAAGCCGGGCACCTACCGATTGTACTGTTACTCGTTGTTTTTTTTACCTGAAGCCACAATTTTTAGGGCGCCTCGGCTAAGAGCTCTCCCTGCGAAGTCACCATAAATCTGTGCTCGCAGGTGGAATACAACGGCTGTTATGCCTATGGGGAATAATATTGTGTTATTCCTTGGGCCTCTCTATCGTATCCCAAATTCAATACACCAATAACACAAATATCGACGAGTTAGTACACTGTGTATATTGACATATCACAACCATAAATTGCCATCTTACCTATCGTGATGCACTACCAGGTATAATCTCTTGACCTGGCCGTGATACCCTATAGACTGGCTGTTGTGCCTGAAAGCAAAGAGTTTATAGAGGGACCTTCCTCCTCCAATTAAAGTCCACATTATACTGTCATTTATACAATACCCTTAGTATGGGTGATTTGAGCAAATCAGGCATGTATATCTATGACTTCTCAAATTATTGCTTTTAAAATTAACACAACAATAAACACAATAATGCCATCATTGTCAACCAATACTATCAAGTTCATTGTCTCATGCGCCATCCTGCCCCCACCTTTATTTATTAAAAGACCCTTGCGTCTTAGCCCCCCCCCAAAAAAAACACATACAGTGCCAATTGACGTACGCTGCAATGTCATTATTTCTTAAGGCCTTACACCTTAGCACGTAATAATAACCGTGCAGTTTGACTTGTCATATCCTATTGTTATGATTGGTTTCGCACACAAGATACCCAGTTCCATTGCTGGCTATACTGTCTAATGGGAATGTCCAATTTAATAGTTAAACATTGAGGTACATTTAAAAAAACAAAAACAAAAAACTAGCTGGAACTACAAAGGGCTGCAACACGTGGTCTCGTTTTGGTGTCAGGCTCGTTCCATAAAGTTTGATACCGGTGCCAATCTCCGGGCCTCACAATATATACAAACGTACCCAAAAAACCAGTACACGCATTTATGCCATGCGGCGCTGCTCAATCTTTATAGTCACCGTACATTTCTCAAGTTAGTACAAACTGGCAACCGATGTAAAGGTCCGCCCATGAGCCAAAAACGCTTATCCCACCCAAAATGACAAAACCTGGGTACTAAGCATGGCTTACCAGCGACATGTTATATCTAACAGCCGTAAGTGTTCCGGATCAAACACTTACCGAAAACGCCTGAATTTCCTCCCTCTATTTATGCACCTGGTTACGTCGGGCAACGTTCCCACGTGCCGTAGCACATTGAGGGGAAGTACCCAAATTACACCTACATTTATCTCTGGTAAACATCGCACCTCTGTGCTTAGTCAGAAACTTCCCGTCCAATGTTACGTTCTAATTACGTACAACAACTAAGGCCGTATGAGCACTGCAGCATTCCCGTTTGTAACCCATATATACACACCTATTCGGTTATTAATACTTAAAGCATGTACTTATCTCTAACCTTGTTCAAAGCCATTTCTTTGGTAATATTGACTCCCCATCTTTATCTTGATAATAATCTCGATAATATATATTAAAATATTGATTTTCCTGATAATTATAGTCCGTTGGTTTCTATCCCAATTACAAGGAAACCATTCTTCTCATACGACGAGCTAATTCTATTTGAAGTTTTTGCTAACCTTGAAATTCTGGCTCCAACCACAGAAAAATCCCTTATTCGGTGGAATAGTTCCATTGCCCACAATATCTTTATATACAACAGCAGTAGTAAATTGACAATCACAACACTGCCCCATTTCAATACAAATAGGTATTTCACTCGCGTATTTTGAGGCCCATCCTCAATCAAGATTGCCAGTAGCATTCCAACTGGTGAAAATGGACCTTTTAGGAAATCCTAGTAAGGTAGGCTGACATAGATTTGCGCCATAGGATATTATCAAAGCCAGGAGAGATAAAACAGACTAGATAATAGTAAAGCCTAAGGGTTATATCCCGGTGTGAGGCAAAGTAGACCTATTATTCAGGATACTTCCCACAACCAAGCTCGTTCAGCACAAAATATACAGTACTGGAAGTATAACATATCTATATATCATTGATCTGTTCGACCACATAGTTATTTCACTTTCAATTATGACATATTTGTACATCAAGAAAACATTCTCCTCCATTGTATAATAACTCTTTACAGTCAGAACTGGCTGTTAACAATCACTTAAAACAATGCGGCTTTCCCCTAACGTTGTAACATGTCTGTGCGATCATTAAACGCATAGTCCCACGCAATTTTTTCAATTTTGTTTGTCAGACCCTAATATTTGACATTTAAAGGAAATAATGTAACTCCTCATCTGTATTATGTCCCTTTGTTGTGCTGCACAATCGACAGATCCATCCTGCACAATCGACAGATCCATCCTGCTTCGTTGCGTCGAAGGGCTAACTCTCTGTTCCCCCCCTCGGTCTAGCAGGAGTATAATCTATTCCATGGAACCAAATTTCAGGCCTTGCTCCATGACATTCACTCATATGTGTTGTCATTGGATATCTGGTGTCTTGATGCCGAATAGCCCATATGTGTTCCTGGATTCTGGTTTTTAGGGGCCGGATAGTGCTGCCTACAGTGGACGACTGGCTAATAAAAGCCAAGTTTCAATATAGCTGCATACACCACACTCACAAAACAGTTCAGCTGCTTCACGACTTGAGATTCACTGTCGACCTCACTGTTGGACTTGGCCCTTTTGTGGCAGGTTCACCCCTGAACTTTTTGCCTTGAATTATAGTGATTTCTGGTGTTTGCGCACTTTGACACTGTGGCGCAGTGTAAAGTGCGTGCGCTCCCTGAGTGCGTGTGTGAGAGTGGCCTGCCCTCCCATAGGAATGCATGGGGAATGTCTGTGTCACTGGTAGTTCCTGATGCGTGAGGTGCGCATGCTCCAATTTGGTATGTGCGAACTCGTGAGAGTGAATGCTTCGCAATGGTGCATGTGGCATGAGTGTGTCTTGTGCGGAAGTGCCACTTCTAGACATGGCTGTGTATGTGCTGTGAAGGTGCTGGCGTGTGATTGGCTGGAGCTGGCTGGGATGCCAGGCTCCATGAGTCATGATGGGTCTGCCCGGTGGTTAATGTGGAGATTAGCATGCTGATGGCTGGGGAGGGGTGTACCTGTGTCCTGAATGGGGCTGGGCTTTTCCCCAGACAATGCTGGCTCCACCCCCTGTGGTGCGACTGATGACCCAAACCCTGCCAGTGAATAGAGAGGGTGGTTGAGCCATCAGCAGTGCTCACAGACCAGCTGCGACTGGTTCTGCCCCCACCCTGCCCAAAGGCAAAGGATTTGACTGTATAAAAAGAGGCTGTGACCTCTTGAAAAATGTTCTTGTTCTGACACTTGAATCTGCCAGGGGCGTGCTGCTGCTGGGGCCCAGGGGAAGGCTTGCCCTCCCTGGGCCCTGCCCAGCCCCTGGACTGCTGATGGCCTGGATGACTTGCTTTACTGGAAGTTACCTGCTCCCTTTCTTTGTCCTAGAAACCTTGGACTTCATTTACTTTGGCCCTGGGAGGGCTGCCTCCCTTTAAAAAGCATCTAGCTCCTTTTTGCAGCAGGGGAGTGCTGTTCTGCCTGTCTTCTAATTCCCCCCACTGGTGTCTGCAGGAGGCGTGGGGGTAAGTGGCTGCTCTTCCCAGCTTGTGGCCGTGAGGAGACTGGGGAAGCTCGTGCCCTGATCACCGCCACCGCGACGGCGTTTCTGTGCTGCTTATGGGGCTATTGCCTTGCAGGTGCCTACCCTGCCTTATGCCCGATTCTCGTGATTTTTAATTCAAGGGTGTCACCCCTGTTTATAAGTGCCCTGACGGGTGCCCACCCCGTTTCTACGTTTATTATGGACTTCGAGGGTGCCCACCCCTCGTTATTGCCCCAGGAATCACCGCCACGGCCCTCGCGCCGAACACAGGAAATCAGGCACTGTTGTGACTGACTCTGGGCGGGACTTCCGGTTTGGAAAGGAAGTCCCGCCCGCGGCCGCTCGCTGATTGTGGGAAGCTGCCCCGAGGGAGATTGAGCCAGGAGCCTCGCAGGCTCCATTCCTTAGTCCCGGCCCCGAGATGGGGGGCCGGGTGAAGCAGGGCAACTGGTAAGGCGGGGCTCCCATGGCCAGGGAGAGCCCCGCAAGCCGCCACGAAGAAGAGGGAAGCAAAAGTCGGCCGAGTCATGGCCTACCGCGGCCCGGGGCTCCCGTGAGTTAGGGAGAGCCCCGGGGCCGCCAACAGAACCGAGCACCAGTGTTGCGAGGCTCCCCTGCGGTGGAGGGAGCCCCGGTGACAGAAGACCCCGCCGGCCTGCACCTAGCCAGGCAGGAGCCGCCAGAGATGATCGACCTGGTGAGTGTTCTGGGGGCTCCGGTGTGTTTTTGTGCCCGTAGATAGCGCAGCAGCAGGGGTACCTTCAGGGCGGCCCCGGATGGCAGTGGGCCGCCCCAACGTCTTATTAATAATATTGCCCAGAGCCTAGAAGGCTCCAACGATTGGGGGACATTTTCTAAAAGGGCCCAGTAAGGTCCTCAGGGGTCAGTAATATCCCAGTTTGGGGCATAGTTGTTCTATAGAGCCCCGTGGCTCCCCCAGGGATACCCTTATGTAAAGCCACCTTCTGGGGGCATGAGGAGTTTAGGAGCCAGTTGATTCTAGAGCCAGAGGGCTCCAATGCACTGTTGTTCCTTCCGAGCCAGAGGGCTCCAACCTTTTGCGCAGTCCTTCTCCAAGAGGGCTAGTGAGAGCCCTGGCGCAGTTTTTGCTGATCTACAGCTGCCCAGCAAGTAGTGGGCAGCTGCACCGTTTAGGTTCTCTCTTTTAGGGACATGTACTCTGGAGTTTAGGAGTGAGTCGCACTCCTTCATCCCTACCCTGGCCTTCCCCAGCTGCGCAGCACTTGGTGCCAGCTGCAGCGTTTAGGCCCCCTGTTTTGTCCCTCAGCTGCCCAGCGAGGAGTGGGCAGCTGCCACGTTTAGGTCTTGGCGCAGTGGCGCACCCTGGACCCTGGACTTTTGATGTAAGTTCTGTGCTAATGTGATTTATGCGAAGTGTTCTTTGCTGCACCTCTGAATGTGTTGTAGATGCATCATGTGCCTTGTTCCTTACACCTCTGAATGTGTTGATTATGCATCATGTGCTCTCCTGTGCTGCACCTCTGAATGTGTTGTAGATGCCTCATGTGCCTTGTTCTTACACCGCTGAATGTATGTTTATGCATCATGTGTTTTGTCCCCGGGTCTAGGCCCCTACTTGTATTGTGATACTTAGGTGGTTGTTCTTGCTAGTACAGGTGGTGCTAGTGAGGTCCTGGTTCCCTGCGTGACCTGTTCCTAAGGTGGTTAGGATTGCGTAGGTGGTACTTACCTGATTACCAGTAGTTACTGGTTGTGTGCTACATGATTAGTTAGTGTTTAACTATCTCCAAGGGCTTGATACTGAGCTCGTCCCCTGACCAGAGTCCCAGGACCAGTGGACTCTATTGTGCCTTCCCTGACTAATTGCTGGGACTTGTCTGATCTCCCTGGGCCACTGGGGCCTCGCTGAAGTGTGCCTCGCTCACTCCCCTCGGCAGCTCGTGCCCGGCCGCCCGTCCAAGCCTCGAGCCGCGCCGCTCTCACCGGAGCCGCGCCGCTTCGCTGGCCGCCCGCATCCTGCCTCCCCTCCTCCTCTGAGCCGCACACATTGGTCGCCCCAAACAGACGCCCGCTCAAGCCTACTAAGGAGATCACTCGCATTCTCCCGCGCAACCAGGACGAAAGGTACTGTCCGATAGGCCCTATGTTCTAAGTTCTAGGCCTACAAGTATTGTATTCTAAGTTCTAAAAGTGCTGATTCCTGACAGTGGTCCAGGTGGCCCTGTCTTGTACATATCCCCTGTAAATTCTGCCCGTGCCTGTTGGCACATTGTAAAGTGTGTGTTTTTATCTAATGTGTTTTGGTGTAATACAAAAGCTATTTTTACATATAACCTTGTGTGGAGTTTCCTTTGTGGTGGGCCTGGGTGTTGTTGCTGGGGTGCGTGCGCAAATACTTAACTCACATCGCCTCCGAGTTTAGCCTTGCTGCTCGCGCCACGTTACCTAGAGGGTGAGCAGGGGTTATCTTGGCGTGTAACTCCCTTGCCCTGACTTGGGAGTGGTGGTCTCTGACTGACTTTGGCGAAAGCCCTGGCCAGCCAGGGATCCCATTTCTAACATTGGACGCAGCGGTGAGGATAAGGATTGTGTTTGCGTTGTACCACAGTGGCAACTGGCCGCACTACAAAACTCTGCATTTTAGATAAATCACATTTTGGGGATTATTGTTTTAAGTTGCTAAAAAATGTCATTTCTGTGGAAATGTGTTACTTGTGCACTTTGAGTTAGGTGTCCCTAGCTCGGGAGGTTGATCATCCCCCTAAGTGCAGTGTGTTTTCTGGATTCACCAGAAGGGTGGGATCCAGTGGTGGCAGCATAAGTGTGTCCAGTGCATGTGTCCCCCGTCCCTGTCCTGGAGTAATGGTACCTGTGTCACGTGGTGGTCAGGTTGAGAAATCAGGGGCGGTAGAAACTGTCTTACCAGTCTGGGGAGGGGTGTGTGTGGATGAATCGTGTGTTGCACTGGACAAATGGTGTGAGTTCTCTGGATGGGGAGCTTGCTGAATGCTTGTGTACTCTTGTTTTGCTCAGATACCTAAGTTCCGTGTGTTAAACTTTTCCCAAGAACGTCTGCAGACAGTGGAGCCTGCTTTTGATTTCTGTGGTCTGTTTAGAGACAGAATTTTGGAGTTGGTAATGTTCTGGGAGGAGGGAGACATAGGGGATGGAGTGATTCCAAAAGGAGTGGCTGAGGTGTCTTCCAGCCCAGTGTGGTGGAAGAGGTGCAGTGTAGCCCAGCTAGGTCTCGGTGTAGGGGCTCACATCCTGTCTCAAGAGGAGAAGGAGTGGGTGGGACTGCATGTCTCCAGGTGCCCGAAACCCAGTGTCAGGGCCTGGAATGTTTCTGAAGGGAACGTCAGGTCGGGGGCCTAGGCTGTACCAATAGGTCATTTGAGGAGGATCTTCCAGAGTGTCTGGAGAACGTGGAACCTCTGTAACAAGGGTTCCAGTAGTTCTGGTGTCTGGCAGTACCGCTCCAGTTGGGAGGGTGCAGAAGTCCAGATGGAGGGGTGCGAGGGGGATAGGTTCCCCAGTGGAAGAGCCAGTGGGTCAGGGGCCAGCCAGAAGGGTTGTGTCGCCAGGGAGTGACCATGGTGATGCCACTTCTATCCTGAGAGTCAGGCAGACTTGTACACGACACATTAGTTGTGTCACCCTTAAGGAAGTCCTGGTGAGCCAGGCATCTGACCAAAGGGGTACGTCCCTCGGTTGGGGAGCCAGTAGCCGGTGTGTCCGGATCTGGACGTAAGGGCAACTGTAAGTAGTGTCCTGAAGTTACAAGAAGGAACTCCTGCCTGAAGAGAAGGAACCGGGTAAGCTGTATGGGGGATTGCCCTGCAGTGTTTGCCTTGCTGTTGAAGGAGGAGAGAAAGTCTTAGATTTTTGTTTCTACCTTGTAGAAGTCCTGGTGCGCCAGGCATCTAACCAAAGGGTAGCGTCCCTAGGTTAGGGAGCCAGGTTCAGGTGTTTGCCTGTCCTGGACGGCAGGGCGACTGTAGCCAGTGTCCTGGCCGGTTTGTCTTCTAGGGGTACCCCTGTGAACACAGGTGGGGCTCATCTTAAGTGAAGAGACCCTGTGTTTCCCAGAAGGGGTGGTACAGGCCTAGCAGGGATCTTTAGGGTTCTTGGCTGAGTGTTGTGGTACTACCCTGGGAGCAGGTGGGGCCTACCTTAAGTGGAGGGACCCTGTTCTACAGTGGGAGGGTGCAGAATTCTGGAAGGGGGTCAGAGGGAGTCCGACCCCTGTGCATCCGGTGAATGTGGATCCCAGGTGGGAGAGTTGTGTTCTGGAGGGTGCTTCAGAAGTAGAGGTAGGGTGGGGCATTCTGGCCCGTGACCTCTGGTCAGCCTGAGGGTGCAGACCCTAGGTTGAAGGATCAGTGGTAGTTTGGAACTACACTGAGAAAGGGAGTGGAGAATGGCTATTGTATGCCAGGGGTTACTACCCCCCACTCTGTGGATTGGCAAGGACCAGTGGTATCTGGGTGGCCTAGGGCCTGGTCCTAGCCGTGGACAACTAAGGAGTACCAGTGGGGTAGCCTAGTTGGGCCTGTTTTTTTTGTTGTTTTTTTTTAATTTGTTTTTTTAAGTATGTGCTTGTCTTATGGATCAACGTGGCGTAGAACCGGAGGGTGTCCCTGCAGTGCGGCCCGCGTCCGTGTTCTATCGCCCCAAGCAGGGAAGTCCATCACGGTGGTGATTGGTCTCCCCTGCGTTTTGGCTGGAAGGGGGTTGTGTTGGACTTGGCCCTTTTGTGGCAGGTTCACCCCTGAACTTTTTGCCTTGAATTATAGTGATTTCTGGTGTTTGCGCACTTTGACACTGTGGCGCAGTGTAAAGTGCGTGCGCTCCCTGAGTGCGTGTGTGAGATTGGCCTGCCCTCCCATAGGAATGCATGGGGAATGTCTGTGTCCCTGGTAGTTCCTGATGCGTGAGGTGCACATGCTCAAATTTGGTATGTGCGAACTCGTGAGAGTGAATGCTTCGCAATGGTGTATGTGGCATGAGTGTGTCTTGTGCGGAAGTGCCACTTCTAGACATGGCTGTGTATGTGCTGTGAAGGTGCTGGCGTGTGATTGGCTGGAGCTGACTGGGATGCCAGGCTCCATGAGTCATAATGGGTCTGCCCGGTGGTGAGTGTGGAGATTAGCATGCTGATGGCTGGGGAGGGGTGTACCTGTGTCCTGAATGGGGCTGGGCTTTTCCCCAGACAATGCTGGCTCCGCCCCCTGTGGTGCGACTGACGACCCAAACCCTGCCAGTGAATAGAGAGGGTGGTTGAGCCATCAGCAGTGCTCACAGAAGGTATTGGAGAAGGTATTTGCACGCTTGCGCGCTAGGCTGCTGCAATAGTAGGCTGTAGCGCTTGTAATTTTAAAAATCGCCGTTTTTGATCTTTTCTTTGTTTTATTTTTGTTAACATTGCTTTTAATTGTGCTTGTACTGCCCACATACCTGCACTTTAAATTGGGCCCCTCACCGCGTTTTGAGCGGATTTACGATCTGTAGGCTTCGTTTTTGGCGCGTGGCCGCCATCTTGGGGGGGGCGAGTGTCCACTGTGCCACTGGCTGAGCGCTCTAGCGCTTATCACCACCACAGGTGAGCCCTACTTAAGGCGAGCTCTTCTGTAGCCTCGGCCTTGGAGAAGGTATTTGCACGCTTGCGCGCTAGGCTGCTGCAATAGTAGGCTGTAGCGCTTGTAATTTTAAAAATCGCCGTTTTTGATCTTTTCTTTGTTTTATTTTTGTTAACATTTCTTTTAATTGTGCTTGTACTGCCCACATACCTGCACTTTAAATTGGGCCCCTCACCGCGTTTTGAGCGGATTTACGATCTGTAGGCTTCGTTTTTGGCGCGTGGCCGCCATCTTGGGGGGGGCGAGTGTCCACTGTGCCACTGGCTGAGCGCTCTAGCGCTTATCACCACCACAGGTGAGCCCTACTTAAGGCGAGCTCTTCTGTAGCCTCGGCCTTGGAGAAGGTATTTGCACGCTTGCGCGCTAGGCTGCTGCAATAGTAGGCTGTAGCGCTTGTAATTTTAAAAATCGCCGTTTTTGATCTTTTCTTTGTTTTATTTTTGTTAACATTGCTTTTAATTGTGCTTGTACTGCCCACATACCTGCACTTTAAATTGGGCCCCTCACCACGTTTTGAGCGGATTTACGATCTGTAGGCTTAGTTTTTGGCGCGTGGCCGCCATCTTGGGGGGGGCGAGTGTCCACTGTGCCACTGGCTGAGCGCTCTAGCGCTTATCACCACCACAGGTGAGCCCTACTTAAGGCGAGCTCTTCTGTAGCCTCGGCCTTGGAGAAGGTATTTGCACGCTTGCGCGCTAGGCTGCTGCAATAGTAGGCTGTAGCGCTTGTAATTTTAAAAATCGCCGTTTTTGATCTTTTCTTTGTTTTATTTTTGTTAACATTGCTTTTAATTGTGCTTGTACTGCCCACATACCTGCACTTTAAATTGGGCCCCTCACCACGTTTTGAGCGGATTTACGATCTGTAGGCTTCGTTTTTGGCGCGTGGCCGCCATCTTGGGGGGGGCGAGTGTCAACTGTGCCACTGGCTGAGCGCTCTAGCGCTTATCACCACCACAGGTGAGCCCTACTTAAAGCTCGCTACACCCGCGCAGCGGTGACGCGCAGCGGTAGCGCCTGACTCGCGCCGGAGTCAAGCCAGAGTCCTGCCCGTCTGCGCCCGTCAGCGTCCCGGAGGCGATCGGAGCGGCGGGTGGGGCTCTTCCACTCTTTCACTAGGGATGTGTCCTTCTGGGGTACCGGTGCTGCACTACTCTTCTGCGGACCTTCGCTCTTTTGACACTCTGGCCACAGGCTGCCGCACTGTCTTTCCTGGACGTCATCGCGGGAAATCCTGTTGCCCGGTCTGTAGCTGGCGCCCTAACCGCTCTCAGCTTTCATGCCCCACCTATAATACTCTTAGTGTGGGCTACCGCTGTTTGCTACTTAACACCAGGTCAGCGGGTAAACATGCGCAGGACATTTTTGAGCTCCTTGATACCGTGAAGCCGCTATGTCTTATGCTAACTGAGACGTGGTGGGGTGATTCTTCCAACCCAGATGTCGTGACGGCAATTCCGCCTGATTACAACATCTTCAGGAAGGATAGAGCTAAGGGCAGGGGAGGTGGAGTGGCTTTGGTGGTCAGGAAGGGCATCTCGTGTGTGATTCTGCCAGTAAAGGACATCCGAGGTTCGGAGACCCTTGCTTTTGTTATTACTTTGTCTCCACATCATTCTGTTAAGGGATTGCTCGTGTATAGACCCCCGGGCTCACCCGGCACGTTCTTTGAAGATCTGGACTCCGTGCTGTTGGGGCTGGCCCTGAAAACGGAACATTGCATCGTGGCAGGAGACTTTAACTTTCGGATGGATGATCCATCCGACCCTGCTGCCATTAAACTTTCCGAGGCTATGACCCCGCTGGGACTGATCCCCTATTTGCAGGGGCCTACACATGAGAAGGGGCACACTCTGGACCAGGTATTCTCGTCTTCCCCGCTTGAGGAGATTGAGATTACACCTGTACTCTGGTCAGACCATCTGCTTGCCAAATATACGATCAAAGGCATAGCTAAACCGAGGGTTGCCCTGGCACAGCAACAGGGCCGGGTCCATAGAGCTTATCATCGAGTGACCCCAGAGTTGCTGGCTCAGGCCGCTGTGGATCACCCGTGTTCCCTCTCGGGCGATTTGGACAGGGATCTGGAGACCTTGCAAGATTGGCTTCTAGACAGGCTAAACGATCTGGCCCCGGAATTGACACCACGCCTGACACCGAAACGGGTCTCTGCGCCTTGGTTTACCGCTGCACTGTTGGCTTCGCGGCAGCAGTGTAAGGTAGCCGAAAGAGCTTGGCGGGCTAAATATGATACGGTAGCCAAGCTGACCTATCAGACGGTGGTCAAAGCTTATCACCGGGACATTCGCCTGGAAAAGAAAGCATATCTTGCTAGGAGAATAGAAGCTGCTTCTAATTCCTGCAAGGAGATTTTCTCCATTGTGAGAGAATTTATCTCCCCATGGTCTAACACCTCGGATGAGAAACCGTCTGGCACCTGGGCTTCGGATCTTGCTGATTTCTTTACGAGCAAGATTCAACGCATACAGGATTCTTTTCCATCACCTGGACCTATGGTCCAGACTAATCCTGAGATCACCTTATCCCCGCTGGCTTTCCCAGCTGTGACGCTGAATGTGTTTCCACCGATGTCTGCCCCGGACTCTTTAGCGATAATGGGCAATCTTAAATCGGGGTCGCCCCTCGACCCTTGCCCCGCTAAATTTTTAGCGAAAGTTGCGGAGGTGATCAACCCTTTGGCAAACCCGCTGTTAAATCTCTCATTGAGTAGGGGAGTGGTCCCGCAAGCCTGGAAACAGGCGATGGTGATTCCATTATTGAAAAAATCTGGCCTGGATTCGAAGGCCCCGGTCAATTACAGGCCTATTTCTCTGCTGCCGGCTTTCTCGAAGATTGTGGAAAAGCACGTTCAGGCTGTGCTTTCCAATTTTCTTGAAACCAATGAGATCTTGCATGCCACGCAGTCTGGTTTTCGTCCCCATCTAAGCACAGAGACTGCGCTCCTTGAGGTCTCAGAAACCATTAAAGGTGTTCTGGACTCAGGGGGCAAAGTCATGCTGGTGATGCTGGACTTGTCGGCGGCATTCGACACCGTCCCCCATGATGGCCTTCTCGCAAGGCTTTTTGAGATAGGTCTACGGGGGACGGTGCTCGATTGGTTTTCTTCCTTCCTAGCCGGCCGCCGGCAAACGGTCTGGGCGCCGCCAGACTCCGCCGTGATGCCGCCTCTGGGAGTCGGGGTTCCACAGGGCTCTATTTTGAGCCCAACCCTTTTCAACATCTTTATGACCCCATTGGCGGCGTTGGCGGAGTCGTATGGCGCCCGGATCGTGTCTTACGCTGATGACACCCAGCTCCTCTTCTCTTGTCAGAGGGGAGGAGACTTTGAGGAGGAGAGTATCCGGGATTGCCTTGGGGCTGTTTTTCATTGGTTCCATCTGAACAGCCTCAAGTGCAATTCCGATAAGTCCGAGGTACTCTTCTTCGGGTGTGACACAGAGCCAGACTGGCAGGCCTGGTGGCCGATTAACATGTTTCCTCCATCCTGCTCTTCCCATGTCGCGAAAAATCTGGGGGTCAAGATGGACAAAGGATTAACATTGAAATCCCAGATCCTTGGGGTGGCGGGCACTTGCTTCGGCATCCTCAGGATGCTGCGGAGGTTCCTTCCCCTGTTGTCCGAGGAGCACAGGAAAGTGACAGTGCAGGCTCTGATTGGGTCCAGGTTGGATTACTCCAACATTCTTTACCTGGGCCTTCCAGAGTACTTGCTGCAGCGGCTTCAAGTGGTGCAAAACGCTGCCGCGAGAGCAATCTTTGGATTAAACAGGCGGGCCAGTGCATCTGGCCTGCTGATAACTCTGCACTGGCTTCCCATCCGGAAACGGATTGCCTTCAAGGCTTTGACTCTGGCCTACAAAGCTCTCCACTTGGTGGGAGCTAAATACCTTCAAAAGAGACTGGTCTTTTATCAACCGACTAGGTCCTTGAGGTCAGAATCTCTGTTTTTGGCGGTCGTCCCGCGTGTGCAGAGAGCGCGCCTGGGAGGCCGCTCCTTTGGTTTGCTGGCACCACAGTTGTGGAATTCTTTGCCGCTCGCCCTCCGGGGAGCTTCTAGTCTTTTTGCTTTTAGAAAAGGTTTGAAAACCTGGTTGTTCACTCAGTAGCCGGTTTTCTGTTTGCACTTGTTTTGTACTTCTGTTTTTTTCTTTTATTCAGTGTTATGTTATTATGTGGCAGCCTTCCTTCTCCAATAAAAGCGCCGGGACACTCTTTTTGAGTAGCCGTGCGCTATATAAAAGAATAAATAACATAACATAACACAGACCAGCTGCGACTGGTTCTGCCCCCACCCTGCCCAAAGACAAAGGATTTGACTGTATAAAAAGAGGCTGTGACCTCTTGAAAAATGTTCTTGTTCTGACACTTGAATCTGCCAGGGGCATGCTGCTGCTGGGGCCCAGGGGAAGACTTGCCCTCCCTGGGCCCTGCCCAGCCCCTGGACTGCTGATGGCCTGGATGACTTGCTTTACTGGAAGTTACCTGATCCCTTTCTTTGCCCTAGAAACCTTGGACTTCATTTACTTTGGCCCTGGGAGGGCTGCCTCCCTTTAAAAAGCATCTAGCTCCTTTTTGCAGCAGGGGAGCGCTGTTCTGCCTGTCTTCTAATTCCCCCCACTGGTGTCTGCAGGAGGCGTGGGGGTAAGTGGCTGCTCTTCCCAGCTTGTGGCCGTGAGGAGACTGGGGAAGCTCGTGCCCGGATCACCGCCGCCGCGACAGCGTTTCTGTGCTGCTTATGGGGCTATTGCCTTGCAGGTGCCTACCCTGCCTTATGCCCGATTCTCGTGATTTTTAATTCAAGGGTGTCACCCCTGTTTATAGGTGCCCTAACGGGTGCCCACCCCGTTTCTACGTTTATTATGGACTTCGAGGGTGCCCACCCCTCGTTATTGCCCCAGGAATCACCGCCACGGCCCTCGCGCCGAACACAGGAAATCAGGCACTGTTGTGACTGACTCTGGGCGGGACTTCCGGTTTGGAAAGGAAGTCCCGCCCGCGGCCGCTCGCTGATTGGGGGAAGCTGCCCCGGGGGAGATTGAGCCAGGAGCCTCGCAGGCTCCATTCCTAAGTCCCGGCCCCGAGATGGGGGGCCGGGTGAAGCAGGGCAACTGGTAAAGCGGGGCTCCCATGGCCAGGGAGAGCCCCGCAAGCCGCCACGAAGAAGAGGGAAGCAAAAGTCGGCCGAGTCATGGCCTACCGCGGCCCGGGGCTCCCGTGAGTTAGGGAGAGCCCCGGGGCCGCCAGCAGAACCGAGCACCAGTGTTGCGGGGCTCCCCTGCGGTGGAGGGAGCCCCGGTGACAGAAGACCCCGCCGGCCTGCACCGAGCCAGGCAGGAGCCGCCAAAGATGATCGACCTGGTGAGTGTTCTGGGGGCTCCGGGTGTGTTTTTGTGCCCGTAGATAGCGCAGCATCAGGGGTACCTTCAGGGCGGCCCCGGATGGCAGTGGGCCGCCCCAACGTGTTATTAATAATATTGCCCAGAGCCTAGAAGGCTCCAACGATTGGGGGACATTTTCTAAAAGGGCCCAGTAAGGTCCTCAGGGGTCAGTAATATCCCAGTTTGGGGCATAGTTGTTCTCTAGAGCCCTGTGGCTCCCCCAGGGATACCCTTATGTAAAGCCACCTTCTGGGGGCATGAGGAGTTTAGGAGCCAGTTGATTCTAGAGCCAGAGAGCTCCAATGCACTGTTGTTCCTTCCGAGCCAGAGGGCTCCAACCTTTTGCGCAGTCCTTCTCCAAGAGGGCTAGTGAAAGCCCTGGCTCAGTTTTTGCTGATCTACAGCTGCCCAGCAAGTAGTGGGCAGCTGCACCTTTTAGGTTCTCTCTTTTAGGGACATGTACTCTGGACTTTAGGAGTGAGTCGCACTCCTTCATCCCTACCCTGGCCTTCCCCAGCTGCGCAGCACTTAGTGCCAGCTGCAGCGATTAGGCCCCCTGTTCTGTCCCTCAGCTGCCCAGCAAGTAGTGGGCAGCTGCCACGTTTAGGTCTTGGCGCAGTGGCGCAACCTGGTCCCTGGACTTTTGATGTAAGTTCTGTGCTAATGTGATTTATGCAAAGTGTTCTTTGCTGCACCTCTGAATGTGTTGTAGATGCACCATGTGCCTTGTTCCTTACACCTCTGAATGTGTTGATTATGCATCATGTGTTCTCCTGTGCTGCACCTCTGAATGTGTTTTAGATGCATCATGTGCCTTGTTCTTACACCGCTGAATGTATGTTTATGCATCATGTGTTTTGTCCCCAGGTCTAGGCCCCTACTTGTATTGTGATACTTAGGTGGTTGTTCTTGCTAGTAGAGGTGGTGTTAGTGAGGTCCTGGTTCCCTGCGTAACCTGTTCCTAAGGTGGTTAGGATTGCGTAGGTGGTACTTACCTGATTACCAGTAGTTACTGGTTGTGTGCTACATGATTAGTTAGTGTTTAACTATCTCCAAGGGCTTGATACTGAGCTCGCCCCCTGACCAGAGTCCCAGGACCAGTGGACTCTATTGTGCCTTCCCTGACTAATTGCTGGGACTTGCCTGATCTCCCTGGGCCACTGGGGCCTCGCTGAAGTGTGCCTCGCTCACTCCCCTCGGCAGCTCGTGCCCGGCCGCCCGCATCCTGCCTCCCTTCCTCCTCTGAGCCGCACACATTGGTCGCCCCAGACAGACGCTTGTAGCTAGCCGGCCGCCCGCTCAAGCCTACTAAGGAGATCACTCGCATTATCCCGCGCAACCAGGACGAAAGGTACTGTCCGATAGGCCCTATGTTCTAAGTTCTAGGCCTACAAGTATTGTATTCTAAGTTCTCAAAGTGCTGATTCCTGACAGTGGTCCAGGTGGCCCTGTCTTGTATCATATCCCCTGTAAATTCTGCCCGTGCCTGTTGGCACATTGTAAAGTGTGTGTTTTTATCTAATGTGTTTTGGTGTAATACAAAGGCTATTTATACATATAACCTTGTGTGGAGTTTCCTTTGTGGTGGGCCTGGGTGTTGTTGCTGGGGTGCGTGCGCAAATACTTAACTCACATCGCCTCCGAGTTTAGCCTTGCTGCTCCCGCCACGTTACCTAGAGGGTGAGCAGGGGTTATCTTGGCGTGTAACTCCCTTGCCCTGACTTGGGAGTGGTGGTCTCTGACTGACTTTGGCGAAAGCCCTGGCCAGCCAGGGATCCCATTTCTAACACTCACCAAGTCTCATCTTCAACCCTCCAACATGCAAGCGTACTTAGGAGCCACAATAGACACTTGCAAAGCTCTATCGTACCCCAACCCAGTCAGAATACGCAACATGCAAATCCTAATATCACAATTTCAACCGCTTCACTCTCTACCAGCCCGAGTGTTTATGCAGTTGATCGGAATGATGGCGTCTTGCATTCTAATCGGTTTTTACGCAAGACTCCAAATGCGCCCCCTACAAGAATGTTTAGCACGTCAGTGGAACCAGGCTCAAGATCAGTTAACCGATCTGGTGTTGGTGGATGGCCGCACTCCTCGCTCTCTGCAGTGGTGAAATACACAAAACCTTTCCAAAGGGCGGCCATTCATCGACCCGGTTCCACAGATAGTGCTCACAGCAGACGCATCGCTCACTGGTTGGAGAGCTCATCTTCAAAAACATACCATTCAGGGCATGCAGACTCTACAACAATGACAACTCCACATAAACCATCTGGAGCTGTTAGCAATTTTTCTAGCATTCAAAGCTTTTCAGATACATCTAGTGAGCAAAGCTGTCCTAGTTCGTACAGACAACATGACAGCAATGTACTACATTCAAAAACGGGGGGGGGGAGGGGGGAATCCGACTACAGCTTTCACACCTAGCTCAAAGCATATGGAGATGGGCCATACCTCAAAAAATATATCTCCTTGCACAACATCTCCTGGTTCTGCAAGGAGATAATCAGATTGCAGATCTGCTCATTCATCAAAGACAACAGATCCACGAATGGGAACTACACCCTCAAGTTCTTCTCCCATTTTTCCAAATGTGGGGCTACCCAGAGATAGATCTGTTCACCACACATCTAAATGCAAAATGCCCAAACATCGCGTCCAGGTATCCACACCCATTGTCCAAAGGCAATGCGCTCGGGACCAATTGGTCAGGGATATTTGCTTACGCTTTTCCACCTCCCCCGCTAATTCCATTAGTAGTTCGGAAACTCAAACAACATTCCCTCACAATGATCCTAGTTGCTCCCACATGGGCTCGACAACCATGGTTCACAACCCTGGTGGAACTATCAGTAGTTCCTCATCAAAAACTACACCTCTCCCCCAAGCTTCTCACTCAGAACCATGGAGAGATAAGGCATCCAGATCCCATTCAACTCAACCTTGCGATCTGGCACATGAAATTCTCTAACTCTCAGAAACAATTATTTAAGATTCTTAATGAATTTACACATCCTGCTTCGATGCATCCTGCACTGGCTGCTTCCCAGACGTGGGTCGACTCTTTATCTACTTTTTTTGTAGAGAAAATTGACAGAATATATAGTCAATTTTCCCATGACCCTTTTCAATTGCATATTCAGAGAACAGAAGTAAACTGCTCCCTGGAGTCTCCTACCTTGGAAAAAATTTCAGAATTCTCTCTTGAAGAAGTTTATTTGGCATTTAAAAAGGTAAAATCCAGCTCCCCCTCTGATGTTGTATCTTCCAAGGTTTTATTAAAAATCAGTTCAGTCATTATTCCATGCTTAACGAGGCTCTTCAACCTTTCATTACTACACTCGCAGGTCCCTATAAGGTGGAATGAGGCCATAGTCCGACCCATTCTAAAGAAACCTAAAACTGACCCAGAACAACAAAATAACTACCGTCCTATATCTCTTCTCCCTCTGTTTGGTAAAATCCAAGAATCCTTGATAAATGGTCAACTAATTAAAGATCTAGAGAAAAATAAAGGGCTGCACCCCTCTCAGTCAGGGTTTCGTGCTTTTCATAGTACCAAAACAGCTCTACTTGAAGTGGTGAATAACATCAGAGTCTCTTTGGACAATCAGAGGTCAGCCATCCTAGTCCTGTTAGATCTATCGGCTGCCTTCGACACCATCTCCCATTCTATTCTGTTGGATCGACTGAGAGAGGCTGGTGTCGAGGGCCCTGCACTGGAATGGTTCAGGAGTTATCTAAGTGATAGTACCTCCAGAGTCCAAATTGGCACCTACACTTCTAAGAGCCAACCTATAAATAAAGGTGTCCCCCAGGGATCTATCCTGAGCCCTACGCTCTTTAATTTATATGTAGCTCCCTTGGCTAAAATCATCAAGGATCACCGCTTCGACACATTGTTGTATGCCGATGACACACAGCTACTAATTACTCTTGGCTCGGATGTTGCTAGCACCAAACGTAGATTTGGATAATGCATGCTGGACATAAACAACTGGATGTTAACCAATAACCTCCAGCTTAATGCCAACAAAACAGAAGTTGTTCTTTTTGGCAATGCAAAGACGTTATGGGCAAATGACTGATGGCCCCCTACCTTGGGCACCTGTCCCACTCCGAAGGAAACAGTCCGTAACCTCAGTGTAATGATTGAAAACCAACTTCCTATGCGGGACCATGTAAACCACACAATACGCACCTGCTATGGAACAATGGATGCCCTCCGAATTTTATTAAAATGGGTTCCCATGTAGTCCCGTCTGCAATTGATCCAGGGTCTGATTGTCAGTCGCCTGAACTATGGCAACGCCTTGTTGGCTTCCATAAACACTGACCTCCTTCAAAAGGTCCTAGTTCTGCAAAACACTGCAGCCAGGTTCTAAACCTTCCAGCGCGATCTCCCTCTGCTCTCAGTTTGAGGTCACTACACTGGCTGCCTATTAAGAAGCGGATAGACTTCAAAATCTGTTGTCTTGTCCATAAAACCCTAAATAGGCATGGCCCCCAGTATCTGGCAACTAAATTAAAGATGTATCAGCCTTCTAGGACACTCCGCTCTGCAAATAAACATCTACTAATAATTCACAAGGTCCGAACAGCCAAGCAGGGCAATAAATCTTTTTCGAAACTGGGCCCTACCCTTTGGAACTCTCTGCCTATACACCTATGAACTGAGACCGAGCATGCAAAGTTTCGTAAGTCCCTTAAGACCTGGATATTTTAAATTTCTCTTATCTTCAGACATCTTCTCTGTCTATTCCTGAGTCGCGGCAACGCTCTATGAGACCTCTGGGTGATATATGCGCTCTACAAGAAACTGGACATAGACATGAAATCATAGAGTTTGGCTACTTAATCTCCCGCCAGACTGCATGAACGTCATTAGAGAGGCTAGACACCCTACCACAAGAGCATGCTACGCAGCAAAATGGAAATGTTTTGTAATTTATTGTAATAACAATGAAATCAATCCGCTTGATGCTTCAATTCAAAATATCATTTGCTATCTGTTACACCTACAAAGGGCTAACTTAGCATATACATCAATAAGACTGCAACTTGCTGCAATAGCGGCTTACCTACAAAGCAGACAGCACTTGTCCTTGTTTCGTGTACCCGCTATCAAAGCCTTTATGGAAGAACTCAAAAGAATCATTCCTCCTAGACTTCCACCTTCTCCGGTGTGGAATCTTCATATAGTCCTTACAAGACTCATGGGCCCACCATTTGAGCCGTTGCACAAATGTGAACTACAATTTCTAACTTGGAAAGTAACCTTCCTCATAGCCATCACATCTCTTAGGAGAGTTGGTGAGCTCCAGGCACTAACCATACAAGAACCATTCTTACAAATTCTCCGTAATAAAGTGGTTCTTAGGACTAACCCAACATTTTTACCCAAAGTCTTTTCTGCCTTTTATCTCAACCATCCTGTTGAGTTACACATGTTTTTTCCTCAACCATACTCGGTGGCAGAATGCGCTCTTCACACATTTGATGTTAAAAGAGCATTACTTTAGTACAGTTAAAGAACTAAGTCTTTTAGGAAAACCAAACAACTCTTTGTTGCTTTTTCACCACCGCATAAAGGCAATCCTATATCAAAAGCAGGTATTGCACGGTGGATAGTTAAGAGCATACAGATATGCTGCATTAAAGCTAAACACACATTAACAGTTCCCCCTAGAGCACACACTACACACAAACTAGGGGCTTCCATGGCATTCTTAGGGAACATACCCTTAGATGATATTTGCAAGTCTGCAACATGGTCTCCACCACACACATTAACAAAACACTATTGTGTAGATGTGTTAACGAAACGACAAGCTAGTGTGGGCCAGGCTGTTTTAAGAACACTATTTCAGACCACTGCAACAGATACAGGTTAGCCACCGCTTGGGAGTAACTGCTTTATAGTCTATGCTAAAGCATATGATCTACAGCTCATATGCCTCGAACAGAGAAGGCTACTTACCCAGTATGCATCTGTTCTTGGCATGTAGATCTATAGATCCATATGCGCCCACCCACCTCCCCGGATACCTTTATCTGTTGCAGTATTATCTTACTTAGATACACTATACATGGACATCCCTTTTTACTCTTACTAACTCCATCATCGCCCTTACTGCAAAACAATCTGGGGATGGAGTCAATGCCCATGCGCACTTATTACCAAAAGGAGGAGTCACCTACCTCGTGACTGCAAGACTTCTTCGAACAAAAACAAAGTGCAAACATCCGGACCCAACACCAGATGGCGACCTAAGCTAAAGCATATGTATCTACAGCTCTACATGCCAAGAACAGATGCATACTGGGTAAGTAGCATTCTCCTTTCCCGAATCAACTTCCCTCCAGCGCTAGTTCCTCCCAGCCCCAATTTAGCTTTCTCCATTGCTAAGCCTGGCTACTTTCAACATTCTAACTTGCTCACTCTAACTCTGTAATTCCCATCTTTGGCCAACGCAGAAACAAAGTCCTGTCTCTGAATGTGTGCCAAGTGCCTGTTCTGGGGGATGTGTGTGGACCAGTTCCTGTTCCACAGAGTGTACACAGATAACAGCACACACTCACATTCCTCTCTATTCCTCACGTTGTGTGGAGACCAGAGACAGCTCCTTAGCATTTGGGGAGGTCCACATCCTTGCAAACATGCTGGGGGGAGTCAGACCCAGGGCCTGCTCCAGAAAGTGTGAGAAGACCCATTATTGTGGAGAAGCGTGGCTCAATGGTTAAAGCGGCAGACCCTGATGCAGAAGTCTGGCCCGGGACCAGGGTTCAATTCCCGCCTCGGCGGGTCTTGGACTCAATCTCCCTGGACCTGATAATTCTCGCCTCGGTACCTAGTCTAATCATGGGTCCCACTCTGTGACTCTGGGCAATAGCTTGCTTAATCTCCACAACGGCTCCAGCAGCGCTTGGATGCCTGGCTTCACCTTGGGGGTGCCCAGGAGTGGACATTTCACATGGAAAATCCAGGAAGGGTTCCACAGCGGTATGAGTGCAGCGCCGGGATGCCCCGTCGCGTGGGCAGCCGTGCGCTTTACAAATACAACACATTTACATTTACATTTACATTATCTTCTCCGCAGTGTACACGAAGAACCAGGATCGGCATCACAGCTCTGTGTGGGTCCCAGGATCTGTCCACAGGATTTGTGGAGACCCACAGCCTGCTGCACAGGGTGTTTCGAGACCCATGACTTGCTTTTCACGGTATGAAGAGGCATAAAGCCTTTTCCTCAAGGTGCTCCCTCAGTGTATGAAAGAATCCAGGGCCTGAAGAGGGTCATGTCCTCGGCATGTGGAAATGTAAACGCATCCTACTTCGCTGGGTGTGCAGCAAACCATAATCTGTTCTTCAGAATATACAAACACAGCCCCTGCTCCACAAATTGTGTATGCTATGTGAATGGCTGATACAGAGAATCAAAACATTTATCCCTGTTCATGTACCTATAATGCAATTCATATTCCGAAAGCATTTTCCAGGCTAGGTACTGCTGCATGGAAGGTAGAACGGCAGCGCCTACTTCCCAGTCGTATGTGGATATTCCGTCTATTCATGATTTGGTTTTTTTTTCCTGCAGAACTGTTGGATCCTGTTGAATTAGGTGAGGCGGCCCACAAGAAGACTGGAACCACAGTTCCAGAGTCTATCCATTCATTCAGTAAGTCTTTTTTGTCATGCTAGCAACGGTAATTGTATGGTAAAAGCATCTCGATTGAATGAAGAGGCTTGGGAGACTTCATAGATGGAAGGTGGTGACTGGGATTGCTGAACATGTAACTGAGAGGGGTTTCACTGGAGGGATGGCTAAATCGAGAGGAGAGGCAAGTTAGGCAGAAGATGGACAGAAGAGAGGTAAAGAAGCTAGATAGATCCTTTTTATCTCCTCTGCTCCCATCTCCGTCACTGGTCCCTTCTCTCTCTCGCTCTTCTGTCTGACATCTGTCTGTGTTGCGTTTGTCTCCACTATGCCCTCTAATGTATGTTTTATTTCTCTTTCTCTCCATCTCCTGCCTTCTTCCTCTCTAGCTTTGTGTCGTCCTGTGGGCTATTGTTCTCTCATTCTCTCCCTCTGCCACTCAAAGATTCGGTCTCTTTCCCTCTAACCTGTTGCAAAATACTCTCTCTGACTCTCTGTCTCCGTGTGTGCATTGTCTGTTGCTTTCCCCTCACCATCCATTTCTCTGTCACAGTGTCTCTCAGTGCTCTATATCCTGCTGTGGTGTCTGTGCTTGCCATGCCACATCTCGCTTGAAAAGATTCTGATCTTAACTTCCTTTCTTCTTTCTCTTACAGTTGGGGATGGTACGGTAGCGCCAGAAGCACTCAATAAGAAAGCGATTCAGATCATCAATCGAGTCCGCGACAAACTCACAGGTGAGTAAAGCTTGCTCTTATGGTACTAAGAATCTTTAATGGCCTAGGCAAGTGGCTGTGCAGGATGCACCCTCGCCAGTACCAAGCAATTAACTCTGGCAAGGTTCACCATTTAGTTCAGAGCAGCTAATGCTTTTTTCAGTTCATCGCTTAATTGGCATTACATGGCCAAGGCATTACATGGCCAATGCTTTGAGCATAGGGCAGGTGTCCTATGGAGGAGGACCCCTTCTTCCCTCATTGTTCCCCAGTCCGGGCAGATCAGTGCTCTTTTCTTGCTGTATCCATCATTTAGTGACTCTGTCAAGGTGACATTCTATTCTTTTACAGTGCTTGCCCACTTTCCATGTGCCTTGCTTTGCATTCTATTGGCAGTTATGTTGTCTGTTGCTGTGTTTAGTCACATTCTATTTGCATCATTCTTAAATCTTCTGGTATAATTGAATAATGTTGTGATCTGGTACTATTACATTAAATTTCCATAGTTTTGTTGTATGATATTGTGATTGCTCACATTCGGTTCAAGTTTTGTCACCTTTCCACAGTGATTGCTTGCATCATGTTCTGCTATGCTTGTGATTTGTCATCATAGTTCATAACTTTCCCTGTCTATAGTGTAGGGTGCTGCTGATGTAATGGTAGGGTTACAACTATGGAGGTCTGTGGTTTTCTCACTGTTGTGTGTGTTTATCTTTCATTTTAAAGGCCGAGATTTCTCTCACGATGAAACTCTGGATGTTCCTACTCAAGTAGAGCTGCTCATTAAGCAAGCCACCTCGCATGAGAACCTGTGCCAGTGCTACATTGGCTGGTAAGTGAGTTGTTTGGAATCTTCTAGCTATCTGTGTCTTCTGCTTGACAGATGGGTATTGACTCCAGGAGGTGCACCATTCCCACCCTTGCCCTATTTTTTTAATGGGATTGGGCACCCCACTGAATGCAATGCATATTCTGATGTTCAAGCCTTCTTAGGAAGCACTAGTAGCTGTAATGGAAATGTCTTCAATTACTTTAACATAAGGTTTGGCAACAAAGTTTTAAAGTTAGAGTCTGTAATCTTCATTGAATCAGCATTGCAAAGACAGATAAGCAGCTTGTTACTATCATACCATTATTGTAGAGGTGATTTGAGTACGAAGTTCTCACAAGGACATGCTTTTTTCAAGGAAACACATTTTTAATTGATAAAGATGGCCTCAGGGTGGGAGCTCCGAAAGCGAGCTCTGGGCACAACCGAACAACAACATGGAAAGGAACAATCCTTGATGCCCCCCAACCCACCCCCTGGATCCTAGATCGCGCGCTCTCACCGGACCTCCGTACCGGACAAGCCTGACTCGAGTCCGGAAGACGAGGAGCTCCGCCGCAGCACACTCTGGCCTCAAGGGTGACCGGCGCCTCCCTGTCCTCTCTCGACCCCAGGACACCACCTCGAAGAGCCGCCGGAGCGCCATTCTGATCCTCCGGCATCCGCAATCACGGGGCTCTCACCACACATCGCCAACTGAAGAAATCGGCCGCCCCTCAGTGCGCGCTCCAAATCAGAGCACGAATGGTTTCAGCTCTCCGCCTCGCCGCGCCTGTCTCCAAAATGGCGGACCGGCCAAGACAATCCGCCACGAAGACCGCAAGTCCCAGTGACTTGTCTCCTGCCAACAAGCGCCCACCCAGCTGCCCCCGTGCCAAAACTGAGCCTACAACGCCTCCTCCCTCCTTGCCTGTCCTAAAAATGGCGCCCGAGCAAGGACGGCCCTCGCAGTAACTCCCGGTCGGCAACCCCTCAGGGGGCATCGGGAACCTAGTGAAGGCGAGCCACGCCTGTCTCCGAGACCCGGAGATTGCCCCAGCCTCTGCACGCTCGCCTAATTATTCCTTGCGCTCTCCAAGCTATGCACTCCCGGACTCGGAGCACCGCCTGATCTCAAAATGGCGGCCCTCCCAGGACAACTTGTCCGGTAATCACCGGCCGAAATTCTCGCAGGGGACACCTGGACCCAGGCGCGGGTGAGGCACGCCCACCACAAGCCCGAGACCGCCCCCTGCCACCGATCACTCAACCAGCAGCTCCAGCACCGAACCAGAACCAATAATCGGATCCCTTCGCCCTGCCTGACCTAAAAATGGCGGCCCAGCAAGGACGGCTCTCACAAAATCCCTCGACTACAACCTCCCCAGGGGCATAGTGAAGCTACCGAAGGCGAAAAGCGTCGGACCAAGATGCCCAGAGACTGTCTCCTGTCCCTACCTCCCGCCTAAGCACTCCCTTATAGACACAGAGCTCTTATTTGTCCTCTCCATTCCGCCTGACCTCAAAATGGTGACCCAACCAGGTCTGCCTACTTAGGAAAGCCTGACATCGTCCTCTTTGAGGGCACCCGGAAGGAGGAACAGGCGAGCAACGAAGCGCATCGAGCCCCAGAGACTGCCTCCTGCCCTCCCGCCTAGTTGTCTGCTCCTGAACCTTGTACTCTCTCCTAGCTATCTGCTCCTGAACCGGAGTCCCCAATCTATCGCCCCCCTCGCGCCTGCCTCTAATATGGTTGCCCACCCAGGTCCTCATCTCTCGATACTCCTGAATGCAATCCACCTTAGAGCCCCCCTAAAGCCACGCAGGTGAGCCGCGCCGCACCGCAAGCCCTGGTCAGGGCCACACCCCGCCCCTCCCTAGGTGGCCACTGCCCACCCCGCTCCAAAAACGTAACCGACTTAACTTACCCTATCCCCCCCTGACCCACCCAACCGCTCCCCATTTCCCCCCACTCATACCTATAGACAGAGCATCCTTCGCCAACAGCCCTGTCCCTGGCCTCTGCTAACAGCCCCGTTCGGCAATGTCTAGCCGCCCCTTCCCCCAAGCCACAGAATAGCCCACCACATAAGACACTATCCACACTAACCTCCCGATCACCCCAGTTAAAATGCCTTCCAACTTGACCCCCCCCTCACCCCACTCTCTTCCCCCTACATAAAACAGCACGGCCATAACTCCTTCGCGATCACCCTCCCTCCCAACCTCTCTCCGAAATCTAAAAAACCCTCAAACATAAACTGATCAAGAAATTCCCTGAATCCCTCTTTGCGGGCTTATACCACTGTTCCACTATAGGCCAAATAAAAATGGACCTCATATTCCACACAATTAGGCCCGCCTATTGGATATCCTCCCTGAGAGAAAGATACATCACCAAAACGACCAAGACGACCCATAGCTGCAAACTCTCATTCTACGCCCCCCCTGCCGCACCGCGGGATCACCTCAGTGACCATCTACTCTAACGGCACAGCCCTGATTCAAGCCAACAATGCCAACTTTGAGGTTTTTGACCTCCTCTTCCCCACTCTACTTACCAACAGCACCCACACTCTACCCCCTTACCCTCCGCTACCCGCCCACCGGGGAAGCCATTCCCCCACACTGAACTGTCGCCCCATTCTGCCTCTCGCTACCTCAACCACCGCCGCGTACCTCCTGCCCCTCTGCATTCCCCCCACCTCCAACGGCACGGCCCCCCCACCTGTTCTACCACAGCCCCCAGAACATCCCCCTCCGCGGATCCCCCCCCCATTCAGTTCCAGGCGACTGCAATACACATCCCGAGTCCCCCTTTCCCCGTCACCCACCCCCTAGAAAGAGAAATAGACTACCTCTCCCCGACCACTCACTTCCTACGTCACACCCCATAAACCAGACCGCCACATAAACTAGCAACAATAGTCACCACAACTCTGACAGCGCTCCCCCGCCAAAGAGTTCACACCCAGTTGCAGCCCACCCCCTTCAAGAAGAGACGGATTGCCGCCTCACACACATTGAAATCCAACTCACCACCTTAATACAGGGCCTGAATCTTATCCTATCCAACCTCTCGACGCACCACAACCCGCCCCACATCTCCAACCCCAGCCCCATCTCCTCCCTCCACTCCCACCTTAGGCCTCCCACCCCCCTGTCCCCCAACCAGTCAGCTCACCCCCCCTCTTCCCAGGCCCCGAGACCGAAGAGGGCTATGGAGGCCATGTACCTGGAGGAAGCACTCGAGCTGGCCTCCTCTTACTTCACCCCTCCAACGAACGACCCGCAATCTGCAATCCAGGTAATCACTTGGATCAGAAGTGAACACTTTGTCCAGAAACCCCTCAGACCCCCAGCCTCCCTCATCACCATCCCCACGGAACCAAAAAAAGAGTCTCACCGCACTAACTGCATGCTCATAAACTGCAGGTCCGCAACGAAACACTCTGCAGAGCTTGCAGAATCCATTCTCAATCACGACATTGACATAGCTTTCATCACCGAGACCTGGCTCAATGACTCCTCTCCTCCGATCCTGGATATGCTCGTTCCACCGGGCTTCTCTATCATCAACTAAGATAGAAAAGACCAAAAAGGCAGAGGCGTGGCAATTATCCACAACAATAACCTAGTAGTGTCTGAAACCGATAACGCCAGGTTCGAGGCATGTGGGCTGCTAAATTCATATCTTAGCATTAGATCGCCGCCTAGTGTTGGGCTCGGATGATTGCACATTGTTGTCCTGGAAGAGTCTTCGAAGTATCCTGAGATAGGTGGCTCCTCCCCTGGACTACAGTGCGCATGGGCATCGGCTCCATCCCCAGATTGTTTTTTTCCGCCATTGGGTTCGGATGTGGTCTCGACGTCTTACTGTCGGAACCAAGTAAATCTATCTTTTACCGGCCAAAAGGCCTCGATTTTCTTGCGTCGGTATTGTCTGCGCTCGGTCTCGAGTCTTCCGTCTCTTGAAGCCGGAATAAGCGGAGTTTTCTTCGCTTTCTAAACTTTGAGGCCTTCTCATCGCGACACGACAGCAAGCCTTTACGGACATGGAGCGGAGCCCGTTCAAGTACTGCCCGCTCTGTGGGTCCAAGTACCCACACATCGATCTACACCCTGTGTGTAACAAGTGCCTTTCACCGGACCACGACGACGGCAAGTGCAAGGCCTGTGCACAGTTCCGCTCCAAGAAAACTCTCAAGCTTCGGCGCGCGGTGCGCTTGGAAGCTAGGCAAGCGGCCCCAGATCCGGAGAACATCTTCGGCGACCCGGAAGAAGAGGTCCAGGGTCACCTTCTACAAATCTCCCCATCACAGACGGAGGTCGAGGCGGATCCGGGAGACGACGACGGAGTCGCGGGTCAGGTCCTCGAATACGTCGAAGAGGTAGGAGACGACGATGAGATTTATGGGGCCGCGGCGGACAGCTCTGCGGACGAGCTCTGCCCCGAAAGTTTCGAGGATACCGACCGGGACACGGGATCGCCTGTCGGCCTTACCCTGGACCCGTTGCCGCAAGCCACAGCCCCGCCTTCGGGCCCGGCTACGGACTCACTTGCTGGGCACGATGTTTCGAAACCGAAACTGAAACCGTCGGGGTCGTCAACACCTAAAATGGCCGACCCGAAATCGAAACTGAAACCAAAGGACTCGAGTGTCCCTAAGATGGCTGCCGTGCCTGTGAAGAAGTCGGTGCCCGTCACCCCGTCGGCTCCGTCGACCTCCGGTCCGCAGAAGCCGAGGAAGTCTGTCGCTTCCGATGCTCCGAAATCGAAGCCGACGCCCGAGGAAGGGGCCCCCAAGAAAGATGGTCGGCACGGATCAGCGGCTCCGGCGCCGTCCAAGCCCGCCAAGGTCGGCTCCAAAGAGGCTACGCCCAAGAAGTCTGCGCCCCGGCCTCAAGATTCGGAGGAGCCGAAGAAGGTTTCCGCGCCCAAACCGCACAAGGCCCGCGAGGACGTCGGATCCGAGGGACCGCTCAAAGCATCCTTGTCGGCGACGAAACCCACTGGCAGTGTACCGTCCCCCATTGCGGAGTCACTGCAGAGAATCAGGGAGAAAGCCTTTGCTCCATCGGCTCCGATGCCATCACCGCAGCCGCAAAAGGACGCTCCGGCTAAGCCTTCTGGGAAACTCCTTTTTCTCTTGCCACCTAAGGAGGCGCCGAAAGCGTTTTCGACGAAATCGGCTCCGAAACAGGGTTCCTCGCTGCCTGACCCTCTTCCACGTCGTGTACTCGAATCGGAAGACGATTCAGAGCATTTCATCGATGCTGCCACCGGCAAGCTGACACTCTATAAACGGAAGATCACTTCGGAGCCGGTGGACTCCTACGTCATCCCGTTGAAGAAGAAGAGGGTGCCCCTTGACGCCTTAGGCCTCACGGAACCGATTCAGCCTCCTCCTAGACGGAGCCCTACTCCCTCCCCAGAACACTCTGTGGGTGAGGAAGATGATGAGGATGAACAGTACAATTTCCCCATCGATGAACCTGATGTCCAACCAGATTCATACGACGACACTGGTGACCAGAACACCCAAGGTGCGGGCCAAGACCCGCAGACCTTTAATCCACGTGCATCCCCGACTGAGGACTCAGCAGGATTTCATGCACTAATTGAACGGGCGGCGGCCAATCATGATGTGGACATGCATGCCGACCCGGTTGAGGAAGACTTCCTTTTTGACACCTTTGCCATATCTGAAAGGACAGTAAAGACACTTCCTATGCTGAAAGGTGTTCTCAAACATGCTGGAGACATTTTTAAGGAGCCTACGAGGGCTAGAGTGGTCAACCCTCGCATTGAAAAGAAGTACAGGCCTGCTCCTGCGGACCCCGTCTACATCCGGGGACAATTGCCACTGGACTCTCTTGTGGTTGCCAATGCCAGGAAACGTGCCAACTCCCAGACAACGGGTGAAGCTCCTCCCCCGGATAAAGAGTCCAAAGTGCTTGAGGCAGGAGGCAAAAGGGTGGCTGCACAGGCGGCAAACTTTTGGCGCATCGCAAATACACAGGCGCTCCTGGCGCGTTATGATAGGGCGCACTACGACACCCTAGAACAGATTATACAACACCTGCCCCCACAGTTCCAAGAAGGCACCAAAATGCTTATTGAGGAAGGAAAGCTAATATCAAACGCAGCCATCAAGTGTGCACTTGACGCTGCGGACACAGCTGCTAGGGCTATCAACACTAGCGTTATGCTGAGAAGACAAGCCTGGCTCCGCATCTCAGGGTTCAAGCAGGATATTCAGACAACAATTCTGAATCAGCCAGTCAATCCTGATAGTCTGTTTGGTCCGGATGTTGACACCACCCTAGAGAAGCTAAAGAAGGACACGGAAACTGCTAAGTCTATGGGGGCCCTGCAGTCCCAACAGTTTCGTGGCAGCAATTTTCGTCGCTCAGGTGCACGTGGAGTCACCAGAGGACAGATGGGTCAACAATCCCAGTTCTCCAAAGGTGGGGCGCAATCCTCGTTCACTAAGCAGAACAAGGGAGGTTATAGGAATAACAGCAACAGAGGTCGCGGCAGAGGAAACAACAGCTCCCGCACCTCGACTCCAAGCAAACAGTGACTTTCTGTCACTGCCCCCCGACCACCTAACACCTGTCGGGGGGAGACTGCAGCAGTTCCTGCCCGTCTGGAGAAACATCACCACAGACAGGTGGGTGCGTCAACTGATCCAAAATGGTTATTGCCTAGAGCTGAAATCCACTCCACCCAACATCCCACCGAGGCAAAGGCCTATGTCCGCAGAGCATTTGCACTTATTGCAGCAGGAAGTAGTGGCGATGCTGCAAAAAGGCGCAATCGAGCTCGTGCCGGTGGGGGAGGAAGGCACAGGGGTATACTCCCTGTACTTCCTTATTCCAAAGAAGGACGGTTCTCTCAGGCCCATTCTCGATCTACGTCCCCTCAACCTGTACATACTGTCAGAGCATTTCCATATGCTTACACTGCAGCAGATTCTTCCCTTGCTAAACCAGGGAGACTTCTTAGCGACCTTAGATCTCAAGGATGCTTATTTCCACATTCCACTACACCCGTCACACAGGAAATACCTAAGATTCACTATTCAAGGCAGGCACTACCGGTTCAAGGTCCTACCCTTCGGAGTCACTACGGCCCCGAGGGTGTTCACCAAGTGTCTAGCGACAGTGGCGGCGCACCTCAGGAGGCAGAATATCCATGTCTACCCCTACCTAGACGACTGGCTCGTACAAGCCAAGTCAGAGCAACAGTGCGCCGCAGACATGTCGACTACAATTCACCTTCTTCACGATCTGGGTTTCTCCCTAAATTACCCAAAATCCCATCTTCAGCCGGCACATGTCCGGCAGTTCCTGGGTGCTACGATCAACACCCTGACAGCCATGGCTCAGCCAAACCAAGTCAGAATCGACAGCATTCAGTCACTGATCCAACGATTCCGACCGAGACACTCCCTGCCAGCGAGAGTGTTCATGCAGTTGATCGGCATGATGGCCTCCTGCATCTTCATAGTCCCTCACGCACGGTTACATATGCGCCCGCTCCAGGAGTGCTTAGCGAATCAGTGGACACAGGCTCGTGGGCAATTGACAGACCTAGTGTTGGTTACCAGTCGGGCATACGACTCTCTGCATTGGTGGACTCCACACAACCTTTGCAAGGGCCGACTGTTCCAAGAGCCCGTGCCGCAGATTGTCCTGACGACGGACGCATCCCTCCAGGGATGGGGAGCACATGTGCTCACTTACACGGTGCAGGGACTATGGACGACGCAGCAACAGAAGATGCACATCAACTATCTGGAACTGATGGCAATCTTCATGGCGCTCAAGTCCTTCATTGTACATCTGAGCAACAAGGTCGTGCTAGTCCGGACGGACAACATGACCGCGATGTACTACATTCAGAAACAGGGGGGCACCCACTCGCCACAGCTGTCTCATCTAGCTCAGAGCATGTGGAAGTGGGCCATTCAGAGGAACATTTTCCTCATGGCAGAACACCTCCCGGGCAAGGACAATCAGATGGCGGATCTGCTCAGCAGATACAGCCATCAGATGCACGAGTGGGAGATACACCCTTCTGTTCTCCACCCGTACTTCCAGCAGTGGGGTCATCCGGAGATAGACCTGTTCGCAACAAAGGAGAACGCAAACTGCCGACTCTTTGCCGCCAGGTTCCCTCACCCACAGTCGCAGGGGAATGCGATATGGATGAACTGGTCAGGCAAATTTGCATACGCTTTTCCGCCAGCCCCTCTAATACCGCTGGTCGCAAGAAAGCTAAGGCAGCACTCCATGACTCTCGTCCTGGTTGCTCCAACGTGGGCACGTCAAGCTTGGTACACCACGTTCCTCGAACTCTCAGTGGTGCCGCATCAAAGACTGCGCCTCACACCCAGTCTTTTGACGCAGAACCATGGAGACATTCAGCATCCAGATCCACGACAGCTCAACCTGGCGATCTGGCTCCTGAAGTCCTAGAGTTTGGATACCTTAACCTACCTCCAGAATGCATGAGTATCATCAAGGAGGCGAGGAAACCTACTACTAGAGCATGCTATGCTGCTAAGTGGAAGCGTTTTGTCATCTATTGTACGTCCAATGACATCAACCCGCTAGATGCATCTATTCCCAACATCATCTGCTATCTGTTCCATCTCTACAAGTGCAATCTGGCGTACACTTCCATTAGGATACATCTCTCAGCCATAGCGGCTTATCTTCAGAACAGGCAGCACCTCTCTGTCTTCAGAGTGCCCGCCATTAAAGCCTTCCTTGAAGGTCTGAAGAGAGTCATTCCCCCAAGAACTCCACCAGCTCCGGTGTGGAACCTCAACGTCGTTCTCACCAGACTGATGGGGCCACCATTTGAGCCACTGCACTCGTGTGAGCTCCAATTCCTTACGTGGAAAGTGGCCTTTCTGATAGCTATTACGTCTCTGAGGCGTGTCAGTGAGTTGCAAGCGCTCACCATACAAGAGCCGTTCATTCAAATTCACCCAAATAGGGTAGTGCTACGCACTAACCCTAAATTCCTCCCTAAGGTGGTGTCACAGTTTCATCTTAACCAAACTATCGACTTACCAGCATTCTTTCAAAACCCGCAAACGGTGGCGGAAAGAATGCTCCATACCTTAGATGTACGGAGGGCGTTGATGTACTACATAGACAGAACACAACCCTTTAGAAAAACAAAACAACTCTTTGTTGCCTTCGCACCACAACACAAAGGCAACCCGATTTCCAAAGCAGGCATAGCCAGATGGATTGTTAAGTGCATCCAGATATGTTATCAAAAAGCCAAGCGCACTTTAACAGTACCCCCCAGAGCACACTCCACACGCAAACTGGGGGCATCCATGGCTTTCCTAGGGAACATTCCTTTAGAGGATATTTGCAGAGCAGCCACGTGGGTCACACCACATACCTTCACAAAACACTACTGTGTTGATGTGCATTCCAAGCAGCAAGCAGCTGTAGGACAGGCTGTTCTCAAGACACTTTTTCAGGTTTCTGCAGCTGGCACGGGCAACCGCCGCTGATGGAGGGACTGCTATGTATTCTATGCTAAGATATGAATTTAGCAGCCCACATGCCTCGAACTGAATATGCTACTTACCAGTATGCATCTGTTCTTGGCATGTAGGGCTGCTAACATTCATATCGCCCGCCCTCCTCCCCGGTGCCTGTCGCAGCTGCAGATATACTATTGTATTTATTTCATTAGCATGGACATCCTTTACACTTTCACTCCATCTCCTGCCACAATGGCGAAAAACAATCTGGGGATGGAGCCGATGCCCATGCGCACTGTAGTCCAGGGGAGGAGCCACCTATCTCAGGATACTTCGAAGACTCTTCCAGGACAACAATGTGCAATCATCCGAGCCCAACACTAGGCGGCGATCTAATGCTAAGATATGAATGTTAGCAGCCCTACATGCCAAGAACAGATGCATACTGGTAAGTAGCATATTCATTACAACTCCTTCGAATGTCTAACCGCCAACATCAAAACCACCATCAACAATCTAGTGCACTCTCACCTCCTGTAACACCCCCCAGGCAACACCGTCACGTTCTCGGAACACCTATCAGACCTAATCGCTCACTGCTCCCTCCGTGATACCAACATCATTATTCTAGGCGACCTTGACCTCCACTGGAATGACAAGAACAATGTTCCAGTACAAAACCTAAATGAGCTTCTCCATACCAGCAATCTCGCCCAGCACTGCTCACAAGAAATCCACAACAAAGGAGCAATACTGGATGCCATCATCACCCAACATAACGCAATCTCTATAGATCACATCCTTCCGGTCGACTGGTCAGATCATCACCTTATCCTATTCCACCTCCCTCAACAGATCATGACTCTTCCCCCCCATCTCTGATCCCCCCCACATGGTCGAGAAACATATCGCAGATCAACACAGAGGATTCAGAAGAAAAAATATCCTCCCTCCTGCCCATCTCCCCGGAAGGCCTCTCCACTGAAGAACTTACATCCCACTACAACGCTACCATGTCCTCCATCCTAGACGAACTAGCCCCCTTGAAACTGAAAAAACCCAGGAACACCCCCTCCAGATCCTGGTTCAACAAGGACATTAATGAGGAAAGAAGGCAACTCAGAGCCACATAATGTCTCTGGAGAAAGAATCCCTCCTCCAGCCGTTACGATGAACTCAGAGCAGCAAGACGAAAATACAAACAACATATCAATAATGAAAAATCCAACTTTTTCTGCACCGTGCTGGACAAGGCCAGAAACAGACCAAGAGAACTCTTTGACATCATCAAAAAACAAGCGTCCAAGCCAGTGACCTCCCACGTCCAGCCCTCTAAAGCCTTATGTGACAACTTCGCCAACTTCTTTAACGAAAAAATCTCCAAGATCGAACTTTCACTGGACATTAACCTCCATCCCCCCGACAAAGACTGCCCCACTACAATCGAAACTACTGCGAGAATGCGACCGGCATCTACCGGGTCTTCCTTCGACCCCATCACAGAAGCCGAGATCCTTAACCTTATCTCCGCCTCCAAGCCCTCGTCACACAACCTCGACCCCATTCCCTCTCAAATGGCCAAAGAGAAAAAACTCACCCTGGCTCCACTTTGGTGCGAAATCTTAAACAGTTCCCTAAAAACGGCAACATACTTACCATGCCTTAAAGTCGGCCAAGTCACTCCTCTTCTGAAGAAACCAAGCTTAGACTCTACCGACCTAATAACTTCAGACCTGTCTCCAACCTCCCCTTGCAAGCCAAAATCCTAGAAAAATGTGTTCTCCGTCAACTGAACAAACATATTGACAACATTAATTTGTTAGACCATCACCAATCAGGCTTTAGAAAAGGCTACAGCACCGAAACAGCAATCCTCAACATCATGGACGACATCCTCTTCTCCCTCGACTCAGACCACTGCGGTCTACTCATCCTTCTAGATTTGTCAGCTGCCTTTGACACTGTAGACCATAGTCTTCTCATCAAAGCTTTCAAAGAGCGAGTAGGTGCAGACGAAGTGGTCCTTCAATGGTTCTCATCCTTCTTCCAAAATCGCTCCCAAAGAGTAAAAATCAAATCCTTTGCTTCTGACCTCCCTGTGAACAGAGGTGTCCCTCAAGGATCCATTCTTTCCCCTCAACTGTTCAACATATACATGGAACCCCTCACCTCCATTCTGAAAAAAGCAAACATCCCTTTTCATTTATATGCAGATGACACTCAAATCTACTTGGAAACCTCCAGCTTTAACGACATCCTAAGACTTAACAACACTCTCAGAGAAGTCCAAGAATGGCTATCAACGAACCACCTCAAACTCAATCAGGGAAAAACAATCTCCAACAAGGAAGAAAATCCGCAAATCGCTGAATGGGTGAAAGCAATTGATGCCCTCAACGGAAATCTCACCCTGACAACCTCGGTCAAAATACTAGGAATCACCCTTGACCCCAAACTATCCATGACCAATCACATCAAGAACTCCGCCAAGAGCGCCTTCCTCAATCTGAAGCTCCTCAACAAAATCAAACCCCACATCCTTCCGTTCGACCTCAAACAAGCCACCCAATCTCTTGTGCTGCCCAGACTGGACTATGGGATCGCAGCCCTCACCGGTACAGCTCGCTCACACCTAGCCCCTCTCAAAACCACCCTCAATGTAGCAGCCAGAATGGTCACTGGAATAAAAAAATTAAACCATATATCTCCTGCTCTCAGAGGTCAAAAATGGCTCCTTGTGGAAATGCGAGCCAGCTTCAGAACTGCCTGCCTCACACACAAAGCCTTGCACACAGGGAAACCGGAATACCTAGCCTTCAAACTAAAGAAAGCCGCTCAATCAAGAAGCCTCAGGAGTTCTAGCGCCTTCCTTCTCATCCCCCCGAAAACACGTAAACAAAAGACTGCAGCCCGCCCTTTTGCAGGCAACGCTCCGAAAACCACCCCCTCCTTTCCAAAATTCAAAAGCCTCCTAAAAGCCCTTTACCTCAACCGCGCCTTCCCGAACGCAATCACGTGACTCACACGCCCCCACCAGGGAGTCACCTGACATCGGGCTCCCACTGGACAGCCTTCAGACACCGCACGAACAATCAGCCCCTGGGTTGGCACCGCTAAGAAAAAACTCCAACACTAGACTTGCGTTCCCTAGTCTTTGAGACTACCTCCCGACTTCTTTACCTCAATCCCACTCCTCGGATACCTAGACCTCTCTACCTCAAAGACGCACCTCTGATGTTCAGCAGAACTGTATTGTTTTTCCACACTTCTGTATTTTTCTACCATGCCATTATCCTGTATTTATCTTCTCTACATCATGTTGTAAAGCGCTCCGATACCCTCGGGGCTGGCTAGCGCTATAGAAAATCTCTAAAATAAATCAAAAATTAATAAAGACGGAAAGCATGGCTGCAGTAGTGTTTGTTTAACCATGATAGCCAATCTTGAAGGCATCACCCCCCTCCCTTACATCCATGAAAGGGCGAAGATGTCCTGTGAAAGAAGTCACTGCGCGCTTTGTTTCAGTTAAAACCTTAGCTAAAATTCTGTGTTGAAGAAGATTCTTTACCAGGCTGTACTCTGATACACACTTCTGCTCAGACAAAACTCTTTGGATTTCGGAACTTCTTTCACCTAATTTCTCAAGATTTTGTTGCTCTTTAGAAATCATGACAATCTTTTGGAGTACACTTTGACTTAGTTGATTGGTCGAGTATTTTGAAGAAAAACAACTGCCACTCTCAGCCTGAAGTATGTCCCCACCCCTGTCACCGTCAATGTAACTACATGTGGTGGCTTTTTTGTTCCACAGTGCTCCCATTCTAAATACATGTCTACAGCAAGGAATTCAGAGAACATGTGTACCTTGTATTAACTGTCCAGAAGCTATATGTATTTAGAACTGTGTTTGCAACTCGTTCAGGCAGAGCCAAGTCTCAGGCTTTTCAGAGGCACACTGGTGAACTTGCTATTGTAAATCTCACCTTGTGAAGGGGTCATCGAAGGAGTCTGATGTGGCTCGAACTGCTGCTGCATTTTTCATTTGTAGGTTTGCTGTATTTTTAAGGATGATCCAGCCAAGCCACTATCACAAAATAACTACACTTTTCTTTTGCACACACCTTCATTCCAAGTTAAGCCAATTTACCATTAAGAAGTGTCAGGGTTACAAATTATTGCTGGTTTATTTGTATACAAGCTGCATGCAGTGGTTATTTTGGTTTCTGTGTGCTGCCTGAGTCTTTGTTTTTGATTGTGCAAACTATTGGTTAACTGTTTTTTTCTCTCTTGTCTTCAGGTGCCCTTTCTGGTAGCAGAGGTCTGGCAGTCTTTGGAGGCCTTTACAGGTTCTTTGCTCCTGACCTAGAACATGTGCCGCAGTGCCAGCCTGCAGGCCGCAGTGGGACTATGAGCAAAGACTTAAGACATGAATGTACTTTGCCAAGTGCATAGGAACATGTCTGGCAAAGCATACGTTCTGACATCAGAACAAAGCCCAGCGTGGCAGTGACTGTACAAGGACAAAACATCCAGTCTGGGACTAATATTAGCTTAAGCAAAGTCGACTCAATAATATCCTTGTTCAGGCAAATCAAATGTAAAAACATGTACAGAAGAAAAAAGTCTATTAATGTTTTTGTGGATGTTGCAGTTTAAATGCAGATGGCAGGCTATTCATGTGCAACGAAAAGAGAGAATTGCAGAGGAGTCCAGTCCTGAGGAACTGATTTGGAGAGCCTTGTTTTCATGTGGTTCAACAGGCCATAAATATTTCCAGTGTTCTAAGATATAAACATCTATATTCTTTGTACTAAGAAACATTTCCTCTGTTGCCCAGCTTTTCTGGGGTCTTTGCTACATCTTCCGCAGCCTCATAGTTCCATGATGCAAGTAGAAAAGGAGGACACTATTGTTGTGAGTGTTTATTACACGTATGCTGGGGTCATGGACATGAGTAGTTATGTGGAAGACATCACATGACATCAGGAGTGTGTCCTGCAAGTTACATCTGTTATTTTGACATTCTTAGAGTGGTGGTCTGATGGTTATTTTGGACTCTGGTGTGTCATCTAGGTCCTATCCAGGCTTGACAGATTTGGGCTCTGCTTGGGTTATCTTTGAAGGCCCTGTTGAGTGGCTCTCTTTGGTAATGTCAAGCTTCAGTTTTCAAGGTTCCCTATTGCCACCTTCCCAAATTACCAAACGCCATGATGATGTCCAACTGCTGCCAATGTGTAATGAAGTTAATCATGTGTAGATGAGTGAGTGCCAATCAGACGCTGAATCAGTTAGAGATATAATGTGGATGTGGCCGCAACTGTATTTAAAGCTGTGTGGGCTGCTAATAAACAGCACTGAAAAGAAATCCCTTTCTATTTATTATTTTACAAGGACATTTGGTTACTGTGTGATAAAGAGGGACTGATACTTCATTGCCTGCCATATTCCCATAGGAGCTCTACAAACTGAAAGCGTGCATTGAAAATCAAGATCCGAATTGTAAATTAGATCTCTGATGGAGATTTCTAGCTGCAGATTCCTTACCTTAGAATATCCCCATGCATCAGACTGGGTCAGGAAGGTTTTTGAGCAGACCTCTGCATGCCAGTAGGTGGTACCATTCAGCTCTGTGGCGTACGCACCAAAAGTGACATTCGCAGTACCTATATAAGGGCCACCCCAGCGTGCTGATGTCAGTTCTTTCCTTATCGCGTTAGATAGCACAGATCTGTTCTGAGCTACCCTAAGTCATTTTTTTAATGGCTTTTTGCAACTCTCTTTGAGAGTTTTTTCCCCTGGTGTGAGGATGTCACCCAAGAAACTGGCTGCTTTCAAGCCATGTCGAGCCTTTCACAGGCAGATGTCTATGACAGATCCCACTTGGCTAGTTTGTGGTGCTTGGTGTGCAACCACAAGTCCAAGACCTGTAAGGACTGCCGTTCCATGCACCCAAAGGTGAAAAGGGAGCAATCCCTCAAGCTCCTTGCTCACGGTGTGGGACTCATCGACTGTCAAGATCTTGGTTCACGTGGAAGGTCCCGGGATCGTTCGCGGAGCCGCACCTGCCGACCGTCGTCACACTCAAAACTGTCGGGGAAATTGGGTAAGCTCATCAAACATTGAAATCCAAGAAGTTGGAGAGGTCTTCGACTTAACCATGCCCTTCAAAGTCATCCGATCAGGCACAAGAACGTCAGCACTCCAAGCCTCCCACTTCAGCCGCACCTGAGTCAAGGTCCGCTCTGCACTTCCCTGATTTCCTGGGAGCCAGAATGAGCCACGCCCAGCTCAAAGAATTTTATGAAGCCATGCACATCATATTGTGTGGCACCTTTCATCTGGGTTCGGGAGGGACCCCATACTGGATATGCTGTTCACGCTCCGTGCCATTCGAGCCTCATTGTTCCCTTGCTGGATCCAGAGCTGAGCCGCCGGTGAGACCAAGACCTTCCTCGATGCCTGCTCCAGTGCCGACATACCTGACGATGGCGGTCCTATCCTCGTTTCCAACATGGAACTGGATGCGCGTCGTCCATTGCCAGTAGGGACCATGTTCTTTGGAGCAGAGCTAGTACCTTTTTTTCTTGACAGGCCTGAAGGGGGAGAGAAATGGGAAGGGTCTGAGGTGCAATTGAAGAAGAGAAGTGAATTGTAATCGTGACTTTGGGATTCCTATTGGGAAGGGTCTGAGGACCTTATGGTTACCAGCATCCCTTAGATAAGGAGGGGTAGAGCGATTTCATCGTTGGTGGCTTGCGGCGCCATGCCACGCCACTCCTGGCTGAGAATGACTGTTTTTTCAGGTGATGTCCAAGGCTCGCTTATGGACATGCCATTTAATGGCGCTCACCTTTTCGGAAAGAAGGTAGATTCATTGCTGGGTCGCAATAAGCACAGCAGAGCTATGGTCAAGTCCTTGGGCTTGTCTGTGGCCCCTTGTCCCCCCCCTCCCCCCGGGAGAGGGTCTCCAACCACGTCCATACCCTCCCAGCTACCATGGCCAACAGGCTCCCAGCCATTTTGTGGCTGAGGATGCGGGTCCCATAAACCACAGGGGACAGGCAGCCAGCGGTTGCCCCGCCCAGCAGGTGTAGCCTCCAAACCCCTTTAGATTGCCCTCTGGCCATCATGTCCATCTAGTGGGAGGCCAGATACGCCATCACCTGCACCGCTAGTGGTCAGTAACATCAGACTGTTTGGTTTTGCAAATAGTAAAAAGGGGCCACTCCCTCCCCTTTGTGACTACCCCTCCACCCATGCCATCCACATACGACCGTCTGACTGAGGACCACTTCTCTGTGCTCCATTAGAAAGTGCTGGCCCTCGTGGCCAAGGGAGCCATCGAGAGAGTGCCGCCATCAGAAGTAGGAAGTTATTGCTATTCTCGCTACATTTTGGTGCCCAAGAAGAACGGAGGCCTTTGTCCTATCCTATGGTTGTGCAAGTTCTCTCTGCCCAGGACCGTGGAAACTGGATGGTAACGTGGGATTTGCAGGACGCATATTTCTACATTCCAGTCCTGCATGCCCACAGATTTTACCTGCGATTCACGGTAGGCCAAGAGCACTTCAGGTGTTCACAAAAGTGATGGTAGTGTATGCAGCTCATCTGTGAACATTGGGGGGTTCCCGTCTTTCTCTCCCTCGGCAATTGGCTGTTGAAGGCGGGGTGGCCCCAGGCAGTCGTCGCATTCCTCCAGACTACTGCAAACCTTCTGCACTTGCTGGGGTTCACTATCGCCATGACGAAGTCACACCTGACTCCCTCTCAGACACTCCCTTTCATCTGAGCTGTTCTGGACACAGTACAGTTTCAGGCTTATCCTCCCGAAATGCGAGTCCAGGATATTCAGGCTATGATACTGATGTTCCATTCTCTATCCTGGATTTTGGTGAGAAACACTCTGAGGTTGTTGGCCTCATGACCTTCTGCATACTGCTTGTGATTCATGGCCGGTGGAATATGCGGTCTCTGCAACTGAAGTCTCAGTGCACACAGCATCAGGGGAATCTCCCCAATATGGTCCAGATCTCTGAGGGAACTGCAGAAGATCTGCAGTGGTGGCTGACCAACCGCAATATGGTCAAGGGTATACCCCACTCTCTTCTCCAACCAGGGTTGACTGTTGTGACAGATGCATCACTTCTGGGATGGAGTAGCCATCAGGGAGAGGTGGATATCAGAGGACTCTGGTCTCTGGCAGAGTCTGAGTTCCGTATCAGCCTGTTGGAGCTTCAGAAGATTAACTTGGCATTGAAGGCCTTTTTTTCCTCAATAGGGAAGTCTGGTGCAAGTGTTCACGGACACCACCACCTCAATGTGGTACTGCAGCAAACGGGGCGGTCTGGGTTTGTAGGCTCTTTGTAAGAGGCTCTGTGTCTCTGGACATGGCTGGAAAACCAGGACATTTCCCTGGTGGTTTAACACCTGAAGGGCTCTCTGAATGCCATGGCGGACAAACGGAGTGGAAAATTCCAAGCAGATCTCAAATGGCACCTTCATCTGGAGGTTTCAAGGACTCTTTCAGCAGTATGGAGGGTCTTGGTTAGATCTGTTTGCCACCACCGAGAACAGGCAATGTCAGCAGTTTTGCACCCTAGAGTTTCCAAGGCGACTGCCACTTGTAGACGCTTTTCGCCTTGAGTGGAGCTCCAGCCCTTTGTATTCCGTGTCACTCATACCACTCTTGCCCAGAGTTCTCAAGAACATCAGGAACTATAGAGCCCAAGTTATTCTTGTGGCTCTGGATTGGGCACAGAGAGTCTAATATCCTGCGCTGTTAAGCATGACAATCGGTCCTCCATCAGGCTTCCCTCTGAGAGGATCTTCTGTTGGAACAGGGGAAGGTTCTACACCCAATCCTGTGCACCCTACATCTTCATGCGTGGAGAATGATCAGCGACAGTTTACAGCTTTCGACATTCCTCCCATAGTCTGTGATGTTATTCTGACAGCCAGGCGTTCCTCCACCAAGTCTATATCCGCCTGCCATTGGGATAAGTTTGTGACAGGGTGTGATTCTGAAAAAATCGATCTCCACTCCCGTTCTCCCCCTTTATGCAGCTCTATTCGGGGTTCTTCTATTTGCTTTTTCTTTAACCCAGCAGGGCTCTGCTCTGGGCATGGTTAAAGGTTATCTTTCAGTCATTTCGGCATTTTTGCAGTTGCCGAACCAACTTTCGTTATTTAAGTCACCCCTTGTGAAGGCTTGCAGCACATATTTCCCCCTATCCTTTCATGATGCCCCAGTGGGATCTGAATCTGGTTCTCACCTTCTTGATGTGTGCACCTTTTGAACCTCTGCACAGTTGCCCTCTTAAGCTCTTGACCAATAAGTGACCAGAACCTTGTCCAGAAGGGTCGGCGAATTACAGGCGCTCCACACACCCTTCTACACCACCTAATACCCAGGCAAATTGGTCCTCCGAAGGTACTCCTACATGTGTCATGCAGGTTTCTATTTGTCTTTAAAAGACAATAGCCAGGGTGATCAGAAAAATTGTGTTTATTCATGGAAGTAACAGTTGGAGGCAGAGCAGACTTAGGAGCACTCTTGGGAATGGAAATAGCAGGAGCACTAAGGGACACAGTTGCAGAAGCAATGACAATGTTGTGCTTTGAAGCAGTAATGGATGGAGAATATTGACACCTAAGTAACCATGTGACTGTCACCTCACTAGTTATGTCCAACAACTAATACATTTACAGACATACTGCAAGAACTCTGTTTTAGTCGAGGTTGAAACACAAACAGGAGTTGGGGCAGAGTTGGCATTTAACCCCCGAGAAGACATGCAATATGTATCAGCTGTCGTGTCCCCATTTAAAGAGAATTTCACATACCACTCACACTACTAAATTAGCACAATACCAGAAAGGATGTGATCTGTTGGAGAAGGCACTGTCTATGGACCTAAAGATCTGGATACTTATGCCAACTTTTTCACCACAGTGACTATCACAGTTGTGCTTAATTTCTCCATGTCTGTATGCAGTTTAAAGCCATATGTTCTTGGGCCATGAACACAGTACCCCCACTAAGGTCCAGTCCATACTCTCTGTCCAGGCCAGAAGACAAACTCCCAGGGCAGTGATGGAACATAAGGAGGAGGCACTATATTCACCATGCTGAAAACAAGGGATGTACACCATGCTGTCCACCATTCATCGTACTAATGGGAAGGTTAATATGTTAAAATACATTTTCAAGAACTTTGCACTGGAAGTAGAGGTGTGGTGGAGTATCACATCATGCGCGTTCATTGATAAGGCTTGTACTAAACGTTTGATTGAGAGCTTGCATAATGTTTGCAAAACATGTATATAGTAGGCCATGTTGCATCCATGCAAATTACTTCTAAATGAATGTGTTGTTGAATGAGCAATGATGCTATCTTACCTCTGACTGCATGTGTGCCTGTTCCTTAGAAACTGGTAAACCTTTGAAAAAAATAGCATTTCCGATTACAGAAGACCATCTTGCGAGCTATAAGTGTTGTTACAGTAAAGCACAATTGCTTACTTAATATCTGATTAATATAAATGGCACACTAACCACCTTAAACAAAAAGAAAAGAAAATAGAGATGGTTGCAGAGATCAGCCGTGTTTGGATCACAATCTTAAATGCATCTGAATTTCTCTCCAAAGTTTCAGCAGTACCGAAAGGCTATGTGACAAAACATGACCAATAGAGCAAAATGTATTTTTCAACAAAGAAAGGATTATAACTTGGTTTGCAATATCCAGAAGCAGAAGAGTTCTTCAAATCTAAACTGTGAATGCCTTGTCATTTTCTTTAAATATCAGCTTCAAAGGATTTAATAACCAAAGGGCATAAAACATGTGTCCTCACGAGCTTACACTGCATATCGCACATGTTCAAACCAGAACGTTTCCATTTTATTCATGGAATGCACTACTATTCACATAAGTGATCAGAGCAGGGGCGCATTTCTTTGTTCCGGCAAACCTTCTCTCTACTGTGTGCGAGGGAATGTAACCCCTGAAAATAATTCCATTAAATAAACATTTTGTCACACAATTTGAACACAACAAAAACAATTTGTTCGAGGCATGTGGACCGCTGAATTCATATCTGTGCATAGATCGCCGCCTAGTGTTGGGTCCGGATGATTGCACTTTGTTGTCCTGGAAGAGTCTTCGAAGTATCACGAGATAGGTGACTCCTCCCCTGGATTAGAGTGCAAAGGGGCATCTTCTCCATCCTCAGATTGTTTTTTTCCGCCATTGGGTTCGGATGTTATTTCTATGCTCCAACTTCGGAATCGAAAACAAAACTTTCTAAAGGCCAAAAGGCCTTCGACTTCGACAGTATTGTTCTCGCTCGGTAATTATTGACTCGAACAAACTTTCCATCTCGGGCCGGTCGTCGACGCGGGCCGTTGGGCCTTTTCAACGCCACGTGGGCCTGCTGTCGATGGAAAGAAGCCCGTTCAAATGGTGCCCACAATGCCACTCCAAGTTCCCCCATACTGACAAACACTCAGTATGCAACAAGTGCCTCTCACCAGACCATAAAGAAGAAACCTGCCCAGCCTGTGCCCAATTCCGGTCGAAGAAAACCATTCGGATTCGACAGGCCGCTAGGCAAGAGATGCAGCGACAGGCACCGGAATCAGACAACATCTTCGATGATGACCAAGAACTACTGGAAGCTCCAGATTCGGACCTAGAGATCGTCACCGGCGAGGACTACTCGGACTCCGACGACGAGATCCCACCGGGGCAAATCGTGAGTACACTGCCACTGACACCGATTAGGCCGCTACCGAAGGCTCCGGTCGACGCATCGCCAAAAGGCCTTAGCCAAGATCTGAAAAAACATTCGCCAGCCCCGCCATCCGGCTCGGCTCCGAAACCAAAGATAAAGCCTTCGGAGACCCCAGGGCCAAGTAACGTGACCCCTAAGAAGGTTCCTGAACACAAGAAGGTCGTCGACCCGAAGGGCGTCGAACTGAAAAAGGCTGTACAGCCTAGAGGCGTCGAGCCGAAGAAGGCCGTCGACACGAAGGGCACCGATCCAAAGAAGGCCGTCGAGCCTAAAGGCGGCGAACATAAAAAGGCCATTAAGCAAAATAAGCCCACACAGCCGAAGGGCGCCGAGCCGAAAAAGGCCCTCGACCCAAAAAAGACTGCTCGGCCGAAGGTCGCCGAACCAAATAAGGTCGCCGACGTAAAGAAGGCTCCATCGAAGTCTGTAACCCAACCGGAGAAGGCTATCGAACCAAAGTCAAGTGCTCCAAAGAGACCGGTCGATCCAAAAGAAATCATCGACCCGGCAAAGAACAGTCAACCGAAAAAACCTGTCGAGCACAAGAAGCGTGTCGAACTGAAAAACCCGGTCGATCCGAAATCACTCATCCACCCGAAGGAGGGGCCCGAACTGAAAAAGACAAAAAAGGCACCAAAAGTCGTCGATACAGAAGGCGATATCGACCCACAGGCGATAGTCGATCCAAAACAGACTACGCCAAAAAAGCCAAGACCACAACAACGAACAGTGGAAGAAGAACTCTTCCATCCAGATCCATCAGACGACCAGGCAAAGATATACATTAATCCAGAAACTTTTAAAGTCACGATCCTACGTAGGAAAAAGATACCACTGGACACAGACTCTCTTTCCCCCATTCCTCTGAAAAAAAGGACTTTGGGACTTCTCCCTCTAGACCCTTCATTCCTTTCTATCCCACTATGCCTACTACTCCTTTTGCTCCTTACTCTCCTTCTCACCATGGGGACAATGAGGGAGACACAGGGGAAGATCCTCAGCATGATTATTATTATCCACAGGATCCTAACCCCCAAAATGAACCATGGGAAGAGCCATCTGACCCATATGACACGCAACCCATTCCTGACGTCCCCTCATACCCAACAAAGCCGTCACCTACTGACGAAACTGTTGTCTTCAAACAACTGATAAACAGGCCAGCGCAGTACCACAACGTAGACATGCACATTGACCCTGTCGAAGAAGACTTGAAAATGTAAGAACACTTCCTATGTTAAAGGGGGTGTTAAAACACGCGCCTGATATATTTAAAGATACAGCCAGAGCACCCGTCATCAATCCCAGGATTGAAAAGAAATATAGAGCAGCACCTACAGACCCTACCTACATTAGAGGTCAGTTACCCTTAGACTCACTAGTAGTGGCTAATGCACGCAAAAGGGCCAACTCTCAAACAGGGGAGGCTCCTCCTCCTGATAAACAGTCCAAATACTAGAGGCCTCTGGGAAAAGGGTAGCATCACAGGCCTCCAATTCATGGAGAATTGCGAACACACAAGCTCTGCTAGCTCGTTACGACAGCTTGATCAGCTTGAAAGCTTAATGCAACACCTGCCTGAACCCTTTAAAGCCCAAGCTAATGACCTCATACAGGAGGGAAAGTTTATTACAAACGCCTCCATCAAATGTGCGCTCGACGCAGCCGACACCGCAGCCAGGTCTATTAACACTAGCGTTTTACTACGACGTCACGCATGGCTGCGTATTTCGGGCTTTAAGAACGAGGTGCAGTCCACCATTCTTAACCAGCCAGTCAACCAAGACTTCCTTTTTGGCCCTGCAGTAGACACCATTTTGGATAAAATGAAAAAAGACACAGAAACTGCAAAATCAATGGGTGCATTACAGTTTCAGCAACACAGAGGTTCCTTTCGACGCTCCTCATACAGAGCAGATACACGAGGCAATACTTCACAGACCTCATCAACATATAAAGGCAACACCCAAGGCTCCTTTAACAAAAACTCCAACAGGGGAGGTTATAGGGGCAACAATAGCAAGGGAAGAGGACGTGGAGGCAATAACACCAGAGCCTCCACTACCACAAAACAGTGACTTCACCACGCTACCTCCAGACCACCTAACACCGGTCGGAGACAGAATCCAACAGTTCCTACCTGTCTGGAACGCAATTACCACGGACAGGTGGTTAAGACAAATTATCCAGAATGGTTATTGCCTAGAACTCACTTCTACTCCACCAAACATCCCACCCAGACACCGTCCTATGTCCAAAGAACACATCACCCTGCTACAACAAGAGGTGAAATGCATGCTGGAAAAGGGGGCCATAGAGCCAGTCCCTTTCCAACACCAAGGGACAGGAGTATACTCCCTATACTTCCTTATTCCCAAGAAGGACGGTTCCCTCAGACCAATATTGGACCTCAGACCCCTAAATCAATACATACTGTCGGAGCACTTCCATATGACCACACTACAGCAAGTGCTCCCGTTGCTACAAGGAGACTTCCTAGCAACACTGGACCTCAAGGATGCGTATTTTCACATACCCATCCATCCAGCTCACAGGAAATACCTCAGGTTCACAATAGACGGTCAACACTACCAATTCAAGGTTCTCCCCTTTGGGGTAACCACAGCTCCAAGAGTGTTTATGAAATACTTAGCGACAGTAGCTGCACATCTCAGGAGGCAACACATCCATGTGTTCCCGTACCTAGAGGATTGGCTAATTCAAGCCAAAACGTACGAACAGTGTGCAAAAGACACGTCTCAGACACTTCAGCTGCTACACAGCCTAGGTTTTTCAATAAACTACCCAAAATCGCATCTACAACCATCCCACACACAAAAATATCTGGGAGCTACTATAAACACCTCAGTAGCAAAGGCATATCCAAACTCGGCAAGGATAGCCAGCATGCAGATGCTCATTCGTAAATTTCAGCCACAACACTCTCTGCCAGCTCGCGTCTTCATGCAGCTCATAGGCATGATGGCCTCCTGCATATTCATTGTCCCTTATGCCAGACTTCAAATGCGTCCATTGCAAGAATGCCTAGCACGGCAGTGGAACCAAGCTCATGGACAACTAAAAGACCTAGTGTTGGTAGACAGTCGCGCTCACAACTCTCTGCAGTGGTGGAACCCACAAAACCTTTCCATGGGGCGACTGTTCCAAGAGCCGCTTCCACAACTAGTACTAACAGCGGACGCATCACTGACAGGCTGGGGAGCCCACCTCCTTCACTACACAGTAAAAGGGCTCTGGACAATCAAACAAAAGGAACTGCATATCAACCAACTAGAGTTGCTAGCGATATTCCTAGCCCTGAACGCATTAAAAAAATACTTGTACAGCAAGACTGTGTTGATCCGACGGACAACATGACAGCGATGTACTATATCCAAAAACAGGGAGGAACACACTCTCCACAGCTGTCCCACTTGGCACAGAGCATTTGGAAGTGGGCAATTCCAAAAGACATCTTTCTCCTGGCAGAACACCTTCCTGGGAAAGACAACCAAATAGCGGACCTGCTCAGCAGACACAACCAGCAAGCACACGAATGGGAAATTCACCCCCAAGTTCTCCAACCATTCTTCAGACAGTGGGGGCATCCAGAGATAGACCTGTTTGCCACAAACGAAAACACAAAATGCCAGTACTTTGCCGCCAGATTCCCCCATCCGTTGTCACAGGGCAATGCGATATGGTTGAACTCGTCCGGCAGATTTGCGTACGCTTTTCCCCAGCACCACTGATTCCGCTGGTGGCACGCAAACTGCGTGTGAGCTTTTGGCTGGGTTCTCAAATAAACTTACTGACACGGGAGTTCTAGGTAACGAGGGTTTTATTGTTTTGTATTGTCTCCTCTTTTGTACTGGCACTCTGTAGAATGGTAGCGGGTTGTCGGCGTCCTCTGCTGCTTGTTTCGCCGCTCCCAGCCGCCGAAACTCCCGGTGCCTTCTGGGTGTTGTAGGCCTTGATTCCGCCGTTTCTCAACTCCCGTCAGGAACGCCGCCCAAAACAGAAAGAAACCAATATTAGGCTACGGTTTACTTGCGTAATCGGGGTAGGGAAGTGAGGGACCACACGTGCTCTTCAAGTTTAGGGTGCCGGTAAAGTGAAGGGGGGGGAACGGTGCACCGAAGGTCGTTGGCTGGTGTCACGGAGGTTTACCCCACTTACGGCCCGCCCACCCCGTGAACCGTGACCGTACCTGTTCTAGCCACACTTCATGTGAAGTGTGGCTGGGCGATGCGCCTTCCCGTTGGCCTCCCGGCTTGTCGCAGTCGTCTCTGGTCTTTCTCCCCTCGGCTCCTGTCTCCGTCCTCCGCTGTGCCTCTCCCGCCTCCGCTTTCCGATGTTCTATGCTCGTCTCCTCTCCCGACCTCCTCCTCTGCTCTCCCGACTCCTCCAGCTGATGTTCCCCGCTCGTCTCCTCTCCCGAACTCCTTCTCTGCTCTCCCGCCTCCTCCTCGATTGCAATCCTCGTTTCTCCTTCTTCCGTCCTACTCCACTCAGCTCCTCTCTCACGCCACCACTCTCCGCTACCTCCAGGTGTAATACACACCTGAGTCTGTTTCGGGCGTTCTTTTAGCTCCAGCTGGTGGGCGGGTTCAGGGTCCAGCTCCGCCCAGTTAAAGTAACACGGCTCCTCCGTGTCCTGTAGGGGGTGAATCCTGTCGCCAGCCGTTTTCCATGTATCCGTGTGCTGCACAAAAAGAGGGGACACAGGTAAAGGTAAGCCGGGAGGGCCCGAGTCCGGGTCCTCCTCGTCACACTGCGGCAACAGTCACTCACAATGATCCTAGTTGCTCCCACATGGGCGAGACAGCCATGGTACACAACGTTCCTGGAACTCTCAGTAGTTCCTCATCAAAGGCTGCGCCTCGCACCCCACCTTCTAACTCAGAACCATGGAGAAATCAGACACCCAGATCCAAATCAGATGAACATAGCGATCTGGCTCCTGAAGTCCTAGAATTCGGATACCTTAACTTGCCTCCAGACTGCATGAACATCATTAAGGAGGTAAGGCGCCCAACTACTAGAGCATGCTATGCAGCTAAATGGAAAAGATTTGTGATTTACTGCAACAATAACCAAATCAACCCATTAGATGCTTCCATACAAAACATTATATGTTACCTCCTGCATCTTCAAAGATGCACCCTAGCATACTCTTCAATAGGACTACACCTCGCTGCTATCGCAGCATACCTCCAAAACAGGCAACACCTTTCACTGTTTAGAGTCCCAGCAATCAAGGCTTTTATGGAGGGTCTTAAAAGGGTGATTCCTCCAAGACACCCACCTTCCCCAGTCTGGAACCTAAACGTAGTACTTAACAGACTTATGGGTTCTCCTTTCGAACCCCTACATTCATGCGAACTGCAATTTCTAATGTGGAAGGTGGCATTCTTGATTGCGATTACCTCACTTAGGCAAGTTAGCGAGTTACAAGCACTAACTATTCAAGAACCCTTCATGCAAGTACATGCTAACAGGGTAATTCTTAGAACAAACCCGAAATTTATGCCAAAGGTCATTTCCAAATTTCATATTAATCAATCAATAGAACTGCCAGTTTTCTTCCAAAATCCACAGTCAGTAGCTGAAAGAGCCCTACACACACTGGATGTAAAGAGAGCTCTGCTTTATTATGTGGACAGAACGAAATCATTTAGAAAAACAAAGCAATTATTTGTTGCTTTTTCACCACAACATAAAGGAAATGCCATATCAAAGTCAGGAATAGCCAGATGGATAGTTAAATGCATTCAGATATGTTACCAAAAAGCTAAACGCACTTTAACTGTCCCCCCCAACAGCACACTCTACGCGTAAAATGGGGGCATCCATGGCTTTCCTGGGAAATATTCCTCTTGAAGACATATGTAAAGCAGCCACATGGACTACCATACACACTTTCACAAAACACTACTGTGTAGACGTGCAAGCAAAGCAGCAAGCTGCTGTAGGACAGGCTGTCCTCAAACCCTCTTTCAAACTGCTGCAGCTGACACAGGTGACCACCGCTAGAGGAGATACTGCTATACCGTCTATGCACAGATATGAATTCAGCAGCCCACATGCCTCGAACGGAATATGCTACTTACCAGTATGCATCTGTTCTTGGCATGTAGGGCTGCTGACATTCATATCGCCCGCCCTCCTCCCTGGTGCCTGTCGCAGCTGCAGCATTTTCTTTTGCATGGCCATCTCTTACTTTCCGATCTCCATCTCTGCCACAATGGCGAAAAACAATCTGAGGATGGAGAAGATGCCCATGCGCACTCTCGTCCAGGGGAGGAGTCCCCTATCTCGTGATACTTCGAAGACTCTTCCAGGACAACAAAGTGCAATCATCCGGACCCAACACTAGGCGGCGATCTATGCACAGATATGAATGTCAGCAGCCCTACATGCCAAGAACAGATGCATACTGGTAAGTAGCATATTCCTTACTATTAAAAGCAATATTCCACCGTAGTCTTTAAGGTTCCTGAATCATATAAAGATCCCATTGCATTAGATGTTAATTTAGATCAACTTCATTGGGAAAACTCAAATAAATTGAAGGAAATTTTAAAAAGCGATTCCACAGCTAAAAACAATACAGCATCCAGGTGTCTATCAATCATATTGATTTATGCAGGAATCCGGGTTTGTTGTCTGGTGCTCTTCCCAAAACATATGACCCCTGACAGCACAGTTATCTGCATGTCTCCTTTTCTCTTTGTGATTGGCCCAGCACGGTCTTGCTTTGCCAACAGTAAAAGGTTACCTTTCAGCCTTCTTGGTTTATCTGACCAGCCTTTGGTCCTCAAGTCACCTGTTGGGATGCCTTTTTTGAAGGTGTTGTTTCACATGTTCCAGCCAACTCCATTTGTCGTGCTGCAGTGGGACCTTATTTTGGTACTCGCCTTCTTGATGTACACTACCTTGGAACCCATGCACAGTTGCTCTCTTCGTCTTCTTACCATCAAGACAGCATTGCCCATCACCATATCGGCAAGTCAAGTGAGCGAACTCCAGGCATTATCCATGGGTCCCCCAGATATATCTTTCTTCCTGGACAAATTAGTCCTCCAGACAAAAGCGGCATTCCTGCGCATGGTAATCCTGCCTTTTTACATATGGCAGTCAATCAACTTCCTGGCTTTCTATGCACCATCTCACTCCACCATAGAAGAAGAACAGCTTCATCACATGTACCCTAAATGTGCACTTAGCCTCTGTGTGTACCGAACGGGACATTACCGACATTACAACCAACTTTTCATAGGTTTCTGTGGGGCTAAGAAAGGTAAAGCCATGCAAAAGAGGACCATCTCAAGATAGATTATATTTTGCATCAAGATTAGCTATGGGCTAGCCAAGAAACACGCAACAGAGCTTGCATGCTCATTCCACCAAAGAGAAGGCTGCTACCACTGCTTTGGCATGCATCGTGCCAGTCATAGGCATCTGCCAGGCTGCTACATGGGCATCCCTTAACACGTGCACAAAGCATTACGGCTTGGATAACCAGGTCCAGCGGGATGGGTACTTAGCCCGATCTTTTTTTCAGGATTTCGTGGTCTGATGCATTCCACAGCCTTACCACCTTAGAGGCATTGCTTTGGAATCTGTTCATACAATATGGAATCTGCGGTTAGAAGTATCTATCAGAAGAACAAGTTTCTTATCTTCAGTAGTCCCTTTTCTGTTGGAGACGTATCTAACTGCAGGTTCCTCACTGATCCACCCTCATCCTCGTTCGGTGGAATAGACTCATATAGTCCAATAAAAAGATTCCATACTGACGTCTGCACAATGCCATAAACTGATTTCAATGGCTCCACATTCGTTAACTCAGAGATCAGAAAGGAACTGATTTTGATGGGCGAAGGTGGCGCATGTATAGCAGCCCCAACGTCCTGTTGCAGTCGGGGCGGACCCAATGCAGAACCGCACTGTCGTGCATTTCCTACAAATCTATTAAGAATCTGCTTGTTTAGAAAACATAAAATAGGAGATTGGTGTCTAGACTGATTCCAAACACCCCAAAGGATATGTTAGCCTTTAGACCAGCTAGCTCAAAGTGCCACCATAAGTCCCCTCACCATACCAAGGGGTGAATAGTTTCTGGAAACTATTGGACATGACAATCCATGATCCTTCAGGGATTGTGGCAACAGTACAGTACTTTTCGCTCAGTCATTCGTGCTCATTTCTTCTCAGAGAGATATACAGAAGAAACCAGCGTCATTCTAGTATAAAATATGTGTGCCACAACAACCATTAGACAGAAATAGATTAATGCAATTCAAAGCAACAAACAGATTAACCTTTTCCATGCGTTAGACGGCCCCCGGCCGTCCGACGTCACGGTGGGCGTGTGCGGAGGACGGCCAGGGGCCGTCAATTCTGCGCATGTGTCAGATTCGGCCACACCCCGGCGGAATGTCCGCCGTGGTGAAGCGGTTAAATAAAACGTAGAATTCTACCGTGGTGCTAAAACAGTGAATGTATGCAGGCATATAGATACCCAGCAGTAATCTAGGGTACTCCTAAAATGCAAACCCTAACTATGTGTATCTAAGTGTACCTAGCATGCATGTAGGTGTGAAGCCAAGATCCCCCTAGGAAAGAGCCGACCCCATTACCTGATGGGAAAGAATAAAGGAACCCGTCTTGGTCTTGAGTTGGACCCCCCGCAAGGGATGACAGACCACTGCGTGCTGGAGTTTCTTCAGTATCTTGTGTCAGCATGGAAAGTTCTCCTCTGGTTTGCCCAGCGAATATATGGTGCTTATATACCCGGAAGGGACCCTCGGGTTCTACCTAGATGCACAATGGTGTGGGCCTTTCGTCCAAGGATGACGATAGAGGTGACTTTTGTATAGAGTTCTTATACAGAAGATGGTAATCCTGTTGTGCGATACTAAGAATAATCATGGATAATAAATCTGATAGTGACTACTAGCCGCAGATTCCTTCACGTAGAATTATCCCGAGGCATGAGACTGGATCCGGAAATATTTTGCCACATCATCCCTGCCCACCCGGGGTGGGGCGACATCACGCGACTCCACCGAGGCGTCGTCCTCGCACTTGACGTCAGCGAGGTCACATAAGCCCCACTCCGGCATGCCTATGTCAGATTTTTCCTTTTCCGCGTGCAACGCGGATCCAGTCTTGCTGCGGGCCTGTTTGGGGTCCTTTTTTCTTCACCAATTGCCTTCTGTCTGGTGGAACAGTGTGCGAAATGCCTTTGGGCTTCAAAATTTGCATGTCGTGTGGGCGTCTTACGTCGGCATCTCATTTGTATGTGGTGTTTGCGGGAGCGCCGCCTGAAACTTCTATTGGCGCGTCTCTCCAGGTTGACCTCCTCCCCTCGATCAGCTTCGGCAGACTGCTTCAGATTCGGCCGTGGTCATCGTCCCCGTCCTTCTCCGATGTTGCGAGAGCGCCACTCCCCGGTGGGTAAGTGTCACAGTTTGTCCCCGGGGGCTTGTGTTCGGCCTTCCGGGGGCGTGGACTCTCCGCGGGTGATGCGGCCCCGCGTGTCGTCCTCCTATCCACTGTTTCCCGGTGTGGGGACATAGAGAGTCGATATGAAGACATACGCGGCTGCTTTGCAGGCCTCGTTGGCGTCTCCTCCTCCTTCCCTTCCTGGGGCGTCAGTGGATCCCTTGCCTCGCGCCAACTGGTTCGGATCCAGGCTTGGAGGATGTGGTGCTGTTGGGGTGCTGCCCCTCTGGGATCCCTCCTTCGCGCCACGGCACCTTTGCCTCGCCACAAACTCCAGCGGGAGTCCCTGTGGTGTCGCGGGAGGACGCCGGGGCTCGGGCCGCATCTCCGAGCCCCGCTCGGCCCTCTGGGCAGGTGAAGGCCTCGTCCAAGGCTGAGCTGACGCCGTTCGGGCGCCGGTGTCTGCTTCGGGCAGCGCCACAAGGGTCGGTTACCTCTTTTCGTCCCGCTCTGGGCCGAGGTGGGGTGGGGACTCCTCATCCCCCTCCGGGCCGTTCTCGTTCCTAACCCCGCAGGCGGCTGCCTTGTCAGAGGGCAAGTGGGAGGTTGAGTCGTCTCTGGCACCACCACATGGGTCGCCGGACCACCTCCGCAAATTCTGGGCCGTGGCTGGTGGAGAACTTCGGGTCACTCCCCCGATGCCTCTCGTCCCTCCACGCAGGCGGCTTCCTCGGCGGGGGTCGAGTCAGCGCCGTTCCGGTACCGCCCTTTGGCCACTTCGGCTCCGGCCCCACTCCGGTCCCCACTCCGATCCCCGGTGCGGTGTGACTTGGGGGAGCCCTATCTAATCTCTCCTTCGGCGCCGGATGGTGCTGGCACCCTACCTCAGGGTGCGGACACCACGGCTCCACACACAGGTCGTGCAGTGGATTCGTCTTCAGATGCTCCCTCTTCTCCGGAGGCTGGCTGCTTTTTGGTATCCTCTTCCCGGAGACTGGCTGCCGCGTGGTGTCTTTTTCACCGGCGTCGAAGGGTGGCTCCCCGCCCTCTCTTGTCGGAGGAGCGGCAGGTACCCCATTCTTTGGTGCCTTTTGGCTTTCAGGTCTGGCCCTTGCCTGTCCTGCTTGGCTTCGGGGAGCTGATTTCTTCTCCGCAGGGCCCTACGGAGGCAGGCCCCTTTGATATTACCTCTTCTTTCTACCATATTGAAGAGGGTGTTTATTTCTTGTGCGTTTATGTTCTTTTTCTTCTGCCTTTCTGCTTCTGCCATCTTCTGTTTTATCTTCTTCATCTTTTCCATTAAAGGAGGGAGGTGTGTTACATCCTGCTCTTCCCCCTCGTTGTCCCTCTTTAGTGTTAGTGTCTGCTTGTCTATGTCATGTTTCTGTGATGTCATCCATGATTCTACCTGTTGCTGTTCAAAGGATTTATCAGTTACCTGGAGGCTGAGCAGGAGGTTATCTGCTCCTGGTGGGGTTTATTCCAGATTACATTCCTACTTGAATGCTGTACCTGACCATCTAATCCCAAGAATAAATATACTATATGAACATTACAACGAGGAGTCTTCATATTTAATTTACTGAATTTAACATGCGGCATTCGCGCACGCAGTGACCACAACTCTGGGCATTCTGCGCATGGGGGACCCGATTGCTCATTTTTCGGCAGACCATTTCTTGGAGGTTCTCCACCAAGGCTCTGGTGGGTGGGAGATCTTACTCCCCTTTCGCTCCTTTCTTCCCTGGAGGGAGCTTGGAGGCATCCAGCCTCGGGAGATCTGGTGCCTCAACTCCTTCTGCACCATCACCATCCGGCGCCACGTGACCCGGCGTGCCTCTCCCTCCACCCCTCTGCTGCCAGTCCACTCTTGAGGACCGTTTTTCCCTCCCTGCCGCCACTGTTGACTCCGCCGTCCCGGGAGGCCCGCTAGCTGGACTCTTGGGAGCGCAACATGTTCGCCTCAACCAGTGCTGCCCTGCGGGCTCTTAACACCTTGTGTGTATTGGCGAGGGCCTCCTATTGTTTGTGGGACTCAGCTGAGTCTCTGGGATCCGCGGCTTCCCAGGAGACTGTTCAGGTGGACTTACGGCATCATGCTTTGGATGGCCGGGAGCTGGCGGCGTTTATTTTCCACTCCGGACATCTCGGAGGTGTTGGGCCGTGCCATAGCTTCCTCAGTCGCCCTCCTTCGCCTTGCTTGGCTTCGGAGCGGCGTCTTCCCTGAGAATATTCGGGAGCGGCTCATTGTTCTTCCGTTTGATGGCAGCTTGTTGTTCCATGCCCCGGCTGATTCTGCCATCCAGAGGTTGCTGGGGACTCCGTCCTCCTCCGCCTACTACTCCTCCTCCGCCTACTACTCCTCCTCCTCCTCCTCCTCAGTGACTGCTGAGTTGAGCTGGGTTTGGGCTTTTTGGATGCCCTGGCTGTAGATTGTGTTTGCTGGCCATTGAGTCCTCCTTGCTGGGACTTTGGCATTGTTGGCTGCTGGACGGCCCTTGTTGTGCCTGTGTGCGTGTTTTTTGCTGGAATAGTACACAGATTTGGCCCTGAGATTAGGCCTTCTGTTTTTCTTTGGGCTGATGTCAAGCCTTCCGCTAGACTGTTTTTTCCCGTGATGCTTGTTTTCTCCTCTACTGCGGAAGTTCTTCCAGAGAGGGTTCCCGTGTTTTGGGACTTACCGTACCCTATGTGGGGTAGTGGTAGCTGTTATATGGCTCTGCTCTGCCGGGGAGTGCTGGTTGCCTTCGGGTGCCTGTTCTCCTTGGCGTTTCTGCATGTTGCTATTGCTTCTTGAAGTTGTGTGCGCGGCCATTTTCTCTCCTTCCTGCTCTTGTGTTGAGAGCTGGGAAGCTTCAGTGTCTTTCATGCTTCTGGCGGCTTATGGTTATAGCTACCGTTCTGGCTGGCCTGTTGCCTTCCCTCTGGGTGGGCTCGCCTCTTTCCTTGGTTTCCTTGGACCCTCAGGGCTTCTTCTTCTTGTTCCTCTGCCTGTCCTGGAGTTGGGTGGAAGCTCTGTTGCCCTGGGGGTGGAGTGGGGTGCTTCGGCCTCTCCGGCCTTGCCCTAGGTCCCTCTGTTGTGAGTGTGTGGGCCACCACTCTTCTTCTTCCTCCTACATCCCTTCTGGGGCTGCTGGCGTTTGACTTGTGGGGGTCCTCTTGCCTGGTAGGGACGAGGTTACCTCCCTGGGCCACAGGTCTGGTCCTCTGTGGGCCTTCTGTTCTGTCCAGTCTGGTGGGGTCCTTTCACAGACCCTCCTGCCCTGTGGGTATTGCTAGGGTATCAATTCTACGTGAAGGAATCTGCGGCTAGTAGTCTCTATCAGATGTATGAGTTACTTACCTTTGGTAAAGATGTATCTGGTAGAGACGATTCTAACCGCAGATTCCTTCACCGCCCGCCCTTCCTCCCCGTTCTGCAAGGACCCCTGGGCTGGTCCTTGGTACTCGCCTCCCTGTGGGGGCCATGTCTTCTGTGAGTACCTTCTTTTGCTCTTGGCGGTGGCTCCGTCTGGTTGCTGTTCTTCCCTCCTCTTGGTTCTGGGAAGGTAGGGTTCTGGTGCTCCAATGCCCCGCTGTTCTGGCTGCTCCAGGTGGGGGAGGTTTGCCTCCAATATCTCCCTTCCCTCCCTTCCTCTTGCTGCTAGGGCCTGGCCCCTCTACCTCCTCTGAGTTGAGGCCCTCTGGTCGTGCCTTACCCTTGTTTCTTGGGGGGTGGATGCCCTCTAGGCTGGGGTTGCTGGAGGTTGGGTGTTCCTGACTGTTGGGACTGTCTCCCCTTCCTTGTTTCGGGGTGTGATTGTAGGCCTGCTACATGTGTCATGCCTTTACGCAGGTTCCCTGTCTCCGGGGGGGGAGGTGGGGTGTTGCTATCTAGGTATTGGCGGAGTGGCTGCTCAGGGCTCTGCTCTGTTCTTCCTCTCTTTCTCTGCTCTTGGACACTGCGGTGTTGCACTGTTCTTATGGTGTTCTTTTTTGTATACTCTTTCGCACGCTGTTCCCATGCTCCCAAGTTTTTTGTTTGGTGGTTCCGCGTTGTGGTGTGGAAAAGTTGTCAGACGAAAACTGTCGTCGGCGCGCCGGGGTGGGGCTTATGTGACCTCGCTGACGTCACGTGCGCAGACAACGCCTGGGCGGAGTCGCGTGATGTCGCCCTGCCCGCAGGTGAGCAGGGATGCTGTGGCAAAAAGTTTCCGGATCCAGTCTCTCGCCTGGGGATAATTATTCGTGAAGGAATCTGCAGCTAGAATCGTCTCTTTCAGATACATCGTTACCGAAGGTAAGTAACTCGTACATTAGGCTAGTTTTCGAAGAAATCCACACAACATTTATTCATCACATAACTAAGCAAAAGGTCAGTGCCAGAGCTGTTATGTAGAGCAAGGTAGGACAAATGTGGGTACAAGGTCGTGCATCTACCTAGGCCTATGTTGGGGTACATTGGGGCTCATAAAAGCACAATACCACCTGTAAATGTGTAAAGGAATTGCTACAAAGGTTTCCAGATCCAACCTGGCACCTGGGGAAACTCACAAGGTGAAGAATCTGTGGTTAAGTTGAGTCTATCAGAAAAGGTGTGTCTGAAGATAAGCAACTTTTTCTTTAGGGAAATGTCTCCTACAAAAACTATAGTCTTCAAACCTGGCTGCACCTGCAGGAAGCAGATGTCAGTTACCTGGAGGCTGAGCAGGAGGTTATCTGCTCCTGGTGGGGTTTATTCCAGATTACATTCCTACTTGAATGCTGTACCTGACCATCTAATCCCAAGAATAAATATACTATATGAACATTACAACGAGGAGTCTTCATATTTAATTTACTGAATTTAACATGCGGCATTCGCGCACGCAGTGACCACAACTCTGGGCATTCTGCGCATGGGGGACCCGATTGCTCATTTTTCGGCAGACCATTTCTTGGAGGTTCTCCACCAGGGCTCTGGTGGGTGGGAGATCTTACTCCCCTTTCGCTCCTTTCTTCCCTGGAGGGAGCTTGGAGGCGTCCAGCCTCGGGAGATCTGGTGCCTCAACACCTTCTGCACCATCACCATCCGGCGCCACGTGACCCGGCGTGCCTCTCCCTCCACCCCTCTGCTGCCAGTCCACTCTTGAGGACCGTTTTTCCCTCCCTGCCGCCACTGTTGACTCCGCCGTCCCGGGAGGCCCGCTAGCTGGACTCTTGGGAGCGCAACATGTTCGCCTCAACCAGTGCTGCCCTGCGGGCTCTTAACACCTTGTGTGTATTGGCGAGGCCCTCCTATTGTTTGTGGGACTCAGCTGAGTCTCTGGGATCCGCGGCTTCCCAGGAGACTGTTCAGGTGGACTTACGGCATCATGCTTTGGATGGCCGGGAGCTGGCGGCGTTTATTTTCCACTCCGGACATCTCGGAGGTGTTGGGCCGTGCCATAGCTTCCTCAGTCGCCCTCCTTCGCCTTGCTTGGCTTCGGAGCGGCGTCTTCCCTGAGAATATTCGGGAGCGGCTCATTGTTCTTCCGTTTGATGGCAGCTTGTTGTTCCATGCCCCGGCTGATTCTGCCATCCAGAGGTTGCTGGGGACTCCGTCCTCCTCCGCCTACTACTCCTCCTCCGCCTACTACTCCTCCTCCTCCTCCTCCTCAGTGACTGCTGAGTTGAGCTGGGTTTGGGCTTTTTGGATGCCCTGGCTGTAGATTGTGTTTGCTGGCCATTGAGTCCTCCTTGCTGGGACTTTGGCATTGTTGGCTGCTGGACGGCCCTTGTTGTGCCTGTGTGCGTGTTTTTTGCTGGAATAGTACACAGATTTGGCCCTGAGATTAGGCCTTCTGTTTTTCTTTGGGCTGATGTCAAGCCTTCCGCTAGACTGTTTTTTCCCGTGATGCTTGTTTTCTCCTCTACTGCGGAAGTTCTTCCAGAGAGGGTTCCCGTGTTTTGGGACTTACCGTACCCTATGTGGGGTAGTGGTAGCTGTTATATGGCTCTGCTCTGCCGGGGAGTGCTGGTTGCCTTCGGGTGCCTGTTCTCCTTGGCGTTTCTGCATGTTGCTATTGCTTCTTGAAGTTGTGTGCGCGGCCATTTTCTCTCCTTCCTGCTCTTGTGTTGAGAGCTGGGAAGCTTCAGTGTCTTTCATGCTTCTGGCGGCTTATGGTTATAGCTACCGTTCTGGCTGGCCTGTTGCCTTCCCTCTGGGTGGGCTCGCCTCTTTCCTTGGTTTCCTTGGACCCTCAGGGCTTCTTCTTCTTGTTCCTCTGCCTGTCCTGGAGTTGGGTGGAAGCTCTGTTGCCCTGGGGGTGGAGTGGGGTGCTTCGGCCTCTCCGGCCTTGCCCTAGGTCCCTCTGTTGTGAGTGTGTGGGCCACCACTCTTCTTCTTCCTCCTACATCCCTTCTGGGGCTGCTGGCGTTTGACTTGTGGGGGTCCTCTTGCCTGGTAGGGACGAGGTTACCTCCCTGGGCCACAGGTCTGGTCCTCTGTGGGCCTTCTGTTCTGTCCAGTCTGGTGGGGTCCTTTCACAGACCCTCCTGCCCCGTGGGTATTGCTAGGGTATCAATTCTACGTGAAGGAATCTGCGGCTAGTAGTCTCTATCAGATGTATGAGTTACTTACCTTTGGTAAAGATGTATCTGGTAGAGACGATTCTAACCGCAGATTCCTTCACCGCCCGCCCTTCCTCCCCGTTCTGCAAGGACCCCTGGGCTGGTCCTTGGTACTCGCCTCCCTGTGGGGGCCATGTCTTCTGTGAGTACCTTCTTTTGCTCTTGGCGGTGGCTCCGTCTGGTTGCTGTTCTTCCCTCCTCTTGGTTCTGGGAAGGTAGGGTTCTGGTGCTCCAATGCCCCGCTGTTCTGGCTGCTCCAGGTGGGGGAGGTTTGCCTCCAATATCTCCCTTCCCTCCCTTCCTCTTGCTGCTAGGGCCTGGCCCCTCTACCTCCTCTGAGTTGAGGCCCTCTGGTCGTGCCTTACCCTTGTTTCTTGGGGGGTGGATGCCCTCTAGGCTGGGGTTGCTGGAGGTTGGGTGTTCCTGACTGTTGGGACTGTCTCCCCTTCCTTGTTTCGGGGTGTGATTGTAGGCCTGCTACATGTGTCATGCCTTTACGCAGGTTCCCTGTCTCCGGGGGGGGAGGTGGGGTGTTGCTATCTAGGTATTGGCGGAGTGGCTGCTCAGGGCTCTGCTCTGTTCTTCCTCTCTTTCTCTGCTCTTGGACACTGCGGTGTTGCACTGTTCTTATGGTGTTCTTTTTTGTATACTCTTTCGCACGCTGTTCCCATGCTCCCAAGTTTTTTGTTTGGTGGTTCCGCGTTGTGGTGTGGAAAAGTTGTCAGACGAAAACTGTCGTCGGCGCGCCGGGGTGGGGCTTATGTGACCTCGCTGACGTCACGTGCGCAGACAACGCCTGGGCGGAGTCGCGTGATGTCGCCCTGCCCGCAGGTGAGCAGGGATGCTGTGGCAAAAAGTTTCCGGATCCAGTCTCTCGCCTGGGGATAATTATTCGTGAAGGAATCTGAAGCTAGAATCGTCTCTTTCAGATACATCGTTACCGAAGGTAAGTAACTCGTACATTAGGCTAGTTTTCGAAGAAATCCACACAACATTTATTCATCACATAACTAAGCAAAAGGTCAGTGCCAGAGCTGTTATGTAGAGCAAGGTAGGACAAATGTGGGTACAAGGTCGTGCATCTACCTAGGCCTATGTTGGGGTACATTGGGGCTCATAAAAGCACAATACCACCTGTAAATGTGTAAAGGAATTGCTACAAAGGTTTCCAGATCCAACCTGGCACCTGGGGAAACTCACAAGGTGAAGAATCTGTGGTTAAGTTGAGTCTATCAGAAAAGGTGTGTCTGAAGATAAGCAACTTTTTCTTTAGGGAAATGTCTCCTACAAAAACTATAGTCTTCAAACCTGGCTGCACCTGCAGGAAGCAGATGTCAGTTACCTGGAGGCTGAGCAGGAGGTTATCTGCTCCTTGTGGGGTTTATTCCAGATTACATTCCTACTTGAATGCTGTACCTGACCATCTAATCCCAAGAATAAATATACTATATGAACATTACAACGAGGAGTCTTCATATTTAATTTACTGAATTTAACATGCGGCATTCGCGCACGCAGTGACCACAACTCTGGGCATTCTGCGCATGGGGGACCCGATTGCTCATTTTTCGGCAGACCATTTCTTGGAGGTTCTCCACCAGGGCTCTGGTGGGTGGGAGATCTTACTCCCCTTTCGCTCCTTTCTTCCCTGGAGGGAGCTTGGAGGCGTCCAGCCTCGGGAGATCTGGTGCCTCAACACCTTCTGCACCATCACCATCCGGCGCCACGTGACCCGGCGTGCCTCTCCCTCCACCCCTCTGCTGCCAGTCCACTCTTGAGGACCGTTTTTCCCTCCCTGCCGCCACTGTTGACTCCGCCGTCCCGGGAGGCCCGCTAGCTGGACTCTTGGGAGCGCAACATGTTCGCCTCAACCAGTGCTGCCCTGCGGGCTCTTAACACCTTGTGTGTATTGGCGAGGCCCTCCTATTGTTTGTGGGACTCAGCTGAGTCTCTGGGATCCGCGGCTTCCCAGGAGACTGTTCAGGTGGACTTACGGCATCATGCTTTGGATGGCCGGGAGCTGGCGGCGTTTATTTTCCACTCCGGACATCTCGGAGGTGTTGGGCCGGGCCATAGCTTCCTCAGTCGCCCTCCTTCGCCTTGCTTGGCTTCGGAGCGGCGTCTTCCCTGAGAATATTCGGGAGCGGCTCATTGTTCTTCCGTTTGATGGCAGCTTGTTGTTCCATGCCCCGGCTGATTCTGCCATCCAGAGGTTGCTGGGGGCTCCGTCCTCCTCCGCCTACTACTCCTCCTCCGCCTACTACTCCTCCTCCTCCTCCTCAGTGACTGCTGAGTTGAGCTGGGTTTGGGCTTTTTGGATGCCCTGGCTGTAGATTGTGTTTGCTGGCCATTGAGTCCTCCTTGCTGGGACTTTGGCATTGTTGGCTGCTGGACGGAGTCGCGTGATGTCGCCCTGCCCGCAGGTGAGCAGGGATGCTGTGGCAAAAAGTTTCCGGATCCAGTCTCACGCCTGGGGATAATTATACGTGAAGGAATCTGCGGCTAGAATCGTCTCTTTCAGATACATCGTTACCGAAGGTAAGTAACTCGTACATTAGGCTAGTTTTCGAAGAAATCCACACAACATTTATTCATCACATAACTAAGCAAAAGGTCAGTGCCAGAGCTGTTATGTAGAGCAAGGTAGGACAAATGTGGGTACAAGGTCGTGCATCTACCTAGGCCTATGTTGGGGTACATTGGGGCTCATAAAAGCACAATACCACCTGTAAATGTGTAAAGGAATTGCTACAAAGGTTTCCAGATCCAACCTGGCACCTGGGGAAACTCACAAGGTGAAGAATCTGTGGTTAAGTTGAGTCTATCAGAAAAGGTGTGTCTGAAGATAAGCAACTTTTTCTTTAGGGAAATGTCTCCTACAAAAACTATAGTCTTCAAACCTGGCTGCACCTGCAGGAAGCAGATGTCAGTAACAGATCCACACAATGTCTGCATGTTGCGTCTAGGATTGAGGCACTACTCGAAGGCATGCGATAAATCTTCCTTCAAACACTTGAAGACTGTCGAGAGGGCACAGGGTAAGCTTTTTAACCAAAAGCTAGGTAGGTTGCACTCTAAACGGTGGATCCGCTCAAAGTCGTAGGTCTGCTCCTGCTCCAGATCTCAAAGTCATCATCATAGGGTAGGCTGAAGTCAAAGGTGAGTGACAAGTTACACCTCCAAGAGCAGGAAGTCTAGTCATGACTTGTATGCATCCCCCACTCCCTCTCCAAGAAAAGGCCGCATAGTCAGTCCTTCAAGGACCCAATTCTGTTACCATTGTTTGACTCCAAGCTTGTCCTGAGGCTATTCCCAGTGTGCCACAAACTACCTGGCCTGTCATCAACCCAACAGCAGATGGAGGCCTTTATGGGGACCATACTGCAACTCTTCAGGATGATGCCAACACAGTCTAGAGCACCTTTAGCCCTATTTAGCTCCAAGGACCTAGAGTCGGACTTCAGCCTGCAGGTTCACTCCAGCACTTGATGACCATGTTGGGCCTCCTTCTGGCATGCCTCCACTCCAACACCAAAAGACTGTTGTGGCCTGTTAGGCACAGGACCTGACTCAAGCAGCACCAAAACCAGATCTGGTTCTGATGCTGTTTCTGAACTGGAGCCGACATAAACCTATACTAGGATCTTGTTTCGCTATGTGATTAGCAAGGTACAGCCCCCAACTTTGGATGAACCCCAGACTCTCTCTCAATGCAGATGTTGTCTTGGGCTGGAAACATTGTTTGGATTGGACTCTGATGCCGTTCAAGAGATCCGTAATGTTTTGCATGACGAGGGTGATGGTGTGGAGGTAGACAATCTGCAACTTCCTCATTACACTAACGCTGGACTTTATTTAGATCTACAGAATGTCATTGGCCTAGATGCTTATCTTGAGACAGAACTGGAATCCACATAGGAGACCCGACTGAGGAGAGTTCCTCTTTCACTGTAGTAGCCGGCAGAGCAGCAGAGGTGTTGGAACTACTGGTAACTACAATGGAGACTAAGGCTAACCTACTGACAGAAATCTTGCAGCCTGGGCCAGCCACTTAACAGGTCTTACAGACTTTAGTGAGGCCTTGACGGAAACCTTTATGGTGGCTTGGTCTAACCTATGTTCTGTTCCCTCATTCCTCCAGTAGCTAGACATAGAAGGCCTCTCCCTGGGGATCGTTTTCTTTTTTTACTCCCCAACTCGACTCAAAGGACTTGGTTCAAGCTTCTACTATCATGCTGAATATCAATGCTTTCCCTACTGCACCACCTGACAGAATCCAAAAGTACTGATGCTTTTAGAAAAAAAATATTTTCTTTCTCCTGCTTAATCATGAGGTGCACGTTGCATGCATGTCATTTGATTATAGCCAGAGAGATGTTGCCTGCCATCCTAGACAAATTCAGAAAGTCATTTGTTCAACGAATCCTAGACGGACAGACGTAATAAAATATATCTTGAGAACCAACCTGGCTGCACACGATAGACTGTGTTTCTTTAAATTAATCGAACCACTTATCGACCAGTCTGGTCTTTCAATGTATCCTGGGTTTGTCTTCCCTCCTGATTCGATACTTGTATCTGTATGCGGCGTGTTCCCATCACTAGCTTCCAAACAGTCGAGTGCTTCGATTTATTTCAAGAAACCCAATCAAGGAGTCCTGAAGAAGTCTCAAGTAAGAGAAGAAACGCGTTGGCGATTCTTTGGCTACTTTTGAAGAATTGATTTTATTATAGGAAGAAAGAGAAGATGTGAATAAAAAAAGTATTTTAAAGAAAAAAGAAATGGAGACTGTGCATTAGGTTCGAACCAAGGCCTAAGGTGGAATTTGGCAACACAGCCGAAGATATTGGTTATATATACATCTTGAGGTGTGCTGATCATTTGTTCTGATCTAGTGTGGAGGTGACACTGTTATGGAAGGTTAGGGGTTTGACCTTCCGATTGTTTGGACTGTTGCGAAGTCAATAGAAGTGATAGGTGTGGTTTACTGTATCCCAACACCCATTTTTCTGTAAATCAAGATTACATCCTTGCCTTCACTTCCACCCCTTCTTATCCTACCTGTTTCTGTTCGTTTCTCAGCAGATCATGCCTTTTATAAGCAGGTACTTCAGTTTTTACTGGCCAAAGGGTCTGAAGAACAGCGGCTGTAGATCTTCAACTTCTTAACATCTTTTTTCAGAAACTAAGGTTCACAATGATGACTTAGGACAAGGCCTGGTTCCAGTGGACTGGCCGATGTACTTGGGCTAGCAGTACCCCTATTTTTATGTGCTGGTTCTCTAGTCCTAAAGACGCTTACTTCAGTTCATGATTGATTCTGAGAACTCCTGTTTGTTCTAGCCTTATACCTCACCTCTGCCCCTCAAGTGTTTACAAAGGTGATCAGGGTAGTTGCAGCCCATCCTTACAGGTATTGGATACATGTATTCCTATACATTGATGACTAACTGCTGAAGATGGGCTCCCCATAATCGGCTCTGGACCACCGCCAAACAGTAGTTGCCCTTCTTTCATCCTTTGGGTTTTCCTTCAATGCGCTAACACCCCCCCTGTGCAGAAGATTCCCTTCATAGAGGCCATTCTGGACACAGCGGTGTTCAAGACCTTCCCAGCCCCATAGCTAGCCATTCAGGTTATGATCCTGATCTTTTTAACCCACTCTGCATGGACAGTTCAGAGCCTTCTTGGCCTATTGCATTCTGCTTGCCCCACATGTCTGTAGCAATAGTGGATCTTGTGAAGTTACCTTTGCCTACAGTCAGCACAGCTCTGGGGTTACCTTTCTGACAATATTTACATTGCGAAAGAGGAAGCCTGTGACCTCCAGTTGTGTTTGGCAGAATCCAAACTGATCTGAGGTAAGCCATTCCCTCTTCACTACACAGAGCTCACAGTAATGACAGATGCATCTTTTCTGGGTTTGAATATCAAGTGGAGATCAGGTGGTCTTTGGTCTCCAGCAGAGCAGAAGGTCTGTATCAGCGGCCTGGAGCTTTGTGCCACCTGGTTGGCTTGAAGGTCTTCCATCCGTCAAGGGGAAGCTTTCTCTGTTGATGGCCAACACAACCGCCATATGGTACTCAACAAGGAGGATGATGTTGGGTCATGGATACTGTGCCAGGAAGAACTGTCTCATTAGAAGTGTCTGAAGTGTCGAGGGATCTCCTTAATGGCCAATCATTAGGCAAGCTCACTGAATGATAGGGCGGCCACATTCAGCAGATACCACCTGGCAGACCAGGAATGGCATCTTCATCGGGGGTGACTTGAAACAGCCTCACCTGGCGGACAGTGCCCTTGCTAGATCTTTTTGTCACCAGTGAGAACATGCAGTGACATGCTTAATATGCACTAGAGTTTCCTTTTAGAGGTTTCCAGGGAGATGCACTTTGCCTGTGGTGGGATGTAGGTCTCTGGTATGCCTTCTCATCTCCTGACTTCCTGCCTCAGAAGATCAGGGAAGACTAGACTCAGATCATCATAACAGCTCTTATTGAGCCAAAAGAGGGTGGTACACCAATCTCTTGAGCATTTGTTCTCCTGTCTGGCTAACTCTTTGGGATGTTAGTGAATGTTATTCGTTAGACTATGGCCTCTTTTTCCATTCTGTTTGTTCACGTCACTTGGTTATGTTTGTTGCGTGGTGTGGAGACCATCAACTCAACTGTCTACAGGCTACATTGGCAGATGTTTTGTTCATTTTATCGCACAAAGGTTTGTGGTAGGCACAGTTAACGTTATTTGTCTGCCCCTCTGGCCAACTGAATGACCTTTGTTATTCAGGTCACCAATTGCAATGCGTTTTTTGTAGGATTTCCTCATACGTTTTTCCCTACACCATTATTAGGCCCCAACAGGGCCTTCATCTCATCCTTATGTTCTCAATGTGCAGGCCTTCAAGCCTTTACACAGTTGCTCTCTTTCTTTGCTGATCAAGATTTCTTTTCTCGTTGCTTCATTTTTGCTGAAAGTGGTACCGTCTTTTCATGAAAGTGGTATTGTCTCTGCAATTTTTGTTCTGAATCACCCTTTGACCACTAAACCCAGAAAGAGCTTTTAGCTTTATCTTTTACATTGAGCCCACAAAAGAGAATAGGTTGGATGACCAGCTTTTTATTGGCTTTGCCGTTGCTTAGAAGGGGGTCCAGAAGCAAACCTTGTCTACGGAGTTCATCGTATACATAAAAGCATTGTACGAACGGGTCAACAATTAGCCTCCTGGAGGCCTTCTGGCTCATTCCTTCAGAGCCAGGCCACCACTATAGCCGCTCCGAGAGGTGTTCCGGTGTTGGGCCTCTGGCAAACTGCTACAAGGGCGTTTTTACGCACGTTCAACATACATTGCTGTCTTGACACCTTGTCATACACTGGGCACATTTCACCTCAGGGCCTGCCTCAGAAGAGAGTGCCTTCTCCAGGGTTGTGCAAAGGACAGCCGAGGTTCTTGACTTCCTGTTACCCCATATGGAGGTGAGGACTAATGTTCTCATGGAAGTGCTTCAGCCAAGGCCAGCGTATACTAAGCCCTTGCTTCTGTTTAATGAAGCCCTCACATACAACCTTCCTGGGGCTTAGACAGACCCCTGGTTTTGGACCTCCAGTCAACAAGCAGATAGCATGGTGCCATCATCCAGCCCAGGGTGAACCAGACTTTTTAAAAAAAAATGTTTTAATGTTTTTATTGGTTATATAACAATCATCGGTAAGACAATTCGCATGTAAAAGTTTCAAGGTCACATTAATTATTAAGCATTTGACACATTGATTCTCATCATCTCCTGTCCCTCCCACGGTAACCAAAATGTGATCAAAAAAATACTCCACCCACCCCGCCCTATTAATCGTCCCCAGAGTCCTCGTCTGAGCTATCATCATCAGATTCAGGAATGGGGTCGTAGATGTCTCCCCTGTAAGTATTGCATGCAGTCCATATTTTGGTCCATTTTTCGAGGGCATTTCCGATTCACATAGACAGTCCTCTCAGTAATTATGACAACGTCTATGTCCCTGCACCAAGCCTCCAACGAGGGCAGCTCAATGGCTCCCCACTTCTGCGCCACATTCCGTTTAGCTACCATGAGGCCTAGCGTCGCCAATGTTTGTCCATGGCGCGATAAGTTGTTAGGTTCCCATATATTAAGAGGCACCTGTGTGGTTCAGGTAATAAAGAAACACTCAGAGTCTGGGATATCGTTCGCAGGACCTTGCGCCAATAGTCAGTTATTAGTGGGCAGTCCCAGATTGTATGGAAAAAGGAGCCTTCGTCCCCGCATCCCCTAAGAAAATATGGATGCTGTGCCCTGCCTATTTTGTGAAGCGTACTTCTGGTGAGATAAGAGCGATGTAAGACTTTAAGCTGAACAAGCCGTAGTCTGGCCGGAATTCCCACCTCTTTGGGCGAAGCGAGTGCCGCCTGCCATTCCACTCCATCCATGGCTCCAATGTCAGCGGCCCACATATCCTTTAAAATTGCTGTGGGATCCGGCTGGTTATTAATCAACTTGCGGTATGTGAATGACGTGGCACGTTTGGGCATAAAATCTGTGAGTAATCTATCTTCTAGGGGAAAAGCCTCGGGTACGTCTACGTCCTGTGGTAGGACTGCCAGGAGTGCGTGTCTGATTTGTATGTATCGGAATGTTTCGGTAGGTGCCAGTTCGTATTGCCGCCTAAGCTGATCAAAAGGGATGACCGTCCCCTTGTCCCATGTATCGGCCACTGTGGATATGCCTATGCCGTCCCAATGTGCAAAACCCCTGCTGTTCCTAAGTGACCCTAGCTGCTTCGCATCCCAAAGAGGGATGAGTTTGGTAATGGTCTCCCTCCACCCCAAATGTGCTTGTGCCTTATACCACAGCATGACTGTGTGCTTCGTTGGGCCCTCCAGTGTCAGTGCCCGTCTCCTGTTATACAGGGCCGCTAACATATTGTCTGTTCCCAGCTGCGCCCTGTCCGCCCTGTACGCTGGTCCGTCTGAGGGGCGTGTATCCACTGGTTTATGACTTTGAGGTGTGCCGCCCAATAATAGAGGCGTATATTAGGGAGCACTATGCCGCCGTCATACCAGCTGCGGTACAATTTAGCCTGTGCAATGCGTGCCGGTTTGCTGCCCCAGAGGAGCATGGACACCAGTGCTGCTATTTGTTTAAAATATCTCAAGGGTACCGGAAACGGCGTGTTTTCCAGCGCATATAAAAATCGGGGCAGGGCCATCATTTTAAATAAGGCTGCTTTCCCCAGCAGCAACAGGGGTAGTGATTCCCAGTGCCTCATATCTCCTCGCAAGCGCTCCAGGGGGTGTGCCAGGTTTTTGGAGAAGAAGGCTGCAGGGTCCTTCGTTATATGTATACCAAGATATTTGAATGAATCTTGAGACACCGCCAGTGGACAGTGAGGGGGGAGTCGTGGTACAGGTCCCTTAAGTAGATATAGAACTGGCTTGGACCAATTTATGGTGTAGCCAGAAACTACCCCAAAAGTGCCGCAGATCTCAAGTAATACCGCTAGAGCGTCTTCTGGGTCCGTAAGATACACCAGAATATCGTCCGCGTAGAGGGATATGCGGTCTTCCCAACCCTCCGCCCATTTAATACCTCGTAAAAGAGGGGTCTCTCTAAGCCGCGCCGCCAGGGGCTCTAATACCAGCACGAAGAGAAGCAGCGATAGAGGGCAACCCTGCCGAGTCCCTCTTGTCAGCGGTATAGTGTCGGAGAGACGTCCATTGACCGCCACGCACGCCACCGGTTCTGTGTAAAGGAGCCGGATCCACGCACAAAATTTAGGGCCGAAGCCCAAGCGTGGAAGAAGCGCAAAAAGGTAAGTCCATTCCACCATGTCAAAGGCCATTCTGGCTTCTAGGGATGTGGAAAAGTAAATTTTGCCATGTTCTGTGTCCCTACGCCCCATCCATCATACGTTATGTATGCATGATCAATATGCATATGTTATTCCCTATTCTGATTAAAGACGCAATTACAGTTGTGTCCACCTCTGGTATGCTAGTTTCCAGTCCTCGTGAATACTACGAATATCAGGCCTATGTAAGTAATGTTGCCACGTTTCTCAGTGTGCACGTTATTCCATTATAAAGTCCCCGTTTCTAGGCCTCAAAAGGGCCCGGACCACAGATTCAGCTCCTGTCTCCTGAAAGCCTCGCTGAGGAGCGATACAGCCCCCACCTGTATCCTCGACCTTTCACTTACTTCCTGCCTAGCAGTGCCCGGTGCACCCCGGCTCTGCCTCTGAGTCTGCCAAAAGTATGTTATAGTTCCTGCTATCAGTTCAGTCCTCCTCTTCTGCATTCCTAAGCTACTGAACTGCATCAATAGTTTCCGTCATTGTCTAGCCTTCTCGTCTCCATGTTAGAGAAATACTGTATTTAATGGTCATTTTATATTCCTCACGCACTACATGTAGAATAATGCCTGGTCCAGTCTTAGAATCAGGTTAGCTTTTCCCCTCATGACTTCTAGTTTATATCAACATGTTCCCTAAACATTAGATATCAGATAGGATTTAGGTACATGTCGCTCCGACCCTCCAGACTTTAGTCTCTGCTCCTAGCACAGAGTTCGTAGCCCCCAGCTTCTCCTAGTAACACGTCATTGCTAGTTTTCGCGCACCATTAGGTTAGAGGTCCCGGCTCCTTAGGTAGCCCCCTCCTATGTGTCCGCCCATTTATGACATATTCTGTTACGTTCGCATCACATGTCTATGTATACTCCCCGTTACACCCACTTTTACTGTTATCTCTCGCGACTGTTACACGTCACGCCTTCTACTCCACCCACTGTTACGCCTACTGCAATGTAATGCTATGTGTTTGCGCTATGTATATATGCCTGTATCTTGTTATTGAATACTAGCGCGCTCATTCCAAGCTCATCCCTGACCCAGCCCCAGCAGCTGCTGGGCATCTTTTTCCCCTACTGGGTCCCAGTTGTCCTGCTGGGCCCTGTCATTCTGCTCATCCTATGCAGGTTGTCCTGATCCTGTCCTTATGCTGTAATAAACCTGCAGAAACTCCTACTACCTCGAATCTTGACTCTTATTTATTTGAGCTATCTGTTATTCATTCAAGCATTCAAAAATAGGGTATTATTTATTTATTTACCACATAATGGCGCCCGAACAGGGACTTGCCCTTTCCCCACGCGTCGGTGAAGCCACGCCGACCCCCTGACCCTCTGCAGTCGTGACGGAACTCTTCTGGCCAAGTGCAGATATTTCTGCTTCAAGTATCCCTCAGGCCCACGGAGGAGACGGAGGAGGCGGTCCAGCATCCGAACGAGACGGTGGAGGAACGCGGCGAGTCCCGACCAGAGCCCAAGCCGAGAGTCCAAGGTCCGAGGTATCCGGAGGTCCACCCGTAACTGAAGTCCGAAGTCCGAAGTTCGTCGTCGTAGTCCAGTCCCGTCCGAGGCCTTCCGTTCCGTGCTGCCCGGTGAGTACCATTGCTGGGGTAGTGTCTCGACAGGGTCAGTCTAAATTGACTCTGGTCTGTGGGTTGGTGGTACCCAAGCCCGCAAACGAAGTGTTCACCTAGGTGGATACGGGTCTTGATGCGTTCCTTTATGGGACCGGTATGTTCCGTACTGTTACAGCAGTGCATCCAGTAACTCTAGTCTGTTCCGTTCTCGAGAATTCTGTTCTGTTTTTGTTTATTCTGTTCGAATTGTTCTGTTATGATATTGTTTAATGTATTCCTAATGTCGTGGTATGCCTGAATTGTTTTCCCAATTGTTATTGTTTTTCGTGTATTGTATTGTGTTCCGATTCAAGTTTAGAATGCCGCTCTTTTCCAAGTTACGTCAGTTAAAAACTAGAAAGGGTCTGCTAGAAGCAGCCGTTCCTGTTCCGCCTAGGGACAGTCCAGGTCACTTTATGTATCAGAAACATGGCATAAGCGCCATATTGTATTTGGATTTATGGGTAGAGTATACCAAACAGTTAGAAGAAAAGTATAGATGGCCCGTATCGGGTACATGGGATGCCGAATGTATCATGCGAGTAGAAGAAGTATTATGGAAAAAGAAAGCCAGACAGTCACAGAAAGATGCCATCGAGTTATGGCGTAAGGAAGCGCATAGAAGAACGGAAAAGGAAGTCAGAAAGTCAGAGTTATGTAGAGAATCCCAAGAACGAGCCCAAGAAAGGGAATTGATCGAGATAGGTGAACAAGTCAAAACCGAACAGTCAGACAGACAGAGGCATGCCCTTATTAAGGGTATGTATCCTCTCCTTGCCGAGGGTTTGCCAAAAGCGACCCCAGAGGCATCCAGTAATTTCCCGCTACCATTAGTTCCGACCAAGCTACGTCACAAACCGACCGCAGCTGATATTTTCATTTCGTCCTATTTGGATGACACAGTCCCAGAATATGCCAATCCTGTTCGCGCTCCACCTGTCCCTGTAAATCAGGCACTTCCCGCTCTTCCAGGCACCGGAGTACCTGTCTCGGTACCCCCGGGTCAGCCCGCCATACAAGTTCAGCCCACGTTACAATTACCGACCCTGCAAGCACGAAGAATGTCAGTCGAGGATTCTAGTCTAGGGGCCGCAGGAGGAGGTCCCCCTCAAACCCCGCCGCCACACAAGCGTTTGTCAGCACTTGAATTACATGCTCAAGCATCACAGCGTACTCCCAAGAGTAATAAGTCTGTCGCAGAAATCAGGCAAGCCCTTAACGAATGTGTTTATGATCCAGTTCCAGGCGAAAATACTATGGTTTTATATTCCTTGCGTGTAAGAAGGGTGACCGAGTATCTAGTCACCTTGCCGAATATGAAAGAAGATCTAGACAGAATATATCGTTTCATCCGTACAGGGGATGATCCAGAAAGTATTGGCGAGATTATGTCCCAAAGGAAAGCCGAGATTCAGCTCATGATATTAAAGTTCCTGATCAATTGCCTAATAAGAGAACAAGATTACCAGTCTAAAGATCCCGCCGACATGAGAATCCTAACAAGGTGGAGTGATAATATAGCCGAGGGTAAGCACAAGACCATTAGTGCTATGGAAAGTATGTACAAGAAAATTCGTAAAGAAATAATAAGGTTACACGAACAGCGTAAAGCAGCACAAGTAAGCGAGAAAGAAAGTGCTTCTGATCCTGAGGAAGAAGACGAGACTCCCGTCCGAATAGCGTATGTAGGCAAATCTAGATTTCCAGATCGCCATTTACGTCCAGAACCTAAGTCCATTTTTCATCATCCAGAACGAGAGCCTTGCTCTCTAGAACAAGTATTTCAAGCTACCGATCACATTCTGAAATCACGAGTCGGTTATAGCGAATTAAGTACTATGCATGAACAAGAACTAGCCCGATCAGCAGTCCGATGGATTACTGATTCTACCACTTTTCCAGACGAAATAGTGGCACAAATGTTTCTGAAACTGCCCCCAGCCGAGCAACGATTGGTGGGTACGTATATGATCCAGCACCTCATTACCCTGTATGAGGGTCAACATTCTGATCCAGGCCCGTTACATGATATCCTGAACGAGTTACTCCAGTACAGATGGAGAGGTCTAGGTACCGATTTAATTAGTGTCATTCTAGAACAGCGTCACAAGTATAGAACGTTCCTGAACCCGCATTTTGTTCATGTCTCACCCCCAGAAAGTAAACCATTCTATATAGACAGACAGAATCCGTTACGAGAAGTCCACCCAGTCCAAGGGGCGGGTGGCGACATGCAACGAGTGTTCGTATACACTCCGATATCAAAGATGGAACTCCTCGAGATGAAGAAATTAATTCCCTGTCATGACAAAGATCCAGCAGGGTTCCATAGAGAATTAAAAGACATGCTCCGTATGGGAGAATACACTTACCCAGATATCATTAAAATGTTAAAAGTTCTGCTACCCGCAGGGGTGTATGAAAAGTTAAAGGAAAAAGAATGGGAGGTGGGAGAGAAAAAGATCGATTGGACAGCTCTAGAAGCTGAAGACAAGGCACGAGTACCAGGTACCGGTCTTGGAGATAAATGTAAAGAATTACCAGAATTATTGATTCAAGTTTTACCCAGATTATTGACAACTAGAAAAGAAGACTGGGATGCAATCTCAGCCTGTAAACAGAAACAAGAAGAAGATATTAGTGATTTTTATTCTAGATTCGAGAAATGTTTCAGTATTAACAGTGGTCTCAAGACAAGTAGTGAGTCATACCCTCATCTTTTCGTTACCAAATTAGTCGAGAATTCAGGTCCACAAATTAAAAACCGAGTTTTGAAAGTCGAAAGCACCTGGCAAGCAAATAGTCCGTCCCAGATGCTCCAGATGCTTCAGTATCACCAGAATAGAATCAGAGAAGAGCAAGAACACGAGAGAAAACGTATGAAAGACACGAAAATGAAAGTGCTAGTTGCACAATCTATTCCTCAAGACAGTCAGAAGAGGGGTCCGAATCAAGCCAGTCATCCTGCAGCTCCCGTTAAAGGGAACTGCAATTATTGTAAACAGCCAGGTCATTTTATAAACGAGTGTGCAGTTCTGAAGCATAATATAGCTACCGGTAAGACTAAAGAAAGACCACGTCCGCCGAGACAAGAACAAGTTTCACAGATTCCTCAGTCACAGAATGCACAACAGACAGTTACAGTACCGCAGCCTATTGCTGCAACACAGCACGTTACATCGCAGATGTACCAGTATGCACAGTCTGAGTATCCAGAGTACCAGTCATATTCATGAAACAGCCTAGAGAGGGAGGTAGGCTTGCCTCTCATCGAGATACCTGTAGACCAAGAAGGTCCCTATGTTCATAGCCAAGTATTAGGGAAAGACAGAAAATTTCTGATCGATACAGGGGCAAGTAGGACCACGATTAGTCATGCCGAAGTTCCAGGGGCTCCGCTCTCAGGCTCAAGAAATGTTTCCCTTGGATTTTCAGGAAAACCCATCGTTAACGAAATATCTCAGCCAGTTACTCTAGAAGTAGGTCCATTGTCCCGTACTACTGATCTGTTACTTACTAAGTCATGTCCAGAAAATCTGTTAGGTATTAAAACACTGAAAGAGTTAGGTGCAGTTATTTGTTGTTCCCCAGAGGGAATACGTCTGTTCCTACGTGACTTTAAGGGTCACTATGTATTACGAGATTTTGATTCAAGATTGTCTAATGTTCCGCAGCATTTATGGGCGCAAGGTCCAACTGATGTAGGTTACATGCAAATCACACCCTATCGTGTGACTCTCAAACCAGGTGTAGTGTTACCCCGAATCAGACAGTACAGATTGCCACCTGAGGCTGTAGCAGCCTTATCCAAAATTATTAACGAGCTCATGGTTCAAGGAGTAGTTGTAGAAACTGACTCCAATGTATGCAATTCCCCGATCATTCCTGTTATGAAACGTACTGATCCGAATGCACCCCCGGTATATCGATTAGTGATTGATTTACGAGAGCTTAATAAATGTATAATTCCTCAGTACCCAGTTGTTCCAGACATTTCTTCTCTGTTAACTGCCATTGATTCCGAAGCCATGTTTTTCACTGTTATTGACCTCAAGAATGCATTTTTTAGTGTTCCAATTCATCCAGACAGCCAGTTTCTTTTCGGATTTAGTTTAAATGGAAGGAGCTATATGTTTACACGCGCTCCTCAAGGTTTCACAGAAAGTCCTAGTATTTACAGTCAAGCACTCAAGAGACAACTAGACGATATTCACATGCCAACTGACACTGCCCTGCTCCAGTATGTCGATGATCTACTGATCACAGCCCGTTCTGAACGTGCTTGCGAGCGAGCATCACTTACAGTTCTGTATTTTCTTGCCGAGATGGGACACAAGGTGTCACCTTCGAAGCTTCAATTCTGTGTCCAGCAGGTGGTATACTTAGGCCACTTGCTGTCCAAGAGGGGTAGGCAGTTGACACCCGACCGTATCCAGTTAATAGCGAGTCTTCCCCAGCCCAGAACCCAGAAGGAGGTACGTGCTTTTATCGGCCTTACTTCTTATTGTAGACAATGGATTCCCCAGTATGCATTTCTAGCCAAGCCACTGATACAGTTAACGACACAGGAGGCAGCCGTATCGACTGTCCTCCCTTGGACACCTGAACATACACTTAGTTTCAACGAGTTAAAGAAAGCCCTATGTCAAGCTCCAGTTCTAGCTACACCGAACTACAGTAAGCCTTTCACACTTTTCGTTACAGAACGCGAAGGTACAGCATTATCTGTTCTCACACAAGATCAAGCAGGTCAATACAAGCCCTGTGCTTATTTTTCGAGCACATTAGATCCAGTCGCCCAGGCGTTACCTGCGTGCCTGAAGTCAGTTGCAGCCACAGCACTAGCTATCAGACAAAGTGATTCCATAGTTTTAGGACATTTCCTGACAGTACAAGTACCACATTCAGTAGAAGTTCTTTTAAACCGAACACAAACTCAGCACTTGACAATTGCACGTTTAACAGGTTATGAATTGACACTGTTCCAGCCACACATAGAAATTAGACGCTGCAACGTCCTGAATCCTGCTACACTGTTACCATCAGTCAGTTCAAATCCAGACACACATGATTGTGTGGAAGTAGTTAACATTACGACAAAGCCAAGACAAGATCTGACAGACATTCCGTTACCAGATCCTGACCTGACACTTTATGTGGATGGTTCATGTATGAGAACTAGTACAGGAGAACTAGTCGCCGCGTATGCAGTGACTACTGACACTGAAGTTATTGAAACACACCGTATTGACACTCTGTCCGCTCAAGCAGCAGAGCTAGTTGCTCTGACACAAGCCTGTATACACGCCAAGAACCTGAAAGTTAATGTTTACACAGATTCACGTTACGCATTCGGAGTTGTACACGACTTCGGAGTGCTCTGGCAAGAAAGAGGTTTTATGACTTCTCATGGAACCAAGATTCAGCATGGTCTCCTTATTCAAGCTCTGTTAGATGCCATACATTTACCGACATCTATTGCTATCATGAAGTGCAAAGCACACACGAAAGTTACAGACATTATTTCCCAAGGTAATGATTTAGCAGACCGCACAGCCAAGCTTACAGCACAGACACCAGACATTCCAGTTAATCAGACACAGACACATACTCCAGATCCAATTACATGCATGACAGTTAAGGACCCTACTCAAGATGTCATAGATATCCAGTTACATGCTACTCCCGATGAAATCAAGAAATGGTCTGTACAAGGAGGGGTCCAGACAGATCAAGGATGGTTAACAAAGGGTAGAGCCACATGGTTTCTCCCCGATTCTATGGTTCAAGTCATTATCAATACCGCACATAGTCCAGCACATTTAGGAGAAAAAGCTATGTTAGACAGTATCCAGAATATTTGGTTCAACAAGCATTTACGAGCTGCAGCCAAGCAGAAAGTCCGTACCTGTATGATATGTTGTCAGTTTAATCCAGGTAAAAGCGTCCCGGTGGAACAAGGTGGTTTCCAGCCCCCTGACCACCCTTTTGAGGTCCTCCAGATGGATTATATTCAAATGGAGCGATGTCGAGGTTTCAAGTATGTCCTTGTAGTTGTATGCGCTTTGTCCAGATGGACAGAAGCCTATCCAGTCCCAGATTACACAGCCGCGACCACTGCCAAACAGTTGGTTCGTGAATTTTTCCCTAGATACGGACTCCCTAGAGTCGTATATTCTGATAACGGTCAGCCATTCTCATCAGAACTCATGAGACACGTTTCCCTGTTGTTAGGGTACCAGTGGAAGTTTCATTGTGTACGCCATCCAGAAGCAGCTGGACTAGTAGAGAGACATAATCAGACTCTGAAAATCCGTATAGCAAAGGTCTGTAAAGACAAAGGTGTAGACTGGTTAGTAGCTTTGCCAGTCGCTCTGTTCTACATGCGCATGGTCGCACATTCCAGATCAGGTCAGTAGAACACACGTTTAGTGATCTGCCTCCTCACGAATATGCATACCGCCTTGCCATGCGTAATAACACATTCATCCGTATGTTCACACCAGACCAGCAATGCCACTAATTGTTGGGTGTGTGGTCGACTCCCCCCTTTCCAGACATCGAAGGGAGTTCTGCCACTCTTTCCTTATCCATTCTCACACAATGGTTCGTGTGGAGCATGGTTCACGTTAACGTCATCTTCCACAGATATGTCTTTTCTTAATAGTACATGTTTTCCAGACAAGCAAGGTTTCCCCCACAGAACAGGTTTAGATTTAGAAAATGAGGTATATAATTTAGGAAATTATTCGTCGAATTTCATGGTCCTGAATGTTCAGTCTGATACTACTCCAGACTTACCTGCTATTTCAGTACTACCAGTTAAAGGCGAATTATGTGTCCGTAGTTATGGTTCTATACATATAGGTCATAGTGAATGTACTACTGTTATCCAGTATAGTGACAGTAGGAAATCTATTTTTAAAGCTTCACGTCATTCTTATTTTGTTTGTGGTCAAACTGCATATGTCCGTCTGCCCCTCGATTGGGAGGGAACCTGTTACATTGCCTTCCTACTGCCACCTGTTTTTCTAGCCCCACCTGATTATCATAGGAATTCTTTCTTAGTACACACTAGACATCGAAGAGAGTCCCCAATTGTCGATCAAACTGAAACTACTCTAGAACAGTATACAGATTTCAATAAAGGTTTCTTCTTTTTCATAGGACCTGTCCAGAATAGTAAACTGATCCGTAGGCTAACAAGAACCCTTGAAGCTGTAGTAAATGAGACTGCCTCTGCTCTAGGTAACCTAACCGAAGAACAATCTGCTATGAGATTTGTCGTTTTGCAGAATCGTCTCGTCCTTGACGTCATACTGGCCGATAGGGGCGGGGCCTGTAGAATTCTCGGATCCAGTTGTTGCATTTTCATTCCAAATAACGCGCCGTCTGTTTATTCAGCTATAACCAGACTCCATAAAATTGCCCATCTGTTACATCAAGATCCAGGCACCTGGACATGGTCCGGTTGGTTCTGGAATGTAATTTCCGCATGGGGATGGAAAGTCCTGTCCTTCCTAAGTATTGCAGTAGCGATCATATTTAGTTGCTGCCTCTGTATACAATGTGGCCCTGCGATTTGCAGCATGTGTGCTACCTCTTGTATTCCTAGTCCCAAGCCCCGTTCTAAATCCCGTTCCAAGACAATTCGAGACGAGCAAATGGTACTGTATGAAATGATAGACGGTATCATGAATATTGATGTTTCCTGATGTAAACGTAGTGACAAGGAGGGAATGTGGAAAAGTAAATTTTGCCATGTTCTGTGTCCCTACGCCCCATCCATCATACGTTATGTATGCATGATCAATATGCATATGTTATTCCCTATTCTGATTAAAGACGCAATTACAGTTGTGTCCACCTCTGGTATGCTAGTTTCCAGTCCTCGTGAATACTACGAATATCAGGCCTATGTAAGTAATGTTGCCACGTTTCTCAGTGTGCACGTTATTCCATTATAAAGTCCCCGTTTCTAGGCCTCAAAAGGGCCCGGACCACAGATTCAGCTCCTGTCTCCTGAAAGCCTCGCTGAGGAGCGATACAGCCCCCACCTGTATCCTCGACCTTTCACTTACTTCCTGCCTAGCAGTGCCCGGTGCACCCCGGCTCTGCCTCTGAGTCTGCCAAAAGTATGTTATAGTTCCTGCTATCAGTTCAGTCCTCCTCTTCTGCATTCCTAAGCTACTGAACTGCATCAATAGTTTCCGTCATTGTCTAGCCTTCTCGTCTCCATGTTAGAGAAATACTGTATTTAATGGTCATTTTATATTCCTCACGCACTACATGTAGAATAATGCCTGGTCCAGTCTTAGAATCAGGTTAGCTTTTCCCCTCATGACTTCTAGTTTATATCAACATGTTCCCTAAACATTAGATATCAGATAGGATTTAGGTACATGTCGCTCCGACCCTCCAGACTTTAGTCTCTGCTCCTAGCACAGAGTTCGTAGCCCCCAGCTTCTCCTAGTAACACGTCATTGCTAGTTTTCGCGCACCATTAGGTTAGAGGTCCCGGCTCCTTAGGTAGCCCCCTCCTATGTGTCCGCCCATTTATGACATATTCTGTTACGTTCGCATCACATGTCTATGTATACTCCCCGTTACACCCACTTTTACTGTTATCTCTCGCGACTGTTACACGTCACGCCTTCTACTCCACCCACTGTTACGCCTACTGCAATGTAATGCTATGTGTTTGCGCTATGTATATATGCCTGTATCTTGTTATTGAATACTAGCGCGCTCATTCCAAGCTCATCCCTGACCCAGCCCCAGCAGCTGCTGGGCATCTTTTTCCCCTACTGGGTCCCAGTTGTCCTGCTGGGCCCTGTCATTCTGCTCATCCTATGCAGGTTGTCCTGATCCTGTCCTTATGCTGTAATAAACCTGCAGAAACTCCTACTACCTCGAATCTTGACTCTTATTTATTTGAGCTATCTGTTATTCATTCAAGCATTCAAAAATAGGGTATTATTTATTTATTTACCACAGGGAAAGGACAGCTGACGGCCCAGACAAGACATGATCCCGCGCCAGTGCACTATGTAGGCGCCTGAGATTTAGCGCAGTATTTCTTTTTGGCATAAAGCCGGATTGGTCCGGGTGTAATAAGTTGGGCAAGTGCGCTTGTAATCTATTGGTGAGCACTTTGGCCAATATTTTTGACTCCGCGTTGAGTAGCGATATTGGGCGGTAGAAGAGACATTCCGACGCGGCTTCCCGGGTTTCAGAATAGCCACTATCGTGGCCACTCTCTGGTCCAGAGGCAGTAGTCCCTGCTCCAGACTGTCATTGTACATATCAAGTAGGTGGGGGCAGAGAGTGTGCGCCATCAGTTTGTAGAGCTCCAACGGGATCCCGTTGGGTCCCAGAGCCTTACCGGATTGCAACGACTTAATAGCAGCGCCCACTTTCTCAATGGTAAGATCTGCCTCAAGTTCCAAGGAAGCCTCCGGCTCAAGTCCAGGCAGTTCTATGTCTCGTAAAAAATTTGCGACTTCAGCCTCTGTGGCAATCGAGGATGAAGCGTACACCGTCCGGAAATGCTCAGCTAGGGCACGCACTATGTCACCCGGATCCGATGTGAGATGACCCTCGGCCGTACGTAGTTGTGCTATAGTCCTGGCCCAGAACCAGACTTTTTGATTAAGCACCCCACACCCAAGAGCCTAGTTGTGCAGAACTCAACAGGTACGGTCAACCCAAAGCATGGCTTTCCACATTACCAGACAGGGAATTAAAACATATTGAGACCTTTGGGAAATACTAAATTACGCTCAGTCAATGTCAGCTGTCTTCTAGGCTGTTATACTGATGCCCTTTAGGACTCTGTTGACCAGGTCTTGCCTGGTGTCGCTCATGACTTATCCAACGAATTTATTCAGGATAGTCATGAAGCAGTAAAATTTAACATATACATTGCTTAGACACCACAGATTGCCTAAGACGGGCAATTAGCACCAGTGTGGCTCTCAGGAGACACACTTGGATGAGGTCCATAGGCTTCTCTGGCATCCTCCAGTCCAGTTAATGGACGTACCTTTCGATGGTTCTTGCCCTTTTGATTAGAAGGCATACTTTGCCTTTGAGCGCTTCAAAGATAATATGGCCATGGCACGTCCTTCAGCCTGTCTGCCCCACCATGCCGGCCAAACGTTTTGCCCCTTTTGTGGCTATCTTAGGGGCTTCCAATATTGGCAGCATGATCAGCCTGTCGAGCAAACTCTACAACCTTTTTGTGGAAGAGACCGTTGTACCAACAGATCATGTGGACAACAGTGGCAGTGTGCAGCAAAGTCTTTCGCCCCTTCAGCTGCCAAAGCTTCAAAACTGAAGTGTACCCTTTGAGGGACACAGCCTGACGGGCATTATCTTCCGATAAGTTGGTCCTACAGTTTATTCAGGGGAGGCTATACTCTATCATTTCTTGTCACCCTGCTGCAACTTCTACCATCTTTACAGTGGCTGACAGAGGACAATCTGTCTCTCATGCAGTAGAAAAGTGCAGGCCCTTCTGGCCAAAGGAACCATAGAGAGGCTGCAGGCATCACAAGTAGGCTTTGGTTGATATTCACGCTACTTCCTGGTGCCCAAGAAGGACGGAGGACTTAGTCCTATTTTAGATCTTCGCCCTCTCAATGTTTTTATGCAGAACAACAAATTCAAGATGCTCACCTTGGCCCTGGTCTTGTCTGCCTTCGACCCTAGAGACTGGACGGTAGCACTGGACCTGCAGGATGCTTATTTCCACATTTCGGTCCTGCAGGCCCAGAGGCACTATCTGCGGTTCACATTGGAGCACTAGCATTTTTCAGTTTGCTGTGCTCCTTTTTGGTCTCACTGGTGCCCCCACTGGTGTTTCCGAAACTGATGATCGTGGATGCTGCACATCTGCGGAGGTAATCGATTCCACTCCTTCCCCATCTCAACGACAGGTTGCTGAAGGCATACTCCTCCCAGGCATTCATTTTCCTCACAAGACCACACCGAACCTCATATCATTGTTAAGGTTCACTATAAACACGCCAAAATTACAGCTGTCTCCTTCACAGATGCTCCCCATCATTGGAGGCATTCTGGATACTGTGCAGCATTGTGCCTTCCCCTAGGAATGGAGAGTCCAGGACATTTGGGCTATGATCCCAATGTTGCAGACTTTGTTCTGGATCTCAGTGAGGTTGACTCTGAGGCTGCTAAGACTGATGGCATCCTGCTGTTCAAGGCTCAGCAGTAGACACCTCTTCTACCCCACCCAGAGCTCAGTGGTGACTGATGTATTGTTTCTGGGTAAGGGTGGCCACTTGGGTAAAGTGAAGATCAAAGACATCTCGTCTCCAGTGGACTCCCAGCTTTACATCAACCTTCTGGAGCTGTAGGCCATCTGTTTGGTGCTGAAGGGCTTCCTAAAGTCCATCAAGCAGGGGTTTGAGCTGGTGTTCCAGGACTACACCACTGCCATGTGGTAATGCAATAGGCAGGTAGGTTTGTGGACCCTGTGCAATGATGCTGTGTCACTGGAAAATGATGGGACACCGGAGAATTTTTCAGGTGGTTTACGACCTGATGGCATCTTTGAATGCTAGGGCAAACCAACTCTGCCTTTGACGACTCGCAGATCACAAATTGCGATTGCATCCGAAGGTGGCATTAAGTCTCTTCTGAGAATAGGAACAACTTTAGCTCGATCTTATTGCCACCACTGAGAAGGTACACTGTCAGCACTTTTGCACGAGTTTCAAGGTGCCACTCTCTCAGAGATACATTCCGCCTACAGTGGAACTTAGGAGTCCTGTACACCTTTCCCTCAATATCTCTCCTGCCCCAAGTTCTGAAGATCAGGTGTGACTGGGCCCAAATCATCCTAGTGGCACCCGATTGGGCACGGAAAGTGTGTTATCCAGAACGCTGCATCTTTCATCCGATCAGGCTGCTATTTTGAGAGGATCTTCTGTGGCAGTACCAGGGCAGGTTCCTGCACAAGCTCCACCACCATGGTGATAGATTGAGCAGCAAGAGCAGACTGCCTTTGATCTCCCACCTGAGGTTGTAGATGAAATTCTGGCAACCAGGAACGCCTCAACAAAATCAGTATATGCCCGTTGTTAGGACATGTCTGTGGTTTGGTGTGGGATTAGGCAGATTGACCCATTTCAAGCCAGGTTATTCAAAGTATTTTGAGCCCAGCAAGGCACTGCAGTAGGCACAGTTAAATATCACTACGCGTGATTTCACACCATTTACAGCAAAATATTCCTGACAGTCTAATCTTACCTGTCTTGCACTGGATGGGACAGTGCTGCCTCATGCTAAACTCCAGCAACACCCAGACCATGTACTTTCACCTCCATTTCAAACTCCTCTAACTGCGTACATCGTAACATCTGTCCCCTTCGATCACACCGTGGGCATCCACTTGGAACAGCTGCACCCAATTCCTCTCTTCGTGCTTTACTGTGCCAGTCAGCGCTGCCCGACTCAGCCTGCAAACCTCACTTATTTGCTCCAATAAAATCATATGCAGTGCACTTGCACTGGACACTTCGCACAAGAACAAATTTTAATTAATTTTAACACGTATCTTAGAAACGAGAAAACAAATCGAGCCATAAAAAAGTGCATTTCTGTACACGTTTTTCAACGAGTCCTGTTCATAGAACCTGTAGGGACTTGTCGGTGGGCGGGAAATATTGGTTATAATGTTACCCCTCCTCCCCCAAACTTTCTGCGACATTACCACCCCCACTCCCTCTGCTCCACCCCCGCGCCCTCACTTTCCTTTCCCACCCTTCAATTTCCGCTTCCGAGGCAGAGTCCGGCGCGGCAGAATTCAAGTAATGAAATAAATACTGAAAGATGCTTTGCAGTGTGAGATCCACTTGTGGCAAAGGAGCCCCCTGAGAATGGGGAGGGGTGTGGGGGGGTGCAGTTAGTAAGACCCAGAAGTTGCAAACCTTAGGCAGCATTTCACCAGGGCCCCTTGTAGGTCCAGTGGAGTTTGAAAGAAAGGGGGGTTGAGGACATGGTGCTGCAGCACCGAGGGAGGACGGCTCGGGTCTGATACTGAAGGAAGGTGTAGCGTATGTGGTGTGGCTAGCGCTAGATTAGCGGCCGCGCTACACTAATGATCACAGGAGCCGAAGTTATGGTCTACGCGTGGCTCCGACTGCCCGTAGTGGCCACGCCCCTTTATTTTTATATCCCCCGCGTCTGACGTCACGTGTCAGCGCAGGGACGCTACGGCGGCGCGGGACGGCGGTGACGCTGCCTCGCGCCTCCGAACATTACATTCCTTTCATCCTTTATTAAAACAGTAAAACTTCAGAAATTACAAAATGCATATAATCGATGGATCTGTTACCAGTCTGCCAGTGTTCATTTGGAACGTCACTCCACCAGGTAATCCGCCAGCTGGCGATGAGGGCGCTGGATTCCGCCTTAGTCCATACCTGGATTGGCCCCCCCAGTGCGTTATCACTCTAGGTGTCCCCGGGATTGGGGTACTGTTTCCTCCGGCCGGAGAAAACGGGGTGGACTCTCTGCTCACCGGGGTAGCCGGATGCCGGGGACTGTCTTGATCTTTCAGGCCTTCCTCTTCCGGGACATACGGGTCAGTCTCTGGTTCTTCCTCCCTTTGCGGACCCGGGCTGGACTGCGTTGGGCTGGGTGAGGCACCCTGGTGTGCTCTCTTGAAAAATGATATGTCTCGTGTCACGGTTTCGGCTCCTCTCTGGGCGGTCACCATGGTGCCGGTTCGGCGAGTGACAGTCCACGGTTGATGCTCGAATGGGAGTCGGAACTTGCTTCCTGGGTAGCGATCTTTGACGTAGACTAGGTCACTTAGTTGTATTGGGGATTCACGAGCTCCTCGTCGTTTGCTGGCTTGCTCATTGGAGCGAGTCCGGTTTGCCAATGTCTTTTCCTGGCTGGCCTGCTGAGGGACCCACCTGGGGTGGCTCGGGAGTGTGTCTTGTATTATCCTGCCCATGGTCGATGCACTGGGTGCTGCTTCTGTTGTAGCGTGTGGGGTCATGCGGTATTCTCTTAGGAAACTGTAAATGGCCTTCTCTAGAGGTGACCCATCAGCGAGGGCTATGCGGATGGTCTTGTTGAGCGTGCGCATGAACCTCTCTACCTCCCCATTGGCTTGGGGCCAGCGCGGGGTTATTTTCCGGTGGTGGATACCCCAGCTCCTCAGGTACTCAGCAAACTCTTGGCTTTGGAAGGGTGGTCCATTATCAGTCTTTACCACTCCAAAGATGCCATGAGTGGCGATGGTCTTCTCGAATTTGGCAATGACTTCCGTGGCCGTTTGGCTGCCCACTATCTCGACCTCCGGATATTTGGTGAAGTCATCAATTATCACTAGTGCGTACCGCCCATCCGGGAGGTGTCCAAAGTCCGCACTCACATGTTCCCACGGCTTCTGAGGGTTGTCTTCGGTCGCCACTGGGTGGGGCCTATCTGGTTGTCCTGCGGCCTGGCACCAGTTGCAGGTCTTGACGGTTTGTTCGACCATGGGGTCCATGCCGGGGAACCATACCTTGGCCCTCAGTCTGCTTTTTGTTTTTACCATCCCTTGGTGACCTCTGTGTGCTAGTGCCACCGCCTGATGGGTTAGGCTGGCCGGCAGGACTAGACGGGGACCTCGTAGAAGGCATCCTTGGCTGTCAAGGGACAGTTCTTCTCTGATCCTCAGGAGGGATTCTAGGGTTGCCTTGGCTTGGGGTGTTCTCTTACTTAGAGAGTCTTGGATGGGGCGCCAGTTGCCCGACCGAACAGCGTCGACGACCAGCTGAAGGCACTCATCTGCCTGCGACGCTTCCACGATGGAGTCAAGGCTCATGGGCAGTGGTCGGGATCTTTCTGTCACCAGTCGGACGTATTCTTCCGTGTCTTCCGCCTCCTCCTTCTCCGTTAACGTGGCCTCTCGGGGGTGCCTTGACAAGTAGTCCGCAGGGTTTGTCGATCCGGGCTTGTACTCCACGCGGTAGTCGTAACCCTGTAGCGGAAGAATCCATTTCTCTATTCTCGGAGGTGGTTTTGATGCTGATCCATGGAATAGGGGCAAAAGAGGTTTGTGGTCCGTGGTCACGGTGAAGGGGTGACCGTACACATAGATGTGAAAGTGTCGGCAGGCCCAATGGATGGCTATGGTTTCTTTCTCAATCTGCGAATACCTCTGCTCAGTGCCGGTCAATGAGCGGCTGGCATAGGCGATGGGTGCCCACTCTCCGTTGTTTTGCAGCTGCGTCAGCACTGCCCCTAAGCCAAAAGGACTGGCATCTACGGCTACATTGGTGGACTTTGAGGGATCAAACTATGAGAGGGTAGTGTCCGCAGAAAGGGCTGCCTTTGTGTCATGGAATGCTTTTTCTTGTTCTGGGCCCCATTGCCACGTGGTGGCTGATTTGGTCAGTTCTCGGAGCGGTTTGGTGAGATTGGAGAGGTCAGGGATAAAACGTCCACAGAAGTTCACCATGCCCAAAAAACTCCTTGCTTCCGATATGTTGGTTGGGGCTGGGGCCGCCTGGACGGCCTTCACCTTGTCGGGGTCTGGTGCTACTCCCTGGTCCGAGAATGTGTACCCGAAGAAGCTAATTTTGTTCTGCAGGAATTGGCACTTTTCTCGGTGTAGGGTTAGGCCTGACTCTTTGATCCTTTGGAGGACGCCTCATAGTCTTTGGTGGTGCTCCTCGATGGACGTCGCGTAGATGAGCAGGTCGTCACTCATGTTTAGAACTCCTGGGAGTCCACTCAGGACCTCGCGGATGGTGTTCTGGAACACTTCTGCTGCACTCGAGATCCCGAAGTTGAAGCGTCGGTATCGTCTTAGCCCTACGTGCGTGGAGAAGGTGGTTATATACCTTGAGTCGGGGTGGAGTGGTAGCTGGTGGTATCCCGACCGAAGATCTACTTTGGAGAACCATTTGGCACCGTTAAGCTCCCCTAGGATGTCGTCGATCGTGGGGGTCAGGTGTCGTTCTCTCTTCACCGCTGCGTTTGGGAGACGCATGTCCACGCAGATGCGGACTTGCCCAGGCTGCTTTGGTTTTCGGGCCACCACGATTGGGGATACCCAGGGGGTAGGTCCACTGACCTTCTCTATGATCCCTTGTCTTTCTAGTGTTTCAAGTTCCTCTTCGACTTTCTTCCTTAGATGAAACGCAATGCGCCGATGCCTTAGCGCGACAGGCTGGACCGACGGGTCGATGTGGAGAGACACCTCCTTTCCTTTTAGGCATCCGATACCTTTGAACACCCCCTCAAACTCCTCCAAGATGGTGTCTAGCTCTTCCTCCAGCACTGCCATGGCGTAGGAGATGAGTTTGAGGTCTTCTGCCGATTGTCCGCTCTGCAGCATGCCGCTACCTTCTTTGGTGACATAGATCGTCGTGTGCACTTTTTCCTCTTGATGTTGCAGTTCATTTATGAAACACCCAATCAGGGGGTTGGGCGTCTTCTGGCCGTATGCGAATACACGGATCTTGGCTTCTCGCAGAGGAGGCTTTGCCTGTAGTTGGTTGTACACGTTCGCCGCCATTAGCTCGATGGACGCCCCTGTGTCGATGGTTGCTCTCACCTCTTGCTGGTGAATCTTGATGCGGCACTTCGGGAGGCGGCGTTTCTTCCTTGTTGGCTGGTCGATGGCATATACGTAGTGAATTGGATAGTATTCTGTATCGTCATCCATGTCTTCTCTGTCTCTTTCTTCTCTCACTGCATGCGCGGCCTCCTTCTTGGCCCTCGTAGACCTGCATACTGCTGCAAAATGGTTCATCCATCCGCATGCGCTGCATTTCTTCCCTCTCGCTGGGCAGTCCTGCATGCGGTGGGGCTGGCCTCCGCAATATCCGCACTCCTTCTTTTTGTCTGGTTGCCTTCTTCCGCCTGTTTGTCTCCCTTTCGGCCGTACCACGTTCACCTTTTCTGCCGTGTTCACTTGTTCCGTCTTGACCGGTCGATGGAGGGCTGACTCCATGTGGGAGGCTCTCGCCTGAGACACTTCTTTAGAGCGGCCGAGTTTGAGTATGTCGGCGAGGGGTTTGTCATCTTCCTGGAGGATTGCGACCCGGAGTTTAGATGAGAAGCAGCCTTGGATGATCTGTCCTCGGATCTCCTCCTGTTCGTCCCGAAACCTGCACGAGCTGGCTAGTTCTTTGAGCCTGCCGTGGAATGCGTCCAACGATTCGTCGGCTTCTTGTTTCGCTTGGCGGAAGATGAACCGCTCATAATCTTTGCTCGCCATAGGCTCAAAGTAGGCATTAAGCGCCGCAAGGAGTGTTTGATATGTCTTCGGTGTGGCCTCTGTTAGCATTTTGTAAATGCGATGTATGTCTTTACCTCCTAAGTGTAGCAGTAGGGCTCTGCACCGTTCTCTGGAAATACCCGCACCCTCAAAATATATTTGGAGGCGGTCTGTCCAATCCCTCCAGCGTGGGGCAAGGGATGATGGAGCACCGTCAACCGCAAAAGGTTCAAGGGCGGGAATAGACGCCATTTTGGCACGTGCGCGATGCGCTGTAGTGGGTCCTCGACGTTCGGGTGAGGTGGCGCTGGACCGGGGACGAACAACCGTCCTGCTCGTGAGCCAATTGTGTGGACCCTCCCTGCTCTGGGCGCGCTCTCACGACCTGGCTTCCGGGGCCTCGGTGGCTATGCGTGGATGGCTTCTGGCTTCTGGGGTGGCTTCGGGCACAGGGCGATGGCGTGAGGTGTTGGTCTTACCCTCCCCGCCGTCGTAGGTTCTGTATCCGCTCTTTAGGCAGTGGATTCGCCTCCTTCCCCCTTGTGCAGGGTGCCGGACGACCAAGGCCTCTGAACACGTGGTCCCAGGCTTCTGCACTTTCTGCCCCTGAAGCTGCCCAACAATGAACTCTGCCACATGCAGGTGAGGGAGTGGGTTCAGTGGGACCCTCGTTGCCAGTGTAGCGTATGTGGTGTGGCTAGCGCTAGATTAGCGGCCGCGCTACGCTAATGATCACAGGAGCCGAAGTTATGGTCTACGCGTGGCTCCGACTGCCCGTCGTGGCCACGCACCTTTATTTTTATATCCCCCGCGTCTGACGTCACGCGTCAGCGCAGGGACGCTACGGCGGCGCGGGACGGCGGTGACGCTGCCTTGCGCCTCCGAACATTACAGAAGGGTCTGAGGGTGCTGGACGCGGGCAGCATGTGTCTGGGTGTCCTGCCACGCACTTTTCAGGTGTGAAGGCGCCGCAGACCTTAGGGCAGCGCATGCCTGGATGACCAGGAAGGAGGGCAGAGAAACAAGGTCGCACACTTCCGAGGGCAGGTCAGAGGGCTGCAGGAGTCGGAGCGCACGGATAGGGAGCTGTGAGGCTGGCGGGGGGCTCGGCCGTGCACGGACTCCAGGGCACAAGCTATGACCACAGGCTAGAGCTTAGGACTCACGGCAATATAGTTTACGAAAAAGTGTCCAAAAGCCTGAATGTGTCCGACATGTTTTAATGCAACAGGCAAAATAATAAGGGTTAGGAATTAAAGAAAACAAATACTTTGCCTCCTCCCTCTCAGATACCACGTTCTTACAAGTTAAGTTTTTATTAAAAATCAATACCCCAAAAATATCAATGTTTATCATATTTTTAACTTAATCACTTCGTGGATTTTAAAAAGTGTCCAGATCTTACAAAACATAAAGAGCGACTTCAATTAAAAAACTACTGCTACTTGTACGGTTTAACTGTTTCATGCCACTGTGAACATGGAGTTTTCTATGCGTGCAGTGTGTGCATTATTTTAAGAACTGCGGGTGTCATTCAAAGGAACCATCTGACAATTTGGGCAGATTGGTGCGGGAAACGTTGAGGTGTGCAGGGTCCCATTACTGTACGTGCAATGTGTCTGAACGGGGTTCCGGGTACAGTTATCAGCGAAGAACGCGCTCCTACACAAAATGCCTCAAATTCCCCTTCATTGATTAAAACAGAGCAAAAGACAGACAAGAAATCCAGGCTCACAGCTGTCTCCCTTTCAAAACACTTGCCCCCTCCCCCAAAAACTCCAAAATATATAAGCCTTTGCGATAAAATCGCAGTGAGCACCAACACATTATTAATGTATAATCTAAAAAGTGAAAACAGATTTTCAGTTGGAAAAAACTGAAGGAAAAAAATATAAATACCAAGAACACACTCCGTGTGTGCGGTGCACGCGCATCACCCCGTGGCCCCCGGTTCTCCTTTCACCCAAGGCAGCCTTGGCATCAAGACCTGCGGTCACGGACTCCCTCCCTCCCTCCGGCCCTTGTCGTCATCCTGGGAAGGGGCCGCTTTTCAACAGGGTTCGTTCTGGAGCTATTTTTAAGCACATATTTCATAACCTCAGAATGTATCCCGCGTTTAAGCTCATATTTCACAGCCTCAGAATGTATCCCGTGTCTAATCCGTTTTTCCTTTAATTGCTTGACAGGTTTGAAAGCTTTGAAACATACTTTACCCAGTTGAACTTTGTCGTTCTCCAACACGCACGTTCTGGAGAATATTAGATGTAACAAGCGCCCGACAAGCGCCTGACTTCCTGCTGGCATGAATGGTTCCTTATCTTCTTTATGGGGCCATCTGGACCCATAAAGAAGATCAGAAACCTTTTACGCCAGCAGTAAGTCAAGGAACACCGTCTGAAAAGGACAGGGCTTACAAAGAAAAAAGTACGTCACTAGGACATCTTCTCCAATGGCTAGCCACCGTTTTGCATGAATGGTGACGCCAGCCAATGGAGAAGAGGGGCGGGGCTTAACCTCGATAATAGAAAATATCCTACCTCATTAAATCTCGCCAGCCTGACTGCGCATGTGCGCAGTCTTTCACAGGCCGAGACCTAAATATGGGGGGACTGCAGAGGGGTCTCTTTTAAAGGATGGTTTCCCTCACCCACCTGTAGGTGGCATGGTTCATCATAGGGAATCTCCTCATACTGCGAACCTAGTCGCAGTGCGGGCTACAACCCCCTCTCTGAGAGGGAGGAGCTCAGGGATGTTTTGTCGATGTGATCAAGAGCTATTCTAAAACCTTCAGATGAGCCAAGCGTGGAGGGAGAGTAAAAGGAAAGTGCAAGTGAAGTTAAAACTAACTACCGGGTATGTCAGGGCAAGCTTTAATGGGACATACAGGGGTGAGGATTTAAAAAGTGTGGGCTATGGCAGGAGGATTCAACATGTCATGGTCTCTAACTGGGCAACATGTTTTAGACGAGATGCCCACGGTGGAGGTGACGTGGCTTTTTTCAGGACCAACTGAAAGTGCAAAAATAAGGTGAGTTGAACCACACATATCAAATGTTGTTGGTGGTTAGAAAAGGTTACAACCAGCTAGTAGGTTTTTGAACCAATCAAGAGTTCTGCTGGTCAGCATCGTCCCTGAAAAGAGACAAGTGTCACAAGTACAAAGTTTAACATTTCACACACACTCCTTAAATTAAGTGCCACGTGTATACATTATCTGAAAGAAACAGGTTAATGTTAGATTCCTTACCTTAGAATATCCCCACGCGTCAGACTGGATCCGGAAAGTTTTGCGTAGCAGTACCCCTGCGCGTTGGTAGGTGTCGTCTGCTGCTCCGTGTCCGTCGTCGGCGTCGGGATGACGTTGTCAGAGTACTTAGACGCCGCCCTCGCGCGCTGATGTCAGTTCTTCTTTCCGCGCCAGCAAGCGCAGATCCGGAATAAGCAGCACTTCTTAGTCAATTTTTGACTAACTTTTTCGATCTCTTTTGGATCCTTTTTCAAGTCGATACGACTCTCGGTGCCGATAGGGATGCCTGGGTTCAAACCCTGTGCCGACTGCAACCGCCTGATTTCGGTTACCGACCCCCACCGTCGATGCCTCTATTGCCTTGGGTCCAACCACGATGACAAGTCGTGCCCTGACTGCCGGGCCTTGACGTCGAAGGCTAGGCGGTAGCGTTCCCGTAAGCGCCTCGAGCTCCAGCAGTCGGCCCCGCGCCGTTCACGGTCCCGGAGGAGGTCGAGGAACCACAGGCATCGCAGCTTGGCGAGTCGACACCACTCGTCGGGCTCCAAGTCCTCAGGTAAGAGGCACAAGAAGTCGAAGAGACGACACCGCTCTTTCGGCGCTCGCGCGATGCGGCGGGGGGTTCGGGCTCCGCACGTGCCGCACCCAGCTCCATACCCACCGGTCCCTGGGCTGAACGCGACGCTGGAGATCAGCGCCTTCCTCGTGGCCCTGAGGAATCGCTCCCCTCCTACGGGCCCTGCGGAGGTGCCTCCGCGCCCCGTGGGTCCGTCTGGGTCCCCTAGCGGACCGGTGGCTCCGGCCTCGGCGCCATTGGGGGCTTCAGCCCTGGCGCCATCGACAACTCCAGTCCCGACGCCGCAGGGCCCCACTGGATCCGGGTCGCTGCTGGTCGACCTTACGACCCCTTCGCCGACCCCCAGGGTGTCGCCCTTGACGCCGTCCCCGGTCCCCCCCTCGGTCCTGACCCGGCATCGGACCGGCGTCGATCGACGCCGCATTCGACGCCGAGAGAGGAGCAATTCTTCTATGATCCAGCCCATCCTTTGGACCTGACTATCAGGAGATGGGGGGCGAGGAGGATTGGGAGGGGTCGGCCCCTCTGGCACGGGAGTGGCAGTCGTATCAGGACTGGGCAGTTGAGCTAGGGGAGGCCAGTGGTCTGGACACTTCGCCCGACACTGAATTTGTCTCCCCTCCTACCGTGGCTACAGAGGAGAGGGCTGCTTACAGCGTGGTGTTGATGAGGGCGGCCAAGGCCTGGGCTCTTGAGCTCCCTGTCGCAGCCATGAGGACTAACCTCCTCACTGAGGTCCTCAAACCGCAGGCATGCTCTTCGGAGCCTCTAGTTCTGTTTAATGAGGCCCTTACTGACGTTCTGTTGAGCACCTGGTCCAAGCCTGCTACAGGCCCCCCTGTAGATGGGAACGTGGCCAGATGCCACCGTCCGGCCCAGGGCGACCCTAGCTTCCTGTCCACCCACACCACCCCGAGAGCCTGGTTATCCAGGTCTCTAACTCCCAGACCACATTCTTGACTGCCCCTCCTGATCGGGAATCCAAAAGGTATGACCAGTTCGATAAGAAGCTGGTCTCCTCACTTAGTTTGGGGTTGTGGTCGGTCAACACCGCTTGCCTTTTGGGCAGTTACACCCACTCTCTGTGGGACACGGTTGCTGACGTGCTGCCAGACTGCCCGGAGGAGGTTCGGGCAAAATTCGCTCAAGCCCTTGCCGAAGGGCGAGATGCAGCACGGTACTCTATTCGATGTGGGCTGGATACCACGGACTCGCTAGGCAGGGCGATTTCCACAATGGTGGCGGTTCGCCGCTACGCCTGGCTGAGGTCCGCCAGCTTCTCGGCTGATATCCAGAACACACTCATGGACATGCCGTTTGATGGCCGTCGCTTCTTTGGCGACAAGGCAGACAGTGCGCTTGAGCTTTTCAAGGACTCCAGGGCTACGGCCAAGTCCTTGGACCTGTCGGGCCAGCGCTAGCAAACTTCTGCCTTTCGCTCCTTTCGTGGCCAAGGAAGGGGCGCCCCCTCCCGTCCTGCCAGCCACGGGCCGCAGACTACCATCCAGCGCGGCGGCGGACATGGTAACCGCCGTGGCGAGGCCAGTCCACATCCACCCCCGCAGCATCCGCCTCAAAGCCTTCCTAGTCCGAGCTTTCAGGCCCATTTGATGCCAGTGGGGGACAGGGTTCGCCATCACCACCTCCACTGGCGCACCATCGCATTGGGCAGGTGGGTGCTGCAAGTAGTCCGAAGGGGCTACTCCCTCCCCTTCGAGGTGACTCCTCCAGCCATGCCACCGCAGTACCACCGCTTGTCGGGGGATCACTTGCAACTTCTGCAAGAGGTAGTTACGGCCCTCATGGCCAAGGGGGCCATCAAGCGCGTTCTTGGGCCAGAAGTAGGGTGTGGTTGTTACTCCCACTACTTTCTGGTTCCCAAGAAGGGTAAAAGGGGCCTGCGCCATATCTTGGACCTGCGGAACGTCAACGGCTTCCTCCGGAAGGAGAAGTTCAAGATGCTGACTTTGGCTCAGGTCTTAGCTGCCCTAGACCCCGGAGACTGGATGGTAGCGTTGGACTTGCAGGAGCATATTTTCACATCCCCGTCCTGCCGGCCCACCGGCATTACCTGCGGTTCACGGTAGGCCAAGAGCACTTTGAGTTTACCGTGCTCCCCTTCGGCCTTACCAGCGCCCCTCGGGTGTTCACGAAAGTGATGCCAGTGGTCGCAGCTCATCTGCGCAGATTAGGGGTCTTCCCCTATCTCAATGACTGGTTGTTGAAGACGGGCTCGCCCAAGACAGTCGTCAGCCACCTCCAGACTACGGCCGACCTCCTGCACCTACTGGGGTTCTCCATCAATGTGCCGAAGTCACACCTGTGTCCCTCTCAGAAGCTCCTCTTCATCGGAGCGGTTCTGGATTCGGCACAGTTTTGGGTTTATCCTCCCGAACAGCGGGTTCGGGATATTCAGGCCCTGATTCCGATCTTTCAGCCTTTATCCCGAGTCTCGGTCAGGTTGGCGCTGCAGCTTCTGGGGCTAATGGCCTCCTGCATCCTTCTGGTGCATCACGCCAGGTGGCGGATGCGGGCTCTGCAGTAGGACCTGAAGTTTCAGTGGGCCCAGCATCAGGGCAACCTGTCCGACCATGTCCTGATCTCGGAGGGCACTGCGAGACAGTTGCAGTGGTGGCTCACGGACCGCGATTGGGTCAGCGGCAGATCTCTCTCCCTACCCCAACCGGAGAACGTAGTGGTGACGGATGCGTCCCTCCTGGGATGGGGGGGGCACATGGGAGAGAAGGAGATCAGAGGCCTCTGGTCTCCTGCAGAGTCTCGGCTCCATATCAACCTTCTGGAGCTGCGGGCGATCCGGCTTGCACTGAAAGCCTTCCTCCCCTCTGTCTAGGGAGGTGTAGTGCAAGTGTTCACGGACAACACCACCGCCATGTGGTACTGCAACAAACAGGGCGGGGTGGGGTCGTGGACCCTTTGTCAGGAGGCTCTGCGCCTCTGGCATTGGCTTGAACACCAGGGCGTGTCCCTGGTGGTTCAACACCTGGTAGGTTCCCTGAACGCCAAGGCGGACAAACTCAGCTGTCGGTGCATGATGGATCACGAATGGCGTCTCAACTCGGAAGTGGCGCAAGGTCTCTTTCAGCAGTGGGGAGAGCCTTGGTTAGATCTATTCGCCACAGAAGAGAACGCGCAATGTCATCAGTTCTGCGCGTTGGAATTTTCAAGGCAGCACTCGCTCGGAGACGCTTTTCGGCACGAGTGGAGCTGCGGTCTGTTGTATGCCTTTCCGCCTATACCACTTCTGCCCAGAGTGCTGAAGGAGGTCAGGCACGACCGGGCCAAGTCATCCTTGTGGCTCCGGACTGGGCACGAAGATACTGGTATCCCGAGCTACACAGCATGTCAGTCGATCCCCCGATTCGTCTGCCCCTTCAGGAGGACCTTCTGTCGCAGAAGCAGGGGACGGTCCTCCACCCAAACCTATCCAGTCTCCACCCTCATGCGTGGAGATTGAGCGGCGATAGTTGAGGCCATTTGACTTGCCTCCTGAAGTCTGTGATGTCATTCTGGTGTCCCTCCACCAAATCGGTATACGCCTGCAGGTGGAACAAATTTGTGGCATGGTGCACAGTAAAGGCTGTGGATCCTCTCTCTGACCCCCTTTCAGAGGTTCTCCTCTTCCTTCTTTCTCTTGCCCTGCACTCTTAAGGGCTACCTTTCTGCCTTCTTGAGGCTTCCTGATCAGCCTTCTCTTTTCAATTCCCCTGTTGTAAATAGATTCTTGAAGGGCATCACTCACATGTTTCCTCCTGTTCCTTTCGTGATGCCTCAGTGGGACTTGAACCTTGTTCTGACTTATTTGATGTGCGCTCCCTTCGAGCCACTTCACAATTGCCCTCTTCGTCTTCTTACTCTTAAGACTGCATTCCTGGTTGCCTTCACCTCTGCCAGGAGAGTGAGTGAGCTCCAGGCTCTATCCTCTAAGCCTCCTATTCTTTCTGTCCATCCGGACAAAGTTGTTTTGAGAACGCGTCCTTCTTTCCTGTCCAAGGTGGTTACAGCCTTTCACATCGGGCAGTCCTTCACCTTGCCCACCTTCTTTACGCCTCCGCATCCCTCGAAAGAGGAAGAGAGGCTCCACCGTCTGGACCCAAAACGTGCACTCTCATTCTATCTGGACCGCACACGCCAGTTCCTAGTGGACGACCAGCTCTTTGTTGGTTACGTGGGCGATAAGAAGGGACGGGCGGTGCACAAACAAACCATTTCTCGATGGGTCGTTTTGTGCATAAAGGCTTGTTATTCACTGGCTAAAAAGGAGCCTCCTGTGGGGCTGCCTGCCCATTCCACTCGGGCCACAGCGGCTACTACTGCCCTGGGTCGGGGAGTCCCCTTGCAGGACATCTGTCAGGCAGCTACGTGGGCCTCTCTGCACACGTTCGCTAGACACTACTGCCTGGACAGCCAAGTCCGGAGAGATGGCTTTTTCGGCCGTTCTGTTCTCCAGGACATTCTGGTGTGATCTTGGTTCGCAGACCCACCAGCGGGGTTGGTATTGCTGGGGTATCTATTCTAAGGTAAGGAATCTAACACTAACCTGTTTCTTTCAGAGACACAAGTTACCTACCTTCGGTAACGATATATCTGTAAGAAACAGTAGTTAGTGTTTCCTTACCGCCCCACCCATCCTCCCCGTTCTGCGAACCGATATCTAGGGTTAAGGTTCTTCCCTTTGAGGGCCCTAGTTTCATGGCACCAGTGTCGGTTTTTATCATGGCTCTGCGTTCTGGCGCGGAAAAGCTGTGTTTAAGAAATGATGTCAGCGCGCAAGGGCAGCGTCTAAGTACTCTGTCGTCATCCCGGTGCCGACGACGGACGCGGCGCTGCAAACGACGCCTACCGACGCACAGGGGTACTGCTACGCAAAACTTTCTGGATCCAGTCCGACGCCTGGGGATATTCTAAGGTAAGGAATCTAACACTAACTACTGTTTTTTACAGATATATCGTTACCCAAGGTAAGTAAGTTGTGCAACAGTGCAAATGTGGCTGTGCAAATTATATGGATAATCAATTGTGATGCTTACCGGATAGTCGGGTGAGCTAGTGGCGCCTTACCCTCGGCGCATGCATTTGAGGTGGTGTCCAAACCCTATAGTAGGAGTGCGGACAGAAAGGTTGACTGTAGCATGCAATCCGAATATATACACAGATATACAGCTGAATAAATGCTGAATGTGTATACTAATAGGCGCATATATCACAAAAAAAATCACAGTCGGTGATTTGAAGAGAGAAGTGTAATCAAACATGAAAAGGTCAAAAGAGCCTACAAGTAACTCTTAAATGTGGGGAGGGTTTGGCTTGTTGCCAATGAGTAGGTGGCATCCCGAGAGACTCCTGGAGGGCCGCCACCATCCAGACTCATCCTGATGATATTTTGACACCCCCAGGCCAAAACAGATATGGGGACCTGAACAGAAGCAGTCAGCATTACCTCTTTACTTGGGCAGTTTAATATCCAGATAAAGCTGCTGGAGGAATTTTCCAAAGACGCAAGCGAGCTGCATACTGGTGAAGCCAATATATAGGCTACCATGTGCCGATGACAGATGAACAAGTCTGGAAGGCATCGGCGATTAAATAAATGCCATTGATACTATCCCTCCTTGCTTCATCTCATACCCGTTTTAGTATTCAGTTCTCTCAAACAAGCCTTTCTAAACCCTTCTTGCCTTTGACTCTTCTCCTTCCACCTCCCCATTACTCATCCCAAACCCCCACCTACTGCTATGATGTCCATTTAAAAAAAAAAAAAACATTCTTGACCCTTCCCTCTTCTATCCCTCTACTATTCATTTTCAATCCAAATAACAAACTAACATGCCCACCGCTCAAATTAAATTTTATATTTCTCTAAACTAATTCACCACTAATCCTTTTTTGGTTCTGGAGTAGCGTGCTACTTGCCGAAAAGGGCCTCAACACCTTATCAGGAGTAGCATGTGCTATATAAATGCAAACCTTTCCCGCGTCGATCCCGCCACTATCCTTCTCAATCCAAATAACAGACTAACATATCCACCGCTCAAATTAATTTCATATTTCACTATACTAATTAACCACCAATCCTTATGGGTTCCAGATTGGCGCGCTACTCACCGAAAAAGCGATTTGACGCCCCGTCAGGGGTAGGAGGCGCTATGTAAAGGAAATTACAATACAATACTGGTGGGAACGAAGCTGGCAAACGTGAACATAAGAAAACAAAGCCATGCTTACATGATCTCCCTGACCGCATCGGATACAGCCCTGCCAAGTATCACGCATCAGAAGTTGGAATAACGCATGTTAGGCCGATCAGCGCTAGTATAGGACATCAGATTCAGCTCTGCTTAGCCTATAAACTCATTGTTTCCCTGGGGTCATAGCTATGGTCGGCCGATTTATTTATTGAATCTGCTGGTAGAACAGGACCTTGGAGCAGACGTGTGATTCGGGAAACACAAACAAGTACCACCAGCCTCTTTCTGAAACGTAAAGTGAAACAGTTGTGTGGGATCACGGTTGGGCTGCAGGCTGCTGCCCTTCATACAACTCATCTGTGTCTGAGAGCTCATTTTAACCCCTTCGCCGCGGCGTGAATTTTGCCGCCGTGTGGGGGGTGAGCACGTCGCCACTGTGCACGTGACGGAACCACGCCATCATGAGTCACGGGCGGCCTGTGCTCATGACGGCGTGGTTCCGTCATGGCCTCGCCCGCTCATTAATTCGCCCACACAGGCGGGGAATTAATGCCGCGTGGGCGGAGCGGCAGCCGCATGACGGAACCATGCCGTCATAAGCATACCCCGCCCGTGGGTCATGACAGCGTGGTTCCGTCATAAGCACGGAACGAGTTAAGGTCGACTGGGCTTAGAGCCGACAGACGGGTTCTTCTACTTTAACTAAAGTAATCCCGTGCTTATGTGTTTTTATTACTTTCTCATCTAACAGTAAACCGCAATTTACAACTAAAAATATTATAATGACAAAAATAAACTAGGGGGCATATTACCAACGATTAGCGATATTTATCGCTAACTAGGCTTAGCAACAAATTTTTTATCGCTAAGCGTCGCCGGAAATTATCGCTGAGATGACGTGCTATTAGCAACGTTTATCTCCAAAGCGATACATTTTCTGGCGATAGCGTGAATATCGCTGAGAATACAGCGATATTCACGCATTAGCGACAAAATGCTCTTAGCCATGTTATCCACCTCCCATTGGATAACATGGCTAAGAACTGGTCAGAGCAGGCGCTAGTTTTTGGCGATAGCGGGTATATATACGCCTGCCTTGCTAATAGGCGATAGCGACGTTAGCGACTGCTTTAAGCCGCTAACAGGTTGGGTACGCCCACTTTGCATGTCATTAGCGATAAATATCGCTGGCATGCAAAGCGGGACCCAAACCGCTCGCTATCGCCTATTAGCGACAGCTTGCTAATAGAGCGATAGAATTATCGCCGCTTAGCGGCCGAAAACGGCCGCTAAAACGGCGATAATTGCCTATCGCCCTGCTTGGTAATATGCCCCTAGGTTTGTAGTTATTCAGAACAGTGATACTTTTGAACCTGTCATAAAATGTGATGAAAGAAATTACATTAATTGGTGCACGACTGCCGCCTAGTGGTTTATTGTGTTCAGTAAATTCACGGCATAGATGCATACAATTAGTAGTTTCTGTGAGAATGTACAATTCAAATAATCTGTAGTACACATACCTGTCAACTCACACGTGCCACCGTGTGACACACGCTTTCGGCTCCCATCACATGGCGATGAACCGGTATCACACTCTGGCAGGGAAAACGAGCTGAAAACCACTGTAAATAGTGGTTTTCCAAGGCTTTGAACTGCTGACTTCCATTAAGGGGTGGGAAAACACCCCAAGACATCAGCACCAGCCCCAGCAAGATTTTATTCCCTACTTTTGGAGGGGGGAGGGGGCTGGAGAGGGCTCGGGGGTTCAAAAGGGCCTGTAAGGTACTCCTTGGGATGAAGCCTCGCCCCTTTCAAGGTGCCGTCCCCTCCTCACACAGTGAGATTGTTCTGCAAGTTGGCAGGTATGAGTACACCTAGGTCGAGGGCACATATTGCAACTGTAAATGATCATCCATTAAAAACCTCCCAAAAAGTATGTATGTTTTATATAAGGTCACATGCAAACGATCACTGTCTGAACTGTGGTAGACTAATTTTGGTTGCTGCAAATCTTTACACAATAGAATCTGCAATTCTACCATCACCCTACAACAGGTAGTGCCTTAGGAAGTCTAATCAGCCATTCTAATTAATATTAACGTCGCAATTACATTGCTAGGTTAATGACCTTCTGTTTCAGGGGTTTTAAAGCAGTTTCAAAATATTTTTAGAGTTTCTCCTTGTTCAAAGTGGTCTAATTCCTTAGACATATCGTTTTCCAGGGACTTTATTTCTTGCAAGAAAGTGTCACTCTAAAGGGCAAATTCACCAGTATCTCACGGAGCGCAGTGCAGCAGCTGCAAATGCTGCACTGCGTTGTGTGAGAAGAAAGAGCAGGATAGCTCCATATTTACAGAAATATGGCACTCTCTTCCCCTTTCCCTAGCATCGGTGCTGAAATGTGGGGCTGTGCAACAAGGAGACACCTTTGCGCCATAGTGCAAGGGTGTCTCCATGAGTCAAGCATAGGATTTGTACTGGAAGGATAACCCTTCCAGTACACAATACTAAGCTTAAATTAATTTTGTGTGCACCCCTGCAAAGTCGGAAAAATAGCATTTCTCCTTCATAGCTCCTGGTTCATGGGTGCGCTATTTTCAGACGCTATACCCTGTTTACTTTTTTAAGTAAATTGGGTTTAGCATCAGAAACCTTGGGCGGTTGCATGGGAATGCCCATGCATCACCCATTGTTCGCCCCTTGGGAGCAAAGTAATACAAAGCAGCAATATGCGCGGTTTGCATTACTTTCACGTTATTTCCAGCAGAAAGTAAATCAGAAAAGAAGATTTTGCACCGATTTGCATCACTTTTGAGACACAAACACAGCATAAAATCTTAATAAATCTGCCCCTAAGTAACAACCATTTTATATCAAATGTCTCTCATAAGTACACTGAAACCTTGAAAATGTCACACATATGCAATCTGAAAACTTGGCATCATAGCGATCGCCTGGAACTATCAGAACAGCTGAGCTGGAGATCAACAGGGAGCGACGGTGTGAACAGAGAGGTCATGTTAGGGAAATAAATCTTCCAACCCTCCTCAGAGCGATGCAAAGAAAACACAGACACCAGGCAGGCTCCAAAGCAGATGAAATGTATTTGCAGCTACCAATGCTAATTGGCATGCCAAGGCAGAAGGTAGATGCGCATCCCATTGTTACATCTTGGAACACGCTTCTTCTGCCCCGAGTCTGACTTTGTGGGCTGCTTATATATGTTAGCAAATGCTGTCACCAGCAGAAAACCCCAGATTTAGACATAGTCCATATAGAGGTAACACAGAAAATAGAATTGCCATGCAAGCATAAGACACAGTGTAAAATAAACGTATTGCAGTATAAGCAAACAAGGGAACATAAAATAGGTTGAGCTAAACTTGTAAGAAACGGGAGGCTTTCAGAGTGCCCTTTATGCCTTGAGTCAGGCTGGAATATATTTATAAAGGAGGGGGGAGCATAGTGGAGGACAGAGCAAGCAATTTGGTCAGAGACAGACAGCTAGCTCAATGGGTCTGAGATCGTGCAGGGGAAAATTATCATCGATTACACTATCTGGGTGAAGCATATATAGGGAAATATATATTTTTCCCACAATATCGCCCCTTTATGATAGCCATATCATATACCATTGTAAAAAATATATATATATATATATATATATATATATATATATATATATATATATATATATATATATATATATATATATACAAACAAATACTCCATTTGTGAAATGACGTACTCGAACGCTGAAGTTGCTGGTGCACGAAAGATTTATTTCTGGCAGGAAACAACGCGTTTCACCTTGCGGCTTGATCACGTTTCAGCCGTTAACCCAACACAGTATCCTTTTAATTCATTGTTAACAATAAAAATAGGACTAATCACCCAAAGTGTAAGTAAGCAGTGAAGCAGCATGGCAGCCATTGATCAGTAATTCAAAAATACAGCGTAAATACAACTTTTTCCGAAATTCGCTTTCTGGCATTATCAAAATGTATATACAATGCCCAAAACAAATTATAATCTCATATTATTCAGATTTGTATAATATAAACATGATTCGACTGATGTTACAATTATATATTACCACTTGTTTTATCAGTATACATCAATGCTAAAATGCCACATTTGAAGTATTTTGTGCTTAATTTGCAACGTATGTAGTCAGAAATGTATCGACTCCAGTGTAAACTTATACATTGACTCGCAAATATATTGTCCAGCGACTGACTCAATAAAGTTGACATATTCAAGTTTTCATATTGCATCGATGTTAGAAACATGTAGTGAATAGCGACAAAATAAAAGAAAATGCAGTTACCAAAATTAGTTTGCAAAGTTGCAATATTAAAATCCATGCCCCAGTGGGCGTTTATCCGATGGTATGAATGCATTATCTGTTTTTTCAAATTGAAACCATATTATGGCCAGACCAATACAAAAACCGTTAGATCAAAAAGTCCATGCCCTAGTGGGCGTTTACCCAAAAAAGATGTACATAATCCAACAGTTAAGTCTACCAAATTCGAATCCAAATGGACTAATATCATACCATCAGATTATAAAATTACAGCCAAAACATGTGTCGGATCCTCCTTTAGACAGAAAGCAAATTATTATTCTGCTGTCTTGCTGCTCACTGATTCAACAAATACCTAAAAAAGGTAAAAAATATAAAATCAGATACTTCAGAAAGCAACTACAGACAAACACATCATTCAGCTAGGTGTACAGCTAATTCTTCATTTGTGTTTAAACCATTTGGAGTCGTGCATTCAAAATCTTGACTCCAACTTTTGCAATGCCAGTTCTGTATTTCCACCTCGGATTCCCAGGTCTACCATATCTATGACCACCATCCGCAAAAGATTTTCGTTTTGGAAGTGATGGTCAAAGAAATGACGTGCTACAGGGTATTGATGGTTGTTATTTTTGATCGCCCTCAAGTGTTCTAACACTCTTTTTTTTGCCCTGTGTATAGTACTGCCTATGTACCACCGATCGCAAGGGCAAATGAGTACATAGACACAGAACACGGTGTTACAAGTCAACGATTTGCGTATGGTAAATTCTCTACCCGAGGTGGGAATAATCAAACTTTCACAATCCATACTTTTTCGGCAGGCTTTGCAGTTTTTACAACATCTAAAGCCACCTTTCCATTTTCTTGATTATTTGCTGGTCACCGAGTTGTGGCTTAGGTCATCTTTCAAAGATTTACATTTCCTAAATGTAATCTGAGGATTGGAATTTAAAAAGGGTTTAAGATGTTGGTCAGTTAGTAGGACATGCCAGGGTTTGTTAAGGATCTTTCTAACTTCATGGGCTTGTCCTGAAAATGTGGTAATGAATCTTACTTTATCATTATCCTCAGGTTCTCGATTGGGATTTAGCAATTCATTTCTGACAGTGGCATCCGCCCTGTTACATGCCTGTTTGTTTATTATATTCTTGTAAACTCGCTCTTTGAACCTGTTACACATGATTTCTTTTTCTAATTCGTAGGCAAAGTTAGTGCTGCAATTCCTCTTTGCCCGTAGCAGTTCTCCATACAGAATGCTGTCTACTAGGTTCCGAGGGTGCGCACTCCTGGCACTGAGAATACTGTTACCAGCACTTTTCTTTCGAAAAAGGCTGGTGTTTACATTTTGACCCTGAACTTCTACCTGAACATCAAGGAATTCAATGGAAGTTTTGTGAATGTGCTCAGTAAACACCAAATTCATTTTGTTGTTATTCAATTGCCTCACGAATCTCTTGGCCGAATCCTCACTCCCATTCCAAATCTTAAAAATGTCGTCAATGTACCTAAGCCACAGGACAACTTCGTAGTTGAACTCCTCAAGCTGCGTGGACACCTGATCCTCCCACCAGCCCATGAATAAATTCACGTAACTGGGGGCGAAACAGGTGCCCATCGCTGTGCCCTGTGACTGTCGGTACATCGTCTCATCAAAAATAAAAAAGTTGTTCGTTAGACCGAAATGGATCAATTCTGTCAACATTTTTGAATGGCCTAGTAGTAAGATGGATCTTGTCTTCAAAAAGTGTTGGACCACTGCCAGTCCTAGTTCATGGCGTATACAAGTATATAAGCTACTCACATCAAGAGTGACTAGCGTATATGTTGCTTCCCAATGGATGCCATCAATGATTTTTAAGAAATGGGTCGTATCTTTTAGATACGCAGGGAGGGCGATCACAAACGGTCTCAGCTAGTGATCAATATAGCGCGACGTGTTTTCCAACAGGGAGCCCATGGATGACATGATCGGTCTCCCTGGAGGATCGCTCGCATTTTTGTGGAGCTTGGGCAAAAGATATAGGATGGTGTGACGAGGGGGACCCGGATGCGGGCCCCCCTGGCCTGCCTAGTAATGTGTCTCCTCTCTTTCTTCAGCACACGGAGGCATGGAAAACCCCTGACGTCATCAGCGGCCGGCCCGAGATGACCACACTACGTCCCTGCACCTTTAACTGGGCGGAACCAGTCCTGGGACACACCCCCTACGCCGAGGTAAAACCCGTCCCAGAAACCACACAGGTGTGCGAGACACCCGGAGGAGCAGGAGGAGACTGGTGGCGAGAGTGGAGCGAGAGCGGAGGAGAGTGGTTATCGTGTGAGCAGGAGGAACGGAGGTCGGACGAGGAGGAGCAACAGGAAGATCGGAGGTCAGACAAGGAGGTCCAGCAGGAGGAGCGGAGGTCGGAGGAACCAAGGGCGGAGGTGCCGAGGCCAGAGATACCGGGAGACCGAGACGGCAGCTACACCATCAAGCCGGGAGGCCAACGGGAAAACGCTCCGCCCAGCCACACTTCCCGCGAAGTGTGGCTTGACCAGGTACGGTCAAGATTCAGCGGGTGGGCAGGCACTAGACGGAGCAAGCCTCCCTGAGAGCACACCCCCAAGCCCCTCCATAGCACAAATCCCCCCCCCTCACTGAACCCCTACACTCGGCGAGGGTATTGAAAGTGCACGTGTGAAGTCCTCACCCCTTTTTCCCTGCACTGAGTCCTCATACCAGGACAGTATCACTGAGACTTGTTTTGTTTTTCCTTGCCGGTACCGAGAGGACATCGAGACGGCGGAGAGACGGCCTACAACTCCCAGGAGGCAGTGGGAAAGGAGGACGGGAGCGGGAACCAACACGTCGGAAGAACCAGACACAGCACTCCCGTTCTACCGAGTGCCGGTTCAGAAACGTAGACTGTGCAAAGCAATAAAAGCCTCGTTACCCATAGCACCTGTGTCAGTCAATCTCTTCGAGAAACCTCCCGAAACCCCACAAGTGGTGGAGAATGCGGGCAGTGTAGCAGAGCCCATCCAGGACACAAAGATGGATGAAATGATACAGGCGCTTGTGAAGGGACAAGAACAGCTGGCCTGGGCGGTGGAACAACAACTCGCCGCCGCCCAACTGGACCGGGACACCTTCCGCAATACCCTAGTCACCCAGTTGGAGGGTATGCGAGTTACGGGCGACCCGGCCAGCCTGCACGTGAGAGAAAGCCGCCCCTCAACAACACCGCCGGGCATCTCCCTGCAGAAATACGTAGCCGGGGAGGATCCGGATGCGTTCCTAACCAATTTTGAGAGGGTGGCCTTGGCGTGTGGGTGGCCCGTGGAGAAATGGCCGTTCTTTTTGGCCCCATTGCTGTGCGGGGAGGCTCAGGCGGCCTATCAGGTGGCCAACGGAAACGGCCAGACCCCTTATGGACAGATTAAAACCATAATACTGGATCACCTGGGCCTGGACGCTGAAGCATATCGAGTGCGTTTCCGCAAGGAAAGGGGGCAGGCAGGCGACAATCCTAAGACCTTGTTCTTTCGCCTGAAAACAGCTGCAGATAAATGGCTAGCCCCAGCCACCAGCACCAAGGAACAGATAATGGATAGGATATACCTCGAGCAATATCTCGAAGCCCTCCCTTACGGAACCCAACGATGGCTTCGGCAGCACTCAAACCTGTCCACCGCCCAGGCCATGGAAATGGCTTCCACCTACGCCAGGGCGCAGCCGCGTCTCCACAACCCTGAGCCAGAAAAACCTACCAAGCCTCCTCCTAGGCCAGAGCGACGGATGAGAGTACCCCCGGGGCTCCCCCTCCCTCATCCCAGGCCGTCTGCACCAGAACAACCTCCCTTCCGGGGTCCTCAGTGTTTTGACTGCGGAATGTGGGGGCACATAGCTCGTCTATGCCCCCAGAAGCGGGCCCCGGAAGAACCCATGGACATCCACTACTTGCCAAAGACCGTCATGTATTCGGCGGTACTAGGAGGAGCCTACCACGTGAGTGTTGCTGTCAACGGGATGGTAGTGAGGGCTCTCCTAGACTCGGGGTGTAAGCAGTCTGTGATCCGGGGTTGCTACGTGAAGCCCCTTCAGGTAATGCCGGGGGCTGTAGTCTATATAAAATGTGTACATGGGGATGTGAAGGACTACCCAGTGGCGTTTCTCCCCCTTGGAGTAAAAGGAAAAGACACGATGGTTGTGAAAGTGGGGGTCCTGAATACCCTTCCAGAACCCCTGATCCTGGGTACTGACAATCCCCATTTTCTGGACCTCTTCAAAGACCGTATGCAAAGGGAGGGTAGAAACAAAACGACCGTCCCCGCCCTATTGGCTGCAGGACCCTGGGAGGGGGATAGGAGTTTCCGCTTTGCCCAGGCCAACGACACCTCACTGTTCAATGCCTGGGAACAGGCCCATAGCGAGACAGCCACCACGCCGGAGACGTACCCTCGCTTCTTAATAAAGGACGACCTCCTATACCGTCAAGTCAAGCAGGAAGACCCCATGCAGCTGCTTGTACCATCTTGTTTCCGAGAACAGATCATGTTTTATGCCCATACCCACTTGCTAGCCGGGCATATCGGGAGCGAGAAGACAACCCAAAACGTGCTCCGGAACTTTTATTGGCCAGGGATATATCACGATATCAAAGCACACTGCCAGACGTGTGATATATGTCAGAGGAAAAACACCCAGAGACCTGCAGCGATTCCACTGCAACCCCTGCCGATAATAGGAACCCCTTTCGAAAGGGTAGGCATGGACCTGATCGGTCCGTTACCCCCGACAAAAAAAGGACACAAATATGCACTGGTCATCGTGGATTACGCCACTCGTTTCCCGGAGGCGTTTCCCTTGAAAACACCCACCTCTCGTAACATAGCGGAGAAATTTATGGAGTTGTTCTCACAAGTGGGTTTCCCCAAGGAAATCCTTACGGACCAGGGGACCCCATTCATGTCTACGGTGATGAAGGAAGTATGCCAGCTGTTAGGACTGCACCAGATCAAGACCTCGGTATACCATCCCCAGACCGATGGCCTGGTAGAGCGCTATAACGGAACCCTAAAAGCCGTGTTAAAGAGAATGCTGGCCGTGAACAACACCGATTGGGACTCTCTCTTACCGCTGGCCCTCTACGTCATACGCGGTCAGAGACAAAGTAGTCTCGGGTGTTCTGCATTCGAGATGTTATATGGACGACAACCCAGGAGTCTCCTTGATATGACCAAAGAAGTCTGGGAGACCGAACAGACGGGGGAAGCCCGTACCCTGTTAGAATATAGCACTAACCTGAAGAACAAACTGGGAAAAATCAGGGAACTCGCTTTTACCAACCTCGAGAACAGCCAAACCCGTCAACAGGCACATTACGACAAAGGGAAGAGATGGAGAACTCTGCTGGTGGGCGACTGGGCCCTGGTACTGTTGCCCTCGACGGCGAAGAAGTTCCGGAACGAATGGCAGGGTCCCTATGAAGTCATCGAGACCATCGGGAAGACCACCTATCGCCTGCGACTCACCGGAAGGAAGACCCAGATTTTCCACATAAATCTATTGAAGAAGTGGCTGGGTCCGAAACCGGTGGCGGCCCACATGGCGACACCTGCAGCAACCTCCTCGGAAACCACGTTGGGGGATCTGGTGGTGAACGACGAACTGTTTGTGAACGAGCAGGCGGGGTTACAAGACACCCTTCGCCCTTTTGCTCCCATCTTTTCGGACCGTCCCGGCATGACCTCCCTGGCAGAACACCAGATCGAGACACCAGTCGGGACCACCGTCAAACAACGGCCATACCGGATACCCGCAGCCAAGAGGGAGGCCATAAGGAGAGAAGTGGACGAAATGTTGAAAATGGGCGTCATCAGACCATCCCGGAGTGAATGGTCCTCGCCCATAGTAATGGTGCCAAAACCAGATGGCAGTAGCCGTTTCTGTATGGACTTCCGGGCCTTGAACGCGGTATCCTCCTTTGACTCATATCCGATCCCTCGGATCGATGAACTTATCGAAAAACTAGGGGAAGCCAAGTACATCAGTACCCTAGACCTGACCAAAGGGTATTGGCAGGTGCCATTACGGGAAGAGGACAGGAAAAAGACAGCCTTCGCCACACCGGACGGCCTATTCGAATTTAATGTGCTGCCATTCGGCCTACATGGTGCCCCGGCCACCTTCCAGAGGCTGATGAATCGAGTATTACAGGGGCATCACCGATACAGCTCGGCCTACCTTGATGATATCATCATTTTTAGCCCGTCCTGGGAAGAGCACCTACAGCACCTACAGATCATACTCCAACAGCTGAAAGACGCCGGACTCCACGTAAACTCGAAGAAATCCCGGATTGGGTACCAGAAGGTCAAGTATCTAGGCTATCTCCTGGGACACGGGGCCATAGAGCCGCAAATAGAAAAAGTGAGGGCGATCGCTGACACCCCTTTTCCCAAAACCACCAAAGACATGCGAGCCTTCTTGGGGCTCGTCGGCTACTACCGGAGGTTCATACCATCATTTTCGGACGTGGCAGCACCCCTGACGGACACGTTGAAGAAACAGCACAAACGAGTGGACTACCACAGCCCCACCCCTGCCATGTGGAACGCCTTCCAAACTCTGAAGAAGGCCATCACGACGAGTCCGGTGTTGACATCCCCGGATTTCAATAAACCCTTCATCCTACACACGGACGCCTCGGACTTTGGCATCGGGGCAGTGTTGTTTCAAGACACTGGGGCGGGTGGAGAAAAACCCGTCCTATACATCAGCCGAAAGCTCTTTCCTCGTGAGATCCGTTATCCGACCATCGAAAAAGAGTGTCTCGCCATACGTTGGGCCATCGACAAACTGAGGTATTACCTGGAGGGGCGTCCGTTCGTGTTGTATACGGACCATGCCCCCCTGTTGTGGATGAGCAGGAACATTTCCAATAACCCTAGAGTCATGCGATGGTTCCTGGCCCTGCAACCGTTCCGCTTTCAGGTCCGCCACAGGAAGGGGTCCGATAACGTCAATGCGGACTTTCTGTCCAGGTTTCCTCTCCCCGATCGGGAGAATCCTAGGGGGGAGGTGTGTGACGAGGGGGACCCGGATGCGGGCCCCCCTGGCCTGCCTAGTAATGTGTCTCCTCTCTTTCTTCAGCACACGGAGGCATGGAAAACCCCTGACGTCATCAGCGGCCGGCCCAAGATGACCACACTACGTCCCTGCACCTTTAACTGGGCGGAACCAGTCCTGGGACACACCCCCTACGCCGAGGTAAAACCCGTCCCAGAAACCACACAGGTGTGCGAGACACCCGGAGGAGCAGGAGGAGACTGGTGGCGAGAGTGGAGCGAGAGCGGAGGAGAGTGGTTATCGTGTGAGCAGGAGGAACGGAGGTCGGACGAGGAGGAGCAACAGGAAGATCGGAGGTCAGACAAGGAGGTCCAGCAGGAGGAGCGGAGGTCGGAGGAACCAAGGGCGGAGGTGCCGAGGCCAGAGATACCGGGAGACCGAGACGGCAGCTACACCATCAAGCCGGGAGGCCAACGGGAAAACGCTCCGCCCAGCCACACTTCCCGCGAAGTGTGGCTTGACCAGGTACGGTCAAGATTCAAAGGGTGGGCAGGCACTAGACGGTGCAAGCCTCCCTGAGAGCACACCCCCAAGCCCCTCCATAGCACTAATACCCCCCCCTCACTGAACCCCTACACTCGGCGAGGGTATTGAAAGTGCACGTGTGAAGTCCTCACCCCTTTTTCCCTGCACTGAGTCCTCATACCAGGACAGTATCACTGAGACTTGTTTCTTTTTCCTTGCCGGTACCGAGAGGACATCGAGACGGCGGAGAGACGGCCTACAACTCCCAGGAGGCAGTGGGAAAGGAGGACGGGAGCGGGAACTAACACGTCGGAAGAACCAGACACAGCACTCCCGTTCTACCGAGTGCCGGTTCAGAAACGTAGACTGTGCAAAGCAATAAAAGCCTCGTTACCCATAGCACCTGTGTCAGTCAATCTCTTCGAGAAACCTCCCGAAACCCCACAGATGGGTATTTTCGGATGGTCACTTCTCAGATATTTGTACTCTTCCCATTCTAGTAGCCCTTTGTCTATGTATTCCTGAATTAGATTTTCAAAAGCTATGTTTGATTCTCTTATTTCCGAGGGGGTACAGATTTTATAGCAGGTGGTGTCTCCCAACTGTTATATATATATATATATATATATATATATATATATATGGTAGAAACATAAAAGTATCAATAAGGTACATATCTTTGAATGGCACTACACCATGTTTAAGTAACATGCATATATTGATGCGTAGACACACCTAATAGGTATTCATTATTCCATATAGACAAAATGATATACTAGTGCTCAATGCTCTTGTCATAAATCTATAGCCATTAATTCAAACGTTTCTTTGTGTGCTTCCTCTACGTCCTGTTGTGTTTTAAGATATCTGCGGGCTAGCACTTGCTCGATAGGAGGTGAAACTTTAACTGCAGACATTGAATGGATGCTTTTACTACACAATTGCTGTCCCATGGAGCTACAACACTGCAGACAACACAATAGTATCACTATTGTTATATAGGTACCCAGTAGTTCTAGAACTAAGCTCTTCAGCCATCCTGTTCGTAGCCAGGACCATAGCCAAAACCAATTATCAGAATCTGTCATTGTCTCTGCGACACTGAATATTTGAACCACATGCTTAATTTATGCCACATCCCTTGCTATGTTTCCACTACTATTTAAAAAATAACAGCAAGAGGAATTCAGTAAAACACATAGTCCTCCTTATTGTAGTGTCAGGAGGTCAAGTGTAATTCCATGTTGAATAGTCATGGCAGCCACTGAATTAATCCCCATCTGCAACTGTTGAAGTGCATTTCTTGTTGCATTGAGGAGTGACAACTGGACCTCCCTCTGTGGCGAGAGGTGCGGAGGACAGAGCGCTTGAAATCCCGCACTCGAGACAAATGACAAACAGGTCTGGGCCGGTTTGCTGGGACTTCGCCTACTCCTAAAGACCAAGCAAACGGGACTGAGACAAATCAGTTGCAGCAGCTGCCATACTGAAGGAATGATACTGGAGGTGTGAATTGGCAACATACCCAATACAGCAGTTGATAAAATACAGGACTCTGGAAACAGGCTGGATATCCATGGATATATGCCAAGATTAGAGGATGATATAGTCTGACCGGTGAACGCACATTGTGGCAGGCTACAGAAAAGAAACCCTTACTGCTTGCGTACTACAGTCCGTTTATTACAGTTTTGGAATTTGTAGATCTGCTCAGGCGTTTCTTGAGGACCAGTTCTAATAGGAGGGCATTGTCTCACTATCCAGGGGTGGGGTTGTTGTGGGCTTAGTCACATGTGGAAACCGCTGAAATGATTGAATGATGGAAGGGAGATGGAAATACAAATCTTTGAAGTGACCACCTTGATACAGAGTGCAAACATGGGTTAACGGTGATAGAAGTCCTATCTAATTACAAGACAGCAACATGGAGTGTTAGGGGCCTAAATAATACTGTATTAGCAGGGAGAAGGCGGGAGGGGCACAAACGCACACTTAAACAATTGCACTCATGCATTCACACACGCACGCACACACATCGATTCACAACACCGCTCCCATATATTCATGCATGCCCCAAACATTTTAAATAAAATCATACTTACCTGCACAGCTCTGCCTCAGATATCCCACAAAGATTTTACACTGGCAAGTATATTGGGGAGTAAGTGATACCTGGAGAGTGGAACACCCTCTGGCACAGGACTATTCCTTTTTTTAGTGCTGCGTGATCTACACGTCCGATTAGACACATTTTTAGGTCTCGCCTCTCAATGCGCATGCGCATTGAGCGAGACTATAGGGACTTAAACAAGGTTTACCTAGACTGGCGGTTTGATGCTGTGCCCGTGCACTTTTAGGTCAATGCGCAAGCGCATTGACCTAAAATGCGCGTGCACATCATCAAATCTCCATCTGTTCCCCAGCAGCACTCCTCCCACTCCTTTGAAGTGAAGCTTAGCTTCACTTCAAAGGCCCCTGCTACTTCACACTCGCCGCTCTCCCTGCTCCGCCCCGTGTCGCATTTCTCCTCCCCCCTCCCCACAGCAATGCCCTCCGTCTTGTTCTCTGGTACTTCCTTCTGTCTTTCTATTTCTGTCTCTCGCTCCTCAAACTTTGTCTCTCTGTGCCTCTCTCTGTTACTTCCTTCTGTCTTTCTATCCCTGTCTCTCGCTCCTCCAACCCTGTCTCTCGAGTCTCGATGCCTCTCTGTTACTTCCTTCTGTCTTTCTATTTCTGTCTCCCGCTCCTCAAACTCTGTCTCTCGATGCCTCTCTCTGTTACTTCCTTCTGTCTTTCTATCCCTGTCTCTCGCTCCTCCAACTCTTACTTCCCTTGTTCTTTTTCTCCAATTCTTTTTGCATGTCTTGCCCGTTTTCTCTCTCTCTCTTGTTACCTCCCCTTTCTACCTCTCTTTGTTTCTCTCTCTGCCCTTCTCTGTTTAACCCACCCAGGCCTCCGTTGCTCTCCATCTAAGCCTCTCTCTTCCAGCATTTTAAATTGTGCGTCGATGCAGTATCTTCTCCCACGGGTACATCGCCAGGCAGGAGTCAGCACGCGCCTCCCGGAACCCGAGGACGTCTCGTGACCATCTCTTTGCCTCATGATATAGTTGACATCGATATGCTTACAACAGGTTTCCTGGCAATACCATCTATTTCCAAATCTTCCTGAAATAAGATGGCATCCGCCTAGGCGCTGTATTGAACTGCATTGAAATTACAGTTATGTAGCGCTAGGCACCCTTGACTAGACGCGGAAGCGCTATATTTTGTGTTAGGAAAATGAAGCATGTGCCGTGCTGGTCAAGGTGGGTTAATGGCATTTTAATGGCAGCCGGTGTGTGACGAGTGTATGACCGGTCTCTGTTACAAACACCGATGTCGTGGTCCAAGTACATCCGCCCAGTGGGCACAGCCCGGGTGAGGAGGGGGTGGGCTTAGCTTGGCTCTGCGGCTGGGTTCTCTGTCTCACTTTATCAGGTACAACATTAAACCAGAGGAAACCCTACATTGTGGCACGGCTTCCAGCTGTCCTTAATCAGGCTTGCACCCTGCAATTCACTGCTCGCCACACCGCCCCCTCGAAAAATATTTCGGAGTAAACCCATAGCACAGTGGTCAGATTTCTATCCTTGTAATATAGATCTGCCCACATTTAATGCACACACGAGTGAACTTTTCTCACTGACATCTGTGGGTAGGTGTAGTTCCTTCCTCCATATGCAATCACCTCAAGTGCAATATTGTATGTATTTTATTTCACATATGTTAATGGGGTATCTGCCTTTTAGGAAACAACTGATTCATAAAATGATAATTTATTTTTCACTAAAACGTTTTAAGTGTATTAATGAGAAGGACTAATTAACAGACATAAAACACTTTATGTGAGATCTAGGCAAACACATGCGCAGAACAAAACTCTCAGCAACACCCAGGCTTCAGACAAGATCATACCTTTTTTGGAGACAAACCACTCCATCCCTAAAGGTTGCACTTTCTTCCTCAGTCCCATATCTGTTCTTTTCCCTTGTCTCTGAGCCTCTGTTTCATTTCTCCTGTTCCTCCTGAAGGCTTCGAGTTAATCTTACTACAGAGTGCAGAAAGTGCCGGGAAAACACTCAGCATAACTTAACTAAAAACACACACACACTCACTCAATAACTCCCTCATCTCTCCCTCCATCCCCCCTCCCTCCCTTTCTCCATCTTCCCTCTGTCTCTCGCCCACGCTCTCTTCTTCTTCCCTCTTTCTCTCTGTTCCACCCTCCCTCTTCTCCCTCCCACTTCCCTCTCTTCCCTCTATCTCCCACTCTTTCTACCACCCCTCTCTCTCCTTCCCTCCCTCTCTGCTCTCTTCCCACCCTCTCCCTCCTCTTCTCTCTCTCCCCTCTTCACACTCCCTCTTTCTCTCCCTCTTCCAGCGCTCTCCTCATCTTCTTTCTCTCCCACTACCCTCTCCCTCTTGCACTCCTCTCTCCCCCTCTCTCTTGAAATCCCCTCTCTCTGCCCCTTCCCTCTCTCTTGCACTCCCCTCTCTCTCTCCTTCCCCCTCTCTTTTGCACTCCCCCTTCCCTCTCTCTCTCTCTCTTGCACTCCCCTCTCTCTCTCTTTCCCTTCCCTCTCTCTCTTGCACCCCCTCTCCCTCCCCTTCCCTCTCTCGCTTGCACTCCCCTCTCTCTCCCTTCCTTCTCTCTCTTGCACTCCCCTCTCTCTCCCCCTTCCCTCTCTCTCCCCTTCCCTCTCTCTCCCCCTTCCCTCTCTCTCCCCTTCCCTCTCTCTCTTTCACTCCCCTCTCTCTCTCCCTCTTCCCTCTTTCTTGCACTCCCCTCTCCGCCCTCTCTCTTGTACTCCCCTCTCTCTTGCACTCCCCTCTCTCTCTCTCTCCCTCTTGCACTCCCCTCTCTCTCCCTCTCTCTTGCACCCCCTCTCTCTCCCTCTCCCCCTTGCACTCCCCTCTCTCTTGCACCCCCCTCTCTCCCCCTCTCTCTCTCTCTTGCACCCCCTCTCCCCCTTCCCTTTCTCTCTTGAACTCCCCTCTCTCTCCCCTTCCCTCTCTCTCTTGAACTCTGCTCTCTCTCCCCCTTCCCTCTCTCTCTTGCACTCCCCTATCTCTCCCTTCCCTCTCTTGCACTCCCCTCTCTCTCCCTCTCCCCCTCTCTCTCTTGTTTGAAGTGTCACTCACATTCTAATCACCCCACAATATATATCGAGAGGGGCAGTGTTTCTGCCTTCTTCAGCCATTGCCTTACTTAATGTCAATGAACCCACACCACACAATTACACTCCACACAATACCACTCAGTGCCACATAATTATATTGTACATAATTACACTGCGCTCAACGCAACATACACTCCAAATACCACTGAGTGCCACATAATTACACACCACATAATTACACTCTACTGAATGCAACACACACTCCACACAATACCACTCAGTGCCACATACTTATATGCTACATAATTACAATGCAACATACACTCCAAACAATACCACTCAGTGCCACATACTTATATGCTACATAATTACAATGCAACATACACTCCAAACAATACCACTCAGTGCCACATAATTACACGCCACACAATTACACTGCACTCAATGCAACATACACTCCAAATACCACTCAGTGCCACATAATTACACACCACATAATTACACTTGACTGAATGCAACACACTCCTCATAATACCACTCAGTGCCACATAATTACACGCAACATAATTACACTCTACTCAATGCAACATACACTCCAAATACCACTCAGTGCCACATAATTACACCCCACATAATTACACAGCACTCAATGCAACATACACTCCAAATCCCACTCAGTGCCACATAATTACAATCCACATAATTACACTGCACTCAATGCAACATACACTCCAAATACCACTCAGTGCCATATAATTGCACGCCACATAATTACACTGCACTCAATGCAACATACACTCCAAATCCCACTGAGTGCCACATAATTACACGCCACATAATTACACTGCACTCAATGCAACATACACTCCAAATACCACTCAGTGCCACATAATTACACGCCACATAATTACACTACGCTCAATGCAACATACACTCCAAATACCACTCAGTGCTACAACGCATATTGTGTTACAATAGGTGTCACATTTGCGAAAGATAAAACTATTGGCATTGTAAATAACAAAGCTATTAATTTTTTAAACATTGTGATTTGTCAGATCAATACATGTAAGACAGGGGAAAACTAAACATGTACTTTACTAATGCTATAGATGTCACATTTGATAATTTTATAACTATTGGCATTTATAATAACAAAAAAAAACTTTTATAATTTGCACAACATAAAAAAAATGTAAATAATATTTAAATTTACCACACCAAAAACTCAAACTTTTCTATTGCGAGACCTATTGCATTTCCAATGCTTGTTATGTGCAGCAAATATGCATGCAAGATGGCAAACATGAATATCTCACCTGATCTCTATTTGATCTTCATACCCTTATGTTAACACTGATCTGGGATAAAATACACACTGTAATATCCGAGCTGGAAGCTGAAAGTTGAGGCGCTATAGGATCAAGTCTTTAAACAGACAATAGGGGAAGGCATGCAGAACCTAGTTTGCAGGTCCTGGGGGCTCAGCATCCTCAGCCGTGATAGAGTGGGAGGCCTTTAATGTTGTAGTCTGTGGTCCATAAAGCATTTGTCCAGGATGTCAACTATCAAGAACAGACCCTCTGAGAAGTGGAAAACAAAAAGCTGGGGCACCCTGAGAAGCAGGTAGAGTTATTACGTGTGAAAGATTAACTGACCAAGCACATACAATGGCTCAGCTGTTTTGATTATAAGGAATATTTTGTTTGGGCACATGATGAATGGGATTAGGCAGGATCCCTTTTAGCCTGGCTGGCTAATCCACATAAACGGGGCTCACAAATACTTGGTCTTAAAAACGAATAGGGTGTGAGAGTGCATACGCAATTAGAGATAAGTAATGTGTTCACATGACACTACAACACCCTATACACTAGTGGGTGTAAAGCTACCAAACCTACATTATTAGAGTTCTAGGATGAAGGGCTTGACCACATTGGGAAGGACTAAACCATGCCAGATATTAAAGCAACAATAATGGGAAGGCACCAGGTTCTGACGACCTGCCAGCTAAATGTTATATGACCTACATTGCACAACTGGCTCCAAGGTTATAAATGGTTTAAGAGGCCTGGGAAATGGGGTCCCTCCCGCACAAGTCAAGAAAAGCTATAGTTTTTCTCCTACAAAAACCAGACAGAGACCAAGAAGTTATTACAACTTCTGTAGTAGGGGATCTCTGTGTATAGTCATAATCTAGTGAATAGTCCCGCCCATGTGCGTGGACCCCGGAGCAATCAAAAATAATCTCTTCAAGTGTCGAAAAATGCAGACCTGCACAGACACTTAAGAGAGAATTAAAGACAGATAATGCAGCCTATAACCCAGGCTACACTGTCCAATACTTCAACTAGAAATTCCACCAAAAAAATCCACAAAACAGCAAAGCCTGTACAGTTTTCCCTTGCTTCAGCAGCAAAAACCCTCTGGAATGATAGAGAGGAGGATCTGGACAGACAAGCCCCATAGGCTGCCATTATGTGGCTCAGAACAGGATACTGTGCCTTTAAGGGAACTTTCCAGAACTTCACAGTATCCCAGAATGCACTGCAGGTCCCTTTTACTTTCAGTTCTTGTTTCCGGCTCCTGCAAGCAGGACCCTGGAGCATTGAGCTCTCCCTTTTCAAGGGTTTATTGGTGATTTTTCACTATTAATTTCGTTTTGAGTGCTTCTAAAGTACTTTAGTGCTGTTCTTCTTGGGTTTTGCTCCTTTTTGATGTCAAATATGCCTGCATTATTTGACAAATGCCCGGAGTGCTCCAGGAAGAAGGCCAAATCGGATTCCCATGAGGTGTGTATCCTCTGCCTTCCCTCTTCCCATGTCCCAGCGGAGTGTGAGATTTGTCAAGGCTTCTCTGGCAGGACCCTGAAGGAAAGAAAGAAGATCAGGCTTCAGGGACTCGAGGAAAGAAGGCTGAAGGCACAAGGTGGGTCTGGAGGTGCTCCTTCTACCCATGCTGTGGCCTCTGGGGGGCTCCCCAGGGGCAGGAAGACCAGCAAATGTGCCCACTCTCTGTCTGGGTCGATTGCAGAGACCACGACGTCGAGAGAAATGACTGCGGTCTGTTCCCCGTCCCCCCAGGGCTCTGGGGCGAAGCGCCGTCGGCGCTCGACGTCGAGGGATGTGCACAGACCGCCGTCGAAGTCTCCGGTGACGATTTTGTCGTCATCCTCGTCGGTCTCGACGTCGAGTGATCGACGTCGAAGGGCCCGGCGTCGGCGCTCGCCGTCGAAGCGACACCGCGGTTCGCGAAGAGGAGGAGAACATCGTCGTCGAGGGGATCCTCGTTGTCGAGGAGTGGTCCGACATCGAGGCAGAAGAGGTCGCCGTCGAGGCGGAAGAGGTCCCCGTCGAGGCGGTCGAGGTCGCCGGCGAGGCGGTCGAGGTCGACGTCGCGGCGGAAGAGGTCGCCGTCGAGGCGTAAGAGGTCGCCGTCAAGGCGCAAGAGGTCGCCGTCGAGGCACAAGAGGTCGTCATCGAGACACGAGAGGTCGACGTCGAGGCGTACGAAGTCGACGTCGAGGCATGGACGACGGTCAACGTCGAGGAAAAGACGCTCGACGTCGAGGGGCCGACGCTCGCTGTCTGGTCACCGTTCTTCGACGTCGAAGAAGCGGGAGAGGAGGCCTGATGCCATGGGGGGCTCTCCGACGCCCCAGGCTGGTGGTGGATCACCGGGATCGGTGTATTCCGAGGTGTATACGCCTTCGCAGGTTAAGCCTCCGCCGCCATTGCCGAGGGGTCCCCCTCCGAGGGTTCCTACCCCTCCGCCTTTGCCTCCGCTTCCGCAAACCATATCTCAACTTCAGGTGCCACTGAAGCCTCCTCCGGTGCCTCCGAGGTCGTTTTCGTTGCCCAGGTTTCCGACGCCTCCCAAGGGGACTCCTAAGCCGCAAGCCCCGGCCAAACCTAAGACACCCACGCCGGTGGAACCGGCGGATCGCCCGAGGCCTAGGAAGTCAAGATCACGCTCCGGACGGAGAGGAAGATCTAGGAGTCGGCGCAGATCCTCCACTAGATCTAGGCGCCGCCATAGGAGGCGAGGGTCCAGGTCCCGCACGGACTCCTCCAGGACACGGTCCTATTCGCCGACCTTGTCGGATTTCCCGGGGACAAGGGTGTCTCCGGTGGACGACATCAGCACGTTCCAGGAGGTTCTCCTGCGGGGGGCTACGAAATTGGGCATCACGGTGACGGCTCCTACACCTACTACGATCTGTGATATTCGAGACACTTCACAAGAAGCATCTGTCTCGCCCTCTGCTGCCATTGGTGCCAGGGCTGGTCGAACCTGCGGAGGAGCTGTTTCTTACGCCTGCGGTGGTGAAGGCCGCTCCCTCCCGACTTCTGAAGAAGTACAGAGCACCTGATTCGGACCCGGCCTTCCTGCGGATGGACCCAGTACCCAACTCAGTTATTGTGACGGCGGCCAGGAAGTTACACTCTACCTCCCCGTCCTCCACCGTGCCGCCTGATAAGGAAAGCCGATGGATTGATTCGGCTGGGCGGAAGGCTTGTGGAACTTCTTCCACGACCATGAAAGCCTCCAGCGATTCGGCTTTGCTGGGGCGGTACAGCCGTGCCCTGTGGGACTCCCTGGAACAGTTCACGGACCTTCTGCCATGAGACAAGAAGGAGGACTTCCTAGAAATACTTAAGGAAGGGATGCTGGTTTCAAACCAGGTCATCAGCGCGGCTGCGGATATCTCGCTGTTGGCAGCCCATGGTTACTGTCACGGGATCAACCAGCGCCGCCATGCTTGGCTCAGGCTCACGTCACTCAAGCCGGAGGCCCAGCAGCGGGTGGCCAATCTGCCCTTTTCCGGAGAGACACTGTTTGGAAAACATGCCGATGATGAGATGGCCCGCATGAAGGCGGAGGCGGATTCCCTGACGGCTGTGGGCTTGGAAAAGCCCAAAGAAAAGAAGTCCTACCGCCCGTTCAAGAGACGGTTCGGTGCACAGGGGAAAGGATGAAGACAGTCTTCGGGACAGCAGCAGCAACAACAGCAGCAGTTCCGGAGATCCTTCCAAAAGCGCCAGAAGGGTAGAGGTGGACAACAGTCCTCTACGGCTAACAAAGGCCCGGCCGGGTCTCGACCCTGAGCTGTTACTTCCCCTTCATCCGTTACCCGCTCCGGTGGGGGGAAGCGTTCAACTTTTTCTGGCAGAGTGGAGAAAAATTACTCAGGACAAGTGGGTGCTGAATATTGTTTGCAATGGATACAGTCTTCGGTTCATCAGCCCTCCTCCATCGATTCCTCCGGTCAGCTCGCAGTATCAACTGCGCGAGCTCCAGGCGGAGGCCAATATCCTGTTAAGGAAAAGGGCGATAGAAGACGTACCTCTGTCTCAAAGAGGAAGAGGTCTGTACTCCCGGTTCTTTCTGGTCCGCAAGAAGGACAAGAATGAGTTCAGGCCCATTCTGGACTTGCGACAGGCGAACAAATGGATTCGCAGAGAGAAGTTTCGCATGCTGTCGTTGCATCAGATTTATCCTCAGTTGCAACAGGGAGACTGGCTATGTGCAATAGACCTACAGGATGCGTACTTCCATGTGCCCATTGCACAAAACACAGGAAGTTCCTGCGATTTCAAGTCGGCACCAATCACTATCAGTACACAGTACTTCCGTTCGGGCTGAAGTCTGCGCCCAGGACTTTCTCGAAGTGCATGGCAGTGGTAGCGGCACACCTGAGGAAGAGCAAGGTGTTTGTCTACCCGTACCTGGACGATTGGTTGATCAAGGCCTCCTCCTTCTCGGAAGCTCAAGCACACTTCCAGAAGACGTGCGTTCTCTTGAAGAAGCTGGGGTTGCACATCAACATGTCCAAGTCTGTCCCGACTCCGGTCCAGTGCATTCAGTACTTGGGGGCCACCATCGATACGAGGTCAGCAAGCGTGTTTCCTTCGGAGGAGCGACGATTATCGCTTCGTCGGAAGGCTCAGGCTCTTCTGACCACTCCTTCTACAACAGTGAGGACGGTGACTTCTCTACTGGGATCGATGGCCTCTTGTATCTTCCTGACGCCACATGCGCGGTTGCACATGAGACCACTGCAGGAGTGCTTGGAGGATCAGTGGGACCAGAGGAGAGGATCTTGGGACGACAGGATACGACTGTCTCTGCATGCTCTTCAGTCTCCAAAGTGGTGGTGTTCAGCGGAGAATCTCCTCAGAGGGGTTCCCTTCCACAAGGACATTCCCACTCAGACTATCGTGACGGATGCGTCTCTCCAGGGCTGGGGAGCGCATTCCGGAGACTTACAGATTCGAAGGAACGTGGTCCCTGACGGAGTCCACGTACCACATCAATTTCCTGGAACTCAGAGCTGTTCACTTGGCACTGAAGGCCTTTCACCCGTCCTTTCAGACCAACTCTCTGCTTGTACAGACGGACAATACGACCACCATGTATTACCTCAACAAGCAGGGGGGCTCGAGATCGCGCACCCTGACGCAGGAGGCGCAGGCGATCTGGCACTGGCTTCTGGCCCGAGGACTGACGATAACGGCTATCCATCTGCCAGGTGTGCAGAATGTTCAGGCAGACGCACTGAGCAGACTGATTCAGGAAAACCACGAATGGGTCATAAACGACGAAGTACTAGGAGAAGTCTTCGCAAGGTGGGGGACTCCAGACGTAGATCTGTTCGCCACCACAGGAAACAGCAAATGCCGAGACTTCGCTTCCAGGTACTACCAGCCGGGGACGCTGGGTAATGCGTTATGGATCAACTGGTCGACTAGCTTTCTGTACGCTTTTCCACCCATTCCCCTGATTCCGACGGTTCTCATCAAGTTGTCCCAGTCCAGGGCGCGGATGATACTGATTGCCCCGGAATGGCCCAGACAGTGGTGGTTCACGGACCTGCTTCACCGGTCTCTCCTTCCTCACATGAAGCTGCCGTGCAGGCCGGACCTTCTCACGAAGTTCGGGAGGCGGATGTTGCACCCCAACCTCTCGTCTTTGAGTTTGGCGGCATGGCTCCTGAGATAGTGCAATATGGCCATCTTAATCTCCCGGAAGATTGCATGAACATACTGAAGGAGGCTAAGCAACCTTCCACTAGGACTTCTTATGCTTACAAGTGGAAGAGGTTTTGCATCTGGTGCAAGTCCAAGAACTATGACCCGACGACATGTAAGGAAGATGTCATCCTTCCATATCTTCTACATCTGGCGCAGTCTGGCCTTAATGTCCATTCCATTAGGTTCATCTGGCTGCATTGACTGCCTACAGGAAATGCCCTTCACAGACTTCCTTCTTCCAGATCCCTGTGATCAAAGACTTTTTGGAAGGCTTGAAGAAAGTGTTCCCTCCTGTCAGGCTTCCTTCGCCTTCATGGGAATTGAATGTGGTGCTGTCCAGACTGATGAAGGAGCCTTTTGAGCCTATTCATAAGGCTTCGTTGCAGCACCTGTCCTGGAAGGCGGCGTTCCTCGTGGCCATTACATCGGCCCGCAGGGTGAGTGAAATTCAGGCGTTGTGTTGCCAAGAACCTTATACTGTATTTCATGCTGCTAAGGTTGTTATGCGTACTCACCCTAAGTTTCTTCCCAAGGTTATTTCTGATTTTCATGTCAACCAGACTATAACTTTGCCTACGTTTTTTCAGAATCCTTCATCTCCAGCGGAAAGGTCTTTACATTCCCTGGATGTTCGGAGGGTGTTGAAATTTTATCTGGATAAAACCAAAGATATTCGTAGGTCGGACCAATTGTTTATCAATTATGGATCAGTCAGGACAGGTCTTGCTACCTCTAAGCAGTCCATCACGAGGTGGATTGTGTCCTGCATACAATTGTGTTACCAAAAAGCTAATAAGACCTTAGGGGGTAAACCTAAGGCTCATTCCACCAGGGGCAAAGCGGCCACGACTGCTTTGCTCCGTAATGTTCCAATTGCAGAAATCTGCAAGGCGGCCACTTGGAAGTCGGTTCATACCTTTGCTAAGCATTACTGCCTGGACACTGATGCCAGAGCAGACGCTCAGGTTGGGCAGGCTTCGCTGCGAAATCTGTTCGCACAATTGTGGTGTTATTTCTCGTTTCTCCACCGCCGCTTTGGTGTGGGGATGGGCTTGCCATTCTATTCACTAGATTATGACTATACACAGAGATCCCCTACTACAGAAGGAGTAGTTTCTGTCCTGTAACTCCAGTTCTGTAGTAGGGGTATCTCTGTTATAGTCATAAGCGCCCGCCCTCCTCCCCGGTGGAGAGAGATATTCATGTAAGGAATGCTACAGGTCTGGCGTGTTACGCCTTCAAAAAGAACTGAAAGTAAAAGGGACCTGCAGTGCATTCTGGGATACTGTGAAGTTCTGGAAAGTTCTCTTAAAGGCACAGTATCCTGTTCTGAGCCACATAATGGCAGCCTATGGGGCTTGTCTGTCCAGATTCTCCTCTCTATCATTCCAGAGGGTTTTTGCTGCTGAAGCAAGGGAAAACTGTACAGGCTTTGCTGTTTTGTGGATTTTTTTGGTGGAATTTCTAGTTGAAGTACTGGACAGTGTAGCCTGGGTTATAGGCTGCATTATCTGTCTTTAATTCTCTCTTAAGTGTCTGTGCAGGTCAGCATTTTTCGACACTTGAAGAGATTATTTTTGATTGCTCCGGGGTCCACGCACATGGGCGGGACTATTCACTAGATTATGACTATAACAGAGATACCCCTACTACAGAACTGGAGTTACAGGACAGAAACTACTCCTTATCAACCACTGTTGATGCTAAATATGGACTTTAAAATTTTAAACAAGGTGCTTGACACAAGATTACTACTACATATGTGACGCCTTGAACATTCTGATCAATCCAGATTCCTACCTGGCTGAAACACAGCACTAAACATGTGCAGACTCATAAATCTATTAAGTGACGCATCAGATGCTCATACTGAGGGGCAGATTTACAAGCCCCTTACGACACTTTTATGCCGCTGTTGCGTTACTTTTGTGATGCAGTGGTGGCGTAAACCATGCGCCACGTTGTGCCTTATTTACAACGTGACGCATCTAGGTAGATGCGTTACGTTGTAAAGCCCTGCACCACATGAAACCTGCGTCAGGTTTCATGTGGGCGTTCCGGCGGAGGGTGGGCGTTCCGGCGCCGGAACGCAACGTAAAAGTAACGCAGTGAAATCTACAAGATTTCACAGAGTCACTTTTACGGCCATGTTGCGTCAAAACCCTGCGCCTGCTTGAAGCAGGCATAAGGCTTGACGCACCATGTTGGACATAGGCAGGGTTGGAAAAGTGCTGGAGTTGCGTCACGCCTGGAACGCAACTCCAGCACTGCGCCAACCTTACGCCAGCAGATGCGACACGCATCTGTTTATCCTTGCGCCATGATGCGGCGCATTGTAAATGCGGTGCATCTGCGGTGGCGTAAGGGTAAACTTGCGTGACGCATCTTTCCTGGTGCATCCCTGCTGATTTGCAGGGATGCGCCAGGAAACGTAAATCTGCCCGAGTCTATAATGATGACAATAGATGTCAGAAAAAGCTTTCAACACTTTAGAAATCGACTTAGCCTGGGACAGGGGTTAGAATAATAGAATAGGCTCTTATATTCTCGGGCCACTGCTAGGGTCAATATAGGTCGAATAGTATCGGAGAGATACTCAGTGGAAAGGGATACGAGACGGGGGTGTCCACTGATTCCCCTGTTCTTTGCTATGGCAGTTGAGCCACTAGAATACAAGGCGAGATTAGGGTCCACATACGCAGGCATATTAGTAGATGGCACAACGTACTGTATACCCCTCTGAGCTGATGACACGTTATTCCTTTAAAAGAAGTGAGACACTACAAATGTAATAGATTCGGGGCTATTTCAGGATTACACATAAACTGGCAGAAAACAAGTATCTTAGTCATAGATGATTCAACGCCTGATTATAATGCATTAAACTAGGAGCCAATAGCTTTGAAATATTTAGGTGTATAAATATATTTAAAAGAGGCATAAAGTCTTGTTAAATGGTAACAGTAGCTCTGATGAAGTTGGCCCTGGCTGAAGAATTTCAGTCAAAAAAATGGCTTTGGTCTCCAGAGTAGGCGGTTGCTTGTCTAGCACTTCAGCTGCTGTTTGCATTACTACAACAAAAGAGACACTTTCTTCGGTTGGTGCACCCGGGCCATATTACACAAAGTGCCCTGAGTGCGCAACGGGCGTTTGATCCTGCTTTGCGTGCCAACAGGGCACTTTGGTATTACAGAACAGACACTTGTATGGCCCCTTCTGTAATACAGATAGAGCTAGCGCTATCATCAGAGGTCATTCCCTCATTTGCAAATGTGGATTTCTCAATGCCTCTGCGCCCCTGCCATACTATAGACGCAGGTGCAAAGGCTAAGAAGCCATCAGAAGACACACTGACAGTGCACAACAAAAAGATGGTGCACTATCAGTGCGCCTCCTAATGGTAGCCCTCTAGCGAGGATGACGGGGGCCGTGTGGACCCCCTAGACATCTCCTTGCAGGCAGGTGTAGTCACTACTGCACCCACCTGGAGAGGGGATATTTTACCCCTCTTAAAAGTGCAGGCGGATTGCCACCTGCACAGTGAAAAATGGCACATACAAGGAAAATGTGCCGCATGTGCAAGACGGCCCTATGTGATAAGTCCAGCCTCTCATTTTCTTGTGCGGTATTTAGCCCACAGATATTTTGTAAGTTTAAATACAACCCTACATCAGTGTAATGAAGGGGGAGTAGATTGTCTGCCTCCCCCTTATCATCAGTGCCATGAGGGGCATTAGGTATGCTATGGACAGTATTGGAATCAGAACTAAAGAGGGCCTCTATCCTCTGATACTACTGACATCGTGAGACCTAGGCTTAAGGTCTGGCTGTACCACTAATGGTTGTGCCCCAGTGCAACATAGACCAGCCATGGGCCAATGTCGGTTCAGGGTCAGACACTGGTGTCGCGATTGGATGCAGCCCTGGGATCATGGAGTCTATGTCGCCATGGCATGTAGTAACTGGCAATGACCCTAGGACTGGAGTGGAAGTCTGGACCGGCTTCAGTATCGGCCCAGGATGGGTCTTGAAGGGTGGGCACAGGCAAACAACTAGTGGGCCTTAGTAGCTCTGACGAAGCCAGTAGCATCTAGAATTTTTTTAGCATGGTCTCCTCAAACTCCGCTGTTTGCTTTGGGGTCGACAATGGCTTGGGGACTTTGATGTGTGCTAGGACCAAATGAGGGACAGCTCGAAGTCTTATGGCACCTTTTAACTTCATCTTACCACAAGACTTTGAGCCAGAACAAAACTTCACTCAGGACCGACTTTTTGACCGTGACCAAGAAAGGCTGGTGACATGGAGTTGGACCTCAGTTTCAAACACGTCCTGTTCTCTTGCGTGGCGACGTAAAGCTTCACCTTCAACTCCCTGATTGCCTTTGGGTGCATATGGGCACAATTGTGTTGTGACTGAACACACACACATTGTGTGGGTACTTGACCGACATCTGTTTCCTACAGTCAATGCACTGCTTGAATACTGTTATTCTCAGAGGAGACATCTTCCCTACGCACAGTGACAAGCTTTGGAGTTGTCAGAAAATCAACAAGTTGGAGCTGAGCTCCAGATCCTCATCGAAAGGCATACAAAGAAAGAAACTGACATCAACATGCTGGGCTGGCACTTATATGCAGAGCTGCTCTGCCACCGCTAGGGTGGATTGAAGTAATTGCAGGGCCATATGGTGCCACCTACGGCACATGGGGAGCACTGCTGAGAAAAACTCCAGATCCAGTTTAGAGCCTGGTACTATTCTAACAGTGAGGAATCTGCAGTTAGAAGTATTCATCAGAATGGATCTCACTGGCCCCAGTACTCAAACTCAAACAATCAGATTCCTACTACCATACACACACCCCATACATACATGCAATCAACAAGCATGCAAGATGTCCATGCACAGTTCTGGATGTCACATAATAGCGGACCTTGTCATGAGTGTAATCAGTAGACCGCATACACACTGACATAAAAAAGGTCAGGTAACACTATAGGTTTTAAACATGACATGGTGCCTCCACTGCTTTATGTTGTGCACCCAGGGTATGCCCACGCTTGGTTCACCCCTCCAGGGCACAGGACAGGTCTTGAACCTCGCATTAGTAGGGATAAGCCTAGGCCCCTGCATGCACAGTAGATCGGCATGAACCATGGTCGAAATAAAAGGATACCAGTTTCACTCGTAGTCAGGCACTCAGGGCAAGTGTTGAAGCTTGTTTAAAATGCAGGGGGCATACCAACAAGATATGAAATGCTTCGCATAAGATCATAAGAAATATACTCAAAGGGTGTTGAACAATTATACTTACAGGGGTAATGCACATATACATTCTTATTATGCAGTCTATGTCCACTCCCTATCCATAGTGCCTCAAAACAAGCATGGCCCAGGAACATTTCAAGATAGGTCTCTAAGATTTTATGCACACTTTCAGCAAATGCAGGTGGCATGAAATCCTTCTGGTACCTGGGCAGTATTGATCTAGCAAATAATAAACTTTGGAAAATAAAAATGTTATTTCATTCAACTATAAGTTCCAGCATAACTGTAAATGAGCGTAAGAGAATTGACAGCTGATAGAGTATATATCGCCATTAAAGTAGAAACGCTGGGAATGCAGTAAATGTGTATATGATCTACTGGCCAGATGCCACTTCTATGACAATTACCTGCATGCGAATCCTTTGACGACCATTGCTGCAATATAACAGGGGTAATTTAAAATCAAAGCACAATGCAATTTGCATATGGATAGTGTTGTGAGGAGGTATCTGAAATGAAATCAAGAGAAATAGGACAGCTTAGCCAATTATGCCACTTGATAGATCATTCGTTTAGACAATCAATTTTGGCAAATAAAAAGTCATCACAGAATGTGTAAGTCAATAGGAACTGACATAGGGAAAGGTAGACCAGGCCATTAGGTGGAGGGACCAGGAACCTACACCATTCTTGACAAAGAATTCTATAAATTGTACATCATGGGGGGAAACACACTTGATATGATATTTTGGAACTTTCTGATATGTAAGTATAGCAGTCCAGGTATGACAGACAAATATCTACCAATCTTAAATATGACATGGTTGCGGTGATACTACTTGTGGGCTACTATCCAAGAGAAAAGGGCTCACTGTTCAAGGCAAATGTCAGCAAATGTAGCTGTGGTGGACTCCCAGTTTATCAGCTGTTTGAGTCTGTTTGCCATTACTGCGTACTAACACAGCTGAACAATTGTGAGGGCAGTCCCTCCCAGACACAAAGTAGTGCAATGAGATTGGACTATATACATTCAGGAGAAAGGGTATTTTGTCCATCTTTAAGAAAATTATACTTTTGGCCAGATCCCTAAAGAGGAAGTGCGAGCTACCCCATGTCACTGACCAAACGTTGTCTTTTCACAGCTGCCGACTCAATGTTATGTAAGACGGATAGGCTGTCCAGTGCAAGTTTAATGTTTGTCGTTGGACGTTGCCGCTGTTGTACGCCAGCCTGAACGTTCAATGCGCGGCGGCCATCTTGGATTGGGAGCGTGTTCAACCATTCAATACAGTAGATTTGGGGAACCAAGTTTTGTTTTACAACTCATAAACTAGGTTTTTTTCTTTTTACCCACTCTGGTTCTATTATGCCCACAATTACGCTGAATTGAAAAAAATTATATGACACACTGGGTCGGCAGTGACATCCCTGCTGATGGCAGGATTCAATAGTGACGCAACTGGTTAGTCTTTCAAGCTATCAGTGCTGGGCGACAGTGACGATATTACCCGGTCATTACCTCTATCTCTGCCCGCCCCAGTGAAATGTTTCCCTAATGAAGATCAACTCTCGCGAGAGTCTCGCGTCGGAAGATGGCGGCGCCCGGTGCAGTGGAAGCGAGGAGTATGGAGTCGGTTGGTAGTGATAGCGAGGAGGTGGTTGAGATTCCCGAGCGCGAAGGGCTCTTTCCTGGCTATAAGGATGCCGATTCCTTTGTCAAGGTCTGCAACGTGGCATACATTGTTGAACAGTCGAGACGGGAAGGGTGTGCGGTGTTAATAGCAGATGTTTGATGTAGAATTAACTATGTGGAAAGTTCCTTTTCTAACTTGATGTTTGTATTCTACAAGGAAGGCTTTGGAGTTCATCCTGATTACTTTTCTTGCAGGAGGGGAGCGCGGGGGGGCATAGATCTGTTGGGCATGTGATTTAGAAGTTGGTCCATTAACCTGAGTTTTAAAAAATGTAGCTGGTGCTTTTTTTTTTATAGTTTAGCATCCTGTCGTCAGTCACTAGAGGCTTGGCATAGTCGACATCTGATGTATTTATAAACTTTAGAATTATTGACTCTTTGGAAGTGGAGTGGGGCAATTGAGAAAACTTGAGGAACACTGGCCGCATATCTGCCAAGGTTCCAGAATGTTATGTGTGACATTTTCGTAATTTTAGTGTAATTATGAGTGACATTCAACGACTATGAGTGACACATTCTCGCAAGCAAAATCAACCAATGAAGACAGGGGAAACATATATGGAAAGGCACTCATCTAGTATCCTTGTGAGCTGATCCTACACTAAAACAATTGTGTAACTGTGCCGTATATTTTAAGTGTTTGGTCTGGAGGAGCTCAAATTGAGGATTGAAAACATGCCACAGTAGTTGGTAATGGTTTTGCTAATACGAATACTTTTAAAAAAAGATTTTTTTATAGCGCGAACTAGAGCTGAGATATCTGGTATCTGAACGATTTAGATGAGCACCAGTTTCGTTACAGAAGAACACGTTCATTTTTGTTAGTTACTGGGGAGATTAAGTGATTTGCCCAGAATCACAGGATGTTGAGCTTTGTTGCAGAGACTCGAACCGGTTCCCCACCAGCTTCAGAGTTGACCGCTCTAGCTGTAAGGCTAAATCGTAGGTTCTGTGATATGCATTACCACCTTCTTTGCAGCAGGCACATTAACCCATTACGCTACTGGTGAGTCAACTTGCACTGGGCAAATCTCTGATATTTCCCAGGAGGAACATTAAACCCCACATTCTCCTTGACTTAACAATGGAGTCAGTGCTGGGAAAATAACTTCTGCTGCTTGGCCTGTACACTGCAGCTGCAACCTGTGAGGTCACTCTCACTGAAAACAGCTGCTTAGACTGTGGGCAGTGCTGTGATGTGCTGGAGACAGTTGCAGTCTGAAGAGAGTAGGATGGCACAGAGACATAGATGATTCTGGCGCTCCTCTCTGCATACCATAGAGTACTGCATTGCATCTTATCCGCCACAGTAGCTTGTGATTTTTTTAAGGCATGAACAGCATGCTTTTTTTCAGAGAAGGGTCTGAATTTTCCACATCTGTTTCAAGGCGTAGTTCATTCACGGTTAAGCGTTACTCTGCCTCTTTGGAACAAATAATTAGGGAGAATGGCACCCTGCCTCGATGCTTGTTTTGCCCCATGTCAGCTGTTTGCGTCTCTTCTACATGCGTAACATAACCACCTCGAATCTCAGTCACCCCGATCTCCTTTTGTTACAACTATGGTAGCTGATCCCAGCTCCTTTAGGCCTCTGCAACAGTGGGAGCGAAGGTGTGAACAATGTTCTCATCCTTTACGAGAATCTCTTATTAAAAGTTCTTCGTTTAAACTAGAATTTCTTTATAGCACAAACCGAAACAAATCAATGCAGGATAAACAATTTAATCTTCAAATGTTTCTCATTTTTTTCTGCAAAATGTACACGTGATGAGGAAGTATAGTATTCTATCGCTACATGTTGGCTCTTTTATCACAAAAAGTGATCAGAAATCAAATGTGAAATATTCACCACATTTGAAGAGGGCATGGCGTGGCTGGCACACAGCTTCACAGCCTTCAGGCCTTCGGCACATTCTGGTACCGTGATAGCCCCTGGGGAACACTCCCTCCCCCCTCCACCCCACCCCCTTCCAGCAGGGGAAGGCAGAACGTGTCACGGAGGACTCCCTTAAATTTAATTCTGGTGGCAGCAATTCCTGGTGGCCCGGGCTGGTTGCAATAGGATTTAAAAATTGACAACATTTTGCCTGCGCCGACTGGAGCCTTTCAGTCCCTGACACAAGCAAGGCAGCTGATAAACTTTGTCCTTTAGCAGCACTATCAATGCATGGACGCCTAGCACTAAGCAGTAGTAAACATCGCTGTGTTTAGCAGGCCCTCCGGCTGCACGCACTGACCAATTAGTGGCGGGGGAGGTTGGACAGGCCAGTCTACCTTACATAACAATCAAAACACCGTCCAATCAGGGTGAACAATCAAAGCTTAGCAGAACTTGCATTGGCTGCTGTGCCCCGCCTGCTTTGTGTTTCTGTAACCTAACAAAACATCACAGACTCTAACAACCATAAAAAACGCTAACACACTCAGATTTGAAGTATGCTGATTTGCGTGACAATCGTTTTAAATGCGGTAATGCAACCTAAAATGCGTTAGTGTCACACAAGATGTGTGAGACTTGGCAGGGATGTGGCCGTAGAGGGGAACTGTGCAGAGCAAAATGTAGGAAATCATAGTGTGAAAGATCTCTCAACATGGGCGGGTGTAATTCTGTGCAGAACAGTTCCAGCAATCCTATCTTGCTGAACGTCTGTAAAGCGCAGGGTGGTCAAAAATATCCGCGTTAGATGAGAGATCTTATAGCAGAAGTGCTGCATTTCCTTTTGAATCGGCGGTAGATTTAATATCGCCCCTTATTGCAATCAAGATGGTTTGCGTGCAGAGACCACATTTGAATCCAGTTGAACAGTTGTAGAAAATACAGTTTCCTTAAATGAATGCTGATACTTTGTGTTTCTTCAGGTAGAGTTTCAGTTCTATTTTAATAATTTAATTTGGTGTTATCTTCAATTTTAATCTGCACTACAGGACTTTGCAAGTTTGAGCTGTCAAAAACTTTTTACCGAAACTCGACATTAGCAGCAAACCGCCCTCTGCTGTTTGTATTTATTGTACTGTTCTTACTTATGCCTTTTAATAATTTTGCACATAGTTCAAGTATTACACTCAGATCACTTTATTTCCCTCTCTGAAGCAGTCCCTTGTCCGCCGTGGCGTTTGTGAAGAGGGATCTGTTTTAGGCTCCCCAACATTGGGAGAGGAGTTGGCCTAACGAGTAGGGCGGTTGCCCTCGAATCTGGGGAACTGGGTTTGAGTCGCGGCAATGATGCTGAACATCCTGTGATTCTGGGCAAATCACTTAACCCTTTAAGTGCTGCCAACGGTCGTCACGGGCACTACCTCCCCAGTGCTGCGTGCGACCGCTGGACGTCCAGTTCAGCACTGGATAATGGACAGCGCAGCACTGGGGAGGTTTATTTACGAAGCTCCTAAGGTGTTAATCTCCCTGTGCCTAACAAAAATAAATATGTCCTCATGTAATCAAACTGGTGCTATGTAAAGCGCTCTGATACCCGTTTCGGGTCAAGTTCTCGCTACATAAAACTCTGTTCAAAAAACATAATAGGAAGACTGTCCTGACCGCTTCGGCTATCTCTACCACGCGATTAGCGGTCTAGTCTCTTGCATTTTCTTCCCCCCACCTGACAGCTGCAGGCTATTTAGGGCCATAATGGACACACGCCATCGGCGTGTCAAAGGCAAGCCCGTCTGTGCCCATCCGCTCCTGCCTGCAGACTGGACCCCTGCATCTTTCCCCTCGACCTGCCTTCAAGAAAGTTACTATTATGGCGCATCTCTCTTACTCGAGCACAGCGTTAAGAAATATCAAGCACAAACTGCCACATGCACTCAGAATTCAGGCAGTACACTTGCCCTAGTTCAGGATATGTAGGTCCCTATATTTGCAAAAAGTGTCCTTTTAGTTATACTACTTTTCTTCAAAAAAGGCCATAAGTGTCAGGACACAACAATAGAGGTCAATGGTCTGATATTTCCAGGCCTATACTGTAATGCACGTTAAATCTCCAAAAACGCATTAGAGTTATGGGACTTGTTAAACGAGAAAAAGCCAGACGTGTGCTTCTTTACTGAAACCTGACTGCATCCAGCAGCCCTCCCCGACAATTTACTGGCTTTTCCTTCGGAATATAAACTAATCAGGCAGGACAGAGGAAAAAAAAGCAGGAGGGGGTATTGCAACTGCCTTTAAAAAACGGATACAAATTACGTAATTGGCGTAGCTCATCACTGAATGGGCAGAAATCCGTGTTTTTAGATTGGCAACACCGCAGAAAGAAACATGGAGTGGGGCACTTTAATGTAGGCCCTCTGGGATAAAAAGGGACTTTACCGATAAACATATTGAATGCTAAGGGCGCTAGAGGGCGCACACGCTAATGGCCGCACTTCTGTGAGGCTCTGGCTGCCTGGCCAGAAACATCCTGCAAATATATGCTTCCCCAGTGAGTTGAAGCCTGAAACTCGCACCGAGTGTGGAAATACCTGTGCTGCTGGTTCTGCCCAACTTTGGTGAGGATCGGAGGTCCGGCGCCCGAGATACGGCGCGGTGAGCGTCCGCCGGGAGAAGACACCACGGAGGGCTGCAGCGGCGCACTGGACACTGGCCTACGCGAGGCCGCGGCTCCCCACGAGGCTGCTAGGCCTCGAAAGCTCCGACCACGGCCTGAGAGGCGGGCAACTGACAGACGGATCTTCGGGGGCTGGTGGAGGTGAGTCTTGCCACCCCTAAAAGTGCTGCGACGAGTGGCGTGCCGGATCACTGTATCTGAGACCGGGTGACACTCCCGGTATACACGGCACACCTCGCCTGGCCCTGCCGGAGGAGAAAGCGGTGCACCCGGCCCTGCTCCGCGCTTCCCCGCCGGCCTCCCTGATTTACCTGGGGGACACTGCTGCCACCAGGCATAGCGACTAAGGACCCGGAGGACCATCCGGAAGGTCGGACTTACGGTCGATTGTAGGGGCGGGGTGGGCCCAACATCACTGCACTGCCCTCCGCTTCCTGTGTGCCCCAGCCGGTTACGACTGCTCGTGCCTACTTGGACGTGCTGAGGCCTGGCTGCCAGCGCGTGCGCTCCTTAGGCGCCCTGGACATTATAATTAGGGCGAGACTTTGCCGACCTGCTCATTGCCTTCTACTGCCCTGGGGGGATTCGTCACGTTGTGGGCTGCCGGCTTGAGTGCCTTTTACTGGCGGAGGGACACCAACTAGCTGCTCGTCAGTTACCGGCCCCGATTGGCACCAACAGACTGGGCACCATGGGCAAAAATGACGCTAAACAGGCGAAACTGTCTTTCGAGCCCCCAACCACCAAAAAACCGCAGCGAGGCACCACGGCATCCAACGGAGCCCCAGGACCATCGAACGCTGAGGCGGCCCCTACACCAGTGGCTCCAGAATTGCGCAGCCACGTCCCATTATTGCCCGGTTACTCAATTACCGCGACAGAGACGCGGCGCTGAGAGCGGCCCGAACAAAGCGGAACTTGACCTGTGATGGGGTGCAGTTCTCCTTATACCCGGACTTCACACCCATGGTACAGGACCAGAGGAGAACATTTCTGGATGTGAAAAAGAAACTAAGGGACATGCAGGTGGACTACGCCCTTCTATACCCGGCACGCCTCAGGGTGACCCATCAGGGCAAACAGCACTTCTTTACGAACCCGCAACAGGCTGAGGACTACATAAAAAAACTTCGCGCTACTAGGAGGGACAGGCGCAACGATGAGGAGGAAGAGGCCGCAGGAAACCCAGTCGAGCAGGAGGACTCATGATGGGGTGCTTATGCTCGTCTGGTCGATAGCTCCTGGATGCACTACGGATACTAATTCAGAAACTGTATGCTTTGGATGCTGGAACTGCCTTGCACTACCTGCGGAGACACCACTGAGGGCTGCCTTGCATCCTGAAGGGACTGCTGACCGATAAATGGCTTTTGAACATCTTATCCCAATGCAACTGTGGCGCTGAGATCGAGCGGATATCTGTCGCAGCAGGAGGACATGTGGGCAGCGGAAGGCTTACAGGCGTCAAGGTTTTTTCTTGTATAGTACACTGATGGCCTAGAAGGAGGCCGGGGTGATGAAGCCCTCACGAACGATTGATTACTGTACCGTCGCTGCACTGATGGAACTCGCCCCAGGACATTTGCCCGTCCTCCGGATTAAAAGGTGGTGATGAGGGACACTGGGATGGCGGGAGGGCTTTGACCTGCAGGGACGATACATGCCAGGCACCACCCCACCTTCTCTGTCTTTCCCGTATGTTACATGCGGGTCGGGGGGGAGAGTTGGGGTGTTTCTGTGCGTACCTCTGATGTTCCCAAGAGGGAATTCCCCACATGGTTTTTCTATTGTTCTTGAAAACGCGGGCTGGGGCGGGGGGGGGGGGAATCATGGTACTGGCAAGTTTGGGTTGCTTCAGTGGGAGGGGGGAGGGGATGGACAGCCAGGGTTGGGTGGCTGTGCATGGAGTATGAGGGGTTGTTCGTGTGTTGCGCTGCTAGTTGTTGGAAGTGGTGAGTTTGATGCGTATGGCGTTTTTGGCAGGAATACAGGTACTGTGGGGTGCATGTGTGTGAATATGGTTGTTCGATTGGCGAGACTGTACTGGGCAGCGGAGAGATTGACAATTGGTACATTTCGATTGAGAGCTGGAACACCAGCTGTTGGCTTCATTCAGGGATATGGTAACGCATGTAGGTGGTGATACTTTGGATACAGTCACCGTAATGTCTTGGAATGTCCGGGGACTCAATGACCCCCGGAAATGCAGGAATGTACTTGCATATCTAGATCGGCACCATGTGCAAATAGCGATGCTCCAGGAAACCCACCTTAGCCCGGGGAGTGCCCCCAGGTTTGCGAGCAGATGGGCATGTGTGAGAGAGTTTTCCTCCTATTCCACATATTCTAGGGGGACGGTAATATTGGTCAATAAGAGGCTGCCATTTCAAAAGTTGGGTGTGCGAGTGGATAAGGAGGGGAGGTATGTCATCCTTTGGGGGAGGCTGGGAACCGATGTGATAATGCTTGTGAATTGCTATGCACCTAACGTCGATACTCCTGGTTTTTTCTTGTCATTATGGGGCCACATGTTGGAGACCGAAGCCACGCACATTGTCTGGGGGGGGGGGACTTCAACTTATCGCTACGTACCACGATGGATAGATCGGACGGTAGTGGACATTACAACACGAAGGCCAGAGACGCTCTTCAGGGGATACTTACGGAGGCAGGACTAGTGGACAGTTGGAGGCACACACATCCAGCGGCTAGGGAAGGCACTCACTTCACAACACATGCACGCTCATGGGCAAGGATCGACTACTGCTTTGTCTCACGGGGCCTCGCTGGGGGGATAGTTCAAGTGAAACACCTGCCTCGCACGTACTCGGACCATTGCCCGGTACTGACCGTCCTCGAAGTGCCAGGGCATACTAGGGTAAGGCCACCATGGCGGCTTTTCCCCTCGGCCTTACTGGACCCTGTCTTTAAACACTAACTCGGAGAAGAGATCGAGGCCTTCTTCCCTAGGAACAAGGGGTCTGTGGATAAGGTCGAAACCATTTGGGGGGAGTCACGATCTCCAAAAGCTGTGGAATATTGAGAAGCATAGTGCGCACGTTAACTACACTAGAGGGGGAGCTTAGGGCACTGGAGGCGGAGATGGTAGGGAATCCCAGCCCTGACCTGGCGGCACGATTCAGAGCTAAACTGACGACCTATGAGGAGGAAGCAGCCAGGGAGGTAAAATTCCGGGGTAAATACTGGACAGCTAGGCGCTATTGCGAGGGGGACCGACCGGGGAAGGTACTGGCGGCACTCACGAGGCACCAGCGCTTTGCCTCCCATATCCTAGAAATCTCTGATAAGGAGGGGAGGATCCATCAGGACTCTAAGGGGATTCAAGACACCTTCCTACAACACTACAAACGCCTATACTCCACACAGCAGGAAGGTGAGGTAGAGTTCGGTAATTACCTGGAAGACATAGCGCTTTGCTGGTTAAGTGATGGTAACAGGGAATTCTTAGGGTGCCCTTTCGAACTGGACGAGATTAGAGAAGCGATCATGTCCCTCAGTAATGGCAAAGCAGCAGGACTAGACGGCCTACCGGACGAATTCTATAAATGTTACATCGATATCATGGCGCCGGTACTGAAAGAGGTCTTCGAGGAATCGCTGGAGGTGGGGATACTGCCGGGATCCATGAGGGAGGTGGCGATCACCTCGCTGTTGAAGCCGGGAAAGGACCCAACGGACACTGATGCCTATAGACCCCTGTCGTTGCTGAACTGTGACGCGAAGATTCTTGCGAAAGTGTTGGCAACTAGACTGTCCCTACTTATGACTACTCTTGTACTGCCGGACCAATCTGGCTTTGTCCCGGGGAGAGCTACATCTCACAATCTGCGCACGTTATTTTCTCTAATTCCTTCCATTGCACCCGAATTGCCGGTTGCTGCTGTGTTTCTGGACGCCACCAAGGCGTTCGACTCAGTGGACTGGGGTTATCTGCTGGCTATCTTGGGCAGAATGGGGTTCCCCCGGATATTTATTGCCTGGGTGACATTGCTATACACTTCCCCAGTCGCCAGGGTCGTCGTCAACGGGGTGCTTTCGGCACAGATGCCGATCACGAGAGGGACTAGGCAGGGGTGCCCCTTGTCGCCCTTACTATTCGCCCTGGCTATAGAACCGCTGGCCTGCAGAATACGACAGTTACACAAAGACAAGGCCTTTAACTGTAACCAGCGGCAGATTGACATCTCCCTCTATGCAGACGACGTCACCCTATATGTGCGCCATCCACGAGACAACCTCAATCCGCTTCTGAGGGAATTTGTAGCGTTTGGAGGCATATCCGGTGTACATATTAATTGGCAAAAGTCGCAATTCTTCCCCCTCACGGCCTCGGTCACCCGATTTCCGCTGGATTACCCCTTGGAATGGTGCAATTCTGACTTGAAATATCTGGGGATTGAAGTATCGCTTAATAAGGAGGACACTATCCGCTTAAACTATGGTGTAGCCATTACACGACTGGCTGACAATGTGACTCGCTGGCTGGCACTCCCGCTCTCGATGGCAGGCAGAGCCTCCCTGATCAAGATGGTCGTCCTCCCACGCTTCTTATATCTATTTCAAAACATACCATACTACCCAGGCGCTTACTTTTTCAAAAGACTTCGCTCTGAGCTGCTTCGCCTTTTCTGGGGAGCTAAACAACCACGCCTTAGTTGGTCGGTCTTGATGCAGCCGTATGATAGGGGTGGATTCGATGTGCCCGACTTGGAAGTATACTATCTCAGTGCGCAGGCGCAGCATGCTTATCACTGGATTCGTCCCGTTCCCTTTATGCCACAGGTCGCTGCGGAGGACTGGATCGTGCATCCGCTCCCGCTCAAGGGCATGCTGATGGGACTGGTTGGGGATGTTGAGACGCCCGCCGCTACTGTGACCTGTACAATTGATGCCTGGCGGAGAGTGACCAAACTGCTGGACGCCCCCATGCTCTACTCGCCGGCATTGCCTCTGGCATACCATCCGAGACTATCACTCTTACTGGAGGGAGGTTTCCGATCGATGTGCCACCGCATACACCTCAATACGTGGGGAGACCTATTTCAGGATGGACTGTTCCGCACCAAGGATCAGATGTTCCAGAATGCTCCCCCGACTCCTATGGAGGTGTTCTACTACATCCGCCTCCGACAGGGTATGCGAGATATTCTCCCTAACTTCCCGGAGGAACCAGGGACGATATTACCATTGCATGTCATGCTCGTATCGGATGGCACGCACTTGGTGTCTAAAATCTATGCTGCCGTTCGTGAGCAGCGCCCGGTTGTCCTGTCTAAAGCACGGACTGACTGGGAATCGGAACTACCAGTCGCACTCACGGATGAACAGTGGAGGTACTGCTGCTCGGTCACGGCTAGAATATCCTCCAGTTGCCGAATGAAAATTATTCATTATAAGTTTGTACAAAGATATTATTATACACCAGTCAGAAAATTGAGGTTTCGCCTTTCGGCGGATGATAGGTGCGCTAGATGTCGGATGGAAGGCGCGGGTTTCCTGCATCTTGCCTGGGACTGTGGAGCAATTCAGACTTACTGGAGCCAGGTACATGCCGCCCTCCAAGTTATGATTGCTGGCCCTCTCCCTATGGACCCGATAGTGATGCTGCTAGGATATACCAGGAATGTGCCCAAATCGGATCGTAAATTTGTTGACATTGCGTTACTCCTCGCTAAGCGGAGGATTGCTTGCAGATGGGGAAGGGGGAGGGCGCCAAAGTTTAAGGAATGGTTGGACGACCTCCAATACTGTCAGGAACAACATGGCGTGTATGCGGAACTGCTACCCGCCCGCTGTGCTCCCGGTGACTTCTGGTCCCCCTTACAGGTATACTGGCTGGCTCAGGCGACGCAAAGTGACTCCTCTGGAGACGACGAGCCGGTCCCGGGCCCATGAGCGTATCGGTACTTTACACTTCATACACCCCACTACACCCCACACTACATGCTGAGCATAGTGCCACCTAACTCGGGATAAGACGACGAGCCTGTTGGTGGAGTGCTGTGGGGGAGACTTGGGTAATTGTGGTCCATGAGATACGGCTCTAGTGACAGAATTCCGCTAACCCTCCCATCATCGTGGCACTAAGGGATGGTGGGAATGTATACACAATGTATACTGCAATAGCATGGAGCGAAGGGCGACACAGTGATGGGAAAGTACAGCATACCGTCCTCAGTTGAATATCATGTTCTACACTCATATACATATCACACGCTGAGGTACAGAGCGGGGATGCGCACACTAGATACACAAGGAGTGTGCCACTGCACAAGGCTACGCAGTTAGCTGACTGATACAGACAACGACGATACAGGATTGGGACGGACCGCAATAACGTACCTATTTGACTAATGTCCCAACTGTACGCGGGGAGAGGTGGTTTCCCTTTTCCGTGTGCCCTCCCCCCGGTTGGATAGGATGAAAGGACTCTAGCCACTTGACCGCCCACTGTGGGACGTTGGGAAGTGTGTATACATTGCGCTGGCCGCAGTATTGATGGTGAACCTAATGCTCATCTTTTTCTTTCTCTCTAATGAATGTACCAAACATATTGCCATATTGAATTGCAGATGCTGTAACTGTCATGCCTTTGTGTTGAACGCATAAAATAAAGGTTTTAAAAAAAAAAACTAAAAAAAAAACATATTGAATGCTTAACCCCCCCGTCCCCTCCCCCACATCCTTGCTGCGGATGACTTCTTACTGGAGGGCATTCTAACCACCATGCAAAACTAACCACAGACCCTGACACCACCGCCTACCTATGGGTTTGGAATCTTTAGGCCTGTACCTAAAGGTAATTGGACCTACCTATGTAGCAGGACACAGTCTTTACCTACTATTCACTCAGATACCATTGGTCTGGTTGGATCACTATGCCGTTAAATTCCACTTCCGAGCAGGATGACCTCCTGACGTCACGACCACAGCTCCTAAGTTAATTCGGCCATGGAGGAAAACCACTTCACCTCATATTTTCTTCCTCCCTCCTAATGGACCACATCAATTTGGATAGGAGCTTTAGAGAGTGCTATCTTTTGAACTTTAGATAAAGTGGCTTCTGTCACAATGAGTAAGCTTAAGCGCAAGACCATGCTGGCACCATGGTTCATTGACTCCTTGAAGAATGAAAAGACTTCATGCAGGAAACGAGAACGTAAATGGAGTTCTTAAAACAAAAATAACTGAAAATAGACTAACTCATTAAATGGCCCTCAGACACTGTCTTATCAACATCAAAGTTGCCAAGCAAGATCATATTGTAGACCAAATCGATAATACAGCCAATTTGCATAAAAAACTGTAAGATTTTTGAAGAATTTAGAAATCCCTCTTCTGTAAGGAATCAATTTCTACCTCACGGGCCTTGGTAGAAGATCTTTCCAACGTCTTTGACAAAAAAACAAAAATTTACAATACTTTTGCAAATGAGAGCATACATGAAATGAAAACGGTGCACATCATGGAGGGAATTGTCTGCCTAGTTCTTCTGGAGGAGTTTACCAGGGTGATGCAAGACGAAGTCAGCGCCCTGATAAATACAGTTGTCAGGATCTAACTTTGCACCACTGTATATTGTCCATTCTGCCCCCTGCCCTTCATCATGGCATTACTGACTTGATCAATCTCTCTTTGAACCTGGACTCAGTCCCGGCTTAGTGGGAAGAGGCCAGGGTTAAAACAATTCTTAAAAAGCCCACTGCAGATCCTAAAGAACTGGGAAATTATAGACCCATTTCCTTACTTACTTTTCTGGGGAAAGTTATGGAAACATTGGTGAACACTCAACTGGTGGCATTCTCAGAAACCATTAAATCAATGGGGTTCACCCACAGAATCAGAGGACCTGGGTATAAATTGTATAAAGAAAAAATGGTCCTTGACTATAGTTTAAATAAACATTTGAATGAGTTTCATTTGTTTCTCATTTATGCAATTCAATTAGCGCAATACACTCACTTGATAGTCTATTGCGCCGTCCAGAGAACTGTTTTTTTATATAATTGTAAATAAACCTTTGAATTTTTTATATAACAAATATGCATTGTATGGGTACACTTTGATTGCAATAACAATTGTTTTGGGTATTGCGCATCAATCCTTTTGCGTTGATCTATAATTGAATATATCTCTCCCATTGTCTTTGATTTAATCAATATATGCTAATTGAATTGCATACCTGGCATTCTCAGAAAGCCACCACCTGCTCGACCCTTCCTAGTCATGTTATCATGCTCTGTCTAGTACAGAGACAGCACTGGTAGAGGTCTTAGACAACATAAGACTTTCCCTGGATGACGGACACACATCAATGCTGGTTTTTTGGTCCATCAGCAGCATTTGACACCATCTCTCACACAGTTCTAATTAAAAGACTGGAAGAAATTGGTGTCGGAGGGAAATCCTTGGGTTGGCTAAAGAATTCTGATCACAGTACAGGTAGAGTCCTTTTTGTTTCCCGAACCATATCCTTGTTTAGGGGGGTGCCAGAGGAATCTGCATTAAGTCCCCCTCTTTTTAACATGTACGTGGCACCACTGGCACAAGTGATACAATCATATGGTTTCAAGGTCATCTCTTATGTAGTTGACACTCAACTTATCCTCACAATGGGACCAATCCAGAGTCTACTAAGGTAATATTCAGAGACTGCATGGATAATAGCACCAGATGGATACAGCCGAATTGTCTGCAACTTAAAGCAAGAAAAAACTATTGTACTGTTTGGAAAGGCCCGTTCGATATGGTCAGATGACTGGTGGCATCTTATGCATAGACCCATCTCCAAAGGTAGTGGATGAGAACCTGTTCATGAAGGAACATGTAAACTACATTACGGGCTCATGTTTTGGAATTATATGGCTTCTTAGAAAAGTATTTCAATGGCTACCTCTTCAATCAAGAAAATCCCTTGTCCAGTCCCTTTATAATTTGTCGCCTGGACTATGGGAATGCACTTATGGCTTCTATTAATGAAGGCCTGTTCGCAAAACTTCATGTGGTCCACAGCGCACGTCTAGTTTGTCATCTTCCACCCCGGTCACCCTCTGAACCTGTTCTTAGAAGCCTCCACTGGCTGCCCCATAAACGAAAAGATCATGGTTTACACAACTGTGTTTGGTTCATAAATCCCTTTATGGGAATGGTCCTCAATATTTACAGAAAAACTGAAATGCCATGCCCCCACTAGGAGTTTGGGTCCTGCTGAAAACTTCTGTTATGTCTTAGCGGCCACTCAATACTGGAACCAGCTTCCAATACATCTCCATGTCAGCACTGACCAAAGACAGTTTAAACAAGCATTGGCATAGCCAATAGGTCTCGCTTTTGGGACCTTATAAGTATTTAGTTATGCAGCACAATATCCTTGGTGCAACAACATTAACTGTTGCATGGTTAAACACTTATAAGGTCCGAAAGGCGAGAGCTATTGGCTATGCCGATGCTTGTTATTGTAGGAGTTTCAGTTGAGTTCAGTTAAACAAAGTGGACTGCAGGGGATGGGGTAATGCGAAAAAAATAACTGTTATACAAGTAATCATGTGTCTACCCAAATGTATTCAAATGTGAGAACAATACATTAAGCCGCTAGTACCATTCATGTGACACTGAATGCAAGTACAATTAAGAAAGGTCTAATGAATCTAGGTGATCGAATGTATTCTGGGTACATGGTTTTTGAACTAGAGAGTTAATTGTTTTAATTTGAATCCACACATTTTGGGATGTTTTAGGCTTTTGCGAGTCGGTGCAAATTCTCAATGACGTACTAAAGCGCCATCAAATACTTGTTCTGTCCATGGATAAACAAATTTGTAAATAACACTCCCCTAAAACCCATACTCACACACAAACCAGCAAGCAAACATGTATTCCTCTTTGAAAATATAAAATGCAATGCAAAGCTGAACCTGTTCATAGTACGTCTACGGTCTTAAGGCATTACGTGATTCCATGCTATATCCTGTTTATCGTATAGTGCTCGTATACTGCACTAAGCTTGTCTCAAATCGCTGAGGTGGAGGGGATGGACAAGAGAGAGGAGAGTGAGGAAGGGAGGGAACAAGCTATAGGGGATGAAAGGGGAGGCGTCGGGAGACAGCTAGAGAAAGAGACGGAATGAAAAAGCGCCTTGAAAACATCTGTGAAGATAAGGAACGGGCTGTGAGAGTCAGTCGGAGCGGCGCAGCAGGAGAAAGACTCGCTTTAAAGCAAACTGGCTAAGGCAAAGCGAGGTCGGAGAGACAGAGGTACATGACAGGGACCCTGGTCCCTGCGGTGCCCTGCCCTGCCCTGCGCTGAGAGCGGGGGCGGAGGAGGGAAGAATTCTTAGACAAGAGGGGCTGCTGGGCCTCAGTTGAGAGCCATGCTGGGGTTGGGCAGCCCATGGATGGAACAGAGGAAGTGGGGAGGGGGTGTGCTGGGTGCCGACCGGTCAGCAATATAAGGAGGGGGGGGCATGCCTGCTCTAGAGGGAAGAACGATGCCGGGACTCAGGGGAGAGACATGCTTGGACCGGGAAGGGGCTCTGTGCCGAGCAGTCATCAGTCAAATGTTGGGGGGCGGAGCCCATGCCTGCACTGGAAAGGGGGGGCGAGGGATGTTTGCACCGGTCTCCCGGACATTGAGAATGAGAAATCTAGAAAACAAAATGCACCAGCCGCATATGGAACAAGTTAAACACAAGCGCGCACATCGTATAGTGCTCTTATACTGCACTAAGCTTGTCTCAAAGCACTGAGGTGGAGGGGATAGACGAGAGGGGAGAATATGAGTGAGGAAGGAGGGAACAAGCGATACGGAATGAAAGGGGAGGCGGCTGGAGACAGCTAGAGAAAGAGACTGAATGAACAAGCATTGGTCGCCCTGCCGCGACAGCGAAAGTAATCGCGATGACGCGCTCTGTGCTAAGCATGCGAGGGATGCGCGCGCAGCATTGGAGAGGCGGAGCAAGGCGCGCGTGCTTGTGCGCGTAACAGCAAGCTGGTGCTGCAAAAAACCTGTGGGTAGCACTTCGAAAACCCGCTTACTAAATGTCTCGCCAGAGCGGCGCATGCGCTGTCTCAGGCGAGACCTCAAAAGCTTTTAAAACATGGATGTTTTAGCCTCGCTATTAAGTTCATAACTTAGAATACCCTCATCTGTAGCTCAAACCTGTAGATGAGGACCGTCAAACTGGTGTATGGATAAGAAGCGGAGGAGGTCGGTGGGCTTGTGAATAAGAAAGAAAGATTGATTGGGAGGTATAGAGGGAATGGGGGAGACAGTCAGAGAGGATGAGGGAATTACAAGGAAACAAGTAGAAGACAGCAGGGGCTTAGTTTAATCTTTGAAGGAATTTGGAGGCAAGGAGAGGGGAAATGATGACTGTTGGCTAATGGTTGAAGTTTCAGAATGTAAATGGTAAAGGGAAAGAACTTGAAATGGATGAGGGAAGTGTGTATATATGTGTGTAGGACAGGGTTTATGTGTAGGTGGAGAGAACAAGAGTGAAAAGTAGTTAGAACAGTAAGTGAGGAAGGAGGTGAAACGGAGTAGAAACATTACGTTGGAATAGATTTCTCATTGACATGTCCTCTAGGTTTGTTGTTCACATTTTTCTTCCACCGCATAAATACTATCGCATTGCAGCCATAGCTAACTTTACTGTGAGTTACAGTATTCTACTCTTTCACAAGGCACACACGTACACACAAAGTTCTCTTCACTGCCAGGCACTACTACTGCAGTGGGTGCATTTTGAAACCAAAACATATTTTCGCATTTGGGGCAATGGTTGTTTTTAAAAAAAAATATATATATATATATATATATTTTTTTTTTAAATATTGGCGAGTGCCCAGCAGGTCCCCCAACAAAAAAGTTTTACACAAACCATGACAAAACAAACATTGACAAAGCCTGGCAGAAAGCTCTAGATTTGTAGGCTTTGCCACTGTTAAGATTTTTAGGTCTCGCCTGTCGATGCGCATGCGCATCGAGCAAGCGAGACTATAGGGGCTCATCGACTCTTTATCTAACTTGCAAGGAATCGTGGCGATTCCTTGCAGTGCCCGTGACTTTTAAGCTCAATGCGCATGTGCATTGAGCTTAAAAGCGCGTGCACAGCCGCCCGCATTCCTCCGACACCTTTGAAGTGAAGCTTAGCTTCACTTCAAAGGCCCGGCTTCTTCACACCCACATGCCGCTCTGCCCCGCTCCGCCCCCTCCCCTGAGTCAGCACTGCAGAGAAAGCCGCCTCACGCTTTGAAGCCTGTGCATCGGCCATTATCTTTCGCCTTCCTTCTCGCTCACTTAAAATGGCTTTCCAGTCACCACGGGTGGCGGCAACACGAAGCGCAAGTCTTTTGTTGCTTCGAACGAGATATGCAAGTAGCCAGCCTGAACGCCTCACCCCGGATTCCTCTGTTTGTACACGCTTGATATATTTTATTCCTGCAGTATTTGTTAGGCTTCGGTGGGAGAAATGACACTCATTTCGCGTACACAAATGTTTTTTTGAATCTGAGCATATTTATACAGAAGCCCTTGTGTTGTATGGAAATGAGATTAAACGTGTATTACCACCTCCGAACCTTATTGTTTTTATTCTTTTCTATTTGCCTCGTACAACGCATTTTGCACCTTCAATACAAGAACTATCGCATATGGCTACACGTCTAGGCAGGAGGAGTACATGATTTCGAGAATGCCCTATTAAACTGCATTATTTTGGCGTATACCATAAAATCGGTGCAACTCCCACGGTCTGACTACCAGTTACAGTCCCCAGGGGGTTATTTCTCCATAAGACCCTAGTACTGTTCGTGGTCTTTGCAGTTGTGTCGCACGTGCATTCGGCTTCTGTGTACGACTCCGGCCTCAGTCTCTACCTGGGGGAGGGGGTGGGCTGGGCAGCTCGGTTCTCCTGCCTGTGAGCGTCGCACGCACTATGCTTGTCGCAGCTCTACACAATGCTTGTCGCAGCTCTACACATTTCACGCACCGGGCGCCACGTGTTTGAGTATATCTCACGCACCCTGAATCTCGTACAGGCATGGTACCGGTGTTCACCTCACACACTTTGTTTTTGAGAGTCACACACAACACGCTTATGTTTCCGAGTATCTCACACTATTCCTGCGTCTGTGAGCATCTTCCATGTTATTTTTTTCATTTATTTTATTTAATGCGATTTTATATAGCGCGAATATTATCCAAGGTGTCAGAGCGCTTTACAGGGGCATCACAGGCACACACCAGGCGTCTCGAGAGCGTCAGACTCGCCCATACTCGGCGTCTATCTCACACCCGTGTGTGTGAGCCTCTCGCGCTCTGAGCGGTTCACACGCACTGTACACGCTCGTATTCTCACACCAGGGTTACCCTGTGTGGTAAAATCACACACAGGGCTCGTTTGTTGGCACCTCACACCAGTTTCCCATGTTAAACGATCTTTTCCCACCTCACACTTCTGTGTTTCTATTCCTTCTCCACCTTCCCGTGTGTGAGGAGCCCCACGCATTACATACAAAATGCTTCATGTGTTTGTCTCCCACATACTTGAGTTTGTTGTGCTTGTGTTGTGAGCATCTCATGCACTGCTCTTTTGTGACCTCGTGCGGTGTACTCGCTTGGAAATGTTTCTCACAGTTTTCAAGTATCTCCCTCGGGCTCTCGTGCTGTGTTCATCGCAAACACCACACTTCTGAGTACCACCCACACACAGCCACCTCGTTCTGTATATCGAACTATGCTCATCATTGTGCATTTCCCGCTCCACATCAGGGCTTCTCGCGCGTCTACCTGTATCTCACACACGCCCGCGCATCCTAGCATCTGGCATGCTGCAAGCTTTTCATATTTGTAAGGTTCTCGCACCGTGCGTCTCCTTTTGCACCTCACTATGATACAGGCGTGAGGCGTCTCATAACTCACTCACCCTCACTCACACTCACTCACACTCAGTCACTCTCACTCACACTCAGTCACCCTCACTCACCCTCACTCACCCTCAACCCCTCACTCACCCTCACTCATCCTCACTCACCCTCAACACCTCACCCTCACCCTCACCCACCCTCAACCCCTCACCCTAACTCACAATAACCCTCCCTCACCCTCACCCTCACTCACTCTCACTCTCACTCACCCTCAACACCTCACTCACCCTCAACACCTCACTCACCCTCAACACCTCACTCACACTCAACTCCTCACTCACCCCCACCCTCACTCACCCTCAACACCTCACCCTCACACAGTGCAATAGGTCTCACAGGATTTTTAGTTAAAGCTTTTACAAATGTTTATTGCTTTTTTGATTTGTAATTCTTTAGCATTGGCTACAAAAAATAAAAATGCAAAAGATTTACAACAAAAAACCCATAAACAATTCTAAATGCACTAACTCTAATGCTGCGAGACCTATTGCATTTCCAATGCTTGTTCTCTATGGATGACATGATGCTAGAGCTTTGATGTTACATGGTATGCTTGACTTCTAGAAGGTAGTATCTTCATAGTATTATGGTAATGAATAGTAGGTTGAGCCAACCAAACAAGTATGTTCAATTGTTTTTGGTGTCAACTTTGCCACGTGGGACTTCAGCTTTCAGGAACCAATGCAGCTCAGTCCGGATGCGAGTCAAGTTGTTTGCAGGCTGGATGAGTAGGTTGGTGCTCTGTGATAGGAATACGTAAGGGCATGGTATACTTGGGGGGTGAGGGGTGGATGTTCAGCACTGTAGAGATAAATGTAGTCTGGAGCTGTGATAGAAGATTGAGTGAGAGCTGGTGCACTCCAAGATGAACAAGGGTTGGCAAAGCCAACAGGCCTGGGTATAATATGCTAATGCAGGGAGCGTTAGCATATTTGAGTGAGACGCACATAAGAGACCGTCAGGAACTGACACGAAAGAGTATAGTTGTAGTGTCTCATTCAGTTTAATGCAAGCACTTGAGTGGAGGTAAAAGGTTACACTCCAGTAGCAATAGGTGACAGATGAATACTTCATTGGTCCGAGCTGGGACATGACTGAAAGAGGATCAACGAAAGCAATTGGTTAGAATAGGAGAACCTAAAGTCCAGTATATATATTTTTTGAGCAGCAGGTCTGAAATGTCAAAACCCAGGCCTAAAAACGACCCCAGATTTGGAGACTCCGACCGGCAGTGCACACATTTTTTGTAAAATAAGAAATCCCTTTGTCACCCTCCTAGTACTCTTTTTATTATTCTGCATTGAAACGAATCTTGAGGTTGGGCTATCATTGTAATGGTTAAAGACCCTCATAAACACTCTGAAAGGGTGAGAGCAATAGAACTGTTGGGAAGGTGCAGGATGTAGGGACTGTTTGCAGGTTGGGATCAGTGGCAGTAAGATGGTGGCATAAGGCCTGTGGACATTTTGAAGATCAGGGTATTGTTTCGGAAGATGGTTATATATGGCAGTGTAGGGGAAGTCAAATAGAGGTTTGAAATGCAGTGCTGGTTGCTAATAAAGGGGTTCTTCTTGATGTACAGAAAGTGAATGGATTGTAGTCAGTCATTAAAATGAATATATTTAACTGTACATTTATGAGAAGAAGACAAAGAGCTGTGATTGCTATTGTCATAGACATTTGTGTTGAATTAGTTTACTTAAAAGTTTGGACTATTTCAGCCATTTATTAAGAATCTTACAAAATGTGCACCCTATGACTGTTTTGTTGGCAGTTAAATACAGCAAATAGCTTTAATGTGTATTCAAATAGCTGCTATGATTTGTAGGAACTTTGTAAAGGCAAAAACCAGGGGTATTGTTAAAAAAAGCTTTAAAGAGGTTTAACAACTAATTACATCTGTTATATATAGTCCTTCATGTTAACCAACCATATTGTAAATTTCTAAGATTTTTATATTTCTAGAGGTATGGGAACTGAAACAGCGAGATTCAAGTTGTTTCACATGCACAACACAATGTGGTGAAGAGGCTGGGGCTGTAGGGAGGGGTATTACATCCCAGGTTTCCTGGATTGGCACTTGGCAACTTAGCCACAAAACATTTCCTTCCTAATAGTGTTTCGAAGTTGTTGGTAGGTGGAGACCACTACTGAAATTTCACACATGCAGTATTACACCAATATTTATACTATCTTATAGCTTGACTATGGTGACATGATCAGTACCCCTGGTGTGACATGATTATAACAATGGACATTGAAGCGCTAAAAACTAGCATTCCCCAGAGACGAACCCTTGAAGTGGTGGAACACATTCTTCAAGAGACAGAATGGGACTTCATGACCCCAAGACACTTCGTCATGGAATGTGCAGAAATAGCACTAACTGAAATTGTTTTTGAATTCAAGGGAGTGATGAACCATCAAATGCAGAGAACTTCAATGGGGAGTACCCTCGCCCCTAGTATGGCCTGCCTGCATGTACTTGCAAATAACAAGGACCCCCTGTGATTAGGTATCAATCCTGGGACAGGGTAAAACATACAATGAAAAATAACATTTCCAGGCACCGTAGAACATAAGCAATGTAGAACAAAAAAAGATGATAAAAAGTTTTTTTTTAATTTTAATGATCATGATAATTATTAAAAACAGAATCAATGACTTTCAATAATACATTTGTAAATCATTATATTTAGAACAATAAAAAGGAAATATGTGATGGTAGCTTCGACGCACGTTTCGACACAGGCGTGTCTTCATCAGGAAATACCATCAAGTTAAACATTTTTGAATGTCCGTTTGGGTAAGTTCAGCCTTGTATGATGGAGGCGTTTGGCAATGAAAATGATCAGCTCTGACAGAAGGCTTCTCGTGTAAAACAGTATAGATAAATGGCTCAGAACAGCGATGAGGAAAATACTGCACACCTTTTCTTATTTCCAAATAGTTCTGAAGTGTGGGAATACTTCAGGACGTATACTGATTAGTACGTGAAAGGCAGCCGCCGTGTGTGACTTGGCTCTAATTATCTAAATCGTAGAGGGTGTGGGATGCTCGGTGATAGCAGGAAAATCAACTTAATATTGATAAAGGATTCTTACAAATGGTTACTGCTGCTTGATGGTCTTACAACGCGCAGCTGCTCGGGCCATAAATCTTAGAGGGACTGGGAATACTTAAAATGGCTGGTAATGCCGTAGTTCTGGGGAAATGAATGTAAATGCCTCCTTCTAGTCTCGAGCTTCGTGGCTGTATCGCCGGGCTGCCGTGTATTCGAAGTGGAGCATGTACACCAGTTTGAGGCAGACCATATATTCACCCGGGAAAATCCATACAAAGATCACATCAAACTGTGGTGCAGGTACATCGATGATGTATTAAAATGGCATGGCAATGAACACATTGCGAGTAAATTCTCATAGTGGGTTAACACCAGAGACAGACACCTGAGATTTACACACACAGTGTGAAAGTAGGAAGCAGTGTTTTTGGATCTAGTGATCACAATGGATCAGGGAGACATCAGTACTAAGGTCCACAATAAAATCATGGACAAAAACAGCCTACTCCTGTATGAAAGTTTCCACCCCAGATCATTACACCAGAAACTATCTGTAGGCCAATTTTTACAAGTCAGACGAAAATGCTCCTCGATGGAGGCATTTGAGACGCAGGCAAATGCTCAGGAAGAAAAACTAGCGGCCTACCACTAGCCAAAAAGAGCGGTGCAAAAAGCAAAGAAAGGAGCTAGAAACAATAATAGGGAGGCCGTGTGGAGATTCACACTAAACCTGACAAAGATAGGGTTGTATCTGTCACTACATGTACACCAATCTCGAACAAAGTCCTGAATGTCATCAAAAAGAACTGGAAGATCCTGAATGGTGGAGCAAAACAATGGTTTCAACCACTCTTCGCCTTCAAGAGGAACACCAGTCTACGCCACAAACTAGTTTGCACTAAGACACCATCATCACAGACCAACCCACAGACAATACTTGGGACAACCAACCACTGGTGGGTCACTACCCATGTGACAACTGTGACCACATGTGACCACTTGTGACCACATGTGACCACTTCACCACAGCAACAAAAGAGGTGGATGTAAAAGCCGGGAGACCCTGGATCCTAAAAAAAATTGAGCAAAAGCAAAATGTTGTGTACTTGATCACTTGCCGGTGTGGCTTATTGTATGTAGGAATGACCACACGTAAAATAAAAGTGCGAATTAATGAACACAGAAGTTTGATACAATGTAACGGAATAATATCAAACTGACACACCCCTACCTAGAGCAAGATCAAAAGTATGTGGATATGACCCGGGAAGTCCTAGAGAAAGTTAACACTAAGCACGTAGGCAGCCAAAAAAAAGTTTTGTCCAGTGAACAGAGATGGGTATTCCGCCTGAGGTCATGGGAAAAAGGTCTGAACGATGAGATCCTGTGGCTAAAACTCACGTACAATGAAATTGACATTAGTAAAAAGACATAGTCCTAACTGTACTAAGCCACCTTACTGTGGGTCACAACTTGGCTGTAGTTTTCTATAAATTAACACATGACTTCATGTGTCCTATGTCTGGTCTACAGACAGACAATGTGGCTAGGCAGTGGTCAATATCATACATAAGACCATTTTTGTCATCAACTGTGGTGTGCTAAAGTGGTTTATAAGTCACACATGGACACAAATGCTTAGGGATAAGATTGGGACCATGACGAGCACACACAGTGATTGTGTGTGTATATATATATATATATATATATATATATATCGATCACTCCCTTTATGGGGGTACAGCACAAATTGAGCACCTCCTGGCACCACTTTCCAATGCTCAAAACACAGGACTTTACTTTGAAATGCCGACTGGCATCCCAGAAAATGCTACTCCCATGACTCAACGGGAGAAAGCAACTGCTGGGGACGTTGCGTCATGACACGCACCCCGGGAAGGCTTCGCTTGGAGACATTGGAAACACAAACAGGTGTCTGCAATGCGAACGCACCAGCTCGAGATAATCAGCCCTTTCCGCCACAGGTGGAAAGTATCTCGGCACTCCCACAGAACGAGAATAGCTTAAAAACACATACTCTCCACTCACACATTGTCGAGAGGCAGGAATGGACACCTGCCGGTACACCGCGAGGTACACAACGTGAGGCAGTAAGAGTGAACAAGTGTAGGGAATTTTTCCTGGATCAGACTGAGAATGAGTGTGTGTGATTTGTTTTAACCTTATATCTCCTCAAAACTTACTATCCCTAGAGTGTAACTACAGGTGTCCCCGAGCCCCTCCCCCATGGGACGTGGAAGACCCAACGTTGGGGTAAGGTTATCAGCTGGTCTCACAATTTAGTAGAGAAAAGCTTTTTTACGATTAGCTCCCGTGTGAAGTGTCACAGTATCACATTAGCATGCGTATGATGCATACTTATACATCATGTATGCGTTCTAAATGTATCCCTTCCTTAAAAATGATATTTAAGAAAGTTAATTATGTATTGACAGGTATCTAGGAAACGTTTCATGGGAGAGGTAGACATAAGTCACCCTACCAATGAGGCCATTCTGAATACAAGATTGTCTAATTAGGAGCCTGTTTGCTCGTCCTGAAGAATGCCCTGGACTCTGAGCCACAAGGCAGAAAAATTTCGACCACAGTAATAATGGGGATGGGTTCTAGTTCCCCCATATCCCCACATTTTCTTTTTAATACTACGTGTCTTGTCCAGTGATTAAATAGGATTTTGGATGCCACATTGGTTTTTAATACACATTCAACACGGGCCCACTCTAAATTAGAAGTGCCTCCTTCTCTCCAGGTGTAGGCCCACTCGCCATCAAACCGGGTTTTTGTGAGAGCGAGGGTTGTCCCATGATGAAGCATGACACTTGGTGGTGTTTGAGCACAACCAGTTTGATTTTTGTGTATGTCCAGCATCCCTACTGAGTAGTGCTAAGGGGGATACAGTAACGTAATTGGAAATTATTCTCGGGTAGCTCAATTTCTGTGCATATACTAGGTCAGAGGCCAGCTCACCCCTGATACCCCGTAGCCTCTAGTTCCATACCGCTGGCATCCCTAGGTGTGTCTGTTTACATACTGGGGATATTAGCAGGTTCAATGTCTGCCTTACATGTCGGAGCTATTTATTTATTTTTTTACTTTATTTTCCAGTTTTATCATACAATAAGAGGTAAACAAGATCAGTGCGGTACATTGTCCGGTGTTTCATCACATAGCAGTAATACACAATAATATGCAAATCGCAATATTAGACAACACAATTGGAAGACTGGTCCAAATAGTAAAAGAATTTAGCATACTCCAAAGCCCTGGCTCGTCCTATCTGAAATCTACCAGCACGTCAATTAGTCATGTTATGCAGGTTTTACCCACTACATCATCCGTTCCAACTAATGATGCGTGCACACAATGGAAAGGTGAGTTGAGGGTGAATTAAATAACAGGAATCACATGCCAATACTATAGCCCATCACCCCACCCCCTCTGGTACTATGCTGCTCTCAATCTGTGTGGCAGAATCCCGACACCTCTCAGCGATATACGCCCTATACGGGCCCCATATATCTTTGGGGCGTGAGGCGCTAGGCATTAGGGAAGCGTATTTTTCACAATTTACATTACAATATGTCAGAGCTATTTAGAAAACTACAGACCTGATGCCCATTCGTGGCCAATTCCCAAAGGTGTTTACGTCACAACAAGTTGTCTGAAATGCAACAGCTTCTCATATTTTGGGCCAGGGTTGTGGTTAATTAGAACTTACTACTCCTCCTACATGTCCACTGTTGCTAGCAGATATACGGGGAGCTGCGACAGAGGTTCGTCAGAATTCACATGGCAGACTTACCCCCTCAACCATTTCGTACATCATTAAGTGCTGGGTCTCTTTTTTCAGAGTCTTGTGTCAGTGTGATGGCCTATGTTAAACAATCACAAGCCCAGTGTGGTGTCCAGTTACTCTTTTAATGTTATTACTGTTGCGTTGTTAAACTGGACTCTTTCTAGAGACTGAATACATATAATTTATTGCACATTCTTTATTGGCATTGCTTTTCTGTACGAGTGTACACTGCCATGCCTATACGCCCTGCCGTCTTTAAACTAAGTTCTCTTAAGGTGCATTTTGTAAATAGGAATTGTAACTAGACTTAAGCTTGTGAAAGCAGCACCCTACCTAACTCTTGATCTTTCATTTGGCCCCATTTGCTAACTCCTATGTATCTCAGATCAATATCCCAAGAATATCTTTATTAAAAGAGACCCGTTTTCCCCTCTGGTCTTGTTCCTCATCAATGGCATATTCTACCAAGTACTAGCAACACATTGGCAACCAAACACTGCAAAATGGTCTTATACTTTCCACATTTAAAGACTGCACAATAAGGCATGAGGTTGAAACTCTCCATAAACGCAGCTAATTTGGCACCCAAGTGGATGTCCGGTGACTACTTACCTCATTAGCCACAAACCTAATTCTTTATACACATTTTCATTTTCAGCTTAATGAAGTTCTCTTGGACTCCCATCTGAGTAAATGAGTGAAACGTATTGGCTGATACTATGTAGTCACATTTGAGGAAACCGGGATGAAAAACATGCCTGTGAGTTAATAGAGCTTGCACGTATTCCTGTTGACCTGGATTTTAACAGCACTGCAGTGAAGCACATGATATTAACTTAAAGATTCATCCTTGTATGTCAAGCATCAGTATAAAAAAATTAGGGTCTCACTTTAGGCAGCCTGTACTTTATAATTGACATTAATCGTACAAGCGTTGGTATCACATGGCTTATTTCCGTTTGGTTGTCGGAGGTCTGAGCCGTCTCTGTCCTTACCTGGCTGACCAAGAAGGCAACAATGTAAGCATTGTACAGCTACCGACTGTAAAACACTTTAGTGTTCCATGTTCATGATTAAATACACTAACCATATGTTTCCAAAAATAAACTAATTTGTCAAACCTTTGAAATAAATGCGTACATGTTCAGTATTTTACATCCCTACTTTTGTTCAGATTACAGGTCTCTGTAAACTGATCATCAATACTCTCTTGAAGGTCTGATAGTACGACCCACTGTTGAATATACACCTTGTTTCTGCAGGCCTGGAGCAACAGAAGACTCCATCTCAGGACTGGACTGACTTTGTGACAAAACCTACTGTTTCATTGCTAGTGCAAATGTAAATTCATGCATTTGTTTAGTAGTAATGCCCCTTTCTGCCAACTGCTTGGTACTTTTCAAGGATTATTTATAAAACTTGTTGCATGTGCATATGACTAAAACCTTTCCCTGATTAGACGTGCACAATTCCTAATCTTATGATCTAGACATGGTTTCTTTTGGAGATAAAACACTAGATCATTAGTCAGAAATCAACAATGCTGATGCATTTTCACACTATTGTCCAATACTACATGAAAGAAACTCGCATTAGTGACTTGTGTGCTCTTTTCTCCAATGAGTGTCATAGGTATATTTAAAATACTGATTCTGTGCCTTGAACATGTGCTTTGTCCAGTATTGGTGTAGAGTGTCTATGCCCAGCAGAGATGAGACCATTATTTAGATGGTGATCCAGACAAGGTAGCTGCTGCCTGTAAGAGCGCTTCGTGCGTTTTTGCAGGAAAAACGCTGTTTTAACTTTTTTCTTTGCATTTGCTGGCTCTGGGCATTTTGCCCTGCATTTTAATTTCCCCCCTCACTTGCACCATAATCTGTGCCCCTCACCGCCGTTTGGGCGGGTCTGGTCCTGGGGTGGGTGCCTTGCTCGTTTTGGCAGACATCTTTGAGTGGGGTGAGTGGAGTAAGGTGATTCCACCTACCAGCGCTTCAGTGCGCAGGCGCCGCCTGGGAACATCTATTTAGGCGAGTCCCTCCCACTCTCAGCCCCTGACAAGGTAGCTGCTGCCTGTAAGAGCGCTTCGTGCGTTTTTGCAGGAAAAACGCTGTTTTAACTTTTTTCTTTGCATTTGCTGGCTCTGGGCATTTTGCCCTGCATTTTAATTTCCCCCCTCACTTGCACCATAATCTGTGCCCCTCACCGCCGTTTGGGCGGGTCTGGTCCTGGGGTGGGTGCCTTGCTCGTTTTGGCAGACATCTTTGAGTGGGGTGAGTGGAGTAAGGTGATTCCACCTACCAGCGCTTCAGTGCGCAGGCGCCGCCTGGGAACATCTATTTAACGCTCATCCCCTAGCGCAGCGGGATCGCGCAGCGGGCGTGTCTTCGCGTGGCCGGAGTCGTGCCAGAGTCCTGCCCGTCTGCGCCCGTCTGCGCCCGTCTGCGCCCGTCTGCGCCCGTCTGCGCCCGTCTGCGCCCGTCTGCGCCCGTCTGCGCCCGTCTGCGCCCGTCTGCGCCCGTCTGCGCCCGTCTGCGCCCGTCTGCGCCCGTCTGCGCCCGTCTGCGCCCGTCTGCGCCCGTCTGCGCCCGTCTGCGCCCGTCTGCGCCCGTCCGCGCTAAGGACGCGCAGGACGTCGCGGGATTCTGGTTGACGGCTAGTGTGCCATTCTTATGCTGCCATGCTGACTTACTCGCGTGAGTGCCTGTATACTATCGGTCAGGTGAGTCCTTGCTGCATCCATCCACCAGTGCATCCGCTACGAGGCCCTTATCAGTGCCCCTGTAGAGGGTGGGATCTTGACTGTCCGAGGCTTTTACCTCGGAACAATCCTTTGGCTGCTCGCCGTACTAGAGACTCCCCTTCTTCTTTGCGGATCCTGAACCTTAATGTTAGGTCAGCTTTAAAACATCATCAGAACATCTATGACCTCATTGAGGAGGAAGCCCCAGACATATTTGCCTTAACTGAAACCTGGCTCCAGGATGTGGACAATGCTATCCCCAATCTAGCTTGCCACCCTGGCTATTCTATGTACACCTTGAATAGATCGTCCAGAGGTGGGGGTATAGCCCTAATAGTAAGATCTAGCTTTCCCTGTGTGTGGAGCGCCCTTGATATCTCTGGATGTGAAAGTGCCTTGTTTAAGGTCTCTGTCTGCCCTGAGTTCACGCTCTCCGGGATGGTCGTGTATCGTCCGCCCGGCAGCGATGTGGGGTTTAGAAATGCTTTCCCCGACTTTGTTGGCCCTTTGGTCGCAGACTGTGCCAACTTCTCCATCATGGGGGATTTAAATCTGCATTTTGACACCCTCTCAGGTCTGACAGTGCGTACCGTTATTTCTGACCTAGAGGCCTTTCAACTTGCCCAGATGGTTTCCCAGCCGACCCCTATCGGGGGACATATTTTAGATCCCTTTTTCACTAATTTACCGGAGATTAAAACCATCTCTATTCTACCGGTAGAATGGTCAGACCATTTTTTGGTGTCCATTCGTTGTCCTGTCTCAGCCACCGTTTCTAGCTTTTCGGCTAGACGGGTACCGAGGAGAGCTTGGCATAAACTGAGGTTAGAAGACTTCCATCTTCTTCTACAAGAGGAGCCGCTGGGTTCTTTGGCGGATGTAGAAAAGGGGTATGACCTCTTCTGTTCCTGGATTACCAGGGCTCTTGACTCGTTGATACCTATTGTATCGTCTAAAGTCAACTCTAGAGAGTCAAGCCCCTGGTACGATGGCCCCCTTCGTGCCCTGAAGGGAGCCTGTAGACGGGCGGAGAGGGCCTGGCGTAAGACCTATGGGGCTGATTTAAAAGCTCAATATGCCAGGTCCGTAAAGCTCTACCATCGGGCTATTTGCCGAGCTCGAGTGGCTTTTTATGCTGCAGAATTCAGGAACAGTGCTAATCCGTCGAAGGCCATTTTTAAGGCCGTAAAAGATCTTATGGCAAAGCGGACGACCTCCGTGACTGTAACCTCTCTCTCCCACTGTGAATCCCTTGCTGCATATTTCTTGGGGAAGGTCCAAGCTATATACTGGACATTCTCTAGCATAGGGCCCGGTTAGGAGAGTACCAGTGGGCCACCTCATCAGTCTACTCTGCTTGCCTTCCCCCTTCTTACCACGGATGGGTTTGAGAAACTTGCGTTGCAGATCAAATCTGGATCTCCCTCTGATCCAGTAAGGCCTGCTCTCTTCCGAGATCAGGCTTTTATAGGACGCTTGGCTGTGCAGTCCCTTGTCAACCTTTCCTTGGAATCTGGCGTGGTGCCAGTTAGGTGGAAGCAAGCTGTGGTGTCCCCAATTATTAAAAAGCCCTCACTGGACCCATCTAAGCCTGAAAGTTACCGTCCCATCTCGCTGCTACCCTGGCCGGCAAAGATCGCAGAGGCCCATGTCAACTTAGCCCTGTCTGAACATCTTGTCCGGACCAATGCCCTTGACCCCACACAAAACGGCTTCCGTGCTGGTCACAGCACGGAGACCGCGTTACTTGTGATGGTGGAACATCTCCGTGCGAGGCTGGATGCTGGTCAAACGGCGGCGCTTATATTGTTAGACCTTAGCGCCGCCTTTGACACGGTATCTCACAGCATCCTCCTGCATCGGCTTGAGGAGTATGGCATTGGTGGCCAGGCGTTGCAATGGTTCCGCTCCTTCCTCGACGACCGCTCCTTCTGTGTTGCCATTCCTCCCTTCAAGTCCAAGATCCAACCACTGGCCATGGGGGTCCCGCAGGGGTCCTCGCTGAGTCCCACGTTGTTCAATCTTTACGTGAGACCGCTAGCTGATGTCGCTAGGCAGTGGGGCCTAACTTTGGTCTCATATGCCGACGACACACAGCTGGCGGTTACTCTCAGCGGGGACGCGGAGACTGAGGCCCCTAGGTTTCAGTCTGGACTGAAGGCGGTGGCTAGCTGGTTGACAGGTAACTGTCTCCAGCTAAATGCCACAAAAACAGAGGTGATGGTTGTCGGCAAGGGAGTGGAGCTGTGGGGCGATCAATGGTGGCCTACAGAGCTGGGACCCACTCCAACCCCGGTGTTGGAGGTGAAAAATTTGGGGGTCTGGCTGGATGCGGGCCTCACTTTTGTAGGGCACACCAAAAAAACTGCTGCCTGCTGCTTCGGTCTGTTAAGAGGTTTGAGACCTGTTCTCAAGTTCTTCGATGCCCCGACCAGGCAGCTGATGATCCAGGCAACCATCATCTCTCGCCTGGATTATGCTAGCTCTCTTCTGGCCGGGGCCAACCAGGCCGAGCTAACTCGTCTGCAGCGGGTTCAGAATGCTGCGGCGAGGGCGATTGTCGGCCTGCCCAGATTCTGTTCGGTGACAAATGTTTTGCGCTCCCTACATTGGCTTCCGGTAAGGAAGCGTATCCTCTTTAAGGTGCTGTGTCTTGCTTTCAAGATCTTGAGAGGTATAGGCCCGGAAATTTTATCCAGCTGTCTTTCCTTCTATGTTCCCACCCGCACCCTCCGCTCCCAGGGTCTGGCCCTTGCTGTGGTCCCCAGATTCAGGCTTAGTCGTATGGGTGGCCGCTCTTTCAGTGTAAAAGCTGCAGTAGCGTGGAACTCCCTCCCTGTGGAAATTCGCTTATTGGAGGATCTTTTGACCTTTCGGAGGGCTATAAAAACATTCCTGTTTTAAATTGTTTCTTTATGTAATATTATTTTCTCGTTGTGTTATGTACTACCTTGTCTCTGCGCCGGGACGCTCCTTGGCTGGAGTATCTGTGCGCATAAGAAATTAATATAACATAACATAACATAACATAACATGGATCCCTTCATAATTTACCAAGACTTCTGCCCCATTATTTGTTTGTGTGATGCCACACTCCTTTAGCCTGTAGCAACTGTTCAATCAGAAAATGGCTTGTGTGGGAGTAACTACGGTTGGGAGTGAAGTGCCTGAGAAAGTTTGATAGACTACTAAGTAGGAACACATTTATAGGGAAACTTTGAGATGTAGCACACCCATACGCCAAATACTCCCACCCACAGCCATCATGTCCTGCTTTTTAAAAATGTTTTTTAAAATTGCGTTTTTAGATGCAGTTGCACTGCAAATGAAAGAACAAAAAAAGGATGGGCAACAGAGCAGTATGGACGCATGAGCAAGTTTTGCAATGTGAACTGTTTCTGGGTTTACACGCTGCACAATGTTCTGCCATCTAGAGGTTGGGTCCGGAATTCTCCCTAAATGCTTTTATGCTTCTTCTTGCTTTGTTTTTTGTTGTTGGTGGGTTGAGAGGGACCTCTATTTGTTGTAACATGTGACGTAGTCTTGCTTCCTTAGACGTTCCCACCTTTGGTCGTCCTCTTCAGGTTCTTTTTTTCCACCGTTAGGTCTGGATGCATGCTGAAGGCACTCCAACAGTTTGAAAGAGAAAGTTACCCGAAGATCGTGAGAAGTACACTGAAAGTCATCCGAAGTGACAGAAAACATTCATAGACTGTACCGGAGGAGAATTTATGAAAAAGGCAAAGTGTATCCTTGTAGGTTTCAGAGAATGCACATGCAGCGGGCTCCCTTTACGGAGTATTGAAGAAGACCCCATTCCCGATTAGTAGAAACTGCCACCACAAGTTTTCACAAAAGGACGAGCACCCGGTCAGCAATCTTTGCCTGCCTTTAGATCCTTGTAGTGAGGATTGCATTGCCTGCTCAGCGTTCACACCGAAGACCCTTAGGATAAGAGGGTGACAGAGACGAGCCCAACACAACATGCGGTCCCCACTCTACGAGACCTGGAACTCTCAAGTGATGAAGAGGAGAACATGCTGAAGGACCAGAAGGGCAAACGGAGGTCGACACATAGATCATCAATGCTGAAACACAGGGGGCCCAGAAGACATCTAGAACCAAGGTAAGAGATCCATCGTCCGCAAATCTTACCTGAGTCTCGAAAAACAGATTCCAAATCCTCAAAGGTAGCCTTGGCGTCTAAGCATTTGACGTCCGCAGACACGGCCAGAGTCAAAGAAACCCTCTGTACCCTCGAAAGGGACATAACAGCAGTCAAAATACCAGAAAAATTCGAGGTCTTCGAAGGGTGGGCGAGGAAAAGACACTGTGTCAAAACAAGGACGGTCTTGAACCGACCCTCCCTTTACCAACAGATTTGTCTTTGAAAGACTCTTTGTCGTTGAAGAAAGAGACCACCAACAATCTTGACGCCGAACAGGCTGGCGAGATAGAAAGAAAAAATATCTCTAAGTCGAAATGGCGGTCTTGTTCCAGAAACACAAGGACTACAAAAGTTTAAAGGAGTTATGTATCCCATTGAAATCCGCGACATCGTAGGATCAGGGGAAGAAACTTTTTGAGACCTTGAGCCACTACTAACTTCTGAGCCTCAAGAGAACGGGTGGAAGAAATCTTCTATGCTGAAGAGGAGGAACAAATATATCAGGGTTCCGAGGCTTCCGAATACACCGAAACACAATGGCAAGATTTAGAATCTGATTTGCCAGAAGAGGAGGTGGGCAGTTACCCATCAAGACCATCACAATCTGGTGTCATAGGCATCTTTAACCAGGTGATCAAAAAGGCAGTGGACAGATATGGGGTACATCTAGAGGAAGAGAAACCTTAATCCTGTTTCCTACTGGACACTCTTATGCCCACCCAATCTAAGAGTGAGTTATTGCCTATGCAAATAAGTGTCTTGGTCCAAGGGAAGGAGTCCTTTAAAGAACCTGCCGCATGCAAAGCACTTACACCAGGTGCAGAGAAAAAATATAAGTACTCGTCCAAAGATCCTGCATGCATAAGCATGGTGCCAGCAGTCTCTCTAATACTAAACTGACGGCGAGAAAGAGAGCTAACATTCAAACTACCTCTGGACCACCTCCAGCCAAGGCAAGTAAGAGGATGGACCTAATGGGTTGAAAAATCGAGTTATGCAGCAAATCAGTGGCATATTGCAAATTCAAATGCACTGCCGAATCGCCATGCTTGCCAACAGTGGGAGAAGATAGCGGAACTTATGAAACCCTGCCTGGAACAATATCAGAAGAGGGCAGCACACCTAGTGGAAGATGGCAAGAACATCACCAATACATGCTTAAGGTTCATACTAGATGTGGCAGATACATCAGGTCAACAGATGATGATTGAAGTAATAGAGAGGTCATGCCTGGTTCCAAATTTGAGGTTCCAGCAAACATCCTGAATGCGCCATTCAATGGCGAACAGCTGTTTGGAAGTGCTGTTGATGAAACATTAAATCAGTTGGAAAAAGACAACGAGACAGCCAAGTCGATGGGAGCTCTACAATTCAGAGGCAATATGTGGAGGGGGTCAGTACCTTCACAAAAACCCACAGGAAAGTGTACCTTCAAATCTGGAACATCACACCAGATTTATCAACAGAGGTACCAGGGAGGCAGTCGGTCAATTCAATAACATAATTTTCAGTACCAGCAAGGAAGGCAGTTCTTTCGCAGTCACACACGAGGGAGAGGACAACCACACAGGAGAGGAGCGCCACCTGCAAATAGATGACTTACCAACTGAGAGAAAGTGCCTCTTGACCACCTTTTTGCCTGGAAAAGGATGTGGTTTCAAGTTTAGTGCACAGGGCCCTGCCAACCACGTCCTATGTGTCAGTGCTTTTTCCCTAAAACTGTACCACGATTGGAAACTTCAGCCCCCTGTAAGTCCCTAGTAAATTATACCCCTGGTACCTGAGACATGTGAAGTGAAGAATGTCCCCTATGAACCCCTCACCATTGCCATGCCACTGCAGCTTGCAATCATTGGTGCAGTGAAAAATGACAGTCGACATGGCACACAGTGTGCCGTGCCATGCCAACCCAACCAGCACTGCCTAAACTATAGGTAAGTCACCCCTCTAGCAGGCCTTACAAGGCCTAAGGCAGGGTACACTGTTCCTTAATATTGTAAGTGCCAGGAAAGCCATGGAGAGTATATCGGCTAAAACTCGACAACTCAAGTTCCCCAGCACCATGATGGCTTCGCTGGACCCATGAGTGTTTATCAAACAACTCCTCTTAACCCCCTCCGTGCTCCCGTCGGCCAACGGCAGCCGCGAGCACTACCTGGCTAGTGCTGCGCATGTCTGTTGACTGACGTGGCCCCGCCTACTCGTTAAAACCACTGCGGCGGAATTCGGGCCGTGGTTAATAAAGACACACTGATGCCAGTGTGATATTTAATAAACCATGTACTCAAGGGCACCTTAGAGGTGCCCCCGAAAAACCTACCGACCCTGGTGTGTTCTCTGACTGGCTTTAGGTAACCTGCCACCTCCAGACCTGTTTCTGGACCCCTGGGTCAAGAGCATCTGCTGTGGTCAGAAACGAAGCACATCCTGGGCAGAGGTGTTACACCTTCTCCCCTAGGATGGGCACAGTGCTCGAGAGGGAAGCTTCAAAGGCCTGCCACCTTTGTAATGTGACCCCAGCCTCTGCTGCTAACAGCAGATGGCAGCTCCCGGTTCATATTCTCTACTTTTAGGCGGGAGCACCGTCTAGAAAACTTAGCAAGAATAGGAGGTGTGCGCCCCATTGCCAACTCCACCCCTCAGATACTGGAGGGGAAGTAAAGCAAATTTTTCATTGCCCACCATCTTGAAGATGGTCGGACTTATCCAATCAGGATAGTGTGATTAGTAGTGGGTGTAGACATCCCAGGTAAGGAACCCATTGGTCCCTACGTGTTACGCCCCTAAATCTAGTATTTAGGTGGCTTGCTCGGACCCTGAAATCAGATCTATGATGACCTAAGAAGCCCGGACACCAGAGAGCCACACCAGCATGATAGAAAGAAGGACCAGTGACTGACTCTGTGCTAGCCCCTGCTGGCCTGTCTGCTGCCTTGCGCCTCTGCTACAAAAAGATGACCCGTCCTGCACGCTCAGTGACCTCCAAAGCCCTTGGAGCAATGCCTGCCCGCCCCAGTCTCCATTGGTTAACATTGGGCACTGACCGTGAATCTGACCTCTGCACCCTACCGCTCCAGTGTCGCTGGTGGTGCAGGTTCGGTGCCAATCTGAACCTTGCGTGGTGTTGACCTGAAACCCCAAAGACTGGAACTGTAAGTTGTGTACTTACCTATAAAACCACATTCTTGTTTTCCTCCATAGGTTAAAATTGCTAAATTGAAAATTGCACTGTCCACTTTTTAAAAGTATAAAGTAATTTCCCTGAAAAATGTACATGCCTTTTGCGAACATCTTGGTCTTAAATCTTGAAAGAAGCTTCTTTGTCTCAAATTCTTGAAGATCTCATTTTTGAGTTGCCATTTATTAGTCACTGTGTGTGTAACAAATGTCTTGCCCTCCTCTGTTAGGCCTATGGCTGCCTGTCCACACTACCATAAATAGCAAACACCACAAACTCTCACACAAAACACCAGGAGGAGGCAGAATCAATGCTTCATCCAGGAGTGGAGGAAGATCGCTTCTTACAAATGGTTTCTAAACCTAATACGATAAGGATATTGCATAGAATTAGGCAAGACACCTCCATGCATGGTACAAAGAAGAAAGGTTCATTCAAAGGAGGAAACATCCCACCTACTCAAGGAGGTGGGGACATTTTGGCAAAAGATGTAATAGAACTAGTACCAAAAATGGCAAGCAGCAAAGGAAACTACTCGACATATTTTCTGATACCAAAGGTAGACATAACACTGCAGCCAATTCTGGACGCAAGGTTTCTAAACAAATTTATAAGAACTCAAAAATTAGAGATGACGAGTTTCCAAGGCCGTACCACCATTGCAAATAGGGGATTACATGGCAACAATAGACTTGAAGGACACTTATTTGCACTTCCAAATGCATTCAGGACACAAAATATTCCTCTGATTTGTGGTTTGACAAAGAACACTACCAATTCAAGGTACTTGCCTTCGGAATCCAATTGGCACCAAGAGTATTCACAAAGTGCCTAGCAGGAGTTGCAGCACTTTTACGGAGACAAGGCATACACGTTTATTTGTATCTAGACGACTGGCTAGTAAGGGCAAATTCACACAGGAGGTGCAAAGAGCACATATAGCAAGTAATGAGAACTCTATACAGTTTGGGGTTCTCCTTAAGCATGGGGAAGTCATCTTCCAAACCAGAGCAAGAGAAGTTGTTTCTGGGAGTAAGGATCAATTCAGTTCAAGGTAAGGTGTATCCTAGTGAGAAAATAATAGAATCACTGTTGAAGGAAACACAGCTGTACCGGATGTGGAAGCTCTAACAGTGAGGTTGATGGGAAAGGTACTAGAAATGATGGCTTCCTGCATCCCTTTGATACCAAATGCAAGACTCCACATGAGACAAATTCAGGAATGGCAACAATATCAATGGTTACGGACAACAGGGAGTTGGGAAGATCTACTGGTTGTTACGCTAAGGAGAAGGAGATAGCATAGTGGAACAGGTCACGTATAACACAAGGGAGAACATTTGCACAACCTACTCCAACATTGAGCTTTAAAACACATGCCTCACATATGCGATGGGGATCTCACATGAACAAACTCAGTGCGGGGAGTCTGGAAAGAACAAGATGCTATACAACATATACAGGTTCTTGAACTAAAACCAGTATTCCTTGCCTTAAAAGCCTTTCAGAAAGAGCTGTGGGGCAATACAATATTGATTCAAACGGACAATGCAACTACCATGTTCTACATCAACAAACTGAGAGGAACACAGTCCCTAGCACTGTTGAAAATGTGCGCAAAAGCTATGAAAATTAACAATTGAAAGAACAATGGAAATCACAGCAGTCTATCTACCGGGAAAGGACAATGTTGAAGGGGACAGACTGAGCAGACAAGTCTCATGTTCTCACGAATGGGAACTAATCTGAACAGTACTCGAGGATCTTATAGAATTCCCAAAAGTGATCGGTTTGCGATACCTTGGAATGCAAAAGCTTTGCCTTCAGACAACATTACCACCAATCCATGGCAAATGAACTGACTCGTATGGGAGATTAGCGTACACTTTCTCCCCTGATACCACTCCTACACAAGATGATCAGCAAACGCTAAGTCAACAGGATGACTGTGATACTAATCCGCCCCACTGTGGGTGTGCAATCATGGATATAACTTTCTCAGGGGGGAAATTCACAAATTTCCAAACACACGATTTGCTTTCAATGAAAGAAGGAAAGGTACTCCACCCTGTACTACAGTCTTTAAGCCTGGTAGTATGGCTCCCGAAGTCTTAACATTTGGGCACCTGAAGCTACCAGAGAATACAGTGGCTGTCCTAAGTGAGGCAACGAAGCCAACAACAAGAACGTGTTACATAGCTACATAGAAAAGATACTCACTTTGATGTCTTAAAGAGGGACTATTAAGAAAGAACACAAGCCGCAGGACTGTGCGAAAATATTTAACAATTTCATAGACTGTAGTGTAAACTGATGTAGGCATCATTAAATGTTCATTTATCAGCAATAGTGGCTTACACAAGGCACCACATTGATAGAAGTTTCTTCACAGCTCCAGTAATTAAAAGGTTCCTGGAAGGAGCAAAAGAGAATTCCACCACCAAAAAAGGCTCCAGCACCCACATGCAACTTAAATGTAGTGTTCACACAATTGATGGGAGAACCATTTGAACATTTTCACAAGGCAAAATTGAAAAAGCTCACTATAAAAACTGTGTTTTTAGTGTCCATAATGCAGTCAGTAAACTACAGGCACTCGTGTTACAAGAACCATATTTTCAAGGACACAATTGTCACGAGAACCGACCTGCGGATCATGCCAAAGGTTATCTCACCATTCCATTTAAATCAAAGTATACAATTACCAAGTTTCTTAAAAAAATAAAAAACACACTCCAGAAGCGCTGTAATGTATTACGTTGAAAGAACAAAGGAGGACAGGAAAACGCAGCTATTCATTTCTTTTGCAGATAGTTTTCTTGGAAGACCAATAACCAAGAACATAATTGCAAGATGATTAGCGCAAACTATTCAATTGTGCCACAAGAATGCAGGAGATGCTCTACATTCATCTAGAAGAAAGAGAGCAACCATTGCTTTTCTAGCAAATTTACTGTAGGAAGCTTGCTCTGTATATGATATTGCCCATAGGCGATAATACCTTGCACAGAGTCCAGGGGTTACCCAAAGTGTAAAGGGCTCAATGTAGAACTCCAAGTGCTCTATTAGTCCTAGTGTCGGCGAGCAGCCTTAGGCCTAACAAAGAGGAGTGTAAGACATTTATTGCACAACATTGACCAATAATGAACACACGACTCAAGAAGAACACTTAGACCAATTTTAGAAAAATATACTTTCTATTTTATTTTCAGACCAAGATCTTAGCAATAAGGTAAATACGTTTTTAAATATCAGTGCCATGCCTGGTTCCTTTCTCACAGTGCTTTAATTGTAAGTTATTGTTTCCTTCCGCCATGGGTCCGTTCCGTCCCTGATGCCGCCTGTAGTCCTAAGTGCCGCTAATAAGGTCTTCAATCTGCTTGCATACACTGATTTGATGCCAGTTGTGTGTTTGATGTATAAACTGAAAATAAAGTTTAAAAAAATGTTTTAAATAAGTTTTTTAATGAAAATACTTTTTACTTTGAAAAATCTAAACTTTTCAGCAAAGATCAATGTAACACTATAGGGAAAACAATATTGTTGTTAAACAGGTAAGTAATACACATACACTTCATGTCTTCGGGACCAAAAGTCAGCAAGGTGCAAGGTCAAGTGAGTACCAAAACTGCACCACCAACGGCACAGGGACAGCTGGGTACATAAGTCAAAATCGGGGTTCGGTCCTATGCTTTTCAATAGAGACTAGGGGTGCCTGGAGCCACTCTGCTTGCAGGTAAGTTGATCGGTTGCAGGGGCAAGCCTTGGGGGTTAGGATAAGCAGGGGGGCCCAAAGCAGCACCAAAAATACCCCACCTGCGGTACAGTGGCGCACTGGGTACAGGGTACGAATTCGATGTCAGGCACCCAATGCTTTTCATAGGGGATTCTTCTTTTGGCAAATAGGCTGCCGGCGTTGCACCAGAGGTTGCAGGTGGGAGACCAATGACAGCAGAGGTAAGTAGAGATATAGGGGTCGTAGGGATAGTCAGTTTAGCTCAACAAGGCTCATGGGCTTCGGGTGGCGTTCGACATCTAAGTCTACTTACTGGAGCCGGTCGGGGGAAGCCCCTGGATTCACACTGCAGGTGCTTCCGTGGAGATCGGGAGAGGTCAGCCAAAGCTGGACACAAGGTCAGCTTTGGGGGTGGGGGGGACCAAGGGCTGCCATCTGCTGCTAGTAGCTGAGGCTGGGGGGTCGCATTACAAAGACGGCAAGCCTTTGAAGCTTCTCCCTTTGAGCACTGGCCCATCCGGGGGAGGAAGTGCGACACACCTTCCTAGGATGTGTGTTGTTTCTGGTCCCAGAGAGCAGGGTCTCTCTACCCAGGGGTTTAAAAACATATCTGGGGGTGGCTGGCTGCCTACAGCCGGATTGAGACCACACTAGGGTTGCTAGGATTTCAGTGGGCACCTCTCATGTGTCCTCTGGGTAAATGGTACAATAGACCACACACTGGCATCCGTGTAGTTTTGAGAGGAGTTGTTTTGTACCAAACAGTTGTGGTGCTGTGGAACTTGAGTTGTCGAGTTTCAAGCACATATAGCCTCTTAAGTACCAATTGGGGATTTGTTTTTAAGGAAGAAACATTGACATGGGGACCTGGTTGGCAGCGACCCTGTGCACTACAGTTGATAGCACATCTAAACCAGGCAAAAAGTGGGGGATAACCATTCAAAAAGAGGCATTTTCTCTCAAACACCATTACAAGACATTTGTATGGCAGCTCCATGGTCCTCAGTGCACACCTTCACAAAACGCTGTTGTGCAGATATATCGATGAAAATGGAAGCACAAATAGAACAACATCTGTTTATTAATCAATGATCATCTTCGACCCAACCTCCACTGACGTGAATACAGAAGAGATTCATGCTGCAAAAACGTATAGTTTCTTACCTGTTGGTGTCGTTTTGCAACCTAAAGAATTTTCAAGGTTACAAGCCTCCTCCAGGAAGATAAAAGGAGGTAACAGCATGGAAAAAACAAGAATTTGCAATGCAACCGGTCTCGCATTAGTGCAAGTTAGCGCTATTAGCGTTGCACATGACACTTATTTTTTTAGTTGTGCTTTTTTGTTTGCATTGGAATGATCATTTGACCTATCTAAGAAAAAAATAGGAAGGAAAGGGGATGGAGAGAAAACAGGGGTGGTAGGAGTAGTGCTTTTAAAAGAAAGAGGAAGGATGGAATTTGTGCACATGTAAAGTGCACCCATCCCAGCGCCGCGTTTACACCACTGCACGAGACAATAGGAAGAGCACACACCTGAATATTGTATGCGTGCTGTCCTGTTACCAACCGTGTAGATATTGAACTATAAGTATTATATGCCTTTTATGTGTATGTTAATGCTCGACTGTCCTTTTGGGAATGTGTAGGTGCTAAGATCTGAGTTGAAGGGATATGATAACGATGAAAGAGGGAGGTGGGAGGGATATAGCGAGTTAGCAGGTGCCAGGGTGTAGTGAAAACTAACAGGCAGCTGTTCCTATTCACAGGGCGTCTGGACGCTCATCTTCATAGACCACAATGGAGTGAGTCAGCCAGTCCCACCACACCGGTGTAGTGTACAATATAATCATGATAAACTCTGTGTCACGAAATTAAGCACCCAGGCTCTCTTTATAATGAGCTGCATTCATACATTAGCCAGGTGTTTATTATAATTTGCTGTAATGAGGGAAAACGGAAAACTATTAGTATTTAATTAACTAATCAGGGGGCATGAAAGTAAATTACGGAGGTGGGCGGCGACAGGCTATTTGAACATGCACACTGCACCAAAGTTCACTTTTACTCAGTGTGTAGCATGCAAAGCACAATAGCAGTGAGAGCCTGGAAGGTCCCAGCTCGCGCAATTGCTGGGGGTTAGAAAAGAAGAACAAGCATTTGCAATGCAATAGGTCTCGCATTAATGAAGTTTGAGCTATTGGCATTGCTAAATATTGCTACAAAAGTCCATTAATTGTAGGCCAAAAAAATGTGTATTTATTTTTAGATGAATATGTTTAAGCCTTCTGCTGCGCCGAACGTTCTGCGCTGGTGCGGAACGTTCTATTGCGCGGGCGGGGCCGGAACGTTCAGCGGACGTGCGCAGCACTACGGAGGTAGTGCACGCGACGTCCGCTGAACGTGCCCCGCACGGAAGGGGTGAAAAGTAAAGGGCTCCATTCTGCGATTGCTACAATAGTTAATTGTGGATGCTTTACCAATTGATGTATGCACTGATGGCTGGTGGTATGTGTGCCTGTAGAAATTGTGCCCTGGTGGCTGGTGGTGTGTGTGTCTGGTGGAAGTGTGCACTGCTTGGCTGGTATTGTGTGTGCCTGGTGGAAGTGTGCACTGCCGGCTGGTGGTGTATGTGCCTGGTGAAAGGGTGCACTGACGGCTGGTGGTGTGTGTGTGCCTGGTGAAAGCATGCACTGACGGCTGGAGGTGTGTGCCTGGTGAAAGCGTGCACTGACGGCTGGTGGTGAGTGTGTGCCTGGTGAAAGCGTGCACTGACGGCTGGTGGTGTGTGTGTGCCTGGTGAAAGCGTTCACTGACGGCTGGTGGTGTGTGTGTGCCTGGTGAAAGCGTTCACTGACGGCTGGTGGTGTGTGTGTGTGCCTGGTGAAAGCGTGCACTGACGGCTGGTGGTGTGTGTGTGCCTGGTGAAAGCGTGCACTGACGGCTGATGGTGTGTGTGTGCCTGGTGAAAGCGTGCACTGACGGCTGGTGGTGTGTGTGTGCCTGGTGAAAGCGTGCACTGACGGCTGGTGGTGTGTGTGTGCCTGGTGAAAGCGTGCACTGACGGCTGGTGGTGTGTGTGTGCCTGGTGAAAGCGTGCACTGGTGGCGTGTGTGTGTGCCTGGTGAAAGCGTGCACTGACGGCTGGTGGTGTGTGTGCCTGGTGGAAGCGTGCACGGACGACTGGTCGGGTTTGTGCCCAGTGAAAGCATGCAGTGACAGCTGGTCGTGTTTGTGCCCGGTGAAAGTGTGCACTGACAGTGTGGTTGGGTGTGTGTGTTTGGGGTTGGGTGTGTGTGTGTGTGTGTGGGGGGTGTGTGGGGGGTGTGTGTGTGTGTGGGGGGGGGGTGGTGTGTGTGTGTGTGTGTGTTTTTGTGTGTGTGTGTGTGTGTGTTCGGGTGGTTGTGGTCGGGTGGTTGTGGTTGTGGTCGGGTGGTTGTGGTCGGGTGGTTGTGGTCGGGTGTGTGCGAAGAACAATTCTTACAAATGTATTTACTCCTGTCTGAGAGTCAGGAGACTGATTTAATTCTGCTATTCTCCAGGGAGAGTAATGAGCTTTTTGATGAGGGTGAAAAGTACTTCCTGGGAGACGAGACCACAGGCCTGTGCCTGGTGGCAGGAAGGATGGCAAATTGTGATCACTTTTGCGGCCGCTTCGATGTTCTCAGTGGCCACGCGTCTCACCGAGAACATCAAAGCGGCAGCGAAAGTGCTCCCAAAGGCTGCAAGCTGACAAATGGTGCACGCGCACGGCGCACATGCTGTACCCGATCCGCCTGCAGACTTTGGGAGCACTTTCAGAAGCCCCTTACTTAATATCTCGCCAGAGCATCGCTTACGCGATAGCTTAGGCGAGACTGTAATTGTGTAGCATATAATTATGTGGCATTGAGTGGTATTGTGTGGAGTGTATGTTGCATTCAGTAGAGTGTAATTATGGGGCACTGAGTGGTATTTGGAGTGTATGTTGCATTGAGTGCAGTGTAATTATGTAGCATATAATTATGTGGCACTGAGTGGTATTGTGTGGAGTGTATGTTGCATTCAGTAGAGTCTAATTATGTGGTGTGTAATATGTGGCACTGAGTGGTATTATGGGGAGTGTATGTTGTATTCAGTAGAGTGTAATTGTGTGGCGTGTAATTATGTGGCACTGAGTGGTATTCTTTGGAGTGTATGTTGCATTGAGTGCAGTGTAATTATGTAGCATATAATTGTGGCACTGTGTGGTATTATGTGGAGTGTATTTATGTTGCATTGAGTAGAGTGTAATTATGGGGCACTGAGTGGTATTTGGAGTGTATGTTGCATTGAGCACAGTGTAATTATGTAGCATATAATTATGGGGCACTGAGTGGTATTTGGAGTGTATGTTGCATTGAGCACAGTGCAATTATGTAGCATATAATTATATGGCACTGAGTGGTATTGTGTGGAGTGTATGTTGCATTCAGTAGAGTGTAATTATGTGGTGTGTAATTATATGGCACGAAGTGGTATTTGGAGTGTATGTTGCATTGAGTGCAGTGTAATTGTGGCATTGAGTGGGATTTGGAGTGTGTGTTGTATTGAGTGCAGTGTAATTATGTGGCGTGTAATTATGTGGCACTGAGTGGGATTTGGAGTGTATGTTGCATTGAGTGCAGTGTAATTATGTGGTGTGTAAATATGTGGTACTGAGGGGTGTTTGGAGTGTATGTTACGTTGAGCGCAGTGTAATTATGTAGCACATCATTATGTGGTACTGAGTGGTATTGTGGAGTGTATGTTGTACTCTGTAGTGTAATTGTGTGGCGTGTAATTATGTGGCACTGAGTGGTATTGTTTGAAGTGTATGTTGCATTGAGTGCAGTATAATTATGTGGCACCGAGTGGTATTGTGTGGAGTGTGTGTTGCATTCAGTAGAGTGTAATTATGTGATGTGTAAATATGTGGCACTGAGTGGTATTTGGAGTGTATGTTGCATTGAGTGGTATTTGGAGTGTATGTTGCATTGAGTGGTATTTGGAGTGTATGTTGCATTGAGTGCAGTGTAATTATGTGGCATGTAATTATGTGGCACTGAGTGGGATTTGGAGTGTGTGTTGCATTGAGTGCAGTGTAATTGTGGCATTGAGTGGGATTTGGAGTGTATGTTGCATTGAGTGCAGTGTAATTATGTTGCATATAACTATGTGGCACTGAGTGGTATTTGGAGTATATGTTGCATTGAGTGCAGTGTAATTATGTGGCACTGAGTGGTATATGGAGTGTATGTTCCATTGACTGCAGTGTAATTAAGTGGCGTGTAATTATGTGGCACTGAGTGGGATTTGGAGTGTATGTTGCATTGAGTGCTGTGTAATTATGTGGCACTGAGTGGGATTTGGAGTGTACGTTGCATTGAGTGCAGTGTAATTCTGTGGCGTGTAATTATGTGGCACTGAGTGGTATTTGGAGTGTATGTTGCGTTGAGCGCAGTGTAATTATGTAGCATATAATTATGTGGCACTGAGTGGTATAGGTGTGTGGAACGGGGGTGTAACGAGAGGTGGTGTGCGAATGGGGTAGAGAAGGAAACAAGTGCTGGAACTGACTAGCAAGGGGGGAGGGGAGGCAGTGAACGGACAGAGAGCCACTGAAATCAAAGAGAGCACTGGCGCGTGCAAGGAAGGAGAGGCACGAGAGCACGGTTATTTATTTTATTCTTTGTCGTTTTAGATAGCGCGCATTTGATCCCAGGGCATTAGAGCGCTTTTGATGACCTCCAGATTACTTGTACACAGTGAAATTATTATTTTCATAGTCCAAAGCTATTTGGACACCTTTTCATGGATCCAGCCTTTCCGGATCTGGAATGGACACCTTTTCTTTTGAGAAACATGGTGCCCTGCAAGTGTCCCACAAACATGCAGACAATACAGGGATCCTCTACAAACAGGATCTTGAGGGGGCTGAAACCGTGCACGGGCGGAAGCTAAGGGGTTAAATACTCCCAGAGGGATGCACACAGCGATCTTAACAAGTGCGTGGCAAAAGTGAAAGCATTGGCAAAAGTTAGTGTTTCCCTCGCGCTCTAATGAAAAAAAACGACATTGTAAAACTGGTTGGCATATTCTAGCTAAAAGTATATAACATTAGTGTCAACTGTATAACGTTAGTGTAAACTGGAGCAGATGGAAAATCGTGTGTTAATAAACGAAGTTTAATTGTGAGCGCCGCTCTGCCACATTGTAAACAAAACAAACGGCGGGGGAGCGGATTCCTTTGAAGTGTTTGAAGTCTGATGCCGGCTGCAGGAGAGAGGCTCATAGGCTGCCAAATGGTGTGCGATGTGCACGCGCCCGCACACATGCACTGTAGGCAATCCGCCTGGAAAAGCATTTGGGAGCATTTTTGAAAGCCCCTACTTACTATCTCGCCAAAGCATTGCTAACTCAATGGCTTAGGCGAGACCTAAAAAAACAAAGGGAAGCGAGGTCCGACGGTGGAATGGATCTGAAGAAATGGGTGGAGGAAGAGAAACCAGCGAGCATCCTCCCCTTTCATCTCTGCTTTATCAATTAAAGTTTTACTTTGCCGTGCAATTTAACCAGCTATGTATCCATTGTAGATCAATAAAATAAACATATTTGATAACTGCCCTGATTGAATAAGTGCCCAGAGACCCACCAATGATGTTTTTATCACAGAGAACACTTCGAAAAGATTAAGTCACGTAAATTAATGTGTTTCTTTGTATAACAATTGTTTTATACAGATTTAAGTTGTAGGAACCCGCATGTCCTTTGAGTGAAGATGAAAGGGAGACCGCTCGCTGGTTTAAAGTGCTGTCTGCAGAGAGTGATGGAGCTGCACAGTATAGCGTCTGAATCTCCTATCCGTACTCTGCCTTTGATCTGCTGTGGGACTGATGAATTTAGAGACGCGTAGATGAGGAACCTTACTAAAGCTTCAGATGTGATTTTTATTCAGATAACATTTTTAGTAAAACTAAGGCTATAACCGTGAGTCAGCCTAGTAAATGACAAATGCATGTATTGTGATCATTAGAGCTTTGAGATGCCCACCGATTCCCCTTTATCTATACTTTGAACATTGTGTTCACCCAACTGCACACTTGTTGCTCATCAATCCCTCTGCCTCAGACCACCCCCCAGAGAAGGCCTTTCTGACGACCGTCTGCACTACTGTGACACCCCCTCACACCTGTGACGAAGGCTGGGAGTGCCAGAGAGCCGTATTGCCACGGTGTGTGGATGCTATTGAGGTCTGCCATGTCAGCTGCCTCCTGCCCGACTGAACATCTCCCTGCGGTCCGGTGCCGCCGGTAGAGGCACTCCGCAGAGTGGAGATACATGCGAAAAAGAAAAAGAACTACAGCTTTTCTTGTTCAATAACCGACAGGAACGTGTGCTCCGACTCCGCCCTTGATGGGAACCTTAATCCGCAACACCACAACACGTTGATTCAAGGCTGTGGCGAGCATGAGGGTTGGAGGGGGCATGGTTGGCAGCAGGGTAAGTGTTGAGGGAGCAGAAGCATACTGAACTGACCGCATCAGTTACATAGGGCATTACTACCAGCCAGCCAAAAAACGGGAATAAAACCATGCGTGCAAGCACCTTTTCTCAGAGGTCGATCGCTCGTGTTACAGCCACAGAGTAAGTGTAAACAAATGGAGGGGGATCAGCAGCGCCACAAGGGCTGGAGGGAAGAAAAAAGCCCAACACGCAGGAGGAGGCAGCATCAGCTGCGGCTTGAGGAGTGGGAACATGGGCTTGCTTGTGTTACGGACACAAAACAATAACCAGTATAAACAAGGGGAGTGGGATGAGCAGTGCTGCGTGGGCTGGGCTACAGGGGAGAAAAAACCCCAACATGCAGGAGGAGGCAGCAGCTGGAGGAGTGGGAGAGAGCCCTTTCATATGTGAACAGCTGGTCCAAATAAGAAAAGTGTGCGCACAGACAGAAATAACCGCACGTATAACAGGGGCAGTCCACCTGGGAGGTTACAAAACTCCAAAAGGAGGGACTACTAAGCCTATTCACCAAGCAAAAGTCAGCATTTACAACGAACAGCGAGAGGAGCCAATTGAAAAGATGGGCAGTGCTTAAACCCTATATTCTAGGAATAACATGTCTTGAAGAGGCTGCCTAGGCAAGACCTAAAAAGACTCTGAAGATGGTGACCAAAGGTGGGAGCTTCCGGAGGAAGTAAAAATACATCACAGGGGACATCAAATGGAGGTCCATCGATTACCACCAACAACAAAAAAAACAGAGGACAAAATATTTTAGGGAGAAGTCCGGATCTGACCACTATATGGCGGAATAATGCACAATATGTGAATCCAGAAAACTCTTCAAGCTGCAAAACTACACCAACGGGTAAAAAAACTATACAATTCCTTCCATGATGGTGCAATGCTGTTGCACCCTCTTGCTACATATAATGTGGGTACATCATCAGGCAGGATCATTGGTCTTCACATCACCTACAATTTACCATTACCTGTCCGTACTTGCAGTTTTGAACAGATCCCATCGGAAGGGGGTGCATATGTCTCTCTGACAAGATGGTTGTGGGAGGTGTTCGTAGTAGAGTTCAGGTTGTGTGTTGCAATAATCCAATAGACACTGTTTAATTGACGGTACTTATCCTTTGTCCCCATTCTGTAGCATTCTCTTGGCAAGCTGAAGGACGAAAGATATGTCTGCTCCCCCTCTTCTTATATTCCCTTACTCACCTGATGTACGATGGCCAGCCTACTGTAATGCTCTCTCTTGTAATTGTGTCTAGGAGACATTTGCTAGACCAGTGTACCATATGTAGATACCTAGGTCCTGTTATTTGACCGAGCATCGTTCTATGTTTTGAAACTTGGGTAGGCTGATAAAAACGTGTGAACTTTTGGAAAACTGTCTCTTTATATGTAAAGTTCCAGAGTGTTCTGCTCATAGAATGCATACCACCTAGAGTGGGAAGATCAATACTTTGTAGTACAGCTTTTACATCAAAACAGCAATCCTCTGTGACATTCCCAGCTACTTTGACAAGCTGGGCTGGTAAGCTACATGTTGAAACGGTTCCAGGGATCCCTTTGGTGTGTATTTGTAATGAACCAAGATGATCTATTTGCAAATAGTGCAGTCCATCTGACGCTCAACTGTAGCTTAAATTGTCGTCCTTCCAGGGCATCACTTAATGAAGCACTATCTCACACCATAGAGCTTCGCTTGCTGCTGCTATATCACATTCTTTTTGTGAGACCTTTTAATTATAACTAAATTCAGTACACAGTTGCTATGTGTTTTTGACATGTACTGTCACTGCTCAGTCCCTCAGATGTTCACCTTATTAAGTTGTTTAGCGGTATCATTTATATTTATAGAGTTTAGTTTTCAAAACTTGTGTCTCTAGTGAAGATGGATCTTGCCATTACTCTCTGTGCACTATGTGCATTTCTCAGAAATTTGGGGACTGTCTGGTATTTCCCTTAATCTTTTCTAAGACGAAAACACCTCCATCACAATCCTGTATATCCTCCATGCTATTAAATAGGTACCACGATAATTTCAAAAGAAAGTAACTGGTAACATAGGTAAACCTTACCTCTGCTAAATTAAAAGGTTGTGTAAATTGAGTCAGAAGTACGGATGTCCTTAGTCACTCCCTCCATCTTCATGTCTTGTCTTCACAGTATGCTCTTGGTACGGTGGTGGCTGCAACAAAAGCTTCTAGTGGGATTCCACAGTGTGGCGATGAGTATGATTTCTATCTCAGCTTTCCTGGCTTCCGGGCATTCTGCGAAACACAAGGAGATCGCCTGCTTCACTGGTAGGTATTGAAGTGGATCATAGTGAAATTCTCTAGTGGGTAGGGCATGTTGCTATACACTGGACAGGATACAAATCACAATTGCTTCTTAGAAACACAAAGGCAGACCGCCCTGTCCTATTTTCATATACATCAAGAATTCCTTTGGATTTTGTCTATTGTTGGGAGAAATTTAGAAAGGATTGCTTTAGTGTTCGGCATACGAGCGGTACCTATGGTTTTGATATTGGCCAGTGCTGTTATCTCACCTGTCGGTTATATTCTCAATAGTTTTAGATTTTTTTTTTAACTATATCCTGAATTCCATGGGACGCTTACCTCTGAGAGAATATGAATTTAGCTCACCCTATAGCTAGGGTGCTAAACTGTCTCTTGTCCAAGCTAAACATTATTTTCTTACTCTTTAGAGCCATGAAATGTTGATTTGCTAATAGATAAGTTGTTTTACAACTCATGAGTAAAATATAAAACTTATCCAAATCCGATAGGCAAGAGGAATAAGATCAAGACACTTCTTTTGAATAGTACTGCTTTTCAAATATTTAAAAAAATATATATTATTATAAGGGAAGCATATGGAAGTTGGGTGGGGGTATCCACGGTGCATCAATCTGTAATTTTGGGCTTATGGGTGAGGTTGAGGCTGAGATGTCTACAATCAATTGGAAACATTTGCATCGAAAAAAATCAGCTGTTCTGCTTTTCAGTGCCATGCCTTTTCATTTCCATCTGTTCTGTTGAGGTTTGTGATGATACAAAGAGTCTCATAGACATGGCAGGTATTGCATGCAGGGTTATTTTGTGAAATGCCTTTTGAGCCACTTCGTTCTTTGAAGTCTACCATAGTAGTCTTCTGATTGCAGAGTATTTTATGTAATTGTATTTGATCTTCAGTGAGTGTCATCAGAAATAATTTGTTGTTCCTTCATCTTAACTGAGGACATGGCCGTTTCAGGACTGCTTTTTTTTTTGCAGTATCCCTTTTCTTGGTGGTGGTGCTAATTAATAGTCATCTGTTATTTAAACCCTGCTTGATCAGTTTTATTTTCTTCCGCACACAGTATGAGCAAGGTGATGCAGTATCATGGCTGTCGCAGTAACATCAAGGATCGGAGTAAAGTCACAGAGTTGGAGGACAAGTTTGACCTGCTGGTTGATGCCAATGATGCCATACTTGAAAGAGTGGTGAGTATACCCTTCACTTGCTGACTGATCTCCTGTTATGCTCCTGACAAAAAATACAATAGGCCGCTCTAATACAAGAGGTAGGTCTGTGTGTTACAGTGGTTAAAGCTGTTTAGACATCTTCTGTGGCCTGCAGGTCTCCCACATGAAAAAGAGACTGTATGGAAATGTTTCCCAATTTTAAATAATAACTTTGATGCAGCTCTATGTACAAGACTCCTAGTTACACCCGCCCTTCCTTTTATAGCAAAATATCTTACTGTCCAACAACTTGTACATTTGCCAGGGTATTCTACTGGATGAAGCTTCAGGAGTTGTTAAGAACCAAGAGCCCATTCTCCCTGAAGGCCTCCAGGCTCCAAAAACCATTGTATCTAGCTGGAATAGGAAGGTAAGAATACTACAAAAGGCAGTCTTACTGCACATGAATTTTCTCAAAGGGTTTGGATATGTATGGAATTGTGTATTTCAACTGGTGGTCCTTACTTCATAAAGCTCCATATTCTTTTGATAAGTTATCATCCTTCACCCTTTTCCACTTGGTGTGGTCCTTTGGCTCTGTAAGGTGAGCGGGTGGGTAGTATGTGTACAAGTGCCAATGAAGTAGAAGATGGTTACATGGAAAACCTTGACGGCAGTAGCTATGCCATGCTGTTTGCTTCCAATGTGATTCTAGGTCTTCTAGAGGATCAGCTTTACCTTTGTTTGCAAAGTTTAATAAATGGGCTTTCCCATCTCTTAGCATCCAGATTGGTTGTATTAAATGTGTTGATGGCATTACATGCCGAGTATTGGAACCCGGTGTGTAAGCTGTGGGGATCTAATATTCTATGTATTATATTACTGTAACAATGTCCCTTTTTTTCCCTTAGGGAGGAGAATACCAAAAACGCACAAAGTCTGCCACTTTTCGCCTGCTTCATGCCAAGAACATACTAAGGCCTCAGCTCAAGTTCAAAGAGAAAGTTGACAACTCCAACACACCTTTCATGCCCAAACTTTTCATTAAGCCAAATGCCCAGAAGCCCCTTCCTGCAGGTAAATTTGACATTTGAAATTTGCCAATTTCATCCTAACAGGCTGCAATCTGCAAACTACTTACTGTTGTTTTTTTCCCATTTGTTGCTGCTAACAATATTATGCTCAACAAATAGAAAATGGGGCGACATCTCGCCCTTTCTCCGGACGCACTGCGATAATATATACCAATGATACGGCAAGTTATTCCAGGTTTTCTCAAAGTTTATTCAGTTCATCAAAAGTTTCATTCACTATTTCCAAAGTTCATCCGTCGTCACATAAGACTTCAGGTGCTTTAAATACAGATTGCAGATGCAAACCGCTCGTGAAGTGATTGTAAGCTTATTTTAAAGGTAACTACTTTGGTGGATTAGACGTGGCTCTTGTATTAATTAGAACAGAAGGCTCGTATGTATACTTATGATAAATAATATTTGGGATTTAAAGGCGCAATACAAGTGAGAGATATGAGGGAGGTGCATTCGGGCATCAACTTAGTGGTGGTGTTTTTTGCCACGATTAGCGGGAAAACATTAATGACAGGATGAGTTATGTGGCAAAGACTTGCACCATTTTGAACATGAATGAACAGGGGCAAATGATTTAAAATGTTTGTCATTTAAACATTGTTTCTTAAATTGTAGAATACCCCTGACGAAGGGCCATATTTAGGCCGAAATGCATTGGGTTACAAGGATGAACTAATTAGGATTGCTTACGCACACTACCAGCTACTGATCAAGGCCTGTTGGCATTTTCGCAGCGTTTAAGGTTATAGTGACCAGTGTAAGATGTCTCTTATGTGACGACGGATGAACTTTGGAAATCGTGAATTAAACATTTGATGAACTGAATAAACTTTGAGCAAACCTGGATTAACTTGCCGTATCATTGGTATATATTATCGCAGTGCGTAGATGTCGCCCCCTTTTCTATTTGTTGTTCACAATACACTTGGCTTAGGGCAGACCACGATACCGGGCTAGCACGCGAACAACCCCAAAAAGGATAACAGTTGATAAAAATAAGTAACTGGTGTGCACTCTGACAACCCTTTTTTGAACAATATTATGCTGCCAGTTGAAAATGTGGTGTAAGAGGAAGTTTGATTTAACAGCCTAAGTGTACATGGAATTCTGCATTTTTTTTTTGTTGTGTAGCATTTGCAGTGTGGGACCTCTTGTGCCTGTGCTGTTTGAGTATCCATTGTGGAGAGCTGATGTAAGAGAACAGCCTGAGAGACAAATAACCTTTGATGTTGTGCCAGCAGGTTCCCTGGAGTCTGGATCTTCCTCACTGCAGGCTGTGGAAAGTAAATTGTGCCCATCTCCATATTTAGACATGGATAGGTGAACTGACTTGAGTAATTCAGAATGTCTAATAATTTACGGGTAGGCTCAAAAAAAGTATTCGTGGATTTCTTGTGGTGCTTCATTTTGTTGCAGGAGGTTTTCCAAGTTATTTGGTGGTGTAATGAGAAGCTTCCTGACTAGTTGAATAGTGAGGTTTGGCCCTCGTTTTTTGCACTTGGTCAAGTTGTTTTGGGTCAGAAGATTGCCTGTCCTTTTTATAAAGGAGAAGCTCCACTTGTTTGCTGAGAGGATTCTGGGTGGCAAATAGAGGAGGCAACTTTTTTGTTTACAAAGAAAGAAAAAGGCGTCCATGTAACGTAAATTACATGTCTGAACTCTCACCAGATTCAGAAAAGGGGGTGGTGATGAACTCACACCAGAGCACTTTTATGTAAGTTATTTGGCCACATCTTCTTTTCTCTTTTTAGGTATGTTACATTTCCGCACTCTCTCCATTTCTCTTCCTTTGTTAAATACATATCCAGGCTTTCACTGTCCTTCTTCCTACACTAGTGTTGGCAAACCGCAGACGACAGCAAAAGCGACCGGAGGACCTTGATGTTCCGCCAGCATTGGCTGACTTCATTCATCAGCAGAGGCTGCAGCGTGATGAGCAGGACATGTAAGGAAATTCATGAAAGAAGTATTGTGTGACGACAGGGGTTCAATTGAGTTTGAGGTGGGTGGTGTGACCAGTTAGCACCACTGATGAACATTGATTCCTTTTCTAGGTTCTGCCACCCATATCAGTATGAGCTGGATCACTTCAAAACAGCAGAATCTCTGCTTCAAAAGCCGCAGCTTCAGGTGAGAACCTCGCATGTAAAAAGGTTAGAGGTCACTTTTAAGCTAAATCATATTTCCTGGGCGGCCTGCAGTTTTGGGCGGGGGGCTGGAACACCATTTGCAAAGCAGGCTTCATGCCACTGTTACTCTCTGCAGGTGTACCAGCCTTTGGAGCAGACACCATGCCACTACATCTCAACCCTCGATGATCTGGTGGAACTGAATGAAAAGTTGTTGGGCTGCTCTGAATTTGCACTGGATTTGGAAGTGAGTCTTTGCCCTCCCCGTTTACTCCCATGGCACTCTCCAGACTAACGATTGTCCATAAATGTGCAATCCTTGCTTTCCGTTATCCTCTTTGCCCTCCATTCTCTGCAGCATCACTCCTACAGGAGCTTCCTAGGACTCACCTGCCTGATGCAGATCTCCACACGCACCGAGGATTTCATTATTGACACCTTGGAGCTCCGCAGCGACCTCTATATCTTGAATGAGAGTTTCACAGATCCAGGCGTGGTGAAGGTAAGCTATGTACACTCATTCACAGTCTTTGTTACTCCTCCGATTACTCAAATTCTTTCTCCTAGATCATTTTGTCCCTCTGAATTCCACCAGTATATAATTTACTTTCCATCCTTTTTCTAGTCTCTTCATTGTACTCTTGCTTATCTATTGGGTATCCTCGTTTTGATATGAAACCATGACATGTTTATGCCGTATTGTGTCCACGCTTCCTTTTCAAAGTAGTTGCCTTTTAGATTGGGTCAGTTTCATAGAATAATCCATACATTGAGCAACTTTTATAGAGTTACTTTTTCATAGATCTTGTGATAACTAAGCAAAAACAGAAAAAGATAAACTATGAAGGGTTAATTTGAGTCTCAGTGGTAATAAATACTAATGAAATCAATAGGAGTGGCACGCCTATTAGTATTACTAATTGTGGTTGTATCACTAGAAGTGATACATCTAGTAGTAGTACTGGCGTTGATTTCGGAATAACATACAGAAGTACTTGTAGTCATAGTACTATGTCTTTTAATGGTACTGGTAATGGTTTTAATGAAAAAACTGTTGAAGTAGTACTAGTATGAGTTCAACAAGCAAAACTAGTGTTTAGTACTTTACCTCTAGACATTGAACCTGAAGGAGTGGTATCTGTTGTAGTAGTAATAATAGATGAAGCAGTGGTACTATGGTCGTTTTAGTGTCAATAGCCATACTTTGGGCACTACTTGGACAACTAGAGGTTGCAACATGAACGTTTTAGAGATAATTGGAGTAGATGAAATTGACTTGATGAGTTTGGTAGTGCATGAGTTTGGAGTGAAAAGGAGTAGATCAGTTTTATTCCATCTCTCTCTCGCGCTCTCTCTCTCAAGGTTACACCACTTAATTTCCCTCTTTAACTTTCAGAGCTTGAATCTGATTCCCCATTCCATAAAACACATTGTAGAATATTTTTATCCACCTTCTAGGTATTGCATGGAGCAGATTCTGATGTGGAGTGGCTTCAGAAGGACTTTGGTCTCTACCTGGTGAATATGTTTGATACGCATCAGGCTGCCCGAGCTCTCAATCTTGGACGTCACTCACTGGATCACCTCTTGAAGCTGTATTGTGATGTGCAGTCTGACAAGCGATACCAGTTGGCTGATTGGAGGATCCGGTAAAATACCAAAGACATTTGATGCTAATGATGACCATTGAGGGATAGGCAAAGTTAGGAAAACAAACTGCGCAAGTTACAGTTGGAAAGACTTGTATGCATGACGGTACAGGCATTATTTTGGGCAGCCAGTTGGCAAAGGATTGTGTGTAGATGATTTGGAAAAGCTTCTTAGTGAGCAAGACTGGGCGAATTTAGAATAGAAACGTGGACCACCATTGAGGAAACTTTTGTGATTTGTGGGGGCATGCCTATAGGGGTGGGAGTGAAGTATTTGGGATTTCCAGCGCACTGGTTGTGATGTTGGTAAAGAGCTTGTTTGGGTGTTGAAGATTTTAATGGGGGCTCTTGGGGAAAGGGTGCGTTGAGACTCGTATGTTGGTGATTTAGCAAAGGACTTGTGTGATAGTACTGTGAAAGCCTCATAGAGCGAAGGCTTTCGTGGAGGGAAATTGGAAACTTTATTTGGAGATACTTCATAGGGGCTGGGACAGTCCTAGAGAAGAATGTTATGTGCTGATCCTCAAGAATTCTTTTATTGTGGTCCTGGAGAATGTTTACGTTTGGGTCATGAGGGTTCTCTATCTGTGAAAACTGTGGAAGTTATTGTTTTGGAGGATTAGGTGAGGAGCTATGCAAGGATGTTTTGGATAGCTTGTATAAGGGAGCATTAGACAGTGGTTCATGTTAGAGGTATTCAGTGTTCATGCAATTGGCAGTTGTAAAACACTTGTGTGGGTGAGGTTTGTGGTTTTCAGGAAGGCTTGGGTGAGTTTTGGACAAATCTTATGTAGAAGTAAAAATAAAGGCTTGTGTGCAGTGGATTTAAGAAAGCTTGATTGTGGGCTTTATCTGTGTGAGAACTTGTTGGTCATCTTTGAGAAGAATTGTTAGTCTATGTAAAGGCTTATAAGCAGACCTTTGAGAACATTTGCATATATGTATGTAAAGGTATTTGATTAGTACAAATCCAGCTTGGAAGCAGTGGACTGCTGATGGTGGGGGGGAGGGGGGATGGGGGCGGTGGGGGGGTGGGGGGGGAGATTCTTTGAGAAGCCTCGGAGGAGGGGTTTAAGCAGTCTTTTGGAGGACCTTGGTTAGCAAATACTTTTTTGTCAAGAACCTTGAGCAGGCTTCTTTTGAAGGCCTTATGAAGGCTTGCAGTGTACCCTGTGGAGGTTTTGCAGGGTACATTGGGATGGGACCTGTCAGGATTGTTTGAGAAGGACTTTTGTTGAGTAAGCATTCAGTATAGCTGGTTGAGTGGGCTGTTGATTGGCACTTATATGGGTAAGGATGTTGGATAGGAATCGTGGGAAGTTTGATGGGTATGTCTTGCATGGTATAATGTTAAGTAGGGGGACAGGATAGCCAGGCCTTGCAAGAGAAAGAAGTGTATGGTAGGACTTGAGATGTGCAAGGCTTTTTCTTGAGTGCATGGGGCATTCACTTGTTACTGAAGTGTATCCTGCGGGTACTGACCGTTATCCTGGTGTCCTGTGGCCCAAATACTCCTGCATGTAAGTTGGATAGCCACTGCCTTTAGGTACTTGACTTCCTGGGGTAGAGAAGTTGAGCAGTCGAACAACTAGTTGGTGTATGTGGTTAAAAATTCAGATGCAGTAAATAGCACTCAATAATCCCAATGCCCAGCCAGTGCAATTTATTCCAAAACCAATTGGTACCTTAACTTGCAGAAGTGTAAAATAACTCCAACTAAAAAAAATAAGTTAAGCAAAGTAGAAGGTCATTGCACCTTCCCGGGGCACTGTTTGTGATATCTCAGCTATCTTAGGGACTTTTATAAGATGTATCCTTTTATTAACCACTTTTTTGTCTGTGAGGCAAATGAGAGAGACAAAGAAATTGTGTAGCAGGGCTGCTCTAATAGGTCAGTTTTTCTTTTTCAGTGGTCTCTGGGTGAAAACTCAGCAGGTGGAAGCCTCAGAATTACTAATAAAGTGGTCTAGGGCTCCCACCTCCCAAGTAATGGGTCAACTCATGTCAAGTTAATGTGCGGTTTTAGAATATCACTGGTCATGGTGTCAAAGGCCAAATGCCTACCTGCCATGCAGTAGTTTGTACTCGCAGTTCCAGCAGATGCCAGTTAAAGTGTCATTTGTTAACCAGTTTTTTAAGTGGGGGCTTAGAACTAAGGTCAACCTCTCGAAGCCAAGGCTTGTTTCTAGTAGTCTTGTTACCTATGAAAGCTAGGCATTGGGGTTCGGGTAACCCAAGGCCCAAATTGCAAAATATTTGTAAAATCATAGTAGTTAAAACATTTATTGAACAGTCCAGGAATCCATACAACCAGCTCCGGCCAGTAGAAAACCACTCCAAAGGCAGGGGTCTATAGGAAAGAGTTTTGAATCTCTCTGGGGCCGGAACTGTGCAGATAGGGTCACTTGAGTATATGGTGGTTTTGTGGAATTCCTCAAAATAAAGCACCTCTGTAGCTCCACAAACCTGGCAATGGCATGCTCCTTATCTTTATCCAAGCCAGCTGGATTGCAGGGATCCAGTAACTCTTGCGTGGCTTAGTCCATTGAAGGTGCCTCCATAATGGGCAGTTACTGAATTGGTCCATGTGTGGGTATTGCATACTCTCATTGGCTACCTCGTCTTCTCCCACACTGGTCGCTGAAACAGCGGTCTTGAGAAATTTGGCTTTTCAACAGCCAGCTAGAGAACAATTACTAGAAAAAGGTTCTGTCCCTGACACTTAATTGCTGTACACTGTTGTGCTGTCTTTTAGCATTCCAGGCAAGATAAATTGGGATAGATTGCAAATATTTAGCCGGCTTTGGAGGCACCGATGATGGGTCAGAATGCCAAGCAAAAAGGTGCCTTTCTCAGAATTCAAAATCTTCCTGTTAGTAGGAAGCTCATCTAATTCCTTTAACCAGGGTTTCACATGCTCTAGGTGAAATTTAGCACAGATTAATCAGGCAGAGTTCGTCCAAGTCCAGAGGTGTATCCAAGTTTGATGTAGCCATAAACTCACCTAGTTAGCAACAATCCTCCCAGTCAAAGGGTAGGGTTGGGGGGGGGGGGGGTGGTACTTCACTGAGTAGAGGAAACCTGCACTACACAATGGAGACAGTAAACTCTTCTCCCAATGCATTCTCCATTTACAACCTACAGTGTTCTCAACCACTCTCATGCAACAATTTCACACATGATGATGGGTCATAGACCTTGATATGGTTGGTTGAAGGATATTCACATAAGAGAGCCTTTAGCCTTTCCATAAGGATGCAGGTGCAATACACTTGACTGCAATCTGTGGCAATATAGCAAAGAGTTGGCGAAACACTGGGTGTACTTCCTTTTTTCAAAGCTAATCCGTTTTGAAGAGTGACTGCTTTGAAATGTGGTGCAAATCCTAAGTAATCACAGACGGGTGATATATGGTAGAAAAGAGAAACAGGATACCATGGCACAAGTGATGCAAAGAGCTTTTGTCTGAAGAAAGCAGTTCTCTGATCAGTATTGTGGAGAGAAACATTGGCTACAGTTTGCAGGAGGAGGCATTGGGTAGACTTTTAACAGGTGTTGGATAGGGTTATTTGGAGTACATGTTTGGTATATTTTGTGACACTGCTTTGGGCTTTCAAGGGGATCCTTATCACGTACATTCTAGCAAACGTGAGCGTCAGACTGAGCGGTACATAGGTCCAGGTTTGGGTACAATTCTGAGGGGCTTGTAAAAGGGTGCCTTTCAGAGGACCTGAGAGCAGAGCATTGGGAGTAACTTTTCAGGGGAAACTCTTCAGTGAGGTTTTAATGAGCGCTTGAGTGGGAAGTCTTAGGGAAGTGATTGGAAGAGGGGCATCGTAGAGGGGTGATTAGAGCTTGTATTTGGAGTATTCAGGTGTCATCCCTGTGGTATGGTGTGGAGCTTTGCTCACCCGATCGTGAGGTGATCATGTTTTCTACGTTTCCAGCCCTTTGCCGGAAGAAATGATGCAGTACGCACGAGCCGACACCCATTACCTTCTGTACATCTATGACAAAATGCGTTTAGCACTCTTGGAGAGTGGCAACGGGCAACCCAACCTGCTTCAGGCTGTGTGGCAAAGAAGTAAAGATCTGTGTTTGAAGGTAAGCCAAGATGATCACAGTGTGCTGAGCATGAGCTAAGGAACAGAACTTGGTCATCAACTAGTACATTTTCACAGCACACACAGACTGATGAGAGCACCATAATTGAGTGTCATATCTGCAGATAGCATTGTACACCCGTAAACACTGTTTTTTCCACTAAGAGGATTTCATTTCGATGACATCTTCTTCCTTTTTTTTTTTTTTTTTTTAAAGATTTTTATTGATGTTAACAGGATGACGGAAAAAACAAAAAGAAGAGATATCGACAGAAATTCATAAATAGTTACAAAAAAAACCCAGCTGAATTAAATATGTTATAAACAGGTTAGTTATGATATGTAATCACAGTGGTTAGAGTTACTGTTACAGTTTTAAAGCATGAGGGTTTAACATTTAAACAGTATAGAAATAAAATAAAGTTCTAATTTTGGTCTATGAAACTACCCCAAATTCTATCGAATTTAATCAATGAACGTGTTCCCCTAAGGTTAGCTAAAGCTAGCTCCATAGCGTGTACCTCTGTTACCAATGTCCACCACTTCCAAACCGTCGGGGGATCTGAATCAATCCAGGCCCTAGCTAAAGTTAATTTAGCACATGAGAAAAGTATAGTCGTTAGGTGAGATAGTGAGGATGTGGATAGATTAAGATCTATCAAGACCGAAGCGGCCGTGATGGTGGGAAGCGGGATATTTTTTAGTCTAAGGACACTCAGTATGTCATCCCAAAAGCTCTTGAGTTTGGGGCAAGAGTACAAGATATGAACTAAATTAGCTGCTACAGTCGAACATTTAGGACATTTGGTACGACTGCTAAAGGTAGGGTTCGGAGACCATCTAGCAATTCTTTCGGGTGTATAATAGAGCATACAGGTCGTTCTATATTGTTGTAGCCTGAGGCTAGATGAGCGTACCAGTTTGTTGATATTAATAAAAGAGTTCTCTATCTGCTTAGGCGAAACATTTAGATTTAGTTGGGTGCTCCATTTCGTAGCCAATTTATCATTGTCATTTATTTTGAATGTGCCAAGTATTCGATAGGATTCGCTAATGATTGATTTATTCTTGTTTGTATAAACATGTCCATATATCACATTCAGAAACATTTTGTATCTTTTTCTTATTGATCAAATAATCATGAATTTGCATATGTTTAAATCTTGAAATTTCTGGTAAATCATATATTTGTTTGAGCGTGTTAAATTCTAAAAACCCCTGCACGCCATATAAATCCGCTAAAGTATTAATCCCAAGAGAAGCCCAGCTATAAATGATGGAATCTGTAAATATAGCCGGGAGACCTGGATTGCCCCACAATGGTAATTTTGGGTGGAAAAAGGTTGTTTTACAGAATTTTAATATATTTTCCCATATTTTAACGATATCTCTAGCAGTCTTGAATCTTACCCTTTTATAGTAATTCGGGTCATTGATTCTGAACAGAAAAAATAGTGAGTCTTGTTTTAACATAAAATAGTGAAAAAAAAGAGTTCTACCTCCATGCAGTAAAGAGCGTATGCGTGTAATAAACGAGGACCAAAAATATAATTTAAAGTCTGGAGCGTTCAGCCCTCCCTTATTTGTATTATTTTTCAGCATTTTTAACGACCTTCTGGCTTTTTTATAGCCCCAAATAAAGCTACTAAGGACCCCATCTAAGTGTTGGAAGAATTTATTGTTTAATGCCAATGGGATAGATCGGAATAGGTATACAAATTTTGGAAGAACTTTCATTTTAATAAGGTTTATCCTGCTAACCATATTCAGAGGCAATTTGTTCAATTTTTTCAAAATAAGAATAGTCTTTTTAATCAGATCGTTATAGTTTATATTATTGATATCTTGTATTCTAGCTGTTAATTTAACCCCTAAGTAAGTGGCCTCTTTACATATCTCGGGAATAGGTACGGTAGGAGAGTAATTGGCTATAACTTGCGTCTTCTGCTGGTTAAGCTTATAGCCTGACACCTTCCCGAATTTCCCAGCCTCAATATATACTCCTTTCAGCGCTTTGGCGACATCTGTGGTGTATACTGCAATGTCGTCAGCATAAGCTGTCATTTTCAGTTCCTGTGAACTGGAACTAAAAGGAGCAATCAAAATTTGGGAGTGAAGGGCAAGTAAAAAGGGTTCCAGTGAGAGAGCGAATAAGAGGGGAGAAAGAGGGCATCCCTGCCTGGTCCCCCGCTTAATTGGAAATTCTAATGAAGTCAAGCCCCCATAACTAATACAAGCGGTAGGTTTGTCATAAAGCGCTTTTATACACTTCAAGAAACTACCCCCAAAACCCATTTTAGACAGCACGCACCAGAGATAGGTCCACCCCACTCGGTCGAAAGCCTTTTCAGCATCTAATAGTATCATGCCGAGTGGGGTGGATTCAATATCCGCGATATCAAATGCCGTTATCGCCATATTTACGTGTATTGTTGTATCTCTCCCTGAAATAAAGCCGTGTTGTTGCGGATTTACGATTTTAGGCATGTATGGGGCAAGTCTAAGTGCAATGATCTTGGCGAATATTTTCGCATCAGTGTTTATTAGAGAGATGGGTCGATATGACCCTCTCTCCTCCTTAGGCTTACCTTTTTTTAAAAAAAAGATTATTTTTGTCCTATTCCAGGATTTAGGAGCTGTTCCACTTATTCCGATCGATTGTATTACTTCTAAAAAAAGCTGTTCTAATTCTGATCTACAGATTTTATACAATTCCAAAGGTATCGTATCTTCCCCTGCCGCCTTTCCTGTTGGTAAGGAGTTAATAGCCTGATGTAGTTCAATCAATTGTATGTCGTTAGACAATGCACCCAAGCCTAATATATTCCCTGTGTTTACTGGGTAGTCATTCACATATTCCTTAATTTGGTCTATATTTACAGGGCTGTCCGGGGTATATAGGTTTTCGTATTATTCCGCGAATTGATCTAATATATCTTGTGGTTGGCTATATAGTTTGTTCCCCTGTCCTCGAATGTTAGAAATTAAAGTGTCAGCTCTTTTTTCTGCCACCTTATAGGCTAAAATTCTACCGATCTTATCTCCACCCTCATATTGAGCAAATTTAAATTTGTGGATCCTTGCACTATTTTTCCGAATAAGATTAGATTTTATGTCATTTTTCAATTCGCTAAGTTTTATATTAATTTCCATTGCCGATGGAGAGTTAAGCTGTAAGGCTTTAGCTAGTAAGTCTTCTTGTTTGGTTATGTTATCTAATAGTGTAATCTTATGTTGCTTCTGTTCTGCATTTTGCCTAAAAACATACGCTTGAGTAAAGCCCCTGATGCTTGCCTTACAAGAGTCCCATACCATGCAGCACCCAGTTGAATTCCTATTGATGTTTATAAATTCGTTTAAATGAGTTTTAAGTTGCGTCTCGTAAGTAGTGTCTGAGATTAAGTATCTAGGAAAGGAAAATGGCCTAGGTGGTGTCCTAGTATTTTGTATATCGAATATCATTATTAGTGCGTTATGATCGGATGTTATCCGGGGGCAGAGGATCATAGAGCCGGTCTGTAATAAATTATCGCTTACTAGAGCCATGTCTAATCTAGTACACATCTTATGGGGAGCAGAATAATACGTATATCCTGGTGCGGTTGGATATAAATGCCTCCAAGCGTCTTTAATGTTATGTATCCGACATAAATCTAATATTGATGATCTGGTCCTATGTAAAAGGGCCTGGCTACCAACCAGAATATAAGATCCTTAAGTATTGCCCGGCGGTGTCGCCTCTTGAACCCACAAGGAAGTTAAACTACTGAAGAGGCAGGCGCTGGAGACTGGAAGGCAGGAAACAAGGTTTTTATTCTCTCCGGAGGAGAACACAGCAAAACCGACAGCAGGTATCGTTCTGAGGTGCTCTACTCGCATCTCTGAGGCCTGGCCTCTTATACACAAGTTAATCACTTTATTGCATGAAACACATTCTCGTTAATACTTTGATGTACGAAAAGGCATCCTCGGAATCTCCCCTTCAGGTCCGTTCCCACACATAGTTACAGTTGAAGTCCCCACCCCGGTCACAACAGGTGGTGATCATCGCGCAGTTGGATATTCCGCCGATTCACGGAATGTGTGGGGTTCGATCGGATCTCATGGGGTGGGGGCTTTGATCAACTCGGGGGTCCTTTGATGAGGGAAGCTTCCTACTGTACTGGGGGTAATAAACAGTATCCGCAGAGCCAGATGGCGGCCTGGAAGCGGGAAGACAGACGGGCACACAGGAAAAGGGGGTTTGCATCAAAAGGACCTGGGACCATGTAAGAAATGAAGGGGGGGGTGTCGTGCTGGGAACAGGATGGGATTCCGAGGCCGGGCTGCGCTGGAGAGGGGTTTATGACCCGAGACATGTGAGGGCGAGGGGGTTGTCAGCATGCGGGGGATGCCCGTGAGGCTAGGAGAGGGAGAGAGACGCGCTGGTTATCAGGAAAGGGCAGGGAAGCCATGGTGTTCAAAATGGCGGCTGTTTACGCGCACGAAAAGGGTTCGAGAAGAGCAAGAGGGCGCCGATAATGTTGACGGTTTCAGCCTAACTTTCAACAGTCCTCCCTTTTCAACATATCTAGCCAACTTGCTTACTCAATGTCAATTTTCATCAAATTCCTAACCTCGGTATCGTATAATGCTCTCATGTGTTCGTTTCCAAAGTCCACAGTTTTGGGGAAAATACAATTTGCACATAAAGAACACAAAGGTGGCAGACATTGAATTCCTAAGCATAGACCACACATTACGACTACAGGAATCAGGATAATGGTGAGCAGTCTCCAGCCCCAGTTCTTAACGGAGTTCCAGAACCAACCACCAAGCGACCATTCTTCTTGTTCTTGGTGGACTTCCGAAGAGAGTCTGTGAAGATGTTCAATGGCTTTGTACACTGATGGTGAGTTGTCCGGTATATATGTACAACAGCTGGACCCAATAATGCGGCATGCTCCTCCACGGTCCGCCAGAACCACGTCTAGAACAAGGCGGTTCTGGAGAGCCACCAGACGGACCGCTTGGAGCTCGGCAGTGTTGTTAGCAAAGATACCAGCTGTGATGTTCATAGTTGTCTCAACTGCCTGAGTCAGGTGTCGGATGGCACGGCTGTTTGCCATCGGGCCCCAGAGGGGGACGAGTCCTTTCATAGCTTTCTTGCAGGAGGATCAGCCAAGCAAGGCAGGAGCCGTGAACAGAGAAGGGTGAAGGGAGGAATGGTATTGAATGTCCAGTGGCATGGGGCAGCAACCCACAGATCCAGCAGTTGGTGGCATTGGTGGCAAGATTGTGTTGGGGAAGCAGCTGCACGAAAGAGTTATTCCAAAATTCCTTTCGTCTCTCTCTTAGTTGAGGAGAGAGCGAAATTAGATAATGTTCCTTCAGGGTTGTAGGCTGAGCAGTGGTTAGGAATGTTTCGCGAGCTGGTGCATGCTCTTCCATAATCCAGAGCGCGGTCATGAGGAGAAAGCAGAAGAGGATTACGATGAAGAGTGCAATTGTCTTTGAGCTATGGAGTCTGTCTGTTCTTGGATTTCTGTAGTGGGTATTTCCTGCTGTCTCCGTCGGCTTCTTATTTGGCGCTTCCATCATCTTCTTATGTGGCGCTTCCATCATCTTCGTTTTCAAGGTGCTCGGTAGTGGGCAGGACCACAGACTTAGTTTAGCTTCTCTTCAGGTAACCCTTGGTAGTTTGGGTCACCGTTCTGAGATCCTTTAACCTAGTCCGTGGCCTACTTAGCCGAAGCTCCCTCCTTTCGACGCAGGAAATACCCTTCTCGAGATGGTACAGTGGGATCAGGATGTTCTGAAAGTTCAAGTGTCTCTGTGTCGGGATAGCAGTTCAACGACGGTCGGTCCTTGTTCAGGAGTTCTTCTTGGGTATTGACGATGTCTGTCGTGGCCAGGGCTGAGGAGACCTTTTTGCAGTGATGGGCGTGCAGCCAGTGCTTCTTCCCCTCCACTCGAAGTGCGGTCCGTGTGGTGATCAGCACTTGCCAGGGGCCCGTCCACCGGGGTTCCAGACTCTTTGATCGCTGAAAATTCCGGATCAGCACGAAGTCCCCCGGCTGGATGGCGTGACCCGGACCCCTGGAAGCATCGGGGATGGCCTGCTGCACCTGCTGATGAATGACAGACAGAGTTTCAGTCAATTTATACAGATAATCAGACATTAGGACGTCCGGAACGTCATGAATGGAAGTTGGTTTCGGGGCAGACCAGACGCTCATGGGTCGACCGAAGACAACTTCATAAGGGGTCAAGTGATGTCGGGTGGGGGTAGAGCGCATCGATAGCAATGCCAGTGGGAGGGCGTCGGGCCATTTCAGACCCGTGGTAGCCACTATTTTGGCCAGTTTAAGCTTTAGTGTGGCATTGTGTCGTTCGACAAGCCCAGCAGATTGGGGGTGGAAGACTGCGTGGAATTTCTGTTTAATACCCAACCCATTTAGGATGAGCTGGATAACTTTGGCTATGAAGTGGGGGCCATTATCACTCCATAAAACACGACAGAGGCCATAACGGGGGAAAAACTCCTTTAACAGAACCTTTGCAGTGGCCATAGCGGTGTTGTCACGGGTTGGATATGCTTCCACCCACTTGCTAAATGCGCACACCACAACAAGTACATATTTTAGGCCTTGGCATCTGTCTAGCTGGAGGTAGTCCATCTGCAGGACTTCAAATGGGTGGTTTGGGACCCCAAATCCCCCCCGGGGTACCACAGTTCCTTTCCCGGGGTTGTGTTGCAGGCATATTAAGCATTTTTGGACCAGGCGTTTGGCGGAATCTGGGATCTTATCATTGTGCCAAACCCTGGAGACAAGTTCGATCATGGGGGCTGATCCTATGTGGGCAGGGGAGTGTGCCATGGTCAGTATGGGAATCAAGTATGAATCAGGTAGCAACCATTTGTTCGTGTCTTTTGTCCGCCAGCAGCCTTCATCGTCTTTTAATCCCACCCGTGTCCATTCAGTCAACTCGTGTTGTGTGCTAGCCGTCTGAATGTCCCTGATAGTGTCTCCAACGTCAGTCCATTTTTCCGCTTGTGACCTGGTCACGTACATATGTGTTGTCGTCCTATTTTCAGCTGTCGTTCGGGCGGTGATGTCGGCTAGTGCATTTCCCTGTCCAATAATGTCAGTCACCTTCTTGTGTGCCTGGCATTTGATGACGGCAAGCTTGTTGGGGAGGAGGACAGCTTCGATTAAGGCGGAGACTAGATCCCCGTGCAAAATGGGTGTGCCGTGTGAGGTCAAGAATCCCCTTTCCCTCCAAAGGAGCCCAAAATGGTGAACCACCCCGAAGGCATACTGGCTGTCGGTGTAAATGTTCGTTGTGGTTCCTGTTGCCAGGATGCAGGCTCGTGTCAAAGCAATCAGTTCCGCTGCCTGGGCAGATCGCTGGGTGATGCGGGCTGTCTCTACTACGGTTCGAGCCGTGGTGACTGCATAGGCAGCGGAAGTGGTACCGTCGGAGAGTTTGATGCAAGAACCGTCCACCCACAGCTCCCCGTCGGGGTCAGGGAAAGCCGTGTCTCTGAGATCAACCCTACTCCTGGTTTGTTCGTCCGTAAGAGTCACGCAGTCATGCACGGGGTGCACATTGGGATCGTTCTCTGGCAAGGGTAACAGAGTTGCCGGGTTCAGTGTGGTGCATCTTTTCAGGGTGATATGGGGGGCAAGCAAAGTCAGTTCGTATCCAGTCAGTCGTGCACTCGTCAGATGTTGCGTCTTGGTTTGGTTCAGGAGGGTGTCGACTGCATGGGGTACCAGTACCGTGAGGGAATTCGAGAGTACAATCCCCTCACTCTGTCGGATAGAGATTGCAGCAGCAGCTACAGCTCGAAGGCAGGCAGGCAAGGCTCTGGCGACAGGGTCAAGAGTGGCAGAGAAGTAAGCGCACGGTCGTTGCCTAGGGCCGATGGCCTGGGTCAGGACAGATAAAGCGCACCCCTCCCTTTCGTGAGTGTGAAGGGAGAAGGGCTTTTTGTAATCCGGGGTACCTAGGACGGGGGCTGAGCAAAGGGCATCTCGCAGTTCCGTGAAGGAAGTTTGACACTCAGGGGTCCAAGGGAGTGGGAAAGGGACGTCTTTGTTTAGCAGAGAAAGCAGTGGTTTTACAACGAGGCTGAAGTTTGGTAACCATTGTCGGCAGAAGGAGGTGAGGCCTAATAGGGAGCGAACCTGCTTCTGGGTCTTAGGGACAGGGGTATCTAGAATGGTTTGGATTCGATCAGGAGTGAGTTTTCTTCCATCTTTGGACAAAAGGTGACCTAGGTAAGTGACCTGGGGTAGGCAGAATTGCAACTTCTTCTTGGAGACCTTGTGGCCATTTTCCGCAAGGAAGTGCAGGAGTTGAATGGTGGCGGTAACCGCTAGAGGGGTGGTGTCGGCTGCCAAAAGGATGTCATCGACATATTGTACCAACACCATTCCGTTGGGTAACTGGACTTGGTCTAGTTGTCTTTTGAGGGCCTGGCTGTAGATGCTAGGGCTTTCCGTGTAGCCCTGGGGTGCTCGGCAAAACCTATATGAGCGGGCTTTTAGGGTAAAGCCGAAGAGATATCGGCTGTCTGGGTGGATGGGGATGGAAAAGAATGCGTTCTTGAGGTTGATGACGGTAAAGGTGGTGGCAGTAGAAGGAATCAAGGTCAGGATGGTGGTGATGTCTGAGACCACAGGGTACTGGGGTACCACCACTTTGTTGATCTCTCGGAGGTCGATGATAAAACGGTATGCTTTCTCATCTCCCTCTCCCTGCTTCTTGATAATGGGCAAGATAGGGCTGTTGCAAATGTTGCTAACCACTTCCTCTACCACTCCTGCGTCTATCAGTGACTGGATAATCATTACCAATGCCTTCTCGCCCTCTGGCGATATCCGATATTGTGGGAGTTTTGGGAGTGTTGCGTCTGGTCGGACGGTAATGTGTACTGGGTCAATTAACATACGCCCTACGTCCGAATCCGCTTTGGCCCACAGATACGGAGGCAGAGTGTCCAGCAGGGATGCGTCAACGTCGGTGATGGAAAACATGTGTTGGGGAGTGCAATGTCTAAGCAGGACGGGGTTGTCGTAAAGAAACACTCGAACTCCATCTTGAGAACACCTGATCGTCGCTCGGAAGTGTTTCAGTAAGTCAAGTCCCATAATGGCGTCAGGGCTATTGGAGGAGAGCAAGAACGTGGTGTCAGCGGTGTTGTTTTCTACGTCAAAGAGAATCGGGGCAGACAAAGGGTTGGTGGAGGGCGTTCCATCGAAACCTGTCGATGTTATGAGTGAGCCAGACAAGGGTGCCCTTGGAATCAGTCATTTAGATAACGCACTACGTGTTGCGCCAGTGTCTACCAGAAATGGAGACTTGGTACCCAGGACCTTAGCAGTGACGTAAGGGCCCTGCTGGTCAACATAGAGCTCGACTGGATCCCTCCCTTGTCCTTGGCTGTCCTATGCGAAGTTGTGGGCGTCTTCATAGTCGGATTGTTGATATTGGTTCTGCCTGGGTCGATCAAACGTATTTGGTCTGCCTGATCTGTCGTTAGTCGTGTCATTTGGGGGCCCTCGCTGTTGTCCCTTATGTCTTAGTCCATTTGCTACGTCCCTGGGGTCTTTGTTTTTAATCATTTCCAGAAGAACTGGGCACTGGGATTTCCAATGGCCAGTCCCTTTGCAGAAAGCACACTGGTTCTCTCTAAGGTCTGTGCGTCCACTGTAGGAAGTCCTAGTGCGGTCCTGGGGAAATGTAGTCTTAGGGACGTTCGTCTGGTAGTTTCCCCGATATTGGTCTCGTCCTATAGTCACCCCTTGTAGTTTGGCAATCATCACCCTCTCTTTTAAGTCCTTCTTCTTTTTCTCTGTTGCCCTATCGTTTTCATTTTTCTGATGCTCATAATATTGGGCCATTTGGAGAATCGCTGTAGGTTTGGAGGCTGCCCAACTACTCTCGCTGGCCTGTAGTTTCTGGGAGATCTCCGATGACAGGCCCTTAACATAATTCTGGACAAACAGATGGTGTCCGGTTGCAGTGGTCATGTCCTGGCCGCTGTAATCGGAGAACACCGTTTCAAACCGGGAGAAGTATTCCGATACATCCTCCTGGGGTTTCTGGCGACAGGCTGTTACTATCGACCAGTCCACTTTCTTTTCTGGGATCAGGGTTTTTAATTTCTCTACGATTTTATCTGGAAGGTCTAGAATGGATTTCAAAGGCTTTTGTCCTGGTCCCCGTTGTTTATCCAGGTCATTGAGTTGTGACCAGGTTTGTCCAAACAGCTCAAGGTGGTCGACTTTCCGGATTTGCTTCCACACATCAGCTGGTAGACATAACCCGAAGAACAAGTTGATGTCAGCCAGGGTCATAATCGTTGAGCCCAGGGCTGTACCCAATTCAGTATAAAAGGCAGTGGGGTTTTTACGTAGGTCGGGTAGAGATTTCCGGAATGTCAGAATCTCTTGCCGGTCCCATGGCTGGTAGACCCAGTTGTACACTACCCTTCCCTTCGCATCTTGGTTGTTTGCATCATCGTGAGTCCCTGTACCTCGGGGAGGAACCCAGTAAGGGGCAGCCTCTCGTATCGGCATCATGGTGTTAGATTGCTCGGTTGGTCGTTTGGTCACTACGGGGGTCGCGGATTTAGCCCCCGGCTCTCGTTCAGTGAGGTGGCGGAAAACCTCAAGCGTACGCGTAAGGAGGTCCGACACGTCACACTCGCCCTCATCCCCGATATCGACCTTCCGGTACAGAGTCGTTAGGCTCCCGGGACCGTTGTCTCGATATCGGTCCTCGTATGCATTCAAGACATGATAACACAGTCGTACGGTAAAATGTCGTCTGTGACTCCCTGTATACGAGCTGAACATATCCGTGATGTACTCTTCATCTTCCTTCCTTTCTACCAGTGTCCTTGCTATTTTGTCGATCCCTGCTCGCTCATCTTTGCTTAGTCTGCTTGTTCTTGCAGGGCCAGCCCCTCGAGTCTCATGGTCGTCTAACGTTGTTGCTGATGCGGTATTTAATACAAGGGGTTCGGCTGGCACAGAGGCCATTGGGGCCGAAGCTGTGGCGGTACTTTCGTTTGTACCTGGGGGTGGCGCGTGCTGCGCTAAGGGTTGGGAAGGGGCATATGGAGGGGGCATGTAGATGATAGGAGGACCTAACAGCAGATCCTCGTTGGCTCGTTGTTTCGAGGGTAAATCGGGGTAGAGCATGGAGGGAGTTCTAACCGGACACTGGCTTGGTGTTTCCATTTCTAGTTTCTGTTTAGCTTTCTCTCTTTCCTTTATCTCTTTTTCTAGTTTCTGGGCAGCTAGGTGGGCTGCTTTTCGCAGCTCTTTTTCCAACCTACTCTCAGTTTTCTTTTTACGTTGTTCAGTTTCTTTGCGCCACATGCCGAAACTGTCAAGCATAGTGGGTGTTGTCTTGTTTTTACCCAGGGCTGTTTCTAGCGTTTTTATTTTATCATCATCGAAGGATCCTATCAGGGGCCACTGACTTTCTTGACCCTTTTTCGTATATTTATGCCATAGTTTACTATAGGCTATAGCGGTCAATCCATGCTTCATGAACATGTCCTTATTAGGGGTGCCTTCCAGTGGGGCTGGATGGTCCATCTCTAATAAGCGGTCCGGGCTAAACAGGCTACTAATCAGTGGGGAGAAGACAGACATGACGGCTCGTAACGAGGGACTAAAAAGTCAGCACTGCCTATCTTATCACTAGGTGCAAAGACTGGACAGAATATTTCTATTCTACGTTGTTTGCAGGCAGTGAATACCTCATGGACCAAAATAACAAAAAGACCAATAAATATTCAATGGGGAGAATGAGTAGGTCCGCAAAGATCTGCGTTACCTACCCTTTTCACTATCTGCAAAAAGGGTGGTCTCTTCCCTGTTTGCAGACAGAGAATCTCCAGAAAACAATAGTTTTGCGAACAACAGTTCAGTTTCAAGTAATTATTGAGTGGGGGAGAAAAAATAAGCACGGCTGCTGCCCTACCTATCCTCCACTGCTTGCAAAGAGAGAGCCCGTTGTTTCTCCGTTTGCAGACAGCGAATCTCCAAATAAATAAAAGGAGCAATACTAGTATTTTTTAAACAATCAAGCAATCAAGCAATCATTTCGCAACTTGTCGTGTTTACACGACCTTACCCGGACCGCATGGACAGTTTCTTGTCTTCCGAATCCAGCGCCCGATCGTCCTCTCTTCTCCGTTATCCTCGCGGCACTCCTGATGGTTCCCAGTCAGGACCGTAGATCACTCGAGAGAGGTCTGTTCGGAACCAGTGAAGTTCGGATGATCGGCTGTCAGACGAGGGTCTATCGGACAGACGCGTTCCCGATCGTTGCAGTCGTTCACTCTGTCGTCAGGACCTCTCCCACTGGATCCACGAGTCGCTGATGGGCCCCACGCTTGGGACGCCAATTGTAAAAGGGCCTGGCTACCAACCAGAATATAAGATCCTTAAGTATTGCCCGGCGGTGTCGCCTCTTGAACCCACAAGGAAGTTAAACTACTGAAGAGGCAGGCGCTGGAGACTGGAAGGCAGGAAACAAGGTTTTTATTCTCTCCGGAGGAGAACACAGCAAAACCGACAGCAGGTATCGTTCTGAGGTGCTCTACTCGCATCTCTGAGGCCTGGCCTCTTATACACAAGTTAATCACTTTATTGCATGAAACACATTCTCGTTAATACTTTGATGTACGAAAAGGCATCCTCGGAATCTCCCCTTCAGGTCCGTTCCCACACATAGTTACAGTTGAAGTCCCCACCCCGGTCACAACAGGTGGTGATCATCGCGCAGTTGGATATTCCGCCGATTCACGGAATGTGTGGGGTTCGATCGGATCTCATGGGGTGGGGGCTTTGATCAACTCGGGGGTCCTTTGATGAGGGAAGCTTCCTACTGTACTGGGGGTAATAAACAGTATCCGCAGAGCCAGATGGCGGCCTGGAAGCGGGAAGACAGACGGGCACACAGGAAAAGGGGGTTTGCATCAAAAGGACCTGGGACCATGTAAGAAATAAAGGGGGGGGGTGTCGTGCTGGGAACAGGATGGGATTCCGAGGCCGGGCTGCGCTGGAGAGGGGTTTATGACCCAAGACATGTGAGGGCGAGGGGGTTGTCAGCATGCGAGGGATGCCCGTGAGGCTAGGAGAGGGAGAGAGACGCGCTGGTTATCAGGAAAGGGCAGGGAAGCCATGGTGTTCAAAATGGCGGCTGTTTACGCGCACGAAAAGGGTTCGAGAAGAGCAAGAGGGCGCCGATAATGTTGACGGTTTCAGCCTAACTTTCAACACTATGCATCCTTTGATGGACATGCGGTTTGGTTGTGTCGATTTTATAGTCTAGAATGCAGTTAAAATCCCCCATTACAATTATTTCCCCCGCCCAGTCCAAGAGTTTCACGTTTAATTGATCAAAATACTTAGGTTTGTCTGTATTTGAGCCATAGACAACACATAGGACAAATTTAATATTTACATAGCTAATTTGAGCTATAGCCCATCTGCCGTCCTTATCGTGAGCGGTTTGGAGTACTTCTGCCCTAAAACGCTTATCCTTAAGGATAGCAACTCCTCTTGTAGGGTTCACAAAAGTAGAACAGACCAAAACATCATACCCCAATTGATTTAGGATTTTCCTGTCTTTCCAAATAATATGGGTTTCTGATAATAAGCAAAAATGGGGGTTATGTAATTTCAACTCTTCTGCTACTAAGGATCTTTTGTTTTTGCTATTCAGCCCTGCCACGTTCCAGGCTAAACATTTTATAAAATGCATTTAAATGTCAATAAAGATGCTATGCCCCTCTTCAGATAGTCAAATAAAAAAGCTAGTTCTCTAAAGCCTCTATAACACAAAGTAATACCATCGAAAAACAATAAAGAATTACAAACTTTATCAAATTGCTTCCCCCTGTCATCCTGCAAACAATTTTTACTATATCCCCCCCACTTCCTCCCCTTGCCCCCAACCTGCGGAGAAGGGGTAACCCCCTGGCTCTCTCCCCAGCCGGGGAAGAACCACCCTCCAGTGACTGCTGCCGTTGGTGAGGCAGCACGTGTGGTAACACCCCCTGAGTCGCTCCCGCCCCCTCCACCTTCCATAAACAAGCTTCATAGTGCATACTGTAAAAATAGCATGTGTCTTTTCTTTCCTTTTATCTTCCCCCCTCACCCTCTCCTTTTTTTTTTTTAACCCCTTAATCCACCTTGACACCCTTCCTATTTATGAGTTTATACCCCTCGACCTCCCCCTGGAGTACCTAGTTCATCAGTATTATCTATGCTAATGCAAATTACGTTTAGCTCTGGCTAGAACTAATACTGGAGAGATAGTTCTCTGCCTCTTTAACATCATTAAAGAAGTACGTATGTCCGTTTCTTATAACCTTGAGGCGAGCGGGCTCTTGAAGAAATACCTGCCCTCCACGGGCCTTAATTGGATCCATCAATTTCCGGAGCTGCCACCTCCTGTCCATAGTATCCCTACTAAGGTCTGAACGTGCAAAAAACGAAAACTCTCCTACAGCAATTGGGGAGTTAGGGCGGGCTCTCTGCCAAACCGCTTGGCGTAGAAGAAAGTTACCAAAATAAATAAGGAAGGGGCGAGGGAATTGATTTCCTTTATTCCTCTGAATCAGGGGCAAACGATGGGCCCTCTGGATTTGCGAGTCCCAATCCCAATCTGCTAAGTCCGGGAAGGCCTTCTGAAGTACCCCTACTATATAAGCTCTGGGGTCTGAGCCCTCTGATCTCTCCGGAATACCAAAAAGTCGTAGGTTGGATCGCCTTTGTCTGTTCTCCAAATCTTCGACCTTTAGCTGCAGTACCTTCAACTGGTCATCATGTTTTTCCACTGCTCCTTCGAGTTTGGTATTTGTCTCCTCCACCTGTACCACCCGTTCCTGTAGTTCTATAGTTTCTTGGGAGACCCTCCCAATTTTGATAGTAAGGTCCTGTAGGGAAGATTGCATCTTGTTGTTATCTTCCCTAAGTTGGAGATAATACTCCTGTGCCTCTGCCCGCTGATTGCTCAGTTGTTTACTCAAAGTGATAAGTATTTCATCCAGAGAGGAGGTACCAGCTCCAGCTCTTTCTCTAGTTGAATCTCTAGTTGAATCAGTTGTTTGAGAGATTGAAGAGGGGCCCACAAGTATCTCGGTTATAGAGGAAGAGCCGGCTGTTGCATGGTCGTACAATTGAGTAGCTGAGTGAGTAGCTGAATGCGGAGCAATGGCGTTGGTGTTAGAGTTGACTTCATCCGATAAACTTAACTCCAAGCTATTGTGAGACCCCTTCGCTTGCTCTTGCTCTTGCTCTTGAGGTTGCTGCCCTTCTATCTGATCCGCCAAAGGTAAGTTATCGGGATCAATCGATGACATCTTCTTCCTACTGGTTTGAAGTGTTGATAATGTACAACCCTGAGAATGCATCTCCTAATTTTAATTTACACTCTTTGTGTAAGTTGGAGACTCTCATTGAGTGAGCATCACATTGTAAGTGGGTGACAAGCTCTCGTAAGGAGATAGGTTAGGTTTATATATTTTTATTTAGTCATAAGACACCGGTTACTGCTTAAATCAGTAAACTCAATATGCAGTGAAATACAACAGACTTTGTAGCCTTAGCGTAAGGTAGAAAACACCCTGGTATAAATGTGTAACGTATAATCCTCATTTCACCAACCTTGAAAGGCCCACTGTCTGCTCAGACAGACTCAAAACACACATGGGGATGGGGATGGGGGAGGGGTGGAAGAGAAGGAGTAGGCAGCAGAAAACGCCATTAGACTTTTAACACGTTCACTTGATTATATGACAGTCTCTGCATCAAGTCTTGGCTAGAAATAAGCAGTTGCCACTTTACCACCACAGCCAGATGCATCGATCTTCAAAGCTATTACATTTTGGTCCTGCTTGCTGGCTGCCATCATGTTCAGTAGATCCTGGTTTCTGTGATCTGAGTTCAGCCTGAACTGTGCCCATAACTTAGCTGCCAGGACTCTTGGTAGACAAACAAGTCTCTTTAAATACAAACACAATCACTGAGTTGGCTCCTTTTATTAGTGATTGGAAGAAATTGTTATTGTAATTGCATGTATATAGCGCTTACTAGGTCCATTGACTGAGCGGGGCAACTGGTAAATTTTCCTGTAGCACTGCTGCTTGGTTGATGATGGGGATGAAGGTTGAGACTGTCTCTCGGTCGCGTCTGTCAGGAACGCGACCGAGAGCTCTTGCTGATCCATTCTCGTTTCTTGCCCTTGATTGATTCGGGTGAACCATGTCCGTACACCGAGTGACTTGTCCATTGCCTTAGGCTCCACAGAAATAGGGACCGGGCACACCACGCAATTCAGAGGCAGTGATATTCTCACTCCTGCCTCAGTTTGATGCGATTTGGTGAGCTAAGGAGCCCCCTCCCTCGACAACTGATCTGCGAGTGGCATCCTTTCCCCCGCTGTTTCAATCCTGGTGTCACCCCCGTGTTCTCCCACCTCATACCACGTGTCCTGAAGAAGACCCCAGCAGTAAGGTCCGAAATACCTACAGACATAGGGGTCGAAACGTCGACTTCATAACATTTGCCAATACAGAATTGACAGTGATTAATTAACTGTGTTCCCAATTGCTATATGGCAGATATATATACAATAACTGGACTTTGACTTTCTGGTATATGATCTATATGTACCAAAACTGCACGTGATTTTTTGTCACCGCCACTGAACTTCCCTTCCATTCACTACCTAACATCCCTTCCTCCCCTCCCCTTGGCACCGCACTCTTTAAAGTGATACTTGTTAAGATGTTGTTCTCATTTCAAAAATTCTTCAAAAAATGATGTGTTTTTCCCAATGTGATTAAACAACATTGGTGATACATTGGTTTCCCCCTTTCGTGTGATTCTATTATTTGTATTATCAACATTTTAATATTTTTCTCTCCCCTCCACCACTAAGCCAGCAACACACTGGGACCACTTTTATATATATATATATATATATATCGTCTTATACCCAGGTCCCAGTGATTCCGGGTTTACCCTTCTTTGTAACTACATGATAATGGTAGCCTTAGTCTTGGCACCGAATTATATTAACTGGAGCATTGCCATCATGGTTTGATTTGATAAAGATTTCAAAATAGCAGTGCTCCTGATTGCCTTTAACCTTGGCGCTGGGACACTTGCAGTACCTGAGCGCTTTACAAACCCCTTCATTCATTCATTCACTGCAACCACAGCCTCTTTGTCTGTTGCACAGCATGGTCTTGGGGATGATAGTGGTATACAGTCTTTGGAAGCCTATTTAAGACATGGTGGTTTTTCACATAATGTAATCTCATCTCTCAGATTTTGTGACCAATAGACCAGAAGTGGTATTGTTTGCCAACAAGGGATGCAGTTTGAGTCCTTTTTGTGTTAACCTTTTCTCACAAGCAGTCCTAAAGGGTAGTTAGTTGTGTTATGCTTCCGGTCTTTGTCACATCAGAAGGGAACCAAACACATGGTGTTTGTATGTGCAGAGGCATTACATTGATGCTGCGAGCCCCGTGACCAAGTGGTGCTTGTCTTATGATACTTGTAGGCTAGCTTGACTGCAGGGAACTTGTGACTCCTTGATGTGCTTGGTTCTTTAAGTTGTCTTTCATGCAGATTTGCAGTCAGCTGGATTTTGTGCAGATCTTCACTTGTCAGGGCAGATTGTCTCCTCTCGAGACATATCTAGTCTTCATCTCCCACAAGCCACATCACAAGGGTCTCAAGAATTCCAGTTTGTCTCTAGGCTGGCAATGTATAGTTTGCTAGAAGTCCCAACAATGTACAAGTTACTGTTTTGATGTGAGGGCAATATTTATCCAGGCGTGAGCAGGCCAGAATGCGAAGTCATGCAAAGCTCTGCGTTCCTTCAGATATTAACTTTTCTTTCCTTAAGGGAACACTGTGTTTCCTACCATTTGGGTTCAGTTTTTGCAGGAGTGCAAGATCAGACTATTCTAGAAAGGTCAAGCTGAGGGAGAGAGCGCTTCAGTAGAAGGCACATGTTGCTAGGTGACAGAAGAAGAGGAGTGGGGTTCACTCTAGCAGGGGGGCAACGGACACCTAATATAATTTGTTGAGAAGCGTTACCAGTCCTACAGGTAAGTCTGAATTTAGAGAAGGTGTCCTAAGCATAGGAATGTGCAGACGGTCATGTTTGCCATGGAAAAAAGACATCCTGCAGGGAGACTACCACTTTGTCCGCCCATGCCAACGATGTCTAGGTGGACTCCGCCGTTCACCATGTTACATAGAAAATAATACACCCCTCCACCACACCATTATTATGAAAAACTAAATGCATCTCCCACTGTAGCACAGGGAACAGGATCGTTGACAAGGTGTTCCCTTTCTACACTGTGAAGCATGGGCAGTATCCAATCAATTTATTTTGACGTTCTAGAATCTCAGATTCTTGAATTGGGTGTAAGAAGAACAGAGACTGACATTAAAAAAATGGCTGATGTTTTTCCGAACAATTTAGATTCCAGCAAGGAGTATGAATGCCTCTTGAGATTCAATCAGCGCCAGAAAACTGTGCTGAAGCAGTTTGAAGATATGTATTTACTCAGACTTCAGGTCCCAAAGGTGGTCAGTTTGGCGTGACAAGGAATGTAAAGTCCCATGCTTCAGCTAGACTGGTACGATGCACATGCTGGTGCGAGACTTAGCAAGTGGTTGGCCACTGCAACTTTCCACACCAAGTTTCTCAGACTTTCATCTGGTGGTTAAGGAATTGTCTTTTCTCCTAATCCCTCAAAGATATTCAAAGATTAATTGGCTTTGCCAGTTTAATGGCAGCGTTTTGAAAATCATAGCCTAAGCATGTGTCTCCTGCAGAATCACTTTCTTTCACAGAGAGTAACCCTTTTAAAAATCAAATGCACTGTGTTTGGGGAGAAAATTCCATCTACTGAAGCACTTTGAAACACAGCAGCAGATTTTCCAAGTACCCACTGATTGTATTAACTGCAGGAGTTTCCTTTCTTGATGGACAGACAGATCAGTGTTGGCGTGGCAACGGACTTTTACTTATTTTAGTGTGACTTTATCATTTTTCTCAAAATAAAAATACAAATGCTTTGCCACGGTAGAAAACAGTACCTTGGTCATTCAAAGCACTTTCTTCAAGTTATTTTTGTCCCTAATGAGGTTTTTGGCAATTAGTCACAAAATGTCCAACATATGGCATGCCTTCTTTCTAGTTTTCATAACCACTATTACTCACTTATTGGAGCATATTACTGTTATAGCAGCTGTAGATTTCTTTTCAAAACTGGGACATCTGTACCACGTCTTAGCTTTTTTTGACTTGCTTGAAGTAGCCAGTTGCTTTTTGTGAGAAAGTGCCTCTTTTGACATGATTAGCCCCCCACTTTTTGCCTGGAAAATGATGTTGTTTCCATTGTAGTGCACAAGATGCCTGCCACCCAGGTTCCCTGTGCAAGTACTTTGTCCCTAAAACGTTACCCCTATTGGCAACCTCAGCCCCCTGTAAATCCCTAGTAAATACAACCTTTGGTACCTAGGGCAGCGGAAATAAAGAAAGGTCCCCTAGGGAAACCTCACAAAGGCCATGCCACTGCAGCTTGCATGCCTTGGTGCAGTGAAAAATGACAGTCAACATGGCACACTTCCTCTGTGCCATGCCAACCGGCACTGCCCAAAGTATAGGCAAGCCATCTCTCTAGCAGGCCTTACAAGCTCTAAGGCAGGGTGCACTATATCTCAGGTGGGGGCATATCTGCATGAGCAGATATGCCTCTACTATACTTAAGTCTATCCATTAATATTGTAAGTGCCAGGAAAGCCATAGGGATTACATGGGCTGAAAACTCGACAACTTATGTTCCCCAGCACCATGATGGCTTCACTGAAACCAGGAGTGTTTGATACCAAACAACTCATTGTAATAAATTCACACTGTTGCTAGTGTGAAATGTATTGAAACATGAACTCAGAAGGCACCTCCGAGGTGTCCCTTGAAAACCTGGTGTTGGCACTGACTGGTTTTAGGCAGCCTGCCACACACCGACATGTTTTCTGGATCCCTTGGTGGAGAGCCTCTGCTCTCTGGGACCAGAAATGATGCACATCCTGGGCAGAGGTACCTACCGACCCTGGTGTGGGCACTGGCTGTTTTAAGGCAGCCTGCCACTCAGATATATTTCTGGACCCCTGGGTGAAGAGCCTTTGATCTCTGGGACCAGAAACAAAGCATATTCTGGGCAGAGGTGTTGCACTTCCTACCCCAGGATGGGTCAGTGCTCGAAGAGGGAAGTTTCAAACGCCTGCCGCATTTGTAATGTGACCCCCAGCCTCTGCTGCTAGCAGCAGATGGCAGCCCCTGGTTTACAGCTCCACTGTGGGCAGGAAAACCAGTGGGAAAACTTGGAATAGGATGTGTGCCCACCTCTGCCACCTCCACCCCTAAGTTTCGGAGAGGGAAGGTCAAGTACATCTTTCAGTACCCACCATCTTGAAGATCGGGAGACTCCTTAAGTCAGGCCTAGGTCTATGATCTCTCCCACAGGAGGGTTGCCTAATTGAGGGGGTATTCTCCTTACAGAAGGTGCCCATTGGCTCTACCTGCTACTCCTCTACAACGCCCCTACATTTAGAATTTAAGTTGTTCTCCAGACTTGGACACTAGATCTGCGACGACCTAAGAAGAAAGACGACCTCTCTGCAGAGAAGCCTGAAGCTGATGACTACCTTGACCCCAGCCCTACTGGCCTGTCTCTGGCTTCGAAGAATCTGCAACCAAAAGGTGACCTGTCTTGCAGCCGGTGACCCCTGAAAACCCTGGGAGCACTCCTGCGTTTGAAAAAGACTCCAATCTCCCGTGGATAGCGGACCTGTCCAGAAAAAATCTACTCCAAGGGTTATGGATCCAGCTGGAACCCCAACTCCTACCCACGCTGCACCCCACTCCCCAAGTCTGAGTGGCTTATCTATCCAGTGAGGTCTCCCCAGCGATCCTAACTGCAAGTCCAGTGCTGGCTGACCTCTCCTGATCTCCACAACGGTGCCTGCAGTGTGAATCCAGAGGCTCCCCCTGATTGCGACTGGCCGCAGTAAGAAGAGACTGACGTCGAAATGCACCCCGCACCGAAGCTCCTAGGCCTTGATGAGCTGAACAGATAGTGCCCATACGACCACCTACACCTCGACATTACCTCTGCCGTTGTTGGTCTTTCTCCTTCAACCTCCGGTGCCTACAGCCTGTTTGCCGACAATAGAATCCTCATTGAAGGGCATTGGGCGCCCAATGCTGAATTTGCACCCTGCACCCAACTTCACCTGTGCTGCTTGTGGAGTTTGTTTGGTACTACTTTGTGGCCACTGTCCCCGTCCTCTCCCTGTGCTTGACATAACCTCCAAAGCTTGGCCCCTGCAAACGATCTACTTACCTGCAAACGATCTACTTACCTGCAAGCAGTGTGGCTTTGAGCACCCCCAGTTTCATTGAAACACAGTGAGCCTAACTCCGATTTTGACCTCTGCAGCAGGCCGCCGCTGTGCCTCTGGCGGTGCAGTTTCGGTACTCGCCTGGCCCATGTCCCTTTCTGACCTTTGGTCCCAAAGACTGGAACTGTAAGTTTGATACTTACCTGTTTAACAGCAATATTGTTTAAGCCTAAGGCTGCTCGCCTACACTACCACTAATAGGGCACTTTGGGTTTTACATTGAGCCCTGTACATGTTTGGGGAACCACTGAAACCTGTGCACGGTATAACCACCTAGTGGCATACCATATACAGAGCCAGCTTCCAACAATATGGGACACAAGCGTGCCTGATTTGAATGCAGTGGTAGAATTGAGAACCTGCCATTTGGTACTCTTCCTTATTTGTATCTAAGGAGACTGGTCTTCTCCCTTTACATAAGACCCCTAGTTTGCTGATACCGATGTAATTTCATGGCTGGAGGCCCTTCAATTTTCTTCTCCCTTTACATAAGACCCCTAGTTTGCTGATACCGATGTAATTTCATGGCTGGAGGCCCTTCAATTTTCCCACCTCTGCAAACGCATCGCTATCCCACAGTGATGTTTCACTCATCAGGACTCCCTTTCATCCGAGAAAACTGCTTGCAGCATTTGCACATAAATGACAGTAATTCTGCCAATGGTTACTCTTACCACGTTCTCCAAATTTATCCTGTGCTCTTTAGTATCCTTTATTAATATGAGCAGGTTAAAAAAAAACATGAAATAAAATGAATGTCTTCTTTCCATTCTCCTAAATCGTTTTCCATCACTTCCATCTTAATGCACCCGAATGTTTGCCCAGTTAGAATTTTTGATTTTCCCTTTCTCTCTGTTAATCACCTAAACGCATCCCATCTCCTTTCAGAAATTTACAAAGCCTATCTTCAGTGAAGAGTCCTACCTGGAGTTGTACCGGAAGCAGAAGAGGCATCTGAATACTCAGCAGCTCACTGCTTTCCGTCTTATCTATGCCTGGAGAGACAAGATGGCACGTCAGGAAGATGAGAGCACTGGGTAAGCCCATTTAGAGACGATTTGTGTTTGGTGCTTATCTTTCTGGGAGCGAAGAAGTGTTGTTACAGCATAATGGAGCGATTCATCACATGGAAGAAACCTGGTTTCTCTCTCTAGAAAGTGGTATGATAGTCTCCTGAACCGCCCTAAGTAGACAGTAGCAATGTCTGAACTTGTGGATTCACAAAACATAGTTGGCATACATTCATTGAATTTGGGTGTGGGTTTATTGTGCCATATTACAGCACGTAGCTCTGAATGAGTAGGTTCACCCCCTGCAGCCTGTCAATCTATATTCTGCCCAGCTGTGTAAAACTACTGTCCTGCAAACAAAATCTTGTTATTTGTTGTGGGTTCAGGGGTTGTGTGTGTGTATTGAGTGTTTCTGGCAGTACATGGCACTGGGTGCTTTGATTTTATAGCCATATATGTTGGGAGGATAATTCATTGCTTTAAAAATGTACTTTGGTTACTAATACACCTGGTGAACTGTCTAAACTGCTGCACTAATTTGAAGAGGTGTAAGTATGTTTACAGCTTGTGTATCCACCACTGCTCTGACTGTATGGCATAATGGGGTTTAATAAACCTTTGCACTAGTATTTTTTGATTGACCTTCTTTTCCCTCTCCCCTTCTTTTCTTGCTTCAGTTATGTCCTGCCAAACCACATGATGCTGAAGATGTCAGAGGAGCTCCCCAAGTGAGTACAGGGCTATCATCCCAAACTGTAGGACATGTGAAAAGTTTTCTCTGAGATAGCATGAATCAAGTCTGTGAAAAGGTTGTTATTGTATTTGATTGTTGTTTGCTAGAATCTAAATACTTTAATTTGTACGAGGAGGTGGCTAACATAAATTTCTGTTGCCATAACACCCCGTCCCTGCCAACAAGCAACCGGTTGCTGAGTGACGGAAGTGTGGACAGTACCTGCAGTGCTTTATAACAGACTAAACCTCAATTTATTTATTTTGGTTTTATTCATTGAGACTAACATTTTACAACATATCCAAACAAGGGTGTGTAATGTGCCTGTAGCTTTCATACTGCTTTCACTCACAGCTCCTGAGCCACTGGTCGAGACTCAAATCCGGACCCAGTGCAGAATGAGAACTTGGTGTATTTTTTTGGTGTTCTTTTTTTTTTTTTTTAAAGGTGCTCGCAGCCTTGACCAGGATCAAGGTGAAATTAAGTCAGTTAGACACTGGTTAGCTACTTTTCCCCTTATGTGCACTGAAGCTCTGGAGGAAAGTTTTTTTCCAAAATTTCCGAAATTTCTTCTGATGCCCAAACAAACACAGGAGTACAGTTCTAAGGCCTCTCCAGGACCTTTGGGGAGGAAACTTGGAGACTCCTAGGATGTCAGACAGGCCAACAGAAAAGTATAGCCCAGGTGCAGTTCCTCTGGCCAGCTGGGCATTTCCAGGAAAATACCTCTTGCAGCGTGTTGTGTCCCTGTAGCCACATAGGTGTTCAGCCAACTGATCCTTGGAGTGCACTTCTTTGTGCTGGGTACAAGAGGATGCCGTTCCTATCCTTCAGGGCTCCTCTCAGGTCACAGACAGCAGGTCCAGAACTCTTCTCATTTTTTGCAGGTCCAGAAAGTGTCCTGAGGATGGTAGTATGGGGTGCCACATTTATGCCTGGCACCAGCTAATGAGTGAGAGGACTGCTGGGCACTCCCTAACCAATAGGATAAAAGTTCCTGGGAGTACCCCACCCACTTTTTCAGTAGTTCTTTTTGCCGTATTGCAAGCATTCCTACAGTGCCAGTCACGATGAAATTCAAGATGGGAAAGTTGTTCTAAGCTTGTGCAGAGCATGTGACTGTCCACCCAGTGTGAGTAGGGTAAAGAACAGCCCTCTTCTCTATGGTCACTCAAATATGGTTTTGTAGGAAGCTTTTCTCACACTGGGTGTGGTGCCAGTATGATTATTGGGACAGCAACTGGGGCCTTTCCATGTGTCACCTAATATTTGTTTGTAATAGGGCAGGCACCTTTGAAGTTAATAAGTGTTGGGTCCCTGCTATCAAGGTCCCCATTGCCAGATCTTTCCCGAAAACGGTACAATTGTTCCACCACTTGGCAATACTTTTAGCACCCCCATAAGTCCATAGTAAAAGGCACCCTGGGACCTTGGGCATGGATGCTAAAGAGGATCCTTAAGGGTTGTGGCATGTATTGTGCCACCCTAATGGAACCCTCACCACACTCATGACACCTGCCATTGCAGGCTACGTGACGTACAGTCAAAAGTGAAGACGCAACATGGCACACCTCCTGTGTGCAATGTCTGCAGACACTCCATGCAGTATATGTAAGCCACCGCTACAGCAGGCCTTACAGCCCTAACGCAGGGTGCATTGTATTGCATGTGAGGATATATCTGCATGAGCAGATTTGCTCCTACGATGTCAAAGTCTGTAGTAGGGGATCTCTGTGTATAGTCATAATCTAGTGAATAGTCCCGCCCATGTGCGTGGACCCCAGAGCAATCAAAAATAATCAGTGTGCTGACTGACTGGTGTAGACCAGCCTGCCACCACAGAATGGTTTCTGACCCCCTGCAGGTTGGAGCGCATGCATTCTGAGGGCAGAAAGACTGCCTGCTCCGGACGGAGGTGTCATCACCTCCTGCAAGCAGGATGGCTGTTGGAAAACGAGGCAGCATCTGTGAGGCCTGCACAAATAACATGACACATTTGTCCTTCACTGGGAACCAAACACCCTAGGGCAGTGCCTGACTCTCAGAGGGTAGTGTTGCAGAGCAGTCTGAGGCTTACTCAAGAGAGGTGGTGTGGGCTAGTAATCGCCATTTGCGCAAAAATAACACTCAATAATTGATTGTCCAGTCTGTACTTTGCTTTATAAAAGTAAGAGTACATTTATTAAACACACGCACTACTCAATACTATGCAACAATTTACAAATATACATAAGCTGTTGGAATTACTTTGGGACATTGCATAACATCTCCACCCCTCCCGCAGGGGGGGTGGGGTCTAGTACCACCACTCCCATGTATGCAAATCATCTTGTCCCCAATGCAATTAGTTGAACACATACTGGAGCGAGGGCCCTGCGCACTGGCACCATCCCAGTGGTGTCCCCCTCCCATTACCTCAACAAGCATTAAACAGGGATACACCTGCCTTGGTGACGCATGACCCTGACCAAGCACCTCCTACTGACCCTAATGTATACACCTCTACATCTTAAGGGCTAACAGTCTGGGGTCTTCACCTAAGCGCAGCAGAAAGACTACATGTTTACGCACACTTTAGAATGACAGTATTCAGCACGTTTGGATATCATTAAAAATGCATTGCAATTACAGCCCCTAAAGGCATCACAGATGATCGCAGGATTAAGCTGTGAATACCGTCAGACACCCTAGCAGGAGTGTCTAGCCACTTACATCCACTTTGCTTGTGACATCACCTTACACCAGTACTTCACATTGAACATCAGTCCCTCCTAAACCATTAATAAATGCATTTCAGTGCAATTACACCATTTCACCTCCAGGGGATGCCCTTCTCGAGACATCTCCAACTCAGCCCTTCAATCTTTGATGCACTTCTCAATGAACCCCCAGCTGTAGAACAAAAGTTCCAGCCTAGGAGGTGATGCAATCTTTGCTGAGCGTTGAGGGGTTATTCCTGTTAAATCCTCAAGAAACTTAGGGTGGGACCTAGCTTTGGGCTGGGGGCGACACTGTACTTGTCCAGCAGCTCCCCCCTGCACCTTTTCACACTCAAGAGTTACCCCTCTCCTCTGGGGGCCACCAAAACGCCAAAAACAATCAATTCCCCATGCCTTGCAAGGCATTATTGGGGCACTTCAAGCTCCTGCTGCTTAATAATAGATGAGCGGCTCTCCCGCTGTGCCGGGGAGAGCTGCGCTGGCGCTTCGCTGCTTTCTGGGGCCTCGGTGGGGGACCCGGACCCCTGGGTAAGGGTATGCGGCGCAGGGAGCCCACCCCCGGCCATTCGGTGCTTTGGTAAGGGGCCCAGTCCCACCCGGGCCCCTGGCTCCTCCTTTCTTGTCCGGAGCCCCGGGACCCCCGCAGGCTCTCCACGTTGGAGGGCAGTCTTCACGGGGAGCGCAACGGCGCTCCCCGGCTTGATCTTCTCTCCGGGGGGCGTAACGGCGCTCCCCTCTTCCTTTGGCTTCGGGGGGCCAGGGTGGGCTCCTGGCACCCCTGTCGGGCATTATTTCACGGCGAGCACGACGTCACTCCCCAGCTTCTGGGACCTGACCCACCCCGGAGGCCTTTTCTGGACCGGCGGCGGAGCCTCACGCTCTTCGCTGTCAGGGGGCCACAGGTCGCTCACCTTCTGGGGGCCATATCTCAGCCCCTGGAGGTCTGATCTGCCCCATTTTTGGGTCTTCTTGCTCCTGGCGGTGCCCCCCAGACACTGGGAGCACTCTCCTTCACCCTCTTGGTCTCCAAGAGGGTGCATTCTGCAGGGAGCGGTCTGCACTTGCTCCCTGCGCCAGCCTTTTGCCTGGCTCTCCTCCTGCGGCTCTCTTCTCCCTGCACAGAGGCTCCTGCTTCTGCGCACCGGTCCTGGGTGCTTCTTCTGGTGCTGTTAGGGGCCTGGGTGACAGTCAGGGGGTCTCTCCTTCCATCTGCCCATTGCCAGGCTCCAGCACCTTCCACCTCAGCAGACCACACCCCATAGAGAGCTTCTCTTCCTGTGCAAGTACTTTTTAAAAGTTGAGTAGGGGGCTGGCAGAAAGTCTATGTGGGTCCTATCAAACAGTGACACATCACTTCTCTGCCCCTGCTCCCTCCTTCTTGTCCAGCCTCTGTGTTAGTTCAAAATGGAGTCCTCCAGTTTCTCTCGCCACATGGTCTCTGAAACCCAACTCTTTCCTTCTTGGTGCAGCCTGGTGCCTGGCACCCAGTGACAGCTGCCAATGGATGAGCTTGTAGCCGCACCCATCTTCTTCTTTGTGGATAGGAGGCCCCAGCTTGTGGAAGAAAGGTTATCAATCCATCCAGCTTTGGTCAACCCTCAGCCTGGGTCTGGTCATGGCAGTCTCAGAGAAATAGGACAGTTCTGTATGACCCAAAAGCAGTACAAATATGACTTTGGACTCTGCAGAATACTTATTTTCACCTACTCTACAATGGACTTTAGTGCGGGTCTGGAATCTGTAGGCCTTGTGGAAGTCATTTTAGCCATGGGCCCCACATCCCCATAGGGGAATAATGAAGTGAAAACACAGAAAAACACACTGACTTTCCCTGGCATGTTCCTTCCCAGGGTATAAAGCCTATTCCATGTCACCACCCAATTCTGCATAGGTCCTGCCACACCATTCAATTTGTACCTGCTCCTGGACTGCGCACGCTCGGAATCTCCCCTGCGCAGCCCTACACATGTGCACGCGCATGTACACATGTGTCTGCATGTAACCAGCCCGGTGCCCCATACTCCAGTTGCTGCTCAGCGGCCTAGTCAATCCAGTGGTACACCCGTAAAATCTCCATGCAGTCTCATTCATTATGAGTTCACTGTGGGTGAGGCCCAGATTATGAGGCTCCCCAACAGTAAAAGCTCAACAATTAGGTGCTCAAAAAGCGAAAAATCCGGGCGGCCCCTAGTGTCATAACCACCTTCTAAAAACGGCTAATCAGCATATCAAGGCAGGAGGCTTCAAAGGCTCCGCCGCCTTTGATATGCGACCCAGGCCCCCCACCCCCTCCAGAACTTTCCTCCATAGCTTCAGTGGCACACAGTCCCCCATCCAGTAGCTTCCTGGCTCTGCTACGATGCCGAAAGGCACCTGCCGGGGCACCGATGTAGGGTCACTGCAGGATTTGGAGTGGCGTCTCGATCTAGACCTCCTGGAGCCTTTGATCTTGGGTTTGGGTGGCCTGCGGACGACCTTACTGGATGAGTCAAGTCAAGTCAAGTCATAAAATTTGTATAGCGCACTACATACCCAGAGGGTTTCAAGGCGCTTAGGAGGGGAGGAGGATTATTTGTCAAATATCCACGTTTTAAGCTGCTTTCTGAACGCTAGGTGGTTCTGGGTGAGGCGAAGGTAAGCGGGGAGTGAGTTCCATGTCTTAGCAGCCAGGTATGAGAAGGATCTGCCTCCCATGGTGGTCTTGTTAATGCGAGGTACCGTGGCGAGGGCTTGGCTGGAAGAACGTAGTTGGCGGGAGGGGGTGTAGAAGGATAGTCGAGAGTTGAGGCAATCTGGTCCGATGTCGTAGAGTGATTTGTGTGCGTGGGTAAGCAGACGGAAAGTGATCCTCTTATTGACGGGTAGCCAGTGGAGGTCTTTAAGGTGACCAGAGATGTGTTCGTTGCGTGGGATGTCTAATATGAGCCTGGCTGAGGCGTTTTGGATTCGTTGGAGTTTCTTCTGGAGTTTAGCGGTGGTGCCTGCGTAGAGGGTGTTTCCGTAGTCCAGTCGGCTCGTGACCAGAGCGTGGGTGACTGTTTTCCTTGTTTCGGAGGGGATCCAGCGAAATGTTTTTCTGAGCATGCGAAGAATGTTGAAGCAAGAAGAGGATACGGCGCTGACTTGTCTGTTCATTGAGAGTGAAGAATCCAGGATGACGCCAAGGTTCCGTGCGTGGTCTGTCGGGATGGGTGCTTTTCCAAGGGCTTCCGGCCACCAAGAGACGTCCCATGCAGAGGGGGATGTACCTAAGATGAGGACTTCTGTTTTGTCTGAGTTCAGTTTCAGACGGCTTTGTTTCATCCATTCAGCAACTTCTTTCATTCCTTCGTGTAGGTTAGTTTTGGCGGTGCTGGGGTCATTGGTGAGAGAAAGGATCAGTTGGGTGTCGTCCGCGTAAGAGATGTTGAGGTTGTGTTGGCGTGCGATGGCCGCGAGGGGGCTCATGTATACGTTGAAGAGGGTGGGACTGAGTGAGGATCCTTGGGGTACGCCGCAAATGATTTCAGAGGCCTCGGACTTGAATGGAGGAAGGCGGACTCTCTGGGTTCTTCTGGTGAGGAACGAGGTGATCCATTCAAGTGCTTTTCCTTGAATTCCGATGTTATTGAGGCGTTGTAGAAGGGTCCTGTGGCAGACTGTATCGAATGCTGCAGAGAGGTCGAGGAGGATGAGGGCGACTGTGTCTCCATTGTCCAGTAGAGTTCGAATGTCGTCTGTTGCTGCGATGAGGGCGGTCTCAGTGCTGTGTTTTGCTCGGAAGCCAGATTGTGAGGGGTCGAGGGATTTGTTGGCTTCGAGGAAGGCGGCGAGCTGGTTGTTGACGGCTTTCTCGATGACTTTGGCCGGGAATGGAAGAAGCGAGATGGGGCGGTAGTTTTTGAGTTCGGTGGGGTCCGCTGTTGGTTTTTTCAGAAGGGCGGTGAGTTCAGCGTGTTTCCAGTCTTCAGGGAAGGTAGCGGAGTTGAAGGAGCAGTTGATGACGTCTCGGAGGTGCGGTGCTATGACGGAGTCTGCTTTGTTGAAGATGTGGTGAGGGCATGGGTCTGTGGGGGATCCTGAGTGGATGGAGTTCATCAGGCGGATGGTGTCCTCAGTGGAGATTGGGTTCCAAGCGTTAAGGGTGTTCACGGGGGGAAGAGGGTCAGCAGATGGTAGGGTGGGTTGGTTTCCGGGTTGGTTGTCAAAGCTGTTGTGGATGTCTGCAATCTTGTTGTGGAAAAAAGAGGCTAGGGAGTCGCAGAGGGTTTGAGAGGGGGTGATGTCGTTGGAGTTGGCCGAGGGATTGGAAAATTCCTTGACGATGTTGAAAAGTTCCTTGCTGTTGTGGGCGTTGTTGTCAAGTCGATCCTTGAATGCTGTTTTCTTGGCTTTTCGGATCAGTTGGTGGTGAGTGCGGGTGGCGCTTTTGAAGGCGTCCTTGGTGCTGGTGGTTGGGTCTTTTTTCCAGGCCTTTTCGAGGGAGCGGCAGAGTTTCTTGGACTTCTTGAGATCATCGTTGAACCATGAGGCCTTCTTGCTGCCAGGTTTGCTTTGACGTTTTTTCAGTGGGGCTAAGGTGTCGGCGGTGTTGGATAACCATAGGGTGAGGTTGGCGACGGCTTCGTTGGCGTTAGAAGAGAGGGCTGGGGAGTTTCGAAGGAGCGATGCGGAGATTTGGTCTGTGGTGATTTTCTTCCAGTTTCTTTGCAGGGTAGGTTGAGAGTGGTTGATGGGTTTCGGCTTGTTGTAGGTGAAGTGAACGCAGCTGTGGTCGGTCCATAGGAGATCCGTAGTGTGGCTGAAGGAGACATGATTGCTGGATGTGAAGATGGGGTCGAGTGTGTGACCTGCGATGTGGGTGGGGGAAGTGACTAGTTGTTTAAGTCCTAGGTTGGAGAGGTTGTCCAAGAGGGTGGTGGTGTTGCGGTCGTTGATCTTTTCAAGGTGAAAGTTGAGGTCTCCCAGAAGGATGTAGTCTTTGGAAGGGAGCGTGTGTGGAGTGACGAAGTCCTCGATGTCTTCACTGAATTTTGCGCGGGGTCCTGGTGGTCTGTAGAGGAGGGTGCCTCTGAGTGTGGTCTTGGGGTCGATGTGGATCTGGAAGTGAAGGTGTTCGGAGTTGGCGAGGTTGGCGTCAGAGCTGGTTGAGATGCGGATTGATTTCTTATGGACGATAGCGATTCCTCCTCCTGTGTGGCTGGTACGGTCTTTGCGGGTGATTTTGTAGTCTTCAGGGATGGCAATGGTGATGTCTGGTGCGGAGGAGGCATTCATCCATGTTTCCGTAAGGAAGGCGACGTCTGGAGAGAAGGTGTCTAGTAGGTTCCAAAGGTCAATGGCGTGCCTGTGCACCGATCGAGTGTTGAGAAGGATGAATTGTAGGTGGTTGGGATCGGGATTCTGTGGTGTGGTCGTAGTGGAGATGTTGTCGGTGCCGCTGAATCTGCAGGAGTAGCAGGAGAAAGGTCCATGGGTGTGTCCAGGAGCGGCTTGGACGCAGTTGGGGGCGCGACCGGGGTCAAGGGCTAGGAGGGAGGCGGCATCATATGTAATGCGGGGGGGCTGGGGAGCGCGAGGGGCATGGGGTCTGGCGCTGGGCGCGGTCCAGGCGCGGACGGGCGTAGACGGGCTTACCTTTGGCGCACCTTCGGCGCGGGTTGGGCGCGAACGCTGCGCGTAAATGCTGCGCGCGGGAACTGCTGTCATATATGGATAGTGGGGAGGGGGAGGGGCGAGGGCGGTTCAGCTGGGAGGCGGGGCGGGCTTGGGCGAGCACAAACAACAACACCCAAAATGGCAGCGGAGGGGAGGGTGGAGAACAGCGCTGGGGACAGTCGCGCCAAATGTGGAAGGCTCTGCGCAGGTAGAGCGGGTCAGGGGAACACAGGTTCAAGAGATATTGTCCAATCGCAAAAGAGTATAATCGGAGCAGCGAGGAGTGCAGCACAATGCCAATAAACAGAAAGCACAATCAATTAAGTGCGGAGCAGCGAGCAGGGCAGTGCTATGCAAGTAAACGGATGGAACAATCAATTAAGTGCGGGACAGCGAGCGTGGCAGCGCTATGCTAGTAATCAGGAATGCAATTGATGAAATGCGGAGCAGCGAGCAGGGCAGCACTAAGCTAGGAATCAGGAATGCAATTGATGAAATGCGGAGCAGCGAGCAGGGCAGCACTATGCTAGGAATCAGGAATGCAATTTATGAAATGCGGAGCAGAGAGCAAGGCAGCACAGGCTTGTACAACGATACCGGGTCTCGCCAGGGAGACTAGGGAGCGACCACTCAGCACGGCGGTGGAGAGGGGATCACAGCGCTTTTGGGTATGGAGGCGCTGGATATCGTCAGTGGGAGGGCGGTTCAGCTGGGAGGCGGGGCGGGCTTGGGCGAGCACAAACAACAACACCCAAAATGGCAGCGGAGGGGAGGGTGGAGAACAGCGCTGGGGACAGTCGCGCCAAATGTGGAAGGCTCTGCGCAGGTAGAGCGGGTCAGGGGAACACAGGTTCAAGAGATATTGTCCAATCGCAAAAGAGTATAATCGGAGCAGCGAGGAGTGCAGCACAATGCCAATAAACAGAAAGCACAATCAATTAAGTGCGGAGCAGCGAGCAGGGCAGTGCTATGCAAGTAAACGGATGGAACAATCAATTAAGTGCGGGACAGCGAGCGTGGCAGCGCTATGCTAGTAATCAGGAATGCAATTGATGAAATGCGGAGCAGCGAGCAGGGCAGCACTATGCTAGGAATCAGGAATGCAATTGATGAAATGCGGAGCAGCGAGCAGGGCAGCACTATGCTAGGAATCAGGAATGCAATTTATGAAATGCGGAGCAGAGAGCAAGGCAGCACAGGCTTGTACAACGATACCGGGTCTCGCCAGGGAGACTAGGGAGCGACCACTCAGCACGGCGGTGGAGAGGAATCAGACTCCAACCTGGGCGGCATGCGGCGCCTGATCTTAACAGTTTCATCCGTCCAATTGAATACATCCTCCGGAGATTCAAAGAAGAGAGTACGGGACTGATACACCACCCGCAGTTTGGCTGGATACAGCAGTGCGTAGGGAAGTTTCAGCTCATGGAGACGGGCCTTAGCTGCCATGAATGATTGTTGTTTCTGCTGGACTAGTCTTGTATAGTCCGGGAGTATGAGGATGCAAGTGTTTTCATACAACAGAGGTTCCTTGATTCTAGCTTGTTTTAAGATTGCATCCCTGTCATGGCAATTCAAAATCTTGGTAATGACAGGCCTCGGTCTGGCACCCTGGGGCGGTTTCTGCATCGGGGCCCTATGTGCCCTTTCGATGACAAAACAACCGTACAGCGACTCTAGAGGGGGCCAGCTCACCAACCACCTAGTGAGGAACTGTTCCATGTCCCCCCACACCCCCTTCACATCCTTCAGGGAAACCAACGAAACGGAGGTTGTTTCTCCTGGCCCTGCCCTCTGCCTTGTCCACCCGTGAGGCCAGGCCTCTGGTGATCGACTCCAGTGATGTGACCTGTTTCTGCAATGTGGCTACTGAATCCTCTACTCCTGAGACTCTGGTTTTGGCCTCAGTAATGCGCTCCACCGCATTTTTAAGATCTTGCCTCCGAAGAGTAACGTCGGAGCCCACCTCGCCAATCTTTGGTTCCAGTGCGGCCCTAGACTGTGTGGTGGCTGCCATGAGCACGGCATTGTCTGGGATGCCCCCATGTGCCCCTCCCTGGTCTGCAGCAGAGGCCCCCGATCCAGTGAAGCGGTCCAATGTGCTCTGCTTGGCAGATCCTCCCACTGGTTTGTCTTTTGTCTCGATGGCGTACGGACGCCTAACTTCTGAGATGACGGTTTCGCAGCCCCCTAGCCAGGCCTCAAGCTCAAATCACCGTGACTCTGTACGCCACCCGCTGATCTTCACTCACGTGGTCTCAACTGATAATATCCGCACAGCTTCAGGCCTCTTGTAGTACAGGACGCGGGTGGAAACCTCCTGCCCACAAGCCACACCAGGCACTATCCCGAACGCTTCCGCAGACAGGTGCCCCCCCCCCAATGGGTGGCCTGCACTGGAAGAGGGTGCAAACACCCCCGCCCCTAGGATGACCTACTGATTAGCACTCCCTGACCAGCTCCCGCCTTTGAAATGCATGCAAATCTGGCTCCCCTCCCAAGAGAGGAAGCCATCCCCCTTTTTATCCGGAGCCCTTTGGGACCTGGACAGGCAGGAAATTAGCTAGTCACATGTGTGTGCCCTCACCCAGCTAGTACCACCCCTAAAGTGGCCTGTCCTGATGTGGGTACAACTTTTCAGAAGTGGCCATCTTTGTGTTGGCCCACTTAGGAACCCCGGGACAGGGTTATGACCACTTTCTACAGGAAGTAGTCATATAGGAGGTGTTATGACCCCAAGGGTATGTAGCCTGTTGTCTGCTACCCTACACTCCCCTTATTCCCCTAAATTGATTAATTAAGGGAGTCCCTGGCTTCAGGAAATAAGATCTTGCCAACCTTAAATACAAAGGAGGACGTGAAGAGCCGCATCTTGTAAGAACTGAAGACCCAGTTACTGACCTGGCGCCAACCCTGCCAGTCTGCCTGCTGACTTCGATAATTGTGCCACAAGTCTACGGGTCCTGCAGCTGTTAAGTCCCCAAAGGCCGGGAGAACTGGCAGCACTTCCCCCAGGAACCAAGACCTTCCGAGAAGTAGCAGACCTGCCAAAGACTCCTGTGAGGACTTTGTGACAGCAGAAACCCGACACCTAAAGACCCCACTACACCCGTCGCTTAAAGCCCAATTTGAAGTGGGTGTCATCGTGGGTACCCCAGCCCTCCAGAGACCGAGGCAACCATGGTTTCGCCTACAGTGAACTCCGACGTTGCCTGCAGCCTTTGCATGCAAGCCCCCTCTTCTGCGACTTCTCCCTATAAGGAAAAACCCGACGCCAAAAGACACATCTTCACCTGTCGCCCCTGGGCAGTGGAGAAGAGGACCAAAGGTGTCCCTATGTCCCAGAGCATCGTGGGGCTGAGCCCCCCCTGTTAGTTCTGCAGCCACCTTACGCGAAGCCCGATCCCATTGAATAACATTGGGCACTCAACGCTGTTTTGCACTCCTGCACCTGGCCGGTCTAGTGCCACCAGTGGTGTTCTGCTGGTGCTGCCTTGGACCTTGCCCACAACTCACCTTAACTCCTGGAGATTGGTCTCGCAAGTCGCTGTACTGTGCCTTAATGCCACTTTGACTTTTCCTCCCATAGAATAACATTTCAGCTTCTAAAAATTGAACTGCCGACTTTTTGAACAGAAAGGAATTTCTATTTAAAAATATTCATGGTATTTTTATACATTGGTATAGATTTCCTTATTGAGTTGTCTCATTTATTGACCAGTGTGTGTATTTTCAGATGTCTTGCATTCCTCTGTGATAATAAAGCCTTAGGCTGCTAGACCACACTACCCCTTGGAAGGGCACCTTGGGATTGCCATAGCAAGCCCCCTGTCAACTCGTACGGGAACCCCTGGACTCTACACAATATATCTCATTTTGATATATCATATAAAGAGACTGCTTCCTACACCCACACTACCACATAAGAGAGCATTTAGTGTTTTGCCTCTGTAAACCAATAAGGGTTGCCTGGACTCTCTGCACAGTGTACCTCGTTTTGGTGCGCTATATAGAGAGCCAGCTTCCTACAGACTCCAACTGAGAACAAGCATTGGAAATGCAATAGGTCTCGCAGCATTAGAGTTAGTGCTTTTAGAATTGTTTATGGGTTTTTTGTTGTAAATCTTTAGCTTTTTTATTTCTTGTAGCCAATGCTAAAGAATTACAAATCAAAAAAGCCATAAACAATTGTAAAAGCTTTAACTAAAAATCCTCTGAGACCTATTGCACTGTGTGAGGGTGAGGTGTTGAGGGTGAGTGAGGGTGAGGGTGAGTGAGGGGTTGAGGGTGAGTGAGGGGTTGAGGGTGAGTGAGAGTGAGAGTGAGTGAGGGTGAGGGTGAGTGAGGGTGATTGTGAGTTAGGGTGAGGTGTTGAGGGTGGGTGAGGGTGAGGGTGAGGGGTTGAGGGTGAGTGATGATGAGTGAGGGTGAGTGAGGGGTTGAGGGTGAGTGAGGGTGAGTGAGGGTGAGTGAGGGTGAGTGAGGGTGAGTGAGAGTGAGGGTGAGTGAGGGTGAGTGAGAGTGAGTGAGGGTGAGGGGTTGAGGGTGAGGGGTTGAGGGTGAGGTGTTGAGGGTGAGGTGTTGAGGGTGAGGGGTTGAGGGTGAGTGAGTGTGAGTGAGTGAGGGTGAGGTGTTGAGGGTGAGTGAGTGAGGTTGAGGGGTTGAGAGTGAGTGAGGGTGAGGTGTTGAGGGTGAGGAGTTGAGGGTGAGGGGGTGAGGGGTTGAGGGTGAGGGGTTGAGGGTGAGGGCGAGTGAGGGTGAGGGGTTGAGGGGGTGAGGGTGAGGTGTTGAGGGTGAGTGAGTGAGGGTGAGGCTGAGGTGTAGAGTGTGAGTGAGAGTAAGAGTGAGGGTGATTGAGGGTTTCAGTGTTAGTGAGGGTGAGGGGTTGAGGGTGAGTGAGGGTGAGTGAGGGTGAGGGTGAGTGAGGGTGAGGGGTTGAGGGTGAGTGAGGGTGAGGGGTTGAGGGTGGGTGAGGGTGAGTGAGGGGTTGAGGGTGAGTGAGGGTGAGTGAGGGTGAGGGGTTGAGGGTGAGTGAGGGTGAGGCGTTGAGGGTGGGTGAGTGAGGGTGAGGGGTTGAGGGTGAATGAGGGTGGGTGAGGGGTTGAGGGTGAGTGAGGGTGAGGGTGAGTGAGGGTGAGTGAGGGTGAGGGTGAGTGAGGTTGAGGGTGAGTGAGGGTGAGGGGTTGAGGGTGAGTGAGGGTGAGGGGTTGAGGGTGAGTGAGGGTGAGGGGTTGAGGGTGAGTGAGGGTGAGGGTGGGTGAGGGTGAGTGAGGGTGAGGGTGGGTGAGGGTGAGTGAGGCTGCTGTGGTGGTGCTGAGTGATGCTGGGGTTGCGCTGAGTGGTGCTGTGGTGGTGCTGAGGTGGTGCTGAGTGATGCTGTGGTGGTGCTGAGTGGTGCTGAGTGTTACCTTCACATCCTTCCTTCACATCAGAAATATCTGTGACTGTTCCTATTGTGATTATCAAGCAGATCGCAATGCAGTTAAATTCAGTGGGGTACACCCAATAATCACGAATATCCATGTCTCCATGAACATTATAGAATTTACATAAATTATATGGGTTAGGGAATAGACAGGGTATCATTGATATCAACGGACTTATAGAACATTCGCAACCTGCAATCTCTAGGGGTAAGTGTTCATCCAGGAACTAAAACTTTTTTCTTTGAAGTCTGTCCGACACACAGAAAACAAAAGTAGCCACTGACATGAAGTCACAGGATCCTCCACACCCAACACATCGGTTGCCCTGACAGCTACGTGAAAATGGATACCAAAAGCACACAAGTAAAAAATCGCTCTGCATAACAAACTGCTTGCTTTTAGAGAATATCACAACTTCACAGAATATACGAAATCCACTTCAAAGGATTTACAAATAAACCTGTTCGCCAGCTCAGCTGGCTCAAGTCGGTAAAACACATTAAAAACAAGCCAGATAAAGAAATATGGGCAAAGTGAACAAGGACAAAGAGGTAAAAGAGAAACACGACAACAGTGGCCCGAAGTAGATAAAATTGTGGCAAAATAGAAAAACTGTGGCACAGAAAACAGGGCAGAAATTCATATCTGGCGTTTGCATAACAAACTAAATCTCAGCATAATTGTTATGGAAACTTTTACCAAAACAAATATTTTGCTGGCAGGTTAATAAAACCCACAATAAGTATTGGCGTTTTGATAGAGAACAGTGTTGAAAATCAGGGGCTGACCCCCTATATGCCTTGGCGCTTTCACTGGAGGGACTTCCCATGGTTGGGGGGGGAGGAAACCTTACTGCCCAGCAGCTGGCCGTAGCTTTGCAGACCTGATGAGCAGGGAGGGTGTGCGAGGGGTGAGCGAGGAGGGGCTGGGAGGGAAACTGAGGCAGGCAGCGGAAGTCTGGGGAGGAAAGAAAAGAAGCCAAAGATAAATAAATAAATAAATAAATACACTCGGTCGGCCGCGAGCGTCGTCTTCAATGCGGCGCTCAGGATACTTTACAGCTCAGCAGCTGGTCAAATGGACGTTGGTATACTCCCCATAGGGTACTGCTACATGAATAACACACTGTGTAGCTTTGCAGACCTGATGAGCGAGGAGGGGGTGCGAGGGATGAGTGAGGAGGGGGTAGCAGGAAAACAGCAGGAGCAGGCAGCGGATGTCTGGAGAGGAAAGAAAAGAAAACAACAAAACAAAAAAACAAGCAAAAAACTACTGCGCGACTATGAAAAACAAAAGCTAATTCAGCTCTTGACCACATACAAACTATGACACGATTTAATGTGTTACCACATTTACTGCTCAGTTCCCCCACACACAAATAGAAATATAATCTGGCATCAATGGCCTAGCAGCACTGTATTAAAAAAAATGCAAACATTATTAGGCATACTTCTTATGAAGCATGCCTCGATGATGGAGCGGGGTCACCTATGTGAGAAAGTAAATTTTGTGGCCTGTACGCGTGCATCATCGGTAATAGCAATAATATTAGCAGCGGATGCTTGCGAGTCGGCCTTCTAAAGCCTTTAATTTAGCGCTCTGACGTGATGTGATAGCGCTACGTGAAACAATGAACGACGCTGTAGGAGCTTACACAGCACATACAGTCGAAGACTTGGAGTCAACCATTTCCACAATCTTTCTAGTCCTAGTCAGGGGAGAAGTATTAAACCATCTGCAGTCTCCCGTGCCCCTCCCCTTGCACAATATAGCGAAGATCAACGATATACTCTGGCTGCTGCAAGAAATAGGTACGTTTATGCTTTACAAGTTAGCAGGCAGTAAGCAGCGCTGCTGCGCATGTTCTAGCCCGTGCACTGTTGGAGGGCATATAACATGAGCAGCTATGAAGCGAAAGCCTGCATTTTTTAGAGGAATTTGACCTCACTCATCCAACCCATGAGGGTGCAGAATGGACAGCCAGAACTGTCGCACACATACCTTCGACATGGAACACTTGCACACAGCATGATAAATACGAGGCACTGTGATATTACACCATCCCCGATTTCACTGGGAATGGTGGAGGGGGTATAAATGTTTGTCTACCTGTAACACTCGCCATACGATTTTCCTTGACAACTTAAATTGCATGTGACACGAAAATGCATAGCTAACAACTCATCACGACACAAACGTTGCCACGTGGTTATGTTTAGTAAAAAAAACAAAAGTATTAAAGACGTTTGTCAGAACAAAAGCTCTAGCGTGATTAGAGCAAATAGGTGCAGAGATCAGAAGCTTTGGGAGTCTCCGGAATGTTTGGAACGGAGGGGGGAGGGACAGCAAAGAGAGTGGGGTGAAGGAGCGAGGGGGAGGAGAAGTCTGGGCAGGCAGGATGACTCAGGGGAGGGGGCGGAGCAGGGCAGAGCGGCATGTGGGTGTGAAGAACCGGGCCTTTGAAGTGAAGCTAAGCTTCACTTCAAAGGTGTCGGAGGAATGCGGGCGGCTGTGCACGCGCTTTTAAGCTCAATGCACATGCGCATTGAGCTTAAAAGTCACGGGCACTGCAAGGAATCGCCACGATTCCTTGCAAGTTAGATAAAGTCTGGATGAGCCCCTATAGTCTCGCTTGCTCGATGCGCATGCGCATCGACAGGCGAGACCTAAAAAACACCTCTCCATTCCCATACCATTGTTTCTGCTTTTGGAGCAGTTTTCACACCTAATTCAGGCCAAGTACACTTTGAGCGGTTACTGGAGAGCAAATGCAAATTTTCCTCCAGCATCTTCAAGCAAGGTAAAGGGAGCTTTCTTAAAGTTTCATTTCCAATTTATTTATTATAAATTCGACTCTACCATTAGATTGGCTTTTTATTAAATATAGAAATAAGACTTTGAATTGTGGGTTTAGCTGCCACTGGTTAAAAGTTATAGAATTACATGTATAATCCATGCTTTGACTCTTCCTATGTGCCAGCTACAGCCTGGCTAGTAACTATCTTTTTGGGCCTAGTCACTTGAGAAACCTGCAATTTCTAATACCACAAATGTTCCACTTTTAAATATTATGCACCCTACTTTGTGTGCAACAATGTGCGCTTAGGGGTAATGTATTTAATATTTAAAATCACATTTTCCTATCTGTCAAAATGGTGATTTTGACAGGCCCAGGTTGCAGGGGTCAAGCTGCTGCTGCTGCCGATCGGCCAGAAGCCATGTTCTCACTGCCACTGGCACAATAGGTCCTGCAGTCAACAAGTGGCATGCAACTTTCTATACCAGCGGTGTATTCCTGCACCATAAACTATAACCGTATAGGAAAGTTAAATTTGGCAGTCAGTTTCTAAGCCAATGTATACATGTTTTATGGGTCAGACCGCATACACTAGGGACTGTATAGCAGTTTCCCAGTGTTGGAGTTCATGGTTACCAGCAGGTGAGTCTCCAAAAACAAATGAAATACTGATGCTGACCACCCAAAAATGGGTCACTTAGCAACACTAATGATTACATTTCTTATTTTCCTGTGTGATGGTTAGTTTTATGATTGCTCATTGTGGCTTTCACTCTTGACAAATCGTATAGAAGATTTCCAAATAGGGGAACAGAGTGCGACATGCAGTTGCAGGCTTGTGATTTATGGAATGTGAGAGAAATGCAAGCAGCGTATTTTCGTTATGGCACTGCTAGAAACAAATACTGCATTAACAAAAAGAAATAGTAATTTGCTTTTAACAGTGCGTGGGTTTCGGTAGCAGTCTCTCTGCGCTGACTCATGGTCACACGTATATCTTGATCAGTTAAAGTTTTATTGTATATGACTAAAATCTTCAGAGCAGTATAAGCACACACCTGCTGGTTTGCATTATAAACTTTCTTGTTATTTATAAACGCCTGTATTTATTTAGGGCATAAGGCTGGAGAAACACAGTGGAATATTCTTTACTAGTTTATCAACAAAGGAAAGGTGCGCATTTTGCTTCATTTGTACTATACCGTCCTACCTGGCTGGATACACAAAGTGCTTTCATTAGACTATGTTTTTACCTTGCTTACTACGGAATGTAAGCCTTTAAAGGTTAATTCATGCAAATAACTGGAAATCCCCAACAACTGCAGCTTCAGGAGACATTTACAGTAGTCCTTATTATTAGAAGATGAATCCAGGCTGTAATGAGCACTGTTGTACCTCAAGCTAAGTATTCCTCGAAACACCACATTTAGAATAAATACGGCTGCATGCGTCACGAGACACAGACCATTAGTTAACTTTGGTCTTCCCACACTCAGCTGCATATGGTTGCCTAGTCATTGTGGATCCTCATGAAAATTATCTGGGGTCCAGAGACCATCTGAGTACCATGTGGATAAAACCACCTCAGATGGAGGGGAGATATGTACAGAGTACTGTAAAGGTGAGTGCACAGAGGGGAATGTGTACATGTTTTGCTACAAAATGTCTTGTCTGTTGCAGGGAACCCCAGGGAATAATTGCTTGCTGCAATCCCATACCACCTCTTGTGCGACAACAGCTCAACGAACTGAACCTGCTCATCCTGCAGGCCCGAGAGATGCCTCTGCTCAAGGTGAGTCTCACCTCGATGGCAGGGTATAAGGATGGCGGTCATAGCCTCACACCTTCATGATGTACAGAATGTTGGCTACAGCCCTTACCATGTAATTATTGCAGCATGGTGGCTCCAAAGCCTTAATGCCAAGGTTGCTCTGAAGTGTAAAGACAAAGGAAATCTTATTAAAGCTGAAGGAGCTGAATGATTTGAGGGAATTATTTTAAATTTCTCCTAAAACAAAATCTTGTTTGTGGAGGTTGATCAACTTGTTAATAGTAGACCAGCTACAAGTGAAACTGAGGGCAAAAATTATAAAGTAAATTTAGCGCTAGGATTCAAAACAACCCTTGATGAGTTTGTCTTGCAAGCCATTTTGAGACTTCTGTTGCTGATTCTCCAGCACATGAAAGTTTGATATCGATATACATAGCACTATCCCACAGAGCTGGGACTCACACTCTGTTAACCTTGGAACCATCTTTCTATTTTCCTCTTCCTGGCTCTCTTTCTACAACGAATTACCTTACTGCTTCTAAATCATATACCATTAATCCACCTTGCTAACTCCTCTAACAAAGTTGTTATTCCATGACTGGTAATTCCTACTTTTTGCTTCCACCATATTACACTTTCCCTCCCACTCCACCCACACCAACTCATTCTCCACATTACATTATTCTTTACACTTTTCCCTACCATACCTCTCTCCGCAGCACCACTAACCTCTTTATTGGTCGCTCCTTCACTCCTCATATGTCCCTAGCTACCTTTTTCTACTGCCACCATACCTCCCGATATGTGCTCCACTTCTCTCCAATACTTAATCACTCTTCCTCCACTATCGCTCTTCCTCTCACTCCCAATGTTGCCTTTGGCCCTTCCCATGTTGATGTTACTCTCAAAGTTCCTGCTGTTGCTAGCTTCAGACTTCGCTTGTCTTCACACCCCCATCACTGTCTCAACGAAGTGTTTCTTGGAGCTGACCTGCTCTGTCCCCCTTACTCGACATGCAAAGATGAGTGACTGCAGCACTGTCACAAAGTCACCCGATCTTGGGATTTGAAGGTCTTGGGACAAAAAGTGTCTGTTGTGTGGATTTCTGACATGATAATAAATGACTAATTACGCTTTACTTTTTTCAAACCCCATAGTCTGAAATTCAGTGCAGTGTAAAGAAGCGAGGACCAAAGCCAGATACTGAGGTAGGAAATCCCCCCCCCTCCGTAGGTGCTGTGCACCTCCTTTTTTTCCTTTTCTTGAACTTCTGAGCATGAATAGTTCTGTATAGTGTACTACTTCAATGATTTCTTGATAAGGACAATGGGCATGAACAAAGTTTACTCAATAGCTGTGTTTATGACAATTTGAATTGTTTAGAGAGATATGTCTCTTATGTACATACATAAGCAAACAATTGTGGTATATATGGTCAACTCAATACAGAAACCATTTTCGGAAGCCAAGTTGTCTGCAGTTGTAAAACAGTTCAGCCCTCTGTATCTTACACAGCTGTTACCTTGCTACTGCCGAGCCCTCCCTGTCCACATGGCTAGGCGGCTTCATTTTATTATGTGACCCCCTATAACAACACTGCATTCTTCTCTTTTGACTTTAGAGAATTGAGTCTTTTCTGTTCAGCCCTCATGATGGATCCCAGGCACCTTTCTATGAAGTCCAAAACTTCTCCAGCTCAGGTAAGACAGCATAGTCTGTTGTTTTAACTTCAACAAAGAGCATTAGTTCATGGATATTGGCAACTTAGTGCAGATCATCCTGTGATTTTGTATAATAAATTGGAAAAACTGAGATCAGCAGGAGTATCTGTTTTTTTTTTTTTCCGGAGGACAGCCCTCTAGTCCAGACATGAGATTTTCTAACCGTGGGAGTATAGAAAGTGCAAAAAGATTAAGGAAGGGGCTAACCTTTCCAAGAGCCTGGTGTATAGAGGTCATGGCTCTGTTATGGTATTAGCAACAGGATATTAAGTTAAGGACAAAGTCATGGTTCCATGTGACCGCAGTATAAGAACTGAGGTACTGAACCTCTGATTGCATGCCGGGGGTTTGTGGCAGTAACACAGTTCTGTGTCCTCACAGATTGTAGGATACTGACTAGACAGGACTGCATTAGGGACTTGAATGTGGCAAGTTTTCATGTAAGAACTGTTTTGAGTAGTAGTTGGGTGATACACGAGGACTTAGTCTGAGAGTTTGGTGGAAAATTGCCCCTCCAGGGCTGATACTATGGTGAAAGTGTGAGCATACCAGCTGAGGCCGTGGTTGTGGGGCAGTTTCAGGATGCCATGTGAGGATTCAGATCAGTGTTGAGGTGCTATTGGAAGACTGATGTAACAGACTATTGTCATGATGTGAGCTCTATGTTTGCAAGTCTTCGGCAGAATGACATTTGAGAACAGAGTTTAGTATATAGAAGACTTGCCATTAACGTTCTATATTGTAGCAGAGCAGCAATCATTACGGCTGGTGGATGGGAGGGTAAGCATTAGGATTCCAAGTGAGAACTGGGATGTTGAGGCACTAGAAAGATTCCTTGTGAGTGCCAAGAGGATGATTAGCAAATAAAACCATGGATCTGACGCACTTTCTCGGTTTTCAGAACCAGCCCTACCTCTGAAGCGGGGAAGTCTGTTTTCTGAGGAGGATGAGGAGGAAAAGGCCCCACTCTCCAGCTCCTTATTTGCCCGGGCCAGCATCAGCATATTCAGTGTGAGTACTCGCCAGGATTGAGGTGTCTGAAATATTGCATGAGTCACTGAGTGTGTCCAGAGATGCAGGTATTGCAGGACATTTACTTGATACACAACCTGTAACCAGAGGCATGTGAGACCTATGGTCTGTGGTAGAGACACTGACTTTAGCAATTAAGCAAAAGGATGATGAGCTAAAATCGGAGTGCCTCTGTTAGTAGTGCAGTTTCCTTGCAAATAGGATCCTATTCAATTTGAGCCATTAATATGCCTGACCAGGGCTAGAGTCAATTTTCAATCTTATTTGTTTACTTGTAGACCCATATGCCCTCTCTAGTGTCCCATAAGGGAGCCAGAACTGCCCTTTTCGATGGCTGTTTACACTCTGAAAGGCAAAACACTTTTTTAATTTGAACTCAACACAAACATTTCTTATGTAGTTTGTGCATAGAACTAATATGAAATTGGAAAAAAATTCTAAAATGTTGACATTTACATAAGATTTGTAAAAGAAATCTCTAGCAATGTATTAGTGTGTCCTAGAAAGCAGGCTGCTACTATACATTTCCCAGAATGTTCTGGATTCAAAATGGTCTCTTCATCCCCTCGGGACCTTCATTTATGCAGGAGGTGTTTCTGGTCAAACCGCTCCTTGTCTGAATTTGCCATTGTTCATCCAGTTAGTTAGTAATTTGGCACAATTAAAGAATGTTCATTATGCTCACAATTTGTCTAGTTTACCTCCTGCCCAGAATAACGTTGTTAATTTACTTTTTCCCTCTGGTTTTATCTTGAAACACATGCAGGAATACTGACTCCTATTAATAGACATCTGTGAATTGACTGCCTCATATCCATTAGTCATTTAATTAATTCTGTGCAGAACGAAACTTGTTTGTATGTAGGTGGCTGGTCCCATACAATATCGTTAAGTGTTGTTGTTGCAACTCCTTGCATTTATTTGGTGAGGGTTCAGGTCTGCAAATGTAGCACTCACTTGTTGCTCTGGTGTGCAAATGCAGCTATGTCTAATACTAGTCCCTTTACTGTCCAGAATATCCTTTTTGTTTGTCTTCCCGTGTTCGAGATTCTTTAACATTGACACTTTTTATAGAGTTTTAACATTTGGGCCACAGAAAAACATGCTCTTGTTGCCCATGTGATTGTGTGTCTTTATCTGGTTAGTTTTGTATACACATTTAATTCTTGTTCTAATTTTTGTTTGGGGCCCAGAAGGTAGGTTCTGTGCAGAGTGTTTCATTCAGTTGATCTTGGAAAGTGTAGAGCTGCTTAAATACGCCATGTATTTATTTTGGCTGACATTTTTAGGTCGAGCCTAGGCAGAGCTTGTGGTGTCTCTTCGAGACATTTTTACACTTTGTGGGCTTACAGCGCCTAGATTGCCTTTTTATTTGTTACTTCGATTGTCCTTTAAAAAGGCTTGCTTGCTAATGGATAATTTTTTCTCTTTGTCCCTCCTTGTTGTCACTTGTTTCCTTCCATGGAGCAGGGCCTAACTACCGTTTGCTGTTCATCTGTTTGTTTTGGGGCACTATTTTTTAGTTTCTTGCTTGTGTTTGGCGAAGCTTACCTTTTTTGGGGGGGCTCCCCAAGGTAGCTTAAAGGCATCATCTTTCAGGCCATCTCCCTTATCCATGGCGCTGCTTTTCGGTTTAACCCTCTGCCAGTTTCTTCGCGACTGCAAAACATTCCTCAGTAAAGTTGTATGTTAAAAGAAGTTGCTTTGCCAGATCAGTTTTGAGGGGGCTCTACCATTCCATAGCAGGGGGTTCGCAGGACTTGAACGCAGGTTTACAATCCTCAGACGTTCATCCTTGCAAAAACGCCTCGTATCCGTAGTTTAGCCGTGTTCCCGTGGCGGCTGCTTCTGTGTTAGTAGAGTTTCACACCACCCTTCCCTTTTCGCAGTGTGGGCTGCAGCGCTGCCTAGCTTACACGGAGCGGCCCTTGAGAGCCGGGTTTGCTCGTCTGCCACCCCTGCCTCCCACAGGATCCTCGCTCCGCAGTGGCTGTCGGTGATAGTGAGTAGTGCCTGATGGGCTTCTGGTTGGCGCACTGCACAGTAAAAAATTGTGTTCTCAGCACCCCTTTAGTGAAGCTTCGTCGAGTTCACAACGGCGCTGTTCGCATTGACGGCTGCATCTGCTGTAATAGCGCTCTTTAGCAATTGCTTCCTTAGCTGCGGGTGAGCAGAGTTCTGCAATGGCTCTTACGGTTGTATTCACCCTCAAAAATGTGTGTACAAGTCAACCATTCATGGTTTCTTGTCTGCCATCTGCACGCAAATGCCAGAGCTATGCCATATTTGTAGGGAATGTGTGTCTTCAGCTGGGGAGGAAAATGGCCTTCTGTGCCTCTGTTGATCATAATAAATGGACGAACCACACTTGCATGACAGGCTAAAACTCTGTCCTGGTTTAGCGGCCCTAAGCTTGTCTCAAAACAGTTAATGTTTATAAGGACACATAGTCACACAGTCTCCACGGGTCTGTTTTTATGAAACAACAGTGAGAATGCGGCCTCCCTTCCTGTTCTTTTATTTTGCTAAGTGTAACCCATGTTGACCATCAAGCTTTGTAAAGACAGTCTGGAGAAGTACGGACTAGGTAAATAATGTTGTAGAATGCAGCGCCACGGTGCACAACTTTTTACCACGTTTTTTTATATGATTTATTTGACATTTTGTTGGGTTTTGCATGCTGGTAGTGTTTGTTTACCCATCTCTAAAATCGAGCCAGAATAGTGAATAACTTACTTCACTGATTTGCTTGGGTACCGCTAATGCTAGTCTCAGGAAAATATATAACTTTACTCCCACTAGAATTACTTTTGCGGGTGATGTGTGTGTGTGTGTGTAAGAGCTTGTGGTGCTGGTGTACAATTCTATTAATCAAAGTATTGGCTTCTTGGTGCTGCTTCAAAGCTTTCCTTGGTTCTGCATCCAGCTATTATATATTCATGGGATGAATTGGTGATCTGTCTCAAGTTCCAAGGCGACAGATGTTAACATCACTGAACCCTCCCCCAAGTTTGGCAAAAATCTTCGAAGCCTGGATGGTGATAGCGGGTACTGAAGGCAAGGGAGAACGTGTTTTAAAGTGTCCGTTTATGAACCACCTTCGTGCATACGGATGCATACTTGGTGCTGCACACGATTTCCATCAGTTTTATGTTCTCATTTGGACATTTTTTTTCCGCATGCTGGTAGTGTTTGATTACCCATCTATGAAATCAAGCCAGACTAGAGAATCACTTACTTCACTGATGTGCTTTGGTACCGTTAATGCTCATCTCATGAAAATATATACCTCTCCCCACAGTAGAATTACTTTTGCTGTTAATGTGTGTGTAAGAGCTTGTGAAGCTGCTGTATATTTCAGTTAATAAAAGTATTAGCGTCCTGTTGCTGGTTCAAAGCTTGCCTTGGTTCTGCTTTCAGCTATTATATATTCACGGGATAACTTAGCGGTCTACCTCGAGTTCCAGGGGGCTGATGTCAACATCATTGGACCATCCCCCACGTTTGGCAAAAATATTGGGCTGCATATGGATGTATACTTGGTGCTATGCACGATTTACCATCCGCATTGCAAAACACACAAAATGATCATAGACCATGTAACGTTTGAGACGTCAGTCCGTGTTGGTTGTTAGTCAGAAGACTTGCATTATAAGTTTGATTTACTTCTTTTTGTTACCTTGTAATTAGCAAATGGATGCCCGGGCATGCAAAGTTCACTTTGTTAAAAGTCCTACTGGTTGGGTCAAGGATGGGACCTCAAGTTTGCCCTGTCAGAGGCACATATTTCCCTAATTCTTTTAGTTTGCTTTTTGGTGTATGCAGATCTGCATATGGGTGGGGAAAGCAGATCTACCAATACCATGCTATCAAGAAGTACAAAACAGAATTTGAGACAAATGGACGAACACGTAGGCTAAATGTTTATATGCAAGTCAAGTCAATAAGTCTTTATTGCGAATTTTCATCATAAAAGACATACTATACAATACGAAAATCCAACATGACATCCATTTCATACATAATAAAATTGAATATCCCAGTATGTAAGCACATAAAAATATAAATAGATAAAAGAATGCTAAAACCAATGCTAAAAAGGTATATATGCAATAAAAACCAAAAAAGGATTTATTTGATGCATTATTTACAACACATAACATCTAACATGCATCAATTATTCTGCACAACATTAAAATGTAATTAGAACACAATCTACAAATACAACAGACACACACTACTGTACAAACAAGCAAAAAAAATTATCCAAAACTCTCAATGGCTAGACCTATTGGCTTTACCAATGCTTGTTGAGAGCTGCTTTTAAAGATAGTATTGAGTATGAAGGACTGTAAAGATGTTTAATCCTATGTTTTGTTCAATTGGCTTTATTCTGTCATTCTTCAATGTATTATTTTACATTCCATCTTTTTATTACCTCACTGGATCCAAATAAACTACTTAATGACCATGGATTATCATATTATATTTCCTGTGATTGCCATTTCAGGAAACTACTCGGCACATAATTCAGCTTTTACTTATAGGTCAGTGAGAATGGACTTGCAAGGCAAAAGGATTTTGGCGTGCCAGGTGTCGGTCAGTCACTGCAACATTTAGAAGAAGCCTTCAGTGCTAGGTTCTGAATCCACCAAATCTGTTCACAGAGTACATTTTCCCGAGCCTTTCTTCCTGGGGCTCGAACTTTTCTCTACAGAGTAAAATATTTGCCAAGTTATTAAGTTCATTGCCATTCTTATGTTAAAATATTAACCTCGGATACTTTGAAAGTAAAAATGTAGGATTACTTCTAAATATGTCCTTCATGTAGGAGATAGTCCTCATTCATTTTGGTTTGGTTCCAGGAGCCAGAAGAGGTTGACGCCAAGGTGGACGTAACTGTGGCCCAGAAGAAGGCTAGGAGTATAATGGAGTCCTTTGAGAACCCTTTTAGAATGGTGAGTTGTTTTCCAGTGTGTGACCATTCAACAGTGGATATTGTCCTTTTTGCCGTGTTTTGGCAGCTGCTGTTCGACCCTCAACTCCACTCTAGAGGAAAAATAGAAGTAATTTTTGAAGCATGTCTAAGGGAATTTCATAATCCTATATGTCATGCGTCTAAGAAAGATTCTAATTGCGAAAGAACCACACAAATCTTCATATCTAATCCTCGTTAATTCTGTAACACTTCCTTAATGGTGCCAAATGTCAGCTTGCTCAAACCAATGTGTTTATTCACCAAGTAAGCAATATGTTTATTCTTCTCGTGCTTCGCCTCTTTTGTTTATTTACACTGCCCTAAGGTGCTTCCAGTCCTTTGCATACAGATGAAGTATGCAATTGGCAGAGATTCGCTCATTGTACTCTGTGGTTAATGGGTGTGGTGCACGATCACTGTATGCTATTCAGCACACACTCCTTGGCTGTCTGTGCTCTGTGTGTCTTGTTTCGTGCAGGACACCCCTGTACCATCTGTTTTTTTACAGTTTCTTCCAGTCAATGCTTCTCACCGTTTTGGGCTCGCATCACATGCCAAACATTTCCTATGAATTTAATGTTTAGTTCGTACATTAAAGTGGATTAGCACACAATGGTTTGAGTGATTATCTTGCCTTCTCCTTGACCTTGTCCTGTGACCTTTAGTGAGCTTACATGATGAGTCAGTGTTCCGAGGCCACAGGTAATTGTGCTCAAGTTATGGTTAATTTTAATAATGTCTTCCCTTTGTTCTTCAGTACCTCCCACAACAGGAGACCAGTGCTCACATATCACAGGCTGCTAAATTTGACCCTTCGACAAAGATCTTTGAGGTGAGTGGATCAATTTAAATGACAGACGTAATGCCCGTTGTGTGTTTTTGTTTGGTGACTGAGTTCTCCTTTGAGTTGTGTGTAGGTGCTCCACTGTGTCCTTAACTTCTATGTCTGTTTTGCCGTGTCTGTGTGTATTGGTTTTCTGTTGGGGCACGTCATTCAGTTAATGAATGGTCCTGTGCTCTGCCACTCCATTGTCCAATGGTGTTCCATCATATAATGTTTTGTGATGTAGCTCAATTGGTTCTTGCTTTGTATGGTTGTACCTTGGTGTGTCCTCATGTGGTGTTCTCTACTATGTCAATGGATTACGGTGAAGGTTTTTGGCCTCTACACTGTCATTCTTTTTAGTGGGAGCTGTTTATTCTTTTCGCACTGCACAGTGTCATTCTGTTGTCTCCTTGCTTTGTCTATAGCTGCTTTCCTGTATATCCATACATTGTTCCACTGCTGTTTCAGTTCTTCCTGTACCAGCCCCCTTTCCCAATCTGTCAACATATTGTAAAGCACATTTTGTATGTTCCTCTGTGTGGATGATGGTTCTGCCCCTTCATAAGTCTTTGTACGAGCTCTCCGCTGTTTTGGAGCGTTGTGTAAATTCTGTGCTCTGCCAGTCTGTTATATGATCGCACGGATGGGTGATTATGTGGACTGATTGCTGAAAACTGTGTAAATGCATGCATAACACCTGTTCCCTGTGCACATGCTCTGTATGCTGGTTCGTTACTGTGGAGGTAATTTGATATATCAATACATTTCTGTGTTAATCTTTCCTGGTAATTGTATCAATGCAGTGCAGAGATGCACTCTCACCCAAATTGTCTTCTCGTAGATAAGTCACCGTTGGAAGCTGGTCAGCCAAGCACAGCTCAAAAAAGAAGCCTATGCAAAAGAGGAGGCAAGGAAGAAAGCCCAGCAGCAACAGATGGGTATGGAGAGCTGTCTGATTTTGTGGGTGCCTTTGGGGGTGTCTGGCATTGTAACCGCTTTCAGGCAAATGCACAGTTTGGGTTGCCATGTTAAATGTAGACAGCCAGTTGTGGAGTGCAACCCTTCGGCATGTCTTGCATGGTGGAAATTCACCAATAATACTCGAATTATGAAAATCAGCACAAGATTACATAGACAGAATTGTGCATGCAATCTACACTAGTGCGGGCAACAGTTTTCAAAACGTTTGTCAAGAGACAACTGTAGGAAGCTGGCTCTGTATATACTATACCAAAGTAAGGTATAGTATGCACAAAGTCCAGTGGAACCCCAAAGGTAGGCAGAGGTTAAGTTAGATATAACCTTACTCTCCATTTGTGGTAGTGTGGTCCAGCAGTAAGGCAGTATCAGAGGACAGTGTTAAGCATTTGTTGAACCCACTCAATCAGCAAATGATTACACACACTCAAAGACTGAACTTCAGACCAATTGATTTTGTATAAAACTATTCTTTTAGTTATTTTATTTTCTAGAACCAAGGAAGCCTGGCACAGGTAAGTTGATAAATACTTTGCAGTAAATATACAGTTTGAAATGCAATTGTAAATATACTTTGAAATGGTTAGTTTGAATGAAATGAAATTGTAAATATACTTTGAAATGGTTACAGTTTGAATTAATGGTAATGCAATACTGTGAAATTCTGTACATATACTTTGTATCGACTTTGCAATGAAAATTACAGGTACGTTTCTTTTACGTGTCTTTTTTTAGATTACTTTTTAGATTACTTTTTCTACTCAGTGTGATATGCCTAGATATCACACTGGGACATTTCCTAGAGAAAAGGTAAGTAAAGTCTGTTTTGCACAATTGTTATTTTTCAGGTTTCCATACAAATCAACTCCACACTTAAAGTATTTTTCATGCTCCCCTCCCACTGGAGGATGGCACAGTTTAACCATTCGGGGTGTCGAGGACTTTCAGGTCATGGCAGTACCCCATTTGGCAACCACCAAGACGAGGTCTATAAACCTGTTCACATATTGTATTGCCTGTGTGTGTGTCGTAAGACATAGTAGGCAGTGCAGGGGCGTGTTAGGTACCAGCCTACCCGTAGTGTCTGTTAAAAAAAATCTACATCTTGCATTGATAAGCATCCATTTTTGATACTTTGTTCCTAATGAAGGGCCGTTTAGTTTGACCAAATGGTGGTTGTCTGGCAGGCATCAATTGCTGATGACTGTACAGTTGTAATATCCTTGAGCATAGTAAACTCTTCTACATGGTTGCAGTCCTGAGTTATGATGTAGAGTATGTCCACTGGCATGCTTGTGGCAGTGTTAAGGAAGGCAATATATTAGAGCTGATTCTTGTCAATATTGTGTTGAGGAGACAGTTGGCATAATAATTGCCATTACCCAGTGGCTTTCGCCACTTGGTAGTTATAGTTAGGACCATGTTTCCATAAGAAATTGATTTTTTTGGTTTCCTTATAACGTTGGTGCAGTTTGACAAATCTTACCAAAACTTCCCCTCTCCCAAAAAATTCTCATCCACCTCCTCTCCTTGCTGGAACATTTCAGGGTAGTGCTTAAAGCAGGGTTGAGAAATAGGGGTGGGGATCCCAAAACATTTTTCCCCCATTCCCTTTCCCATTGGAAAATTAGACACCGCTACAACCAAAATACCTGAATTATACCAAATTTAGCAGAAAGCTAATTTATATCCAGAAAGTGTTCTTTTTGGTGTAAATACGTTCAGTAGTTTCTGAGAAATTAAGGTTAAAAATGTTTGTATATTTCGATCCGTGGACCAAACATTAAAAAGTAAGATCTGATTGGCTTTCTCAACATCAACATAGATGTCCTGAAAAACGATTTAAAATAATTAGGAAGGACAAGGTAGGAATACCCTGACGCCCTAGGCCCTGGGTGGTGGTGTGGGTTGGGGGCCCAGGCCAAACACGCATGTTTCAAACGGTACCGCAGGAGTTTACATTTAAAAACAAGGCGGACTCCACAGGGTGCGCAGGGCCTGAGGTAGGGGGGGGGGGTGTTATTCGCCTTATTGTAAAAGGAAAAAAAGGGGGGTCCTGGCACCTTGCTCCAGGGAATCTGTAATTTAATATTTTTATAAGGGGGACATGTCTTGTCCCTCCTTAAGCCATCTAAAGGCCCTAGGGTCCCCATTCCCCTCACACATATATTTGGTACGGGCATGCAACCCCCATTAGTCTCGAGCAGTTATATGGCCCTAGTGACCAGAGCATAACTGTGTCTCCTGCATTGTCAGCCAAAAGGACAAAATGTTTTGGCTGCGCAGGTGGGACTGGGGTACTTACTGAAGAAAAAGTAAGGCTAGGTGCTGGCAGGAAAGCCTAAATAACATAATTTAGGACAACACTGCACTTGGTGGGGGTGCCAGTTATAGTTACTGCATGGGGCGAGTTAGGTCTATTTCAGTTACCTATAACTGGTGAATGTCATTGTTTGTTTTTTAGTTTTTGATTTAAAACCTTATTCTTGACTCTGGCCAGTGGTTTAGGAAATAGTTGGCTGCCATGACAGGTTCTCTTCAGTTATATCAGGCTCCCAGCTGGCATGCTTATGCAGGCGTCAGCGGAGGCTAGTAGCAAACCTGATTCTTGTCCATACTGGTTCTGCTAGTCTGTTAGCATTACAATTATACTGTACTATTTTATTTCTAAAGGGCCACCATGCCAGAATAAAGTGTTAAATGGCATGTGTAGGAAGCTGGCTCTTTATATAATATACCAAAAAGAGGTATGTTTTGTAGAGAGCCAAGGTATCCCTTACGAGTGGACAGGGTTTACTTTAACAATCCCAAGGTGCTTTTTTTTGTGGTAGCGTGGTCGAGCAACCTTAACCTTCTCAAGAAGTGTTTGGGATTTGTTGCATACACACAGTCAATAAATGATACACACACTCAATAAGGAGATCCACACCAATATAGAAAAAAACAACCTGTATCTATAATTTATTTACACCAAGACCTTAATTATTGGGTAAGTGCTTTTTTAAATAGCCGTTTGAAGAACACCAGTAAATATACTTTTATTGTCTCCAACGCTGTAATGTTATCCTATGAGAAAAAACATATACTGCATAGGAGTAGATAGCGGCGACTTACAGGACCAATCTTCTGGACTTAAGGTAAGTACGGTTTTAGGAGAAAGAGGCTGAAAGCTGGGACTGGGGGGCAGGGGGCAATCTGGTTGAACCCACGGGGTGGCTCGGTCTAAGAGATGCTTTGGCACCAGTCTACTTCTCCTCGGGCTGTAGAGCTTAGGTGCAGTGGTGCCTTAAGGCGTCTTCTCCGTGCTGCAGGAGAAACTCGCAGCTGAGAGGGGCCTGCACAAAGAGGCTCCAGGCGGTGACTGGAAGTCCAGTCCGGGCAAACAAACCAAAGGAAGGGTCTGACTCTGGAGGGTCTCAGGACTTTTCTGGCACCGTTGGCCCACTTCAACTCCACGGGAGATGCTGGTTTCTCATTGAAGTGCTGTCTGTCCTTCCACGCTTTTGGAAGCAGAGCAGCTGCAGGACGACTTGTTTTTGGCGCATATGTCAGGGAGAGCACACAGGCCGGCATGGTTGGCGCCAAGTCAGTTGCTGCTCCTGAGTTCTTGCTATTCGCGGCTCTTTGGTGTCATTCATAGGTCGACTCAATCTGCTTTCCTGGTGCCAGGGGCTCCCCTAAATTCTAGATTTAGGGGCATTAGGGGGAGTGATGGGTGGTAACCAATGGGCTGCATACCCTTGAGGTCACTACACCCCCTACATGACCACTTACTGTGGGAAGTGGATATAACCCTGTCCCAGAGGTCCTAATTCTGCCATCACTAAGCTGGTGGACTTTTCCTAAAGGGGGCACATCCGGTAGCTCACTTTGGGGGTGTGACTGGCATGGAATTGCTCCCTGCATATATAATTTTCCACCTGTCCTGGTGCCAAATGGGCCCAGGACAGGAGGTTGGCATTTGAGAAGCCTTGGTCACATATCAAATATGGCAGAGGCCTCCGCCTTTATATGCTGATTACTTAGCCATCCTGCTTGGAGGAGGCAACAATACCTCCCCAGAGCAGGCATTGTTTCTGTCCTCTGTGCGAAGGCTTTCACCTGCATGGGGTCAGAAACCTGTCTGTGGAGGCAGGCTTGTCTACGCCAGTTAGCCAGCACACTGGAGGCTGGTAGGTTTTCAGGGGGCACCTCTAAAGGTGCCCTCTGGGTGCTAAATCCACCACAGTCTGTGTGGTATCAAATACCTTGTATTATTAAACCCAAACACCATAGATTTCAGTGAAGCGATCATGTAGCTGGGGAACTCTTTTTACAGCACATGTACTTAAAATGGCTTGCCTGCTCACTTGTGATATCTAAGAATTGACTCGGAAATCACATGGCATGTCTGCTCATGCAGATATTTCTTCAAATGTAGTGTTGTGCACTCTGGCTTAAGGCTGTGAGGCCTGCTGTAGGGGCGACTTAGCTAAATTGCATTCAGTGTGTGTAGGCATGGCACACATGTGTTCCATGTTGTGTTTTCACTTTTATCTGCTCAAAGACACACGTCCTGCAATGGCAATTTGCTTGTTGATAATGAGGGTCTCTTAGCGTGGCACAATACATGCTGCAGCCCTGGTGGACCCTCTTTAGCTTCAATGCCCTAGGTACCAGCGCGGTATGGCTTACAAGGGGTTACTAAAGGTATTGCCAATTGGGGGAACAATTGTACAGTTTAGGGAAAGTGACCTGCCACTGGGGACCTGGATAGCAGGGAACCCAGTGCACTTCTGTCAAAATTGCATCAGATATTTTACAAAAAGTGGGGTGACCATGTCAAAAAAGGGCACTTCCCAGCAGCATTCACTTGGTTTGGACCTTGGCAACTAAGAATAGAAGAGCAGGAGGGTTTGAGTTTTTGGAGTGGCTTCGGGGGTGATTAATGTGTGTGGCGTAAGGTTTTAGGAGGGGTGCATTGTAGGCTTTGAGACTGGATTGTGGGACGGCGAGGCATACCGTTGCTGATGTTTTTTGAAGGGTTGTGCAATGGAGCGGTCAGCTGTATTGTAGATTAATTGCTAGAGTATAACACTATAAAGGGAGTGGTACAAAAGCTGTGTATACAAGAGGAAGATATGAGGTGAGAGGTACAGCGGGTGAGGGATTGCTAGTGGGAGGTAGGCTGTAAGAAAGGAGGGTGGGAAGGAAATTGAAAAAGTGGGTCAGAGAGCTGAGTGCAGGTAAAAAAAAACCAGTCTGACTGGGTTTTGTAAAATATCCAGAGGGTTGAGTCAAAGAAAGGTAAGCGTGATTTCACTGAATTAGGTTGCAGCGTGTGAAAGAGAAATGGGGCGGTGAGGGGAGTTCAGAAGCTCAGATCTAAAGGTGTCTGGTGAATTTACTGTATCCCAGGGGAAGGTAAAATTAGTGGTGGAAGAAGCAGAGGGTGGGTTCTTGGAAGGACTTTTTAAAAGAGTGTATGTTTGTGCTGAAAATCTAAGGAGGGATAAGGTTTGAGTGGAGTACGCAGGGCTGTTTGATTGGAGTGGGTTTCCCAGTTAATTGTAGGGATAGTTATTGCATAATAATCTCTCTTTATGATTGGGCCAGGACGTTCTGGATACCCATCTTTTCTGTGCTGCTTTAGTAGCTAAGCAGCATCATTCAGATTGGGTCGGTGGGCAGGTTTTGAATTGGCATCCTCCTATGAAAAGTAGTAATATAATAAAGGATTTGTGGCCACCCAGAAAATTATGATCACTAAGCTTCGTTAATTGATTTGATTTGATTCGGGATTTCTAAAGCGCATAGCTACCCTCGGGCGTCCCAGCGCTAAGTAAAGATTGACAGTACTCCTGGGGGTGGATTTATTGGGGAAACAACCAAGTTTTCAGCATTCTGAGGAATGAGAGGAGATTATTTTCTTTGCGGATGTTAAGGGGGAGGCTGTTCCAAAGCTTGGGAGCATTATAAGAGAAGCGTCGGCCGCCCGTGCGAGCTTTCCTTATTCTGGGTATGCTAGCCAGAAACAGGTCGTCTGACCTGAGGTGTCGGGCTGATTTGTGTGGCTTAATGAGAGGTCTCAGGATTGGAGGGCCCTTTCCTTGTAAGATTTTATGGACGATGCACAAGGCTTTGAAAGAGATGCGTTGTTGGATGGGGAGCCAGTGAAACGTCTTGAGGGAGGGCTTGGCTGAGCATCTGGGTTTCGTTCCCGTCAGTAACCTTGCTGCGGCGTTCTGGGCATGCTGGAGTTTTTTTTATCACAGCTGCGGGAGCGCCTAAGTATAGGGCGTTTCCGTAGTCCAGTCTTGATAAAATGAGGCCCTGAATCAAGATTTTCCTGGACTGAGGGGGGATCAGTGGAAGGATCCTCCGGGCTGCTCGCATGAGTCCAAAGCAGGTTCCTGCTGTCTTTCTTGCTTGGGCTCTGAAGCTGAGATCTTGGTCAAGCCAGACGCCCAGGCTTTTAATTTCTTGTTTGGGTGGGGGGGGGGGGCCGTACTGGTTGGCCAGGTAATAGTTTTTGGAAGTTTATTGGGGTTACCTAGGAGCATGACTTCCGATTTATCTCCATTGAGTTTGAGCCTAGAATTGCCCATCCAAATAGATATATTGTGTAGGCAAGAAACTAGGTTCTCCATGGATTGATCGGTCTGGTTGATTGAGACGACTAATTGCGTGTCGTCGGAGTACATGACCACCTTTATGCCGAATGGGGAGGCGATGTCGTCCAAAGGGGCCATGTAGACATTAAAAAGCGTGGGGCTCAGGGAGGAGCCCTGAGGGACACCACAGTTCAGGGGGAGAGATTTAGAATGACCGTAGCTGTCGGCCACTCGGAAGGTCCTGTGTTCCAGAAATGACTTTAGCCATGCTAGGGCGGTGCCCGAGATGCCAGATTGTTGGAGGCGTTGGATCAAGATGGTGTGATCCACCGTATCAAAGGCAGCGCTTGGGTCTAGGAGGATCACTGCCACTGATCCCCCTGCGTCCAGAATGGATCTTGTCTCCTCTGTTAAGGCCAGGAGGGCGGTGTCGGTCCCCTGTCCGGGTCTAAACCCTGTCTGCGAATGGCGGAGGAGGTTATTGATTTCTAAGAATGCTGAGAGCTGCTCATTAACTATCCTCTCTGTCACCTTGCTAATGCCTGGGAGGAGAGAGATAGGTCGGAAATTTGAAAGGTCCTGAGGGTCTAGGTGGGGTTTCTTTAAAAGAGCCCGCACTGTCGCACTTTTCCAGTTGGTAGGAACTATCCCGCTGGAGAGGGAGGCATTTATCAACCTCGTAAGAAGTGGGGATATGGTGGGGGCTACTAATTTGAGTTTGTTCATAGGGGCGGGGTCATCTGGGGAGCCACTCTTCACTCGGTTGAGCGTGTCTAGTAGTTTTTCTGTGGAGATGCAGAGGAAGGCATTAAGAGTTGGTGCATCTGGGGGGACCCCGGTCGGGGGGTTGAGTGAGGGGTGGTTGGTGGGGAGGGTCATGATGATTTTTTGTATTTTGGAAGAGAAAAACTCGGCAAGTTGAGTGCATCTTGTGCCGGTGGAATCAGTGGCCGGCTGTGGATCGGGGAGTTTCATGAGACTTTTTACAATGCGGTAGGTTTCCTTGGAGGAGTTGGAGGCAGCCATGATTTTTTCTTCATAGTAAGAGGCTTGTGTGGTTTTGATGGTTGCCTTATATTGTTTAATGGCCGATTTATAGATTTCTTTGTTGTTGGGATTCCAATCTTTCCTCCAGGTCCGTTCTAATTTTTTGAATTTATACATTGTGTTTCAGCTGCGCGGGTACAACTTGAGGCAAAATACCAGACTGCAGCAGAGGCCATCATTCCAGTCCGTGAGCAAGCAATGGTACGTACCAATATATAGTAACATCTTTTGTCCATGGTGCCAAATTACAGAGACAAGCTGCATCCAAAACCCTGCACCTTAGTATCCTAGCCTAGGCTCTTTACTTTGAAAAGTCAAAATACCAGAGTTCTGGCAAGTCTTTCTTGGTGCAATGCTTAGTTGATGCACAAACTCCTCTAGTGATATGGGTCCTTATGAGCCTTATTTCTGGGTACTCCATTGCCCATTCTCTCTTCTATAGCGAAGACAAACTAACACTATATCTCTATTTACACGTTGAGTGGAGTGGAATTTCCTAGCGAAAGTCCCCTCCGCTCAATCATGAGTGGCCTGGTGTTCTCGCACCTTGATTTCTCAGGTGTGGGAGCAATAGACCGAATGATACTGACTTGCAAATCTGGATATCACCTTGTAGGGAAGCCCGGACCCCTCCCAAAGAACAAGGAGAGCATGTACGGATGTCCCCTGCTTAGCACCGTCCTGTCCTGCCCCCTCCATCCCTCTGAACCCCTTTGGATTCCCAACTCCCTTGCACACATTTAGAACCTGCTCAAAGCAGGGGATGAATGTGTGTGTAAAACCACAGAGAATTGGGATTTGCGAATGAGAATAAAATGGATTTACGCAGTTATTCCCCATTCTCTACGCTTATTACGTAACTGGAGTAACAATATGCAGAGACACAGGTCGGGAATGACAATTTCGACCACCTTGAATATCTCTACATATTTAGTCTTAATCTGGGCCTATGTTGCATGGCTACACCCTGAGACCCGCAGCAGAGCCATAACTTGATCACTAGCTGCTACTGCTTCACCATTTCTGTCTGCCCACACAAGATATTCGACCTTGCCCAATTGTTCCGGCGCCCTAAAAGTTCAATCTACTTCTTCTGTCCCAGTCTCGCCCACACTGAGCAGTTTTTTTCATAATTAACATGTAATTAAAACAGTTGAAATCTAGAACTATACGCAGGGAAGCTTGAAGTTAGATAGACCTATAACTGAGCATGTGTAACCCAGCCTTGTTCATCATTATGTCCTACAGGAAGAGAACTCAAATAAGAAAAGGGAACGCATGGCGAGTGAGCCTGGGGCAGAAACTACAAAACCAGGAAAAAAACGGTCAAAAGGTTCTGAGGCATTGCAACCAGAACTAGAGGAGCGTGTGCCACCCAAAGAGTTCACTCCATTCGACTACAGCAAGTCAGACTTCAAGGCGTTTGCGGGTAAGGCAATAGGTTGGCACTTCACTTGAGGTGTGCCACTACGCTTTCACTGTCTCTTCTGTGCTCTCAATATCTGTCTTTGAATTTTCTTATACTGCATAGCGGTGCCTTTCTGACTCTTGAAAAAGGTGATTGATCTGTGCCTCTTATAATTGCTGGACCTTTCACCTGCTTCAACACACTTGACCATCACACCCTAATCCACACCCTGAAGTCTTGAATGGGATTCACTGGTATTTTACTTCACTGGTTCCTCTCCTGCTTATCCGATTAGCACATGTTTGTTCAAATTGCCACTTCTGGTCATAGAAAATCACTATCACCTCTACAATCTGCCATGGCTCCATCTTGTACAATGTCCTCTTCAGCTCTACTCAAGTCTCATCCATTCCATACAGCCATCATCAAATCAAATACTGCATGTACCTCATCCAGAGCTGGATGTCCAGTGCCTGTGTGAAGCTTAAGACTGAATTCATGTTATTTGCCAAGGTCAAACAATTATAATTCGTGCAAACCTGGCTGAATAGCATGGACCTGAATGGAGTCAACTCTCATTTCCGAGTCCCTGGCATTCACCCCGAAAACCAGCCTCCTCCTCCTCCAGGAACACACTGCCAAGAAAACAATGTCCGCATGATACCAGCCCTCTCTGCTGACAAAAAGTAAAGTATTCCTCCCAGAAAGTGAACTGCTGTTCAAACTTCCATAATCTCACATTTGAATGGTGTCAATGACTTGCTTTATGGCTTCCAAGACTCAACACTGACCCCTCACCTTCCCCCCAATTGCATTTTATAGGCTGCAGCACGTCTCATCCACGGGCTGTAGAAATGTAACCACATCTCCACCTTGCCTTTTTTAGCCTCACCATCTTTAAAACTAGCTGCATCATATGCAAAGCCATCACAATTAGAGAAAACGCTGAAGGCACACCATGAAGAATACTACATCCTCATGCTTTATCAGTTCTCTTGTGCTCCTAGATCCCAGTTAACTCTTCAATTATTTGGTTGACTGTATCTTTACCTTTGTGTTCGGTGCTCTGCCCGGTCGGTATGTGTTCACTATACAAATACCACATTCTTGCATACACATACGACTGCTTACTCTTGCTGTTTACCTATATTATAAATTTGCTGACAAAGACTCCTCTTTTTCTTTCTAAGGTGGCAGTGCATCTAAGAAGCAGACCCCATTTGATCCCAATAGCCAGGCTCCCACAGGCAAGGTAAGGGTAGCGCTCAACAAGGTGTTCGTTGCAGAGATCGCCTCCATCTGGCAGTTCCCGAAGTGTCACACAGGGAAGCCCTTTTCACAATACTACTATGACTTACTTGCATGTTATATGTCTCAGTTTTGCAAAAGGTCAAAGGACAAGTGAGCAGAGATGCAGCAATAAAGTGCATGCCTGTTGCAGCTCAGTCTTCATAGAGCCCAGGCAATATACACAGAGCAGGCGTCTTCTCTTTTTCTGCTGCAGCCTCAGGCTACCTTGGCAACAATCTAACATTTTTGTGAGCACTTATGTATTTATGTTACAGAATGTCCCATTTTGACAGCATTTTACCCCTTTGTAAGGCGATGGCCAAACTGCCCTGTCTTAGTCTGACACGAACGTAACAGTACCTCATTACATTGTTCTGTTCATCACACGTGGCACACAGTCTGAACTTAGTTGATGAGGCATTCTCGGTGTCTGTAAAGACACTACTTCCTCAAGCTACCTGCCCTTCAATACCCTTCTGCTGCACTCACTCTCATTGGCTTATTTCTCTTTCTTTTGTCCAGTAAGACACATGCATTCACTTGGCTCTTTTCAGGTTTGGTTATTTTGAAGTAACATGAATTCTGTAGTAGGGGATCTCTGTGTATAGTCATTATCTAGTGAATAGTCCCGCTCATGTACGGGGACCCCGGAGCAATCAAAAATAATCTCTTAAACTGTCTGCTTTGCAGTACTGCATAGACACTTAAGAGAGAATTAAAGACAAATAATACAGCCTATACATGCAAGGCTACACTGTCCAGTAGTTAAACTAGAAATGCAAAGGATATTCCACCAATATCACATTTAAACCGGTCTGCCAGGTTTCACCATGGAAAATACCCCCCTCCCCGCCTCCCTTTACCAAATCCTTGGAATGATAGAGAGGAAGGACAGGACAGACAAGCCCCCATAGGCTGCCATTATGTGGCTTAAAAAGGGATACTGTGCCTTTAAGGAAACTTTCCAGAACTCTCCTGGTATCCCAGAATGCACAGCAACTCCCTCCACTTTCAATTCTTTTTTCCGGCTCCTGCTAGCAGGACCCTGGAGCATTGAGCTCTCCCTTTTTGGGTTTATTTCTACAAATTGTGCACTTTTAAAGTGTTTGAGTGTGTTCACTCGACGTGCTTTTGCCTTTTCTAATCTTTGCTGGAGTTTTTCTGGTGTTTTGGCTGCTTTTTTTTAATCAAATATGCCTGCTTTATTTGATAAATGTCCTAAGTGCTCCAGGAAAAAGGCAAAATCAGATCCTCACAGGGTTTGCATCCTGTGTCTGCCTTCTTCTCAGTGTGATATCTGCCTCCAGTTCCCTAAAAGGACCCTGAAGGACAGGGAGAAGACCAGGCTCCAAGGCTTGGAGCAGAGAAGGCAGAGAAGGCAGCAAGGACAAGGTGGGTCTGGGCATGAAGGGGCTCCTTCCTCTGCCCGTGCGACGGCCTCTGGGGGGCTCCCCAGGAAGGAAAAGGCCAGAAAACGCCACCGGTCTCCGTCGACGGCGATAGCCTCAACGTCGGCGTCGAAAGGAATTACCACAACCTGTTCCCGTCTCCCCAGGGCTCTGGGTCGAAAGCGCCGTCGACGGTCAACGTCGAGGGGACTGACGTCGAGACCTTTGGCGAGGTCGAGGACCGAATAGTCGTCGAGCCATCATTGACGTCGAGAGGGGTCGAGACGCTGGCGCTCGCTGTCGAGGCGACACCGCCGGTCACCATCGACGTCGACACGTAAGTCAACGACGTCGAGACGAAGATCAGCGTCGAGACGGAGGTCGTCGACGCTGAGGAGATCGTCGTCGAGGGGACGATCGACGTCGAGGAGACTCTCGTCGACATCAAAAGGACGGTCGTCGACGTCGAAAGGACGCTCAGCGTCAAGCAGGAAGCCTAGACGCTCCAGGGCGGAGTCATCTGCTTCAGCGAGTCCACGGTTGCGGCGGCGACGTCGCTCGTCGACGAGGGGTAGGGCCTCGAGATCACCACCTTCTGGTCAGAAGAAGAAGAGAAGGAGAGTGGGAAAGTCTCCGGGCTCGGAGTACTCAAGTCTACTCACCCTCCCAACCGAGGTTGCCTACACCTCCTCCGTTACCAGTGGATCCTCCTCCACGTACCCCGACTCCTCCTCCACTGCCTCCACCCCCTACTCCTCCACCACCACCGGTTCCTCCTCATCGGCCTACTCTGCCACCTCCACCGGTTCCGCCAAGGTCTATCTTGCTACCTCATTTGCCAACGCCACCTATGGGGCCCCCTCAACCTAGGCTCCCGGTTCGGCCTCCACAGCGCCCTCCTGTCCGACCCGCGGACCGTCCGAGGCCACGGAGATAGAGATCTCGTCCAGACGGAGAGATAGGTCCAAGAGTCGCCGTCGCTCGTCTACAAGGTTTAGACGGCGCTGTTGGAGGGACAGGTCTAGATCCCGCCACACGGATTCGTCCAGTGCCAGGGACTACTCGCCGACCCTGACGGACTCCCCTCAGACGAGGGTGTCCCCAATCAACGACATTGTCTCGTTCCAGGAGGTTTTACTGCGTGGAGCGGCCAAGCTGGGCATCACGCTCACGTTTCCCGCGCCCCTGACGTCCGTCATCTTCAAAACACTGCACAAGAAGCAGTTATCTCGCCCATTGTTACCGTTGGTGCCAGGGTTGGTGGAAACCTTCATGGAGCTCTTCCTCACCCCTGCGGTTACAAAGTCCGCGCCCTCAAGGCTACAAAAGAAGTATCGGGCCCCCGACTCGGACCCAGCGTTTCTGCGCTTGGACCCTGCGCCGGACTCCGTGATTGTGACGGCGGCGAGGAAACAACACGCCACCACCCAGTCATAGACAGTGCCTCCTGACAAGGAGAGCCGCTGGATGGTTCGGCGGGCAGGAAGGTCTGCGGGACGGCCTCCACGTCTATGAAGGCCGCTAGTGCCTCAGCCTTGTTGGGACGTTATGATCGGTCCCTATGGGAGTCCCTCACATGGTTCGTGGAACTCCTTCCCCGGGAGAACAGGGAGGATTTCCAAGAGCTCATGAATGAAGGACTCATGGTTTCCAACCAAGTGATCGGCGCTGCTGCGGATTCCTCCCTCCTGGCAGCCCACGGGTACTGTCATGGGGTCAACCTGAGGCGCCACGCCTGGCTGCGTCTGACGTCCTTGAAGCCCGAGGCACAGCAGAGGGCTGCCAATCTACCCTTCTCTGGCGAGACCCTTTTTGGGAAACATGCGGACGAGGACATGGCCCGCACGAAGGCGGAGGCTGAGACCGACGGCTGTCGGGTTGGAAAAGCCGAAGGAACCAAAGAAGACCTTCCTCTCGTTCCAGAGAAGGTACAGGGCGCAAGGTAGAGGGCAAGGTCGACAGGCTGGGCAGCAACAACAGCCGCAGCAGCAACAGTTCCAATGACGCCCGTTCCAAAAGCACCAGAGGGGCCGCGGTGGTCAGCAGTCTTCATCCGCGACCAAAGGCCCGGCTGGGTCTAGGCCCTGAGGTGCTTCTTCCCTCTCATACGTTACCCGCTCCGGTGGGGGGAAGCATCCAACATTACCTGGCAGAGTGAAGAAACATTACTCAAGACAAGTGGGTGCTGAATATTGTTTGCAATGGATACAGTCTTCGGTTCACCAGTCCGCCTCCAATAATTCCACTGGTTGCCTCGCAGTTCCAGCTACGCGAGCTCCAGGCGGAGGCCGACACCCTATTAAGAAAAAGGGCGATAGAAGACGTCCTGTTGTCTCAAAGGGGAAAGGGCCTTTACTCTTGTTTCTTCCTGGTAAGGAAGGAGTTCAGGCCCATTCTGGATTTGCGACAGGCAAACAAGTGGATTCGCCGGGAAAAGTTTTGCATGCTGTCTTTGCACCAGATTTACCCTCAGCTGCAAAGGGGAGACTGGCTTTGCGCGATAGATCTGCAAGAGGCGTACTTCATGTGCCCATTGCACGGAAACACCGGAAGTTCTTGCGCTTCCTCGTTGGCACCAATCACTATCAGTACACCGTACTACCGTTTGGACTGAAGTCTGCACCCAGGACGTTTTCAAAGTGCATGGCTGTGGTGGCAGCACACCTGCGAAAGAACAAGGTGTTTGTCTACCCGTACCTGGACGACTGGTTGATCAAGGCCTCCATCTTCCAGGAAGCACAACTGCACTTCAACAGGACGGCCGTCCTGCTGAATCAGCTGGGGTTGCACATAAATATGTCCAAGTCTGTTCCGATCCCGGTCCAGTGCCTGCAGTACTTGGGAGCCTCCATCAATACGCTGTCAGCAAGCGTGTCTCCTTCGGAGGGGAGACGCTTATCACTCCTTCGGAAGGCTCAGGCTCTCATAGCTGCTCCATCTACAACAGTGAGGACGGTGTCTTCTCTACTGGGGTCGATGGCCTCTTGTATCTTCCTCACCCCACATGCGCGCCTGCACATGAGGCCGCTGCAGGAATGCTTGGAGGATCAATGGGACCAGAGGAAAGGGTGCAGGGACGACAGGATCTAGTTGTCTCTTCATGCCCGACAGTCCCTGAGATGGTGGTGCTCGGCAGAGAATCTACTCAGGGGGGTTCCTTTCCACAAGGATATCCCGACTCAGACTATCGTGACGGATGCGTCTCTCCAGGGCTGGGGAGCGCATTCAGACCATCTACAAATCCAGGGAACGTGGTCTCCAGCGGAGTCCACGTATCACATCATTTTCCTGGAACTCAGAGCGGTTCACTTGGCATTGAAGGCCTTTCATCCGTCCTTCCAGACCAACTCCTTGCTTGTACAGACGGACAATACGACCACGATGTATTACCTCAACAAGGAGGGGGGCTCAAGATCGCGCATGCTGTCACAGGAAGCGCAGACGATCTGGCACTGGCTGCTAGCCAGAGGACTGACGATAACGGCGACTCATCTGCCAGGTGTGCAGAATGTTCAGGCGGACGCCCTCAGCAGACTGCTTCAGGAAAACCACGAGTGGGTCATAAACGACGAGGTGCTCGGCGACGTCTTCGCCATGTGGGGCACTCCAGACGTGGATCTATTCGCCACTGCCGAAAACAGAAAATGCAGTGACTTTGCCTCGAGGTATTATCAGCCGGGGACTCTGGGGAACGCGTTATGGATCAGCTGGTCGAACAGCTTTCTGTACGCTTTTCCACCCATTCCCCTGATTCCGGCGGTGCTCATCAAGCTGGCCCAGTCCCGGGCGCGGACGATCCTCATTGCTCCGGAATGGCCCAGGCAGTGGTCGTTCACGGACCTGCTTCACCGGTCGATCCTACCTCATCGGCGGCTGCCGTGTCGGCCGGACCTTCTTACGAAGTTCGGGGGCAGATGGTGCACCCCAACCTCTCGTCGTTGAGTTTGGCGGCATGGCTCCTGAGTGCAGTATGGCCATTTGAATCTTCCTGAGGTTTGCATGGACATACTGAAGGAGGCTAAGAGGCCGTCTACTAGGACCTCTTATGCTTACATATGGAAGAGATTCTGCTTCTGGTGCATGTCTGAGAACTATGATCCGACGACCTGCAAGGAGGATGTCATCCTTCCATACCTTCTGCATCTAGCTCAGTCTGGACTTAATGTCATTCCATTAAGGTTCATCTGGCTGCATTGACTGCTTACAGAAAATGCCCTTCGCAGACGTCCTACTTCCAGATTCCTGTGATTAAGGATTTTTTGGAAGGATTGAAGAAGGTGTTCCCTCCTGTTCGGCTGCCTCGCCTGCATGGGAATTGAATGTGGTGCTGTCCAGGCTGATGAAGGAACCTTTTGAGCCTATTCACAGGGCTTCACTGCAGCACCTGTCTTGGAAGGCGGCGTTCCTCGTGGCCATTACATCGGCCTGCAGGGTGAGTGAGATCCAGGCTTTGTGTTGCCAAGAACCTTATACTGTGTTTCATGCTGCTAAGGTTGTTATGCGTACTCACCCTAAGTTCCTTCCCAAGGTGATTTCTGATTTTCATGTTAATCAGACTATAACTTTGCCGACTTTTTTCCAGAATCCTTCCACTCCAGCGGAAAGGTCTCTTCATTCCCTGGATGTCAGAAGGGTGTTGAAATTCTATCTGGATAAAACCAAAGACATTCGAAGATCCGACCAATTGTTTGTCAACTATAGGTCGGTTAGGACTGGTCTGGCTACTTCGAAACAGTCCATCTCTAGGTGGATTGTGTCTTGTATCCAGCTCTGTTATCAGAAAACGAATAATACCTTAGGAGGTAAGCCTAACGCTCATTCCACCAGGGGCAAAGCGGCTACAACAGCTTTGCTTCGTAATGTTCCCATTGCAGAGATCTGCAAGGCTGCCACTTGGAAGTCGGTCCATACCTTTGCTAAGCATTACTGTCTGGACTCTGATGCCAGGGCAGACGCTCAGGTTGGGCAGGCTTCATTGAGAAATCTGTTTGCACAGTAGTAGTGGTTCTATTCACTAGATTATGACTAATCACAGAGATCCCCTACTACAGAAGGAGTCGTTTCTGTTCTGTAACTCCAGTTCTGTAGTAGGGGTATCTCTGTTATAGTCATAAGCGCCCGCCCTCCTCCCCGGTGGAGAAAAGGATAAAATGATGAATGCTACAGGTCTAGCTGTATACACCTCCAAAAAGAACTGAAAGTGGAGGGAGTTGCTGTGCATTCTGGGATACCAGGAGGGTTCTGGAAAGTTTCCTTAAAGGCACGGTATCCCTTTTAAGCCACATAATGGCAGCCTATGGTGGCTTGTCTGTCCTGTCCTTCCTCTCTATCATTCCAAGGATTTGGTAAAGGGGGAAGTGTTTTCCATGGTGAAACCTGACAGATAGGTTTAAATGTGATATTGGTGGACTATCTTTTGCATTTCTAGTTGAACTACTGGACAGTGTAGCCTTGCATGTATAGGCTGCATTATTTGTCTTTAATTCTCTCTTAAGTGTCTATGCAGTACTGCAGAGCAGACAGCTTAAAAGATTATTTTTGATTGCTCCGGGGTCCCGCACATGAGCGGGACTATTCACTAGATTATGACTATAACAGAGATACCCCTACTACAGAACTGGAGTTACAGGTAAGAAACTACTCCTGATCGTGTATCAAGAGGGAGAGAGAGGACCAGCTAGCTAGTCCGTATCCCCAATTTATATAGACTTTAATCAAAAAGAGACTAGCTAAAGTTTGAGGGAGGTTAAACAAGATTTAGTATTACAATCTAAATGACTCAGTCTTGTTTTGTCAAGGGATCGTGACACCTAGTAGGTGTGCTCATGAAGCCCTCACCCACCAACCTAGTTGGTGGCATGCTTCATCATCGGGCCCACCCAGTGACACCTAGCGTGTCCCGGGTGTGCTACGACGCCTGATTACAGCGGAGCAGGTATGTCGCTGTGTGTGCGGTGAGGGGTGCTTTGAATGTGAATTTAAAACGGCTTGGCGGAGGTCCCAGTACCCGAAGGTGAATAAACTTTAATACCTGGGCCACCGTCCGCGGTTAAAAATAAGGCTGTTGGACGTTAGAGGCGGGTTACGACCTCCCACGTCCTTGATGGGTCAACATGTTTCAGCCAGTGCCTTATGAATATGCTGGCTTTCTTCAGGACAGATAAAAGGTGTGTGCAATTAAAACTAGTGGATGTGTGATACAGACTATGTGTCTACACACCCTAAAGTGTATCTATGTGTGAGAGGGGGATTCCCTTCTCAAAAACACGCTAGTTTTAAGGAGTTTTGCTTCAAGGTTTTTGAAGTGGCAAGGGGTTGGTCAGGATTACTGGCCAGAGCCTGCCTTGGACCTGTAGTGCCTCCTTCGCAGAACTGGTTCTGCGAAGGAGCATTGCTAGTTCTCCTTTAGGATACCTTGGTCAATTGGTTACATAACATGTGGAATTTGGTGCTTGAAAAATACGTCATGCTAGCGTGGGGCTGCTTTATAATGCTGAAAGGAGGGAGGGGAATGGTTACAGTCAAAGGTCAGATTAGAGCAAAGCAGAGGAAGGTAATCCAGGAGGAGTGTAAAGTGATTTGTGTCTCACCTTCTACCATAGTTATGGTGCATTATGGGAGCCAACACTTGGCGTGTGGTTGGCTGGACTCAAAGGTGAGCACCAGAGAGGCAAAGCAACTGGAGCCTCTTGGATGGTTAGACATGATCTATAAGAGGGATACAGAGCACATGGCAGCAGTAGACTTGACACCTCTAACTGCAGATCCAAAAACAGAAGGGGAAGTGGTAGGAAGTAGAGCAGGGTTCACTATGCACATTCCCCTTTTATTTCCTTAAGTGCTCAGTCTTATGAGATGAGAAGTGGTGTCTGGGTTAAAATAGTTTCCTCCACAAAGTTGCTGAAGGCCAAGTCCAGGTGTTCGTCTCTCCTGTCCTAAGTGCCTGAACTAGGGTGCTTGAGCATAAAACCTCATCCGAGCTTAAGCTGATGGCTGTTCTGCAGGGACCTCTTTGCTCTGTGAGCCCATGTTTGAATTCATTCAGGATGCCTTCTGATCTAGAATTTCAGGGGCAACAGCCTCTTTGATTGTTTGGGATGTATACGTTCATAAGATGATAGAAAACTGTTGTTTTTTGGATGGTGCAGAAGCACTGAATGTGTGTGCTGGTGGAATTGTGACGGGCAAGGGAATAAGAGTGCTGGTTCTTTAGGAACCTCTAGAGCTCTGGAATGTTTTGGCATAAGCCAGTCCTATGCAATATCTTTTCAAAATGTTGCATTGTTGTTTTTGACTAGAGAAGAGTTGAATGGTTTCCAAAAGGGCATGTAGGAGTTTTCAGCCAGTTACTGGAAAGATCAATCATTTACACATAGCTTTGACTAAACTGTAGGTATAGAAGCTATATCAAAATTTGAATGTTTCCATGGTGATACTGGGACAAATGGGGGTTACCTGAGCCTTAATACTGGGGAGGTTGTAATACTTGGTTGAGGATAGTAATGTTGTGTTCTAGGGCTGACTGTCATCCTGGGTCCTAATGATGCTAGGGTTGCTGGTAAGCACTGTTATCTCGGCACCTATGATGACGATGGGGCTGGGATTTCCCTTTTTTTTGGTATAAAAGACATTTTATTGTGGTTTCATATACACAAACGCTGCATCGCCTATCCCCTCTCTTTCCACCCCAATAATACGTTGTCCACTACTGTAATATAATTATTGAAGGTTTCTTTACCATTTAGATGATACTTGACCCAATTTAGTACATATTAAGTGGTTGTCCTTCTCCATGTCCCCTTCAAAATCCATCTATGTGTATCTTCTTGTGTTTTTGCATGCATCCCAGAGCCTAATAAATTAACTTCTGTAGAATTTTACAGCAGTCTAGTCCTGTTTCTTACTTTGCCTAGATAAGTGTCTCATTTTGCTATCATTAAGTCTAATCAGATAAATGTGCGCACATAACTATTTGTTTTAAGGTGGTCTGCACTATCTACGTAGTCCAGACTATTGAATTCCCTACCACTGTACATGGTGTTCTCTACTTTGTCCCAGAGTGTTTGAATAGCTCTAGTGCCTCATGCAGTATCTGAAAATGTTCTCCTCTATTTGGTATATAAACTACATGGGGGAGGAATCCCTCCAAATATTTTATAGCTTGTTTAAACCGAAATTAAAACTTTCCTCCCAGAAAGTTAACCCTCATAGTCTCAGATCTGAATGGTGTTAATGACTTGCTTCATGGCTTCCCAGACTCAACACTGCCTCCCCTTAACGGCATTTTATACGTCTCATCCCCGTGTGCAGAAATGTAACCACATCATCTCCACCCTGCCCTTGATGCCTCGCACCATCTTTAAAACCAGCTGCATCATATCCAAACCCATCGCAACTGGGGGAAAAAGCTTAGGCACACCTGTAAAGAATACTACATCCTCCTGCTTTATCAGTATTGTGCTCCCAGATCCCGGTTATCTCTCCAATCACTGGTTGACTGTATCTTAGCACCTCACTGTGTTGTTGTTTATTATGCTGGCAATGTAGCTGAGATTTATCTTTTCGTATAAAAGGCATTTTATTGTTGTGTAATATAAAGAAAGACTGCTTTACCTACCCCCTCTGTATTAGTTCCAACCCAATAATACTTTTTCCACCACTATAATGTAATTATTGAAGGTTTCTGTAGGAAAGTGCCCCCAACTTAAGGGCCTCTGTACAGCATGGAGCCTTGCTATGGGGCTAAGCCTACTAAGGTTAATCTCCAGACTACTTGCTCAGCATGATCGAGCCATGGCAATGGAAGGAAGTTCAAAAGACCCGGGGGGATGCAGAAGTCAATGGGAGTACTGATATTAGTATCCGAGATGAAGTTGAGGAGGAGGAGGATCCTCCCCTTCAAAAAGTAGCTAAAGGAATAGCCCATGAGGCCACACTCTTAGCCATCGAAAAGTAAAGGGCTAGGATGGGCCTAAAATTGTAAAAAGGGAGAAAGATGCATATTTTGATCACCAAAGGGATTGGCCACAAATATGTAGAGGGTGATATCACCAAATGGTTTACAGCTTTTGAGAGGGCATTTAAAATGAGGAAACTCAACCAGAAGTATTGGAGCTCTTTACTCTGGGAGCGGTTTTCAGGAAAGTGTAGGGATAGACCCCTGAAACTGGATGAGATAGATGCTGAGTCCCATGACCTCATGAAGGATAACCTGATTGAGGGCTTTGAACTCCTCACTGAGGAGTACTGGATCAGGTTCAGGGAAACTTGTAAAACCTTGAGTCCCAACTGGGTAGAATTTGTTGAGTTCTCAGTCAAAACACTAAGTGGTTGGTTAAAAGGTAACCATGTGCAAGACTTTGCACCTTGTTAACTTTTAACCAGCCACCTGAGCTTTATAATCTTATTATGAAAGCATCTGTAAAGTAACTGTGTTTCTGAAAAACTTCATCAGTACTTGGTGGACCTAGGTCCAGCCTCTCCCCAAGAATTGGGAAGGAAGGTTGACCACTGGGTCAAGACTAAGGTAACAAAGACTACACATGCTGGCAATGACTAAAAGAAAGGAGTTGCTAAGCCCCCCACAAGGGAAAGATGGTGAGCAGTCGAAAGACAAATACTAAGAGACTTCTAAAAGCCCCCAAAACCCTGGTCAGGAGGGTGGGCCCGAGACAATAAACAGACCAAGGGTGGGTACCAGGGTCAGAACTGGGATCCAAGAAGGCTTGGTGCTTTAATTGCAAAGCCAATGGGCAAAGAACTAGAGCGCTTATCTGTCCCAAAATGAGCCCCCCCGCCCCCCACGGCACCTTCAGTTCCTACTGAAGTGGTAAGTCTCCAGATGTGATTCTTGGTATGCCCTGACCAGGTCAGAGTGCACACTGAAGCAACCCTAATCTCAGAGGGTGGAGTGGATGCTGCTGCCCTGGCTGTCTGGCCCAGTAACCTGGATAGATAAAGACAACAGCCACATATTAGTGGGGTTAGAGTTGAAGCACTGAGGGGTGCAAGTGTCACTATGATATCCCCAGAACTGTATCTGACTGGTGAGACCTTCGAAGTCATCAATGCTGACAAGACTATGGTCCATACTATGGCAATGGTGTCCTTGGAAGGGGGAGAGTTTACTGGCCAAACGAACATGGTGGTATCCTCTGCAGTTCCTGTAACCTGTCTGGCTTGAAATTATCTGGAGTAGTCAGCCTGGACTGAGGTTGAAATAAAAACGCATGCAGCCATGCGGGGTATACCTGAATGAGTGTGAGAAAACAAGCACAGTGCAGAGCTTATGGTTCAAAAGATGTGTTGGAGCCTGGAATAATGGCCCAATCCTCCAAGAGAAAAGACAAGTCTGGGAAGCCAGCTTCTGATCAGCCACAGCTTAGGTCATCTCTCCTCAGGAAAAAGACCTGTGTCCCCCCCCTGAGGGAACTGAACCCCAGGAACTTGGGCCCTCTCTAGCAAAGCTCCTAGGTTCAGGGGGACCCTCTAGGGAAGGGCTGTGCCAAGGACAGATGACCTGTCACGCTCTTGAAAGCCTGAGACAACACGTTGCTGATCAGGAGAAAATAGATGTCAGTGGATCCCACTGAATCTATTGGGAGGAAGAACTCCTATACACTGACGCCAGAGACCCCAAACCTGGTGCCACTAGGAGAGTGGTAGTGCCTCTGCAATATAGAGGTCTTACTCTCTTTAGCTCATTACATCCCCACAGCTAGACCAAAACTTGGAGTGGGTTAGTCACTTCTCTGTTCCTGGTGGTGGTTGCAGACTTCTTAGTCTGCTGTGCAATTTTCACATGCTTTCTGTCCCCGGGGAGGCGGTTGTATTTGTTTGCAGGCTTGCTTTATAGTAGCTGTGCTCTGTTCTTTCATTCCATGACTTTTGGTGCCACAGTGCCTGGCACTATTCTGGATGGTGCTGTTCCTCACCATTTGTCTCTTCCCTTTCTGTCTAGCTGGTTTTTTCAATCCATCTGCATTGAATATGATTTTTATAAAGTTCTTGTGTGAGCTGCCAAAATGTCTTTACGTTGCAGACTTTATTGCAGGGTTACTTTGTTCTGAAACATGATTTGGTTTGCTTTTCTAGTCTGAAGCAGAATATTCTCCTTCAGTCTGTGGACTGATATCTGTTATGTTGGTTTCTACATCAATATGTCTCACTCTGGGGTATTGTCCTTTTCCCACTTAGTGCTCTTATGATCCCCATGGCAGTAGTTTGGTCAGCCAGTACAATTTCTCCAAACTGGTCAGTCAAGAAGGTGTAGAAGTCAGTTCTTTCCACTTCCTCACTAGGGTTTCAAATGTTGATGTTTTCCCTGTGGGGCCTGGTCTTCACTCTTCTCTTGTAAGTATTGGGTTTGAGATTCAAGTACAGCTATAGTAGTGTGCATCAAATGGCAAGAGGATTCGACAGAGTCAGATTGGCTTTTTGTAGATTCAAAATCGTAGGTCTGTTTTTAATTCAAGTACATCTTGGTTTATTTCTGCTTTCAAGTTAAAGCTCTCCCTCATGATGGTTGTTTCAATCACTATTTTCAGCTCTGTCAGACAGTCCTCAGATCTGCTGTTGTGAGAGCCTGGGTCACATTAGTCACCATCTTTGCGCTCTACTTACTGTTTGTATCCCGAGTTGCCAGAGAAATGAATGTTGATTGTGCCCTTGATTTTAGGCTTCACTGTTTAAGGCATGTGCTTTTCTTCACCAGCCATACACCTGGCAGGTGCTTGGCTCCAAGTTCCAATGTCTTTCCACATCTGATCTCCTTTCTCTAGATTGACCGATCCTGTAACCTCCGAAAGATTTTCACTATAAATGTTGCCGCACTCTTATCTCTCCCCCACATTGGGCCGAAGCACCTTTGATAGTCTCATTTTTTGTGTGCCCAAGGGGTGCCTGTTCTTTGGTCTCCCGCCCCACTCAGTCCCACTTGCGCCTTTCTCCTGGAATGATTAGAGAAGATTCGTTTCTGGAGTGGGGAGTAGCAGTGCAGCAGAGTCATTGTTTCTAAGGTTGTGGGTCTGGCATCCCCTTTCGTGCGGTGACTCACTTCATGCAAGCTAGGGTCCATTCATGTCCCGGGTCACTGCTGAATGGCCACAGTTGGGCATCTGCCCTCATGCGCTATTTGGGAGATGCCTGCCTGCCCCTGCAGATCCCAGGAGAGTGATCGGTCTTCTCTGCAGTTCCTCGCCTTGGCTCAGACACCTTTTTTTCTTGCTGATGTCAACTTCATTGGCTTTTCCAAATGCCTCGCCCATCTTGTTTCCTGAGGCCATCATTCTCCTGTTCAAGCAGGTTTAGAGGCAGATTGTGGCGGTGGCCGTCAAGGTTCTGTGGGGCTGCAATCAATTTGGGCGGTCACCTCACGGTGCAGTGATGTCAGGCCCTATAGAGCATTTCATCTAGCTCCCCAGGAAAGCATTTGCCTCTTGCGCAAAAGACCACGCATGTGCGCTCTTCTGATGTGGATGGATTTGGCCAACCAGAAACGAAGCATCACACTCGAGATGTTAGCGCACTTTCTTCTTAACCAGAACTTCAATATAACATTTTCCTACCCTTTTTCCTCACCATATCACTCCACTCTTATCTTTGCCTTTCAAACATTTGTGTTTGATCTATCTCCATTTGATTCCTGATCATCATAATCTTCGTTACCTACTTTTCTCTACTATTTTATACACCTCCTTGAACGAGCATTTCCACTTCTAATCACTACAAATAACTGATCTTGCAAAGCATCACGCTTCAATCAGGGCCAGAAGAAATGCGACCACATCACCCCCTATGTGATAGATTGCTACTAAAAATCGATTCTCAGATAACAGCTATGCTAACAAATTGACAAGCATTCATACATTGGTTTCTCTGTATACAGTTCCTATTTTTTGGGAATTCTGATGGATTTTTTCCAGTGTTTTCCAATGTTTTCAAAGTGATTATTCTTTTTTTTGCACTGTAAATAACCACAGATGATATTTTTCCAGTGCTTATATAAAAAATTGCTTTCATTTCCTTCCTGTCCTCCTTTATTCTATTTGTCAATTATTCCTACATTCTTCCCTGTGCCTAACTACCTTCTTTGTACCCTTTCATTACATTTGCTCTTTCAAGTAAGTTTTAATCAATTCCCCCAACTCATTCCCAGTTTAATTTCCCATTTTTCAAATACCTCTTTCCAGCAGGCTAGTCCCACCCAATGTCAAGGATATGCATGAATGGAGAAGAGTTTGCTTTGGAATGGCGGGCATTTTTCCACACCTTTCTGCTGCTGCTTTGTTCTTCCGGCAATTGGCATAAAAACCCCTTTTGTGTGCACGTGTTCGGAAGGATTGTCTAATAAATTACAGTGTCCTTGTTGCAAAAGTTAAGGCCTCCTTTTACACTGAAGCGGTACAAAAGGGGGTGGTGATGGACGGAGCATCCGAACAAATCAAACACTCACACCCAGTCAACAGATCTGGGTTTAATCCATCACCGTTCTTTAGCCCACTCTGCCACCCCAGTTCAGACATGGCTATATGCAAATCAGTCTGACCCTGTGCCTCATGGGAAGAGTCCAGCCTGACGTGAGTCCCTTGCTCACTTTGCCACTGGATTCAAGCAAGCCGGGCTGAAGACGGCTGGAATGCCAGAAACCGGTCCTCGGAAGCTTGTTTCCGGTCCAGGGAAGACATGGCTTGGCAGTTCGGGCTGGACTGTTCCCATGAGGCCCAGGGTCAGACTGATTTGCATATAGCCATGTCAGAACTGGGGTGGCAGAGTGGGCCAAAGAACGGTGATGGATTAAACCCAGATCTTTTGACTGGGTGTGAGTGTTTGATTGATTCAGATGATCAGTCCATCACCACCCCCTTTTGTACCGTCCTTTTACACTGAAAGCCATGTAGTTAGGGTGTAAACATAGCGCATTCTCCAAACTCTACTTAATCCAGTCCCCAGGAGCGTTTTCTAAATTACCTTTGCCATTTGGTCACAACTGGTGCTGTCCGGAAAGCCAAACCACATCTGGGTACATTTATCATATCTGGTACTCCTCATTATGCTAGCTCAGTGTGCATGTTTTATATTCTCAGAGCAATTCTGGCCATTTTTAGAGGGGCCATGGGAAAACAGTCCCTTGACCCCAAGGCAGATGATGCTGCGGTCGCAGCCTCCATTAGCCAGAAGATAGAAAAAGCTACAGGAGAGAAAATCTAAGGGTGCTCCAGAGAGGAGTTTTAAAGGGAGATGGTGAGGAGTGTAGTGTTGATAAGAGAGGAGTGCGATTTGTGCATAACCTAACCCTCTTGTAGCTTCATCATAATCTGTGGCGTGATTTCTGGTATTTGACTGTGGGACTCTATGGCTATTAACTATCTCCAATCTAATTTGGTCTTAAAATAATAACTGGATTCTCTCTGTGGTGGGCAAAGAGGAGGATGTGAGATCTTAGCTAGGGTGCCCACCGGTATCTCTAGAACTAGTCACTATTCCTGCAGCACCACTTAAACAGTTTAGTAATTCTGCAAATCATTTACCACCTTAATTTGTAAAAGTCAGCTGTACACTTTGCTGTTTAACCATCACTCCTACAACGAATCCACCCCCCATGGCATCATGAGTTCTGTTATGAGGTTTCTCCTAGACACTATCTTCTCTGTATAGCACTTCATGTTACATTTATTCCTGCTACAATAAAATGTGTAAAATCGTGTACTATAATTAGTTGGACAGTGTTAGAAAGTTGGTGCTTGAGTGGGTGCGGATGTTACTTTATGTATCTGACCTTTAGCAGGAATGGTGTCTTATTGCAGCGTTATCCTGTATGTTGATTGCAAAGTGACAGAACAGAAGCTGTTCACACTGGTCCTACCCATGGTGAGGGCAGATCTCAATAACAAATGTTGTGTTGAATACCATTTTTTTTGTCTTCCCACAGAAATTTCAGGGAGCTAAAAAACATAACCCGTCAGCTGGAAACCGAAGCATGTCATTTCACGGAGGGAAGTCAGAAAGGTACTGCCAAAGCATTGTTTTGGTTATGGTGACAGCATGGATAGCCTAAGATCCACTCGATATTCCTGTTTCTTAAAAACTCAGTTAAGATCACGCATCCCATTGAGTAAAACTCATAAACTGGTACAAGAAGAACTTTTCACTCGTAGTCTCCGCCACATCTAACCTGCTGTACTGTTTGTCTAAAAGGAGCAGTCCTTCTCAAAGTGACACAGCTTTAACATGTTAGCTTTTTTTCTGTCCTGCAAAGCTGAAGAAATTGGCCCAGGCTTCCTGCTTCTAAATTCATTGTGACTTAAGTTTGTGGGCACTTTGCCAAGGTTAAAGAGAAAACATATAGATCTCTTATTTTGAGGGATTAGGACATAAGGAGAGAGGGATAAACCACATATATTTAATTTGGCAGTATTCGATGTGGTGACATTTATCACTACACATCCAGGGCAGGCCAGAAAAGTGGCTCAAGTAAAGTTGGTATCGGATGTTTGGTAAGATCAGTGCATCAATCAAGAAGAAGTTGATAATCATATTATTTGTAAACATTACTTGTGGTGGGAAGAAAGTCTGTGTTTTCTCACCCGTCTGCTTTTCTACCACAGGGGTTTCAAGCACAGCTGGCCGAAGAGATAGTACCTGAAACCTGGAACCAAAAGGAGGACATTATGAGACCATCAGAGCAGTGAATTCCAGGGCTGCTGGTGCTGCAGGATTTGTGCTGGATTCTGTTTTTAATTAAAGTCCACTCCAGAGAAAGCAGGCAGCTTCTCTGGATTTTTTTTAGCATCATATTTGTTTTAGGTTTGAAAATCTCTTTCCGGGCGCAGCTATCCCGTACCTCATATAGCACCCTTCCCCACATTCTCCTGAAGTTTAGAATCACCTACCAGCACATCCTGACTCACATTGACTTGAACCATCATGTTGAGCAGCCAGAACAAAATAATATGTACTTGCACTGAGCTTTGCAGCCTGTCACGCCCGACAGTCGAGCAAACCAGTCCTGCAAAGCGTCGAGAGATCACCTGCGTCAAGGAGTTTGTGCTGGCCAAGCATTCCTGGGACAACAAGACCAGCAGTCTAACACAATGTTGACTTCAAAATCAAATTAATTTCTGTTTTCTAGAATATTACTTGCCTTTTTTGAGTGAGGGGAAGTCTTCAAAGGGGGGAACTCTGGCCATTTACTTTGATTCACAAAATGACTTGTTTTCTGCTGCCCATATTGTTCACGAATTACATCTTTTTCCCTGCTTTGGCATTCTCTCAATTGAAATGTGGTCAAAATGGTTGGGCATCATGCATTAACCTATCATGGAAGCAGCAGCAGCAACAACAACTACATTCATTGGTAACTTCCCTCCTACAACTCTGCCTTTGCTTTGGCGAGTGGCGGAATCAGAACTTTGCAGTGGGTTACTCCGAGGAGAGTGTTTGGTGGTCACTAAATCCAGGTGGATTTTTTATTCATATTATTATTGTGGGGTATGTCAGTTCTGTAGTCCTGCCGTTCAAGAGCAGCTGCCTACCTGCCTCATTAAATTTTAACAAAAAACTCTTCTGTGTTTGTGAAGAGAATTGTAGTCTGAGTCATCGCTTGATGAACGTTCTTAAGCAACACACAAAAACGTTCGTGCTCCAGGCACAGGATGCTCTATTTTCAGTGGGTGAAGCTGATGAACTTTTTTTCTATTTCTAAACTTCAGACTTGTTAGGATTTGTCTTTTTTTACTGTCTGCCTGAAATAATTTCCTCTGATTACTACACATTTTACAATCATGTTAACTTGTTTCCTCCCACTGCTATAACGTGTGTTGAGCTCGCTTTCCACCCTCCTTTCTTCCTGTTTGGGAACTATCTGCACTGCAGGCAGAAAAAAAGGATTCTCTTAAAGAATGCTGTTGCTTTAAATAATAAGGTCAACAGTGTAAGAGTTCTAACTTTTGTGCCGGTCCTACCTGTGTCATTAATCATCCCAGGCAAAACTCCCCCCCCCCTGTCGTCAGTCTAGGAATCTGGGTGTACAATGCAGAGTTAGCATTTATTACAAAACACTCTATTTAACATTGCACCTTATTTATTTTATTTAAGAGTTTTATATAGCGCTGGTCAGACCTGAAGGTATCTGACCGCTTTACAACATTTATCATGAATCGATCAAATACAAAGAAGATAACAGTAATGAATTGAATGATGCCGAGTCCAGTTCAGGGGGTGGGGGGGACAAAAGAGCGCGACAAAAGAGCGCGACAAGAGGTAGGCGAGGTAGGCGCCTTCTTTTCAAAGTGACTATGTACATCAGTGGGCAAGATTCTACATTAGGCGACAGCTATCTATTTGGAAAAGTTTGGTTGAGGAAGAGGTCCTTGAGCTGGATTTTGAATTTTATAAAGGAGGGGTTCGTCCTGATGTGGACTGGGATGGAGTTCCAGATTTTGGGAGCATTTCCAGAGAAGGAGCGTGATAAGAATTTTTGTTTGTGGATTTTCGGAGGAATGAGAAGTAGAGAGTTAGTGCTTCTGAAGTTCCTTGTCTGACCAACCTTGGTGAGTTTGGAGGCCAGGTAGGCAGGTTTACCCGTGTGCAATGCTTTGTGTGTGAGACAGACCGTTCTGAAGTTGGCACGCATTTTGATTGGGAGCCACTTTAACTCTGAGAGCAGGAGAGATGTGTTTGTATTTCTTTACTCCAGATGATCATCCTGGCTGCTGTATTTAGATTTGTTTTGAGGGGAGCTGGGTGGGATTTTGCTGCGCCTGCGAGGGTTGCTTTCCCGTAATCCAATTTGGACAACACCAGGGATTGAGTAGCCTGTTTGAGGTAATTGGGAGGAATGAAGGGTTTTATTTTGTTGAGTAGTTTTAGGTTGAAGAAGGCGCTCTTTGCGGTGTTCTTGATATGTTTGACCATGTCTAAGTTTGGATCCACAGTGATTCCCAGTGATTTTGCGGAGGTAACACTGCATTTGAGGGCATCAATGGTTTTTAGATAGCCAGTCTGTGATTTGGGGGGGGGGGGGGGTCTGGTCTTTGTTGGCTATGGGAAGGATTTCCGTTTTCTCTTGGTTGAGTTTCAGGTGGTTGAGGGATAGCCAGTGTTGGATTTCTCTTAGAATGACGTTTAGTCTCTGAATGTCACCAATGGAGGAAGTTTCTAGGTAGTTCTGGGTATCGTTTGGTGTAGTTTGAAGGGGATGTTGGCTTTTTTTAGTATGGTGGTGAGGGGCTCCATGTAGATATTAAATAGTGATGGGGCGAGAACTGATCCTTGGGGGACACCCCTGCTTATGGGGGCAAGTCATACATGCAGTCTTTTAATTGTTATTCTTTGGGTGCGTTCTTAAAAAAGGAGGTAAACTATTGCAGGACCACCTCTTCTGCTCCGACTCTCTCCGAGTACATTGATTAGCAGTTAGTGGTCCACCGTGTTGAAGGCTGGCGATAGTAAAGAAAAAACATGGAGAAGGGTGTTCCCTAAATATAGAGGCAATCTAATCAAGCATTCAGCTAACCCACACGACCACAGAGAAAACAGATGTATTCAAAGAAAACTTTTTTTATTATTTTTAATTTGTTATATATACATTGTTTTCATAGAAAATTGGTTTCATTTAGACAATAAAATAATGTCTGTAGAGTTTTTGAATCATATACAAAAATACAATATAAAAACTAGGACACACAAAAGTAATTCAAAAAGAGGGCACAAAATCCATTCACTCATACACTCAAACACACCTAATGTACAGTCAGATTCATACACAAACATTCACATACGTATCATCACACACAAAAGCGCCGACGCGCGTTTCGGACAAGTGCCAATACAGGCTTCCTTCATCAGGGCGCACTTGAGATGGAAAAACCAGGCAGACGCAGTGAAGGACGTCTGACATAAGATACGAGGAAAGCGGTCCTAGTGGCATCAAGGGCTGAAGGTGGGTATTCAGGGGGCCCACAAAGGCGGGACCACTGGGAGATTTCACGGGATAAATAGGTGATTTGCTACCAGTAGCAAAATCCAGAGAGTATACTCAAAAGACGATCAAAAAACAGAGCATAACACTTTAAGGGGCCTGTGATGAGTCCAAACAACTTTTCAGAAAGAGAGCTGGGAGACCCAAGCAGTTCCGGTCGATATCATGAGACCATCCAGGTGTCTTTACAGGGTTCCAAACAAAGCTTAGTTAGGCCTCTCTGTATAGATGAAAAATATTCCAAGACGGACTAGGAATCAATTCGGGTGACCTCAAAAGATGGAGTCGAGTCGTGTCCATATAGATGCATGGGCAGCATTAATGCGCATAAGTGCTGGGCAACGTTTAAAAAAATGAAGAGGCAGAGAGCCTGAAAAGACCCGTAGGTCCAGACTAGATGGAAACCACGACAGAGGCAGCGGCCAAAAACTCCTTCCCCCTATGACGAGAAAATGCGCCGGTGATAGACCCAAGAGTATGAGTAGACAGCATTGGTCCTTGTCTAGTGATTTGTAGATATCATCTATGACATTCAGGATCGCTGACTCAGTGCTGCAACCTTTTCTGAAGCCCGATTGATGAGTCTAGAAGGTTGATACTGTCAGTGTGTTGGGTAAGTTGCAGGAGAACACGTCTCTCCAGGATTTTAGCTAAGATTGGGAGATTGGAGACGGGCCTAAACTTATTGAGATCGTTTGGGTCAGAGTCTTGTTTTTTCAGTAATGGCGTGACTTGTCCCATTTTGAGGCATTCCGGCATGACCCCGGTTCTCAGGGAGCTGTTAATAATCTTGGTCCAGAGAGGGGCTAGGGACAGTTTTAGCTTCTTAGCCAGTTGTGCAGGGATGGGGTCCGAAAGTGTGACAAGGGTTTGGCACGGATAATCATTTTAATGATCTCAGTTTCGGAGATGGGGTTGAAGGATTAACCTGATTGGGTTGATATCTTCTTTGACCGGCTTTCATTGGGTGGCCGGCAGTTGTTGTTCAGGGAGAGCTCAATCTTGGTGATTTTATCATTAAAGAAATTGGCAAAGGTATCACATAGGTCTTTGTTAGCCTGTACTGATGAAGAGGGGGGTCTGGATGTTTGTTGTCTTATGAGATGAGTTCTTTTGGTCGGTTTTTAGCATTGAGTGCATCACAGAAGAAGGAAGTTTTTTTATTCTTGATGTGTTTTTTAGGGCTCGCCTGCTGATGCGCATGCGCATAGGTGGCGAAGCTCTATAGTGACTTAAACAGAGTTTAACTACTGGCGATTCCATGCAGTGCATGTGCTTTTTAACTCATTGCGCAAGCGCAATGAGTTAAAATGCGCGTGCACAGCATCAAATCGTCAGCTTGGTGCCGCCAGCAGCTCTTCCCGCTCCGCCCCCTGCTGCATCAAAGGCTTTGCGCTCTGCCTCAGCCCAGCCATTCTCCTCCCCTAATTGCCCCCTGCTGCATCAAAGGCTTTTTCACGGCCGGCCGGCCGTGCTTTCAGTTTCGGCCGTGTCTCTCGTTTCTGCCGCGCTGCGCCAATGCTTGTTTACCACATATGCATTAAGCGAGGCATTATTGCAAGTGGATGGTTTGCCACACAAAGGCATCCGATCTGCCAACACTGCGAGAGTTTGATACATTTCTATGAGCAGCCTAGTTTGCATTCATCTGTGGTTTGTAAAAACCGAAGTGAACGACCTGCACCATTTCACAAAAATGCACTTTTGATCTAAAAGCTTTAGTGCACTTCATTTCTGAATGTATGGCATGTCTGCAAAACTATCTCTGTGCTGCAACCTTTTATTCAGCTTTATATGCCCAACCTTTTTGTACTCCCATGTATCGATTCCTGCCTACTTTAGCCCCTTGCTCCTGCCCCATTGGCACCCCATCCTCTAGTATCGATATTGATTGCAGGTGTGATTGTTGTATCTGCACTTCGACTCCGCACAGGCCACCGCATACCCAGCGGTGCGGGGGCAGCTCCAGGGGGGGGGCCCTCAGCACAGTACTCTGCTCTGAGTGCTCCGGATAAAATTCGGAGCAGGGGCCCTCCGTGTACATTGGGGGGGGGGCTTAAACTTTCCTTACGCAACTGGTTTGACGACTTTGTTCTGTTACTGCTTTATTGAAAATATGCTGGACTTATTTTTTATTAACACATTTGGTTTTTATAATGGCAAGCACACCCATAATTAATTAACCCACATAGTTTGAGGCTTTCGCGGTATGGCCCCAACAATGGGACGTTGCATTACAATACTGTTCAGTGTGGCGTGACGCATGGCCATTGGAGTGGAGAAAAGTAAACACGCCTGCCACATAAATAAAAGTGCATAGTTTTACAAAGAAATGCAAAACTGCTGCACAAAAAGTCACTTGTTTGCAAGACCAGCAACATGTTTTCCTTCTAGCTCGTTGTGTTCACAGAACCATTATCCTGGTTACCAAAATTAATGTCTTTACCATTTCGTTTCATGGCAACGCTTTATTGGATAGGAAATGACCCACTGGGGAGGGCTCGGGGTTCCTTTGATCCATCTGCCCCTCCTTATGGCATCCACAACAGATCTCGATTGTTCGAAACAGCTCGTTTCCATTCAGTGCAGTAATGTGGTTATTCACCCAGGGACTTAGTCACAACTGCAAGCTGTCTCGGAGGCGTTGAGAAACCTTTCTTTGTAATACCCCCACGTAGAGTAGAATTGTCAGAAAACTATTTATTTTTGTATCTGCTGTGCTACTTTCACGCGAAAGGGATCTTTTTTTCCGATTGTGATGGCCACATTGAGAAATTAATTCAAGAGAGCTTATTTGTATTTTTGGCCGTCAATAATTGATAATACATTCTCCCTGCTCTCCTTTTTCTCCCTCTCCCCATCTCCCCCTCTGCCTGCTCTCCTCTCTCTCCCTCCCCCCTCTCTCTCCCCTCCGTCCTTCGCGCTCGTGCTACCCCTCTCTTCTTCCCCTCCCTCTCTCCCTCTACCCTCTCTTTTTCCCTTTCCCTCACTTCCCTCTCACTCTCTCCCTTTCCCTCTCTTCCCTCTCCTCTCTCCCCGTCTCTCTCCTCTCCCCCTCTCTCTCCCCCTCTCTCTCCCCCTCTCTCTCCCCTCTCTCTCCCCTCTCTCTCCCCTCTCTCTCCTCTCTCTCTCCTCTCTCCCCCTCTCTCTCTCCCCCCTCTCTCCCCCTCTCTCCATCTTTTTACCCTCTCCCTCCTCTCCTTTTTCTCCCTCTCCCCCTCTGCCTGCTCTCCTCTCTCTCCCTCTCTCCCCTCTCTCTCCCCTCCGTCCTTCGCTCTCGTCCTCCCCCTCTCTTCTTCCCCTCCCTCTCTCCCTCAAACCCTCTCTCTACCCTCTCTCCTTTTCCCTCTCTCCCTTTCCCTCACTTCCCTCTCTCCCTCACTTCCCTCTCTCCCTTTCCCTCACTTCCCTCTCTCCTCTCCCCGTCTCTCTCCTCTCTCCCCTCTCTCCCCCTCTCTCTCCTCTCTCCATCTCTTTTCCCTCTCCCTGCTCTCCTTTTTTTCCCTCTCCCCATCTCCCACTCAGCACCACCACAGCACCACTCAGCACCACCACAGCACCACTCAGCACCACCACAGCACCACTCAGCACCACCACTGCATCACTCAGCACCACTCAGCATCACCACAGCACCACTCGGCATCATCACTCAGCGCTACCCCTGCATCACTCAGCACCACCATATTATCACTCAGCACCACCACATTATCACTCAGCGCCACCCCAGAATCACTCAGCGCCACCCCAGAATCACTCAGCGCCACCCCAGCATCACTCAGCGCAACCACAGCATCACTCAGCGCAACCACAGCATCACTCAGCGCAACCCCAGCATCACTCAGCGCAATCACAGCATCACTCAGCGCAACCACAGCATCACTCAGCGCCACCACAGCATCACTCAGCACCACCACAGCATCACTGGTTCAAATATGTTCTTTCAATGTTTCAAGCTGTTTTCAAGCTTTCAAGCTTTATTACAAATCATCAAAAGATGTTAATATTTCACTTCTGTTCTTGGATTTTCGTCACAATAAAAAACACTTAACATAATCTTCCCAAAAGTTATTTACAAAAGTTTAAGCTATTGCCATTACAAATTAAATAAATTATTTAAGTATTAATTATTTAAAAAAATTAAAAGCAATTGTTATTTGTAATATCAATACATCTAAGTCCCGTAAATATAAAACATGTTGCATTACAAATGCTATAGGTGTCACATTTGCGAAATTTATAACTATTGACATTGTAAATGACAAAGCTATTAATTTAGCTATTTTAAAAAATAACACATAAATAATAAAAATTTCATTTATAAGACCAATAGCTCAAACTTTCCTAATGCGAGCCCTATTGCATTTCCAATGCTTGTTTTATATTTCCTGCGTTCGGATTTAAGTTGATCAAGGTGGATTGAGGCTGGGTTGTTCCGTCAGAGTCTTTCTGCCGCTCTTAGTTGTCTTCTTTCCGAGTTTAGGTTTGTGTTGAACCAAGATCTCGATCGAGTGTTCCTGACTTTTTTTATTTCAAGGGAGCTATTTTGTCAAGAATGGAAGTCATTGTAGTGTTGTAGTGCGAGGGGAGTTCAGTTGTAGAGTGGTTGCATGAGGTGGTGGGAAGGAATGAGCGTATCCTCTCTTCCAGTTAGTCAAGGGGAATCTGTCTTAGATTTTTTACCCAGTGGTGGGGTTCTTGTGTATGGGGTAGGCAATGGATCATTTGGTTGATGTGGGATAGGATGATGTGGTAGCCTGACCAGTCAACAGGAAGGATGTGGCCAATAATGCCTGTATCTTCTGTTGTGGGTTTGTTCAGTGCAGAGGTGAATAAGATTGTTGTTGCGTAGAAGTTCATTTAAGGATTGGATCATAGAGTGATTTTCCTCATTCCAATGAAGGTTGGGGTCCTCTAGTATTATGTTGTTTGAGACTGAGAGTGAGCAGTGTGTTATCAGGTCTGACTGGTGTTCTACGAATGAGGGGGTGTTGCCTGGAGGGTGGTAGAGGAGATTGCAGTGGAGCGTTTTGTTGTCGTTCGTCTAGATCATGGGTACTCACAAACTTTCTCTCAGGGGCCAAATTTACAGTATGGTTTGAGTCCGAGGGCCGCACCGGTGGGGGCGGGGTGAGTGGGGGAGGGGGTGGGGCTAGAGCAACAAAAAAAAACTGACCATGAGGTCCCTGCAGCAGACGCCTTCGTCCACTGAGCTACCGGACACGGTGTCTATCTATATATATTTATATCTGCCTCCCTCCCTCCAACCTTCTCTCTCCCTGTCTCCCTCTGTCGCACTCACTCTGACTGTCTCACTCCCTCTCTCCTTCCCTCTCCCTCCCTCTCCCTCCCTCTCCCTCCTTCTCCCTCCCTCTCCTTCCTTCTCCCTCCCTCTCCTTCCTTCTCCCTCCCTCTCTTTCCTTCTCCCTCCCTCTCCTTTTCTCTCCTTCCCTCCCTCACCCCCCTTCCCTCACCCCCCTTCCCTCACTCCCCTTACCTCACTCCCCTTCCCTCACTCCCCTTACCTCACTCCCCTTACCTCACTCCCCTTACCTCACTCCCCTTACCTCACTCCCCTTACCTCACTCCCCTTACCTCACTCCCCTTACCTCACTCCCCTTACCTCACTCCCCTTACCTCACTCCCCTTACCTCACTCCCCTTACCTCACTCCCCTTACCTCACTCCCCTTACCTCACTCCCCTTACCTCACTCCCCTTACCTCACTCCCCTTACCCCACTCCCCTTACCCCACTCCCCTTACCTCACTCCCCTTCCCTCACTCCCCATCCTCACCCCCTCCCTCCCCTTCCTCACCCCTTCCCTCACTCCCCTTCCCTCCCCTTCCCTCACTCCCACCCCTTCCCTCACTCCCTCCCCTTCCCTCACTCCCTCCCCTTCCCTCACTCCCTCCCCTTCCCTCACTCCCTCACTTCCCTCATCCCCTCACTCACTCTCCTTCCCTCACTCCCTTCCCTCCCTCTGTCTCCCTCACTCCGTCTCCCTCTGTCGCCCTCCTCCCTCTGTTAGTCTCTCTTTGTCTGTCTTGGTCTCCCTTTCCCTCCCTCCCTCTGTCTCTGTCCCTCTACCTCCCTCTGTCATCTCACCCGGCCTATGTCAGCCCGGGCTGAGATAGCTTCCTCAGCGCGCACAGATACACAGCCCCCCCCCCAGCACTTCACAGGTCTTTAAAAAGACTGTTTGCATGTGAATGGGGCTTTGATGCATTTCACCTCCTCTTAGTGCCCCTGCAGCTCCGCTCTGGCCTCGCTGGAATGAATCGCCCGACCCCCACAGAGCAGCAGTCGAGTGTCTCTGCAACCGGCATTGTTTGCAGACACTCTTTGAAAATGTTTTTTTAAAACACGGGTACGATGATGTCTCATGGTCCGCGGGCCGCCACGGAAGGTTTGCCGGGCCGCTGCCGGCCCGCGGGCCGTACTATGAGTACCCGTGGTCTAAATGGTGGCAGTTCGATATTCAAATGTGTTATAATTGAAAGAGTCTGATACCGTAATGGAGATGTTGCTCTTGTGGATTATTGCAATACCCCCGCCTCAGTGTTTCTTTCTGTCCTTATTGATGATTGAGAATCCTGGGGGGACAAGCATGTCCATGGATTGTCGGGGGTTACTCATTTAACCAAGTTTCTGTGATGAACGTGATGTCAATGTCATGGGTGAGGATGGTTTTGTCCAGTTCTGTTGCATGTTTGCTAGCCGATCTGCAATTAATGAGCATGCAGTTGGTCGCCCCTTTGTTGTGTAGTTTCTTTGTTAGGGGAGCCATGGGTATATAGATGGGGGCTGGTCTCTTTTGAATCCAGTGATGACCTGTATCTTCGAGCCGAGGTTGACTGCTGAAGATGCGACGTAAGAGTTGGCGAGATCAATCGCCTCTCTCCTGGGCATTGCAGTGCTTGTTCTTTAGGGTCTCTGAGGATGGTTCCTGAGGGGGGTTGTGTTTCAACTGTAGCTTTGAGCCTTAGGTTGCCTTGTGTGTTTAGTGTTGGTCGTTGTGGGTGTAGGGTGTGGGCATTTGTTAAGTTCTAGAAGTGTGGAGAGGTTCGATAAGATTTTGTTTATGCCCTTTATTATGATCTCTAGCTGGCTTTCCAGTAGAGCAAGTCTCTGAGTCGTGTTTGAAGAGGTGGGAGTAGTGGATGTCTTGTTTCAGGTTTCCAGGGATGGAGAGAGCTTGGTGGGGGGAGTGTGGCTTATACTGTTAATTTGCCTAAGTTGCCCCTGGAGATGGGCATGGGCGAGGTGATTGGAGAATCATGTTGTGTTTCAAGCTGCCACTTTTTAAGTGCCGGTGCAGGGTGAGAGTTAGGAGTTATTGCCAGAGGTTCGGCTTCACCGGTTGCTTGTTGGTAGGGGGGTGGGAGAGGTGGAGGTTGACAATGGGTTGGAGAGTCTCAGCAGAGATGTACCTCGTGTTTGTTCTGCAAGAGAAGTGTGAATAGTGTAAGTCAGGGCAGGTGGAGGAGAGGGAGAAGGTGGTGTCGGGGGTAAGTTGGGGTTGGTGAAATGAGTCATGGGGTTGTTTTGAGAACAGACCGGGGGGGTAAGTCGGTTGGGGGATAGGGAATTGTTAGAGTGGGAGTGGTGTTAGTGAGTTAAGGCATTGCGTAGCGAGGGGAAAAGGGAGTCAAATGAGTCTAGATTGTCATTGTTGGCTTGTATCAGGACTGTACTGTTGCTGTAGATGGTCGCAGAGGTATTGCCACTGCGCTTGGGGTGGTTTGAGATTGAGATCGTCATTTTGTAACTGAGAGGGGTGCTAGTTGTTTTGGATATGTGAAGGTGGGTTCTCAGAAGGGTGTTTCATTCCACAGGGCTCTGGATGTGGAAAATTAGGTCCATTTTCTGCTGGCCTTTGGAGGAGCAGTGGTATATATCAGCGAATAGTGTTTCCGGGTGTTGTCTAATCATCCTGTGTTTGAAGATTCTTTTCGCTTTGAGTTCGAGATCGGGGACGGGAAGATGATGGAGAAAGAGTTAGGCCCATATGGTTTCAGGTAATTCGGTGCAGAGGCACGCAGGGAAGTAGGTATCATTTTGTTTTCATTAGTAGGGTAGATTGCCACCCAGATTTCTCACTAGTCTACTGGTCTTATAGGGGTAGAACTGGGAGGTGCCAGGGCCTAGAGTCAGCGCGTCACACTAGAGGCAGGGAGCTTTGCTTATATTTCGGGATCCAGGAGGGCTGTCATTTCATATCTTGAACTGATCCAGTTGTAGGATCAACAGCTAATCGTAGTTGCCATAAGTGTCTTGATAAGCCACCAGCTTAGGGTCCGGCGCTCAATTTCAGTCAGGTCACATATCGCGCTTCTTTGTTATTGAGGTCAGCGCGTCACCTTAGCGGCAAGGAGCTTTGCACACATATCTGGATCCAGGAGGTCTGTAATTTGACATTTTAGACTGAAACAGCTTTAGGATCATCAGCTACTCATACCATTGAAGAGGTGGATGTGTTGTAGGAGGCTAGTGCGTGCTCATTCCCAATTACTATTTCAGACAAGCGGGTCTGCGGATAGTTGCAGGGTTTTCTCAGCTCTGATCTTGAGGAGCTGCCATCTAAGGGTCAGGCCGATAACTCGGTCATATAACTCAGGGACGTCTATGTTCAAGAGGGGCATCTTAGAAATGTTGTGGAGGCTAGTGCGCACTTATTCCCCTTTTTCCTTTAAAAAGCAGGCAGAACTGAGGATCCTTGATGATTTTAGCTCAATGAGATGTACTGAAGCTGGAGCTTATTCAATCTCTTCCCCACACTGTATGACCCAAACACTTGCCAAATGAGATGAAGAGAGACCGATTCATTCCTTTGAGTCGCTTCCACAATACTGGCATCCTTCCACCTGTGAAGTGTAATGGAGTCCTCTATAGCACTGCTCCCAGAACACATCTTTACAACAGATAACTGTTATTTTCCAATTTCCGTCCCATATCAACATTGCAATGGCTGGCAAAGGTTCTCGAGAATGTAATAAATAGCACTTTTGGATGAAAACATATGTCCTAAGCCCCAGTCAGAACAGAGCTTGTAACTATATCTGTACTGCTAGGCTTCTGGGATGATAGCCCAGTTTATGGCCGGCAAGTTGATGATGGGGAGACCGTGGCATTTATATTACTCAACTTAAGTGCCGCATTTGACACGGTCTCCCACACCATCCTCCTTAACACCTTGCAAACCTGTGGCATCACAGGACCGGCACTGGCATGGCTTAAAAGTTTTCTCTCCGATAGAACTTTTCAAGTCTTCTCCGTCACATCCTCTTCTAAACCCCACAATCAACCTTATGGGGTTCCTCAGGGCTCGATACTCAGCCCGTTGCTATTTAATGTATATATCAGTCCTCTTGCCATCTTAGCTGAACAATCTGGGTTGACAATCTACTCATATGCTGACGACACCCAGATTGTTTATTCACTCTCGGCAAATGCACATTCTAACCCGTCCTCCCTCCATTTGGGCCTTACCAACATTGCCAATTGGATGTTTGAGAATAAGCTAAAACTCAATGGAGGAAAGACGGAATTACTTCTGTTTGGAAAACAAACCTCCTTGTGGGGCCCACAACATTGGCCCTCTCAGATGGGGCCCACACCCACCCCCTCTAACACCGCTCGCAACCTGGGCATAATTTTTGATGAAAACCTGTCCATGAAACAACAAGCGGTTAGAGTGGCAGCCACGTGTTTTACCATACTCAAGTGGCTTAAGAAAATCAGGTGGATGCTCCCCCAGAATACACTAAAAACCGTAGTCCAAGCTCTAATTACATCTAGGCTGGACTACGGCAACATCTTATACCTGGGAGCATGCAAGGATGTTACTAAGAAACTGCAAACAGTGCAAAATGAAGCTGTGAGACTGATATGCATGTTACCAAAAAGATCCTCTACGTCATCTGGTCTCCGGAGTCTCCATTGGCTCCGGATTGAACAACGAGCAAAATTTAAAGCCCTATGTTTCATGCATAGAATCAAGGCTGGTAAGGCCCCTGCCTATCTGAGCTCCTTAGTTAAGCAATACGCCCCCCCTAGAATCCTACGTTCCTCGACTCAACATAAGTTCCAGGTACCTAGGATCAATCGAGTTAGACAGGGAGGTCGCTCTTTTTCCTATCTGGCCCCCTCATTATGGAACTCCCTCCCAATTCAGCTCCGCACAAATGAATGCTATCTGCAATTCCGTAAGAACCTGAAAACTTGGTTGTTTAACCAATAACTAGATTTTATCAGCTCAATATTTTCTTTCCCCTTGTCACCTTGTTTCAGTTTCATTCCTAGCGCCGGAAAGCCTTAGGGTAGCTGTTGCGCTCTATAAAAAAATATATATATATATAATAATAATAATAATATGGGTAATAGTACTGTGTCCATGCTGCTTGTTGCCTGCCTTATATTCCAAGGATCAGGTGGGCCTGCCGGGTGACCTTTCCAAAGTTTGGAAGCGTTGCCCAGTACGTTACAATGATTTCATTGGCTCATACATGAGATGAAATTGGGATTTTTCACTCCCAACCAACAACAGTATTATATGGGGTCCACCCTTTCACATCTTAATAAAGGCTCCTGTTTAACTTTTGCTCTAGCCTTTGTAAGGTTTATATACGGGTGAAGGGCATCCAAAAATACTCCTAAGGTACATCCTCAGATTAACCTGATGCTTGTTGCCTCTGCAAATTGGGCCAAGTACAACCACTTCAGCACTTGACTGTGTGGTAGTGGTGTAGTGCAGTCAAGGGTTTCTCAGGGGACAACGGAGTGTGTGGGTGCTAATGCTTAAAACTCCACAATCACCTGGCAGTGCAATAACAAATTGCCCAACCCATTGTTTTACTTTATGAAAGAAAGTACTTGATTAAATACGAAATAGTGAACAGGTGCTATTTAGTGACCTAGGCACTGGGACTACTGCACCTATGTCTGTTATCCACACCTCTCCTCTCCGGGTTCCAGCTTCTTCTCTAAACTAGGAGGTTCTGTCCACTGGGTGAGTAAGAGTGTCTGTTAGCATGAATCAATGTGCAGTTGCAAGTTACCCCCCTTTAGTAAATTCAATGCACTCAGTTTACCACAGTTCATTTAAAAAAAAATGTTTTTATTAAACGTGCTCATTAAATATCAACTAGGTAAACAGCAGGTTGCAGTTTCAGAGATAATCACATAGTATTAACAGCATTAGAACAATTTTCAATGTTACGGTACACAGTTCTTGTTCGTTTTTGGTATCTCACCACAATGTGGGTCTCTGAAGTGCAGGGTTGAGGCTCTCTCTCCTACTGGGAGAGAGCGAGCGAGCTTCTGAGTCACACAGTCTCCTTCAGCTCTTCTGAGGTCTTTGGGGTTGTGGAATAGAGGATTGGCAGGAGCTGAGGTCAGAGGCCCTTCCACCAAGAATTTCAGGTATCTTAGGAGTCACTGTAGCCCCATGGGTGGGATCTGCTCACAGTCACGCTTACACCTGCTTTAGGGCCCTGTTTGTGGTGTGAAGGCACAAGTGGACATCACCATTATCATGGGTTGAGTTGTGGTTGCACTTCTTGGTCACAGCAGCTACAGTCATTCTTATTCACAGTGGTTTAGGATAAGTTGTGCTTGCACTCCTCTGGTCACTAAAGCACGGGATGAGCCACAGTCCTACTTCTTGGTCACAGCAGCACAAACAGTTGTGATTCTTTAGTTCCTTGTTTAAACTGCCTCTCTGAGCGTCTGATGCCTGCCGACGCATCGTCCATGCAGATCATTCTACACTAGCGGACTTCCAAATGTTGTAATGCCGCTCCCCCTGGTGAGAGAAAAAATAATTGCCGCCCCCCCCCCCTCCTCAAAATTCTGACAAAGTTTAAATACGTCTAGACATATTTAAACATTTGTAGGAAGCTGGCTCTTTATATGATATATCAAAATGAGATATATCATACAGAGGCCAGGGTTTCTCTAAGAGTTGAAAGGGGCTTGCTCTAACAATCTAGTGTAGTCGAGCAGCCTTAGCAGAAGGGAGAGTTAGATGTTCACAAATACCCCAATACTAAATGAATGAGGCACACAACTCAATAAGGAGATTCACACCAAGTTATAAAAATAACATGTATCTTTATTTATATTTAGGCACCAGAAACCATTAATTCAGGTAAGTATGTTTTTCGAAAGAAATACGTTTGTGTATAAAAAGTCGACACTTAAAGCATTTCTCAGAAGCTATAATGTTATCCTATGGGAGGAAGAACAAGTACGGCATTCAGGTACAGTACAGCAACATTCTCCAGGACCTAAGGTGAGTGGTGGAAAAGGTCCAAGGCAGTACCAACAGAGTCAGTAGGGCGGCCGGGTGCAGGGGTTCAAAACAGCATTGGATGCCCAATGTTACTCTGTGGGGGATTGGTCTTCACGTAAAGAGGTTGCAGTGTAGTGTAGTTTCTATATCCTTCAAAGGCTCTGTGCATAGGAATAATATACACTATAGTTTTGACATAGGACTGAGGTCAGTATGTCTCTATCGAGTACAATAAACTTAATTACTTGTGTGTGCCAGCTAACTCCGAGGTCACTAGAAACTTCTTGAATGAACAAGAAGGGATTAGTCTCTGACAACTGCATAAACATGACAATTTTGCTTCCCTTAGAACGGCAACAGTCTCAGAATCGTGGAAACAATAGATAACAGTTTCACTCAATCATGCATGCTTCGTTTCTACAGAGTTTACACAGAAATAGGTAGACTGGCGTTTCAATAAAAAGGGTTTATTGAACAGTCTTATTTCTCGTGCAAGAGATATGAACTGCTACAATCGTAAGGCAGAATGCGAAGTATAATACATACAGCGTTAGTAAGATAAAATAATACTGCAATAGCATGGTTTGTAGCTATGACATATTCATAAAATACATAAAACAGGCTAAAATGTGAATACTCATCTGCTGCTTCTAGCTAGTTCTACCCCAGTGTAACCTAACCTAAGGGTAGTACGAGTTAAGAAGTAGATGCTTTTTTTTATAGTCTAATTTAGCTGTAGTTTAGATTGGTGTTGCCAAGATTTGCCAAAAGTCTCTCTAGGTTCTAGTCCATCCAATACCTTAGAATGAGAGAGGTTGGAATCTCTTTCCGGGTCTCGATCTCTAACACCCCGGAAGGGTAGTCAAACACTGGAGCTGGATTCTCTGCGAGGAGGAATACAGCGTCTGGTCAGTGTGTCAGGTGGGGATTCGATCTCCTTCCCAACTTTGCTGTGGCGAGCCGCGTAGCTATGCCGTGCAGGTATACAGCTGGACTGTACCGTGGTTTGCCATGGCAAGTGAAGGTATATTTATACCTTGAATTTGTTAAGGAATGCCAGTATTGACGTAAAAGTCAGGCAGAGGAACGTCATGAATGAACCCCTCGGGAATAGATGTTCAGCATTATAAATAACTTCTTGGAGAAATCAATAATCCAAGCAAGGGGAAGACTTAAAGGCTTAAGAGTTTGGTTTTCCAAGAACTCGTTGTGACGTGAATGGACGGATGTAGGTGGCCATGCCTGTATTTGGTTAGCATGGATAGTGCCTAAATAAGGGTAGGATTTCTATGCATAAATATGGGCAATGCGAATTGTGCCTATATAAGACAAATCAGGAAACCTATATACAGTATCTAAATTGACACAGGCTTTGATTGGGAGGCCAGTCTGGCTGAACCAACAAGGAGGCTCAGGCCTGACAATGCTCAGGAGGTAGGGACACATTTGGTCCTCCTCTCCATGGCCCAGGGGTGACTGGTGCAGAGGTGTCGGGTTTTACTTACCGGCTGCAGTCGCAGTGGAGGGGGCCTGTGTGCTGAGACTGCAGGTGACTTCTGGGAGTCCATGAGAGGTGAAACCATACTGGACTCAATCTCTGTAGGGTTGGGGGGACCATACCAACACAGTTGGCCCACTTCAACTCTGGGTTGGAGCGACGGGTGCAGTGGTGGCTTTAGGTGTTGAATTTTGACGATCTTGAAGTCCTCTCAAGTCTTTTGGGTTGCCTGCAGGGAAGCAGGTCGGCTGCTTCACTGGAGTGCTTGGTTCCTAGATAAAGTGCTGGGTGGGCTGTCCGGCTCTGGGGATTCAGCAGCTGCAGGACAAGGCATCTATTGGCGTAATTGTCGAAGTCAGCAGGCAGGCTGGCAGAGTTGTTGGGGCTTAATTTCTTGCTCTTCACTACAGTCTTATTTCAGTCAGCAGGATCTGATATTCTGGTCAAAGGACCTCCCCTAAATACTTAATTTAGGGGAGTGTAGGCTAGTAGCCAATCGACTACTTACCCTTGGGGGTTACCACACCCCCTATTTGACAACTTCCTGTGGAATGTGGGAGTAACCCTGTGCCAGTATTCCTAAGTTTTCCATCACAAAGATGGCCAACTCTGAAAAGTCATATCCACCTCAGTTAGCCCACCTCAGGGGTTATACTAGCCTGGCGGTGGGCACACCTACCTGACGGACCAATGTTTCTGTTTGTCCAGGTGCCAAAGGGCTCTGGACAAAGGGGATCTGCTTCCTTCCTGTGAGGGGAGCCAGATTCGAATTTCAAAGGTGGTGGCTTCTTTGAATCTCTCCTGCCTCCGAATGCTAATCATTAGGTCATCCTGAGGGAAGGGGTGTGAACACCCTCTTCCCATGCAGGCTTTGATTCTGACTTCCTGAGAGCAAAGGCCCTCACTCTGGGAGGTGAGAAATCTGTCTCAGGTGGTGGGCTGGCAGAGACCATTCAGCCAACATACCAAAGGCTGGTAGGTTTTCAGGGGCACCTCTAAGGTACATGTATTTCCAAATCCACCACTGGAAACCGGGTGGGTTTGTGAGCACAAGATGTTTGATACCAGTGTCGGCACATGGGTTAAAATGGATTCCCTGATCTGTCAGCAATGGAACTGACCACCACAGGGGCATATCTGCTTATGCCGGTATGTCCTCATGTAATACAAGGCACCCTACCGTAGGACTATAAGGCTTGCTGTAGGGCGGTCTTACAAATATTACATGCAGTATTAAGGGACATGGCACACAGGAATGTCGTGCTTTCCCTTTTGTCTGCACCAAAACACGCAGTCTTCGATAGCAGCCCTGCATGAGTTTGGTGAGGGGTCTCTTAAGGTGGCACAATTTGTGCTGCAGCCCTTGGGGACCCTCTTTAGTGCCTCAGCCCCAGGGACCAGGGGTACATTTACTAAGGACTTATAGAAAGTGCTAAAGGCATTGCCAATTGGGGGCACAATTGTACAGTTTTGGGGGAAGAGAGCTGGCACTGGGGACCTGGTTATCAGGAACCCAGTGCACTTACAGATGAAATCACCTCATTTACCAGGCAAAAAGTGAGGGTGACCATGTCAAAAAGGGGCACTTTCCTATAACATTTCAGGTAAGTTCTGTTACAGTTCTAAGAATGCAGTGAAGTACAAGAATGCCAAACTTACTGTTCTGGTCAGGCAGGCCTTACTAATGTGTAAAGGTATCCACAGTGTGATTATTTGACATGGGTGTTTTGAATAATATTTAGAGTCCCTTCCCTTGTCACACCTCCCAGCCAGCATATAAAGGAGAAAAGATATTAGTGACGAGCCATTACAAAGCAGCTTACTGCTGCTCATTTTTCCCCCTGAAAACAAAACGCTGGTATGCTGGCCGCTCTATTATATGAAGCACTTTACAACACTAAATCTGTTCACCTCAAATGTGTGTGGGAGTATATATATATATATTTTTTTCCCTCCATTTGGGTGGGGGGCTCAGTCTTTATTTTAACTTACTCCTACCTGCCCTTACCACTAAACCCTAAAATTATCATTCCCACCCTTTATCTACCCAACCTCAACATTGCTCTTACCACCCTTTACAGCTACCATCCCATAACCCTTAATTTACCCCTACCACGACCGACCCCCTAAACTTGATATTCTATTTGTGGGGCGCCCCATTCTCCCCTTTTATTTACTCCTAACCTTCCTTTACCATTATCTACCCTTAAACCCACCTTTAACCACTACCTACCCTTAAACTTCCTCTTACCACTACCCAACCCTAACATTACTTTTACCACCTTTTACAACTCTCTGAACCTAATATTTTACACACACACATGCACACACACACACACACACACACACACACACCCACCACCACCACCACCACCACCACCGCCACCGCCACCACCGTTGTAATGGCTTTTTCACCAATAAAGTCAACATTTGGTAAGCAATGTGTATGGCTGTAAACCCCAGTCCCCCGGACTAGGTCTTTTGCAACCAGATAGATTATGCTGTATGGTGGGCTTGATCCAAGCATGACTGTACACCAGCTGTCTTCAAACGTTAAAATGCTCTGCTCGATCCTACCTAAACCCTCCCAAAATTTTTTATAAAATTGGCTATAAACATAATTAACAATCCAAATATTTTTATTATGTTCCGCTATCCATTTAAATTTTGTTATCAAATACATGGGTGCTAAAGTGCTATAGGCTGCCTAGTCTCTTCAACAGTGTAAAGTATCTACAGTGTGATTCTTTATCAGAAAAATAGGGAGGGACTTGAAGGTAATTTATAAATCCTCAACCCTTTTTGCATCTACACCCAGCCAGGACATAAATGATACAAGATGTTACTTACTGCCCATGTTTCTTATCACTGAAAAAAACAGCACTCAATCCAGCATGTGTCTCCTCCTGGCTTGTCTGAAATATAGAGTTAAAGGCCAGGTCATTCTCTACAAAACCTAAACCATATCTGTGTGTCTTTAACGTGCAGATCCCTGGTTTGCTACTCATCATTCTAACCATGTGGCCTCAGAACAAGGACTGTGCCTCGTTCACCTTGCCTCAACTAGTATGTTGTCCACTTCCTCGTTGGCATGATTACTTTAGCATCCTTCTGCAAGAACCTTGACTGCATGCCCTTTTGTGTCTTTGACCAAATCTGCAGCACCATTGTCTTAAGCTTTCTTATCCAACAGTCTTGCCACCAAGCACAAGGCAGCCCTTTTGACTAGGCCTGGGTCTAATGCATTGTAAGGGCAACATCATTAACAATTATCTAGTCACCAGTTTCATAATCAACAATGTTTTTTCTCAGCCTTAAGAGCCGTGTCAATACCTGCAACCATATGGCTGCATCCTCTTTTGCTTTTATTAAAATTAGGCCCCAAAATCCAGTGCCAAACTTAAGGGTTTTTCTTTAACCAAGAATAGTACGAGGATGAAAGACAATGGAGGTTGCCAAGCCATCTTCAGCACGGAGTCAAAAGTACCAACAGCATGAGTTTCAGTTCCCCACAAACTTTTACCTCCCCTTTATCTAAGGAAAGTGTGAGGAGGGGGTTGTGAAATAAGTAAATGAGGATGATGACCCGGATAGTGACCACTTGCTCACCAAGAGCTGGGTATTGTGGGACCAATAATGCCAATCAGAATCCTCCAACCATCTCTTGAATTTGTTTCATTGAATCTTATAGAAGGCTTAGGAATGTCTGGAAAATAAGACACTCTGATAAGATTGGGTCTTTTCCTCAGCAGACCCCAAAATACACTTTGACATCAGTGTTGCTTCCAGCTCTGAAGCTGATGTGAAAGCAAATGCTCCTAACATCAGCCAGCCAAGATGGCAGATAAGTGTCTTAGTGCCTCCTCTACATTCTGCACCATCCTATCCGGAATTATGTTGATGCCGAATGTTGCAAAGTGTGTTCTGCCCATGAAATGTTCCTGGAGTTTTCGTTTATGACTTCCAGGATTTTTTGTTTTTAAAAAAAATCTTTTTGTTTTGTATATGAAAAGTACGTACAGATGTCAAAACGGTAACTTCAGTCGCATAAAACAAAGCCACTGCTGACAGAATTCCAACACCCCGATGTACCAAGTTAAAGTTAAAAAATACTGTAGATGTTCCATGAAACCTGCCTACCCTTCAGAGTCCATAAACAAGGACAACATGGTATATTCTCTACTGAGAAAAATGCCTGCACCCAACAGTGTCGACGTCACCGAAAGACAGTGGTGTGAGGTCATGTGCATCGTCGCCGACATCTAACCCATAGTATCGTCTCCATGGACCCCAGACTTTACGGAATTTTCTGGGGCAGCCCCTGCTCAGGTACGTAGTACGTTCAGCTGCCATGTAAAGGTCCATCCTCCTTGTCCATTCCTGTATCGTAGGATTCTCCACCACACCCCATCATCTGGCCATGTCTCGCTTGGCTACCGCCATACCCTAAGAGGCGAAGAGTAATTGAGCCCTGTTAATGTCAACCTCGCTTGGGATCCTCAGGAGGAAAAATAGTGGGTCGACCGGCAGCGACCTCCCCAGTATCGTCCCCAACACACTGATTATAGCCTCCAATAGGTACATATAGCGGGTTCAAGCCCATATCGTGCGATACAAATCGCCCATAACATCTCTACAAGTGAGACAGTATGGTGTCTCTGACTTGCCCATCTTATGAAGTTTCTCCCTATCATAGTATATTTTGTGTAGTATTTTATATTGAACACAGCTCAGCCTTGCTTTGATGGTTATCTCTCTGGGGTGCATTAGGGCTGCTTCCCCGTCTATATCCTCAGAAGGCCCAATGTCTTTCTCCAACCTCGCCCATAATCCACCTAATCTGTCTGGCATGTTATTGTTTATGGTTTTGTATGCGAAGGAGACTGCCTTCTCTACAAGTTTTTCCTGCATGCACTGTATGTCTTTTGCCTGCTACACATGAGGCAACTGTGCATACTTAATTAATTGGGATCTGTGTTAGCCATATTACTGACCAATTATCGGCCACAGTTTAAGTGCACCTCTTTCCTGGACATTGCCTATCATACAGATGCCCAGGAGATCCCAGACTTCGAACCCCTTTAATTTGCGTAGTTCCTTGGACCACCCCCCTTCCCAGAGGGGCGAGGCCTTTGTAACCCGGTTTGTCCATCCTATTGCTTTAGTTGTTCTCGCCCATGCCTCCAGGGTAACTTGTGTTTTGCAGCGTGAATCTTTTCTGGATTCACATGCTGTGCATTATTCCGCAAACCAGTGGTTAGGTCCGGAATTGTAGTATTTCTTTTTTTTTGTTGTTGGTGGGCGTCGACGTGCCACCATTTGGTGTCCTCCTATGACGCCGACGGGCTTCCTCCGGAAGCTCCCACCTTTGTTGGCCATCTTTAGATTCTTTCTTTCTGCTGTTGGGTCTGGATCGATACTGAAGGAGCTCCCAAGATTGGAGAGAAGAATCAACAAAAATAAGGAAAAAACTTCTGAAGAACTGTGGTCGAACGTTTTGACTTTCAAGATTTTAATCAGAATGACCGGAGTTCGACGAAAGAGGAAAACCGAATCTTCAATGACGATCGGAGAATGCGCATGCAGGGGGCTCCCTGTGTGCGATAATGGACAAGACACTGTTCAAGTTTTGCAAAAATAGTCACAAGAACGCTCAGAAAGATCAGCATCCAGTCTGCAACTTTTCCCTACCGCTGGATCATCGAAGCAAGGACTGTAACGCGTGCTCCGACTTCACCCCAAAGACGTTGAGGGTGAGAAAAAGACAGCGGCACAGAGAGAAATCTTTTCTTCCACTTCACTAGTGGGAGCTATCCCGAGTCCTCGTAATTTTTGGGCGACGCCGCACACCGCAGGCAAGGGACTCAAGCGTGAACGCGAAGAGAAGTGGCGAGAGGGGGCATCCCTGTCTCGTCCCCGGCCGATGGGGAAGTTCTCGTCCCACACTGAACACCTCCATATCCAGATCAGCCCCAGAACGACCCCACGCGGACCCCTCGCCTACAGACATCCTGGACCCCAAACTGCGTCCAGCAATACCATCACCAACCTCATCGCTCCCTACGCCATTGCCTCCATGGACAACATACTGCTCGGAGACCTTAACTTCCACCTCGACAACCTCCGCGATCCCAACTCCACCACCCTCCTGGACAACCTTGCCAACGTCGGACTGAAACAGCTTGTCACCACCCCTACCCACAAAGCAGGACACACCCTCGACCTCAACTTCGCATGAGGTAACAACATCCACTTCAGCCACACTGCACAACCACCCTGGATGGACTACCACTGAGTACACCTCTGTCGACAAAACCACCTTGCACAAACCTACACCACGCCCTCCTCGAAGGAACTGGAGAAAGGTCACTGAGGAACACCTCAATTCCACCCTCAGCCACGATTCCCTTCCCACCCATACTGACGTCAACTCTGCAGCCAACAAACTACACCGATGGATCACCAACTGCGCAGACAAGCTCGCCCCCCCTCTGCAACGCCGATAGACAGCACCCCATGACAGCACCTCCAGACGTTTTAAGAACCTATGGAGAAACAGGAAAACCGCGGAAGATGGACCACCTACAAGAACGCCATGACAGAATACCACCAACGCATCAGATCCACCAAAAGGACCTTCATCCAGAACAAAATCCTTGCCAACTCCAGGAACACTTCAGCATCATCCAGGAATTCAACCCCCCCCCCCCCCCTCTCACCCCCCCCAGCGAAGCCTCGAACGTCACACCCTCCCAGGACCTCTGCAACGGCTCCTACTTCCTCCTGAAAATCAAGTCCCTCTGACAGCTTCAACTAACTGACACCAGACACCGTAACCACTCCTTCCCCCAGCAATGCCAGCCAGCCATCTCCGTCTGGACCCCGGTCACCACCGAAGACACCGCCACAACCACGAAGAGCATTCACTTGGGAGCCCCCACTGACCCCTGCCTGCCACACATCTTCCACAGAGCCGCCACAGTCATAGCACCCTAGCTGTGACACACCATCAATGCCACCTTCGAATCCGGCACTTTCCCCGACAAATGGAAATGCGCAGAAGTCAAGCCCCTTCTCAAGAAGCCCTCTGCAGACCCAACGGACCTCAAAAACTACCAACGACCTATCTTTCTCCTCCACTTCATGGCCAAAGTCACAGAGAAAATTGTGGACATCCAGTTAACAAACTTCATTGAAGACCACTCTATCCTCAACCCTTCCCAATCTGGATTCCGGAGTGTTAGAAACGGGGTCCCCGGCTGGCCAAGGCTTGCGCCAAAGTCAGTCAGAGATCACCATTCCCAAGTCAGGGCAAGGGACTTAAACACCAAGATAACCCCTGCTCACCCTCTAGGTAACGTGACGCGAGCAGCAAGAATAATCTCGGAGGCGATGTATAAAGCGTTTTCGGGCGCACCCAGCAACAACACCCGAGGCCCACCACAAAGGAAACTCCACACAAGGTTATATAAAAAATAGCCTTTGTATTATAGTAAAACACATTAGATAAAAACACACACTTTACAATGTGCCAACAGGCACGGGCAGAATTTACATGGGGATTATTTGGGGAGAGGAGTTGGCCTAACGGCTAGGGCGCTCGACCTCGGACCTGGGGATCTGGGTTCGAGTCTCGGTAACGACGCCAAAACCTCCTGTGATTCTGGGCAAATCACTTAATCTCCCTGTGCCTAAAATGAAAGTGTGTCCTCATGTAACGTAACTGGAAAATATGTAAAGCGCTCTGATACCTGATTCGGTTCGAGTTCGCGCTATATAAAACTCTGCAAAATAAAAATAAAAAATTATGTACCGGACAGTGTCACCAGGACCACTGTCAGGGGTATGCACTTTTAGAATTAGCACTTGTTGTAATTAGCTCTTTGTAGGAATAATAATTCTTGTAGGTATAACACTTAGCACATAGAACATATAATGACTGTAGCACCAAAATAGTACATGTAGCACACAACCAGGAATTACTGGTAAAGGGTAAATACCTCCTCCGCAACCCTAACCACCTTAGGAAAATCATGCAGGGAACCAGGACCTTACTAGCAGGACCTATAGAAAGAAAAACAATCACCTAAGCATCAAACACATAGCAAAGGGAAAGAAGCAAAACACATGATGCATAAAAACATTCAGAGGTGTAGGTAATAACAATTTCGCAGAAATCACATTAGCAAGTAAATCACCAATTGCGCAAGGTGCACATAGGCACAACACTAGAACTGTCCCTCAGGCCAACTGGCCTCGCAAGGGCTGAAATGCCCTTAGTCCAAAATGTCAGGGCAGGCTGCGCAGGCAGCCAAGAACAAACTTAAACGTGGCAACTACCCACTAAGTGCTGGGCAGCTGAAAGGCAAGGTGAACGCACGCGTTGGAGCCTCGCAGGCTCAAGAACAACAATGGGGCCAAACACAACGTGGGAGCCTCGCAGGCTCTGACCAACTGACTGGTTTCCCCCAAGAGCCTAGTGGCTCTAACTGAACAGAATGGCACTCACGAGCCTCGGGGCTCTAAACAACTGTGGGCTGGAGCCTCTCGGGGCTCGACAAACAAATGGGGCGCCGTGAGCCTTTCTGGGCTCGGAATACAACTGTGACGCCTTGAGCCTCTCGGGGCTCTAAATGCGGGCGTGGAGCCTCGTGGGCTCGAGAACAGAAATGCCCCTGGAGCCCTCTCAGGGCCCCACACAAGAATTCCCCACTCGTTGGAGCCTCTTGGGCTCGAAGGAAGAATGCCCCACTCGTTGGAGGGGAGGGGCGGGCACCGGCAATGTGCCCCGACGCCCCCCTCTCCTTCCAGTCACTCACCGGTTGTCTCGCGGCGGCTGCTATGATGCCGTGAGCGGGGCTCCTCTCACTCTCCGGGGCTCTCCCACGCTCTCGGGAGCCCCGGGGGGGTGTGGCGGCAGTCTCCTCACTCTGCGGCGGGGGCAGACACCGGCAACGTGCCTCGGGCCCCCTCCGCCTTGCTTCTCCTGCTGCTTCCGGGTACGGGGCTCTCTCACCAATCACAGTGCGGCCCGGGGTCGTGACTGCGGCCAATAGCAGCACGGCCCTGGGGTGGGGAGGCGGGACAGCGCCTCACTAAGAATCCGCGGGCCGGCGGTGGTGATTTCTTCTAGATAAACGAGGAGTGGGCTCCCTCGAATAAAATAACTAATAATGCCGGCAAGGTCCCTGGCGGGGTGGGCACCCGTCAGGGGTCAACAAAGGGTAGGCACACGGCAACACGCAGCGTGGGCAGCCGCGAAAGGGGAATAAAAGCGCTCCCACGCGCTAGGGAAAGAATAAAGCTCTCCCAGCGCTAGAGTACAGGATCACAGCGCTCCCAAGCGCTGAAGGGCAAGATAAGGCGTTCTCAAGCGCTATAAGTAAAATAAAGCTCCAGCAAAGTTCTGGAGGCAGGCAGGGTGGCAAGGCTGGGCCCATAGGCCAGCTCACTGGGCCTCCAGGCAGGGAGGCAGTCCAAGTGGCGGTCCTCCTGGCACCCAGCAGCAGCAGCCCCCCTCAGATAGGATCCTGGAAGAGAACACATTGTAAGGGGACACAGCCCCTTCTTATACTGTAAAATCCTTTGTCTTTGCTCAGGGTGAGGGGAAAAACCAGTCGCAGCTGGTTTGTGAGCACTCCTGATGTGCTCAGCCCCTCACTCTATTCACTGGCAGGGCTAGGGACATCAGACGCACCACAGGGGGTGGAGCCAGCATTGTGTGGGGGAAAGCCCAGCCCTATTCAGGACCCAGGTGCACCCCTCCCTCACATCACTCATGCTAATCTCCCCACTCACCACCGGGCAGACCCATCCAGACTCCTGGAGCCAGGCTCACCAGCCAGCTCCAGCCAATCACACGCCAGCACACTCACTGCACACACACACCAATGTCTAGAAGTGGCACTTCCCCACTGGACACATACACACCGCATACATAATTGCGCAGCATTCAATTTTACGAGTTCGCACATACCAAACTCGAGCCTGCACTCCCCACACATCAGGAATTAACATGGACACACACATTCCCCATGCATTCCTATGGGAGGGCAGGCCAGCCTCACTACACGCACGCACTTTACTCTGGGACACAGGATAAAAAAGTGCGCAGAGACCAAAAATCACTAACACAGATCACATACTAAAAGCAAAAAGATTAGGGGTGAACCTGCCAGAAGGGCCAAGTCCAACACGGAGCAACCACAGCACCCAGACCGCCCTCCTCGCCGCCCCAGACGACATCCGCACTCTCATTGACCAAGGCCACACTGCGGACCTTAGCCTACTAGACCTCTCTCCAGCCTTCAACACCGTCTCCCACCACACTCTCACCGCCAGACTCCACGATGGCGGCATACAGGGAACCGCACTCGACTGGATCAGCTCCTTCATCACCGGCCGAACCCAAAGAATCAGACTCCTGACCTCAATGGCATAGCAAAGGGGGGGTCAGTCTGCACTGGGTGGCACAAGTTTTGGGGTGGTGGATTCCCCCCCACTCACCTGTGTCCGTTGTGTGAAAATCACCAGCACAAATGCCTCCCAACCTTAAATTCGACCACCATGGGCAACAAAAGGCCTAGCTATGCCCCTGCCCGCCCTTCCTCTCCAAACCCACAAAGACCAACTGCGGAGTACCCCAAGGATCATTGCTCATCCACACACTGTACATCTACGTAGACCCCCGCCATCATTGTAAGACAACATGGACTCAGCATAGTATCCTACGCCAAAGACACCCAGCTCATCCTCTCCCTCACAAAGGATCACTACCCCGCCAAACTCAGCTACCAGGAAGGAATGAAAGACGTTGCAGCCTGGATGAGCAGCAGCTGTCAGAAGCTCAACTCAGAGAAGACAGAAGTCCTCGAGCCCACCCCCTCAGCATGGGACAACACCTGGTGGCCCGCCACCCTCGGAAACCCCCACCACGCTCAGAACCTCAGCATCATACTTGACTCCGCCATCACCATGACCCGACAGATCAACACCGTTGCCTGCACTTGCGTCAACACCCTCCGCAAGACCTTCAAATGGATCCCCCCTGAATCCAGAAAGACCGTTACCCATGCTTTCATAACTAGCAGACTGTACTACGGAAACGCCCTCTAAGCCAGAATAAACATATCCCTGCTCTGCAGACTCCAGACCATCCAGAACACTGCAGCCAGACTCGTACTCACCATACCAAGACATGAACACATCACCCAGCACCTGCGAGACCTCCACTGGCTCCTCGTCGAGAAGAGAGTAACCTTCAAGCTACACACTCACGCCTACAAATTCCTCCAGAACACCGGACCCCAATACCTCAACGAAAGAATCTCCTTCTACGTTCCCAAGAGAGACCTCTGCTCCACCGATCTCTCCCTCATCGAAACCCCGCGCATCCGCATAACCAGAGTGGGTGGAAGGGCCTTCTCCTACATCTTAGCAAAGACCTGGAACGAGCTCCCAATCAACCTCAAATGCTCTCCCACTCTGCACACCTTCAGGAAAAGCCTCAAGACCTGGCTCTTTGGGCGGACTCGGAGCTGCTTCCCTCCCACAGCACCTTGAGACCCTCACGGGTGAGTAGCGCACCTCACAAATCCCTGATTGATTTATAATGTGTTACTGTAAATTGGCAGCAGGCAAAGGGTTTGTGCTGCAAGGGGGTTGGGCCTACTTGTCCCAAGAACAAAATAACATAAAAAATCTGTGGTCCTTGACCCCAAACAATGTTTCCTGGGAGTGGAGCTATAGAAATTGCACACCCCTGGGTAAACATGTACCCCAAGTGTAGATTTACAGATCCTAAAATGATACATAAATACCTTATGGCATGTTTAGAATACTCATGTGTTCTTGTCTCAGCTCATAATCCAATTCCAAACCTTTACATGACCCCCACTCGGCCAAGTTAATTTCTCTGCTGTTCAGCAGGAGGATCAAAGGCATCCTCATACAGTAGGGCCATTATTGGTGCTTGACCCAGTTCCCTGTAAAGAAAGGGATGGGGAGGAAATCTACATCTGTTAATTAGCTTGTCACATTGCACCTGGGAAGCTCAGGTGTGCAGAAATAAAGGATGATGGCCAAGCCTCTGCAGCCGACACAGGAGGGGCTTGCCTTTGAAGTTTTGGTGAGATGGAATCAGGCTCTCATGGAAGCTCTTTCCAAAAACAACTTGAAGTCGCCATATTGGATTGTCCCAGAATGCTGTGCAGGACAGGGGTGGAGACATATGTCATCCAAAGATTAACCAGGAGTATCAAGCTTCTAGAACCTTCCGCACCCACTTTACAAGTGGAGAGACAGATGAGAAGACATTGGACCTGGGATCGACATAGGCAAATGAATGCCTAGTTGGAAGTAGAAGCCACCTGATACCCAGAAAGAATTTACTTTGACTCCAGCTGACCCTCAGGACTAGGATGGGTATTTCTAGGACCAGTGGCACTTGCCCCCTGAAAGGAACCATTTGGGGAATGGACCAGATGAGGGTACCCTGGAGATGTTCCTTGGGACTTCTTCACAGGTGCCCTTCAAGAGGCCAGGGAATATGGCAGGGAGGTTGTTCTGCTGGTTGGCTGTGGAGAGGATCTGGAAGACCAACCCCCACCCACCACCCAAGCAGGAGAGAACTCCAGGAGCCCATGCAGAAGGCAGGTCTGGCACAGGGATGGGTAAAAATCCAGCTCCCCATGAAAAGAGCCCCGATATAGGCCAGAAAGCACAATGAAAATGCTACTGGTAGCGAGGGCTGGCTACCAAAATTAGCCTAGGAATGTCAAAATTGGCTATACAACACTGGAGAAAAGAAGGACTGTGCGGCAAACAGAACAGCATTTGCACTTTGTTGCGTTTTCAAGATATGCCCTTGAGAAGGGTCAAGCCCCCAGAGATCAATTCAAAGACATGTGTATTTTAATGGGATAAAGGCATGCCCGGGGCCCCCAACCAAAGCAGTTTTGCCCTTGGGTTCCCCATCTCCCCAGACGTCAGCACATTAACAGGCTAGTATCATACCTGCCAACTTGCCAATACATTTCACTGTGTGAGGAGGGATGGGGCCTTGGAGGGGGCAGGGCCTCATGCCGAGAGCTACCTAGGAGACACTATGCCCCTTCACCAAGCTCCCCCCCACACAAAAGCAGCATCAGCATAGCCAATAGGTCTCGCATTTGGGACCTTATAATTGTTTACCCATGCAACAGCTGGTGTTGTTGCACCAAGGATATTCTGCTGCATAACTAAATACTTATAGGGTAAAAAAAGCGAGACCTATTGGCTATGCCAATGCTGGTTTGTTTTTTGTTGCTGTTTTGTTTAAGTTGCCAGATCTACAAAAGCTGGACATGGTTTTTGTTAACAGTTCTTTGCATCAAATGAACTTGTTTTCATTACTCTGAATGTTGTTTCCATTCTGGTTGTAAGAAGCAGTCATTCCTGGGGGTGTGGGGGCTGCCTAGCTGTGCGCATGCGCCGAACTTTGCACATGAGAAAAGCCTGGTGCAGGCGCAATTTACAAGTGTGGAGTGAGTGAGCCCCAGGCAGCATGACTCACTCACACAGGAGTGCATGCACTGCACCTGCATACTCAGCATGGTTTAAGGAAACTTGACCCACTCCCTCCCAGGCATCGAACACATATTTACCAAGAAACTATGAGCAGAGCCTGCCTGCTGCATTGACGGCTGGTGGTGTGTGTGCCTGGTGAAAGCGTGCACTGACGGCTGGTGGTGTGTGTGCCTGGTGAAAGCGTGCACTGATGGCTGGTGGTGTGTGTGCCTGGTGAAAGCGTGCACTGACAGCTGGTGGTGTGTGTGCCTGGTGGAAGCGTGCATTGACGGCTGGTGGTATGTGTGCCCGGTGAAAGCGTGCACCGACGGCTGGTGGTGTGTGTGTGCCTGGTGAAAGCGTGCACTGACGGCTGATGGTGTGTGCCTGGTGGAAGCATTCACCGACCGCTGGTAGTGTGTGACGGCTGGTAGTGTGTGTGCCTGGTGAAAGCGTGCACTGATGGCTGGTGGTGTGTGTGCCTGATGGAAGCGTGCACTGACGGCTGTCGGTGTGTGTGCCTTGTGGAAGTGTACACTGGCGGCTGGGGGTTTGTGTGCCTGGTGGAAGGGTGCACTGACGGCTGGTGGTGTGTGTGCCAGGTAAAAGTGTGCACTGACGTTGGTGGTGTGTGTGCCCAGTGAAAGCGTGCACTGACGGCTGGTGGTGTGTGTGCCCAGCGAAAGCATGCACTGATGGCTGGTGGTGTGTGTGCCTGCCTGGTGGAAGCGTGCACTGATGGCTGGTGGTGTGTGCCTGGTGGAAGTGTGCACCGATGGCTGGTGGTGTGTGTGCCTGGTGGAAGCGTGCACTGACGGCTGGTGGTGTGTGCGCCCGGTGAAAGCGTGCACTGACGGCTGGTGGTGTGTGTGCCCGGTGGAAGCGTGCACATGAGAAAAGCCTGGTACAGGCGCAATTTACAAGTGTGGAGTGAGTGAGCCCCAGGCAGCATGACTCACTCACACAGGAGTGCATGCACTGCACCTGCATACTCAGCATGGTTTAAGGAAACTTGACCCACTCCCTCCCAGGCATCGAACACATATTTACCAAGAAACTATGAGCAGAGCCTGCCTGCTGCATTGACGGCTGGTGGTGTGTGTGCCTGGTGAAAGCGTGCACTGACGGCTGGTGGTGTGTGTGCCTGGTGAAAGCGTGCACTGATGGCTGGTGGTGTGTGTGCCTGGTGAAAGCGTGCACTGACAGCTGGTGGTGTGTGTGCCTGGTGGAAGCGTGCACTGACGGCTGGTGGTGTGTGTGCCCGGTGAAAGCGTGCACCGACCGCTGGTGGTGTGTGTGTGCCTGGTGAAAGCGTGCACTGACGGCTGATGGTGTGTGCCTGGTGGAAGCATTCACCGACCGCTGGTAGTGTGTGTGCCTGGTGAAAGCGTGCACTGATGGCTGGTGGTGTGTGTGCCTGGTGGAAGCGTGCACTGACGGCTGGTGGTGTGTGCGCCCGGTGAAAGCGTGCACTGATGGCTGGTGGTGTGTGTGCCCGGTGGAAGCGTGCACTGACGGCTGGTGGTGTGTGTGCCTGGTGGAAGCGTGCACTGACGGCTGGTGGTGTGTGTGCCTCGTGAAAGTGGGCACTGACGGCTGGTGGTGCGTGTGTCCAGGGAAAGCCTGCACCGACAGCTGGTGGTGTGTGTTTGCCTGGTGAAAGCATGCACTGACGGCTGGTGGTGTGTGCCTAGTGGAAGGGTGCACCAACGGCTGGTAGTGTGTGTGCCTGGTGAAAGGGTGCGCTGGGGGTGTGTGTGCCTGGTGGAAGTGTGCACTGACAGCTGGTGGTGTGTGTACCTGGTAAAAGTGTGCACTGAAGGCTGGTGGTGTGTGCGCCTGGTGGAAGCGTGCACTGATGGCTGGTAACGTGTGTGCCTGGAGGAAGCGTGCACTGACAGCTGGTGGTGTGTGTGCGCGCCTGGGGGAAGTGTGCACTGACGGCTGGTGGCGTGCGTGCCTGGTGCAAGCGTGCACTGACGACTGGTGGTGTGTGTACCTGGTGGAAGCGTGCACTGACGGCTGGAGGTGTGTGTACCTGGTGGAAGCGTGCACTGACGGCTGGAGGTGTGTGTGCCTGGTGGAAGCGTGCACTGACAGCTCGTGGTGTGTGTGCCCGGTAAAAGCGTGCACTGACGGCTGGTGGTGTGTGTGTGCCTGGTGGAAGCGTGCACCGATGGCTGGTAGTGTGTTATGGCTGATAGTGTGTGTGCCTGGTGAAAGTGTGCACTGACGACTGGTGGTGTGTGTGCCTCCTGGAAGCATGCACCGATGGCTGGTAGTGTGTTATGGCTGGTAGTGTGTGTGCCTGGTGAAAGTGTGCGCTGACAGCTGGTGGTGTGTGTGCCTGGTGGAAGCGTGCACTGACGGCTGGTGGTGTGTGTGCCTGGTGGAAGCGTGCACTGACGACTGGTGGTGTGTGTCCCTGGTGGAACCGTGCACTGACGGCTGGTGGTGTGTGTGTGCCTGGTGGAAGCGTGCACTGACGGCTGGTGGTGTGTGTGCCTGGCGAAAGCGTGCACTGATGGCTAGTGGTGTGTGCGTGCCTGGTGGAAGCGTGCACTGACGGCTGGTGGTGTGTGTGCCTGGTGGAAGTGTGCACTGACGGCTGGTGGTGTGTGTGCCTGGTGGAAGTGTGCACTGATGGCTGGTGGTGTGTGTGTGGCTGGTGGTGTGTGTGTGCCTGGTGGAAGTGTGCACTGCGGGCTGGTGACGTGCGTGCCTGGTGCAAGCGTGCACTGAGGGCTGGTGGTGTGTGTGCCTGGTGGAAGCGTGCACTGACGGCTGGTGGCGTGTGTGTCTGGTGGAAGCGTGCACTGACGGCTGGTGGGTGTGTCGGGTGGAAGTGTGCACTGACGGCTGGTGGTGTGTGTGCCTGGTGGAAGCGTGCACTGACGGCTGGTGGTGTGTGTGCCTGGTGCAAGCGTGCACTGACGGCTGGTGGTGTGTGTGCCTGGTGGAAGCGTGCACTGACAGCTGGTGGTGTGTGTGCCTGGTGGAAGCGTGCACTGACAGCTCGTGGTGTGTGTGCCCGGTAAAAGCGTGCACTGACGGCTGTCGGTGTGTGTGCCTTGTGGAAGTGTACACTGGCGGCTGGTGGTGTGTGTGTGCCTGCCTGGTGGAAGCGTGCGCCTGCCTGGTGGAAGCGTGCACCGACGGCTGGTAGTGTGTTATGGCTTGTGGTGTGTGTGCCTGCTGGAAGCGTGCACTGATGGCTGGTGGTGTGTGTGCCTGCTGGAAGCGTGCACTGACTGATGGTGTGTGTGCCTGGTGGAAGCAGGACCATTCACAGTGATAGAAGACACAAATGAAACTGCATACATGCAGTTGGACAGTGAATTGCTTTCATTAGGTGTCACGTGAAGGGTAGAGGGCATCGTCATGTTTTTAATGACTAATTGTGGGCTGCGTGGAGTGCAGCAGGCCTCTGAGATGCCCCCATAAAAACTGGCCCCAAGTCTCCCAGGGCATGATATCCCTCACCCCAGGAGAGGTTTGCCTTGCTTTTCAAAGCACTCATGGAGCTGAAGCTTTTGCTCATGGGCTCTGGAGTGTAGGGATTCCTTGTGTTTCGGTCCTATGACTGCAATAGCAATTTAATATGAGTCTCAGTGACACTTGTAATTAAATTCAGTACTTTATTAAACGTTTTGGTGCTTAACAATGCAAGGTTAACAGTGTTTTGAATGTTGGTTTTTACCCCCCATTGACTTCAATGGTGAGTTATAACATGTAATGTCCCCATTGATCAGTAATATTACATTTGTGAATTATACATGTGACTACTTTTACTAATGTGGTGACACCTTAAAGCAATTAGGCTTCCCTGGTTGATGTGACACTCTAATAGTGTCATGTTGCACACTATCAGAGGGTGTCATGGGTATAGGGTTCCAGACGCAGAAGGGTTGTAAAATAATGTGAGGATCTCACCAAAGGTATTTTCATCTACCTTATTGAACATATTTGTAATTTTATGTGTAGTATTTAGTAGTTTTTGTATGCAATATAATTACCTTTCCTTTAAAAAAAAAAAAAAAAAAAAAAAAAAAGAATAAGCACCCACTGGACAATGATGTGTTGAGTGTTGTTTGTGCATACCAGCTAGTGACTCCCGCTCGCATCAGTGAGCGTGCATCTTGAGTAGGTAGGCCTTGGACTGCCGTGCTTCGCCACCCTGAGAGATTTAAGGGATACAGTGGGGTACATTGTTCCAAGTAAAGACAATTGCAGATTTATTACCTTTGAAGGACTCGCATCATTCGCAACTAAGAACACAGGGCCTCATTGATGAGGCCGTGTGCCACTTTTACGCCGCCGGTGCCTCCCTTTTTGTGACGCACCAGCAGCGTAAAAAATGTGCCTTGTTGCACCATATTTACAAAGTGACGCATCTAGGTAGATACGTCACTTTGTAAACCCCTGCGCTACATTATACCTGCGCCAGGTATAATGTATGCAGGGGGGCCGTTCTGACGCAAGAAAAGTCATAGAAGTGACGCAGTGAAATCTTATGCCTGCCTCACCCAGGCATAAGACTGACGCAGGCCTTTTCACATGGGGCTTGCCCCATGTGAAAGAACACACTTGCTGGAGTTGCGTCACTTTTATCACACACTCCAGCAATGCGTCACTTTTGCGCCATACAGATACGTCAGAAATACTGACGTATCTGTAACTCCTTGCGCAATGGTGCATCATAGTGTAAATACGACGCATCATTGGTGTCGCAAGGAGGGCGCAATGAAAAGTGACGCATAGCTGTTTTCACGCAGCAATGCGTCACTTTTCATGAGGCCCCCCAATTTCTTATACCAAACTTCTGTGGTATTCCTATGGCTAGCTTAGGAATACGGAGGCTCACTGGCATGGAAGAGGTGTTTGGGGACGCTGGGGGCAACAGGAGCAAGGAGATGGAACTCTCAGCCCAGCCACACCAAAGATGGTAGACAAATGGAACGAGCGATGTTGGGGGTACCTCCCTCGCTAGCGGCTGACTGAAACACAAGGAAGTCAGCAGGCGGGAAGCAATTGGCATGGCCCCCTGCGGTGGTGAGCGGGATTCAGAAGAGCTGGTGATTGGAGCCAGGAGCAAGCGGGCAATGGCGCTTCCCACTGTTCCATCTAGGGGTGTGAACTGACACCAGCGTGCCCCTAAATCCAGAGCAGGAAAGCGGCTCTTGTGCTGTGCAACAAGGGCACACAATGAAGAATGGAGGAGCTGCACATCTGACAGAGTGGAGGGGGCCCTACACCCTGGGTGGGCAACCAGCACTCACATTGGGCCAGTCCTGAACTGGTCTTGTGTGACGAGCAACCATGCCACAGGCAGGCATCGATTCATCAAAAAGCCTGGGGTAGAGGAATTGTCATCACTTGTGCATCATATGACAGTAAGTGGCATCACATGAGCGTTGACCCAGATGACCTTACGATAAAATATGTCACAGGAAGTTATATTATTGACGCAAAACTAACAGGTACGAGATGAATTAAAAACACAAAACCACTACGAAAGCTGATTTTTGTCTAAATTTGCTCCGAACTACATATTAACTAGTGTACTGCCATAATATTCTAAAAGCAATATCTTGATATGCCAGGGGTAAGCTGTCAGCCACACAGATACAACCATCATAGGCTTAACATAGTCAAATGCAGTTAGAGACTAAAATGCACAAGCATGCCCTCAAATGCCCAGGCAACATCTTCCACAATTAACATATCCAGAATGTTAGCCTCATAATATCAAGTGCAGCTGCATATGCAGGTTCCAGGGCAACCATGTCACTCAAGATTATTACGAACATTGGGCCCGATTCACAGAACTAACTTAAGACAAAATCCTAAACTTACTACCATTTTGGTATTCACAGAAGGCACTTACTCATTTCGGTATTCACAGAAGTTAGGAGTCTTAACGTTAGGACTCCTAAATGACTTCTGTGAATACCGAAAGTCTTTAAGTTAGGATTTTTCTCAGTTTAGGAGTCCTACCTTTACTACTCTTGTTGTAGTATTTGTGTAGTGTAGTGTTTTAGGGTTTAGGGTAGTGTTTGTGTAGTGTAGTGTTTTAGGCTTTGGGGTAGTGTAGTAGTGTAGTAGTGTAGTGTTTTAGGGTTTAGGGTAGTGTTGTAGTGTTTGTGTAGTGTAGTGTTTTATGGTAGTGTTTGTGTAGTGTAGTGTTTCAGGCTTTAGGGTAGGGTAGTAGTGTAGTGTTTTAGGGTTTAGGGTAGTCTTGTAGTGTTTGTGTAGTGTAGTGTTTTAGGGTTTAGGGTAGTGTTTGTGTAGTGTAGTGTTTTAGGGTAGTGTTGTAGTGTTTGTGTAGTGGTTTAGGGGTTAGTGTAGTGTTGTAGTGTTTGTATAGTGTAGTGTTTTAGACTTTAGGGTAGTGTAGTGGTTTAGGGTAGTGTTGTAGTGTTTGTGTAGTGTAGTGGTTTAGGGTAGTGTTTGTGTAGCGTTTTAGGGTTTAGGGTAGTGTTGTAGTATTTTTGTAGTGTAGTGTTTTAGGCTCTAAGGTAGTGTAGTGTTTTAGGGTTTAGGGGAGTGGTGAAGTGTTTGTGTAGTGTTTTAGGGTTTAGGGTAGTGTTTGTATAGTGTAGTGTTTTAGGGTAGTGTTGTAGTGTTTGTGTAGTGTAGTGTTTCAGGCTTTTGGGTAGTGTAGTAGTGTTGTGTTTTAGGGTTTAGGGTAGTGTTGTAGTGTTTGTGTAGGGTTTTAGGGTATAGGGTAGTGTTGTAGTGTTTGTGTAGTGTAGTGTTTTAGCGTAGTGTTGTCGTGTTTGTGTAGTGTAGTGGTTTAGGGTAGTGTAGTGTTTGTGTTGTGTAGTGTTTTAGGGTTTAGGGTAGTGTTGTAGTGCTTGTGTAGTGCATTAGGGTTTAGGGTAGTGTTGTAGTGTTTGTGTAGTGTAGTGTTTTAGGGTAGTGTTGTAGTATTTGTGTAGTGTAGTGTTTTAGGATTTAGGGTAGTGTTGTAGTGTAGTGTTTTAGGGTAGGGTTGGGGGGTCGTGCAGGGTAGTGTAGTGTTATTGTAGGGAGAGGACTGGGGGTCAGGGGAGGGTTGTGTAGGGGTAGGGTTGTCACTTACCCTGCAACCTTTAACCACGAGTATAGCTTTACCACGCATGTCTATGCGTTGTAATGGCATGCGTGGTAAAAGCATACTCGTGGTAAAAGTAAGCGATGTAATGGCATTTCGTTGTCATTGACATCGCGTAGTAATACCCACGCTGTCATGGCACGCGTGGTATTAGTATGTGATGTAATGACATACATCCTTCTTAAGTGTGAGTGCACAATTGTTATTGCTATCAAATGCTAGCGCCGCACAACAGAAACAAAGAAGATAGCAACAGACTGTATTAGGCACTTCCGGGTTAGAGCACTGCTGTATCCTCAGCAAAGATATATGTGTAAAGTGAAGGTCAGAGCTTTCATTCCTGGCAGGCATGATCAGACTCTCAGTCCTCTCAGATCGATCAAATGAGCATTACTGTGTTGGGTAACAGAAAGAATTTGCAAAATATGTTCAAATTATCGCAAAAATACTAGTCATGAAAACGTTCAAATTTGCCCTACATTACATGATCCAACAATGTTGCTTAGAAGTGAGCTAGTCCCGCTCCAACGGGGTTGGAACAAGTTCCGTTCCCAAATAAGATATGAGAAAAGTTGATCCTAATGGTGCATATTAAAACTCAACTGTTCAACTATATTAGATACAGTTCCATCAGGTTTATATGGGTGAAATACTACGAAACTTAAGGTTCTCCCGTTGTTCTCACAAGTAATATTTCTCGAAAGCACAACATTGTGTATGGCACTCCAATGAAACAGCGTGCCACATTAAACAAGCATTTGTAATGCAATAGGTCTCGCATTTACGCGACCTTGAGCTATTCGCATATTAAATTACAATGTCTTTTATTTACGTTTTGGTTTTTAAAACAAATAAAAGGCATTGTCATTTGCAATGCTAGTAGCTTAAACTCTCGCAAATGCGAGACCTATTGCATTGCAAATGCTTGTTAATCTGTGTTACTGGAGTGAGGCCTACAGGCTCACTTACTCTGTGCTGCTGTGTGCTTAACTCACCCTTAGCCTAAACAAAGTAGATGTGGAGTGCTACATAGCACCGGAGTGGTGACTCTGTGTTGGTTGTTTGTGTGCCTAGGAGGGCTACAGTACAACAATGGTACAGCACTGTGCTGCACATGAATGCCCAAGAGGAATACTTTACATGAGAGATGTTGTGCTGGGCAGTGTGTGTGCAGGGACCACATGTGCTGGGTGTATGTGTGCTTCCATCAAGTACAATACCTAAATGGGGAAGAGCTGTGTCGCACGCACATTCTGAGTGTGTGTGTTGGCAGTGGGTGTTTGAAAAGAGTACACCCTCATTAAATATAAAAAAGCTTTAGTGCTAAACAGAGTGCACAGACTGAGTGTGTGTGCTGGATGCACGGGTTCATGTATGGGTACAATGCATGGAGGAACAGTGTTGGGCTGAAAGTGTGCTGTGAAAGTACACTGAGTGTGCCTGCAATGGTACATTGTATGAAGGACCCTGGGTTCCATTTTAGAAAGCCCAGGCCTGTCTGGTAAAGACACGAGAAGAAGAGGAATGCTCCAAGACAGATTTGTTGATCACTGTATTCGTATGAGCTGGGTCAAGACAATATATAGAACTTTATAAAATAAATAAATAAAAACACAGGAGGGAAAAGGAACAGACTTCCTTTACATTTCAAAAGACTGCTCTTTGATTCAGTGATAGATCACAAGGAAGCGGGCCTGGACACATCTCAAGAACACAGTGGGGGCTAATTAGAGAATCATGGAGAGTGGGCTGGAGTCTGGGATTAACCTTTTGATTCACATATCACTGTGGCTGACATCTATGTGTGAACTCTGGTCACTCCCATGAATTGTGTTGTGGGCAATCATCTTTAGAGTAGTGCCTGTTGTAGCAGACCTCTTTCATGAAGGAAGATGAAAAGGAGAAGTGCTCACTTCAAATGAAGTACAAGGAACAGGAAGCAGGCAGCAAAGCTCCCTCCCCTAAGCCAATCACAATGCTGCAAGCAGCGTTGGGATTGGTTGGGACGGCTCCCAGCCAGCTCTATGCATGCAGCATTGCAGCCTGCATGGTGAAGGGCAGAGTGTGCATGACTGGTTTGGGCAGCCCGAGAGGGCTACCCAAACAGTCTTTGCGCACTCAGGAGTGGGCACACCACTCTTCCCCTTCCCTGCTCAGAGAGCAGAGCAGCCCCGCCCACCCGCAATGCGCAAACATAAACTGGTAATAACTAAAAGTTATTACCATTTTATGCTTCTGCTTCTCGCACTGCGAGAGAACAGTGGGGCGAATCTCATCTGCCAAATCAGAGGAGCCGCCCCTGGCCCGGACCCTAAATCACATTTGATGTCTGGAAAAGGACCATAAGAATGGGAGGTTGAGCCCCCAAAAATGTGTCACCAGTGAAGCAGCCAAACAGGCTGTGCGAGAAGTGGAAACTCTGCAAGACTGCTACCTGTAACTAGAACTTGGGGCAAAGGCCTGCTAGTCTCCCTGCTGGGTGAGAGGATATCACCCAGGGAAACCAAGACCACCTGTCCTGGAGCCCTCAGTACCATCGCCTGCCTGCCCGCCAAGACCAGTGTGCCCTGTGAGAAAGAGGAGAGCACTGGAGGGAGCCAGGCCCAGTGCGAAGCCCTGCTGAGAGGAAAAACCTGGGCGAGCTGTGAGGAGAGCGGCTGCGCACAGGTCAGGTCATTGCCCTAGTGCAGGAGCAGTCCACCAATCCCCATATGCCAGGCAAGGGCCTCCGTGTGGAGAGTGCCAGGCCATCACCATCTTTGTATGCCAGAAGGGGCCACCTGTACACTTAATTGGGCCGGAAAATGAGACATTTGTCTGCCGTGTTTAGAGCGATCACACGGAAGAGTCTACGCGTGATAGTGAGCAACGTGGCAAGCCCGTATGCCAGAGGGGGCGTCCAGTATCACTGTGGCCAAATGTTCAGGTTGTGTCCCAGACTAGAGGATTATTGCCATGACCAGTGTGTCTAGCCCGCACCTGCACCTGACTGTTTCCCCAAGGATCACTGACACTGCTGAGGATGTCGCACTCTCGTCAAATCACCAGTCGGGAGCAAGAGAATCGCCCCCACACACTCTTTGTTAAGGAAAGAGCAGATTACCTTTTGTGTTCGCCAAGCGAGAGCAGTCCTGATCATTGGAAACCAACGGGCAGCGCTGCTCAACAGGAAAAGCCTGCACCCCCGTCTGCTGCCACTTCCATCACAAGCGGCCTGACTTCGCCATCCAGGATCCGGACTTCGGAGTCTGAACACTGCCACACCACCAGAATGCTGCCCAGAATAGCCATGTATTATTCCCAAATGGACTCCGGCTGCAGTTTGTTCAAATGTATGCTCTCTTCCATTACCACACTTGCAGGCAATATTTTTGGAGTCATCTTTGCCCCTTAAGGTCAGCCTATTGTTTTCTCCTGGGAAGCACTTTGTGCAATTTTCACACCTATTTAGATGCTAATTACTGGGAGGCAGAAGTGGGAAAGCAAATGCAAATTTGGTCTCCAGGAACGTCAGATAGGGAAACGTTACTTTTGCCTAATATCTATTAAAAATACAACTTCACCATTGAATTTGATTTTTAATAACTATTAAAAATAATTGTTTTATTATTTTTCTAGCTGGCCATATAGAAATGTAAAGTTAACATGTCCTTAGACTCATGAGGCGGACCTCGACCAGTAAGATGAATCCTAACTCATAGTCACTCTAGCATTGCAATCAGTCAATGTTGTTTGTTTGCTAGGTTGCACACACATATATCCTAAGGGAAATGGCTAATGACGTCTTACAGGCAGTCCAGAAAGACCTAAGGGCCTCTCTGACCCAGATGATTCAGGATGGACGAGACATGGCAAAATATGTCCACACAGGAATGGATAATACAGATTGCATGGAAAAGTCAGTAAGCACTAGTGTTGTACCTTGATGCAGAAGGACAGATTCAAAATGCTAATGCCGGCCTAGATCCTGTCTACTGTAGACCAGGGTGACTGGATGATGTCATTGGACCTGTAGAATGTGTATTTCATCTGTCTGTCCTGCAGTCCCACAGATGCCATCCATGGCCATGAGCATTTTTCTAAGCTTCTCAAAGACAAATGGTTCAGTGGCAGGGCCCTTCCCCACCCAGAGCATAAGGCGGTGACAGCCCCATCCTTGCTCAGCTGGGGAGGTCATTGGAGGGAGGTGTAAATCAAGGAAATCTGCTCTCTGGCAGAGGGCTAACTCTGTCATGATACTGTCCAGCTGTTTACATTTCAGGTCTGTTTCCTCTAAGCACATACTACTTTTAGCATCCCACATACTTTCTTTTACCTCATTGCTTTGGCCTGGATACTACTGGTTGAACTATGACTAAAGGGAACTGCAATTCCCAAGTTTCCAAGCGGGATCTTGTGAGGCTTCCATTATAAAGGGAAGCCATACCCTGACACTCCCGTTTGTTATTCAGAGTGTGATGCCAGAACGAGGCGCTAGGATCTTTCCAGTGAGCTAAGTCTTTTCTAAAACGTTCTGAAGGGGCGGTCCTTGGTATCTGACCACAGTGGGCCGCAGGCCTCATTCGCTCACGCTTCCTCAAGGCCTTTTTGGGAGCTTCATATTCAGAGTTATAACTAGTGAGAAAACATCTTAGAGGTAAGGACATGGCTGATCTCATTACACTGAGGAAAGGGATTAGGAATCTGAGTTCAAGGATTTTATTGAGACACTGATTTCAATACCAATTTGATTAACATATCTATATGTTAATTGAGTTTAACTACCTTACGTATGTGTTTACAATTTTAACTTGTGCTTTGTGTTCTTTTTTATGCTGAATATAAGGCACAACCTTTGATATAAAGAGGTTGGCGCCAACAAGAGAAGAGAAATCAGAAATCCCCAACCCAAATCTATATTTCATAAATCATACGAGAACGGAGGGGGTGATATCAATGTATGGCTAGAACGAGCGTTTCTCAAGAGTAATCAAGTCCTGTTTTCCATTTTCAGATCTTCCTCTTAGTTGTTCTCTTCCTCAAAACCCTATCCCTCACCCAGCACCTCCAAGCCCTGTTTTGAATAGAAAGTATGGAACTTGGGGGCATATTACCAAGCCTGGCGATATTAGATTATCGCCGCTTTAGTGGCCATTTTCGGCCGCTAAGCGGTGATAATTATATCGCCCTATTAGCAAGCTGTCGCTAACATATGTTAGCGACAGCTTTGAGGCGATAGCGAGCGGTTTGGGGCCCGCTTTGCATGTCAGCGATATTTATCGCTAATGACATGCAAAGTGGGCGTACCCAACCTGTTAGCAACTAAAAACAGTCGCTAACATCGCTATCGCCTATTATCAACGCAGGCGTAGCGATGGAAATATTCGCGCTAAGCACGAATATATCCGAAAGCTAACGTCTGCTCAGACCAGTCTTAGCCATTATATCCAATGGGAGGTGAGTATTATGGCTAAGACCCTATTGGCGTTAATGCGTGAATATCGCTGTATTCTCAGCGATATTCACGCATTTCGCCGCTATTGCCGGATATTTTATCGCTTTAGAGATAAACGTTGCTAATAGCACGTTATCTCTGCGATAATATCCGGCGATGCTTGGTGATAAAAAAAAACTCGCTAAGCCCATTTAGCAATAAATATCGCTAGTTGTTGGTAATATGCCCCTCTGTGTTGCCTGAAGGTGGACCACTTTGAGCATTGTACCACCCCTGAGGAGTAGACACAAGCCTTGTGACAAATGCCACATCAATCTGCTAATGTTGAGTGTCACACATCATCCTCCAAAGGTGTTCCTGCCATCCATCAATGAGAGGTGGGTGCAGGTTCTCACGGGTAACACCAGTGCCATGTGGTACAACAACAGGCAGAGTGGGAATCTGTGTCAGAAGGCACTGTGTTTCAGGAGGTGGTTAGAGTATCAGGGCATTTCCCTGATCGCAAACCACCTGCAGGGTACCTGTAAGCTAACTGAGCAGGCTGCGTCTGGCAACTCACGAGTGGTGTCTACACCCGGAGGTGGCAAAGTAACCCTTTGGCCAAGTCGAGAATGCACAGTGTCATAGGTTTTGCACATTGGAATTACTGCAACAACACTCACTAGAGATGTGTTCTGGCTGAAATAGATCATAGGACTCCTGTACACCTTCTCGTCCCTGAGGCTCCTTCCCCAAAATTTGAAAAACATCAAGAACAACTGACCCCAAGTCATCCTAATGGCTACGGATTTGGCCAAGAGAGGGTAGTGCCTGGATCTTCTGGGCATGAGCATCTATGCTCCGATCAGGCTACCACTTCACAAGGACCTCTTGTCTCAGCAACAGGACAGGGTCCTCCACCCGAATCTACACCTACATGCGATTAATTGACAGCCACATGCGATTAATTGACAGCCGCTGACTGCATTTTCTCTGCCACCTGAGGTGATGGATATAATTCGTGCCACCAAGCCGCTTTCCAAAAAATCCATTTATGCATGGTGCCTGGTGTGGTTTTTACAAGACTGACCCCATACAAGCAAAGATGTCGGATGTCCTCTTGTTTGCTTTGTCTTTGGACCAGTAAGTTCATGCACTGGGCACTATTAAAGCCAATTTTGTTGGCCTTTTTGATCTTTCTACATCATCTTGTGGTTAGAGTGAACATCAAGCACTTTCAGTTCAACTGCCTTCCACCACCTTTTTCTCAGACAAGTGGGTGCTGAGGACTCGAGCTGCATTCTTGCCAAAAGTTGTGCCTCCCTTCCAAGTTGGGCAATCAATCATGCCTGCGTTCTTTTCCCCTTCCTCATTTCTTAAAAGAGGATGAGAGGCTTCCTTACCTTAACCTTAAATGGGCTTTGAGCTTTTTTAATGCTCGCACCAAGGACCATCAAGTGGAATGTCAACTTTTATGGGGTTCATCAGTACGAAGAAAGAGAAGGCTGTGCAGAAGTGGGTCCCATTGAAGTGGATGGTCTTCTGCATTAAGATCTGTTATGTACTGGCCAAGAAGTAGTCCCCAGAAGATCTGAGAGCTCATTCCACCAGGGCTAAGGCTGCAACCACTGTATTGGCAGGCAGAGTGCTTGTCCTTGACATCTGTCATGGCTGTGACTTAGGCATTGGTGCATATGCACACAAAGCCCTACTGCCTAGACTCCCAGGCCCGGCACAAAGGGCATTTCACTTATTCTGTCCTGCAAGACTTTTTGGTCTGAGCCCACATCGTAGCTCCGTACCCTTGCAGAGGAATTACTTTTGCATCTTTTCTAAAATGATATACTGGTGGATAGCAGCATCTGACAGTAGAGGACCTTCAGTAATGCTCTTTCTGGTGGATACTGTAACAACTGATTCCTCCCCTCCTTCCCACCTCCCAGACCAAACGCATCTTGACACTAATGCTACATTTGCCCCTCAGGGCCCTGCCAATGGGCAGGCCATCAACTGGATTGGCCGGAAACAACCAGACAATTGGTGCTTGGCAGTGTCCATTTCAGGCATACCCTGGAATATATGCAAAATCTCCACCCAATACATCAAAGAAAGAACTGCACACCCACTTGCCAGCCTTTTAAGTTAACTGAAGAAAGTGATAGAAAAGGTACCCAGTTCCAAAAGGCAAATACCTGGTATAGTAGGTTCTTCCTGGTTCTGAAAAAATCAGGCTAGAGGCCTCCCTTTTAGTACCTCTGAAAAAGGACGTTTCTGAAGAAACAAGGTTTCAGGGTGTTCATCTTCTAGGGAATTCTGTCCATTGTCAACCTGGATGATATCATAATATCTCTCATTCTTATGGAAACATACTTTCAGGTCCTATCCACCTGCAACACAGGCAAGTCCTGCATTTCACGATGAACGGTCAGTAATATCAGTTCTGGCCTTTGCATTTTGGGCTTGCGCTTGCCCCTTAGGACATTCACATAGTGCATGGGCCATGTGACAGCCCACTCCTTCTGCCCAGAATAGCCATGTATTATTACCTCAACGATTGGTTTCCTGAAGAACCCACCTCAAAACAAGAGGAAACCATAATGAAGTCCTCACTTCACAGAAAGAACATTCTATTACCATCCATTAAAGCATTCTTCCTGGGACCTGAATATTGACAGTGAAAAGAGAAGTTTTTCCGTCCATGCCCAGACAAGAAAAGCTGATGTCCTACATAACACGATTCTACCCCCAAGACAAGATAACTGGTTAGAAATGTAAGATGCTACTAGGTGAAGAGTCCTCTTGCATCTTCCTTGTCCCTCTTGTCTAATCCGGCTGAGATCAGATCAGAAAGAGTTGGAATGAGCAATGGCAACAAATCACTGAACACTGGGATAATTTGTTCCAAGTCATCTTAACTGTTAGCGCAGTGCTCCAGTGGTGGCTAGACAGAGCAAACTGCTTCAAGGAACAACTACCTCATTTATTGTAACCTCAGTGTTTCCTAACAAACACCACCATGACAGATTTGGGAGAGGAGTGGCACATCTTCAAGGGAAATACATAGGCGGTGTAGGGATGTCTCTAGGCAACATTTTTCTTCGTCAAGTCAAGTGCTCTCAGGTCCGTGTCTGTATGGACAGAATGTCTACGTTGTTTTACACTGGCAACAAGAGGACACAACAACACAACTGTCACAGGAGGCTCATCACATCTGGCACTGAAATATAAAATAACATTTCTGTTAGGATAACCACGACTGGGTAGACATCTTAAGCAGGCAACGGTTGGACTGCCACTGAGTGGGACCGCGAAGGAAGACAATTTTGTTTTGTCTTCCATTGATGCCACAAGATCTCTTTACGATACCAACATCATCCTGTGAAGAATAGGCATTTACCACTTTGGGCTGTCCTGGGATGCTGGGGAAAACATTGTTCACAAGCTTGTGCAAAATATCTGCATACATTTTCTTCCCAACCATTTAATTCCTGTAAATATTAGGGCAGACCATGTAATATTATATTGGTGTAGCCAGTGTGGACAGGGCAGTACTAGTACACTGGCCTACTGAAGATGTTGATTCAGCAACTAATCAGATTAAAGCCACACGTTAGAATGCTGTCAATGGGAATATTTGTCATAACAACCTGGCTCTGTTTGGCTTACCTGCCTGGATTAACATTCAATTGACTGCAGGCAAGTTCTATGAGCAGTCATAGCAAGCTGGACCACAAGCATACCCGCCAGGAAGTGGAATAGATTATCTATGCAGGAGTGTGCTGAGGACCCGGGCCCGCTTTCAATGGCCCCACAAGAGATTACACTACTTCGTCTCATTTCCACTGTGAGGCATGCCATCATTATAAGTATGTTAGTTAAGGGTGCATATTATTAACAAAGTTGGGCAAGGCAATATTTATTGAATACATTTATAACAGAAAGCACAGGGTGGCCCCCACAACCCCCAAAGATGTCATGTTGCATGATGTGGCAAAGGCAATGACATTTTCAGGAGATAAAGTTACATACAAGTTTCTGCCATTTCTGTTGCACTTCGCAGGTCAGGTCTCACGTATGCAGCCATCTATGTCCACCTAGACGCAGTTTCAAGAGACATCAGGTTATCCAATCAACCAACTCTTTATTTTATGCAGAGTGGCAGAAGAATTCATATCTGTCGCAAGTCTCACACCGGCTTGGGAACCGAACACCCTTCTGCCCGCCCTCAAGAAAAGTCCACAAGACAGGATTCACAGGACTTCAGTCTAGTTTTATCCTGGAACCCTGTTTTCTTGTTTATGATCACCCTCTGTCAGGTGTGTGGAGGAACTTCAGGTTTTATCTTTTGAAGAACCTTATCTATGTTTATTCAAAGACAGGGTTCGCTTTGAATGAACCAGAGATGTAATCCAAATTCCTTTCATTTGGTAAGTTATTTTATAATTTCAGGTACATTGGCAAAAACAGCTCAGATGGTCTTGTGATGTCTATTTTATCTAGGAGACTCCTACATCTGATACAATGCACATAATACTAACACGAGGGATGGGTAAACACGCAATCATAAAGTTATACAAGATGATGTTGTCTTATTACTACTCAGACATAAATACAATGCAAGCAAAATGGTAAGAGAATATTAATAGGGGGCTGACAGATGTGGAATGGGTGAAGGAATTAATTTATGTCAAACAATGTATCTTTGAACTCCTGTTTTAAATTCACACAATTAAACTATTTCCATTAATCCTATCTATTGACTGACAAAACAAGTAAAATGTACTAAGGAACACAGAGTGATTGCCCGCGATGCACTGTGCCTCGTGCAAGATTTTACTAAATGGTCTGGTTGTGTGGAGACATACAACAGCATTGGACCAAGATTTTAGCGAGTATCATTGAAATAACTAACAGGCAATTCGAGTTATCTCCAATACTATGTTTATTAGGATTAATTTTCCATCCCAAGAGTGGGAAATCCACAAGGAAATTCATAGATCATAGCACTTGTTCTGGCCAGACGTAGGAGCAATGGCATGGAAAGCAAGGGTCGTACCATCAGCAGAAGCCTAGCTAAGAGATTTACCTTAAAGATGTGTCACCTTAAAAATAAAAATAAAAGACTCACAGGATTGGGACATGATTCTGTTGGCACCAACAGTAAAATCCGCCGAGATCCCCCTTGAAATCATTCACAAGTACATAATTGATAGGCTGATGACACATGGAAAGGCCTTTAGAAAGAAAAGAAATATAACACAAGACACAGACAGGTGAAGATAAACTAGGATTAACTAATTTTATATGATAAATGAAGTAAAAGAATGATGTTGGTGTGCAACAACGCCTGCCATAACAATGAAAGAGATTAAACCTATCCTGCACTACTACTGGTCCCACATATCAGCTATCCTGGCAGCTTGCACCTCCCGTGTGATCCACCCCCGCTGGGAGTTTCACCTACTGCATCTATTCAGCAGAAACAAGAAACATAAGGCCACCACTAGATTTTTAGACCTGGGGCTAATAACAGCGAAGCGTCTCATAACCAAGAGGTGGAAGTCCCCTCTCCCGCCCCCCACAATTGCTTGGCGACGATCTCTGCTGAACTGGGCCAGGGTGGAGGGGATGGCACTCTAAAGGGAAGATCTCCTTGGCTTACACAAATTCCCCATAGCGCCTCAGTGGGATGCTATGGTGCTGAAGCTCCAGGAGATGGTCACTGGAGCAGGAGGTTCGAACGAGCTGACGGAGGCTGCACTCAAGGCTCGCCTCTGGCCCTCACATAGACTGAAGAGCATTGGCTTCCAAGTGTCTTGAATCCTGTCCTTGTCACTGGATCTGGCAAACTCTAGTCCTCCTCTCCCCACCCCCACCCCCGGGCTCTATGGGCACAGAAACAGGTCCCAGGTGACTCCTCCCACCCCTCATTATCTTATGTTGTCCTCATTAAGTTATACCCTATGCCCACGATTGACGCATAACACACCATGTACTAGCTGTGTTTACATACTCTGGCGATGCGGTCATTGGGACTATATACGCCCCTTTTACCAGGGGGCGTGATCCTTGGACTCAAAAGTCATACATTGACTAATGGCGTATTATATCTGTTCTATTGACTAACACTGCCCCATACACACTGTACGCTGTTGGGATTTTTCCCCTAAAACTGCAAAATGCTAAAACTAAATGTTAATAAAAAGATTTTTTTTTAAAACAATGTATGAGATTATGGTTGTTGCAATTAATACATACTAAAATATTTAGCACTAGAAAGAAGACAAAATGTTTTCGTTTGAAAATGGATTGAGAATGCTAATAATTAACCTTTCACACAGATTGTTAAGGATAAATTGATACATGTGGTGTCCAAACAATGTCCGAAAGCAATGTAGAGAAAGATTAAATTTAACGTGAATGTAATTAAAAGAATGGAACATTCCTACCAAATAATTTTAAAACGACCCTTTTGCGGTGCAATGTTTAGACACAGTTGCAGACCAGGGAATAATAAACATCTTAAACAAGTTCCAGCTCGATCTGTGGAGTCAGCAGCCCATTTCATTCAGTAATGACAAAGGTTACGCGGGTGCATGATTTGGTTCCCCCTAACAATGCTGTTTTTTGTCGCCACTTCTTGCCTAAGGCCGGCATGAGCACGAGGAAGCAGTGGCCAGCGGGGCAAGGCGACCTGGAGCAGCCCGTCTCTGATCCAGAGCGGGGCGCGGTGCATGGGCTGGGGGCACTGGGGGAGAGCAACGGCCGCAGAGTTCCCAGGGCAGCGGTGCAGGGCTGGGGGCACCTAGCCAGGCACTTGGTGGTGGGGGCAATTAGTGTGCCACGGAGTAGAGTGGCTCAATAGAGTATTGGGCGTGGCAGTGCATTAGAGGTCGCTGTCGAGGGTCGAGCTCAGATTAGGTGCAGAAAGGGGTGGGGTGGGGGGGGGGGGGCTCTGCCAGGTGCGGCTTCCAACTTTCTGAGATGTTCCCCTGCCTCCGAACCCCAAGTTGCCCTTGCAGGGCCCCATCTGGCAGGAGACATTGGCCGGTCAGCTGTGATAACTCTCAAAGTAGACTCGCTCCTACGTTTGATCGCATCTGAAACCTGGCTACAACCTTAATTTTTTTTTTCTAATTTTGATTTTCACATTCATACCATCACTATGAGATCAGTGAAAACCAGTGGGGCAACGAAGACAGGCAGACAGCATAAAAACACGGGGACACAGGGAAGGCAACGCCCATCGGCAAACCACGAGGCTCGCTCACCAGAGTCGCCAGAGGGGACAAGCAGGGTAGATAACACCTAATAGCAATCAATCGCATCAACCACACGACAAAGAAAACCAAAGATAACGGACTTTTTAAAGCCTGCTTCAGGAATGTATAATTATACCTCTTCTGTAGCTAATGACTCTTCCAGGTCAAAACAACAAGATTCTGCACCCGCAGGCTACTACACGAACTGGGGCAGGAACACGAGCACATCCGGCAAGTCCCGAGTGGTTCCCGACCTCCACCGAAGCCACTGATCGAAGCCCATATATAGTCACACCCTCAAGGTACCTCCCGGGCAGGTGTCTCCACGTGCTTTATCACCCGAGACAGGGTGCAGCAGTCGGGCGAACAAGATCTTGTAGAGCAACTGACGAGACCCTCCAAATCTGCAACAAGACCAATCAAGGGTAAACAGACCCCGCTCGTTGTACAGGCCGAGGTACACGTCATAGAGCAAGCACCAAACCATCAAATTCCCTCAAGGAAGTTCTTACACTATAGGACATTCTGTACTCCATGCCTATAGAAGTGCCTTCCTAGTGTGTTCTTGTGTTTTGAGAGACTGCCACTTATTGCTGTATTATACCTCTACTTGTATCTTGTATGCTTATGTAACTTGCACACTTGTCACTTTTGCTACCTCTTCTTGTATCTTGTTTCCTCATGTAATGTAACGTTTGCTTTTGTAACATGCCCACTTGTAATTTTCTCCTCATGTAACGTTACTGTTCCTATTGTGAAGCGCTCTGACACCTTTGGCTAGAGTCCGCGCTATATAAAAACGCATAAATAAATAAATAAATCAAAGATTACCAGGAGGGAGTTCAAGCACCCGGCACATTCCTGGCGACCATCTGGTCCAACCCTGCCAATTAGACGGGTTTCAGTCGCCGGTCCAGAAAAGCACACACGTCAGACTCTCAACAGATTAAACCACACACTGCTGGATGAGGCTCCTGAAGGTTGCGCAGTGTGTGTGTGTGTGGAGAGGGGGGGAGGAGGGCTGGTCTTAAGTCAGTATGACCAGTCCATCGAACGTCCGAGCAATCAACAGAGATAATTCCACATCTCAGGACCCAAACACGATTATAATACCTTGCTTTCACCAACCAAACTGCCCCTTGGAACTCCAATTGCCCCAACGGTAATAAGCCTGTGTAGCAGGTCCATCAATGTGGGATCATGAAAGAGAAACCGTAACCCGCCCTTAACATTACTACGACCTAGGAAGGCACAAGCCAACACATCCAACATGCCACACATTAAGACTAAGATGGAGAGGCTCTCCTCCAACACCACAAACCCCCCTTCACTTACGATCAACTGGTCCTCTTTGCTTACCGCCATGGAGGTGATATTGTCAGCACCAACCTTCCATGCAGACAAACAGGAAATACAAGTGGACCTCTTAAACGTTCTCGCAAATCATGATCAGGGTATTGGATGCAATGATTAAGAGAGTACAAGACTCTCTTAATCAAAGAGGAGTTGGCCTAACTAGGGCTAGGGCGGTTGACCTCGAATCTGGGGAACTGGGTTCAAGAATCGGCAATGACACTGAACATCCTGAGATTCTGGATAAATCACTTAATCCCCTGTGCCTAACCAAAATGAATGTGTGTCCTCATGTAACGTAACTGGTGCTATGTAAAGCACTCTGAAACCCGATTCGGGTCAAGTTCGCGCTATATAAAACTCCCCCCCAAAAAAAGACCCCGCCACAACCTACCACTCCTGCCAAAGTGCATCAACGCTGAACCTACTCTCAACTGATAATCCCATCTGAATTACTGGACAAAGAAATCTTGCCAATTCACTCATATCCCCCAGTCACCGGTTATGACTTTGGAGGAATGCCAACAACTTGAGCGCCCAATTACAGGTTTGCCGATCTTTCGTCTTAAAGAACATGGGGCCAAGGCAAGCAATTAGCCAGATTACGAAAATAGTCCACTTACTAGGCTCATCAGCCTACCTTCCTAAAGAACAGGAGCTAAAGAAAAGCAATGAATCCAGAGAATGAACCAAAACTGGCAAAGGGGTCACAACGCAATCAGTGCCTCAACACCTCAGCTGATAAACAGTCATCTCCTCAAAAGAGCAAGATCCAGATCTCTCCCAAACCGGCCCTCGAAGATCCCCTTCAAAGATGGAGCTGTCATGAGTCCCAGTTAGGCCTAGTAGGACCACTTGCTATTTTTACATGTACACAGCTTTTTCCTAAAGTTGCCTTCACTTTGCCTCACCGACTTTTGACACACTTTTGCATTCGTGGCACCTTGGTTAGTTTCTTGGAAACACTGACCTTCCTAGCACGAATAAACTTCGGGAGAACACTCACATTGCCATGGCATTGTGTACAAGACCCTCACGTGCGTTGTGCAAATGTGCTTGTTATTTACATCCATGTGGTGAGACAGCTATCTGGAATACAAACAATGGCAGCGTGATCACAATCTCAGCCCAAGGCAATGATGGCATTTTCTGTACAGAATCTTTTGTTTCCAAGTATAATCAGAGGAGACACTTTGGCTGACTTCGAAGGAGTTCCTACATGCTGAAGCTTTCGCACAGCAGCTGACTGACATCTCTGAAAGGGGTGTCCAGTTCATGACCCATGACGGGTTCCTACATTCTTACCCACTAGGTAACTGGGTTGGATCTTCCAGGAGGGAGTTTCTTGGCAGAACATACATTTACACCCTACACAAGTAGGTTTGGGTTTACATAGAAGAAGTACGCCAGATTGTTATACTGTTACATATGCTTGCATATATACATTTTCAGCAAGATGGTGGAACTATTTGTCCTGTTCACTGTCCTGACACTTATTATAACTTTCGTCTGTTTGGTTTAGTGATCATTGCAGCACATATTTTCTTTACTTTGGTTCAATAAACGTGGAAAACGTCCCTTTGTGTATTCTGTGTATATATTTTTCTGAGCAAAAGAGAGCACAAGTGTGAGTGAAAGGTTCTAGGTCTGTCACCACAGTTCCTGAGGGAAAAGGGTTGCCATGTTCAGTGGTTTCCAGAACTGTTCACTCCCTGTCTAGGCTAGGGGGGGCTTATGGTGGCACTGTGGGCTAGCTCGTCTAAGGGACAACCTATCCTGCTGGGGTGCACACTATCAGTCTGGCACCATCCTAAGTGCCGTCACCAACATTAGTTAGTTTCCTATTTTGTATGCATCAACTGAGTAGTTCAATCATGCCTTCTCAGAGATCCCTACACACCTTTTTACCAGAGATGTTCATGGTGGTAGGGAATATCCTCTTCAGCTGAGTAGGTATACTTTATGTATTGGCTGTTAGTGATTTCAAGCTTGAAAGGATCAGGGGCAAGATGTACGACCTTTTTTTGCGGTCGCAAAGAGTTTCAGGCCCATTTGGGACCGCAAAGAATGTGTGGCCCATGTACCAACCCTATTGAGCGAGTCGCTAATCAATTAGCAACTCGCAAAATAGGGTTAGCGACTCGCTATTAGGAAGGGGGTTCCAAGCCCTTCCTAATAGCGACTCCAAAACCAACGGTCGCAAAACACTTGCAGATTACCACCCTTCTCAGAAGGGTGGTAAGGGACTCGTAAATGGGAAGGGTTCCCCAGGGGAACCCTTCTCCTTTGGGAATGCATGCACAATTATTTTTTACGGGCAGACAATAGTTCCAAGGACCACTGCCTGCCCTTAAAAAATGAAACTTCAAAGTTTCATTTTTCTTTTTTAAATGCATCCCGGTTTATTTTAAGGAAAATGGGCTGCAATTGAAAAAAATAAACTGCTTTATTTAAAAGCAGTCTCAGACATGGTGGTCTGCTGACCCCAGCAGGCCACCATCCCTGGAAGTGCTAGCCATTCCCAATGAGGTCGTAAATTGCAACTGCCTCATTAATATTCATGAGGCATGCAATTTGCGACCCCATTGGGAATCACAAAGTGTCTCAGACACAGTTGTACATAGCATTTTGCGACTTGCAAATTGTAAGTCGCAAAATGCTATGGTCGTACATCTGGCCCTAAATTCCCACTGTGTTAGCCAAACTCTGTACTTCCTTTTCCTACATATAACATGGCACAAAACATCTCTGAGAACTGCAGATATGCAGTCACTCAAAAACTACTACAGAATGGCCTCACATTAGATGGTGGGGACGTTTCCTTTGTGGTAGAGGCACACGAAGCATATAGAACAGAGATATTTTACTCCTGAGTTACATTCCATTGCAGATGATGCAACATGGGTGTTTCATGAATACACCGAAGGTGAAATACCAGACGAATACACTCTATATTAGGCAACTGAAGTTCCTCTCACTTACCTGGGACATATTAATTGGTTTAAAGGAGCTACTTAGAAAAGCGTAAAAAAACAGGAGTAACATCCGTGAAGTGCAATAACTCACAAAATCAAGAGCAAGACAGCCATCTCAAACACAAGAAAAGTTCCTCTCAATGCCAGGACACAAACTTAAGTCCCCCACTATACCAGATATTTTGGTCTTTGGAAGGCCACATTATGGTGATTGGGCTGTTTGAGGCTCCATCGGGCAATTCAATGCCCATTCCACTAGATGTAGCAATGCTCAAACCCCGAAAGTTCCCACAGGTGATTTCAGCAGATAAAGCAACCTCGTCAACACCCCACAGAGGTACAGAAGCTGCAATTACATCACCACCACTAGCCAGAGCACCAATCTTGTGAGACTTTTCCAACTGTGACGCCTGGCACCCTTTTCGTCAAATTATTATCGACACTGCAAGCTACTCGCCACACTGGAAAACAACAACCTCAGCTTGGGTGCCTCTGAGATTCATCGTCCATTCAAACAAAATGTCCATCGGGACACGAACCCAGCTGCATAAGTCTTCCCTCAACAGGCAAAGTAGAATATGCTGACATCACAAATGGTGGTAATTATGGACCAGCTACAAGGGGCTGGCGGCATGTCACAGGATAGGGCGAGGTTGGAACTGATACCCTACTACAAATCCAGAGGGCAGCATGACATTCTAAACAGGAGTGCAATACTAAAGCTGACTAGAGCATTGCACGGCCTGAATCATATAAGATCGAATTCCATAGAAGCAGCTAAATTTAAGCCCAACCCACTGATATCTGGTAAGGAAATCATTATCATCTCCTGGTTGGACGCAGGCATTGTATCCCAGGTCTGGCAACAGAGGGAGCAATTTTTATCATGTAGCATCGACATGAGGAAATTTGGACCTGTTTGTTATCCAAGCCCATTGCTCCTGCCACTGCCAGTGCAGCCCGGGATACTCAGTGTAAATCATGGTTTGTTAAGGGGAGGGCCTACAAAGAACAAGAACCCTCACTCAGGCTGTCTTGAAATACAATTAACAGGAAGACCTGGAGGTCTTTTGTCAAAATAAAGCACACATTTACCTGGTGGGTAAATCACTGAGATTTAGAATTGGTACCTCAGTGTCTACATGGACTCTCAATTAACATTTAAAGACAACCACGCCACCAAAAGAGCAATGGCAAACAAACTTCTGTTTGCATTCAAAACAATACACAAAAAGACATGTAACACTTCGACCCACCACCTCGTCAGATCATCAGTGCTAAGTGTATGCCATTGATCACCTACGACTTCGAACTGCTGTAGAGGAAAGGCGCAGCCACCTTACATATACTTCAGTCAAACCTTTTCAAAAAGTTGTTTGGGTGACCACAGCATGCCTCGCAAGCCCAGGTCAGTCTAGGGTTTGGGCTTCTTCAGCAGGGCCCAGGAGGGAATGGTCCGTAGTAAATTCATGCTGGAGGCTGAGACCTGCTCAACCCGACACAGTGGTTCATCTGTGTTGGCAGGAAATTTGAAATCAACTCCATAGTGAGGCTTCATCAGTTCTACAACATTCAAGTAAAGCTGTTAAACTAGCGGATGACTGGAATACACTCATAGAATATGCTGTCTTCAAGCGGGTCACTAACAGAGCTGCCAAGCTCCTATCACGACTTCTAGATAAAGCAGAAATTGCTCATAAACATCATCATATGGCACCTGGGGCCCACAGCCATACCTACCTGCTATTTTTCCCCGGCTATGAAACATGCCCTACTGCACATTTGTCTTGGTGTTTTTCCATCAAAGGACTTGGTACCCCCCTGGAAGCAGTCTTGGTCCAACAATGACTGTCCCTTATGCGGATACAAATTGCTCATTTGCAGTTTACAATTCTAGAAAAAGTCTTAGAGAAACCAGGAAGAGACATCTCCAAATTCCTATCTCAAAGGGAGACGTATTGGATTAAACATATAGAAACCCCATCACCGAAGTGTCTGAATGACAAATTGGAACTTTCTTGTTTTCTATAGAGAGTGGCTGTCTTTCATACAGAGTATTCAGGCTGAAGATAAGACATACAAGAGTCTAGATACACATGAGCATAATTCTCTTAGAAGCACAAACATAGCATGATGTAGGAAATTAATTACTTAAACACATCCAACAGGAGCTATGTAAATGTAAATGTAAATTGATACTTGTATAGCGCACTACTCACCCGCAAGGGTCTCAAGGCGCTTGTACGAATAACGCTGTGGAACCCATCCTGGCTTTCCCTGTGAGGTGTCCACTCCTGGGCACCCCCAAGGTGAAGGCCAGGTATCCTTAGTGTTGTGGGGGCCGTTGTGGAGATTAAGCAAGCTATTGCCCAGAGTTGCAGAGTGGGACTCCATGATTGGAATAGGCACCAAGGCGAGAATTATCAGGTCCGTGGAATTTTTGAGCCCAAGACCCGCAGAGGCGGGGAATTGAACCCTGGTCCCGGGCTAGACCTCTGCATCAGGGTCTGCCGCTCTAACCGTTGAGCCACACTTCTCCACTATCACAAGCTATCACATACCAAGTATGCATTCCAGAACATGGAATCACCAGCCAGTAAACAGGCAGCTCCACAATTATTTAGTATGTAACATCTGTTTGGCTTATGGTGTTCGGAATCTATCCGGTGGTGCATTATGTTCTCTTCACTGAATCATATGGTTGTGAACTTCAGTTGTAACAGAACGGTATAACAAACTCCATTGTATCATCCTCTATGGGTCCCGGAGTAGCAAGCTACTCGCCAAAAAAGCGATTTGACGCCTCGTCAGGGGTAGTAAGCGCTATAAAAATGCTATTACAATACAATAAAATACAATAGTTCATTTCATGCGCAGCTGCGCACAAGTAGGGCCGCCTTCAACTAATAATCACAGACGTCCCTTAAACATTACTAGCATAAAGCGGTCATGACCAAAGTATTTTACTAACTTGTTTTTAAGACAGGTAAGTGGTATTTTAATATCTCCCTGTGCGTATTGTTGTGAGAAGCAGTGTACGGATCGTTCTTTAATTGACTCACTCCGTACAAAAGCATTTCTTTAGAAATCGATCGGACCATCTCTCTTTGAAACGCCCAAGGCGTTGGTAATTTTCTTCATCAATAGTCCTTCGGAAAGCATTGTAGCACATGGAATATAACTTTAATCACAAAATTCCTTGCATTGCAATCACAGACTATTAACAAATATTTTTCTTTGTAACTTCGGAGTACTCTCTTTTTAACTCCAGAACTGGTCTTTCTGAGGCATATACCATTATCGAAAATGGATGCCTTTTGATCCAAATCTCAGAATTCACTTTGGTGCTGCATAATTTGCAGCATGCAATAGTGCAAGCATAAGATTCTTCTGTTCAAAGGTAATAGTGCATGCAGATACAGTCACAAGCGCAACCCCTAGTTAAATGCTAGGGAATGTAGGGGTATATTATCAAGGGGTTTATCTCCGCTTTTTTGGCTTTAAAAGCCAAGAAAGCGGAGATAAAATTATCTCCCTATTACCAAGCTGTCGCTAACACCAGTTAGTGACAGCTAATAGGAGATAGCGACCATCTTGGGCCCCGCTTTGCATGTCAGTGATATTTATCACTAATGACATGCAAAGTGGGCGTGCCAAGATGTTAGCGACTGGAAACAGTCGCTAACATCGCTATCTCCTATTACCAACTTTTGGAGATATTCGCGCTAAGCGCGAATATCTCCAAAAGCTAACACCTGCCCTGAGCAGTTCTTCACCATGTTATCCAATGGGAGGTGGATAACATGGCTAAGAGCATTTGCTCGATAATGCATGAATATCGCTGACTTTTCAGCGATATTCATGCATTGCGGCCGTTTTTTATCGCATTTGCGATAAACCTTGCTAATAGCAAGGTTTATCTGCGATAAAAATCGCCGATGTGCGGCGATAATTTTTGTCTCTAAACAAGTTAGAGACAAAAATTATCGCTAGTTGTTGGTAATATACCCCCTGGTCTTTTGAATGTGTATGTTTAGATCATTCAGTTTCGAGGTGGTTTGGCACAACAGCTTTCACTGAAGTGTTTTTCTTTCTTCTAATCATTACATTTCATTCTTCACTTCTTGTTTTTATGGTCATTAACTCATTGGATTTCTTTGCTTCATTAGCAATTTCGTTCTTTACTTCTGATGAGTTATGAAATGAGACTGACTTTAAATACAGAAAAGTTTATGAAAAAGTTTATTGAGACATTGTATATTCTTTTTGATTGTAGTGACCCCTGAAGAACGGTCTACTAAACTCAAAATGCACTTGGTTTTGTTAGCATAGGGAAGGATACAAGATATATTGAAGTTGTTTCTGGACATCATGAATGTGGCTCTACTACATTTGTGGAAAATCATTGTGATTCAACAAAATACAGAATCCAAAATGAAGACCGTGTGTAATTTTTGTTTTTTTTCTAATTTGAGCGACTTCTGTTTTACAAGAATTTCGGAATTTATTAATGTGTTGTCATTATTGGCACTAAACCTGTTTGTATGAGATAATTTTGCAGCCTTTGGGCACAAGAGAATACGCAGCATCTAGAATATTCGTTCTAGTTTCTTTGGTATTTACACGTCAGTACTAGGGTGGGGCCCTGCTTGCAGAGCGAGCATGAAGTTTGTTTAAAGAATCCCAGATAGTTAGTAAAAATTTTGCTAAAACCTTTGAGTATTACATTTAGATTATTTTAAGTGCATTACTGCTAATCTTTCCTCATAGCATAGTTACAATACTATCAATTTTTCATACCCAGGAAGCATTGTACATTAGTTTCATTGATATGCAACTTTCTGTCCCAGCGCCTCTTGCATTAAAGACTCACCCTTGATTTAACAGTTCTATGATTTTATTAGGTGTGTTTCCCTAAGTACTAAACTAAACTTTGTGACGTAACGAAGCATGATAGACACATTTGTGTTAATAAGGGAAGCAGTGTGAACTTATTGTAAGTCCATTCAGGTGTTCAACCAATCTAGGCTGTATCTTGCTTCCATGAAATTTCAGAAGGGAGTCATGCTATCATAAGGGAACATGTTGATGGGAATGTTTTTAATGTTGTATTATCTGGACAATGCATTGCTAAAATGAAGTGTATATATTTGGGTATGACTTTATTGCAGAATTAATAAATTAGACTTGGCAAAGGGCCATATCAATAACGATTTTTGCGATTCTCAAATTGGGAATTTTAGCAAATCGCAATTAGAGAATCGCAAAATGCAATGTATGTAGGATTTGCTAAAAATTTACAGCCTGATTCATCATTCTCCCGTTTTGCGAGCCCCTAATAGCGATTCATAACGAATCGCTATTAAGGACTTGCAAAACGGGATTCATGTAGGAATTGCAATAAATATTGCGATTCCTACATGTTCCTTATTTGCGAATAGCAAATTGCTAATCGCATATAAGGAATAACTCCCCATTCATTCCTATGGGCCAAAAGGCCCATAGGAATGAATGGGGAGTATTCCTTATTTGCGATTAGCAATTTGCTACTCGCAAATAAGATAGCGATTTAAAGGGTGCCAGGGGTGTCCAAAGGACACCTTGTAGCACCCCTTAAATGCAAATTGAAACAGGTGTTGCGCACACACATGTCCAAAGGACATGTGTGTGTGCAACATGCAACTTAGAAAAATGCTTTTAAAAGCATTTTTCTAAGTTTTCGCTATTTACTACGAGGTTTGACCTCGCGGTAAATAGCGGGCCGAAATTGCGAATTCGCAATTTTAAAATGGATGATGAATTGCATTTAAGGAATCTCAAGTAGAGATTCCTTAAATGTAATTCCTCGCAAAATAGCGCTCGCAAAGGGCCAGATTCTCAGAATCTGGCCGTTTGCGAGCCGATTTCGGCTTCATGAATCAGGCTGCTAGTGAATCCTACATATTCCTTATTTGCGAATCGCAAATTGAGATTTGCAAATAAGGAATTCCTTCCCATTCATTGCTATGGGCTAGGAGGCCCGTAGGAATGAATGGGAAGACATTCTCAATTTGCGATTCGCAATTAGGGGATCGCAAATTGAGAATGCAATTTCAAGGGTGCCAGGGTGTCAAAAAGACACCCTGTTGCACCCCTGAAATATGTATGTGTGCACATGTGGCACACATACATACCCCAAGGGCATGTATGTGCGCCACATGGCAATGAAAAATGCAAAAAAGTGCATTTTTAAAAGAAATCGCAAATTACCACCAACTTGAAGTAATTTGCGATTCCTTAAGGCCAAATCGCACTTTTTTCTGTGCTTTCTACATTGCATTTAAGGAATCGCAATTTGTGATTCTTTAAATGCATTCTCAAAATAGGGAATTGCAAATTTTGCGATTCCTTATTTTGCGAGTGGTTTTCTTTCTCATACATTGCACACAGCTAAATTGCAATTGCAAGCGCTGAAATTCTGCTAATGTTTGCGTTTGCGATCGCAATTTAGCTTGATACATATGCCCTAAGTTATTAACTGGACTACAGAGTCCACAATGGAGAGAAATCAAAGTGCACTACTCTCCTCTCCAATGATATGTGACAGAAAGCTGGGTAGTCTCACAACAGTCTCTCCACATCCGCTGTAAATCGTTGATGACTCACTCCACATTCCCAACTTTAGTAACCTCTGCCAACATGTGCTCCTAGATCTCTTGGCTGTCCCTGAGACAGTCAACCCCAGGTTCTGATTAACAGAGGCAAAGAATGGATGGAGATTTATGGAGTAGTCCTAAACTATTTGTCTCTTCCTATCTTTTGAATTGCTCTCAATTATTTAAAATTTGGATTCGTTTTTCTAGTAAAGTCAGCCTACACCAACAGTTCAATCTTATCTCCAAATCCGCAGCGTCCAGCTGCCCTTGTCAGCCAGCTTGGCCTGCCCGGGACTGAGACCGACCACATAAAGAGCGCCGGCGAGGGTGCAAAAGACCCTACCTGGTCCCCACAGGTCTGCTACCAATCAGGGCACCCCTAGGAGACACGAAACAAACGACGGCTCTTGGAGACACCGTGGGGGTGCGGAGAGCCAGAGACACAACATCAACAGGCAGAGGTGAGGAATCAGAGGGGAGCGAGACACTCGGAGCCTCCTCGATCGGGCGACGGCCGTCCAGTTGGTATAGAGCCAGAGAGAGACCCATCCGGAGGAGCGAGGACGTACAGGAGGGTGAGATGGGGAAAAGAGACCCAGCGCTTAAGCCCGCGAGGCAGGAGACCATGGATAACTACGCCACGGCACGCCCACAGAAGGAGGCCCCCTCGGTGACAACTGGAGCGCGCTCAGACACCGCAATGCTGCTGGAGGCGATACAAGCGCCCAGATCGGACATACAAGATTCCAGGGCGGCCTTGGAGGTCAAAATAGGCGAGGTGGGATCAGAGGTGCTGCTCCTACGCCAGGATTTCCGGAACCTCAGCAAGGTTCTCGAGTCCCACGTTACTAACATCTTGAGTACTTTTATTGAAGACTCCCATTGTCTCGATTCCCAACAGGCCGGTTTCAGACCTAACCATTCTACGGAATCTGTTATACTCTCAGTTATGGAGGAACTGGGGAGAGGGGCGGACTCCAACATCAGTCAGGTTCTGGTGCTCCTGGATCTGTCGGCCGCCTTTGACACTGTCGACCATGATATCCTGGTCGGCCGTGTCGGGGAGGCTGGCATCCGGGGCACCGCCCTTGACTGGGTCCGCTCCTTTTTGAGCAACCGCCGCCAGGCGGTTCGGCTCTCTCAGTTTTCTGCCGACGAGGTCGAGCTAACCTGCGGCGTCCCGCAGGGCTCCTCCTTATCCACTCTTCTTTTTAATTTATACCTGACCCCTCTTATCCGGTCCCTCTGAGGCAGCTGTGTCACCGCATTTAATTACGCGGATGACATCCAGCTGGTCTTCGACATTAACTCTACGGACCAGTCCATCGATAATTTCCAATCTACTCTCTGTCACATTAGCGACTGGATGGGGGTGAATCACCTGAAACTCAACCCCGACAAGACAGAGCTGGTGCTTGTCGGGGGGGCTGCCAATCCTTGGAAATCCATCTTCTGGCCCACGAGGCTGGGTCCTCCCCCCAATCCTGTCAGCTCAGTAAAAAGCCTTGGGGTTATCATCAGCAATGACCTCACGATGAAACCCCAGATTAATGCGGTAGTTTCCTCTAGTTTCTTTCAGTTAAGAAAAATTCGAAAGATTGCCCGCTTCCTGACCACCGAGGCCCTTACCTTGGTCTTGCTGGCCTTAGTCATCTCTAGGATAGACTATGCCAACTCCCTTTATGTTGGTATACCGGCATAACAACTAAAGAGGTTACAACTTGTCCAGAACCAGGCCGCACGTCTGATCTACCATCAGCCCAAACACCAACATGTTCGCCCTTCGTTAAGATCCCTCCACTGGCTCCCTGTCTCTGAGCGTTGCAAGTTCAAACTGGGTTGCATCATTTTTAAGTCCCTTACTGGTATAGGTCCTTCGTTTATCTCTTCACTACTGCACTCATACGTTCCTTCCCGCAATCTCCGCTCCTCCCATTTGGCCTTACTTCAGGTCCCAACCTTTAAACGCAAAAAACAGGGAGGACTGAGGTTCTCATTTCTGGCCCCGTCTTTCTGGAACGCCCTCCCTCTAGGTCTAAGATTAGCCTCTCCCCTCACTCATTTTAGGTCCCTCCTTAAAACCCACCTGTTTTGTAATGCCTATAATTAACGCTTCTTGCCCCACAGACTGTTTGTTTTCCTTATGCTTTAGCGCCAAGAAACCGCTGGGTGTTAGTTGCGCTTTATAAGTTCCTTTTACATTACATTACATTACAGGGTGACCACCGCGGAGACGAGGATAGGAGAAGCGGAAGACTCCCTCAGCACGCTGCGGAAGGACATGGCGGAGCTTCAGGCGTCACATCGGCAACTGCTCTGGAAAGTGGATGACGCGGAAAACAGAGCGCGACGCAATAACCTCCGCTTTGTGGGATTCAGAGAAGGCATTGAGGGGGCGGACTGTTCGACCTTTCTGCACTCCTGGTTGAGGAAGACCTTCCCACAGGCGCAATTCTCGAACTGTTTCATCATAGAGAGAGCACATCGCGCGCTGTTGGCGAAACCACCGGAGGGAGCGAGGCCGAGACCGGTTATCGCACGATTCCTGAACTTTGCAGACAGAGATCTAATACTACGGGAGGCCAGACAGCTGGGAGAGATACGGCTAGAAAACACAAACATAATGATCTTCCCAGATGACAGCCAGGAGGTTCAGAAACAGCGACGATCCTTCGACACGGTTAAAGCAAAACTGAGACACTTATACATGACGTACATGTTGCTGTTCCCGGCAAAGTTGAAGGTGATGTTCGAGGGCAAGTCACATTTCTTCAACAGACCGGAAGAAGCCTGGCAGTGGCTTGAGGAACGTCCTATACTTCGAGGGGCAGCAGATGAAGGCCGCCGGATAAGGGAAGAGATGGCAGCCGCGAGCCTTAGGAGTAGCTCCCCTAAAACTCAAAGACTCAAAAAGCCATGAACAAAGCGGCGTACGCAGACCACACCATACCCAGGACCCAACATCTTGGGACGAAGAAGACGGAATTCGGCTTCCTCGGCCGGGAATGCTACGACGGCGCCGGGATCTAGATTCAGCTGCCTGGCCAATCACAAGACATCGGAGGAGGACTACGACACGGAGGGCCAGCAGTCGGGTGCGGAGGAGGCAGAACGACACTCATTACATCCACTAGAGACTGCAATCCGGAAGCTTGAATAAGAAACGCCCGGCCAGATGGAAGATTTGGGCAATGAGACGCAGGACTCGCACTCATAAGGGGAGCTGGGACTGGCACCAGAGAAAGCAGCTCATCGTTGTGGGGGCACGCAAGTTACATATCCCCCCTTATTTTTCTATTTTTTATACCTTTAATGTGTAACTTATTTCTATGCTATGTTTGTTCACTTGTTGGGTTGATCGAGGGAGGGTGGGAAGCTCAACGGTTACGCAAATTCCTCCTTTAGGTTAAGTGGGGGGGGGGGAACACAGGGGAGGGCGACAGGCCTACTCCGCCAGCAGTCTTAGTCCTGCGGAAGCTGAGACTGAAGGGGGGTGGGATGGGGGAGGTGGGCAGTTATGGACGTTTCGAGTTAAGCGGGGGTGGGACGGGAGCCAAGTTGGGGGATGGGCAGGGAAGAGGGAGGGGGGTGTTGGGACCGAGAGGGGGGGGACAATCAAGTTACAGTGGCCGCACATTTCAGTACTCCAGACGACACCTTCACACACGGGAAACCGACTATACAATGCAACATATACTCCTGAATGGCGGGTGACCAGTTAGGACAATGTCGGGGCCAACGGGGATTCACTGTCCTGACATGGAATGTTAACGGGCTTGGCAGTAAGATTAACAGGGGGCTGGTCCACTCATACATTAAGAGGCTACACCCTGACATAACAGTGCTGCAGGAAACCCATCTTAAAGGGACTAACTGTGCCTTTTTGGCCAGGGGTCAGTACAAGGTCTTGGCACATGCAGGATACACCACGGACTCGAGAGGGGTGGCTATCATTATTAGAAAGTCCACGCCTTTCTGTATAGCCCAAACATGGACAGACCCACAGGGGACATACGTAGGAGTTAGGGGGACCTGGAACAGACACATGTATACGATACTTTCAGTGTATGCCCCTCCAAAATTGCAGGCTAATACGCTCAAGAAAGTGGCGGAGATCCTCTTAGCCACAGCCGACACCACACAAGTCGTCGGGGGAGACTTCAATGACGTGATGGACGTAGGGTTGGATCGGACGGGGCTGACATCCAGAGACCAGACCCGGACCCCCCTGTCCTAAATGATTGACAATGTAGGACTCACGGACGTTTGGAGATGGTTACACCCCGATCAGAAGACCTACTCAAAGCAGGCTGGCGGAGGAAAGGAGGAAGATTCACGCAGAAACAACTGCGTTAGAGGTGACCATTCTAGAAATGGAAAGGGACTATCAGGCTTCAAAAGATGATGCGACACTTAGGAGATTGACAGACCTGCAGCAGCAGTATAGAGAACTAGTGACGGGAGAGGCCAAAACCCAGGCCTTGGCCACCCTGCACCGCCTCTATGATGTGGGGGATAAGTCAGGCAAACTGTTGGCATGGCTCAGTAAAAAGGAGCGCGCAGCCAGATGGGTAGAGCAGCTCAGGGACTCGGCGGGATTGCTCGTTAGGTCCGACGCTCAGATAGCGGAGGCATTTGCTGATCACTACGAATGTTTCTACAGGGCCAGGGACCTGGGGACAGGCGATGAGGCCTTACAATACTTGGAACAAATAGACTTACCGACCCTGACTTCTGAGGCGCAAGAAACCTTGGAGACGGACATCACTCTAGAGGACATATGGGAAGCCCTGGCCAGGCTGAGACCGAGTAAAACCCCGGGCCCGAACGGGTTCCCGGCGGAATTTTTCAAGCGCACGGCGGACCTCCTGACGCGCCATCTGAAGGGACTTTTTGATGGGGCTTTACGGGATGGGAGACTCCCCCCAGACCTGTGCAGGGCGACGATAATCCCAATACATAAAGAGGGGAGATCGCAGGTAGATTGTGCATCATATCGCCCCATCTCCCTCTTAAATACAGAGGCGAAACTCTTGGCAACGATACTGGTACTACGGCTACGCTCGGTGATACCGGACCTAGTACATCTAGATCAAACGGGTTTCCTGCCGGAGAGAGCCACTAGGTTAAATCTCCGCCGTACCCACAACTGGCTACAGGAGGTGCAGGGAAGGGAGGACCCTCACTGGTTCTTATCCCTTGATGCTGAGAAGGCCTTTGATGCGGTTCATTGGCCGTTTCTTGAGGGTGTCTTGCAAAAATTTGGGTTTGGCCCCAAATACCGTCAGTGGGTTCAGCTGCTCTACACTGAGCCTAAAGCCAGAGTAAGAGTGAATGGAGTGGTGTCGCGAGAGTTCCAGGTTCAGAGGGGGACCCGGCAGGGTTGCCCGTTATCTCCCCTCCTCTTTGCGCTGACAATAGAAGTGCTAGCCGCTCGGATATGCCAAAATGTATCCATTCGGGGGTTCAGGCGGGGAGAGACGGATTCCGTAGAAGAAAAAATTTCGTTGTACGCGGATAACATCCTTTTGTACATCACGCACCCAGAAACAACCATACCGGAATTGTTTCTGGAATTAGAGCAGTATGGAATGCGAGCGGGCTACCAGATTAACTGGCACAAGTCGGTTCTCTACGACCCTAAGGGGCAGGGGACCTGGCCGGATCTCCCGGGTTGATTGTTGACGACCGTAGAGGGCTTCAAATACCTTGGAGTGTATGTCACCCTAGACCGACAGCTGTCATATCGACAGAATCTGTAACGCATCCTAGTGAACTTTACAGCGGACACGACCCGCTGGAGGCAGCTCCCGCTCACACTCTTGGGTCGGGCAGCGATGTTCAAAATGATCACATTACCCAAGTTTTTATACGCCCTGCAGAATGAATATTACCCACTCCCCTCAAGAGTGATCGCTACGATACCTGCTGAGCTGCGATCTTTCCTCTGGCTGGGTAAACAACCCAGAGTGGCGCTGAACACCCTCCAGAGGCATCAGTACAGTGGAGGGATTTCACTCCCGAACCTGGAAGCCTACTACTGGGCGGAACACTTAGCTCCGATTAATGACTGGATACACGCACAGGCAGATCATCCCACGTACGCCCTTGAAAGATGCAGGATGTCATCAAGGCAGTTGATGTACTATTTATACGGGGGCTCCTGGCGGAGGCAGATGCTTCCGGCTACAGGAATCACTTTGCAACTCTGGAAGAAGGCGATGACTCGCACTGGGTGGGGGATGACACCCACAAGACAGACGCCCATATGGCATTGTACATGGCTGACAGAACTGAACAAACTAAAGGGCTTCCAGAGGTGGGATGATATAGGTATCTCCACCATGGGAGACATAGTGGCCAAGGGGAAACTAAAATCATTCATGGCCCTGAGGTCTGAATTTGGGCTGCATCGTACACAGTTCCTCAAATACGCGCAGCTGAGACATGCTTGGCGGGCCCAAAACATCCAGGCAGACGAACTCGCGGAGTACGCACCTTTAGAGGGACGCCTCCTACAGGAGCGCATTCAGGGAAAAGCAGTCTCATACACGTATAAGTCGTTGACAAATAACATGCTGGGGGATCTGGCCACGCTTAGACGGAAGTGGGATGCGGAGGTGGGAGACATGGAGGATATCGACTGGGACATTGTGCTGATGCATCCCAGAGATGTGGCAATTAAATCCAGGCTGCGCCTCATTCAATTTAATGTGCTACACAGAACCTACTACGATAGGGTGCGGCTCCACAAAATGGGGAGGGCGGAAAGCACGTCGTGCCTTAGATGCAGTAATATGGAAGGGGACTTCTTCCACATCTTATGGACATGTTGCAAGATACAGGATTACTGGGGTAAGGTTTTCAGGGAGTTGAGTGAGGTGCTGGAGACCCCACAACCATAGCCTAGATTGGCCCTCTTAGGCATGACTAACGACGTGGATGTAGCGCGCCCCCAATTGATTTTTCTGGTACTGGCGCTAGTGGTAGCCAAAAGAGATATAGCAAAGTACTGGGGCGCACCGCAACCACCGGCGTTGGATGAGTGGAGGAGAGGTTTAGACCTATATATGGCCACTGAGCGGGTCACTTACAAAGCAAGGGGATGCCCGAAGAAGTTCCGTAAGGTCTGGGGAAAATGGAGACACTACCATGGCTTAGATGGGGGGCTGTGAGAGACACTTGAACGATGGTCAATTAAATGTATGTACGAGTTCATCTTGGGGACTCCTGTGCCGGAATAGTATGGACAATTGCAACACGGTACTTTGGCCACTGGGTCGGATCGAAATGAAATATTTAACGGCTGTAATGTGAGGAGGGTGGTGGGTGCGGGATGTGGAGGTGCGAAATACTGATTACATGATTGCATTGTTAAGTGATGATAAAATGCCAATAAAAATGTTATTAAAAAAAAATCTTATCTCCAAATCTATTAAACTTATACTTTGAACCATTATGAGTGATTTTTTAGTAAAACTATGGGATTCTTTTTCTTAGTATGCTGATGATACCTAGATCTACCTGAAGATGTCCTCCCTGAACAACATTCAACTGCTCTCCAATACTTTGACCAGAATCTAAAGGTGGACGGCAAGCCACCATCTTAAACATAATGAACTAAAACAGAATTTGCAATAATCACACCAATGAATTCAAACTTTCCTATGCAGGAAAGGATGAAAGCCTTTCCTGCCCTGGATTACAAATCAGCTATCATAAAGAATACTAAATCCCTAGGTTGTTTCTTAAACAGTTGCTTACCCTTCAGAGGCAAATAGCTGCTAAGGCCAAGAGTGACTGCATCCATCTCAGGCTATTTCGAGGCATCAGTCGTTCATTCCAGAGCAGGACCTATGTATGTTGTACACGAGCTAGTTCTTTTCAGACTTTGCTATGGGGAACTTGCTGCTCTCCAGGCTCCCACAATTTTATCTGGCACCCCTCAGAGCAGTGCATCAAGCAACAACTCTCTTTGTTACCGGCCACAAAAAATGTGTAATCACATCACTCCTGTCCTGCTAACTCTTCAATGGCTACCCACTGAAACTAAAGTTCCATTTAATGGTGTATGCACCACTCACAAAGCCCGTCATGCCTCTTCTCGCTGCTACCTGGCCGATAAACTGAAGAATTCAAAATTTGCAAACATTCGTGACAAGAATTTTCAATTCTATTAAGGACAAGGAGGCGAGGATTATGCTTAGTCTCATTTCTTTATTAGAAATGCCCAGCAGCCATAGAAAAACCAGATAAAACCACAATACCCATAAACACCTGGGTAACAACCATAGAGTCTGCACTATATAAGGCCGTGTAGATAGTCCCACTTCCTCTTTCTTTGGTGAGAATTGTTAACGGAAAATCATAAAGGGAACATGGAAAGTCAAGTAAGGAACATCATATCCAATCCAGGACAACGAAGGAGAGTCCAGAAATGCAACGGCAGAAGAAGGCAGGAAACACAATCCTCAAAGGAGAAGGCAGGAAAACCCAGGATGCAACGAAGAGTCGTCACTTGGGATCAGATCCTGAAAAGAGACACAGAGCCGTAATACACATTCCGTGCAATCATGAACATATAAAGAAGGGTGGGTAGAGAAAGAAGATCAATGCATCATATCAACAGCAAGGAAAATCTTGAACATGCATACAGTAACAATAATGTATACAACAATGGGTGGGATAATCCTCGCCTCCTTGTCCTTAATGGAATTGAAAATTCTTGTCACGAATGTTTGCAAATTTTGAATTCTATTTCAGGACAGGAGGCTCCGATTATGCTTGTTTAAAACTGATCCACCACTACAGAAGCAACATGATCAATAGGCTTAAAGTAAAATGGTTTTGAAAACAGAATCAGAGGACCAGTCAGCGGCCTTCATAATATCAAACAAAGTTACTCCCAAAGAGAAGGCTTTAGAAGCCATAGCCCCCCGTGCAGAATGAGCTCCAAACACAGACACATCAATCCCAGCTTCCGCCATGAGCCACCGTACCCACCTAGCCAACGTAGCCAGGGTAACGGGGTGAAAGGGCTTCTGCAACGCAATCAATAATTGACCCTGCATATCAGAACGAAAAGAAGAAGTACTTACTTCGCAATCTTTGAGGCATTGAACGACACACAGATTAGGACGTGCAGGGAAAGATGGATAAGAAATAACCGCAGTATTGGTCTTGGTACGTCTAGAGAGACGAAACGTGACGCCCTCAGGAGTAAAACTGCGCCCGGCGAGATCTAAAGCCCGGACATCCGACACCCGCTTGCAGGAGACCAGACACAACAACATAGTGAGTTTGGCCGACAACTGTTTCCGAGACAGCAAAGAATTGACCAGCCAAGCCTCCAGAAAACGCAAAACAATAGACACGTCCCATAAGGAAACATATTTTGGACATGGAGGATTTGCAAGGCGGATACCCGTGAGCAATTTAACAACTAAAGGATGTTCCCCTGCCGGTTTACCGTCCAAATGGAGGTGACCCGCAGAAATAGCCGAACGGAAGTTGTTCACCGTGCGATATGCTAAACCAGAGGAAGCCAGCGAGGCCAAAAAATTGACCATCACAGAAACATCAGCCGATGTTGGATCAACTTGCCGTTGAGCACACCAGTCACACCGACGCTTCCAAGAGCCTCTGTAGAGTTTGTGGGTACCAGGAGACCAGGCGTCATTGATGAATCTGGAAGCGTCCGCAGAAAGGCCTGGGACCGACCAGCGTTCCCCGAAATCCGCCACGCCAGAAGAAGGAGAGAGCCTGATTGAATCAGGGGATGCGGATTCTGAAGCGGATCTAGCAGGAGATTCCACCTCCGGGGAAGAAGGAACGGCACCGCACAAGCCATTTCCAGGAGAACCAGGAACCACGCTTGAGCTCTCCATAGAGGAGCAATCAAAATCAACTCCGTCTGGTAACGCTTCGTGTAAGCCAGAACCCTGGGAATCATCATGAACGGGGGAAAGGCATAACACAGTGCAGTCGGCCACAGTTGGAGAAAAGCATCCGTGGCCAGGGCATCCGGATCCGGCCTCCAACTGAAGAACTGTGGGAGTTGGGTGTTGAGGCGGGACGCAAATAGGTCGATTTGACATGGGCCCCAGGACCGAAGGAGATGACGGAACACACGAGGGTGAAGCCGCCTATCGCTGAAATCCCTCAGGTACCTCGAGTTCCAATCTGCAACGAGGTTGTTGCACCACGGAAGGTATTCTGCAATAACCGTGATCTTGTGGTGCAGACAATAATGCCAAAAATCTTTGGCAATTTCCGCCAGTAACCTCGACCGAGTTCCCCCCAGTTTGTTGATGTAACGGACTGCCGATACGTTGTCCATGCGGAGAAGAATACAGCAGTTGGACTGAAGGGGAGAGAGGCAACGAATCGTGAAGGATCCCGCCAATAGCTCCAAACAGTTGATGTGGAGGGAGAGCTCTTGGGGAGACCACCGACCCCCCGTCGAGACCGGACCGCACCGGGCTCCCCAGCCCCAACGGCTGGCATCCGACTCGATCACCCCTTCCGGCGTGGACCCGAACAGGGCTCGACCATTCCAAGCCTCCATATGATCCAGCCATCACTGCATCTCTGACCTCGCGTCCTCCGAGAGAGGAATTTGATACGAATACCTGAGGCCGTTCTGGAGATGCCGAATCTTCAGGCGCTGCAACGCTCTGTAATGCAGCGGGCCGGGAAGATCGCCTGAAGGGAAGAAGCTAAGAGACCGACAACTCGTGCTAACGATCTCAACGACACAGTCGGTTTCGAAATAACGGAAGTCAATTCCCTTTTGATATACCGAATCTTCTGATTGGGTAAAAGAAGCTGACACGTGAGAGAGTTGACCTTGAAACCCAAGAAGTCGATCACCTGAGTTGGACGCAACACAGACTTCTGAGCATTCACCAGAAAACCGAGAGATTGCAAGAGCTCGATGGTCCACTTCAGATGAGACATCAGTCGGACTGGACAATCCGCCAGAAGGAGGATGTCGTCCAAATAAATGATCAACCGAACTCCTCGACTGCGAAGAGACTCCACGACCGGACGCAATAGCTTCGTGAATCACCAAGGTGCTGACGAGAGGCCGAAGGGGAGAACTTGGTACTCGTACCAAGTCCCCAGCCAGTGAAACTGGAGGAAGCGGCGATGCGGACGGAAGATCGGAACGGACAAGTAAGCGTCCTTGAGGTCCAGGCGAACCATCCAATCCTTCTCGCGCAGAAGGTCCCACAACAGATGGATTCCCTCCATCTTGACGTGACGGTAGACCACTCCCCCATTGAACTCCTTCAGATTGAGAACTAACCTCGATCCCCCTCCCTTCTTCTCCACAAGGAAGACCGTGCTGACGTACCCCAGTGGATGACGCACGGTTGGAATAATCGCCCCTTTTAAGAGAAGCGACTTGAGTTCCTCTGTGATGAACTCCTGATCTCTTTGGGAAAAACAAAGCGGAGATGGAGGATGGGTTTGACACAGGGACTGATAAAACTCTAGTTTGTATCCCTGGACCGTCTCCAGCACCCATGCATCGCTGGAGATCAAGCGCCAATTGTCTTGGAAAAAACGTATCCTTCCCCCCAGAACAACACTGCATGCAGGAATCAGGCTCACCTGAAGTTCCAGAATCTTGATATCCTCCGGATTGACCACCGGAACGTCCCTTCTTGTACTGTCCACGACCCTTTCTGGAGGGATAGAAGTTGGATCTCTGGGAGTTGTTGTAATCTTGATGACCTCCTCTATGGGATTGATACCCTCTTTGAGAGGGCTGTTGTTGCTGACCACGGCCGGACGAGCGTCCCCTGTTACGTCCAGCCTTGCTAAAAACCGGACGAAAAGCTCTTCGGAGTGATGCCTGGGCCTTGTCCAAGCCACTGAAGGTACTGACAAACGGAGTCAGTTCCTTCAAAAAAGGCTGACCAAAAAGTAAACCCTGAGCAGCAGGACCAGACTCCGAGGTGGAAAGCTCTGCCAATTTCGGATCGAGTTTCAGAAGTATGGACCTGCACCTCTCACTGGAGAGAGCGCAATTAGCGTTGCCAAGCTGGCAAATTGCTCTCTGAGGCCACTCGATGAGCTCATCAGGATCCACCATTGCCGACGATTCTTTAGCCATGAAGCCAATATCCAAAATTTTAGTCAGGGGGCCTAGCATATCAAGGACCTTGTCCTGGCACGAACGGTCCAGACCTTTTTTCGAATCTTTAGCAAACTTGCGAAGGTATGTTACCATGGTGGGATCCACCTCCGGCGTGTCCGCCAAGTTGTCAGCCAGATCGGGTCGAGGGCACTCCGAACGGAGACGTGCACGGACCTCCTTTTCAAAAGGCCGACGGATGTGCTGCTGCACATATTCCGCCACCGCCGGGGACGGAAGCCAAGCGGTCGAATTGGGGTGAATAAGGTCTGTGGGATCAAATGTGAGTACAGGAGGATGCGTGGGGGCATCCACAAAATGCTCCTTACATTTCCTCTTCTTGGGAGGAGGGGGGACGTGATCCGAGGAAGAAGAGGACAAATGGTCATCACTGTCAGGGTCAACGGGCACAGACTTCGATTTGGCAGTAGCCAAAGATTTCGCCAACCACTGAAAGTCCGAGGCATGGGGATTACCTGGGGATGTGGAAGACTTTCGCGAAGCTGGAACCCAACCCTGCTGTTGAGCATACTGCATCAAATGTCTCTTCAGAGGAGTGATGGCACGAACCAGTGCCTTATTCATGGAGTGCTGCAAACCCCTATCAAGAGCCTCCACCAAATCCTGCTCGAGAGACTCAGAGGGCTCCTCCTCATAATCTGCGTCATACTCATAATAGAATTCACTCATTGTACACCAGCAGTGTGAATATGCCCACAAGATAACGGAAATTGGAATTGCCGAAGGCAAACGTCAGGGGGAGTGACAAAAACCCCACAGCAAGCCAAGGAAAGCAGTAAACTGCCCCAAAAAACAAATTCAAAAGGTGGAGGGAGGGCTTGCCGCGTCACAAAAATGCACTCTAGGCAGAGCCTATGCTGAAGTATACAGCCGGCAGCCTTTTCCAGCAACCAGCGTCAATTGGGGGTTAATTGGGAGGCTGTGGGCGTGTGACTCGCATAGGACGTCCTTCGTAGAAGCTCCAGTGAATTCTACACACAGAGCGCCGGAAAACACTACCGCACATGCGCGGAAACCGGCTGCCTGCCCAACCGCAGAGAGGAGCTCACGCAGGCAGCGCGAGCCCTATCCAACCCCCTACTCCCACTCCACAGGAAGCGGACACGGGCACAATGCGCCCGGCCCAAAGGGGAGGTGGCACACGCTCCCAACTGCACAAGCGCCGCAAATGGAAAGAAAGACGGAGGGCGGCGGAAAGCGCGAGCGAACGCGGAATGCAGCACAAATACAAAGCGCTAGTAAAGCGTAAGCAATCAGCAAATATAAACACAGCAAATACAAGTAAGTAAGAGATAAGCACTTAACTGGCTGCGGAGCAGCAAAGAAAGAGGAAGTGGGACTATCTACACGGCCTTATATAGTGCAGACTCTATGGTTGTTACCCAGGTGTTTATGGGTATTGTGGTTTTATCTGGTTTTTCTATGGCTGCTGGGCATTTCTAATAAAGAAATTAGACTAAGCATAATCGGAGCCTCCTGTCCTGAAATAGAATTCTGGTTGACAATGACAATTGCGTAACGCATAATGAATCCTGTCTACTGAAGCCTCCGACAATCAAGCAAAAAAACTCTGCGCATATCTGCCAATTCTCTTCCACCAGCTATTCGCACGACATCATCGTCTGGTCACATTTAAAAATTACACAAAAATCGTCCTGGTTCAAAAGCACTTTAGCAAAAAAAACATGAATGCTTCATCTAATGCCCATGATTCTCAGACAAATTATTATTATTATTTTATGCTTGTTATTCGTTACTTAATCCCGTTTCTGCTGTAGAACGGGTTAAAGCTTTTGGACCATCATGTATGTGCTGTATAAAACTGACAAAAATAAACTAGATGAGTTAACGCACAGAATTGGGAAACTTAAGAGCTCTGCGTCCATATGGTACTTTCCAAATTGACATTTACTCATTCATGAAACCTATCGTGTAGAACTGCTCTACCCTGAAGCATTAATACTCGCCTCTATGTTCTTCAGAGAACCTATAATTATTTATCCTTTCTCTAGTTGCCTCAAGCTGTGTCAATCATTCAAGCTCATGCATTCCACTTTCTCTTCCGAGTCAGTCCTTCTTCTAAATCTTGATTGAATTGTGCACCGAATTTCGGAAGCCCACGTGGGCAAGCTTCGTTTTGCAACTAGGACTCCCGAACTTGCTGGTCCAGCGTCCCCGCCCTTCAAAGCAGCTAGAGTTGTGATTGCCCGAGCAGAGCTCGAGCTCGCTTCCCATTGGCAGGTCGAACCCTCAGCTCCCGCAGCAGCTTGTGTGAGGCGGGTGTTGCCTTTCCATCCTTCCCTGCTCCGGCCCTTGCACGCCCCGCTCCTGCCATGGAGACCCTGATCCGGGACGGCTGGTTTCGGGAGGCCAGCATCCTGTGGCCGGGGCAGGCGTTGGCCCTGGAGGTGGAGGAGGTCCTCTACCAGCGGAGGTCCGCCTATCAAGATATCCTGCTCTTCAGGAGGTGAGCTGCGCATGCGCCACCTTGGGTACACACTGCAGATTGGCAACCACAATATTGCCAGCGTATTAGAAGCTTCAAACATGCTAATTACTACGGAACCACAGCGGATATTGTATTTGATTGCAGTTGCATTTACATAGCGCTTCGCGTCCTTGACGATGCACTGAAGCGCTCTCGGCAGACGTGTAGGCAGGTTGCGCTCTACATCATACCATACTATTGTATCATAGTATAGTCTTTAGTCTTCGTATAAAGTGCAACCGTGTTACCGACCTACTGCAGTACAGACTATGGAGCACAGAATTTATTGAAACCAACCTATATACCCCCGTATTGTGAACTCTTACCTAGTAGTTGCCAACACTGCGACCAGGACGTGCACGGATAGTACAGAGGGTGCTGTGCACGTAGAGGTTCCCGCATGCGAGATCTTAGGTGTAGAATGTCACAATAAGACTAATGTTAAGTGTTGTACAGGCCCGCTATTAACCATAGTTGAGAGAGACTATGGGGCTTATTTACAAGCCCCTTGCGCTCATTTTCCCTATGTTAAAAATCACGCAAAAGTGGCGCAATGGGCTTGTAAATAAGCCCTTATGTCACATCGTAGCTGGCCAGGTAGCACGCAGGGCGATATCCTAGTGTTGCCCCCTGCTAGGATGGTGGCTGAGCACATGGGGCCACCCTAGGTGGAAAGGGCTGTTCACCCCTCTGTTTTATTGCCCTGGGCGCCAGGAAGGGAGGAGTAAGGCCAGGGAGGCTTCTAAGGGATCATCTGGCAGGGCTGGACCTCAAACAGTGTCGCTGTTGTTTATTATATCGCGTGCATTGTATTATGATTGTAATTGGCAAGGATCCTCATAGCCTCAAAGGGTCAAGGGTAAGTAATCATGCTATCAGCACTGACAGTAGTCATAGAGTAGAGCATCAGTCAGTTTCGCCTTAGTATGTGCAACTGTAGAACTGACTGAGATCTTGAAACAGGCTCCAACCATGATGCAAACCATGGCCTTGGCATGTGCTGCCTCGCTGCGGAGTTGAGATTGTGCTGTACACAAGTGGAGGCTATTAAGAACAGGGCAGGCCCCAGGCCTCGAAAAATCATATCATTTTTACTACACCTCCAGGTCAAGTGAATTAAATAATCTACTCGACCTTATTGTAATGCTCTTGACCCATAAACTGGTTTCAAATGCTGTGATCGTGGGTAAATATTTTAATTAATTGAGCAGCCATTTCCTTAATTATCACATGAGAGTACATTCAAATATGTAATTTCAGCATGTCCGCTGTAAAAAAACCGCATTTATTTTATTTAATAGACTAAGCTTTTGCTCCATATGTAAAATACATCTAACCACATATAGGATAAATATGACCCCTGACTTGCCTCTTAGTTCAAAAACAGAAGTGTAACAAGGGCGGGGGCAGGAATGTTTCTCATATCATGTTTAAAAACAATCACTTTTAATAAATACATAACTAAAGCATGAAGTGGTAGCACACTGCCATCAGCAGATTTTACATTGAAATGGATACACAATTTCCCACTGACATGCGCTTTTACTGATAAAACTATATATAGTGTACTAACGTTTTGCAAATATGTGTCATTTGCACATCACCAAGGAAAGTTTTCCGATTTGTTTTGCTCCTGTTTAACTCTTTGCATCACACTTCTTAATTACAAAACAAATATGCTTACATAATTCCTGATATATTTTGAAATATTTGTAATATTCATTTACATGCCATTTATTTAAATGCTAAGTGTTAAAGAAAAAAAATCTGACCTCTTTAAACAGCTCAATTGACAATATTTTCCAACTGTAGTAAGAGAGAAAAATAAACTCCGTTTTCCAAGCTGCAATTAGTAAAAAGACAAACTGATGTTTGACCTCTTTCCTTGCACAAACAGCAAATGTCAAGATAAAAACTAGATTTAATGGCATCTTTTTTGCCCATTCACTTCCCGAATGAACAGAGCACCTGTTCCTTTCCAGCTTAAGTTCACTCAAATGGGACTAGCAGGTGCTAAAAATAGCTCGACCTGTTAACGTTTCACTCGCAATTGCGAGTGGGCAAGCACATTTTTCGAGGCCTGAGCCTCCAAACTGCCTGGAACTACGAACATACAGACACATAAACAACAGAGATTCCAAGTGGATCAGTGTACAACAATTACCTATTTTTAAATTAAACAATGATAGAATTGATCATGTGCGTTATTGACAGAAAAAAGAAAGCAAAGGCTGGAACCACGCATTCAGTATACAATGTTGCATGTATTAGCCGTATGCTTCAAAATAGGTGCTCTCTGCTTAGTTGATCACACAGTGAATAAAACGAAAATAGTGTAGAAGTATGTTTAATCCAGATAACCGTTGAACTATATAGTGAGTAATGGTAGTCTGGGCAGTTCTGGGGTCGAAAGGTGTGAACAGTTCATAAATGTTATGTTCACATTGCCATGGTCGTGGACGCCGACTTGCTCGCATCTTCAGTCCCCAGATACGGTGCCACTACTGAGGTTGTCCCCTCCTATTTTTCAGAGATCCTTTAACCTTGTGAGGGCCCTGGAATATAAGCCTTCTTTAACTTTTGAATCTCTCTGTATGCATAGCCAATTGAATTCCTTGATCACTTTTTACAAGTGTTGCTCTTGTATCATAGATATGTTGGTCCTGATGATGACCCCCAAATGATAGTGTTGAAACGCCATCACTGACCATGCTAATGTGAGCATAATATTTATGGACTGTGCTAGATTTTTGATTGCGTGATCAAAGGTGAAGTTTGCTTACCATTGGTAGATCTGACACTCGGGACCTGCAACCGCTGCTATTAGGCAGGCCCTCGTTATCTAGCTATTCAGGGGCTAGGTTTCACGCTAATTTAAAATGTATTGTTACCTACCGAAGCACATGGTTAACCTTTAGGTCTTTGTGAATGCATGCTACAACAGAAAGCAGGTGAGTAAAGTAACAACTTGCAAAACAACCGAGGTTATTACTACTGCACCTTGTCCACAAACCAGGCTCCAAGAGATCTCAGGGTGCTGTACGTGCTGTAGGAGAGACCCTGTTAGGAAATGTTTTGCTAAAGACTGAACAATAAATATAAGCAGGTGGTCTAGACTGTTGAGGTGATTCCTAACATGACTTTTTTGTTGTTATAGTTGTTTGACCTGTCAACACTATTTACCAAGGATGCAATGTCTGTACTATGGTTGCAGCCCCACACTGTGTATTTCAATAGTTGGCAGAAAAGGACTACAAGATAGTGGGGAATTTATACTAATTAGCAGTCAACAGGCATAATATACCCCTCCCACGACAATTGTCAATCACAGGATTATTGTGGTATCATGTTGCGAGGAAGGTGTTGCTAGTGCTGCAGTTCTTCTATAACATGCTTCCTGATACTTCCAAGTACATCTTGAGCAGTGAGTCTTCCAGCTGTGAAACTGTGGAAGTTCGCTGAGTCCTTGATATACAGTGAGAACAAGTAATTTTATTATGATAGGATCTTCTAGTGGAGACCCAACATGAACTCGATTTCCTGTTACTCGGGGATCTCATTTTAGGTTGTTGCTATACTGAGATTTCATTTGCGGGATTAAGCAGCAACCTAATCATTATCAGATGTTATACGATACAGGGGCCAAACAGATGGTTGGATTTTTGTAACCCAAAATTATACAACCTTGACTTTACTACTTGACATATGCAAAGACAAGATTTATGGGAGCTTTAGTATTAGCCTTGAAAAATCACTTCTTTCACAAAACTCATATCTCCTGTATACAGCTTTGATAAAGGGAGCAGTTGCACAACTTGTGCTATGAACCTAACAGAAGCTATGCATCTCCTGTCCCAGAGGATGGACTGTTTATTGAAAGGTAGGTAATATAAATACTAAAATAGAGGTGACGGTCCTTCTCTGTGGAATGCATATGGGGCCCCATTTATTTTCGATTGATTATATACATTCTGCTCGCAAGGAGTCAGGGCGAGTATTTGGTACTTTCATAGAGAATTATGGCCACTCTTTTCACCATTTGCAGGATGGCAACTCGATCAGTGTAGTTGTCATATCTCGTTGTAGGGTGTTTGAGGGTGAATGTTGGGAGAACAGACCTTTCAAGCATTCGGTGTTGAGTACCTCTCAAACAATTGTACAGAAACGTGGGTTAGGGGTAATTTTTTTTAGCCTCGGGGTCAAGGGGTTTGGGGAGGAAGTGGATAAATCAAGTTGAAATGTATAATATATCTGATAATGACAGCAAAGTGTAAAAAATATTCTTCGTGATATTGTCAGTAGATTGAAATGGGGAATTTGATTTTCTGCAATTGTATTTCATCAGCCATGTGTTGGAACCAATGCTTTTTGGTTTTGGATAAGATTGTTCTACAAAAATCCTTTGCCAAGGTGATGGCGTATGCTGTACTATCACAAACCTTTAAGGTGAGGAGGCGAGCGAGGCTGGAACGTTCTCGGTTTCCTGTTATTCACTTTATCCCTTGAGTCCCGGGCAGGTTGGACCAGACGTCATTTTTTTATACAGAGATTTTGTTGGTGCAGTGGGTTGAATATAGAATGTCACGCTTTGTGAATGACATCCTCCACTTTGTAGTAGATCAAATGAACAACATACCCAGATACCGATAACCTGTATTTATAGAGAATATGGTAGGCACTTCGGTTCTCATGAGGTACTGGGTTTTTAAGAACCGGCACAGAACCGGTAACCCAGCGGTGCCAGGGGATCAACACACCAGAGACCTCGGGTTCTCCTGAGTCAGACCTACAGAAACTTCAGAGTCTTCCAGGTGAAGTCAAAGTTTAGTTTATTGGCTGCAACCAAGGTGACAGGGTCCTAGAAGTACAATACCAGTATATTCAGGAGACTGCACACTTTCACAAAGTTAGGCTTCTCTTCTTATACACAATATTCACCCTTTGGCAAAACATTCCTTGGGTTCGTGGTATTTCATTTATGGTTACTGATTACAGAAGAAAAGCGGAGTCATGATGACATGTACATATTTCACGTCGTGCTGCCCATAACAAATCATCCGGCAAGGCCCAACATTTCATCAGATATCGCTGGACCCCTAATAAAAATGGTCACCTCCCCACCATAAAATAAGTGAGGAAAAGGAGTGGAGAAAGATGTGAGCGAGATATGGCAGGTGTGCGTGCTGAAATGGTTTTATGGCTGGTTGGGCCTAGATGCTATCTTGCTCGGCCACTGGGAGGGAACTGACCTAACGAGCTCGGCCTGGGGCAATGGTTCTAACTTGTACTGGGGTCAGGAAGAAGTCGATTAAGGAGTATGTGTCCTTGTGGAATCAAATTCGACTGGATTAAGGCCTATGTAGAGGGCAACATGCAGCTAAGGGTTTAGAAGGCAAATGACGATTTCGAGGTGAAATCGTCACTCGAATATGCCGAAAATACATGTACTTGATGTACTCGTCATTATCGGTCTTTTGATACCAAATTCGTCCTATTTCGACGAAGTTTTTATTCTCGAGTCCGGTACTATTACGGATCCATATTTTTCAGTACCACAGACCCTCCTTTTGCCCTTACATAGGCAATTAATCTATCCTCATGTTAATCTGAGTCCAGATCTATATTCCTAAAGTCATTGAGATGTTGCTGCAACATCATTCTAGTGCTGAGCTCGTGTCTTGACACAGGTTTCCTTACACATGATGTAGCACAGAGGCCACATATTGCAGGAGCACACTGTATGCATAGACAGAACAGGAAAAGAATGGCTAAGACCATCCCAATGACCATCAGAATTTTCCATCCCCAGGCAGATATCAGTCCCCAGAACCATCCCATTAATGACCAATCTCCTTTGTCCACATGAATAGATTCGGAAATCTTATGTAGTTTGGAGATGGCCCCGTATACTGTTGGAGCATTATCTGGAATAAAAATGCAACAACTGGACTGGATCAATTTGCATACTCCACCCCGGTCCGCAAGTATTATATCCAAAGCGACCCGGTTCTGAAGGGTCATCAGTCGATCCGACTGGAGCTCAGCAGTCAGGTTACTAAGGGCACCAGCAGTTTCAATCACGGTGGATTCAACTACCCTTGTCAATTGCCTTATGTTTCTGCTGTTAACCATGGCTCCCCAGAACGGCAGAACGCCCATTGCAAAGTCACCAAATTCTTGACCCGCAGTGTCTTCTTTACTCAAAACACCTCGAACTATCCTTGTCCGATGGTAATCCGCCGCTGCTGTGTAGGTGGGAGGTAACAGGAATGAAACAAAACATGAGCCCGAGAAGTCAGGGGGCAACCATGTATAGGCTCTATCATGGCAGATAAAATAAGTACCCTTTGCGGCTAAAAAGGCAGGGGAAGTCTGAGATCCAAAAACATACGTTTCTGTACAGACACTCTTCCCTAGCTGAGCTCTGGGATTCCTACCAATACCTTGCAGACACAGGTGACCTTGATGGGGTACGATCCAGATAGGGGACGATCTCTTGGCTTGCTGTTTCTCACTTAATGTAGTGCCATATCCGGTCACATTCCAACCTACATATGCAAGTATCTCATCATCCGGGGTATCTTCGTAAGAAGTTACTATCTTGATCATGTCAACTATACCCTTGACTAGGGCGCTAGTCTTGAGGTTGTCTTTTACAGAACGTAGGGGTTGGATTTCTCGTGCATATATGAACATTGTCCTATATGCCCATACTGACCCATTGCGACTAAATGGCAGGACCAAATAGGGGATACCTCTATCCGTGGTGTGGGGCATGAGACCACACACCCAACAGTTGGTTGTGTTCATCACAAGTTGGTGTTGGTGTAATAGCTGAACGAAGGAGTTATTAATGAACTCTAATCTCCTACTTGATTCGTGGTCAGGCAAAGAGTGGAAAGAATGAGAGGAAACAGTAGGGGGAGGTATGGGTGATGTAGTGGGCGTAAATGTCACACGAAAAGAGACTAAACATAGCTTATCAAAAAGACCATTACGCTAAATAGCATAGAAATACACATTATTATAAAAATTTTCTTTCTCATTGTTTTCAAAAGTCTCTGCTTAAAGTTCATTTGTTTGACAGTTCTCTCCACATCAGGAAACTCCATCCTCTCTAAGGTGCTGCCCGCGGCGGTAGGTTGTTTCTGCTAAAGGATGCTTCCGTCAGTCTAGGGTGGCTCCCTTCGACCAACTGGAACCAGCAACCTATTGTTGTCAGCTGCACCCAAAAGTCTTTAATCAACCGCGACCCTAGCAGCGGAACCCGGATGGCGGTTCGAAAAAACAAAAATAAGCAAGTTACCTAGATGGGAGAATCTGCACTTTCAAAAATAGCATTTTGGGAAAAAAAACTTATTTTTTATTAGTCCACAGGTTTTTCTCTCGGATCATAAAATAAATCACTTTTACTTTAGTCTGTTTTTCTCGGTCGTAAATGGTAGCGTCTTTTCCCGGGTACTGTCTGGTCCAGGAATAGTAGTTCAGGTTCCACAGAGTTCAATTGTTCTGATGGCGGCGTAGTTTCTTGAAAAATGTTCTTACTGTCACAATCACGTTTAGCTTCTTTTACACGTTCATCAGTTGTGCGCTCTGAGTCAGTGCCTCCTGTCCGGACCCATTGGTCATGTGGCAGAGGGAAGGGTATCTTCTTACAATGGATCCCGTGGACCCAATTGGCCTTCCCCTCCACTTTAACGGTCGACCTTGTAGACAGGAGGACGAGGTGAGGTCCGGTCCATCTGGGCTGGTCGTTTCTTGTCCTCTGGAAATTCTTGACCAACACCCAGGAGCCAGGGTCAATGGAGTGACCTGGTGTCTCAGAGATCGGAGGCAAGGTGTTGTGGACCTGTTGATATAAAACACGCAATTTAGCCGTCAAGTCATACAAATAGTCAAGCAAAATGGGGTGTTGCAGCTCGCTAAACTTCGTGGGCCTAGGCACTCCCCATATGTTGGCTGGCCGACCAAAGACTATTTCATAGGGGCTGAGTTTCATTCGCGAATGCACAGTCATTCTGGTGGATAGGAGTGCTAAGGGTAGAGCGTCGGGCCATTTAAGACCCGTGCTCGCTTGGATTTTGGCCAATTTAAGTTTAAGCGTGCCATTGTAACATTCCACTAATCCAGCTGATTGGGGGTGATTTGCAGCGTGGAACTTCTGCCTAATGCCTAGCCGCTCACACACTCGTTTCATCACACAACCCACAAATTCACTTCCGTTTTCCGACCAGACCATTCTAGGCATTCCGAATCTGGGGAAGAACTCTTTCACAAGGGCTTTCGCTGTGGACAAGGCAGTATTGTCCCTTAGGGGATAGGCTTCTACCCACCTTGAGAAGGCACAAACAACCACGAGCACATATTTTAAGTTGTTGCACCTCTCCATATGTATGAAATCTAGCTGCAAAACCTCGAACGGATACGTAGGAGGTGCAAAATGACCAGCTGGAGTTGGAGTTCCCCTACCAGGATTGTGCTTCAGACATACCATGCAATTCTTGACAACATTCTCTGCACACTTGGGAATCCCTGAATTCTTCCACACTGGGGCCAACAACTCGCAAATCCCTTTCGCGCTGATATGGGCCATCCCATGAGCCATTGTAACCACTGCAGGCACATATGCATCGGGTAACAACCATCTTTGTTGCTCTGTCGATTCAATCCAACAACCATTTGCATCCATTCTTCCTGTACTTTCTTTCCACATGCTTAACTCTTTCTCCGTGGCCTCAGCTTGGATGGACTTCACACTTTCTATCGTGTCTTCACATATTCCAACATCACCAGTCCATCTTTCTGGGCTCGCAACATACATTCGGCTCATCACATTCTTTGCCGTGTCCTTAGCAGTTTCATCAGCAAATGCATTTCCACGACCAACATCATCAATCACTTTCTTGTGTGCACTACATTTTACGATCGCTATTTTCAGGGGCAACGTCAGTGATTCAAGAAGCTCATTCACCAACTGACCATGCTGAATCTTAGCTCCATGCGAAGTCAGGAACCCACGTTCTCTCCACAGTCGTCCAAAACTGTGAGCCACTCCAAAAGCATACTGACTGTCGGTATAGACAGTCACTTTCATTCCTTTTGATAACACACATGCTCTCGTTAACGCCACGAGTTCGGCGGCTTGAGCTGAACCATGTGGTATTCGCGCAGTTTCAACGATTGTGTGCAAAGTTGTGACAGCATACGCTGTAGTCACGTTACCATTTGGGAGTTTAAAGCATGAACCATCCACCCATAATGTACCATCACATTCAGCGAGAGGAGTATCGAATAGATCAACTCTCCCTTTCGTCTCTTCCTCCGTTCTGAGGAAGCAATCGTGCTGTTCTGAAGCATCCGATTCCTCAGCAATTGGTAACAATGTGGCTATGTTCAGGGTACTGCACCTTTTGATGTGCACATGGCTTGCTAGTAGCGTCAATTCATAACTGGACAGTCGAGCACTAGTTAAGTGCTGTGTCTTGGTCCTATTTAACAATGTGTCTACTGCATGCGGGACCATCACGATTAGTGTATTATTCATTACTAGACCTGCAGACTGTCGAATAGAAACAGCTGCTGCTGCTGTGGCCCTTAGACAACTTGGCAATGCTCGTGCTACCGGATCCAAAGTTGACGAAAAATAGGCGCATGGCCGTTGTCTATCTCCGTATAACTGAGTCAGCACAGACAATGCACAACCCTCCTTCTCGTGGACATATAATGTGAAAGGTTTACTGTAGTTGGGGTTACCTAACACAGGGGCCGAACATAATGCTGTGCGTAATTCGAGAAAACTCTTCTGACACTCATCAGACCAAGGAATGGGATTGGGTGTATTTGTACACGTTAGTGCCAATAAGGGTTTGGCTAATAACGAAAAATTTGGAATCCACTGTCTACAGTACGATGTAATGCCCAAGAAAGCGCGTACTTCTCTCTGCGTTCTTGGCACATTTAATTTTGCTATTGCCTGAATTCTTTCTGGGGTCAGTTTCCTTCCCTCCTTCGATAAGAGATGACCTAAGTAGGTCACTTCTTGTCGGCAATATTGAAGCTTGGAAAGTGACACCTTGTGATGTAGATCACATAGATGATGCAGTAGTGGCCGACGTGGCAATTTTACATATTTTCTCAGTATCCGCAGCTATGAGCAAATCATCCACGTACTGTACGAGAGTGGAACCTTCGGGCAAAACCATTGCGTCGAGCTGGCTTTTCAGAGCTTGACTGTATATTGAGGGGCTTTCACAGTAGCCTTGAGGAGCGCGTTTAAAGCGGAAACTGCGACCACCTAAACTAAAGGAAAAAATATCCCTGCTTTCCTCAGCAATCGGGATACTGAAGAAAGCATTCTTCAGGTCAATCACCGAAAACCAGGATGCAGAGGCTGGAATCATAGTCAATAATGTTGTAATGTCGGGGACAACTGGGAATTGTGGCACCACTATCTTATTTACTTCCCTAAGATCGATCACAAATCTATACACAGGTGGCTGAGAAGGGTCAGTTCGTTTTAAAACAGGCAGAACAGGACTATTGCAAACATTGCCTCGTGTTTCTTCAATTACGTCTTTTTCAATCAACTCGTAAACAATCGCAAGCAAAGCTTTTTCGCCCTCATTGGATATTCGGTATTGGGGAATTCGTGGCATTTTGACATTCGACTTCAATGTTACAACATATGGTGGAATTTCTAAAAGACCTACATCATTCGGACCAGTAGCCCAAAGAATATCCGGAAGGAGTGCCAATTCTGCTGGAAGTGTATTTCTCGACAAATACATGGGAGATACCACTTTCTTACCCAAAGTCAGTTGTACTCCTGAGGGAGAACAGTACAAAGTTGCATACAATCTTTTTAGCAAATCTAATCCTAGCAAATTTTCACCACAACCTGTTGTCAAAATAAGGGGTGCTTCGAATTCACAAGGACCAACAGAAAGAGATAAAGGGTCAGAAATCGGATTTCTAACCGGGGCGCCAGAAAAACCTACGGAAACGTTCATTTCGCCAGACAAAGGTGCGCCAGGGAGTTTGGAGTGCATAATAGAACTCTTTGTAGCACCAGTATCCAACAGAAAAGGTTCTGACACACCCGATGTAATCACCTCAACGTAAGGTCCACTCTGATCTACTGGAACTGAAACAACTCCCTCTCCTTGTCTAAGGCTGTCCTAGCAATCATTACTCTCCCACTGCTCATTTTCTGTGTAATACTCATCAACGTAGTATTGAGCTGTCCTGTCAGATACGTTATTTTGCTGGTCAAACCTGTTCATAGAGTTTTGTGGTGGAAGGGGACGTGCGTCCTGAGGGGTGTTTCCACGCCCTCTACCTCTGGGCGCTTGCTGACTACCACGACCTCTTACACCCGAAAATTCGTTTGTTCGTTGTGGCAGGGCAGGACAGTCATATTTGTAATGACCCTCTTGTTTGCAGTATAAACACTGGTTGGGACCTACGCGATTTTGATTGTAATCGAATCTCTGCAAGTTTCTCTGAGGCTGCTGAAAAGTGTTCCGGTAGTGATTTGGACCATTATTATTTTTATTACCACCATCACGTGGCGGATAGGCTTGCTGTAGCAAAACCTTCGTTTTGAGTTCTCTAGTTTTCTTCTCTACTTTATCTTTCTCATCCATGTCTCTATTCTCATAGTACTGTGCGGTAGCTAATATCTGGGCTGAAGATGATACTGCCCAAGAGCTTTCTGAATCTTTTAATTTCCTACACAAGTCTGGAAGTAGATTGTGCACAAATTTATCGACTAACAATCTCTGACCACCTTCTGTGGTCATATCTTGACCGCTGTGGTCAATGAATGTTTCTTCAAATCTGGTGAAGAAATCTGAGACAGTTTCTTCTTTCTTTTGCTTGCATGCAGATAACTTATCCCAATTTACACGTATCGCAGGCATTATTGTCTTCATGTAATCTACTATCCTACCAGGTAGTTCCGCTATCAGGGGTTCAGGCTTGGCACCACCAACTTGTCGTGCATCTGCAACAGTAATATTAGCCCACGTGTCACCTAATTCCTGGTCATGATCTACATGACGAATTTTTCCCCATAAAGGCTGTGGAACAACGTTCCCGAATAACATATCGATATCGGACAAATTCATAATACATGACCCAGCAGTTTGCGACAATTCTTTATAGTACCCTGCAGGATTTTTACGCGGATCTGGTAGTGTTTGTTTGAGTGCTAAAACTTCGGCTCGCTTCCATGGAACATGTACCCATACTCGGTGAAAGTGGGGCAGGACAGGTGGGACAGCTGTCGCGTCACCCTCTCTCCACTGCGGGGGAACTTCTCTCATAGGGTATTGTCGTGCCTTTTTCCTACTAGATGCACTAGATTCCGATGGTGACCCAGAACTACTTCCCTTACTTCGATATGATAATATCATTTCAACTGCTTCTTCTACATCGGGACCTACAATCATACCCAGACTAAACTTAAACCTTATACGACACATCTCTTGTGGGAGGCAATCCTGATCATTGTCTTCTAAATCTTCGCAAAGAAAAACACACATCTGTTCGAACACATATCTCTGTGTCGCTGTTTCCCATTGATGGAAAACTTCCATGACAGACTGTAAATCATATTTTGCAGTGTCCATGACCCATTTCCGAGCTAAACTATTCAGGGAATCTCTCTCTTGATAATCAGGCAGTTGACTTCGCAACTGTCTTCTACTTATGTTAGGGGTCGTAGCAGGCGACCCGAAAAGGGGTAAAAGAAGATTAGTAACAGTGCTGGCCATTTTCTGCCGAAGGGAAGGTGAAACGGAAGGACAAACAGATGAAAAAACGGGGTGAGATAAGGCGGGTGCAGAGATGGCAGAAGAGGTATGAGGAATAATAGATGTGGTACTAGGCAAAATCATAGAGGGGGCATTAGGAGATGTAGTAAGCACAGTAGGCAAAATCGTAGAAGACATAGATGAAGCAGAATTGGTCGGTGGGCCTGGAGGAGGCTGCACCGAAGAAGTAGGAGCCAGCTGAAGAACAGCTGGTGGGTGCTGTGGAAGAGCCAGAGGCGCAGCTTGCGCAACGAAAGGTTGCGGGGGTGCTGTAGCATTCTGCGCATAGGGCGGTGGTGAAGTTAATAATTGCGACATTAATTGGTCTTTTTCACGCTCTTTTTCTGTCCCTTGCTGAAGAGACGGCAAAACTGGATAGCACTTATCTATTGCCATTTTACGTTGCCTGTGCAATTGTTCATTTATCTGCTCTTCCTCATTATCTTTAAACTGCACGGCAGCTTGCATTACTGAAAGTCCCTCTTCTCTCTTATTTTTCTTAGCTAATTTAATTTCTTTTTGTTTGGCTTCTTTGCGCCATATGCGGAAAGAGTCAAACATCGCCGGCCGGGCTTTCTTTTTGAAGAGTTTAACTTCAAGGTTGTCTAAGATTTCAGAATCAAAGCTACCATATTGGGGCCATTTTAAAACACCGTCTTTCCTAGTGTATTTAATCCATACCTCGTTGTAAACGATGGGGCCTACCCCATGTTTAACGTACAGCTCGTAAGTCGGAGTTCCAACTGGAGGAACCGGACATGAGTCCTCCAATCGGGAGTCCCTATTATTATTACCAAGACAAAACCAATTCCCGAGTCTAAGACTAGGCATCCTTTCTCTCTAGTCTAGTTCCAAAACTTCAAAGGAGTTATCGATTACGATATTGCTCGTGAAAACACGAGTCCTTCGGTTATGGTGCTTGCAAGAACCAATAAAAAACCTTTATGTATCTCTAAGATACCACAAAGTAAGTCCAGCTAAGGACTGGGAGACGCTCCACTTATACTTAACTGAAAATATCGATGGCTTCACCAGAAGACTCGTCTCAGCGTTTCGCTCTACCGAAAATTTCAAGGGTCCAACATCAGGGCGATAGCCAGGGCAGCAGTCCTTGTAGCCGTCGAGAAGCGGGGAACCTCGCAGTAAAGACCTTCGGACCACGTCGACATGCAGGGGTCGATGAGGTGGTGGGCCCTCCTCCGGAATTTTCACACGAAGCTCCTCACGATCTTCAGGCTGATTGGTACCACTGGAATCGCCCCACGTTGGGCGCCAAATGAGGTACTGGGTTTTTAAGAACCGGCACAGAACCGGTAACCCAGCGGTGCCAGGGGATCAACACACCAGAGACCTCGGGTTCTCCTGAGTCAGACCTACAGAAACTTCAGAGTCTTCCAGGTGAAGTCAAAGTTTAGTTTATTGGCTGCAACCAAGGTGACAGGGTCCTAGAAGTACAATACCAGTATATTCAGGAGACTGCACACTTTCACAAAGTTAGGCTTCTCTTCTTATACACAATATTCACCCTTTGGCAAAACATTCCTTGGGTTCGTGGTATTTCATTTATGGTTACTGATTACAGAAGAAAAGCGGAGTCATGATGACATGTACATATTTCACGTCGTGCTGCCCATAACAAATCATCCGGCAAGGCCCAACATTTCATCAGATATCGCTGGACCCCTAATAAAAATGGTCACCTCCCCACCATAAAATAAGTGAGGAAAAGGAGTGGAGAAAGATGTGAGCGAGATATGGCAGGTGTGCGTGCTGAAATGGTTTTATGGCTGGTTGGGCCTAGATGCTATCTTGCTCGGCCACTGGGAGGGAACTGACCTAACGAGCTCGGCCTGGGGCAATGGTTCTAACTTGTACTGGGGTCAGGAAGAAGTCGATTAAGGAGTATGTGTCCTTGTGGAATCAAATTCGACTGGATTAAGGCCTATGTAGAGGGCAACATGCAGCTAAGGGTTTAGAAGGCAAATGACGATTTCGAGGTGAAATCGTCACTCGAATATGCCGAAAATACATGTACTTGATGTACTCGTCATTATCGGTCTTTTGATACCAAATTCGTCCTATTTCGACGAAGTTTTTATTCTCGAGTCCGGTACTATTACGGATCCATATTTTTCAGTACCACACTCAGAGAAATAACCTCTGATTATGTTAGGCTCATATTAGATCAAGGTTTAGATTCCGGCAAGACTCTGATTTTGCCACCTTTCTGGAAATGTTCACACAGGGTCGGAAAATAGAGAGGAAGCTGTAGTTCAAGGGTTGGAATGGTGTGTGTACACCAACAAACGAACATTTTAGGGATTTTCACCAGCCCCCCTTCATTGTCTTCGCATAATTGGAAAATACTGGAAATGTAATCCCAATAAAAACAGAAGTGAAACTTTTCCAGGGTGTGGAAAAATGAGTTGTAGGGGAAGTGAATTTACAATTATTACTCAGCAGAGTTTCACTGAGTGAATAATAAACATGTATAAGAGGCAAACGTGGTATTTCCAAAAGTTTGCTACAGGTACCGTTTCCAGACCTATAAACCCTTTCGAATTCCCGAAAGTTGCAAATCGCACAAATACAAAATCAGAAACCTGAAAGTGCATTTCTATGTCTTTAGAAATCTTAGCATGCACCAGGCCCATTTTAAGAAGTGATTCAGTCGCAGATAAATGTTATTTTCAAGTTACATAATACTTGAGTTTTATTTTTTTTCCAACTTGCAAATTTATTTTTGTGGACATATTAGTTTGAAAGCAAACCATCACAACATTTACTTCCTGCTTATGCACGTAGTCGCATTCTGGGTGCTTTATTATTTGCCTCAAATTATTACATTTTGCAAACATATACCATTTTATAGTGGAATCACTGTCAATAATGCAAGCAGAGTTTATCGCTCACTGCATTTTCTGAGCGTGCTCCCACTAATAGTAAAAGGTTGCAATAATGAATCATATGTACAATTTTGAATGATGTGTATATACATGGATACAAACGTTGCCTTAATGGCAGAGAGTTATTTTTCACCGATCAATGCTGAGGTACTCTAAACTGAGTACCAAAGGTTTTGCAACATGAGATTAGGTTTACTTGTACGGGGAATGCATTGAATACGATGAAAACATGTTGTCCATGACCCCATGCAGATTGTCCACACTCATGGCGTTTTATGGAATACAGTATTCTGGATCTCAAAGGGATCTTTCGATGTGGTGAAATTACATTAAGGGCACTCCTGTGGGATGGATGTGCACTTTGAATCTTCTTAGAGTCGTTATGTAGGAGCATTATATAGTCCCATCTATCTGCATTCGTTACTGGGCATTACGTTGGAAACTGAAATGGCTGAGAGTTTGCCACATTGAGGATAACATTCCCTTACAACGGACATGGTGGTGATGTGGGATAAAACATACATACAATACTATATTGAGATAAGATTGCTATATTGCCAGAAGTTACAGGTTCAATCATACACCCTTGGTAGGGGGGTACCTCTTTGACAGACTTGAAAGAAACTTTGCTGGGTATTCCCATGCGGAATGGTAAGATATTGACAGGCCTTGGTATGCCAGAAGGTTTGTAAAATTGGACCTGATATCGTTGTTCAAGTTGTGCAATCTCTAGAATATCTTCGGGATGAATACATTTAGTGACCACAAGAAGATTTGTGAATTATGCAAATTCATTTTTTTCACATACTTGTAACTCTGACGTGCTTTTCGGGAAAGCAATGACCTTTGGGTGGGACTGCCAAACTACTTGTTTATGGAGGCGAATGTGTTCTAAGAACAATGCCTGAAGTAGCTGGGTGGTGTGCAAGAAGCTGGAGAACAGTAATTCTGTAAAGAGGACTTGAGTAACATTGAGGATTCTGAGTGGGAGAATGCTCTTTTGAATCCTAGGCAGGTGGTGATATAGGTAACTTTTAAGTCGGTTCAAATTAAGCTACTTCAAACTGTCTACTTCCCCCAGTTGAGCTTGCATATAATTGACGGGGTTGACTCTGCTGAATGTCTAGGGGACAGTGGTGATGATGGGGTACCTTTTGGGATTCCAGTCTTCTGGAAAAGTAGTCACAAATTTGCTCTTTGGATTATTCAGAACGGTTGTTTTACCAGTGGAAACAGCACAATTAGGACTATGGCAGTTAATGGACGTGCCTATGCATCAAAAACACTTGCCAACTAGTGTTGGTGATTGCTTACATTGCACAGAAATCGTGGACTCTTGTGACCCCCGATGTGGGATCCTGGTGTACAGTTGACCCTGTAGTTTTGCTTATACTTTTGCTTTCTGCAACTAAAACGCCTTTGTGAATGACTTTGTTAGTCCTTCCTTTCCACCTTTCAAACTACTTTGAAAAGTCACTTGTCCAGTTCAACCACTGCAATAGCAAATAACACACTTCCAACCAGCAACCTTAAATGCACCCCGTCTCAGTGCTTTTAGCTGGGCACCATGAACCTTAGACCAGCTACAAACAAGGTTTATAAAATATATTATGTTTGGGTCTTTTTTCCGTGTTGTATTGACACTCACCAACCACTGTCTGTGGCTCTGTTGTGTTGTTTGATCATGGTCTTGCATACCACTTTGGTTCACCTGCAAAGCATTTAAAAACTGTTTTGCTTTTTCATGTTAAAAAATAAATAAGTACATGAGTATAAACAAATGTTCTGCCTTAGGAAGATTGTTTTAGCTACTTGTGCTATTCCAAAGATATGGGAGAAGGCAGAACAATTATGTTTGAATACTTTTATTGTATCTTACTTCAGCTGTTGTTGCATTGTCGTTGTGATCAGCTACAGGGACAAGGTGTGAAGAGAGTGGTACCCTTAGGATGTGAAGCATACGCATATATTTGAATGTACAAAGGGTGGTCTGCAGACAGCCTCAATCTGGAAATCATGCTACTCAGTTGGAAGAAACAACGCCCTTGTGCACCATAATAATGCTAAATTTTATGGACCCATTTCTAGGAGCCTTCACACATTTCTCTGAGTCAGTCTGCCGGGGTTTCAGTGTTCAAATTGGATGCTGACTCTTAAATCGCTAGTAACTATGTAAAGACCTAGGGGAATGGAGATACTCCACAGTGTTTACATATTGCACTCAGCAATGCCCTTACTGCAGTTGCAGGTGATAATGCTGTTTACCAAAAGCGCAGCTGTATCTGTGGATCTTTGCAACCAGTACTTTCAGTGTTAGATCACGACAACAAAATATACCAGCTGGAGAAGACTTAAGAGAAAAGAAGGAATGAAGGGAAATAATGAAGGGGAATACTCCCAAATGTCTCTTGTTTTCATATAATCCCTTTTCCATACGAGGTCACCTTTCAGCAGAGAAAAGCCACAGTCTTTTAAATGCAGTCAGTTGGTTAAATAGCGTTAAGGTTAAAATACAAGTCCAGAATGTTTAGGTCTCGCGTGACAACACAGTTGCCGCCTGACCTTATGTAATCAACCTAAAAAAGAGCTTTCAGGAGTTGTACCGAGAGTGGCTTTGGCTAGACGCACACATTGGCGGACAGGAGGAAATGTTTTGATTGGGCAGCAATTGTGTGCTTCCACAAAAAAAGTGCCTCCTCTCCTCACAGTTGTGGTTATTTAGTTTGTTTATCCAGCTGCCTCTGCCAGCTGCTGTATGGCTGCTAGGAGAAGTCTCGCTAACTCAAATAGTATCAAGCTTACAATGTGATGCAGCTTGAATGTTCAAGGAAATCCACATGGCACTTTAATACTGTTAAAGTATCTTAGATAAGCAGATAATTTATGGTATTAGGTTTTCTCTGGCTGCGTCACTAAGGAACACTCACTCACTCACTCTAAGGAGGGGGGTATAGATTTACCATTCTTAACTTCACTACTTACCTTGGAGATATGTATATTCTCAAGGTACATATATATGGAGTTAACCCAAAAATATGTATTGACTTTTTGCAGCTTTCATATTCTGGCCATAATATTGTGATCACTTGATATTCCTGTTTCTCTGGTCAGAACCCACACCAAAGCTGTTTTATGAAGGTACCTATAACTATCTTTTGTTAATAAGCATGTCCCCTTTTTAGGTCAGGTCACAGTCTACCAGACAGCACAGCTGTCTCGTTTGCTAAATACATCTTGGGGACTTTCAGAAAGTTGACCTTCGAATGCATTCCGCTCGTTGATTACCATTGGCTTTGTGGTTTGTAAATCACACTTTCTGGCTTTCTGGTTGATGGTTTTATTTGCATTAGGTTTTACAGGTTCAGTACGTCCCTCCCGTTGCCTAAACTGTATTTACTGTATTCTTCCACCAACTCGCTTTCTGTAAACCGGTCTTTACATTTTGTTCTTATCTGGTCACATTTGCTGTGCATTCAAAGACTGAGGTTATTTTCTTTCTCTCTGACTTCAAAGTGAGAGAATGTATGTGACAATCCTGCTGGGTACCCCATGTAAGATGAGTAGGGATGTTCTTATGTTTTCTTTCGCCCCCCCTCCCCCTAGCACACAACTCAAAAAATGAACTGTGCTGATGTTTCAGAATATATCAGAATTAGAACAAATAAAGCACATTTTCTTAGTAATTCTGATTTGTAGTGGACAGTACTATTTGAATACCATCAAAACACATCAGTACACTAGGTGATGACATTTGCACACATTATGGTGTAAATGTAATATATATTTCAATTGAAAAGTGTTTCTGTAATGGCAGTGTGCATCCACACCATGCATACTCCACACTACGCTCACTCTAACACAGTGAACCCCACCCTACTCCAGTCTACCCACTTCACCCCAATCTATTGCACTCCATTCAGATTACCCCACTCTGCTCCTGTCTACCCCACTCCAATCTACCCCAATCCATCCCACTCCAATGTACCTCAATCCAACCCACTCCACTCCAGTCTACCTGAATACACTCCAATCTACTCCAATCTACCTCACTCCAATTTACCCGACTCAATTCCAATTTACCCCACTCCACTGCAATCTATCAAACTCCTCGCCACTCTATTCTACCCTACACCGCCACAATCTACCACACTCCACTCAAACCTACCCCACTCCTCTCAAGTCTACCTCACTACACTTCACTCCAATCTACCACCCTCCCACCCACTCCAATCTACCACACTCCTCTCCATCCCCACCCCATTCTACCCCATTCCAATCAACCCTCTTCAATTTACCCCACTCCAATCTATTCCATTCCAATTTACCCTACTCTACCCCACCATAATCTACCCCGCTCCACCTAATGTACCCCACCATATTCTGCCCCACTCCACCCCAATCTACCCACGCTCCACACTTCCCCACTCCAGTCTGCCCCACCCCAGTCTACTCCACTCCAGTCTACCCCAATCCACTGCACTCTTCCCCAATCTACCCCACTATTAATCTACCCCATTAGTCTACTCCACTTCACCACAGTCTACCCCACTTCACTCCAGTCTACCCCCACTTCACTCTACACCAGTCTACCTCACGGCACTAACTTTTAGTCATTCTGAACAGCAGCCAGTGGTGTACAACATGGCGAAAACACAGTCGCATTCGCGAGACCTGTGGCTTTGCCATTGCTTGTTTAACCTTCTGTGGGTTTGTTTGAATATATATGTGTGTGTGTGTGTGTGTGTGCGCGTATATATATATATATATATATATATATATATATATATATACACAAACCACTTCCCTTAAAAAGAGAAGCGCGGAGGCCAGAGGGGGGTCATGTGGAAGCCCTTTATTTCTCGGTGGTATCAGTTGGCAGCAGCAAATGCATTTCGGCTTAACACAAGCCTTCCTCAGTGCTTACGCCCCAACACAAAGTCACGCATATCTCCATCAAGGCTGTTTTGCGAGTGCTGCAGTCGACATTGTACTCCTCCCCTTAAGCGTTGGCTCACCTGTTGGAAGTCACGTGGGTATGTAGAGACTTCAACTCCCAGCATGCAACATGGTCTTGCAGCTGGGCCGGTGGTGTGGGTGCAGACAGTCTATCAATGTCCGCTCCAATGTCCTTTACAGCCTCGTATGGTGGGACTTATAAATGAAACCTCCGTGTCCCAAAGTTCCTCCTCAAGTCCCCTCGGACTGCTGGACCAAATCACAGAGAGATTCTGGCTATGCGAGGACAGCAGTGTAAGCACACAGCGTCCCGGGGTAAGTACCACCTTTTGCACTCCTTCTCCTGTTGCTTTGGTGGACAACAAACTATCTCGATCCCTCGAGCAAAAAACTGCACTGCAAGCAGCGCGGTGCCAGTCTCGTTCGTGTCTTCTTGTCAGCAGGGCCATCCGTAAGCGCTCCTGGCTTGGCGCGAAAATATACACAAACCACTTCCCTTAAAAAGAGAAGCGCGGAGGCCAGAGGGGGGTCATGTGGAAGCCCTTTATTTCTCGGTGGTATCAGTTGGCAGCAGCAAATGCATTTCGGCTTAACACAAGCCTTCCTCAGTGCTTACGCCCCAACACAAAGTCACGCATATCTCCATCAAGGCTGTTTTGCGAGTGCTGCAGTCGACATTGTACTCCTCCCCTTAAGCGTTGGCTCACCTGTTGGAAGTCACGTGGGTATGTAGAGACTTCAACTCCCAGCATGCAACATGGTCTTGCAGCTGGGCCGGTGGTGTGGGTGCAGACAGTCTATCAATGTCCGCTCCAATGTCCTTTACAGCCTCGTATGGTGGGACTTATAAATGAAACCTCCGTGTCCCAAAGTTCCTCCTCAAGTCCCCTCGGACTGCTGGACAGCAGTGTAAGCACACAGCGTCCCGGGGTAAGTACCACCTTTTGCACTCCTTCTCCTGTTGCTTTGGTGGACAACAAACTATCTCGATCCCTCGAGCAAAAAACTGCACTGCAAGCAGTGCGATGCTGGGTCGTTTATAATAAATACTTTTGGCACGAAGAACTCTTTGGGTCCGCTATTCTTCTATCACTTGAGATCGGATATTTGGAGGAAAACTACTATATATATATATATATATATATATATATATAATTTGTATCCATCCTTGAAAACCCTTATCTACCCCTATACATTACCTACCCCTATACATTACCTACCCTTGAAACTGAAAACCGCTTTACTACCCACCCCTGAACCCTAAACACCCCTCACTGCACCTGTGCATTATCCCCCTCTGAGTCCTAAACATCACTTACTATCCTTTCTTATAAGAGCGATTACCCAAAAATATAACAGAATACTTATTTATAATATAAAATAGTAAAATGCGTGTGTTTAAGTATGTATATATTTCGCTTTAAGGTTATGTTACTTAAAGCTATTCAAAAAAATACTTAACCTTTACAGTAAAGTACCGCATTATAAACCTACAAAAAAACCCTTACCTGCGTTGTAATGGCTTGTGTGGTACTTACATACGTGGTAATGCTGCTTACAAATCTTTTGATTCCTCGCCCCGTTGGTGGTGTTCAGTGAGTCTGCCTTATGAGTGGTACCGCTGCTGAGCGCAGCCTTTAATTGCATATATCGTCTACAAATGAGAAAATACCAAGACACTGTTTTTTTTTTCTTTTCTGTCTTTCTTCAAAAGCTACTGTGAATTGTATTTCTGTTTAAATTGCAACATCTGAGAGATTATAGTTGTAATAAGGATGTCTGTCATAATACCCTGACGTACAGTTTAAAAAAAGTTTGATAGGTGCCCGCACATAAGTGCTTCTGCTATCTCCTGCAGCGTTTAGTGTTCTTAGACTTTGAGCAATCCCACACTGTGCTAGTTAAAACTCATTTAAAGAGATTTACGTCTGTTCTGTCAGTGGGGAGAATGTGTGAAAGAAATCTGAAGCATGAGATGTGTGAAGCTCGAGTTTGTAAGTCTTGTGTATGGGGTCCAGGAATGTGTCCACTGCTGCTAACTCTAGTTTCTCTTTTGTATTTTTCAGTAAGACCTATGGAAATGTGTTGGTGCTAGATGGTGTCATTCAGTGTACGGAGCGGGATGAGTTCTCTTACCAAGAAATGATTGCCAACTTACCTCTGTGCAGTCACCCAAACCCACGCAAGGTGAGATGGATCAATGGAGCTGTGCGAGTTAACCTGTAAAGAGTTTAACAAGGGTTTATGAATCCAGTGAGCTTGGTTTATTCTTGGGCAGGAGACTAGGATGTCTTTCTTTAACATAAAATGATTAATCTGGGCTGATTATTAGGATACATTCACTGACCAGTAGGCATGGTGGAGATTACAGTTTGTTTCTCGAATAGTATACTACAGATACTTGTGCCTGGTTGGATAGTCTACAGCTGATGAGTCCCTCATCTGCCCACTATCTCCGCACAGCGCAAAGTTTATCAGTATCCTCTCTACATAACCCACCAGAAGTGTGTCTAATTTGGAGGTAAAAATGGAAAATAACCAGGTAAATGTAAGTGTATAGGAAGAACAGGCAACTGGAACTGGTGGCATTATTGGTTATAAAGAAGAGAAGTTACTTCATTCGGTGTGAAGAAGCCTGAAAGAGTCATAATTACTTTGAACCACTGAGGGAAAGTGGAGGATTCATTGAGACAAAACGGAACCACTTCTTGCTGCGCTTCCTAAATGAGGAATTTTCAAAACACAAATCAGAGACCTATATAGTTCAGAAAATCTCAACCTGACAGAAAACATGCAGTGAGGCCAAAAGCTGTCGAACATTGTGATTGAAGACCAGAAGAGCAAGATTCCAGTGGAAAACAACCCTGAATAGGGGGCAAGGCTTCCATTCCAGCCAGGACCTCTAGCCAAGCGGTTCTCTACACTAGATCTGTGAATTTAGGAACTACTTTTGTGCCATGTCACATGCAGCAACAAAGAGGAATTTTTCTTGTACCAAGCTCAAAAACGGATATCCTTCTACATAAAGATAATGAGGTGGTACATAGTGTAAGATACTCGCCATACAGAAATAAATGTGTGAAATCCTGAGGCACCCTAGATTTAATTAGCGTCTTCAGTGTAAAGCCCTAAACACTTCCTACCTATTGGACAGGAGTTACTGAAAAATCAAAATGTATCAATATTTCTTCAGATGAAGAATAGTAGGCATGATGAGAGTTAATGCATCCAAAGGAGCAAAGAGAACCTAGATAACATTGTTTGTGACACTGAAACCGCAAGCAACAAGATATGGTTCTAGCCTCCTTCTGATCTAAAGGCATATGATTTTGGAGGTGCACACTCTGATAACCAAGCTATGACTAGTCGGTATTAGGTTCCGCTCCAGAACTGAAGGTGCTTTAGTTAGTGACAACATTTGGTCTCCTTGTAAAATTCTCTACTTACATCCAGTGCCCTAATCTGTGTGATGTTATTGTACCTATCTCATAATCACATAAACTTATATGGTCAAATTTTTATGAACGCCTGTCTCCATGACAGGAGGGCATCAATCAGTTTTATTCATGGACGTACATCTTTGCCACCTGAAGGTATATCTGCCAATCTCCCTTTGTTCTTTCATTAATAAAATGATAAATTCTGCTTTTTGGGTCCTAATGATTGCCAAACTCAATTAATATTCAGCATGTAAAATATTCTACTGGAGATTGTGATATTTATGTCTGCTTTAGGGAAGGGCAGCAGAATTCATTTCCCAAAAGAAACAAAGTAATTCTATTCATTTGGATAGTTTTATTTATATTAAAAAGATATTTCTTTTAAACATTCAATGCATTTTGTGTGGTATGGTGCATCACTCCTTAGAAAGCAGACATGTATGTATTGTGTTTATGAAAGGATTGTATGTTATGCCTACAACCACGGCATAATATGCCTATTCTGATCCTCCAAATGTAGTAAGTTTATATTGAACACCCTGGTATGACCCCTCTTTAGATTCAAGGACCATAACCAAACTTGGTTTCATAAGGATTGTGACTCTTGCTATGAGTTCTGGCTGGGCGTTAGGAACCCATTTGCTTTGACCATGAGCACATATCCCACTGGAAACAAGTTGCTCAATAGCGGTCAGTTCGTCACGCAAAATAGGAAACCGTTGTGTTGGTTGTCACCAGATGTTTGGAAAAACTAATAAGATGTGACATATTCAGTTTCAAATGAAAGGTACCACCACAACAAGGTAGTTTTCAGGAAAGTTGTATTGCTGTTTATTTTAGACAGGACATGGATCTGCTTTCTTAATGATAATATGAACAGTGCAATACACAAAGTATATTTTCCTTTAGGTAAAAACAGAGATTGAGATAAAAAAAGCTCATTAGCACTCCATTTGTTCACTAAAGATAGGTCTCCTTTCCTGACTCGAACCCCACAAAGCAGGCCAAGATGTGATTTTTCACTTTGGCCTCAATTGGGAATAACAAAATAACCAGTCATTCACTGAGGTAACTACTGTTTTCTTAGTCTGTCAGTCATTACAATATAGAGCCCACATGGAGTTGAGTTGAATGCTGGTAGTTAGGGATTTCGGAGTATGTTGGTGGTCCAGTCCGGACTCCAGTCCGGACTCCAACATCACAAAGCAAGACCTACTGCAGAGGAACATCAGTATCCACCAGGCCAGCACTGAGAGTTTCCCCTCCTCACCAGGTCACCGAGACCTTGCCGAATGCGTGGCAGTCCCGGAGAAGTTGGAGGCATCTTTAGTGCATTCTGGCAGCTGATCGAACCCCATCAACTTGGAGCATCTGGACCGCGCAACCACTTTGGTTGGACCGCCATGCATTCGCTATTCCCCGTGAGCGGGCGACATGACAGCCGCTCCGCGGGCTCCCACCTTGTTTGGACCGCCACACGTTCTGCAATTCCCCGGTAACGGGCGATACGACGACCGCCTTTGCGGCACACGCAATTCCCAACTATCTCGTATGGAATGCCCACTCTCCATACACTTACTCTAAGTGTCCCTAAATATGTCCACAGATTGCTGCCTGTGGTCAGTGTACCACCCGCTCATACATGCTTTTACCCAACACCACCACGTGCTTTCCGGCTTGACACGAGTAATTACAGGCAATTGTTTTCAGGCATCATATCTATAATGTCCTGATGATAATCCTATATCTTTCTGTAAAGGATCGAAATGCCGTCGACATGTTGTCAACCTTATACACTGTTATTTATAAACCTTGCTTGATTCTGTTGGCCAACGGCCGTCGCGTGCACTACCTTCGTAGTGTTGCGCACGCCTGTTGGCTGACGTGGCCCCGCTCACTCCGCTGAACCGCCGCACCGCAGGGAATTGCCACCGCGGTTAATCGGTCAATATGCATTATGTGTAAAGGTGACATTTCTTTAAATGTTTGTTATACTATGATTGCTTCCTACAGACAACCACATGCTGCCTGAGCCATCTCTGTTTTCCCTTGTTTTGTGAGTTCTTGGATACAGGCTTGTGTCCCACTGTAATTAATTCACACGTTTTGTTTATCTCGTTTATTTGCACATTAAATTGCCCTTATCCAGCTGGATAACGGCTAAAGTATAGTACCGATTGGGTCTATATTTAATATTTTTTCCAATCTTTTCTTGCTTGTATGCATAGCTCCTATAGGACAATATCACTACTAAGCTTAGATGCTAATTTATTCACGGGCAGGCCGTCAATATATTGGACTTCTAATGTCAGGGTTGGTAGACCCTGACCAATCCTGGTTTCATACAGAGAAAGCAGTGTGGTGACGACAGCAAAACGTCTTACACTTGCTATGTTACTCTCCTTAGATGTTAGAAAAACATTGAATAGGGTTAAATGGCAATATTTAGAATGCACAATTGTATCACCAGGTCTGGGGGCACAGTTGTGGTAGGTATGTGGATCCAAGAACTGGCTTTAGGGTAAAATATATAACCTTCCAGGCTCTTTATATCAGGAGAGGCACAAAACAGGGCTCGCCTCCATCGCCCCCTTCTATAGCCCTAATAATGGAATAGTTAATAATCTGGAGCAGGGTTGATGGTGATATAAGAAATATAAAAATTGGGCAGGAAAAGTTCAAGCAAACCATGTTTGGAGACGATAAATTGGTCTTAAGTGATAAACCTGTCCAGCCACTCCTTCCATTAATGGCTGAGTTGGAACGATTTTGATAGATATCAGGTTTTAAATCAATATACTGGAATTCGAGAACTACCATCAGAATTCACAGCCACACGTTTAGCCCCAGACGCTCAGAAGAGGTCACCCAAGGCCCTCCTTGCATATTTAAATTGCAAACTACATGCACAGATCGGGTGTTTGGATTATTTTACACCTCTGACATACGTTAGTCAAGCCCTAAAATCCTAGACCGTGGGTTCCATCCCTTGGACTGGCAGAACAGCAGTGACCAAGATGGTGATACTGCTTACATTGCTATACTACATCCAGATGATATCAGTGCAACTTATTCCAACTAAGCAATTCTAATCTACCATTGACAATTATATTTGAAAATGTAAAAAGCCCCAAAACGCACATAAATTTAAGCATTTCCCACCAGCAATAAGCAGGACGTCCTTTCCAGCGTAATGTTCTACTATCAAGCTGCACATTTGAAGTTTATTTTTTAAAGGGGGAATAGGGAAACATACAAACAGGGCTGCTTCCTCACGTACGTTATAGCAGGTATCCCGTTATGGCTAGTGTTCCGATTGGGGAAAAAAAAAGACATAAGAATTGGAATTCATACTCTTCGTGGGATACCAGGACCCCATTCTTGGCATGGGACAAAGTGAGCCAAAAGAAATCAACTACAATGTTTCCTTCACTCTTGCGGCCTTTTGTTATAATGCAGAAGCTCCCTCTGGCTCAGACTGGGGTAGATTTAAGCTATGGAGAGAAAGGGGCTCACTAACACAGAGATCCTTATTAAAAATTGGTCGGATCATATAATTGGAGGTACTTAAAGATGTGCATGCGCTCTTACCAAGCCTGAGAGATTTCCCTTCTTGCAGGTGCGTGATGAGGTGCTGCACCCAACAGCAAAGTGATTTGAGAGAGCTTAGTGACTATGAGAAGTGGATTAATGGGGGTACCCCTTACCACAAAATGTGTGCAATAGCCATCATCCACAAAATGCTACTAGTTAGCGAGCAGCCAGGGAGTTTGCTAACTCACACAAAATAGTAAAGAGACTTGGGAAGGGAATTTCAAGGTGAGGAGTGGAAGAAGGTTTATATATTGAGTTAGAAGCCAAACAGATTGTGTGAAGGGGAGGGGGACTGTCGTCAAGGTGTCCATATACTGTTACCTCACACCAAGAAACTGCATGAGTGGGATAAAGACAACAGTTGGAACGGCTGTGAAGATGCAGGATATTTTTTGCAGAGAAATACTTTTGTGTGTCTCACTCTGTGTGGTTGAACAACTGGTTTGAAGTCATTGAAAGGCAATACGGGTTTACTTTTCTCCTGGTTGCTGAACTGATGGGTTCCTACATGTTCAAATTCTTGTCAAGTGTTATTCCCAATGAATTTGTGGAATCTGTAATGTGTGGAATGCACTTGAGGGCTGACGAATATTTAATCCATTCAGCAATGTCAAGTGATTGTTTAGGGGGTGCAATTAAAAGGAATTCTGTTTTAAGAGTATTCAGTTTAAGGTGGTTGCAGGTCAACCTATTATGAGGTTTTTTAGAGTGGAGTTAAGAGACCCAATATCTTCAAGGGAGGAGAATTTCATGGAAAGTTGGGTGCCCTCCGCGGAAATGTTGAGCACAGCAGAGCACTCTGCACCAAGATCCAAATCTACAGCCGTAGTGCTTCTATCTCTAACCTAACACAACAGCCACCACAGTTGCTCTCTTTTACCTTAAGTAAACAGTCACTTTTTCCAGAGGAATCCTAACTGACCTATGTGCCATCCATTTTTGCACGAGCAAACACACATGCTTATACCTGCTTGTGTGTAAATCTACTGAGCACTTGCAAATGCACTTGTTAACTTTATCCCTTATGTCTTTCATCGCCGGGAGCATGCTTTTCTTTTTGGGAAACTACTTCTTCTACATCCCACCCGTTTCAGGTGTATTCTCGTCTGACCCTGGAAAAGGATTTACATGTGCCGTGTAAAGAGTGCCATTTATGAACACCCATAAACGTAAAATGTTCTGGGTGTGCACAAAATCAAATTGCATTCTGGGTCCAGGAGACCCACTTGCTGCAGTGCATGTAAGCAGTCGATATCCTTTTGCAAAACCACCTTTTGCTCAAACTTCCATGTGAAAAAAATTAGCCATATAACATTTTGCCTATGATGGCACATTTCAGAGTTCATCTTGTGGTAAAACGTATTTATCCACCCACTAGGCACTGCCTTAAAGCAGCACCGCAATCTTGTGACTGACACCATTCCTTTGATTTTCTAGCTTAAAGCGTCATATGGCGTTTGGTATCTCACCCTTGATGGATGCATCATAGAGTAAGTTGTTGTTAAGGTGCCATCTAGCACCGTCTTTGATGTGTGTCCTACAGCTGTCGTATTATTATTGCCTGAGAGAGATTCATGTCTTCTCTCTGTATCGTCCAACCAGCTCACCAATGTCTTACCTCCAAAAAGTGATAAAGATGGGCATACTTTTTATGCACTGTCGAGTAAAATGTGGCGTCTGGCATCTCAGTGTGTTAACTCTAGCACACGTCCACCATAACCATGGATGATATCCAATCTTTGCGCTTTTTTGACGCCATTCCTGCACCACCACACCTCTGCTGAGTTCTGCACAAACCAGTGTCTCACGTAGATTGTTTAAAGAAGTTTCAGGACTGGTAAGCAGACTACATACATGGGCATTTTTAAACCTTTAACATTAATACTGACTCCCCAGAGTACACCCTGATGAGCCTGTGGCCACTTGTCCTTGCTACTCAGAGAGTCAGATGCTGAATAGATGTACTTGGCCTACTTTACAGAGTCCTAGAATGACCCATCCCAGGACACTGAAGGCAAACAACTATATACATTAAAGTTGTGGCCCGGTGGCCCCTTCTTGGACTGTGTCCCCATGAATGTTTCTGACGTGGACCATGTGTATATACTTTTCCAGTTCCAAATGCCTGACCTATTCTCTGTAGCTTCTTTGCCTTTTTCACTGAAGCATGCAGCCTGCTGTATGAGGATGGAATCAGAAGGCACCTAGGGTGGTTTCTCTCCTCTGACCTACCTCGCCATTGCTGAACATGTTGTGGGAGGCGAGAAAAATGTCATGACCGAGCAGAATCAAAGACTGCAATTACTCCTGTCCTCTGTTAAATCCGAAATCACTGTTTTAAACTGTGTTTTGAGACAAGACTTCAGCCATTTGAAAATAAAAGATCATCGAAAATATATCACATCCCCTTCTTCTCTCCTCCCGGCTTTAATGGCTAGAAAACGAAAGTAACTAATGTGACTGAGAGGTTATCGCAGATGTTCTTTTTAAAATGGTCAAGAAACTGGCACAAATATTTCTCAGTAGATCTGGGGCGTTTTACAGAAATGTCTCTACGGTGCAACAGGCATTCATGCAAACTTTTTATGTCTGGGCTCTAACTGGCACGCATGCTCTGTCTCGAACTGAGACATGCTGTATCTGCTTTTGGCGGCTTACAGCCAGCCCTTAGGCTTCCCATTTACTGGAACCATTTTCGTTCCATTTTTCGTTCTCCCCATTTGTCAAGGGCATGCATAAGTTATGCCTCTTTCTGTGTTTAGTACAGAACAGGGGAAAGGCCACCCCCTGCCTGGGCCCATTTGGTACAAGGACAGGTGGGAAAATTAGCTAATGAGGAGGCGTGTTGGACCCTCAGGCTAGTATTTACGTGGCCGAGCATCTCAAGGGTCGAGCCCCCCGGGGGTTCCCCCAGAGTGGACCCTAGGCCGAGCTCGCAGCTTCTTTCTGATTGGACTGTTCCCCTTTGAAGTAAGTGGGGCACCCGACACTGTAACACACCTCTGCACCCGGATGCCCCAGAGCCTCCCTAGGTGACCTGTTTATGTGGCCTTGGACCTTGCCCCGTACTCTCCTTAAGTCAAGAAGAACAGTCCTCCCGCAAGTCGCTGTTAAGTGCCAGAATGCAGGACTTGTCATTCCCCATAGGATAACATTAACCGTCCCAAAAATTGCACTTTTGAAACTGTAAAAATTCATAACTCAAAGTACTTGGCTGATTCCTATGATCTAGGTATCTAAATTCATATAAAAGTATTTTTTATTTTTATAATTTGGTGTCGAATTTCTTTGAGTGTGTATCTCATTTACTGACTTTGTGTCCAATAAATGCTTAGCACTACCCTATGATATGCCTAACTACTCACCCACAGTACCTCTAAACAGAGCATTTGGGGTGTCATTTATGTCACTGTAAACCAGTTGGGGATTTGCTTTACACAGTGCACCTCATTTTGGTCCACTATATAAAGAGCCAGCTTCCTACACTTTGGCATGTCTTTGTTTGTTTTTTGCGTCTGCTTTATTTTATAGGTTTTGTGCTGAGATTTCTTTTTTCTCATTGCAGGTCCTGATTATTGGCGGCGGTGACGGTGGAGTGTTAAGAGAGGTGGTGAAACACCCACTAGTAGAAACTGTGGTGCAGTGTGAAATCGATGAGGTGAGTGAGAATTTCTCTAGAGGGGAGGGTCACAAAGGGCAGGGAACTGTGCAATATGTGCAGAAACAACTTTGTAAATATTTTACATTTGTCTCTGTGGATGAACCGATTGACAAACTTTAGAAATTATTTTTATAAACCCTCTGCTTTGATAGGTATTCTCTGATTCACTACATTTCCCAATACATTTTTAAAGGAACCACTCTTTGAAAGTACCCAGGCCAATGGCTGTATGTGTGCATAGGGAGGGGGAAAGAGGAAGAAGAGCACAGAAGTGATTTTGTGTATTTCTTTTCTTGTTACCGTTTACAAAGCACGACGTACGACCAGGAGAACTGAAAAGGGGCTGCTCGGAAGCCATGGCTCTTTCTTGAGTGGCATTTTGAGGTTGATATGCCGCACCATTAGGTTACTAGACTACTTTTTGGTTGAAATGCAGGGATCTAATTTGCATGTTTTTGCTGATCAGTATGCTATTTGAGGTAATTGCTGTGAGTTTATTGTGGCGCCATAGGGCCAGTTGCATGGCCAGACTGTGTAGAGTACTGATCTAATGGGCTGCTTTTACTGTGACGTTTTTAGGTCTCGCCTACCATACAGTGCAAGCTGTCTGGTTGCAAAGAAAAAGTTACATACCTTCATAGGCGCTGGAAGTAGGGGTGCTGGGGGTGCAGCACTCTCAAAATAAACATGCTGAAGTTCAGAAGGTGAATGAGCACTAAAGATGCCTTTAAATCTTGTCACATTTGCTATTTGTTCAAAGACAGAGGTCAGATGTCAGGCTATGTCTTCTAACAAGTTGCTGTTTATTTGTTTATATGTGGATTGGTGTTTACTTCTCTTTCTCTGACTGTAGAGTTAGAGGACTTTGTAAAGCAAACTTTCTGACAATCTGATTTTTCCCAATTCTTATTACTTCAGTGATGTAATATAGGTATAAGTGCCCCACTCCGAAAATTGTTCCAGCACCACTGCTTACTTTTGGTAATGCTCTTTCTAGTGGATTGTCTACTATGGATTTCTCACCTTGTGAATGCCCACAGTCACATGACTGGATCTAGAAATGTTTCCATTGCGTCAATAGGTGGCGTTGTACTGCTCTGTGTCACGTCTGTTCTGCCCCGGATGTGACACAGACAGCCTCTAAATGACCGCCACCTTCACACGCTGAAGTCCTTTTCTTTCTGATCTGTCTGTTTTATCTGACACTGAGCCATTAGAAATAAGATTGTACCAGTGTGGTGATTTCTACATTGGAATCTTTTTTACATGGACTAGGTGTCTATTCCACAGAATGGGAAGGAGTTTAGGTCAGTGAAGAACCGGAGGTTAGATAGTGTACACACAAGAAATAGTGTTACCGAAGTTAAGCAACTTTATCTTCTGATTGATACTTCTAATTGTAGATTCCCTCCTTTCAGAATAGACACCCAAACAGTACCTCCCCAGATGGTTGGTGTGTGGAGTGTCAGGACGGACCGGGCAAACCGTGCTGCCTTCCTCAACTAGCTGTCCAGGCTGTAGTGTTACTTGAACATGTGATCTGTTGCCCACGTGGCTGCCTGGCAGATGTCTAAGACTGGGACACTGTGCACCAGTGCAGTGGTAGCAGCCATTGCTCTGGTGGAATGAGCCCGAAGACCACCTGAAAGCTGTGTCTTGGCCAGCCCATGACCGTTTTTAATGTATAAAACAATCCATCTGAAGATGGTTCTCTTCTGCACAGCTTTGCCCTTTTTAGCCCCAGGGAAAAGGGTTCTCTTGAGATAAAAACAATGTAGTCTTACTCCTTGTCTAGAATAGAAGAATGAGGTGGGTCAAAGAAATCTGGCAGGTTGATAAATTGCCCTATGTGGAAGGCTGTGATGACCTTTGGTAGGAATAGTGCTTTTTTTCTGCGCACCAGCTTATCTGGAAAGAAGGTGGTATATAACAGCTGGGCAGACAGTGCTTTCAGCTCACTCAAGCAATGAGCTGATCTGATTGCTATTAGTAGGATGGTTTTCAGCGTGAGGCCGCAGAGAAAACAGCTGTGCATTAGTTCAAACGGGACACACATGAGATAAGTGAACACCAAATAATGGTCTCATTGAGGCATCAGAAAAAAATTTGGTGCGAACAAATGAATAAGCCTTTCACGAAACGCATCATAACAGGTGATTTGAGTATAGATGCCTGATCAGATAGGCATAAAAAGGCATAGCGGGATGTAAGTAATCTTTAACTATCACCATAGCAAGGCTTTGCTCGGTCAACAAAATAACAGTATGTCAGCTAACTGTCCCGGTAACATCTGTATATTGCAGGAGAAACATCATACACCATATTTCTCCGAGCATCCCTCGTAAACTTTTGGTGCAGGGACGCCGGTCAGCCAAAATAACACCAACTACTTTGGGAGGAAGATCGAAAACCGCCAACCTTCACGGCTCAATCTTTATGCATGGAAGTGTAGGCTGTGCATGTTCGGGTGCAAGACCCTGCCCTCCGGTTGCAAACAGGAGGTCCTCCCTCAGGGGCAGCCGGAGCAGAGGAGAGATTCACATGGCCAATAGTTCAGGTACTGCACTCTCCTTTTCCAGTCTCATGCCACTAGGATGACTTTGGGTCTGTCCTTCCTGAGCTTCTTGAGAACTCTGGGCAGGAGAGGATTGGGCTGGAAGGTGTACAGGCGTCCTGTTGTCCAAGTGAAGCGAAAGGCATCTCTGAGCAAGAACTTCCTTGGGAACTTCAACATACATAGGTTTAGATACTGTGCGTTCTCTGCAGTGGGAAAAAGATTGACCACAGGTTCTCCCCATTGTTGGTTTCTGCCCATTATTGGAAAATGCTCAGTGCCATCTCGGAGTGCATCCACTATCCATGATCCCCCCCTAGGTAGCATCGCCGGAGTCTGACCGTCTGGCGTTTAAAGAACAAGCTATGTGGTATGCAACCAAGGAGATGCCCTGGTCTTTCAGCCACTTCCAGAGGTGTAGGCATCCTGGAATAGAACCCAAGACCCCACACAACCTTCTTTGTCGCAATACCACATTGCTGTAGTGTTGTTTGTAAGAACCTGTGCCTGTTCCCCCTCGATGGGAAGAAAGCTTTCAGTGCCAAGTGATTCGGCCATAACTCCAGCAAGTTGATGTGAAAGCAATCTTCTGCTGGTGACTATCATCCTCTGGTATTCACCTCTGCCAGATGACCTCCCCAACTCCGCAATGCTTCATTTGTCACAACTGTTAGGTCTGGGTGAGGCAGGTAGAGGGTCTTTCACCAGTCCAGTTGTGGCGTAGCAGACACCAGTGCAGGTTTTTTCCAGTTTCCTCGAACACCTGGATTCTGGATTAAAAAGGTTATCTAGGTGCTGAGACCCGAGGTGCACTGGTAAGGCCCAAAGGGAGCACCGAGAACTGAGTGCTTGTAGCCTACCTGAAACCCCAGGTAGCCCAGGACTGCAAAATACGGATGTGGAAGACTTCAAATCTCACTGCAGGGTCCGTAAGTGCCACCTTGCGTGGTCCACAAGCAGGATGCTAGAGGCCAAATGTCAGAAATCTCAGAGTCAGTCTCACGGAGACCCAGCTCAGGGGTTGAAACATCAGGATCATAGCCCAAACATCCTGGACTTGTTGAGGCAGAGGAATAGCTCGAAAGAGCTCCGTATCCAGGATGACTCTGATGAAGGGGTGCCGCTGTGAAGGAGTCAGATTTGACTTTGGCACACGGATGGAGAAACTCTGCGATGTTAACATGTTGGCTGTGGTCTGGAAGTGATGACCATTTGAGGCAAACCTGCCTTCAGAAGCCATTGTTGACGGATCGGGAGGCTGTTATTCCCAACCTCCACAGATGGGTGCAAACACCACCTCCCTCTACATGAACACCTGAGATACACTGGTCAGGCCAGAGGGGAGCACTGAAAACTAAAAGTACTGTTGTGCTGCCTGGAGATGCAGGTAATGCCTATGGAACTGCAGAATGGGGATGTGAAAATGTGTTCCATAAGTCGATGGCCACCATCCAGTCTCCTCGATCCTAAGCAGACAGAACTTGTACCAGGGTGAGCATTTTGAACTTTTCCTTCCGGAGGGAGAAACTCGGAGGGAGAAGATCTAGGATAGGACGAAGTCCTTATCCTTTTTTGGCATCAGGAATAATAACCAGTCCTGATCGCTGATGTCGGCATCCTCTCTATGGCTGTCTTGGCCAAGAGAGCCTGGACTGCCTCTCAAAGTACAGACTAGTGGTCCTCCAGGAGATAATGTGGTTTGGGAGGCATGTCGGGGGGGGGGGGGTTGTGACAGAAATAGGAGGGAGTAACCGTTCTGCACAAACTGGTCGAATGTTTTACCTCCACGGTAATAAATGATGCAGCCTCCCACTGGGTAATCATGTGCTGCAGTGGGTGACTGAAAGCGTTTTTTGGCAGCTGCTGGTGGAGGAGTAGGGGATTGGGCAGACATTGCCTCTGGGGCTGGACGGTGGCGTCTTGATCGCCAGCCTCTGCTTTAAAAGGCTTGGGAGGCTTGTTGCTGTTGAGGTATGGTTTGGTGTTGCCTCTGCTGGTACCACCTTCCAAAGCCTCAAATGGGCAAGACTGCTGGGGAAATTGCTGCAAAGGCTGCTCAGGCTAATCTCAGAGCAAGGCTAGCTGAGGAGCATATTCTTATGCAAATGAGTTTTCTCACGCTATATGAAGTTATATTTGGGAACGCATTGGGATTCGGTCCGCTGGTAGAGAGGTCTGTACCACCAGACTTTCTGGTGAAAGATGCTGGAGAAAGAAGGCAGGATCTCCCAGGGCATGCCAGTGCTGCTTTGCAATGCCTTTTAAGTGGAGGGCAAGATCCTGGCTTTGCCCAGGTGCCCTACAATGTGTCCATGAGGGTCTTGCTGAAAGGGAGGAGATGCTCCTGTGTTGTTTGTCCTGGATGTAGGACCTCAATTTAGATATTTCTTTTGAGCTCCACGTTGGGTAGAGTGAGTTCCAAAGCTTCTGCTGCTCTCCATATGACAATGGCAAAGGAGGCAGACTTCTGTAGCTGCTTTAGGTATGGGTGAGAAACGGTAAGTGTTTGGCAATGTGTCTAAGCCACGAACATCCTATAGGTCTAAAAACAGGTTTTACACGTCATATGGGGTACTGCTGTTGTACTCATCATCGCCATAGTCATGAAATCGTTGCAGTAGTCACTCTGGCCTAGAGTGTGGATAAATGTGGGATCAATAGAAGTCACTTCAGGTTTTCTTCGGACACGACTATTAGCTCCCCCTCTGGTGTCACCGTCTGTCAGCACTCGGGGCTGTGGCACTATAAGTGGTATTGGCGGCGGGTAGAAACCCATCCCTAGGATAGTTGGGTATGGATCTGCCAGTGGTGGCCGACTTGATGCCACCTCAGATCCTTGGTGCTTGAATGCACAGCAGCTGGATCCAGTCGGGTATCAAGAATCTGTCCTTATTCGGTTACCAAGAGTCTGGCCTTAAACTCCCTGATTTGCTGTGGCGTCTCCGTGTGGCCAGAGAAGTAGGGGCCAATTGGAAGAAGGGTTTTAAATCTGTTCCAGGGTGGGAGACAGAATTTGTGGCCTGGAGGTATCCGAGGCATGGCACTACTCCGAATGGTGGGATGTAGGGGAGCCGTGTTTAGACCTCTTGTGTTTCTTCAATTTGTGACTTACCTGAAGATTTCTATTTCCATGATAAACATTCATAAGATCGGCCCCGGGAGCCAGAGTGCATCACTGCTTTCAACTGGGACTGGGGCTTTTTCAAGTTCTGGTGATGTTCTGCAATGTACATCATGGCCTCATGGTCTTGGGTGGCCTTTGAGTTAATCTTGGCACATTTGACTCACAACGCTGATTCATGCTTGGAGCCCTGAGACAGACCGTATGTGGGCACATCACCAACATCTATTTATGGCAGCCTTTTCAAGGTTTGAACCCTATTGCTTTGGATGGGTACGCCCCTAGCACACTAGAGAAAGATCTGAAAGAAAAATACCACCCAGTCCGATAGAACTCAATGATTGAGCTCCAGATCCTAGTTGGAAGGCACCAAAAGAAAGGAACTTATGTCAACTTGCCTAGGTGGCGGTTATTTAGGGGCCTCTCACATAGCGAGCGGGTTGAACCCGACATGGTGCCACATGACATCATCTGTTGATGCACTAGAGAACTGCTGAGAAAATCTCTGGATCCACTCTAGCCTCAGGTCTTCACCAGGTCCTGCTGCTGAGCCAAGCTCTGCAGTGGAAGGCAGAACATTAGATATCCTGTCACATAGAGGTATGACCACCTCCCAGATAGAATTTAGTGTATTGGGGCAGGGTGGGAGCTCTTGCCAGATCCACATAGTCTGCGTACAGGGCACACTTGGTGCCTTCCATGCATAGTCCAGTTCAAATCAGTTCAGGGAGCTGTTGGCTCCCGCTCTGGCACGAAACTGGACAAAGGACAGGGCAGTATCTGCCTCCTTTTCAAGCCCATCCTTTTTTTTTTTAAATACTTTATTTTGAGTGTGATGCAAAAACATACATCGGAGTATATCAGTACATGGCTCCTCCTTGAGTCAAGGACCTGGACGTTAACCAACAGGACACAGCCATTCAGCCCACATCCCGGGGGCCAGGCGACAGTATGGTACCAGAAACATGGACTCCGTAGTCATGGTAAAGCAATAAAATAAACATGCCGCTTATACGGCCAGGTGAAAGTACATCATCACTTTTTTTTTTTTTCTGTCCGTTGTTTGGAAACACTTGACAAAGTAAAAACTTCAATAAAATTCAGGAATAACAAAAACTTTCCCTCCCCTACAAAACTCTGCATCAGTGAGAACACAGGCATATACATTCCGTTCAGGTCGTCAGGGCCCATCCGGGCGCAGTTATCAAATCAAAATCAAACACAGATCCATTTGGGACTCGGAGCAAATCACATATTTACAGAGGTTATGCGCGCGGTACTTGCAAGACACTAGCTCCTAGCAGCCCCATCATCACCACTCCCATCCACCACTTCCCCGGAGTCCGACCCCTGCGGGGTGAACAGCTCAGCACTGGTGGCATCCGAGTCACTATCTACAGACCCCACAGCACACATCATGCGCCATGCCAACAGATCCTCCTGCAGCTTCTCATCCCTACGTGTGTGTTGCATATGTGTTTCCTCCGCCAGGGACCATTCCTTGAAATCTCTAAGCCAGAATGACAGCTCCGGGGCACGACTTCGCATCCAGGTGATAGCCACCCTGCGCCTTGCCAGCACCAATAGTAGCTGCAACAGCTTAGTCAAGCCCATCCTTAAGGAGGGACCCCTGAATCATCACAACCCTTTCCTTAGGGTTTTTAAGGGCTTACCTATGGGTTGGTCCCTAGATTCGTTGTGCGACAAGATTCATTTCGGACACCACTTCTTCGACCGTCTGGGCATGCTGGACTTCGCTCTGGGCATCAAGGCTGCAACTAGGAAGACCCCTGCTGCTCCTGACCTCGTCTCCCTGCTAGTCTGCTGCAACATCCGTGCCTGTGCACCATACAGGAACCTTCCAAGGCCCGTGGGCATCGAAGAAACCTGAGGGACTCTCCCTTGAAGTGAAGGAGCCACTTCCCTGCATCTGCAAGCACCGCAACTAAGCTGACCGGTCTGCTGATCCTGAGCTCCCACAGACTCCGTAAGGCTCAGCAACACAGGTGGTGGTTCTTCACATCCCTCGAGGCCTGCCCTTTCCTCTTACCAAGTTTGAGGCCAGTATCCCTTGGAGCCGCAGGGACTGAACCCCTGCGCACCGCATTGACTTGCAGTTGCAAAGGCTTGTTGGATTCCTTCCACAAAGATCTTCGGGCTCCAAGTAGCCCCAACCTCGAGCATCACCAGTGACCAAGATCTTCATCCTCACTGCATCCTCTTGCATCTTTGGTGAGCTGCTCGAGTTCCTCTTGCGACTCTAGTGCCTACGGCCTGTGGGTCCTCTTGAGGGTCATCTTTGTATTGTTTGGGCTCCCCTGATTGCTCGTGGCCTGCCCTGACTCCCCTGCTTGTGGTGAGTCTGCAGGACCTTGCTGGTCCCGACATGGCAACTGCAACCGAAGTGGAGAAAGGTGCAAAGGCTTGTTGGTGCTCCCGCCAGACACCGACATCTCAACTCTCGACATCTGACATGGGACAGCTCGTGTATGGCTTCTGGACTTCCCCAGCATCACCTGGTCCACACAGCTGCAGTTCTAAGGTCACCGTCTGCTCCCCTGCAACACCCAACATCAGTGGGCATTCGTCCTCCGTGCCTCCTTCTCATTCTGAGTGGCATAGACTCTGTCCCCTCTGCTTTCAGGTTCTTCACATCTTGAATCCACCTTTGGGTTCCACCGGACACTTTCACCTTCTTCAGCAGCGGCATCTTTCTGAACTCCTCCTTTGTGTTCGGCACCTGGCTTCCCAGGGGCAGGTATCCTGGTTCCTAAGGTATCCATGGGCGGGGTGGCTCTCCAACCTTCTGTCTGCCACTGGGTTTCTTCAGGGTCCTCTGGGAAGGATCCTTCTTCTTTAACCACGACTTACCCATTGACTTGAATTGATCATGTTGTCGTGTTCCACTTAGCACCAGACCTCTGTGGGGCTCCTAGTTACTTACCTCGGGTGGTTCCTTGGGTCCCCGACACCTATCTGTCTTCTGGGTATGGTCTTGGTTCGCATACCACTTATTTACTATATGGTTTGGTACGCCCCTTGTGACCACCGTGTATTAAATGCTACTTACCTGTTTCTATTGTTAAGCATTGTGTATATCTCCGGGTAGGAGATATCTGTACATGCTAGTGAGTGTCTTATAATAAATACATATTTTTATAAATGCAATGTGTGGTTCTTTTTCACTTAATCTATACTTTAGAAGAAATCGCAAATCTCCGAAAGTTCTTCACCGATTGCTTTGAAATTTTGACACAACGTTGGATTCGAATACGTGCGTGTCGAATACGCGCTGTTTTTAATCGAAAGCCTGAACAGACACACAAAAATGTCAATTTTCGTTTGTTCAAAATCTTAAATCTCCGAAAGTTTTTCACAGATTGTTTTGAAATTTTGACACAACGATTCGATTAAGCACGTGCCCAATACGCGCGTGTTTTTAATCGAATGGCGAACAGACCCTATCGATTTGACTGCTGCGCAACAACTACAAGGGACGCATAGAGACAATAGTCTACATATATTAGGATGGACAGTTGGTCTCAGGATTGTAGACCGGGAAGTGGGTGGAGGGAGGGAGGGGGGAGGAGTTGGTTCACTTTGCAACATTAAGAAAGGACGCATAGAGACAATAGTCTACATTTATCAGGATGGACAGTTGGTGTCAGGATGGCAGACCGGGAAGTGGATGGAGGGAGTGGGGAGGAGTTGGTTCACTTTACAACATTAGCGCGTGTTTATAGATACATACCGTTGAATTCGAATACGCGCATGTACAGTACGCGCGTGTTTTTAATCAAAAGGCCGAATAGACCCTATCGATTTTGCTTTCTGCACAATAACTATAAGGTATGCATAGAGACAATAGTCACAAAAACATATTGTATACCCACAAGCTTTGTGAAATTAAACATATTAGAAACGTGTGCTTACTCTGTTCGAGGCATGTGGGCTGCTGAATTCATATCTTAGCATAGATCGCCGCCTAGTGTTGGGTCCGGATGTTTGCACCTTGTTGTCTTTGAAGAGTCTTCGAAGTATCACGAAATAGGTGACTCCTCCCCTGTACTACAGTGCGCATGGGCATCTTCTCCATCCTCAGATTATTTTTCTCCGCCATTGGTTTCGGATGCACTTCGACAACTCCAACTTCGATATCGAAAGTTTCCTAATTTCTAAGGCCAAAAACCTCATAATTTCGATGGTATTGTTTCCGCTCGATATCCCTCGACTCGACAACTCTTTCCATCCATCTCCGGTAGTCGACGCGGGCCGTTGGGCCTTTTCGACGCCACGTGGGCCTACCGCCGATGGAAAGAACCCCGTTTAAAAGATGCCCACAATGTTGATCCAAGTTTCCACATAGCGACAAGCATACAGTATGCAACAAGTGCCGGTCTCCGGAGCACAACGAGGAAGATTGTCCAGCTTGTGCTCAGTTCCGGTCGAAGAAAACTATCCGGAACAGAAGAGCTGCTCGACAAGAGATGCAGTGACAGGCACCTGAACCGGAAAACATTTTCTTCGACGACGAACATGCACTTCCAGAGGCAGCGGACTCCGACCTAGAGCTAGTCACCGTAGAAGACCAGTCGGACTCCGAGGAAGACCTCCCACCGGGGCAAACCATGAGTACTAACGCCCCTACCCTGCCTCCACCTCCAGACAAGGCTCCGGTTAAAGCATCGCCAAGAGGCCTTTGCCGCGACCGAAACACAGCTTCAGAAGCCCCGCCTTCCGGCTCGGCTCCGAAGACCATTACCAAGCCTTCCGGGACCGAGCAAGACCCTTCCCAAAAAGGCCATAGACTCAAAGACTGTTCCGCAGCCTAAAACGGGCCACGACACTAAAAAAGTCGTCGACCCGAAAAACACCGGCCAACCAAAAAGGTAGTTGATCCGAAAAAGACTGTCGACCAGCAAAAGGGCGTAGATCCAAGGAAAACGGTCGACCCAAACAAAAGCGTCGATCCAAAAAAGACAGTCGACCCCAAAAAGGTCATCGGATCGAAAAAAGGAATTGACCCGAAACAGGTCGTCGATCCGAACACTGCCTCCGACCCGATAAAGGCAGTCGAACCGAAGAAAGTCGTTGACCCGAAAAAACACATCGAGCCGAAAAAGGCTGTCGACCCGAAAAAGGCTGTCGAACATAAGAAGGTGGTAGAGTCCAACAAGGCCGTCGAGCCGAAAACAGCTGTCGAGCCGACCAGAGACGTCAAGCTGAAGAAAGCTCAAGAGAAAAATAAAAAAAAGCAAGCGACCAATCCAAAAACATCGGCGCCGAAACCACGGGCAGTGGAAGAAGAACTTTTTCATCCTGATCCAGTGAGCCCAGACCAAAATAGACTGCATATAGACCCTAATACAGGACACATAACAGTCTACAATAAGAACAAGAGAAGACTAGACACTGAGGCTCCTTCTCCTGTTCCCCCTAAGAAAAAGGACTTTGGGACATCCCCTTCTAGACCTTTTACACCTCCTCCTTTCACTCCTGACATGCCTTATGTTCCATATTCTCCTACACCTCCACATTATGAGGAGGAAGAGGACGTGGGTGAAGACCCTCATCAGGACTTTATAGACCCTGATGATCAGGGAAACCAAGATCACACTTGGGATGATCAAAATGACCCTAATGACCCATATGATACACAACTCAGACCAGATCCCACCATATATCCCACTAAGCCATCCCCTACCCATGACACGGTTGCTTTTAACCAGCTAGTTCATAGAGCAGCTCAGTATCATGGGGTAAGCATGAACACTGACCCTATAGAGGAGGATTTCCTATTAAATACCTTCCCAACATCAGAGAAGACTATACGCACACTCCCTATGCTAAAGGGAGTACTTAAGCACGCACAGACATCTTTAAAGACCCAGCCAGAGCGCGTGTTCTCAATCCAAGAATTGAAAAGAAATATAAACCAGCCCCTACAGACCCCTCTTATATCAAGTCTCAGTTACCACTAGACTCTCTTGTTGTTTCTAACGCTAGGAAAAGGGCGAATTCTCAGACAGGTGATGCCCCCCCTCCTGACGAAGAGTCAAAAATCTTAGAAGCCTCGGGAAAGAGAGTGGCCTCTCAGGCAGCAAATACCTGGAGAATCGCCAATACACAAGCTCTTTTAGCACGCTATGACAGAGCACACTATGATGAACTGTAGGGATTATTACAACACCTACCAGAACCTTATAAGGCAAAAGCTAACGACCTAATTCAAGAAGGGAAATTCATCACTAACGCATCTATAAAATGCGCCCTTGATGCGGCCGATACAGCCGCTCGGTCTGTCAACAGTAGTGTGTTGCTACCCTGGCATGCCTCGCTCCGCATCTCAGGTTTTAAAAATGAAGTACAGTCTACAATACTTAATCAACCCATTAACCTGGATTTCTTGTTCGGCCCAGCAGTTGATACCGTCTTGAAAAAGATGAAGAAAGATACTGACACCGCAAAGTCAATGGGTGCACTTCAATTCCAACAGTCATGGGGCTCCTTTCGCCGCTTCTCCTTTCGAGGCTCAGGCAGAGGCATCACATCACAAACCTCTTCATCATTTAAAACAAATACCCAAGGCACCTTTAATAAAGGCTCCAACAGAGGAGGCTATAGAGGAAATAATACCAAGGGCAGAGGACGTGGTAATAATAACACCAGAGCCTCCGCCACCAACAGTGACTTGTTCACACTCCCTCCAGACCACTTAACACCAGTCGGAGGCAGAATAACACAATTCCTACCGGTCTGGAATGCCATTACAACAGACAGGTGGGTGAGACAAATTATCCAGTATGGTTACTGCCTGGAACTCACTTCTACTCCACCCAACATACCACCCAAACACCGTCCAATGTCAAAAGAACACATCACGCGGTTACAACAGGAGGTGCAGTCCATGCTAGAAAAGGGAGCCATAGAGCCAGTCCCTTTTCAACACCAGGGCACTGGGGTATACTCTCTATACTTCCTAATTCCCAAAAAGGACGGGTCCCTCAGACCAATATTGGACCTCAGACCTCTGAACCAATATATACTTTCAGAGCATTTCCACATGATCACTCTACAACAAGTACTCCCGCTACTCCAGCAAGGCGACTTCCTCGCTACGTTAGACCTCAAGGATGCATACTTTCACATACCTATACATCCAGCTCACAGGAAATACCTCAGGTTCACAATAGAGGGTCACCACTACCAATTCAAAGTTCTTCCCTTCGGGGTAACTACAGCACCAAGGGTTTTTACAAAATGCATAGCAGTAGTAGCAGCACACCTCAGAAGACAACACATCCATGTGTTTCCCTACCTGGACGATTGGCTCATAAAAGCCAACTCATACGTACAGTGTGCAAACCATACATCTCGGACAATCCAGCTTCTGCACAGTCTAGGATTTTCCATAAATTACTCAAAATCATATCTGCAGCCCTCCCACATACAACAATATCTGGGAGAAGCAATAGATACCTCAGTGGCGAAGGCATATCCAAATCCAGCCAGGATATCCAACATACAGTCTCTCATTCAAAGGTTTCAGCCACAACACTCCCTGCCAGCTCCAGTGTTCATGCAGCTTATAGGCATGATGGCCTCCTGCATATTCATTGTCCCTCATGCCCGACTTCAAATGCGTCAATTGCAGGAATGCCAAGCACAACAGTGGAACCAAGCTCAAGGACACCTAAAAGACCTAGTGTTGGTAGACCGTCGCACTTACAACTCTCTGCAGTGGTGGAACCCACAAAACCTTTCCAAGGGGCGACTGTTCCAAGAGCCAGTTCCACAAGTAGTATTAACTGCGGACGCATCACTGACAGGTTGGGGAGCCCACCTCCTTCAATACACAGTCCAAGGTCTCTGGACAGTCAAACAAAAGACATTGCATATACACCACTTAGAGTTACTAGCAGTATTTCTAGTAATGAAAGCCTTCCAGAATTACGTGTGCAACAAGGCTGTGTTGATCCGGACGGACAACATGACAGCCATGTACTACATCCAAAAACAGGGAGGGACATACTCTCCACAGCTGTCTCACCTAGCACAGAGCATATGGAAGTGGGCAATTCCAAAAAACATCTTTCTCCTGGCAGAACACCTCCCAGAAATAGACAATCAGATTGCAGATCTACTGAGCCGACACAGCCAACAAATACACGAATGAGAGATTCACCCTCAAGTTCTCCAACCATTCTTCCAAAAATGGGGACAACCAGAGATAGATCTGTTTGCCACAAAAGAAAACTCAAAATGCCAGTCCTTTGCCGCCAGGTTCCCACACCCCTTGTCACAGGGCAATCCGATATGGTTGAACTGGTCAGGCAGATTTGAGCACGCTTTTCCGCCAACCCCACTAATTCCATTAGTGGAACGCAAACTAAAACAACAGTCACTCACAATGATCCTGGTTGCTCCCACATGGGCAAGATAGCCATGGTACACAACGCTCCTAGAACTATCAGTAGTCCCGCACCAAAGACTACGCCTGTTGCCACATTTGCTAACACAGAACCATGGCGAAATCAGGCACCCAGATCTCAATCAGATGAACCTAGCGATCTGGCTCCTGAGGTCTTAAAGTTCGGATACCTTAACTTGCCTCTAGACTGCATAAACATTATCAAGGAAGCAAGGCGCCCCACTACTAGAGCATGCTACGCAGCTAAATGGAAAAGATTTGTAATCTATTGCAATAACAACCAAATCAACCCATTAGATGCCTCCATCCAAAACATAATCTGTTCCTTGCTACATCTTCAAAGATGTAATCTAGCATACTCATCCATAAGGCTACACCTTCTGCTTTAGCAGCATATCTTCAAAACAGGCAACACGTGTCCCTGTTCAGAATACCACCTATCAAAGCTTTTATGGAAGGACTTAAAAGAATTATCCCTCCAAAGCATCCACCTTCGCCAGTCTGGAACTTAAACGTAGTACTAACCAGACTCATGGGGCCACCTTTCGAACCACTCCACTCATGTGAACTACAATTCTTCACATGGAAAGTGGCATTTTTAATTGCCATTACCTCCCTCAGACGAGTGAGTGAGCTACAGGCACTAACCATTCAGGAACCCTTCATGCAAATACACCAAAAAAAGTGGTGCTTCGTACTAAACCTAAATTAATGCTAAAAGTTATATCCACTTTCCACATCAATCAGTCCATAGAATTGCCAGTTTTCTTTCAAAACCCACAGTCAGTAGCTGAAAGAGCCCTACACACACTAGATGTCAAAAGAGCTCTGCTATATTACGTTGACAGAACTAAATCATTCAGAAAAACACAACATAAGTGTAATCCCATTTCAAAGACAGGAATAGCCAGATGGATAGTTAAATGCATTCAAATATGCTATCAAAAGGCAAAGCGCACTTTACCAGTTCCCCCAAAAGCCCACTCAACGCTCAAAATGGGGGCATTCATGGCTTTCCTAGGAAATATTCCCATAGAAGACATATGTAGGGCAGCTACATGGTCTACCATACAAACCTTCACTAAACACTACTGTGTTGGCTTGCTAGCTCAGCAACAAGCTGCAGTAGGTCAAGCTGTCCTTAAAACTCTTTTTCAAACCACTGCAGCTGGTACAGGCGACCACCGCTAGAGGAGAAACTGCTATACAGTCTATGCTAAGATATGAATTCAGCAGCCCACTGGCCTCGAATGGAAAATGCTACTTACCAGTATGCATCTGTTCTTGCACGTAGGGCTGCTGACATTCATATCGCCCACCCTCCTCCCCGGTGCCTGTCACAGCTGCAGGGTTACCTTCTTAACATACACTTACATGGTCATCTCTTACTTTTCTATACTCCATCTTTGCCACAATGGCGAAAAACAATCGGAGGATGGAGAAGATGCCCACGCACACTGTAGTCCAGGGGAGGAGTCACCTATCTCGTGATACTTCGAAGACTCTTCCAAGACAACAAGGTGCAAACATCCGGACCCAACAGTAGGCGGCGATCTATGCTAAGATATGAATGTCAGCAGCCCTACATGCCAAGAACAGATGCATACTGGTAAGTAGCATTTTCCTTTCTTTCTCTTCCATTTAACCAGACTGAGCCACAGCAACGCTTGGCCGGGTACAGCTAGTTATCTATAGTAATACATAGCAAATCCAAGATGTCAAGTGACTTTATGCCATCTCCGAGATATCACCTTCATCCTAATTTAGTTTTTTTTAACCAAAATATCTCTGTATACCAGGATTTTTAACCCTAAGCATGCATTGTTAAAAGTGAAACTACAGGGTCCAAAATTCATCCTTCTTTCGATTTCAAAGTTGGGTCTAGCTAAAAGTGTCACGTAAAACGTGAAGTTTTGGCGGATTTAGGTAAATTGCTGTTTTTACTTAAATGCTATTTGGGCAGCGTTATGGTAGGTCACATGCCTGGTACAACATTACATACTTTTTTTTCTTCATATTTATATGTATAGTGTTGAATTTCCTTCATGACAGATTGAACATCACATTTTCCTGTTATCTACATGTATGACAGTACTAATACAATAATCAACCAAACAAGCATTGACAAAGCCAATAGGTATCGGCAATCCGAGATCCATAGGCATTTTCAATGTTCATGTTAATTAGCTGTGTGTTATGGTGTGGCGTGCAACATCTTATTGGGAAGGGGGACGTCGGGAATTGGGCGATGGGCCGGGGCCTAAGGTTCACATGTAGGTCCAGTTTTTGTTAGGAGCTCTGTCAACCGGCCACACTGCCTTACTGTCTTCCCCAACAGGCCACTTTAATATCGGGCAAGTATTATAGGCAGGCAGGCTCTGGGGGTTAGCTTGCACCAGTGTCGCTAGGCCAGTATTGTTCTGGCCTATGCAGATGTTGGCTTGGCCCTCCGTGGTGCCGGCGCAGACACCCAGAGGCAGTGTCCCACTCCCCTGCCTTGCTGTTCAACTGAGGAGCCTGGCTGAGGGAAGGTTATGTGGCTGTTGGGCAGGGCACAAGTTCTAAAAAAAGAAGTGGGGGGACGCTCCAAGTTAGGTGGTGTCACCGGAATTGACGTCACAACAGGAAGTGGCGTAATGAAATGTAGTCTCCTCTCATTAACAAAGGTTACAAGGCGATGGGGGCAGGTTCAAAGGGCAAGGCGATGGGGGTAGGTTCGAAGGCATCAGCAGCTCAATAAACAAGCATTGGAAATGCAATAGGGCTCGCATTAGGAAGTTTGAGCTATTGGTCTTATAAATGATTTTTTTTAATGTATGTGTTATTTTTTAAAATAGCTAAATTAATAGCTTTGTCATTTACAATGCCAATAGTTATAACTTTCGCAAATGTGACACCTATAGCATTTGTAATGCAACATGTTTTGTATGTACGTGACTTAGATATTACAAATAACAATGGCTTTTAATTTTTTTAAATAATTAATACTTAAATAATTTATTTAATTTGTAATGGCAATAGCTTAAACTTTTGTAAATAACTTTTGTGAAGATTATGTTCAGTGTTTTTTATTGTGACGAAAATCCAAGAACAGAAGTGAAATATTAACATCTTTTTGTGATTTGTAATAAAGCGTGAAAGCTTGAAAACAGCTTGAAACATTGAAAGAACATATTTGAACCAGTGATGCTGTTGTTGCGCTGAGTGATGCTGTGGTTGCGCTGAGTGATGCTGTGGTGGTGCTGAGTGATGCTGTGGTTGCGCTAAGTGATGCTGTGGTTGCGCTGGGTGGTGTGTGCATCGGTGGAGCTTAGTGGGTGCATTGGGGGAGCTGTGTGGTGGGTGCATTGGTGGAGCTTAGATAGAGCATCGGTGGAGCTGTGTGGTGGGTGCATCGGTGGAGCTGTGTGGTGGGTGCCTCGGCGGAGCTGTGTGGTGGGTGCCACGGCGGAGCTGTGTGGTGGGTGCATCGGCAGAGCTGTGTGGTGGGTGCATCGGTAAAGCTGCGTGGTGGGTGCATCGGTGAAGCTGTGTGGTGGGTGCTTCGGTGGAGCTGTGTGGTGGGTGCATCTGTGGAGCTGTGTGGTGGGTGCATCTGTGGAGCTGTGTGGTGGGTGCATCTGTTGAGCTGTGTGGTGTGTGCATCGGTGGAGCTTAGTTGGAGCATCAGGGGAGCTGTGTGGTGGGTGCATCGGTGGAGCTGTGTGGTGGGTGCCTCGGCGAAGCTGTGTGGTGGGTGCATCGGCGGAGCTGTGTGGTGGATGCAGTGTGGTGGGTGCATCGGTGGAGCTGTGTGGTGGGTGCATCGGTGGAGCTGTGTAGGTGGAGCTGTGTGGTGGGTGCATCGGTGGAGCTGTGTGGTGGGTGCATTGGTGGAGCTGTGTGGTGGGTGCATCGGTGGAGCTGTGTGGTGGGTGCCTCGGTGGAGCTGTGTGGTGGGTGCACCGGTGAAGCTGTGTGTTAGACGGGGACCTGGAGGGTCGGCCGAGCACAAGGGGAGAGGCCTCCGGTGAGGGCCGTCTCCAGCGATCGTACAGACAAGTAACTTCCCCCCCACAGATGGACACCACACGAAGATCAGCTTAACACCTTTTATAGGCAATTCTTTGAGTAAGGTGGTACGATACAAGGAGAGTAGGACACGAGGATCCTCTCAATTCTAGTCTCTGTTGGGGAAAGGGGGTAGCGGGACAGTCTTGGTACCTACAGGTACGGAGGTGAACCGGTGGTAGCTCACAATCCTCGAGCTTGGCGTTCGGACGGGTCAGACCGCGGCAGCGCCAGCAGGTCCCGAAGAGGCCGTAGGAGGCAACGGGCCGCGGCAGCGCCAGCAGGTCCCAACGAGGATGACGGTTACAACGGGCCGCGGCAGCGCCAGCAGGTCCCAGGAGGATGAAGGTTGCAGAAGGCCGCGGCAGCGCCAGCAGGCAGGACGATAGTTCACAAGGCAGGGCTGCGGCAGCGCCGGCAGTCCGTCAAGGATGAGTTCTTCTCGGTGTCTCTCGACTCCAGGATACAACTCCCTTCCTGCTCTGGGCTGCCTCAGTTATAGGTCTGGCGCCCTTTGATGTCCGGACCCTCGCACTGGGAGGTCGGGAGGTCCGGGATGAGGGAGTCCAGACACCCAGCAGGGGGGTGGAGCCAGCACCCGGGGAGGCTGGGGGCGATCGGCACCTGGCGGGGGAGAGCCATCGACACTTCTTTCTCCCATTAACCTGCCAAGGGGTCCGTTCACCTCCTGGGTGGATGGTGGTGCCGGGATGTCGGGGCCCGGCCAGGCCCAGGGTTGGGGTCGAGCCGAGGCCACGCGGCCGCGTGGTGCAGTGTCCAAGATGGCGGCTGGGCCGGGCAATGGGGTTGACGGGGGCCTGGGCCCGTGGCACAGAGATGTCCGGGGCAGGCGTCCCGGAGGGGGACGGGTTGCGGGTTGCTTCTGCGGGTAGCCCCCGGAGAGCCGATGTCTGGGCCCTGTCATGCGGGGAGGGAGCGAGCCCTTCGTGGGGCCTGTCCAACATGCGTCCCCCCCAGCTGAAGGCGTGGAGAGTCACCCATCCTCTTGGGGACTCTCCTCGTCGAGGCGGAAAAAGCGGGACAGGCCATCCGCGTTGGCGTGGTCTTGGCCAGGGCGATGCTCCACAGTGAAGTCCATCCCCTGCAGGGAGATGGACCATCGCAATAGTTTGGGGTTCTCTCCCCGCATTTGCATTAGCCATTGCAGGGGCCGATGATCTGTTTGTACCCGGAAGGGTGTTCCGAAGAGGTAAGGCCGGAGCTTTTTGAGGTCCCATACCACTGCGAAGGCCTCTCGTTCAATGGTACTCCAGCGCTGTTCTCGGGGCAGAAGGCGTCTGCTGAGGAAGGCCACTGGTTGGTCGACTCCCTCGGTGTTCAGTTGGGAGAGGACGGCCCCGATGCCATGGTCTGAGGCATCAGTCTGGACGATGAACTCACGGCTGTAGTCGGGGGCCTGGAGCACAGGCGCGGTGCACATGGCGGCTTTCAGCCTCTCGAAGGCCGCTTGACAGTCGGGGGTCCAGTTGACGGTTTTTGGGTTGGTCTTGGATGTGAGTTCCGTGAGGGGCCGAACAATGCTGCCATAGTCCTTCACGAACCGCCGATAGTACCCAGTGAGCCCCAGGAAGGCTCGGACCTCGGTTTGAGTTACGGGGGGCCGCCAGGACTGGATGGCAGCGATCTTGAGCTGGAGGGGGGCCACCAGACCGCTCCCCACTTGGTGTCCGAGGTAGGTCACGGACCCCTGGCCTATTTGGCACTTGCCGGCCTTGATTGTGAGGCCGGCCTGTTGGAGGGCCTGCAGGACCCCTCGGAGGTGGCGGAGGTGGTCAGACCAGTGGCGGCTATACACCGCGATGTCGTCCAGGTATGCGGCGCTGAACTCTTCGAGGCCCGCCAATACCTGGTTCACAAGTCGTTGAAACGTGGCTGGAGCGTTTTTCATGCCGAAGGGCATCACTCTGAACTGGTAGTGTCCGTCCGGGGTGGAGAAAGCGGATCGTTCTTGTGCCCTGGGGGTGAGGCCGATCTGCCAGTAGCCCGCCGTCAGGTCGAAGATGCTTAGGTAGCGGGCCGCCCCCATGCGGTCAACTAGTTCGTCGGCTCGGGGGATGGGGTGAGCGTCGGGTCGGGTGACAGCGTTCAGACCCCGATAGTCGACGCAGAACCGGAGCTCGGGTGTGGTGCCCGGGGCCGCAGCTTTGGGGACCAGTACAACCGGGCTGGCCCAGGGGCTGTCCGAGGGTTCGATGACTCCGAGGGCGAGCATCTTGGAGACTTCTTCTTGGATGCAGGTGCGTACCCGATCTGGTACTCGGTACGGCCGGTGTCGGATCGGAGGACTGTCGCCAGTGTCCACGTCGTGCAGACACCAGGGGGTGACCCCGGGTGTGAGGGAGAATAGGTTTGCAAATTGCAGCAGGAGGGCCCGACAGTCTTGGCGCTGCTCCGGGGTCAGGGCCTCGGAGAGGTGGACCCCGTCCACTGAACCATCTTTTTCCCCGGTCCCCAGCAGGTCAGGAAGGGGCTCGGAGTCCTCTTCAGCTCCACTGTCTGTGGCCATCAGCAGGCTGAGCTCCGAGCGCACGAAGTGGGGTTTGAGTCTGTTTGCGTGGAGGACCTGGAGGGGGTTCCGGGGGGATTCCATGTCGATGAGGTAGGTGACGGGGCTCTTACGCTCGATCACCTTGAAGGGCCCCGTCCACCTGTCCTGTAGGGCACAGGGTTCGATGGGGGACATCACCCACACCTGCTGGCCAGGCTCGAATTCGATGGAGGAGGCATGTTGATCGTACCACTTCTTCATGTCCTCCTGACTGGCCTCAAGATTGGCTTTGGCGAGCTCTCTGAATCGCCGGGTCTGATTGCGGAGGGTCAGGAGGTACTTGTAGACGTCTGGAGGGGTCTTCAGGGGGGCCATTTCCCACTCCTCCTTAAGTAGGCTGAGCGGCCCGCGAACAGGGTGTCCGTACAGGAGTTCGAAGGGGCTGAAGCCGAGGGACTTCTGGGGGACTTCTCGGTAGGCGAAGAGGAGGCACGGTAGTAGCACGTCCCACTGGCGGCGTAGGGGTTCTTCCAGCCCCATGATCATCCCCTTGAGAGTGCGGTTGAATCGCTCGACCAGTCCGTTTCCTTGCGGGTGATAGGGGGTTGTGAATCGGTAGGTGACTCCGCACTGCTGCCATAGGGATTTCATATATTTTGAAATAAAGTTCGTGCCCCTGTCACTGACGACCTCCCTGGGGAAGCCCACTCGAGAGAAGATCCCCATTAAGGCTCGCCCTACCACGGGGGCTGTTACAGTTCGAAGGGGAACCGCCTCAGGATAGCGGGTGGCGTGGTCCACCAGGACCAGGATGAAGCGATGCCCTTGTGCTGTTCGGGGGTCCAGGGGCCCCACAATGTCTATTCCCACCCTTTCGAACGGGGTGGTCACAACGGGGAATGGTTGCAGGGGTGCCTTAAGTTTGCGGCCGCTCTTCCCGCTGGCCTGGCAGGTCGGGCAGGACCGGCAGTGGTTGGAGACGTCATTTCTCATTCCCGGCCAGTAAAAGTGAGTCACCAGGCGGTGGTATGTTTTGTCTTGCCCCAAGTGTCCAGCCAGGGGGACATCATGGGCCAGGTTCAAAAGGAAGTCTCTGAAGCGGAGGGGCACCACCAGCACTCGACTGGCCCCCAGCTCCGCTACTCTTTGTTCGCTGTACAGTAGGTCATTGTCCCAATAGATCCAGTGGGCCCCTGCAGTGCCTCCTGCGCTCTGGGCGAGCGCTTGCTGTCGCAGTCCCTCGAGGGAGGGACATGTCTTTTGCTCTTGCCGGAATTGTTCTTGGGTGGGCCCCCCTTCCTGACGCCACTGGGCCGGGTCCGGAAGGTCTTGGGGCTGAGCGGGCTCTTCTTGGGTTTGTTCCGGGTTGTCGGTAGGGATGGAGTCTCCCTCCGGAGCGATCGGAGGAGGAGGTGCGGGCCATGCGGGTTCTTCAGATCTAGGGATGGTGTCGGCGGCCATGGACCGGGTTGTTACGCACGCCCAGCCCGGGATGCCTAACATCCCCAGGTGCTCTCTTCTTTCAACGGCTGCCCACGGGGAACTCTCGAGATCGTTCCCCAGGAGGCAGTCCACGGGGGCATCGTCGCGGACAGTTACTTTTAGCATCCCGGACACTCCCCCCCCCATTCGAAGGGGACGCAGGCCATCCGACACAGGCTCTCCGAATTGTCGGCCGATCGGACGGGGCAAAGAACATTTTGCAGGATTTGTTCTGGGGTCACCAGGTGGCAACGGACGGCCGTCACACTGGCCCCTGTGTCGCGCAGGGCTTCGGCCTTACGCCCATTTATGTTCACCCACTGGCTGTACTTCCTGGTGTTGGCTGGTAGGGGAGCCCGCGGGATCAGGTCTCTCCCCCCTAGGCAGGCCAGGGTCATGGCGGCAGGTTCCCACTCGGGCGGCTCCTGCTCGTACTCTTCAGGCCCTTCGGAGACTTGCTCTTCTCCTAGGGCGGCGGCCGCCACCTGGCGGGGCCCGGGGGTCTGGTTCTTTGGGCAGGTCGGGTCACTGGCATAGTGGCCGACTCGCTGGCATCGATGACACGTAACGTTGGCTCGGAACCCCGGGCGCATCGGGGGGTTGCCCCGGCCGGCCGGGGGCGGTGTGTTGTTGGCGGGAGCGGCCGGGACGGCGTCTCTGCCCCGGCCCGGGCCTCCTCCTCCTCCTCGGGGGCGATGATGACCTTGGTTGGTTCTGTTCTGCTCGTTGGGCCCACTTCGGGCCACTCGGGTGCTCTCCCATCGGTCAGCCTCGGTGGCGAGCTGCCGTGGGTCAGTCAATTTACTGTCGAGGAGGTGCTGCCTGAGCTCGACGAAGCAGTTGTTGGAGAGGTGCTCCCACACAATGAGGTTGAAGAGCTGTTCGTAGGTTGTTACGTTGCTAACCTTGATCCATCCCTCGAAGGCTCGGCTGAAATAGTTCACATATTCTATCCAGGTTGTGCCCGGGATGCGGGTGCAGTTGCGGAACCTCTGGCGGTACATCTCGGACGTCAGCCCATATCGACTGAGGAGGGCGGCCTTCATGTGGTCATAGGACGTCATTTGATGGTCCGGAAGCTGCAGCAGGGCATCACGGCCTTCATTGACGAATCTTCCCCATAGACCGGCTCCCCAGTCACTCCGAGCGATCCGGTGGGCAGTCATGGCGATCTCGTAGGCCTTGAACCACTGCTGTATGTCGTCGTTCCGAAAATATTCCCGGACCACATCTTTGGGGATGTGGACCTTCTGTTCGGTAGTACCTGGGGGGCGCGGTTGCTCGGGCACCCCATGGTCTTTGTTCTGTTTGCGCATCTCTATCTCCGCTAGCTTGCACTCGTGTTCGTATGCCAGTTTCTTTTCTTCGAGTTCTCTCTGTCTCTGCTTCTCCTCTCGCTCTTCTTGGAGTCGTCGGTGTTCTAAGTTCATTTTTTGTTCTGCCAGTTTCAATTCTCCGTCTAATTTGAGCCGTGCCAGCTCTAACTCGTGAAGTCTATTTTTCTCTCGTTCTCGGATCTCTTCCCGGGAGAGATCCGTTCTCCTTTCTTCTGTCAGAGTGGTGTTTGGTTCCAGGGCCTCGGGGTCCCGGGGTCCGGCGATATTTGTCTCTGCCCAGGATTCTAGGGCGTGTTTGAAGTCCTCTTTCGTGCTCAGACCGGTGGTAGCAATGCCTAGTTCTATGCAAAATTGTTTTAGCTCTCGGTGGTTGTACTCTTCCAGTTTTTCCATCTGGAATTTCTCTGCAGATCCGCTCTCTCTGGTCGTCATTGTGGATTAGTCGTAGGGTGAGTTACTCTCTGTACGGTTACGCGTTGGTTCGGATCGCGCCGCTGGCCACCAATGTTAGACGGGGACCTGGAGGGTCGGCCGAGCACAAGGGGAGAGGCCTCCGGTGAGGGCCGTTTCCAGCGATCGTACTGACAAGTAACTTCCCCCCCACAGATGGACACCACACGAAGATCAGCTTAACACCTTTTATAGGCAATTCTTTGAGTAAGGTGGTACGATACAAGGAGAGTAGGACACGAGGATCCTCTCAATTCTAGTCTCTGTTGGGGAAAAGGGGTAGCGGGACAGTCTTGGTACCTACAGGTACGGAGGTGAACCGGTGGTAGCTCACAATCCTCGAGCTTGGCGTTCGGACGGGTCCGACCGCGGCAGCGCCAGCAGGTCCCGAAGAGGTCGTAGGAGGCAACGGGCCGCGGCAGCGCCAGCAGGTCCCAACGAGGATGACGGTTACAACGGGCCGCGGCAGCGCCAGCAGGTCCCAGGAGGATGAAGGTTGCAGAAGGCCGCGGCAGCGCCAGCAGGCAGGACGATAGTTCACAAGGCAGGGCTGCGGCAGCGCCGGCAGTCTGTCAAGGATGAGTTCTTCTCGGTGTCTCTCGACTCCAGGATACAACTCCCTTCCTGCTCTGGGCTGCCTCAGTTATAGGTCTGGCGCCCTTTGATGTCCGGACCCTCGCACTGGGAGGTCGGGAGGTCCGGGATGAGGGAGTCCAGACACCCAGCAGGGGGGTGGAGCCAGCACCCGGGGAGGCTGGGGGCGATCGGCACCTGGCGGGGGAGAGCCATCGACACTTCTTTCTCCCATTAACCTGCCAAGGGGTCCGTTCACCTCCTGGGTGGATGGTGGTGCCGGGATGTCGGGGCCCGGCCAGGCCCAGGGTTGGGGTCGAGCCGAGGCCACGCGGCCGCGTGGTGCAGTGTCCAAGATGGCGGCTGGGCCGGGCAATGGGGTTGACGGGGGCCTGGGCCCGTGGCACAGAGATGTCCGGGGCAGGCGTCCCGGAGGGGGACGGGTTGCGGGTTGCTTCTGCGGGTAGCCCCCGGAGAGCCGATGTCTGGGCCCTGTCATGCGGGGAGGGAGCGAGCCCTTCGTGGGGCCTGTCCAACACTGTGTGGTGGGTGCATCGGTGGAGCTGTGTGGTGGGTGCCTCGGTGGAGCTGTGTGGTGGGTGCCTCGGTGGAGCTGTGTGGTGGGCGCCTCGGTGGAGCTGTGTGGTGGGTGCATCGGTGGAGCTGTGTGGTGGGTGCATCGGTGGAGCTGTGTGGTGGTGCCTCGGTGGAGCTCTGTGGTGGGTGCATCTGTGAAGCTGTTTGGTGGGTGCATCGGTGGAGGTTAGTGGGTGCATTGGTTGAGCTGTGTGGTGGGTGCATTGGTGGAGCTTTGTGGTGGGTGCATCAGTGGAGCTGTGTGGTGGGTGCATCAGTGGAGCTGTGTCGGTGGAGCTGTGTGGTGGGTGCATCGGTGGAGTTAGGTGGTGGGTGCATCGGTGGAGCTGTGTTGGTGGAGCTGTGTGGTGGGTGCATCGGTGGAGCTGGGTGGTGGGTGCATCGGTGGAGCTGTGTAGGTGGAGCTGTGTGGTGGGTGCATCAGTGGAGCTGTGTGGTGGGTGCATCGGTGGAGCTGTGTCGGTGGAGCTGTGTGGTGGGTGCATCGGTGGAGCTGTGTGATGGGTGCATCGGTGGAGCTGTGTCGGTGGAGCTGTGTGGTGGGTGCATCGGTGGAGCTGTGTGGTGGGTGCATCAGTGGAGCTGTGTAGGTGGAGCTGTGTGGTGGGTGCATTGGTGGAGCTGTGTGGTGGGTGCATCGGTGGAGCTGGGTGGTGGGTGCATCGGTGGAGCTGTGTAGGTGGAGCTGTGTGGTGGGTGCATTGGTGGAGCTGTGTGGTGGGTGCATTGGTGGAGCTGTGTGGTGGGTGCATCGCTGGAGCTGTGTGGTGGTGCCTCGGTGGAGCTCTGTGGTGGGTGCATGGGTGAAGCTGTATGGTTGGTGCATCGGTGGAGCTTAGTGGGTGCATTGGTGGAGCTGTGTGGTGGGTGCATTGGTGGAGCTGTGTGGTGGGTGCATCAGTGGAGCTGTGTGGTGGGTGCATCAGTGGAGCTGTGTCGGTGGAGCTGTGTGGTGGGTGCATCGGTGGAGCTAGGTGGTGGGTGCATCGGTGGAGCTGTGTAGGTGAAGCTGTGTGGTGGGTGCATCGGTGGAGCTGTGTCAGTGGAGCTGTGTGGTGGGTGCATCGGTGGAGCTGGGTGGTGGGTGCATCAGTGGAGCTGTGTAGGTGGAGCTGTGTGGTGGGTGCATCAGTGGAGCTGTGTGGTGGGTGCATCGGTGGAGCTGTGTCAGTGGAGCTGTGTGGTGGATGCATCGGTGGAGCTGGGTGGTGGGTGCATCGGTGGAGCTGTGTAGGTGGAGCTGGGTGGTGGGTGCATTGGTGGAGCTGTGTGGTGGGTGCATCAGTGGAGCTGTGTGGTGGGTGCATCGGTAGAGCTGTGTGGTGGGTGCATCGGTTGAGCTGTGTGGTGGGTGCCTCGGCGGAGCTGTGTGGTGGGTGCATCGGTGGAGCTGTGTGGTGGGTGCATAGGTAGAGCTGTGTGGTGGGTGCCTCGGCGGAGCTGTGTGGTGGGTGCCTCGGCGGAGCTGTGTGGTGGGTGCATCGGTAAAACTGCGTGGTGGGAGCATCGGTGGGGCTGTGTGGTGGGTGCTTCGGTGGAGCTGTGTGGTAGGTGCATCTGTGGAGCTGTGTGGTGGGTGCCTCTGTGGAGCTGTGTGGTGGGTACATCTGTTGAGCTGTGTGGTGGGTGCCTCTGTGGAGCTGTGTGGTGGGTGCATAGGTGGAGCTGTGTGGTGGGTGCATCGGTGGAGCTGTGTGGTAGGTGCCTCGGTGGAGCTGTGTGGTGGGTGCCTCAGTGGAGCTGTGTGGTGGGTGCATCGGTGGAGCTGTGTGGTGGGTGCATCGGTGGAGCTGTGTGGTGGGGGCATCTGTGGAGCTCTGTGGTGGGTGCATCGGGGGCGCTCTGTGTTGGGTGCATAGGTGGAGCTCTGTGGTGGGTGCATCGGTGGAGCTCTGTGGTGGGTGCATCGGTGGAGCTCTGTGGTGGGTGCATCGGTGGAGCTCTGTGGTGGGTGCATCGGTGGAGCTCTGTGGTGGGTGCATCAGTGGAGCTGTGTGGTGGGTGCATCGGTGGAGCTGTGTCGGTGGAGCTGTGTGGTGGGTGCATCGGTGGAGCTGTGTGGTGGGTGAATCGGTGGAGCTATGTGGTGGGTGCATCGGTGGAGCAGTGTGGTGGGTGCCTCGGTGGAGCTGTGTGGTGGGTGCCTCGGTGGAGCTCTGTGGTGGGTGCCTCGGTGGAGCTCTGTGGTGGGTGCATCGGCGAAGCTGTGTGGTGGGTGCCTCGGTGGAGCTCTGTGGTGGGTGCATCGGTGAAGCTGTTTGGTGGGTGCATCGGTGGAGCTTAGTGGGTGCATTGGTGGAGCTGTGTGGTGGGTGCCTCGGTGGAACTTAGTTGGTGCCGGGATGTCGGGGCCCGGCCAGGCCCAGGGTTGGGGTCGAGCCGAGGCCACGCGGCCGCGTGGTGCAGTGTCCAAGATGGCGGCTGGGCCGGGCAATGGGGTTGACGGGGGCCTGGGCCCGTGGCACAGAGATGTCCGGGGCAGGCGTCCCGGAGGGGGACGGGTTGCGGGTTGCTTCTGCGGGTAGCCCCCGGAGAGCCGATGTCTGGGCCCTGTCATGCGGGGAGGGAGCGAGCCCTTCGTGGGGCCTGTCCAACACTGTGTGGTGGGTGCATCGGTGGAGCTGTGTGGTGGGTGCCTCGGTGGAGCTGTGTGGTGGGTGCCTCGGTGGAGCTGTGTGGTGGGCGCCTCGGTAGAGCTGTGTGGTGGGTGCATCGGTTGAGCTGTGTGGTGGGTGCCTCGGCGGAGCTGTGTGGTGGGTGCATCGGTGGAGCTGTGTGGTGGGTGCATAGGTAGAGCTGTGTGGTGGGTGCCTCGGCGGAGCTGTGTGGTGGGTGCCTCGGCGGAGCTGTGTGGTGGGTGCATCGGTAAAACTGCGTGGTGGGTGCATCGGTGGGGCTGTGTGGTGGGTGCTTCGGTGGAGCTGTGTGGTAGGTGCATCTGTGGAGCTGTGTGGTGGGTGCCTCTGTGGAGCTGTGTGGTGGGTACATCTGTTGAGCTGTGTTGTGGGTGCCTCTGTGGAGCTGTGTGGTGGGTGCATAGGTGGAGCTGTGTGGTGGGTGCATCGGTGGAGCTGTGTGGTAGGTGCCTCGGTGGAGCTGTGTGGTGGGTGCCTCAGTGGAGCTGTGTGGTGGGTGCATCGGTGGAGCTGTGTGGTGGGTGCATCGGTGGAGCTGTGTGGTGGGGGCATCTGTGGAGCTCTGTGGTGGGTGCATCGGGGGCGCTCTGTGTTGGGTGCATAGGTGGAGCTCTGTGGTGGGTGCATCGGTGGAGCTCTGTGGTGGGTGCATCGGTGGAGCTCTGTGGTGGGTGCATCGGTGGAGCTCTGTGGTGGGTGCATCAGTGGAGCTCTGTGGTGGGTGCATCAGTGGAGCTGTGTGGTGGGTGCATCGGTGGAGCTGTGTCGGTGGAGCTGTGTGGTGGGTGCATCGGTGGAGCTGTGTGGTGGGTGAATCGGTGGAGCTATGTGGTGGGTGCATCGGTGGAGCAGTGTGGTGGGTGCCTCGGTGGAGCTGTGTGGTGGGTGCCTCGGTGGAGCTCTGTGGTGGGTGCCTCGGTGGAGCTCTGTGGTGGGTGCATCGGCGAAGCTGTGTGGTGGGTGCCTCGGTGGAGCTCTGTGGTGGGTGCATCGGTGAAGCTGTTTGGTGGGTGCATCGGTGGAGCTTAGTGGGTGCATTGGTGGAGCTGTGTGGTGGGTGCCTCGGTGGAACTTAGTTGGAGCATCGGTGGAGCTGTGTGCTGGGTGCATCGGTGGAGCTGTGTGGTGGGTGCATCGGTGGTGCTGTGTGGTGGGTGCATCGGTGGAGCTGTCGGTGGAGCTGTGTGGTGGGTGCATCGGTGGAGCTGGGTGGTGGGTGCATTGGTCGAGCTGTGTAGGTGGAGCTGTGTGGTGGGTGCATCGGTGGAGCTGTGTGGTGGGTGCATCGGTGGAGCTGGGTGGTGGGTGCATCGGTGGAGCTGTGTAGGTGGAGCTGTGTGGTGGGTGCATCAGTGGAGCTGGGTGGTGGGTGCATCGGTGGAGCTGGGTGGTGGGTGCATCGGTGGAGCTGGGTGGTGGGTGCATCAGTGGAGCTGGGTGGTGGGTGCATCGGTGGAGCTGTGTCGGTGGAGCTGTGTGGTGGTTGCATCAGTGGAGCTGGGTGGTGGGTGCATCGGTGGAGCTGTGTCGGTGGAGCTGTGGTGGGTGCATCGGTGGAGCTGTGTCGGTGGAGCTGTGTGGTGGGTGCATCGGTGGAGCTGTGTGGTGGGTGCATCGGTGGAGCTGTGTGGTGGGTGCATCGGTGGAGCTGTGTGGTGGGTGCATTGGTGGAGCTGTGTGGTGGGTGCCTCAGTGGAGCTGTGTGGTGGGTGCATCGGTGGAGCTGTGTGGTGGGTGCATCGGGGGAGCTGTGTGGTGGGTGCATCGGTGGAGCTGTGTAGGTGGAGCTGTGTGGTGGGTGCATTGGTGGAGCTGTGTAGGTGGAGCTGTGTGGTGGGTGCATTGGTGGAGCTGTGTGGTGGGTGCATCGGTGGAGCTGTGTGGTGGGTGCCTCGGTGGAGCTCTGTGGTGGGTGCATCGGTGGAGATTAGTGGGTGCATTGTTGGAGCTGTGTGGTGGGTGCATTGGTGGAGCTTAGTTGGAGCATCGGTGGAGCTGTGTGGTGGGTGCATCGGTGGAGCTGTGTGGTGGTTGCCTCGGTGGAGCTGTGTGGTGGGTGCATCGGTGGAGCTGTGTCAGTGGAGCTGTGTGGTGGGTGCATCGGTGGAGCTGGGTGGTGGGTGCATCGGTGGAGCTGTGTAGGTGGAGCTGGGTGGTGGGTGCATCGGTGGAGCTGTGTGGTGGGTGCATCAGTGGAGCTGTGTGGGTGGAGCTGTGTGGTGGGTGCATCGGTGGAGCTGTGTGGTGGGTGCATCGGTGGAGCTGTGTAGGTGGAGCTGTGTGGTGGGTGCATCAGTGGAGCTGTGTGGTGGGTGCATCGGTGGAGCTGTGTCAGTGGAGCTGTGTGGTGGGTGCATCGGTGGAGCAGGGTGGTGGGTGCATCGGTGGAGCTGTGTAGGTGGAGCTGGGTGGTGGGTGCATCGGTGGAGCTGTGTGGTGGGTGCATCAGTGGAGCTGTGGGGTGGGTGCATCGGTAGAGCTGTGTGGTGGGTGCATCGGTTGAGCTGTGTGGTGGGTGCCTCGGCGGAGCTGTGTGGTGGGTGCATCGGTGGAGCTGTGTGGTGGGTGCATAGGTAGAGCTGTGTGGTGGGTGCCTCGGCGGAGCTGTGTGGTGGGTGCCTCGGCGGAGCTGTGTGGTGGGTGCATCGGTAAAACTGCGTGGTGGGTGCATCGGTGGGGCTGTGTGGTGGGTGCTTCGGTGGAGCTGTGTGGTAGGTGCATCTGTGGAGCTGTGTGGTGGGTGCCTCTGTGGAGCTGTGTGGTGGGTACATCTGTTGAGCTGTGTGGTGGGTGCCTCTGTGGAGCTGTGTGGTGGGTGCATAGGTGGAGCTGTGTTGTGTGTGCATCGGTGGAGCTGTGTGGTAGGTGCCTCGGTGGAGCTGTGTGGTGGGTGCCTCAGTGGAGCTGTGTGGTGGGGGCATCTGTGGAGCTCTGTGGTGGGTGCATCGGTGGCGCTCTGTGTTGGGTGCATAGGTGGAGCTCTGTGGTGGGTGCATCGGTGGAGCTCTGTGGTGGGTGCATCAGTGGAGCTGTGTGGTGGGTGCATCGGTGGAGCTGTGTCGGTGGAGCTGTGTGGTGGGTGCATCGGTGGAGCTGTGTGGTGGGTGCCTCGGTGGAGCTGTGTGGTGGGTGCCTCGGTGGAGCTGTGTGGTGGGTGCCTCGGTGGAGCTGTGTGGTGGGTGCCTCGGTGAAGCTGTGTGGTGGGTGCCTCGGTGGAGCTTTGTGGTGGGTGCATCGGTGAAGCTGTTTGGTGGGTGCATCGGTGGAGCTTAGTGGGTGCATTGGTGGAGCTGTGTGGTGGGTGCATTGGTGGAACTTAGTTGGAGCATCGGTGGAGCTGTGTGCTGGGTGCATCGGTGGAGCTGTGTGGTGGGTGCATCGGTGGAGCTGTGTGGTGGGTGCATCGGTGGAGCTGTCGGTGGAGCTGTGTGGTGGGTGCATCGGTGGAGCTGGGTGGTGGGTGCATTGGTGGAGCTGTGTAGGTGGAGCTGTGTGGTGGGTGCATCGGTGGAGCTGTGTGGTGGGTGCATCGGTGGAGCTGGGTGGTGGGTGCATCGGTGGAGCTGTGTAGGTGGAGCTGTGTGGTGGGTGCATCAGTGGAGCTGTGTGGTGGGTGCATCGGTGGAGCTGGGTGGTGGGTGCATCGGTGGAGCTGGGTGGTGGGTGCATCAGTGGAGCTGGGTGGTGGGTGCATCGGTGGAGCTGTGTCGGTGGAGCTGTGGTGGGTGCATCGGTGGAGCTGTGTCGGTGGAGCTGTGTGGTGGGTGCATCGGTGGAGCTGTGTGGTGGGTGCATCGGTGGAGCTGTGTCGTGGGTGCATCGGTGGAGCTGTGTGGTGGGTGCATTGGTGGAGCTGTGTGGTGGGTGCCTCAGTGGAGCTGTGTGGTGGGTGCATCGGTGGAGCTGTGTGGTGGGTGCATCGGGGGAGCTGTGTGGTGGGTGCATCGGTGGAGCTGTGTAGGTGGAGCTGTGTGGTGGGTGCATTGGTGGAGCTGTGTGGTGGGTGCATCGGTGGAGCTGTGTGGTGGGTGCCTCGGTGGAGCTCTGTGGTGGGTGCATCGGTGGAGCTTAGTGGGTGCATTGTTGGAGCTGTGTGGTGGGTGCATTGGTGGAGCTTAGTTGGAGCATCGGTGGAGCTGTGTGGTGGGTGCATCGGTGGAGCTGTGTGGTGGTTGCCTCGGCGGAGCTGTGTGGTGGGTCCCTCGGCGGAGCTGTGTGGTGGGTGCATCGGCAGAGCTGTGTGGTGGGTGCATCGGTAAAGCTGCGTGGTGGGTGCATCGGTGGAGCTGTGTGGTGGGTGCTTCGGTGGAGCTGTGTGGTGGGTGCATCTGTGGAGCTGTGTGGTGGGTGCATCTGTGGAGCTGTGTGGTGGGTGCATCTGTTGAGCTGTGTGGTATGTGCATCGGTGGAGCTTAGTTGGAGCATCGGGGGAGCTGTGTGGTGGGTGCATCGGTGGAGCTGTGTGGTGGGTGCCTCGCCGGAGCTGTGTGGTGGGTGCATCAGCGGAGCTGTGTGGTGGGTGCAGTGTGGTGGGTGCATCGGTGGAGCTGTGTGGTGGATGCATCGGTGGAGCTGTGTAGGTGGAGCTGTGTGGTGGGTGCATTGGTGGAGCTGTGTGGTGGGTGCATCGGTGGAGCTGTGTGGTGGGTGCCTCGGTGGAGCTGTGTGGTGGGTGCACTGGTGAAGCTGTGTGGTGGGTGCATCGGTGGAGCTGTGTGGTGGGTGCATCGGTGGAGCTGTGTGGTGGGTGCATCGGGGGAGCTGTGTGGTGGGTGCCTCGGTGGAGCTGTGTGGTGGGTGCCTCGGTGGAGCTGTGTGGTGGGTGCATCGGTGGAGCTGTGTGGTGGGTGCATTGGTGGAGCTGTGTGGTGGGTGCATCGGTGGAGCTGTGTGGTGGTGCCTCGGTGGAGCTCTGTGGTGGTTGCATCGGTGAAGCTGTTTGGTGGGTGCATCGGTGGACCTGTGTGGTGGGTGCATCGGTGGACCTGTGTGGTGGGTGCATCAGTGGAGCTGTGTGGTGGGTGCATCAGTGGAGCTGTGTAGGTGGAGCTGTGTGGTGGGTGCATTGGTGGAGCTGTGTGGTGGGTGCATTGGTGGAGCTGTGTGGTGGGTGCATCGCTGGAGCTGTGTGGTGGTGCCTCGGTGGAGCTCTGTGGTGGGTGCATGGGTGAAGCTGTATGGTGGGTGCATCGGTGGAGCTTAGTGGGTGCATTGGTGGAGCTGTGTGGTGGGTGCATTGGTGGAGCTTTGTGGTGGGTGCATCAGTGGAGCTGTGTGGTGGGTGCATCAGTGGAGCTGTGTCGGTGGAGCTGTGTGGTGGGTGCATCGGTGGAGCTAGGTGGTGGGTGCATCGGTGGAGCTGTGTAGGTGGAGCTGTGTGGTGGGTGCATCGGTGGAGCTGTGTGGTGGGTGCATCGGTGGAGCTGGGTTGTGGGTGCATCAGTGGAGCTGGGTGGTGGGTGCATCGGTGGAGCTGTGTCGGTGGAGCTGTGTGGTGGTTGCATCAGTGGAGCTGTGTGGTGGGTGCATTGGTGGAACTTAGTTGGAGCATCGGTGGAGCTGTGTGCTGGGTGCATCGGTGGAGCTGTGTGGTGGGTGCATCGGTGGAGCTGTGTGGTGGGTGCATCGGTGGAGCTGTCGGTGGAGCTGTGTGGTGGGTGCATCGGTGGAGCTGGGTGGTGGGTGCATTGGTGGAGCTGGGTGGTGGGTGCATTGGTGGAGCTGTGTAGGTGGAGCTGTGTGGTGGGTGCATCGGTGGAGCTGTGTGGTGGGTGCATCGGTGGAGCTGGGTGGTGGGTGCATCTGTGGAGCTGTGTAGGTGGAGCTGTGTGGTGGGTGCATCAGTGGAGCTGTGTGATGGGTGCATCAGTGGAGCTGGGTGGTGGGTGCATCGGTGGAGCTGGGTGGTGGGTGCATCGGTGGAGCTGGGTTGTGGGTGCATCAGTGGAGCTGGGTGGTGGGTGCATCGGTGGAGCTGTGTCGGTGGAGCTGTGTGGTGGTTGCATCAGTGGAGCTGGGTGGTGGGTGCATCGGTGGAGCTGTGTCGGTGGAGCTGTGTCGGTGCATCGGTGGAGCTGTGTCGGTGGAGCTGTGTGGTGGGTGCATCGGTGGAGCTGTGTGGTGAGTGCATCGGTGGAGCTGTGCGGTGGGTGCCTTAGTGGAGCTAGGTGGTGGGTGCATCGGTGGAGCTGTGTAGGTGGAGCTGTGTGGTGGGTGCATCGGTGGAGCTGTGTGGTGGGTGCATCGGTGGAGCTGGGTGGTGGGTGCATCGTTGGAGCTGTGTAGGTGGAGCTGTGTGGTGGGTGCATCAGTGGAGCTGTGTGGTGGGTGCATCGGTGGAGCTGTGTCGGTGGAGCTGTGTGGTGGGTGCATCCGTGGAGCTGTGTGGTGGGTGCATCGGTGGAGCTGTGTCGGTGGAGCTGTGTGGTGGGTGCATCGGTGGAGCTGTGTGGTGGGTGCATCAGTGGAGCTGTGTAGGTGGAGCTGTGTGGTGGGTGCATTGGTGGAGCTGTGTGGTGGGTGAATCGGTGGAGCTGTGTGGTGGGTGCATCGGTGGAGCTGTGTCGGTGGAGCTGTGTGGTGGGTGCATCGGTGGAGCTGTGTGGTGGGTGCATCAGTGGAGCTGTGTAGGTGGAGCTGTGTGGTGGGTGCATTGGTGGAGCTGTGTGGTGGGTGCATTGGTGGAGCTGTGTGGTGGGTGCATCGCTGGAGCTGTGTGGTGGTGCCTCGGTGGAGCTCTGTGGTGGGTGCATGGGTGAAGCTGTATGGTGGGTGCATCGGTGGAGCTTAGTGGGTGCATTGGTGGAGCTGTGTGGTGGGTGCATTGGTGGAGCTTTGTGGTGGGTGCATCAGTGGAGCTGTGTGGTGGGTGCATCAGTGGAGCTGTGTCAGTGGAGCTGTGTGGTGGGTGCATCGGTGGAGCTAGGTGGTGGGTGCATCGGTGGAGCTGTGTAGGTGGAGCTGTGTGGTGGGTGCATCGGTGGAGCTGTGTCGGTGGAGCTGTGTGGTGGGTGCATCGGTGGAGCTGGGTGGTGGGTGCATCGGTGGAGCTGTGTAGGTGGAGCTGTGTGGTGGGTGCATCAGTGGAGCTGTGTGGTGGGTGCATCGGTGGAGCTGTGTCAGTGGAGCTGTGTGGTGGGTGCATCGGTGGAGCTGGGTGCATCGGTGGAGCTGTGTAGGTGGAGCTGGGTGGTGGGTGCATCGGTGGAGCTGTGTGGTGGGTGCCTCGGCGGAGCTGTGTGGTGGGTGCATCGGTTGAGCTGTGTGGTGGGTGCCTCGGCGGAGCTGTGTGGTGGGTGCATCGGTGGAGCTGTGTGGTGGGTGCATAGGTAGAGCTGTGTGGTGGGTGCCTCGGCGGAGCTGTGTGGTGGGTGCCTCGGCGGAGCTGTGTGGTGGGTGCATCGGTAAAACTGCGTGGTGGGTGCATCGGTGGAGCTGTGTGGTGGGTGCTTCGGTGGAGCTGTGTGGTAGGTGCATCTGTGGAGCTGTGTGGTGGGTGCCTCTGTGGAGCTGTGTGGTGGGTACATCTGTTGAGCTGTGTGGTGGGTTCCTCTGTGGAGCTGTGTGGTGGGTGCATAGGTGGAGCTGTGTGGTGGGTGCATCGGTGGAGCTGTGTGATAGGTGCCTCGGTGGAGCTGTGTGGTGGGTGCCTCAGTGGAGCTGTGTGGTGGGTGCATCGGTGGAGCTGTGTGGTGGGTGCATCGGTGGAGCTGTGTGGTGGGTGCATCGGTGGAGCTGTGTGGTGGGGGCATCTGTGGAGCTCTGTTGTGGGTGCATCGGTGGAGCTCTGTGGTGGGTGCATAGGTGGAGCTCTGTGGTGGGTGCATCGGTGGAGCTCTGTGGTGGGTGCATCGGTGGAGCTCTGGTGGGTGCATCGGTGGAGCTCTGTGGTGGGTGCATCAGTGGAGCTGTGTGGTGGGTGCATCGGTGGAGCTGTGTAGGTGGAGCTGTGTGGTGGGTGCATCGGTGGAGCTGTGTGGTGGGTGCATCGGTGGAGCTGTGTGGTGGGTGCCTCGGTGGAGCTCTGTGGTGGGTGCATCGGTGAAGCTGTGTGGTGGGTGCCTCGGTGGAGCTCTTTGGTGGGTGCATCGGTGAAGCTGTGTGGTGGGTGCATCGGTGGAGCTTAGTGGGTGCATTGGTGGAGCTGTGTGGTGGGTGCATTGGTGGAACTTAGCTGGAGCATCGGTGGAGCTGTGTGCTGGGTGCATCGGTGGAGCTGTGTGGTGGGTGCATCGGTGGAGCTGTGTGGTGGGTGCATCGGTGGAGCTGTCGGTGGAGCTGTGTGGTGGGTGCATCGGTGGAGCTGGGTGGTGGGTGCATTGGTGGAGCTGGGTGGTGGGTGCATTGGTGGAGCTGTGTAGGTGGAGCTGTGTGGTGGGTGCATCGGTGGAGCTGTGTGGTGGGTGCATCGGTGGAGCTGGGTGGTGGGTGCATCTGTGGAGCTGTGTAGGTGGAGCTGTGTGGTGGGTGCATCAGTGGAGCTGTGTGATGGGTGCATCAGTGGAGCTGGGTGGTGGGTGCATCGGTGGAGCTGGGTGGTGGGTGCATCGGTGGAGCTGGGTTGTGGGTGCATTAGTGGAGCTGGGTGGTGGGTGCATCGGTGGAGCTGTGTCGGTGGAGCTGTGTGGTGGTTGCATCAGTGGAGCTGGGTGGTGGGTGCATCGGTGGAGCTGTGTCGGTGGAGCTGTGTCGGTGCATCGGTGGAGCTGTGTCGGTGGAGCTGTGTGGTGGGTGCATCGGTGGAGCTGTGTGGTGAGTGCATCGGTGGAGCTGTGCGGTGGGTGAATTGGTGGAGCTGTGTGGTGGGTGCCTTAGTGGAGCTGTGTGGTGGGTGTATCGGTGGAGCTGTTTTGTGGGTGCATCGGGGGAGCTGTGTGGTGGGTGCATCGGCGGAGCTGTGTGGTGGGTGCATCGGCGGAGCTGTGTGGTGGGTGCATCGGTGGAGCTGTGTTGTTGGTGCATCGGTGGAGCTGTATGGTGGGTTGGCAGGCGCATTGGCAGAGGTCGAGCCCTAAAAAGGGGAAAAAAGATGGCCACTGAGATTTTGGAAGGTTAGTCACAAGAGTAACTGGACCAGATTCTGTTACATAAGAAATCTTGCATTAGCAAAATGTGGCTGTACATTAAAAAAAATTAAGTCACAAACCCTGGAGTTTAGGATAACATCTAGTTCAATATTTTCAAAACGGAGAAGGACCGCAATTGTGAACGGACACACCAGAGAGCACAAGTTTGAGCGGGAAAAAAAACCAAGATTACAAAGCATTGTGATCACCGGCAGCGGCCACAGAGGAAATAAGTGAAAATTCAGAATGCAGTACGAAGTCTCAAAACAATAAGAAAGAAACCCCGGATGTCGGATAAAGACCACCACCATGTTTTTTAAAAGTATTTCTTTAAAGAAGAATACCGGCAGGGAGCTTCCCAGTATAGTCCAACAGTTCAAAAGCAATCTACAATGGCAGAATAATACGAGAAGATCTGTACATGAAAAAACAAAAGAAAAGTACGGTCTCATGTACCATGATAGCATCTAATGTAAAGAGCTGACAATGACACCACTAAAAGCGAGACACAGGGAGAGCAGCAGCCTTTGATGTGCTGGCCGGCCGTGGGCAGTGAATAATTAGGGGAGGAGAAATGCCAGAGCGCATGCTGGGGAAAGCTTGTGGGAGGGAGGCTGGTGGCTTTGATGCTGTGCACGCGCTTTTTCACAGGCACAGCATCAAATCGCCCGTTTAATTAAGCTCTGGATAAGCTCCAATATGTCTCAACATCTGCAATGCTTGCGCATTGGCAGAGGTCGAGCCCTAAAAACGGTAATCACCAGCTCATGCTGCCTTTCGTGGAGGGTTTTGTTGAGGGCCGAGGTGATATCCAGATTAGACTACATGAATGTAGTCTCCACTGGGCTTCCTTCCTGCTGAATGTGCAGGAAGAATCGCACAGCCAGGCCTATTTATAAAATGAAAATCAAGCATATTACCCTCGCACTAGTTGAGCTGCACAGGTCGGCAATCAACAGCAGCATTAACTGTAACATGCACTACCGTGTTTACCACCCCCCTTTGAGCACAGTCCCATAGTATCGAAAGAGTTTTGTGTCAGAAGCGAGCTTCCATTAAATCTCAGGACAAGCGCCGGCTGCAGTAGCCGGGCTCAAGAATATCTGCATAATGAACTATTTCCCTGCGGACCGGCCTAGCTTTCGAAAGTTGACCTGCCCGAGGAGTTGTACTGGGCCTGCCAGAGAAGCCAGCCTGATCCACACGCAAAACGGGGTGCATGTGGCTAAAAGAGCTCTGTTTGCCCTCTCTCGACAATAAGATGTGAGGTTTGGTGAGTGCTGAGCGTGCGTGCAGCTGCAGCCTCGGGTACCGGCTCCATCTTTTGGGCAGGGGGGATGGAGTCCACCCGGTAAACACCCGGTAAAATAAGTGGGGGGGACGCCGTCCACCCGCGTGGTACCCAGACTCGAGCCCTGCTGTTGGGCCATCACCTCAGCTCCCCTGGAGCAGCAGCAGCAGCAGCTCTGTGTTTTTCTTCACCCCTTCCCTGCCAGACCATCACCTGGAGGATATAATTGTCTGGGCAGGAGGAAGAGTAAGGGAGGTGGCCACGCTGGGGGCCTGTTGTTGGCATCTCGGCTCCAGAGTCTTTCAGGCCTTGATGGAGCGGGTGTATGTTTGATTAGGCCTCTCTGTGAGGCACCTTTCCAAGAGAGGAAAATTGATAGGATGTAATGTTGGGGTCAGAGCTGCCGAATTTGGAACTATGAAAATGGATTTGAGTCCCAGCTTTAGCTCAACATCCTGTGATTCTGGGAGGAATACTTAATTGCCCAAGGACTAAAATACAAATTAATTGTATTTTCTGTTAACCTGACTAGTGCTCATATAATCGCTACCCTTGGGCCAAATTCACGCTCTATGAAACTATAATAAAAATAGCATTCTGTTTGCTCCATGTTTTAAGAGTTTGCAAAGGCTGGAACTTAATAATGAAGGAGGATTCTTTATACGATAATAAAAACGTCCATGTTCCTTCTTAACATGGCTTTGTGCCTTTGTTTAGTGTTAATTATGTGTCACGGACCATGAAAGCACCTTTAGACCACATTTTAAACCCCTTTCACCTTATGTTAAATATTTAACGTACACATGATCAGTGTAAAAAATACCAGCTTTGTGTGATTTTCTTAATTTTCATATTAGCCATGACAGTAAAATGCTGGTTAAAAAGACAGCCAGATCGCAAGCCAAAATGTAGTGCTTCCAGTTTCCAACAATGTTTCTGCCTCTATGAGCATAAAAAATACATAATTTATCAAACATTTCTCTAACAAGCATTGGCATAGCCAATAGGTCTCGCTTTTGGGACCTTATAAGTGTTTAGCCATGCAACAGTTGATGTTGTTGCACCAAGGATATTGTGCTGCATAGCTAAGTACTTATAAGGTCCCAAAGGCGAGGCCTATTGGCTATGCCAATGCTTGTTTCTATTGCAACTCAACGATTGTGACACGTTATTCAGTTGCTTGCTTTTTGAAAAGCATTTTAGCCAGAAAGACGGAGTAAGCAGTTTTAATAATAGTGTATATATATTAATATGTATCATGGATTGTTGGCCACTTACCATGATGTTAAATTTTGACCTATGCACTTTAAATCCCTTAAAGCTGCTGCTGGGGACGTGAGTTTATTCGTATAATATGCTACCATTAGCATCTTGAGGTATTGAACCAAGATCTAAACACGTTTATTCCCATGAATGTAAGTTATCAAATGTTTTTATTGTAGATGTTTTTATTGTATGATCTCTTTTGTGTATATTTTATGATCTTCCTCTGGAAGATCGAATTAAGACAAAGAAAGAAAACAAGTGTAGCACTTGCTGGTGAGCTGGTGGGCTAATGATCTGAGGTAAGCTCACACATTCTTGAAAATTGCGGTTGCTCAGAGCCGGACACTGCAGACGGCATTTGCTGAGCAGTGAGAACTAGAGGTTCTGTTATCGGCTGCAGTGCTGGTTAAAGAATTACAGCATTCTAGCAGTTTGTATCTATGTGACTGTACAAATTAAAATAATCCCGAACTGGAATAACACTTGTTATGTAGCCTGAAAAGAGCAATAATTTAAAATGAAAGTGACAATCTCAAACTGTTGCTAACTAGGAAAACTAACAAGCAACAAAAACGACGCGCAGCTCTGAGACGCGCTCTGAGTTGGGGGAGGGGGAGGAGCATTAAGCCAAGATTGTAAAAGTGAGAAAAGACGAACGAGGGAAAGCCGGCTATTTAAACAAGCAACGACAAAGCAAATGGGTTTGACTTTTGTAAAGTGAATACACACAGACAGACCTGCAAGCCTTTACAAAGCACGTTACTAAGCTGAAAAAAAAAAACAAGCAAAAGCAAATGGTGGGGGCCTGAAGGAGGAGGGGGTGCGAGGGATGAGTGAGGATGGGGTAGCAGGGGAGGGAACACGGCCTGGGGGAAGCTGGCTGGGGAGGGGGAGGAGAAATCCAAGGAAGGCTGTGTGCCGGCCGGCCATCCAAGAGTAATTAGGGAAGGGGAAGCCGAGAAGCCGCAGAGCGCACGCTGGGCGAAGCCCTTTGATGTGCTGTGCGGCGGCCGTTAAAAAAATGCAATTAGGAGGGAGGGAGGCTGATGCGCGTTCGTGTTTGATCACGTGATTCACGTGAACGTAAACAAAACGCCAGCGGAAAGCGCTTAGTTTGACGAGGATTTTGGCTACTTAAATTCTCGCTCCGCTCGATGCGCTTGCGCGCATCGATAGGTCGCGAGACCTAAAAATGAGACATTGAGGCTTGTCAAATGTGGTTTCATAAACTGCTGTGATCCGGGAATTTGGTACACTTATTGGGGGGTGCTGGGTTGATCCCAATCGGACCCTGATGGAGTGGATGTGTGTGGTGTGAAGTGAAATTGGATCATTAGTTTTGATATACAAAGCAGTGTTGTGTTGAGAAAGCATTGCTAAACTGGGAGAAAGAGAGGCACAAGTGTAAAGGGATAAACAAAGGATTTAGAGACTTGGAAAGTTGGAAAGTGTGTCCGTGTCCTTTTATGTGCCCCAAGAGCCATGTAAACATTACATATAGGCCCTTGACAAATACAAAAATTTTACACATATGTACTCAGAAAATTTGGTAGTGAAGATATAAAAGGTGCGTTTGTTGCTAGAATACAAGCTTGCTGGTATAAGTGTCTAGTTTGGGTCCAACACACGCTGCAGGAAAATGCGTTTAACACAGTCGGTCTTTTACGTAAACATCTCAAACCAGATGTGGGTGAACCAACAAATTAACTGCGAGAGCTAAGCAAAAGGTCTGACTTGGCTCTAAAAGCCCTTGCACGAGCCAAGCCTGGGAAATATTAGGCATATCAATCATAAAACAAACGTGAAAATATGATCAAGTCTCATCAAAATTCAAAATGTGTATTTATTTAACACGCTGAAGCGTTTCACCTTAGAACCTCAGATTATATAACCGCATTGAACAGTATGTATTCAAACAAGAACTTCTAGTCCTGCCCCGTCCTCACAACAATTGCATTAGGGAACTAAGAGGCAAGTGAGATGGCCTAAGCGTAGTTAAAATCTTAATTATAGATAAAGCAACAGAATAGACTTAAATCAAACACAAGAGGTTTTTGTACAGTGCACTTCCCGAACTTATTTATTGTATTTTAAAGGTTCTCTCATATATGATAAAGAAGAATAAGGAGGGGGCGTGGCTTAGCAAGCTACGATGGCGGCTGTGTCTTGCTGAGGCTCCGCGATCGGGCTAGCATCTTGCCCAGTTCCCGTGATCGCTGGGAGCCTCAACCTGCCCGCATCAACGCTCGGGATGCCCCCGCACACTGGGGCACCCCCCGAGTGACCAGCAATTACAACGGGCGGACAACACTAGCCGAGCTGTATCCTGCCGGGTCCGAGGGACGCCGACCCTGGAAAATGGCGGGCGCTACCTGAACCTGCGGATCTGTGAGCCGCCGAGACCCGACTCCCTGGACAGCGGTACCTGACGACGCGACCAGCAGCGGCCACAGAGGAACCTGCAAGAGGGACGACGTTGGCCCACGGAGGGGCTTGTTGCATGGCGCCTCTCTACACTCCGGAGCCCTGACACGCAAGATGGCGGCCGCCGCCCCGGGGCTCCGATGCATAGAGGCTGGACACCCACCAGACGCCTGATCGGCTCCCGAACCCGGACGGCCTGTCACCGCTAACCACGAGAGGCCGGCGTGCACGCCACCGATGCGGAGCAGACCATCCCAGGTGTCCGACGCCCTCATTGTGGGCGGTGAATGGTGGTCTCTCCCGCCCCACCCCCGGAGATCCTGACTGCGGCGCCTCAGCCTCGGACCCTTGAACCCCCGAGCGCTGGATCCCTGCACGACGGCCCCAGAGAGCTCGACCAGCCGACGACCGGGAGCCACCCCTGCGAGGGCAAAAACACCGAACGGAGCCCTCTTTCACCCCGGGGCCCTGGCTCCCAAGATGGCGGCCGCCACCCCGGGGCTCCGACGCCTCGGAGCTGTTTCCCTGCCAGAAGCCTGAATCAGCCCTCAAACCCTGACAGCTTGCCATCGCGGACTACAGGAGGGCCGCCACTCACACGGAGCTGAGCGCTTCGGAGAACCCGCCACTGCCATCGGTGAGTGCTGTGCTGCCATTTCCCCTCCTGCTCCCCGAGGATCTCAAGTCGACACCCAGGTGGCCCCTTTTCACGTCCACCCACGAGGACAGCCACAGAGCACGCTGCCACCCGACCAGAACACCCAGGTCGCACTCACATGTACGAACTGCCCAGTGAATCCGAGTGCCTGACCTTGACATGGCGCCTGTGCAGGCCTGACACCGGGAACAGCCACGAGTCCCGCTCTGGGGACGAGAGCATTCCACTTGCATTGAAGACATTGTCAGCGCCTCCCCTAGCCCACGCCACCCGACCTTGCCCTGCCGGTCAACGCGGGCACTGGCCCCCGCCCCGTGGAGTGCAGAGACCCCCACACGGTCGAATCCACCGACCCCGGAAACCGCTTACCACCCTTGACGCCCTTGGTGGTGGCCCCCCGGGGTGAAACGAGCCTCGCCTTGGACCCGGAGGAACCGGAGTGGCGGACCACTCACCCACCGATACCACGTGGCGACGACCTACCACCCGCAGGACACGCGACGACCGAGGGGACACCCCCCCCTCTTCCCCTCAACAGCACCCATGGGGAAGCCGAGGAGCACCCAGGGGACGACAGTCCCGGAAACGGCTGTCGAGAAGATGCCCCCCCCCCAGACGAGGGCATGGACACAGTCCAATACGTCGCAAGCCGACCCTACGCTATCAACGAAGCTGGACCAGGTGCTGGCAGCAATAGAAATGTCTCGCCTCTCGATGGAGGAGAGATTGGGCACCCTGGCAACAGACATTAGCCTAATCCGAGATGAACACCGTAAACTAGCGGATAGAGTGAAGGAGGGTGAGCGGGTCGTGACTGAATTGCAACCAACGGTGCAATCGCAGGCAGCAGACATGCAGGAGATCCTACGCCGCGTGGCGACCCTGGAGGAACGCACAGTGGATTTGGAGGGGCGCTCGAGACGCTGCAACATTCGCGTCCTGGGCCTACCGGAGGGGATTGAAAATTCGGACCCTCTGACCTACATGGAATCCTGGACTAAATCGTTCACCCCGGACTGTGACCTGTCGCCATACTTCTCCATCGAGAGGGCACACAGGGTCCCGGCCCGGGCGCCCAAACCTGGTCTTCCCCCGCGGCCCATGCTGGCCAAGTTTCTGCACTTCCGAGACCGGGATGCAGTGCTTCGTGCGGCCCGGACGGCGGGCCCCCTACAGGTGGAGGACCAACACGTTATGGTGTTCCCAGACTATGCCAGGGAGGTTCAACAGCGTCGATCCACGTTTCTAGAAGTCAAGAGGCGCCTCCACGCAAACGATCTTCAATATTCCCTGCTGTTCCCTGCCCGCCTCAAGGTGATCCACAAAGGGAAAGCCCTCTTCTTCGACACGGCGGCAGACGCACAGGACTGGACCGAATTTCATTGCCCGCTGATCCCTAAGCCCGGACCCCAGAAGGCGCGCAATACTGACTACAGACGGCCCAGGAAACGTGGCGCTAACCATGAGCGATCTGGCCACCCCAAGAGCCAGACGTCCTCCCCAGCGGGCTCACCCGATCTCACCCAAATCATGCAGGAACGACGAGACGCACTGCGGGCGGTCACTGAACTACATTCGTCACCCCCGGCTTCGGACTTGGAAGGTCAGCCACACCTATTCACCCCAGAGAAAGATCGGGACAGCGATGGAACTATGTCGGGATTTGGCCCGATCTCCTCCCCCCTTGTTGTGGCACACACACTGGACGCTGCCCTAACCAGCCAACCTGTCACTTCCTCGTGAACAACTGAACTGTCACCTGACATATCCTTTTCTTGAATGCCTGTGATGATGCGCGACGTCTAGAAGCCTAGACTGCTCTACCAGATAAATGTAAGCGCCAGCGAGCGATAGATACTTCTCCTACTAGAGCCCGACCCGCGCACAGGCCCAGCAACGACACATGCTGCCACCCCCGCAAACTTCTATTGACTTTTTTCCCCTAGTGGGACACTAGTTTGGATATGCCACCCCCAGTGACGTATCCTCAGTATTGGGACGGTTACCCACCCGAAGTTCTAGTTGCTGTTCACCTCCCCAGTCCCCCCCCCACGTTTAAGGAGGCTTGGCGCGCAGGAACATATACGACACGCACACATGGGCGGCACACGGGAACTGTAGAGGTGCCCCTCCCCCAAACACGTCACCCTAGAAATGGCTGTCCCCCACTCTGACGTTAGTATCCTTACACTAAATGTACGGGGCCTACACACGCCCAGCAAGCGCTACTCTGTATACTCCTACATACGGCGCATGGCGGCCAACATAACGTTCTTACAAGAGACGCACATTAACGCTACTGAACTCATTCGCCTACAAGCCAAATGGCGAGGGACCATCTGCGCCACGCAATATTCAGCGTTCGCACGCGGCGCATTAATTTGGGTGAGACCTGGTACTCCCTTCCGGGCGCTCCGGCGAATAGTAGATAGAGAGGGCAGATACGCGCTTCTGGAGGGAATTCTTGATGGGCAAGGGGTACTTCTTGGCAGCATATACGCCCCTAATACGGATCAGGACCGGTTCTGGGATCACCTTACGGGCGTCCTGGCCCAGTTCACCACAGTCCCATGGGTGCTGGGAGGCGACTTTAACTGCACACTAGACCCCTTGCTGGACCGCTCACATCCTCCCCCCACGCACTCCCCGGCCCCCCGGCAGGCGGCCCTCTTCAAGGCATGGACCACACACTGGGCGCTCACTGATGCATGGCGACACCTACACCCACTGGCTCGCATCTACTCCTTCCACTCGATTCCACACAACCTTCGGGTCCGCCTAGACCGTTTCCTCTGCTCTGCTCCGATCCTCCCTAAGGTTACATCTACAGATTACCTGGGACGGATCCTCTCAGATCATGATGCCCACATAATACGGCTTACCTGGCGCCCCCCGCATCCACCGGTCCCCACCTGGCGCCTCCCCAGAGACTGCCTAACGGACCCGGTCTTCAGGGACGCGCACAAAACCAGCATACGCGACTACTTTATACACAATGAGAACACGACGTCATCGGTACTAGTGGAGTGGGACGCATATAAAGTGGTGGCAAGGGGAGAATGCATCAAACAGATAGTGGGGGTCCGCCGCACCTTAGAACGGTCGCTCTTAACGACGGAACAAGCTCTAGCTGCTCTCACCAAACGGCCTGACGACTCGGAGGAACACGCCGTACTTACGGCAGAGGCCAAAACGGAATATCAAACTGCCTGCGCTGACCTCCGTAAGTATAATTTCAGGGCATACGCCTCTCGGGTGCACAAAGACAGAGACAAAACCGGGGCGCTTCTGGCCTGGATGGCGAAGCAGGACACCGAAATCAAGCCGATCACGGACATTCTCAACCCGGAGGATGTACTGGTGCAATCACAAGCTGAGATTCTCCTAGCATTCCAACGCCATTATACACGAGTGTACGAAGCCCCGGCATGCTGTACCCCGTTTACCGCGGATCAGTTCTTAGACCCTCTGACGCTGCCCACGATATCGGATTCCGACAAGCGCACGCTCGACGCCAAGATAATTCCTTCTGACATCACCCAAGCGATACGCGCCATGTCCCGAAATAAAGCACCGGGACTGGACGGCTTCCCACTAGAATACTACGCAACATTCTCTCCCCTGGTGGTTCCCCGTCTGTCACGGGTGTTCGGGGCGTCACTCCACTTGGGGAAACTGCCCCAGTCGCTGCGGGAATCCGTGATTGTCACCTTTCTTAAGCCCCACAGAGATCCGCTTCTCATGGGGTCATACCGGCCTATCACACTCCTGTCGGCTGATTGTAAGATCCTGGGGAAGATCCTAGCTGATCGTTATGCGCAGGTCATACGCCCGCTGGTCCACCCCGACCAATGCGGCTTCGTCCCCGGGAGGAATACCTCCCAGAACCTCCGCCGAGTCTTCCATATCCAAGATCAGGTACGCGACAGATTTCCCCGCGCTGCCTGCCTCATTATGGACCTGGAGAAGGCGTTTGACACCCTCACCTGGCCCTACCTATTTTCGGTCCTGCGGCGCCTTAATCTCGGCCCGACGCTCATGGCATATACCCGCCTCCTATACACCGACCTCACTACTCGAGTACGTATCGGGAAACGTATCTCACCGGCGTTTGCAGTCCGACGAGGCACAAGACAAGGTTGCCCCTTGTCGCCCCTCTTGTTCGCGCTAGCAGTCGAGCCGCTGGCGGTTCGGCTGCGTCGGGAGGGTGTGGACTGGGGAGTACCGCTTGCAGACGGGACCCATTGTGTGTCCATGTACGCGGATGATCTCCTCATATATGTCCGAGACATTGAAATGGACCTAACCCCCATAGGGGCCACATTGGCGGACTTTGCAACTGCCTCGGGTCTACAAGTCAACTGGGACAAGTCCACGGTTTACCCCCTACACCCGGACCTACCCCCCCGAGACATCGACCTTGGACCACATAGGCTTTCATGGTCCACGGAAGCTCCCCGATACCTCGGCGTCCGCTTATACCATTCTCCGACGGACATCTTTGAAGGCAACCACCGCAAGGTACTCGAGAGTTTGCGCCCGACGGTAGCCTTCTGGAATAAATTACCACTGGCCCCGATTGGACGGATAGCCCTTGCTAAAATGGTGATGCTCCCCCGGCTCCTCTACCATTTCACGAACCTGCCGGTGATACCACCCAGATCCTTCTTTCGCGACGTTGATTCCCTCTTAGGAACTCTCATCTGGGGAGCAGGCCGCCACAGAGTCGCCCTGAAAACTCTACAACTCCCCACAACACAGGGGGGACTCGGAGCTCCATCCTTCGAGGCATATTTCCTCGCAGCACAGCTCCAGTGGCTGTCCTACTGGACAGCGGACCGTTACCCTCAGGAGACGGTTACTCCTACTGGTAGAATCACGACTCCGGAACTCACCCGTCTGCTCCTTCCGGGCACCAAGCCACGGCGCACTTACCCCCTCCAGGTGACGATAGCGCGCCGATGTATGCTGCGGATACACCGGCTGTCCCCCGCTAGACCCCCATACTCCCCGCTGCTGCCGCTAATAGGCGGCCCCAAGCAGGATTCCTACTTTGCGGCCCCACTACTCGCCGACTGGTCCCGCTGTGGCATCACAGATCTAGAATCACTCTTCGAGGAGGGTCAGTTGAAACCGCTGGACCGCCTGGTCGCAGAATCCGGGCTCCCCCCAGGCCAATTCCTCAGGTATAGGCAACTGCTCGACGGATACCGACCCCATTTCAATCTCCAAAATGGCGAGCCAGACACGCATCCAGTAATACATACTATCCTACATATGGGGGTGGGTCGCCACCTGGTCACATGGCTATATAAATCCATCCGGGAACTCTCATACACCCCCCTGACGACCCTACGTACCACTTGGGAAGAGGACATAGGCCGTGTTCTGCACGACTCGGAGTGGACTAAAGCTCTTGAGGCCCCTAAACGCGTCTCTAGGAACGCCCGCTTCAAAAATATTCAATATTACATATTACACAGGGCATATCTCACCCCAGCGCGATTGCAGAAGTTCTACCCCTCCACGCCATTCTTGTGCCCCAGATGCTGTTCCCCAGCTGCGAACTTCCGTCACATGTTTTGGGACTGTCCCGATCTCCAACCTTTCTGGCAGGGGGTGCACAACACACTACTGGAACTCACGGGTCTCACTACACTAGCCACCTGGGAGTCCAGTGCATTAGGCATCCTCCACATCTCTAAGCGTGAACCGGTGCATAGGCGCTTCGTGTCTTTAGCGCTCCTACTAGCCAATAGATGTATAACCATGCGCTGGCGATCCCCAGAGGGTCCCCCCATAACACAATGGAAAGGGGCGGTTAGCAAATGGGCGGCAGCGGAGGAAGATGCTTTAAGGGAAGAAGAAGCCAAGGGCGCGCGCAAACTTCCCATCTCCATGGAATGGGCCATGCTCCTTCACAGATTCCGCCAGTCCACGCAAGCTGGAGACTCGCCTGACCCTTCCCCTCCCCCCACCCGAGAAGACCGGTAGCCTTGACCTGAAGTGAGCCACCCCAGAGTCGGACCCAGATAACCCCCCACGTCCTAGGCAACCTCTCGCATGTCCGGCCAGCCATGGGTTTCTCCCCCCCCCCCCCTCGACACCCGCCGCCATTATCTCCCTACTTAGACCCTGCTAGCGCCTACATGCTTCCCTCCCACAGTTCCGTTACCCCCCTGTTCACTGGTAACACTGTTATGTGCACAGTACAGATCCAGATTCGGCGCTGTTACGGCATGAAAGTACCCATCTGATCTTATTCATCGCCCCTATGGCGATACCGTCCCATCACCTCTCAGCCTGCAGGAGCCTTTACATGATTATAATGCACTGATTCACCGAAGTCATGTTTATGTGTACCAGTTCTATATAGCAAGAAAACGTTGCACACATAGCTGTTCGTGGCTGAATGTTGAGGCCACGTCGGCGGACTGTCTATTCTGTACTGAAATACCTTACTGCAACAATAAAAACAAATTTAAATAAAAAATAAAAAAGAAGAATAAGGAGGCCAGGTGAAAGTAAAATCTTTGCCTATGATCATACAATTTGCGAGCAAGTCAGCCAGGATTCATAATAGGTTTTCTTTTTCACATTGAGCAGTTCAGTGATAAATATATAGCTAAATGGGTATTTTTTTTCTATGTCCTATTTTACCTCAAAGGTTAATATTTTGTCTACTATTCTTGGAGCGTGAGCCTAACGAATGGTGGCATGCAGAAACCACATGCAAGCTCGGTTTGTTTTTGTCTCAAAGATCTAAGAATATTACAAGTGAGCCAGAGCCAGGCATCTAGGTCAAGCTTTTATTAGCGTGGCCAGCAATATCTAGAACCATCAAAAACGTGAGTAAGGCATTTATATGTAACTAATTAGTTAACAGTGAAAACTATAGATAAAACGTAGAATTACTATTATTTTTTTAACACATTCCCGATCTGATTTTGTGAAGATTATATTTTCCTAAGGTGTCCATTCAGCAGCTTGCACCATGTATGCATAGCCCTGCCCTTGATGCCTTAAATAGCCATATTTATGTGCACAGCCCGGTTTTTAAGATGTTACTGATCACAGCCTACCTCCAAACAAGCACATGCCAGCCCTCTCGCAGCAACAGAACAAACGCAGACCCAACTTTGTGCTCCCGCCTCGGTGTTTAAAAATGTGGTTACCTGCTAAGGCTCTGTTTTTGTTAAAGCTGGAAATCTTTTCCAAATCTTAATAAGTTGCTGTTGCCCGTAATAACCTCCTCTTCCAGCGTCTTGCTGAGCAGAGGGATGTGCAGGCAGGTGATCTGCCTGTGACCCATTCTTTGCTTTAACAATGCACAGAGGCTGCTATGGCTACCAAGGTGAAGTATTACATGGAAGCAGGAGTGCGAATGAGGGCGGAGTGGGGCACAGAACAGTCGCTTTCTGAAAACAGTGTCTGCCATTTGACCTCAATCTTTGAATGCTCAGCAAATGTCACAAGATAAGAACAAGATTTACAGGCCTGTTTACAAAAATGCATAGGAGCGAGTGAAAACCGGACCCACCGTGTGAATTGCTTTTTAACAAAGAAAAAAGTAGTTCCTAAAAAAATGCTAAAATGTGACCAGTGAATTGATGGAGTTATTGGCCCTTGCTCGAGGAGGGCTAAACGCAGAGAGAGACAGGACACATGCATGCCATAGGCAAATGGGGAGAAAGAATAGGAGAGCGATGATGGAGCCAGCACATAAGAAACATATGGGCTGGCTGAAGCCCAGAAAGTATATAAAACATGTTTCAAAGTAATAGAGCACTACCACACCATGCATACTCCTCACTACCACACTCCTTGCCACTCCCTTCCTCTTTATTCCATGCTACTCCATTCTGCTCCACTCCACTTGTGACAGGCCACACTACTATACGCCCTTCCATCGAAGACACTCTACGACACAACACGCCACAGCACTCTACACCTCTCCACTCCACACCACATGCCCCACTCCAATCTCCCCAAACTCTACCCTAGTCTACTGCACCCCACTCCACACCACTCCAATCTACCCCAATCTACCCTACTATAATTCACCCAATCTACCCCACTCCACCCTACTCCATTCTACACCATCCCAATCTACTCCACACCAATCTACCCCACTGCCCAATCTACCCCACTCCATTCCAGTCTACCCTTCTATAATCCTCCCAATCTACCCCTCTGTACCCCAATCCATCCCACTGCACTCGTCCCCAATCTTTTAGGATATTGGTTGAAAAGTTGTATGAAATTAAAGTTTATTTATACTTCAACCTGTTACGTAGAGATACTGGAATTCCAAAGTGATCTGATGTAAACTATTGGCTGGGTAAAATGGACCTAGGTGTACCTGATTACTTTAGTGGGACACTCCGACCGCATTTCTTTTATATCTAGAGGCTTTCTGGAGACTTGTTGGTCTAGCCGTATGTTCCTGCCTGGATCCTGTGTACTCTGGTGATTGTCTGTTTTAGATGTATTTGCAGTTTTTCTCAATGTTGCTTGTCGTGTCTGACATTCTAAGAGTAGAGGACTTCAGTGCTTAAAGACTGAGTGGTAGGAAGAAAATTATGAACTATAATTACATGGCACCCATTTCACATGTATGTTGTGGGTTTTTTCTTACAGGCTGTGATAGAAGTGTCAAAAAAGTACCTACCCAGCCTAGCCTCAGGCTACTCTAGTCCGAAACTCACCCTACATGTCGGAGATGGTTTTGAGTTTATGAAACAGAACCAGGACGCCTTTGATGTGATCATCACAGACTCCTCAGATCCTGTGGGTAAGGTGGCTAATGCATCCGTCCACTTCTGTGTCTAAGAGGAAGTGGACAATCTTCTGCAATTCTGATACTCTTCTCATTCCTGCTGCTTACTTTGCTGTGGTCCTGTCGCTTTAATATTGGACCCTCTATTGTTTTATCACATCCCACCTCAGCAGTATTTCACCTCTTTTTTTGTGGCCATACCTTTATTTCCTCCCACCACGAAAAACATAATGTCTTTTATTGCATGTCTTGCCCTCACATTTCCAACCTTTAGTCAAGCTCTGCTGGTGCTCGAAGAGATATGTATCCAGTGTATTGTTACATACTCGAGCCTTTCTCGTTTTTTCAAGTTATGGCAATATTTGGCGTGATAGTGTTACCTGAATGCCACAAAACCATAGCACAATAGTTTCTTGGCTCACCTAACGCACATTTCATGTGAAAATTACACAAAATTGGCACCTGGGTTCACAAAACATTACATCGTGCTGTTTGGGGCAGGAAAACCATGCATGTCCGTTTATTGAAGAAAAGTAAAGAAACTGACTTATTGTAACCTACTTGTGCAATTGTGTTAGGCAATAGAGGATGTAGCCTTACGGCTAAAGCGATCGACCTCGAAGCTGGGGAACTGGGTTCGAGTCTTGGCAACGACGCTCAACATCCTGTGATCCTGGGCAAATCACTTAGGGCCAGATGTAGGTGGCTAAATACCGGTCGGTAACGCAGAAATTCGTTACATTGTAGGTGACTTTAAACCTACATGCAAAATAAGGAATCGCAAAATAGCGATTCCTTATTTTGCTCTTGCATTTAAGGAATCGGAAATACTGATTCCTTAAATGCAATGTACGTAGCACTAAAAACAGTGCACCTCAGCCTTAAGGAATCGCTATTTACCACCAACTTCAAGTTGGTGGTAAGTAGCGATTTCCTTACAAAAAACACTTTTTTGCTTTTTTTAATGTGCCATGTGGCACACATCCATGCCCTTAGAGCATGGATGTGCGCCACATGTGCACACATGCATATTTCAGGGGTGCAACAGGGTGACCTTTGGACACCCTAGCACCCTTGAAATACCTCCCGCTATTAATCATTCGGTAATACCGAATCGCTAATAGTGAATCTCTTCCCATTCATTCCTATGGTCCTCTTAGCCCATAGGAGTGAATGGCTAGGTATTCCTTAATAGCGGATCGGAATTACCGATTCGCTATTAAGGAATGTTAAGGAATCGCTATTATTTTAACAATTCCTACCTACATTCCATTTAGCGAGTCCTTAATAGCGATTCGGTAATAATCGCTATTATGGACTCGCTAAATGGAAGTTACCTACATCTGGCCCTTAATCTCCTCGTGCCTAGCAAATGAATGTATCCATCTGTAACGAAACTGTTGATCATGTAAAGCGCTCTGATACTTGATATCTGCGGGTCTAGTTTGCGCTATATAAAACTCTAAAAAATTAAAATTCGGTTATGCAGAGCTGGGAGAGGGGAATGTAACACACTGAAAAATGCATTTTAGACTTTAACTTAGTTACATATTACATTCTGTCACTGCCACTCCTCTCACCCATCACATGCCCTGGGTTGATGCAGAATTACCCTCCATTCTGAAAGGTGGTGCATTCTTAGTGTCCCACAGCTCTAATGTCAATCAGAGAAAAGCAAAATGAATGAAGAAACACCAGCGGGCTAGATGAGTCTTAAGTTCATTGCGGCGTTCAGTGCGCTGCTGAGAAAAACATTACAAAGAAGGGCGACAGATCATTACCAAGCCAAACAGACCTTTGTATCAACAGCATAAACCTATTTACATGCACCATCAACAAGACCGCATGCATGATGAAAATTACTAATTTGACTGTCTGAAACTGGCCTTTGTGCCTGGTACTTTTGTTGGTTGCCGATCACCTTCACAGAGAGTCATTGGAGAGAAGTCTTCAAACAAAGCCGAAACAAACGTTTGCGAAAAGGAAGTCGCGCTTTCCAAAACCAAGCCTTGATGGAGTATGCATATCCGATAAATATACAACAGCAGGAAAGTGTAAAAAAGTGGTAACAGATTAAAAAAAAGTCTTCAATAATGTGTAAGCACTTGATGTGTCCTCTGTTCCACAGGTCCAGCTGAGAGCCTCTTCAAGGAATCTTACTATCAGCTGATGAAGACTGCACTCAGGGAGGACGGCATCCTATGCTGCCAGGGTGAGGTGCCTGTTCTGGCCCAGGAGCCATAGAATTGTATTATTATTCTCAGGAGGGCAATGGTGGCTGTGGGTTGTGTCCTCAAAGTAGAGCTAATATTCTCCATGTCCCCTCTAGGTTTCCTAGCCTATAGGAGTGGGGTTGAAGGGGTAAGATGAGAGGTACTGTGGCTTGGTTTATTCTTTATTGACTACAGGGTGAGTGGTACTGAGGTCTCAGTCAGGGTTTTCAAGTTCTATTTGTTGGCATTTTTTCTTTGGTTGAAACATGTGGTCCTCATTATCTAGAATTTTTCTTAAGTATTTTATATGGCACTGGTGGTATTGTTAATCAGTTCCATCCATTCAATGAACTATTTTTTGTGAAGTGCTGTTCTCTACAACTAGTCTGTCACGTAGGAGGTCCTTCCTTGTGGTTCAGTTTGAGGCTGAGAATATTCTTTATTGAGGTGAGAAGATTTGGTTTACCCCTACAAATTATGGTTTGGAATGTCCTTCCTTGGATGAAATCGAAGTGGCACTCTGATTCCACTTTTTAGAAAGGTTTGCCCTGCATGCAGAAGGTATGGTTCTTGGGCTTCTCTCTTCATACTTGGAATCTTTTTTACTGGTTGTAAAAGGTGTGTTTTAGAGGTTCCAGCCTGTGGCTTCCAAGGCCTTTTGCTTTGAAAGTGGTTCCCAGGTCTTGGTCCAGTACTGGAAAGCTTTCTCTAGGGTATAGGAGGCGTGAATCTCCTGTTACAGTTCATTACTAGAAAACCTTCTTCCAGGATGTAGGGAGCATGAATCTTCCTTCAAATCCTCCTGTTCCTCTTGCAGGAGAATGCCAGTGGTTGCACTTGGACCTTATTAAGGAGATGCATCACTTCTGCAAGTCTCTCTTTCCAGTAGTGGGATACGCCTACTGCACCATCCCTACCTATCCCAGTGGACAGATTGGCTTCATGCTGTGCAGTAAGAACCCGGTGAGTATTTCACATGCCTTGACCACCTTTACTGGAGCTGGCAGGGGTCTTGCATCAACCTTTTTATATCACCCACTGTTCATAAAATGTTGTGCACTGCAGTCTTGAGAGGAGTGGAGATGAGGAGGGTTTTGTAATATCTTGTTTGCTACAATCAAACACTGCCAAAGCAATTGCTTAGCTCATCCAAGGATGGAATTAGTTTTGTAACAAGCATTCATAGGCTGACGTTTGCTGTCTGACTGACTGATTAGAATATTCTACAGCTAAGCCGGCTACATTATTTCCACATTTGAGGCTGCAGCTGCTGCATCAATCACAATAGGGAAGTAGGAAGTCTTGTGTTTGTACAGTTATAGTCCAAAATTAAGTTGGCAATCCTGGACATTTGAAGAAATGTCAACGTATATATAGTTAGCGGCTAACAGTATCTTACTTGAAACCTTTTTGTTGGAGGCACCAGTTGGATGCAACCTTAGGATCACTGCCAACAACCGTTTAAGGTCATCATGTGCCTCAATATTCTCTGAAAAAAATTATAGAAGAGCCCACTTCGAGTTCAGTCAAGGTAAATGCTACATCTGTTCCCATGTGTTTGACTCACTGAAAGATCCCATGGAACTTGAAGAATATTAGAAATTGATCAGCTTAACAGATCCATGTAAAGCAGTAAGTAGCCTCCTTGTCATATGTGGGTGTGCCTATTTCAAGACAAGGAGTGGTTAAGGAAGAGTAAGCAGAGGATACCTAAGATAGTAGCAGTCAAATTCAAATTTCAAAGCTTTATTCGATTATTTATAAACAATCATAAAAGCATACAGCGATAAAAATTACAAGATAAAATACACAACAAAAACATAGGTCACAATAAATGGAACAACTCAATTAGAGACAAATATTCGACCATAAAGAGGAATTTTTACAAATAGGTCAGACATAAAAAAACCAAACTTTTCCTATGGGACACAGCTTTTAAAATAAAAGTAGCGGTAAAAAAGCAGATATCCAAAGTGTCAAGTGCAAATAGTAAATTAATGGCATGGGCAGTAGTGGACACATAATATTTCTTAAAAACAGGTTTAAGATAACATAGTCGGATGTGCAGGTATAATGGGCAGATTAGCATAAAGTGCAATGTGCTTTGCTTAGTGGTACCATCACACGGGCAAGGGCTTGAACTATGTATTTTCATCCGTGGGAATGCCACCAAGTTATGGACAATACCTAGTCTCAGCCTGGTGAGAACAAACTGGTGGGATTGTTTGGTGATTTCTTTTAAATACATAGGCATGTCCTTGCCAACCTCCTTGTTAGAATGGTAAAGAACATGGGTTGTAAAATGGCTACATTGGACTCTACGCAGATTAGATTTAGTTCCCAAATAAACTTTTTTAACCTCCTGTTTGGGTATATTAACGGCACTTAAGGGGTCCTCAAGAATGTCCAGATTAAAAGTTTCTTTATAGGACGTGAGAACGTATTTTAACCAGGGGATCTTGCGAACATTATCCAACCGAAGGCAGTCTAGGATAATTCGCCTGGTAAATTCTAATTCGTCCTTTGCCCAAATTGACCTCCAAACCATAAGGGGTCTCATGCCCGTTAGATCTGTCGGATAGTCTAACCCAACCTCGTTATGAATCAATTCGGTGGATGCCGAAGAGGGGAGGCACAGGAGTCTTTTGAGGAACTGATTCTCTGTAACTTGCAGATCCCCATGGTTACAGTGTCCCCATACACCTGAACCATATAGGGCAATGGATGCGCATCTATGCTTGTAGATATTTAACATATCTGGGATGCGGCGACTGCCCAGCTTTGAGGCAAAACGAAATACTCCAGAGGAGCTTTTGCCCATCTTGGCCTTCACATTTAAAATCTCAGATGCCCATGACCCATTACTATTAAAAGTTACACTTAGATAACAAAATTTATCCACAACCTCTATTCTGTGTTCTTTAAATTTAAATGGTTTAAGTTGTTTCATCTTTTTCCCACAGGCCATAATGAAGGTCTTAGAATTATACATTTTTAATTTTCTCCCCTGGATAAAATCATAAAAGTAATTCATAAGATTTTGGAGACCGTTTGGGGTTCTTGAGAGAAGGACCGTATCATCGGCATATAGCAGTACCGGGACTGGATGGCCGTCAATCTGCGTGGAATCAGCTTGAACCCTTTTAAGTTCGGACTCCATAGAGTTTATAAAAAGGGAGAAAAGTAACGGGGCCAGCACACAGCCTTGCCTTATGCCAAATTTGACCCTGATCTTGTTGGTGCATTCCCCTGCCTGGCCAAAGCGAATCTGGGCTGAAAGCTTGTTATAAAGTCTGGCCAGGAAGTAGATTATTGCTGTTGGGGCTCCCATTTCAAGTAAAGTGGACCATAACAAAGTATGGTCCACCAGGTCAAATGCACTTGAGAGGTCAGCGAAACAAAGGAATAAAGAGCCCTGTTTCGCTTTGGTATATTTCCCTATAATGAGATCAAGGTTGATGCACTGCTCAATTGTCCCAAGGCCCTTACGGAAGCCAAATTGAGAATCCGCAAGAATTTTGTTGTCCTCAGCCCATTCCTCCAATCGCGCTAGTAAGACCCTGCTCATGATTTTGAGTGAGGAATCCAGAAGGGAGATAGGGCGGTAGTTCTTAGCCTCTCCTCTATCTCTCTTCTTGTAGATCGGCAGGATTATGGATTCACACCATGTGGATGGTGTACTATCACTAACGGATGCATTAAACACCTGGGTCAGGAGTGGACTCCAAAGTGCCTGGTTGGTTTTATACAGGTCAACCGGGACCCCATCCGGTCCCGGTGCCTTCCCACCTTTGCTCTTACTGATGGTAATTTCAACTTCCTGAACGGTAATCCCCAAGGATAGCTTAGGATTAGTAAGGGTGGCAAAAGAAATGTCATGGGCCCCCCTAACCGGGTCAAAGATTCCTGTAAAATATTGTACCCAGTTTTCCTCGCTAACTTGGGCTGTAAGTGTAGGGAAATCTTCCTTAAGGAGGAAGGGACTATTGACCATGCTCCAAAAAAGCTTACTGTCACGCAAGGCTGCTGCTTTTGTCAGGTTGTCCCAGGCTTGCTCCCTTAACTCTTTTTTTCTACATATAAGTTGCTTTTTGTAGGACGACCTAAGGTGTGTAATAACCTCCCTGTCTCTGGGTTGTTTTGACAGTGCGCGCTTGAGTTCTTGAAGAGATTTAGTGCAAGCACTGTCAAACCAGCCTACCGTAGCCCTCTTAGATATGCCCTTGGTGATGGTAAAGGACCTTTTTATTATAGTACCAAGTTCCTCAAAATCAGCAATAATGCACCGGGCGGTAGCATCATAGTCCAGACATTTAAATATCACTTCCGACCCGGCTTCCACAATTTTATGCAACAGCTTCTCTGAATTGTCTCCACACCATTTGATACGAATACCATTTTGCCTGCAGGGGATTATATCTTCTACTATCATGCGCTGATCGCAGGGTGGTGGCCCCCAGATAGAGGTCAACATAGTGATGGCATTATGGTCGCTGTTACCAAAGTCTACAACGGTCGGGACTGAACAATATGGGGCAATATATGCAGATACCAGTATATGGTCAATAACGGACGCCGTATTCCTACCTACAAAAGTTGGGATAATATTACCCTCATTATCTGTAGCCGGGTAATGAATCAATAAATCATGGCTAAGCATAAGGGAATTAAGTGAGTCGCCGTAGGGTGTGTGGGTAAAATGTGCCCGGTTTTCCCCGTTATCCCCGTCAAACCCACATGCATTGGTGAAGGAGTGAGAACAAGTACGGATGTTGAAATCCCCACCCCAAATGATATTATAGATCTTATGAGTATCTTTACAAATTTTCCTCATTGCTGAATCGAGCTCATCCACAACAGAGGTGTTTGTAACGTCAAACATGTTATTATAATGGTTGATCAACAATGTTTCATAACCCCTTTTATATTCCAAAATTAAAATTTGTGAATGAAAACCCACAGTCAAATGCAATTTCACACGTATAGGGAAATTCACAGAGAGTAGAATTACAAGCCCACCTTTAGCCCTGCCCATATTAGACCTTTGAGCAGGATTATTATAGGACACAAAACCATCATAAAAGATATCAGTTGCTACCCAGGTCTCCTGTAAGCATAAAACGTCAAACTGGGAAAGGGATTCACTCCAACCCAGTGACAACGTTTGCCGACTCCAGCCTGCGATATTCCAGCTAGCAAGTTTAAAGCCAGGGAAACACGTTGTATGATCAATAAACTTAGGAGCGCTAATGGGCTCAGTGAACGATGAAGTTTCATCAGGGGTAACCATAGGTGTTGGTGGGAGATGAGTAGCATCTGGGTCTAAATCCCGGAGTACAGAATGGTTAGGGGTAGGGTACATTATAGAGACTGAGTCCGTTGGTATACCATTACCGTTAGCCTCTTGTAAACTAATACCAGTACCAGGGAGGAGAGGGCTTGAAGCATGAGTCATAGGTAGTCAGTCGACTCCATCTAAACCATCTAGACAGCTGAACCGGTTAAATCACGGAATGGGGTATCCGGGGGCATCGTAACCGGTCTTGCATTAAATCTTCTATATGTGCCCCTCCGCTCAACCCTGGTCCAGTCGTCTCTACCTCGGTCATGGTGCAGATGGTTAGGGGGAAAGAAAAAGGACACTGGTAGCGTATGGATGGTGGAATCCAAGGATCTATTAAAGCCTGCACAGATATGTGAGACAGTTCTGGGATCTCTAAAGCTGACCGTTATACAGTCCCCATTTACAGACTTCCTAGTTTTACCCAGCCAGGGTACCCTTCTAACCATGATGATTTCGTTATGAAGGTGGGCCGGGAGGGGTCTGTTCCAATTCAACCATCTAACAACTTTACTTTTGAGGGATTGAAAGCTCTCAGCTTCTCCGGCTTCCAGCGGTGGAGCTCCAGCCAAAACTACCGTAAAGCGATTGGCCTCAGGCGGCAGATCAGGCCGTCGCGGTGTAGGGGCTATCTGGTCAGGAGCTGAGGAAACTATTTGGCCATCAGCTGTAACCCCGTTAGTATTAGCCATAGATTGAACTGGCCTTAGAGGTAGCAAGGGGGGAGTTTTTTTTTATCTTGTGATGGATGGGGATGGGGACTGAAAGGCCTGTTGGGGGACAGGGCGGTTTAGGGGCGTCTTTCACTAAAGAGGGACCTGGGATAGTAGGGGTGATTTGGGGGTTACACTGGGTGTTGGGCTTGGTGGATTTAGCCAAAATGGCATCTGTGCATTTCTCGATGTTAGCAAGTCGGAGTTCTATCTGTTCCATTTTGGACTCTAGAGGGAACAGAATTGATTTAAAAAGAGCTCCCAGGGGGAGGTGCTACGCTAGCAACCAAGATGGCCGCATAAGCTCCCGGCTCCGTCGACCTCCGTCGCTGGCGGATCTATCCTGAACTTAATCCTGACCTCCCGCCAGACTCCCGTGTGTCTGAATCATCTCTGAGTCCAGGGGCGCAATCCCGGAGTCTTTATCACCTTTTTTGACGAAGTTACACCGTCTGTCATTTTCGGGCCTCCTCCAGACTGTAAGCCGGGGCATCGAGTACTGACCCAGCCGGGTTTCAGTTGAACAACATCGGCCGCGGGTACCTGGCAGGGTCCGGTCTCATTGGAGTGACACGAATTCTCGATCCTGGTGGTGGTCTCGAGTCCCTGCGTATACTGGCCAGACGTCGACGAGACGTGGATGCCGCGGTGGGTGGGGGTCCGGTTCCTGGGACCCTGCTGCAGCCCTCGGGGTCCGCGGGGGGGGGGGGGGGCCCGCTCTCGGCAGCGGTGTAAAGAGCGCAAAGCCTGAAAGTCGCCAGTCGCCTTCGCCCACCCCACTCCAGTTGGTTTCCCCGGAGTAGCCGGCCTCCGGGGTTGATGGCCTGCTTTGTCATCGATTAAGCGGAGATGGATCGGACGACGTGTGGACCGACACTGGGGACTGTAATGGCCGCCATCGGGGCTCTTCACTGGCAAATGGAGGCTGCTCTCCACAACTTGACTGTACGCATCGAGACTATTTGTTCGAGACCGGACCCTAGCCCAGAGTCAGACCCGCAACAAATGGTGACCCCCGCGAAGCTTGATTTTATCCGAGAGGAGAACCCCGAGCATCATTATAATCTGATGCCTATTGTATCTGCGCAACTACAGCAGCCCGCGACTGGAGCCCCTGACCAGCCAGGAAGCTCGGCAAAGTCATCGCCCGCACAGGACTTATTTCTTTCTTCGTTTCTGGAGACCTCCATCGATATTCTTTGGATTGACTTTCGTGTTTCTGATAGACTTCGAGACTTGACTCTTCTGACCCTTTCATGCTATATTGATCCCCTCCCTTTTCTACAACGTTTTGACTCTTTTGCTATTGTGCTGGTCCTATCGAAAAGGGTTTGTGTGATGGATCGTAGAGGCCAGGGCTGAACTTGACTGTTTTAATTCTGTACAGGGACTTCATTTGACACTGCTGGGTGGTATCGGTGGGAGTGAGGGCCAGATGGGATTCTGCTTTTCTGGGTTTGGTGTACTGACTGTGTTCGACAATGGGATTTGCTGCCTCTGTGATGTCTGGGGCTGGGCGGGATGGTCTTTTCTCTTTTGGTGATTTCCCTATCAGTTTGCTTATAAGCCTGCTTTACCTCGCTTAGTACCATGGTAGGGAACATCTGCTCGCGGCAGGGGGGAGGGGAGTCCGGGAGCCCGCATCGTATCGTAAGATATTCCTCCTCCGTCTTTTCCCTTCCTTGGGGTGTAGTTTAGGGGGCGACAGGCACGCTGCTAGTGGGGTTAGGTCGTAGCCATCCGCAGGGATGCAGGGTGGGGGGTTGAGGTATTTTTTTTTTTTTTCCTTTATTTTGTTCTATGACCTATCTTTTTCCCTTTTCCCTTCTTCACAAGAGATGTGGCATATTCTCCTGAGCCTGTTGTTATGCATATTCGGGTGTTGAGTGTCCATTTTTATATCCTGTATCCTTGGTGGGCAGATTCTGATAATGTTTGCTTATGATTATTTGTCTTGTATTGTTTTGACCCAGCTCCGGCTGGTATTGATACTTTCCAGATGCCTACAATTGTATTGTATTTCTTCATGTCATCTGTCCGTTCGCCAATGTAATATGTTCTACCAACGATACCTGAAATGTACATTTCTACTCTTGTGTTATAATTAATAAAAATATATATTAAAAAAAAAAGAGCTCCCAGGTTTTCTAGTGTTAACTCTGTACTGGGCAGCAATTGGGTTAGGCCTAATGTGGGGTAGGGGGTATCGTGTTTGTGCTTTGCTGATTTAGACTTTCTACCCAATTTCGTGTGGTAGGATCTCGTGCGTTTGGTTGCGCCCCCTTCATTGACCACATTTGACATATTGTTACAAATGACTTTTGGCTCCGAAGAAGTGGACACATTATTGTCAAGAACTATATCAATTTCTGGGAGAATTTCATTAACCAGAATGTCCAGGTCAAGGGCCCCCAAATTAGCCTCCTCGAGTGTTGTAGTTTGGCCAATCGCATCATTGTTAATAGTGTCAGTGGGCCGCTCGGGGGTTTTGGCGATAGCTAATGTTCCAAGGGAAGATCTCTTTCTAGCCGATAGATCCTTAGATAAGCGTTTTTCAAGGACGTTTATTTCAGTGTCGATTAGGGTATTGGCTCTGATCAGAAATTTTTCCATACCTCCAGCTATGTTGCCTCCAGCTGAGAACGACTTGCTCCTTGTTTCACGACAGGACATCTCCCCACACTAAAATTGCTAACAGTGATGACAGATGCAAGAGGGGGGGCCCGGTCCGATCAGGCCCGGTCACGAACGGGCACAAACGGGCCCGCCCTTGGCCCGGGCTTTGCCCGGCGTCGCTCCCGCGCTGCGGGATGCTGGATCCAATAAGTAGGGAGGGTTACGGGCTGTAGGCGGAGCAACAGGGAGAGCGGACCAGGTGATGGCTCTTGGTCGGGCAGGGACTCCTGAGAGATGGAGTCCCTGCAACAACGCTCGCAGCCCTGATGCGACCTTCAATCAGGAACCCACGGACCTCAGCTCCTTCTGGCGGTTCTAAATGCCTCTGCCCCAAACCACGAAGCGGCACCCGCGGAGCGGGTGCGGCGAGGTAGGGAGATGGAGAGATGCAGCAGCGGTTGACCCAGCACTTTAAACTCCTCACGGCACCAAGTCACAGAGCGTAATCCCACATAGGGAATGCAGGCTGACGATTAAAATCCCCTCGGGTGGGCTGTAGGCGAAGCAACCGGGGGAGCGGACCAGGTGATGGCTCTTGGTCGGGCAGGGACTCCTGGGAGATGGAGTCCCCGCAACAACGCTCGCAGCCCTGATGCGACCTTCAAGCAGGAACCCACGGACCTCAGCTCCTTCTGGCGGTTCTGAATGCCTCTGCCCCAAACCACGAAGCGGCACCCGCGGAGCGGGTGCGGCGAGGTAGGGAGATGCAGAGATGCAGCAGCGGTTGACCCAGCACTTTAAACTCCTCACGGCACAAAGTCACAGAGAGTAATCCCCAGTAGTAGCAGTCATATGCGTGACCTTGAGGATCGGCCTCGGTCTATGCCTTTTACGTCCTATGCATTGTGTGATTCGATTTGCAGGAGTTTGCTTAGACCAGGTTGCCCTGCAGGAGTTTGCACTAGAATTTGAACCAGGTGCACAAGATTTGGATTTGGATGTTTTATTTTACAATATATGTTTATGGGGTGTGCAATCAGAAGATTTGAAATTTTGAAACCTTAGGAGACAAAATGTAATACCGAAAAAGATAGTGTTCAGTTCAAATAGGATATGTAAATGTTTATTTTTGTATATAACTGTAATAATTTGAACACGTCTGTGCTTTTACCACGTACAAAGACAAGTCATTGGTTTGTTTAGAGAGCCATCCGTGCCTCCCTCTAGTCTTGTCTTCTAATAGTTCAGACTCCAGCACTTTTCAACCTGGACCAATTCACAGAACCAGAACTCTGCTTCAAAAAAGGGCTGGAGTGTCTGTCTAGTATTTGATGTGTTTCCTGCCTTTATCGTATACTTTAATATTTTTTTTGCCATTTTGTGTGGATTTAATTTTGTAAAAACTGTATTTTTATTTTCTGTCCAGAATACGAATTTCCAAGTGCCAGTGCAGGAGCTTTCCCAGGAGCAGGTGGAAGCAAGGAACCTCCGGTATTACAATTCCGATGTTCATCGGGCCTCGTTTGTTCTCCCAGAGTTTGCACGGAAGGTAGGAGGACTGGCATCATTCCAGGGAACATTGGATGATATGTTCATAAAAAAATTCATCTCTGGGCTGATGAGGAGGGAGGGCACTTGACTTTAGTCTTAGAGGTGGGTTATGACATTTTTTTTACCAGTGCAAACTTGAGGATATAAGATGGAGTGATTTATTTAATTTAATAATCTGATATTTAAAAGGTTTGCTATCCTTTTATTTCCCCATCATAGAAAATCTAGAGATAACCCGCAGCAAACCTCATATTTCCGCAGGGTTTTGTCAGCTCTCAGTAAATGTGATGACTGGTGTTAGTTTAATAAGCAGGGGCAAAATCTCCTGCAGATGAAGGGTTTCCTTTGCAGAGGAGGAATATGAAGAAGGACTTCTACACTCTCATTTAGGTAGTATGTAAGAGTAATTCATGTTAATTGGAAACATGATTGGCACAATTAAATAAGCAACACAATTGAACAATGTAAAGCAGTAATGAAAAGGCCCAGCTTGTCTAATGTGAAAGAAAACCTTTTAATAAACGATCCCTTGCACACTAAAACTTGATTGGAATACTTAAACTGTTTCTTGAGAATGTTTCAATTTAACTTAAAAACATGTTTTAAATGTTGTTCTAGGGATGATACCTTTTATCCCTGAAGCTGCAAGGAATTCTCATCAGCTGGACAGCAGCTGATAATTGTTTGCAAATTTGCTTATATCTACAGAGGCAATTTCAGCAAGCATTCTGAAAGCCAGTATATCTGGGTTTATTGTGCCAACACATGCTGCATTAGCACATGAGAGCAACACACAAGGGAGGGAGCCGACCGGAACAGAGCTAGGGGAGTGACAGTTGTAAAGTAGGCCTTCATGAAGTTTAATGCAAGCTCTAAAGTGGAGACGGAAGGATACACCCAAATAGCATTGGGTATAAAGTGTTGAATTTTCCACAGGGTTGAGCCAGCAGGTGAATGACAAAGTCTTAAGCCATTGCTGGAAAAAAGCTGGTTGAAGAGAGCCAGTTGTTACATGGGTGTACCTCGAGCCCATTCTCTGTATATTAGTAGCTATTGGTCTGTTTGACATCTGCACTGTTGAAACCTAGACCTAATTAAGATATTAATTGGAAATATTTGTTCGAGGCATATGAGCTGCAGAGTGTACACTTAGCATTAGATCGCCACCTGGTGTTGGGCTCTGATGATTGCAGGTTGTTGTCTTCTTGGAAGAAGTCTTTGTAGTCACGAGATAGGTGACTCCTCCCTTGGACAATACTGCGCATCGTCATCGACTCCATCCTCAGATTGTTTTCTTCCGCCACTGGTTTCGGATGAAAGTTTTCCGCTCCGGCTAGAAAAACGTTTCCAGCAACTTCGAAGCGTAAAAACGTCATACAAACATATCGACATCGAAAAGACTACTTTCGACACCATCAACTACATTCCGGTGCGTCGACGCGGGCCGTTGGGCCTATCGGCGCCGTGCGTCCTATGCCTCATGGACAGAACTCCATTCAAGAGATGCCCGATATGTCGAACAAAATTCCCTCATAGCGACCATCATGAGGTCTGCAACCTCTGTTTATCACCATCACCGGAACACGACGAGTCGACCTGCACAGCTTGTGCATCCTTCCGATCGAAAAAGACCATTCGGGATCGGAGGGCACGTCGACACCAGATGAGGAGGACGGCCTGAGCACCGGAGGCCATCTTCGAGGAGGAGATCTTCGAAGAAGACATCTCCGAAGGCGAGGATCCACTCGAAGACATCTCGGAGGACGAGGCTCCACTCGTCGCCGAGGAAGACTCGCCTGATCTCCAGATCATATCAGAGGCAGAGGACTCCGATGACTTGATTCCACCTCGTCAACCCGTGAGTACTCTTGCCCCTGCCCAACAGACACTGCCCAAGCCAAAGGCAACGGTCAGCACTCCACCCATGGGGCCCAGTCGAGACCGGTGCCGAAGCCAAAAACTGTACCGGACCCGCAAAAAGATCCGGCTCCGAACCCTTCGGGTTCCAAGAATAAAGATGGAAAGCCAGCGTCCGACGCTTCAAAGCCAAGGAGACCTGCTTCCACTCCAGAAACTCCAACATCAGTACCAAAGACTCCAAGGCCTGATTTCAGAGGCACCTAAACCCTCTAACAAGCCTGCCAAGCCAAAACCACCTTCGGCACCGAAAAATTTGCCACGGGACTCTGTAACGCCTCCTACAGCAAAAAACACAAAACAATCCCTTTCGGCACCGAAACAATCGACGCCGAAGAAGGTTGTAGAGGAAGAAGAACTGTTTAGACCAGATCCTAAACAAAAGAAGGTCCATATCAACCCAAAAACTGGACATGTGGGAGCTATTCCTCACAAAAAGAGACCAGCAGACACACCACTTCTTCTACCTGTGGTTCCTGCCAAAAAGAAAGGATTGTGCAACTTCGCCAATACACCCTTCCTCTCCTTTACCTTCTTCCTCGCCTACCCCTCCTTACTTTTCACCTAGAGTTTCTCCTGTTCAATCTCCAGCATCATCACACCACACTGATGAGGAGTATGATATAGGTGGGGGGAATAACACACCAGACCCACACACATACTCTGTAGATGAAGATATCAACCCAGATACATATCCTACTGATGAAGATTATGAGTACCCACCAAATAATGTGCCTGACATTCCTGATCCTCAGTCCTACCCAACGAAACCTTCCCCTCCAGAAGATAGCATTGGGTTTAATCACCTCTTAAATAGAGCTGCCCTTTACCACGGAGTTACAATGCACTCTGATGCCATTGAGGAGGATTTTTTATTAAACACATTTGAGCAGTCACAAAGGTCTACACAAATACTACCCATGATCAAAGGAGTCATTAAACATGCTCCGGAAATATTTAAAGACCCTGTGCGCTGTAGAGTGTTAAATCCAAGAATAGAAAAGAAATATAGACCAGCACCATCTGATCCAGTCTATATTAAGGGACATCTGCCACTAGACTCCCTAGTAGTGTCCAATGCACGGAAAATAGCTAATTCCCAGACTTCGGGTGACACGCCCCCTCCTGACAAAGAATCCAAGGTTATTGATGCGTCAGGGAAACAGATTGCTGCGCAGGCTACAAATATATGGCGCATAGCAAATACACAAGCCCTGCTCTCACGCTATGACAGGGCTCACTACGATCAATTAGAAAAACTGTTAGAGCACCTCCCAGATCAACACAAAGATCAGGCAACAGAGCTCATACAAGAAGGCAAATTAATATCCAATGCCTCAATTAAATGTGCACTAGATGTAGCTGACACAGCATCCAGAGCAGTCAATACTAGTGTCATACTCAGACGACATGCGTGGTTACGCATTTCAGGGTTTAAGACGGAGGTGCAGACTACCATCTTGAACCAGCCCTTCAATCAAAACCAATTGTTTGGGCCGGAAGTAGACACTACGCTAGAAAAAATGAAAAAAGACACGGACACAGCTAAGTCTATGGGAGCATTACAATCCACACAGACTAGAAGTTCTTTTCGCCGCTCCTTTTATAGAGGAGGCTCCAAGCAAACCGGTGCAGATACAACATCATCTTTCAAAACGCACACACAGACCTCCTCTAACAAAGGCTACTTTAGAGGAGGATACAGAGGCAATAATAACAAGGAAAGAGGTATAGGTAACAACAACAACCGCTCCTCTTCCACTCCCAAACAGTGACTTCCCTCTGCTTTCCCTACAGCATTCCACTCCTGTGGGGGGCAGATTATCACAGTTCCTACCTGTCTGGAATTCCATCACAACAGACAGGTGGGTGAGACAGATTATCCAACATGGCTACTGCCTAGAACTCACAGCAACCCCCCCCAAACATGCCACCCAGGCAGCGGCCAATTTCTAAAGACCATTTGAATCTGCTTCAACAGGAAGTTCTAGCACTTCTACAAAAAGATGCTATTCAATTAGTTCCTTTAGAAGAACAGGGAACAGGAGTTTACTCCCTGTACTTTCTAATCCCCAAGAAGGACGGGATACTGAGACCAATTCTCGACCTCAGGCCCCTCAACCATTACATACAATCAGATCATTTTCACGTGATCACTCTACAACAAGTACTCCCACTACTACAACAAGGCGATTTTCTTTCAACACTAGACCTAAAGGACGCCTACTTTCACATTCCTATACATCCTGCTCACAGGAAGTATTTAAGGTTTGTCATACAAGGATAGCACTATCAGTTCAAAGTCCTTCCATTCGGGGTCACAACAGCACCACAAGTGTTCACAAAGTGCTTAGCAGTAGTAGCGGCACATCTCAGAAGACAACAGATACATGTCTTCCCTTACCTCGACGATTGGCTCATAAAAGCAAAATCATTCAGTCAATATGTCCAACACACAAATCAAACAATTCGAACATTGCACAACTTGGGGTTCACAAAGTCGCACCTGCAGCCTTCGCATGTGCAACAGTATCTAGGAGCTACCATAGACACATCTACAGCTCGAGCGTATCCCAGTCCAGCCAGGATACAGAGCCGTCAGACCTTAGTCTCCATCTTTCAACACCAGCAGCCTCTCCAAGCCAGCGTGTTCATGGGACTAATAGGCATGATGGCATCTTGCATCTTCATAGTTCCACATGCAAGACTGCAAATGCGCCCATTACAAGAATGTCTAGCACAACAGTGGAATCGGGCTCAAGGTCAGCTCACAGACCTGGTGTTGGTAGACAGCTGTACATATCGTTCTCTGCAATGGTGAAACACCAAAAACTTGACAAGAGGACGGCCGTTCCTAGAGCCTGTCCCACAGATAGTGCTCACAACAGACGCATCCCTCACAGGATGGGGAGCCCATCTCTTACACTACACCACACAAGTCCAATGGAACAACCAACAAAAACTGTTCCATATCAACCACCTAGAGCTGCTAGCAATTTTCCTAGCACTCAAAACGTTTCAACTGCAAGTACAAAACAAACCTGTCTTAATCCAAACGGACAATATGACAGCTATGTACTATATACAAAAACAGGGGGGGACACACTCTCTACAACTGTCCCAGCTCGCGCAGAACATTTGGAGATGGGCCATTCCTCAAAACATACACCTGACAATAGAACACCTTCCAGGAATTCACAATCAGATAGCAGATCTGTTGAGTCGACAGTCACAACAGATTCACGAATGGGTAATACATCCACAAGTTCTTCAGCCATTCTTCCAAATGTGGGGGCATCCACAGATAGATCTGTTTGCCACCCACGAAAATGCAAAATGCCCAACCTTCGCCGCCAGGTTTCCACACCCACGGTCGGAAGGGAATGCGATATGGATGAACTGGTCAGGCAGATTTGCGTACGCTTTTCCGCCTCTCCCACTCATTCCACTAGTAGTGCGCAAACTCAGACAACAGTCTCAAACTAATACTAGTAGCTCCCACATGGGCAAGTCAGCCGTGGTTCACCACACTACTAGATCTCTCACTGGTTCCACATCAAAAGTTACAGCTCATACCCTCCCTGTTAACACAGAACCATGGAGAAATAAGACACCCAGAGCCAAGCCAACTGAATTTGGCGATCTGGCTCCTGAAGTCTAAGAGTTTGGTTACTTGGACCTGCCACCAGACTGTATGAACATCATAAAGAAGCTAGAAAACCCACTATCAGAGCGTGTTATGCCGCTAAGTGGAAAAGATTTGCAATATATTGTAACAATAATCACATTGATCCACTGGATGCTTCCATCCAAAATATGATTTGTTACCTTTTACATCTACAAAGGTCCAATTTAGCTTATTCTTCCATACGCCTGCATCTGGCAGCAATTGCAGCCTATTTACAGAATAGGCAACATCTATCTCTCTTCAGAGTACCTGCAATCAAAGCATTCATGGAAGGATTAAAACGAATAATCCCACCTAGGTTACCACCTGCTCCAGTATGGAACCTGAACATTGTCCTTACAAGACTCATGGGACCCCCTTTCGAGCCTCTACACAAGTGTGAATTGCAATTCCTAACATGGAAAACTGCTTTTCTTGTTGCCATCACCTCTCTCAGAAGAGTTAGTGAAATACATGCATTCACAATACAAGAACCATTTTTTCAAATACATCCTATTAAAGTGGTTCTTAGGCCTAATCCAAAATTTCTGCCAAAGGTTATCACTCCTTTTCATCTTAACCAATCTGTAGAGCTACCTGTGTTTTTCCAAACCCCAGACTCTGTTGCAGAAAGGGCTTTACACACCTTAGATGTTAGAAGAGCCCTGTTATACTACACAGATAGGACTAAATCCTTTAGAAAGACAAAACAATTATTTGTATCTTTCTCTCCCCCACACAAAGGCAACCCCATCTCTAAGGGGGGATCGCCAGGTGGATTGTAAAGTGTATACAAATATGCTATCAAAAAGTTAAACGTACACTAACAGTTCCTCCTAGAGCGCACTCCACTCGCAAACTAGGAGCCTCTATGGTTTTCTTAGGAAATATACCACTAGAGGACTTATGCAAGGCAGCAACATGGTCTACACTACACACCTTCACTAAACACTATTGTGTTGATGTGCAGGCCAAGCAGCAAGCTGCAGTGGGCCAAGCTATCCTTGGAACACTGCTTCAAACTACTGCAACGGATACAAGCGGCCACCGATAGGGGAGACACTGCTGCACAATCGATGCTAAGTGTACACTCTGCAGCTCATATGCCTCGAACGGAAAATGCTACTTACCAGTATGCATCTGTTCTTGGCATGTAGAGCTGCAGAGTCGTACACGCCCTCCCGCCTGCCCGGGACTTGTATCCATTCCAGTTCTCATCTTACTTAGATGCACACGCATGGACATCCTTTCTCTTTACTTCTACTAACTCCATCATTTCCCATCATGGCGAAAAACAATCTGAAGATGGAGTCGATGACCATTCGCAGTATTGTCCAAGCGAGGAGTCACCTATCTCGTGACTACAAAGACTTCTTCCAAGAAGACAACAAACTGCAATCATCCGAGCCCAACACCAGGTGGCGATCTAATGCTAAGTGTACGACTCTGCAGCTCTACATGCCAAGAACAGATGCATACTGGTAAGTAGCATTTTCCTTAGGTTATTTAATAACCATACCATTGCTGATTCGTTTTACTTATGAACCTGTTCTTTTAAAACGTTTAAAAAAGAAATTTAAAGCATGTTGATGGTAAAGGATCAGCACTGTTGTAGACTAGGCATACATTTTGACATTAATCACTACCAAATAGTCGTCTTCTCCATCGGTTAATACTCTCATGCAGGTAATCTCAAAGTATTGCTTCCTGACAGAAAGATGGCATTCATGTCTGCTCCTCGCTAGGTCCCAGGGAAAACAGAACTAATATTGCAGTTAAATGATTCTGGCTCCCAAAAGCAGAACTTAAAAATCACATCCAGTGGATCACCAGCTCACTTCACTCCCAACATATATATCTCACTGCTCTGCCATACGCTTGGAAGCAAGAGGGGCGTCATGCTCTTGTGGAAAGTAGGCAGACTTTGAAGTAGCCTTTTCACCAAGGTATGCAACACCAGCGTAGGATTGTGCGTGATTCTTCCCATAGAATTCTCTGAATACAAGTTGGACGTCATCAGACAAAGGAGGTTATGAATGGGCATGTCTGTGCTCCCAAATACACTTATTTACATTAACAGCTGGCCCTACTGAAATTTCAGCTTTATGTTGGACCTCAGTGGCGGCTGGTGAACGTTTAAAGTGGTTGGGTGCAAATTTATACACCGAAGTATAGGACCTCTTTCCGGGAGGGTTCCAGCAGTGTGAGGAGGACTTTCCCCAGAGAAATGTGTAAGGGGCTGCAAGGTAAAAAAAAACGGTCAAACGAACGCAGTTTTTGGTACCCGGAAAAGGGTGAGATTGGAAGATCGAGAAGAGGGCAGCGTGCCACAGTAAAAAGAGAGAAAGTCCGTTCAAATTAAGTTGGAAAGTAAAAACTGAATGAGAGGCATGAAAGTGTGGAAAAAGGCAGAGAGAGGTGAGACAACAAGGCATAAACATAGCTAAAAACATCACAGTGAAGAGAAACAATAGCGAGAGAATAGACTGAAAAGAGTGCAAAATAGAGAGGGGAGACACTGAAGACAAAAAAATGATGAACAGGAGAGTTAAGTAGGAGTGAACAGAAAGTGACACCGTGAAATAAGAAGGGGAGAGAGTGACAAAAGAAAATATATCCAGGAGGACTTATGGAAGGGAGCATAGAGAATTGCGCAGTCATAGGAGAGCAGTGAACAGAATAGCAAGTACTGAGTATACGAGCTTCCCAGGTCCACCCACCCGGACTCCACTAACTGAATATAGTCAAATTCAAGAGTGCCATGTCCATGTTTCTAAGATTCAGAAGAAAAAGATCAAGTAGCATACCATTGAACGTGAAATATTGCAAAGATAAGGACTTAACCTGCCAGGTAACCTAAAAATCTCAATAAACAATGGGGTGACACTGTGTCCCTCAGAACCTGGGTATAGTAATGCAAAAGGTACAATGGTTCTGTCGGGTATAACCAAAATATTTATTTTAAATACAATTCAATTAAAGAACAAGTTATTTTCTGCACAGGTTGAATGTGAAAATGTTTTCATGGAACACACAATAGAGGCACAGTAACCACAATGAAATCGTTTTTTTGGGGTATTAAGATATTTTATATAAATTACATCATTTATGTGTACCCACATATAAGGATTTTTGTTGCATACACGGCTGCCAACAAGGTGAGAATTTACAGTGAATTGTGATCCACGTGACATGGTGTGATCAATGACACAATAAGTGTGTGATATTTACAAGGTGGCTAAGATATATACACGTTTGGAAGAGGCCAGTTTAAACAGAGACACAATGACCCTGCTGCTCTAATCAATTTCAATGTTTTGCGAGCAGGGCCATGAACTGGACCGGGAGGTATCGGCGACTTTTCAACCGTATATGCATAATATTGTATGGTCAAGGCGGTGCTTTGTCAGGACTGGAGCGGGGGAGAGGGATTGCAGCCTATGGGTAACCAGAATGAGTCGTGGTTTAAGCAAAAGGCAATGCTGATCAAGGGCCCATCATGTAAATTTCGATGCAGATCTCATGTTGAGCCAGAAAGGTGAACCAGAAATTGCAAAGTCGGGTGATGTTACTCATTCAAGTCTGTAAAGTTAATGTTGATTTCAAGTCCGGGAATCAAGCGCAGGGGCAGTGGTGACTCCTGCTGTGTAACCGCATAATGTCGGTCTGCTTGAGCACGTCTGACAGACAGAAGATAAAGCTACCAGTGCGCGGAGGTAAAACAGGAGCATCATACAAAGCTGGTTGGTACAAATGTGACGACCAAGTGAAAAATCCACAGCCAAACAAAAGGACTGAGCCAACCACCTCTGACTGTTACTGTCATTCTCTACAGGTCTGAAGGCTAGGTCCCTTCGGAAGTCTTACTCAAGTCAGTGAACTGGTGCCTGCAACCCAGCATTGCTTTGTAGAATAGGTATACCGCAGGAAAGGAGTATTAATTTTTATTTGAAAACATTAAAGAAAAGTCAGATGGATTTCTACAAATGTGAAATTGGAATAGTCATAAAATAATAGGCTCTTGTTCATACAAGTATTTTAATCAACTCACGTTAACATTCAGCATTTACTGAAACGTTGTGTAGTTATTAGCAAATTGCACTGTGATCACACTGTATTTTAATGAAAAATTGATTTGGGCCATTGTGTCTGGCACTTTTTACCTCCAACTATTGGGAAATGGTCACAGCACAATGTCTAGGAACTGTGGTGTGGATTCAAAATACTCTTGTTCTTATGAATTGTGTATGCACACTAAGTATGTGCATATTTCTTAAAACTACTTTAATTTATGCCCAACTCTACTCAAATCAATCTCTCCTTCCTAAATTAAGCATTTTTGAGACCCATGATCTTAAGAAGGCAAGGTAATGTAACTTGCAGTGCTTGGACATACGTCGCTCAGAGCTCTAGAGAGGCACAGTGCTCTAGTCTCAGATAGGCAATGGAGCTGGGCGTGGGTGAAAGATGGAGTCTTATTACACCCCCTATCAGTGGAGACTCCCTTGCTTACCTTCATGTGGATCTCTGACACCAGAAGCATCACCTCAGCCAATTACGCAATCGCCAATGCCCACCAGCCAGTGGTTTTAGCTCCATCTCTGCTAGGTTGGCCTGCTGCCGGGGAAGCACTCTGATGTGAAAAGATAAATGCAACCTTTTTAAGTGCAGTTCTTCCGAGTCAAAAGATAGCCTCTCAGATTACTTTTTTCCCTTCGAACTTTGATTTTGGTAAGGGATTATTATTTTTTGTCTTCAGAACAAAGGGTAGTCATTTAGGCTGGATAAATATGCATCATCTTCTTCCTCTCCACCAGTCAGAGCAGTGCTCTTTTGACACTCCTGTATACTAGAGTCTGATATGGAAGTGCAGCCTGCTATTTGAGGTCCTGCCAGACCCAACATTGCATGGGTTTGTCACTGCCTTTTCAATGTGTTTGGTGGATAATTATGTGGGCGGAGGGCCTAATCCTTTCTAAACAGTAATCTACCTGCCCCTATATCTCCAGTTCCCTTGATTCCATGTACCCATGTTCCAGCGTTGTTTCCCAGGGGCCGCTTCTCATTCTCCCTGTTGCAGTGTTTGGTCTGGTTTTGTTTATTTTTTAGGGTTCTTGCTCCTGTATCAGTCAGTATTCCTCTTGATCTCACTCGCCTCACTCTTAGTCCTCCAAGATAAACAAGCATTTACAATGCAATGGTCTCGGCATTGTTAAAGTTAGAGCAATTGGCATTGCACATGACATTATTTTTATTTATGTTTTTGTTTCTAAAACCTATAAATAAATGGCATTGTCATTTACAATGCCAATAGCTTAATTTCTCGCAAATGCGAGACCTATTGCATTTGCACCCACACACACACAAAGCCACCCACACACACATACAGAGCCACCCACACAGAGCCACCTACACACACACACACACAGAGAGCCACCCTCACACAGACCGAGCCACCCACACATAGAGCCACCTACAAAAAATGCTAGCCACACACACACAGAGCCCCACACACACACACACACACACACACACACAGAGCCCCACACACACAGAGCCCCATACACACACAGAGCCCCACACACACAGAGCCCCACTCACACACACAAAGCCCCACTCACACACACAGAGCCCCCCCCCACACACACACAGAGCCCCCTCATACACACAGAGCCCCCCACACACACACACAGAGCCACACACACACAGAGCCACACACACACACAGAGCCACACACACACACAGAGCCACACACACACACAGAGCCACACACACACACAGAGCCAGACACACACACAGAGCCAGACACACACACAGAGCCACACACACACAGCCACACACACACAGAGACACACACACACAGAGCCACACACAGAACCACACACATAGAGAGCGACACACACACACACACACAGGGAGCCACACACACACACACACAGAGCCACACACACACACAGAGCCCCCCACACACAGACACAGAACCCCCCCACACACGCAGAGCCCCCCCCACACACACACAGCCACACACACACAACCACACACACAGAGCCACACACACACACACAGAGCCACACATACACACACAGAGCCACACCCACACACACACAGAGCCACACACACACAGAGACCCCCATACACACAGAGCCCCCCACACACACAGCCCCCCCACACACAGAGCCCCCACACACACAGAGCCCCCCACACACACAGAGCCCCCCACACACACACAGAGCCCCCCCACACACAGAGCCCCCCACACACACCGAGCCCCCCCCACACACACACACACACAGAGCCCCTCACACACACACACAGAGCCCCTCACACACACACACACAGAGCCCCCCACACACACAGAGCCCCCCCACACACACAGAGCCCCCCACACACACACAGAGCCCCCCCACACACAGAGCCCTCCCCACACACACAGAGCCCCACACATACATACAGAGCCCCCCCACACACACAGAGCCCCACACTCACAGACACAGACAGAGACACACACACACACACACACACACACAGACAGAGCCCCACACACACACAGACAGAGCCCCACACACACACACAGAGCCCCACACACACACAGACAGGGCCACACACACACGCACACAGAGCCCCACACACACACAGAGCCACACACAGGGAACAGAGGCCAGAAAAACAGATCACAACGAGGGAACAGAGGCCAGAAAAACAGATCACAACGAAGGAACAGAGGGCAGAAAAACGAGGGAACAGAGGGCAGAAAAACAATCACAACGCGGGAACAGAGGGCAGAAAAACAAGGGAATAGAGGGCAGAAAAACGAGAGGGAACAGAGGGCAGAAAAACAAGCGGGAACATAGGGCAGAAAAACGAGGGAACATAGGGCAGAACAAAGAGGGAACAGGGCAGAAAAACGAGGGAACAGAGGGCAGAAAAACAATCACAACGAGGGAACAGAGGGCAGAAAAACAATCACAACGAGGGAACAGAGGGCAGAAAAACAAGGGAACAGAGGGCAGAAAAACGAGAGGGAACAGAGGACAGAAAAACGAGAGGGAACAGAGGGCAGAAAAACGAGAGGGAACAGAGGGCAGAAAAACGAGGGAACAGAGGGCAGAAAAACGAGTGAACAGAGGGCAGAAAAACAAGGGAACAGAGGGCAGAAAAACGAGGGAACAGGGCAGTAGTTGGTCTAATTCTGCCTCGATCAAACCATTTGGCTACCACAGACCGTAACAATTAATTGTTAAAGGAAGTCAGTTCTAGTAACTGTTCCAAGCAGTGCCGCGTGAAGGCTGTAATTTACTCCGATTTAATCTGTCCTGGTGTATTAGAGAGCCAGCAGTGTCACCCGATAGCTGGAGACCTCTCTGAGCTTCCTTTTTTTGGAATATTATTAATTAACATTTTTATGAGGGCGCTGAGGCTCGAGGCGCGGTGAGCTCCTTTCAAGCAGAAATGTAGCAGGCAGCTCCCAAAGAGACATAACCCGCTCTCCTCACTATGAAAATCAATTATTGTATGCACGTTCCATCGCTTTCCTCCCCTCCCCCCTTCCCTGAAATGGCCGCCACGCAAGAGGGATATTTACATCCTGTGATAACAAAAGTCAGCGACGACTCCTGTCTCGGTATTTCATTGTGGATTTGCTATTTTATTAATGAGTTGTCCGATTATTCCTATTGGATCGCGTGCACCAGCCACCCTTCTATTTGTGATATTCTAATTGCTATCAACCTTATTCAACAACTCCTAATATATATAACGCGGGCAAAAACACATAATGTTTATACATCCCAAAACGCACCCGGTTTACATACAAATACGCGGGCAGACGGGCAGCAGGAGTCTGTAAGCCCCGTCCTGTTCGGATTGGGGGGCGTGTTTTTCTTTAGAGAAAGAAAAGAAAAAAACACGCCCCTCAATCCGAAAAGGACGGGGTTTACAGCGAAAAGAGATAGTCACAGAGACCACTTCTCCAATGGCTGGCCGCCGTTTAGAAGGCCAGCCAATGGAGAAGAGGGGCAGGTTTAAACCTCGCTACTCTGAGACATAAGATCTCGCCAGCGATACAGCGCATGCGGAGCCTACGCTAGCCGAGACCTAAAAACCAGGAAGTTAGCGGGCCAGTTAATCTGTACTGTTCACAGGATGGGGTTTGGTTAGTTATGTGGTGCTGGTTTGGGTTTATTTGCTGTGCTGAAGTGCGGGGAGCCTTCCTTGTCAGGTTGTTAGTTCAATTGTACCTTCCTATAATAACTCCAGAAAATATTGACTTTATCAGCCTTCTGCCCATATTTCTGGCCTTTCCTCTAATTGCTGCAGTTGCAGGGGGTATCGCGTTGTAAGTCCCATCCCTGGGTATTTACCTCTTGAGACTGCACTACACTTTGTTGAGCAGCATGGCTGTAAATATCCCATATTGCTGTAAGTCTTACTCCATGGATGATGTTTTTATGGTCACAACAATCCTGACCTGGTCTCACTTGAAGGGGGTCCATATTAGAAACATGCATGCCTGGGACCTGACCACCTAAGTTGTGTTTTTATGCAGCAATTACAAACTATTCCTGTGATATGCCTGCTAACTGAATCTACAAATTCGTATGGCTGATGTAGGGATTACTCTAGTATTAAAGCCTAAATTGCATTTGGAATATTGTGCATATAAAACTTTATAAATAAATCTGCTGAATTATACTTCAAGGCATTTCCTTTTCTCACTTGTTTTCCCCCTGTTCTCTTGGGTTTTCTCTCTTCAGGCGCTCAGCGATGTGTGAGGAGAAGACTGGACTCGCGCCTTCCCAGGGAACAGACTTTCAGTGCTTTTATGAATAATCATGGTTTTTAAAAGAAAACATACAACTTGCTGATGCTCATGGACTTCTCTGAGAGAAGAACTGATGCTCTCCGAACCGGCCACCATCCTTGTGTGATACCAGTCCACCTAATGATTAAGGCGTCCAGGATGAGAACTGCAATATTCGAGGCCTGTTAGGGGTATATGGTGGTGCATCATCAGGGAAATCAGCAAGGGACTCTGAAACTCTACTGTTTCTTCGTCTTTCTTTGTTCGTATCTAGCTTGTCTTTTCCGTAAAACAAAAAAAAAACTGCCAAATGTAGTTAGCCTGTTAGCATCACTGCAACTTGAAAGGAGCTTTAAGTCTGGCCTCTGAGGCCCTAAAATCATGAATTAGAACCAAAGGATAGAGGCTAATTCTTCTCCCAATGCCTCTCTCTTTATCTTTTTTCAATGCATAGGTGTCCACCCCAGGTCTTGGTCTGCCAAATTTCACTCCCTGTCACCCCTTCCTATTAGACATTCAGAACAAGTTGCTTATTCTCCTAGTAAATTTCTGTCTCGTTCACTTGCTTTCAATGTACTTTGATATTTATAATATGACCCTAATGCCCTGCATGCTTTCAAATAAGTCCTCCTGTCTGTCCCTATCTCCTATTTACAGAGCTCTGTCCACTCTGCGGAACTCGCACACAGAGCTCTGCGTCACCCCAGTGCTTTGTCTCTGTCACCCATGCCCTCATCATCCAGCTCCCCTCTCCCCAAAACCTGCACGCCTGCAAGTCACTTCGATAAGGTGTACACAAAATTAATGCCCTATGTTCCCCCACCCTCCTCTCACCTCCTATTAACCACCAGTACATGCACACCTGGAGGAAACCTATCCACGTAAAAATGTTTTACCAACTCTTTAGCATGAAGGATATGCAGATACAACACTTCTGATCATACAACTGTGGGAGTCATCTCTGCTTAGCCAAAAGTAAAAGGCTTTTGTGTAAAGCACAATGCAAAACTTCCTACTTATCTGGCGCGTGTTTCCAGTTTGATGGAATGATGGTTCTTTGGTGAGATTTGCATGGTCATAGCCCTTGAGGAAGATGCATCTTTCTGTTAAGTAACTAATTTCTATTCATTTGAGATCATTCTCTTCTCTCCACCACCTCATCCTTCACCTTTCAAGTTGAGTGTGCCAAGCATCTGAGGCTAGACTTGAACTCTGGGCTCTCCTCTGATATTCCTCTTTACTAGACAATGCCTTCACTCCAAAATATACCTCTCGGTCCCCCTCGGGGCGACCTATTTAGATCAAGACACGGCCCCTGTCTCCTCTCTCTTTGGTTGTGGGGTGGCTTACTGCGAGAAGGGAATGCATATGTTTCTTCAGCACCGGGTCGGTCTTCATCTGAGCAGTGACACATACCGCTTGGTGAATGTACAAGTATAATACTGCTGTGTCTTATTAAAATACTATGCTGTGTGTGGGAGCAGCTCTTTCTGAAAGCCTGTTGTTTTTCTGATATTTGTTGTTTTGTTTATCACCTCATTTAGTTCATGTCTGTTTACAAATCATAGGTTGGGAACCAGAGTGTAGGGCAATGTAGAAGATAATGGGTGTTCTAGTGCATCCTTTATTGTGGGCAGGAATGAGTGCACTAGAGCAGAGTATGAGTAGGAATTCATTCTGTTCATTGGCCTCTTTGTGGGCAGTATTAGAGTGTGCTAGATGGAGCCGGTAGGTGCAGGTGTAAGGTGTTTTAGAGCAGGGTTTGGGGAGTGTTGGAGTGTGCTATATCGGCTTTCAACGTGGGAAAGGGATGAGTGTTGTCACAATTCTTTCATCAGAGAGGAGTGAGGATGACTAGAGCAGCCTTGATGGGATAGGAGTTGAGGTTTCATAGGGTGGGCTTCAGGTGTGAAGTGAGTGAGTTGTGTCAGAGGCAGGTGTGGGTGTTATGTGCTTGAGACTTTAGAGTCCCTCGCGGACGGTGGTGAGGCATGCTTATCATGGTCCTTGATGTTGTCAGAGTGAGGTGTGCTAATGCAACACATAGGCAGGAGGGAGGAATGCTAGAGCACTGCCATGTTTGAGCAGGGGTGAGTGTTGCTCGAGCTAGGTGAATGCATGGAGGAGTGTTGTTGTAGAACTGATCTCAGTGTAGATGGTATAGAAAAGAGCTAGAGTGCCACTTTTGTACAGGCCAGACAGCATCAGTGTTCTTGGCAGTGTAGTTTACGCTAAGGCAGCCTTCATGTATGAGCGGGAGTGAGGTGTGCTACAGCAGGGTATGGGCAGGTGTGAGGTGTGCGACAGTGTGTATGTGCAGGAGTGTGATGTGCTTTAACAGGTGTGGGCATGAGCGTTCCCCAATGTGGGAGCAGGTGAGATGTGCAAGAGCAGTCCTCTGAGTGATGTTTCGTTACTTTTAATTGTTTGCGTTCATTTTACCTGCATCACTGTGTATTGTCAATGTAATTATGGATATACCATAGAATCACGAAATTAAACGACCTTAATTGAAAGTTATTGTGTCTTTTGTTCTAATCAGCACTTGGGCCAAGCATGAGATTACATGCTGTGAGATAATGCTCATGCCACAATCTGCTATAACTGTGACGCCATATTGTTCGTATTTGGAGTTTCATTCAGACAGATGCACCCAGCCACTCCAAATCTCCTCCTTGCTGGTGCTAGACTTGCCGTCCTTCATGTTTGATGCAAGCTGCGGCCATATGATACACACTAGTACGTCTGAAGTAATGTATGGCAGCCCAGGTCCACTCTAACAACTACCAGGAAAACTGTTCATAAGTTAAGAGCAAACATTCTAGTGTAATAACGTATTCTAAACACAGGTATGGATTACTTGCAAATTATGGTTCTGGAATACCCCAACACAAACATCTTCCCCTCTTAAACCAAAACAAAAAATAAATTCATTATCGAAGACACAACAATATACTTTAAAACGCAGAGGACAACTCTAATTTCACTGGCCACATAATCTCTTAGGGACGTGTAATCATCCACAGGAAGTGCTGCTGCTAGACAGAACAGTAGTAAAAGTACCCGACACTTTACGTACTGCTTAACTCAACCAGAAGAGGTACAGGGCAATGGTACTTCACCTACAGTACGAGTGGAATCCAGAACAGACTCAATCTCTTCGTCCATATTCCCCTCTGACTGAAGCATTCAACAGCCACTTACTTCTCCCCTATATATTAGCAGTTCATACTCTAACCAGTCAAACCGTCTCACTTTTTTTACATTCTCACATTTACATTTGGCCAGTGTGCTTATGTGCCAAACCCTGCCTTCATTATATTTCGCAGAGTTGGTCAAAACCTCAATGACCCTGAAGAATTCGGAAAACATGCATTCTTCTGTTCCAGCGCTCTAACAGAAATTCTTTATAAATGATGTCACAATCTAGTATTACACTTACCAATCAAAACCAGGCCCATAAGAAACAACAGAGCAGCTGAAACATGAGGTGAATGGATCTGATATGTTGTTATTAAACTCTTTTCAATAAACAAGACCAGCTTGTCATTTTAAAAGTTTATTTTAAAATTCTTAAAATTGCATAAACTTTATTAGTTCTTTATTAATATCAAACATTTAATTTTAATAAGTATGCTTTATTGTATTAATCATTGGCTCAAATTCTGGCAGTTCAACATTGTATGAAATAATGAATTTAAAGAAAACATGGCCCTAAACCCTAAGTTAGCTTTCTGACCTGAAAAGGAAAATAATGAATTAACAGTTGAATGCTTACAAGTCCATGGATAATCGAACAGCACTTCGCCCTCAGGAAACAGTCAGCCCCAATCCCTTCAAGAGGCCAATTTTTATACCCTATTTGCTTGCTAATCTAACTAAAATGTAATTCTTTCTGAAAGTTCAGCACTCTGATTGGTTGCTGTCTGTCAGACCACCAAAACCACCTCGTCCAGGGTGTAAGCGTCACCATACTATTGTTCATTGACATAGAGTGACATCAGCTTCCGAGTGTCTTTGCAACAAATTAAAAAGTTGCTTCTCTGACTTCCACCAGAGCTCGGCAAAATCATCCCTGCCATTTCCTCGGCCTTGAGAAAAGAACATCTAGAGCAGTTCGTGAACAAGTTCCATTGTTAGAGGAGCCACAGTTTTTTCTTTTTAAATGTCAGAGCCACAGTCTTTTCAACGAAATAAGCAAAACAAAACTCTCCATGGAAAGTTTCCAAGATGACTGCACTTGGCTCCAACTCTGCTCACGTACAGGCCGACCAACTTTTCTTCAGAACCAGAACTAAAGCTAGGCCTCAAACCACATTTAGGCCTATTATTTAAACAAACACAAAAAGAGTGATTAATTCAGGTAAAACAAACCCTTCTGTTACCCACCCTTCCCTGCTAGTGATTAACCCATTAATAAATGACAACTAGCAGAAGCAGACAAATAAAGCAGCACATAAAATAAGTACCATTCTTCATATAGTCCAGCTTTATGAATCTGAAAGAATTAAAAGATGATTAAATGTTTTACAGACAGACAATCACAACATAAGACAAACAAGTAAGCACATATAATGAAGCACATGCCTTGAATGATCAGCCGCATATTAATAGTGACAAAGACAATAGGACAGACATGACAAACAAAACAATATTAATCATGTGTTACAAAACAGACTTGCAAATGCAACAAGAGTACATGTTATTAGTTCCCGCGTGTTCATGTGTGGTGCAAACTTAATCTAGGTTGGATTAATCAAACAAATCATGCAACAATTCATTAATTGATTAGTTCATGTTATAGGGAATTGAATTCACAAGTCAGAATAAAATATTTTCTGAAGCTCGCTTCATCAACTCCCTCATCTGGTGATTTAAAAATCACCAAACAACACCCAAAAATTTTAGCAAAAATTGTATCTAAGATGAACATGATTCAATTTCACCTGTGTTAGTATTTCTAAGGATTTGTCTCATCAGTTTGCCTACAACTCTCAAATTCAGATTAACAAAACCCTTCCAGTTCTATCTCTCTCTCTTATACCTTCCTGATTTTATAAATTCTCTTCTTTTCCTCAAGTATTTCTTCCTCTTGTGTAACATGCAACTGATCTTCAACAAAAGTGTTGTAAAAACTATAACTAATAAAGGTGTCAGTATTACACTATGTTTGTCTTGACTAGCTGAAGCTTTGCTTGTCATAAAACTTCTCCTTGATCATTTCTAAAGGAAAAATTACAACCTAAATTAACCAAAGTATCAATTATTAGGAACATATATATCAGAGACAATTTTACAATATCTCTTTAACATTAAGCATCTTGAGCTGTTATTTATAAAAAACATGAAAGTAATTTCATTAAGCTTGCAAGGAAAAATAAAACAAAAATGTTAAAATTGTCTAAATTTTCTAAAAATTTCTAACACCCCCCTTTTTCAAAAAAAATTTTTTTTATATATACCTTTAAACCTTCTAACAGTTTTTCTTCAACCTAATGTCACAAGTTATATTTTTCCAGCTAACACAATTTCTTCAACCTTGTGTCACCTAACACATTTTCTTCAGCGTTATGCCAAAAACAGAAAACCTAAATTTTTAACAGGTAAATACTTCAATCATTATCACTATTGTCTTCAATCTTTTTCTGCCTGCTACTATTTACCTCCATTACAGGTATCACCTCTAATTTCCTTCCTGCCTCACTTTTCTTTTCTGAACCTTTTTGACTTGATATCTCATCAATCAGTTCCTTACATCTGTATACCAATTTCGATTTCAGGCCTTCATTTTCTCCTAGCCAATTATCATCTTTTCTTGATAATTTCTTCTTTTGCTTCGTCACATTACATTCTAATTTCCAAGCTCCTTTTGTCAATTTTCTTATTTGAGAATCTTCATCACTCTCATCAGTTTCAGTGTCAGAAATTTGAATTCTGGACTCAGGTACTTCTTTACTTGGCAGCTTCACTCTGTTAGGAACTTCACCTTTGTAGCTGGTACTTGGCAATTCATGTTCTTCTTCAATTACCTTCAACTTCCCAGTTTCAGAATTCTTGTTCCTGCTTTCAGAGCTACTTTTCTGCTTTTCAATACTCTCCTGGTCTTGAATCACAATTTGATCACATTCTTCTTCTGCTTCTTTTTCTGGCAGATCTCCATCATTTTCTGAGCCTTCAGTCACAACTTTCAAGTCTTCTTTATTCAAGGCTTGTTTTATATTCAGAATTTCCAGATGTCGACCAACCTGTCGATCTTCAAGATCTGGATTCTTTTCAGACTCTTCTTCAGAATCTGAATCAGCAGTGATGATACTATCCTCATCAGGATATTCAGGTGTAGTTACACTAAAAGTATGACCAGTGTCAATCCACCTCTTCAGTCTTTTGCACTTCTCTGCATTTGTGGTGACAAGACTAACTGGCCTCCCTTTCTGCCACCTCGGCACTAGACAATTTCTTTTTAGACGAACCTTTTTCTTGATCCTTTCACCTGGTAACAGATTAAGTGCTTGCTCTTTGTCTCTTCTTTGCACTTCACTTTCATCTTCATTAGACACAGAAGTCATTACATCTGGTAAATTCCTGCAGTACTCCAAATTGATGCTATCAATGATAGCCATTATTCTTTCCACTGGTATGAATGTCTGTCTCATGACTCTGCCCAACATAATATCACGTGGACTTAAACCTGTCTTTTTATCAGTAGTACTTCTCAGAAACATCAAAACAAGTGGAAGGACATCTGTCCACTTTGTACCTGTAGCTAGATTCATTGTTGCATCTCTGTTCTTTACAGTACCGTTCTCTTGCTCCTCAACACCTGAAATTTCTATTCTATCTGTACAATGGAGCAGTCTGTTTTCAATATGTCTTCTGTCATCTGATAACTTTGCAACAGTAATTTCATCAATATGTCGCATCTGAAATGCTTCAACCCATCTTGAAAACAAACAGATAATCACAAAAATGTAGCACAGATTAATATGCAGTGCCATCTCAATGAAATCCATTTGTAATCTGGTGAATGAAGCATTCTCCTGTAATTCTGTTTCCAATCCCAAAATTGTTTTCTTAATTTTGTTCACTTGCTGGTAACACAGCTTGACCATTAAATCTTTTCTAATATGTTCCAAACTATGGTACATTTTAGCCATGTCATCAATCATGCTGTTTGGTAAAACTATTCTGTCATCTCTGTGTGTCAAAATTTCATCCTCATCTCCATGTCTACATTCTGCTCTCAACCATGTGTTTTTCTCTTCATGAGTTGCTTTATTTTGTAAATCTTTGACTCCCTGCCAAGTTTCAACTACAGATGTTAGTATTAGTGAACTGAAAGCATGTTCATCATTCTTTTTGTATGCTACACATTTCACGTCAGCAATCCTTTCCACCAACTGAATGCCATCCATCAATCCTTTAATTAATTTTGCATTTCTGATAGGTGAACCTGTAGGAATAAATGTTTTAATCTGTTGATCAATTTTATCTGTTACTTGGATGGTTTCACTTAAAAGACCATTATATTCATTCCAGGATACTGGAAGTACACTTATTCTTTGTGGTCTGTATTCCTGTTCCTTATTAACAAAATTTTGCAATGGCGGTAAAGCCATCTCATTCTGTTGAATCATCACCTGTCGCTGTATTTGTAACTGTTCATTCAGCTCATTTATTTTAAACTTCTTTTCCTTTGACCATAATGTTGACTCATCAGACTGTGTCAATTTAATTAGATCAATATCAGAATTCTCACTTGCTAGAACTGGAGTCATCACTCTTTCTTGTTGATTTGTAATCATTACCAGTTCAATTTTAAGTATAATAGAATAACGTTTTTCAGTAAAATTTTGAATTTCAGAATTTAATGGGATCTTTAAAGCTGTGGGAGTAGTTTTATCATTTTCAAGTACAGGCATTGTCATTGCTTCCTTATCATTCATCGACTGTTTTAAATCATTTGATAAATTCACATGATTAGGAATATTAATTCCAGAAGTATTTGGCATTTCATCATGTTCTTCTGTTGCATCACGTTGAGAACAAGTCTGAGTTGACACTCTATTAATTTGATCTGAGACTTTTGGCTTTACATTAATCTGTTCTGGCAATTTACTTAAATTATTGTCCTGATCTGTATTTACAACGTCTATTTTACATTGATCACTATCTTCTGCTCTGATACCTTTATTATTTAATTTCGCTAATTTGGGAATCATTAATTTATTCTCACATTTAGCAACAACATTTTTCATTTTCTTGTACCAAGAAATCTTTTTCTCTTTCTTTTTATAATTGTTATCCATGTTAAAATTTATTTAAAATTAATTATAATAGGTAAATGTATTCACTTAATTGGCCTTATAGCATTTGCTGATCAATTAATAAATTAATTTAACACTATCAGGTGTAAAAAAAAACTTTATAACTTGGTCAATTTAATATACCTCCAATTTTATTTACATCACTAATTTAATAAACCTGGAAAGAAAAATATTAATTTGCAAAAACAGCAATATAAAATATTTATTTTACAACAACAAAACACTTAAATATGATTGGGTATGTTTAAAATGTATTTATTTGCACTTACACACCTTTCTGCATCAACAGCTGTGAAAAAAGAAAACTTGATGTGTTTGCCTTTAATTTAAATAAAATGTCTTGCTGCAAAAACCTTTAGACCCTTTTAACAATAATTTTAGCTCAAATCTGCTTTCTTCTGACCCACACTCCCTTTAAACCCCATAAATCACTAATTCCATTTATGTCACAACACTTGCTGGCTGTTGCAACACGAGTCAACTGTAACACGCACTTTTTAAAGGAAAAGAAACCATGCGATCTATATTTTCTAATTATAGAACAGAATGTTTCAGCAAAAGCTTTCCTTCACGCTCTCTGCACACAATGTTAGTGGCACAGCATGTATTTCAGCACGAGCCTCTCTCCACAATTGGCTGAATGCAATGTTTACTTTCAAGGATCCTTGCAGTGATAAAATCACTTTCAACAGTCAACTACCAACTAAAGCCTATCATTTTCAGCAAAGCGTGAAAGGAGCAATGAAAAAGCACAGTTATTTATTATCCACTGTAAAAGCTACCGTCAGGGAGTGTGAGAAAGAACATTGCGCACATGCGCTTCACTGACAGGGTATCTGGTAACACCTGTCTAATTGAACCAAACACTGACCTGTTCCCACGCTGATGTGAAACTATGAGAGGACTGCAGGAAAGGAAAGTAAAATGCACTAGAATGTGTCCTTTAAATCTGTACTTAATATTGCACACTCACTTGTAAGAATAACTGCAGATACCAGGCATAAACGACAGACAAGGTCTGTACTGGCAAATATAAGATAGCGCTAGAGTAAAAGTAAACAAACAACACACATCAACCATTTGCAGCCCCTCAGCCAATCACAACACGGTGCTCCAGCCAATCAGAACGCGGCTTTCGCAAGCCCAGCCAATCACAGCACGGCTGTAGCTATAACGTTACTGCTGCTGCTGTAGTCTCTCTCCCCTAGCTCTCAGCGTCTCATTTGTAATATTAGCTCAATACTTAATATGAGGAACACTATGGCTCATAACATCGTGCCATTAATTCTAAAACAGCACGCAACACTCGTCGTCAGCTATACACAAATCAGCTGTGACACGCAGCGAAGCAGCCGTGATACACTTTCCTTTCTTTAAATTAATAGCGCTGCTGTAGCGGGGACTAAAATTAGAATGAGGACACTCACAAAATATTAATAACTATTTCCGAAGTGGCAACGCGCCTCAGCCAATCACAGCGCTGTTGGCAATGCTTCAGCCAATCAGAGCGCTGCTTTGCTCTAACACTCCGGACATTTCAACTAATCAGAGCGCGGCTTTACCGTGACGCTCCAGACACCTCAACAAATCAGAGCGCGGCAGCTCTGACTATACAGCCGCTCTCCGCGTTCAGCCTCTGTGACACACGCATTATTTATTATTTGCGCGGCTGCATTAAAGTGAGGACAACATTTTTTTTTTTTAATGTTATTAATTAATTTGTCAGATAGTGGTAACGCGCGTCAGCCAAATATTGCACAACCACTTCTAAATCAATGGAACACTCTCAGCAAATCACAGCACTGCTTTGCTGTGATGCCTCAGGCGCCTTAACCAATCAGAGTGCGGCAGGGCTATGACGTACACAGCCGCTGCAGCTCGAAGCTCTCCCCACACGCTCTCGCTCCTAAAAACAAGCATTGGAAATGCAATAGGTCTCGCATTAGAAAAGTTGGAGTTATTGGTCTTGTAAATGACATATTTTATTTATTTGTTGGTTTTTAAAATTGCTAAATTGATGGCTTTGTCATTTACAATGCCAATAGTTATAACTTTCGCGAATGTGACACCTATAGCATTTGGAATGCAACATGTTTTGTATTTACGTCACTTAGATGGCAGCTCTGGTCATTAGGCCACATCTCTAGAGAGCAGGAGAGTGCAGCAGGGGAGAGAAGCACAGCAATGCAATAGGTCTCGCATTAGGAAAGTTTGAGCTATTGGTATTGTAAAGGACACATTTTTTATGTATGTGCTTGTTTTGAAAATAGCGAAATTAATAGCTTTGTTATTTACAATGCCAATAGTTTTATCTTTCGCAAATGTGACACCTATTGTAACACAATATGTGTTGTGAGGGTGAAGGTGAGGGGTTGAGGGTGAGTGAGGGTGAGGGGTTGAGGGTGAGTGAGGGTGAGGGGTTGAGGGCGAGTGAGGGTGAGGGTGGGTGAGGGTGAGTGAGGGTGAGGGGTTGAGGGTGAGGGAGGGTGAGGGTGAGGGAGGGTGAGGGGTTGAGGGTGAGTGAGGGTGAGGGTGAGTGAGGGGTTGAGGGTGAGTGAGGGTGAGGGTGAGTGAGGGTGAGGGTGAGGGGTTGAGGGTGAGTGAGGGGTTGAGGGTGAGTGAGGGTGAGGGGTTGAGGGTGAGGGGTTGAGGGTGAGTGAGGGTGAGTGAGGGTGAGGGTGAGTGAGGGTGAGTGAGGGTGAGGGTGAGTGAGTGAGGGTGAGGGGTTGAGGGTGAGTGAGGGTGAGTGAGGGTGAGGGGTTGAGGGTGAGTGAGGGTGAGGGGTTGAGGGTGAGGGGTTGAGGGTGAGTGAGGGTGAGGGGTTGAGGGTGAGTGAGGGTGAGGGGTTGAGGGTGAGTGAGGGTGAGGGGTTGAGGGTGAGTGAGGGTGAGTGAGGGTGAGGGGTTGAGGGTGAGTGAGGGTGAGGGGTTGAGGGTGAGTGAGGGTGAGGGGTTGAGGGTGAGTGAGGGTGAGTGAGGGTGAGGGTGAGTGAGGGTGAGGGGTTGAGGGTGAGTGAGGGTGAGTGAGAGTGAGGGTGAGTGAGGGGTTGAGGGTGAGGGGTTGAGGGTGAGTGAGGGGTTGAGGGTGAGTGAGGGTGGGTGAGGGGTTGAGGGTGAGTGAGGGGTTGAGGGTGAGTGAGGGTGGGTGAGGGTGAGTGAGGGTGAGTGAGGGTGAGTGAGGGTGAGGGGGTGAGTGAGGGTGAGTGAGGGTGAGGGGTCGAGGGTGAGGGGTTGAGGGTGAGTGAGGGTGAGGGTGGGTGAGGGTGAGTGAGGGTGAGTGAGGGTGAGGGGTTGAGGGTGAGGGTGAGGGTGAGTGAGGGTGAGGGGTTGAGGGTGAGTGAGGGTGAGGGGTTGAGGGTGAGTGAGGGTGAGGGTGAGGGTGAGTGAGGGGTTGAGGGTGAGGGGTTGAGGGTGAGTGAGGGGTTGAGGGTGAGTGAGGGTGGGTGAGGGGTTGAGGGTGAGTGAGGGGTTGAGGGTGGGTGAGGGTGAGTGAGGGCGAGGGTGAGTGAGGGTGAGTGAGGGTGAGTGAGGGTGAGGGGTCGAGGGTGAGTGAGGGTGAGGGGTTGAGGGTGAGTGAGGGTGAGGGTGGGTGAGGGTGAGTGAGGGTGAGGGGTTTAGGGTGAGTGAGGGTGAGGGTGAGTGAGGGTGAGGGTGAGGGGTTGAGGGTGAGTGAGGGTGAGGGTGAGGGGTTGAGGGTGAGTGAGGGGGTGTGAGGGTGAGGGTGAGTGAGGGAGGGTGAGGGTGAGTGTGAGTGAGTGAGGGTGAGGGTGAGGGTGAGTGAGGTGAGGGGTTGAGGGTGAGTGAGGGGTTGAGGGGGGGTTGAGGGTGAGTGAGGGTGAGGGTGAGGGGTTGAGGGTGAGTGAGGGTGAGGGGTTGAGAGTGAGGGGTTGAGGGTGAGTGAGGGTGAGTGAGAGTGAGTGTGAGTGAGGGGTTGAGGGTGAGTGAGGGTGAGTGAGGGTGAGGGGTTGAGGGAGGGTGAGGGTGAGTGAGGGTGAGGGGTTGAGGGTGAGTACGGGTGAGGGTGAGTGAGGGTGAGGGTGAGTGAGGGTGAGTGAGGGTGAGTGAGGGTGAGGGTGAGGGTGAGTGAGGGTGAGGGTGAGTGAGGGTGAGGGTGAGTGAGGGTGAGGGGTTGAGGGTGAGTGAGGGTGAGGGGTTGAGGGTGAGTGAGGGTGAGGGGTTGAGGGTGAGTGAGGGTGAGTGAGGGTGAGGGGTTGAGGGTGAGTGAGGGTGAGTGAGGGTGAGGGTGAGGGGTTGAAGGTGAGTGAGGGGTTGAGGGTGAGTGAGGTAACCTGGCATGGTAACCTGAAAAAAATGTGGGTTTGAGCCATGTGAAGGGGTCTGCGGTGAGTGTGAGACCCGAAAAGGCAGAAGTCGGGAAGGAGAGGCTGCGGGTAAGGGTGTGCACGAAAGTGAATGTGCACAAATGGGGCCATGCGGTGGGCGACCAAAGCAGAAGCGGCTGGCAGAATAAGCGGGCCAAGGCCGAGAGTCCACTGGGTGCACGCGTCCTACCCGGAAATGACTGGGGGATAGGTTGGGAATGGCATGGTAACCTGAAAAAAAGGTGGGTGTGAGCCATGTGAAGGGGTCTGCGGTGAGCGCGAGACCCGAAAAGGCAGAAGTGGGGAAGGAGAGGCTGCGGGTAAGGGTATGCGCGAAAGTAAAATGTGCACAAATAGGGCCATGCGGTGGGCGAACAAAGCAGAAGCGTCTGGCAGGATGGTGGTGCCGGAATAAGCTGTGCACATGTCAGGCCATGCTTCGAGTAACTTATAGAGATGCGGCTGACAGGATAGTAGGGTTGAGAGCAAAAGCGCCGAAGGGGCGCCTGTGTATATGCTGCTAATAATTAAAAAATGCATATGAGAACTGTATTATCGCAAATGATGGAAAAGATATCTCACCTGAAAGAAAAACAAGAAAGGAAACAAGACGGAGGGCATTGCTGTGGGGAGGGCGGGGGAGGAGAAATGCACACGGCGGGCAGGGGAGGGGGCGGAGCGGGGAGAGCGGCATGAGGGTGTGAAGCAGCCGGGGCCTTTGAAGTGAAGCTAAGCTTCACTTCAAAGGTGTGGGAGGAGTGCGGCTGAGGGAACAGACGGCGATTTGGTGATGTGCACGCGCATTTTAGGTCAATGCGCTTGCGCATTGACCTAAAAGCCACGGGCACAGCACCAAATCGCCACAGTTAGGTAAACTTTGTTTAAAGCCCTATAGTCTCGCTTCTCTCAATGCGCATGCGCATTGATAGGTCACGAGACCTAAAAATAGCCCCTCCTTCACAATTTTCGATCGGGGCACTTTTCAATTGTTTAAAATAGCGCGCAATGTCCTTAAGATGATCTAAATAGCGCACAACACTTTACAATACTCTAAAATAGCATATTTTTTACCATGAAGGCTCCAAAAACGCTTTCCAATTACCTTATAAAAACGCAATTAATAACTACATAAAGGAAACCATTTGTCTGCTTCTCTAAATAAGAGATAGTTTTATACATTCATTCAAGTATCCTCAGCGTGGAATAGACGACGCTATTCTCACAGAATAGTCTCAATTGCCAATAGAGTAATTCTTACCCTACCCTTCAGTTACCAATCATTCAAACAAGAAAACCCTGATCATACACACACGAAATCTTGGCAGGACTTAAACCAACCACAGAAAACGTCAAACGTTGATAAGAATAGACGACGTTATCTCACCCTTCTCTCAAGCTTAGATAAATCCTACTACTCTTTTCACAAAAAGTTTTAAAACAGGCTCACCAGGTCCCTCTGCTTAATGCTACAATTTCATAGGCAATCCTCACTATACATTCAACCAGTCAATCTAAGGTCCCTAAACTTGTGTTGTACATCGACAACACGTGATATATTCTATACCACAATTTTGAAACAGACAAATGCACTGTGTAACTCTTCTAGCTACACTACTCTTGCCATGGCAAACCAGGAATTTTTCACACTGCTGGAAAAACCCCAAAGATTACATACTACACATAACAACCTGACAAAATTAAGATCAACATATGTTAGACAATAATCCTATGAATATACCTACATATATGTAACATGCATGTCAAAAACAACATATAACCGTACGAAGCTACCAAAAATTGTTCCAGCGCTCTAACAGAAATTCTTTATAAATGATGTCACAATCTAGTATTACACTTACCAATCAAAACCAGGCCCATAAGAAACAACAGAGCAGCTGAAACATGAGGTGAATGGATCTGATATGTTGTTATTAAACTCTTTTCAATAAACAAGACCAGCTTGTCATTTTAAAAGTTTATTTTAAAATTCTTAAAATTGCATAAACTTTATTAGTTCTTTATTAATATCAAACATTTAATTTTAATAAGTATGCTTTATTGTATTAATCATTGGCTCAAATTCTGGCAGTTCAACATTGTATGAAATAATGAATTTAAAGAAAACATGGCCCTAAACCCTAAGTTAGCTTTCTGACCTGAAAAGGAAAATAATGAATAAACAGTTGAATGCTTACAAGTCCATGGAAAATCGAACAGCACTTCGCCCTCAGGAAACAGTCAGCCCCAATCCCTTCAAGAGGCCAATTTTTATACCCTATTTGCTTGCTAATCTAACTAAAATGTAATTCTTTCTGAAAGTTCAGCACTCTGATTGGTTGCGGTCTGTCAGACCACCAAAACCACCTCGTCCAGGGTGTAAGCTTCACCATACTATTGTTCATTGACATAGAGTGACATCAGCTTCCGAGTGTCTTTGCAACAAATTAAAAAGTTGCTTCTCTGACTTCCACCAGAGCTCGGCAAAATCATCCCTGCCATTTCCTCGGCCTTGAGAAAAGAACATCCAGAGCAGTTCGTGAACAAGTTCCATTGTTAGAGGAGCCACAGTTTTTTCTTTTAAATGTCAGAGCCACAGTCTTTTCAACGAAATAAGCAAAACAAAACTCTCCATGGAAAGTTTCCAAGATGACTGCACTTGGCTCCAACTCTGCTCACGTACAGGCCGACCAACTTTTCTTCAGAACCAGAACTAAAGCTAGGCCTCAAACCACATTTAGGCCTATTATTTAAACAAACACAAAAAGAGTGATTAATTCAGGTAAAACAAACCCTTCTGTTACCCACCCTTCCCTGCTAGTGATTAACCCATTAATAAATGACAACTATCAGAAGCAAACAAATAAAGCAGCACATAAAATAACTACCATTCTTCATATAGTCCAGCTTTATGAATCTGAAAGAATTAAAAGATGATTAAATGTTTTACAGACAGACAATCACAACATAAGACAAACAAGTAAGCACATATAATGAAGCACATGCCTTGAATGATCAGCCGCATATTAATAGTGACAAAGACAATAGGACAGACATGACAAACAAAACAATATTAATCATGTGTTACAAAACAGACTTGCAAATGCAACAAGAGTACATGTTATTAGTTCCCGCGTGTTCATGTGTGGTGCAAACTTAATCTAGGTTGGATTATTCAAACAAATCATGCAACAATTCATTAATTGATTAGTTCATGTTATAGGGAATTGAATTCACAAGTCAGAATAAAATATTTTCTGAAGCTCGCTTCATCACTTCTTCCTCCACTCTACCTGGATTCCTCACCCTGACAAATGCATCTATCTCAAGTGACAGCAAAGTCCATAGATGCATTACAGTTCAGAGGCCAGTTCAGGGGAAGAGTTGCTCCACAATAGTGAATTACCTCTAGGTGCGGCTTACAGCCAGCAATACCCCATACATTGTTTGGTGCACAACAGCTAAGCCACAGGACACGACACAGTGGCAGTATACCGGACTGCAAAGGTAGCCCTTTCTTGGGAGGGCATGCCCCAAGAGGTGCTGGATACATCGGCAAATGACTTCGCAGAGCGACAACCCCTACATGCAAAACCCGTAGGTGGGAGAATTGGGGGAATCCTTAGGGAATGGCAAAACAAATCCTCCAAGTGGATACTCAATATAATCCACCACGAATATTGCATAGAACTCTTAAAACCACTGCCTAATATCGGACCAAGGGCGAGACCCCAAAGCAGCAGCGGCACCATTCACTTGAGAAAGGAAGTAGCCAGCCTCCTGTGGAAAAAAGTAATAGACAAATCAATAACATAAAGTCTAATTAGACATATCCTGCCAAACACTGGTGGTCAAAAAGTTTCCGGAAGGGCAATAACACTAGCATTGCCCTGCCCAGAGCATCTCCCACACCCATGTGGAACCTCGATCTGGCATTTACGCAAATAATGAAGCCACCCTTTGAACCCATGCAGCGTACAAGGCTGCACATCCTCACCCTGACAACCGTTTTTGTAGTAACCATAATATTTCTGTGCAGAGTGAGTAAGCTAAAGGCACTAACAATGAAAGACCCATACATTCAGATTCATTTGAACAGGATAGTAATGAGAACTAACCCTAATTTCCTGACCAAGATGTAAGCACATTTCCATATCAGCCAAGCAATACACCTGCCAGGGTTCTTCCAACTACCAAAATCCCATCTCAGAATGCACTCTACACATGCTGGACATTAGAACGGCCGTGATGTACTACATGCAGTAAACCAAGGCAATAAGGAACCAGTTTTTCATTTCATTCGCTCCAGCTACCCAGGGATCACCAATGACAAAGGGAACTGTAGCAAGATGGCTAGTTCAGACAATACAAACAAGTCATGCAGCAGCAGGAGTGACGCAAGAGGAGAGACCAAGAGCACATTCCACGAGGAAGAACGGGAAACACTCTCCTTCATGGCTAATGTCTTGATCAGTGACTTCTGCAGGGATGCTACGTGCTCCTCCATATACACATGCACCAAATATTACTGTATCTGCATACAAGGAATCCCAGTTGAAGCAAAATGTACATAACACATACTCGTTCTCTAAACAACCTCTCACAGGACAAGAGGACACAACTACATAATCTATGAATAGTGGGGAATACGAAAGATATGTGCTGCAGAATGAAATGATTACTTAACCTCTGGAGCAGTTTTTCAGCTTAAAGACTTTCTGAATTTACATGCAGTCCTCTTACCTCCACCAGAAAAGTAGTGTGGAAATTTGCAACAGGGAAGAGAAAGTGATTAAACAAACACTAGGTAAACTACAGCCATTAAATTGCTGTATCAGAATAATCTGAGGAGGGTCACACAGTGGAGTTTCCTGGATGTACATATGATATCATTAAGAAGAGGCATAGCACCAAATGGTTAACGCCGCCTAGTCAAGTAAAAAAAAAAGAGAGAAGGGAAAACGGACAAATTCCAGACCAAAATACTAAACGATGGAATAAAGCATATCCTGCAAATCCAGAAAGCCTTCAACCTGCAAAACTACTTTTACAGGTAAGTAATCATTTCATTCTTGCCCACCAGTGAACAGGCAGATGCCCAGACATTCCAGCCCAGCGCCTCACCACCCAGATTTTCTTACTCTGCATCCTACTCCTGAGAGCTTGTTGGTCCAAGCTTTCATCCGACAGCTCTCCCTGACAGGGAGTCGAAAAAGATTGAGGCATATGGGAAATGTTTGTTCTCTTCAGTCAGCACAACCTTGAGATTGGTCAGTGCCATTTACCGATATTCTCAGTAGATTGACGCCAATCTACTGAGAATGCCGGTACGAGAAGCATAGTAAATATCGGTACGTTGACATTGAATTAATATTTGCAACGGACTGTTGGAAGAAGATACAAGATCCACGTTCGTTTTTAGAACAATATTCGAGATTGGATATTCAACAATTTTTAACCTCGTATGGATATGGAAACTTATGATGAATTGCCCTGAGGAAGTCCGTGGTTGATCGAACACAGGACGAAACACGTGTTGGCTAGTGGCAGCTAATTCTGTTCCTCTGAAGAAGTACATAATCGTTGGAATAAAGAAGAAATTTGTGAAGATCATCTTGTCTCTATGAACTTTTTACTTGGAATTTGAGCTCAGGATATACCCTATGTTCTACTTAATGGTTTGGATTTTCCACACCTTCTGGTGAATGTTGAATGGCCATCACTTTATCCTTAGAGCTCTAACTAATTGGACTAAAATTATAAATCGTGCAACAATGCGCAATTGTTAACCCAGCCATTCGTCTATTTGTATTTTTCTAGTATGGGTATAGTTTCGGAAATGTGCAAATAGCTACTGTTTTTAAATTCTAATTTTTTTTCCAATTTCAGAAATACGTAGGTGGCTTTCATCCTGATTTTTCACTGTATATATTTTCCCAAATAAATTGCTGTATACCCGGTACATAATAAAAAACCATTGCAAGACGCTGCTCAGTTATTGGCTCTGTGTTCGTCGGGTTCTTGGTGAACCTACAAGTCCTATATATCCCCACAACCAGAAAGGTCCAACGGATGTAATGGTATATTGTTTTCAAACATCTGTCATAATTAGAAGTTACAGGTGAAAATGTTGGCACAAATGGCTGTTTTTTCAACTCATTTGCAATGTTCCTATTGCCAGCTGTTAGTTTCTATAAAGAAACCTTGAAGGATCTACACAAATGACCCCTTGCTGAAATCAGACTTGTGTCTACTTTACAACAATGTATAGCTTTCCAGGATCCATTATTGCTTTCATGCCCATTTCTACCATTAACTGGAAGAAGGTTGAAAGCACAAAAAATAGCAAAAATAGGCTGTGTCCCAGTAAAATTTCAAAACTGTGTGTTTCTGACAAAAGTCTGTCAGTCCCTGAAAGCTGGGAAATGGTGATTTCAGCCCCACAAACCCTTGTTGATACCATTTGCAGGGAAAAAACCAGACACTTTCATTTGCAGCACTTTTTTCCCAAATAAAGAAAATGGCTGTATTTTGGCTATTTTTCTGGGTCCCCTCCAGGGGAATCTACAAACCATGGATACCTTTAGAATCCCCATGATGTTGGAAGAAAAGGACGCAAATTTGAAATTTGGCGTGGATACCTTATGTGGTAAAAAAGTTACAGGGGCCTAAGAGCGAATTACCCCAAATAGCCAAATAAATGCTTACCAGGCCGGGGGGGGGGCGTTTAGGCCTAGCAGCGAAGGGGTTAATATATCACCCAACAGCAAAACATTAATGTCACTTTCAATAGAGGCAACTTTTAGAAAGTTGCCCCTCTGTTGCCCAGTTTGTTCAGTGGCCTTTCACAGTTGATGGCCACCAGACACCTTCTGGTCCCGTCCATGGAGAGAAGTGTGGGCAACTCCCAGGCTCAGGAACAATAGTAGGCCGAAAACAGAGGGAGGTGTCACCTCACTCTTGGTGGAAGCCTCTCGGGGTGTATACCAAAAATGTGAGCTTCAAAGGCAAAGCCACCTTTGCTGGGAAAGTGGCTACCACACTCCATAAGGGCTACCCCTTTGTTCAGGTAGACAGGCTGGTGGCGGGAACAGAGAGGGGAGACCAGTGCCCAAACCGATTTTCCTGTGGGCGTGTAGCTCACAGGGAGCCACACCTCTAGGGTGGACTACCAAGCTCTTAACATCCAAGGAAGTGTTCAGACATCTAGAGATTGGGCAGAATAGTGCACTCTGGGATTGCTAGATGTCACACATAGACAAAAGTTGTCACAGGATGAGAGGGTTAGTCTAGTGGCTGCCCGAGGGCACTTTCTGGGCATATAAATGGCACGCTAAACCTCCGATCATGCCGGAACTGGACAAATGACCAAAGGAGTGCCCTGCGGAACCCTGGACCTGGCAAGAGAGACAGCACCTGCCGCACCTTGGGCTAGCGAAAAGAGGACTGTGCTTCCTGACTTGCGGAAAGGTCTCTCCCGAGCCCTAGACCAAAAAAGTGACTTGAAGGTTATTCAGCTGACACCGTGGAACCAGCACCAGGGCCATCGAAGCTGAAATAGCCCACTCCGGCAATTCAGTAGCCACATACTTTGTATCATAGCTGACTGTCAAGGGGCAACCCAAGATGTGATCATCGTTGACCAAAAGTTGTACCCAACTCTGCTGAACTTAGGAGTGTCACCAAAAATGGACACCAGCCTTCACCAAGGGATACTGTTGGACCCCTTGTGTGCAGAGATCGATAGCCCAGCAGCAACTGGCCTTCTACTGACTCAAAAAGGACTTTGAACAACACTGACCTCTGTGGTCTAAGTCACCCCACCCTACACGTGGACATAGGAATAATTACACCCGTCGACCATACATCACCCAGATCATTTTTCAGCATCCTACATCCCCAGCATAAGGACTACTCCATTGAAGTCTATTGCGTTCTTGATGTAAAGTGTGGAACTGGACTTGAAACTGCTTTGCTGACCAGGTAACTGTCCAAATACTCCTTAGTAGCCCCCTCTGAGCTACTCACGGTTGGATTTGGTTGCCCCACTTGGGATGGTGTAGTTAAACACAGCTCTTTCAACCTTTTAAAAAGTTTCTAAATATTACGGTTATTGATGCTTGTTTGTGCTTTGGACTAAAAAGATTATATTTACGTTTTACATAAAAATCTATATCTCCAGAACCCTCTGGTGGATTTTGCTCATCTTGGTGACTATTTTTATAAATTAATGTCAGATTTCTTTTGTGTTGCATGACTTGCGTATTTCGTTGTTTGATGTTTCTAAATGCTTTACACTAGTTCCTTTGTTTTAGCCTTGCTCCCTGAAACCACAGCTACCCAGGATTCAGCTAAAGATGTTACAAACGAGCCTGACTGGACCAAAGATAGTTTTGTGAGTGTGTTACCTGGTAAGGTCGCACAACAGTGCCATACAATACACCACAATCTTTGCAAAAGACTTCCGAACTGTCGGACTCGTCTCTTGGAAATCATACACAAGTGGCAATGATACCGCAGATCTCTTTGACATGAAGCCTCAACAGGGAACATCAACTGAAGCACATTGGCAGCTGAGAATGTGGCCTTGATGGCAGAAGCAAGTTTCAGCTCCAACCTGGCGATCGAAAACCTCCCTCCGGCTCTACTGGTCGTGAGGATGGTCCCTCCTCCCTCCTCCCTAACCCTTTCCACACCGCTAGCACTTTGAAAAGCCCACCTTGTCCCCCAGAGCCTGACAGCCGAACTCGAGGATCAGAGAGAAGCTGCCATGGTCGGCACCAAAGAAAATCTTAATGCTGACACACTTGGCATCGACCACCTCCACCTCTGCTCCAAAACACTCTTCGGAGCCTAAGCTTTAACTATTGAAAGCCCGCAAGGGCCTGACATCCCATGCACCAAAGCCTTTAGTGCCGAAACCAACACCTTCCACCAGTTCTGTGGAACCTGTTCCCCAGAAACTGCAGGACAAAAGTGACGACAGCCAACAGCACATCATCCCCCAGCCACCGGTGCACTTAGAGCCTCCACCACCACCCAAACAGAGGAAGCTGCACATCAAGGTTACTAGCCCTCTTCCACAGCCACTTGTCCCTTACCTGCCCCCTCCCCGACTTCAAACATCACCCTCCTGTCCTTCTCGCCCTGCTGACCCCCTTCTTTACACACCTTACTTGACTTTGGGGTCCAACACACAGGGGATCCTTATGACATGCCCCCACATGATGATGCTTCGAATTCTTATGACATAGACCTGTCAGTTGACAGAGACACTGATCTCTACCCTGCCTGTACCTCACCACCAGATATTACCTCTTACCATGAGCTTCTTTGTACGGCAGCCTCATACCACAAGGTTGACATGCATAGGGGTGCCACTGAAGATGATTTTCTGCTGGAAACACTCCTTCTCGCAACACTCAATGCAGTACCTTGCAATGCTGAAAGGCTTGTTTAAACCTACCACAGACATCTTTAAGGTGCTAGTTAAAACCTGTGTAGTCACCCTTAGGGTAGACAAAAAATACTAGGCAACCCCTTCAGACCCACTTTACATCCGGGGCCAACTCCCTCCCGGCTCTTTGGTGGTGCATACAGCTCTTATTCGAGCCAACGCAAGAGTATTGCCGACACTCGACCTCCAGCAAAGGGAAGCAGGTGCATTGAGGCAGGTGATAATCATGTCACGCCACAATTGGCCAACCACTGGCACATCACCAACTCGATTAGCATGCTTTCACGATATGACCAGGCCCACGGGGACAAGATGGAGGAGCTCCTCCTACATCTTCCAGAGGAGTACCACAAAAGAGGGCATGAGATGGACGAGCTTCTCCAACATCTCCTTGCACCAGTCCAAACGACCCTTATTGATGGTAGGTTTAAAGACAACCTATATAGAAAGCTATCCTAGTGGTAGCTGTGGAGAGCAGCTTTCAGGCTAAGTCTTGAAGGAATGTAAAGTAGCTTGTTTTACCAGTCTATAATCTCACGAATGACCAATTGAAAGAACCACACCAGGTGTATATATAAATTATATGTATTTATTCTAAACACATCCCTCTAGTCTCTTTATGAGGCTAGAGGCAAAAGTACATTCAGTAAACTTATTTAGCACACAGTAAATTAGCACACTATACGTTGAGGCCTAGGGGCGTACCAAACCATATATTAAGAAAGTGGTATAAGAACAACGACTGACATAGTTACAAGGCTTAGAGCCTTTAGAACCGCTGGGGCCACCAGGAACCACCCAAGGTAGGACTTGGAGCAAACCCCTTTAGAACTAGGAGGTTCTAGAGTCAACATCTACGGGAACACCGGAGTACTCCAGTTATCTACCAGGGAAGCCGGGTGCATAGGTGTATTTTCGTGTCGGGTTTCGTCGTCTATTTCAATGGCGAGCTGCTGCAAAGTGCTGCTGGCGACCAAGTGGAAACTGTCCGGGTGGATCCAAGGGTGGATTGGAGATGTGAAGAACCTGAAAGCAGAGGGGATAGAGTCTGGGTCACTTGCCAGTGACCAGGAAGGCGATGAGAAGATGCCAAACTATGTCGGTTGATTTCAGGTGAAGAAGGTGAAGCTTGACTCTTCAGCCACGAGGACCAGGAGGCGTCGAGGACGACCAGAAGCTGGATTCGAGCTGTCCCACGAAGGATGTCGAGTGCTGCGGTGTCAAATTCCGGATTGGACCCAACAAGCCTTGGCAACAGCAACCCACGCAGAAAGCAGAGATTGGCTTCGGTGCAGACCAGCAAGGTCTGAGGGACTCACCCTTCGGAGGGGAGTCGGGCACGTCTGGAGCAACCAGGGAAGCCCAAGGAACAGGAGAGCTACCTTCGTGGGGACCCACCAGTCGACGGACCAGGGATCGCGAAGGGACCTCGAGCAGAAATGCTAAAAGCGGGCTCACGGAACACTCGTGGAGTGTAGGCCCACAATCTTCAGTGCAGATGGTGCTCGGGGCTTGGACTACAAGTAGCCCAATGTACAACTTCGGGAAAGCTCGGGAAGTGGATGCACTAGCAAATGTGCACAGTGTCCAGGAGTTCCGGTCCCATTTCACTCATGAGGGCTGCAGGTCTCAACTTTGCTGGAATCCTGTGTCGGCCCCTGAGAAGTCTGAAAGTCCGTGTCCTGTGGAAATGCAGACCGGCAAGATGCTTCTTTGGTGCCTGTTTGAACAGGGGAGTCATTCCTTGACCCCAAGGGAGATTCTTCCATCTTCTAGTCGATGTAGAATGTCGAAGTTCTAGGATATATGTTGCAAAGTTTCGTCCAGGTGTAATCTGAAGTCCTAAGGACAGGGGTCCCATACTTATACTAAGTTAGGGGGTTAGACATACTCTGGGGACCTGCCTATGGGCGCATCCAGGGAGGGGGGTGGCTACACCCCTTTCCCATTGTCCAGTTTCACGCCAGAGCAGGGGCTGAGTGCCCTTGCAAACGGTTTGAACTGGGATATGCACAGGAACACCGAGTGTGCCCCCAGCACTGTCTGAAAAGCATTCTATGAATGCACCCACCCAGCCCCAATACACTAAAGCCTGTCTGGGAGGTGGTTACACCTCTCTGTGACAGGAAACCCATTGTCCAGGCCTCCCCTGCCCAAGTTTCGTCCAGCAGCAGGAGGTCAGAACCGTGTCTGTGGCTGCAGCATCCATTTTGTGATGCTGGGGCGCTTTTAAACTGTTACCGGTTAGGTAAGTGAGTACATGTCTTCTCCCTCTAGAAGGGTGGAAATCTACCCCCCCCCCCCTCCTGGGAGGGGGTGGGGTGGGGGGTAGGATTCCAAAGTTTTTTACACCAAACACGACATGTTTACATGCAGCCATTCCAAAGTTAGCATTTACCACGAGGTTATAATGCACTTAAGAGTATATGGTCTGGCTGCATCACAGAACAGCTTCAGAGAATTGATTCCGAAAGCTGCAGAGGGGTCCTGCTCATGCATGGGCACCCTCTCACACAAAACCAAGCACTCTGGCTTCAGGATTGATAAGGCCTGCCATAGGAGTGACTTATAGTTTTATATGTGTCAGTGTTTAAAGGTAGATATAGGTAACCTATATCTTAGTAAGGGGTGCCTGCACCACCTTACCCAGGCTGCAGTAGCAGACCTGTGATGCCATTTTGGAAGGCTTCCCAGGGGTGGCATAATACATGCTTCAGCCCCTGGTAGGCCTCTGGGGTACCTATGCCCTTAGAACCTAAGGTACCATATACTAGGGACTCACAAGGGTAACCTAGTAACCAATCTGGAGTGTATCTAATGTACATGCAATCATTTTAGAGCGGAAGCAGCTAGGCTGGGGTCCTGGTTAGCAGGGCCCCAGCCAGACTAAAGTCGAAAAACAGTGAAACACCAGCAAAAAATGGGGGTAACCATAGTAAGCAGATCTTACTCTCCTACAACCATCAGAGGTGCCCTAGATGCTGCTGACACCGCCGCATGCGGCATGAATTCCAGCTTGCACCTATGCAGACATGCTTGGCTCCGTGTCTTCGGATTCAAGCCGGAGGTCCAATAGCAACTCCTCAACCTACCCTTCAATGGGGAACACCTAATCAGGCCACAGGTTGATGAGATGCTTGAAAAAATATAAAAGGACACATAGACGCGAAAGCCATGGGTGCCTTCCAGATGCGTATCCCTCGTAGCTACTTTCGCAGACCAGCATACTGATGTGGCTCCAAGGTCACCTCTCCCAGATGCCTCCACTCCTCTCCAGCGTCAACAGGCTCAGCAACCCTCCACAAGGGGCTACTTCCGAGAGGGATACTGGGGTAACGGCTCCAAAGGTAGAGGCAAGGCTGGCTCCCCTGCCAAGCAGTGAGTTGCCCCACCTTCTCCTGACCACTCAACACCTGTTGGGGGATGACATCAGAGGTTCTTGCCAACCTGGCAACACATCACCCAGACCAGTGGGTGTTAGACATCATTCAACACGGTTACCGCTTGGAGCTCACTTCTACACTTCCCAACATACCACTTAGCAGACACCTTCACTCCCCAGAACACCAACGCCTGTTTTGGGAAGAGGTTCAAGCACTCCTCAAAGGGGCCTTAGGGCCTGTGCCACCACACCTACAGGGCACAGGGATGTATTACCACTGGGTCCTCATTCCCAAGAAGGATGGATCCCTTGGGCATATTCTGGACATTAGGCCCCTCAACGAATACTACCTGTCAGAACATTTCCACATGGTCACTTTAAAGGATGACATTTCCCTACTATAGCAAGGCGACTTAATGGCTGCACTCAACCTCAAAGACGCCTACTTCCACATCCCGATTCATTCAGCACATAGGTGCTACCTCCAGTTTGTGGTAAGTGGCAAACACTATCAGTGCATGGTACCGCCAATCCTAGTCACTACTGCACCTCGAGTGTTTACAAAGGGCCTTGCAGTAGTAGCTGCACACCTGCAAAGACAGGACATCCATACCTGGAAAATTGCCAGATAGATTGCAACACAGCAGAGCAGTAATGTTGCATGCACACACACAAACCACCATAAACCTATTACACGATCTGGGGTTTACCATCAACACTGGAAAGTCCCACCTCCAATCCTTCAGATCCAACCCTATTTTGGGCGTAATCCTCAATCAAGAAGTGGGCATGGCCTATCCCAGCCCGCGAGGGTCCAGTCCTTCCATGCTTTGCTACCTCTTTTTCATCCGGATCAACAGGTCTCAGTCTGGATGGTCATGTGCCTCCTTGGCATGAGGGCCTCCTGCACTGCCATAGTTCCCCATTCCGGGTTACACAGGCGCCTGCTGCAAGAATGCTTAACTCATCAATGTTCTCAAGTGGTGGGTTCATTGGGACTATCCAGTGTTGATCCACCACCACACCTATCACTCTCTGCAATGTTGGAACACCAACTATTTGTTGCAAGGGCGGCCTTTTCTTGACACAAGTCCGCAGATTGCCATTACAACAGACACATCTCTCATAGGGTGGGGTGCGCATCTACAGAACTTGCCCATTCAAGACCAGTGCGAGCGCAGTCACCGTGGTCTCCACATCAACTATCTGAAGCTGTTAGACATGGGCAAGGTAGTCCTCATCTGGACGGACAACATGACAGCCATGTATTACCTACTTAAACTGGGAGGCATCTGCTAGCGGAGTTCCTGCTGGGGGTGCACAACGACTTTGCCGACCTGTTCAGCAGGATGCATCAACAAATCCACAAACTCCACCTGCGAGCCCTCCACCCATACTACCAGTGATGGGGGTTTCCCGACGTGGACCTCTTCAGCACAGAAAAAAACGCAAAATGCCCAAAATTCACCTCCAGATTTCCACCCCCACAGTCCATGGGCAATGAACTATGGATGACCTGGCCAGGGGTATTTGCCTATGCTTTTCTGCCTCTCTCCCGTCCTTTCATTTGTGGCGTGGAGGCTTCGGTAAACCTCTCTCATCCTAGTGACTCGCATCTGGGTTAGCCTGCCATGGTTAACCACTCCCATTGAGGTCTCTGTGGCTCCGCACGAGAGGCTCCCCAACAGTCCTGACCTTAAGAAAAACCAAGGAGAGATCAGGCATGCCGACCCCAGGAGCCTCAACCTTGCAACCTGGCTCCTAAAGTCTTAGAATTTGGTTATCTCACTTTACCTTCAGAATGCATGAATAGTCTCAAGCAGGCATGCTGGCCTACTAATTGTGCCTGCTTCTCTGCCAAATGAGAAAAGGGTTGTCTGTTACTGTCTTTCAAAGCACATGGACCCCATAGCAGCTAGCATCCAGGACTTTATCTGCCACCTACTAGATTTGCAAACTTGGACTATCCTTCACCTCCCTGGGCTCCACTTAACTGATGTGGCGGTTATTCTCCAAAATAGGCAACCTGTTTGAGTCCTTAGGATTCCAGTCATAAAGCTTTTATGGAGGACCTCAAGAGGGTCATTCCTTCACTGGTCCCCACAGCACCGCTGTGGAATCTCAGTATCATCCTTACAAGACACAAGGGTCCTCCATTGAGCCCCTTTACTCATGCCCCCTTTAATTACCCTCTTGAAAGGTGGCATGTCTGATGGCTATCACCTCACACAGAAATGGCATTAAGCTCCAAGCTTTAACATTTGAAGAACCCTTCTTTCAGGTACATAGAGATAGGAGTGTCCTTTATGCTCACCCTATGTTTCTTCCTATGGTGGTCTCGCACTTCCACCTTAATCAGTCTGTAGAGCTCCCAGTTTTCTTTTCTCAACCATATTCAGTTGCAGGACGGGCCCTTCATACCGTAGATTTTAAGCAGCCTTATGTATTATGTGGACCAAACCCTTTCGAAAGACTCATCAGCTCTGTTGTTTTTTCTGAACTGCATAAAGGAAAAGTCTTATAGCCCGGCATAGCTAGATAGATAGTTAACCCTTTGGTTGCGTCGGACGGCTCCCGGCTGTCCAACGCTACAGGTGGCGTGTGCGTCGGACAGCCGGGAGCCGTCCGAATTTCGCACGCATCCAAAGGGTTAAATGCATTCAAACATGTTTTGTAAAAACGAAGAGAGTTTTGCCTATTCCTGCAAGAGTCCACTCTACTAGGAATATAGGGGCCTCTATGGCTTTCTTGGGAAACATCACCTTAGCTGTCATTTACAAATCAGCTACTTTGTCTACACCACACACTTTCTCTAAACACTATTCTGTAGGTGTTTTAGCATGCCAGCAAGCCAACGCTGGTCAAGCTATACTCCTTACCCTTTTTGAGTCTTCTGCAACACCCACAGGCTAGCCACCACTTATGGGAGGACTGCTTTACAGTCTATGTACACCATGTGTATCTACAGCCACACATGCCACAAACTGAAAATGTTACTTACCCTCTAAGCATCTGTTTGTGGCATGTAATGAGGTAGATTCACATGCACCCACCCTCCTCCCTGGAGGCCTCTGGCTGTTTCAGTTATCATTTCTTCTTAATGCTCTTTCATGATCATCTCTCTTCTATATTGCTTTGCTCCAGATCCATACTCTCCCGCCACGCGGAAAACAATCTTAACAGTGGAGCCGGTGATCATGCTCATTACCAACAAGAGGTGGAGTCACACTACCTCAGGACTTGAAAAGACTTCTTAAAAATGCAACTTGCTCACATCTGAGCCCCACACTAGATGGCAGAAGTATGCACAGTATGCGAATCTCCTGCACTACATGACACAAGCAGATGCTTACAAGGCAGGTAACATTTTCTTTCTGGTGGATAATCTTAACTAAACACAGGTTCCTCACCTCCCTCCCATCTCTCCGATCTGTGAAGTAGCCACTTGTTACCATCTTGAATGTACTCAAATTATAGGTTTTCACGCTGGTACCTACAATTGTCTTGTGCTCCATGCCTGAAGTTATGGAAATTGCAGGCAAAAATCTGACGTTGGTGCACAGGAGTGGCGCTTATATGCACCTCCACTCTGCCACTTCCTTGACAAAACAAAACCAACGCAGATGGCACAGTGCCACCTAGCGTCGTGCAGGAGAAATGCTGTGAAAACGGGCAGATCTAGACTGAAGCCTGGGGAGGGGTATGCTGCAGATGGGAAGTCTATGGCTAGATAGAGTATTCACCAGAAAGAATGTTACTGAAAGGAAGTAACATCTTCATCTTGCATATATAGAACTAACAATACCATTTAACTGTGAGAGTTATGTGAAACAACCAACATCCATTAGTACGAAAGCAAACTTAACAATACTATCACTAGCAAAAAAAACGAATGTGTCCATTTGTAACAAACTGGTGCTCATGTAAAGCACTCTGATACCTGATATCTACGGGTCTAGTTCGAGCTATATAAAACTAAAAAAAAAAAAAAAAAAAACCTGGAAATCAGATCCATGATCTCCTCTACACCAGTTCCATAAAGCATGCTGGGACATTTATTAGAACTCCAGGGTGGGCTCAAAGTTAGTTGAGACTTATTTGCCCCTTAACATTCAACACACACTACCACTTTTCACTCAACATCTTTGTCTAAACCTGGCCATCAATGCAATTTCTTGAACTGCTTTTTTACTCTTAAATATTGCTAGGTGACCCTCATAATGTAAGTTCACATTTTTCTCTCCATCATACTGACAAGTGGAATCACTCTGGCATTTTTAAATAGAATTCCATTTTCTACTGAATGTCCATTACAGATTTCCCAGAATCCTTTCAATGCTGTATTCACCTACTTCTTTATTGTCTAACCATGCATTACATGCTTCTAATTCACTTCACCCATTCATCCTCATTTTAAGCCTCTTTCCATTCTTTGTTCGTAATGGCATTCATATTTTTATCACCCAACCATGCAGCATGGTATTGATCCAAACACTTTTCTGAATCTCTTGGGCGGCAAGGGAAGTCCACTCAAAAAATCTGACACTCGGTGTTTGATTCCAGGAACAAATTGAAACCTACAGTCACAATCCATTAATCGCATAGATAACCAAGCAGTCATTGAAGAGTCCTTCCAAGCATAAAACCATAGTCCGTGGTTTGTAATCACATTAAATTAACACTTCTATTCCCCACACAAATTGGAAATCATGTTCTAAAACCCAAACCACCGCTGGTGTCTCTTTCGCAATAATTTACAAGCGTTCCGCTGCTCCGGTTAAAGCTTGTGATGCAAATGATATAATCCCTTCTTAACGTTTTTGGTGATGGAGTGAAAAGAACAGTTTAGAATGCAGTATCCCCTGATGAAGGGCCTATAGAGGCCCGAAATGCATTGGGTTTAAATAAACTGCTTCTGGTGAATACAGCGCTTGTACGTGTTCTTAATTAGAGGTTCGGATGGCCCATTTCGAACACTAGAAACCCAGGAAATTGCTTTTCTTGCACGATGGTTAGAAGAGCTACAAGAGAGAAAGAGTGGAACGAATTGAAAAAACAAATGATAAATACAAAAAGGATAGAGTAAAATTGCAAATGCACTACTGGCAGTGCCATAGGTTCTGGGACGAAAGGTCGCCCCAATCAGATGTTGTGAAGTTTTAAACGTGCAGTTTGGGCTAAGCACGTCGCCAATGAAAATGCACGCAACGTTGAACTTAAAGGTATAAACAAGGATGAACGTGAACTAAAAATAATGGTGTGCAATCCATCCCAAATATGATAATCCCTTCTTACCCATTTTTATTTCTTTAGGATGACACATCTCCGATGCCCTTACAACGATCATCCATAATTGCAATATTGTTTGCTGTTGGATCGTAACCCTATAATGGTGCTGCAGAACACCTCTTTCTTGATTTTGGAAAAATCATCCTGACATTCAGCTGTTCAGTTAAACTTCACTGTGACCGTGGGGGAATTCTTTTTTTTGCACAGAAATTCCTAGTTTGTTTAAAAAAAGTTGACTAATTCAAGGACAAGGAACAACCTCCGATCATCTTTGCTTATTTGAGTTAGTGTCTCTTTTGTCACCCTCAACAAGTCTCCTTTCGGTTTAATTCCCTCACAACTACCTTCATGTTCCAAATAATTGAAACTTTGTATAGCAAACTTGCACTTATATGCTCTTTTATGACACCATGTTTTCCAGGACATTTAAAACCAATACCAAAATGTCATCCTGAATGGAACATTATGCGCTGGAGGTTATGAAGAAAATTATGTTATATTCTGAAGCACAACAGCTACAAACGATATTCCAAGTGGCATAGTAATGTATTGAAAACAACCTTGTGGCATTAAAAATGCTGGACCCGATTCACAAAGGTAAACTTAGACTTAAATCTAAGTTTACTACTTTTTGGTATTCACAAAAGTAAGTTACTACTAGTAACATTAATACTAATAAAGTTACAAATGGTTCAATTACTTGTTTGTTAAAATTACTAGTATTAAAGTTATGTGGTAACTTACCTTTATGAATACCAAAAAGTAGTAAACTTACAAAAATCTAAATGTACCTTTTTGAATCTTGCGGTCATGATATAACTGTACTTGGTACGCTGAGGAAAGGTCAGTTGAAGAAAACTACTTCATCCCATTAGCCAAGGCCAGCATTGCATTTTTTTCAGCAGGGGAAAGTTCTCTATGGTAATATTGTTATTAAGATTTCTATGGTCGCTGCAAAGGCAAATTTTACAATTGGCCCTTCTAGCTATGATTGTATGGTCTTAATAATACTAGCTTCAAACAGCTTGTTAATTTCCCTATCAACCTCCTCTCTCACAGTCATGAGTAAGTTCCTCAACTTATGTACCATTGGAGTGGCACCTTCTTTTAAAATTAGCTAATGAGAACACTGCCTCAAGGCGCCTATTTTCTTGGAAAATACTCTTGGACATTATTTCAGCAATTAATGTCCTGTGCTTACTCTCTTCACTCACCTACAGTACCTGTTCTGAACTGTTGGTATTCAGTATGATATCTAAGGCATTTTGAGCAATTCACTCAAGGTCCGATTATCTTTCCTCTCCTATGTATGATTTTCCAGTTGCCTTCCTATCTTTAAAGTAAAAGATGACTGTCCTGGACCCAAGCATTGACATAGACTCACCCTTAAATCTGTCCATGTTAATATCTGAAAATGTGAGCCTTCGCCATAAAACCGCAACAGATTTCCCCCCGCATATTTTTGTCAGTAATCGTATGGGGTGAGCCTGAATCTGCTTCGATCCACAGAGTCACTCTTCCCAGTATAACTGCGGAAACAGGAGTACTTTTCAACTTTCAGTTCAGAATGTACATGCATTCAACTTTTTATGCTCAATAAGGGCTTAATCTTTTGTTCCTTTTCTATCTTTATCATCTGAACTATCATTATCTGACTCTTCCCTCACTTTGCTTCCACTTACTTAACCCTTCTTCTGTTTGTCTTCCTACAGACTAATACAAAATTACCTCTGATAGCACAACCATCATATTTTTGGTTAATGTACAGGTCGTGGTTTACTCAGTGCTAGAAGTTCCAGGCTCCCACCACACCTTTAACACCTGCTTTGCGAATCCTTTCTCTTTTGTACATCACTCACTCGACCATCCTTTGATCGGTCTTGCCCACTGCTTCTTTTTTTTTCTTTCTTTTTTTTTGTCCTCATACATGCCATCAGACCTGATAAACTCTAGATGGGATCCCTCTGTGCCTTTCACTCAAACATATTCGATAACCGCCCTGGATATCTGTGCCAGGCAGACAGAGTTTACCCAGAGGTAGGACTGCCTCCTGGTCCCACTCCCATTCTCCTGACTAAACAAGAAGCAGGAAACTAGGGAGGACTGGACAACAAACCTCTGGCATAATCATAGGACCGATGTTAGTTCTTCCTCCAGGTCTCCAAGGCTGCCCAGATCTTATTACTACTAGATTAATCGCAGGCCATATCAGACTGACTCGTCATGATGATGTTTTTAAGACAGTCAGTAAATGTGGGTGGGGCCTCCGATTTCCATGCCCTACAGATTTCCCTCTGGCAATGACTATTACGTAGAACAAAAATTTTGAAGCGGGGGTGCTTATACAATAGTCCGAAAAAAACTAATGTAGTAGTGACTTCAATAGGTCTTAATAGAACCTCCTTCAGGAAGCCACACACCTCAGCCCAGTATGGAGCAATCTTTGGGCAACCCATAAACATATGTTGATCATCAGCAGCCTGATGTTTACATCTGGGGCAGTAGTATAACCTTGTGCTAACCTTGGATAGTTCCCCGGAGTCCAATATACTCTATAGGCTGTATACATGTGGTTCCTTCTAAGATTCGATGGTTTAATCACTGTCTGAGATATAGTATAGGAGTCACACCAAATTTTCCGTATTTTCTACTGGTTTTCTGTAAGAACATTACCCCAAAGATTCTCCAACTGCTTCTTGAGACATTCTGTTTCCTGCTCCCCTTAATCTTCTTCGGTTCTATTCTAAGCATTGAAAAGTTTTTTTTAAACTTTATAATAATTTAGTAAAAATATTTTATGTTAAATATTTATATAAATTAGTTCTAAATACTTATTTAAATGTAGAGCAAAATGAAAAAGATTCAACAGCCTTATTTATGTTTGAAATAAATATTTAATCAGTTTAAACTTAATAAATTAGCTAAATTATTTCTGAAATTTAAATTAAATATATTCCCACCAAAAGTAAAAAAACATTTATTGTTAATAAATATTAAAAGTGATAAACAGAAATAATTAAAAGTATTTAATTATATTTTATTCAAAATGAATGTTACATTAATTTATAAGTGCCAAAAAGTTTTTTGTTTTTTTAATTGAATTTTACAAATAACGGACAAAATAAAGAAACACAATGGTCATAGTGTTACAGTGTGGCAATACAGAGAGAGATTAGTTATGGCGGGTTAACAAACCCACCTAGGCGCGCACTGTGCACTTGGTGTGTTTACACCTTCACCAACTTCAAAAAAAAATTCCTTTAAATGCTAAACCTGAAAACAATTGTCTTTTTTAATACATAATAGTCATTGTTTACTGTGCATACTTTTACACGATGCTGATTATTTCATCATATCAACATATACAATAACATTTAAATGCACTTTAAATCATACATATACATCATTTATATTCCTTCATTCTTTGTTTGAACATTGCAGTTTTCTTATTCTGCCCTATGCATTTCGGTACACAATGGTACCTTCATCAGGGGCCAGTTTCTGAAAAAATAAACAATAGGGAGATGTAAGTGTATCGGTATTTATAGATCGCCCATGGTTGTGATCTGGTGGATGTGCCGAATCCTACCTGTGTAATCAAATTGATGTACTCGCGAGCTGAAATCAATAAGGATGAAAAAATATTCATGTTTACTCATGAAGTATTATTTCTAATTGACTGTGATTACTCACTGTCTCATTGAGAAAATGAGTGATAGAGCTTACCGTGTTTATAACTCTGTTTTGCTTTGGAAGAGCTGTGAAAGTGAAATAATCATGGTGATGAAACTCTATGTAACGCCGTATAGTACATCCATTTAAATGTCTTTTTACACTATATATGCAATTAACCAAACATACCTGGACCGTAGTCGATCTGTTAATGGTCCTGTAAAAATATGTAACTGGTGTTAAATCGCCTCGCAAGTCAAGTTGCTGCTTGTTAAGAAAGGCCAATAGACCATGTGTACGTACCTCAATACTCCGATAGATGCTCTAAAAAGTAAACGGAAAAAACGAAAAAAGCACCGTGAGTTCTTGCCACTGATTTAAACAAGAATGCTTAGATTGCAAAAAAACTCGTATTCCGCTTTAACCTTTATCCGTGTCTGTTACCGTCCATAAGTATCCAAAGTATTCAGAATCGCTTTCTACATCGCCGCCATACCCGACGCGGTTTTACAGGGAGGTCCCCGACGCTGATCCGCCTTGAACATAAAGAGCGGACTAAAAAACTACATTGTCTAAAACAATGGTTTCAACGAACGCCATGTTAAACTGGGGGATAATATCACTAACGACGTGGTGAAAGATACTATCTGCTCCATAATCCGACTGTGATTAAAAATGTAAGAATCCCACATTTTATTACGATGGTGTAATGTATTAAAAAACGAAATAGATGTTATATGGGATTTTGTCGAATCGACATGTTAGCTCTTATAGTTGCGGTCTCACTGGAGAGCGCAACGTGCATCTAATATAGTGGTTACTGCCCCCGTAGGGGACTGTGTACCCTCAGTGTCCGAGGTTACTCAATTAAGTCTAGTTAAAATATGTGTAATATATGGCTGCTAACGGGACTAACAACTTTTGTTGTCTGAACCTTGTTATATGCAGTCAAATACAACTATATGTCATATTTAAGCGCTCTGCGGACGGACTGAACATATTCTAAGAAACATGTCATAGGAGGTGAAAGTGTATCTAATGAGTGCAGTGACGAGAGCTGTGATAGTATTGGATACTTATCTCACTAGTGGTAGCTAAATTTAAATGCAATGATCCTTGTCAATGCATGGCGATAACTCATAGCTAAGAGATTTACAAGCAATAACCTTATGCTACTGTGTGATACTACCAATATGGCTCAGTGGATGCGGTAACTACTGTTGCTTTGATGTTTGATGCCTTGTTACACAAGTTGTAGCTCAATATCAATACAATTGTCGTTTGCTATGTGGTTCCATACCATACTTGATGAACAGTTGCCACACTGTGAACAGATCATGTTATCTAATCCTTCTTATTAACCAAACCTTTTTGTACATACATGCTATTTGAACACATTCAAATGCGAATTTGAGTTACATTCTTACATCACGTGTGGTTAGAAAGTGCTAAAATACATTATTGGGATAAAACTTATTGCAGATATCATATGTTCGTTTCAAAATAAAGCATTATTTGTTATTGAACATTAAAGACATCTATTACGTCCTATACACCATCACCATTAAACCACTGTGGGTAGTTTGAATGAAGAGCTTCAGTTGTTTTAGTTATCGAACAAAGTTTACAGGTAACACGATAAGTCATACCTATCATTTAGACCAATTTGAATCATGGTCTTAAGATGTTTAATCCAAAATAGTTCACGTTGTAACAGTCTTTGGTCATTATCTATTCCAGGTCGCATATCAACCTTTTCGATGATAAGAAAACAAATTTGTGAGATGGTGTGCTTCGCATCTCTCCAATGCGTGACCAATGGAGAAAATAAATTTAGATTACGTATTCTGCTCTTGTGTTCTGTGAGTCTGATTTTTAGTTTGCGTTTGGTTTTACCAACGTACATCTTCCTGCATGCACATTTAATCGCGTAAACCACATTCGACGCATTACAGTCACTTGTGTGTCTGAGTTTGATCTTTACTCCTGTTGTAGGATGTGTGAATGCATTTCCTGTGACCACATTATTACAATGCGTGCAGTTCTGACAACGTATTGTTCCTTTATGCGCTGGTATCTGTTGGGTTATGTGTTTCCGTTGTTTATTCAATATTTGCCTGAGATTTTGTCCTCTTGTGTAAGCATGCATGGGTCTATCTCTGAATATATCTTTGAACTCAATTTCTGAGGACAGTAATTCCCATCTCTGGTTGATGATGCTTTTGATAGCTTTAGATTGTGTCCTGTACTTCGTAACAAAAAACATTCTATCACTGGCTGTTTTGATTTTAGGTGTTTATAGTTCTTGTCTATCCATCTTCATGACTTTATCTATGTTTGCTTGTAGTTCTTCTTTTGGGTAGCCTCTGTCCACATATGTTTGTGCTTGTTCTTGTAACAATGTTATGCATGTCTTTGGGTTTGAACAGATCCTCTTGATCCTGATGAACTGAGAAAGTGGAAGATTCTTTACCAGGCTTCTAGGGTGAAAACTTGTGTAGATCAGTGCGTTATTATGATCTGTAGGCTTTGAGTACAGTTCGGTCTCAAATCTTGTTGTTTTCTTGATTATTCTGACATCCAAAAAGTCCATCACATTATTGTCAATTTTATGAGTAAATTGTATTCTCGGATTCACCTGATTGAGTTTTAAGATTAGTTCTTGTAATGCATCTATTGTGTCGTCCCATATTAAAAAGATGTCATCAATAAACCGACAGTACATTTTAATGTTGCTCCATGCATCAGTGTTCATCAAATTCTCTGCCTCGAATTGGGCCATAAAGATATTAGCGTAAGCAGGAGCCCCTGCAAAACCCATAGAAGTGCCAGATAGTTGTGCAAAATATTGGTCTTTCCACTGAAAATAACTGTTGTGTAAACAAAACTGAAGAAGTTGCAATAAGAATACTTTGTCTGTGGGTACATCTTCCATTTTAAGTAATGCCCATTCGATAGATTCTAGACCTGATAAATGTGGAATCGAAGTATAAAGTGCTACAACATCAATTGTACACAGAATCCAATGTTCCTGGAAATCCCGTTGCCTTGTGGATAATTTATTCAAAAAATCTGATGTGTCCTTGATGTAAGAACTCCATCCCTGCACAAATTTTTGCAGAAAATAATCCAAGTAACATCCGAGGGGGTCGAATATCGACCCACACTCCGAGACAATTGGTCTGAATGGAGGATTAGTCACGTGTTTGTGAACCTTTGGGATCATATATAGCTTAGGGCATCTTAGATGCGAGGTCATCAAAAACCTTGTGTGTTATTGTCAATCCAACCTTGGTCAATAGCAATTTGTAATAATTCCTTTAGCATTTGTTGGAGTTTTACTGTGGGGTAACAAATAGGTATTGGTATCTGTTACATGATCGTTAACTTTCCTCTCATAGAAATGAGTGTCCATAATTACCATGGCACCACCTTTGTCTGCTGGCACGTACATAGTAGCGTAACTTGTGCAGATATAGCAAGAAATACAAGGTCCCGTACATTACCAGATATGAATGCATTCGTAGGTCTTCCTTACAAAAGAACCAGTTGTTGAGTGCAATAGTCCTGAATCAGGGGAGGGAACACATAAAGGAAATACACCTTTACAAATTTGCAGGCCCAGAGGGGTTAGTTGGGTTCTGAGAGGGAGGATCACTACCATCCTGCGCAGCCAAGAGATAGGTTTGGAGCGGTTGCCAGATGTCTACAGGCCGAGAAGCCAGCAGCTGCAGCTGCGCATGTGTCGCTGGTGGTGTTACAAAACGTCATGCTACGAAGCCATGCAGCAAGTGTGGGTGGCCGCAAGCAGGACCATTTGATAGCAATTTCACGTTTAGCGAGCAGTAGCGCTATGGCAACAAAGCGGCGTTTAGATTTAGGGAGATTGTGAACATATCCCAATAGTGCTAATAGAGGCGATGGCACAATCTCAACCTCCATCATCCGGGATACCACCCCAAAAAATTGATCTCCATAATCCTCAATTCTAGAGCAGGTCCATGTCATGTGCGCAAAAATGGCCCCCAGGGAGCAACACCGCGGGCACGCGTGCGGACGTGTGGAATCCATATGATGCAACTTACTAGGGGTCATATACGCCCTCCAAAGAAATTTGAAATGCAGCAGTTTATGCCTGTGATTGGGAGACACCCGGGGTATCTGAACACAACACCGCCCCCACTGCACATCGGTCAAGGGGTACCCAAGTTCATGCTCCCACGCTGCTCACACTTTCGCATCATGGCATGGGAGCAATGTCACCTCTGCCTTGTACATTCGGACCACTAAGTGGCTCCCATCACCCCCCTTATTACCCCAGTTAAAATAGCGAAGTCAGGAGGCTCCTACGGATAACTATCCATACACATGCGCAGTGCCCTCTGCACTCTCATTAACACAAAGTGGTCAATCGTAGTGGCGGTGCGGAGGCGAGGGTTGTCAGTGGGGGAAAAAATGTGCCCACCCGGAAACAGATCGCCAAACATGGTCATCTGGAACTTGGCCAACGTACACTTGACCAGGGTCTCTTCCCGGATGGGAATTCAGCTATTCCCTGCCAGTGGTAGAGCGGGAGAGTATAACACACGAGCCCCAGTCAGACGCCCAGCTAGTCATGGACACTGTCTGGATATCCTGCGGGTCCCTAGGGAACCCCCACGGCAACAGGGTGTTAAGTGCAGCAGGAAGGACCAGATCAGCTTCAGGCATATGGTATGGTATCTGAAGATGTGTGTAGTACCCTTGTCACGCAAAGCTCGCCTGCGCTACCAACTAGTAAAGCTGTAGGTTAGGCACGCCAAACCCACCCCTCTCATATGGGAGTGTTAAGGTATACCAGCCAATGCGGGCGCGCTTACCTCCCCATACCAGTCGTAGTAACAACGTTCGTAAATTAGTGAAGAAGCTATTATAGAGCGGGATGAGGATATTTAAAAAGAAGTACAGAAATTGTGGTAGTACCACCATCTTAATTATAGCTATCCTTCCAGCCATTGACAGGGGTAGTTGCAACCAACGTTCAATGATGCGTTCCAGTTTCTCTACAGCTAGGCCATAGTTCAGCTGCAGAATGCGGTCATTGTCCCTATGGATGTGAACCCCTCGATATTTCACAGAGTCATCACACCAGGTCAGAGGGAAGTTCCAAAAAGTTTAAAATATTTTGTAGTTAAATATTTGTTTTAGATATTTTTAACATGAAATGATATTTGTTTATATTTTCAACTATTCAAACATTTAGTATTTATCTTTATTGTCTATGGGCTATTATTTTAATGCTGATTCACCATTTGTTTCTATGGAAGAGTGTTGCAGTACCAGTGGTTGGCAATGTGTGGTGCTGGACTCACTCCAGTTCTGAGCTGGAGTAATTTACTACTCTTTTGGGTCCCTTTTTGGCTGGAGTAACTTTAGAAGTGCAGTTTCTGAATGTATGTGGGGTTACTTTTGTGGGTGGGTGCATATCCTTCCCTAGATTCCTCCCTAACTGTCTCCAAACACCTCCTTACTCCTCCCTAAACCCCTTCAGTTTAGTAGTAAGTGTACCCCTTTTTCCAGCCACTCCCCGGTCCTTCCCACAGTTGCTACTATGGGGCTGATTACTATACGACCCGTAAAGGTTCCGACCCTCGGTCGGAGCCAGTAGGGCCACATTGTAATAGGCCAGTCGGATTCCTTTCCAACTGCCTCATTTTATTGGAGGCGTTCGGAAAGTAATCTGATCGGTCATTCGGGCTGGTTTAAGATCGGCTCGGAGAGCCTGTCCGCCAGTCGGAATGCAGCCTGTAATCTCAATGGCGGCTCTTTCCGCCCTTCAGATTACAATGCCCGGTTTCCGACATGGTTTCCATGCCGGTCAGTCCGACATGAAACCATGTCGGAAAGCATGTTTGGGGGACAGCAGGGCCCTCTTTGGTGCACAGTCTCCGATTGGAGGAACAGTGTTCGGTCGCATCCTATGGGGGCAATCTGGACCGATGACCTGGTGTCGGTCGTCCCATGACCGAGTCCGTGTCGGGCGGAAGTGCGTAATGAGCCCCCAAGTAGTAATCTTACATATGTGAGGATCTTCCAAAAGAACAGATAGGAGAGGTGGAAGCTGGGGTTTGCGTTCTTAGGTTTGTGAGTAGCATTTTGTAATACTTTAGCAGTACTGTTGTAGCCCTGCTAAACGGACTACAAAATGCAGTTTGTGAATATAGCCAATGTCTTTACTTTCACACTCACTTTCTGGTATTGCTGCTTTGGCACGGTGTATATACATTCCTGCCATAGAGAAATCACCAATAACCTCTTTTAATGTACAATCACCATGCTCCTGGAGTCTTTCATGAACATTTTCATTATTCGTATGCATAATAATTTGATCACAAATTGATTTGTTTGTGGGTCCCTATCTCAGTCACAAATCTACAATTCCTACTGACTTACTTTCAGGCAGGCACATACTCAGAAATGGTCTCGTTTTCCCTCGTATGTTTGTGGAAAAAAATATATTTGTCTATTGCAACACACTCCCTGGGTTCACAATAATCATCCAAATCTGATAAACCATTGATGGGCACATTCTCTGTTCCTATTTGTATATATTTCGTTTTACATTTGATTGTACCTATGTAAGCACCCTGGGCCCAGTGAAACTATTAAAATGTTTTTTTCTCTCTGGAGTAATTTCCATGTCTTCTATTGTCTTTATGTAGTTTATGAACTTTTTTTTTAAAATAACATTTTATTGAAATAAAGCAGAGCAGAGTCAGCAATACAATAGCACAAAGACATACAGAGATCAATACGATATGCATTGTACATAATAAACACAGTATATCAGCGGGTACCGCGGTGTAAAGGTTCAGTTCTGTCCATGGCCATTTCAGCGGTGGGGGAACTACAAATCTCTCCCCTGTAGACATTCCAGTGTCCCCATTTCTTGTCCCACTTTTTGGAACCGCCCCTGAGTTTATAGACGGTCTTCTCAGCAATCATACATCTATCCATTTCTGCCACCCATCCAACTATCGGTGGTCGTTGAGGAGCGCCCCAGTGCATCGCTATCGAGCGTTTTATAAGAAGGCATCCCAGAGCCACCCACTGAAGTACTATCTCTGTGAAGTCTGTGGCCCCCCAGACATTAAGGATCCCCCCTAGGTGATAATGGGATGGGTTTCCCCAGTGCATCTGTCATTTTCTGGGTCGCCCCCCTTCCATAGCAGTTGAATCACAGGACAGTCCCATAAGATATGATAGAAGGTGCCAGTCAGGCCGCATCCCCACAGACATAAATCATCAGGAGGCCGGCCTATCCTAGCCAGGAGGGGACCAGACATATAGGCCCTGTGTAAAACTTTCAACTGTATCAGTCAGAAGCGATGGTTTATCGCCGTTTCTCTGGGGGACATCAGTGCCGTCTGCCATTCCTCGTCCTCCAGGTGTCCCATGTCGCCCTGCCATTTGTCACGTAGAGTTTGAAAAGAGTCAGGCAAATTATTGCATAGTTTGCGATAGGTGCATGATAAGGCCTTTGTCTGGAGGGGTTCGGAGAGCAGTCTGTCTTTGTGGGGTGAAGCCTCAGGTAGGGAGGAGAGGTCGGGTATGTTCGTGAGAATGGCGTGTATGATTTGTAAATATCGAAAAACATCTCCCTGAGCGAGTGCGTGTTTCTGCTGGAGGTCGGAGAAGGTTAAGAGCACCCCTCTATGGATCAAATCCCCCAGTGTATATATACCTGTGGTGTCCCATTTATAAAAGCCTAGTTGGAAGCAAAGGGAGCTGAGGATCTGCGACGACCATAGCGGCGTGGCTTTAGTGAATTTGTTAGACCAACCCAGACTTCTATTAGCCCGACGCCATACGGCTACTGTCTGCGCCATTGGTCTCAAGTAACGATTCCGAGTATTCTTGCTATAGAGAGCTTCTAAGTAACCCTCCCGTACCGTTTGATATCTCTCTAAGTGAAAGGCTGGATTTGAAGGTGATCCGTGGATCCAATGATTTGTGGCTACCAGTTGGGATGCCCAATAATATAGGCGCATGTCAGGTAGGGCAATGCCACCATCATACTATCCCTTGGTGAGCTTGTGGAGGGCTATACGGGGTGCCCTTTCATCCCATAATAAAAGCCGCAGATCCTCTTCCAGCGCGCTGAAGTAAGAGTCCACGATGGGAAATGGGCAGTTTTGAAGAGCATATAGGAATTGTGGGAGTGCCAACATTTTAAATAGAACTCTCTGTTGTGATTCCAATGGGTCATTGGAAGCATCCCCTGGCGCTCCACTCTGATCTTCTGGATTGTACCAGAATTTCTCAATGAAAGTAAGATATCAAAAAGAACATTTCATCATAACGGTCTTATTTTATTCATAAGTCCATTTATATATCACAGTGATCCTTTCTTAGTGTTTATGTTAAATTGATGAACAACAAATTCCTTAGTTCAATGCATTTCGTGCTGTTAAGCCCTTCTTCGGGGACCACAAGGCTAGAAACAAGGCAAAATAACGGCGTATTCAGTATCAGATAAACATATGTTGAATACAAAATAAGACAAGTATACTGACAAAATTCATGCTCTGTCGACAATGTGAATGTGGGAATAACATGCAAACCAGTGAATAAACCCAGGTGTGTGGTGCGTAAAGTGAAAAGTTCATTGAAACTCACATGTCGTTCTGTTCATGGTAGGTATCACGATAATGTTATTAGCAAACCTAACGAAAGAACACACGACAATGGGTGCCTATAGTTATATCCAAGTATGAGTGCTAGTATAAACGTAAAAGTAAAGCGTGTATCACAGCGGCAATGAAATTCTGCAACTTACTCGGAAGACGCGGAGCGTCTCTCTCATGTCAGCCGTGCCCAAAGCAACGCTAGTAGCTGGTGTAAGACAGCCCTCTGTGGCGGCCATCCACATTCTTAATAACAACTACAGTCATGCAGCTTGCAAAGTAGATGTTGCGCGATTGGCTGGGCTCCCTATCACGTGACCGGAGGAGCAGCCATTCGTGAACAGATATTCTCGCCACTGTCAGTCTATAGAAAAACATGGTGTCAATATAAATAAAGTTATATGAAACAAAACAAAAGTTAGTAATGAGACGAATAGCAGGCTAAACAGAGCGAAAGAAAATGACCATGAATAATAAAGTATTAAATAATAAAGCATAATTAAGCATGAGCATAATACGGAGCATGAACAATACTTGCTTGTCAGAAAAGGCCTGGGGTCTTCACAGGTCAGATACAAGGCAAAACGAGACCAAAAGGTCTACCGAATAAATGTCATTTACAAATAGCACATAAATTCTGTCCGGTCATTCAGACCAAAAGGTTTGTTGGAGTTCAAGAGGTAAATCCAGCTGTTTTCCCTTTGTAACATTTTAAATAGGGCTGCCCTGCCGGGGAGGGACAAAGGCAGTGATCTCCAGGGATATATCATCATGCAGTCTTTTCAGCTGGCCCACCAAATTGCGATCATGAAACATTTTAGGATCAGAGTTAACGAAGATGCCAAGATATTTAAAACTGTCTGGGGCCAAGGTAATTGAATATCTCCGGGGCAGAGTGGGCGGGGGGGGGGCATGTAACACATATAACACTGACTTGGACCAGTTAATTGAGTAACCAGAATACTCTCCGAAATTAGTGATGACATGGAATAAACTGTTGATGGAAGTGACGGGAGAGGCCACATAGACAAGAATGTCGTCAGCATATAGGGAGATCTTATCGATTGTATCATCACTCCACTTGAGACCCCTAATAGAGGTGTCATTGCGGATCCAGTGGGCCAACGGTTCCAGGGTCAATGCGAACAATAATGGTGAGAGGGGGCAGCCTTGTCTGGTCCCCCTATGCAGTGTGAACTGCCGGCATGTATTATTATTGACCCGTACCTGTCCCAGTAAGTCTGTATAAAACAATCTAATCCACTGGATAAAATTAGAGCCAAAACTGAATCTTGCCAGGACCTCAAAAACGTAAGACTACTCTATCGAATTGAATGCCATTGTGGCATCGAGAGATAGTATTACGGCATCTTCCTGTAAATAAGGCCGTCTACCCAAAACATTATTTATCCTCCGGAGATTCAAAGCTGTGTTACGACCCGTCGTGAATCAAAGACGGGAGAACTGTAAGGAGTCTAGTCTCCAAAAGCTTCGCCAGGACCTTGGCTTCCGCACTTATCAGGGAGATCGGTCTATATGAACAGCATTCGGTGACTGGTTTATTTGGTTTATGGATAACAACTATGGAGGCCAATCTTTGATCCAGAGGCAGAATACCTCTATCTAGGCTCTCCTTAAACATGGTCTTTGGGTGGGGGGTTATTCCAAGAGCCATACCCTTCAGGAATTCAATGGGGACCCCATTGGGTCCCATGGCCTTACCCAACTTAATGGCGAAGATAGCTTTGCAGATCTCTTCTGCCGTAATGTCTGCATCTAGAGCATCTCTATCCATCTCGGAAAGAGTGGGCAAATGCATCCCCTCCAATAGTTGTCGAGATTCCTCCGAGGTGTACTGTGCTCTGGCCGTGTAGACATGTTCTAAGTGGTCGGCAAAGGCCTCTGCCACCTCTTGGGGATCCGCAATTCGTGTCTTATCTGGTCGGACAAGCAGTGGGACCCATCTACTTCTCTGCTCACGCCGTTCCAGCCATTCCAGCATTTTGCCGGCTCGGTCTCCAAGCTCATAGACTCGATGATGAGTCTGAAGCAGCCTGGTCTGTGCCATCTCGTGAGCCAGAGCCTTATATTCTAGCTGCTTAGTTTGGAGCTGACTAGCCGTATCCTCTGTGGGGTTAGTATTATGGGCCGACTCAAGATAGAGCGTTTCAGCCTGTATCAGATTCTCGTTGTGTTTGCGTAGGTATCCAACTTGAAGAGCCAGGGCTCTTCCTTTAATAACGGCTTCATAGGCCTCCCAAATTGTAACTGCAGACTGCACCGATCCTATGTTCTCATTAAAATAATAGTCTGTGTGTTCAATCAAATCATCTTTGATGTCGGGGATTTTTAAGAGCCACAGGTTAATAATTATTGGCCCCCGGGTAAATTGCTGATGATTTGCAAGTTCAACACTAAGGGGAGAATGGTCGGAGATGCCCCGGGGGAGTCCTTTTAGATGTCGAAAGTGGCCGACATCCGCCGTGGGACAAAAGAAATAATCAATACGGGACATACTGTTGTGTGCATTGGAATAGTGTGTGAAGTGGGGAGTGTCTGGGTGTAATGTTCCCCATAGGTCATCAAGCCCCATTGCCTGTGCAAAATCTGTAAGCTCGGACCCATGTCGGTGCAATCGTCTCTGGGGATGTCTATCTAACTCGTCGTTCATTGTCATGTTAAAGTCGCCACCGATAATCAGTGTGCCTTGGGGGAGGTCCAGCAGTATTTTACTTAAGGCTCGCAGCGCTACCCCACCTAACGCCGGTGGAAGATACGCCGATACAACATATAGCGGCCATCCCTCCCAGGTGGCCTCCAGCACTGCAAACCGTCCCAGCAGGTCAGCCCAGGTGTTCGTGTGTGTGAGTGCCAGGTTTTTCCTTACAAGGATACCCATACCACGGGATCCGGATGTCAACCCCGCATGTATTAATAATTTGTAACCCCAGCGTTGAAGTGCCTGACAGCTGTTTCTCACCAGGTGTGTCTCCTGCAATAAAACTAGGTCGGGCATTTGGCGATTGAGATACTGCAGAACCACCCCCTTTTTATTTTGTTGCCTAGGCCGTTTACATTCCACGTCATGATTATGAGTGCCTTTTCCGGGGACTTCGTCATAGCGGTGGTTGGAGCAAAAACAATTCGGATGACCACTCGAGAAAGTTGCCTCCCCACTTAAAATTCACAGACACAGTCAGGAAAATACTCTGAGACACCCCCCGGAGGGATTGAGGAACCCCCCGCCTCGGACCGGTGTGGCCCCCCGAATCTGGACACTGCTGCTGACATGACCCAAAACCACAAAATGCTCTGCATCGAAAGGAAAATACAATAACCACAAACCACAACATTCCCACCCACTCCCCTCTCCCTCCCACCCACCCTGCCCCCCTGCCCGCGGACTTTAAACTATCCACACCCCAACTAGGCAGAGTGCCTGTCGCCCTCCCAACCATTTACGGGGTACCTGGTGAGCTGCCTGTACCTCTCGCCTTAAAGCAGCATAAAAATGTAGATTAATAATATTCTAAACTTAACAGTCCAGTTCCTATGGCAGCATAAAAAATGGGTTATTCAACTTGGCGTATGTATCCGTTTCAATCCGAAGAGGAAAGACATGAGGGTCTAATGAGGAGTCCCGAGCTCTGGCCCGCATCCAAGGGCGGGGATGGCATCGATAAGCCCAGCCGTCCTGAAGATGGTAGCACACAGCGTCCGTTTCAGACCGCATCATTGGAGGTTTCATTGCGAATTATCCTGGCCGGCATCGGTGGTCTGCTCTCTCCGTTCCAGTGGATGATTGTGACAAGCATCTGTCTCGGTTGCCCTACAATTGTTCGATGACTTCCCCACCTGGTGCCATCCTTCCATCCAGTCCCATGCCTCCTCCGGGGATAGGAAAAACCAGGCCTTGCCCTCCGATTCTACACGTAATTTTGCAGGAAACAACATAGAATATTTAATATTTTTTACCCGCAGTGCTTTTTTAACTTCTGTGAAGCTTTATCTGCGTGCCTGCACCTTCACTGTGAAATCCGGGAAGAATGTAATGTGGGCGTCTTCGAGTTTCGTCGGTGGTCCCGCTCGGGCAGTCTGAATAATGACATCCCTGTCACGGAAGTTGAATACTCTGGCTATAATTGGGCGTAGGGGGGGCCCAGGTCTCGGCCTACCCCCTGGAACTCTATGTGCCCGTTCGATGGAGAAATAACTGGAGTCGACCGCAGGCCTCTCCATTCGTTCTGGAACCCCAAGAATACGGATGTTGTTCCGTCTTGCTCTCCCTTCGTAGTCATCCAGGAGCTCACCCATCTGGTGCTGTTGTTTCTGAAGCTGGGCCACCTGCTGCTGGAGAGTGGAGGTATTATCTATGAGTGCCGCAGTTTTTATCTCGACATCTTTGACCTTGGAGTCCATCTTGCGCAGATCGCTCCCAGGTGGCCTCCAGCACTGCAAACCGTCCCAGCAGGTCAGCCCAGGTGTTCGTGTGTGTGAGTGCCAGGTTTTTCCTTACAAGGATACCCATACCACGGGATCCGGATGTCAACCCCGCATGTATTAATAATTTGTAACCCCAGCGTTGAAGTGCCTGACAGCTGTTTCTCACCAGGTGTGTCTCCTGCAATAAAACTAGGTCGGGCATGTGGCGATTGAGATACTGCAGAACCACCCCCTTTTTATTTTGTTGCCTAGGCCGTTTACATTCCACGTCATGATTATGAGTGCCTTTTCCGGGGACTTCGTCATGGCGGTGGTTGGAGCAAAAACAATTCGGATGACCACTCGAGAAAGTTGCCTCCCCACTTAAAATTCACAGACACAGTCAGGAAAATACTCTGAGACACCCCCCGGGGGGATTGAGGAACCCCCCGCCTCGGACCGGTGTGGCCCCCCGAATCTGGACACTGCTGCTGACATGACCCAAAACCACAAAATGCTCTGCATCGAAAGGAAAATACAATAACCACAAACCACAACATTCCCACCCACCCCCCTCTCCCTCCCACCCACCCTGCCCCCCTGCCCGCGGACTTTAAACTATCCACACCCCAACTAGGCAGAGTGCCTGTCGCCCTCCCAACCATTTACGGGGTACCTGGTGAGCCGCCTGTACCTCTCGCCTTAAAGCAGCATAAAAATGTAGATTAATAATATTCTAAACTTAACAGTCCAGTTCCTATGGCAGCATAAAAAATGGGTTATACAACTTGGCGTATGTATCCGTTTCAATCCGAAGAGGAAAGACATGAGGGTCTAATGAGGGGTCCCGAGCTCTGGCCCGCATCCAAGGGCGGGGATGGCATCGATAAGCCCAGCCGTCCTGAAGATGGTAGCACACAGCGTCCGTTTCAGACCGCATCATTGGAGGTTTCATTGCGAATTATCCTGGCCGGCATCGTGGTCTGCTCTCTCCGTTCCAGTGGATGATTGTGACGAGCATCTGTCTCGGTTGCCCTACAATTGTTCGATGACTTCCCCACCTGGCGCCATCCTTCCATCCAGTCCCATGCCTCCTCCGGGGATAGGAAAAAACAGGCCTTGCCCTCCGAATCTACACGTAATTTTGCAGGAAACAACATAGAATATTTTATATTTTTTACCCGCAGTGCTTTTTTAACTTCTGTGAAGCTGCATCTGCGTGCCTGCACCTTCACTGTGAAATCCGGGAAGAATGTAATGTTGGCGTCTTCGAGTTTCGTCGGTGGTCCCGCTCGGGCAGTCTGAATAATGACATCCCTGTCACGGAAGTTGAATACTCTGGCTATAATTGGGCGTGGGGGGGGGCCCAGGTCTCGGCCTACCCCTGGAACTCTATGTGCCCGTTCGATGGAGAAATAACTGGAGTCGACCGCAGGCCTCTCCATTCGTTCTGGAACCCCAAGAATACGGATGTTGTTCCGTCTTGCTCTCCCTTCGTAGTCATCCAGGAGCTCACCCATCTGGTGCTGTTGTTTCTGAAGCTGGGCCACCTGCTGCTGGAGAGTGGAGGTATCATCTATGAGTGCCGCAGTTTTTATCTCGACATCCTTGACCTTGGAGTCCATCTTGCGCAGATCTGCTCGCAACAGAGTGACTTTAATGTTTACTGAATCTATACGAGACTCGGGAGATGTCCGCACTCCAGCTATAGCCTCCATAACATCTTCCATCGTTAGAGTCTTTGTCGCGGGTGATGAGGGCACAACCTTTGGGTCTCCCTCAGAAGCCTTCTCTCTGTTCTCTCCTTTGGAAGTCCAAGAGAACTTAGTAAGTTGTTTTTGTGTGGACGGCCTGTTCCCCCTGTTTGAAGCCATTCGTAAAGTAGACGGAGCGACTCTCCCTTAAGTCCAGCTTGCAACAGTAATCCTCTATATATGGAAGTGGGTATTCCTTAACTAGATGCTGAACGCCCAGGTAGGTCTTGTTGAGATAGTGGGGGGATTGTCCTCACAGCCAGGTCTCACCTCCGGAGGGGGCCTCTGATCTCGGATAACTCCCGAGCGCAGGCCTGAGGGCCAAAAGCAAGCACAGTCCCAGCGTCTACTGTGCAGGGCAAACCGTGGACTCAGTAAGCCAAGCATGCCCAGACCATGGGGTCTTTCTTCGGCTCTACTGTCACTATGACGGGTCCTCATCAACCCGCAGTTCAGGGCAGGTGAGTCATTTACCCCAGCGTGAGTACCCCTCGGCTGTGCTCAAAACTCTGCGGGCCAAAGCCAGGGTGGCAATAAGCAGACTGTCCCGGGAACCGGGAGATCCACACCGACGCCGACCAAAGGGGCTTCCTCTGTGAGCGGGTCGCAAAACTTCTAGGCCCTGTCACCACAGGCACCATGTCTCACTTTAAAGCCAATGGCCCCTGGGATCTCTTGTGGACATCGTCAGTCCTAGCAGTCAGGTGAAAGCACTCACCCGTTTAACCAGGCCTTGTTCTCCGCCTCTACTGTCGAGGGCCAGAGGCTCACCAGCATCTGTTACGGGGGCCATGAACCTGGGCGTCAGGGACAGACGGCGCCTCCGCCCGCCTCCACGCACCGGGACAATGTTCCTCAGAAATCGCGGGGGGTGCGTTCATCAAGCTGGTCCGCCAGTCCGCGGGTCGGCACCTTTCCTGGTCCGGGAAGTCCCTGGGTTCATCAGCCGGTCTTGCGTGCAGGCCCCAAAGCCGGGGAGCTCGCATAGCCGAATCCCCGGCTCCAAGCCGGCCAGCCACACCTTAGCGTCGTAGCCACCCTGCAGGTTTCGGGTGCCGCAACCTCCTCTGAGACGTCTGTCTCGCTTCCGATCACACCCCGGAGCCTCCACACGACCCCGCTGCTGGATTGTAGCACCTCGAAGAGTTCCGGTCTCACGGCTATTCTCGGTCACAGAAGCGCTCGTCACCCCCAGCCGCCATCTTGAAGCCGCAAGGCACAAACTGCCACAGATGTTTCTCTTCAGTGTGGATCACTGAGGTAGCTGGAAAGAGCGGATATAATGCCCAGACTGTGAATAGAGGAGATCCCTCAGCTTTGGGGAGCTCTTGAGTATAGAAATCGGATCTGTGATGCGGATTTACAGGAGAGGGCTGAGGAGCCGCTTCAGTAAGCGACCATTCCCGTCGGCTGCCAGCCACACCCCCTATGAACTTTTCTTGCCGCTCTTGCCATTTAGAGGGTGGTTCTACAGGAATATATAAAAAAGGTTGTGGATGAGTCAAACGGTAGGTTTGTGCAGCAAATATTTCCAAAAGGAAAGAGGGGCCCCAGTACCTTTTTTTCCACATATAACTCCGACCAGTGTAAATGTAATATAGTAAATAAGAGTTGAGCTTGAGTGCAAAGAGGCTATTTGCCCTTTACTAGTACAGGTGTACTATTGTATTAAGCCTACATTCTCCTGGTTACGTGTGTCTACAGGAAACTGCCAAAACCCTTCTGTGTTTGTTTTTCCCAAGTAGTTTCTGACACAGTGTCTTATGCCGATAAGGGTGTAGAGTAGGCAGTCACTTCAAGCTCGAACCAGATGCAGGCCTCTGGCTCAACCTTAGGTCCTCTTGGAACCTCAAGCCCAAAATGAGCAGAGCTTTCATGTGGCTTCTGCATGCCATCCTATCCCTACCCTTGTGCAAAAAGTTAAAAAAACAAAGCATTAACATGTGAGGTAAAGAAGAGCGACAAATAAATACCCATTGAGTGGCTGATATGTACAAAGTGAAACCAGAAAACCTGGGATTAATCCCGGCTTCCCCTCTTAATCAAAATGTGTGATCTTAGGCAAATATTTTCTTTCACCAGCCGCACTTTTTTCTTCATTACCTGTTAATGAACCTATAATGTGAATGATTAATGTCAAAGCTGCAGCATGTTAAAGATGTGTGTTTTTTTAATGTAGAAGAGACTTAACTAGAAGCACAGGCACTACATAAAAAATGAAACACAGTTCTGGAACTAGTGTTGTTTCCTTTTATTTGCAAAGAATAAAGGCTCACAAGGAGCAATAGTAAAGGTGAAAAGTTCAGTCTCAAAAGCTGTCACGGCATCAAATGATCATACTGTGGCGCAACATTAGAGCAGTAAAAACATTCTAATTCCATATAAGAAAACTAAGCATGCAACGTCCTCAGCTAAACGAAAGTACCTACTTAATTCACATATCAATGATGCACTAACAATCAGGTATTACATGTCAGGTTTTTTTTTGTAAACACATAAAAAAGAAACAAGCATTACTAAACATTCATCAATTAATATTAAATAAAATCATTAACCTTTTCCGGCACTTTCACAATCCTTTTTGAACTATTTCAAACCTTGTTTCACACTGTGTGTCCAACGCATTAACAGTGGTCCATCATATTACTTTGCACAATCTCAACGATATTTGTATCATCAAGTGGAAACTGAACAGAATAAGAATTTCTTTCGCTTAAAAATGAATTATTTGCCTAAATTCAAACCAGTAAAATCTTCCACATCGGAGATATCCGCAAGTTTTTTATGTTTACCAAAATCTTATTGTCCTAGTTTGAGGACAACTACAGAACTCTTGTTCCACCACTCCACAACAGCTATCTGTGACTTTAAGAACTTGTACAGGATCAGTAAACTTGGATTACCAATAGACACAATATTAGGTTTCTAGTTACACACACACTCTCCCGTAACTAGATTTTTTAGGTCTCGCCTGTCGATGCGCATGCGCATCGAGCAAGCGAGACTATAGGGGCTCATCCAGACTTTATCTAACTTTCAAGGAATCGTGGCGATTCCTTGCAGTGCCCGTGACTTTTAAGCTCAATGCGCATGTGCATTGAGCTTAAAAGCGCGTGCACAGCCGCCCGCATTCCTCCGACACCTTTGAAGTGAAACTTAGCTTCACTTCAAAGGCCCGGCTTGTTCACACCCACATGCCGCTCTGCCCCGCTCCGCCCCCTCCCCTGAGTCATCCTGCCTGCCCCTTCCCGCCGTGTCGCATTTCTCCTCCCCCCTCCCCTCTCCCCTCTCCCCTCTCTTCCCTCCGTCTTGTTTTCTTTGATGCTGGTATTGCTGGCAGCGGCATTGCGCTTGGAGGGAGAGCAACAACATAAAACTGACCATGAAGTTAATCACAGGACCCTGCAGCCGAAGGCTTCGTGCACTGAGCCCTCCCGGCATACACATAATTTTATCGCTCTCTTTCTCTCGCGCTCTCCCTACATCTATAGCTCCCCCTCCCTCTCTCCTGTCTTCCTCTGTCTCACTCTAACTGTGTTCCTCCCTCTGTCTCACTCCCCCTCTCTTTTTCCTCCTCTCTCCCTCCCTCTCCGTCTCGCAGCTTAGATTCACGTTTCTGCCTGTTTCACTCTCTCTTCCAACTCTCACCCCCCTCTCCATTTACTTACACAAATCTCGCAGATACCCCAAGCAGCGGTGCACGCAGTACCAATCCTTCTGTTATGCCACATCTCGCAGCTTAGATTCTTTCGCTCTTTCTTTTAACTCTCCACGTTTCTGCCTGTTTCACTCTCTCTTTTAACTCTCACCCCCCTCTCCATTTACTTACACAAATCTCGCAGATACCCCAAGCAGCGGTGCACGCAGTACCAATCCTTCTGTTATGCCACATCTCGCAGCTTAGATTCATTCCCTCTTTCTTTTAACTCCCCACGTTTCTGCCTGTTTCACTCTCTCTTCCAACTCTCACCCCCCTCTCCATTTACTTACACAAATCTCGCAGATACCCCAAGCAGCGGTGCACGCAGTACCAATCCTTCTGTTATGCCACATCTCGCAGCTTAGATTCATTTGCTTTTTTTTTTAACTCTCCACGTTTCTGCCTGTTTTACTCTCTCTTTTAACTCTCACCCCCCTCTCCATTTACGTTTCTGCCTGTTTCACTCAGCCACGCAACGCCACTCAGGCACGCAACGCCACTCACGCACGCAACGCCACTCAGCCACGCAACGCCACTCACCCACGCAACGCCACTCACCCACGCAACGCCACTCAGCCACGCAACGCCACTCACCCACGCAACGCCACTCACCCACGCAACGCCACTCATGCACGCCACTCACACACGCAACGCCACGCACACATGCAACGCCACTCAGCCACTCACTGCCACTCTGCCACGCAACGCCACTCAGCCACGCAACGCCACTCAGCCACGCAACGCCACTCAGCCACGCAACGCCACTCAGCCACGCAACGCCACTCAGCCACGCAACGCCACTCACCCACGCAACGCCACTCACCCACGCAACGCCACTCACCCACGCAACGCCACTCACCCACGCAACGCCACTCACCCACGCAACGCCACTCACCCACGCAACGCCACTCACCCACGCAACGCCACTCACCCACGCAACGCCACTCTGGCACGCAACGCCACTCTGGCACGCAACGCCACTCTGGCACGCAACGCCACTCTGGCACGCAACGCCACTCTGGCACGCAACGCCACTCTGGCACGCAACGCCACTCACCCACGCAACGCCACTCAGCCACGCAACGCCACTCAGCCACGCAACGCCACTCACCCACGCAACGCCACTCACCCACGCAACGCCACTCACCCACGCAACGCCACTCACCCATGCAACGCCACTCACCCACGCAACGCCACTCTGGCACGCAACGCCACTCTGGCACGCAACGCCACTCTGGCACGCAACGCCACTCTGGCACGCAACGCCACTCTGGCACGCAACGCCACTCACCCACGCAACGCCACTCACCCACGCAACGCCACTCCCCCACGCAACGCCACTCCCCCACGCAACGCCACTCACCCACGCAACGCCACTCAGCCACGCAACGCCACTCAGCCACGCAACGCCACTCAGCCACGCAACGCCACTCAGCCACGCAACGCCACTCACCCATGCAACGCCACTCACCCACGCAACGCCACTCACCCACGCAACGCCACTCACCCACGCAACGCCACTCACCCACGCAACGCCACTCACCCACGCAACGCCACTCACCCACGCAACGCCACTCACCCACGCAACGCCACTCAGCCACGCAACGCCACTCACCCACGCAACGCCACTCACCCACGCAACGCCACTCACACACGCAACGCCACTCACACGCAACGCCACTCAGCCACGCAACGCCACTCAGCCACGCAACGCCACTCAGCCACGCAACGCCACTCAGCCACGCAACGCCACTCACCCACGCAACGCCACTCACCCACGCAACGCCACTCACCCACGCAACGCCACTCACCCACGCAACGCCACTCACCCACGCAACGCCACTCAGCCACGCAACGCCACTCAGCCACGCAACGCCACTCAGCCACGCAACGCCACTCAGCCACGCAACGCCACTCACCCACGCAACGCCACTCACCCACGCAACGCCACTCACCCACGCAACGCCACTCACCCACGCAACGCCACTCACCCACGCAACGCCACTCACCCACGCAACGCCACTCACCCACGCAACGCCACTCAGCCACGCAACGCCACTCACACACGCCACTCACACACGCAACGCCACGCACACATGCAACGCCACTCAGCCACGCACTGCCACTCTGCCACGCAACGCCACTCAGCCACGCAACGCCACTCAGCCACGCAACGCCACTCACACACGCAACGCCACTCACACGCAACGCCACTCACCCACGCAACGCCACTCACCCACGCAACGCCACTCACCCACGCAACGCCACTCACCCACGCAACGCCACTCACCCACGCAACGCCACTCACCCAAGGAACGCCACTCAGCCACGCAACGCCGTTAGTATGTATAGCATTGCACCTAAAAAACAGTTAATATTACAACCCACAAACGCCAGCACCTCTCCCCTCTGTTCCCGTACACATCCAGGCTCGCAATTCAACTCCCCCTCCCCAGACGCCAGCACCTCCCCTCTCTGTCCCTGCACACAGCCAGGCTCTCAGAACACAAAAAGACTTGAAATTGAAATCGTCTACAAAATGAAATAATGACAGACGCATTACAAGCTACATGGCCTTGTACATTCCCTAATCAGCAGACCTACTATTCCCACCCCTCCCTCTACAGCCTGCTACGCCAAAAATAGCGCTTGTATCTATAGCATTGCACCTAAAAAACATGTAATATTTTGACATGTTTATAAACGGAATGAAACACACAGAGTCAGTTCAATTCAACGGGCCTACTATTTCCCTCCTCCGACACAGAGTGACATCACAGAGCCTCTAGCACATCCACGTGACTAAACAGTCCTCGCAACCCGCCATAACCCCCAACAATACGACGGACCTGCTGGGACCATTCTTTAATACCATTTACATGAACACAAAGCCAGGCCACAGACTCCAAGGCTTTCGTTACCAAAACTCCAGGATGCTAGACTACTTTAAGCGCCGTGTTCAAGATTGTAATCACTTGTGAAGTTCCTTTGGGGATGTGCTAATTTAGAACAGCAGGATGCGAGCCGGGTGTTACCTCGAGAACAACAACAAACCCCCCCAAAAACAAAGTCACTGGAAGAAAATACTAACACTAGAAACGTGATGCTTTTTCGCTAAACTTAAACAATCCCACTGAACGAAAATACTAACACTAGAAACGTGATGTTTTTTTAACAAAAATTATTTACTTCACATAACCATGTCTAGTATTTCACAACTTCCCTCTACAGCGTGGTATTTAAAATCGGCCTATTCTACGTCGACGCTTGTACAGACTAAAGATTTCTTATGTTGCCTTCAGTGGAACATTTCCGATGTTGCCTTCTTTTGGATAACTACCATATTTCTTATACACACACATTAAGGGGCGCATCCGCAGCAGCCTCACCCTCACTCACCCTCACTCACCCTCAACCCCTCATGCTATTTTGAAGGGTAACTTGGAGCAGACAGTTCAAGTCGAATTACGGTAAGGCCACTCAGCCACGCAACGCCACTCAGCCACGCAACGCCACTCAACGCCACTCACCCACGCAACGCCACTCACCCGCAACGCCACTCACCCACTCACCCACGCAACGCCACTCACCTACTCGGCTAAAAATTACGTAACGCTCATAATTACATCACCATCAATTAAAAAATAGAACGCTAACATCCCTTACGTAACAAACGTAAAGGGAATACATTGCGTAATACCCTTTACTAGAACAGAAAAACAAAAACTTTTAATTACATACACTACATAATTTTAGAAACGTATACACAAGCCAAGTGCGACCAAAAAACACGTACGGCAAAACGGAACACAATCCATGGCAACAAATACACCGAAATAGCAGCCATTGATAAAATAAAAATCAAATCCAAGAAGCCAGGCAGAAAGTACATGCGAGCAGAGAGACCTAATAAAATAATTACATTAGCTTTACAATAAGCAAATCAATAAACAAAAGTATAAAAGTCACAAAGACACGCTTTAATATTATGCAAATTAATTTGTCATTACCTGTCCATCGTAGCAGCTCATTCCCTGAAATAAAGAAAATATAAAAAAGAAAACACACAAAGAGAACATACACAGTGCATACATAAAACTTTTCACTACAACAATAAACAAACAAAAAAAAAAAACTGGGCACGCACTACCAATCCTTCCGTTATGCCAGATCTCACAATCTTCCATCACACACGGAGCTGCTCCAGCACAGGCAACGGCAATGCAAGCTTCACTCAAACACGGAGCAGGTACAGCACAGGCAACAGCATTCCCTTACACATGGAACAGGTACAGCACCGAGAGCTGCAGTGCAATCTTCCCTCACACATACATCAGGTACAGCACAGCCGGCAGCAGTGCAAGCTTCCCTCACACACAGAGCAGGTACAGCACAGGCAGCAGCAGTGCAAGCTTCCCTCACACATAGATCAGGTACAGCACAGGCGGCAGCAGTGCAAGCTTCTCTTACACATGCAACAGGTACAGCACTGACAGCAGCAGTGCAAGCTTCCATCACACACGGAGCAGGTATAGCACAGGCAACGGCAATGCAAGCTTCACTCAAACACGGAGCAGGTACAGCACAGCCAACAGCAGTGCAAGCTTCCCTTACACATGGAACAGGTACAGCACCGACAGCAGCAGTGCAAGCTTCCCTCACACATAGATCACGTACAGCACAGGCGGAAGCAGTGCAAGCTTCACTCGAAAACAAGGAGCAGGTACAGCACAGGCAACAGCAGTGCAAACTTCCCTTACACATGGAACAGGTACAGCACCGACAGCAGCAGTGCAAGCTTCCCTCACACATAGATCAGGTACAGCACAGGCGGCAGCAGTACAAGCTTCCCTCACACACAGAGCAGGTACAGCACAGGCAGCAGCAGTGCAAGCTTCCCTCACACATAGATCAGGTACAGCACAGGCGGCAGCAGTGCAAGCTTCCCTTACACATGCAACAGGTACAGCACCGACAGCAGCAGTGCAAGCTTCCATCACACACGGAGCAGGTATAGCACAGGCAACGGCAATGCAAGCTTCACTCAAACACGGAGCAGGTACAGCACAGGCAACAGCAGTGCAAGCTTCCCTTACACATGGAACAGGTACAGCACCGACAGCAGCAGTGCAAGCTTCCCTCACACATACATCAGGTACAGCACAGGCAGCTGCAGTGCAAGCTTCCATCACACACGGAGCAGGTATAGCACAGGCAACGGCAATGCAAGCTTCACTCAAACACGGAGCAGGTACAGCACAGGCAACAGCAGTGCAAGCTTCCCTTACACATGGAACAGGTACAGCACCGACAGCAGCAGTGCAAGCTTCCCTCACACATACATCAGGTACAGCACAGGCAGCTGCAGTGCAAGCTTCCATCACACACGGAGCAGGTACTGCACAGGCAACGGCAATGCAAGCTTCACTCAAACACGGAGCAGGTACAGCACAGCCAACAGCAGTGCAAGCTTCCCTTACACATGGAACAGGTACAGCACCGACAGCAGCAGTGCAAGCTTTCATCACACATACATCAGGTACAGCACAGGCGGCAACAGTGCAAGCTTCCCTCACACACGGAGCAGGTACAGCACAGCATACCCTCAGACCCTCACCCTCAACACCTCACCCTCACTAACTTCACCCTTATCACCTCACCCACAATTCCACACCCTCACTCACCCTCACCATCACTCACCCTCACTCACACTCAACACATCACCCTCATCTACACTCAACATCACCATCACTCACCCTCAACATCTCATCCTTAACACCTCACTCTTAACACCTCACTCACCCTCACTCTTCCTCAACAAGTCACACTCACTCACCCTTAACACCTCACCCTCACCCTCAATACCATTCAACACCTCACCCTCACCTTCACTCAACATCACCCTCACTCACCCTCAACGACTCACCCTCAGTTACACACACTAACACTCAAAAACGCAACAGCACTCTGCCTCTCCATCATTCACACTCTATCCATCATTCACACACTATCCATCTTTCAGAAACTCTGCATCATTCACCCACTCACCATCATTCACCCAATCTCCATCATTCACCCAATCTCCATCATTCACCCAATCTACAGCATTCACCCAATCTACAGCATTCACCCAATCTACAGCATTCACCCAATAGACAGCATTCACCCAATAGACAGCATTCACCCAATCTGCAGCATTCACCCAATCTGCAGCATTCACCCAATCTGCAGCATTCACCCAATCTGCAGCATTCACCCAATCTGCAGCATTCACCCAATCTGCAGCATTCACCCACTCTGCAGCATTCACCCACTCTGCAGCATTCACCCACTCTGCAGCATTCACCCACTCTGCAGCATTCACCCACTCTGCAGCATTCACCCACTCTGCAGCATTCACCCACTCTGCAGCATTCACCCACTCTGCAGCATTCACCCACTCTGCAGCATTCACCCACTCTGCAGCATTCACCCACTCTGCAGCATTCACCCACTCTGCAGCATTCACCCACTCTGCAGCATTCACCCACTCTGCAGCATACACCCACTCTGCAGCATTCACCCACTCTGCAGCATTCACCCACTCTGCAGCATTCACCCACTCTGCAGCATTCACCCACTCTGCAGCATTCACCCACTCTGCAGCATTCACCCACTCTGCAGCATTCACCCACTCTGCAATTTGAGGAATGTTAGGCCATTTTCTTACACATAAAGAAATTTCAGGACGGAAAACAAGGGGGTCGACGGAGTATAGCATCAGATACGTTAGACACAAAAAAAACTTAACATCATTGACCTAAAAGGATGCAAGGATGTTAATCAGTCTTCGGGCCAAAAAGTAAATTTAATTCGTACGATATTACAACAATATTACACAAAGGAAACAAATACAAATATGTGTCAGGAAGCGAGGACGAGGAGATACAAAGACACAAGTGAAACAGGCAACTTTTTCGCCGGGCAATAAACAAGCACTATTCATCCGGAGAATGGGACGGTTTAAAGACAGTAGTCAACAGTTACACAAAAAACCGGACGCATACAACAATAGCACTTCTTCTCACGGAATTCCGTCTAATATAAAGCAAATATGACGAAATAAACAAAAATTCAGAAACAATCAAATTTTTCAGAGGGAAATAAACAAGAACGATTCATCCGGAAAATGGGACGCATTGAATACAATAGTCGAGATTTACACAAAAAAAAGAAACGCTTAACACAATAGCATTTATCCAGACGGAATTAGTTCAAATACAATAAAACATATTACGAACATAGAAAGAGTCAGTCACAAAAATCTAACGAAAAATACATTAGTTCACTGTACATGTCGTTCATACATTGCTAAAAATACTACAGTCAGCAAAGACACAAAGTTTCATTTCATACTTCAAGTACGTCAATAACAAATTATCCGACTACTTCAGCATCACACAAAAAAATAATAAAAAAACAACTTACATCAATATATTACAACACATTTACCACTTCGAAATGAAACAAACCCCTTTTGTATGTCAAATTACCAAAAAAAGGACATTAATACATTACATTACAGTTTAACAAAACATATGCATTACACATCGCCAATAAAAAACACTACTTTATGTTACATTACAAACATTTACAAATATTACGAGTGAATTAAATAAATTTAGCAAGTATTTAAATTTTACATAGTATATATACTACATTACATTACATTAAAATAAACTTAGGAATACATTCTTACCTGTCAAACGACGCAGCAACACCACCGGGACAAGAACACGCCTTCCGCACACCAACATTCTCGATCAATGGGGAATTCAACGGTTGACGTATGCAAATCGGAACGCTACGTCAAAAACGTCGCGCTCCGATTGGCTAGAAAAATACGTAAACAAAAAACACACACAACTCAAAAATAAACTAGACCGCTAAACATAGCAGACGTCGACGTGACGCTATACGTCGGCCATTTTAAAAAAAAAATAAAAACGAGACTACACAAACATGTTACAAAACATACACATAGTTAGTACAATACATACACATTTAAAATTACATACTAATATACACATAAGACTGAAGTAATACAAAGGGGACACCTTTAGTTACAAACAACACATTACTTAATTATTATTAACATATACACACACTCTTAACATCACCCTCACACAACAAAACTATCACACTCTTTCACACACGCTCAGTAACGCTAAAACAACCACGCAACGCCACTCAGGCACGCAACGCCACTCACGCACGCAACGCCACTCAGCCACGCAACGCCACTCAGCCACGCAACGCCACTCACCCACGCAACGCCACTCAGCCACGCAACGCCACTCACCCACGCAACGCCACTCACCCACGCAACGCCACTCATGCACGCCACTCACACACGCAACGCCACGCACACATGCAACGCCACTCAGCCACTCACTGCCACTCTGCCACGCAACGCCACTCAGCCACGCAACGCCACTCAGCCACGCAACGCCACTCACCCATGCAACGCCACTCACCCACGCAACGCCACTCACCCACGCAACGCCACTCAGCCACGCAACGCCACTCACCCACGCAACGCCACTCACCCACGCAACGCCACTCACCCACGCAACGCCACTCACCCACGCAACGCCACTCACCCACGCAACGCCACTCACCCACGCAACGCCACTCAGCCACGCAATGCCACTCAGCCACGCAACGCCACTCAGCCACGCAACGCCACTCACCCACGCAACGCCACTCACCCACGCAACGCCACTCACTCACGCAACGCCACTCACCCACGCAACGCCACTCACCCACGCAACGCCACTCAGCCACGCAACGCCACTCACACACGCCACTCACACACGCAACGCCACGCACACATGCAACGCCACTCAGCCACGCACTGCCACTCTGCCACGCAACGCCACTCAGCCACGCAACGCCACTCAGCCACGCAACGCCACTCACACACGCAACGCCACTCACACGCAACGCCACTCACACACGCAACGCCACTCACCCACGCAACGCCACTCACCCACGCAACGCCACTCACCCACGCAATGCCACTCTGGCACGCAACGCCACTCTGGCACGCAACGCCACTCACCCACGCAACGCCACTCACCCACGCAACGCCACTCACCCACACAACGCCACTCACCCACGCAACGCCACTCACCCACGCAACGCCACTCAGCCACGCAACGCCACTCAGCCACGCAACGCCACTCAGCCACGCAACGCCACTCACCCACGCAACGCCACTCACACACGCAACGCCACTCACACGCAACGCCACTCACCCACGCAACGCCACTCAGCCACGCAACGCCACTCAGCCACGCAACGCCACTCAGCCACGCAACGCCACTCAGCCACGCAACGCCACTCACCCACGCAACGCCACTCAGCCACGCAACGCCACTCACCCACGCAACGCCACTCACCCACTGACACTCACTCACACTCAATCACTCTCACCCTCACTCACCAGCAACACCTCACCCTCAACGCCTCACCCTCAAATCCTCACTCACCCTCACTCTCACTCATCCTCAATCACCCTCAACATCACACACTCACTCACCCTCACTCACCCTCAACACCTCACCCTCACTCACCCTCAACTCCTCACTCACCCTCATTCTCACTCATCCTCACTCAACCACCCTCAACTTCAATGACCCTCAACGCCTCACCCAACACCTCACCTTCACTCACCATCAACATCTCACCCTCACTCACCCACAAAACATCAGCCTCAACACCTCACCCTCAATCACTCACCCTCAACAATTCACCCACACTCACCCTCCCTCACCCTCAATTCCTCACCCACACCCTCAACACTTCACCCTAAACACGTCACTCATCCTCAACGCCTACCCCTCCCCCTCACTCACCCTCACCCTCACTCACCCTCAACACCTCACCATCACTAACACTCAACACCTCACCCTCACTAACTCACACTCAATCACCCTCAACACCTCACCCTCAACACCTCACCCTCAACACCTCACCCTCAACACCTCACCTTCAAAACCTCAACCTCAACAACTCACCCTCAACACCTCACCCTCACTCACTCTCACTCACCCTCACTCACCCTCACTCACACTCACTCACACTCAGTCACCCTCACTCACCCTCACTCACCCTCACTCACCCTCACTCACCCTCAACTCCTCATTCACCCTCACTCATCCTCACTCACCCTCAACTCCTCACCCTCACCATCACCCACCCTCAACCCCTCATCCTAACTCGCAATAACCCTCCCTCACCCTCACCCTCACTCACTCTCACTCTCACTCACCCTCAACACCTCACTCACCCTCAACACCTCACTCACACTCAACTCCTCACTCATCCCCACCCTCACTCACCCTCAACACCTCACCCTCACACAGTGCAATAGGTCTCGTAGGATTTTTAGTTACAGCTTTTACAATTGTTTATTGCTTTTTTGATTTGTAATTCTTTAGCATTGGCAAAAAAAAAAAAAAATGCAAAAGATTTACAACAAAAAAACCAAAAACAATTCTAAATGCACTAACTCTAATGCTGCGAGACCTATTGCATTTCCAATGCTTGTTGGCTCTTGTTCTATTTACAATGTCATCGTATGTTTATTGGTAGCTTCCTTAGAATGAAATCTCCTCTCAGTTTCACCAATCTTTTCAATTCATAGTCTCTACTGCTGAAAATTTAGATAAACCTGAGGTCATTAAAGTGTAAGCTTCTCTTCCTCTCTTCAATGGGAGAAAAGCATGTTGCCAAATGTAGAGTGTTATGATAACTCCAAAGGCTTTTTTAAGAGTTCCTGAACATCTTTGCAATTAGCCAGGGCAGAAAGGATTCTCTCTTTCAAGAAATTGTTGGTGCGTTGAACTTGGTCATTAGTTTTGGGACAATACAAAGGAATTCCATCTGTTTTCATGCCACAACATTTGAGAAAATGCAAAATGTTGTTGGAGAAAAATTGCACTCCCTTTTTCGATAAAAGCACTTTAGGAAACCCTTCCACCTGGAAAATCTTAACAAGAAAAGAAATTACTTCTTCAGTTGTTGGATTATTGACAAAAGTATAATAAATCCACTTAGATAAATTATCAGTAAGTACAATCAAAACCTTTTGTTCGTCCTAACACATTATAGGGACTTGTGAAATCAATAGAAACTTTCTGCCATGGCCTGTTAGGTGTTTCGGCAAAATGAGATTCTTCACAAGAGGTTTTCCAATGTTTATCAGAATTAAAAGAAACAGCACACAAATCAATATATTTTTATACAACAGAATACATACTTGGTACCAATAATGTTGTATAAGACATTTCTAAGTAGCTGACACACCAGGATGTCCTTGATGAACTATTCTATTTGTTTGAGACATAGTTGAGGAACAAATATAACAGGTCTTAACACAATTCCTGGTTCATAACTTACTTCAGCTGAAAGTTGTGCAAAACACTGTAGACCCAGATCAAGGTTTCTGCTAGGTGGCTGTCCATTCACTAAATATGTGTATAAGTACAAATTCACTATTGCACTCACACATTTATTACCATTCCTTTTCAGCAATGACACCATGCAAACAACCGCATCTAAAACAGCAACAACACATTCCAGTTGATGCAACAGTCTCCAATCCTTTAGAACCATGTGGAAGTCTAGACAAACAATCAACTGCTACATTTGTTCCCAACACCAATATGTCTTATTTTATAATGAAATCCTTGAAGTCTAGAAACTAGTCTCGCCAATCTAGAGGAAACTCTGCCAGACCTTTTACATCCATCAAGTAAAACAACAGTTTACATGAAGTAACTTTCCCCGACAGAAACGTTTTTAGTTCTTCTACAGCCGTACACAGGCGTCTCTCTTTCAGTTGGGCTGTGGTGCAACGTTGCACCATGAAATGCAGTAGAAATAAGAGACTGTGATCTCCTTCCCCTCAACTACTTGGCTACAAATAGCACCTAATCCTAAAGCACTCTTATCCACAGTTACAAATCTTTTGCCACATGGACCAAAATGTTTACGTGCTGGTTCTCGAACAATCAAAAATGTAATCCTTTCAAATGCTTCATCTTGCACTTTGCCTCACTTAAAAAGTTCACGCTGCCTTAACTGGTTACACAGTGGTTCTGTAAAAATTGCTTAACCCAGCAAAAACAATGCTTAATATTCTCTCAATCCTATGAAATATATGAAAGATCTTTATCATAGGGTTTAGCAACCTTGACAATAGCATTGACTAAATCTGTTTTAGGATCAATGACATTAGTTGTGATTTTGTGTCCTATATAGTCAGCTTAATTCTCAAGAAGTTTGCATTTTGTCAATGCTTACAGCCATACATTTGTCTTACAACATCTGTAACACCTTAACTAACAACTTATTACGTTCTTTTAGATTCCTTGCAAGATTAAAATATCAACTTGGAATGTTTGCACTCCATTCAGACCTTGGATAAGTGCGTCCATTAACTTTTGAAAGGCATTAGCTGCAGAAGCAAGTTCAAATGGTAAGACAAACACACCAAGATCACATGACACCTAGGCTAAAGCAATTTGGTAATATGCAGATTTTTCATCAATTATAGAAAAATATTTACAACCACTGAGAGCTAGTAACAAATCCTGTATCCTTGGTAGGAGGTGACAGTCTACCACAATATTTTTGTTTCATGATCTCAAGTCAGCACAAAGAAATCTATCACCATTTTGTAAAGCAATTAATTACAACTGCAAAAATCAATTCAGAGCTATCGGTCAATCAACTTATCAAGATGTTCCTTACGTTTTGATGAACACTGAATGGTACCATTCAAAATGTATGTTGAATTGGAATAGCTCCTTTCTTAAGCTTCACTTTATGCACAAATTCTTTCACCTGACTAATTTTTGAAATAAAAAACACTTTGTATTTGTCATTGACATCTTGAACAGTATAATATTGCATATTAATATGGTTTACAGATATATCTCTTAAAGAAATTAGACAGTCAGTATCTGGATCATTATAATACCAAGCTACCTATATCATAGCTCCCCCACAATATCTCTGCTATTAATGACCACATATATATTAGTTTGTATAATACTACGTATTATATAAATAGTAAGGATAATATACGTTTATCATCATGTTTTCATCAGAACATAATTACATTTTTCAGAGCGAATTCATTCACATCCTAAAGCAGCGAAAAAAACGATTATAGATAAACATTGCATCATATTATTCCATCAACATATAGAAAAACCAACAAATGGTTCCACATTAAGAACAATTCACAGGTACAAATAACCAAACTGTTACAATCAACCAGTTTGTTAGCAGTTCCATTAAAAATTAGAAAAATTGCATCAATATATTTTCCAATTAGACAATTTTATTATTTGTGCAGTACCAGTCATCGTTCCAAGCATACTTTTTTGTTTTTTAAAGAAACCCATGAAGGAATTACGATGAACGATGGGGCATAAGGTAACCCAGCACACCGGCAAACCCGAATATCTGCCTGCCAAACTCCAAAAAGCGGGTCAGAGCAGGAACCTCAGAAGCTCTAACACCCTACTACTCATCCCGCTGAAATCACGAAAACAAAAAACCGTGGCATGGTCCTTTACCGGAAACGCACCCAAAACCTGGAACTCTATTCCCCCTCACATCAGAACTATTCCCTCTTTTGCTAAATTCAAAAGTCAGCTCAAAATCCTGTTCCTTGACCGATCCCTAGTGAACCGATAGGAGCAGTCGGAGCACTGAAGTAGGCACCTCACTCCTCTTCGTCGTTGCGTCAGCAAGGCTCAGAACTTGAACTCTCCTTCATTGTCATTTATTATTATTTTTATTACGGGATTTTCCGCATTACTGTATTATGTTATGTTCTGCTTTGTAACTGATGTAAAGCACTCCGATACCCTGGGTCAGGTCAGCGCTATATAAAACTTCTCAAATAAAAAATAAATAAAAAAAAAACATTGCCATACCACTCTTCAGGTGAGACAGTCCTGAAAACATTGTTCAGCACAAACTGTCTGCATTTGAGTATCTTTCCAAAAACTCGCCGATCTAGTGAGTAAACAGCCCATCAAAGAGTCATACTGCACGAGAATGGGGCACTGATTCGGGTGCAATAAAACAGCCCAACTATCCAAAAATTAATATTTTGTAGTTCCGCAAATCGTGTCGCAACACTACCTCAAATTCAACTAAAATTGTTAATTTCTCCAGTGTTGAATTGTCTTCAGCTTACTATAAAGTTGTGTCTGCTGAAGGCTTGATTCTACTTTGTGGGCCTATGAAAATTAAACAATTGTAGAAACTAGTTGCCAAATTTAGAAACACAGGCACTACATAAAAATGAAACTCTGTAATGGAACAAGTGTATTTTCCTTTCTTTTTTTCACAAAGAATTAAGGCCCACAAGGAGCAACAGTAAAGACGAAAAGCTAAGTCTCATCAGCTGTCACCACCTCAAATAACTGTTCGATGACACAACATTAGGGGGTTGATTCCGATTCGGTAAAATCCCCTACGAATTGCCCTACGGAGCGTTTTTCCCGTATGAATCGTACACCTTCAACGGCCCCGTATGTACGACGAAGTACGATCTGAACCCAAAGCAGATCTCCGTATGAATTGTACTAAACACCGTACGACTTACATATACGTACAAATCGCCTTCGGAACACGAAGTACGCGATGTCCGTACGGATCGAAGCAGCTTTTTCCGACCCAGCGAGTACGATTCGTTACGACAGCACTCCGTACGACTCTTTTTCTATGGGAGTTTAAAACGTCCGTAAAAGCAGATTTCGACTCGAACCGCGTGCGAAATGGACCCCCCCTGGGTACGTGAGTACACCACATGCTTGCAGGGGTACGGTGTGTAGGGGTACGGTGCCATGGGGTACGGTGCGTAGGGGTACAGAGCATTGGGGTACGGTGCATAGTGGTATGGTGCCACGGGGCACGATGCATGGGGTACAGAGCATAGGGGTACGGTGCGTATCCCCCATGATTGCAGTGGTACGGCGGTATGTGAATGTGTGGCTCTCCGTACGAATTGCTCATATGGCGTTTCCCGTACGAATCGCGTTCTCGGTCCCCAATCCAGATCGTACTTGTTGGGTCATACGGCATGTTTACGATTTGTACGGTTCACTTTCAGGGTCTGTATCGTATGGATTTTCCCTTGCTTTTCGTACGGTTCGCTAGAATTCGGACGTATTATTTTACTACGGATCGTATTACGCGATTCGGACGGATTTGTACAATTCGGACGGAAACGACTACGAATCCGAATCGTCGTACAGATTAGTTTCCTGAATCGGAATCGACCCCTAGATGTGTAAAACATTACAATTCCATATAAGAATCCTAAGTATGCAACACCCTCAATTAAATGAAAGCAACGAAGATATTCACATGTCAATAATGTAATTAACAATCAGGTACTACACAATATCATGCTTCACTTGATGTTGCATGATTTACATGGCAAACATTTCCATGGCTTGGCTCGAGCCAGGGCTCTTAGAGCCAAGACAGACTTTGACTTGGCTTCCCATGTTTATTTATTCGCTCGCCCACCACCACAACTATATGACACAGAAGTCAAAGTTTGCCCACTGTGGTACGTACAGTGCGCATCAAGTTTCAAGAGTACCGTAAAGCAAAATGCTAGTGGCAACCAGCAGCACATCGCTCATTTTCACGCAGCCGTTAGAGATGCATGTTTGTAATTGTACATAACCGCATGGCAAGCAAAACAGAGCTTCCGTAATGTAACTGAACTGTTCTCAAGCAGGTACAGGCTCATTACATGTAGTGTTTAAGTCACGATTCCGGAGGTGCAAATTCAGTCTGTGAAGACTGTACAATAGTTAAATTCTGGGTTCAGTAAGTGGTATTGTAAAAAGTTCGGTCAGGAGAATCCTTATCCGAAGAATGTGCGCACTTTTCAGTTGGAACTAATCCTGTTCCTCGTTGATTTTGTAACACGTTATTCATTCAAAATAAATCCAGCATAAAAAAATTCAGAATGACGGAACATAAGAGCAACATTAGATTGAAAAATCGTCAGTAGCAATTCACTGGCAAGAAGCCGGACATAATGTTTCACAATTAAGATTCACCATATTGGAACCATTGAAATTCTGTTCTGGGACAGATCCACATAAACAGTTACTAAAATCTGATTTTTTTGGGGATAAAGAGATTGAATTCCCTAAAACCTGCAGGGTTAAATGACGGTATTAAATTAGCTTGTTTTCTATGACCTAAATTAATTACATAAGTGTAACACTGTTTTAATGCAACTAATGGTTAATCATGTTAATTAAGAACAATGTAAATTTTATCCATTACATGATTGCATATTACAGGTGCATGTAGAACTTCTTAATCCAGATACATTAATGTGTGAAACTCGTAATCTTGTTAAATATATAGTGACTCATATCACCAATGTACACCATCGCGTCGATGGCTACTACCCCTTTAAAAAACTAGATAACCTTGAACATGTGACTCGCGCACGCGTCTCGTAACACGTAAAACGTAGCTTTTTTTCTCTCGCATTACGGCGTCTGAATGCAGACTCGCGGTTAAACATTTCACCTGATCAGAGGAACACGGAAACTGCTTAATAACCCATCAAAGGCTCAATGCGGTAAGCATTTAAAAAACCAAGGGTATTTTTAATTTCTAGACCACTAATATCTAACAGTTGAGCACAATAATTGAAATGATGAACCAAATTTGATCGTACTAACTTCGGGCATTAACGCCATTCTCTACGACCATGCCAGCATGTTTTAATCTTTTTTTTCTTTTATTCAAAAGCGAGTTTGATGCCGCTTACACAATTTCATTAAAACCATCAATGCTACAGAGATTCCTCCTCCATGCTGATGATCTATGAATCCCATTGTTCAGGACGAGCTCAGCTCGTCATGAGCACACAAGCAGTGTACTGCATGATGAGCTGAGCTCGTCATGAGCATGGAAGGGGTTAAAGACCGCTTTTTGGTCACCTTCCGTACCTACGAGTACAAGATAATCTTGATTATGTACTAAACTCACAGATTAAAACAGTTTACGCATTCTAATAGAACTTTCACAATTACGGTGAATTCTGATTTTTTTCTTTAGTTGTAGATGCTACCAGTAAATATGATGAGCGTTCTATTTTCCCGACACACATTTTTGTCCTTCAATGAATAGCGCCAAATAATAATGACAACCACTCGACTTGCTGGATTTGAACATGCAAACACTAAGTAAGCTATCGGAGGGTTCATTACGCATATAAATGCCACGTAACAAATAGAGTAGTCTCGCTAGACCTGTACTCTTTTAACGAGATTTATATTATCACACATTATGTAACCATGGTATTATAGCAATAATCTAACGTTTTTGCAACATATATGTCACATGAAACCGTGTATTATGTACTAGAACTTTATAATGCCACGCTTTGAACCAACTTTATTGAAAATGTTTTCTGAACAGTGTATATATATTCTTTATATATTGCAGGACTGATTAGATTTTGTTTATTTCTTTAGACCCCTGAAGAAGGGTCCATTTGAGTGACCCGATATGCATTGGGTTTTGGCATTGATGGAATGATTATTGATAACCCATAAATTTGAACAGCTTCTAAAAATTGAAGAAACATAAGAAGTTTATGAACCTTGGAATAAAGACTCAAAAAACCAGACTTTTTTTAAGCTGGATTTATTTTGAATGAATAACGTGTTGCAAAATCAACAAGGAACAGTATTATTCCAACTAAAAAGTGCGCACATTCTTCGGATAAGGACTCTCCTGACCGAACCTTTTACAATTCATATTTTAGGCACTGCGACTAAGTGCAACGAATGTAGCAGCACACAGCGAAACTTGATTAAACTACCAATAAAAATGTGTGCACAAAGAATCAAAACAATTATTCAGTAAGTGGTACTCAGGGCTTCTTGAACTTGTGTCTCCTAGTTGATACACACGTATAAGGTAAGTACTTCTGAAATAATTTACTACAGGCCTGGTCCACACCTCCTTGCAATCCAGCTGCTACAAGGAAAATGCATTGTACTACAATAGCATTCTATTCCGAACACAGGTATTGAATACTTACATAATACGGTTCTAAAATGCCCCCACACAACAGTAAGTAGTGCCCTGCTCCTAATGCTTTAAGTTTAAGGTATTAGGGGGTGGGATCTTTGAGAGCGGTGTGGCCAAATAAGCTTCACTAGGAACCCTATACTAAAGGTGTGGCCTATGTAAGTAAAACACATAAAATAAAATGTTGTGCATCACACAGCGTTCTACCTCACCTGTGATTTGGTGCCTCCCACTGAGTTTTCGCTTACTATATCCAGACATATAACAAAATACACTTAAAACATGCTAGACCTGATGGCTTTTCCAGTACTTGTTAGCAGTATTAAATAAATGAGTAAGAATAATGTTGTTTTGACTAATTAGAATTGAAAAAGTTTACATTTTGAAACTATGAAGCTGTGAATTTTTTATTTTTTTATTTTGTTTATTGAAATTTTGATAGACAGAAAAAACATAGGATACATCGTCTGGCCTACATGTTAAGAACCATTGTTCTATCCCATGTTATTCCTTGGTCCTCTACTGGTAAACTTATACATAGAACATGAGTGGTCATGTAAAGATCGAGGTTTGCATGTTTATGAGGTTGTGAATTGAATATTAATAAGGTCTGTGGAAGTGGTAGTGGTCTTTGGAGTACCTCAGTCACCCCCCGTTCTCCCTTTCACACCCCTTTCTTTGCAATCTCACTCTGTTATAGCCGTCTGTCCTTTTCCTCACATCTTCATGAAATACCTTATACGCATATCTTGTGTGTCATCTTTTCCTCCTCAGCACCATCTTTTTAACTCTTGTCTTGCTGTACTTCCTTTCATCTCCTCTACTTCACCACTCACCTGTGCATTGAATGGTAAAAAATAAGTGCAGGTACTCATTAAAAGGAGCTATAGAGGTATGGCAAATGGGTGGGGCTAAGGGCAAGACATGATGATACTTAATGACTTCTATACCCTTAGCATCACGTACCAAAACACATGAGAAATGTGTTTAAGTAAACAAAACTGGTTAGTTCACTACATAAAATGAAAGCCAAACACAATATGTTAACATTTCCTTATTTTATAATATTTGCAGCTTCTTAATGCCATACTGTAATTTGTTGTTGTTTGGCACAATATTATATATTTTCAAGCATGCAGACACTCAGAAAAAAATAAGCAGACCTGGCACACAGCATTCCACACACTTCTTTTAAAATACCTCCTGAGAGTGTCCTGACTCTCTCCCTCTTTCTCTTACACAAAAATAGGCACACACTGTAGTGTAGTTCCTATATTCCCAATAGGTTCTGCGCATTGGAATAACATATCCTATAGATTTGACTTAAGACTTATGTCAACTAGGTCTCTATCGAATATATTAGACTTAATTGTGAGTGCCAGCTAGCTCAGAGGTCACTAGAAACTTTCTCGAATAAACAAGAAGGGATTAGTTTCTGACAACCGCATAAACATGACAACTTTGTTTCCCAAGAATAAGAAGTATCTCTAGAGTCACGGAAACAATAGATAGATATTTCACTCAGTCAATCGTGCATGCTTCGTTTCACCAGAGGTGCAGAGAAATAGAGAGACTGGCATTTTCAATAAAAGGATTTATTGAACAGTCTTCTTTCTCATGCAAAAGAAATTAACTACTACAATCGTAATACTGGTTGCAAAGTATAATGCGTACAGTAAGAAGAGTATTATAAAATAATACTGTAAAAGCATAGTATGGTTTCTAAGCCATAAAATACATACATAAATAACAAAGACTAAAAGTACTCAACTGGTGCTTCTAAAGTACGCCTACCCCAATGTACCTAACCTAAGTCTAGTACGAGGGAAGAAGTAAGTGTGGTGTAGCATAGGTTTAGTTTCTTTGCCAAGAATCTATCCAAGATTTCTCTTAGGGTCTAATCAGCTCCGTACCTTGGTTTTAGAATGAAGGAGGTCTGGTATCTCTGCCTCGGACTTGATTTCCCAACACCATGCAAGGGGAGCTTGGAAACACTGGAGCTGGATTCTCAGCGAGAGAAAGGCAGCCTCTCTGTCAGTGCGACAGCTGAAGGGTCGGCTTCCTTCGGCACTTGCTGTAGCAAAATGTGTCGGGCAAGTAGATAGTCGAACTGCTCCAAACCACCGTGTGTTTGCTAGGGCAAGTGAAGGCATATGTATACCTTGAAGGTGCCTAGTTTGACGTAAAGTCGGACATAATAACGTCACCAAAGAACCCCAAGGGAATGGTAGTTCTTTGAAAACACCATGATTTCTAGGACAAATCAATATTCAAGAAAGGGGATGTCCCTGACTGCTGAAGCCGAGTTTTCCAAGAAATCGTTGTGGCTTTTTGGAACTAGTGGAAGTAGCCATGCCTGTATTTGGACTGGATGGGCTATGTCTAAATATGGTTATGATTTCTATGCCTATATAAGGGCAATGTGAATTTTACCTATATAAGGGCATGAATCAGTACATTTTCACTTGGGTCCTAAAAAGCTATACAACAACACAAGACACGAACATAAGCATTCACTCACACAAAAGTCTCAGGTGGGATTAAAGCAATTTAAAACTCCTTTCCTCCAACAGCTTTCTTAAATGCTTCTGTCAGCCGGCGGCCTCGATTTGTGTGTTTGCACAAATGCACACAATAGTGTGAATTTAATCGACAGCATAGGGCCTAAATGGACTCTCCACTGCCAAATACAGTGTGATGGTGAACACCTGGACATTATGCAAATGAGTCCACGCTGAATAGTGGAGCTGGGGCTTAGCTCAGAGCTACAGACTAAACTGTCAGAGACTAGTTCCAACCCTATCAGTCTAGTGCTCACCAGCGCTAGCAAACAATAAGCCTACTGTTCATGAGTACCAGTGCTCTCCTTGGCAGTAGAGAAGTGCTGGTAACCGGATAGATAAAAAATACAAAGTGCCTGTACTCAATACCTGTGACTACTGGCCCATTTAAAGCACTGGCATTCACCTAAACGCTGCATTTTTTCCTTTAGTGAGCATCATGTTTCAGCAGCTGTGCATCTCCTCCACACTGTTGCTCACAGAATCTCAGATAAATTGGCATATCTGAAAGAAACAGGTTAGTATTAGATTCCTTACCTTAGAATATCCCCAGGCGTCAGTCTGGATCCGGAAACTTTTGCGTAGCAGTACCCCTGCGCGTCGGTAGGCGTCGTCTGCAGGCGTCCCCTGCGGCTCCGCGTCGTCGGCGTCGTGTGCCGTGATGACGTCGCTGGAGTATATAGACGCCGCCTCCGCGCGCTGACGTCAGTTCTTCTTTTTTCCGCGCCAGTTAGCGCAGATCCGAAGAGCAGTACTCCGGTCTTTTGACCAAGTTTTTTGTTGAATAAATCTTCTACGGTGCCGGTAGGATGCCCGGTTTCAAGAGTTGCGACAATTGCGACCGCATGATGTCGGTCACCGACCACCATCGACTCTGCCTCCGGTGTCTGGGCGCGGACCACGTCGTGGAGTCCTGCGTCGACTGTCGGGCCTTGACTGGTAAAGCTAGGCGGGAGCGGTCCCGCAAGCTTCTCGAGCTCCGAGTGTCGGCCCCGCGTCGAGAGCGGTCCCGGTCCGGTCGGAGGTCGAGGGAGCGGTCGAGGGAACGATCGCGGAGCCGCCATGAGCGCTCCGGGAGTCGCCACCATTCCTCCGGTTCGTCAGGTAAGCGTAAGAAGTCGGGGCGTCGTCATCGCACCCCCGACTCCCCCCGACGCCCGCGTGATGCGGCCGGGGGTTCGGGTGGCCCCACCCCCGCGTGGGTCGCCGACGCCGTCTGCCCCATACCCGTCGGTCCCTGGGGAAGGCGCGTCGTGCGAGGAGATTGAGGCATTCCTCATGGCTATGAGGGCGAGGTCTCCTCCGGCGGGGCCTACGGCGCCTGCGGGGCCGTCGGTCCCGTCTGGGGGCCCGAGCGGTTCGGGTGCTCCTGCCTCGACGCCGCCGGTGGCTCCGGCCCCGGCGCCGCTGGGCCCCTCAGGTTCGTCGCCGGCTGGTCTACCGGCCTCTCCGGCGTCGGTTCCTTTGGGCCAACCCGTGGTGCCGCCTCCGCGCGGCGCAGTGACTCCGCCGTCGGTTCCGGCCGGCGTCGGGGCGCCGGCGCCGCACGGCGCCACCCCCATTCCCCCTCTGACTCCTGACGCGGAGTCGGACCGGCGTCGTCCGACGCCGGATCCGGCGCCGATGGGGCCCATTGACCCCGAAGTCTATATCGTCGACCCAGACTACGGCGATGAGGACGAGTATGGAGAGGGTTGGGAGGGGTCTGAGGACCCTTTATCCCGTGCCTGCCAGTATGATGTGGACTGGGTAGGTGACTTGGGTGATGCCAGTGGTCTGGACGAGTCACCCAACACTGGGTTTGTCTCGCCGACCCCTGTGGCGTCTGAGGCGGGGGCTGCCTATTCGGTGGTCCTGCTGAGGGCTGCCAAGACCTTGGGCCTGGAGCTCCCCGTCGCTAAGGTCAAACCAAACATTCTGACCGAAGTGTTTAAACCGCAGTCATGCCCTCAGGAGCCTCTGCTGCCGTTTAATGAGGCTCTGACGGATGTCCTTTTGGGCACCTGGTCTAGGCCCGCTTCCGGTGCACCGGTTGACCGGAACGTTGCCAGGCGTCACCGTCCGTGTTCGGACGACCCTGCCTTCCTCTCCACCCATCCCTCCCCGGAGAGTCTGGTGATCCAGGCCTCCACTTCGCAGTCCGCATTTCCATCGGCCCCGCCCGATCGGGAATCAAAGCGGTATGACCAATTTGGGAAAAAGGTCTTTTCCTCTTTGAGCGCTGGACTGCGGTCTTGTAATACCGCATGCCTCTTGGGCCGCTACACCCACTCCCTGTGGGATACGGTCGCGGAGTGTTTGCCGCAATGCCCGCAGGAAGTGCGGGACAAGCTCAACCAGGCCTTGGTTGAGGGCCGGGATGCGGCGAGGTACTCGATCCGGTGTGGTCTTGACACGACCGACTCGCTGGGACGGGCTATGTCCACGACTGTGGCGATTCGGCGCCATGCTTGGCTGAGATCTGCCAACTTCTCACCGGACGTCCAGAATGCCCTCATGGACATGCCATTTGATGGCAGTCGCCTGTTTGGTGACAAGGCGGACCACGCGCTGGAGCGCTTCAAGGACTCCAGGGTCACGGCCAAGTCCTTGGGTCTTTCGACCCAGCGCCAGCAGACGGGTTTGTTTCGCCCCTTTCGTGGCCAAGGAAGGGGCGGTCCCACACGTGCTGCCAGCCACGCGCCGCAGAACGCTCCCCAGCGCGGTGGCGGCCGTGGATTCCGCCGTGGTGGCGGTAGAGGGCAGCGGCGAGGTCAGTCCACGCCTCCCCCCGCTGCAGCCTCCAAGTCTTCCTAGTCCGAGCTTTCGGGCTCACGTGACGCCAGTGGGTGGCAGGGTTCGCCATCACCACTCCCGCTGGCGCGCGATTACATCGGACAGGTGGGTGCTGCAGCTCGTCCGAAGGGGCTACTCCCTCCCCTTCGAGTCCACTCCTCCAGCCATGCCACCGCAGAACCACCGTGTGTCGGGGGACCACTTGACACTTCTGCAGGAGGAAGTTACGGCCCTCTTGGCCAAGGGGGCCATCGAGCGCGTTCCTGGGCCAGAAGTAGGGTGTGGTTGCTACTCCCACTACTTTCTGGTGCCCAAGAAGGACAAAGGAGGCCTGCGTCCTATCTTGGACCTACGGAACGTCAACGGCTTCCTCCGGAAGGAGAAGTTCAAGATGTTGACTTTGGCTCAGGTCTTGGCTGCTCTAGACCCACAAGACTGGATGGTAGCGTTGGACTTGCAGGATGCGTATTTTCACATCCCCGTCCTGCCGGCCCACCGGCGTTACCTGCGGTTCACGGTAGGCCACGAGCACTTTCAGTTTATCGTGCTCCCATTCGGCCTTACAAGCGCCCCACGGGTGTTCACGAAAGTGATGGCGGTGGTCGCAGCTCATCTGCGCCGGTTAGGGGTTTCAGTCTTCCCCTACCTCGACGACTGGTTGTTGAAGGCGGGCTCGCCCCAGACAGTCGTCCACCACCTCCAGATGACGGCAGACCTCCTGCACGAGCTGGGGTTTTCCATCAACGTGCCGAAATCACACCTGTGTCCCTCTCAAAAGCTCCTTTTCATCGGAGCGGTTCTCGACTCGGCGCAGTTTCGGGTTTATCCTCCGGAACGGCGGGTCCGGGATATTCAGGCTCTGATTCCCATCTTTCAGCCGTTATCCCGGGTTTCGGTCAGGTTGACGCTGCGGCTTCTGGGGCTGATGGCCTCCTGCATCCTTCTGGTGCATCACGCCAGATGGCGGATGCGGGCTCTGCAGTGGGACCTGAAGTTTCAGTGGGCCCAGCATCAGGGCAACCTGTCCGACCATGTCCTGATCTCGGAGGGCACTGCGAGACAGTTGCAGTGGTGGCTTACGGACCGCGATTGGGTCAGAGGCAGATCCCTCTCCCTTCCCCAACCGGAGCACGTAGTTGTGACGGACGCGTCCCTCCAGGGCTGGGGAGGCCACTTGGGAGAGGCAGAGATCAGAGGCATCTGGTCTCCGGCGGAGTCCCGGCTCCATATCAACATGTTGGAGCTGCGGGCGATTCGCCTAGCACTGAAGGCATTCCTCCCCTTTGTCAACGGGAGTGTAGTGCAGGTGTTCACGGACAACACCACCGCCATGTGGTACTGCAACAAACAGGGCGGTGTGGGGTCGTGGACCCTTTGCCAAGAGGCTCTGCGTCTCTGGCAATGGCTGGAACGTCAGGGCGTGACTCTGACGGTTCAACACCTGGCAGGTTCTCTGAACGCCAGGGCGGACGAACTCAGCCGTCGGTGCTCGGTGGATCACGAATGGCGTCTGAACTCGGACGTGGCGAGAGGCCTCTTTCAGCAATGGGGAGAGCCTTGGTTAGATCTATTCGCCACAGAAGAGAACGCGCAATGTCATCAGTTCTGCGCGTTGGAGTTTCCAAGACGGCACTCGCTCGGCGACGCCTTTCGGCGCGAGTGGAGTTGCGGTCTGTTGTACGCCTTTCCGCCTATACCACTTCTGCCCAGAGTGCTGAAGATCAGGCGCGACCGGGCCCAAGTTATCCTTGTGGCTCCGGACTGGGCTCGAAGATACTGGTATCCCGAGCTACTCAGCATGACAGTCGGTCCCTCGATCCGCCTGCCCCTTCAGGAGGACCTTCTGTCGCAGCAGCAGGGGACGGTCCTCCACCCGAACCTGTCCAGTCTCCACCTCCATGCTTGGAGATTGAGCAGCGACAGTTGAGGCCATTTGACTTGCCTCCTGAAGTCTGTGACGTAATTCTGGCAGCCAGGCGTCCCTCCACAAAGTCGGTATACGCCTGCCGGTGGAACAGATTTGTGGCATGGTGCACAGCGAAGGCTGTGGATCCCCTTTCTGCCCCTCTGTCTGAGGTTCTCCTCTTCCTTCTTTCCCTTGCCCAGCAGGGCTCTGCTCTGGGCACTATCAAGGGCTATCTTTCTGCCCTTTCCGCCTTCTTGAGGCTACCTGATCAGCCATCTTTATTCAAGTCCCCTATTGTGTTAAGATTCTTAAAGGGCATCACGCACATGTATCCACCTGCTCCGTTCGTGATGCCTCAGTGGGACTTGAACCTGGTTCTGACATTCCTGATGTGTGCTCCCTTTGAGCCCCTTCATTCCTGTCCTCTCCGTCTTCTCACTTTAAAGACGGCCTTCCTGGTTGCCATCACCTCTGCCAGGAGAGTGAGTGAGCTCCAGGCTCTTTCTGTAAAACCTCCTTTCCTGTCTGTTCATCCTGACAAGGTGGTTCTTCGGACTAGACCTTCTTTCCTGCCCAAGGTAGTCTCTGCTTTTCACATTGGGCAGTCCATCACCTTGCCCTCCTTCTTCCCGCCTCCGCATCCTTCAAAGGATGAAGAGCGGCTCCATCGTCTGGACCCAAAACGTGCGCTTTCATTTTACATGGATCGCACACGCCAGTTCCGGGTGGATGACCAACTGTTTGTTGGCTACGTGGGTGAGAAGAAGGGAAGGGCGGTACAGAAACGAACCATCTCTCGGTGGGTCGTCCTGTGCATCAAAGCATGCTACTCTTTGGCTCGGAAGGAGCCTCCTGTTGGGCTGAGGGCCCATTCCACTCGGGCTACGGCGGCTTCTACTGCCCTGGGCCGGGGAGTCCCCTTGCAGGACATTTGCCAGGCGGCTACGTGGGCCTCGCTGCACACCTTTGCGAGGCACTACTGCCTGGACAGTCAAGTCCGGAGGGACGGCTTTTTTGGCCGTTCGGTCCTCCAGGACTTTCTGATGTAGGTTGTATTGGTTCGCAGACCCACCTCCGGGGTTGGTATTGCTGGGGTATCTATTCTAAGGTAAGGAATCTAATACTAACCTGTTTCTTTCAGATGAACAAGTTACTTACCTTCGGTAACGATATATCTGTAAGAAACAGTAGTTAGTATTAGATTCCTTACCGCCCCGCCCATCCTCCCCGTTCTGCGAACTGATACCTAGGGTTAAGGACATCCCTTTCAGGGCCCTAGTTTCAAATGGCACCAGTGTTAGTTCTCACATGGCTCTGCGTGTTCTGGCGCGGAAAAGCTGTGTGCAAAGAACTGACGTCAGCGCGCGGAGGCGGCGTCTATATACTCCAGCGACGTCATCACGGCGCACGACGCTGACGACGCGGAGCCGCAGGGGACGCCTGCAGACGACGCCTACCGACGCGCAGGGGTACTGCTACGCAAAAGTTTCCGGATCCAGACTGACGCCTGGGGATATTCTAAGGTAAGGAATCTAATACTAACTACTGTTTCTTACAGATATATCGTTACCGAAGGTAAGTAACTTGTTCATATATGCCCAGTGTGCTATGCACTCTGCAGAGAGGCCAAAGATTGGATGTGCAGTAGTCTGAACACCTTCATAACACACAAACGGCACTGTGCGAAAAAAGCACTGACTTCATCCTCCACTCCGGGCTTGTCAGCGTTGCACCATTGTAAACATAACTCACAACCTGAACTGTACAAGCGATATATGTTGCTTAAAAAAGTTACAGAAACACAACATCTGGAAAAATCAAATACTCTCATTGCAACCAAGATGAAGTAAAACACGTGAAATGGAAACTGCATTGCTTACACGGATTACCTTAAGAGATTTGATAGTCATTGAGCAGTGTTTTGCCGATAAAGTTAAGGACGTGAACATGGGGCCTATAGTTCAAAGCTAGTTAGGTCGAGCAGACCTGCATTCAATGCGAAGCATTGATTGCTGTCTGCTTCTAGACCTATTGTCAGCCGTATTTGGGAATGTGGACACGAGAGGGGCACAAGCGCAGATTTCACCTCGTGGGCGCGCACGGCGCCGTGCCCCTCTCGTGCCTCATATTCCCATGCGCAAACACACTCACACAGCCACACTCACGCATGCGCACACACACCCACGCAGGCACAATGCATCAGGACACATATACACACGCACAGCTAACAGACACACAGCCACACTTATACATACACACACGCCCCCCCAACCCCACTTACAGCATCGGCGCAACTCCGTAGTTCAGCTGCCACCGCGGGGCTCTCCCTCGGGCATGGGAGCCCCGCGTCACCACTGCTCCTCTCCTAGCCAGCCAATCCGTGGGCTTCCAGCAGGAAACAGAAGTCCCGCCCCATGGCAGTTTTCCTCACGCACACGTTTTGTTTCTTTTTTTTTTTTTTTGCCGTTCCCCCTAGGCGAGCGCGCGCCCTCCTGTCTCTGCTGCCAGTGGTCTCGGCTCGCGCAGGACTGCTCCACTTCTGTCTATCGTCTGTCGCTTGGACGCCTTCAGATCCCGGCGCAGATTAGAAGAGGAATGCGAACCTCCGGCTTCAGCCGATCTGCTCCAGCCCTGCTTGGTTCTGACTCAAATTATATTTTATTTTCAGATGTCACGTTAAATAGAAATTCGTTACACCGGACAGACAAGCGAGACAGCCGCATGTCATGTGTAATGCATTGAGACAGCCAGTTTCAATCCGATAGGCGCAAAGCGATTTTATTTGGGAAACTGTTGAAAGCCCACACGCATTAAGTCTAAACACAAGCCCTGTCCAAAAATAGTAAACGGTGTTGGCTAAAAGCCCCAAACTGGCTACAGGCGTGGCACGTGACACTGCGCCCTTTGGCATCTCAGTGCTGCTAGGTTCAACTTTTAATATCAGCTACAGCTTTCTACCAATTTTCTTAGTCCGATTATAGAAACAATACTGCTAAGTGACGGGAAACACCCATTACAACGACTGTGTTTTCACGCACTGCCATCGCAACGCAACTTTCACATCACAGGAACCATTACAGTGCATGGTTTTAGAAAGCATGCTACTAATGCGCATTCACATTAACATCGCTAGCCATGACAATGCGCGAGTGCCGAGATCGCTTGTATCAGACGCGGAGTGCCAACATGTATAAAACGCTGAGTGCCGAAATAAAAATTATTGATGCGCGTGCCGACATGTACAAAACACAGAATGCCGAAATAAAAATTATTGATGCGCGTGCCGACATGTACAAAACACAGAGTGCCGAAATAAAAATTGATGACTGTGCCGGTGACGTCATAGCAATAGTCACGGGGGTGCTGCCATGACATGGGAGATGGTACACGAGAGGTGACTGATGCGGAGGGGAGGTGACTAATGCGTGCAATTATCAATTAGTTGTATGCCGACATGTATAAAACGCAGAGTGCGGAAATAAAAATTATTGATGCGGGCCACTGATGCATGGGGGTGCTGCCATGACATTGAAGATGGTACACAGGAGGTGACTGCTGTGCCGGTGACGTCATAGCAATAGCCACAGCGGAGGGGAGGTGACTGATTATCAATTAGTTGCATGCACCGATCACTTGTATGTAATACTACAAATTATTATGGAATTAGCAATTCGTTGTATGACTGATGTATAAAACGCAGAGTGCCGAGATTTGAGATGTATGGAGATCACGTGTATCAGACTCAGAGTGCCGACATGTATAAAACGCAGAGTGCCGAGATTTGTATCAGACGAGATGTAGATCTCAATAACAGTTATTGATGCGTCCCACTTAGATGACTGTGCCGAGGTGACAGATAACATGGGAGATCACTTGTACGCAGACTAAGATGATATGGGAGATTTCAACGGCATGCAGTGACGTCATACCAATAGCCACGTGGTTGCTGCCATGACATGGGAGATGGTACACGGGAGGCCACTGATGCGTGCACCGATCACTTGTATTTCATAAAAAATATTATGCAGTTAGCAATTAGTTCTATTTCATATGCAAAAAAAATAGTATTGTGCAATTAGCATTTACTTGTATGCACCGATCACTTGTATTTAATACAAAATATTATGCAATTAGCAATTAGTTGTAGGACTGATGCGTGCACCGATCACTTGTGTTTTATAAAAAATAATATGCAATTAGTTGTATTTAATAAGAAAAAACCGTTAGTATTGTGCAATTTGCAATATGCAATTAGCAATTACTTGTATTGAACTCGGAGTGCGAAGATAGACATTATGCGTGACATTAGAAAAGACAGATGAGATGTAAGATGCGAGTGATACAGATGGTGAAGATGACCGATGCTGATACAGATGCCAATCACTTGTATTCATTACAAATTATTGATACGTGCAGTTGTATGGAATATGAAAAAACATTATTATTATGCAATTAGCAATTAGTTGTATTGAACATGGAAAAACATTACTTTTAAACTATACAAAAATATCACTTTAGACCCACTGATGCAAGATGACATGGGGGGTCACGAACACGGCAGATGGCAGATGCGTGCAAGATGACAGATGCCGATCCACATGCCGACCACTTCTATCAATACAAATTATTATGCAATTAGCAGGGGCACATGGATGACATAGTATCAAAGGATGCATGATGCGTGCAGATGACAGCTGCGCATTATGACTGATGCAAGATGCGTGTGCTGCAGTGGCGTCATACCAATAGACACGGGGGTGGCAGATGGGAGATAGTATGCACTAACACGGAAGATGACAGATAAGATGGGAGATTGTATGCACGAACACGGAAGATGACAGATGCGTGCAGATTTATGACATTTTGCGTGACGTTATACCAATAGCCACGGGGCTGACATTAGATGACATATGGTTACACTATGAAAAAAACGTTACTTTTAAACTATAGAAAATGATAACTTTAGACCCACTGATGCAAGATGACATGAGTTGTCACGAACACGGAAGATGGCAGATGCGTGCAATCCATATTAACAAAGTCTGGACTATAATAAACACTTTCGGGAAAACAAATGCGATGTGATGACCGGCGATGTATTTGCCTAAAGCGGAAGATACACTACAATAGCGTGGGGACAGCATGCGCACTGAATGCGTGCGATGTGATGCCTTTTGCGATGTAAAAACGGCGTGGTCATTGCTGGCGTTGTGGCGGTTAGCGATGTATCATCATACATCCCTAAGTGACACCTTCAGGCAGTCCTTACTTTTTAACCAAAAGCTATTTGTATCGTTGGGGCAGGGACACAACCTCACAACACATCTTTGTGGCAGCATTTTCACCGTCCTGGACTTTTCATTTACAAATCATTGTTTTCAGGCGTGTTTGTTTAATTGGACCGAAACAAAGCTGACATCCCCATGGCTTCGCACCTGCCATGTTCACGTGCATGTAATGGAGGGAGTTGTAATATTGTTTTGCTGTTGTTTTTCTATTTAATTATTATTTTTTTTAATTTTTGACTTTTTTCACATTTATGAATGTATACCTGTTTTTTGTCTGTTTATATGAAAATGTTTGATTTTCGATCCCCTCACTCTACCACTCTACCGTCCTCACTCTACTGCCCTTGCTCTACCGCCCTCACTCTACCTCTCTACCACTCTACCGCCTTCACTCTACCGCCATCTCTACCACTCTACAGCCCTCACTCTACCACCCTCACTCTACCACCCTCACTCTACCGCCCTCACTCTACTGCTCTACCGCCCTCACCCTACCACTCTACCGCCCTCACTCTACCATCCTCACTCTACCGCTCTACCGCCCTCACCCTACCACTCTACCGCCCTCACTCTACCACTCTACCGCCCTCACTCTACTGCCCTAACTCTACCACTCTACCGCCCTCACTCTACCACTCTACCGCCCTCACTCTACCACTGTACCGCCCTCACTCTACCACTCTACCGCCCTCACACCCTCACTCTACCACCCTCAATATACCACTCTACTGCCCTCATGCCCTCACTCTACCACCCTCACACTACCACTCTACCACCCTCACTCTACCGCCCTCACTCTACCGCCCTCACTCTACCACTCTACTGCTCTCACTCCACTGCCCTCATGCCCTCACTCTACCACTCTACCACCCTCACTCTACCACTCTACCGCCCTCACTCTACCACCCTCACTCTACCACTCTACCGCCCTCACTCTACCGCCCTCACTCTACCACTCTACCGCCCTCATGCCCTCACTCTACCGTCCTCACTCTACCACTCTACCGCCCTCGCACCTACACTCTACCGCCCTCAATATACCACTCTACTGCCCTCAGGCCCTCACTCTACCGCACTCACACTACCACTCTACCACCCTCACTCTACCACCCTCACTCTACCACCCTCACTCTACCACTCTACTGCCCTCACTCTACCGCCCTCACACTACCACTCTACCGCCCTCACTCTACTGCCCTCATGCCCTCACTCTACCACCCTCACTCTACCACTCTACCGCCCTCACACTTTCACTCTACCGCCTTCACTATACCACTCTACCGCCCTCACTCTACCACTCTACCGCCCTCACGGCCTCACTCAACTGCACTCACTCTACCATTTTACCGCCCTCACTCTACTGCCCTCACTCTACCACTCTACCGCCTCTACTGCCCTCACTCTACCACCCACACGCCCTGACTCTACTGCCTTCACTCTACCGCCCTCACACACTCACTCTACCGCCCTCACTCTAAGCCCTCCTGCCCTCACTCTACCGCCCTCACTCACTCTACTGCCCTCACTCACTCTATCGCCCTCACTCACTCTATCGCCCTCCGTCTATCGACCCTCCATCTATCTATCTATCGCACTCCCTCTATCTATCGCCCTCCCGCTATCTATCTATTGCCCTCCTCTATCGCCCTCCCTCCATCGCCCTCCATCCCGCTATCAACCACACCCAACCACACACACATACAACTACACATACACACAACCACACACACACAACCACACACACACAACCACACACACAACCACACGCTCAACCACACGCTCAACCACACGCTCAATAACACACACAACAACCATACACACAACCACACCCAACCACACACCCAACCACACCCAACCACACACGCCACCACACACCCAACCACACACCCAACCACACACCCAACCACACACCCAACCACACACCCAACCACACACCCAACCACACCCAACAACACCCACAACCACACACACACAATCACACACATCTATCTATCGTCCTCACTCTATCTATCGCCCTCACTCTATCTATCTCCCTCACTCTATCTATCGCCCTCACTCTATCTATCTATAGCCCTCACTCTATCTATCTATCGCCCTCACTCTATCTATCTATCGCCCCCACTCTATCTATCTATCGCCCTCATTCTGTCCATCTATCGCCCTCACTCTATCTATCTATCGCCCTCACTCTATCTATCTATCTATCACGCTCACTCTAGCTATCTTTCGCCCTCCCTCTAGCTATCTTTCGCCCTCCCTCTAGCTATCTTTCGCCCTCCCTCTATCTATCTATCGCCCTTACTCTATCTATCTATCGCCCTCACTTTATCTATCTATCGCCCTCACTCTATCTATCGCCCTCACTCTATCTATCTATCGCCCTCACTCTATCTATCGCACCACCACAGCATCACTCAAGGGCACCACAACATCACTATGCGCTACCACAGCATCACTGAACGCCACAGCATCACTCGTCGCCACCACAACATCACTCAGCGCCACCACAGTATCAATCTGTGCAACCATTCAACAATAACTGGTTCAAATATTTTCTCTCAATGTTTCAAGCTTTATTACAAATGTCACAAAAAGATGTTAATATTTCACTTCTGTTCTTGGATTTTCGTCACAATAAAATACACTGAACATAATCTTCACAAAAGTTATTTACAAAAGTTTAAGCTATTGCCAGTATAAATTACAATAACTTTTCTTTAAGTATTAATTATTTAAAAAAATGATAAGCCATTGTTATTTGTAATATCAATACATCTAAGTCACGTAAAGACAAAACATGTTGCATTACAAATGCTATAGGTGTCACATTTGCAAAAGATAAAAGTATTGGCATTGTAAATGACAAAGCTATTAATTTCGCTATTCTCAAAACCAACACATAAATAAAAAATGTGTCATTTACAAAACCAATAACTCAAACTTTCCTAATGCGAGACCTATTGCATTGCAAATGCTTGTTTTTAATTATTGTCGGGTGATGTCTCGAATACACTTGTGGGGCTGTGGCAGTGATTCACGTGCATAGCATGGCTCTGAATGTCCACTGCAGAGTTAGCACGGAGGTTAGGTTAGTGCCCCCTTAACGCATAAGGACGAGCGACTCTGTGCCCCGAGGGACCCGAAAAGCTACCAAAGCAAAATCGAATTTCAGTTTCACATCTAGAAATTGTCTGTGGAGAATAGAGTGAGTTTGGAAACCTCATGCAAACTTTTTCTTAAACATGCAAAAACATAAATTATGTAAAAGCCGGAAATTGAATTACAGAATTTCAATTATGGGCAAGTGAAGTGTGCGCAGCCCTGGTGCGCATCGGCGCTTTGTGGACTGCGGTGTCGCCCGCCAGGCCTGCGTGGGAAGGATAATAGAATATTAATCGGCTGATTAGCTAGAGGGCACCTTCAGTTTCCTCTCCGGGACCTCTGTGCTACAGCCCTGTGGTATTTGCTCTTGGTGTCTTTTGAACCGAAGGGGATTTAATTTTTTTGTGGGGGGACGCTTTAAGACCATCATCTAAACTGTTCCCTCGGTGCCCCAAAGGTGTGTTTTGGGGGCATGTGTTGGATTTCTCAAAGGGAGCCCTTTAGGGTTTCATTCCTGGTTTCACCTCTGCCTCCCTGGCAGATGCTTGACTGTGCCTCTCCCTTGGCGGTGTTCATAGTCCCAAGCAGTGCTTCAGCTGAGGACCCCGGCTGGTCTTCCACCAAGCTTCATCTTGATCACCTCTTGAGGTTACCTGCAGGGCCCACTGTTAAGATAAAGCCATGTGCTGGCTTTGCACCAGATGCGCTGCCCATACCTCAGTACACATAGTGCCCAAGTCACCTTAACACTTGGCTTTGTGATTTAGGTAAAACACGGTATGGGCCATGGCCTGTGCACAGCTTGGGGTTTTAGGAGGGTCACAGAGGGTCCTGTCAAGACCTGCCTTTTATTTATTTAATTTGAAAGGTTTTATATAGCGCTGGCTAGACCCGGGGGTATCAGAGCGCTTTACATGTACACAGACAGGATTATAGGAGTTGTTCAAGGGCACAGTATAACAGTGGTAAAAAAACAACACTCCAATTAAATGTGCAAAGACAAGAATTACAGAAAAAGTTTTAGGGTACAATATAACGATAAGTAAATAAAAACACTCCATTGAAGACTAATACATGGATATACAGTTAAAGCAGATACATATATATATATATATATATATATATATATATATATATATAAACAGACCAGATTCCTAACAAAAGGATTTGATGCGCACTCAGATAGAGGGTAAAACTCGCCAAAGTTTTATTATTCAGAAGTCGCTACGCGTTTCGAGACCCACCGGTCTCTTGATCACACGATGATTGCTTTGTCTCCCAAACCGTGCATACATAAAGTTTCAAAGTGACTGCGTGAGTAAACACAAAGAAAAGACAATCATAACCACATGCTGTAAGCTTGTGAACATGGCGGCCATTTTGTAGTGGAGTATATAATGTATACTTCTCTAGTCATAGTGACTGGTACATACATAGAAAACAAAGACTGACATGCCTGAACTTAAAAAACGACCAGTGTCTGTATTGCATGCATACTGGCCCAGCCTTATAGATGCTGCTAAATAACATTAAACATTTAAATAACATAATTTTTTTCTGATTATTCTGTGCAGCAGACTACCATTGTTAAACAATGTGGTTCATTTTGGATCCATCATTTGCGCAACCAATGGCACTATGGAAAGCTCAGTCATGAGTGCTTTGTCTCTCTTTCACATTTGGAGAAAGGTGAACGAAACCATGTTTTGTATTCGGACTAGTGCCCCTAATACAGTTGTCAAATTAAATTCAAAATCAATTGCATCTCCCATGAACAGAAAAAGTACTGTCTATATTCGGACTAGTGCCTATGGGACATATGTAACAAATTATAATGCCGCTAGTTTGTACACTGCTATATATATCGGTCAGTGGTATCCAATGTCTTTTCTAAATTTCATATCCAGAATAGATATACACCCAATAAATTTACCTTAGTGCATATTATGTGATGATTTTAGTGATTTGTACCAAAATTGTGAGATAGATTCTCTCCAATAGACATTACTGTGTCATAAGGTCAGAGAATTATTGAAAAATTGAAACAGAATTCATCCCTTAACTACATGTCCTTCCTGTACCTTACAGCAGGTTTAGTCATGTGAAGAAAAAGGGTAGGAGGCCGTGCATCTTTATCAAAAGTGAGTTGTGAAAAGGCCCCTTCCTTTTCCTCCTGAAATTTAAACAGAATGAAAGGAAATAATTAAAATGCTGTTAAAACATATGTACATCTTAAATCATCAAATTTCTTGTAAAACAGACTTATTTACTTTTTCACAACATGGACTAGCAATTCATCAAGTATCGTATAAATGTGATGCTAGCTCCTCATCAAGGTTATGTCCCCCGGGATACCTCGTCTCGAGCTGCATTATCCAGCTTGATTCTCTTTTCCGCAAAGCCATGAGACGATTGCCCCCTCTACCATTTGTGTGTACTTGTTCCAGAGCAAAGTATTTCAATAAAGCATTGTTGACTGATGATGTGTCTGGAAATGGCGTGCAATGGGATAGTTCTTATCAATATTAGTGATTGCACGCAAATGTTCCTGCACCCGTTTCTTTGCCATACAGATGGTACTACCCACATACTTGAGTTTACAGGGGCACTCTAGGACATATACAACATAATTGCTGCTGCAGGTGAGGAACTGTCTTATACTATGTTTTTTGTTGAGAGCACCTGGTATCTCCACTTCTTTCACCATGGTACTGGTTGAGCATGCTCGACAGTGTCCACAAGGATAGAAGCCTTTGAGATTATGTGGGCTCGCACTGTTTCTGGGGCTAATGTCCCCTTTCACCAGGATGTCCCTCAAACTTTTACCTTTCCTGTAAGTGACTAATGGTCGATCACCAACTTTGGCACCAATGACATTATCACTTTTTAAGATATTCCAATTGGCCAACAGTACTTTATTTACATTCCTAGAATCTTCAGTGAAGGTTGTGATAAGCCTTGTGATAGGTTCTGTCTCTGTCTCTGGGATTTTGGGTTCTAAGGTACTCTCCCTAGTTCTTTGACTGACTTTAGTGACTGCCTTGTTGAGAACCCATTCTGGGTAGCCTCTCTCACGAAATCTCTTGAGCATCGTGTTTTTTTCCAGCTCATAGAGGTTTTCTTCGCTACAGTTGCGTTTGGCTCGTAGGAGTTCCCCGTAGGGGATACTCCATTTGAGACTCTCGGGGTGGGCGCTCTGGGCATGTAGTAGGCTATTGCCTGCTGTATCTTTTCTGTACAATTGGGTTACTAGACGTCCGTCTTGTACTGTGACCTTCGTGTCCAGAAACTCAATACTTTGGGTACTGGTATTCAGGGTAAGTTTAATGTTGTAAGGGTTACTGTTCAGTTTCATGACAAAATTCTGAGCCTCTTCTTCGGGTCCGTCCCACACAATGAAAAGATCATCTATGTACCTGACCCAGGTCCTGACTTTCCTGAATTCTTCTGTGAGTGATTGATCTTTGTGGAGCTCCTCCTCCCACTTGCCCAGAAAAAGGTTCGCCAGGCTCGGCGCAAAGCTCGAACCCATGGCGGTCCCACGTACCTGTCTAAAAAGGTCCCCATTGAACATAAAAATGTTGTTTTTTAGACATAATCTGAGCATCTCCATGATCATGTTGGTATGATCAAGGTACGCTAAATCTCTTGCTTGCATGAAATGTAGGCACGCTTTTATGCCTTGTTCATGATCAATTATAGTGTAGAGTGAGCTCACATCCATTGTCATGAGTGTGAGCCCTTCCTCCCACTCAATTGCAGAGATTTTGTTCAAAAAATCCTTAGTGTCCTCAATATGCGAAGGCAGAGCGTTGACATAACCACGTAAAAAATGATCAATGTATTTTGAGATATTTTCATTCACACTGCCTATTGAGGACACTATGGGTCTTCCTGGTGGTCTTCTGGGGTCTTTATGGACCTTTGGAAGAAGGTATAGGATAGGTAACTTTGGATAGTCTTTTTTCAAAAAGCAGTATTCATGCCATGTGATAAGTCCCTCATTCTGCCATTTCTCAAGATTTTCCCAAGTACTGGTGATACATTGGTTGTATTCAGCTGTGCTACTTTTGCAATAATAGTTGGCATCATTCAATTGTTTCTGAGCTTCAGCAATATACATTTCCCGCCCCCAGAGCACTATGTTGCCTCCCTTGTCCGAGGGCCTAATGACAATGGTATCATCTTTAGCTAGTGATAAGATGAAATCTCTTTGTGATTTGGTTAAGTTGAAATTATGTTTACTACTGTTTGCACTCTTATGTTTCTGTTTTATCAATTCTTTGGTCACAACCTCATGAAAAGTGTCTATACTGTCATGGGGCATGGTCGGATAAAACACAGATTTAGGTTTAAAGTTTGTGTGTGCTGCCATGTCAGTTCTAAGTGCATCTGGGGTGTGTAATTCTGGGGTATTGCCATCATCCTCAGGTATTCCTCCTAACTCAAAAACAGTGTGTAACATCTCATTATCCCCCACAGTGAGTTGTATTGATTCAGATTGGTCATATTCCATATATGGTGGCTTCCTGTTGAACATTGTATGCCACTTTTTAAGTTTCAATTTCCTTATGAATTTAAAAATGTCAACACGAGTGTTGGAATAGTTGAACAATTCTGTCGGACAGAATGTGAGGCCCAAGCATAACGTACTTTTCTCTGAGTCATTTAAATGTTTATCAGATAAATTGATAATTGTTCTATTTACCATATTGATGTCCATCATTGTTTTCCCTTTTTGGAGCCACCACGCACGTTTCCCACGGGCTTTTTGTTTGTTGTTTCTTTGCTTTGCTTTGAGGCGTCTCTTCTTGGAGCGCCCCTGCCTCTTGGTCTTCCCCTTGCTCGTCCTCGTTCTTGTGTTCTCTGTGGTGTGCTGTCTCTGCTTTGTATCTGTTCTTTTTTCCGCCGGGACCTGAGGACCCTGAACTCGTCTAAAAAAGTCGCCTGCTTTTTGGTGACCACTACATCCGACATTGTGCTTGTTGTTTGGATGGACCCCTCTGTATCCGAATCTGTGGCTGATGTGAGATCTGGGTGATCATCTCCACTTTCTACAGTTTTCACTTCATCACTTTTATCTTCTTGTTGTCTGTACAAATGATCATATTTGGGACTGTAAGTGAGAATCCTCCCACTCTCGTAATCTCCACAGTCTCTGTGTAGCTTTCTCTGTTTCCTATATTTTATATCATCTTCATATCTTTTCAATTTGTTTTTTAATTCTTCCCGAAATTTTATAATCCTATCACCTTCTGTGCTTTTTTTCCACTCTTCTTCTATTTCTTTCAATTCCAAGAGTATTTTTTCACGGTCCTCCCAAGCATACTTTATCAAAATGCACAACATGTTTCTTGAGCTGTTTGCTGAGTTAGTCGCCCAATCTTGTAGCATTTGTGGGTTCATTGCTTCGTGTGAGGGGGTGATGTAGATTCGCAGACCTCGTGGAACCATTTCCTTGTCCACGTAGTCCTGTAGTGAAATGGCTTCCCACCATTTAGATGCTTCCTGTTTTTTCAGTTTTTCGTATCGTTTGAATGATGCCGTCATAGTGTCACTTTCAGGTTGTTCTAACATAACTGTTACTCCTGTTGTTTTGCCTGGTGCCCTGGCAAATAATGCTAACGCCTCCTTTCGCCTAGCGCCCTCTTCTTCCATGTTGTGATTCTGTATTCTTTGTCTGTGGTAAAAGGTCGTGTTGTTGTTTGGTTGCACGTGCTGGCAGAGCTCTGAAAGCTGTTACCGCAAGCGCCTTGCTTACGGTGCAGCAAGTGTCTTTTAATGGCAAGTTTACCCTCTATCCCCACTTGAAATAAGTGGTTCCTGATGCCACCTTGTTAATGTCCGTGGCGCTGGTTTGTGAAGTTAAATGTTCGTCACAGGTAAGTTGCAAATTGCTCTTTACTTTCATGTGGGGCGATCCCCCGTTATGTCTCTTTTTGGCAACCACCGGACTGTCTTTCAGATATAGCCCTACGCACACCTTAGGCTCGCATCGCAACCCGGCATAGCCTTGTGAAGGATTCACGGAGCGGTAAAACTCCAGCGTTTCCCTCCGTAGCAGCGCCTAGTTATGAGCTTACCTTCGTGCTGTCCGGGCGATCCAAACTTCACGTTCTTCCCAGTCGCCTCAATGGAAATCCATCTATGTCGCTGTGGCCGGCATCCCCTTCAACCGAAATTGTCCAGATGCAGAGAAAAGATCCTCATTGAATGGTTCCCGTGTCAGGTGGCGCATAATCCGGCAGGATCCATTGTGCCGGTTCGTAATGTAAACAGACCAGATTCCTAACAAAAGGATTTGATGCGCACTCAGATAGAGGGTAAAACTCGCCAAAGTTTTATTATTCAGAAGTCGCTACGCGTTTCGAGACCCACCGGTCTCTTGATCACACGATGATTGCTTTGTCTCCCAAACCGTGCATACATAAAGTTTCAAAGTGACTGCGTGAGTAAACACAAAGAAAAGACAATCATAACCACATGCTGTAAGCTTGTGAACATGGCGGCCATTTTGTAGTGGAGTATATAATGTATACTTCTCTAGTCATAGTGACTGGTACATACATAGAAAACAAAGACTGACATGCCTGAACTTAAAAAACGACCAGTGTCTGTATTGCATGCATACTGGCCCAGCCTTATAGATGCTGCTAAATAACATTAAACATTTAAATAACATAATTTTTTTCTGATTATTCTGTGCAGCAGACTACCATTGTTAAACAATGTGGTTCATTTTGGATCCATCATTTGCGCAACCAATGGCACTATGGAAAGCTCAGTCATGAGTGCTTTGTCTCTCTTTCACATTTGGAGAAAGGTGAACGAAACCATGTTTTGTATTCGGACTAGTGCCCCTAATACAGTTGTCAAATTAAATTCAAAATCAATTGCATCTCCCATGAACAGAAAAAGTACTGTCTATATTCGGACTAGTGCCTATGGGACATATGTAACAAATTATAATGCCGCTAGTTTGTACACTGCTATATATATCGGTCAGTGGTATCCAATGTCTTTTCTAAATTTCATATCCAGAATAGATATACACCCAATAAATTTACCTTAGTGCATATTATGTGATGATTTTAGTGATTTGTACCAAAATTGTGAGATAGATTCTCTCCAATAGACATTACTGTGTCATAAGGTCAGAGAATTATTGAAAAATTGAAACAGAATTCATCCCTTAACTACATGTCCTTCCTGTACCTTACAGCAGGTTTAGTCATGTGAAGAAAAAGGGTAGGAGGCCGTGCATCTTTATCAAAAGTGAGTTGTGAAAAGGCCCCTTCCTTTTCCTCCTGAAATTTAAACAGAATGAAAGGAAATAATTAAAATGCTGTTAAAACATATGTACATCTTAAATCATCAAATTTCTTGTAAAACAGACTTATTTACTTTTTCACAACATGGACTAGCAATTCATCAAGTATCGTATAAATGTGATGCTAGCTCCTCATCAAGGTTATGTCCCCCGGGATACCTCGTCTCGAGCTGCATTATCCAGCTTGATTCTCTTTTCCGCAAAGCCATGAGACGATTGCCCCCTCTACCATTTGTGTGTACTTGTTCCAGAGCAAAGTATTTCAATAAAGCATTGTTGACTGATGATGTGTCTGGAAATGGCGTGCAATGGGATAGTTCTTATCAATATTAGTGATTGCACGCAAATGTTCCTGCACCCGTTTCTTTGCCATACAGATGGTACTACCCACATACTTGAGTTTACAGGGGCACTCTAGGACATATACAACATAATTGCTGCTGCAGGTGAGGAACTGTCTTATACTATGTTTTTTGTTGAGAGCACCTGGTATCTCCACTTCTTTCACCATGGTACTGGTTGAGCATGCTCGACAGTGTCCACAAGGATAGAAGCCTTTGAGATTATGTGGGCTCGCACTGTTTCTGGGGCTAATGTCCCCTTTCACCAGGATGTCCCTCAAACTTTTACCTTTCCTGTAAGTGACTAATGGTCGATCACCAACTTTGGCACCAATGACATTATCACTTTTTAAGATATTCCAATTGGCCAACAGTACTTTATTTACATTCCTAGAATCTTCAGTGAAGGTTGTGATAAGCCTTGTGATAGGTTCTGTCTCTGTCTCTGGGATTTTGGGTTCTAAGGTACTCTCCCTAGTTCTTTGACTGACTTTAGTGACTGCCTTGTTGAGAACCCATTCTGGGTAGCCTCTCTCACGAAATCTCTTGAGCATCGTGTTTTTTTCCAGCTCATAGAGGTTTTCTTCGCTACAGTTGCATGCCCAGAGCGCCCACCCCGAGAGTCTCAAATGGAGTATCCCCTACGGGGAACTCCTACGAGCCTTCACTGAAGATTCTAGGAATGTAAATAAAGTACTGTTGGCCAATTGGAATATCTTAAAAAGTGATAATGTCATTGGTGCCAAAGTTGGTGATCGACCATTAGTCACTTACAGGAAAGGTAAAAGTTTGAGGGACATCCTGGTGAAAGGGGACATTAGCCCCAGAAACAGTGCGAGCCCACATAATCTCAAAGGCTTCTATCCTTGTGGACACTGTCGAGCATGCTCAACCAGTACCATGGTGAAAGAAGTGGAGATACCAGGTGCTCTCAACAAAAAACATAGTATAAGACAGTTCCTCACCTGCAGCAGCAATTATGTTGTATATGTCCTAGAGTGCCCCTGTAAACTCAAGTATGTGGGTAGTACCATCTGTATGGCAAAGAAACGGGTGCAGGAACATTTGCGTGCAATCACTAATATTGATAAGAACTATCCCATTGCACGCCATTTCCAGACACATCATCAGTCTAACAATGCTTTATTGAAATACTTTGCTCTGGAACAAGTACACACAAATGGTAGAGGGGGCAATCGTCTCATGGCTTTGCGGAAAAGAGAATCAAGCTGGATAATGCAGCTCGAGACGAGGTATCCCGGGGGACATAACCTTGATGAGGAGCTAGCATCACATTTATACGATACTTGATGAATTGCTAGTCCATGTTGTGAAAAAGTAAATAAGTCTGTTTTACAAGAAATTTGATGATTTAAGATGTACATATGTTTTAACAGCATTTTAATTATTTCCTTTCATTCTGTTTAAATTTCAGGAGGAAAAGGAAGGGGCCTTTTCACAACTCACTTTTGATAAAGATGCACGGCCTCCTACCCTTTTTCTTCACATGACTAAACCTGCTGTAAGGTACAGGAAGGACATGTAGTTAAGGGATGAATTCTGTTTCAATTTTTCAATAATTCTCTGACCTTATGACACAGTAATGTCTATTGGAGAGAATCTATCTCACAATTTTGGTACAAATCACTAAAATCATCACATAATATGCACTAAGGTAAATTTATTGGGTGTATATCTATTCTGGATATGAAATTTAGAAAAGACATTGGATACCACTGACCGATATATATAGCAGTGTACAAACTAGCGGCATTATAATTTGTTACATATGTCCCATAGGCACTAGTCCGAATATAGACAGTACTTTTTCTGTTCATGGGAGATGCAATTGATTTTGAATTTAAATTGACAACTGTATTAGGGGCACTAGTCCGAATACAAAACATGGTTTCGTTCACCTTTCTCCAAATGTGAAAGAGAGACAAAGCACTCATGACTGAGCTTTCCATAGTGCCATTGGTTGCGCAAATGATGGATCCAAAATGAACCACATTGTTTAACAATGGTAGTCTGCTGCACAGAATAATCAGAAAAAAATTATGTTATTTAAATGTTTAATGTTATTTAGCAGCATCTATAAGGCTGGGCCAGTATGCATGCAATACAGACACTGGTCGTTTTTTAAGTTCAGGCATGTCAGTCTTTGTTTTCTATGTATGTACCAGTCACTATGACTAGAGAAGTATACATTATATACTCCACTACAAAATGGCCGCCATGTTCACAAGCTTACAGCATGTGGTTATGATTGTCTTTTCTTTGTGTTTACTCACGCAGTCACTTTGAAACTTTATGTATGCACGGTTTGGGAGACAAAGCAATCATCGTGTGATCAAGAGACCGGTGGGTCTCGAAACGCGTAGCGACTTCTGAATAATAAAACTTTGGCGAGTTTTACCCTCTATCTGAGTGCGCATCAAATCCTTTTGTTAGGAATCTGGTCTGTTTACATTACGAACCGGCACAATGGATCCTGCCGGATTATGCGCCACCTGACACGGGAACCATTCAATGAGGATCTTTTCTCTGCATCTGGACAATTTCGGTTGAAGGGGATGCCGGCCACAGCGACATAGATGGATTTCCATTGAGGCGACTGGGAAGAACGTGAAGTTTGGATCGCCCGGACAGCACGAAGGTAAGCTCATAACTAGGCGCTGCTACGGAGGGAAACGCTGGAGTTTTACCGCTCCGTGAATCCTTCACAAGGCTATGCCGGGTTGCGATTCGAGCCTAAGGTGTGCGTAGGGCTATATCTGAAAGACAGTCCGGTGGTAGCCAAAAAGAGACATAACGGGGGATCGCCCCACATGAAAGTAAAGAGCAATTTGCAACTTACCTGTGACGAACATTTAACTTCACAAACCAGCGCCACGGACATTAACAAGGTGGCATCAGGAACCACTTATTTCAAGTGGGGATAGAGGGTAAACTTGCCATTAAAAGACACTTGCTGCACCGTAAGCAAGGCGCTTGCGGTAACAGCTTTCAGAGCTCTGCCAGCACGTGCAACCAAACAACAACACGACCTTTTACCACAGACAAAGAATACAGAATCACAACATGGAAGAAGAGGGCGCTAGGCGAAAGGAGGCGTTAGCATTATTTGCCAGAGCACCAGGCAAAACAACAGGAGTAACAGTTATGTTAGAACAACCTGAAAGTGACACTATGACGGCATCATTCAAACGATACGAAAAACTGAAAAAACAGGAAGCATCTAAATGGTGGGAAGCCATTTCACTACAGGACTACGTGGACAAGGAAATGGTTCCACGAGGTCTGCGAATCTACTTCACCCCCTCACACGAAGCAATGAACCCACAAATGCTACAAGATTGGGCGACTAACTCAGCAAACAGCTCAAGAAACATGTTGTGCATTTTGATAAAGTATGCTTGGGAGGACCGTGAAAAATACTCTTGGAATTGAAAGAAATAGAAGAAGAGTGGGAAAAAAAGCACGGAAGGTGATAGGATTATAAAATTTCGGGAAGAATTAAAAAACAAATTGAAAAGATATGAAGATGATATAAAATATAGGAAACAGAGAAAGCTACACAGAGACTGTGGAGATTACGAGAGTGGGAGGATTTTCACTTACAGTCCCAAATATGATCATTTGTACAGACAACAAGAAGATAAAAGTGATGAAGTGAAAACTGTAGAAAGTGGAGATGATCACCCAGATCTCACATCAGCCACAGATTCGGATACAGAGGGGTCCATCCAAACAACAAGCACAATGTCGGATGTAGTGGTCACCAAAAAGCAGGCGACTTTTTTAGACGAGTTCAGGGTCCTCAGGTCCCGGCGGAAAAAAGAACAGATACAAAGCAGAGACAGCACACCACAGAGAACACAAGAACGAGGACGAGCAAGGGGAAGACCAAGAGGCAGGGGCGCTCCAAGAAGAGACGCCTCAAAGCAAAGCAAAGAAACAACAAACAAAAAGCCCGTGGGAAACGTGCATGGTGGCTCCAAAAAGGGAAAACAATGATGGACATCAATATGGTAAATAGAACAATTATCAATTTATCTGATAAACATTTAAATGACTCAGAGAAAAGTACGTTATGCTTGGGCCTCACATTCTGTCCGACAGAATTGTTCAACTATTCCAACACTCGTGTTGACATTTTTAAATTCATAAGGAAATTGAAACTTAAAAAGTGGCATACAATGTTCAACAGGAAGCCACCATATATGGAATATGACCAATCTGAATCAATACAACTCACTGTGGGGGATAATGAGATGTTACACACTGTTTTTGAGTTAGGAGGAATACCTGAGGATGATGGCAATACCCCAGAATTACACACCCCAGATGCACTTAGAACTGACATGGCAGCACACACAAACTTTAAACCTAAATCTGTGTTTTATCCGACCATGCCCCATGACAGTATAGACACTTTTCATGAGGTTGTGACCAAAGAATTGATAAAACAGAAACATAAGAGTGCAAACAGTAGTAAACATAATTTCAACTTAACCAAATCACAAAGAGATTTCATCTTATCACTAGCTAAAGATGATACCATTGTCATTAGGCCCTCGGACAAGGGAGGCAACATAGTGCTCTGGGGGCGGGAAATGTATATTGCTGAAGCTCAGAAACAATTGAATGATGCCAACTATTATTGCAAAAGTAGCACAGCTGAATACAACCAATGTATCACCAGTACTTGGGAAAATCTTGAGAAATGGCAGAATGAGGGACTTATCACATGGCATGAATACTGCTTTTTGAAAAAAGACTATCCAAAGTTACCTATCCTATACCTTCTTCCAAAGGTCCATAAAGACCCCAGAAGACCACCAGGAAGACCCATAGTGTCCTCAATAGGCAGTGTGAATGAAAATATCTCAAAATACATTGATCATTTTTTACGTGGTTATGTCAACGCTCTGCCTTCGCATATTGAGGACACTAAGGATTTTTTGAACAAAATCTCTGCAATTGAGTGGGAGGAAGGGCTCACACTCATGACAATGGATGTGAGCTCACTCTACACTATAATTGATCATGAACAAGGCATAAAAGCGTGCCTACATTTCATGCAAGCAAGAGATTTAGCGTACCTTGATCATACCAACATGATCATGGAGATGCTCAGATTATGTCTAAAAAACAACATTTTTATGTTCAATGGGGACCTTTTTAGACAGGTACGTGGGACCGCCATGGGTTCGAGCTTTGCGCCGAGCCTGGCGAACCTTTTTCTGGGCAAGTGGGAGGAGGAGCTCCACAAAGATCAATCACTCACAGAAGAATTCAGGAAAGTCAGGACCTGGGTCAGGTACATAGATGATCTTTTCATTGTGTGGGACGGACCCGAAGAAGAGGCTCAGAATTTTGTCATGAAACTGAACAGTAACCCTTACAACATTAAACTTACCCTGAATACCAGTACCCAAAGTATTGAGTTTCTGGACACGAAGGTCACAGTACAAGACGGACGTCTAGTAACCCAATTGTACAGAAAAGATACAGCAGGCAATAGCCTACTACATGCCCAGAGCGCCCACCCCGAGAGTCTCAAATGGAGTATCCCCTACGGGGAACTCCTACGAGCCAAACGCAACTGTAGCGAAGAAAACCTCTATGAGCTGGAAAAAAACACGATGCTCAAGAGATTTCGTGAGAGAGGCTACCCAGAATGGGTTCTCAACAAGGCAGTCACTAAAGTCAGTCAAAGAACTAGGGAGAGTACCTTAGAACCCAAAATCCCAGAGACAGAGACAGAACCTATCACAAGGCTTATCACAACCTTCACTGAAGATTCTAGGAATGTAAATAAAGTACTGTTGGCCAATTGGAATATCTTAAAAAGTGATAATGTCATTGGTGCCAAAGTTGGTGATCGACCATTAGTCACTTACAGGAAAGGTAAAAGTTTGAGGGACATCCTGGTGAAAGGGGACATTAGCCCCAGAAACAGTGCGAGCCCACATAATCTCAAAGGCTTCTATCCTTGTGGACACTGTCGAGCATGCTCAACCAGTACCATGGTGAAAGAAGTGGAGATACCAGGTGCTCTCAACAAAAAACATAGTATAAGACAGTTCCTCACCTGCAGCAGCAATTATGTTGTATATGTCCTAGAGTGCCCCTGTAAACTCAAGTATGTGGGTAGTACCATCTGTATGGCAAAGAAACGGGTGCAGGAACATTTGCGTGCAATCACTAATATTGATAAGAACTATCCCATTGCACGCCATTTCCAGACACATCATCAGTCTAACAATGCTTTATTGAAATACTTTGCTCTGGAACAAGTACACACAAATGGTAGAGGGGGCAATCGTCTCATGGCTTTGCGGAAAAGAGAATCAAGCTGGATAATGCAGCTCGAGACGAGCTATCCCGGGGGACATAACCTTGATGAGGAGCTAGCATCACATTTATACGATACTTGATGAATTGCTAGTCCATGTTGTGAAAAAGTAAATAAGTCTGTTTTACAAGAAATTTGATGATTTAAGATGTACATATGTTTTAACAGCATTTTAATTATTTCCTTTCATTCTGTTTAAATTTCAGGAGGAAAAGGAAGGGGCCTTTTCACAACTCACTTTTGATAAAGATGCACGGCCTCCTACCCTTTTTCTACACATGACTAAACCTGCTGTAAGGTACAGGAAGGACATGTAGTTAAGGGATGAATTCTGTTTCAATTTTTCAATAATTCTCTGACCTTATGACACAGTAATGTCTATTGGAGAGAATCTATCTCACAATTTTGGTACAAATCACTAAAATCATCACATAATATGCACTAAGGTAAATTTATTGGGTGTATATCTATTCTGGATATGAAATTTAGAAAAGACATTGGATACCACTGACCGATATATATAGCAGTGTACAAACTAGCGGCATTATAATTTGTTACATATGTCCCATAGGCACTAGTCCGAATATAGACAGTACTTTTTCTGTTCATGGGAGATGCAATTGATTTTGAATTTAATTTGACAACTGTATTAGGGGCACTAGTCCGAATACAAAACATGGTTTCGTTCACCTTTCTCCAAATGTGAAAGAGAGACAAAGCACTCATGACTGAGCTTTCCATAGTGCCATTGGTTGCGCAAATGATGGATCCAAAATGAACCACATTGTTTAACAATGGTAGTCTGCTGCACAGAATAATCAGAAAAAAATTATGTTATTTAAATGTTTAATGTTATTTAGCAGCATCTATAAGGCTGGGCCAGTATGCATGCAATACAGACACTGGTCGTTTTTTAAGTTCAGGCATGTCAGTCTTTGTTTTCTATGTATGTACCAGTCACTATGACTAGAGAAGTATACATTATATACTCCACTACAAAATGGCCGCCATGTTCACAAGCTTACAGCATGTGGTTATGATTGTCTTTTCTTTGTGTTTACTCACGCAGTCACTTTGAAACTTTATGTATGCACGGTTTGGGAGACAAAGCAATCATCGTGTGATCAAGAGACCGGTGGGTCTCGAAACGCGTAGCGACTTCTGAATAATAAAACTTTGGCGAGTTTTACCCTCTATCTGAGTGCGCATCAAATCCTTTTGTTAGGAATCTGGTCTGTTTACATTACGAACCGGCACAATGGATCCTGCCGGATTATGCGCCACCTGACACGGGAACCATTCAATGAGGATCTTTTCTCTGCATCTGGATATATATATATATATATATATATATATATATATATATATATATATATATATATATATATATATATATATATATATATATATATATATCCAACACTCCGTTCCAAATGTTCACTGCCAACAAGAACAGATGCAGACCCAAGATAGTGTGCTTCAAGCTGTTTATTTAGCCCACACCACTGCCACCATATATATTATATATATATATATATAGTGGCTGCGGTGGGAACAGGATTCTGGGCAGAGCTGTAGGTGCAGCAGAAGTTAGGGAAGGATATTCCGGGGTAAACCAGGATTGGGGGAGAGGGGAGTTGGTCAGCTGGGAGGGGTGTTGAGAGGAAGGAGGAAAGGGGAAGAGGAGTAGGAGGGTGGAGGGAAGGTGGTGGGGGATACAAGGGGGTGAGGGAGAGTGGGGAGAAGTTATAGGGGAGAGAGAAGGGGAGGCGGGTAGAGACAGGGAAGGTACATGGTCCGAATTTGGGGCCCCAGTATTTGCAGAGGAGGTGCAGTTTAAGGTCTTTTTTTAAAGGCAAGGTAGGAGGGGTTGCAACGCAGTTCCTTTGGGAGGGCATTCCAGACGATTGGTGAATTTCCAGACAAGGCGCGAGGTTGAGTGGTTTTCTTTTTTAATAAGGGGGGGACGAGGAGGAAAGTGTTAGTGCTCCTCATCGTTCTGGATTCACCCGCTTTTGTGTGCCTTAGGTCCACATCCAACCGTACTCGGTTGTGCATGTGTCAGAGTTATGATGGTTGTGAAGAACCGTCATACCTTTTGAAGGTATGGAAGTCAAGGTGGAAAATGTTGATTGCAGTGTTATTTCTAGATTTGGTGCTGCCTAAATGCAGGGTCAGGTAAGCAAAATCCTATTCCTGCAGTGAGTTCAAGAAACCTAATTTCATTGAAAGCTGAACCTCTAGTACCGGTGAGAGGGAAGAAGCAGTGCAAAACCGGCGTAGGAGCTTTCTTTAATTGTATTGACTTTCTTTGATTACCACATTTATATTGTTGCATTTTCTGGTTACAGGTGACATTTTAATTTATTTCATGCTTGTATACTATATTTAATTTAATAAATAAATAAATTTTAATGTAGATTGAAAGACAATGTTGTATAGATCTGTTGGTACAGGACATTAATGTATTCTTGCCCATTTAAAATTAATCCCATAGGTGTGCAAAAGGATCAGGCTTTCGTTTTGAAATGGATATTATTACTGCGGACTGGACCAGATGGACACTTTTGACCGTGTCACTGAAACCACGTTGGAAATTATTAACATATTATTATGTTTTAGCAATTAATCTGGATCGGGCCAGCCACCCTGACCCCGAGTCACTGAATTTAGCAGTAAGGCTCCTCAAGTTTTAGAATTTTGTTGTTTTAATCTTCGACAAAGAGGTATGGCTATTCAGGGAGATTCCAATTACGATGAGGCAGCACTATGCAAACTGGAACTATGCATACTGCTAAGGCTTTGTGTCATGGTGCACCCAGGTCAGTTCATATTTATTCGGGTACAGCAGTACCCATAAAAGCACTAAAAAAGACAATACATTTTAAAAATTGACCATTCAAGTAATCTAAAAATGCTTTGGCTGCAGGACATCTTATGACGTTTTTTAGATTTTCTTGATGGCAGATTAAGATGCACGTTCATGCAATCAAAGCTAGTCACGCGGACAGCATACATAAAGGAGAGGTGGGATTAAATTAACTATTCTCCATCTGCACAGGAAGTGACATCACTGGATGGCCCATTATCCATCAGCTCAGGAAGTGGCTAATAGATTCCCCATCATTCATCTGCACAGGAAGTGACATCACTGGTTTCTCACCAAAACTACCTTCACTTAATGGAGGCTGCAAGGTAGACGCACAGTTGGCTCAACGATGTCAAGTCCTACTGCACCTGTCTGTGCCTCCATAGCGCCAGGACCCTGGTCCTCCTCCTGTCCACCTCCCCCATCGCTACTCCACCATGACCCTCCACAGCCTCAATCCCGGTTGCATCTGCCAGCACTGCTGCCGCACCTCGCCACTCAACACTGAAGTTGCTTTCTTCTGCACCACCTGCCATTTCACACAGACTCTCCACCTCACCGTCTTCACTAGCCCCACGCACCTCACACATCCAACACACTCCACACATACACCTGCATCTTGGGCCTGTAACAAGGGGCAGAGTCTTTAACAACCGGTATAGCCTGAGGCATAAGGGCTATACGAATTTTCCACCCATTAAGGATAGAATGTCCTGAATTAAGAATTGCAGAAACACAAACATTGGAATATTGGAGCAAGAGGCTTATACCAGCTATTATAATCCCTGAGCCACGTCATTGTCTTCAGTAGAGCTCACCCCATAACAATGTTTTTAATTTCCTTTGGTTATCTCCCTTTACTTCCTGTCAATCCCAGGGTCTCCTTTCTTCCCTTTCCCCTTTCTGCTCTCTTCTTCCTCCTCTCTCCTGCCCTTTCATCTGTTCACCCAGTCCTGCCTTTTGCTATAAGGTTCACTACTTTCCTTGTCCTTTTATCTTTCCTTGTCTCTTCACTCTCCTATTCCTTCTCCATCTCCTCCTCTCTCCTAATTACTGTCTCTTGTCCTGCCTCTTTCTTCCCTTCCTTTCGCTTTTCTCTCTTCTGCATTCTTTTTCAATTCTCACTCTCGCTCCTGATGTTGATTCCACAATTTGTTCTGGCACAACCCAAGTTTCCAGGGCCGTCTTTGACATTGAGGCAGATCAAAGAGTTCAGCGAGGATATCCTCTGAACCCTCGGATCGTTGTTGACTCCCTCTGGTGTGCCTTCAGGCCCCACGTAGCTGGGAGGCCTTTCATCAGGGATTCCGAAAGGTAGGCGAGATACAACAATTCTTGACGAGCTGGCAGACAGTCACATCAGACAGAGAAGTCCTGCTGATTTCCATAATACGTACACCTTTCCCTTCATTTCTACTCCGCCGCACATTCCACCATCGCCAGAGTAACTGACGGAGGACCTGTCTTACAGCAGGAAATGTAAGAGCCTTTGGCCAAAGGGTCTAAAGAGAGGAGGGTGCCTGCGCAAGAAGAAGGTTGTATTTGTTATTCCCGCTACTTTCTGGTGCTTAAGAAGGAAGGAGGCCTTTGCCCTATTTTAGACAGGTGCCTTCTCAATGCCTCCCAATGCTTTCCTCCACAAGGAAAAATTAAAAAAAAGCTCACAATAGCCCAGGTCTTGGCTGCCCTCAACCCTGGAGACTGGATTGTGGTAGACCTGCAAGATGCCTATTTCCATATACACATCCTGCAGTCCCATTAGTGCTACCTGTGGTTCGTGGTGGGACAGGAGCATTTTCAGTTCACCGTGCTCTCCTTTGGTCTCACCGTGCCCACTCTGGTATTCACAAAAGATGGAGGTGGTCGTACCAATCTTTTCCTACCTCTATGACTGGCTAATGAAGACGAGTTCGACCCAGAAAGTTGCCACCCACCTCCAGACTACGATGAACATTCTGTCATCTTTGGGGTTCACTATCAATGTGCTGAGTCACAACAGAGTCCTTATCAGACCTTCCTCCTCATCGGAGCCATTCGAGCATGGCTCTGTTTCGTGTCCAGGGCATTCAAGCTATGATCCAGATCTTTCAGCCTGTATCCTGCATTGCAGTGAATTCGACTCTGAGACTGCTGGAACTGATGGCCTCCTGCATCCTGCTGGTAAAACATGCCAGATCGCCTATGCAGGTTCTGCAGGGGAATCTGAAGTCTCAATGGGTCCAACATCAAGGGGACTTCATTAACCACGTCCAGATTTCAGAGGAGACTGTGAAAGATCTGCAATGTTGGTTACTGGACCACGATTGGGACAATGGCAGACCCCTTTCCATACCCCACCCAGAGTTAGGAGTGGTGACTGATGCTTCCCTTCCGATTTGATGCAGCTATCTGGGAGAGATAGAGATCAGAGATGTCTGGTTGACCGCAGAGGTCTGGCTTCATATCAACCTCCACGTGCTTGAGGGTCATCGGCTAAGCCTTCCTGCTGTCCATCAATGGGAGGCTGGTTCAGGCACTTATGGATAACACTACTGCCATTAGGTATTGCAAAAAGCAAGGTAGTGTGGGTTTCTGGAAGCTGTGCTAGGGGGTGCTTTACCTCTGAAAATTGCTGGACCATAAAGAGATCTTCCTGGTGGTAAACCACCTGACAGAATCTTTGAATGCCAGTGTGAATGAGCTCAGCTGTCGACTCCTTGCTGATCATGAATGACAGTTACACCCAGAGGTGGTGCAAGGTCTCTGTTGCATATGAGGAGAACCTTTGCTAGATCTATTTGGCACTGCTAAGAATACACATTGGCAGCAGTTCTGCACGTTGGCTTTAACAAGGCATCTCTTGCTAGGAGCCGCATTTCACTTAGAGTGGAACTCAGGACTCCTGTGTGCCTTCATGCTGATACCACTCCTGCCCTGAGTTCTGGAACGACCAGGCCTAAGTCATACTATTAGCTCCAGATTGGACACAGAGTGTGTATGGTATAATGAACTCCGAGGCCTAAGCATCTGTTCTACGAGCGGGCTGCCCTCTGGGGGGACCTGCAGTCACAACAACAGGACAGGGTAAACTGTCCAAACAACGTGGGCTGAGACACGAGTGTCCAAACAACGCAACAAGCGCAACTACTCATGCTTTAACCACGCATATGCGTGGTTAAGGCAGTGCGCGGTCTAGTTGCTGGAATAAGGGGGTTGAAGAAGAAGAAGGAAGAGGAAAGATCGCGGAGTAACACGGTGAGGTAAGTGGGGCTGGGTTTTTAAAGGTTGCGGGTAGTTTTCAGGGCTGAGGGGAGGGTTTGGGTTGTTTTCAGGGCTGGGGGGGTCAGGGAAGATTTTTGGGCTCAGGGGGTCGGGGTAGTTTTTAGGACTCGGGGGCGGGTTGGGTAGTTCTTAGGACTTAGGGGGAGGAACGTTTATAGGGCTCAAGGGGGGTTTCAAGAGGGAGGGTTTAGTTTTAGGTCTCAGGGCAGAGGGTTGGGGGACGTTTTTGGGCTTGTGCGAGGGGCCATGAGTTGGTCGTTTTTGGGGCTCAGGGTGGGGGGGGGGTGGGGCGGTTACACTTACCTGATAAGTGTTAACCACACATATGTCTTTGCCATACATGCCTTAACAACGCATATTTCTTTGTAAAGGCATGCTTGGTAAAGGCATATGTGTGGTTAATACTTTTATGGTTAAGACTGCGTGCCACTGGCATGTGTGGTAATCACAAGCGTGGGGTCCGTCACACAACCACAGGACAGGATTCTACAACTAGGCCTTCTCAATCTTCACCTTCACGCATGGAGATTAAGCAACGCATGCTGAACTGTTTCGACCTTCCTCTGGAGGTTGTTGATGTCATATAAGCAGCCAGGTGTCCCTCAACAAAAACTGTATGCGCCTGTTATTGGGACACATTTGTGGCTTGGTGCGGCACATGCCCGATGAATCCCCTTAATTCCAAGTTAACTTGACGTTCTGTCACTTGCCCAGCAAAGCTCTGCTGTGGGCACAGTTAAGGGGCACCTTTCAGCTCTTTTGGCATTTTTACGGTAGATGGACCAGCCCTCATTGTTTAAATCACCAGTTGGTATGCATTTTTTTAAATGTCTTCAGCATTTTTGTTTACACCGATCTCATCCTATATGCCTTAAGTGGGCCCTTAATTGGTCATCACATATTTGAAACACACTCCCTTTGAGCTGTTTCTCAGCTGTCCCTTGCGGCTCCTCACCATTAAGACTGCGTTCCTCATCACCATCACCTCAGCAAGTGAACAAACTTCCAGCTATGTTAGCCTGTCATATACCACCCCCATCCTATACAAGCTGTTTCTGTGAATGTGAGTATCCTTCTCACTAAAAGTTGTGAGGAGGTTCCCCATCGGTGAAACCATCACCCTGCTGGTGTTATATGCTCTGTCTTACCCATTCACCAACTTAGGAGGAAGAGAGACTTCATTTCTAGGACCCCAAAAGAGAGCTGAGCATTTACATAGATCATACCAAGAGCACTGGGTGGACAAGCAGCTCTTTGTGAAGTTCGGTGGAGCGAAAAAAGGCAAGGCTGTATAGAAGAGAGCCATCTCATATTGTATCATGCTCTGTATTAAATTCTGCTGTGCATTGGCCAAAAAGCAGCCTCCAGGTGGTCTGCGAGCCCATTCCACTAGGGCAAAAGCTGCTAACACTGCATTAGCTTGGGGACTTCCTGTCTTGGATATCTGCCAGGGTTTTCAGACAAAATATCAAATCTTAAATATCTTCATACCAAAATACCTTGTCCAAAACATTGTGAAATGGAAATATCGTCAGCAAAAATATCATTGTCAAGAATATTGATTTTAAGGTAAGTAATATCGATTTTTAAATTATAGAAGTCATTATTATAGTTTACAAAAATATCGCTGTTTATAACATTGTTTTTTAATTATTGTTAATGTATTTTAGTATATATTTTAAATGTATATGGTGTTAATTTGTGTAAAATTATTGTTTGTTTTTGAATATATTTGTTACATTTTTAGTAGTTAATACATTTAAATTGATTAATGTGTGTGAAATTTGGTGACATAGTGGTTTGTGGGTTAATAGGGGTTAAGGGTGGAAACTCTTCAATGATATGACATTTATAACTATTTTTTAATTAATATTTATTTAACTGATGTGCAGATTGTGGAGTTTATAGGGGTACAGGGTGGGAATTAATTTATTTTTAATTAACTAATAATTAGTCAATTAATATTAATTAATTGATAATTATGTTAACTGTGTAATGATTTTTTAGGTGCAGGTTGTGGGGATTAAAGGGGTAAAGGGTGGGCAGTACATTTATTTAAATTAATAATTAGTTGGTAAATAGTGTTAATTTAATTGACAATTGTTTTAATTGTGTAATAAAATTTGTTAAAGTGAAAGTTTAGGTGCAGGTTGTAAGATTTACTGTGGTAAAGGGTGGCAAGTTAATTAGTTCTCAGTAACTAATAGTTTTCAATTAATATTATTTATTTAATTGATAAATATGTTAACTGAGCGATTACATTTTTTATTTTAGATTTTAGATATGGGTTGTGGGTTTTGTAGGGGCATAGGGTGGGAAGTACATTATTTTTTAAGTAAGTATAACAGGGCTTTCTGGACCCCACAACGATTATTTAAGGTTGGCCTACGAGACACACCGACTTGCTGGAACTGCTCCTTGGGTATTGGTGACCTTCCACACATGTTATTTAATTGCCCCATGCTCCAAACATATTGGACTAAAATCTTTGACTACATTGGGCACACGTTTGACATACCCCCTGCAAGGGAATTCATCTACATTATCCTGGGGGCTTTAGACCCACTACTAAAGGGGGATCATGACCGTCAGCTCCTGGATCTCCTGCTAACACTAGCATGCAAGGTAGTCCTATGCAATTGGAAATCAGCATCTGAGGTCTCTTTTAATGCCTGGAGGGAATGGCTATCCTGCATTAGGGGCACTGACAATCCCGCTCTTCACTCATCACCATGGCAGGTTACCAACAAAAAACTATGGTCTTCTTTAGACCAGGCCTCCTTTACCTTCGATCCACCATGATTCACCACCAATGAGATCAACACTTGGTAAATGTGGGGGTGCCCGATGCACGAATTGTACTGGTTATCTCCTGCCCATATGGGCTTACCAGACTTAGACACAATGTGCAGGGATGACAAAGTATGCCTAGTATTATCTGACTAGATCTGGATGGAGAGCACTACGGAACCGTACACAAACGTAAAGACTGCAAGGATGGCGTATTTTTTTGTTCACCTTTTCATTTATTTATTTGTTTATCCATTTATTTGTTCATTCATCTCATTCATCTCATTCATCTCATCTCATTTACAGATCCGGACTGATGTTACCTTCTTGTTTTCATTATGCTTTATTTTCCGTTAATGTATGTATGTATTGTGTTATATGCACTGATCCATGCTTGACCACGGCGTCACTCCAATACGAATGTAACTTTACTGATGCCTTATGGCCGTTATCATTTTTGTTTTTGCTCAATAAAAAAAGATTTGAACTCAAAAAAAAATTTTTTTTAAGTAAGTAATAATTTTTTAATTGATAATTATTAAATTGATCATTATGTTCATTGTGATTAATTTTCTATAAAAAGTTAGGAGTGTGTTGTGTGTTTTGTGGACGTATATTGTTGGAAGTAAATTGATTATAATTAATAATTATTATTTAATTAATGATAATGAGTTTGTTGGTAAATATTTATAATAAAAGTGTAAATACTTTTCTTTTTAATGTTAGGTTTTAGATGCAGGTTGTGAGTTTTGTGGGTTTATGGGGTGGTCAGTCACTAAATTAAAATTATTTAACACATTATTTCTGTTAAATAATTTCTAAATAAAAATATTTATTTGGGCAAAAATTATTTTTGTATTTTATTTATAATATTTGTAGTTATGTGTGGTATGTATTTAATATTGTGATATGTTTTTATGTTTTAATTTGTAATATTAAAAATATTTGATTTTCTTTTCTATATATTTATATTTTTCTTTATTTACTTTGTTTTACAAATTATTTTATTGTTTTGAAGATATTTTTTTGCTTTTAATGTTGCACTGACTGGAGTGGGAATAGCCAACACCTTCCCTACTTTTGCAGTCATTGGAGTGGGAATAGTAAATGTTATCCACCCACAATCCAACTCTTTCCCTACTGTTCTGACTATGTTGGTTATAGTACATTTTACCCCTCCGCAATCCAACACGTCCCCTACTGTTTCACTGTTTGGAGTTGAAATAGTACATTTTAGCCCTTGGCAATCCATTACTTTCCCTACTTTTGCACTCACTGGAGTGGGAATAGCACATTTTACCCTTTCACAATCCAACACTTTCCCTACTCTTGTTCTGACTGGAGTGGGAATTGTAAATGTTACCCCTCCGCAATCCAACACTTTGCCTACTGTTTCATTGACTGGAGTTCTGAATATTAAGTTTTACACCTCCGCAGTCTAACACTTTCCCTATCGTTTCATTTATTGGAGTGGGAACAGTACGTTTTACCCCTCCACAATCCAACACTTTCACTACTGTTGGATTTATTGGAGTGGGAATAGTAGGTTTTACCCTTCCCCAATCAAACACTTTCCTTACTGTTCCATTGACTGGAGTGAGAATAATACATTTTACCCCTCCGTAATCCAACTTTCCCTAATGTTGCATTGAATGGAGGGAAAATTGTAAATTTTACATAGTTTTATTACTTTTGCGTTGTGTGAAGTGAGTAGTATGTTTTTTACATTCTTACTAGAATAGTTTGCATACTCTTATATATAATGTAGTGGGAAAAGTATACATATTAAATGTTTATATTTTATGTTTTAGTTTATATAATTTATATTATTATGTTTTTGTTTATTTGATATAATATTTATAATTATTAATATTTTTAATGTGTAACAATATTCATTTATTTCTATAAAAAAAATTTGTTACTTTTTAATTTTAATAAAAATGGTTTGTTTCGTAAAAAAATTATGTTACTGGTATGTGTGTGTGTGTGTATGTGAATATATATACAAATGACTGTACTTAACCTCGTTACATTCAAGATTTGTGTTAAAATCGAGAATAATACCTGCAAAATGAAAATAGACTGTTCCTTTAAAACTGGAAGAAATGTCCTTTTTCAATGTCCATTAGTCACGTTATTTAAAAGCTAACAAACCCACCGTGACAGCAGCATTTGGCATATGATTAGGAGTCAGTTGGACTCGAAACGCGTAATGCCTGTTTGGCTTTTATTCAAATAAAGATTCTGTCAGAAGCAGTTGGTGTGGCCTGTCGGACGCTGCTGGAAGAGCGCGTGTGTTCTTTTTAATTGTTAAAGAGGTGTCTGAAACACCTGAAGACGAGCCCACGATCCGCAAGGCAGAGGCATTCCTTATGTCAGGATGTTGTTTGAAGCTCGGAGCTTAACCTAAAGGGATGCCCGATATGGAACATGAACTAAGCTTGATGGAAGGGCCCCTTTGTGAGGCCCGCCCGAACTTGGCAAATGAACTTTCTTACAGCCAGGATCTGCAGGAGAATAACAAATTTGCTAGCATTCGCGACAAGAATTTTCAATTCTATTAAGGACACGGAGGCGAGGATTATGCTTCTCAATCTTTACTGCATAAAACACAGCAGCCAATGAAAATGTATATTTTCAGTAAACATTAACAACAAAACTTCATTACCCATGAACACCCATGAGTATAGGCACGCCCCCACAGTCCATAAGAACCCCTTGCGTGCTCCCATCATCCTCTTTCTTTGAGGCGAAACAAGTCCAACAAAACTTGAACGGTCATAATCCTCCAACGTGGAAGAACATCATCAGGCGGAACATCCTGACCTCCAAAGTCGATCAGTCCGACTTCTTATCAGATCCTGAAATAAAGGAAATAACACCACCGTAATCCTTGCATCAAAGGGTGGGTAAGCTTAATACATACAGTACATTAAGCCGGGTGGGATAATCCTCGCCTCCGTGTCCTAATAGAATTGAAAATTCTTGTCGCGAATGCTAGCAAATTTTTTATTCTATTACAGGACCGGAGGCTTCAGATTATGCTAGTTTAACGCTGATTAAAAACCACTGAAGTAATATCTCCCACCGGCTTATAATAAAACATCTTAAACGTTGAATCAGAGGACCAATCTGCACAACGCATGATATCTTGGATACTTGATCCTAAACCATATGACTTAGACGCCATCGCGCCTCTAACTGAATGAGCACCAAAAATGTTTGTATCAACACCTGCTTCCTTCATAATGAACCGAAGCCATCTAGCAATAGTGGCAGCCGCCACTGGTTTAAAGGGCTTTTGAATAGCAATCAACAATTGTGAACAGCCCTGCGGCCGCAAGGCCTTCGTACATTCCTCGTAGGTCTTTAAACATTGGACCACACACAGTTTTTCATTTTCAGGAAAAGCATTATAAGATATATGTCGAGACAATGTTTTAGTACGACCTGTAATATGAAAAGAAACCCCTTCCGGGGTAAACACTCTACCTGTTACGTCGAGTGCTCTGACATCCGAAGATCTTCTGCAAGACGATAAACAAAGCAACATGGCCAGTTTAGCCCATAATTGCTTCCTGGACAGGAGAGAATTAACCGGCCATCTGTTGAGCAAAGAAATTACAACTGAGACATCCCACAAACCCGTATACTTGGGTTTGGGAGGGTTGGCCACCCTGATGCCTTTCAACAACTTACAAACAACCGGATGCATGCCCACTGGTTTACCGTCCACCTGGGCATGTCCCGCCGAGATGGCTGAGCGAAAGTTGTTGACTGAACGATATGCTAGGCCTCCTGCCGCTTTCTCAGATAGAAAGTTCAAAACTTGGGGTAACTCTGCCCCCACGGGATCCAGACGTCGTCCCACGCACCAATCCACCCAGTTCTTCCAGGCAGCGGAATATCGCTTCCTGGTGGAAGGTGCCCAAGCCTGTTTGATAAAGTCAGCAGTCTTGTCCGAAATTCCTGGCATTTGCCATTGTTCCCTGAAAGCCTCCATGCCATCAGGGTTAACCTGCCCTCCAACAGCAACGGGTGCTGTTCCTGACGAGGGCCCTGCAACAACCACTTCAAATCCGGTAGTAGCCGGGGGCGGTCGCAGCTCCACTGCAACAATTTGGGAAACCACGCCTGTGATGTCCACCACGGCGTTACCATGACAATTTCCGCCTCTTGCCGTATCACTTGAGTCATTACTCTGGGGATCAACAGAAAGGGGGGGAAAGGCATATTGGGTCCCCATCGACCAATCTTGGAGAAAGGCATCCGTTGCCGTTGCCATCGGATCCGGTCTCCAACTGAAGAACCGGGGAAGTTGATACGTCAACCTGGAGGCGAACAGGTCCGTCCGAAAAGGACCCCAAATCGCCTGCAACCAGAGAAAGACCTGGGGAAGCAGCTTCCAGTCGCTGTAATCCCTCAAGTGCCTGGAATGCCAGTCCGCCACTTGGTTGGCCTGACCCGGGATGTACTCCGCTATGACAGATATCTGGTTCTGCAGACAGTAGTGCCAGAACTCCTTGGCTATTTGGACAAGAAGAGACGACCTCGTGCCGCCCAACTTGTTGATATACCTCACTGCGGACACATTGTCCAGACGCAGGAGGATGCAACATGACGTCTGCTTCGGGGATAACGTGCGGACCGCGAACGATCCTGCCAGTAGCTCCAAACAATTTATGTGGAGTTCCAGATCCTGTGATGACCACCTGCCGCCTGTGGAAACATCTCCACAGCGCGCGCCCCAGCCCCATCTGCTGGCGTCTGACTCTATTACCACGTCCGGGCGCGACCCGAAGATCGCCCAGCCGTTCCAGGCATCCACGTGGCCTAGCCACCATTGGAGTTCGTGCCGAACCTCGTCCGTAAGCGGTACCGAGTCCGTATATGAGAGACCCTTCTGAAGGTGCCTGATCTTCAGGCGTTGGAGGGCCCTGTAATGTAAAGGACCCGGGAATATCGCCTGGATTGACGACGCCAGGACCCCTACAATCCTGGCCAGAGTTCTGAGCGTGACCAGTTGACTGTCCAGTAATTTTGTGATCTCTTTCTTCAGCTCCCTCAACTTCGCCCGTGGGAGACACAGTTGCGCCGTGAGGGAGTTGATCGTGAATCCCAGAAAATCTATCACCTGAGAAGGGATCATCACGGACTTCTTCAGATTGATCACAAATCCTAGGCGCTGCAACAGTGAAGTAGTCATGGTCAGCTGTTGCCGTAAGACCGACCGGTCCTGCGCCATGATCAGGACGTCGTCCAGATAAATGATCAGACGCACTCCTCTTTCCCTGAGGTAGGCTACCACTGGCTTCATGACCTTGGTGAAACACCAGGGAGCCGAGGAGAGACCGAAAGGAAGAGCCAAGTACTCGTACCAACGGCCGTTCCAAAGAAACTGCAGGAACCTGCGATGTGGCGGAAAAATCGGAATAGAAAGATAAGCATCTTTCAAGTCCAATCGAACCATCCAATCTCCTTCTTGTAATAAGTCTGCTAACATGTGAATACCTTCCATTTTGAAATGGTTGTATACCAGATACTGATTGAAATCTTTGAGGTTGAGCACTAGTCTGTTGCCCCCTCCTTTCTTTTGAACTATAAAGACATTGCTGGAGAAGCCGCGAGGGCTTCGCTGACACTGAGCGATCGCGCCCTTCCTCAGCAAGTCCGCCACCTCTGCGTCTATGAAACTGTGATCTAGTTGGGAAAAACGGAGAGGTGGCGGGGGTAACGCTTGCACAGGAGGAGAATAGAATTCCAGCCGGAACCCCTGAATAGTCTGTAAAACCCAAGCATCCTGAGTCAACGCCTGCCAGTGCAGAAGACAATGTTGCGTGCGACCCCCCAATGGAAGAAGAGATAAGGCCGTGACACTCACCGGAACTTTGATGGGCCTTGAAACTCGCCCTGTTGTTTCCCGACTGGAAACGTCCTCTGTTGAAGCCTTTCCGAGACGGATAGAAGGTGCCGCCGCGGGTCGAGTCCCACTCGCCCCGGCCTCGTCCAAAATCACCTCTCTGGGAGCCTCTCTGGAAGCCTCGGCCTGACGAGCGACCCCCGCCTCGCCCGGCCCTGTTGAAAACACCCTGTGTGAGTGCTCGCTTGATACCGCTCTGGGCCTTGTCCAACGCGGTGAAGGTACCAACATATTTGGTGACATCTTTAACGAAACGGTCCCCGAAGAGACAACCACCAGCCAGGGGACCCGGCTCCGCCTCCGCAAGTTCTGTCAAATTACCGTCCATTCGAAGCAGCAAGGACTTGCGCCTCTCCGAAGAGACGGCGCAATTCGCGTTGCCTAGAAAGCAAATCGCGCGCTGAGTCCATTCAGCCAAGATGTCTGGGTCTACAGGTGTTGCCCCTTCCTTGGCCGCAAGGGCCATTTCTAAGATCTTGGCCAGGGGGCCAATAACATCAAGCATCTTGTCCTGACAGCCCCGCCAGGCCCTGTCAAGCCCCCTTGTGGGGTCTTTAGAAAACTTTTTCAAAAAGGTCAACATACTGGCATCAATTCCCGGAGTGTCGGCGACATTGTCCGGTATATCTGGACGCGGGCACTCCGACCGCAGCCGGTTGCGTACTTCCCTCGTGAAACTCTTCCGGAGGTGCTCGTGAATGTACTCCGAAACCTCCGCTGGCGGGACCCAGTCCGAAGACCGAGGGTGAATTATGTCGGAAGGGTCAAAATGAAAGGCCCTGGGTGCCTTGTCCTCCGCCGCCTTGGGAGCCGACTTAGCCTTCTTAGGGGGCGGAGGCTGCTCCTCCGATGAATCAGTGCCTGTACTGGAATCAGTGTAGGAGGTGGTGGTATCTGTGTCCACTACTATTTGGCGCTTACTCTTCGCCTTGCCACCAGATCGTGGCTGAGTAGGAGCGTCAAGATCCTGCAAGGAAGCCATGGACTGAGCGTGAGGCCACAGGTGGCGGTCGTCCGAAACTGCTGTAGAGGTAGAGGGGGTAGGCCGCTTCTGCTTCTTGTGCTTGCCATAGCCGTGGCGCTTAGCAAAACCCTCCAATTGTTTTTTAATGGGGCGCAGGGCCACTGCGAGTGCCTGCTGCACAGTCTGAGGGACTTTCGTGTCCATGGCTCTATTCACGGAAGCCTGGACCGAGGCATCCAGGGCTTCCACAATATTATCCTCCAGGACAGCATCGTGCTGTCCTTCTGATGTTTCCTCCCCTTCTGCCTGTTCCTCATCTGGGTACTTAGCCCAATTTTCCATGGTGCTATACAGCTAATCACAAGGGAATAAACCCTGGCAGAACTGGGGGTGGTGGGGGGGGTCAGCCCACTGCACACAAGCAATAAATAGGTCAAACGATACCCAAACCCCCTCAGCAACGCTGTACTCAACAGGGCCAGTGACCCAGGTCCAACATACACAGAGCGTGTGCTCGCTCAGGACCTCGTTTTTCTACAACCAGAAGTTGGCGGTATGACGAGAGGCAAGCCGGTGTGTGAAAACGCGCAAAACGCGCGTTCCTGTCAGCCTTGGATACGTGCCGAGGCGCGCCGCCCAAAACGCTACCAAAATCTACTAAAAAGAAGCCCAAATGGTCAGCGTTTTTGGGCGCGCGCGTCGGCCGTGAGCCACCCGGCCTGTACGCAGGGCGTATTAGGGAGCTCCTGCGCGCCCTCAGGCTGCCGGTAACGGGCCCATCTGGAAGACGCGGCGGCCCCTCGCCGGTCAAAGACCGTCGTGATCGCGCTAAAACGCGTGCGCTCCCCAGCGGAAGCTGCCCCAGTGTCAAGACGGCCCCACAGCGAGTGTACAGCGAGGTGAGAGGACCCCTCGCGCGTAATACAAATTTACCAGCAAGAAACACTAAACACCAGAATATACACCTATGTCCTCAATCAGGGAGCGGACTGAGCCGCAGCAACTCAAAACCATCGAATAAACATAAACAAATACAATAGTCTCCCAAAGCACCCCCAAACCGACAAGCAGAGTGAGGGGACAGGGAAGGTGCACTTAACTCTGGCTTGTGAGCAGCAAAGAAAGAGGATGATGGGAGCACGCAAGGGGTTCTTATGGACTGTGGGGGCGTGCCTATACTCATGGGTGTTCATGGGTAATGAAGTTTTGTTGTTAATGTTTACTGAAAATATACATTTTCATTGGCTGCTGTGTTTTATGCAGTAAAGATTGAGAAGCATAATCTGAAGCCTCCGGTCCTGTAATAGAATCTCTCCCCATGCACTTCTTGCTTGTGACTTTTTTAAAAGGCTGACTGAGAGCTGCTAAGGAACACGATGGTAGTGGGACATCCACGTTGTATGCTGTGGCAGAGGTATGGAACTATTCATTCGAAGCAAGGTTGCACTCGGCACACAGTAATAATGAGTGAAGGTTCACCCAAACCGACATTGAGAACCAGAAAGACAAAAGGACAGGTTTACAGCATTTTGGGAGTTGCAGTCCCAGAAACAGCAGTAAAGAGTGTTTTGAAATATGTACAACGAGGGAAAACATGAAATATTCACCATTAGGGGGTTAAGAGGACAAACCTATACAAATGACTGTACTTAACCTCGTTACATTCAAGATTTGTGTTAAAATTGAGAATAATACCCGCAAAATGAAAACAGACTGTTCCTTTAAAGCTGGAAGAAATGTCCTTTTTCAATGTCCATTAGTCACGTTATATAAAAGCTTAACGAACCCACCGTGACAGCAGCATTTGGCATATGATTAAGAGTCTGTTGGGCTCGGAACGCGTAATGCCTTTTATTTAAATAAAGATTCAGTCAGAAGCAGGTGGTGTCGCCTGTCCGACGCTGCTGGAAGAGCGTGTGTGTTCTTTTTAAATATATATATATGGGGCTGAAGCGGTGCGGGGGACACAAGGAAGCGCTTTAGAGTATCACCACAAGCAGGAAGATTGGGCACCTGACAACATTCCAGCCCTGCGAACCGCCCAACAATTTGCGGCATCAGCCCTTCCACACAGCACTTACCTGGCAGCAGAAAACTGCATTCTGGGTGTTGCAGTTCGCGACCACATCGAGAACAGCAACAGGTGTGAGAACATCGTGTAGGGCGGAGCCTATTATCACTGTATTAGTTAAGGCTGCAGGACTGTGATGGTAGTTTGAAGGAAGCCTCCTGAAGTCTTGGGCGCTGAAGAAGGCATTTTATGCCGAAATGCATTCGCCATGGTTTTATTAAAGTTGCTTCCTGACTGTCCCCCGTTGTGGCCTCTACTTCTTCAAGAGGAGGAGGGTGTGTATATATATATATATATATATATATATATATATATATATATATATATTCCAAATGTGCCTCTGATTCAAGGACTAAATGAGGGGCACCCAGTCGCTTTTTATTTTTGCTGCTTATTTTATTTTGAGCACATTCCACCCAACGTTTTTAAATTCGTGGGTGTTGTGATTTATTTATTTAGTTTGTTTTGTCAAACACCAGAGGCTAGAATTTATATACAATTTTTACAAAAAACGTTCAACCAAACAATTGGGAGACAAAACTATACATTACTATACATATTTACTTATATTTACATACAATATGCAACAAAGTGAAATGGAACCCTACTAACGATTTTTACCACCAGGCCATTATTATATGACTTCAATGTGATTGTGGACTGGTTGCGCCAGGGCATGCCTTTTTCATGCACATTTATGTGAAAAATCACAACATTAAACTAATGGCCCTTAGCGCGTTAAATGTTCGAGAACAAATCAGGTGTAAACAAGCCGACGCGTTTCCAAGCCTGTGTCTTGTTCACCAGGCTTTTCTTCAGGGCTTTTGTCAGTCGGGTGCCTATAAAAATCGGGGGGGGGGATCTTATTTAAAATGGGACCTTACATATGCATCAATCCTGTACTTTAAACCGTTTGCATTGTGTATTACCTTTATAGGCTGTGGGTTGACTTTATCATGGTGGGAACTCCTGGGCTTTTGATAATTCTGCAGGGGTAAGAGGAGCTTATTATATCCATTGTCTATGTTTGTGCAACCAGCTATCACGATAATTGAAGAAAACAGGACTTACGTTTGTTAAAACTCGTCGTGGTAATATAGCTTGGTGTCTGTTTTTCTCTGTGCTTTTTTTCTATTAGCTCTCGTTTGTCAGGGCTGCTACGGCAGGGTCTGTATAGATGAGGCACGGGGAGAACCCTTAGTCGTCTACTCATCTATTTTCCAAAAATCAAGTGGCAACATTATATTAGACTTGCTTACTTGGGGGTATTAGTCCGCGGTCCAACCGCTGCTTTTTTTGATGCGCGACGCCGCCTATGGCTCTGTTTTGTTCGTCTCGCGTGTAGCTGCAAGAATGCAATGGAAACATTTATTTTAGGAGTTATACTGTGTTTGCGCCTTGTTTACCCTGCAGGCAAACTGCCCTTACATTTGAATCTCTTAGATGCTCGTAGTTTTCCTGCTGGCTTTCGTGACAAACTAGTGTTCAGTAATGTTTGGTCACATGACTACTTCTATTTAATCATGTTATGTGATCAGGGAATTATGGGAGATGTAGTCCTAAATGGAATTTTATGGGTCAGTGTTTTCACAGGGACATCAGTGAATGTTCAGATTTCGAATTGTTCGTTCAAGCCTGTATTCACGCAGTTGAACTTGCCGATTAGGGATGCTTCTCTTCTCAATAATAGCATTTCTACATTTCCTCCTCTCGGAGGAATTTTTATTCCAGAAAGCACAGACCAACAAAAATCTTTTTCGGTGTGGTTTTTCTCTACGAAGTGTTGGACCATTGGTGCGGTCAACACTTTCTGCTTTATTCTCGAGCGGTGTTAGGCCAATCTCTGTGTGATTTGTTGATTTGTTTTGCCTATGTATATCTTGTCGCAAGGACAAAGTATAACGTAGACAATGTTTTTGCTTTTGCAGTTAGTGAACTCATTGTGATTCCATCTAATGGAATTATGTTCAAATTTTGTCCCCTCAATTGTACTTGCACATGAGATACAGGTGCCACATTTATGGTGGCCCTGTATTGGACTCAAGTTCCATAATGTACGAAGATCACTTTTCACTGTTGAAACACCCAAGTCGGCTCTTATTAATTGTTGACCCAGGTTTTTGTTCTTTTTTAGAGCGAACATCGGTCTTCCAAATGGGGCTTCTAGATTTGACAGCATGTGCCAGTTTTTCAACACAATTGATTTGAATTTGTTTGTCAGGGGACCATATGTGGAAACACACACTAGCTGTTCCAGAGGTTTTTATCTTTTTTTGTTAACAAGGCCTCTCTTGGGGTAAACCACGCCCGTTTGGTTGCGTGTTTTAGCATCTTTCTCGGGTAGCCTCTCGCTCTAAGTTGCTCACAGAATATTTCAGCATGTGTGAAATAGTCTTCTTTTCTTGAGCAATTGCGCCGAATTCTTAGTAGTTGGCTGTATGGTAGATTTTCTTTTAACTCTGTGGGTGGAAGCTTTGATAATGTAGAATGGTGTTTTTATCAGTCTCTTTTCGGTGTAATGTGGTGACTAGTTCGCTATTGTTGACAAAGACCTCGACATCCAAAAAGTTAAGCGAGTTCCTACCAAATTCATAATAGCCTTGGCCAGCCTGGCACTAAAAAGAAACTTCTTCCGATTCATGGACACTTTCTACGTGCAGGTGAAGGGCACCGCCATGGGGTGTCCTTATGCCCCGGAGATGGCGGTGCTCTTCATGGCCCTGTATGAGGAAAGATTTGTCTATTAAAATAATCCATACAATAAGCATGTCCTAAAATGGTATCGCTACATAGACGATGTCTGGTGCCATTGGAGCGGGACCCTAGAACATCTGGCCCAGTTCCATGATTGGCTAAACAACAGGCATCCAGACATCAAATTCAGTATGGCACACAGTAATACTCGCTTAACTTTTTTGGATGTCGAGGTCTTTGTCAACAATAGCGAACTAGTCACCACATTACACCGAAAAAAGACTGATAAAAACACCATTCTACATTATCAAAGCTTCCACCCACAGAGTTTAAAAGAAAATCTACCATACAGCCAACTACTAAGAATTCGGCGCAATTGCTCAAGAAAAGAAGACTATTTCACACGTGCTGAAATATTCTGTGAGCAACTTAGAGCGAGAGGCTACCCGAGAAAGATGCTAAAACACGCAACCAAACGGGCGTGGTTTACCCCAAGAGAGGCCTTGTTAACAAAAAAAGATAAAAAACCTCTGGAACAGCTAGTGTGTGTTTCCACATATGGTCCCCTGACAAACAAATTCAAATCAATTGTGTTGAACAACTGGCACATGCTGTCAAATCTAGAAGCCCCATTTGCAAGACCGATGTTCGCTCTAAAAAAGAACAAAAACCTGGGTCAACAATTAATAAGAGCCGACTTGGGTGTTTCAACAGTGAAAAGTGATCTTCGTACATTATGGAACTTGAGTCCAATACAGGGCCACCATAAATGTGGCACCTGTATCTTATGTGCAAGTACAATTGAGGGGACAAAATTTGAACATAATTCCATTAGATGGAATCACAATGAGTTCACTAACTGCAAAAGCAAAAACATTGTCTACGTTATACTTTGTCCTTGCGACAAGATATACATAGGCAAAACAAATCAACAAATCACACAGAGATTGGCCCAACACCGCTCGAGAATAAAGCAGAAAGTGTTGACCGCACCAATGGTCCAACACTTCGTAGAGAAAAACCACACCGAAAAAGATTTTCGTTGGTCTGTGCTTTCTGGAATAAAAATTCCTCCGAGAGGAGGAAATGTAGAAATGCTATTATTGAGAAGAGAAGCATACCTAATCGCCAAGTTCAACTGCATGAATACAGGCTTGAATGAACAATTCGAAATCTGAACGTTCACTGATGTCCCTGTGAAAACACTGACCCATAAAATTCCATTTAGGACTACATCTCCCATAATTCCCTGATCACATGACATGAATAAATAGAAGTAGTCATGTGACCAAACATTACTGAACACTAGTTTGTCACGAAAGCCAGCAGGAAAACTACGAGCATCTAAGAGATTCAAAGGTAAGGGCAGTTTGCCTGCAGGGTAAACAAGGCGCAAACACAGTATAACTCCTAAAATAAATGTTTCCATTGAATTCTTGCAGCTACACGCGAGACAAACAAAACAGAGCCATAGGCGGCGTCGCGCATCAAAAAAAGCAGCGGTTGGACCGCGGACTAATACCCCCAAGTAAGCAAGTCTAATATAATGTTGCCACTTGATTTTTGGAAAATAGATGAGTAGACGACTAAGGGTTCTCCCCGTGCCTCATCTACACAGACCCTGCCGTAGCAGCCCTGACAAACGAGAGCTAATAGAAAAAAAGCACAGAGAAAAACAGACACCAAGCTATAATACCACGACTAGTTTTAACAAACGTAAGTCCTGTTTTCTTCAATTATCGTGATAGCTGGTTGCACAAACATAGACAATGGATATAATAAGCTCCTCTTACCCCTGCAGAATTATCAAAAGCCCAGGAGTTCCCACCATGATAAAGTCAACCCACAGCCTATAAAGGTAATACACAATGCAAACGGTTTAAAGTACAGGATTGATGCATATGTAAGGTCCCATTTTAAATAAGATCTCCCCCCGATTTTTATAGGCACCCGACTGACAAAAGCCCTGAAGAAAAGCCTGGCGAACAAGACACAGGCTTGGAAACGCGTCGGCTTGTTTACACCTGATTTGTTCTCGAACATTTAACGCGCTAAGGGCCATTAGTTTAATGTTGTGATTTTTCACATAAATGTGCATGAAAAAGGCATGCCCTGGCGCAACCAGTCCACAATCACATTGAAGTCATATAATAATGGCCTGGTGGTAAAAATCGTTAGTAGGGTTCCATTTCACTTTGTTGCATATTGTATGTAAATATAAGTAAATATGTATAGTAATGTATAGTTTTGTCTCCCAATTGTTTGTTTGAACGTTTTTTGTAAAAATTGTATATAAATACTAGCCTCTGGTGTTTGACAAAACAAACCCTCGGACTATTACACTGGTTGATATAAGTGAAGCAACTTGTAAATGTGGTTATAAATAAATAAATCACAACACCCACGAATTTAAAAACGTTGGGTGGAATCTGCTCAAAATAAAATAAGCAGCAAAAATAAAAAGCGACTGGGTGCCCCTCATTTAATTCATGTAATTACGTTGTCCTACCCAGTGCTCATTTGGACACAACCTCCCCTTTCTTATATCTGATTCAAGGACCCCACTCCATTGAGAGGTAAGTTTACAAAACCTTTATTTCTAAAAGCGTCACATTGTGGCTGTTTCTTAAATTCACGGACCCTAATTGCGGGGAATACTTGACCACAACTACCAGCATGCTTCACTGGAGATTGCATGCATTTTGGGTAAATAATAGGTGTGGCTGTGCCGTGACTTGTAACTGCTACCCCATGAGGAAGGAGCTTGTGGCTCTGTAACGCGTTGGGGATTTAAGAAACAGCCACAATGTGCCGCTTTCAGAAATAAAGGTTTTGTAAACTTACCTCTCAATGGAGTGGTGACCTTGAATCAGAGGCACCTTTGGATAATATTAAACGCGGCGGCCTCAACCGCGAAGGATGCACCACCTGCTTGAAATATGGATGCGGGATTGCACGGCAGAAAACTGTTTGCCGTGAAAGCAGCATTGAGAGGCTACACTGGGAAAGCTGTGCATTATGTCTGGGGCCCACCGGAGGGCTGGAAAACTGAATAATTGGCAAAATAAACTGTATTGACAAAATTCATGGACCCTAACTGCGGGGAATACTTGACCACAACTACCAGCATGCTTCACTGGAAATTGCATGCATTTTGGGTAAATAATAGGTGTGGCCGTGCCGTGACTTGTAACTGCTACCCCATGAGGAAGGAGCTTGTGGCTCTGAAATGCGTTGGGGATTTAAGAAACAGCCACAATGTGCCGCTTTCAGAAATAAAGGTTTGTAAACTTACCTCTCAATGGAGTGGCGTCCTTGAATCAGAGGCACCTTTGGATAATATATATATATATATATATATATATATATCTCCAAAAAAGAGTTGCTCACCATTGAGATGCCACACCTGGCATGTATTTCTCTTATTTTATTGGCAGGTTACAGAGTTTGCTGCATCACTACTCCAGCTTGTACAAGTTCGCCAAATGCGTTTCGGGCTCTCTCAAGCCATTGCTCACTGGCGTAGTCACGAGAAACTGTAGCAAACTAATCACCGCAGTCATTTTATATCCCGCCTCTATGGGCGTATGCATTAGTGGTATTACTTTGTTTAGAGTTCATACTATAATCCAAGTGGATGCTGTTGTTCCCCCAACTGTCTTCACTTTCCACAGTGGTTGCTAAAATCAGGTAAGGCCGTAAACTGTGTTTCTTTTGAATCCTTACCAATAAGCCATGCTGTTCCTCGTGCGCCTTTGAAGTCATCAACGCCGTACCTGCACTTCAGCAGTGGGGCGTCTTGCGACCCGAGCAGGCCGCTTAAACATCCCAACAAGAGTTGCTCACCATGGAGACGCCACACCTGGCATGTATTTCTCTTATTTTATTAGCAGGTTAGAGAGTTTGCTGCATCACTATTCCAGCATGTACAAGTTATATCTATCTATCTATGTATCTATATATATATATATATATATATATATATATATATATATATATATATATATATATATACACACCCTGATTCCGATTTGCTTCTACTGCCCTTCTCTCGCCCGTGGCAGTTGGAGCGCGGTGCTGGCGAACCTCACTGGACATACATTGGAAAGACGTAGATTAGAGCTGTGACAACCGCATCAAGGAGATAAGTCAATAGATCTAGGATACTTCGACATCTTAGTTCTCTAGCCACTAGGTGCGAGAAATATGTCACGACTTCCACTAGAGAACGACTATAGGAGGAGAATATAGAATTCAACTTTAAACCAACTCCAAGCAGCCAAGTAGCCACTAGTGTGAGTACACATATGAGCAGGTCACAGACTACTATAGTCTAGGATTTCCACACTATCGAGTCACAATAGAATGTACGTTTTCATAGTAGAAATTCTCTACATGAAGATAACGGGAGTACCCTATGCACCCGCAAGAAATCAATCAAAAGTTATATAACAATCATTAAACAGTGTACAAAGAAACAAAGCAACAGAAAGTTGTAGGGATCTCCTGTGGGAGAGTCGTCAGATGAAATCCTTTATTGTGTTAGACAGACAGCCGACACGTGTTTCATCGCCTATGTGAATCCTCAGGGCTGAAATAACAAATTGATGCTCTTTGCTGAGTCAAAGTATTTTAAGTTGTGGTAATAACAACTCTGGTTGAAAATACCTCTTGGATATCAGAGCAGGATTATGACTGTTACTAATGTACTTACCTCTTGTCATTAGGATCCATTTATTCCTTTGGCTTTGTTTTCCACATGTATACTGCCATAAGTCTTTTATTGTATATTATTTTGTGAATGTAATTTTTAACTGTGTCGAATGTTAAGGAATGATAAGCTTTTTTATGACTATAATTGAATAAACTGTCTTTTTTAATCAATTCAATCTTCTTGCTCCTGTATAAATGAGTTGTTATGTGTGAAAAAGTGTTTCTATATCATAAGGTTTCACCCAAAAGGGAATCCTTTTTTGACATTTGTCGTCTGGTACCCTACCCTTTTGGACGTTGGGGTCCCTCTCTTTTATTAGAGATATTTCCGACCCAGCAGGGCCCGTGACCTTGGTTGTAAGTCTCAGGGAAATGACGTCCACACTGTACAAGGATCAAACAATATGGGTGATGAGATAAAAAGAGGGTAAACAGCCGGAGTCTCAATTAATTGATTGAGTTAGAGAGTAAGAAAAGGGTTCAATATCAAAAAACAACAATTTGCTAAAAGGCACAAAAAACAATGTGTCAATATCTAATAGTAGGAGTGTACATCACAGTTAGAGACTTGAGTAGTTTATCTCTGATTCGAAAACCTGTGCCTCTTTTTCGTATAGCATCCCAGACTACATAGGCACTGTGTTGTACCCGTAATCTGAGTATAGGACTAGCACTCAATACTATTAGCTGGGTGTGCATCAGGTAATTCGCGTGTATCCCGGTAATAAAATTAAAGAATTGCCGATCATAGAAAATATCAAAACCATATCCGGCATTATCAAGTCTTGGCAAACAGTGCTTACCCCTGTGTCCTGGAGTGGGTGATCACTATGAAGGGTCCCAGTATAATGCGTAGGCAACGTGTGGAAGAATCGTGAAAATCGTGCGATTCTGTAATGTTAAAAAACATATGGATCAGTGCCCTTGAGTTATGCGGGAACACATCTGGAAAATAGAACACAGTACATCACAGGGATCACAATAATAATGGCCCTGGACACCAGCTCACCATCTTACCTATAGATGGTGTAAAGATGTGTAGTACCCGGGAGTCGTGTACGAACTCGATAAAGAATCCCAATTGTCTCCGAAATGTCTGGGAACAACAGAGACAAGGTACTGTCAGCTGTTAGGCTAAAATCGAAAAATCAGCCAAAACTACAAACGAAAACAACGATTCTAGCTAAGGTAACCAGAATCTTACCTGATGAACGCGAGTGCAGTGAAGCCGCGTACTCCTGGGTCACCGGTTCCTGTATGGACATGTGACCCGGAAGTTGCGAATACTAAATAGGAAGCGTAACGTAACAGACGCTCATTAAAGACTGGGCCGCTAACCGTATTGCGTGCGACCGGCGTAGAAGTAAGTAAGAGCAATGCTGCTAATCATAATCCCGAAGGACGGCATGAGCATCATCACAAAAGCTGAGATCATACGGAGTAACAAAATTAAATTCCTCAAAGCGGATCGCTTATTGAGTCAATTCCCTGAAAAAATAAAACATGAAAACCAGGACAGCGGGATTATCAAACTAACTGTGATATAACGCAAACATGCAATACTGTGTGTGTGCTAGTACGTGCATACATGCAGGTCCGACTCCCACTCATACGTGGCTAGATACAGTACATTATGATATTGGCCAGTAGCTAATTAACAGTTACATAGCTCTTAAACACATAGAAGACATATCAACCACAATGTCCTAACATCTCTGGAGGTATATAGTGACACCATAAGTGTGAGAATGTGTCTAGTAATATCTCTCAAGGATAAAAGGCTCTTATTTTTTGATAAAAGGGGATATCCAAAGTCATGTGATAACAAATCGTACAGAACAGTGAGAGGTCATCCCACTACATTATTATCGTCTTTGGTACATTGTACATCTTGAACTCAGTGGATTGAAACGCTGTTGTATAGTATTAATGTATATTATCAAACAGAACGGACAAGAAGCTCAAAGAATGATAGAAAGATCACTGGCCAAGTTTCAGCCTCATTGACCAGTAAGTAGTAAATCCAATCACAAGCTCACATTTCTGACAGGAAATTTGTCACATACAATTGGTCACAGAAATATCAATCACCTAAGAAATATTGCAGCTCATGGTCATAATTCAGTCCATGCTCGACAGTACGTAAGCACATGATCCACATGGCCTCCGTACGACGTAGCTTGAGTTTCCTATTGCCACCCCTAACTCCTTGTGGGACCATGTCAATGCCAAAAAATCGTACATGTATGTCACTTTCCTCACTTTGGCTTGTGGCGACATGTAAAGCCACAGGATACTTGGGGTCTCGTTTGTGTATAGCTCTGAGATGTTCTGTTATTCTGTCTTTGAGGGGTCTAATTGTGCTGCCCACATAGTATCTGCCGCAGTTGCATTCAATAATGTATACTACGAACTTGGTGGTACAGTTTATGTTCGTTTTAATGGAAAAATTCTCCCCTCTAGGACCAGTGAAATGTGTGGTGCAATGTTTGGCCCATCTGCACATGGTACAGAATCCACATTTATAAAATCCAAGACTGTGTTGCGTCATCCAGGTTGTGAGGTTGGTACCACGAGGTACAGTTGGACTTAATCTAGTCCTGAGTGTATCGCCCTTCCTGAAAGCAATCTGAGGTTTGTCAGAAATAAAGTCTCTAATAGCTCTCTCAGATTTCAAAAGCGCCCAATTTTTAGTCACGCTTTTGCGTAACGCACCATGGAGGGAATTAACATCAGTGATCCGTCTCAAAGTATTGTTGCGTGGTCGTCTTAATGTTTCTGAATGCAATGTGTCAGGAATGTGAAGAGACCTGTAGAGAGCAGCAGTGAGCAGTGAGCAGAGAGCAGAGAGCTGCAGCAGTGAGCAGCAGCAGTGAGCAGCAGCAGTGAGCAGAGAGCCGCAGAGAGCTGCGAACGCCACAAGCCGCGGACCACTGGCCTCGAGTAGCCGAGAGAGGAGAGAGGGAATTTGGCTCTGGCGGCATCTGCACTGGGAGCCTTGGAGCCTTGGAGCCGTAACCGAAGCTGTAGCCATAGCCGTAGCTGTAACCGGTGCCGGTGTTGGGATGTTGCCGGCTCCAAGGCGCACAGGTGGAAGTGAATACCGGCGACCCAGAGCTCTCCAGTTACGGCAGGGTGACCCGAAGACCCTGTGAAATAGCAGGGGCAAATCTGAGCTACGGGGTGAAGCCACCGTGCCGTGCTGCTTGTGTGACCTGCGGCGGCTGCAGTAGGAGCCAAACCGGAGCCTGAATCAGCTGATCCGGAGAATCTGCCGCGGGAAGCTACGGAGCGTACTGGAGCAGAGCTCAGAAGCTGAGCTCTGAAGTGGAGTGGCTGAGTGGCTGAGTCAAAGGAGCAGAGCGGAGGTGGAGGAGTGGCGGCGGAGGCGCCAGCGGCATCGGCGAGGTGTGGAAAGGTGAGCCGCCATGACCCCCGCCGCGACCTCCAATAGCTAACAGCTAATAGCCGTAACAGCTTCAACAGCTACATCGGACAATAACTCAATAGTCGAGCCAGCCGGCCAGCCGGCCGTACTAGCAAGCGAGTTCAGCTCAGTCAGCTTGTCTGCAGCCCCGCGGTGAGCAGAGAGCCTGCGGTAAGGGAGCGGCAGCACCACGAGGAAGGAGTGGGGAGAAGAAAAGAAGGAAGGGAGGAAAAAAAAGGTGCTGGTCCAACTGAGCTGAATGAGCGGAGTGGAGCAGAGTGGATTGGAAGACCTAAAGAGAGAGGACCAGAGGCCCTGAGGCTTGAGGCTTGAGGACAGGGGGGGTGGCGATACCTAGAGACTGGTGCATTGCGAGACTGCGTCCCTTTCACCTGTACCTCGCTTCTGGGACACCAGCCACTGAACACGTTTTTTGGGGCAAAGACTGCATAGCCAAGCACCTTTCTTAATTTATTTGACTAACTTATTGGCATATTTGGCATAATTTCAGTATGAGATCAGGCAAGAAAAGGATCCACCTCGAAAACAAGCCTAAAACCAAGCGAAAGGCAAAGCAGGACGCTGCAGCAACCGCCAACAAAAAGGAAAACACAAACGAAGCCAGTGGGTGTTGGGATTCATCTATAGGAGAAATCGGAGTGTCCAGCGACCAAGCCCCATCAGCTGCGATTTCTTGCCCCAACCTTCGACAACTAAAAATAACATCAACATTTAATTTCTTGAAGGATCCACTCTCCACTATCTTTCGTCCAGTGGAAAAATCCTGGGCCTCCAGGACTCACTTCTTCCACTATCCCCCTGTGAACTGCAAAAAGACCAATCCTTGAGCCAAGTAAGCGGAACCACGAACCGCTCTTCCACAGCAGACGGCCTACCTGTATCGGGTCCACCTGTAGAGGGGATAATAGGGCCCGTGGGTGAAGGTGAGCCAACAATCAAGGCCTTTTGCAGCCCCCCAGCCCCACGGTCAGGCGACAGGTGGCCTACCCCTGTCCCACATCTATCTTCCTCTCTTACATACACCAACTCGCCACCGATACCAACAACCTTACCTTCAATTGTAAGTAGTCAGAAACCAAAGCATTCTTTGCACAACCACACTACCTGCAGCGGCAAGGACTTCTCTCAATGGCAAGAACCCCTAAGCAGCGATAACCCAGACAATCTAAACAACTCGCTGATTACTGATAAAAGCCTTCAGGACCAACTGGACAGCTCAAAATCTCACCGAAAGCCAACTGAAGAAACTGCAAAAGACCAGAGCTCCGATGACCATCGCAAGGAGGACGTGGGAAAGATATCAAACCTTGGGAGCAACAGCCCGCCAACTTAACCTATTTGGGTTCACAGGAGTGGGCAGAACTAGTTGCTTCATACATTCCGACCATGCTGGCTAACCCATCCTCGCCTACAGAGGAATCAATCAAAAAAATCCAGCCTACTAAAAGGGGCTCTGACCGGGAGGGTATTTTTTCAAATTCAACCGCTTTACCGAATTCTTCTATGTCTTCAACACCCAACAAACAGACAACCCAAAAAATGTCCCTACCCAGGACTCAAGCTTCAGACGTGTCAAACACGTGGGACATTCTTCTAAACACCATGCAGCGGACTGTAGACACTCTCCACTTCCAATCTGACAAAATGGATCTACAGCTGACTTTACTTGACACCTTGGCTGTCTTTGTTGGGCGGATAGATGAGAAACTTGGCCAATTAAACTCTCTAATCAGCAGAGCCCAGCAAGACGCAAAGCTGTTATGCAGCTGCGGTCCTATCACCGACAAACTGGCAGCACTTCCAGAAATAGTATCCTCTCTGATAGAAGGGCTGCCAAAAGGTCCCAACGCAAGGCTCCAGCTCATAAACCCCGGCAAAACAGCCTTCCTCGTACCACCAACAAGAGGGCCTATCATAGGCAGCACAGCAGACAAGGCTGCACTGGAACCGACGTCGGGCTGTCTGATGTTGCCATCGGGCCATCTGACAACATGCTCCTCTCCACCTCCGAAGGTTAACACGCCGCCCCTGAACGCGAAAGGGTGGCGGCAGCAAAAGAGGAAAGGCCGCAAAAAATTAACAACCACAAGCTTGCCAGAAGTTTACCCACTTTTTAAGTCAGGAAAAAGACAGGAGCAGCAAGACCTGGGCCCAATTACAGTAAACAATGCCAGTGGAGAACTAACCTCCACGGGGCACAGATCCTCCTCAAACGGAGTACACCCAGTAGCACTCACAGGGGCATCTACGCAGGAGGATGGGAGGGCTCGGTCTGGCAGGGACATTGGAAACCAAAACACGAAGGAAAACCGTGGCCCTGATAAAGAGAACGACGCTAGCCCCGCCAAACCACTATCAACATTTGAACCAAGGGGGCTACAGCAGCTTAAGCACAGAATGGACTCGGCACGGGAAGTTTCTATTATCACCCACTGTGAAAGATCCCAAGCTCAAGAACAGAGGGAAATAGGGCTCCCGTGCACCCAAATTCAGCTATATTCCACCATAGTGAGTGTTCCTACAGCTCCATCTGCTCTCACTTCCATAAATCGCTCCTCCGGGGACACTCTCATAGGAATCGTACCGCAGTCCGACAACAGCAACTTAAGGACCCAAGTCCTTACCCATCTGCCAACAGTACAGTCGAATTATTTAAACAGGAACTCTACTATTATCCTCTTCACTCCAGAGTACGAATCAACGGGCCCATTCGACATACTGAATAGAGGGAACTTATTACGGTTACTTAGCACCATACCAGCGTTAAACGACCTATCCTCAGCTGACCTTCTCTCTATAGAATTCATAAAATCTGATAGGACATACGGCAATGAAGCGACAAAAGCAACATGGATTTCTTCAGAAATTGCAAATAAAATCTTAAAAGAGGAAAATCTCCTTAAAACATGGGGGATCAAATCGGCGGTATACCACAACATAGGATATCCGCTGCCCTTGCTCGAGAGACCCAAGCAGTTATTACCTACAACAACTTCGACGACAGGGTCGGTGCTGAGGGGTGCACTGGGTCGATCTCCCACAACCGCTCAGGCGACACTGACCAAAAACAGCTCAATGATCGCCAACTCGTACAGCACGGTCGAACACCAGCTCTTCAGAATAAGCAATACACCAAGTAATCCTCATTGACAAGGGAATTCAACGGAGTCAGGCCTGCGCTCGGCCGCGCCACACCTGGAACTATGCTCATGGAATCTAAATGAGCTCAACAACAAAGCAGCAGACTCTGATTTCCTACAATACGTGAAAGCTTTCGACATCATCCTCCTCCAGGAAACATGGGTGGAGGAGCCGGTTCACATAGAGGGCTACACCTGCTACCACTCCCCAGCCACAAGGAAAAGCAAATTCGGGCGGCTGGCAGGCGGCCAAGCAACCTACATCAAAATCTCAACTGTTGGCAAAGTCCAGGCATTCACCATCAACTCTCTGGCTATCAACACAGTTGGGATTACATTAAATTTTGGGGGTAAGAAGAAAGAGGTTCAGCTGATTAACACCTACATTAATCCAAGGAAGAAGAAACAAGAGGTGAAACGTCTAATGGACCACCTATATTACCTCATGACTATGCAAATCTCTCCCAATTTAATTCTTTCTGGAGACTTCAATCAATGTATCTTAGGGTCATCCCTAAACAGTGACATACAGGCCCAGTCTTACCACTGGAATATTCCAATCCAATCATTCAGCAGCCAAGGTAAAATCCCCAAGCCTGCAAAGGAGCTGCTGGAAGACTTGGAACATACCGGCCTGAGGTTTCTAAATGGAAGATTTCCTGAAGATTCTCCATCTGTGGCCTCGTTCAACTCAGGCAACGCAACCTCTACAATAGACTACACGTTAGTCTCTCTTCCACTTTTTCACCATGTACTGGACTTCAAACTAGGGGACAAGGGAGATAGTGACCATCGCCCCCAAGAAGTCTCTTTTTGTGCCCTTTCGGACCTAATTCTTTCAAACCCAACAGGACCACATGCCAGTTATACCATAAACCTTAAACGAATCAAAACCTCGGTCGCAAACACGGTGGAGGTACTTCAAGCAGCTAAATCTCAACTAAACAGCTTAAACTATCCTTCGGGCAACCCAGTAGCAGGATGGGAAAAATTCACGGCCGTCTTCGCAAACAAATACTCAACAACTGTACGGCATTTTCCATCTTCTTGCTCTGGTTTCACAAGGAATGCCTCAAGCACCCAGAAATTAGCCTTGAAAATCCACAAAAAAGCAATCAATAAATCCCTAAGATTGTTGAGAAAAAGCCCGGGGGACGGTGTTCTTCTTGCACAGCTTCACAAACACCGGGCAGACCTAAAAAAACTGAAATGGGCAGTCAAAAGATCCAACGAAGACAACTTCTGGGCCAAACTTTACTACGACTCAAAGGGAAACAACAGCACCCAGTTCTGGTCCACAATAAATAAAATGTTAAATCCGAAAAACAGTGGAATAACATCCCACATAACTAAATCCTCATGGGAATCCTTCTTAGACACACACTTTAACCAACAGGTTGCTATAACAAGTAAGCCCCATGTTGCATTAGAGGGCCAACCTCCACAACACCATGTGAAGAATTCAAACCTGTAACTACTGCGACTTTACTCAGGAAACTAATCTCCAAAGGAAGAAAAGACGGCGCAGCAGGGCCAAACGGAATTCCTCCGTCCCTCTTTCAACTTGAGCCGGAATACTGGGCAGAAACGCTGACCCCCCCTCTACACGTCTGTCAGCCATTCGGGATGCCTTCCTGCCTCATGGAGGGGCTCAACCATTTCACCTATATATAAGGCGGGGGACAGGACATTACTAAAAAACTACCGCCTGATAGCACTTTTGGATATTGAGGCTAAATACTTCGCGGGGCTCTTACTGACACAGCTGCGCGAATGGGCAACAAACCGCAACTTAATTCCATCTAGCCAAACGGGATTCTGCAGAGACACGGGAACAACAACAAATCTGTTGGCAATTTCGCTACTTATCGACAAGGCAAGGGTGACTAAACAGGCTCTCCACCTTTGCTTTGTGGACTTCAAGGCGGCGTTTGACAATGTCAACAGGGGCAACCTTTGGAGAAAACTGGCCTCTTGGGGGATCCCCGCGACTCTACTAAACCTTTTGATCGAATTGCATACCGACACGTGGGTTCAGGTAAAGCTCGGGAAGGGCACACACCTCTCTAGGCGTATTCCGACTACGAAAGGTCTAAAGCAAGGGTGCGTTTTAGCGCCCACCCTTTTTAATCTATTTACAGCCGACCTGCCACCTGCTCTAGAGGCTTGCAACGCGCACGCACCCCGTTTGGGGGGCAAAGCACTGTCCAGCATATCCTATGCAGACGACGTGGTCCTGGTTAGCCACACGAAAGTAGGTCTCCAGAATCTTATCAATACGCTGCACGGATACGTCGAAGCAAACCTACTAGAAGTAAACATCGACAAGACCAAAGTTTCGTATCTAACTGGGAATAAAAAGCCGCACACTTGGTTCCTCGGAACGAAGGTTGTCGCAAATTGTTCGGAATACAAATATCTTGGAATCCTAGTCGACAAAGGAGGTCGCCACTCAAACCAACTAGAGGCCATTGAGAGGAAAGGTATGCTGATAGCTACAACACTTAAACAGCTAAAGTCAAACTTGAATGGTCCTACGCTTATGCCACTGCTCCGCGTGGCTCAAGTCGAAATAGAATCATCTATTACGTACGGCAGTGAGGCTCTAAAAGGTACAGACGCGAAACTGCTGGACATAATCATTGCAAAGGCCTACAGACTTCTCTTTAACCTGCCAACCTACACCTCACAAGCCCAGATCCGGTTAGAATTTGGACTGACCTGCCAAACGCTTGCAAGAAGAGGGGCATATTTAAAGTGCTGGCATAAAATAAAGAATTCACCAGAAAATACATTGAACCATCAGCTCTGGCAAGACTTGAGCAGTTTCTCCAAGTTGCCGGCGAAAGCATACTTAGAGGAGTCCCTGACTGTCACAGGTCTGAAAGAATTATGGGATACTCCACTACCGCATGCGCAATTCAAGCATGTAGTAAACAAGAGCATAAAAAGACACTCGCATGTGGAAGATAAAGCCACCTTTTCCCACAGGCGTCACGCCTGGATGACTCTGTGCACATATAAATCACCGGGGCTACAAGCTTATTTTGGTCTGGGGTACGGCAGGAAAACTAAAGAAGCCTTTTTAAAACATAGGCTAGGAATCCTACCAGCCATACCACATCTACAACCATGGCTGAGAAGGAACTGTGGGATAAAATGTAGGCTGTGCGGTGCAGGAAACGAAAGCTTTGAACATCTGCTATGCACCTGCCCGGGGCTGAAAGAGGAAAGAGCAGCCCTGCTAAAAACTGCTTTTAATGAACAAAGAATTTGCACATGCAGACAAGCAGTTCTCGCTTGCTTTGATCCAGGTCTTCCGCCACTAAATGGGAAGTTGGTGAAATTCGTGAAACTAGTGGAGCTGAAACTAATAAGCCATGAATTCGCCCCCGAACAGATCTAAGGAACCATGGCCAAGATAAGATGCAATGAACAATGTTTACCTCCCATATTACACTGTTTTTGCCACATTCCATTGGCACTCATTTGCTAATAAAATGTTTGTCTCACTCCAGTGGAACCATGACATGTTTTCACACACCATGAGATGTTGTGATCAATATTATTGCACAACTGTATACGAGATGTTCCATTGTTACCTATTTGTTATTTCAGCCCTGAGGATTCGCATAGGCGATGAAACACGTGTCGGCTGGCTGTCTAACACAATAAAGGATTTCATCGGACTACTCTCCCACAGGAGATCCCTACAACTTTCTGTTGCTTTGTTTCTTTGTACACTGTTTAATGATTGTTATATAACTTTTGAATGATTTTTTGTGTGTGCATAGGGTACTCCCGTTATTCATTTAGTTGGTAGTTCTTTCTACTAACTACTGAGTGGATCTAAGGGTTTCCCACTCACCCAGTTGCACCACTTCTACACAGCGCGCTACTCATTGATGCGTACACTGATGGCAGTGCACCCTTTGCTAATCTGACATCGAAAACGTTTCAGGATTTGTCTCTACATGAAGATACCCTGCAATTTTCTAATAGGGACATCCTAGATTGGGACACACTTTACAATTTAATTTTAATTTGTATTTTTAATTTTACAAGTGTCCACGACAATGGTGGAAAGACATTACATTTCTACTAGACAACAATTATGTTCTACATAGCCATTTCAAAATGGTCGCTGTGGTAACCCAGTGCACCATTGTTTCTCTCTTGTCCATCTTCTATGTCATAATTCTACTATGTAAATATGTGCTTGAACCACAGACGTGTGTGTGAACAAGGAGAGGCTTTTGATACAATCCCCTGAGAGAGCGCTTACTTCGTTTCTGTCATTATACATATATATATATTGTTTCAGGAGCTGGTTGTGCCCATTCATCACTATTTATCACATCATAGTTTGGAGACGCATCATGTGATAAAGCTCCCTGTGAGGAGCGGAGCGCGTCATGGCAGGCACTGGTCCTGTGAATTTCACGGTTTTATTTTTGAAATAAATCGTCACTGCTTCCCCCACCTACGTGTTGTGGAGTGTTAATTTGCCTTTGGAGTTGGGAGGTCCGAGCCTGTGCTTCCGCTGAACGAAGAGGGCGTACCGGATTGTTTCTATCATATATATATATATATATATATATATATATATATATATATATATATATATATATATATATATATATATATATATATATATATATATTATATATATATATATATATATATATATATACATATATATATGTATTTGTCATATTTTTATGTGTAATTTTTTTATTTAAAATCATTAGTATAAATATAATGTATAAATTATTAAATGTGTGTTTAACTTTTTGTAAAAATTAGTTTGTGTTATATTTGTTAAAATATATATTAGGCTATTTTATTTTTTTAATTAATGTTACTATTTAGTATAGTTAATATTTTAATTTATATTTACGAAACGATATTAATACACCGATAGTTATGACAACAATAGTTTTTTTGTTTATTTTTTTGTATTTACCATTGTATCCCCTTCGCCGTGTGGCAAATTCCACCGCGGTGCGAGGGGGGGCGGGGCTGGGCGTGGCACTCGTACTCGGGACGGCTCCCGGCTGTCATGAGTCACAATGGGCGTGTGCTCATGACGGCCGGGAGCCGTCCAAACTCTGCCCACTGATTAATTCTCCCGCACAGGCAGGAAATTAATCATGCGTTTGGCGGAGCGGCAACGCTCGGACGGCTCCCGGCCGTCATGAGCACCCGTCTACTGTGACTCATGATGGCAGGGACACGTCCTGAGCATGGAAGGAGTTAAGTATAGGATGACGATATTTTTGACATCAATATTTTGGTCATGATATTTTTGTATGGGGATATTTTGGGTGGCGATATTTTGTCAGTGAACTATCTGCCAGGTGGCTACATGGGTCTCGCTACATACGTTCAGGAAGCACTACTGTCTGGACAGCCAAGTTCGACGAGAAGGGCTTTTTGCCCGCTCGTTCTTTTAGGACTTCTTGGTTTGAACCAATTCACAGACCCACCTCCTAATGGGTACTGCTTTGGTATCTATTCAAAAGATGAAGACTCTGCAGTTAGAAGTCCCTCTCAGAAGAACAAGTTATTTTCCTTTGGCAACGTTCTGTTTGGTAGAGTCTCTTTTTAACTGCAAATTCCTCATGATCCTTCACGTTCTGTGAATTGGGCTGTACTAATTAATAAGAGTCAAGGGATCTGCATACTGCTGAAAGCCAATTTTCTGTTGGGGGCATCAGACTTAAAAGCAACTGACCTCAGCGAGCGGGAGTGGTGCCTAAATAGGCCCCACACATAATTTCCGGAGTGTCAGTGCTGAGCCACAATACATAGCCTACTGGCGTACACAGGTACTGGTCTACATTTTCCGAATCCAGCCTGACGCCTGGGTTCAAGAGCATCATGTTTAAAGTTTAGCTTGGCTTCTTGGTAAAGAAGAACTTAAAATGTTCTCAATGTTCTGATTTAGTGTTGATGGCAGAAATCCCCTAATACCACCAGGGCTTGTGGATTCTACTTGAATAGTATTCCTGTGAGGCACTTGTTTCTGGCTTCAGTCCTCCTCTGCCCCAACTGAGCTCTTCTTTGTCCATATGGCAGCAGTGCCATTGTCCTTGTCAAACGTCTTTGTCAAGGTGATGCATCCTTGCATGCTTGTTGTGATGAGTGGCTAGTCCATACTGTATGCATGTATACATCCTAATTGCTCAGTTTGGTACAATAGAGCCCTGAGATACCCAGGTTGGTAAAGCTCTACTCCCTAGCTCTTCAGTAAATTATATTGAGTTATCTCAAGCAGCTCATGCCATCGGCAACCAGGTACACCGGGTACATATTTGTTTCAGACCACTCACATTTAATGTTACAGCCAAACAGACTAATGACCAGTTAGGGAATAATTAGTGCTGTGTTTGTAATTTCTGAAGCTGTACGTGTGATTACAAAAGCTGGGAAGATTGGCATCAGGCCCACCGTCATGCCTGAATAAAACACTCTTATTTGAGGTAAATGCCCAGTCTGGGATAGTGTACAGCACTGATAAATTACATAGGTTTACCTAAAATATAATGGTGGCAATAGTCTGCTTTTCAAGGACCTATATTACTCCATGGGACGTGGTTCTCTTTCAATGGCTAGCACGTAGGCCTATCTTGTTACATTAGTGATGCCAGAAGATCTAACATAACAGACTGGCATTCACAAGGCATCTAGATGGGGTTGGCAGCTGTTAAGGTGGTGTGTTTTAACCAAATAGTCAATTTAGGTTCAAATGAACTGGAATTGCAGATTTGTTTGTGTAATAATGGGGGTGTCTGGTCTTTCACAGAGAAATGTATGCAGTGCCCCTCTGCCCCCTTGATGTTAACCTTCAGTTTCTAGCTGGTTCTGTCAGGCAGAGGGCACAAGTGGCCTTCTTGTAACTTGCCAGTTGTGGTCAAGATTGGCAGGTGTCTCAGCTGCCTCTGTGTCAAGACTGTGTATTCTAGGCGAGAACACAGGTCATGTGACTTGAAAGAGGATATCATTATGAATATTTTGAGGTACTTTTTATGATCTGTTTGACTGTCGCTTATGATGGATACTTCTATAGGCAGATTCCTAACCTGTAGACTAATCCAGATGCCACACTGGATCCGTAAAATTCAAATCTCTTGTGTTACTGGTAAGGGGCACTGGCTTCGTGTCTATGCAGAAAGGGGCATCACATGGTTTTACTGAAGCCGTATGGCACCTGTTAGTAAAGGGAGTCTCTAGTTGACAGAGGTATGTACCTTTGTCCAAGTAGGGATCCTTGCTTCTAGTCAGGGTTAGGGGGATACACACTCTAGATAACTACTGCTCACCCCCTTGGTAGCTTGGCACGAGCAGACAGGCTTATCTCAAAGGCAATGTGTAAAGTATTTGTACTCAAAACACACAGTTCTATAGTGAAAAGACCACAAATGGACACTACACTAGTTTAGAAAAATAAAGTGTCTTTATATAAAGTCAACAAGACCAAAATGACAAATATCCAACATACATGGACTCCCAAACAACAGTACCTTGGAAAACGAAGTGTATGACGATGCACGGAATTGTGGAGATGAGGCGTCAGTACTGAGGTGGAGGCCGGCTCCCTGGCTGCCATGGGGGAGTCGAGGTGTTGTGTCCGCGAGGAGGTGATGCGTTGAGTCCAGGACAGGAGAAGTCGGTTGCGTTGGCGGTGAGGTGTCTGTTTTGGTGAGGCGATTCGAAGTCGGTAAGCTTGTGGAGTCACCCCCGGGGGTTATCGGCGCCGTGATAACAAGATGCAGGCGCTGGCAATGACGGAGTCGTTGCGAGCACTGGTGTCAGGAATGCAGATAACTGCAGCCGGCGAAGGGCGTTGGAGTTGCAGTGCAGGCCCGCTGGTACGTTGTGCAATTAACGAGCAGTGCCCCCTGACAAGGGTCGGAGATTGCTTTTCTTGCGCCTCTTCAATTTGTTCCAGCTCCCAACAGCAGGAACAACCTCCAGTGGCCCAAAACTGGAACATGCACCTACTGGCAGGTCAGAACTCTCAGCAGTAGAGTTCAGGGGAGCTGGGGTGAACTCTTTGTGTCCCTGAGACTTCAGAGCAGGAGGCAGGCACACACAAGCCCTTCTTCAAGCAGGTTTTTTCAGCAAAGTTCCAGTCTTTGTCCTTTCCTTGGCAGAAGCAGCAACTGCAGGCAAAGTCCAAACCAGTTCTGTTCTCACTGGTGCAGTTTGACCACAGGGGGTGGAGACATCATTGTGCAAGGGAGCTATGCCCTATTCAGGTGCAAGGAAAACTCCTCCCATAACTCTAAATGCAGCGAAAGTCTATTCAGCTCAGCTCTGTGTCATCCAGGAAGGGCCAGACACACCTCCACGCCCCCCCCCCACCAGTGGCTGTCTACAGGGAATGCACATCCCCAGCCACTGTCACTCTAAAACCAGACCGTCAATTCACAAATAGGCAGAGGCACAGAAGAATGGATAAACAGGAAAATGCCAACTTTCTAAAATTGGCATTTTCAAACCCACAATTAAAAAAATATCTTTACTTCAATATTTGTTATTAAACTCTGAGTTCAGAGAGCCTAAACGTTATTCTATCTTGTCCCAATGGGAAGTTACATTTGTTAGATGTTACAAAGTACTTCCCATTCTATCCTATGGGACAGATAGCCTCAATAAAGAAAAACAAAATTGGCGCAATTTCACTATCAGGACATGCCACACACAGCAGTACATTTCCTATCTTTCACATACACTGCATCCTGCCCATTGGGGTACCTTGGGCTTACCTGAGTGGGGCCTTACATGTAAGAAAAGGGAAGGTTAGGGCCTGGCAAGTGGGTGCACTTTCCAGGTCAACATGGCAGTTTAAAACTGCGCGCAGACACTGCAGTGGCATGTCTGGGCACCTATTCAGGGCTACTCGTGGGTGACACAATCAGTGCTGCAGGCCCACTATTAGTATGCACCATATCACTGATTAGCAGCGGTAAAGTGCCCAGAGTCCTAAAGCCAACAAAAGCAGGTCAGAAAAAATAGGATGAAGAAGCAAAATGTATGGTGATAACCCTGCAAAAGGGCCATTTCCAACATCATCCATTCTGGCACAACAACTTCAGTTCCCTTTTTTCTGCGTCTTCAGCACAGTCTCTGTTAAGTTTTCCTTGCACACAGATTTTGATGCTGTATCATGTCCACCCCAAGCAATCAGGGTTTAAACTTTGTGGGGACTGTAAGGGGCAAACACCCATAATAGATCCCCATTCCATCTACCTCTGGTTCCTCGAATCGGACCATAACTCCTGTGCCTTGGAATCATGCCAGAGCATTGAAAGGGCATCAAGGAGCGGAAAGCAAAACTTTTTATGGTCAGAGAAATATAGGAACAGCATAGTCTGCTTAAGATCCAGTTACAGGTCGCCCTTCTCACACTCTGCAAGGTGGGGTATATTTTATTTTGATGATCAAGAATATTATCATAGTCCATAAATGACCATAAAATCAGAACAACATCCATTGAATACAGTTCATTTGACAATATATAAATACTACTGCATAAAATAGCAACAGTATTTTCTGAGATTGCATAATTTGTTGTTAGGAATCAATCTAACAACACATAATATCACATTACATTATTCTTCTGCTACCTCTGCCCTAGAAAAATCCCAAATTCCCTTGGCTTTCCTAAATGCAACCACCGTTTGGGCATACAGTTCTTCTAATTTTTCAACTCGATCCATTTTCGCCCTGCAGTTTTCTTTTTTTTCTTTTTTATCAATTTTTATTGACATCACATAAGGATAATATACAATAATTCATAACACAAATTCAATTATATGCATAGAATCATCAATTAAAAAGAAAAAAGAAACAGAATAATCATAATCCTCGTCAGCAGATGGGCTGCCTAATCTGGGACATTCCAATTCCTAAATAATAGTAATTACCTTCCTTATCAGTAATAACCTATATCGAGAGATCCATAGGGCCCCATATTTTCACATTTTTTACCATAGAGGTTGTATCCCCAGCTTTAGCCGGGCGAATTCCATACCATAAGTCGTTTTAATAATGGACCTCCAATCATGAATTGTTGGTGGTAGCGGGAAAACCCACATCCGGGCGATAGCCAACCTAGCTGCTAGCATCATGATAGTAAATGGCCGTGCTAGAACAGGTTTATCTACCTTATACCCCAACATGATTTCTATAGGAGTAAATGTAGGTCCCATTCCAAGTTTACTATAAAACACTAGGCCGATCTTCTGCCAGTAAAGTTGTAATTTCGGTCAATCTATAAACATATTTATTAAATTTGCAGCTTGAGTCCCAGATTTAGGACATTTAGGGGCCTATTAGGATTGCGGACGGAAATGTGTCCCGTCCGCCATGGTCGCGGCAAAACCACTTCCGACCGCACCGTGGATAATCCGCGGTTGCAATTAGGATAATAATGTCAAGAAACTCCGACCGCGGCGGACGGGTCACATTAAACACCGTCCGCGGCGGACGGAGCACACCAAAGACCGCCGCAAGCGGACGGTACTAAAGAAACACCCTCCGCCGCGGACGAACATGACCGCGGGAACAGGCACAACCGCCGCCATACCTGCGTAGGCTCCGGCCTCACGATTAGGATAACGCCGCCATTCCAACGGAACTCACCACCTTCCTCTACCGCTGCGGAAACAATGCATCGACAAATGGAGCATGACTGCGGAAGGACCACGCGAACACCATCCCTGGCGTCAAAACGATTACAAAATGGCAGACGGAAGTAGATAGAAAACACACTAAGCAAGACACCCACCCACCAGAAACACCCACCCCAAGCAACTACACGCCCCAATGACCCCCCCCCAAGCACCGAAAAATGCACCCAAGTCACCACACCCACAGTACACCTGACTGGCAACAACCATTGGGACACAACCACTACACAGACTATAAAATGGATCCCTCCCACAACCACAATCCTTTGCATCACAGCATAGCTGCAAGCAAGAGGCAGAATACCACTAACAGCAGACACACAAAAACACACATACCACCTGCACACAAACACACCCACCACACAAACACCCACCACACCATCCCTACACACCACACACCTGCACATCCCACCCCACCCCACCAACACCTTGCACATCACACACCATGGCACCAAAGAAAAATCCCAAGTTCACAGACAGTGAGTTGAAGGTCATGGTGGATGAAATCATCCGTGTCGAACCACATCTCTTCGGTACCCTTGTCCAGCAGACCACCGTGGCAACCACAACCAACATGTGGGACAGGATAGTGACCAGAGTTAATGCGTCAGGGACCGTGCCACACACCAAACACGAGATCCAGAGGCGGTGGCACGACCTCAAGACAAGGGTGAAAGGCATCAGGGCAAAGAACCACCTGTGGGCACACCACACTGGTGGCGGCACTCCCCCGGGGCCCATACCATATGCAGAATGGGAGGAGAAGGTGCTGGGCATACTGCACCCTGAGAGCCTGGAAGGAATCGAAGAGGGACTGGAGGCTGGTAAGTACAAACCAATGACCACTATCACACTGCCATGGTCTGTCTTGCACAACTGCCAACACACATCTCCCAGACTGCAATCCATGCATGTGGGCCACATAGTCACCCAAATGTGAAGTCCTGGGCTCAAATGCACCCACCATGACCAAACACAAATGTTGCCTCCTACGTTCCCTGCCTTGCATGTTGTCAAAGCAGCAAGCACCACAACTCCCAACAGGCCCCCATGTCCACAGGGAGGGTGGTGGTGGGTGGGGGGTGTGAGAGACCAGCACTACAACTCCCAACAGGCCCCCATGTCGACAGGGAGGGTGGTGGTGGGTGGGGGGTGTGAGAGACCAGCACTGCAACTCCCTACAGGCCCCCATGTCCACAGGGAGGGTGGTGGTGGGTGGGGTGTGTGAGAGACAAGCACTACAACTCCCAAAAGGCCCCCATGTCCACAGGGAGGGTGGTGGTGGGTGGGGGGTGTGAGAGGCCAGCACTACAACTCCCCACAAGCCCCCATGTCTACAGGGAGGGTGGTGGTGGGTGGGGTGTGTGTGAGAGGTGGGTGGTGTGTGTGAGAGACCAGCACTACAACTCCCAACAGGCCACCATGTCCACAGGTAGGGTGGTGGTGGGTGGGGTGTGTGAGAGACCAGCACTACAACTCCCAACAGGCCTCCATGTCCACAGGGAGGGTGGTGGTGTGTGGGGTGTGTGTGAGAGGTGTGTGGGGTGTGTGAGAGACCAGCACTACAACTCCCAACAGGCCCCCATATCGACAGGGAGGGTGGTGGTGGGTGGGGTGTGTGAGAGACCAGCACTACAACTCCCAACAGGCCCCCATGTCCACAGGGAGGGTGGTGGTGGGTGGGGTGTGTGAGAGACCAGCACTACAACTCCCAACAGGCCCCCATGTCGACAGGGAGGGTGGTGGTGGGTGGGGTGTGTATGAGAGGTGGATGGGGTGTGTGAGAGACCAGCACTACAACTCCCAACAGGCCCCCATGTCCACAGGGAGGGTGGTGGTGGGTGGGGTTGTGAGAGACCAGCACTACAACTCCCAACAGGCACCATGTCAACAGGGAGGGTGGTGGTGGGTGGGGGGTGTGAGAGACCAGCACTACAACTCCCCACAGGCCCCCTTGTCCACAGGGAGGGTGGTGGTGGGTGGGGTGTGTGAGAGACCAGCACTACAACTCCCAACAGGCCCCCATGTCCACAGGGAGGGTGGTGGTGGGTGGGGTGTGTGAGAGACCAGCACTACAACTCCCAACAGGCCCCCATGTCGACAGGGAGGGTGGTGGTGGTGGGTGGGGGGTGTGAGAGACAAGCACTACAACTCTCAACAGGCCCCCATGTCCACAGGGAGGGTGGTGGTGGGTGGGGGGTGGGAGAGACCAGCACTACAACTCCCAACAGGCCCCAATGTCGACAGGGAGGGTGGTGGTGGGTGGGGGGTGTGAGAGACCAGCACTACAACTCCCAACAGGCCCCCATGTCCACAGGGAGGGTGGTGGTGGGTGGGGTGTGTAGGAGACCAGCACTACAACTCCCAACAGGCCCCCGTGTCGACAGGGAGGGTGGTGGTGGGTGGGGTGTGTGTGAGAGGTGGGTGGGGTGTTTGAGAGACTAGCACTACAACTCCCAACAGGCCCCCATGACCACAGGGAGGGTGGTGGTGGGTGGGGGGTGTGGGAGACAAGCACTACAACTCCCAACAGGCCCCCATGTCCACAGGGAGGGTGGTGGTGGGTGGGGGGTATGAGAGGCCTGCACTACAACTCCCCACAGGCCCCCATGTCTACAGGGAGGGTGCTGGTGGGTGGGGTGTGTGTGAGACGTGGGTGGGGTGTGTGAGAGACCAGCACTACAACTCCCAACAGGCCCCCATGTCCACAGGGAGGGTGGTGGTGGGTGGGGTGTGTGAGAGACCAGCACTACAACTCCCAACAGGCCTCCATGTCTACAGGGAGGGTGGTGGTGGGTGGGGTGTGTGTGAGAGGTGTGTGGGGTGTGTGAGAGACCAGCACTACAATTCCCAACAGGCCCTCATATCAACAGGGAGGGTGGTGGTGGGTTGGGTGTGTGAGAGACCAGCACTACAACTCCAAACAGGCCCCCATGTCCACAGGGAGGGTGGTGGTGGGTGGGGTGTGTGAGAGACCAGCACTACAACTCCCAACAGGCCCCCATGTCGACAGAAAGGGTGGTGGTGGGTGGGGTGTGTGTGAGAGGTGGATGGGGTGTGTGAGAGACCAGCACTGCAACTCCCAACAGGCCCCCATGTCCACAGGGAGGGTGGTGGTGGGTGGGGTGTGTGAGAGACCAGCACTACAACTCCCAACAGGCCCCCATGTCGACAGGGAGGGTGGTGGTGGGTGGGGGGTGTGAGAGACAAGCACTACAACTCTCAACATGCCCCCATGTCCACAGGGAGGGTGGTGGTGGGTGGGGGGTGTGAGAGACCAGCACTACAACTCCCAACAGGCCCCAATGTCGACAGGGAGGGTGGTGGTGGGTGGGGGGTGTGAGAGACCAGCACTACAACTCCCCACAGGCCCCCATGTCCACAGGGAGGGTGGTGGTGGGTGGGGTGTGTGAGAGACCAGCACGACAACTCCCAACTGGCCCCCATGTCCACAAGGAGGGTGGTGGTGGGTGGGGTGTGTAGGAGACCAGCACTACAACTCCCAACAGGCCCCCATGTCGACAGGGAGGGTGGTGGTGGGTGGGGTGTGTGTGAGAGGTAGGCGGGGTGTGTGAGAGACCAGCACTACAACTCCCAACAGGCCCCGATGACCACAGGGAGGGTGGTGGTGGGTGGGGGGTGAGAGACAAGCACTACAACTCCCAGCAGGCCCCCATGTCCACAGGGAGGGTGGTGATGGGTGGGGGGTGTGAGAGGCCAGCACTACAACTCCCCACAGGCCCCCATGTCTACAGGGAGGGTGGTGGTGGATGGGGTGTGTGTGAGAGGTGGTAGAGGTGTGTGAGAGACCAGCACTACAACTCCCAACAGGCCCCCATGTCCACAGGGAGGGTGGTGGTGTGTGGGGTGTGTGAGAGACCAGCACAACAACTCCCAAAAGGCCTCCATGTCCACAGGGAGGGTGGTGGTGGGTGGGGTGTGTGTGAGAAGTGTGTGGGGTATGTAAGAGACCAGCACTACAACTCCAAACAGGCCCCCATATCGACAGGGAGGGTGGTGGTGGGTGGGGTGTGTGAGAGACCTGCACTACAACTCCCAACAGGCCCCCATGTCCACAGGGAGGGTGGTGGTGGGTGGGGTGTGTGAGAGACCAGCACTACAACTCCCAACAGGCCCCCATGTCGACAGGGAGGGTGGTGGTGGGTGGGGTGTGTGTGAGAGGTGGATGGGGTGTGTGAGAGACCAGCACTACAACTCCCAACAGGCCCCCATGTCCACAGGGAGGGTGGTGGTGGGTGGGGGGTGTGAGAGACCAGCACTACAACTCCCAACAGGCCCCATGTCAACAGGGAGGGTGGTGGTGCGTGGGGGGTGTGAGAGACCAGCACTACAACTCACCACAGGCCCCCATGTCCACAGGGAGGGTGGTGGTGGGTGGGGTGTGTGAGAGACCAGCACTACAACACCCAACAGGCCCCCATGTCCACAGGGAGGGTGGTGGTGTGTGGGGTGTGTGAGAGACGAGCACTACAACTCCCAACAGGCCACCATGTCGACAGGGAGGGTGGTGGTGGGTGGGGGGGGTGTGAGAGACAAGCACTACAACTCTCAACAGGCCCCCATGTCCACAGGGAGGGTGGTGGTGGGTGGGGGTGTGAGAGACCAGCACTACAACTCCCCACAGGCCCCCATGTCTACAGGGAGGGTGGTGGTGGGTGGGATGTGTGTGAGAGGTGGGTGGGGTGTGTGAGAGACCAGCACTACAACTCCCAACAGGCCCCCATGTCCGCAGGGAGGGTGGTGGTGTGTGGGGTGTGTGAGAGACCAGCACTACAACTCCCAACAGGCCCCCATGTCGACAGGAAGGGTGGTGGTGGGTGGGGTGTGTGTGAGAGGAGGGTGGGGTGTGTGAGAAACCAGCACTAACAACTCCCAACAGGCCCCCTTGTCCACAGGGAGGGTGGTGGTGGGTGGGGGGTGTGAGAGACCAGCACTACAACTCCCAACAGGCCCCCATGTCCACAGGGAGGGTGGTGCTGGGTGGGGGGTGTGAGAGGCCAGCACTACAACTCCCCACAGGCCCCCATGTCTACAGGGAGGGTGGTGGTGGGTGGGGGGTGTGTGAGAGACCAGCACTACAACGCCCAACAGGCCCCATGTCCACAGGGAGGGTGGTGGTGGGTGGGGTGTGTGAGAGACCAGCACTACAACTCCCAACAGGCCTCCGTGTCCACAGGGAGGGTGGTGGTGGGTGGGGTGTGTGAGAGACCAGCACTACAACTCCCAACAGGCCTCCATGTCCACAGGGAGGGTGGTGGTGGGTGGGGTGTGTGAGAGACCAGCACTACGAATCCCCACAGGCCCCCATGTCTACAGGGAGGGTGGTGGTGGGTGGGGTGTGTGTGAGAGGTGGATGGGGTGTATGAGAGACCAGCACTACAACTCCCAACAGGCCCCCATGTCCACAGGGAGGGTGGTGGTGGGTGGGGTGTGTGAGAGACCAGCACTACAACTCCCAACAGGCCCCCATGTCCACAGGGAGGGTGGTGGTGGGTGGGGGTGTGAGAGACCAGCACTACAACTCCCCACAGGCCCCCATGTCTACAGGGAGGGTGGTGGTGGGTGGGGTGTGTGAGAGACCAGCACTACAACTCCCAACAGGCCCCCATATCGACAGGGAGGGTGGTGGTGGGTGGGGTATGTGAGAGACCAGCACTACAACTCCCAACAGGCCCCCATGTCCACAGGGAGGGTGGTGTTGGGTGGGGTGTGAGAGACCAGCACTACAACTCCCAACAGGCCCCCATGTCGACAGGGAGGGTGGTGGTGGGTGGGGCGTGTATGAGAGGTGGATGGGGTGTGTGAGAGACCAGCACTACAACTCCCAACAGGCCCCCATGTCCACAGGGAGGGTGGTGGTGGGTGGGGTTGTGAGAGACCAGCACTACAACTCCCAACAGGCACCATGTCAACAGGGAGGGTGGTGGTGGGTGGGGGGTGTGAGAGACCAGCACTACAACTCCCCACAGGCCCCCTTGTCCACAGGGAGGGTGGTGGTGGGTGGGGTGTGTGAGAGACCAGCACTACAACTCCCAACAGGCCCCCATGTCCACAGGGAGGGTGGTGGTGGGTGGGGTGTGTGAGAGACCAGCACTACAACTCCCAACAGGCCCCCATGTCGACAGGGAGGGTGGTGGTGGTGGGTGGGGGGTGTGAGAGACAAGCACTACAACTCTCAACAGGCCCCCATGTCCACAGGGAGGGTGGTGGTGGGTGGGGGGTGGGAGAGACCAGCACTACAACTCCCAACAGGCCCCAATGTCGACAGGGAGGGTGGTGGTGGGTGGGGGGTGTGAGAGACCAGCACTACAACTCCCAACAGGCCCCATGTCCACAGGGAGGGTGGTGGTGGGTGGGGTGTGTAGGAGACCAGCACTACAACTCCCAACAGGCCCCCGTGTCGACAGGGAGGGTGGTGGTGGGTGGGGTGTGTGTGAGAGGTGGGTGGGGTGTTTGAGAGACTAGCACTACAACTCCCAACAGGCCCCCATGACCACAGGGAGGGTGGTGGTGGGTGGGGGGTGTGGGAGACAAGCACTACAACTCCCAACAGGCCCCCATGTCCACAGGGAGGGTGGTGGTGGGTGGGGGGTATGAGAGGCCTGCACTACAACTCCCCACAGGCCCCCATGTCTACAGGGAGGGTGCTGGTGGGTGGGGTGTGTGTGAGACGTGGGTGGGGTGTGTGAGAGACCAGCACTACAACTCCCAACAGGCCCCCATGTCCACAGGGAGGGTGGTGGTGGGTGGGGTGTGTGAGAGACCAGCACTACAACTCCCAACAGGCCTCCATGTCTACAGGGAGGGTGGTGGTGGGTGGGGTGTGTGTGAGAGGTGTGTGGGGTGTGTGAGAGACCAGCACTACAATTCCCAACAGGCCCTCATATCAACAGGGAGGGTGGTGGTGGGTTGGGTGTGTGAGAGACCAGCACTACAACTCCAAACAGGCCCCCATGTCCACAGGGAGGGTGGTGGTGGGTGGGGTGTGTGAGAGACCAGCACTACAACTCCCAACAGGCCCCCATGTCGACAGAAAGGGTGGTGGTGGGTGGGGTGTGTGTGAGAGGTGGATGGGGTGTGTGAGAGACCAGCACTGCAACTCCCAACAGGCCCCCATGTCCACAGGGAGGGTGGTGGTGGGTGGGGTGTGTGAGAGACCAGCACTACAACTCCCAACAGGCCCCCATGTCGACAGGGAGGGTGGTGGTGGGTGGGGGGTGTGAGAGACAAGCACTACAACTCTCAACATGCCCCCATGTCCACAGGGAGGGTGGTGGTGGGTGGGGGGTGTGAGAGACCAGCACTACAACTCCCAACAGGCCCCAATGTCGACAGGGAGGGTGGTGGTGGGTGGGGGGTGTGAGAGACCAGCACTACAACTCCCCACAGGCCCCCATGTCCACAGGGAGGGTGGTGGTGGGTGGGGTGTGTGAGAGACCAGCACGACAACTCCCAACTGGCCCCCATGTCCACAAGGAGGGTGGTGGTGGGTGGGGTGTGTAGGAGACCAGCACTACAACTCCCAACAGGCCCCCATGTCGACAGGGAGGGTGGTGGTGGGTGGGGTGTGTGTGAGAGGTAGGCGGGGTGTGTGAGAGACCAGCACTACAACTCCCAACAGGCCCCGATGACCACAGGGAGGGTGGTGGTGGGTGGGGGGTGAGAGACAAGCACTACAACTCCCAGCAGGCCCCCATGTCCACAGGGAGGGTGGTGATGGGTGGGGGGTGTGAGAGGCCAGCACTACAACTCCCCACAGGCCCCCATGTCTACAGGGAGGGTGGTGGGGGATGGGGTGTGTGTGAGAGGTGTGTGAGGTGTGTGAGAGACCAGCACTACAACTCCCAACAGGCCCCCATGTCCACAGGGAGGGTGGTGGTGTGTGGGGTGTGTGAGAGACCAGCACAACAACTCCCAAAAGGCCTCCATGTCCACAGGGAGGGTGGTGGTGGGTGGGGTGTGTGTGAGAAGTGTGTGGGGTATGTAAGAGACCAGCACTACAACTCCAAACAGGCCCCCATATCGACAGGGAGGGTGGTGGTGGGTGGGGTGTGTGAGAGACCTGCACTACAACTCCCAACAGGCCCCCATGTCCACAGGGAGGGTGGTGGTGGGTGGGGTGTGTGAGAGACCAGCACTACAACTCCCAACAGGCCCCCATGTCGACAGGGAGGGTGGTGGTGGGTGGGGTGTGTGTGAGAGGTGGATGGGGTGTGTGAGAGACCAGCACTACAACTCCCAACAGGCCCCCATGTCCACAGGGAGGGTGGTGGTGGGTGGGGGGTGTGAGAGACCAGCACTACAACTCCCAACAGGCCCCATGTCAACAGGGAGGGTGGTGGTGCGTGGGGGGTGTGAGAGACCAGCACTACAACTCACCACAGGCCCCCATGTCCACAGGGAGGGTGGTGGTGGGTGGGGTGTGTGAGAGACCAGCACTACAACACCCAACAGGCCCCCATGTCCACAGGGAGGGTGGTGGTGTGTGGGGTGTGTGAGAGACGAGCACTACAACTCCCAACAGGCCACCATGTCGACAGGGAGGGTGGTGGTGGGTGGGGGGGGTGTGAGAGACAAGCACTACAACTCTCAACAGGCCCCCATGTCCACAGGGAGGGTGGTGGTGGGTGGGGGTGTGAGAGACCAGCACTACAACTCCCCACAGGCCCCCATGTCTACAGGGAGGGTGGTGGTGGGTGGGATGTGTGTGAGAGGTGGGTGGGGTGTGTGAGAGACCAGCACTACAACTCCCAACAGGCCCCCATGTCCGCAGGGAGGGTGGTGGTGGGTGGGGTGTGTGAGAGACCAGCACTACAACTCCCAACAGGCCCCCATGTCGACAGGAAGGGTGGTGGTGGGTGGGGTGTGTGTGAGAGGAGGGTGGGGTGTGTGAGAAACCAGCACTAACAACTCCCAACAGGCCCCCTTGTCCACAGGGAGGGTGGTGCTGGGTGGGGGGTGTGAGAGGCCAGCACTACAACTCCCCACAGGCCCCCATGTCTACAGGGAGGGTGGTGGTGGGTGGGGGGTGTGTGAGAGACCAGCACTACAACGCCCAACAGGCCCCATGTCCACAGGGAGGGTGGTGGTGGGTGGGGTGTGTGAGAGACCAGCACTACAACTCCCAACAGGCCTCCGTGTCCACAGGGAGGGTGGTGGTGGGTGGGGTGTGTGAGAGACCAGCACTACAACTCCCAACAGGCCTCCATGTCCACAGGGAGGGTGGTGGTGGGTGGGGTGTGTGAGAGACCAGCACTACGAATCCCCACAGGCCCCCATGTCTACAGGGAGGGTGGTGGTGGGTGGGGTGTGTGTGAGAGGTGGATGGGGTGTATGAGAGACCAGCACTACAACTCCCAACAGGCCCCCATGTCCACAGGGAGGGTGGTGGTGGGTGGGGTGTGTGAGAGACCAGCACTACAACTCCCAACAGGCCCCCATGTCCACAGGGAGGGTGGTGGTGGGTGGGGGTGTGAGAGACCAGCACTACAACTCCCCACAGGCCCCCATGTCTACAGGGAGGGTGGTGGTGGGTGGGGTGTGTGAGAGACCAGCACTACAACTCCCAACAGGCCCCCATATCGACAGGGAGGGTGGTGGTGGGTGGGGTATGTGAGAGACCAGCACTACAACTCCCAACAGGCCCCCATGTCCACAGGGAGGGTGGTGTTGGGTGGGGTGTGAGAGACCAGCACTACAACTCCCAACAGGCCCCCATGTCGACAGGGAGGGTGGTGGTGGGTGGGGCGTGTATGAGAGGTGGATGGGGTGTGTGAGAGACCAGCACTACAACTCCCAACAGGCCCCCATGTCGACAGGAAGGGTGGTGGTGGGTGGGGTGTGTGAGAGACCTGCACTACAACTCCCAACAGTCCCCAATGTCCACAGGGAGGGTGGTGGTGGGTGGGGTGTGTGAGAGACCAGCACTACAACTCCCAACAGGCCCCCATGTCGACAGGGAGGGTGGTGGTGGGTGGGGTGTGTGTGAGAGGTGGATGGGGTGTGTGAGAGACCAGCACTACAACTCCCAACAGGCCCCCATGTCCACAGGGAGGGTGGTGGTGGGTGGGGGGTGTGAGAGACCAGTATACAACTCCCAACAGGCCCCATGTCAACAGGGAGGGTGGTGGTGGGTGGGGGGTGTGAGAGACCAGCACTACAACTCACCACAGGCCCCCATGTCCACAGGGAGGGTGGTGGTGGGTGGGGTGTGTGAGAGACCAGCACTACAACTCCCAACAGGCCCCCATGTCCACAGGGAGGGTGGTGATGGGTGGGGTGTGTGAGAGACGAGCACTACAACTCCCAACAGGCCACCATGTCGACAGGGAGGGTGGTGGTGGGTGGGGGGGTGTGAGAGACAAGCACTACAACTCTCAACAGGCCCCCATGTCCACAGGGAGGGTGGTGGTGGGTGGGGGTGTGAGAGACCAGCACTACAACTCCCCACAGGCCCCCATGTCTACAGGGAGGGTGGTGGTGGGTGGGATGTGTGTGAGAGGTGGGTGGGGTGTGTGAGAGACCAGCACTACAACTCCCAACAGGCCCCCATGTCCGCAGGGAGGTTGGTGGTGGGTGGGGTGTGTGAGAGACCAGCACTACAACTCCCAACAGGCCCCCATGTCGACAGGAAGGGTGGTGGTGGGTGGGGTGTGTGTGAGAGGAGGGTGGGGTGTGTGAGAAACCAGCACTAACAACTCCCAACAGGCCCCCTTGTCCACAGGGAGGGTGGTGGTGGGTGGGGGGTGTGAGAGACCAGCACTACAACTCCCAACAGGCCCCCATGTCCACAGGAGGGTGGTGCTGGGTGGGGGGTGTGAGAGGCCAGCACTACAACTCCCCACAGGCCCCCATGTCTACAGGGAGGGTGGTGGTGGGTGGGGGTGTGAGAGACCAGCACTACAACTCCCCACAGGCCCCCATGTCTACAGGGAGGGTGGTGGTGGGTGGGGTGTGTGAGAGACCAGCACTACAACTCCCAACAGGCCCCCATATCGACAGGGAGGGTGGTGGTGGGTGGGGTATGTGAGAGACCAGCACTACAACTCCCAACAGGCCCCCATGTCCACAGGGAGGGTGGTGTTGGGTGGGGTGTGAGAGACAAGCACTACAACTCTCAACAGGCCCCCATGTCCACAGGGAGGGTGGTGGTGGGTGGGGGGTGTGAGAGACCAGCACTAAAACTCCCAACAGGCCCCAATGTCGACAGGGAGGGTGGTGGTGGGTGGGGGGTGTGAGAGACCAGCACTACAACTCCCCACAGGCCCCCATGTCCACAGGGAGGGTGGTGGTGGGTGGGGTGTGTGAGAGACCAGCACGACAACTCCCAACAGGCCCCCATGTCCACAAGGAGGGTGGTGGTGGGTGGGGTGTGTAGGAGACCAGCACTACAACTCCCAACAGGCCCCCATGTCGACAGGGAGGGTGGTGGTGGGTGGGCTGTGTGTGAGAGGTAGGCGGGGTGTGTGAGAGACCAGCACTACAACTCCCAACAGGCCCCGATGACCACAGGGAGGGTGGTGGTGGGTGGGGGGGTGAGAGACAAGCACTACAACTCCCAACAGGCCCCCATGTCCACAGGGAGGGTGGTGATGGGTGGGGGGTGTGAGAGGCCAGCACTACAACTCCCCACAGGCCCCCATGTCTACAGGGAGGGTGGTGGTGGATGGGGTGTGTGTGAGAGGTGGGTGAGGTGTGTGAAAGACCAGCACTACAACTCCCAACAGGCCCCCATGTCCACAGGGAGGGTGGTGGTGTGTGGGGTGTGTGAGAGACCAGCACAACAACTCCCAACAGGCCTCCATGTCCACAGGGAGGGTGGTGGTGGGTGGAGTGTGTGTGAGAAGTGTGTGGGGTATGTGAGAGACCAGCACTACAACTCCAAACAGGCCCCCATATCGACAGGGAGGGTTGTGGTGGGTGGGGTGTGTGAGAGACCTGCACTACAACTCCCAACAGGCCCCCATGTCCACAGGGAGGGTGGTGGTGGGTGGGGTGTGTGAGAGACCAGCACTACAACTCCCAACAGGCCCCCATGTCGACAGGGAGGGTGGTGGTGGGTGGGGTGTGTGTGAGAGGTGGATGGGGTGTGTGAGAGACCAGCACTACAACTCCCAACAGGCCCCCATGTCCACAGGGAGGGTGGTGGTGGGAGGGGGGTGTGAGAGACCAGCACTACAACTCCCAACAGGCCCCATGTCAACAGGGAGGGTGGTGGTGGGTGGGGGGTGTGAGAGACCAGCACTACAACTCACCACAGGCCCCCATGTCCACAGGGAGGGTGGTGGTGGGTGGGGTGTGTGAGAGACCAGCACTACAACTCCCAACAGGCCCCCATGTCCACAGGGAGGGTGGTGGTGGGTGGGGTGTGTGAGAGACGAGCACTACAACTCCCAACAGGCCACCATGTCGACAGGGAGGGTGGTGGTGGGTGGGGGTGTGTGAGAGACAAGCACTACAACTCTCAACAGGCCCCCATGTCCACAGGGAGGGTGGTGGGGGGTGGGGGTGTGAGAGACCAGCACTACAACTCCCCACAGGCCCCCATGTCTACAGGGAGGGTGGTGGTGGGTGGGATGTGTGTGAGAGGTGGGTGGGGTGTGTGAGAGACCAGCACTACAACTCCCAACAGGCCCCCATGTCCGCAGGGAGGGTGGTGGTGGGTGGGGTGTGTGAGAGACCAGCACTACAACTCCCAACAGGCCCCCATGTCGACAGGAAGGGTGGTGGTGGGTGGGGTGTGTGTGAGAGGAGGGTGGGGTGTGTGAGAAACCAGCACTAACAACTCCCAACAGGCCCCCATGTCCACAGGGAGGGTGGTGGTGGGTGGGGGGTGTGAGAGACCAGCACTACAACTCCCAACAGGCCCCCATGTCCACAGGGAGGGTGGTGCTGGGTGGGGGGTGTGAGAGGCCAGCACTACAACTCCCCACAGGCCCCCATGTCTACAGGGAGGGTGGTGGTGGGTGGGGGGTGTGTGAGGGACCAGCACTACAACGCCCAACAGGCCCCCATGTCCACAGGGAGGGTGGTGGTGGGTGGGGTGTGTGAGAGACCAGCACTACAACTCCCAACAGGCCCCCATGTCGACAGGGAGGGTGGTGGTGGGTGGGGTGTGTGTGAGAGGTGGATGGGGTGTGTGAGAGACCAGCACTACAACTCCCAACAGGCCCCCATGTCCACAGGGAGGGTGGTGGTGGGAGGGGGGTGTGAGAGACCAGCACTACAACTCCCAACAGGCCCCATGTCAACAGGGAGGGTGGTGGTGGGTGGGGGGTGTGAGAGACCAGCACTACAACTCACCACAGGCCCCCATGTCCACAGGGAGGGTGGTGGTGGGTGGGGTGTGTGAGAGACCAGCACTACAACTCCCAACAGGCCCCCATGTCCACAGGGAGGGTGGTGGTGGGTGGGGTGTGTGAGAGACGAGCACTACAACTCCCAACAGGCCACCATGTCGACAGGGAGGGTGGTGGTGGGTGGGGGTGTGTGAGAGACAAGCACTACAACTCTCAACAGGCCCCCATGTCCACAGGGAGGGTGGTGGGGGGTGGGGGTGTGAGAGACCAGCACTACAACTCCCCACAGGCCCCCATGTCTACAGGGAGGGTGGTGGTGGGTGGGATGTGTGTGAGAGGTGGGTGGGGTGTGTGAGAGACCAGCACTACAACTCCCAACAGGCCCCCATGTCCGCAGGGAGGGTGGTGGTGGGTGGGGTGTGTGAGAGACCAGCACTACAACTCCCAACAGGCCCCCATGTCGACAGGAAGGGTGGTGGTGGGTGGGGTGTGTGTGAGAGGAGGGTGGGGTGTGTGAGAAACCAGCACTAACAACTCCCAACAGGCCCCCATGTCCACAGGGAGGGTGGTGGTGGGTGGGGGGTGTGAGAGACCAGCACTACAACTCCCAACAGGCCCCCATGTCCACAGGGAGGGTGGTGCTGGGTGGGGGGTGTGAGAGGCCAGCACTACAACTCCCCACAGGCCCCCATGTCTACAGGGAGGGTGGTGGTGGGTGGGGGGTGTGTGAGGGACCAGCACTACAACGCCCAACAGGCCCCCATGTCCACAGGGAGGGTGGTGGTGGGTGGGGTGTGTGAGAGACCAGCACTACAACTCCCAACAGGCCTCCGTGTCCACAGGGAGGGTGGTGGTGGGTGGGGTGTGTGAGAGACCAGCACTACAACTCCCAACAGGCCTCCATGTCCACAGGGAGGGTGGTGGTGGGTGGGGTGTGTGAGAGACCAGCACTACAAATCCCCACAGGCCCCCATGTCTACAGGAAGGGTGGTGGTGGGTGGGGTGTGTGTGAGAGGTGGATGGGGTGTGTGAGAGACCAGCACTACAACTCCCAACAGGCCCCCATGTCCACAGGGAGGGTGGTGGTGGGTGGGGTGTTTGAGAGACCAGCACTACAACTCCCAACAGGCCCCCATGTCCACAGGGAGGGTGGTGGTGGGTGGGGGTGTGAGAGACCAGCACTACAACTCCCCACAGGCCCCCATGTCTACAGGGAGGGTGGTGGTGGGTGGGGTGTGTGAGAGACCAGCACTACAACTCCCAACAGACCCCCATTTCGACAGGGAGGGTGGTGGTGGATGGGGTGTGTGAGAGACCAGCACTACAACTCCCAACAGGCCCCCATGTCCACAGGGAGGGTGGTGGTGGGTGGGGGGTGTGAGAGACCAGCACTACAACTCCCCACAGGCGCCCATGTCCACAGGGAGGGTGGTGGTGGGTGGGGTATGTGAGAGACCAGCACTACAACTCCCAACAGGCCCCCATGTCGACAGGGAGGGTGGTGGTGGGTGGGGGGTGTGAGAGACAAGCACTACAACTCCCAACAGGCCCCCATGTCCGCAGGGAGGGTGGTGGTGGGTGGGGTGTGTGAGAGACCAGCACTACAATTCCCAACAGGCCCCCATGTCGACAGGGAGGGTGGTGATGGGTGGGGTGTGTGTGAGAGGTGGGTGGGGTGTGTGAGAGACCAGCACTAACAACTCCCAACAGGCCCCCATGTCCACAGGGAGGGTGGTGGTGGGTGGGGGTGTGAGAGACCAGCACTACAACCCCCCTACAGGCACCCATTTCTACAGGGAGGGTGGTGTTGGGTGGGGTGTGTGAGAGACCAGCACTACAACTCCCAACAGGCCCCCATATCGACAGGGAGGGTGGTGGTGGGTGGGGTATGTGAGAGACCAGCACTACAACTCCCAACAGGCCCCCATGTCCACAGGGAGGGTGGTGTTGGGTGGGGTGTGAGAGACCAGCACTACAACTCCCAACAGGCCCCCATGTCGACAGGGAGGGTGGTGGTGGGTGGGGTGTGTGAGAGACCTGCACTACAACTCCCAACAGGCCCCCATGTCCACAGGGAGGGTGGTGGTGGGTGGGGTGTGTAAGAGACCAGCACTACAACTCCCAACAGGCCCCCATGTCGACAGGGAGGGTGGTGGTGGGTGGGGTGTGTGTGAGAGGTGGGTGGGGTGTGTGAGAGACCAGCACTAACAACTCCCAACAGGCCCCCATGTCCACAGGGAGGGTGGTGGTGGGTGGGGGTGTGAGAGACCAGCACTACAACTCCCCACAGGCCCCCATGTCTACAGGGAGGGTGGTGGTGGGTGGGGTGTGTGAGAGACCAGCACTACAACTCCCAACAGGCCCCCATATCGACAGGGAGGGTAGTGGTGGGTGGGGTATGTGAGAGACCAGCACTACAACTCCCAACAGGCCCCCATGTCCACAGGGAGGGTGGTATTGGGTGGGGTGTGAGAGACCAGCACTACAACTCCCAACAGGCCCCCATGTCGACAGGGAGGGTGGTGGTGGGTGGGGCGTGTGTGAGAGGTGGATGGGGTGTGTGAGAGACCAGCACTACAACTCCCAACAGGCCCCCATGTCCACAGGGAGGGTGGTGGTGGGTGGGGGGTGTGAGAGACCAGCACTACAACTCCCAACAGGCACCATGTCAACAGGGAGGGTGGTGGTGGGTGGGGGGTGTGAGAGACCAGCACTACAACTCCCCACAGGCCCCTTTGTCCACAGGGAGGGTGGTGGTGGGTGGGGTGTGTGAGAGACCAGCACTACAACTCCCAACAGGCCACCATGTCCACAGGGAGGGTGGTGGTGGGTGGGGTGTGTGAGAGACCAGCACTACAACTCCCAACAGGCCCCCATGTCGACAGGGAGGGTGGTGGTGGTGGGTGGGGGTGTGAGAGACAAGCACTACAACTCTCAACAGGCCCCCATGGCCACAGGGAGGGTGGTGGTGGGTGGGGGGTGTGAGAGACCAGCACTACAACTCCCACAATGCCCCAATATCGACAGGGAGAGTGGTGGTGGGTGGGGGGTGTGAGAGACCAGCACTACAACTCCCAACAGGCCCCCATGTCCACAGGGAGGGTGGTGGTGGGTGGGGTGTGTAGGAGACCAGCACTACAACTCCCAACAGGCCCCCATGTCGACAGGGAGGGTGGTGGTGGGTGGGGTGTGTGTGAGAGGTGGGTGGGGTGTTTGAGAGACCAGCACTACAACTCCCAACAGGCCCCCATGACCACAGGGAGGGTGGTGGTGGGTGGGGGGTGTGAGAGACAAGCACTACAACTCCCAACAGGCCCCCATGTCCACAGGGAGGGTGGTGGTCGGTGGGGGGTGTGAGAGGCCAGCACTACAACTCCCCACAGGCCGCCATGTCTACAGGGAGGGTGCTGGTGGGTGGGGTGTGTGTGAGACGTGGGTGGGGTGTGTGAGAGACCAGCACTACAACTCCCAACAGGCCCCCATGTCCACAGGGAGGGTGGTGGTGGGTGGGGTGTGTGAGAGACCAGCACTAGAACTCCCAACAGGCCTCCATGTCTACAGGGAGGGTGGTGGTGGGTGGGGTGTGTGTGAGAGGTGAGTGGGGTGTGTGAGAGACCAGCACTACAACTCCCAACAGGCCCCCATGTCCACAGGGAGGGTGGTGGTGGGTGGGGTGTGTGAGAGACCAGCACTACAACTCCCAACAGGCCCCCATGTCCACAGGGAGGGTGGTGGTGGGTGGGGTGGGTGAGTGACCAGCACTACAACTCCCAATAGGCCCCCATGTCGACAGGGAGGGTGGTGGTGGGTGGGGTGTGTGTGAGAGGTGGATGGGGTGTGTGAGAGACCAGCACTGCAACTCCCAACAGGCTCCATGTCCACAGGGAGGGTAGTGGTGGGTGGGGGTGTGAGAGACCAGCACTACAACTCCCCCCAGGCCCCCATGTCCACAGGGAGGGTGGTGGTGGGTGGGGTGTGTGAGAGACCAGCACTACAACTCCCAACAGGCCCCCATGTCCACAGGGAGGGTGGTGGTGGGTGGGGTGTGTGAGAGACCAGCACTACAACTCCCAACAGGCCCCCATGTCGACAGGGAGGGTGGTGGTGGGTGGGGGGTGTGAGAGACAAGCACTACAACTCTCAACAGGCCCCCATGTCCACAGGGAGGGTGGTGGTGGGTGGGGGGTGTGAGAGACCAGCACTACAACTCCCAACAGGCCTCCATGTCCACAGGGAGGGTGGTGGTGGGTGGGGTGTGTGAGAGACCAGCACTACAACTCCCAACAGGCCTCCATGTCCACAGGGAGGGTGGTGGTGGGTGGGGTGTGTGAGAGACCAGCACTACAAATCCCCACAGGCCCCCATGTCTACAGGGAGGGTGGTGGTGGGTGGGGTGTGTGTGAGAGGTGGATGGGGTGTGTGAGAGACCAGCACTACAACTCCCAACAGGCCCCCATGTCCACAGGGAGGGTGGTGGTTGGTGGGGGGTGTGAGAGACCAGCACTACAGCTCCCAACAGGCCCCATGTCAACAGGGAGGGTGGTGGTGGGTGGGGGGTGTGAGAGACCAGCACTACAACTCCCCACAGGCGCCCTTGTCCACAGGGAGGGTGGTGGTGGGTGGGGTATATGAGAGACCAGCACTACAACTCCCAACAGGCCCCCATGTCGACAGGGAGGGTGGTGGTGGGTGGGGGTGTGAGAGACAAGCACTACAACTCCCAACAGGCCCCCATGTCCGCAGGGAGGGTAGTGGTGGGTGGGGTGTGTGAGAGACCAGCACTACAACTCCCAACAGGCCCCCATGTCGACAGGGTGGGTGGTGGTGGGTGGGGTGTGTGTGAGAGGTGGGTGGGGTGTGTGAGAGACCAGCACTAACAACTCCCAACAGGCCCCCATGTCCACTGGGAGGGTGGTGGTGGGTGGGGGGTGTGAGAGACCAGCACTATAACTCCCCACAGGCCCCCATGTCTACAGGGAGGGTGGTGGTGGGTGGGGTGTGTGAGAGACCAGCACTACAACTCCCAACAGGCCCCCATATCGACAGGGAGGGTGGTGGTGGGTGGGGTATGTGAGAGACCAGCACTACAACTCCCAACAGGCCCCCATGTCCACAGGGATGGTGGTGTTGGGTGGGGTGTGAGAGACCAGCACTACAACTCCCAACAGGCCCCCATGTCGACAGGGAGGGTGGTGGTGGGTGGGGCGTGTGTGATAGGTGGATGGGGTGTGTGAGAGACCAGCACAACAACTCCCAACAGGCCCCCATGTCCACAGGGAGGGTGGTGGGGGGTGGGGGGTGTGAGAGACCAGCACTACAACTCCCAACAGGCCCCCATGTCCACAGGGAGGGTGGTGGTGGGTGGGGTGTGTAGGAGACCAGCACTACAACTCCCAACAGGCCCCCATGTCGACAGGGAGGGTGGTGGTGGGTGGGGTGTGTGTGAGACGTGGGTGGGGTGTTTGAGAGACCAGCACTACAACTCCCAACAGGCCCCCATGACCACAGGGAGGGTGGTGGTGGGTGGGGGGTGTGAGAGACAAGCACTACAACTCCCAACAGGCCCCCATGTCCACAGGGAGGGTGGTGGTGGGTGGGGATTGTGAGAGGCCAGCACTAAAACTCCCCACAGGCCCCCATGTCTACATGGAGGGTGCTGGTGGGTGGGGTGTGTGTGAGACGTGGGTGGGGTGTGTGAGAGACCAGCACTACAACTCCCAACAGGCCCCCATGTCCACAGGGAGGGTGGTGGTGGGTGGGGTGTGTGAGAGACCAGCACTACAACTCCCAACAGGCCCCCATGTCCACAGGGAGGGTGGTGGTGGGTGGGGGTGTGAGAGACCAGCACTACAACTCCCACAGGCGCCCATGTCCACAGGGAGGGTGGTGGTGGGTGGGGTATGTGAGAGACCAGCACTACAACTCCCAACAGGCCCCCATGTCGACAGGGAGGGTGGTGGTGGGTGGGGGGTGTGAGAGACAAGCACTACAACTCCCAACAGGCCCCCATGTCCGCAGGGAGGGTGGTGGTGGGTGGGGTGTGTGAGAGACCAGCACTACAATTCCCAACAGGCCCCCATGTCGACAGGGAGGGTGGTGATGGGTGGGGTGTGTGTGAGAGGTGGGTGGGGTGTGTGAGAGACCAGCACTAACAACTCCCAACAGGCCCCCATGTCCACAGGGAGGGTGGTGGTGGGTGGGGGTGTGAGAGACCAGCACTACAACCCCCCTACAGGCACCCATTTCTACAGGGAGGGTGGTGTTGGGTGGGGTGTGTGAGAGACCAGCACTACAACTCCAACAGGCCCCCATATCGACAGGGAGGGTGGTGGTGGGTGGGGTATGTGAGAGACCAGCACTACAACTCCCAACAGGCCCCCATGTCCACAGGGAGGGTGGTGTTGGGTGGGGTGTGAGAGACCAGCACTACAACTCCCAACAGGCCCCCATGTCGACAGGGAGGGTGGTGGTGGGTGGGGTGTGTGAGAGACCTGCACTACAACTCCCAACAGGCCCCCATGTCCACAGGGAGGGTGGTGGTGGGTGGGGTGTGTAAGAGACCAGCACTACAACTCCCAACAGGCCCCCATGTCGACAGGGAGGGTGGTGGTGGGTGGGGTGTGTGTGAGAGGTGGGTGGGGTGTGTGAGAGACCAGCACTAACAACTCCCAACAGGCCCCCATGTCCACAGGGAGGGTGGTGGTGGGTGGGGGTGTGAGAGACCAGCACTACAACTCCCCACAGGCCCCCATGTCTACAGGGAGGGTGGTGGTGGGTGGGGTGTGTGAGAGACCAGCACTACAACTCCCAACAGGCCCCCATATCGACAGGGAGGGTAGTGGTGGGTGGGGTATGTGAGAGACCAGCACTACAACTCCCAACAGGCCCCCATGTCCACAGGGAGGGTGGTATTGGGTGGGGTGTGAGAGACCAGCACTACAACTCCCAACAGGCCCCCATGTCGACAGGGAGGGTGGTGGTGGGTGGGGCGTGTGTGAGAGGTGGATGGGGTGTGTGAGAGACCAGCACTACAACTCCCAACAGGCCCCCATGTCCACAGGGAGGGTGGTGGTGGGTGGGGGGTGTGAGAGACCAGCACTACAACTCCCAACAGGCACCATGTCAACAGGGAGGGTGGTGGTGGGTGGGGGGTGTGAGAGACCAGCACTACAACTCCCCACAGGCCCCTTTGTCCACAGGGAGGGTGGTGGTGGGTGGGGTGTGTGAGAGACCAGCACTACAACTCCCAACAGGCCACCATGTCCACAGGGAGGGTGGTGGTGGGTGGGGTGTGTGAGAGACCAGCACTACAACTCCCAACAGGCCCCCATGTCGACAGGGAGGGTGGTGGTGGTGGGTGGGGGTGTGAGAGACAAGCACTACAACTCTCAACAGGCCCCCATGGCCACAGGGAGGGTGGTGGTGGGTGGGGGGTGTGAGAGACCAGCACTACAACTCCCACAATGCCCCAATATCGACAGGGAGAGTGGTGGTGGGTGGGGGGTGTGAGAGACCAGCACTACAACTCCCAACAGGCCCCCATGTCCACAGGGAGGGTGGTGGTGGGTGGGGTGTGTAGGAGACCAGCACTACAACTCCCAACAGGCCCCCATGTCGACAGGGAGGGTGGTGGTGGGTGGGGTGTGTGTGAGAGGTGGGTGGGGTGTTTGAGAGACCAGCACTACAACTCCCAACAGGCCCCCATGACCACAGGGAGGGTGGTGGTGGGTGGGGGGTGTGAGAGACAAGCACTACAACTCCCAACAGGCCCCCATGTCCACAGGGAGGGTGGTGGTCGGTGGGGGGTGTGAGAGGCCAGCACTACAACTCCCCACAGGCCGCCATGTCTACAGGGAGGGTGCTGGTGGGTGGGGTGTGTGTGAGACGTGGGTGGGGTGTGTGAGAGACCAGCACTACAACTCCCAACAGGCCCCCATGTCCACAGGGAGGGTGGTGGTGGGTGGGGTGTGTGAGAGACCAGCACTAGAACTCCCAACAGGCCTCCATGTCTACAGGGAGGGTGGTGGTGGGTGGGGTGTGTGTGAGAGGTGAGTGGGGTGTGTGAGAGACCAGCACTACAACTCCCAACAGGCCCCCATGTCCACAGGGAGGGTGGTGGTGGGTGGGGTGTGTGAGAGACCAGCACTACAACTCCCAACAGGCCCCCATGTCCACAGGGAGGGTGGTGGTGGGTGGGGTGGGTGAGTGACCAGCACTACAACTCCCAATAGGCCCCCATGTCGACAGGGAGGGTGGTGGTGGGTGGGGTGTGTGTGAGAGGTGGATGGGGTGTGTGAGAGACCAGCACTGCAACTCCCAACAGGCTCCATGTCCACAGGGAGGGTAGTGGTGGGTGGGGGTGTGAGAGACCAGCACTACAACTCCCCCCAGGCCCCCATGTCCACAGGGAGGGTGGTGGTGGGTGGGGTGTGTGAGAGACCAGCACTACAACTCCCAACAGGCCCCCATGTCCACAGGGAGGGTGGTGGTGGGTGGGGTGTGTGAGAGACCAGCACTACAACTCCCAACAGGCCCCCATGTCGACAGGGAGGGTGGTGGTGGGTGGGGGGTGTGAGAGACAAGCACTACAACTCTCAACAGGCCCCCATGTCCACAGGGAGGGTGGTGGTGGGTGGGGGGTGTGAGAGACCAGCACTACAACTCCCAACAGGCCTCCATGTCCACAGGGAGGGTGGTGGTGGGTGGGGTGTGTGAGAGACCAGCACTACAACTCCCAACAGGCCTCCATGTCCACAGGGAGGGTGGTGGTGGGTGGGGTGTGTGAGAGACCAGCACTACAAATCCCCACAGGCCCCCATGTCTACAGGGAGGGTGGTGGTGGGTGGGGTGTGTGTGAGAGGTGGATGGGGTGTGTGAGAGACCAGCACTACAACTCCCAACAGGCCCCCATGTCCACAGGGAGGGTGGTGGTTGGTGGGGGGTGTGAGAGACCAGCACTACAGCTCCCAACAGGCCCCATGTCAACAGGGAGGGTGGTGGTGGGTGGGGGGTGTGAGAGACCAGCACTACAACTCCCCACAGGCGCCCTTGTCCACAGGGAGGGTGGTGGTGGGTGGGGTATATGAGAGACCAGCACTACAACTCCCAACAGGCCCCCATGTCGACAGGGAGGGTGGTGGTGGGTGGGGGTGTGAGAGACAAGCACTACAACTCCCAACAGGCCCCCATGTCCGCAGGGAGGGTAGTGGTGGGTGGGGTGTGTGAGAGACCAGCACTACAACTCCCAACAGGCCCCCATGTCGACAGGGTGGGTGGTGGTGGGTGGGGTGTGTGTGAGAGGTGGGTGGGGTGTGTGAGAGACCAGCACTAACAACTCCCAACAGGCCCCCATGTCCACTGGGAGGGTGGTGGTGGGTGGGGGGTGTGAGAGACCAGCACTATAACTCCCCACAGGCCCCCATGTCTACAGGGAGGGTGGTGGTGGGTGGGGTGTGTGAGAGACCAGCACTACAACTCCCAACAGGCCCCCATATCGACAGGGAGGGTGGTGGTGGGTGGGGTATGTGAGAGACCAGCACTACAACTCCCAACAGGCCCCCATGTCCACAGGGATGGTGGTGTTGGGTGGGGTGTGAGAGACCAGCACTACAACTCCCAACAGGCCCCCATGTCGACAGGGAGGGTGGTGGTGGGTGGGGCGTGTGTGATAGGTGGATGGGGTGTGTGAGAGACCAGCACAACAACTCCCAACAGGCCCCCATGTCCACAGGGAGGGTGGTGGGGGGTGGGGGGTGTGAGAGACCAGCACTACAACTCCCAACAGGCCCCCATGTCCACAGGGAGGGTGGTGGTGGGTGGGGTGTGTAGGAGACCAGCACTACAACTCCCAACAGGCCCCCATGTCGACAGGGAGGGTGGTGGTGGGTGGGGTGTGTGTGAGACGTGGGTGGGGTGTTTGAGAGACCAGCACTACAACTCCCAACAGGCCCCCATGACCACAGGGAGGGTGGTGGTGGGTGGGGGGTGTGAGAGACAAGCACTACAACTCCCAACAGGCCCCCATGTCCACAGGGAGGGTGGTGGTGGGTGGGGATTGTGAGAGGCCAGCACTAAAACTCCCCACAGGCCCCCATGTCTACATGGAGGGTGCTGGTGGGTGGGGTGTGTGTGAGACGTGGGTGGGGTGTGTGAGAGACCAGCACTACAACTCCCAACAGGCCCCCATGTCCACAGGGAGGGTGGTGGTGGGTGGGGTGTGTGAGAGACCAGCACTACAACTCCCAACAGGCCTCCATGTCTACAGGGAGGGTGGTGGTGGGTGGGGTGTGTGTGAGAGGTGTGTGGGGTGTGTGAGAGACCAGCACTACAATTCCCAACAGGCCCTCATATCGACAGGGAGGGTGGTGGTGGGTGGGGTGTGTGAGAGACCAGCACTACAACTCCCAACAGGCCCCCATGTCCACAGGGAGGGTGGTGGTGGGTGGGGTGTGTGAGAGACCAGCACTACAACTCCCAACAGGCCCCCATGTCCACAGGGAGGGTGGTATTGGGTGGGGTGTGAGAGACCAGCACTACAACTCCCAACAGGCCCCCATGTCGACAGGGAGGGTGGTGGTGGGTGGGGCGTGTGTGAGAGGTGGATGGGGTGTGTGAGAGACCAGCACTACAACTCCCAACAGGCCCCCATGTCCACAGGGAGGGTGGTGGTGGGTGGGGGGTGTGAGAGACCAGCACTACAACTCCCAACAGGCACCATGTCAACAGGGAGGGTGGTGGTGGGTGGGGGGTGTGAGAGACCAGCACTACAACTCCCCACAGGCCCCTTTGTCCACAGGGAGGGTGGTGGTGGGTGGGGTGTGTGAGAGACCAGCACTACAACTCCCAACAGGCCACCATGTCCACAGGGAGGGTGGTGGTGGGTGGGGTGTGTGAGAGACCAGCACTACAACTCCCAACAGGCCCCCATGTCGACAGGGAGGGTGGTGGTGGTGGGTGGGGGTGTGAGAGACAAGCACTACAACTCTCAACAGGCCCCCATGGCCACAGGGAGGGTGGTGGTGGGTGGGGGGTGTGAGAGACCAGCACTACAACTCCCACAATGCCCCAATATCGACAGGGAGAGTGGTGGTGGGTGGGGGGTGTGAGAGACCAGCACTACAACTCCCAACAGGCCCCCATGTCCACAGGGAGGGTGGTGGTGGGTGGGGTGTGTAGGAGACCAGCACTACAACTCCCAACAGGCCCCCATGTCGACAGGGAGGGTGGTGGTGGGTGGGGTGTGTGTGAGAGGTGGGTGGGGTGTTTGAGAGACCAGCACTACAACTCCCAACAGGCCCCCATGACCACAGGGAGGGTGGTGGTGGGTGGGGGGTGTGAGAGACAAGCACTACAACTCCCAACAGGCCCCCATGTCCACAGGGAGGGTGGTGGTCGGTGGGGGGTGTGAGAGGCCAGCACTACAACTCCCCACAGGCCGCCATGTCTACAGGGAGGGTGCTGGTGGGTGGGGTGTGTGTGAGACGTGGGTGGGGTGTGTGAGAGACCAGCACTACAACTCCCAACAGGCCCCCATGTCCACAGGGAGGGTGGTGGTGGGTGGGGTGTGTGAGAGACCAGCACTAGAACTCCCAACAGGCCTCCATGTCTACAGGGAGGGTGGTGGTGGGTGGGGTGTGTGTGAGAGGTGTGTGGGGTGTGTGAGAGACCAGCACTACAACTCCCAACAGGCCCCCATGTCCACAGGGAGGGTGGTGGTGGGTGGGGTGTGTGAGAGACCAGCACTACAACTCCCAACAGGCCCCCATGTCCACAGGGAGGGTGGTGGTGGGTGGGGTGGGTGAGTGACCAGCACTACAACTCCCAATAGGCCCCCATGTCGACAGGGAGGGTGGTGGTGGGTGGGGTGTGTGTGAGAGGTGGATGGGGTGTGTGAGAGACCAGCACTGCAACTCCCAACAGGCTCCATGTCCACAGGGAGGGTAGTGGTGGGTGGGGGTGTGAGAGACCAGCACTACAACTCCCCCCAGGCCCCCATGTCCACAGGGAGGGTGGTGGTGGGTGGGGTGTGTGAGAGACCAGCACTACAACTCCCAACAGGCCCCCATGTCCACAGGGAGGGTGGTGGTGGGTGGGGTGTGTGAGAGACCAGCACTACAACTCCCAACAGGCCCCCATGTCGACAGGGAGGGTGGTGGTGGGTGGGGGGTGTGAGAGACAAGCACTACAACTCTCAACAGGCCCCCATGTCCACAGGGAGGGTGGTGGTGGGTGGGGGGTGTGAGAGACCAGCACTACAACTCCCAACAGGCCTCCATGTCCACAGGGAGGGTGGTGGTGGGTGGGGTGTGTGAGAGACCAGCACTACAACTCCCAACAGGCCTCCATGTCCACAGGGAGGGTGGTGGTGGGTGGGGTGTGTGAGAGACCAGCACTACAAATCCCCACAGGCCCCCATGTCTACAGGGAGGGTGGTGGTGGGTGGGGTGTGTGTGAGAGGTGGATGGGGTGTGTGAGAGACCAGCACTACAACTCCCAACAGGCCCCCATGTCCACAGGGAGGGTGGTGGTTGGTGGGGGGTGTGAGAGACCAGCACTACAGCTCCCAACAGGCCCCATGTCAACAGGGAGGGTGGTGGTGGGTGGGGGGTGTGAGAGACCAGCACTACAACTCCCCACAGGCGCCCTTGTCCACAGGGAGGGTGGTGGTGGGTGGGGTATATGAGAGACCAGCACTACAACTCCCAACAGGCCCCCATGTCGACAGGGAGGGTGGTGGTGGGTGGGGGTGTGAGAGACAAGCACTACAACTCCCAACAGGCCCCCATGTCCGCAGGGAGGGTAGTGGTGGGTGGGGTGTGTGAGAGACCAGCACTACAACTCCCAACAGGCCCCCATGTCGACAGGGTGGGTGGTGGTGGGTGGGGTGTGTGTGAGAGGTGGGTGGGGTGTGTGAGAGACCAGCACTAACAACTCCCAACAGGCCCCCATGTCCACTGGGAGGGTGGTGGTGGGTGGGGGGTGTGAGAGACCAGCACTATAACTCCCCACAGGCCCCCATGTCTACAGGGAGGGTGGTGGTGGGTGGGGTGTGTGAGAGACCAGCACTACAACTCCCAACAGGCCCCCATATCGACAGGGAGGGTGGTGGTGGGTGGGGTATGTGAGAGACCAGCACTACAACTCCCAACAGGCCCCCATGTCCACAGGGATGGTGGTGTTGGGTGGGGTGTGAGAGACCAGCACTACAACTCCCAACAGGCCCCCATGTCGACAGGGAGGGTGGTGGTGGGTGGGGCGTGTGTGATAGGTGGATGGGGTGTGTGAGAGACCAGCACAACAACTCCCAACAGGCCCCCATGTCCACAGGGAGGGTGGTGGTGGGTGGGGGGTGTGAGAGACCAGCACTACAACTCCCAACAGGCCCCCATGTCCACAGGGAGGGTGGTGGTGGGTGGGGTGTGTAGGAGACCAGCACTACAACTCCCAACAGGCCCCCATGTCGACAGGGAGGGTGGTGGTGGGTGGGGTGTGTGTGAGACGTGGGTGGGGTGTTTGAGAGACCAGCACTACAACTCCCAACAGGCCCCCATGACCACAGGGAGGGTGGTGGTGGGTGGGGGGTGTGAGAGACAAGCACTACAACTCCCAACAGGCCCCCATGTCCACAGGGAGGGTGGTGGTGGGTGGGGATTGTGAGAGGCCAGCACTAAAACTCCCCACAGGCCCCCATGTCTACAGGGAGGGTGCTGGTGGGTGGGGTGTGTGTGAGACGTGGGTGGGGTGTGTGAGAGACCAGCACTACAACTCCCAACAGGCCCCCATGTCCACAGGGAGGGTGGTGGTGGGTGGGGTGTGTGAGAGACCAGCACTACAACTCCCAACAGGCCTCCATGTCTACAGGGAGGGTGGTGGTGGGTGGGGTGTGTGTGAGAGGTGTGTGGGGTGTGTGAGAGACCAGCACTACAATTCCCAACAGGCCCTCATATCGACAGGGAGGGTGGTGGTGGGTGGGGTGTGTGAGAGACCAGCACTACAACTCCCAACAGGCCCCCATGTCCACAGGGAGGGTGGTGGTGGGTGGGGTGTGTGAGAGACCAGCACTACAACTCCCAACAGGCCCCCATGTCGACAGGGAGGGTGGTGGTGGGTGGGGTGTGTGTGAGAGGTGGATGGGGTGTGTGAGAGACCAGCACTGCAACTCCCAACAGGCTCCATGTCCACAGGGAGGGTGGTGGTGGGTGGGGGGTGTGAGAGACCAGCACTACAACTCCCCACAGGCCCCCATGTCCACAGGGAGGGTGGTGGTGGGTGGGGTGTGTGAGAGACCAGCACTACAACTCCCAACAGGCCCCCATGTCCACAGGGAGGGTGGTGGTGGGTCGGGTGTGTGAGAGACCAGCACTACAACTCCCAACAGGCCCCCATGTCGACAGGGAGGGTGGTGGTGGGTGGGGGGTGTGAGAGACAAGCACTACAACTCTCAACAGGCCCCCATGTCCACAGGGAGGGTGGTGGTGGGTGGGGGGTGTGAGAGACCAGCACTACAACTCCCAACAGGCCCCAATGTCGACAGGGAGAGTGGTGGTGGGTGGGAGGTGTGAGAGACCAGCACTACAACTCCCCACAGGCCCCCATGTCCACAGGGAGGGTGGTGGTGGGTGGGGTGTGTGAAAGACCAGCACTACAATTCCCAACAGGCCCCCATGTCCACAGGGAGGGTGGTGGTGGGTGGGGTGTGTAGGAGACCAGCACTACAACTCCCAACAGGCCCTCATGTCGACAGGGAGGGTGGTGGTGGGTGGGGTGTGTGTGAGAGGTAGGTGGGGTATGTGAGAGACCAGCACTACAACTCCCAACAGGCCCCGATGACCACAGGGAGGGTGGTGGTGGGTGGGGTGAGAGACAAGCACTACAACTCCCAGCAGGCCCCCATGTCCACAGCGAGGGTGGTGGTGGGTGGGGGGTGTGAGAGGCCAGCACTACAACTCCCCACAGGCCCCCATGTCCACAGGGAGGGTGGTGGTGGGTGGGGTGTGTGAGAGACCAGCACTACAACTCCCAACAGGCCCCCATGTCGACAGGGAGGGTGGTGGTGGGTGGGGTGTGTGTGAGAGGTGGATGGGGTGTGTGAGAGACCAGCACTACAACTCCCAACAGGCCCCCATGTCCACAGGGAGGGTGGTGGTGGGTGGGGGGTGTGAGAGACCAGCACTACAACTCCCAACAGGCCCCATGTCAACAGGGAGGGTGGTGGTGGGTGGGGGGTGTGAGAGACCAGCACTACAACTCCCCACAGGCCCCATGTCCACAGGGAGGGTGGTGGTGGGTGGGGTGTGTGAGAGACCAACACTACAACTCCCAACAGGCCCCCATGTCGACAGGGAGGGTGGTGGTGGGTGGGGGGTGTGAGAGACAAGCACTACAACTCCCAACAGGCCCCCATGTCCGCAGGGAGGGTGGTGGTGGGTGGGGTGTGTGAGAGACCAGCCTTACAACTCCCAACAGGACCCCATGTCCACAGGGAGGGTGGTGTTGGGTGGGGTGTGAGAGACCAGCACTACAACTCCCAACAGGCCCCCATATCGACAGGGAGGGTGGTGGTGGGTGGGGCGTGTGTGAGAGGTGGATGGGGTGTGTGAGAGACCACCACAACAACTCCCAACAGGCCCCCATGTCCACAGGGAGGGTGGTGGTGGGTGGGGGGTGTGAGAGACCAGCACTACAACTCCCAACAGGCCCCCATGTCCACAGAGAGGGTGGTGGTGGGTGGGGTGTGTAGGAGACCAGCACTACAACTCCCAACAGGCCCCCATGTCGACAGGGAGGGTGGTGGTGGGTGGGGTGTGTGTGAGAGGTGGGTGGGGTGTTTGAGAGACCAGCACTACAACTCCCAACTGGCCCCATGACCACAGGGAGGGTGGTGGTGGGTGGGGGGTGTGAGAGACAAGCACTACAACTCCCAACAGGCCCCCATGTCCACAGGGAGGGTGGTGGTGGGTGGGGGGTGTGAGAGGCCAGCACTAAAACTCCCCACAGGCCCCCATGTCTACAGGGAGGGTGCTGGTGGGTGGGGTGTGTGTGAGACGTGGGTGGGGTGTGTGAGAGACCAGCACTACAACTCCCAACAGGCCCCCATGTCCACAGGGAGGGTGGTGGTGGGTGGGGTGTGTGAGAGACCAGCACTACAACTCCCAACAGGCCTCCATGTCTACAGGGAGGGTGGTGGTGGGTGGGGTGTGTGTGAGAGGTGTGTGGGGTGTGTGAGAGACCGGCACTACAATTACCAACAGGCCCTCATATCGACAGGGAGGGTGGTGGTGGGTGGGGTGTGTGAGAGACCAGCACTACAACTCCCAACAGGCCCCCATGTCCACAGGGAGGGTGGTGGTGGGTGGGGTGTGTGAGAGACCAGCACTACAACTCCCAACAGGCCCCCATGTCGACAGGGAGGGTGGTGGTGGGTGGGGTGTGTGTGAGAGGTGGATGGGGTGTGTGAGAGACCAGCACTGCAACTCCCAACAGGCTCCATGTCCACAGGGAGGGTGGTGGTGGGTGGGGGGTGTGAGAGACCAGCACTACAACTCCCCACAGGCCCCCATGTCCACAGGGAGGGTGGTGGTGGGTGGGGTGTGTGAGAGACCAGCACTACAACTCCCAACAGGCCCCCATGTCCACAGGGAGGGTGGTGGTGGGTGGGGTGTGTGAGAGACCAGCACTACAACTCCCAACAGGCCCCCATGTCGACAGGGAGGGTGGTGGTGGGTGGGGGGTGTGAGAGACAAGCACTACAACTCTCAACAGGCCCCCATGTCCACAGGGAGGGTGGTGGTGGGTGGGGGGTGTGAGAGACCAGCACTACAACTCCCAACAGGCCCCAATGTCGACAGGGAGGGTGGTGGTGGGTGGGGGGTGTGAGAGACCAGCACTACAACTCCCCACAGGCCCCCATGTCCACAGGGAGGGTGGTGGTGGGTGGGGTGTGTGAGAGACCAGCACTACAACTCCCAACAGGCCCCCATGTCCACAGGGAGGGTGGTGGTGGGTGGGGTGTGTAGGAGACCAGCACTACAACTCCCAACAGGCCCCCATGTCGACAGGGAGGGTGGTGGTGGGTGGGGTGTGTGTGAGAGGTAGGTGGGGTATGTGAGAGACCAGCACTACAACTCCCAACAGGCCCCGATGACCACAGGGAGGGTGGTGGTGGGTGGGGTGAGAGACAAGCACTACAACTCCCAGCAGGCCCCCATGTCCACAGCGAGGGTGGTGGGTGGTGGGGGTGTGAGAGGCCAGCACTACAACTCCCCACAGGCCCCCATGTCCACAGGGAGGGTGGTGGTGGGTGGGGTGTGTGAGAGACCAGCACTACAACTCCCAACAGGCCCCCATGGCGACAGGGAGGGTGGTGGTGGGTGGGGTGTGTGTGAGAGGTGGATGGGGTGTGTGAGAGACCAGCACTACAACTCCCAACAGGCCCCCATGTCCACAGGGGAGGGTGGTGGTGGGTGGGGGGTGTGAGAGACCAGCACTACAACTCCCAACAGGCCCCATGTCAACAGGGAGGGTGGTGGTGGGTGGGGGGTGTGAGAGACCAGCACTACAACTCCCCACAGGCCCCCATGTCCACAGGGAGGGTGGTGGTGGGTGGGGTGTGTGAGAGACCAGCACTACAACTCCCAACAGGCCCCCATGTCCACAGGGAGGGTGGTGGTGGGTGGGGTGTGTGAGAGACGAGCACTAAAACTCCCAACAGGCCACCATGTCGACAGGGAGGGTTGTGGTGGGTGGGGGGGTGTGAGAGACAAGCACTACAACTCTCAACAGGCCCTCATGTCCACAGGGAGGGTGGTGGTGGGTGGGGGGTGTGAGAGACCAGCACTACAACTCCCCACAGGCCCCCATGTCTACAGGGAGGGTGGTGGTGGGTGGGATGTGTGTGAGAGGTGGGTGGGGTGTGTGAGAGACCAGCACTACAACTCCCAACAGGCCCCCATGTCCGCAGGGAGGGTGGTGGTGGGTGGGGTGTGTGAGAGACCAGCACTACAACTCCCAACAGGCCCCCATGTCGACAGGAAGGGTGGTGGTGGGTGGGGTGTGTGTGAGAGGAGGGTGGGGTGTGTGAGAAACCAGCACTAACAACTCCCAACAGGCCCCCATGTCCACAGGGAGGGTGGTGGTGGGTGGGGGGTGTGAGAGACAAGCACTACAACTCCCAACAGGCCCCCATGTCCACAGGGAGGGTGGTGGTCGGTGGGGGGTGTGTGAGAGACCAGCACTACAATGCCCAACAGGCCCCCATGTCCACAGGGAGGGTGGTGGTGGGTGGGGTGTGTGAAAGACCAGCACTACAACTCCCAACAGGCCTCCATGTCCACAGGGAGGGTGGTGGTGGGTGGGGTGTGTGAGAGACCAGCACTACAACTCCCAACAGGCCTCCATGTCCACAGGGAGGGTGGTGGTGGGTAGGGTGTGTGAGAGACCAGCACTACAAATCCCCACAGGCCCCCATGTCTACAGGGAGGGTGGTGGTGGGTGGGGTGTGTGTGAGAGGTGGATGGGGTGTGTGAGAGACCAGCACTACAACTCCCAACAGGCCCCCATGTCCACAGGGAGGGTGGTGGTGGGTGGGGGTGTGAGAGACCAGCACTACAGCTCCCAACAGGCCCCATGTCAACAGGGAGGGTGGTGGTGGGTGGGGGGTGTGAGAGACCAGCACTACAACTCCCCACAGGCGCCCATGTCCACAGGGAGGGTGGTGGTGGGTGGGGTATGAGAGAGACCAGCACTACAACTCCCAACAGGCCCCCATGTCGACAGGGAGGGTGGTGGTGGGTGGGGGGTGTGAGAGACAAGCACTACAACTCCCAACAGGCCCCCATGTCTGCAGGGAGGGTGGTGGTAGGTGGGGTGTGTGAGAGACCAGCACTACAACACCCAACAGGCCCCCATGTCGACAGGGAGGGTGGTGGTGGGTGGGGTGTGTGTGAGAGGTGGGTGGGGTGTGTGAGAGACCAGCACTAACAACTCCCAACAGGCCCCCATGTCCACAGGGAGGGTGGTGGTGGGTGGGGGGTGTGAGAGACCAGCACTACAACTCCCCACAGGCCCCCATGTCTACAGGGAGGGTGGTGGTGGGTGGGGTGTGTGAGAGACCAGCACTACAACTCCCACCAGGCCCCCATATCGACAGGGAGGGTGGTGGTGGGTGGGGTATGTGAGAGACCAGCACTACAACTCCCAACAGGCCCCCATGTCCACAGGGAGGGTGGTGTTGGGTGGGGTGTGAGAGACCAGCACTACAACTCCCAACAGGCGCCCATGTCGACAGGGAGGGTGGTGGTGGGTGGGGCGTGTGTGAGAGGTGGATGGGGTGTGTGAGAGACCAGCACTACAACTCCCAACAGGCCCCCAGGTCCACAGGGAGGGTGGTGGTGGGTGGGGGTGTGAGAGACCAGCACTACAACTCCCAACAGGCACCATGTCAACAGGGAGGGTGGTGGTGGGTGGGGGGTGTGAGAGACCAGCACTACAACTCCCCACAGGCCCCTTTGTCCACAGGGAGGGTGGTGGTGGGTGGGGTGTGTGAGAGACCAGCACTACAACTCCCAACAGGCCCCCATGTCCACAGGGAGGGTGGTGGTGGGTAGGGTGTGTGAGAGACCAGCACTACAACTCCCAACAGGCCCCCATGTCGACAGGGAGGGTGGTGGTGGTGGGTGGGGGTGTGAGAGACAAGCACTACAACTCTCAACAGGCCCCCATGTCCACAGGGAGGGTGGTGGTGGGTGGGGGGTGTGAGAGACCAGCACTACAACTCCCAACATGCCCCAATGTCGACAGGGAGAGTGGTGGTGGGTGGGGGTGTGAGAGACCAGCACTACAACTCCCAACAGGCCCCCATGTCCACAGGGAGGGTGGTGGTGGGTGGGGTGTGTAGGAGACCAGCACTACAACTCCCAACAGGCCCCCATGTCGACAGGGAGGGTGGTGGTGGGTGGGGTGTGTGTGAGAGGTGGGTGGGGTGTTTGAGAGACCAGCACTACAACTCCCAACAGGCCCCCATGACCACAGGGAGGGTGGTGGTGGGTGGGGGGTGTGAGAGACAAGCACTACAACTCCCAACAGGCCCCCATGTCCACAGGGAGGGTGGTGGTGGGTGGGGGGTGTGAGAGGCCAGCACCACAACTCCCCACAGGCCCCCATGTCTACAGGGATGGTGCTGGTAGGTGGGGTGTTTGTGAGACGTGGGCGGGGTGTGTGAGAGACCAGCACTACAACTCCCAACAGGCCCCCATGTCCACAGGAAGGGTGGTGGTGGGTGGGGTGTGTGAGAGACCAGCACTAGAACTCCCAACAGGCCTCCATGTCTACAGGGAGGGTGGTGGTGGGTGGGGTGTGTGTGAGAGGTGTGTGGGATGTGTGAGAGACCAGCACTACAATACCCAACAGGCCCTCATATCGACAGGGAGGGTGGTGGTGGGTGGGGTGTGTGAGAGACCAGCACTACAACTCCCAACAGGCCCCCATGTCCACAGGGAGGGTGGTGGTGGGTGGGGTGTATGAGAGACCAGCACTACAACTCCCAACAGGCCCCCATGTCGACAGGGAGGGTGGTGGTGGGTGGGGTGTGTGTGAGAGGTGGATGGGGTGTGTGAGAGACCAGCACTGCAACTCCCAACAGGCTCCATGTCCACAGGGAGGGTGGTGGTGGGTGGGGGTGTGAGAGACCAGCACTACAACTCCCCACAGGCCCCCATGTCCACAGGGAGGGTGGTGGTGGGTGGGGTGTGTGAGAGACGAGCACTACAACTCCCAACAGGCCACCATGTCGACAGGGAGGGTGGTGGTGGGTGGGGGGGTGTGAGAGACAAGCACTACAACTCTCAACAGGCCCCCATGTCCACAGGGAGGGTGGTGGTGGGTGGGGGTGTGAGAGACCAGCACTACAACTCCCCACAGGCCCCCATGTCTACAGGGAGGGTGGTGGTGGGTGGGATGTGTGTGAGAGGTGGGTGGGGTGTGTGAGAGACCAGCACTACAATTCCCAACAGGCCCCCATGTCTCAGGGAGGGTGGTGGTGGGTGGGGTGTGTGAGAGACCAGCACTACAACTCCCAACAGGCCCCCATGTCGACAGGAAGGGTGGTGGTGGGTGGGGTGTGTGTGAGAGGAGGGTGGGGTGTGTGAGAGACCAGCACTACAACTCCCAACAGGCCCCCATGTCCACAGGGAGGGTGGTGTTGGGTGGGGTGTGAGAGACCAGCACTACAACTCCCAACAGGCCGCCATGTCGACAGGGAGGGTGGTGGTGGGTGGGGTGTGTGTGAAAGGTGGATGGGGTGTGTGAGAGACCAGCACTGCAACTCCCAACAGGCTCCATGTCCACAGGGAGGGTGGTGGTGGGTGGGGGTGTGAGAGACCAGCACTACAACTCCCCACAGGCCCCCATGTCCACAGGGAGGGTGGTGGTGGGTGGGGTGTGTGAGAGACGAGCACTACAACTCCCAACAGGCCACCATGTCGACAGGGAGGGTGGTGGTGGGTGGGGGTGTGTGAGAGACAAGCACTACAACTCTCAACAGGCCCCCATGTCCACAGGGAGGGTGGTGGTGGGTGGGGGTGTGAGAGACCAGCACTACAACTCCCCACAGGCCCCCATGTCTACAGGGAGGGTGGTGGTGGGTGGGATGTGTGTGAGAGGAGGGTGGGATGTGTGAGAAACCAGCACTAACAACTCCCAACAGGCCCCCATGTCCACAGGGAGGGTGGTGGTGGGTGGGGGGTGTGAGAGACCAGCACTAACAACTCCCAACAGGCCCCCATGTCCCCAGGGAGGGTGGTGGTGGGTGGGGTGGGTGAGAAACCAGCACTAACAACTCCCAACAGGCCCCCATGTCCACAGGGAGGGTGGTGGTGGGTGGGGGGTGTGAGAGACCAGCACTACAACTCCCAACAGGCCCCCATGTCCACAGGGAGGGTGGTGCTGGGTGGGGGGTGTGAGAGGCCAGCACTACAACTCCCCACAGGCCCCCATGTCTACAGGGAGGGTGGTGGTGGGTGGGGGGTGTGTGAGAGACCAGCACTACAACGCCCAACAGGCCCCCATGTCCACAGGGAGGGTGGTGGTGGGTGGGGTGTGTGAGAGACCAGCACTACAACTCCCAACAGGCCTCCGTGTCCACAGGGAGGGTGGTGGTGGGTGGGGTGTGTGAGAGACCAGCACTACAACTCCCAACAGGCCTCCATGTCCACAGGGAGGGTGGTGGTGGGTGGGGTGTGTGAGAGACCAGCACTACAAATCCCCACAGGCCCCCATGTCTACAGGGAGGGTGGTGGTGGGTGGGGTGTGTGTGAGAGGTGGATGGGGTGTGTGAGAGACCAGCACTACAACTCCCAACAGGCCCCCATGTCCACAGGGAGGGTGGTGGTGGGTGGGGTGTGTGAGAGACAAGCACTACAACTCCCAACAGGCCCCCATGTCCACAGGGAGGGTGGTGGTGGGTGGGTGTGTGAGAGACCAGCACTACAACTCCCCACAGGCCCCCATGTCTACAGGGAGGGTGGTGGTGGGTGGGGTGTGTGAGAGACCAGCACTACAACTCCCAACAGGCCCCCATATCGACAGGGAGGGTGGTGGTGGATGGGGTGTGTGAGAGACCAGCACTACAACTCCCAACAGGCCCCCATGTCCACAGGGAGGGTGGTGGTGGGTGGGGGGTGTGAGTGACCAGCACTACAACTCCCCACAGGCGCCCATGTCCACAGGGAGGGTGGTGGTGGGTGGGGTATGTGAGAGACCAGCACTACAACTCCAAACAGGCCCCCATGTCGACAGGGAGGGTGGTGGTGGGTGGGGGGTGTGAGAGACAAGCACTACAACTCCCAACAGGCCCCCATGTCCGCAGGGAGGGTGGTGGTGGGTGGGGTATGTGAGAGACCAGCACTACAACTCCCAACAGGCCCCCATGTCGACAGGGAGGGTGGTGGTGGGTGGGGTGTGTGTGAGAGGTGGGTGGGGTGTGTGAGAGACCAGCACTAACAACTCCCAACAGGCCCCCATGTCCACAGGGAGGGTGGTGGTGGGTGGGGGTGTGAGAGACCAGCACTACAACTCCCCTGAGGCACCCATGTCTACAGGGAGGGTGGTGGTGGGTGGGGTGTGTGAGAGACCAGCACTACAACTCCCAACAGGCCCCCATATCGACAGGGAGGGTGGTGGTGGGTGGGGTATGTGAGAGACCAGCACTACAACTCCCAACAGGCCCCCATGTCCACAGGGAGGGTGGTATTGGGTGGGGTGTGAGAGACCAGCACTACAACTCCCAACAGGCCCCCATGTCGACAGGGAGGGTGGTGGTGGGTGGGGCGTGTGTGAGAGGTGGATGGGGTGTGTGAGAGACCAGCACTACAACTCCCAACAGGCCCCCATGTCCACAGGGAGGATGGTGGTGGGTGGGGGGTGTGAGAGACCAGCACTACAACTCCCAACAGGCACCATGTCAACAGGGAGGGTGGTGGTGGGTGGGGGGTGTGAGAGACCAGCACTACAACTCCCCACAGGCCCCTTTGTCCACAGGGAGGGTGGTGGTGGGTGGGGTGTGTGAGAGACCAGCACTACAACTCCCAACAGGCCACCATGTCCACAGGGAGGGTGGTGGTGGGTGGGGTGTGTGAGAGACCAGCACTACAACTCCCAACAGGCCCCCATGTTGACAGGGAGGGTGGTGGTGGTGGGTGGGGGTGTGAGAGACAAGCACTACAACTCTCAACAGGCCCCCATGTCCACTGGGAGGGTGGTGGTGGGTGGGGGGTGTGAGAGACCAGCACTACAACTCCCACAATGCCCCAATATCGACAGGGAGAGTGGTGGTGGGTGGGGGGTGTGAGAGACCAGCACTACAACTCCCAACAGGCCCCCATGTCCACAGGGAGGGTGGTGGTGGGTGGGGTGTGTAGGAGACCAGCACTACAACTCCCAACAGGCCCCCATGTCGACAGGGAGGGTGGTGGTGGGTGGGGTGTGTGTGAGAGGTGGGTGGGGTGTTTGAGAGACCAGCACTACAACTCCCAACAGGCCCCCATGACCACAGGGAGGGTGGTGGTGGGTGGGGGGTGTGAGAGACAAGCACTACAACTCCCAACAGGCCCCCATGTCCACAGGGAGGGTGGTGGTCGGTGGGGGGTGTGAGAGGCCAGCACTACAACTCCCCACAGGCCGCCATGTCTACAGGGAGGGTGCTGGTGGGTGGGGTGTGTGTGAGACGTGGGTGGGGTGTGTGAGAGACCAGCACTACAACTCCCAACAGGCCCCCATGTCCACAGGGAGGGTGGTGGGGGGTGGGGTGTGTGAGAGACCAGCACTAGAACTCCCAACAGGCCTCCATGTCTACAGGGAGGGTGGTGGTGGGTGGGGTGTGTGTGAGAGGTGTGTGGGGTGTGTGAGAGACCAGCACTACAACTCCCAACAGGCCCCCATGTCCACAGGGAGGGTGGTGGTGGGTGGGGTGTGTGAGAGACCAGCACTACAACTCCCAACAGGCCCCCATGTCCACAGGGAGGGTGGTGGTGGGTGGGGTGTGTGAGAGACCAGCACTACAACTCCCAACAGGCCCCCATGTCGACAGGGAGGGTGGTGGTGGGTGGGGTGTGTGAGAGACCAGCACTACAACTCCCAACAGGCCCCCATGTCGACAGGGAGGGTGGTGGTGGGTGGGGGGTGTGAGAGACAAGCACTACAACTCTCAACAGGCCCCCATGTCCACAGGGAGGGTGGTGGTGGGTGGGGTGTGTGAGAGACCAGCACTACAACTCCCAACAGGCCTCCATGTCCACAGGGAGGGTGGTGGTGGGTGGGGTGTGTGAGAGACCAGCACTACAACTCCCAACAGGCCTCCATGTCCACAGGGAGGGTGGTGGTGGGTGGGGTGTGTGAGAGACCAGCACTACAAATCCCCACAGGCCCCCATGTCTACAGGGAGGGTGGTGGTGGGTGGGGTGTGTGTGAGAGGTGGATGGGGTGTGTGAGAGACCAGTACTACAACTCCCAACAGGCCCCCATGTCCACAGGGAGGGTGGTGGTTGGTGGGGGGTGTGAGAGACCAGCACTACAGCTCCCAACAGGCCCCATGTCAACAGGGAGGGTGGTGGTGGGTGGGGGGTGTGAGAGACCAGCACTACAACTCCCCACAGGCGCCCTTGTCCACAGGGAGGGTGGTGGTGGGTGGGGTATATGAGAGACCAGCACTACAACTCCCAACAGGCCCCCATGTCGACAGGGAGGGTGGTGGTGGGTGGGGGTGTGAGAGACAAGCACTACAACTCCCAACAGGCCCCCATGTCCGCAGGGAGGGTAGTGGTGGGTGGGGTGTGTGAGAGACCAGCACTACAACTCCCAACAGGCCCCCATGTCGACAGGGTGGGTGGTGGTGGGTGGGGTGTGTGTGAGAGGTGGGTGGGGTGTGTGAGAGACCAGCACTAACAACTCCCAACAGGCCCCCATGTCCACTGGGAGGGTGGTGGTGGGTGGGGGGTGTGAGAGACCAGCACTATAACTCCCCACAGGCCCCCATGTCTACAGCGAGGGTGGTGGTGGGTGGGGTGTGTGAGAGACCAGCACTACAACTCCCAACAGGCCCCCATATCGACAGGGAGGGTGGTGGTGGGTGGGGTATGTGAGAGACCAGCACTACAACTCCCAACAGGCCCCCATGTCCACAGGGATGGTGGTGTTGGGTGGGGTGTGAGAGACCAGCACTACAACTCCCAACAGGCCCCCATGTCGACAGGGAGGGTGGTGGTGGGTGGGGCGTGTGTGAGAGGTGGATGGGGTGTGTGAGAGACCAGCACAACAACTCCCAACAGGCCCCCATGTCCACAGGGAGGGTGGTGGTGGGTGGGGGGGGTGAGAGACCAGCACTACAACTCCCAACAGGCCCCCATGTCCACAGGGAGGGTGGTGGTGGGTGGGGTGTGTAGGAGACCAGCACTACAACTCCCAACAGGCCCCCATGTCGACAGGGAGGGTGGTGGTGGGTGGGGTGTGTGTGAGAGGTGGGTGGGGTGTTTGAGAGACCAGCACTACAACTTCCAACAGGCCCCCATGACCACAGGGAGGGTGGTGGTGGGTGGGGGGTGTGAGAGACAAGCACTACAACTCCCAACAGGCCCCCATGTCCACAGGGAGGGTGGTGGTGGGTGGGGATTGTGAGAGGCCAGCACTAAAACTCCCCACAGGCCCCCATGTCTACAGGGAGGGTGCTGGTGGGTGGGGTGTGTGTGAGACGTGGGTGGGGTGTGTGAGAGACCAGCACTACAACTCCCAACAGGCCCCCATGTCCACAGGGAGGGTGGTGGTGGGTGGGGTGTGTGAGAGACCAGCACTACAACTCCCAACAGGCCTCCATGTCTACAGGGAGGGTGGTGGTGGGTGGGGTGTGTGTGAGAGGTGTGTGGGGTGTGTGAGAGACCAGCACTACAATTCCCAACAGGCCCTCATATCGACAGGGAGGGTGGTGGTGGGTGGGGTGTGTGAGAGACCAGCACTACAACTCCCAACACGCCCCCATGTCCACAGGGAGGGTGGTGGTGGGTGGGGTGTGTGAGAGACCAGCACTGCAACTCCCAACAGGCCCCCATGTCGACAGGGAGGGTGGTGGTGGGTGGGGTGTGTGTGAGAGGTGGATGGGGTGTGTGAGAGACCAGCACTGCAACTCCCAACAGGCTCCATGTCCACAGGGAGGGTGGTGGTGGGTGGGGGGTGTGAGAGACCAGCACTACAACTCCCCACAGGCCCCCATGTCCACAGGGAGGGTGGTGGTGGGTGGGGTGTGTGAGAGACCAGCACTACAACTCCCAACAGGCCCCCATGTCCACAGGGAGGGTGGTGGTGGGTCGGGTGTGTGAGAGACCAGCACTACAACTCCCAACAGGCCCCCATGTCGACAGGGAGGGTGGTGGTGGGTGGGGGTGTGAGAGACAAGCACTACAACTCTCAACAGGCCCCCATGTCCACAGGGAGGGTGGTGGTGGGTGGGGGGTGTGAGAGACCAGCACTACAACTCCCAACAGGCCCCAATGTCGACAGGGAGAGTGGTGGTGGGTGGGAGGTGTGAGAGACCAGCACTACAACTCCCCACAGGCCCCCATGTCCACAGGGAGGGTGGTGGTGGGTGGGGTGTGTGAGAGACCAGCACTACAACTCCCAACAGGCCCCCATGTCCACAGGGATGGTGGTGGTGGGTGGGGTGTGTAGGAGACCAGCACTACAACTCCCAACAGGCCCCCATGTCGACAGGGAGGGTGGTGGTGGGTGGGGTGTATGTGAGAGGTAGGTGGGGTATGTGAGAGACCAGCACTACAACTCCCAACAGGCCCCGATGACCACAGGGAGGGTGGTGGTGGGTGGGGTGAGAGACAAGCACTACAACTCCCAGCAGGCCCCCATGTCCACAGCGAGGGTGGTGGTGGGTGGGGGGTGTGAGAGGCCAGCACTACAACTTCCCACAGGCCCCCATGTCCACAGGGAGGGTGGTGGTGGGTGGGGTGTGTGAGAGACCAGCACTACAACTCCCAACAGGCCCCCATGTCGACAGGGAGGGTGGTGGTGGGTGGGGTGTGTGTGAGAGGTGGATGGGGTGTGTGAGAGACCAGCACTACAACTCCCAACAGGCCCCCATGTCCACAGGGAGGGTGGTGGTGGGTGGGGGGTGTGAGAGACCAGCACTACAACTCCCAACAGGCCCCATGTCAACAGGGAGGGTGGTGGTGGGTGGGGGGTGTGAGAGACCAGCACTACAACTCCCCACAGGCCCCCATGTCCACAGGGAGGGTGGTGGTGGGTGGGGTGTGTGAGAGACCAGCACTACAACTCCCAACAGGCCCCCATGTCGACAGGGAGGGTGGTGGTGGGTGGGGGGTGTGAGAGACAAGCACTACAACTCCCAACAGGCCCCCATGTCCGCAGGGAGGGTGGTGGTGGGTGGGGTGTGTGAGAGACCAGCACTAGACCTCCCAACAGGACCCCATGTCCACAGGGAGGGTGGTGTTGGGTGGGGTGTGAGAGACCAGCACTACAACTCCCAACAGGCCCCCATGTCGACAGGGAGGGTGGTGGTGGGTGGGGCGTGTGTGAGAGGTGGATGGGGTGTGTGAGAGACCACCACAACAACTCCCAACAGGCCCCCATGTCCACAGGGAGGGTGGTGGTGGGTGGGGGGTGTGAGAGACCAGCACTACAACTCCCAACAGGCCCCCATGTCCACAGGGAGGGTGGTGGTGGGTGGGGTGTGTAGGAGACCAGCACTACAACTCCCAACAGGCCCCCATGTCGACAGGGAGGGTGGTGGTGGGTGGGGTGTGTGTGAGAGGTGGGTGGGGTGTTTGAGAGACCAGCACCACAACTCCCAACTGGCCCCCATGACCACAGGGAGGGTGGTGGTGGGTGGGGGGTGTGAGAGACAAGCACTACAACTCCCAACAGGCCCCCATGTCCACAGGGAGGGTGGTGGTGGGTGGGGGGTGTGAGAGGCCAGCACTAAAACTCCCCACAGGCCCCCATGTCTACAGGGAGGGTGCTGGTGGGTGGGGTGTGTGTGAGACGTGGGTGGGGTGTGTGAGAGACCAGCACTACAACTCCCAACAGGCCCCCTTGTCCACAGGGAGGGTGGTGGTGGGTGGGGTGTGTGAGAGACCAGCACTACAACTCCCAACAGGCCTCCATGTCTACAGGGAGGGTGGTGGTGGGTGGGGTGTGTGTGAGAGGTGTGTGGGGTGTGTGAGAGACCAGCACTACAATTCCCAACAGGCCCTCATATCGACAGGGAGGGTGGTGGTGGGTGGGGTGTGTGAGAGACCAGCACTACAACTCCCAACGGGCCCCCATGTTTACAGGGAGGGTGGTGGTGGATGGGGTGTGTGAGAGACCAGCACTACAACTCCCAACAGGCCCCCATGTCGACAGGGAGGGTGGTGGTGGGTGGGGTGTGTGTGAGAGGTGGATGGGGTGTGTGAGAGACCAGCACTGCAACTCCCAACAGGCTCCATGTCCACAGGGAGGGTGGTGGTGGGTGGGGGGTGTGAGAGACCAGCACTACAACTCCCCACAGGCCCCCATGTCCACAGGGAGGGTGGTGGTGGGTGGGGTGTGTGAGAGACCAGCACTACAACTCCCAACAGGCCCCCATGTCCACAGGGAGGGTGGTGGTGGGTGGGGTGTGTGAGAGACCAGCACTACAACTCCCAACAGGCCCCCATGTCGACAGGGAGGGTGGTGGTGGGTGGGGGGTGTGAGAGACAAGCACTACAACTCTCAACAGGCCCCCATGTCCACAGGGAGGGTGGTGGTGGGTGGGGGGTGTGAGAGACCAGCACTACAACTCCCAACAGGCCCCAATGTCGACAGGGAGGGTGGTGGTGGGTGGGGGGTGTGAGAGACCAGCACTACAACTCCCCACAGGCCCCCATGTCCACAGGGAGGGTGGTGGTGGGTGGGGTGTGTGAGAGACCAGCACTACAACTCCCAACAGGCCCCCATGTCCACAGGGAGGGTGGTGGTGGGTGGGGTGTGTAGGAGACCAGCACTACAACTCCCAACAGGCCCCCATGTCGACAGGGAGGGTGGTGGTGGGTGGGGTGTGTGTGAGAGGTAGGTGGGGTATGTGAGAGACCAGCACTACAACTCCCAACAGGCCCCGATGACCACAGGGAGGGTGGTGGTGGGTGGGGTGAGAGACAAGCACTACAACTCCCAGCAGGCCCCCATGTCCACAGCGAGGGTGGTGGTGGGTGGGGGGTGTGAGAGGCCAGCACTACAACTCCCCACAGGCCCCCATGTCCACAGGGAGGGTGGTGGTGGGTGGGGTGTGTGAGAGACCAGCACTACAACTCCCAACAGGACCCCATGGCGACAGGGAGGGTGGTGGTGGGTGGGGTGTGTGTGAGAGGTGGATGGGGTGTGTGAGAGACCAGCACTACAACTCCCAACAGGCCCCCATGTCCACAGGGGAGGGTGGTGGTGGGTGGGGGGTGTGAGAGACCAGCACTACAACTCCCCACAGGCGCCCTTGTCCACAGGGAGGGTGGTGGTGGGTGGGGTATATGAGAGACTAGCACTACAACTCCCAACAGGCCCCCATATCGACAGGGAGGGTGGTGGTGGGTGGGGTATGTGAGAGACCAGCACTACAACTCCCAACAGGCCCCCATGTCCACAGGGAGGGTGGTATTGGGTGGGGTGTGAGAGACCAGCACTACAACTCCCAACAGGCCCCCATGTCGACAGGGAGGGTGGTGGTGGGTGGGGCGTGTGTGAGAGGTGGATGGGGTGTGTGAGAGACCAGCACTACAACTCCCAACAGGCCCCCATGTCCACAGGGAGGGTGGTGGTGGGTGGGGGGTGTGAGAGACCAGCACTACAACTCCCAACAGGCACCATGTCAACAGGGAGGGTGGTGGTGGGTGGGGGGTGTGAGAGACCAGCACTACAACTCCCCATAGGCCCCTTTGTCCACAGGGAGGGTGGTGGTGGGTGGGGTGTGTGAGAGACCAGCACTACAACTCCCAACAGGCCACCATGTCCACAGGGAGGGTGGTGGTGGGTGGGGTGTGTGAGAGACCAGCACTACAACTCCCAACAGGCCCCCATGTCGACAGGGAGGGTGGTGGTGGTGGGTGGGGGTGTGAGAGACAAGCACTACAACTCTCAACAGGCCCCCATGTCCACAGGGAGTGTGGTGGTGGGTGGGGGGTGTGAGAGACCAGCACTACAACTCCCACAATGCCCCAATATCGACAGGGAGAGTGGTGGTGGGTGGGGGGTGTGAGAGACCAGCACTACAACTCCCAACAGGCCCCCATGTCCACAGGGAGGGTGGTGGTGGGTGGGGTGTGTAGGAGACCAGCACTACAACTCCCAACAGGCCCCCATGTCGACAGGGAGGGTGGTGGTGGGTGGGGTGTGTGTGAGAGGTGGGTGGGGTGTTTGAGAGACCAGCACTACAACTCCCAACAGGCCCCCATGATCACAGGGAGGGTGGTGGTGGGTGGGGGGTGTGAGAGACAAGCACTACAACTCCCAACAGGCCCCCATGTCCACAGGGAGGGTGGTGGTCGGTGGGGGGTGTGAGAGGCCAGCACTACAACTCCCCACAGGCCGCCATGTCTACAGGGAGGGTGCTGGTGGGTGGGGTGTGTGTGAGACGTGGGTGGGGTGTGTGAGAGACCAGCACTGCAACTCCCAACAGGCTCCATGTCCACAGGGAGGGTAGTGGTGGGTGGGGGTGTGAGAGACCAGCACTACAACTCCCCACAGGCCCCCATGTCCACAGGGAGGGTGGTGGTGGGTGGGGTGTGTGAGAGACCAGCACTACAACTCCCAACAGGCCCCCATGTCCACAGGGAGGGTGGTGGTGGGTGGGGTGTGTGAGAGACCAGCACTACAACTCCCAACAGGCCCCCATGTCGACAGGGAGGGTGGTGGTGGGTGGGGGGTGTGAGAGACAAGCACTACAACTCTCAACAGGCCTCCATGTCTACAGGGAGGGTGGTGGTGGGTGGGGTGTGTGTGAGAGGTGTGTGGGGTGTGTGAGAGACCAGCACTACAACTCCCAACAGGCCCCCATGTCGACAGGGAGGGTGGTGGTGGGTGGGGTGTGTGAGAGACCAGCACTAGAACTCCCAACAGGCCTCCATGTCTACAGGGAGGGTGGTGGTGGGTGGGGTGTGTGTGAGAGGTGTGTGGGGTGTGTGAGAGACCAGCACTACAACTCCCAACAGGCCCCCATGTCCACAGGGAGGGTGGTGGTGGGTGGGGTGTGTGAGAGACCAGCACTACAACTCCCAACAGGCCCCCATGTCCACAGGGAGGGTGGTGGTGGGTGGGGTGTGTGAGAGACCAGCACTACAACTCCCAATAGGACCCCATGTCGACAGGGAGGGTGGTGGTGGGTGGGGTGTGTGTGAGAGGTGGATGGGGTGTGTGAGAGACCAGCACTGCAACTCCCAACAGGCTCCATGTCCACAGGGAGGGTGGTGGTGGGTGGGGTGTGTGAGAGACCAGCACTAGAACTCCCAACAGGCCTCCATGTCTACAGGGAGGGTGGTGGTGGGTGGGGTGTGTGTGAGAGGTGTGTGGGGTGTGTGAGAGACCAGCACTACAACTCCCAACAGGCCCCCATGTCCACAGGGAGGGTGGTGGTGGGTGGGGTGTGTGAGAGACCAGCACTACAACTCCCAACAGGCCCCCATGTCCACAGGGAGGGTGGTGGTGGGTGGGGTGTGTGAGAGACCAGCACTACAACTCCCAACAGGCCCCCATGTCGACAGGGAGGGTGGTGGTGGGTGGGGGGTGTGAGAGACAAGCACTACAACTCTCAACAGGCCCCCATGTCCACAGGGAGGGTGGTGGTGGGTGGGGGGTGTGAGAGACTAGCACTACAACTCCCAACAGGCCTCCATGTCCACAGGGAGGGTGGTGGTGGGTGGGGTGTGTGAGAGACCAGCACTACAACTCCCAACAGGCCTCCATGTCCACAGGGAGGGTGGTGGTGGGTGGGGTGTGTGAGAGACCAGCACTACAAATCCCCACAGGCCCCCATGTCTACAGGGAGGGTGGTGGTGGGTGGGGTGTGTGTGAGAGGTGGATGGGGTGTGTGAGAGACCAGCACTACAACTCCCAACAGGCCCCCATGTCCACAGGGAGGGTGGTGGTTGGTGGGGGGTGTGAGAGACCAGCACTACAGCTCCCAACAGGCCCCATGTCAACAGGGAGGGTGGTGGTGGGTGGGGGGTGTGAGAGACCAGCACTACAACTCCCCACAGGCGCCCTTGTCCACAGGGAGGGTGGTGGTGGGTGGGGTATATGAGAGACCAGCACTACAACTCCCAACAGGCCCCCATGTCGACAGGGAGGGTGGTGGTGGGTGGGGGTGTGAGAGACAAGCACTACAACTCCCAACAGGCCCCCATGTCCGCAGGGAGGGTAGTGGTGGGTGGGGTGTGTGAGAGACCAGCACTACAACTCCCAACAGGCCCCCATGTCGACAGGGTGGGTGGTGGTGGGTGGGGTGTGTGTGAGAGGTGGGTGGGGTGTGTGAGAGACCAGCACTAACAACTCCCAACAGGCCCCCATGTCCACTGGGAGGGTGGTGGTGGGTGGGGGGTGTGAGAGACCAGCACTATAACTCCCCACAGGCCCCCATGTCTACAGGGAGGGTGGTGGTGGGTGGGGTGTGTGAGAGACCAGCACTACAACTCCCAACAGGCCCCCATATCGACAGGGAGGGTGGTGGTGGGTGGGGTATGTGAGAGACCAGCACTACAACTCCCAACAGGCCCCCATGTCCACAGGGATGGTGGTGTTGGGTGGGGTGTGAGAGACCAGCACTACAACTCCCAACAGGCCCCCATGTCGACAGGGAGGGTGGTGGTGGGTGGGGCGTGTGTGAGAGGTGGATGGGGTGTGTGAGAGACCAGCACAACAACTCCCAACAGGCCCCCATGTCCACAGGGAGGGTGGTGGTGGGTGGGGGGTGTGAGAGACCAGCACTACAACTCCCAACAGGCCCCCATGTCCACAGGGAGGGTGGTGGTGGGTGGGGTGTGTAGGAGACCAGCACTACAACTCCCAACAGGCCCCCATGTCGACAGGGAGGGTGGTGGTGGGTGGGGTGTGTGTGAGAGGTGGGTGGGGTGTTTGAGAGACCAGCACTACAACTCCCAACAGGCCCCCATGACCACAGGGAGGGTGGTGGTTGGTGGGGGGTGTGAGAGACAAGCACTACAACTCCCAACAGGCCCCCATGTCCACAGGGAGGGTGGTGGTGGGTGGGGATTGTGAGAGGCCAGCACTAAAACTCCCCACAGGCCCCCATGTCTACAGGGAGGGTGCTGGTGGGTGGGGTGTGTGTGAGACGTGGGTGGGGTGTGTGAGAGACCAGCACTACAACTCCCAACAGGCCCCCATGTCCACAGGGAGGGTGGTGGTGGGTGGGGTGTGTGAGAGACCAGCACTACAACTCCCAACAGGCCTCCATGTCTACAGGGAGGGTGGTGGTGGGTGGGGTGTGTGTGAGAGGTGTGTGGGGTGTGTGAGAGACCAGCACTACAATTCCCAACAGGCCCTCATATCGACAGGGAGGGTGGTGGTGGATGGGGTGTGTGAGAGACCAGCACTACAACTCCCAACAGGCCCCCATGTCCACAGGGAGGGTGGTGGTGGGTGGGGTGTGTGAGAGACCAGCACTGCAACTCCCAACAGGCCCCCATGTCGACAGGGAGGGTGGTGGTGGGTGGGGTGTGTGTGAGAGGTGGATGGGGTGTGTGAGAGACCAGCACTGCAACTCCCAACAGGCTCCATGTCCACAGGGAGGGTGGTGGTGGGTGGGGGGTGTGAGAGACCAGCACTACAACTCCCCACAGGCCCCCATGTCCACAGGGAGGGTGGTGGTGGGGGGGGTGTGTGAGAGACCAGCACTACAACTCTCAACAGGCCCCCATGTCCACAGGGAGGGTGGTGGTGGGTCGGGTGTGTGAGAGACCAGCACTACAACTCCCAACAGGCCCCCATGTCGACAGGGAGGGTGGTGGTGGGTGGGGGGTGTGAGAGACAATCACTACAACTCTCAACAGGCCCCCATGTCCACAGGGAGGGTGGTGGTGGGTGGGGGGTGTGAGAGACCAGCACTACAACTCCCAACAGGCCCCAATGTCGACAGGGAGAGTGGTGGTGGGTGGGAGGTGTGAGAGACCAGCACTACAACTCCCCACAGGCCCCCATGTCCACAGGGAGGGTGGTGGTGGGTGGGGTGTGTGAGAGACCAGCACTACAACTCCCAACAGGCCCCCATGTCCACAGGGAGGGTGGTGGTGGGTGGGGTGTGTAGGAGACCAGCACTACAACTCCCAACAGGCCCCCATGTCGACAGGGAGGGTGGTGGTGGGTGGGGTGTGTGTGAGAGGTAGGTGGGGTATGTGAGAGACCAGCACTACAACTCCCAACAGGCCCCGATGACCACAGGGAGGGTGGTGGTGGGTGGGGTGAGAGACAAGCACTACAACTCCCAGCAGGCCCCCATGTCCACAGCGAGGGTGGTGGTGGGTGGGGGGTGTGAGAGGCCAGCACTACAACTCCCCACAGGCCCCCATGTCCACAGGGAGGGTGGTGGTGGGTGGGGTGTGTGAGAGACCAGCACTACAACTCCCAACAGGCCCCCATGTCGACAGGGAGGGTGGTGGTGGGTGGGGTGTGTGTGAGAGGTGGATGGGGTGTGTGAGAGACCAGCACTACAACTCCCAACAGGCCCCCATGTCCACAGGGAGGGTGGTGGTGGGTGGGGGGTGTGAGAGACCAGCACTACAACTCCCAACAGGCCCCATGTCAACAGGGAGGGTGGTGGTGGGTGGGGGGTGTGAGAGACCAGCACTACAACTCCCCACAGGCCCCCATGTCCACAGGGAGGGTGGTGGTGGGTGGGGTGTGTGAGAGACCAGCACTACAACTCCCAACAGGCCCCCATGTCGACAGGGAGGGTGGTGGTGGGTGGGGGGTGTGAGAGACAAGCACTACAACTCCCAACAGGCCCCCATGTCCGCAGGGAGGGTGGTGGTGGGTGGGGTGTGTGAGAGACCAGCACTACAACTCCCAACAGGACCCCATGTCCACAGGGAGGGTGGTGTTGGGTGGGGTGTGAGAGACCAGCACTACAACTCCCAACAGGCCTCCATGTCTACAGGGAGGGTGGTGGTGGGTGGGGTGTGTGTGAGAGGTGTGTGGGGTGTGTGAGAGACCAGCACTACAATTCCCAACAGGCCCTCATATCGACAGGGAGGGTGGTGGTGGATGGGGTGTGTGAGAGACCAGCACTACAACTCCCAACAGGCCCCCATGTCCACAGGGAGGGTGGTGGTGGGTGGGGTGTGTGAGAGACCAGCACTACAACTCCCAACAGGCCCCCATGTCGACAGGGAGGGTGGTGGTGGGTGGGGCGTGTGTGAGAGGTGGATGGGGTGTGTGAGAGACCACCACAACAACTCCCAACAGGCCCCCATGTCCACAGGGAGGGTGGTGGTGGGTGGGGGGTGTGAGAGACCAGCACTACAACTCCCAACAGGCCCCCATGTCCACAGGGAGGGTGGTGGTGGGTGGGGTGTGTAGGAGACCAGCACTACAACTCCCAACAGGCCCCCATGTCGACAGGGAGGGTGGTGGTGGGTGGGGTGTGTGTGAGAGGTGGGTGGGGTGTTTGAGAGACCAGCACTACAACTCCCAACTGGCCCCCATGACCACAGGGAGGGTGGTGGTGGGTGGGGGGTGTGAGAGACAAGCACTACAACTCCCAACAGGCCCCCATGTCCACAGGGAGGGTGGTGGTGGGTGGGGGGTGTGAGAGGCCAGCACTAAAATTCCCCACAGGCCCCCATGTCTACAGGGAGGGTGCTGGTGGGTGGGGTGTGTGTGAGACGTGGGTGGGGTGTGTGAGAGACCAGCACTACAACTCCCAACAGGCCCCCTTGTCCACAGGGAGGGTGGTGGTGGGTGGGGTGTGTGTGAGAGGTGTGTGGGGTGTGTGAGAGACCAGCACTACAATTCCCAACAGGCCCTCATATCGACAGGGAGGGTGGTGGTGGGTGGGGTGTGTGAGAGACCAGCACTACAACTCCCAACAGGCCCCCATGTCCACAGGGAGGGTGGTGGTGGGTGGGGTGTGTGAGAGACCAGCACTACAACTCCCAACAGGCCCCCATGTCGACAGGGAGGGTGGTGGTGGGTGGGGTGTGTGTGAGAGGTGGATGGGGTGTGTGAGAGACCAGCACTGCAACTCCCAACAGGCTCCATGTCCACAGGGAGGGTGGTGGTGGGTGGGGGGTGTGAGAGACCAGCACTACAACTCCCCACAGGCCCCCATGTCCACAGGGAGGGTGGTGGTGGGTGGGGTGTGTGAGAGACCAGCACTACAACTCCCAACAGGCCCCCATGTCCACAGGGAGGGTGGTGGTGGGTGGGGTGTGTGAGAGACCAGCACTACAACTCCCAACAGGCCCCCATGTCGACAGGGAGGGTGGTGGTGGGTGGGGGGTGTGAGAGACAAGCACTACAACTCTCAACAGGCCCCCATGTCCACAGGGAGGGTGGTGGTGGGTGGGGGGTGTGAGAGACCAGCACTACAACTCCCAACAGGCCCCAATGTCGACAGGGAGGGTGGTGGTGGGTGGGGGGTGTGAGAGACCAGCACTACAACTCCCCACAGGCCCCCATGTCCACAGGGAGGGTGGTGGTGGGTGGGGTGTGTGAGAGACCAGCACTACAACTCCCAACAGGCCCCCATGTCCACAGGGAGGGTGGTGGTGGGTGGGGTGTGTAGGAGACCAGCACTACAACTCCCAACAGGCCCCCATGTCGACAGGGAGGGTGGTGGTGGGTGGGGTGTGTGTGAGAGGTAGGTGGGGTATGTGAGAGACCAGCACTACAACTCCCAACAGGCCCCGATGACCACAGGGAGGGTGGTGGTGGGTGGGGTGAGAGACAAGCACTACAACTCCCAGCAGGCCCCCATGTCCACAGCGAGGGTGGTGGTGGGTGGGGGGTGTGAGAGGCCAGCACTACAACTCCCCACAGGCCCCCATGTCCACAGGGAGGGTGGTGGTGGGTGGGGTGTGTGAGAGACCAGCACTACAACTCCCAACAGGCCCCCATGGCGACAGGGAGGGTGGTGGTGGGTGGGGTGTGTGTGAGAGGTGGATGGGGTGTGTGAGAGACCAGCACTACAACTCCCAACAGGCCCCCATGTCCACAGGGGAGGGTGGTGGTGGGTGGGGGGTGTGAGAGACCAGCACTACAACTCCCAACAGGCCCCATGTCAACAGGGAGGGTGGTGGTGGGTGGGGGGTGTTAGAGACCAGCACTACAACTCCCCACAGGCCCCCATGTCCACAGGGAGGGTGGTGGTGGGTGGGGTGTGTGAGAGACCAGCACTACAACTCCCAACAGGCCCCCATGTCCACAGGGAGGGTGGTGGTGGGTGGGGTGTGTGAGAGACGAGCACTAAAACTCCCAACAGGCCACCATGTCGACAGGGAGGGTGGTGGTGGGTGGGGTGTGTGAGAGACCAGCACTACAACTCCCAACAGGCCCCCATGTCCACAGGGAGGGTGGTGGTGGGTGGGGTGTGTGAGAGACCAGCACTACAACTCCCAACAGGCCCCCATGTCGACAGGGAGGGTGGTGGTGGGTGGGGGGTGTGAGAGACAAGCACTACAACTCTCAACAGGCCCCCATGTCCACAGGGAGGGTGGTGGTGGGTGGGGGGTGTGTGAGAGGTGTGTGGGGTGTGTGAGAGACCAGCACTACAATTCCCAACAGGCCCTCATATCGACAGGGAGGGTGGTGGTGGATGGGGTGTGTGAGAGACCAGCACTACAACTCCCAACAGGCCCCCATGTCCACAGGGAGGGTGGTGGTGGGTGGGGTGTGTGAGAGACCAGCACTGCAACTCCCAACAGGCCCCCATGTCGACAGGGAGGGTGGTGGTGGGTGGGGTGTGTGTGAGAGGTGGATGGGGTGTGTGAGAGACCAGCACTGCAACTCCCAACAGGCTCCATGTCCACAGGGAGGGTGGTGGTGGGTGGGGGGTGTGAGAGACCAGCACTACAACTCCCCACAGGCCCCCATGTCCACAGGGAGGGTGGTGGTGGGGGGGGTGTGTGAGAGACCAGCACTACAACTCTCAACAGGCCCCCATGTCCACAGGGAGGGTGGTGGTGGGTCGGGTGTGTGAGAGACCAGCACTACAACTCCCAACAGGCCCCCATGTCCACAGGGAGGGTGGTGGTTGGTGGGGGGTGTGAGAGACAATCACTACAACTCTCAACAGGCCCCCATGTCCACAGGGAGGGTGGTGGTGGGTGGGGGGTGTGAGAGACCAGCACTACAACTCCCAACAGGCCCCAATGTCGACAGGGAGAGTGGTGGTGGGTGGGAGGTGTGAGAGACCAGCACTACAACTCCCCACAGGCCCCCATGTCCACAGGGAGGGTGGTGGTGGGTGGGGTGTGTGAGAGACCAGCACTACAACTCCCAACAGGCCCCCATGTCCACAGGGAGGGTGGTGGTGGGTGGGGTGTGTAGGAGACCAGCACTACAACTCCCAACAGGCCCCCATGTCGACAGGGAGGGTGGTGGTGGGTGGGGTGTGTGTGAGAGGTAGGTGGGGTATGTGAGAGACCAGCACTACAACTCCCAACAGGCCCCGATGACCACAGGGAGGGTGGTGGTGGGTGGGGTGAGAGACAAGCACTACAACTCCCAGCAGGCCCCCATGTCCACAGCGAGGGTGGTGGTGGGTGGGGGGTGTGAGAGGCCAGCACTACAACTCCCCACAGGCCCCCATGTCCACAGGGAGGGTGGTGGTGGGTGGGGTGTGTGAGAGACCAGCACTACAACTCCCAACAGGCCCCCATGTCGACAGGGAGGGTGGTGGTGGGTGGGGTGTGTGTGAGAGGTGGATGGGGTGTGTGAGAGACCAGCACTACAACTCCCAACAGGCCCCCATGTCCACAGGGAGGGTGGTGGTGGGCGGGGGGTGTGAGAGACCAGCACTACAACTCCCAACAGGCCCCATGTCAACAGGGAGGGTGGTGGTGGGTGGGGGGTGTGAGAGACCAGCACTACAACTCCCCACAGGCCCCCATGTCCACAGGGAGGGTGGTGGTGGGTGGGGTGTGTGAGAGACCAGCACTACAACTCCCAACAGGCCCCCATGTCGACAGGGAGGGTGGTGGTGGGTGGGGGGTGTGAGAGACAAGCACTACAACTCCCAACAGGCCCCCATGTCCGCAGGGAGGGTGGTGGTGGGTGGGGTGTGTGAGAGACCAGCACTACAACTCCCAACAGGACCCCATGTCCACAGGGAGGGTGGTGTTGGGTGGGGTGTGAGAGACCAGCACTACAACTCCCAACAGGCCCCCATGTCGACAGGGAGGGTGGTGGTGGGTGGGGCGTGTGTGAGAGGTGGATGGGGTGTGTGAGAGACCACCACAACAACTCCCAACAGGCCCCCATGTCCACAGGGAGGGTGGTGGTGGGTGGGGGGTGTGAGAGACCAGCACTACAACTCCCAACAGGCCCCCATGTCCACAGGGAGGGTGGTGGTGGGTGGGGTGTGTAGGAGACCAGCACTACAACTCCCAACAGGCCCCCATGTCGACAGGGAGGGTGGTGGTGGGTGGGGTGTGTGTGAGAGGTGGGTGGGGTGTTTGAGAGACCAGCACTACAACTCCCAACTGGCCCCCATGACCACAGGGAGGGTGGTGGTGGGTGGGGGGTGTGAGAGACAAGCACTACAACTCCCAACAGGCCCCCATGTCCACAGGGAGGGTGGTGGTGGGTGGGGGGTGTGAGAGGCCAGCACTAAAACTCCCCACAGGCCCCCATGTCTACAGGGAGGGTGCTGGTGGGTGGGGTGTGTGTGAGACGTGGGTGGGGTGTGTGAGAGACCAGCACTACAACTCCCAACAGGCCCCCTTGTCCACAGGGAGGGTGGTGGTGGGTGGGGTGTGTGTGAGAGGTGTGTGGGGTGTGTGAGAGACCAGCACTACAATTCCCAACAGGCCCTCATATCGACAGGGAGGGTGGTGGTGGGTGGGGTGTGTGAGAGACCAGCACTACAACTCCCAACAGGCCCCCATGTCCACAGGGAGGGTGGTGGTGGGTGGGGTGTGTGAGAGACCAGCACTACAACTCCCAACAGGCCCCCATGTCGACAGGGAGGGTGGTGGTGGGTGGGGTGTGTGTGAGAGGTGGATGGGGTGTGTGAGAGACCAGCACTGCAACTCCCAACAGGCTCCATGTCCACAGGGAGGGTGGTGGTGGGTGGGGGGTGTGAGAGACCAGCACTACAACTCCCCACAGGCCCCCATGTCCACAGGGAGGGTGGTGGTGGGTGGGGTGTGTGAGAGACCAGCACTACAACTCCCAACAGGCCCCCATGTCCACAGGGAGGGTGGTGGTGGGTGGGGTGTGTGAGAGACCAGCACTACAACTCCCAACAGGCCCCCATGTCGACAGGGAGGGTGGTGGTGGGTGGGGGGTGTGAGAGACAAGCACTACAACTCTCAACAGGCCCCCATGTCCACAGGGAGGGTGGTGGTGGGTGGGGGGTGTGAGAGACCAGCACTACAACTCCCAACAGGCCCCAATGTCGACAGGGAGGGTGGTGGTGGGTGGGGGGTGTGAGAGACCAGCACTACAACTCCCCACAGGCCCCCATGTCCACAGGGAGGGTGGTGGTGGGTGGGGTGTGTGAGAGACCAGCACTACAACTCCCAACAGGCCCCCATGTCCACAGGGAGGGTGGTGGTGGGTGGGGTGTGTAGGAGACCAGCACTACAACTCCCAACAGGCCCCCATGTCGACAGGGAGGGTGGTGGTGGGTGGGGTGTGTGTGAGAGGTAGGTGGGGTATGTGAGAGACCAGCACTACAACTCCCAACAGGCCCCGATGACCACAGGGAGGGTGGTGGTGGGTGGGGTGAGAGACAAGCACTACAACTCCCAGCAGGCCCCCATGTCCACAGCGAGGGTGGTGGTGGGTGGGGGGTGTGAGAGGCCAGCACTACAACTCCCCACAGGCCCCCATGTCCACAGGGAGGGTGGTGGTGGGTGGGGTGTGTGAGAGACCAGCACTACAACTCCCAACAGGCCCCCATGGCGACAGGGAGGGTGGTGGTGGGTGGGGTGTGTGTGAGAGGTGGATGGGGTGTGTGAGAGACCAGCACTACAACTCCCAACAGGCCCCCATGTCCACAGGGGAGGGTGGTGGTGGGTGGGGGGTGTGAGAGACCAGCACTACAACTCCCAACAGGCCCCATGTCAACAGGGAGGGTGGTGGTGGGTGGGGGGTGTGAGAGACCAGCACTACAACTCCCCACAGGCCCCCATGTCCACAGGGAGGGTGGTGGTGGGTGGGGTGTGTGAGAGACCAGCACTACAACTCCCAACAGGCCCCCATGTCCACAGGGAGGGTGGTGGTGGGTGGGGTGTGTGAGAGACGAGCACTAAAACTCCCAACAGGCCACCATGTCGACAGGGAGGGTGGTGGTGGGTGGGGTGTGTGAGAGACCAGCACTACAACTCCCAACAGGCCCCCATGTCCACAGGGAGGGTGGTGGTGGGTGGGGTGTGTGAGAGACCAGCACTACAACTCCCAACAGGCCCCCATGTCGACAGGGAGGGTGGTGGTGGGTGGGGGGTGTGAGAGACAAGCACTACAACTCTCAACAGGCCCCCATGTCCACAGGGAGGGTGGTGGTGGGTGGGGGGTGTGAGAGACCAGCACTACAACTCCCAACAGGCCCCAATGTCGACAGGGAGGGTGGTGGTGGGTGGGGGGTGTGAGAGACCAGCACTACAACTCCCCACAGGCCCCCATGTCCACAGGGAGGGTGGTGGTGGGTGGGGTGTGTGAGAGACCAGCACTACAACTCCCAACAGGCCCCCATGTCCACAGGGAGGGTGGTGGTGGGTGGGGTGTGTAGGAGACCAGCACTACAACTCCCAACAGGCCCCCATGTCGACAGGGAGGGTGGTGGTGGGTGGGGTGTGTGTGAGAGGTAGGTGGGGTATGTGAAAGACCAGCACTACAACTCCCAACAGGCCCCGATGACCACAGGGAGGGTGGTGGTGGGTGGGGTGAGAGACAAGCACTACAACTCCCAGCAGGCCCCCATGTCCACAGCGAGGGTGGTGGTGGGTGGGGGGTGTGAGAGGCCAGCACTACAACTCCCCACAGGCCCCCATGTCCACAGGGAGGGTGGTGGTGGGTGGGGTGTGTGAGAGACCAGCACTACAACTCCCAACAGGCCCCCATGGCGACAGGGAGGGTGGTGGTGGGTGGGGTGTGTGTGAGAGGTGGATGGGGTGTGTGAGAGACCAGCACTACAACTCCCAACAGGCCCCCATGTCCACAGGGGAGGGTGGTGGTGGGTGGGGGGGGTGAGAGACCAGCACTACAACTCCCAACAGGCCCCATGTCAACAGGGAGGGTGGTGGTGGGTGGGGGGTGTGAGAGACCAGCACTACAACTCCCCACAGGCCCCCATGTCCACAGGGAGGGTGGTGGTGGGTGGGGTGTGTGAGAGACCAGCACTACAACTCCCAACAGGCCCCCATGTCCACAGGGAGGGTGGTGGTGGGTGGGGTGTGTGAGAGACGAGCACTAAAACTCCCAACAGGCCACCATGTCGACAGGGAGGGTTGTGGTGGGTGGGGGGGTGTGAGAGACAAGCACTACAACTCTCAACAGGCCCCCATGTCCACAGGGAGGGTGGTGGTGGGTGGGGGGTGTGAGAGACCAGCACTACAACTCCCCACAGGCCCCCATGTCTACAGGGAGGGTGGTGGTGGGTGGGATGTGTGTGAGAGGTGGGTGGGGTGTGTGAGAGACCAGCACTACAACTCCCAACAGGCCCCCATGTCCGCAGGGAGGGTGGTGGTGGGTGGGGTGTGTGAGAGACCAGCACTACAACTCCCAACAGGCCCCCATGTCGACAGGAAGGGTGGTGGTGGGTGGGGTGTGTGTGAGAGGAGGGTGGGGTGTGTGAGAAACCAGCACTAACAACTCCCAACAGGCCCCCATGTCCACAGGGAGGGTGGTGGTGGGTGGGGGGTGTGAGAGACAAGCACTACAACTCCCAACAGGCCCCCATGTCCACAGGGAGGGTGGTGCTGGGTGGGGGGGTGGGAGAGGCCAGCACTACAACTCCCCCACAGGCCCCCATGTCTACAGGGAGGGTGGTGGTCGGTGGGGGGTGTGTGAGAGACCAGCACTACAATGCCCAACAGGCCCCCATGTCCACAGGGAGGGTGGTGGTGGGTGGGGTGTGTGAGAGACCAGCCCTACAACTCCCAACAGGCCTCCATGTCCACAGGGAGGGTGGTGGTGGGTGGGGTGTGTGAGAGACCAGCACTACAACTCCCAACAGGCCTCCATGTCCACAGGGAGGGTGGTGGTGGGTAGGGTGTGTGAGAGACCAGCACTACAAATCCCCACAGGCCCCCATGTCTACAGGGAGGGTGGTGGTGGGTGGGGTGTGTGTGAGAGGTGGATGGGGTGTGTGAGAGACCAGCACTACAACTCCCAACAGGCCCCCATGTCCACAGGGAGGGTGGTGGTGGGTGGGGGTGTGAGAGACCAGCACTACAGCTCCCAACAGGCCCCATGTCAACAGGGAGGGTGGTGGTGGGTGGGGGGTGTGAGAGACCAGCACTACAACTCCCCACAGGCGCCCATGTCCACAGGGAGGGTGGTGGTGGGTGGGGTATGAGAGAGACCAGCACTACAACTCCCAACAGGCCCCCATGTCGACAGGGAGGGTGGTGGTGGGTGGGGGGTGTGAGAGACAAGCACTACAACTCCCAACAGGCCCCCATGTCCGCAGGGAGGGTGGTGGTAGGTGGGGTGTGTGAGAGACCTGCACTACAACACCCAACAGGCCCCCATGTCGACAGGGAGGGTGGTGGTGGGTGGGGTGTGTGTGAGAGGTGGGTGGGGTGTGTGAGAGACCAGCACTAACAACTCCCAACAGGCCCCCATGTCCACAGGGAGGGTGATGGTGGGTGGGGGGTGTGAGAGACCAGCACTACAACTCCCCACAGGCCCCCATGTCTACAGGGAGGGTGGTGGTGGGTGGGGTGTGTGAGAGACCAGCACTACAACTCCCACCAGGCCCCCATATCGACAGGGAGGGTGGTGGTGGGTGGGGTATGTGAGAGACCAGCACTACAACTCCCAACAGGCCCCCATGTCCACAGGGAGGGTGGTGTTGTGTGGGGTGTGAGAGACCAGCACTACAACTCCCAACAGGCGCCCATGTCGATAGGGAGGGTGGTGGTGGGTGGGGCGTGTGTGAGAGGTGGATGGGGTGTGTGAGAGACCAGCACTACAACTCCCAACAGGCCCCCATGTCCACAGGGAGGGTGGTGGTGGGTGGGGGGTGTGAGAGATCAGCACTACAACTCCCAACAGGCACCATGTCAACAGGGAGGGTGGTGGTGGGTGGGGGGTGTGAGAGACCAGCACTACAACTCCCCACAGGCCCCTTTGTCCACAGGGAGGGTGGTGGTGGGTGGGGTGTGTGAGAGACCAGCACTACAACTCCCAACAGGCCCCCATGTCCACAGGGAGGGTGGTGGTGGGTGGGGTGTGTGAGAGACCAGCACTACAACTCCCAACAGGCCCCCATGTCGACAGGGAGGGTGGTGGTGGTGGGTGGGGGTGTGAGAGACAAGCACTACAACTCTCAACAGGCCCCCATGTCCACAGGGAGGGTGGTGGTGGGTGTGGGGTGTGAGAGACCAGCACTACAACTCCCAACATGCCCCAATGTCGACAGGGAGAGTGGTGGTGGGTGGGGGGTGTGAGAGACCAGCACTACAACTCCCAACAGGCCCCCATGTCCACAGGGAGGGTGGTGGTGGGTGGGGTGTGTAGGAGACCAGCACTACAACTCCCAACAGGCCCCCATGTCGACAGGGAGGGTGGTGGTGGGTGGGGTGTGTGTGAGAGGTGGGTGGGGTGTTTGAGAGACCAGCACTACAACTCCCAACAGGCCCCCATGACCACAGGGAGGGTGGTGGTGGGTGGGGGGTGTGAGAGACAAGCACTACAACTCCCAACAGGCCCCCATGTCCACAGGGAGGGTGGTGGTGGGTGGGGGGTGTGAGAGGCCAGCACCACAACTCCCCACAGGCCCCCATGTCTACAGGGATGGTGCTGGTGGGTGGGGTGTTTGTGAGACGTGGGCGGGGTGTGTGAGAGACCAGCACTACAACTCCCAACAGGCCCCCATGTCCACAGGAAGGGTGGTGGTGGGTGGGGTGTGTGAGAGACCAGCACTAGAACTCCCAACAGGCCTCCATGTCTACAGGGAGGGTGGTGGTGGGTGGGGTGTGTGTGAGAGGTGTGTGGGATGTGTGAGAGACCAGCACTACAATACCCAACAGGCCCTCATATCGACAGGGAGGGTGGTGGTGGGTGGGGTGTGTGAGAGACCAGCACTACAACTCCCAACAGGCCCCCATGTCCACAGGGAGGGTGGTGGTGGGTGGGGTGTATGAGAGACCAGCACTACAACTCCCAACAGGCCCCCATGTCGACAGGGAGGGTGGTGGTGGGTGGGGTGTGTGTGAGAGGTGGATGGGGTGTGTGAGAGACCAGCACTGCAACTCCCAACAGGCTCCATGTCCACAGGGAGGGTGGTGGTGGGTGGGGGTGTGAGAGACCAGCACTACAACTCCCCACAGGCCCCCATGTCCACAGGGTGGGTGGTGGTGGGTGGGGTGTGTGAGAGACCAGCACTACAACTCCCAACAGGCCCCCATGTCCACAGGGAGGGTGGTGGTGGGTGGGGTGTGTGAGAGACCAGCACTACAACTCCCAACAGGCCCCCATGTCGACAGGGAGGGTGGTGGTGGGTGGGGGGTGTGAGAGACAAGCACTACAACTCTCAACAGGCCCCCATGTCCACAGGGAGGGTGGTGGTGGGTGGGGGGTGTGAGAGACCAGCATTACAACTCCCAACAGGCCTCCATGTCCACAGGGAGGGTGGTGGTGGGTGGGGTGTGTGAGAGACCAGCACTACAACTCCCAACAGGCCTCCATGTCCACAGGGAGGGTGGTGGTGGGTGGGGTGTGTGAGAGACCAGCACTACAAATCCCCACAGGCCCCCATGTCTACAGGGAGGGTGGTGGTGGGTGGGGTGTGTGTGAGAGGTGGATGGGGTGTGTGAGAGACCAGCACTACAACTCCCAACATGCCCCCATGTCCACAGGGAGGGTGGTGGTTGGTGGGGGGTGTGAGAGACCAGCACTACAACTCCCAACAGGCCCCCATGTCGACAGGGAGGGTGGTGGTGGGTGGGGAGTGTGAGAGACAAGCACTACAACTCCCAACAGGCCCCCATGTCGACAGGGAGGGTGGTGGTGGGTGGGGCGTGTGTGAGAGGTGGATGGGGTGTGTGAGAGACCACCACAACAACTCCCAACAGGCCCCCATGTCCACAGGGAGGGTGGTGGTGGGTGGGGGGTGTGAGAGACCAGCACTACAACTCCCAACAGGCCCCCATGTCCACAGGGACGGTGGTGGTGGGTGGGGTGTGTAGGAGACCAGCACTACAACTCCCAACAGGCCTCCATGTCCACAGGGAGGGTGGTGGTGGGTGGGGTGTGTAGGAGACCAGCACTACAAATCCCCACAGGCCCCCATGTCTACAGGGAGGGTGGTGGTGGGTGGGGTGTGTGTGAGAGGTGGATGGGGTGTGTGAGAGACCAGCACTACAACTCCCAACAGGCCCCCATGTCCACAGGGAGGGTGGTGGTGGGTGGGGGTGTGAGAGACCAGCACTACAGCTCCCAACAGGCCCCATGTCAACAGGGAGGGTGGTGGTGGGTGGGGGGTGTGAGAGACCAGCACTACAACTCCCCACAGGCGCCCATGTCCACAGGGAGGGTGGTGGTGGGTGGGGTATGAGAGAGACCAGCACTACAACTCCCAACAGGCCCCCATGTCGACAGGGAGGGTGGTGGTGGGTGGGGGGTGTGAGAGACAAGCACTACAACTCCCAACAGGCCCCCATGTCCGCAGGGAGGGTGGTGGTAGGTGGGGTGTGTGAGAGACCTGCACTACAACACCCAACAGGCCCCCATGTCGACAGGGAGGGTGGTGGTGGGTGGGGTGTGTGTGAGAGGTGGGTGGGGTGTGTGAGAGACCAGCACTAACAACTCCCAACAGGCCCCCATGTCCACAGGGAGGGTGGTGGTGGGTGGGGTGTGTGAGAGACCAGCACTACAACTCCCAACAGGCCTCCATGTCCACAGGGAGGGTGGTGGTGGGTGGGGTGTGTGAGAGACCAGCACTACAAATCCCCACAGGCCCCCATGTCTACAGGGAGGGTGGTGGTGGGTGGGGTGTGTGTGAGAGGTGGATGGGGTGTGTGAGAGACCAGCACTACAACTCCCAACATGCCCCCATGTCCACAGGGAGGGTGGTGGTTGGTGGGGGGTGTGAGAGACCAGCACTACAACTCCCAACAGGCCCCCATGTCGACAGGGAGGGTGGTGGTGGGTGGGGGGTGTGAGAGACAAGCACTACAACTCCCAACAGGCCCCCATGTCGACAGGGAGGGTGGTGGTGGGTGGGGCGTGTGTGAGAGGTGGATGGGGTGTGTGAGAGACCACCACAACAACTCCCAACAGGCCCCCATGTCCACAGGGAGGGTGGTGGCGGGTGGGGGGTGTGAGAGACCAGCACTACAACTCCCAACAGGCCCCCATGTCCACAGGGAGGGTGGTGGTGGGTGGGGTGTGTAGGAGACCAGCACTACAACTCCCAACAGGCCCCCATGTCGACAGGGAGGGTGGTGGTGGGTGGGGTGTGTGTGAGAGGTGGGTGGGGTGTTTGAGAGACCAGCACTACAACTCCCAACTGGCCCCCATGACCACAGGGAGGGTGGTGGTGGGTGGGGGGTGTGAGAGACAAGCACTACAACTCCCAACAGGCCCCCATGTCCACAGGGAGGGTGGTGGTGGGTGGGGGGTGTGAGAGGCCAGCACTAAAACTCCCCACAGGCCCCCATGTCTACAGGGAGGGTGCTGGTGGGTGGGGCGTGTGTGAGACGTGGGTGGGGTGTGTGAGAGACCAGCACTACAACTCCCAACAGGCCCCCATGTCCACAGGGAGGGTGGTGGTGGGTGGGGTGTGTGAGAGACCAGCACTACAACTCCCAACAGGCCTCCATGTCTACAGGGAGGGTGGTGGTGGGTGGGGTGTGTGTGAGAGGTGTGTGGGGTGTGTGAGAGACCAGCACTACAATTCCCAACAGGCCCTCATATCGACAGGGAGGGTGGTGGTGGTTGGGGTGTGTGAGAGACCAGCACTACAACTCCCAACAGGCCCCCATGTCCACAGGGAGGGTGGTGGTGGGTGGGGTGTGTGAGAGATCAGCACTACAACTCCCAACAGGCACCCATGTCGACAGGGAGGGTGGTGGTGGGTGGGGTGTGTGTGAGAGGTGGATGGGGTGTGTGAGAGACCAGCACTGCAACTCCCAACAGGCTCCATGTCCACAGGGAGGGTGGTGGTGGGTGGGGGGTGTGAGAGACCAGCACTACAACTCCCCACAGGCCCCCATGTCCACAGGGAGGGTGGTGGTGGGTGGGGTGTGTGAGAGACCAGCACTACAACTCCCAACAGGCCCCCATGTCCACAGGGAGGGTGGTGGTGGGTGGGGTGTGTGAGAGACCAGCACTAAAACTCCCAACAGGCCCCCATGTCGACAGGGAGGGTGGTGGTGGGTGGGGGGTGTGAGAGACAAGCACTACAACTCTCAACAGGCCCCCATGTCTACAGGGAGGGTGGTGGTGGGTGGGGGGTGTGAGAGACCAGCACTACAACTCCCAACAGGCCCCAATGTCGACAGGGAGGGTGGTGGTGGGTGGGGGGTGTGAGAGACCAGCACTACAACTCCCCACAGGCCCCCATGTCCACAGGGAGGGTGGTGGTGGGTGGGGTGTGTGAGAGACCAGCACTACAACTCCCAACAGGCCCCCATGTCCACAGGGAGGGTGGTGGTGGGTGGGGTGTGTAGGAGACCAGCACTACAACTCCCAACAGGCCCCCATGTCGACAGGGAGGGTGGTGGTGGGTGGGGTGTGTGTGAGAGGTAGGTGGGGTATGTGAGAGACCAGCACTACAACTCCCAACAGGCCCCGATGACCACAGGGAGGGTGGTGGTGGGTGGGGTGAGAGACAAGCACTACAACTCCCAGCAGGCCCCCATGTTCACAGCGAGGGTGGTATTGGGTGGGGGGTGTGAGAGGCCAGCACTACAACTCCCCACAGGCCCCCATGTCCACAGGGAGGGTGGTGGTGGGTGGGGTGTGTGAGAGAACAGCACTACAACTCCCAACAGGCCCCCATGGCGACAGGGAGGGTGGTGGTGGGTGGGGTGTGTGTGAGAGGTGGATGGGGTGTGTGAGAGACCAGCACTACAACTCCCAACAGGCCCCCATGTCCACAGGGGAGGGTGGTGGTGGGTGGGGGGTGTGAGAGACCAGCACTACAACTCCCAACAGGCCCCATGTCAACAGGGAGGGTGGTGGTGGGTGGGGGGTGTGAGAGACCAGCACTACAACTCCCCACAGGCCCCCATGTCCACAGGGAGGGTGGTGGTGGGTGGGGTGTGTGAGAGACCAGCACTACAACTCCCAACAGGCCCCCATGTCCACAGGGAGGGTGGTGGTGGGTGGGGTGTGTGAGAGACCAGCACTACAACTCCCAACAGGCCCCCATGTCCACAGGGAGGGTGGTGGTGGGTGGGGTGTGTGAGTGTCAGGATATGCAGATTGACTAACCTGGTGTGTCCAGATACAGCGGGAGCGATGTGAAGATAGTTTCTCTCCTCTCTGGATGTGTACCCCAGGTGAGTCTTAACGGAACTTCACCTGAGAGGACACTGCCCAGGGAAGGGGAAAAATGGAGAAATAAAACAGAAAAAGGCTGGCAGCCATAAACCCTCCACAAGGCTCGACAATAGGAGATACGCCTCGCCTACGTCGGGGGACTGGTTCCTGTTAGGAGACACAAACATACAGAATCACTCTCTGTCTATGTGCAATGCCTCTATAATGTATAGCATTGGTTCATTGGTATGCTTACTTGGTAAAGCTCCAGCATGCGTCTCACTCAGCAGGGCAAAAAGGAGAAAAATAAAGTAATAAAAATGTAGGGAACTGCCCAAGAACCCAAGACAGGAAACAAAACAACAAAGTCTTAGCAGACTACCAATAGTCAGTGGAAACGCTACTTATCTGAGGCGTTGTGAGTTCTTCGTGGTCTTGCCTTGTCTAATTCCAAGATAGCAGTTGTGGTATGGCAAAGCAATCCTGTTCAGGCAATACCACAATGCAGGTAACCACACTGTATCCAACTCGAAAGTAGCGAGTAAAAACCATGTACATAAGATCAGTTCCACGCTAGTCTCAAACTAGCTAGAGTCAATGAAATGCAAATATCCAAAAAACAAAGGATGCTCAAAGGGGAGCTGGATTAACTTCATCCACTACCCTAGTTCGCAAATCTAGTGCGCTCTTCTCAGAGTTCCACAGCGGGACACCGCGTTGCTCTCAGCGGCTCCCAACAAAGTGTGTCAAAGCGGGACTTGGCTGATTTACCCCGCGAAACACCGTTCTTCTCTCCAGTGTCTCCCAGCACCGAATGCAGGGCGAGGAATCAGCGCGGAGGCAGAAGTAAGCACAGCGCGGCTGGTGGCTCGGTTCCAGAGCGGGACACAGCGCGTCTGTACTAAACAGTAACACAGCACAGGTGCAAGTTCTGACGATCACAAAGCAAGATCCAGGGTCCGGAAAGTACTAGCTCAGGTGACAAGCACCGAGGGCTGCAGCTCAGGCATAGATATAGAGGAGGAAACGCAAAAAGAAAGGACAGTGAAAACAGACTACCACCAGGCATTCTGGGACTTGTAGTTCCCCCCAACGCTTAGGTCGTGACAGAACCCCCTCTCAATGACCGACGACTCGGCGGTCCACCAGGCTTGGAAGGAAATCTGGAACGGAAACGCCTCAACAACCCAGGACAATGCAAGTTGGAGCGAGGTTCCCATGAGCGCTCCTCAGGACCGTATCCTTTCCAATCTATCAAGTATTGTAGGACTCCCCTCACCCTCCTGGAGTCAAGCACGGCTGCCACCTCATACTCGGCCTCCCCCTCCACATCCACAGGCTGCGGTCTGACCATTGGTCTTGTACCCTGCACATAAGGTTTCAACAGAGATACATGAAACACTGGATGGATATGCCAGGAGGAAGGCAGGTCGAGTTTCATTGCCACTGGATTAACCACGGCCACGATGGGATAAGGGCCAACAAACTTGGGTTGCAAACGTGTATTCCCTTTCAGCCGCAAGTGTTTGGTACTCAACCATACTTTATCGCCCACTGCATAGACTGGCTCTGGGGTTCTCTTCTTGTCAGCCTGTGCTTTATCGCGGTTTCTGGCTGCCACCAACTGTTCTTTAGCATCTTGTAAAATTGACTGTAGATGTCTATGATGTTGCTGTATTGTGGGATGGGAAGAAGGACATGGCTGATCAAAAGGCAAAGAATTGGGATGGTAACCCATGAGACAAAAGAAGGGGGAACAACCCAAAGAAGAATGAGTGGAGTTATTGTAAGCAAATTCTGCCATCCATAACAACGTCCGCCATTCCTCCCCCTGTTGTAGTGTAAAGCATCTCAGGTATTGTTCTAATGATTGGTTCAGTCTTTCAGTTTTACCGTCAGTCTGGGGGTGGTAACTAGTTGATAAACGCGCATCTATTTTCATCACCTCACACAAAGCCTTCCAAAATTTGGAGGTGAACTGGGAGCCTCTATCTGTGATAAGCACAGAAGGAATGCCATGTAATCGCACGACATGCTGCATAAAAATCAGAGCCAATTCACCTGATGTGGGTAGCTTTGTTAATGCAATAAAATGCCCCATTTTAGTGAGATGATCTATCACCACTAGTATAGTGTTGTTGCCGAAACTGAGAGGCATTTCTACGATGAAATCCATCGAAACCGTGTGCCAGGGAGCTGGAGGTACCGGTATAGGACGTAGTAACCCGCTGCTTCTTTGATGTTGAGCCTTGGCTTGAATGCATATAGGACATCGTGATACATACTCTTCCGTGTCTTTCCGAATGTTCTCCCACCAGAAGTACCGTGTAGTGTGTTGGAGAGTCTTGAGAATACCTGGATGGCCGCTCAAGGAAGAATCATGTGTCCATTGTAAAACCTGAGCCTGTGATTCCTGATCAGGAAGGTACAACTGGTCGTTTCTGAACAGAAGCTTCCCTTTTTGTGTTCTTTGTCGAGGTTCTTTAACTATCCAGGAAGGAGCGTCCACCGCTTGACATTTTTCCTCCACATGTCTCAGAAAATCAGAAGGACTTGTTATGGCTGACACAGAAGGACTGAATGAGGCTCTGTTCAGAAGGAGAGGAGGGTCGTCAACTTCCACGACCAACTCCGTAGATACTGATTCTGGTCTTGATAAAGCATCAGCCTTTCCGTTTTGAGGGCCCGGACGATATTTAATGATGAAATCAAAATCCGAGAAAAACAAGGACCACCGTAACTGCCGAGGTGTTAATGCTTTTGCGCTTTTCAGAAACAACAGATTACGGTGATCTGTGAAGATTTCCACTGTGTGTCTAGCCCCCAACAGATGATGTCGCCACTCTTCGCAGGCCCGTTTAATAGCCAGCAATTCCTTGTCGGTGATACTATAGTTCAACTCACTGGAGGACAATTTCCTAGAGAAAAAGGCGACCGGATGGAGTTGGCCCGTGTCCGGGTGTCTTTGGGATAAAATGCCTCCTATGGCGTAATGTGACGCATCCGTTTCTAACACGAAGGGTTGAGTGGCATCTGGATGACGGAGGATAGGTGCGGAAACAAAACGAGCCTTTAACGCCTGAAACGCCTGTTCAGCTGGTTCCGTCCATTTGAAAACCACTCCTTTCTTTAGCAAGAGCGTCAGGGGTTGAATGATGGTAGAAAACCCCTGAATGAAGCGGCGATAAAAGTTCGCAAACCCTATAAAGCTTTGCAACGCTTTCACACTAGAAGGGGATTCCCATTGTATTATCGCCTGGGTTTTCTTTTTGTCCATCCGTAGCCCATCCGGACCAATGATGTATCCCAGGAATTCAACCTCCTTGGTGTGGAAGAGACATTTCTCCAATTTGGCAAAGAGGTCATGTCGCTGCAGTCTTTCCAGGACTTCCGTCACATGCTGAAGATGGTCTTCTTGTGTGGCCGAGTAGATGAGGATATCATCAATGTAGACGATGCATGACACGTCTAATAGACCCCTTAACACCTCATCCATAAAATACTGAAATGCAGCAGGGGCATTGCACAAGCCAAACGGCATGACTTGGTACTCGTAGAGCCCATATTTTGTGCGGAAAGCGGTCTTCCATTCATCCCCTCGGCGGACCCTCACAAGGTGGTAGGCACCACGCAGGTCAAGCTTGGTGAAGATTTTGGCGTTTTTTAATTGGTCCAGTAGGACAGGGATAAGAGGAAGAGGATATCGATTTTTTCTGGTGATTCTGTTGAGGGCTCTATAATCGATACAAGTGCGCAAGCCCCCTTCCTTTTTTGGAATGAAGAACAGAGGCGACGAGGCTGGAGAGGTAGAAGGGCGAATGAACCCGGACGCCAATAACTTCTTCAAATACTGTTGCAGGTACACGTTTTCAGCTTCTGTAAGGGCGTATATTCTGCTGCATGGAATGTTGGCCCCTGGTTCCAGATCGATCACACAGTCATAGTCCCTGTGAGGTGGCAACTTGTTGGCTTCTTTTTCATTGAATACGTCTTGGTACTTTCTGTAGGCTTCAGGAAGGAGCGAAATGGCATTCACGCTCAACGTTCTACCTCCACCTGCTAAAGCACCTGCAGGGGTTTCTGTCCTGGTTTCTTCGGGAAGACAAGGCAGGGTACATTGCTCATTACAGTAGACAGAACTGAGGGTGATGGTACGAGCTGCCCATTGTACAACAGGGTCGTGTAATGTTAGCCATGGCATACCCAAAATCAGATTGAATTGGGGGGCATCAATCAAGTCGAAGGAAATAAGTTTGTAATGGTTGTGTCCTATTTGCATCACTAATGGGCGTGTATGGTACAACACAGGACCCGATGTTAGATCAGAGCCGTCCACAGCCTTCACCGCTTCAGGCATCTCTTTCAGTATGCATGGGACCCCCAGTCTTTTGGCATATTGTTGATCTATGAAATTGCCCGTGGCTCCACTGTCCAGCATGGCGTGTACCATCACAGGCCTTTCTCCGGACCACTTAAGAGTGACACAAACATTCATGTGGGGCACAGCAGGTTGCATGGTGTTAGCCACCGCGTGAAAGACCTCTTTTTCGTTCTCCTGGCTCAAACGAGGGGTCTGGAACTCGTTTGAGCATTCTCGTTTCCCGAACTGGGTAAAGGATATTCCACTGCAGACAAATTTCTGGCCCCTTTTGTCTTGGCTCTACAGTCCTTGATGAAGTGCCCGGGTTTCCCACAATACATGCACAGCTTCTGCTGCCTTCTACGTGAGCGCTCTTCTGCACTCAAAGGTCCTCGTATTCCTCCTATTTGCATGGGTTCGGTTGTGTCTGCCGCAGGAGGAGTTTCTGACACAGCTCTGGGTTTCACAGGAGGGAAGCGGTACTCATGTCTATATTTGTCGCCCTTCCTTTCTTGGAGTCGGTGATCGAGTTGTACTGTAAGATCTATCAGCTCTTCACACGTAGTAGGCAGGGACACCACTTGAGCAAGAACGTCCTTCAGTTCTCCTTTCAACCCTTGATAAAACAAGGACACTCTCTTTGCTGGTGGCCAATCAGTTTCGACAACAAGACGATTGAAATGTGTGATGTAAGACAGTAAATCTTGTGAACCTTGTTTAAGGGTTATCAGTTCTCTATCTAAGGAAAGCATATGTGCCTTACGGTCAAATAATTTCCTCATCTCTTCGCAGAATTCCTCAAAATCATTCAAAACAGGATCATTTCTTTCGATAAGAGGAAACGACCAACTAGCTGCGTTACCCCCTAAATATGATAACATGAATGCCGTCTTGGAATGATCATCGGGAAAGACAGCAGGCTTACACATGAAATGTAACCTGCACTGTCCCAAAAACGTACCGAATTTTTTAGGATCCCCTAAAAACCTTTCGGGAGGTGCTAAGGGCAACTGCATTGGTTGTATCACGTTAATGGTGGAAGGCCCTTGTGCTCCTGGAGCAACAGGAGGTTGAGTCTGAAGAGGAGGAGGTAACGTGGCCTCTCTAATGTAATGGGCTCCCCTACCACTAGTGGGACCTGACCGTGCCATCCCCGCTACCTCTTGTCGTAGAGTTGTCATCTCTGTTCTCATATCGTGGTTCTCAGCCCTCACAGCATCTACCTCTACTCGTAATGCGTTGAGAGTGTCTAACATAGTAGCCAGGACAGTATTGGTGTCCATCGCTCAGGCTGTAATCCACTCCACGTGGGCTTGTCACTCTGTCAGGATATGCAGATTGACTAACCTGGTGTGTCCAGATACAGCGGGAGCGATGTGAAGATAGTTTCTCTCCTCTCTGGATGTGTACCCCAGGTGAGTCTTAACGGAACTTCACCTGAGAGGACACTGCCCAGGGAAGGGGAAAAATGGAGAAATAAAACAGAAAAAGGCTGGCAGCCATAAACCCTCCACAAGGCTCGACAATAGGAGATACGCCTCGCCTACGTCGGGGGACTGGTTCCTGTTAGGAGACACAAACATACAGAATCACTCTCTGTCTATGTGCAATGCCTCTATAATGTATAGCATTGGTTCATTGGTATGCTTACTTGGTAAAGCTCCAGCATGCGTCTCACTCAGCAGGGCAAAAAGGAGAAAAATAAAGTAATAAAAATGTAGGGAACTGCCCAAGAACCCAAGACAGGAAACAAAACAACAAAGTCTTAGCAGACTACCAATAGTCAGTGGAAACGCTACTTATCTGAGGCGTTGTGAGTTCTTCGTGGTCTTGCCTTGTCTAATTCCAAGATAGCAGTTGTGGTATGGCAAAGCAATCCTGTTCAGGCAATACCACAATGCAGGTAACCACACTGTATCCAACTCGAAAGTAGCGAGTAAAAACCATGTACATAAGATCAGTTCCACGCTAGTCTCAAACTAGCTAGAGTCAATGAAATGCAAATATCCAAAAAACAAAGGATGCTCAAAGGGGAGCTGAATTAACTTCATCCACTACCCTAGTTCGCAAATCTAGTGCGCTCTTCTCAGAGTTCCACAGCGGGACACCGCGTTGCTCTCAGCGGCTCCCAACAAAGTGTGTCAAAGCGGGACTTGGCTGATTTACCCCGCGAAACACCGTTCTTCTCTCCAGTGTCTCCCAGCACCGAATGCAGGGCGAGGAATCAGCGCGGAGGCAGAAGTAAGCACAGCGCGGCTGGTGGCTCGGTTCCAGAGCGGGACACAGCGCGTCTGTACTAAACAGTAACACAGCACAGGTGCAAGTTCTGACGATCACAAAGCAAGATCCAGGGTCCGGAAAGTACTAGCTCAGGTGACAAGCACCGAGGGCTGCAGCTCAGGCATAGATATAGAGGAGGAAACGCAAAAAGAAAGGACAGTGAAAACAGACTACCACCAGGCATTCTGGGACTTGTAGTTCCCCCCAACGCTTAGGTCGTGACAGTGAGAGACGAGCACTAAAACTCCCAACAGGCCACCATGTCGACAGGGAGGGTTGTGGTGGGTGGGGGGGTGTGAGAGACAAGCACTACAACTCTCAACAGGCCCCCATGTCCACAGGGAGGGTGGTGGTATATAAATAAATAATACCGGATCTAGGTTTGACTAGGCATAGCAATAACAGATAGCTCAATAAAATAAGAGTCAAGATTCGAGGTAGTAGGAGTTTGCAGGTTTATTACAGCATAAAGGACAGGAACAGGACAACCTGCACGGGAATAGGATGGCAGCTGCCTGGGGAAAGGACTGGCGTAACATTTAATAACAATACACAAGCATATATAGTAAAACAGTTGCATTACAGTACATATGATAGGCGGAGCAGTGGGTGGAGCAGTAGGCGTGACGCGTAGCAGTCGCGAAAGATAAGGGTGAAAGTAGGTGTAACAAGAGGCGTATACATAGATATGTGATGTAAACGTAACAGAATATGTCATAAATGGGGCGGAAACATGGAGGGGGCTACCTAAGGAGCCGGGACCTCTAACCTGATGGTGCGCGCAAGCTGGCAATGACGTGTTACTAGGAGAAGCTGGGGGCTACGAACTCTGTGCTAGGAGCAGAGACTGAAGTCTGGAGAGTCAGGGCGACATGTACCTAAACAGTATCTAGTATCTGATGTTTAGAGAACATGTTGATAGAATCCAAAAGTTATCGGGGTAAAGGCTAACAGACTCTAAGACTGGAGCATGCATTATTCTACATGTAGTGCGTGATGAAGAATATTAAATGACCATAAATACAGTATTTCTCTTACATGGAGACGTAAAGGCTAGACTATGACGGAAACTATTGATGCGATTCAGTAACTTAGGAATGCAGAGAAGGAGGGCTGGACTGATAACTAGAATCATAACATACTCTTGGCAGACTCAGAGGCAGAGCCAGGCTGAACCGGGCACTGTGAGACAGGAAGTAAGTGAAGGGTCAGGAACACAGGTGGGGGCTGTATCGCTCCTCAGCGAGGGCTCAGGAGACAGGAGCTGAATCTGGTGTCTGGGCCCTTTTGGGGCCTAGAAACAGGGACTTTACAATGAAATAACGTGCACACTGGGAAACGTGGCAACGTAGCTTTACATAGGCCTGATATTCGTAGTATTCACGAGAACTGGAAACTGACATACTAGAGATGGACACAACTGTAATTGCGTCTTTTAATCGAACATGGGGAATACATATGCATATTAATCATGCACACATAACATATGATGTAGGACGCGTAGGGACACAGAACATGGCAAAATTTACTTTTCCACATTCCCTCCTTGTCACTACGTTTCCATCAGGAAACATCAATATTCATGATACCATCTATCATTTCATACAGTATCATTTGCTCATCTCGAATTTTCTTGGAACGGGATTTAGAACGGGGCTTGGGACTAGGAATACAAGAGGTAGCACAAATGCCGCAAATCGCAGGGCCACATTGTATACAGAGGCAGCAGCTGAATATGATCGCTACTGCGATACCTAGAAAGGACAATACTTTCCATCCCCAGGCGGAAATTATATTCCAGAACCAACCGGACCATGTCCAGGTGCCTGGATCTTGGTGTAACAGATGGGCAATTTTATGGAGTCTGGTTATAGCTGAATAAACAGACGGCGCGTTATTAGGAATGAAAATGCAGCAACTAGATCCGATGACTCTACAGGCCCCGCCCCTATCGGCCAGTATGACGTCAAGGACGAGACGATTTTGCAAAACGACAAATCTCATAGCAGATTGCTCTTCGGTTAAGTTACCTAGGGCAGAGGCAGTCTCATTTACTACAGCTTCAAGGGTTCTGGTTAATCTACGGATTAGCTTACTATTCTGGATAGGTCCTATAAAAAAGAAGAAACCTCTATTGAAATCTGTATACTGTTCTAGAGCAGTTTCAGTATAATCGACAATTGGGGACTCGATCTCCCTTTTATGTCTAATGTGTACTAGATGTGTATTTCTATGATAATCAGATGGGGCTAGAAAAACTGGTGGCAGTAGGAAGGCAATGTAACAGGTTCCCTCCCAATCGAGGGGCAGACGAACATATGCGGTTTGACCACAAATAAAATAAGAATGACGTGAAGCTTTGAAAATAGATTTCCCACTGTCACTATACTTGACAATAGTAGTACAATCACTATGTCCTACATGTACGGAACCATTATTTCGGACACATAATTCGCCTTTGACTGGTAATACGGAAATAGCAGGTAAGTCTGGAGTGGAATCAGACTGAACATTCAGGACCATGAAATTCGAAGAATAATTACCTAAATTGTAAACTTCATTTTCTAGATCTAACCCGGTTCTGTGGGGAAGACCTTGCTTGTCTGGAAAACATGTACTGTTAAGAAAAGACATATCTGTTGAGGATGACGTTAACGTGGACCATGCTCCACACGAACCATTATGTGAAAATGGATAAGGAAAGAGTGGCAGAACTCCCTTCGGTGTCTGGAAAGGGGGGAGTCGACCACACACCCAACAATTAGTGGCATTGCTGGTCTGGTGTGAGTAATGTAACATGCGGATAAAAGAATTGTTACGCATAGCGAGGCGGTAAGAGAGTTCATGAGGAGGCAGATCACTAAACGTGTGCTCTACTGTAACATTAGAAGACTTATTTACATGAGAAACTGGAGAATACAAGTAAAATGCATAACTGGTGCAGGAAATCATAATGCTGAGAAATAATATGAAACTTAGAAAAACGATACATCGGATTGAGTTTTGACTAACTCTCTCACTATGGGGGTCTATTTTATACATGTCAGAAACCGGTCTAACCGTTTCACCTAGGGGAGGACTTAGACAATCAAACTGGCTGACTTATTTTACTAGACCTTAGTTTTAATTTATACTCCTGTTGCGGAGTTTTTTCTAACAGGGAGGGTGCAGTATCATTGTCTTTTGCGGGACAGTCCTTAAGAATAGTACTTTGGCAGTCCTTTAAATCCTCGGAAATGTTCTTTGAAACTGGTTTCAATCCATAAAACTTTTTGATATGCGAAAGATGCACCCAGCCTTTGCGTCCCTCCAACTTCACGGCTGTACGGGTGGCCAGGAGGACCTGTCGGGGCTCCTTCCAGCGAGGCTCCAGCGGACTTGAACGATCAAAGTTTCGCACTAGGACCATGGATCCGGGAACGATTTCATGCGGTGCCACCTCGGTATTGTCTGGAAATGCGGCGGCAACCTGTGAACGACAAGAGTTGAGGGCAGACATCAAGGAAGCTAGGTAATCTGTCAGCATATTACTTGAAACATCGGTAATACTTCGAGGTCTAGGAGTACCCCACATGTTAGGGGGGCGGCCGAAAACGACCTCATACGGGGACAGACCTGATCTGGAATGTGCGACCATGCGCATATAGAACAGGGCGACTGGCAGAGCTATTGGCCAGTCCACACCTTTCTCTTGACAAACTTTTGCAATTCGAATTTTCAGGGTCTGATTATGTCTCTCTACGAGACCAGCTGCTTCAGGATGGCGTACACAATGGAACTTCCACTGGTACCCTAACAACAGGGAAACGTGTTTCATCAACTCAGATGAGAATGGCTGGCCGTTATCAGAATATACGACTCTAGGGAGTCCGTAACGGGGGAAGAACTCACGAACCAACTGCTTGGCAGTGGTCGTGGCTGTGTAATCAGGGACTGGATATGCCTCTGTCCACCTGGACAAAGCGCATACAACTACAAGGACATACTTGAAACCTCGACATCGCTCCATCTGAATGTAATCCATCTGGAGGACTTCAAAAGGGTGGTCAGGGGGCTGGAATCCACCTTGTTCCACCGGGACACTTTTACCTGGATTAAACTGACAACATATCATACAGGTACGGACTTTCTGCTTGGCTGCAGCTCGTAAATGCTTGTTGAACCAAACGTTCTGGATACTATCTAACATAGCTTTTTCTCCTAAATGTGCTGGACTATGTGCGGTATTGATAATGACTTGAACCATAGAGTCGGGGAGAAACCATGTGGCTCTACCCTTCGTTACCCATCCCTGATCTGTCTGGACCCCTCCTTGTTCGGACCATTTCTTGATTTCATCGGGAGTAGCATGTAACTGGATATCTATGACATCTTGAGTAGGGTCCTTAACTGTCATACATGTAGTCGGATCTGGAGTATGTGTCTGTGTTGGCTTAACTGAAATGTCTGGAGTCTGTGCTGTAAGCTTGGCTGTGCGATCTGCTAGATCATTACCCTGGGAAATAATGTCAGTAGCCTTCGTATGTGCTTTGCATTTCATGATAGCAATGGATGTCGGTAAATGTATTGCATCTAACAGAGCCTGGATAAGGAGACCATGCTGAATCTTGGTTCCATGAGAAGTCATGAAACCTCTCTCCTGCCAGAGCACTCCAAAGTCGTGTACGACTCCAAATGCGTAACGTGAATCTGTGTAAATATTAACTTTCAGGTTCTTGGCGTGTATGCAGGCTTGAGTCAGAGCAACTAGCTCTGCTGCTTGAGCAGACAGGGTGTCAATACGGTGTGTTTCAATAACTTCAGTGTCAGTAGTCACTGCATACGCAGCTACTAGTTCACCTGTACTTGTTCTCATGCATGAACCATCCACATAAAGTGTCAGGTCGGGATCTGGTAATGGAATATCTGTCAGATCTTGTCTTGGCTTTGTCATAATGTTAACTACTTCCACACAGTCGTGTGTGGCAGGATTCAAAGTAACTGACGGTAACAGTGTAGCAGGATTTAGAACGTTGCAGCGTCTGATTTCTATGTGTGGCTGGAACAGTGTCAATTCATAACCTGTTAAACGTGCAATTGTCAAGTGCTGAGTTTGTGTTCGGTTTAAAAGAACTTCCACGGAGTGTGGAACTTGTACTGTCAGAGAGTGTCCTAATACTATGGAATCACTTTGTCTGATAGCTAGTGCTGTGGCTGCAACTGACTTGAGACACGCAGGCAGAGCCTGGGCTACAGCATCTAATGTGCTCGAAAAATAAGCACAGGGCTTGTATTGTCCTGCTTGATCTTGTGTGAGAACAGATAATGCTGTACCTTCACGTTCAGTGACGAAAAGTGTAAAAGGCTTACTGTAGTTCGGTGTAGCTAGAACTGGAGCTTGACATAGGGCTTTCTTTAACTCATTGAAACTAAGTGTATGTTCAGATGTCCAAGGGAGGACAGTCGATACGGCTGCCTCCTGTGTCGTTAACTGTATCAGTGGTTTAGCTAGAAATGCATACTGAGGAATCCATTGTCTACAATAAGAAGTAAGGCCGATAAAAGCACGTACCTCCTTCTGGGTCTTGGGCTGAGGAAGACTCGCTATTAACTGAATACGGTCAGGTGTCAACTGCCTACCCCTCTTGGACAGCAAGTGGCCTAAGTAGATCACTTGCTGGACACAGAATTGAAGCTTAGAAGGGGACACCTTGTGCCCCATCTCGGCAAGGAAATACAAGACTGTAAGTGATGCTTGCTCGCAAGCACGTTCAGAACGGGCTGTGATCAGTAGATCATCGACATATTGGAGCAGGGCAGTGTCAGTTGGCATGTGAATGTTGTCTAGTTGTCTCTTAAGTGCTTGACTGTAAATACTAGGACTTTCTGTGAAACCTTGAGTAGCTCGTGTGAACATATAGCTCCTTCCATTTAAACAAAATCCAAAAAGAAACTGGCTGTCTGGATGAATGGGGACACTGAAAAACGCGTTCTTGAGATCTATGACTGTAAAAAATGAAGCTTCGGAATCAATGGCCGTCAATAGGGAAGAGATATCTGGGACAACTGGGTACTGGGGAATAATACATTTATTAAGTTCTCGAAGGTCAATCACTAATCGATATACCGGGGGTGCATTTGGATCAGTACGTTTCATGACTGGAATGATCGGAGAATTACATACATTGGAGTCGGTCTCTACAACTACTCCTTGAGCGATGAGCTCGTCAATAATTTTGGATAAGGCTGCTACAGCCTCAGGTGGCAATCTGTACTGTCTGATTCGTGGTAACACTACACCTGGCTTAAGAGTCACACGATGGGGTGTGATTTGCATATAGCCAACATCAGTTGGACCTCGCGCCCATAGATGCTGCGGAACATTAGACAATCTGGGATCAAAATCTCGTAATACATAGTGACCCTTGAAGTCACGTAGGAACAATCGTATTCCCTCTGGGGAGCAGCAAATAACTGCACCTAATTCTTTCAGTGTTTTAATGCCTAATAAATTTTCTGGACATGACTTAGTAAGTAACAGATCAGTAGTGCGGGACAATGGACCTACTTCTAGAGTAACTGGCTTTGAAATTTCATTTACGATAGGTTTTCCTGAAAATCCAAGGGAAACATTTCTAGAGCCTGAGAGCGGAGCCCCTGGAACTTCGGCGTGGCTGATGGTGGTCCTACTTGCCCCTGTATCAATCAGAAACTTTCGGTCTTTCCCTAGTACTTGACTGTGAACATAGGGACCTTCTTGATCTACAGGTATCTCGATGAGAGGCAAGCCTACCTCCCTCTCTAGGCTGTTTCATGAATACGGTTGATACTCTGGATACTCTGACTGAGCATACTGGTACATCTGCTGTGTAACATGCTGTGTTGCAGCGATGGGCTGCGGTACAGTAACTGTCTGTTGTGCATTCTGTGGCTGAGGAGTCTGTGAAACTTGCTCTTGTCTGGGCGGACGTGGTCTTTCTTTAGTCTTACCGGTAGCTATGTTGTGTTTCAGAACTGCACACTCGTTTATAAAATGACCTGGCTGTTTACAATAATTGCAGTTTCCTTTAACGGGAGCTGCGGGATGACTGGCTTGAATCGGACCCCTCTTCTGACTGTCTTGTGGAACAGATTGTGCAACTAGTACTTTCATTTTTGTGTCTTTCATACGTTTTCTCTCGTGCTCTTGCTCTTCTCTGATTCTATTCTGGTGATATTGAAGCATCTGCAACATCTGGGACGGGGTACTAGCTTGCCAGGTACTTTCGACTTTCAAAACTCGGTTCTTAACTTGTGGACTCGAATTCTCGACTAATTTAGTAACAAAAAGGTGAGGGTATGACTCGCTACTTGTCTTGAGGCCACTGTTGATGCTAAAACATTTCTCAAATCTAGAATAAAAATCACTAATATCTTCATCTTGTTTCTGTTTACAGGCTGAGATTGCATCCCAGTCTTCTTTTCTAGTTGCTAATAATCTGGGCAAAACTTGTATTAATAATTCTGGTAATTCTTTACATTTGTCTCCAAGACCGGTACCTGGTACTCGTGCCTTGTCTTCAGCTTCTAGAACTGTCCAATCGATCTTTTTCTCTCCCACCTCCCAATCTTTTTCCTTGAGTTTCTCATATACCCCTGCGGGCAACAGAACCTTTAGCATTTTAATAATATCTGGATACGTGTATTCTCCCATACGGAGCATGTCTTTTAATTCTCGGTGGAACCCTGCTGGATCTTTATCATGACAGGGAATTAACTTTTTCATCTCTAAGAGTTCCATCTTTGTGATCGGGGTGTAAACAAACACTCGTTGCATTTCACCACCCTCTGTCTTAACTGGATGCACTTCTCGTAACGGATTCTGTCTGTCTATGTAAAAGGGTTTACTTTCTGGGGGTGAGACATGAACAAAATGCGGGTTCAGAAACATACTATATTAGTGGCGCTGTTCTAGAATAACACTAATTAAATCGGTACCTAAACCTTTCCATTTATACTGGAGTAACTCGTTCAGGACATCGTGTAACGGACCTGGATCAGAATGTTGACCCTCATACAAAGTAATGAGGTGTTGAATCATATACATACCCGCCAGTCGTTGCTCGGCTGGGGGCAATTTCAGAAACATTTGTGCCACTATTTCGTCTGGAAAAGTGGTAGAATCAGTAATCCATCGGACTGCTGATCGGACTAGTTCTTGTTCATGCATAGTACTTAACTCGCTATAACCGATTCGTGATTTCAGAATGTGGTCGGTAGCTTGAAATACTTGTTCTAGAGAACCTTGTTCTGGTGTTGGACGATGGAAAGTTGACTTGTGTTCTAGGCGTAAATGGCGATCTGGAAATCTAGATTTTCCTACATACGCTATTCTGGCGGGATTCTCGTCCTCTACCTCTTCTGCAGAGTCATTTTCTTTCTCGCTTACTTGTGCTGCCTTACGTTGATCATGTAACCTTATTATTTCCTTACGAATTTTCTTGTACATACTCTCTATACTACTGATAGTCTTGTGCTTACCCTCGGCTATATTCTCACTCCACCTTGTCAGGGTTCTCATTTCGGCTTGATCTTTGGTCGGATAATCTTGTTCTCTTATTAGACAATTAATCAGAAACTTTAATATCATGAGCTGAATTTCAGCTTTCCTTTGAGACATGGCGTCACTAATACTTTCTGGATCATTCCCTGTACGGATGAAACGATATATTCTGTCTAGATCTTCTTTCATATCTGGTAGGGTGTCTAAAAACCCGAGCACCCGTCTTACACGTATGGAATATAAAATCATACTATCATCACCTGTGACTGGGTCATAGCGACATTCTGTAAGGACTCGTCGGATATCTGCAGCGGACTGATATTTGGGTGTACGCTGTGACGCACATTCATGTAACTCGGCCAACGTTTTACGTTGGTGCGGTGGTGGGGTACCAGGAGGACCTCCTCCTGCGGCCCCTGAACCGGAATCATCGACTGATGCTCTTCGTACTAGCGCGGCGGGAAATTGAAATGCGGGCTGAACTTGTATGGCGGGCTGAACCTGGGGGACCGTAGCAGGTACTGCAAGGGGTGCCCCGGTGTCTGGAGGAGCAGGAAGTGCCTGATTTACAGGGACTGGCGGAGCGGGATTTGCATATTCCGGGACTGTGTCGTCCAAATAGGACGAAATGAAAATATCAGCTGCGGTCGGTTTGTGACGTAGCTTGGTCGGAACTAATGGTGGCGGAAAATTACTGGATGCCTCCGGGGTCGCTTTTGGCAAGCCCTCGGCAAGAAGAGGATACATACCCTTAATGAGGGCGTTCCTCTGTCTGTCTGACTGTTTGGTTTTAACTCGTTCACCTATCTCGATTAATTCCTTTTCCTGGGCTCGTTCTAAGGATTCTCGACTTATTTCTGACTTTCTGATTTCTTTTTCGGTTCTTTTATGAGATTCTTTGCGCCATAACTCGATGGCGTCTTTCTGTGACTGTCTGGCTTTCTTTTTCCATAATGCTTCTTCTACTCTCATGATGCACTCGGCGTCCCACGTACCTGATACGGGCCATCTATACTTTTCCTCTAACTGTTTGGTATACTCTACCCATAAATCTAGATACAATATGGCGCTTATGCCATGCTTCTGATACATAAAATGACCTGGGCTGTCCCTAGGCGGGACAGGAACTGCTGCTTCTAGCAGACCTTTTCTGGTTTTTAACTGACGTAATTTAGATAATAACGGCATGACTGAACTGTAACTTAGACACAATACGTAATTACAATACACAATGAACACGATAATTACTCCACATTCATACCACGACATTAAAATACATGAAGAACATTTACAATAACAGTTCGAACAGAATACTACCTGGAATACGGAAAACAGAATACATGAATTTTCTCGAGAACAGAACTGACTAGAACAGAAACTAGATGCACTGCTGGAACAGTACGAAACTCACCGGTCTCATAAAGAGACACGTCAGGACCCGCATCCACCGAAGTGGACACTTCGTTTTGTGGGTCTGTGTACCACCAACCCACGGACCAGAGTCAATTAGATTGACCCTGTCTAGATACTACCCCAGTAATGGTACTCACCGGGCAGCAAGAACGGAAGGCCTCGAACTGGACTGGACTGCTACGACGACGGACGACGAACTTCGGACTTCTGTTACGGGTGGGCCTCCGGATACCTCGGACCTTGGACTCTCGGCTTGGGCTCTGGTCGGGACTCGCCGCGTTCCTCCACCGTCTCGTCTGGATGCTGGACCGCCTCCTCCGTCTCCTCCGTGGGCCTGAGGGATACTTGAAGCAGAAATATCTGCCGGTGCGCAGAAGAGTTCCGTCACGACTGCAGAGGGTCAGGGGGCCGGCGTGGCTTCACCGACGCGTGGGGAAAGGGCAAGTCCCTGTTCGGGCGCCATTATGTGGTATATAAATAAATAATACCGGATCTAGGTTTGACTAGGCATAGCAATAACAGATAGCTCAATAAAATAAGAGTCAAGATTCGAGGTAGTAGGAGTTTGCAGGTTTATTACAGCATAAAGGACAGGAACAGGACAACCTGCACGGGAATAGGATGGCAGCTGCCTGGGGAAAGGACTGGCGTAACATTTAATAACAATACACAAGCATATATAGTAAAACAGTTGCATTACAGTACATATGATAGGCGGAGCAGTGGGTGGAGCAGTAGGCGTGACGCGTAGCAGTCGCGAAAGATAAGGGTGAAAGTAGGTGTAACAAGAGGCGTATACATAGATATGTGATGTAAACGTAACAGAATATGTCATAAATGGGGCGGAAACATGGAGGGGGCTACCTAAGGAGCCGGGACCTCTAACCTGATGGTGCGCGCAAGCTGGCAATGACGTGTTACTAGGAGAAGCTGGGGGCTACGAACTCTGTGCTAGGAGCAGAGACTGAAGTCTGGAGAGTCAGGGCGACATGTACCTAAACAGTATCTAGTATCTGATGTTTAGAGAACATGTTGATAGAATCCAAAAGTTATCGGGGTAAAGGCTAACAGACTCTAAGACTGGAGCATGCATTATTCTACATGTAGTGCGTGATGAAGAATATTAAATGACCATAAATACAGTATTTCTCTTACATGGAGACGTAAAGGCTAGACTATGACGGAAACTATTGATGCGATTCAGTAACTTAGGAATGCAGAGAAGGAGGGCTGGACTGATAACTAGAAGCATAACATACTCTTGGCAGACTCAGAGGCAGAGCCAGGCTGAACCGGGCACTGTGAGACAGGAAGTAAGTGAAGGGTCAGGAACACAGGTGGGGGCTGTATCGCTCCTCAGCGAGGGCTCAGGAGACAGGAGCTGAATCTGGTGTCCGGGCCCTTTTGGGGCCTAGAAACAGGGACTTTACAATGAAATAACGTGCACACTGGGAAACGTGGCAACGTAGCTTTACATAGGCCTGATATTCGTAGTATTCACGAGAACTGGAAACTGACATACTAGAGATGGACACAACTGTAATTGCGTCTTTTAATCGAACATGGGGAATACATATGCATATTAATCATGCACACATAACATATGATGTAGGACGCGTAGGGACACAGAACATGGCAAAATTTACTTTTCCACAGGGGGGTGTGAGAGACCAGCACTACAACTCCCCACAGGCCCCCATGTCTACAGGGAGGGTGGTGGTGGGTGGGATGTGTGTGAGAGGTGGGTGGGGTGTGTGAGAGACCAGCACTACAACTCCCAACAGGCCCCCATGTCCGCAGGGAGGGTGGTGGTGGGTGGGGTGTGTGAGAGACCAGCACTACAACTCCCAACAGGCCCCCATGTCGACAGGAAGGGTGGTGGTGGGTGGGGTGTGTGTGAGAGGAGGGTGGGGTGTGTGAGAAACCAGCACTAACAACTCCCAACAGGCCCCCATGTCCACAGGGAGGGTGGTGGTGGGTGGGGGGTGTGAGAGACAAGCACTACAACTCCCAACAGGCCCCCATGTCCACAGGGAGGGTGGTGCTGGGTGGGGGGGTGTGAGAGGCCAGCACTACAACTCCCCACAGGCCCCCATGTCTACAGGGAGGGTAGTGGTCGGTGGGGGGTGTGTGAGAGACCAGCACTACAATGCCCAACAGGCCCCCATGTCCACAGGGAGGGTGGTGGTGGGTGGGGTGTGTGAGAGACCAGCACTACAACTCCCAACAGGCCTCCATGTCCACAGGGAGGGTGGTGGTGGGTGGGGTGTGTGAGAGACCAGCACTACAACTCCCAACAGGCCTCCATGTCCACAGGGAGGGTGGTGGTGGGTAGGGTGTGTGAGAGACCAGCACTACAAATCCCCACAGGCCCCCATGTCTACAGGGAGGGTGGTGGTGGGTGGGGTGTGTGTGAGAGGTGGATGGGGTGTGTGAGAGACCAGCACTACAACTCCCAACAGGCCCCCATGTCCACAGGGAGGGTGGTGGTGGGTGGGGGTGTGAGAGACCAGCACTACAGCTCCCAACAGGCCCCATGTCAACAGGGAGGGTGGTGGTGGGTGGGGGGTGTGAGAGACCAGCACTACAACTCCCCACAGGCGCCCATGTCCACAGGGAGGGTGGTGGTGGGTGGGGTATGAGAGAGACCAGCACTACAACTCCCAACAGGCCCCCATGTCGACAGGGAGGGTGGTGGTGGGTGGGGGGTGTGAGAGACAAGCACTACAACTCCCAACAGTCCCCCATGTCCGCAGGGAGGGTGGTGGTAGGTGGGGTGTGTGAGAGACCAGCACTACAACACCCAACAGGCCCCCATGTCGACAGGGAGGGTGGTGGTGGGTGGGGTGTGTGTGAGAGGTGGGTGGGGTGTGTGAGAGACCAGCACTAACAACTCCCAACAGGCCCCCATGTCCACAGGGAGGGTGGTGGTGGGTGGGGGGTGTGAGAGACCAGCACTACAACTCCCCACAGGCCCCCATGTCTACAGGGAGGGTGGTGGTGGGTGGGGTGTGTGAGAGACCAGCACTACAACTCCCACCAGGCCCCCATATCGACAGGGAGGGTGGTGGTGGGTGGGGTATGTGAGAGACCAGCACTACAACTCCCAACACGCCCCCATGTCCACAGGGAGGGTGGTGTTGTGTGGGGTGTGAGAGACCAGCACTACAACTCCCAACAGGCGCCCATGTCGACAGGGAGGGTGGTGGTGGGTGGGGCGTGTGTGAGAGGTGGATGGGGTGTGTGAGAGACCAGCACTACAACTCCCAACAGGCCCCCATGTCCACAGGGAGGGTGGTGGTGGGTGGGGGGTGTGAGAGACCAGCACTACAACTCCCAACATGCCCCAATGTCGACAGGGAGAGTGGTGGTGGGTGGGGGGTGTGAGAGACCAGCACTACAACTCCCAACAGGCCCCCATGTCCACAGGGAGGGTGGTGGTGGGTGGGGTGTGTAGGAGACCAGCACTACAACTCCCAACAGGCCCCCATGTCGACAGGGAGGGTGGTGGTGGGTGAGGTGTGTGTGAGAGGTGGGTGGGGTGTTTGAGAGACCAGCACTACAACTCCCAACAGGCCCCCATGACCACAGGGAGGGTGGTGGTGGGTGGGGGGTGTGAGAGACAAGCACTACAACTCCCAACAGGCCCCCATGTCCACAGGGAGGGTGGTGGTGGGTGGGGGGTGTGAGAGGCCAGCACCACAACTCCCCACAGGCCCCCATGTCTACAGGGATGGTGCTGGTGGGTGGGGTGTTTGTGAGACGTGGGCGGGGTGTGTGAGAGACCAGCACTACAACTCCCAACAGGCCCCCATGTCCACAGGAAGGGTGGTGGTGGGTGGGGTGTGTGAGAGACCAGCACTAGAACTCCCAACAGGCCTCCATGTCTACAGGGAGGGTGGTGGTGGGTGGGGTGTGTGTGAGAGGTGTGTGGGATGTGTGAGAGACCAGCACTACAATACCCAACAGGCCCTCATATCGACAGGGAGGGTGGTGGTGGGTGGGGTGTGTGAGAGACCAGCACTACAACTCCCAACAGGCCCCCATGTCCACAGGGAGGGTGGTGGTGGGTGGGGTGTATGAGAGACCAGCACTACAACTCCCAACAGGCCCCCATGTCGACAGGGAGGGTGGTGGTGGGTGGGGTGTGTGTGAGAGGTGGATGGGGTGTGTGAGAGACCAGCACTGCAACTCCCAACAGGCTCCATGTCCACAGGGAGGGTGGTGGTGGGTGGGGGTGTGAGAGACCAGCACTACAACTCCCCACAGGCCCCCATGTCCACAGGGTGGGTGGTGGTGGGTGGGGTGTGTGAGAGACCAGCACTACAACTCCCAACAGGCCCCCATGTCCACAGGGAGGGTGGTGGTGGGTGGGGTGTGTGAGAGACCAGCACTACAACTCCCAACAGGCCCCCATGTCGACAGGGAGGGTGGTGGTGGGTGGGGGGTGTGAGAGACAAGCACTACAACTCTCAACAGGCCCCCATGTCCACAGGGAGGGTGGTGGTGGGTGGGGGGTGTGAGAGACCAGCATTACAACTCCCAACAGGCCTCCATGTCCACAGGGAGGGTGGTGGTGGGTGGGGTGTGTGAGAGACCAGCACTACAACTCCCAACAGGCCTCCATGTCCACAGGGAGGGTGGTGGTGGGTGGGGTGTGTGAGAGACCAGCACTACAAATCCCCACAGGCCCCCATGTCTACAGGGAGGGTGGTGGTGGGTGGGGTGTGTGTGAGAGGTGGATGGGGTGTGTGAGAGACCAGCACTACAACTCCCAACATGCCCCCATGTCCACAGGGAGGGTGGTGGTTGGTGGGGGGTGTGAGAGACCAGCACTACAACTCCCAACAGGCCCCCATGTCGACAGGGAGGGTGGTGGTGGGTGGGGGGTGTGAGAGACAAGCACTACGACTCCCAACAGGCCCCCATGTCGACAGGGAGGGTGGTGGTGGGTGGGGCGTGTGAGAGAGGTGGATGGGGTGTGTGAGAGACCACCACAACAACTCCCAACAGGCCCCCATGTCCACAGGGAGGGTGGTGGCGGGTGGGGGGTGTGAGAGACCAGCACTACAACTCCCAACAGGCCCCCATGTCCACAGGGAGGGTGGTGGTGGGTGGGGTGTGTAGGAGACCAGCACTACAACTCCCAACAGGCCCCCATGTCGACAGGGAGGGTGGTGGTGGGTGGGGTGTGTGTGAGAGGTGGGTGGGGTGTTTGAGAGACCAGCACTACAACTCCCAACTGGCCCCCATGACCACAGGGAGGGTGGTGGTGGGTGGGGGGTGTGAGAGACAAGCACTACAACTCCCAACAGGCCCCCATGTCCACAGGGAGGGTGGTGGTGGGTGGGGGGTGTGAGAGGCCAGCACTAAAACTCCCCACAGGCCCCCATGTCTACAGGGAGGGTGCTGGTGGGTGGGGTGTGTGTGAGACGTGGGTGGGGTGTGTGAGAGACCAGCACTACAACTCCCAACAGGCCCCCATGTCCACAGGGAGGGTGGTGGTGGGTGGGGTGTGTGAGAGACCAGCACTACAACTCCCAACAGGCCTCCATGTCTACAGGGAGGGTGGTGGTGGGTGGGGTGTGTGTGAGAGGTGTGTGGGGTGTGTGAGAGACCAGCACTACAATTCCCAACAGGCCCTCATATCGACAGGGAGGGTGGTGGTGGGTGGGGTGTGTGAGAGACCAGCACTACAACTCCCAACAGGCCCCCATGTCCACAGGGAGGGTGGTGGTGGGTGGGGTGTGTGAGAGATCAGCACTACAACTCCCAACAGGCACCCATGTCGACAGGGAGGGTGGTGGTGGGTGGGGTGTGTGTGAGAGGTGGATGGGGTGTGTGAGAGACCAGCACTGCAACTCCCAACAGGCTCCATGTCCACAGGGAGGGTGGTGGTGGGTGGGGGGTGTGAGAGACCAGCACTACAACTCCCCACAGGCCCCCATACCACAGGGAGGGTGGTGGTGGGTGGGGTGTGTGAGAGACCAGCACTACAACTCCCAACAGGCCCCCATGTCCACAGGGAGGGTGGTGGTGGGTGGGGTGTGTGAGAGACCAGCACTAAAACTCCCAACAGGCCCCCATGTCGACAGGGAGGGTGGTGGTGGGTGGGGGGTGTGAGAGACAAGCACTACAACTCCCAACAGGCCCCCATGTCCACAGGGAGGGTGGTGGTGGGTGGGGTGTGTAGGAGACCAGCTCTACAACTCCCAACAGGCCCCCATGTCGACAGGGAGGGTGGTGGTGGGTGGGGTGTGTGTGAGAGGTAGGTGGGGTATGTGAGAGACCAGCACTACAACTCCCAACAGGCCCCGATGACCACAGGGAGGGTGGTGGTGGGTGGGGTGAGAGACAAGCACTACAACTCCCATCAGGCCCCCATGTTCACAGCGAGGGTGGTATTGGGTGGGGGGTGTGAGAGGCCAGCACTACAACTCCCCACAGGCCCCCATGTCCACAGGGAGGGTGGTGGTGGGTGGGGTGTGTGAGAGAACAGCACTACAACTCCCAACAGGCCCCCATGGCGACAGGGAGGGTGGTGGTGGGTGGGGTGTGTGTGAGAGGTGGATGGGGTGTGTGAGAGACCAGCACTACAACTCCCAACAGGCCTCCATGTCCACAGGGGAGGGTGGTGGTGGGTGGGGGGTGTGAGAGACCAGCACTACAACTCCCAACAGGCCCCATGTCAACAGGGAGGGTGGTGGTGGGTGGGGGGTGTGAGAGACCAGCACTACAACTCCCCACAGGCCCCCATGTCCACAGGGAGGGTGGTGGTGGGTGGGGTGTGTGAGAGACCAGCACTACAACTCCCAACAGGCCCCCATGTCCACAGGGAGGGTGGTGGTGGGTGGGGTGTGTGAGACACGAGCACTAAAACTCCCAACAGGCCACCATGTCGACAGGGAGGGTTGTGGTGGGTGGGGGGGTGTGAGAGACAAGCACTACAACTCTCAACAGGCCCCCATGTCCACAGGGAGGGTGGTGGTGGGTGGGGGGTGTGAGAGACCAGCACTACAACTCCCAACAGGCCCCCATGTCGACAGGAAGGGTGGTGGTGGGTGGGGTGTGTGTGAGAGGAGGGTGGGGTGTGTGAGAAACCAGCACTAACAACTCCCAACAGGCCCCCATGTCCACAGGGAGGGTGGTGGTGGGTGGGGGGTGTGAGAGACAAGCACTACAACTCCCAACAGGCCCCCATGTCCACAGGGAGGGTGGTGCTGGGTGGGGGGGTGTGAGAGGCCAGCACTACAACTCCCAACAGGCCCCCATGTCTACAGGGAGGGTGGTGGTCGGTGGGGGGTGTGTGAGAGACCAGCACTACAATGCCCAACAGGCCCCCATGTCCACAGGGAGGGTGGTGGTGGGTGGGGTGTGTGAGAGACCAGCACTACAACTCCCAACAGGCCTCCATGTCCACAGGGAGGGTGGTGGTGGGTGGGGTGTGTGAGAGACCAGCACTACAACTCCCAACAGGCCTCCATGTCCACAGGGAGGGTGGTGGTGGGTAGGGTGTGTGAGAGACCAGCACTACAAATCCCCACAGGCCCCCATGTCTACAGGGAGGGTGGTGGTGGGTGGGGTGTGTGTGAGAGGTGGATGGGGTGTGTGAGAGACCAGCACTACAACTCCCAACAGGCCCCCATGTCCACAGGGGAGGGTGGTGGTGGGTGGGGGGTGTGAGAGACCAGCACTACAACTCCCAACAGGCCCCATGTCAACAGGGAGGGTGGTGGTGGGTGGGGGGTGTGAGAGACCAGCACTACAACTCCCCACAGGCCCCCATGTCCACAGGGAGGGTGGTGGTGGGTGGGGTGTGTGAGAGACCAGCACTACAACTCCCAACAGGCCCCCATGTCCACAGGGAGGGTGGTGGTGGGTGGGGTGTGTGAGACACGAGCACTAAAACTCCCAACAGGCCACCATGTCGACAGGGAGGGTTGTGGTGGGTGGGGGGGTGTGAGAGACAAGCACTACAACTCTCAACAGGCCCCCATGTCCACAGGGAGGGTGGTGGTGGGTGGGGGGTGTGAGAGACCAGCACTACAACTCCCCACAGGCCCCCATGTCTACAGGGAGGGTGGTGGTGGGTGGGATGTGTGTGAGAGGTGGGTGGGGTGTGTGAGAGACCAGCACTACAACTCCCAACAGGCCCCCATGTCCGCAGGGAGGGTGGTGGTGGGTGGGGTGTGTGAGAGACCAGCACTACAACTCCCAACAGGCCCCCATGTCGACAGGAAGGGTGGTGGTGGGTGGGGTGTGTGTGAGAGGAGGGTGGGGTGTGTGAGAAACCAGCACTAACAACTCCCAACAGGCCCCCATGTCCACAGGGAGGGTGGTGGTGGGTGGGGGGTGTGAGAGACAAGCACTACAACTCCCAACAGGCCCCCATGTCCACAGGGAGGGTGGTGCTGGGTGGGGGGGTGTGAGAGGCCAGCACTACAACTCCCCACAGGCCCCCATGTCTACAGGGAGGGTGGTGGTCGGTGGGGGGTGTGTGAGAGACCAGCACTACAATGCCCAACAGGCCCCCATGTCCACAGGGAGGGTGGTGGTGGGTGGGGTGTGTGAGAGACCAGCACTACAACTCCCAACAGGCCTCCATGTCCACAGGGAGGGTGGTGGTGGGTGGGGTGTGTGAGAGACCAGCACTACAACTCCCAACAGGCCTCCATGTCCACAGGGAGGGTGGTGGTGGGTAGGGTGTGTGAGAGACCAGCACTACAAATCCCCACAGGCCCCCATGTCTACAGGGAGGGTGGTGGTGGGTGGGGTGTGTGTGAGAGGTGGATGGGGTGTGTGAGAGACCAGCACTACAACTCCCAACAGGCCCCCATGTCCAGAGGGAGGGTGGTGGTGGGTGGGGGTGTGAGAGACCAGCACTACAGCTCCCAACAGGCCCCATGTCAACAGGGAGGGTGGTGGTGGGTGGGGGGTGTGAGAGACCAGCACTACAACTCCCCACAGGCGCCCATGTCCACAGGGAGGGTGATGGTGTGTGGGGTATGAGAGAGACCAGCACTACAACTCCCAACAGGCCCCCATGTCGACAGGGAGGGTGGTGGTGGGTGGGGGGTGTGAGAGACAAGCACTACAACTCCCAACAGGCCCCCATGTCCGCAGGGAGGGTGGTGGTAGGTGGGGTGTGTGAGAGACCAGCACTACAACACCCAACAGGCCCCCATGTCGACAGGGAGGGTGGTGGTGGGTGGGGTGTGTGTGAGAGGTGGGTGGGGTGTGTGAGAGACCAGCACTAACAACTCCCAACAGGCCCCCATGTCCACAGGGAGGGTGGTGGTGGGTGGGGGGTGTGAGAGACCAGCACTACAACTCCCCACAGGTCCCCATGTCTACAGGGAGGGTGGTGGTGGGTGGGGTGTGTGAGAGACCAGCACTACAACTCCCACCAGGCCCCCATATCGACAGGGAGGGTGGTGGTGGGTGGGGTATGTGAGAGACCAGCACTACAACTCCCAACAGGCCCCCATGTCCACAGGGAGGGTGGTGTTGGGTGGGGTGTGAGAGACCAGCACTACAACTCCCAACAGGCGCCCATGTCGACAGGGAGGGTGGTGGTGGGTGGGGCGTGTGTGAGAGGTGGATGGGGTGTGTGAGAGACCAGCACTACAACTCCCAACAGGCCCCCATGTCAACAGGGAGGGTGGTGGTGGGTGGGGGGTGTGAGAGACCAGCACTACAACTCCCAACAGGCACCATGTCAACAGGGAGGGTGGTGGTGGGTGGGGGGTGTGAGAGACCAGCACTACAACTCCCCACAGGCCCCTTTGTCCACAGGGAGGGTGGTGGTGGGTGGGGTGTGTGAGAGACCAGCACTACAACTCCCAACAGGCCCCCATGTCCACAGGGAGGGTGGTGGTGGGTGGGGTGTGTGAGAGACCAGCACTACAACTCCCAACAGGCCCCCATGTCGACAGGGAGGGTGGTGGTGGTGGGTGGGGGTGTGAGAGACAAGCACTACAACTCTCAACAGGCCCCCATGTCCACAGGGAGGGTGGTGGTGGGTGGGGGGTGTGAGAGACCAGCACTACAACTCCCAACATGCCCCAATGTCGACAGGGAGAGTGGTGGTGGGTGGGGGGTGTGAGAGACCAGCACTACAACTCCCAACAGGCCCCCATGTCCACAGGGAGGGTGGTGGTGGGTGGGGTGTGTAGGAGACCAGCACTACGACTCCCAACAGGCCCCCATGTCGACAGGGAGGGTGGTGGTGGGTGGGGTGTGTGTGAGAGGTGGGTGGGGTGTTTGAGAGACCAGCACTACAACTCCCAACAGGCCCCTATGACCACAGGGAGGGTGGTGGTGGGTGGGGGGTGTGAGAGACCAGCACTACAACTCCCCACAGGTCCCCATGTCTACAGGGAGGGTGGTGGTGGGTGGGGTGTGTGAGAGACCAGCACTACAACTCCCACCAGGCCCCCATATCGACAGGGAGGGTGGTGGTGGGTGGGGTATGTGAGAGACCAGCACTACAACTCCCAACAGGCCCCCATGTCCACAGGGAGGGTGGTGTTGGGTGGGGTGTGAGAGACCAGCACTACAACTCCCAACAGGCGCCCATGTCGACAGGGAGGGTGGTGGTGGGTGGGGCGTGTGTGAGAGGTGGATGGGGTGTGTGAGAGACCAGCACTACAACTCCCAACAGGCCCCCATGTCAACAGGGAGGGTGGTGGTGGGTGGGGGGTGTGAGAGACCAGCACTACAACTCCCAACAGGCACCATGTCAACAGGGAGGGTGGTGGTGGGTGGGGGGTGTGAGAGACCAGCACTACAACTCCCCACAGGCCCCTTTGTCCACAGGGAGGGTGGTGGTGGGTGGGGTGTGTGAGAGACCAGCACTACAACTCCCAACAGGCCCCCATGTCCACAGGGAGGGTGGTGGTGGGTGGGGTGTGTGAGAGACCAGCACTACAACTCCCAACAGGCCCCCATGTCGACAGGGAGGGTGGTGGTGGTGGGTGGGGGTGTGAGAGACAAGCACTACAACTCTCAACAGGCCCCCATGTCCACAGGGAGGGTGGTGGTGGGTGGGGGGTGTGAGAGACCAGCACTACAACTCCCAACATGCCCCAATGTCGACAGGGAGAGTGGTGGTGGGTGGGGGGTGTGAGAGACCAGCACTACAACTCCCAACAGGCCCCCATGTCCACAGGGAGGGTGGTGGTGGGTGGGGTGTGTAGGAGACCAGCACTACGACTCCCAACAGGCCCCCATGTCGACAGGGAGGGTGGTGGTGGGTGGGGTGTGTGTGAGAGGTGGGTGGGGTGTTTGAGAGACCAGCACTACAACTCCCAACAGGCCCCTATGACCACAGGGAGGGTGGTGGTGGGTGGGGGGTGTGAGAGACAAGCACTACAACTCCCAACAGGCCCCCATGTCCACAGGGAGGGTGGTGGTGGGTGGGGGGTGTGAGAGGCCAGCACCACAACTCCCCACAGGCCCCCATGTCTACAGGGATGGTGCTGGTGGGTGGGGTGTTTGTGAGACGTGGGCGGGGTGTGTGAGAGACCAGCACTACAAGTCCCAACAGGCCCCCATGTCCACAGGAAGGGTGGTGGTGGGTGGGGTGTGTGAGAGACCAGCACTAGAACTCCCAACAGGCCTCCATGTCTACAGGGAGGGTGGTGGTGGGTGGGGTGTGTGTGAGAGGTGTGTGGGATGTGTGAGAGACCAGCACTACAATACCCAACAGGCCCTCATATCGACAGGGAGGGTGGTGGTGGGTGGGGTGTGTGAGAGACCAGCACTACAACTCCCAACAGGCCCCCATGTCCACAGGGAGGGTGGTGGTGGGTGGGGTGTATGAGAGACCAGCACTACAACTCCCAACAGGCCCCCATGTCGACAGGGAGGGTGGTGGTGGGTGGGGTGTGTGTGAGAGGTGGATGGGGTGTGTGAGAGACCAGCACTGCAACTCCCAACAGGCTCCATGTCCACAGGGAGGGTGGTGGTGGGTGGGGGTGTGAGAGACCAGCACTACAACTCCCCACAGGCCCCCATGTCCACAGGGAGGGTGGTGGTGGGTGGGGTGTGTGAGAGACCAGCACTACAACTCCCAACAGGCCCCCATGTCCACAGGGAGGGTGGTGGTGGGTGGGGTGTGTGAGAGACCAGCACTACAACTCCCAACAGGCCCCCATGTCGACAGGGAGGGTGGTGGTGGGTGGGGGGGTGTGAGAGACAAGCACTACAACTCTCAACAGGCCCCCATGTCCACAGGGAGGGTGGTGGTGGGTGGGGGTGTGAGAGACCAGCACTACAACTCCCAACAGGCCTCCATGTCCACAGGGAGGGTGGTGGTGGGTGGGGTGTGTGAGAGACCAGCACTACAACTCCCAACAGGCCTCCATGTCCACAGGGAGGGTGGTGGTGGGTGGGGTGTGTGAGAGACCAGCACTACAAATCCCCACAGGCCCCCATGTCTACAGGGAGGGTGGTGGTGGGTGGGGTGTGTGTGAGAGGTGGATGGGGTGTGTGAGAGACCAGCACTACAACTCCCAACAGGCCCCCATGTCCACAGGGAGGGTGGTGGTTGGTGGGGAGTGTGAGAGACCAGCACTACAGCTCCCAACAGGCCCCATGTCAACAGGGAGGGTGGTGGTGGGTGGGGGGTGTGAGAGACCAGCACTAAAACTCCCCACAGGCGCCCATGTCCACAGGGAGGGTGGTGGTGGGTGGGGTATGTGAGAGACCAGCACTACAACTCCCAACAGGCCCCCATGTCGACAGGGAGGGTGGTGGTGGGTGGGGGGTGTGAGAGACAAGCACTACAACTCCCAACAGGCCCCCATGTCCGCAGGGAGGGTGGTGGTGGGTGGGGTGTGTGAGAGACCAGCACTACAACTCCCAACAGGCCCCCATGTCGACAGGGTGGGTGGTGGTGGGTGGGGTGTGTGTGAGAGGTGGGTGGGGTGTGTGAGAGACCAGCACTAACAACTCCCAACAGGCCCCCATGTCCACTGGGAGGGTGGTGGTGGGTGGGGGGTGTGAGAGACCAGCACTATAACTCCCCACAGGCCCCCATGTCTACAGGGAGGGTGATGGTGGGTGGGGTGTGTGAGAGACCAGCACTACAACTCCCAACAGGCCCCCATATCGACAGGGAGGGTGGTGGTGGGTGGGGTATGTGAGAGACCAGCACTACAACTCCCAACAGGCCCCCATGTCCACAGGGAGGGTGGTGTTGGGTGGGGTGTGAGAGACCAGCACTACAACTCCCAACAGGCCCCCATGTCGACAGGGAGGGTGGTGGTGGGTGGGGCGTGTGTGAGAGGTGGATGGGGTGTGTGAGAGACCAGCACTGCAACTCCCAACAGGCTCCATGTCCACAGGGAGGGTGGTGGTGGGTGGGGGTGTGAGAGACCAGCACTACAACTCCCAACAGGCCCCCATGTCCACAGGGAGGGTGGTGGTGGGTGGGGTGTGTGAGAGACCAGCACTACAACTCCCAACAGGCCCCCATGTCGACAGGGAGGGTGGTGGTGGGTGGGGTGTGTGTGAGAGGTGGGTGGGGTGTTTGAGAGACCAGCACTACAACTCCCAACAGGCCCCCATGACCACAGGGAGGGTGGTGGTGGGTGGGGGGTGTGAGAGACAAGCACTACAACTCCCAACAGGCCCCCATGTCCACAGGGAGGGTGGTGGTGGGTGGGGGGTGTGAGAGGCCAGCACCACAACTCCCCACAGGCCCCCATGTCTACAGGGATGGTGCTGGTTGGTGGGGTGTTTGTGAGACGTGGGCGGGGTGTGTGAGAGACCAGCACTACAACTCCCAACAGGCCCCCATGTCCACAGGAAGGGTGGTGGTGGGTGGGGTGTGTGAGAGACCAGCACTAGAACTCCCAACAGGCCTCCATGTCTACAGGGAGGGTGGTGGTGGGTGGGGTGTGTGTGAGAGGTGTGTGGGGTGTGTGAGAGACCAGCACTACAATACCCAACAGGCCCTCATATCGACAGGGAGGGTGGTGGTGGGTGGGGTGTGTGAGAGACCAGCACTACAACTCCCAACAGGCCCCCATGTCCACAGGGAGGGTGGTGGTGGGTGGGGTGTATGAGAGACCAGCACTACAACTCCCAACAGGCCCCCATGTCGACAGGGAGGGTGGTGGTGGGTGGGGTGTGTGTGAGAGGTGGATGGGGTGTGTGAGAGACCAGCACTGCAACTCCCAACAGGCTCCATGTACACAGGGAGGGTGGTGGTGGGTGGGGTGTGAGAGACCAGCACTACAACTCCCCACAGGCCCCCATGTCCACAGGGAGGGTGGTGGTGGGTGGGGTGTGTGAGAGACCAGCACCACAACTCCCAATAGGCCCCCATGTCCACAGGGAGGGTGGTGGTGGGTGGGGTGTGTGAGAGACCAGCACTACAACTCCCAACAGGCCCCCATGTCGACAGGGAGGGTGGTGGTGGGTGGGGGGTGTGAGAGACAAGCACTACAACTCTCAACAGGCCCCCATGTCCACAGGGAGGGTGGTGGTGGGTGGGGGGTGTGAGAGACCAGCACTACAACTCCCAACAGGCCTCCATGTCCACAGGGAGGGTGGTGGTGGGTGGGGTTTGTTAGAGACCAGCACTACAACTCCCAACAGGCCTCCATGTCCACAGGGAGGGTGGTGATGGGTGGGGTGTGTGAGAGACCAGCACTACAAATCCCCACAGGCCCCCATGTCTACAGGGAGGGTGGTGGTGGGTGGGGTGTGTTTGAGAGGTGGATGGGGTGTGTGAGAGACCAGCACTACAACTCCCAACAGGCCCCCATGTCCACAGGGAGGGTGGTGGTTGGTGGGGGGTGTGAGAGACCAGCACTACAGCTCCCAACAGGCCCCATGTCAACAGGGAGGGTGGTGGTGGGTGGGGGGTGTGAGAGACCAGCACTACAACTCCCCACAGGCGCCCATGTCCACAGGGAGGGTGGTGGTGGGTGGGGTATGTGAGAGACCAGCACTACAACTCCCAACAGGCCCCCATGTCGACAGGGAGGGTGGTGGTGGGTGGGGGGTGTGAGAGACAAGCACTACAACTCCCAACAGGCCCCCATGTCCGCAGGGAGGGTGGTGGTGGGTGGGGTGTGTGAGAGACCAGCACTACAACTCCCAACAGGCCCCCATGTCGACAGGGTGGGTGGTGGTGGGTGGGGTGTGTGTGAGAGGTGGGTGGGGTGTGTGAGAGACCAGCACTAACAACTCCCAACAGGCCCCCATGTCCACTGGGAGGGTGGTGGTGGGTGGGGGGTGTGAGAGACCAGCACTATAACTCCCCACAGGCCCCCATGTCTACAGGGAGGGTGGTGGTGGGTGGGGTGTGTGAGAGACCAGCACTACAACTCCCAACAGGCCCCCATATCGACAGGGAGGGTGGTGGTGGGTGGGGTATGTGAGAGACCAGCACTACAACTCCCAACAGGCCCCCATGTCCACAGGGAGGGTGGTGTTGGGTGGGGTGTGAGAGACCAGCACTACAACTCCCAACAGGCCCCCATGTCGACAGGGAGGGTGGTGGTGGGTGGGGCGTGTGTGAGAGGTGGATGGGGTGTGTGAGAGACCAGCACAACAACTCCCAACAGGCCCCCATGTCGACAGGGTGGGTGGTGGTGGGTGGGGTGTGTGTGAGAGGTGGGTGGGGTGTGTGAGAGACCAGCACTAACAACTCCCAACAGGCCCCCATGTCCACTGGGAGGGTGGTGGTGGGTGGGGGGTGTGAGAGACCAGCACTATAACTCCCCACAGGCCCCCATGTCTACAGGGAGGGTGATGGTGGGTGGGGTGTGTGAGAGACCAGCACTACAACTCCCAACAGGCCCCCATATCGACAGGGAGGGTGGTGGTGGGTGGGGTATGTGAGAGACCAGCACTACAACTCCCAACAGGCCCCCATGTCCACAGGGAGGGTGGTGTTGGGTGGGGTGTGAGAGACCAGCACTACAACTCCCAACAGGCCCCCATGTCGACAGGGAGGGTGGTGGTGGGTGGGGCGTGTGTGAGAGGTGGATGGGGTGTGTGAGAGACCAGCACTGCAACTCCCAACAGGCTCCATGTCCACAGGGAGGGTGGTGGTGGGTGGGGGTGTGAGAGACCAGCACTACAACTCCCAACAGGCCCCCATGTCCACAGGGAGGGTGGTGGTGGGTGGGGTGTGTGAGAGACCAGCACTACAACTCCCAACAGGCCCCCATGTCGACAGGGAGGGTGGTGGTGGGTGGGGTGTGTGTGAGAGGTGGGTGGGGTGTTTGAGAGACCAGCACTACAACTCCCAACAGGCCCCCATGACCACAGGGAGGGTGGTGGTGGGTGGGGGGTGTGAGAGACAAGCACTACAACTCCCAACAGGCCCCCATGTCCACAGGGAGGGTGGTGGTGGGTGGGGGGTGTGAGAGGCCAGCACCACAACTCCCCACAGGCCCCCATGTCTACAGGGATGGTGCTGGTTGGTGGGGTGTTTGTGAGACGTGGGCGGGGTGTGTGAGAGACCAGCACTACAACTCCCAACAGGCCCCCATGTCCACAGGAAGGGTGGTGGTGGGTGGGGTGTGTGAGAGACCAGCACTAGAACTCCCAACAGGCCTCCATGTCTACAGGGAGGGTGGTGGTGGGTGGGGTGTGTGTGAGAGGTGTGTGGGGTGTGTGAGAGACCAGCACTACAATACCCAACAGGCCCTCATATCGACAGGGAGGGTGGTGGTGGGTGGGGTGTGTGAGAGACCAGCACTACAACTCCCAACAGGCCCCCATGTCCACAGGGAGGGTGGTGGTGGGTGGGGTGTATGAGAGACCAGCACTACAACTCCCAACAGGCCCCCATGTCGACAGGGAGGGTGGTGGTGGGTGGGGTGTGTGTGAGAGGTGGATGGGGTGTGTGAGAGACCAGCACTGCAACTCCCAACAGGCTCCATGTACACAGGGAGGGTGGTGGTGGGTGGGGGTGTGAGAGACCAGCACTACAACTCCCCACAGGCCCCCATGTCCACAGGGAGGGTGGTGGTGGGTGGGGTGTGTGAGAGACCAGCACCACAACTCCCAACAGGCCCCCATGTCCACAGGGAGGGTGGTGGTGGGTGGGGTGTGTGAGAGACCAGCACTACAACTCCCAACAGGCCCCCATGTCGACAGGGAGGGTGGTGGTGGGTGGGGGGTGTGAGAGACAAGCACTACAACTCTCAACAGGCCCCCATGTCCACAGGGAGGGTGGTGGTGGGTGGGGGGTGTGAGAGACCAGCACTACAACTCCCAACAGGCCTCCATGTCCACAGGGAGGGTGGTGGTGGGTGGGGTTTGTTAGAGACCAGCACTACAACTCCCAACAGGCCTCCATGTCCACAGGGAGGGTGGTGATGGGTGGGGTGTGTGAGAGACCAGCACTACAAATCCCCACAGGCCCCCATGTCTACAGGGAGGGTGGTGGTGGGTGGGGTGTGTTTGAGAGGTGGATGGGGTGTGTGAGAGACCAGCACTACAACTCCCAACAGGCCCCCATGTCCACAGGGAGGGTGGTGGTTGGTGGGGGGTGTGAGAGACCAGCACTACAGCTCCCAACAGGCCCCATGTCAACAGGGAGGGTGGTGGTGGGTGGGGGGTGTGAGAGACCAGCACTACAACTCCCCACAGGCGCCCATGTCCACAGGGAGGGTGGTGGTGGGTGGGGTATGTGAGAGACCAGCACTACAACTCCCAACAGGCCCCCATGTCGACAGGGAGGGTGGTGGTGGGTGGGGGGTGTGAGAGACAAGCACTACAACTCCCAACAGGCCCCCATGTCCGCAGGGAGGGTGGTGGTGGGTGGGGTGTGTGAGAGACCAGCACTACAACTCCCAACAGGCCCCCATGTCGACAGGGTGGGTGGTGGTGGGTGGGGTGTGTGTGAGAGGTGGGTGGGGTGTGTGAGAGACCAGCACTAACAACTCCCAACAGGCCCCCATGTCCACTGGGAGGGTGGTGGTGGGTGGGGGGTGTGAGAGACCAGCACTATAACTCCCCACAGGCCCCCATGTCTACAGGGAGGGTGGTGGTGGGTGGGGTGTGTGAGAGACCAGCACTACAACTCCCAACAGGCCCCCATATCGACAGGGAGGGTGGTGGTGGGTGGGGTATGTGAGAGACCAGCACTACAACTCCCAACAGGCCCCCATGTCCACAGGGAGGGTGGTGTTGGGTGGGGTGTGAGAGACCAGCACTACAACTCCCAACAGGCCCCCATGTCGACAGGGAGGGTGGTGGTGGGTGGGGCGTGTGTGAGAGGTGGATGGGGTGTGTGAGAGACCAGCACAACAACTCCCAACAGGCCCCCATGTCCACAGGGAGGGTGGTGGTGGGTGGGGGGTGTGAGAGACCAGCACTACAACTCCCAACAGGCCCCCATGTCCACAGGGAGGGTGGTGGTGGGTGGGGTGTGTAGGAGACCAGCACTACAACTCCCAACAGGCCCCCATGTCGACAGGGAGGGTGGTGGTGGGTGGGGTGTGTGTGAGAGGTGGGTGGGGTGTTTGAGAGACCAGCACTACAACTCCCAACAGGCCCCCATGTCCACAGGGAGGGTGGTGGTGGGTGGGGTGTGTGAGAGACAAGCACTACAACTCCCAACAGGCCTCCATGTCTACAGGGAGGGTGGTGGTGGGTGGGGTGTGTGTGAGAGGTGTGTGGGGTGTGTGAGAGACCAGCACTACAATTCCCAACAGGCCCTCATATCGACAGGGAGGGTGAGGGAGGGTGGTGGTGGGTGGGGTGTGTGAGAGACCAGCACTACAACTCCCAACAGGCCCCCATGTCCACAGGGAGGGTGGTGGTGGGTGGGGTGTGTGAGAGACCAGCACTACAACTCCCAACAGGCCCCCATGTCGACAGGGAGGGTGGTGGTGGGTGGGGTGTGTGTGAGAGGTGGATGGGGTGTGTGAGAGACCAGCACTGCAACTCCCAACAGGCTCCATGTCCACAGGGAGGGTGGTGGTGGGTGGGGGGTGTGAGAGACCAGCACTACAACTCCCCACAGGCCCCCATGTCCACAGGGAGGGTGGTGGTGGGTGGGGTGTGTGAGAGACCAGCACTACAACTCCCAACAGGCCCCCATGTCCACAGGGAGGGTGGTGGTGGGTGGGGTGTGTGAGAGACCAGCACTACAACTCCCAACAGGCCCCCATGTCGACAGGGAGGGTGGTGGTGGGTGGGGGGTGTGAGAGACCAGCACTACAACTCCCAACAGGCCTCCATGTCTACAGGGAGGGTGGTGGTGGGTGGGGTGTGTGTGAGAGGTGTGTGGGGTGTGTGAGAGACCAGCACTACAATTCCCAACAGGCCCTCATATTGACAGGGAGGGTGGTGGTGGGTGGGGTGTGTGAGAGACCAGCACTACAACTCCCCACAGGCCCCCATGTCCACAGGGAGGGTGGTGGTGGGTGGGGTGTGTGAGAGACCAGCACTACAACTCCCAACAGGCCCCCATGTCCACAGGGAGGGTGGTGGTGGGTGGGGTGTGTGAGAGACCAGCACTACAACTCCCAACAGGCCCCCATGTCCACAGGGAGTGTGGTGTTGGGTGGGGTGTGAGAGACCAGCACTACAACTCCCAACAGGCCCCCATGTCGACAGGGAGGGTGGTGGTGGGTGGGGTGTGTGTGAGAGGTGGGTGGGGTGTTTGAGAGACCAGCACTACAACTCTCAACAGGCCTCCATGACCACAGGGAGGGTGGTGGTGGGTGGGGGGTGTGAGAGACAAGCACTACAACTCCCAACAGGCCCCCATGTCCAGGGACTGTGGTGGTGGGTGGGGGGTGTGAGAGGCCAGCACTAAAACTCCCCACAGGCCCCCATGTCTACAGGGAGGGTGCTGGTGGGTGGGGTGTGTGTGAGACGTGGGTGGGGTGTGTGAGAGACCAGCACTACAACTCCCAACAGGCCCCCATGTCCACAGGGAGGGTGGTGGTGGGTGGGGTGTATGAGAGACCAGCACTACAACTCCCAACAGGCCCCCATGTCGACAGGGAGGGTGGTGGTGGGTGGGGTGTGTGTGAGAGGTGGATGGGGTGTGTGAGAGACCAGCACTGCAACTCCCAACAGGCTCCATGTCCACAGGGAGGGTGGTGGTGGGTGGGGGTGTGAGAGACCAGCACTACAACTCCCCACAGGCCCCCATGTCCACAGGGAGGGTGGTGGTGGGTGGGGTGTCTGAGAGACCAGCACTACAACTCCCAACAGGCCCCCATGTCCACAGGGAGGGTGGTGGTGGGTGGGGTGTGTGAGAGACCAGCACTACAACTCCCAACAGGCCCCCATGTCGACAGGGAGGGTGGTGGTGGGTGGGGGGGTGTGAGAGACAAGCACTACAACTCTCAACAGGCCCCCATGTCCACAGGGAGGGTGGTGGTGGGTGGGGGTGTGAGAGACCAGCACTACAACTCCCAACAGGCCTCCATGTCCACAGGGAGGGTGGTGGTGGGTGGGGTGTGTGAGAGACCAGCACTACAACTCCCAACAGGCCTCCATGTCCACAGGGAGGGTGGTGGTGGGTGGGGTGTGTGAGAGACCAGCACTACAAATCCCCACAGGCCCCAATGTCTACAGGGAGGGTGGTGGTGGGTGGGGTGTGTGTGAGAGGTGGATGGGGTGTGTGAGAGACCAGCACTACAACTCCCAACAGGCCCCCATGTCCACAGGGAGGGTGGTGGTTGGTGGGGAGTGTGAGAGACCAGCACTACAGCTCCCAACAGGCCCCATGTCAACAGGGAGGGTGGTGGTGGGTGGGGGGTGTGAGAGACCAGCACTAAAGTAAAGTAAAGTAAAGTCCACATTTGTAAAGCGCACAATCACCCGTAAGGGTCTCTAGGCGCTGGGGGGCCGTCGGGAAGATTAAGCGAGCTATTGCCCAGAGTCACATGGTGCTGGGCTAACCTGCCGCCGGAGAACTCCCCACAGGCGCCCATGTCCACAGGGAGGGTGGTGGTGGGTGGGGTATGTGAGAGACCAGCACTACAACTCCCAACAGGCCCCCATGTCGACAGGGAGGGTGGTGGTGGGTGGGGGGTGTGAGAGACAAGCACTACAACTCCCAACAGGCCCCCATGTCCGCAGGGAGGGTGGTGGTGGGTGGGGTGTGTGAGAGACCAGCACTACAACTCCCAACAGGCCCCCATGTCGACAGGGTGGGTGGTGGTGGGTGGGGTGTGTGTGAGAGGTGGGTGGGGTGTGTGAGAGACCAGCACTAACAACTCCCAACAGGCCCCCATGTCCACTGGGAGGGTGGTGGTGGGTGGGGGGTGTGAGAGACCAGCACTATAACTCCCCACAGGCCCCCATGTCTACAGGGAGAGTGGTGGTGGGTGGGGTGTGTGAGAGACCAGCACTACAACTCCCAACAGGCCCCCATATCGACAGGGAGGGTGGTGGTGGGTGGGGTATGTGAGAGACCAGCACTACAACTCCCAACAGGCCCCCATGTCCACAGGGAGGGTGGTGTTGGGTCGGGTGTGAGAGACCAGCACTACAACTCCCAACAGGCCCCCATGTCGACAGGGAGGGTGGTGGTGGGTGGGGCGTGTGTGAGAGGTGGATGGGGTGTGTGAGAGACCAGCACAACAACTCCCAACAGGCCCCCATGTCCACAGGGAGGGTGGTGGTGGGTGGGGGGTGTGAGAGACCAGCACTACAACTCCCAACAGGCCCCCATGTCCACAGGGAGGGTGGTGGTGGGTGGGGTGTGTAGGAGACCAGCACTATAACTCCCAACAGGCCCCCATGTCGACAGGGAGGGTGGTGGTGGGTGGGGTGTGTGTGAGACGTGGGTGGGGTGTGTGAGAGACCAGCACTACAACTCCCAACAGGCCCCCATGTCCACAGGGAGGGTGGTGGTGGGTGGGGTGTGTGAGAGACCAGCACTACAACTCCCAACAGGCCTCCATGTCTACAGGGAGGGTGGTGGTGGGTGGGGTGTGTGTGAGAGGTGTGTGTGGTGTGTGAGAGACCAGCACTACAATTCCCAACAGGCCCTCATATCGACAGGGAGGGTGGTGGTGGGTGGGGTGTGTGAGAGACCAGCACTACAACTCCCAACAGGCCCCCATGTCCACAGGGAGGGTGGTGGTGGGTGGGGTGTGTGAGAGACCAGCACTACAACTCCAAACAGGCCCCCATGTCGACAGGGAGGGTGGTGGTGGGTGGGGTGTGTGTGAGAGGTGGATGGGGTGTGTGAGAGACCAGCACTGCAACTCCCAACAGGCTCCATGTCCACAGGGAGGGTGGTGGTGGGTGGGGGGTGTGAGAGACCAGCACTACAACTCCTCACAGGCCCCCATGTCCACAGGGAGGGTGGTGGTGGGTGGGGTGTGTGAGAGACCAGCACTACAACTCCCAACAGGCCCCCATGTCCACAGGGAGGGTGGTGGTGGGTGGGGTGTGTGAGAGACCAGCACTACAACTCCCAACAGGCCCCCATGTCGACAGGGAGGGTGGTGGTGGGTGGGGGGTGTGAGAGACAAGCACTACAACTCTCAACAGGCCCCCATGTCCACAGGGAGGATGGTGGTGGGTGGGGGGTGTGAGAGACCAGTACTACAACTCCCAACAGGCCCCAATGTCGACAGGGAGGGTGGTGGTGGGTGGGGGGTGTGAGAGACCAGCACTACAACTCCCCACAGGCCCCCATGTCCACAGGGAGGGTGGTGGTGGGTGGGGTGTGTGAGAGACCAGCACTACAACTCCCAACAGGCCCCCATGTCCACAGGGAGGGTGGTGGTGGGTGGGGTGTGTAGGAGACCAGCACTACAACTCCCAACAGGCCCCCATGTCGACAGGGAGGGTGGTGGTGGGTGGGGTGTGTGTGAGAGGTAGGTGGGGTATGTGAGAGACCAGCACTACAACTCCCAACAGGCCCCGATGACCACAGGGAGGGTGGTGGTGGGTGGGGTGAGAGACAAGCACTACAACTCCCAGCAGGCCCCCATGTCCACAGCGAGGGTGGTGGTGGGTGGGGGGTGTGAGAGGCCAGCACTACAACTCCCCACAGGCCCCCATGTCTACAGGGAGGGTGGTGGTGGGTGGGGTGTGTTTGAGAGGTGGGTGAGGTGTGTGAGAGACCAGCACTACAACTCCCAACAGGCCCCCATGTCCACAGGGAGGGTGGTGGTGGGTGGGGTGTGTGAGAGACCAGCACTACAACTCCCAACAGGCCTCCATGTCCACAGGGAGGGTGGTGGTGGGTGGGGTGTGTGTGAGAGGTATGTGGGGTATGTGAGAGACCAGCACTACAACTCCCAACAGGCCCCCATATCGACAGGGAGGGTGGTGGTGGGTGGGGTGTGTGAGAGACCAGCACTACAACTCCCAACAGGCCCCCATGTCCACAGGGAGGGTGGTGGTGGGTGGGGTGTGTGAGAGACCAGCACTACAACTCCCAACAGGCCCCCATGTCGACAGGGAGGGTGGTGGTGGGTGGGGTGTGTGTGAGAGGTGGGTGGGGTGTTTGAGAGACCAGCACTACAACTCCCAACAGGCCCCCATGACCACAGGGAGGGTGGTGGTGGGTGGGGGGTGTGAGAGACAAGCACTACAACTCCCAACAGGCCCCCATGTCCACAGGGAGGGTGGTGGTGGGTGGGGGGTGTGAGAGGCCAGCACCACAACTCCCCACAGGCCCCCATGTCTACAGGGATGGTGCTGGTGGGTGGGGTGTTTGTGAGACGTGGGCGGGGTGTGTGAGAGACCAGCACTACAACTCCCAACAGGCCCCCATGTCCACAGGAAGGGTGGTGGTGGGTGGGGTGTGTGAGAGACCAGCACTAGAACTCCCAACAGGCCTCCATGTCTACAGGGAGGGTGGTGGTGGGTGGGGTGTGTGTGAGAGGTGTGTGGGGTGTGTGAGAGACCAGCACTACAATACCCAACAGGCCCTCATATCGACAGGGAGGGTGGTGGTGGGTGGGGTGTGTGAGAGACCAGCACTACAACTCCCAACAGGCCCCCATGTCCACAGGGAGGGTGGTGGTGGGTGGGGTGTATGAGAGACCAGCACTACAACTCCCAACAGGCCCCCATGTCGACAGGGAGGGTGGTGGTGGGTGGGGTGTGTGTGAGAGGTGGATGGGGTGTGTGAGAGACCAGCACTGCAACTCCCAACAGGCTCCATGTACACAGGGAGGGTGGTGGTGGGTGGGGGTGTGAGAGACCAGCACTACAACTCCCCACAGGCCCCCATGTCCACAGGGAGGGTGGTGGTGGGTGGGGTGTGTGAGAGACCAGCACCACAACTCCCAACAGGCCCCCATGTCCACAGGGAGGGTGGTGGTGGGTGGGGTGGGTGAGAGACCAGCACTACAACTCCCAACAAGCCCCCATGTCGACAGGGAGGGTGGTGGTGGGTGGGGGGTGTGAGAGACAAGCACTACAACTCTCAACAGGCCCCCATGTCCACAGGGAGGGTGGTGGTGGGTGGGGGGTGTGAGAGACCAGCACTACATCTCCCAACAGGCCTCCATGTCCACAGGGAGGGTGGTGGTGGGTGGGGTTTGTTAGAGACCAGCACTACAACTCCCAACAGGCCTCCATGTCCACAGGGAGGGTGGTGATGGGTGGGGTGTGTGAGAGACCAGCACTACAAATCCCCACAGGCCCCCATGTCTACAGGGAGGGTGGTGGTGGGTGGGGTGTGTGTGAGAGGTGGATGGGGTGTGTGAGAGACCAGCACTACAACTCCCAACAGGCCCCCATGTCCACAGGGAGGGTGGTGGTTGGTGGGGGGTGTGAGAGACCAGCACTACAGCTCCCAACAGGCCCCATGTCAACAGGGAGGGTGGTGGTGGGTGGGGGGTGTGAGAGACCAGCACTACAACTCCCCACAGGCTCCCATGTCCACAGGGAGGGTGGTGGTGGGTGGGGTATGTGAGAGACCAGCACTACAACTCCCAACAGGCCCCCATGTCGACAGGGAGGGTGGTAGTGGGTGGGGGGTGTGAGAGACAAGCACTACAACTCCCAACAGGCCCCCATGTCCGCAGGGAGGGTGGTGGTGGGTGGGGTGTGTGAGAGACCAGCACTACAACTCCCAACAGGCCCCCATGTCGACAGGGTGGGTGGTGGTGGGTGGGGTGTGTGTGAGAGGTGGGTGGGGTGTGTGAGAGACCAGCACTAACAACTCCCAACAGGCCCCCATGTCCACTGGGAGGGTGGTGGTGGGTGGGGGGTGTGAGAGACCAGCACTATAACTCCCCACAGGCCCCCATGTCTACAGGGAGGGTGGTGGTGGGTGGGGTGTGTGAGAGACCAGCACTACAACTCCCAACAGGCCCCCATATCGACAGGGAGGGTGGTGGTGGGTGGGGTATGTGAGAGACCAGCACTACAACTCCCAACAGGCCCCCATGTCCACAGGGAGGGTGGTGTTGGGTGGGGTGTGAGAGACCAGCACTACAACTCCCAACAGGCCCCCATGTCGACAGGGAGGGTGGTGGTGGGTGGGGCGTGTGTGAGAGGTGGATGGGGTGTGTGAGAGACCAGCACAACAACTCCCAACAGGCCCCCATGTCCACAGGGAGGGTGGTGGTGGGTGGGGGGTGTGAGAGACCAGCACTACAACTCCCAACAGGCCCCCATGTCCACAGGGAGGGTGGTGGTGGGTGGGGTGTGTAGGAGACCAGCACTACAACTCCCAACAGGCCCCCATGTCGACAGGGAGGGTGGTGGTGGGTGGGGTGTGTGTGAGAGGTGGGTGGGGTGTTTGAGAGACCAGCACTACAACTCCCAACAGGCCCCCATGTCCACAGGGAGGGTGGTGGTGGGTGGGGTGTGTGAGAGACAAGCACTACAACTCCCAACAGGCCTCCATGTCTACAGGGAGGGTGGTGGTGGGTGGGGTGTGTGTGAGAGGTGTGTGGGGTGTGTGAGAGACCAGCACTACAATTCCCAACAGGCCCTCATATCGACAGGGAGGGTGGTGGTGGGTGGGGTGTGTTAGAGAGCAGCACTACAACTCCCAACAGGCCCCCATGTCCACAGGGAGGGTGGTGGTGGGTGGGGTGTGTGAGAGACCAGCACTACAACTCCCAACAGGCCCCCATGTCGACAGGGAGGGTGGTGGTAGGTGGGGTGTGTGTGAGAGGTGGATGGGGTGTGTGAGAGACCAGCACTGCAACTCCCAACATGCTCCATGTCCACAGGGAGGGTGGTGGTGGGTGGGGGGTGAGAGAGACCAGCACTACAACTCCCCACAGGCCCCCATGTCCACAGGGAGGGTGGTGGTGGGTGGGGTGTGTGAGAGACCAGCACTACAACTCCCAACAGGCCCCCATGTCCACAGGGAGGGTGGTGGTGGGTGGGGTGTGTGAGAGACCAGCACTACAACTCCCAACAGGCCCCCATGTCGACAGGGAGGGTGGTGGTGGGTGGGGGGTGTGAGAGACCAGCACTACAACTCCCAACAGGCCTCCATGTCTACAGGGAGGGTGGTGGTTTGTGGGGTGTGTGTGAGAGGTGTGTGGGGTGTGTGAGAGACCAGCACTACAATTCCCAACAGGCCCTCATATTGACAGGGAGGGTGGTGGTGGGTGGGGTGTGTGAGAGACCAGCACTACAACTCCCCACAGGCCCCCATGTCCACAGGGAGGGTGGTGGTGGGTGGGGTGTGTGAGAGACCAGCACTACAACTCCCAACAGGCCCCCATGTCCACAGGGAGGGTGGTGGTGGGTGGGGTGTGTGAGAGACCAGCACTACAACTCCCAACAGGCCCCCATGTCCACAGGGAGTGTGGTGTTGGGTGGGGTGTGAGAGACCAGCACTACAACTCCCAACAGGCCCCCATGTCGACAGGGAGGGTGGTGGTGGGTGGGGTGTGTGTGAGAGGTGGGTGGGGTGTTTGAGAGACCAGCACTACAACTCCCAACAGGCCTCCATGACCACAGGGAGGGTGGTGGTGGGTGGGGGGTGTGAGAGACAAGCACTACAACTCCCAACAGGCCCCCATGTCCAGGGAGGGTGGTGGTGGGTGGGGGGTGTGAGAGGCCAGCACTAAAACTCCCCACAGGCCCCCATGTCTACAGGGAGGGTGCTGGTGGGTGGGGTGTGTGTGAGACGTGGGTGGGGTGTGTGAGAGACCAGCACTACAACTCCCAACAGGCCCCCATGTCCACAGGGAGGGTGGTGGTGGGTGGGGTGTATGAGAGACCAGCACTACAACTCCCAACAGGCCCCCATGTCGACAGGGAGGGTGGTGGTGGGTGGGGTATGTGTGAGAGGTGGATGGGGTGTGTGAGAGACCAGCACTGCAACTCCCAACAGGCTCCATGTCCACAGGGAGGGTGGTGGTGGGTGGGGGTGTGAGAGACCAGCACTACAACTCCCCACAGGCCCCCATGTCCACAGGGAGGGTGGTGGTGGGTGGGGTGTGTGAGAGACCAGCACTACAACTCCCAACAGGCCCCCATGTCCACAGGGAGGGTGGCGGTGGGTGGGGTGTGTGAGAGACCAGCACTACAACTCCCAACAGGCCCCCATGTCGACAGGGAGGGTGGTGGTGGGTGGGGGGGTGTGAGAGACAAGCACTACAACTCTCAACAGGCCCCCATGTCCACAGGGAGGGTGGTGGTGGGTGGGGGTGTGAGAGACCAGCACTACAACTCCCAACAGGCCTCCATGTCCACATGGAGGGTGGTGGTGGGTGGGGTGTGTGAGAGACCAGCACTACAACTCCCAACAGGCCTCCATGTCCACAGGGAGGGTGGTGGTGGGTGGGGTGTGTGAGAGACCAGCACTACAAATCCCCACAGGCCCCCATGTCTACAGGGAGGGTGGTGGTGGGTGGGGTGTGTGTGAGAGGTGGATGGGGTGTGTGAGAGACCAGCACTACAACTCCCAACAGGCCCCCATGTCCACAGGGAGGGTGGTTGTTGGTGGGGAGTGTGAGAGACCAGCACTACAGCTCCCAACAGGCCCCATGTCAACAGGGAGGGTGGTGGTGGGTGGGGGGTGTGAGAGACCAGCACTAAAACTCCCCACAGGCGCCCATGTCCACAGGGAGGGTGGTGGTGGGTGGGGTATGTGAGAGACCAGCACTACAACTCCCAACAGGCCCCCATGTCGACAGGGAGGGTGGTGGTGGGTGGGGGGTGTGAGAGACAAGCACTACAACTCCCAACAGGCCCCCATGTCCACAGGGAGGGTGGTGGTGGGTGGGGTGTGTGAGAGACAAGCACTACAACTCCCAACAGGCCTCCATGTCTACAGGGAGGGTGGTGGTGGGTGGGGTGTGTGTGAGAGGTGTGTGGGGTGTGTGAGAGACCAGCACTACAATTCCCAACAGGCCCTCATATCGACAGGGAGGGTGGTGGTGGGTGGGGTGTGTGAGAGACCAGCACTACAACTCCCAACAGGCCCCCATGTCCACAGGGAGGGTGGTGGTGGGTGGGGTGTGTGAGAGACCAGCACTACAACTCCCAACAGGCCCCCATGTCGACAGGGAGGGTGGTGGTAGGTGGGGTGTGTGTGAGAGGTGGATGGGGTGTGTGAGAGACCAGCACTGCAACTCCCAACAGGCTCCATGTCCACAGGGAGGGTGGTGGTGGGTGGGGGGTGTGAGAGACCAGCACTACAACTCCCCACAGGCCCCCATGTCCACAGGGAGGGTGGTGGTGGGTGGGGTGTGTGAGAGACCAGCACTACAACTCCCAACAGGCCCCCATGTCCACAGGGAGGGTGGTGGTGGGTGGGGTGTGTGAGAGACCAGCACTACAACTCCCAACAGGCCCCCATGTCGACAGGGAGGGTGGTGGTGGGTGGGGGGTGTGAGAGACCAGCACTACAACTCCCAACAGGCCTCCATGTCTACAGGGAGGGTGGTGGTGGGTGGGGTGTGTGTGAGAGGTGTGTGGGGTGTGTGAGAGACCAGCACTACAATTCCCAACAGGCCCTCATATTGACAGGGAGGGTGGTGGTGGGTGGGGTGTGTGAGAGACCAGCACTACAACTCCCCACAGGCCCCCATGTCCACAGGGAGGGTGGTGGTGGGTGGGGTGTGTGAGAGACCAGCACTACAACTCCCAACAGGCCCCCATGTCCACAGGGAGGGTGGTGGTGGGTGGGGTGTGTGAGAGACCAGCACTACAACTCCCAACAGGCCCCCATGTCCACAGGGAGTGTGGTGTTGGGTGGGGTGTGAGAGACCAGCACTACAACTCCCAACAGGCCCCCATGTCGACAGGGAGGGTGGTGGTGGGTGGGGTGTGTGTGAGAGGTGGGTGGGGTGTTTGAGAGACCAGCACTACAACTCCCAACAGGCCTCCATGACCACAGGGAGGGTGGTGGTGGGTGGGGGGTGTGAGAGACAAGCACTACAACTCCCAACAGGCCCCCATGTCCGGGGAGGGTGGTGGTGGGTGGGGGGTGTGAGAGGCCAGCACTAAAACTCCCCACAGGCCCCCATGTCTACAGGGAGGGTGCTGGTGGGTGGGGTGTGTGTGAGACGTGGGTGGGGTGTGTGAGAGACCAGCACTACAACTCCCAACAGGCCCCCATGTCCACAGGGAGGGTGGTGGTGGGTGGGGTGTATGAGAGACCAGCACTACAACTCCCAACAGGCCCCCATGTCGACAGGGAGGGTGGTGGTGGGTGGGGTATGTGTGAGAGGTGGATGGGGTGTGTGAGAGACCAGCACTGCAACTCCCAACAGGCTCCATGTCCACAGGGAGGGTGGTGGTGGGTGGGGGTGTGAGAGACCAGCACTACAACTCCCCACAGGCCCCCATGTCCACAGGGAGGGTGGTGGTGGGTGGGGTGTGTGAGAGACCAGCACTACAACTCCCAACAGGCCCCCATGTCCACAGGGAGGGTGGTGGTGGGTGGGGTGTGTGAGAGACCAGCACTACAACTCCCAACAGGCCCCCATGTCGACAGGGAGGGTGGTGGTGGGTGGGGGGGTGTGAGAGACAAGCACTACAACTCTCAACAGGCCCCCATGTCCACAGGGAGGGTGGTGGTGGGTGGGGGTGTGAGAGACCAGCACTACAACTCCCAACAGGCCTCCATGTCCACAGGGAGGGTGGTGGTGGGTGGGGTGTGTGAGAGACCAGCACTACAACTCCCAACAGGCCTCCATGTCCACAGGGAGGGTGGTGGTGGGTGGGGTGTGTGAGAGACCAGCACTACAAATCCCCACAGGCCCCCATGTCTACAGGGAGGGTGGTGGTGGGTGGGGTGTGTGTGAGAGGTGGATGGGGTGTGTGAGAGACCAGCACTACAACTCCCAACAGGCCCCCATGTCCACAGGGAGGGTGGTGGTTGGTGGGGAGTGTGAGAGACCAGCACTACAGCTCCCAACAGGCCCCATGTCAACAGGGAGGGTGGTGGTGGGTGGGGGGTGTGAGAGACCAGCACTAAAACTCCCCACAGGCGCCCATGTCCACAGGGAGGGTGGTGGTGGGTGGGGTATGTGAGAGACCAGCACTACAACTCCCAACAGGCCCCCATGTCGACAGGGAGGGTGGTGGTGGGTGGGGGGTGTGAGAGACAAGCACTACAACTCCCAACAGGCCCCCATGTCCGCAGGGAGGGTGGTGGTGGGTGGGGTGTGTGAGAGACCAGCACTACAACTCCCAACAGGCCCCCATGTCGACAGGGTGGGTGGTGGTGGGTGGGGTGTGTGTGAGAGGTGGGTGGGGTGTGTGAGAGACCAGCACTAACAACTCCCAACAGGCCCCCATGTCCACTGGGAGGGTGGTGGTGGGTGGGGGGTGTGAGAGACCAGCACTATAACTCCCCACAGGCCCCCATGTCTACAGGGAGGGTGGTGGTGGGTGGGGTGTGTGAGAGACCAGCACTACAACTCCCAACAGGCCCCCATATCGACAGGGAGGGTGGTGGTGGGTGGGGTATGTGAGAGACCAGCACTACAACTCCCAACAGGCCCCCATGTCCACAGGGAGGGTGGTGTTGGGTGGGGTGTGAGAGACCAGCACTACAACTCCCAACAGGCCCCCATGTCGACAGGGAGGGTGGTGGTGGGTGGGGCGTGTGTGAGAGGTGGATGGGGTGTGTGAGAGACCAGCACAACAACTCCCAACAGGCCCCCATGTCCACAGGGAGGGTGGTGGTGGGTGGGGGGTGTGAGAGACCAGCACTACAACTCCCAACAGGCCCCCATGTCCACAGGGAGGGTGGTGGTGAGTGGGGTGTGTAGGAGACCAGCACTATAACTCCCAACAGGCCCCCATGTCGACAGGGAGGGTGGTGGTGGGTGGGGTGTGTGTGAGAGGTGGGTGAGGTGTTTGAGAGACCAGCACTACAACTCCCAACAGGCCCCCATGACCACAGGGAGGGTGGTGGTGGGTGGGGGGTGTGAGAGACAAGCACTACAACTCCCAACAGGCCCCCATGTCCACAGGGAGGGTGGTGGTGGGTGGGGGGTGTGAGAGGCCAGCACTAAAACTCCCCACAGGCCCCCATGTCTACAGGGAGGGTGCTGGTGGGTGGGGTGTGTGTGAGACGTGGGTGGGGTGTGTGAGAGACCAGCACTACAACTCCCAACAGGCCCCCATGTCCACAGGGAGGGTGGTGGTGGGTGGGGTGTGTGAGAGACCAGCACTACAACTCCCAACAGGCCTCCATGTCTACAGGGAGGGTGGTGGTGGGTGGGGTGTGTGTGAGAGGTGTGTGGGGTGTGTGAGAGACCAGCACTACAATTCCCAACAGGCCCTCATATCGACAGGGAGGGTGGTGGTGGGTGGGGTGTGTGAGAGACCAGCACTACAACTCCCAACAGGCCCCCATGTCCACAGGGAGGGTGGTGGTGGGTGGGGTGTGTGAGAGACCAGCACTACAACTCCAAACAGGCCCCCATGTCGACAGGGAGGGTGGTGGTGGGTGGGGTGTGTGTGAGAGGTGGATGGGGTGTGTGAGAGACCAGCACTGCAACTCCCAACAGGCTCCATGTCCACAGGGAGGGTGGTGGTGGGTGGGGGGTGTGAGAGACCAGCACTACAACTCCTCACAGGCCCCCATGTCCACAGGGAGGGTGGTGGTGGGTGGGGTGTGTGAGAGACCAGCACTACAACTCCCAACAGGCCCCCATGTCCACAGGGAGGGTGGTGGTGGGTGGGGTGTGTGAGAGACCAGCACTACAACTCCCAACAGGCCCCCATGTCGACAGGGAGGGTGGTGGTGGGTGGGGGGTGTGAGAGACAAGCACTACAACTCTCAACAGGCCCCCATGTCCACAGGGAGGATGGTGGTGGGTGGGGGGTGTGAGAGACCAGTACTACAACTCCCAACAGGCCCCAATGTCGACAGGGAGGGTGGTGGTGGGTGGGGGGTGTGAGAGACCAGCACTACAACTCCCCACAGGCCCCCATGTCCACAGGGAGGGTGGTGGTGGGTGGGGTGTGTGAGAGACCAGCACTACAACTCCCAACAGGCCCCCATGTCGACAGGGTGGGTGGTGGTGGGTGGGGTGTGTGTGAGAGGTGGGTGGGGTGTGTGAGAGACCAGCACTAACAACTCCCAACAGGCCCCCATGTCCACTGGGAGGGTGGTGGTGGGTGGGGGGTGTGAGAGACCAGCACTATAACTCCCCACAGGCCCCCATGTCTACAGGGAGGGTGGTGGTGGGTGGGGTGTGTGAGAGACCAGCACTACAACTCCCAACAGGCCCCATATCGACAGGGAGGGTGGTGGTGGGTGGGGTATGTGAGAGACCAGCACTACAACTCCCAACAGGCCCCCATGTCCACAGGGAGGGTGGTATTGGGTGGGGTGTGAGAGACCAGCACTACAACTCCCAACAGGCCCCCATGTCGACAGGGAGGGTGGTGGTGGGTGGGGCGTGTGTGAGAGGTGGATGGGGTGTGTGAGAGACCAGCACAACAACTCCCAACAGGCCCCCATGTCCACAGGGAGGGTGGTGGTGGGTGGGGGGTGTGAGAGACCAGCACTACAACTCCCAACAGGCCCCCATGTCCACAGGGAGGGTGGTGGTGGGTGGGGTGTGTAGGAGACCAGCACTACAACTCCCAACAGGCCCCCATGTCGACAGGGAGGGTGGTGGTGGGTGGGGTGTGTGTGAGAGGTGGGTGGGGTGTTTGAGAGACCAGCACTACAACTCCCAACAGGCCCCCATGTCCACAGGGAGGGTGGTGGTGGGTGGGGTGTGTGAGAGACAAGCACTACAACTCCCAACAGGCCTCCATGTCTACAGGGAGGGTGGTGGTGGGTGGGGTGTGTGTGAGAGGTGTGTGGGGTGTGTGAGAGACCAGCACTACAATTCCCAACAGGCCCTCATATCGACAGGGAGGGTGGTGGTGGGTGGGGTGTGTGAGAGAGCAGCACTACAACTCCCAACAGGCCCCCATGTCCACAGGGAGGGTGGTGGTGGGTGGGGTGTGTGAGAGACCAGCACTACAACTCCCAACAGGCCCCCATGTCGACAGGGAGGGTGGTGGTAGGTGGGGTGTGTGTGAGAGGTGGATGGGGTGTGTGAGAGACCAGCACTGCAACTCCCAACATGCTCCATGTCCACAGGGAGGGTGGTGGTGGGTGGGGGGTGAGAGAGACCAGCACTACAACTCCCCACAGGCCCCCATGTCCACAGGGAGGGTGGTGGTGGGTGGGGTGTGTGAGAGACCAGCACTACAACTCCCAACAGGCCCCCATGTCCACAGGGAGGGTGGTGGTGGGTGGGGTGTGTGAGAGACCAGCACTACAACTCCCAACAGGCCCCCATGTCCACAGGGAGGGTGGTGGTGGGTGGGGGGTGTGAGAGACCAGCACTACAACTCCCAACAGGCCTCCATGTCTACAGGGAGGGTGGTGGTTTGTGGGGTGTGTGTGAGAGGTGTGTGGGGTGTGTGAGAGACCAGCACTACAATTCCCAACAGGCCCTCATATTGACAGGGAGGGTGGTGGTGGGTGGGGTGTGTGAGAGACCAGCACTACAACTCCCCACAGGCCCCCATGTCCACAGGGAGGGTGGTGGTGGGTGGGGTGTGTGAGAGACCAGCACTACAACTCCCAACAGGCCCCCATGTCCACAGGGAGGGTGGTGGTGGGTGGGGTGTGTGAGAGACCAGCACTACAACTCCCAACAGGCCCCCATGTCCACAGGGAGTGTGGTGTTGGGTGGGGTGTGAGAGACCAGCACTACAACTCCCAACAGGCCCCCATGTCGACAGGGAGGGTGGTGGTGGGTGGGGTGTGTGTGAGAGGTGGGTGGGGTGTTTGAGAGACCAGCACTACAACTCCCAACAGGCCTCCATGACCACAGGGAGGGTGGTGGTGGGTGGGGGGTGTGAGAGACAAGCACTACAACTCCCAACAGGCCCCCATGTCCAGGGAGGGTGGTGGTGGGTGGGGGGTGTGAGAGGCCAGCACTAAAACTCCCCACAGGCCCCCATGTCTACAGGGAGGGTGCTGGTGGGTGGGGTGTGTGTGAGACGTGGGTGGGGTGTGTGAGAGACCAGCACTACAACTCCCAACAGGCCCCCATGTCCACAGGGAGGGTGGTGGTGGGTGGGGTGTATGAGAGACCAGCACTACAACTCCCAACAGGCCCCCATGTCGACAGGGAGGGTGGTGGTGGGTGGGGTATGTGTGAGAGGTGGATGGGGTGTGTGAGAGACCAGCACTGCAACTCCCAACAGGCTCCATGTCCACAGGGAGGGTGGTGGTGGGTGGGGGTGTGAGAGACCAGCACTACAACTCCCCACAGGCCCCCATGTCCACAGGGAGGGTGGTGGTGGGTGGGGTGTGTGAGAGACCAGCACTACAACTCCCAACAGGCCCCCATGTCCACAGGGAGGGTGGTGGTGGGTGGGGTGTGTGAGAGACCAGCACTACAACTCCCAACAGGCCCCCATGTCGACAGGGAGGGTGGTGGTGGGTGGGGGGGTGTGAGAGACAAGCACTACAACTCTCAACAGGCCCCCATGTCCACAGGGAGGGTGGTGGTGGGTGGGGGTGTGAGAGACCAGCACTACAACTCCCAACAGGCCTCCATGTCCACAGGGAGGGTGGTGGTGGGTGGGGTGTGTGAGAGACCAGCACTACAACTCCCAACAGGCCTCCATGTCCACAGGGAGGGTGGTGGTGGGTGGGGTGTGTGAGAGACCAGCACTACAAATCCCCACAGGCCCCCATGTCTACAGGGAGGGTGGTGGTGGGTGGGGTGTGTGTGAGAGGTGGATGGGGTGTGTGAGAGACCAGCACTACAACTCCCAACAGGCCCCCATGTCCACAGGGAGGGTGGTTGTTGGTGGGGAGTGTGAGAGACCAGCACTACAGCTCCCAACAGGCCCCATGTCAACAGGGAGGGTGGTGGTGGGTGGGGGGTGTGAGAGACCAGCACTAAAACTCCCCACAGGCGCCCATGTCCACAGGGAGGGTGGTGGTGGGTGGGGTATGTGAGAGACCAGCACTACAACTCCCAACAGGCCCCCATGTCGACAGGGAGGGTGGTGGTGGGTGGGGGGTGTGAGAGACAAGCACTACAACTCCCAACAGGCCCCCATGTCCACAGGGAGGGTGGTGGTGGGTGGGGTGTGTGAGAGACAAGCACTACAACTCCCAACAGGCCTCCATGTCTACAGGGAGGGTGGTGGTGGGTGGGGTGTGTGTGAGAGGTGTGTGGGGTGTGTGAGAGACCAGCACTACAATTCCCAACAGGCCCTCATATCGACAGGGAGGGTGGTGGTGGGTGGGGTGTGTGAGAGACCAGCACTACAACTCCCAACAGGCCCCCATGTCCACAGGGAGGGTGGTGGTGGGTGGGGTGTGTGAGAGACCAGCACTACAACTCCCAACAGGCCCCCATGTCGACAGGGAGGGTGGTGGTAGGTGGGGTGTGTGTGAGAGGTGGATGGGGTGTGTGAGAGACCAGCACTGCAACTCCCAACAGGCTCCATGTCCACAGGGAGGGTGGTGGTGGGTGGGGGGTGTGAGAGACCAGCACTACAACTCCCCACAGGCCCCCATGTCCACAGGGAGGGTGGTGGTGGGTGGGGTGTGTGAGAGACCAGCACTACAACTCCCAACAGGCCCCCATGTCCACAGGGAGGGTGGTGGTGGGTGGGGTGTGTGAGAGACCAGCACTACAACTCCCAACAGGCCCCCATGTCGACAGGGAGGGTGGTGGTGGGTGGGGGGTGTGAGAGACCAGCACTACAACTCCCAACAGGCCTCCATGTCTACAGGGAGGGTGGTGGTGGGTGGGGTGTGTGTGAGAGGTGTGTGGGGTGTGTGAGAGACCAGCACTACAATTCCCAACAGGCCCTCATATTGACAGGGAGGGTGGTGGTGGGTGGGGTGTGTGAGAGACCAGCACTACAACTCCCCACAGGCCCCCATGTCCACAGGGAGGGTGGTGGTGGGTGGGGTGTGTGAGAGACCAGCACTACAACTCCCAACAGGCCCCCATGTCCACAGGGAGGGTGGTGGTGGGTGGGGTGTGTGAGAGACCAGCACTACAACTCCCAACAGGCCCCCATGTCCACAGGGAGTGTGGTGTTGGGTGGGGTGTGAGAGACCAGCACTACAACTCCCAACAGGCCCCCATGTCGACAGGGAGGGTGGTGGTGGGTGGGGTGTGTGTGAGAGGTGGGTGGGGTGTTTGAGAGACCAGCACTACAACTCCCAACAGGCCTCCATGACCACAGGGAGGGTGGTGGTGGGTGGGGGGTGTGAGAGACAAGCACTACAACTCCCAACAGGCCCCCATGTCCAGGGAGGGTGGTGGTGGGTGGGGGGTGTGAGAGGCCAGCACTAAAACTCCCCACAGGCCCCCATGTCTACAGGGAGGGTGCTGGTGGGTGGGGTGTGTGTGAGACGTGGGTGGGGTGTGTGAGAGACCAGCACTACAACTCCCAACAGGCCCCCATGTCCACAGGGAGGGTGGTGGTGGGTGGGGTGTATGAGAGACCAGCACTACAACTCCCAACAGGCCCCCATGTCGACAGGGAGGGTGGTGGTGGGTGGGGTATGTGTGAGAGGTGGATGGGGTGTGTGAGAGACCAGCACTGCAACTCCCAACAGGCTCCATGTCCACAGGGAGGGTGGTGGTGGGTGGGGGTGTGAGAGACCAGCACTACAACTCCCCACAGGCCCCCATGTCCACAGGGAGGGTGGTGGTGGGTGGGGTGTGTGAGAGACCAGCACTACAACTCCCAACAGGCCCCCATGTCCACAGGGAGGGTGGTGGTGGGTGGGGTGTGTGAGAGACCAGCACTACAACTCCCAACAGGCCCCCATGTCGACAGGGAGGGTGGTGGTGGGTGGGGGGGTGTGAGAGACAAGCACTACAACTCTCAACAGGCCCCCATGTCCACAGGGAGGGTGGTGGTGGGTGGGGGTGTGAGAGACCAGCACTACAACTCCCAACAGGCCTCCGTGTCCACAGGGAGGGTGGTGGTGGGTGGGGTGTGTGAGAGACCAGCACTACAACTCCCAACAGGCCTCCATGTCCACAGGGAGGGTGGTGGTGGGTGGGGTGTGTGAGAGACCAGCACTACAAATCCCCACAGGCCCCCATGTCTACAGGGAGGGTGGTGGTGGGTGGGGTGTGTGTGAGAGGTGGATGGGGTGTGTGAGAGACCAGCACTACAACTCCCAACAGGCCCCCATGTCCACAGGGAGGGTGGTGGTTGGTGGGGAGTGTGAGAGACCAGCACTACAGCTCCCAACAGGCCCCATGTCAACAGGGAGGGTGGTGGTGGGTGGGGGGTGTGAGAGACCAGCACTAAAACTCCCCACAGGCGCCCATGTCCACAGGGAGGGTGGTGGTGGGTGGGGTATGTGAGAGACCAGCACTACAACTCCCAACAGGCCCCCATGTCGACAGGGAGGGTGGTGGTGGGTGGGGGGTGTGAGAGACAAGCACTACAACTCCCAACAGGCCCCCATGTCCGCAGGGAGGGTGGTGGTGGGTGGGGTGTGTGAGAGACCAGCACTACAAATCCCCACAGGCCCCCATGTCTACAGGGAGGGTGGTGGTGGGTGGGGTGTGTGTGAGAGGTGGATGGGGTGTGTGAGAGACCAGCACTACAACTCCCAACAGGCCCCCATGTCCACAGGGAGGGTGGTGGTTGGTGGGGAGTGTGAGAGACCAGCACTACAGCTCCCAACAGGCCCCATGTCAACAGGGAGGGTGGTGGTGGGTGGGGGGTGTGAGAGACCAGCACTAAAACTCCCCACAGGCGCCCATGTCCACAGGGAGGGTGGTGGTGGGTGGGGTATGTGAGAGACCAGCACTACAACTCCCAACAGGCCCCCATGTCGACAGGGAGGGTGGTGGTGGGTGGGGGGTGTGAGAGACAAGCACTACAACTCCCCACAGGCGCCCATGTCCACAGGGAGGGTGGTGGTGGGTGGGGTATGTGAGAGACCAGCACTACAACTCCCAACAGGCCCCCATGTCGACAGGGAGGGTGGTGGTGGGTGGGGGGTGTGAGAGACAAGCACTAAAACTCCCCACAGGCGCCCATGTCCACAGGGAGGGTGGTGGTGGGTGGGGTATGTGAGAGACCAGCACTACAACTCCCAACAGGCCCCCATGTCGACAGGGAGGGTGGTGGTGGGTGGGGGGTGTGAGAAACAAGCACTACAACTCCCAACAGGCCCCCATGTCGACAGGGAGGGTGGTGGTGGGTGGGGGGTGTGAGAGACAAGCACTACAACTCCCAACAGGCCCCCATGTCCGCAGGGAGGGTGGTGGTGGGTGGGGTGTGTGAGAGACCAGCACTAACAACTCCCAACAGGCCCCCATGTCCACTGGGAGGGTGGTGGTGGGTGGGGGGTGTGAGAGACCAGCACTATAACTCCCCACAGGCCCCCATGTCTACAGGGAGGGTGGTGGTGGGTGGGGTGTGTGAGAGACCAGCACTACAACTCCCAACAGGCCCCCATATCGACAGGGAGGGTGGTGGTGGGTGGGGTATGTGAGAGACCAGCACTACAACTCCCAACAGGCCCCCATGTCCACAGGGAGGGTGGTGTTGGGTGGGGTGTGAGAGACCAGCACTACAACTCCCAACAGGCCCCCATGTCGACAGGGAGGGTGGTGGTGGGTGGGGCGTGTGTGAGAGGTGGATGGGGTGTGTGAGAGACCAGCACAACAACTCCCAACAGGCCCCCATGTCCACAGGGAGGGTGGTGGTGGGTGGGGGGTGTGAGAGACCAGCACTACAACTCCCAACAGGCCCCCATGTCCACAGGGAGGGTGGTGGTGAGTGGGGTGTGTAGGAGACCAGCACTATAACTCCCAACAGGCCCCCATGTCGACAGGGAGGGTGGTGGTGGGTGGGGTGTGTGTGAGAGGTGGGTGAGGTGGGTGAGGTGTTTGAGAGACCAGCACTACAACTCCCAACAGGCCCCCATGACCACAGGGAGGGTGGTGGTGGGTGGGGGGTGTGAGAGACAAGCACTACAACTCCCAACAGGCCCCCATGTCCACAGGGAGGGTGGTGGTGGGTGGGGGGTGTGAGAGGCCAGCACTAAAACTCCCCACAGGCCCCCATGTCTACAGGGAGGGTGCTGGTGGGTGGGGTGTGTGTGAGACGTGGGTGGGGTGTGTGAGAGACCAGCACTACAACTCCCAACAGGCCCCCATGTCCACAGGGAGGGTGGTGGTGGGTGGGGTGTGTGAGAGACCAGCACTACAACTCCCAACAGGCCTCCATGTCTACAGGGAGGGTGGTGGTGGGTGGGGTGTGTGTGAGAGGTGTGTGGGGTGTGTGAGAGACCAGCACTACAATTCCCAACAGGCCCTCATATCGACAGGGAGGGTGGTGGTGGGTGGGGTGTGTGAGAGACCAGCACTACAACTCCCAACAGGCCCCCATGTCCACAGGGAGGGTGGTGGTGGGTGGGGTGTGTGAGAGACCAGCACTACAACTCCAAACAGGCCCCCATGTCGACAGGGAGGGTGGTGGTGGGTGGGGTGTGTGTGAGAGGTGGATGGGGTGTGTGAGAGACCAGCACTGCAACTCCCAACAGGCTCCATGTCCACAGGGAGGGTGGTGGTGGGTGGGGGGTGTGAGAGACCAGCACTACAACTCCTCACAGGCCCCCATGTCCACAGGGAGGGTGGTGGTGGGTGGGGTGTGTGAGAGACCAGCACTACAACTCCCAACAGGCCCCCATGTCCACAGGGAGGGTGGTGGTGGGTGGGGTGTATGAGAGACCAGCACTACAACTCCCAACAGGCCCCCATGTCGACAGGGAGGGTGGTGGTGGGTGGGGGGTGTGAGAGACAAGCACTACAACTCTCAACAGGCCCCCATGTCCACAGGGAGGATGGTGGTGGGTGGGGGGTGTGAGAGACCAGTACTACAACTCCCAACAGGCCCCAATGTCGACAGGGAGGGTGGTGGTGGGTGGGGGGTGTGAGAGACCAGCACTACAACTCCCCACAGGCCCCCATGTCCACAGGGAGGGTGGTGGTGGGTGGGGTGTGTGAGAGACCAGCACTACAACTCCCAACAGGCCCCCATGTCCACAGGGAGGGTGGTGGTGGGTGGGGTGTGTAGGAGACCAGCACTACAACTCCCAACAGGCCCCCATGTCGACAGGGAGGGTGGTGGTGGGTGGGGTGTGTGTGAGAGGTAGGTGGGGTATGTGAGAGACCAGCACTACAACTCCCAACAGGCCCCGATGACCACAGGGAGGGTGGTGGTGGGTGGGGTGAGAGACAAGCACTACAACTCCCAGCAGGCCCCCATGTCCACAGCGAGGGTGGTGGTGGGTGGGGGGTGTGAGAGGCCAGCACTACAACTCCCCACAGGCCCCCATGTCTACAGGGAGGGTGGTGGTGGGTGGGGTGTGTTTGAGAGGTGGGTGAGGTGTGTGAGAGACCAGCACTATAACTCCCAACAGGCCCCCATGTCCACAGGGAGGGTGGTGGTGGGTGGGGTGTGTGAGAGACCAGCACTACAACTCCCAACAGGCCTCCATGTCCACAGGGAGGGTGGTGGTGGGTGGGGTGTGTGTGAGAGGTATGTGGGGTATGTGAGAGACCAGCACTACAACTCCCAACAGGCCCCCATATCGACAGGGAGGGTGGTGGTGGGTGGGGTGTGTGAGAGACCAGCACTACAACTCCCAACAGGCCCCTATGTCCACAGGGAGGGTGGTGGTGGGTGGGGTGTGTGAGAGACCAGCACTACAACTCCCAACAGGCCCCCATGTCGACAGGGAGGGTGGTGGTGGGTGGGGTGTGTGTGAGAGGTGGGTGGGGTGTTTGAGAGACCAGCACTACAACTCCCAACAGGCCCCCATGACCACAGGGAGGGTGGTGGTGGGTGGGGGGTGTGAGAGACAAGCACTACAACTCCCAACAGGCCCCCATGTCCACAGGGAGGGTGGTGGTGGGTGGGGGGTGTGAGAGGCCAGCACCACAACTCCCCACAGGCCCCCATGTCTACAGGGATGGTGCTGGTGGGTGGGGTGTTTGTGAGACGTGGGCGGGGTGTGTGAGAGACCAGCACTACAACTCCCAACAGGCCCCCATGTCCACAGGAAGGGTGGTGGTGGGTGGGGTGTGTGAGAGACCAGCACTAGAACTCCCAACAGGCCTCCATGTCTACAGGGAGGGTGGTGGTGGGTGGGGTGTGTGTGAGAGGTGTGTGGGGTGTGTGAGAGACCAGCACTACAATACCCAACAGGCCCTCATATCGACAGGGAGGGTGGTGGTGGGTGGGGTGTGTGAGAGACCAGCACTACAACTCCCAACAGGCCCCCATGTCCACAGGGAGGGTGGTGGTGGGTGGGGTGTATGAGAGACCAGCACTACAACTCCCAACAGGCCCCCATGTCGACAGGGAGGGTGGTGGTGGGTGGGGTGTGTGTGAGAGGTGGATGGGGTGTGTGAGAGACCAGCACTGCAACTCCCAACAGGCTCCATGTACACAGGGAGGGTGGTGGTGGGTGGGGGTGTGAGAGACCAGCACTACAACTCCCCACAGGCCCCCATGTCCACAGGGAGGGTGGTGGTGGGTGGGGTGTGTGAGAGACCAGCACCACAACTCCCAACAGGCCCCCATGTCCACAGGGAGGGTGGTGGTGGGTGGGGTGTGTGAGAGACCAGCACTACAACTCCCAACAGGCCCCCATGTCGACAGGGAGGGTGGTGGTGGGTGGGGGGTGTGAGAGACAAGCACTACAACTCTCAACAGGCCCCCATGTCCACAGGGAGGGTGGTGGTGGGTGGGGGGTGTGAGAGACCAGCACTACAACTCCCAACAGGCCTCCATGTCCACAGGGAGGGTGGTGGTGGGTGGGGTTTGTTAGAGACCAGCACTACAACTCCCAACAGGCCTCCATGTCCACAGGGAGGGTGGTGATGGGTGGGGTGTGTGAGAGACCAGCACTACAAATCCCCACAGGCCCCCATGTCTACAGGGAGGGTGGTGGTGGGTGGGGTGTGTGTGAGAGGTGGATGGGGTGTGTGAGAGACCAGCACTACAACTCCCAACAGGCCCCCATGTCCACAGGGAGGGTGGTGGTTGGTGGGGGGTGTGAGAGACCAGCACTACAGCTCCCAACAGGCCCCATGTCAACAGGGAGGGTGGTGGTGGGTGGGGGGTGTGAGAGACCAGCACTACAACTCCCCACAGGCGCCCATGTCCACAGGGAGGGTGGTGGTGGGTGGGGTATGTGAGAGACCAGCACTACAACTCCCAACAGGCCCCCATGTCGACAGGGAGGGTGGTGGTGGGTGGGGGGTGTGAGAGACAAGCACTACAACTCCCAACAGGCCCCCATGTCCGCAGGGAGGGTGGTGGTGGGTGGGGTGTGTGAGAGACCAGCACTACAACTCCCAACAGGCCCCCATGTCGACAGGGTGGGTGGTGGTGGGTGGGGTGTGTGTGAGAGGTGGGTGGGGTGTGTGAGAGACCAGCACTAACAACTCCCAACAGGCCCCCATGTCCACTGGGAGGGTGGTGGTGGGTGGGGGGTGTGAGAGACCAGCACTATAACTCCCCACAGGCCCCCATGTCTACAGGGAGGGTGGTGGTGGGTGGGGTGTGTGAGAGACCATCACTACAACTCCCAACAGGCCCCCATATCGACAGGGAGGGTGGTGGTGGGTGGGGTATGTGAGAGACCAGCACTACAACTCCCAACAGGCCCCCATGTCCACAGGGAGGGTGGTGTTGGGTGGGGTGTGAGAGACCAGCACTACAACTCCCAACAGGCCCCCATGTCGACAGGGAGGGTGGTGGTGGGTGGGGCGTGTGTGAGAGGTGGATGGGGTGTGTGAGAGACCAGCACAACAACTCCCAACAGGCCCCCATGTCCACAGGGAGGGTGGTGGTGGGTGGGGGGTGTGAGAGACCAGCACTACAACTCCCAACAGGCCCCCATGTCCACAGGGAGGGTGGTGGTGGGTGGGGTGTGTAGGAGACCAGCACTACAACTCCCAACAGGCCCCCATGTCGACAGGGAGGGTGGTGGTGGGTGGGGTGTGTGTGAGAGGTGGGTGGGGTGTTTGAGAGACCAGCACTACAACTCCCAACAGGCCCCCATGTCCACAGGGAGGGTGGTGGTGGGTGGGGTGTGTGAGAGACAAGCACTACAACTCCCAACAGGCCTCCATGTCTACAGGGAGGGTGGTGGTGGGTGGGGTGTGTGTGAGAGGTGTGTGGGGTGTGTGAGAGACCAGCACTACAATTCCCAACAGGCCCTCATATCGACAGGGAGGGTGGTGGTGGGTGGGGTGTGTGAGAGACCAGCACTACAACTCCCAACAGGCCCCCATGTCCACAGGGAGGGTGGTGGTGGGTGGGGTGTGTGAGAGACCAGCACTACAACTCCCAACAGGCCCCCATGTCGACAGGGAGGGTGGTGGTGGGTGGGGTGTGTGTGAGAGGTGGATGGGGTGTGTGAGAGACCAGCACTGCAACTCCCAACAGGCTCCATGTCCACAGGGAGGGTGGTGGTGGGTGGGGGGTGTGAGAGACCAGCACTACAACTCCCCACAGGCCCCCATGTCCACAGGGAGGGTGGTGGTGGGTGGGGTGTGTGAGAGACCAGCACTACAACTCCCAACAGGCCCCCATGTCCACAGGGAGGGTGGTGGTGGGTGGGGTGTGTGAGAGACCAGCACTACAACTCCCAACAGGCCCCCATGTCGACAGGGAGGGTGGTGGTGGGTGGGGGGTGTGAGAGACCAGCACTACAACTCCCAACAGGCCTCCATGTCTACAGGGAGGGTGGTGGTGGGTGGGGTGTGTGTGAGAGGTGTGTGGGGTGTGTGAGAGACCAGCACTACAATTCCCAACAGGCCCTCATATTGACAGGGAGGGTGGTGGTGGGTGGGGTGTGTGAGAGACCAGCACTACAACTCCCCACAGGCCCCCATGTCCACAGGGAGGGTGGTGGTGGGTGGGGTGTGTGAGAGACCAGCACTACAACTCCCAACAGGCCCCCATGTCCACAGGGAGGGTGGTGGTGGGTGGGGTGTGTGAGAGACCAGCACTACAACTCCCAACAGGCCCCCATGTCCACAGGGAGTGTGGTGTTGGGTGGGGTGTGAGAGACCAGCACTACAACTCCCAACAGGCCCCCATGTCGACAGGGAGGGTGGTGGTGGGTGGGGCGTGTGTGAGAGGTGGATGGGGTGTGTGAGAGACCAGCACAACAACTCCCAACAGGCCCCCATGTCCACAGGGAGGGTGGTGGTGGGTGGGGGGTGTGATAGACCAGCACTACAACTCCCAACAGGCCCCCATGTCCACAGGGAGGGTGGTGGTGGGTGGGGTGTGTAGGAGACCAGCACTACAACTCCCAACAGGCCCCCATGTCGACAGGGAGGGTGGTGGTGGGTGGGGTGTGTGTGAGAGGTGGGTGGGGTGTTTGAGAGACCAGCACTACAACTCCCAACAGGCCTCCATGACCACAGGGAGGGTGGTGGTGGGTGGGGGGTGTGAGAGACAAGCACTACAACTCCCAACAGGCCCCCATGTCCAGGGAGGGTGGTGGTGGGTGGGGGGTGTGAGAGGCCAGCACTAAAACTCCCCACAGGCCCCCATGTCTACAGGGAGGGTGCTGGTGGGTGGGGTGTGTGTGAGACGTGGGTGGGGTGTGTGAGAGACCAGCACTACAACTCCCAACAGGCCCCCATGTCCACAGGGAGGGTGGTGGTGGGTGGGGTGTGTGAGAGACCAGCACTACAACTCCCAACAGGCCTCCATGTCTACAGGGAGGGTGGTGGTGGGTGGGGTGTGTGTGAGAGGTGTGTGGGGTGTGTGAGAGACCAGCACTACAATTCCCAACAGGCCCTCATATCGACAGGGAGGGTGGTGGTGGGTGGGGTGTGTGAGAGACCAGCACTACAACTCCCAACAGGCCCCCATGTCCACAGGGAGGGTGGTGGTGGGTGGGGTGTGTGAGAGACCAGCACTACAACTCCCAACAGGCCCCCATGTCCACAGGGAGGGTGGTGGTGGGTGGGGTGTGTAGGAGACCAGCACTACAACTCCCAACAGGTCCCCATGTCGACAGGGAGGGTGGTGGTGGGTGGGGTGTGTGTGAGAGGTAGGTGGGGTATGTGAGAGACCAGCACTACAACTCCCAACAGGCCCCGATGACCACAGGGAGGGTGGTGGTGGGTGGGGTGAGAGACAAGCACTACAACTCCCAGCAGGCCCCCATGTCCACAGCGAGGGTGGTGGTGGGTGAGGGGTGTGAGAGGCCAGCACTACAACTCCCCACAGGCCCCCATGTCTACAGGGAGGGTGGTGGTGGGTGGGGTGTGTTTGAGAGGTGGGTGAGGTGTGTGAGAGACCAGCACTACAACTCCCAACAGGCCCCCATGTCCACAGGGAGGGTGGTGGTGGGTGGGGTGTGTGAGAGACCAGCACTACAACTCCCAACAGGCCTCCATGTCCACAGGGAGGGTGGTGGTGGGTGGGGTGTGTGTGAGAGGTGTGTGGGGTATGTGAGAGACCAGCACTACAACTCCCAACAGGCCCCCATATCGACAGGGAGGGTGGTGGTGGGTGGGGTGTGTGAGAGACCAGCACTACAACTCCCAACAGGCCCCCATGTCCACAGGGAGGGTGGTGGTGGGTGGGGTGTGTGAGAGACCAGCACTACAACTCCCAACAGGCCCCCATGTCGACAGGGAGGGTGGTGGTGGGTGGGGTGTGTGTGAGAGGTGGATGGGGTGTGTGAGAGATCAGCACTACAACTCCCAACAGGCCCCCATGTCCACAGGGAGGGTGGTGGTGGGTGGGGGGTGTGAGAGACCAGCACTACAACTCCCAACAGGCCCCATGTCAACAGGGAGGGTGGTGGTGGGTGGGGGGTGTGAGAGACCACCACTACAACTCCCCACAGGCCCCCATGTCCACAGGGAGGGTGGTGGTGGGTGGGGTGTGTGAGAGACCAGCACTACAACTCCCAACAGGCCCCCATGTCCACAGGGAGGGCGGTGGTGGGTGGGATGTGTGTGAGAGGTGGGTGGGGTGTGTGAGAGACCAGCACTACAACTCCCAACAGGCCCCCATGTCCGCAGGGAGGTTGGTGGTGGGTGGGGTGTGTGAGAGACCAGCACTACAACTCCCAACAGGCCCCCATGTCCACAGGGAGGGTGGTGGTGGGTGGGGGGTGTGAGAGACCAGCACTACAATTCCCAACAGGCCACCATGTCGACAGGGAGGGTGGTGGTGGGTGGGGGAGTGTGAGAGACAAGCACTACAACTCTCAACAGGCCCCCATGTCCACAGGGAGGGTGGTGGTGGGTGGGGGGTGTGAGAGACAAGCACTACAACTCCCCACAGGCCCCCATGTCTACAGGGAGGGTGGTGGTGGGTGGGATGTGTGTGAGAGGTGGGTGGGGTGTGTGAGAGACCAGCACTACAACTCCCAACAGGCCCCCATGTCCGCAGGGAGGGTGGTGGTGGGTGGGGTGTGTGAGAGACCAGCACTACAACTCCCAACAGGCCCCCATGTCGACAGGAAGGGTGGTGGTGGGTGGGGTGTGTGTGAGAGGTGGGTGGGGTGTGTGAGAGACCAGCACTAACAACTCCCAACAGGCCCCCATGTCCACAGGGAGGGTGGTGGTGGGTGGGGGGTGTGAGAGACAAGCACTACAACTCCCAACAGGCCCCCATGTCCACAGGGAGGGTCGTGGTGGGTGGGGGGTGTGAGAGGCCAGCACTACAACTCCCCACAGGCCCCCATGTCTACAGGGAGGGTGGTGGTGGGTGGGGGGTGTGTGAGAGACCAGCACTACAACTCCCAACAGGCCCCCATGTCCACAGGGAGGGTGGTGGTGGGTGGGGTGTGTGAGAGACCAGCACTACAACTCCCAACAGGCCTCCATGTCCACAGGGAGGGTGGTGGTGGGTGGGGTGTGTGAGAGACCAGCACTGCAACTCCCAACAGGCCTCCATGTCCACAGAGAGGGTGGTGGTGGGTGGGGGGTGTGAGAGACCAGCACTACAAATCCCCACAGGCCCCCATGTCTACAGGGAGGGTGGTGGTGGGTGGGGTGTGTGTGAGAGGTGGATGGGGTGTGTGAGAGACCAGCACTACAACTCCCAACAGGCCCCCATGTCCACAGGGAGGTTGGTGGTGGGTGGGGGTGTGAGAGACCAGCACTACAACTCCCAACAGGCCCCATGTCAACAGGGAGGGTGGTGGTGGGTGGAGGGTGTGAGAGACCAGCACTACAACTCCCCACAGGCGCCCATGTCCACAGGGAGGGTGGTGGTGGGTGGGGTATGTGATAGACCAGCACTACAACTCCCAACAGGCCCCCATGTCGACAGGGAGGGTGGTGGTGGGTGGGGGGTGTGAGAGACAAGCACTACAACTCTCAACAGGCCCCCATGTCCACTGGGAGGGTGGGGGTGGGTGGGGGTGTGAGAGACCAGCACTACAACTCCCCACAGGCCCCCATGTCTACAGGGAGGGTGGTGGTGGGTGGGATGTGTGTGAGAGGTGGGTGGGGTGTGTGAGAGACCAGCACTACAACTCCCAACAGGCCCCCATGTCCGCAGGGAGGTTGGTGGTGGGTGGGGTGTGTGAGAGACCAGCACTACAACTCCCAACAGGCCCCCATGTCCACAGGGAGGGTGGTGGTGGGTGGGGGGTGTGAGAGACCAGCACTACAATTCCCAACAGGCCACCATGTCGACAGGGAGGGTGGTGGTGGGTGGGGGAGTGTGAGAGACAAGCACTACAACTCTCAACAGGCCCCCATGTCCACAGGGAGGGTGGTGGTGGGTGGGGGGTGTGAGAGACAAGCACTACAACTCCCCACAGGCCCCCATGTCTACAGGGAGGGTGGTGGTGGGTGGGATGTGTGTGAGAGGTGGGTGGGGTGTGTGAGAGACCAGCACTACAACTCCCAACAGGCCCCCATGTCCGCAGGGAGGGTGGTGGTGGGTGGGGTGTGTGAGAGACCAGCACTACAACTCCCAACAGGCCCCCATGTCGACAGGAAGGGTGGTGGTGGGTGGGGTGTGTGTGAGAGGTGGGTGGGGTGTGTGAGAGACCAGCACTAACAACTCCCAACAGGCCCCCATGTCCACAGGGAGGGTGGTGGTCGGTGGGGGGTGTGAGAGACAAGCACTACAACTCCCAACAGGCCCCCATGTCCACAGGGAGGGTCGTGGTGGGTGGGGGGTGTGAGAGGCCAGCACTACAACTCCCCACAGGCCCCCATGTCTACAGGGAGGGTGGTGGTGGGTGGGGGGTGTGTGAGAGACCAGCACTACAACTCCCAACAGGCCCCCATGTCCACAGGGAGGGTGGTGGTGGGTGGGGTGTGTGAGAGACCAGCACTACAACTCCCAACAGGCCTCCATGTCCACAGGGAGGGTGGTGGTGGGTGGGGTGTGTGAGAGACCAGCACTACAACTCCCAACAGGCCTCCATGTCCACAGGGAGGGTGGTGGTGGGTGGGGGGTGTGAGAGACCAGCACTACAAATCCCCACAGGCCCCCATGTCTACAGGGAGGGTGGTGGTGGGTGGGGTGTGTGTGAGAGGTGGATGGGGTGTGTGAGAGACCAGCACTACAACTCCCAACAGGTCCCCATGTCCACAGGGAGGTTGGTGGTGGGTGGGGGGTGTGAGAGACCAGCACTACAACTCCCAACAGGCCCCATGTCAACAGGGAGGGTGGTGGTGGGTGGGGGGTGTGAGAGACCAGCACTACAACTCCCCACAGGCGCCCAAGTCCACAGGGAGGGTGGTGGTGGGTGGGGTATGTGATAGACCAGCACTACAACTCCCAACAGGCCCCCATGTCGACAGGGAGGGTGGTGGTGGGTGGGGGGTGTGAGAGACAAGCACTACAACTCTCAACAGGCCCCCATGTCCACAGGGAGGGTGGGGGTGGGTGGGGGTGTGAGAGACCAGCACTACAACTCCCCACAGGCCCCCATGTCTACAGGGAGGGTGGTGGTGGGTGGGATGTGTGTGAGAGGTGGGTGGGGTGTGTGAGAGACCAGCACTACAACTCCCAACAGGCCCCCATGTCCGCAGGGAGGGTGGTGGTGGGTGGGGTGTGTGAGAGACCAGCACTACAACTCCCAACAGGCCCCCATGTCGACAGGGAGGGTGGTGGTGGGTGGGGTGTGTGTGAGAGGTGGGTGGGGTGTGTGAGAGACCAGCACTAACAACTCCCAACAGGCCCCCATGTCCACAGGGAGGGTGGTGGTGGGTGGGGGGTGTGAGAGACCAGCACTACAACTCCCCACAGGCCCCCATGTCTACAGGGAGGGTGGTGGTGGGTGGGGTGTGTGAGAGACCAGCACTACAACTCCCAACAGGCCCCCATGTCTACAGGGAGGGTGGTGGTGGGTGGGGTGTGAGAGAGACCAGCACTACAACTCCCCACAGGCCCCCATGTCTACAGGGAGGGTGGTGGTGTGTGGGGTGTGTGTGAGAGGTGTGTGGGGTGTGTGAGAGACCAGCACTACAACTTCCAACAGGCCCCCATGTCAACAGGGAGGGTGGGGGTGGGTGGGGTGTGTGTGAGAGGTGGGTGAGGTATGTGAGAGACCAGCACTACAACTCCCAACAGGCCCCCATGCCGACAGGGAGAGTAGTGGTGGGTGGGGTGTGTTAGAGACCAGCACTAAAACTCCCAAAAGGCCCCCATGTCCACAGGGATGGTGGTGCTGGGTGGGGTGTGTGAGAGACCAGCACTACAACTCCCAACCGGCCCCCATGTCCACAGGGAGGGTGGTGGTGGGTGGGGTGTGTGTGAGAGGTGGGTGGGCAGGTGCGGTGCATCCATTGGGGCGTAGGGGCGAAGCCCCACTAAGCCCCATGGACCCACCACGTCCTCACTAGAAGCCAAACACAATTATTTTTAAAAATCGCGCTATCTGCCGGCCGGGAAACCGGGAGACACCCGACCTTCCCGGAGTGCGCAAGGGGGGGGGGGGGGGGGGGGTAGAGGATCGGGCTGCTGCAGCTGCGCAAGTGTATTTTTGGGCACAAACATGCCCGCGCATGCGCAGATCGTTTTCTTGTGAATTCCCCCTTAGAGAGAGGACCAGGGGGCGGGCCGCAGCCCCCGGGGTTACACAGGGCGACTGGGCGAGGAGTCATGGTGCCCCCCCAGCCAATCCTGGCGCAGGATTGGCTGGTCACTACATAGCCCGGTTACATAACCCCTGACGGATAGCACGGCTGACTTTGGTGCTGGGAAACCAGGTTCGAGCCTCTTATCGAACCATAAAAATGTATACATGACTTACTTTGGTGTTAAATAAATAGATATTTTAAAAAACAAATAAAAATGATGTTCCGACTAAGGTGTGAAATTGGTGTCGAATAAATACATGTTTTTAAAAACAATTAATATTAAACATGTATCATTGGTGCTGGAGTACAAGGTTCGAGACTGGTATTAAACACTGACAAGCTGTGTGCAAGTTATATGGTCATAAAAATACATGAATGATGGATGCAGGATGGGTGGATGCATGAATGGATGCAGGATGAATGATGGGTGGATGAATGGATGGGTGGATGCATGAATGAATGATGGATGCAGGATGGATGCAGGATGGGTGGATGGGTAGATGAATGAATGATGGATGCAGGATGGATGCAGGGTGGATGATGGATGAATGATGGGTGGATGAATGGATGGGTGGATGCATGAATGAATGATGGATGCAGGATGGATGCAGGATGGGTGGATGAATGAATGATGGATGCAGGATGGATGCAGGGTGGATGGATGGGTGCATGAATGCATGATGGATGGATGGGTGGATGCAGGAATGGATGCAGGATGGATGATGGATGGGTGGATGGATGGATGGATGCATGAATGAATGAATGAATGATGGATGCTGGATGGGTGGATGGATGGGTGGATGAATGAATGATGGATGCAGGATGGATGGGTGGATGGATGGATGGGTGCATGAATGAATGATGGATTCAGGATGGATGGATGGGTGCATGAATGAATGATGGGTGCATGAATGAATGATGGATGCAGGATGGGTGGATGGATGGGTGGGCACATGAATGGATGCAGGATGAATGATGGGTGGATGAATGGATGGGTGGATGCATGAATGAATGATGGATGCAGGATGGATGCAGGATGGGTGGATGGGTAGATGAATGAATGATGGATGCAGGATGGATGCAGGGTGGATGGATGGGTGCATGAATGAATGATGGATGCAGGATGGGTGGATGGATGGATGATGGATGAATGATGGGTGGATGAATGGATGGGTGGATGCATGAATGAATGATGGATGCAGGATGGATGCAGGATGGGTGGATGAATGAATGATGGATGCAGGATGGATGCAGGGTGGATGGATGGGTGCATGAATGCATGATGGATGGATGGGTGGATGGAGGAATGGATGCAGGATGGATGATGGATGGGTGGGTGGATGGATGGATGAATGAATGAATGATGGATGCTGGATGGGTGGATGGATGGGTGGATGAATGAATGATGGATGCAGGATGGATGGGTGGATGGATGGATGGGTGCATGAATGAATGATGGATGCAGGATGGATGGATGGGTGCATGAATGAATGATGGGTGCATGAATGAATGATGGATGCAGGATGGGTGGATGGATGGGTGGGCACATGAATGGATGCAGGATGAATGATGGGTGGATGAATGAATGATGGATGCAGGATGGATGGGTGCATGAATGAATGATGGATGCAGGATGGGTGGATGGATGGGTGGACACATGAATGGATGCAGGAATGGATGCAGGATGGATGATGGATGGGTGGATGGATGGATGCATGAATGAATGATGGATGGATGCAGGATGGATGGGTGGATGCATGAATGAATGATGGATGCAGGATGGATGGGTGAATGCATGAATGAATGATGGATGCTGGATGGATGGGTGGATGCATGAATGAATGATGGATGCAGGATGGATGCAGAATTGGTGGATGGATGGGTGGGTGGGTGGGTGGATGGATGGATGGGTGGATGCATGAATGATGTATGGATGGATGCAAGGTGGTTCGGGCTCGCTCGCTCGCTGCGCTCGCTGCGGTGCAATATGCAAATTAGTTTACGCCCCACCACTTTCAAATGTCACCAGCCGCCCCTGTGGGTGGGGTGTGTGAGAGACCAGCACTACAACTCCCAACAGGCCCCCATGTCCGCAGGGAGGGTGGTGGTGGGTGGGGTGGGTGAGAGACCAGCACTACAACTCCCAACAGGCCCCCATGTCGACAGGGAGGGTGGTGGTGGGTGGGGTGTGTGTGAGAGGTGGGTGGGGTGTGTGAGAGACCAGCACTACAACCCCCACCAGGCCCCCATGTCCACAGGGAGGGTGGTGGTGGGTGGGGGGTGTGAGAGACAAGCACTACAACTCCCAACAGACCCCCATGTCCACAGGGAGGGTGGTGGTGGGTGGGGGTGTGAGAGACCAGCACTACAACTCCCCACAGGCCCCCATGTCTACAGGGAGGGTGGTGGTGGGTGGGGTGTGTGTGAGAGGTGGATAGGGTGTGTGAGAGACCAGCACTACAACTCCCAACAGGCCCCCCTGTCCACAGGGAGGGTGGTGGTAGGTGGGGTGTATGAGAGAACAGCACTACAACTCCCAACCGGCCCCCATATCCACAGGGAGGGTGGTGGTGGGTGGGGTGTGTGAGAGACCAGCACTACAACTCCCAACAGGCCCCCATGTCTACAAGGAGGGTGGTGGTGGGTGGGGTGTGTGTGAGAGGTGGGTGGGGTGTATGAGAGACCAGCACTAACAACTCCCAACAGGCCCCCATGTCCACAGGGAGGGTGGTGGTGGGTGGGGGTGTGAGAGACTAGCACTACAACTCCCCACAGGCCCCCATGTCTACAGGGAGGGTGGTGGTGGGTGGGGTGTGTGAGAGACCAGCACTACAACTCCCAACAGGCCCCCATGTCTACAGGGAGGGTGGTGGTGGGTGGGGTGTGAGAGAGACCAGCACTACAACTCCCCACAGGCCCCCATGTCTACAGGGAGGTGTTAGACCTGGCACCTTGGCGTGAGTTTCCCTTCCACTTTTTGCTGTTGTGCCTCAAATGTTTTGCTGGTGTCTGCTACTCAGGGCACTGCGCCACGGCCAACCCGTGCCACAGTGCAAGTGCTCCCTACTGTAAAGTGTACATGTGATTGATGTCCATGATTGGTTCATTGGATTTACTGTTAGTCCCTAGTAAAGTGCACCAGGAGTGCCAGGGCTTGTGAATGCCAATACTGCTAGTGGGCCTGCAGCGCTGGTTGCGCCACCCACAGAAGCAGCCTTAAAATGTGTCTAGGGTCTGCCATTGCAGAACCTGCGTGCAGTCTGGTACTGTCATGCTGGCTGGGCAAGTGCACACACTTGCCAGCCCCTAAACCTTCCCTTAACTTCATATTAGTCACCCCTATGGTAGGCCTGAGGGCAGGGTGCATTGTAAGTGTAAGGTAGAACATGCCCTGATGTGTGTGGCATGTTCTAATAGTGAATTACTGCCAAATTCGTTTTTCTCTATTGTAAGGCTACCTGTTCCCTTCTAGGCCAGATGGGCTGCTGGAATTATTACACTCTATAATCCCAGCAGGCTCAGGGAACATGGTAGAAATTAATGTTTAGTATGCCTGAACTCAGAATAATAAAATACTTCTTTTAGTAAAGTTTATTTTAATATCCTGTGTTTGCAAACGCTACTTTTAGAAAGTTAGCCTTTGCTTGCCTAACCATTTCAGCCCGCCTCTGCTTGGATGTGGATCTGACTGTCTGGTGTGTGTGAGTGACAGGGCTGGGAGTTGACAGGTAGTGATTAGCAGGAGGACCCCTTAGTGGGTGGTGGGAGTTCCCCCTGAATGATGCATCAGGCTGTGCCCCTGCCTCCACAATGCTGGCTCCGCCCTCCTGGGGAGCGACTGATGACTCAGCCTGCACCTGGCCCAGGAAGGACCGAAGCTTGTCAACAAAGTGCTCAGGCCACTCCTGTCCTCACAATGCCGGCTCCGCCCCCCTGGGGAGCGGCTGATGTGCCTGCCCTCACACTGAATGCAGAAGTCAGAAGTACCCACAACAAGTGCTCAGAGACTGGAGCAGTTATGCAGAGGCCCCCCTGGCTTGCTAGAACAAAAGAAACTGGGTATAAAAGAAGGAGCCCTGCTCCTTGTAAATTAGATCCTGTTTGTGCTACAAGAGAAACTCTGCCCGAAGAGAAGGACCTGGAAGGACTACAAGGAGGAGTGCTGACTCTGGCCTGTGTCTGGTGCCTTGCTGCCAAAGGAGAGGAAGAGAAAAGACTACAAGAGACTTTTGCTTTTATTTTGAACTTTGTGCCAAACTCTGCTGAGAGATCTCCAAGGGCTTGCCTGTGAACTTGCCCCCTGACCAGCGCTCCAGGAACAGTGAGCGCTATCCCCTGACAGAGGAACCACTGCAAGACGCTGTTTTCCTTTTGCGAGCCTCTCCAGGAAAAGCAGAGCGCGCTCTGACAATCGCGCTTTCTAGCACCACTCTGGGAGCTGCCCTCGCTCTAAACAAAGTGACCGCCGCCTGCCTGGCCCCGAGCATCGTGAAGACCAGCCCAGCTGATCCAAACACCGTGACTGGCCCCGAGCTGCAGCTCGCATCGTGAAGAGAAGGTGGCGCCCGGTGCCTGCTTGCACCCCTTCGAGTCTTGTGCCCCTGAACGCGCCGCCGCTGAAACAGCTGTTGCGTGGGGCGCCTGATCGTTGCCTGGATAGAAAGAGGCCCGCGCCGAGGATCGCTGCCCCGTTTGCGTGTGCCCCCTGTGTCAGGAAATCTCAAGGCGCTTCATCAGCCCGGCCCGCGCCGCAACGCCAACCCCCGAGCCAGAGCCGAGCCGCCGCTCGCTCCAACGTCGGAAGGAAGACACCGCGACGCGGATCACCGCGCTGAACTGTGCCCAGGCTGCTTCAACGAGAAAAGGTACTGTGTCCCGCCCCGCGGTGCGAGCATCTGCCTTGCTTCGCTCGCACCGCCCTCTGCCTCGCCTCGCCCCAGGAGTCGCGTGCTGAGCGCTCCCAGGGCCCCCGCTCTCTCCCCCGCCAGCCGCGCACAGCCGTGTAGCGCACAGAGAGAGGCGGACTTTGACTCCCCGCCCGCCGCTCCCGCCAGAAGCGTGAGGGTGGGTAGACCGGGCCCGCTTTTCCAGCGCGGAGGAGCCGAGGGGCGCAGAGAGGTCCACGGACAGCCCGGGGTGACCCTGGCTGATAAGGAATAGCGTCTACAGAGTGCATAACGATACATTGAAGAGCCTGACCCCCCTTTTTTTGTGTGAAAAGGAACTTAAAGAACTGTTTGGGAATAACACTAAACAAAGATTGCTGATTGCTAAGAAAGAACTGTGGCAACTTAACCTAAAGTACACTGGAACCGTTTTAAGTGAACCAAGACTGTATTTACAAGCCTGCTTGAAATTTATATAAAGAAGATATATTTTTACAAATACAGTTTGGTGTCATTGTGTGGTGGGTTGGTGGTGATGGTGTAATGTTGCAAATGTTTAACCCTACATGCCCCAGAGATTAGCCTAAAACTGCTTAAGCCACACTACCTAGAGGGTAAGCAGAGGTTGTCTTGAAGGTAACCCTCAGCCCTGACGAGGAAGAGAGAGGCCCTGCTTGTCGCCAGTGCTACACTGCGCCAACCAGAGACTCCCCCTTCCTACATTGGACGCAGCGGTGAGGATTCACGAATTTACATTTGCAGTGTTTTACCTTAGCTACTGACCATTGCACAGTGATTACAGTCCAGTATCTTAGCCACAGACTTTTTTGATTTTTAATTTTGCTAAAAGAAGAAGATCCCTAGTGTTAAAAGCATGCCTGGCACAAACAGCATTGATGGAGGAGAGTCCATAGCCTCTGGTGCGCAGCAGCTAGAATGGGATGCATCAAAGCTGGATGACTACACAAAGAAGCAACTGAGTTTTTTTTGCAGGCAACTCAAGGTTCCACACGCAGGGTGCAAAAACAAACCTGAGTTCTACAAAGCTCTGAAGGCCTGGATGGAATCTAGGAAGGCACCTGAGGATCAGGGTGCACCTGTGGATCCTGTGAGTCTGGAAAAACCAGACAGCGTCATTAGCTTTGGCAGAGGCCTGTCGCCAGAGGAGCTGGCAGACAGACAGGCAACCAGGGATCATGAGATAAAGTTGGCAGAATTGAATTTAAAGGGCCAAATGGAGCTTGAAAGCAAAAGAATGGCTCTGGAGGAAAGAAAACTCCAATTGGAGTATGATGTGAAAATGAGGGAGATGAGTCTAAAAGAGAAAACCTTGGATCATCCTCCCTCTGGTGGCAGCGCAGCGCCGGTGCAGGTAGAGTCAAGAGTGCACATCCCCAAAGATGTAGTTAAAGAGTTCTTTAAGGGGGATGAGATAGGACAGTGGTTTAGGGCATATGAGGTAGCCATGTTTTCCCACCGGGTCCCTGAGAAGGATTGGGGAGCGGGGTTATGGGGAAGGTTCCTTAGCGAAGGGCGGGACACCCTGCTAGATTTGCCCACTGAAGACCAGAGATCCTATCCCCATATGAAAGAAGCTTTAATGACCAGGTATGGGCTTACCCCTGAAATGTATAGGCAGAAGTTTAGGGGGTGTAATAAGCGGCCTGGGAATACGTATGTGGAGTTTGTGACTTTTTTTTGCAGAGCACTGGATGGTTGGGTGAAGGGTAACAAAGTGAATGATTTTCAAGGTCTCTTTGATTTAATTGCATGGGAGCACTTGTCTGATCAATGTTTTCCTGAGTTACGCCAGCACCTGATTGATAGCAAGTTGTCCAACCCGAGGAAGCTTGCTGAGGAGGCGGACCGCTGGCTCAGCACCAGGGTCCACAAGGGTCCAGTGGGAGACTCCGCCAAGGGTGGGCAGGGTCCCCAGCAGAAGAGTGGGGGGGACAAGGGAAAACAGAAAGGGTTCCAAAAAGGCCCCCAAAGTAATCCCCAAGGGGACCAGCAGAAAGGTTCTCAGCCTCCCCCACCCCCAAAGCAGAATGGGGCCCCGACAGGTAGACCTGTTCCAAAGGGGCCCTTCAATTGTTACAAATGTGGTGACCCGGGGCACATAGCCAGTGACCCCAAGTGTCGCCTGTTTGGAAAACCAGCACCCACTGGTGCTCCGCCCCGACAAGTGACTAGTGTTCACTTAGGAGAAGAAGTAATGGTCCCAGGGGGTGGAGATCCTGTTCAGATGACCCTAGTCTCACTAGGAGACAGTGAGATGGTCCCTGCAAACTACCTGCCCTCTAACACTAAAAAATATGGGCAGGTGGTTACCATCAATGGTAAGAAAGCTGAGGCTCTTAGAGACACAGGAGCCAGTGTGACTGCAGTGAGGCATCACCTGGTGTCTCAAGAGCAGGTTGTACCCCATGCCTATTGTAGGGTTGTCAATGCTGACAACTCTGAGAGCCAATGTCCAATGGCTCAAGTTCCCTTCGAGTGGGGGGGGGTCTCTGGTACTCTGCAGGTCTGTGTGAGGAAAGCCATGCCTGTTGACTGTTTGCTAGGGAACGACTTGGAGGACTCCCCTTGGGAAAAGGTGGAGAAAACGACTCACCTGAAGATGGTGGGTCTACCTGACTGGGCGTGCGTGACCACCCGGTCAATGGCAGCCAGTAGGGGTGATCAAGAGGTCCTGGGGCCTGAAGGAGAGGCCCAGGAACCGGCCTTAGGAAGAAGGCGCAGGGTGCGCGGGAAACCGGCCCCTGAAGTTCTCACGGTCCAGGAGGAAGCAGACCTTGAGGGGGATGCCCTGGAGCCTACTGGGGAACAGATTGCCGAACTGGGGGACCTGCCTGAGCTGACCCATTGGCAGCAAGAAGGAGGCCCCTCCAGGGAGGAATTCTGCAGGGAGCAGAAAGAATGCCCTTCTCTCGTGGGTATGCGGCAGCAGGCTGCAGACCAGGCCAATGGTGTTCAGGCCAAAACACATTATGTGTACTGGGAGAATGACCTCCTGTATTCAGAGCCTAAGGCTGCTGAACCTGGGTCAGCCCGTGTGCTGGTGGTACCCCAGAAGTTCAGAGCCTTCCTACTGGGACTGGCTCATGATGTGCCTTTAGCAGGACATTTGGGGATGGACAAGACCTATGACAGGCTTGTCACCCACTTCTACTGGCCCCAAATGCACAAGAGCTCAGATGCTCATTGTAGGACCTGTCCAACTTGCCAGGCAAGTGGGAAGAGCGGAGGGAAGATCAAGGCTCCCCTCCAACCCTTCCCTGTGGTCAGTACTCCATTCCAACGAGTGGGTATTGACATTGTTGGGCCTCTGGACCCCAAGACAGCCATGGGCAACAGGTTTATCCTGGTCTTGGTGGATCATGCCACCCGGTACCCTGAAGCCATCCCTCTGAGGACAGTGACGGCCCCCGTGGTGGGGCGTGCACTAATGGGAATTTTCTCCAGAGTGGGATTCCCTCTAGAGGTGGTGAGCGACAGGGGGACCAACTTTATATCCAAGTATATGAAGTCCCTTTGGCAAGAGTGTGGTGTAACCTACAAGTTCACCACACCTTACCATCCCCAAGGAAATGGGTTGGTTGAAAGATTCAACCGAACCCTGAAGGGCATGATCATGGGCCTGGAAGGTCCAATGAGGCGTAAGTGGGACGTCCTCTTACCATGCCTGCTCTTTGCATACCGCGAGGTGCCACAGAAGTCTCTAGGGTTCAGCCCCTTTGAGCTGCTGTATGGTCACCCCGTGAGAGGACCACTGAGTTTGGTAAAGGAAGGCTGGGAGCAATCTCCCAGGAAACCTCCCCAGAATGTATATAGCTACATGCTGGCCTTCAGAAACCAAACCAGGCGCTTCAGACAACTTGCTGAGGCAAATCTGGAAGCTAGCCAGGAGGAGATGAAGCGGTGGTACGACCAGAATGCCACTCTGGTAGAGCTTCAGCCTGGACAAGAGGTGTATGTCTTGGCCCCAGTGGAACCCTGTGCACTTCAGAATAAGTGGACAGGCCCATTTGAGGTTGTGGAGCGCAAGAGCTCAGTGACATACTTGGTGGACATGAAGACGCCCAGGAATCCTTTACGGGTCCTACATGTCAACCGCCTCAAGCCCCACTTGAAACGGTCCGAAGTGGGCATGCTGTTGGCCACTGATGATGGAATGGAAGAGGAGTCTGAGCCTCTTCCTGACCTCTTAGTGGCCTGTGAGAAAGATGGGTCAGTGGATGGAGTTAACCTCTCACCCACCCTGACCCCTCAGCAACAGGAAGACTGCCGCCAATTGCTGGGGCAGTTTCCAGATCTGTTCTCCCTGGTTCCTAGTGTCACAGATTGGTGCGTCCATGATGTGGACACAGGAGACAGCTTACCTGTGAAGCATAAGGCTTACAGAGTGACTGACAGGGTCAGGGCCTGCATCAAGGAGGAGGTCTCCAAGATGCTTGCTCTTAGGGTGGTTGAGTCTTCCAGCAGTCTTTGGTCCAGCCCCGTGGTCTTGGTCCCAAAGGCTGCTGCGCCGGGAGCCACACCTGAACTCCGGTTCTGTGTGGACTACAGAGGACTCAATTCAGTCACCAAGACTGACGCGCACCCTATCCCCAGAGCTGATGAGCTCATTGATCGGCTAGGGGCTGCCCGGTTCCTCAGCACGTTTGATTTAACGTCTGGGTACTGGCAGATCGCCTTGACCGATGGGGCAAAGGAGAGGTCGGCATTCTCCACACCAGATGGGCATTTCCAGTTCCGGGTTATGCCATTTGGGATGAAGAATGCCCCTGCCACCTTTCAGAGGTTGGTCAACCAGGTGTTGGTTGGGCTGGATGAGTTCAGTGCCGCCTACCTGGATGACATCGCAGTGTTCAGTGGCACCTGGCCAGAACACCTGCGGCACCTCTGGGAAGTGTTGATGGCGCTGCGCAAGGCAGGCCTCACAATCAAGGCAAGCAAGTGCCAGATTGGGCAGGGTTCAGTGGTGTACTTGGGACACCAAGTGGGGAGTGGCAAGGTGGCACCCTTGCAACCCAAAATTGAGACCATCCTGGCTTGGGAACCCCCCAAGACCCAGACTGCAGTGAGAGCCTTCCTGGGGCTCACTGGGTATTACAGGAGGTTTGTCAAGGGCTATGGCACTATTGTGACCCCCTTGACAGAGCTGACTTCTAAGAAGCAGCCCAGGAATGTGATTTGGACTGACACCTGTCAGAAGGCTTTTGACACCCTGAAGACTGCCATGTGCACGGCGCCCGTGCTCCTGGCTCCTGATTTCTCCAAGGAATTCATAGTGCAAACAGACGCTTCAGAGCATGGTGTAGGGGCTGTTCTCTCACAGATGACTGAGGAGGGCTGGGACCAACCCGTAGCCTTCATCAGTAGGAGGTTACTTCCACGGGAAAGTAGGTGGAGTGCAATAGAGCGAGAAGCATTTGCTGTGGTCTGGGCGCTGAAGAAGCTAAGACCCTACTTGTTTGGGTCTCACTTCCGGGTTCAGACAGACCACAGGCCCCTCAGATGGTTGATGCAAATGAGGGGTGAGAACCCAAAACTGTTGAGGTGGTCCATCTCCCTACAGGGTATGGACTTCACGGTGGAACACCGCCCTGGCACAGATCACGCCAATGCTGATGGTCTGTCCAGATTTTTCCGCCTTAGTGATGTGGAACTCCCTGGGGAAGGGTAGTTCCCCCCACATTTCAGCTGGAGGGGACACGTGTTAGACCTGGCACCTTGGCGTGAGTTTCCCTTCCACTTTTTGCTGTTGTGCCTCAAATGTTTTGCTGGTGTCTGCTACTCAGGGCACTGCGCCACGGCCAACCCGTGCCGCAGTGCAAGTGCTCCCTACTGTAAAGTGTACATGTGATTGATGTCCATGATTGGTTCATTGGATTTACTGTTAGTCCCTAGTAAAGTGCACCAGGAGTGCCAGGGCTTGTGAATGCCAATACTGCTAGTGGGCCTGCAGCGCTGGTTGCGCCACCCACAGAAGCAGCCTTAAAATGTGTCTAGGGTCTGCCATTGCAGAACCTGCGTGCAGTCTGGTACTGTCATGCTGGCTGGGCAAGTGCACACACTTGCCAGCCCCTAAACCTTCCCTTAACTTCATATTAGTCACCCCTATGGTAGGCCTGAGGGCAGGGTGCATTGTAAGTGTAAGGTAGAACATGCCCTGATGTGTGTGGCATGTTCTAATAGTGAATTACTGCCAAATTCGTTTTTCACTATTGTAAGGCTACCTGTTCCCTTCTAGGCCAGATGGGCTGCTGGAATTATTACACTCTATAATCCCAGCAGGCTCAGGGAACATGGTAGAAATTAATGTTTAGTATGCCTGAACTCAGAATAATAAAATACTTCTTTTAGTAAAGTTTATTTTAATATCCTGTGTTTGCAAACGCTACTTTTAGAAAGTTAGCCTTTGCTTGCCTAACCATTTCAGCCCGCCTCTGCTTGGATGTGGATCTGACTGTCTGGTGTGTGTGAGTGACAGGGCTGGGAGTTGACAGGTAGTGATTAGCAGGAGGACCCCTTAGTGGGTGGTGGGAGTTCCCCCTGAATGATGCATCAGGCTGTGCCCCTGCCTCCACAATGCTGGCTCCGCCCTCCTGGGGAGCGACTGATGACTCAGCCTGCACCTGGCCCAGGAAGGACCGAAGCTTGTCAACAAAGTGCTCAGGCCACTCCTGTCCTCACAATGCCGGCTCCGCCCCCCTGGGGAGCGGCTGATGTGCCTGCCCTCACACTGAATGCAGAAGTCAGAAGTACCCACAACAAGTGCTCAGAGACTGGAGCAGTTATGCAGAGGCCCCCCTGGCTTGCTAGAACAAAAGAAACTGGGTATAAAAGAAGGAGCCCTGCTCCTTGTAAATTAGATCCTGTTTGTGCTACAAGAGAAACTCTGCCCGAAGAGAAGGACCTGGAAGGACTACAAGGAGGAGTGCTGACTCTGGCCTGTGTCTGGTGCCTTGCTGCCAAAGGAGAGGAAGAGAAAAGACTACAAGAGACTTTTGCTTTTATTTTGAACTTTGTGCCAAACTCTGCTGAGAGATCTCCAAGGGCTTGCCTGTGAACTTGCCCCCTGACCAGCGCTCCAGGAACAGTGAGCGCTATCCCCTGACAGAGGAACCACTGCAAGACGCTGTTTTCCTTTTGCGAGCCTCTCCAGGAAAAGCAGAGCGCGCTCTGACAATCGCGCTTTCTAGCACCACTCTGGGAGCTGCCCTCGCTCTAAACAAAGTGACCGCCGCCTGCCTGGCCCCGAGCATCGTGAAGACCAGCCCAGCTGATCCAAACACCGTGACTGGCCCCGAGCTGCAGCTCGCATCGTGAAGAGAAGGTGGCGCCCGGTGCCTGCTTGCACCCCTTCGAGTCTTGTGCCCCTGAACGCGCCGCCGCTGAAACAGCTGTTGCGTGGGGCGCCTGATCGTCGCCTGGATAGAAAGAGGCCCGCGCCGAGGATCGCTGCCCCGTTTGCGTGTGCCCCCTGTGTCAGGAAATCTCAAGGCGCTTCATCAGCCCGGCCCGCGCCGCAACGCCAACCCCCGAGCCAGAGCCGAGCCGCCGCTCGCTCCAACGTCGGAAGGAAGACACCGCGACGCGGATCACCGCGCTGAACTGTGCCCAGGCTGCTTCAACGAGAAAAGGTACTGTGTCCCGCCCCGCGGTGCGAGCATCTGCCTTGCTTCGCTCGCACCGCCCTCTGCCTCGCCTCGCCCCAGGAGTCGCGTGCTGAGCGCTCCCAGGGCCCCCGCCAGCCGCGCACAGCCGTGTAGCGCACAGAGAGAGGCGGACTTTGACTCCCCGGCCGCCGCTCCCGCCAGAAGCGTGAGGGTGGGTAGACCGGGCCCGCTTTTCCAGCGCGGAGGAGCCGAGGGGCGCAGAGAGGTCCACGGACAGCCCGGGGTGACCCTGGCTGATAAGGAACAGCGTCTACAGAGTGCATAACGATACATTGAAGAGCCTGACCCCCCTTTTTTTGTGTGAAAAGGAACTTAAAGAACTGTTTGGGAATAACACTAAACAAAGATTGCTGATTGCTAAGAAAGAACTGTGGCAACTTAACCTAAAGTACACTGGAACCGTTTTAAGTGAACCAAGACTGTATTTACAAGCCTGCTTGAAATTTATATAAAGAAGATATATTTTTACAAATACAGTTTGGTGTCATTGTGTGGTGGGTTGGTGGTGATGGTGTAATGTTGCAAATGTTTAACCCTACATGCCCCAGAGATTAGCCTAAGACTGCTTAAGCCACACTACCTAGAGGGTAAGCAGAGGTTGTCTTGAAGGTAACCCTCAGCCCTGACGAGGAAGAGAGAGGCCCTGCTTGTCGCCAGTGCTACACTGCGCCAACCAGAGACTCCCCCTTCCTACAGGAGGGTGGTGGTGTGTGGGGTGTGTGTGAGAGGTGTGTGGGGTGTGTGACAGACCAGCACTACAACTCCCACCAGGCCCCCATGTCCACAGGGAGGGTGGTGGTGGGTGGGGTGTGTGAGAGACAAGCACTACAACTCCCAACAGGCCCCCATGTCCACAGGGAGGGTGGTGGTGGGTGGGGGTGTGAGAGACCAGCACTACAACTCCCCACAGGCCCCCATGTCTACAGGGAGGGTGGTGGTGGGTGGGGTGTGTGTGAGAGGTGGATAGGGTGTGTGAGAGACCAGCACTACAACTCCCAACAGGCCCCCCTGTCCACAGGGAGGGTGGTGGTAGGTGGGGTGTGTGAGAGAACTGCAGTACAACTCCCAACCGGCCCCCATGTCCACAGGGAGGGTGGTGGTGGGTGGGGTGTGTGAGAGACCAGCACTACAACTCCCAACAGGCCCCCATGTCTACAAGGAGGGTGGTGGTGGGTGGGGTGTGTGTTAGAGGTGGGTGGGGTGTGTGAGAGACCAGCACTACAACTCCCAACAGGCCCCCATGTCGACAGGGAGGGTGGTGGTGGGTGGGGTGTGTGAGAGACCAGCACTCCAACTCCCAACAGGCCCCCATGTCGACAGGGAGGGTGGTGGGGTGTGTGAGAGACTATCATTACAACTCCCAACAGACCCCCATGTCGACAGGGAGGGTGGTGGTGGGTGGGGTGTGTGCGAGAGGTGGATGGCGTGTGTGAGAGACCAGCACTACAACTCCCAACAGACCCCCATGTCCACAGGGAGGGTGGTGGTGGGTGGGGTGTGTGAGAGACCAGCACTACAACTCCCAACAGGCCCCCATGTCCACAGGGAGGGTGGTGGTGGGCGGGGGTGTGAGAGACCAGCACTACAACTCCCAACAGGCCCCCATGTCTTATCCCAGAGCACGATTGAGTCATCACACCATTTGCTGACCACTGCATCTCCTCCTGCAAACTGACAGGTAGATAGACATCTTCAGAGGGGGAACATCCAATAGCAGGACAGGACCACACATATCCAAGTATTGCCTTCCCACCTCCACGCCACCAAATAGGCCTGTACTGTCAACCACAACAACATGATGACAACAACAACCATGTCCTGATTACATAGTAATTTGTAATGTTGGAACCAAAAACTTGTCATGTCCACAGCATTGATTCTGAAAATCTTGTCCCTCAGGTGATCGCAACTTGACCGGCGAAAGCAGCAACCGCCAGCACCAGTCGCCCCCCTCACAGCATGGACTCTCTGGGGACGATCCCATTGCCAGCTCGGGTGCAGAGGACGATGCGGGCCCACGCAGACTCCCAGGGCCATCATGCTCCCAGGACATCCCTGCCTCCACCACCTTGGCCTGTGTCACTACACCAACACATGCCATTGTGAGCTGTGTAGCCACCACCACCACCACCACTCCTGCCTGTGCCACCCTGCCTGACCCATCGCACGATGATGGCCCATCGACATCCCAGGCAAGCAGGGAGAGTGGACGGGAGAGGACACAGGTGAGGCCACAGCTCGCAACCAGGAGTGCAGTTGTTGGGCGAGGTGGGGACGGACACCCACCCCATCCTGGGGCCGAGACCCTGGAAGCCATCGCCAGAGTCCATGCCTCCTATGAGCGGTCGCAGGCACAGTCCGATCGGGCCCACCAAGACTCGCAAGAGAACAGCCAGCAGCTGTTGCGGTCCATTGACACACGCATTGGCCAAATTGTGGACCTGTTGGGCCAGCAAACTGCTCTGTGGAGGGATTGGTTATCCCGCGCCACACCACCACCCCCTCACCCAAGTGCCCAGCGGGACAGGTCACCAACACCACCGCCACCCACACCTGAGCCCACGGACAGGGAGGTGGCCCCTGACCAACCTGCACACACAGCTGTCTCTGCTCCGGCTCCAAGACGGAGGGGCCGTCCGAGGCTGGATCCAGCTGAGAGCAGTGGAAATGCCCCATCTACCCGCTCTAAGAGGGGCCACCACTGACTTCACCCTTGCTTGAGCCTGCCATTCACCCTGCCAACTATCCTGCCCCACAATGCCAAGCATTGGCCCACGTCTGTTGGACTAGGTGGACATCACACAATGTGGTGTCCCCACAGTGTTTTCATCTGCCATGACCTTCAACTCTCACTTCCCCCCCAACACCTACTTGTAAATATGCACCAACATCAATCCACAACCTGTTAATAAACATCACGTAAACACTCAATGCTGTGTGACCTCCATGTTTTAATCACATGATTGTCTTAGAATTTGTCGTTACCAGGTGCAGGGATCAATGCTACTGGGGCTCGCCAAGCCGAGCCCCAGCAGCAACCACCTCAAGTGCATCCTGCTCAATACCCGCTCCGTCCACAGGCACGCCGTCGAACTATGGAACCTCCTCGACACAACAGCACCAGACGTCGCCTTCCTCACAGAAACCTGGATGAACGCCTCCTCAGCACCCGACATCGCCATAGCCATCCCTGACGGATACAAGATCACCCGGAGGGACCGCGTCAACCAGACTGGAAGAGGCATCGCCATCGTACACAAGAACACCATCCGCATCTCGACCAACTCCGACGACACCTTGACCACCGCCGAACACCTCCACTTCCAGATACACACCGACCCTCAGAGGCACCCTCATCTACAGACCCCCGGGACCACGCACACAATTCAGCAAAGACATCGCAGACTTCATCCGCCCGCACACCCTCCCCTCCGCTGACTACATCCTCCTAAGGGACCTCAACTTCCACCTGGAGAACAACAATTACAGCAACACCACCACCCTGCTAGACAACCTCGCCAACCTCGGACTCAGGCAACTGGTGAACACCCCCACCCACTACGCCGGCCACACGCTTGACCCCGTCTTCTCATCCAGCAAGCACATCTCCTTCAGCCACTCCACCGGACTTCATTGGACTGACCACAGCTGTGTCCACTTCAGCTTCAGAAGAACCACGACCCACCACCACCCGCAACAGGTTCCTCGCCGGAACTGGAGCAAGATCACCGCCGAACAGCTCACCACCTCCCTCAGCCAGAACCCTCCCACCAGCACAACGGACCCCAACGAAGCCGCCAGCAACCTCACACAGTGGCTGACCACCTGCGCCGACGACCTCGCACCACTAAAGAACCCTCCCAGCAGGCCCGGCAGCAAGAAAACCCCCTGGTTCACCGACGAACTCAAGGACTCCAAGAAGAACTGCCGCACCCTCGAGAAAGCCCGGTGCCACGACCAGACCTCAGACAACAGGACCGCCCTCAAGCACGCCACCCGCAAGCCCCACCAGCTGATCCGCGCCACCAAGAAGACAGCACTCAAAGAATGACTGGACAACAACGCCCACGACAGCAAGGAACTCTTCAGCATCGTCAAAGAGTGGCACCGCTCTAACCTGGATTGAATCCTTCCTCACTGGAAGAAGCCAGAGGGTGATGCTCAGGCCTTTCAAATCGGAGGATAAGCCACTGCTGTGCGGCGTGCCGCAGGGCTCTGCCCTCAGCCCTCTGTTTTTTACCGTCTACCTCGCCCCTCTGGCCGCCGTAGTGGAATCCAGTGGAGTCAGGGTGGTCTCGTACGCTGACGATACTCAGCTGATATTCTCCTTCAGCGACCACTCTGACTCCACATTTGCCAACTTCCGCCAATGCCTCGACGGCATTAGCATTTGGATGACTAACAATCATCTAAGACTAAATACGGATAAAACTGAGGTGCTGTTTTTTAACCAGAAAAACCCTATCCCCTCCTCACGGTGGTGGCCCACTGCACTTAATCCCGCTCCCTCCCCTGTCCATACAGCCCGCAACCTTGGCTATCAGTTTGATGACTCTCTCTCATGCAAATCCCAAGTCATCAAGGTCACTTCTGCCTGCTTCATGAAGCTGCGAATGATCAGGAAGATACTCCCCTACCTACCTATGGGCGCTCGCCGAACAGTCACCCAGGCCCTTATAACGTCCCACCTGGACTACGCTAACAGCTTATACGCCAGCGCTCCTCAGTATCTGATCGATCGACTCCAAATCGTTCAGAACGCGGCAGCCAGACTGATCGGAAACATCCCCTACCGCCAGTCAGTCACCGCATACCGCAAGGAGCTCCACTGGCTCCCCATCGCGAGCCGTATTCAGTTTAAAATTCTTATCCTCGCCTTCCGAGCTATCAAGACCTTGGGCCCAACTACCTGAAAAAGCGAGTGTCCTTATCTCATTCCATCAGATCCCTGAGATCTAACAACCTACGCCTTCTGGTCTCTCCTCGCTTTCGACGCGCCAGAATGGGTGGCAGAGGGTTCAGCGTTATCGCTGCTAAACTATGGAACCGTCTCCCCATTGATCTCAGGTTCTGTCCCTCTGAACCCATCTTCCGTGCCAGATTAAAAACCTGGCTGTTCTCCGAACTCTGATTCCCGTTTTGCTCCTCTCCTTTCCCCTGCCCTTGAGGCTCTGGTTCTAGCGCCGGCACACCCCTTAGGGGGTAGCTGTGCGCTCTATAAAGTACAAAAATAAATAAATAAATAAAAGAGTTCTCCAACCCCAGCGCCGGAAACAATAACATCACCCCCTCGCAAGACCTCTGCGACTCACTCGCCTCGTTCTTCCACCGCAAGATCGCCGACATACACAACAGCTTCGGCGCACAGACCACGCACCCAACCACCGAACCAACGCCCGTCACCTCCACCCTCTGCAACTGGACCCCGGTCAGCACCGAAGACACCACCCGCACGATGAACACCATCCACTCCGGATCCCCAACCAACCCCTGCCCCCACCACGTCTTCAACAAGGCCGACGCCATCATCGCACCCCAGCTTCGGGACATCATCAACACCTCCTTCCGCACCGCCACCTTCCCGGAGAGCTGTAAGCACGCCAAGCTCAGTGCCCTCTTGAAAAAGCCAACAGCGGACCCCACTGACCTCAAGAACTTCCGCCCCATCTCGCTCCTCCCTTTTCCTGCCAAAGTCATCGAGAAGACCGTCAACAAACAGCTCGCCGCCTTCCTCGAGACAAACGGATCCCCCGACCCCTCGCAGTCCGGTTTCCGAGCCAACCACAGCACCGAGAGCGCCCTGATCGCAGCCACCGATGACATCAGATCCCTGCTCGACAACGGGGAAACAGCGGCCCTCATCCTCCTGGACCTCTCTGCAGCGTTCAACACTGTCTGCCACCGCACCCTAGTGCAGCGCCTCAGCAACATCGGAGTCCAAGAGAAGGCACTGGAGTGGATTATCTCATTCCTCGCCAGAAGAACCCAGAGAGTCCTCCTCCCCCGTTCAGATCCGAGGCCACCGAAGTCATTTGCGGCGTACCACGAGGATCATCACTCAGACCAACCCTCTTCAACGTCTACATGAGCCCCCTCGCAGCCATCGCACGCCAGCACAACCTCAACATCATCTCCTACGCAGACGATACCCAGCTGATCCTCTCCCTCACTAGCGACCCCGCCACCGCCAGAGCCAGCCTACACGAAGGGAGGAAAGACGTCCCCGAGTGGATGAAGAACAGCCGCCTGAAACTGAACTCAGACAAGACAGAAGTCCTCATCCTGGGATCATCGCCCTCCGCCTGGGACGACTCCTGGTGGCCCCCTGCTCTGGGCACCACTCCCAAGCCAATGGACCACGCACGCAACCTAGGTTTCATACTGGACTCCTCCCTCTCGATGACCAGACAAGTCAACGCCGTCTCCTCATCGTGCTTCAACACCCTGCGCATGCTGCGCAAGATCTTCCGATGGATCCCCACCGAAACCAGGAAGACCGTCACCCAGGCACTTGTCACCAGCCGACTGGACTACAGGAACACCCTCTACGCCGGAACCACAGCCAAACTTCAAAAAAGACTCCAACGCATCCAGAACGTCTCCGCACGACTCATCCTGGACATCCCCTGACACAGCCACATCTCCGGCCACCTGAGAGACCTGCACTGGCTCCCCGTCAGCAAGAGAATCACATTCAGGCTCCTCACCCACCCACACAAGGCTCTCCACGACCTGGGCCCCAAGTACCTCAACGACCGCTTGACCTTCTACATGCCCACCCGCCAGCTACAATCGACCAACCACGCCCTCGCCGCCGTACCACGCATCCGCCGAGCCACTGCCGGAGGAAGATCCTTCTCATATCTGGCAGCCAAGACTTGGAACTCCCTCCCCATCCACCTTCGGCTGACCCAAGACCATCTCTCCTTCAGGAAGCAGCTCAAGACCTGGCTGTTCGAGCAGTGACGCACCCCTCCCCCCCAGCGCCTTGAGAACCTTCCGGGTGAGTAGCGCACTATACAAATGCCTTGATTGATTGATTGATTGAGAATCATGCCTCTGTGGGAGTGACCTAGGGATAATGAGAGAACAACAAACACAGGTCAGGAAAGTGATTCACACCCATCACAACACACTGTACTACAAACCACACTCATCACCCATTAAGTGGATCACAGGACACACATCAGGGAGCTTTGCATGTACATCATCTACCACACACATTTGCAAACAGAACATAAAAGAACAGGCAGCATAGACACACCACATCCACACATCACCAGCAAACATACATCACGCATTGTCTAGCTGCACAAAAACCTAGACTTCAGCAGTCCAAAAGTACATTCCACCACTCGACGTGTCCTCCCATGGGCATCATTATAGCGCATTTCACCAGGGGTAGTAGGATTCCGTATGGGGCTCAGCAGCCAAGGCGGGTTTGGGTACACAGAGTCGCCTAGGTGGGGGGATGACAGACACAAATATCATTACCATGATTGGTGGGAACACCATGCCACACATACAACACAATTGTCCTCACAGCATACTCACCTACAAGCCACGCACGTTCTGGACGCAGATTAGCCATCACTTGGGGGACAATGCTGCTCCGCAAGATGTGTGAGTCATGTGCGGAGCCTGGAAATCTGGCACACACATGGGAGATGATGTTGTCAGCCAGGCACACCACTTGCAAGTTGATCGAATGGTAGTGCTTTCTATTGCGATATACAGGTTCACGTGCCTGGGGTGGAATGAGACCAATATGTGTGCCATTAATGGAACCCACTATGTGTGGTATCTGGGCCAGGGCATAGAAGTCCCCTTTGACTGCTGCCAACTCTGCTGGCCGTGGAAAATGGATGTAATCATCCTTGTAAAGCATCATGGCATTCAGAACATCCCGCAGTACCATGCTGAACATGGATTGTGACATCCCCCCGGCATGTCCAACTGTGTACTGGAAGGTGCCAGTTGCAAAGAAGTAAAGTGCTGCCATCACCTTTGCTGTGGGTGTAATAGCTCCAGGATATGTTCTGCGTGGCTGCAGATGAGGCGACAATTGGGCTACAAGCTCCAGCAATCTAAGTCGATCAAGCCGGAATTTGCGGATCACCTCCTCGTCAACCATGCCCTCCAGCACAGTGTATGGTCGATGCACATTTGGAGCCCTCCTGTGTGGGAGTAGATGGGAGCAGATGTCAATTGACCAACACCCATAGCTGTGCCACACTATCACATGTTGACCAACACAATGCAAATAAGACATGTTGCAGACAATGATTATATATGTGACGTGACCTATATTTAATGCAATACAGATAACTACAAAAACAATGTTCACCCACAAACAACATCATGTGTGCAAACATGTCCAATGTAACGTGCACACATGTCGAAAGAACTGCCAACAACACATGACTGAGGGCCCAAATGTGGACAAGCGTCACCACAGACACACATGCACGTGCACACACAACACGAACATGGAACACACCCTCCTTGTCTTCATGCACCCATGACCCCACCTACAATGCTGGGCATCCTCACATGACATGCATGGGCACACAACAGGCAACACACATACACATATACAGAATGCATGTATACCCCCACCATTGTTACTTGCACACACAAACCACACACTCACAACAGCTTCTGAATGTGGTTAGACACCCTTGATGTACTGTGTAAATGTGTAGAAATGGAAATGTGTGTCAGCCAAACCAAGACATCAACACGTCGCCATGCACATCTGACGCAACTTGCGTGCACATCAATAGCCTTTGTTAACCACTGGCAAGGTCAATAGTATGAACACACATGCAAAAAATGGACATGAAAGACACACGTGGCCACGGGCCATTGACTTGGCATCATAATTCTTGCAGCATTCTGGACATGTCCTAACACACATGTACAACTATCAACATTACATGTGTGCGGAGACATGCTGTGTGTGTACATACGCCATGTGGGGACGCCTTCCACCTACACAGAAGTTGTTAGTTGTTCCTGCTATTGTGCATGACATATGCTGTATGGTCAAGGACCATCACGGTCACACCCGCAAAACGCATGTGCGTACTACCGCGACGGTGCATCATTTGAAAATGATCACTCAGTGGCGTCGCTATGGCGGTGCACGCATTCCACGGGGGCGGTGCAGGCTAACACATACTTTTGAATATGCAATTCGAAATGGCAGTTGATACCCCCCTTACAGTCACATTGCAGCACCCACCGCAGACCGCCGGTCCTGGCCGGTCACCGACCTCCGGTCCTGGCCGGTCACCCACCGCCGGTCCTGGCGGGTCTTCCACTGCCGGGTGCTGGCGGTGGGTGATCGGCCTGTGCATTGAGGTCACCATGGCATGGATGGGCCTGGCCGGTCACCCACCGCCGGTCCTGGCCGGTCACCCACTGCCGTTCCTGTCCAGTCACCCACCGCTGGGTGCTGGCCGGTCACACACCGCCGGTCCTGCCGGTCTTCCACCGCTAGGTGCTGGCCGGTCACACACCGCCGGGTGCTGGCGGTGGGTGATCGGCCTGTGCATGGAGGTCACCATGGCATGGATGGGCCTGGCCGGTCACCCATCCCCGGGTGCTGGCCGGTCACACACCACCGGTCCGGGCCGATCACCCACCGCCGTTCCTGGCCGGTCTTCCACCGCCGGGTGCTGGCGGTAGGTGATCGGCCTGCACATGGAGGTCACCATGGCATGGATGGGCCTGTCCGGTCATCCACTGCCGGTCCTGGCCGGTCACACACCGCCTGTCCTGGCCAGTCTTCCACCGCAGGGTGCTGGCCGGTCACACACCGCTGGGTGCTGGCGGTGGGTGATCGGCCTGTGCATTGAGGTCACCATGGCATGGATGGGCCTGGCCGGTCACCCACCGCCGGTCCTGGCCGGTCACCCACCGCCATTCCTGTTCGGTCACCCACTACCGGGTGCTGGCCGGTCACACACCGCCGGTCCTGGCCGGTCTTCCACTGCCGGGTGCTGGCCGGTCACACACCGCCGGGTGCTGGCGGTGGGTGATCGGCCTGTGCATCGAGGTCACCATGGCATGGATGCGCCTGGCCGGTCACCCACCGCCGGGTGCTGGCCGGTCACACACCGCCGGTCCTGGCCGGTCACCACCGCCATTCCTGGCCGGTCTTTCACCGCCGGATGCTGGCGGTGGGTGATCGGCCTGTGCATGGAGGTCACCATGGCATGGATGGGCCTGGCCGGTCACCCACCACCGGTCCTGGCCGGTCACACACTGCCGGTCCTGACCGGTCTTCCACCGCCGGGTGCTGGCCGGTCACACACCGCCGGATGCTGGCGGTGGGTGATCGGCCTGTGCATTGAGGTCACCATGGCATGGATGGGCCTGGCCGGTCACCCACCGCCGGTCCTGGCCGGTCACCCACCGCCATTCCTGTCGGGTTACCCACCGCCGGGTACTGGCCGGTCACACACCGCCTGTCCTGGCCAGTCTTCCACAGCAGGGTGCTGGCCGGTCACACACCACCGGGTGCTGGCGGTGGGTGATCGGCCTGTGCATTGAGGTCACCATGGCATGGATGGGCCTGTCCGGTCATCCACTGCCGGTCCTGGCCGGTCACACACCGCCTGTCCTGGCCAGTCTTCCACCGCAGGGTGCTGGCCGGTCACACACCGCCGGGTGCTGGCGGTGGGTGATCGGCCTGTGCATTGAGGTCACCATGGCATGGATGGGCCTGGCCGGTCACCCACCGCCGGTCCTGGCCGGTCACCCACCGCCGTTCCTGTTCGGTCACCCACTGCCGGGTGCTGGCCGGTCACACACCGCCGGTCCTGGCCGGTCTTCCACTGCTGGGTGCTGGCCGGTCACACACCGCCGGGTGCTGGCGGTGGGTGATCGGCCTGTGCATCGAGGTCACCATGGCATGGATGCGCCTGGCCGGTCACCCACCGCCGGGTGCTGGCCGGTCACACACCGCCGGTCCTGGCCGGTCACCCACCGCCATTCCTGGCCGGTCTTTCACCGCCGGGTGCTGGCGGTGGGTGATCGGCCTGTGCATGGAGGTCACCATGGCATGGATGGGCCTGGCCGGTCACCCACCGCCGGTCCTGGCCGGTCACACACTGCCGGTCCTGGCCGGTCTTCCACCGCCGGGTGCTGGCCGGTCACACACCGCCGGATGCTGGCGGTGGGTGATCGGCCTGTGCATTGAGGTCACCATGGCATGGATGGGCCTGGCCGGTCACCCACCGCCGGTCCTGGCCGGTCACCCACCGCCATTCCTGTCCGGTTACCCACCGCCGGGTGCTGGCCGGTCACACACCGCCGGTCCTGGTCGGTCTTCCACCACCGGGTGCTGGCCGGTCACACACCGCTGGGTGCTGGCGGTGGGTGATCGGCCTGTGCATTGAGGTCACCATGGCATGGATGGGCCTGGCCGGTCACCCACCGCCGGGTGCTGGCCGGTCACACACCGCTGGTGCTGGTCGGTGACCCACCGCCGGGTGCTGGCGGTGTGTGACCGGCCACCACCCGGCGGTGGGTAACCGGACAGGACCGGCGGTGGGTGACCGGCCAGCACCCGGCGGTGGGTGACCGGCTAGGACCGGCGGTCTGAGTTGGGTGCTGAAATGTGACTGTAAGGGGGGTATCAACTGCCATTTCGGAATTGCATATTCAAATGTATGTGTTAGTCTGCTCCGCCTCCACGGAATGCGTGCACCGCCATAGCGACGCCAGTGAGTGATTATTTTCAAATGATGCACCGTCGCGGTAGCGCGCACATGCGGTTGCCGATGTGTGACCGTGACGGTCCATGCACATGTAGCCAATGGAAACAGGTAACGCGGGGCGCGTATGCGCATTCAAAAATAGCGAAAGCCGTGCACCGCCACACCAGGGCCAGTCATTGGCTCTTTTTGAATGAGGCATCCAGGGAAAACCAATTGCTGCAGACGTGTGCCACTGATATGAGCTCAGGGCCCTATATATGTGTGAATTTCTGCAGTACACAGTCAATAGTATGAACACACATGCAAAAAATGGACATGAAAGACACACGTGGCCACGGGCCATTGACTTGACGTCATAATTCTTGCAGCATTCTGGACATGTCCTAACACACATGTACAACTATCAACATTACATGTGTGCGGAGACATGCTGTGTGTGTACATACGCCATGTGGGGACGCCTTCCACCTACACAGAAGTTGTTCGTTGTTCCTGCTATTGTGCATGACATATGCTGTATGGTCAAGGACCATCACGGTCACACCCCACAAAACGCATGTGCGTACTACCGCGACGGTGTATCATTTGAAAATGATCCCTCAGTGGCGTCGCTATGGCGGGGCACGCATTCCGCAGAGGCGGTGCAGGCTAACTCATACTTTTGAATATGCAATTCGAAATGGCAGTTGATACCCCCCTTACAGTCACATTGCAGCACCCACCGCAGACCGCCGGTCCTGGCCGGTCACCCACCGCCAGTCCTGGCCGGTCACCCACCGCCGGTCCTGGCCGGTCACCCACCGCCGTTCCTGGCTGGTCTTCCACCGCCGGGTGCTGGCGGTGGGTGATCGGCCTGTGCATTGAGGTCACCATGGAATGGATGGGCCTGGCCGGTCACCCACCGCCGGTCCTGGCCGGTCACCCACCACCGTTCCTTTTCGGTCACCCACCGCCGGGTGCTGGCCAGTCACACGCCGCCGGTCCTGGCCGGTCTTCCACCGCCGGGTGCTGGCCGGTCACACACCGCCGGGTGCTGGCGGTGGGTGATCGGCCTGTGCATGGAGGTCACCATGGCATGGATGGGCCTGGCCGGTCACCCACCGCCGGGTGCTGGCTGGTCACACACCGCCGGTCCTGGCCGGTCACCCACCGCCGTTCCTGGCTGGTCTTTCACCGCCGGGTGCTGGCGGTAGGTGATCGGCCTGTGCATGGAGGTCACCATGGCATGGATGGGCCTGGCCGGTCACCCACCGCCGGTCCTGGCCGGTCACACACCGCCGGACCTGGCCAGTCTTTCACCGCCGGGTGCTGGCCGGTCACATACCGCCGGGTGCTGGCGGTGGGTGATCGGCCTGTGCATTGAGGTCACCATGGCATAGATGGGCCTGGCCGGTCACCCACCGCCGGGTGCTGGCCGGTCACACACCGCCGTTGCTGGTCGGTGACTCACCGCCGGGTGCTTGCGGTGTGTGACCGGCCAGCACCTGGCGGTGGGTGACCGGACAGGACCGGCGGTGGGTGACCGGCCAGCACCCGGCGGTGGGTGACCGGCCAGGACCGGCAGTCTGCGTTGGGTGCTGAAATGTGACAGTAAGGGGGGTATCAACTGCCATTTCGGAGTTGCATATTCAAATGTATGTGTTAGTCTGCTCCGCCCCCGCGGAATGCGTGCACCACCATAGCGACGCCAGTGAATGATTATTTTCAAATGATGCACCGTCGCGGTAGCGCGCACATGCGGTTGCCGATGTGTGACCGTGACGGTCCGTGCACATGTAGCCAATGGAAACAGGTAACGCGGGGCACGTATGCGCATTCAAAAATAGCGGAAGCCGTGCACCGCCACACCAGGGCCAGTCATTGGCTCTTTTTGAATGAGGCATCCAGGGAAAACCAATTGCTGCAGACGTGTGCCACTGATATGAGCTCAGGGTCCTATATATGTGCGAATTTCTGCAGTACACATTTACTGCTTTCAGCCACTGCTGCCTGCGACCATCACCTCGACCTGCTGCTGCTGAGCTATCCAACAACTGCTGCCTGCGACCATCACCTCGACCTGCTGCTGCTGAGCTATCCAACAACTGCTGCCTGCGACCATCACCTCGACCTGCTGCTGCTGAGCTAACCAACAACTGCTGCTGTAGTGCCACAGTCCTGAACCTTGCCATGCAGAGAGTGCAAGAGATCCGGTCTCATCCCTTCACCGCAGCAGAGCTGGATGTCCTTGTGGACGGTGTGCTCAGCCACTATGAACTGCTCTACGGTGCCCCCGGACAGGTGGTAAGTGCAGTGTGGAACATGTTGGTGGGCATGAGGTGGTCACTGACTCCTGGCTTCTGCAAGCTTGGCAGTGTGCTGTGGGACCTTCACATGTGTTGTACTGAGCATGGCTGCATGAAGATACGTGTTTCTACGATGTTTGTGGATGTCAAAGTGTCCACTGACGTTCTCCTCTTGTCTCCCATCATGGTAGGTCAAGCTGCACTTTCGCAAGGTGCGGAGGACCATAGCACGTAATGTACGGGCAGTGGGGGTGTGCAATAGACGACACACACACTGCCACAAGCGCTGGGACGATATATCCAGGCTAAGCAAGAATGTTGCCGAGATGACACTGGAGATGATTCCAAGATCAAGCCGTCTGGCCCGACGCACCATGACCCCTCTAATGCACCGTATCATTGCTGTGACGCATCCTGACCTGTCCGCCCGGCTGAGAGGGGATCAACAGCAAACTAGCGTTAAGCAGACTGTATGTGTCTGTGACTTGTGAGTGCATGCATGTATTGGTGCTCAAACACAGTAGTGACATCCGTGGTGCGTTTGTTTTGCTGCAATTGCATGTTGGTGCCATTAGTGGAGTGAGCGGTAGCCTCCATGTCCGCCAGGTGGACATACCACTTGCTCTGTAGTTGAGGGTTCCAGGACATGCCGTTGAGGTCTGTGGTCCCATGGCATGACATGTGTGGTGGTCTGCATGCACTTGCCCTGTTTGTATGATGTGCATGTTTCACAGCCAACACCGGTTCTTTGATATGAGGATGTCTGGTAGGGGTGGGTCGTGTGCAGGATGGGTGCTACATGTTATTCGACTGTAAGGAAAGTAGTGATTTTGTAACCTTCAGTACGTGAGTGTGGCACTTAGGTAAACCTCTTTTCTCTCTCTTTCAGCTTTGGCAGAGGGCACTGACCCACAGACGACGGAGATGAGTGGTGGCAATGCATCCGGATCCGAAATCACACACACTTAGACTGACAATGAAGAGGGCAGCCGCGGAGAGGGGGACAGAACCGTCCCTGAGGACTCACATGTGGAAACACCATCGTCCTCATCTTCAGACAGTGTTGGTGAGTCAGCACTGTTGTCACAGACAGGGAGTGGGCAATCAACACCTTCAGTCGGGACACAGCACACAGGGCACACACTGCCACCAACTGCAACAAGTACTGCTCGTGCTCGCCAGAGTAGGGGGAGCAGAGTTGCCTTCGGTGCAGGCACCGCAGACTCTGCCCCTGTGACACAAAGTGCACTTTGTGCTGAGGCAGTTGATCTGCTGCGACAGCATTGTGTAGGGCAGACCAACATGATCAATGCATTCCAAGACCACGATAGGAAGTTGGGGCAGGTGGTGGCATTCATGGAGGGGATGCATGGCGATGTTGCTGGTCTCCACAGAACAGTTCAGTCGTTAGCAAACACTGTGTCTTCAGCCATTCTACAGTCGCATAGACAGGGTGCTACTTCTGTTCCCCCAACCACACCACTTGATGTCTCAGGGGAGAGTGAATTTTCAGACCAGGCCTCATTTTCAGGTTATTGCACTAGAAGCAGCCACAGGCAGCAAGGCAGGGCAGGAAGGGCACAGACACCATCCTCTAGGACTGGGAAATCTTTCAACGAAGACGGCGTGAGCTACACTCGAGTTGACACACAGGATCCTCAAGGGGTGTTGGGGGAAATGGCTTCACATGCTACACAGGCATACCCCACAAAAGGTACTCCCAAGGCAAGGGCACCTCCCAAGTCCAGGGACACTCCCGAGGACAAGGACACTACAAAGGAAAGGGCAACTCCCAAGAGCAGGGACACTCCCAAGGACAAGGACACTACAAAGGAAAGGGCAACTCCCAAGAGCAGGGACACTCCCAAGGACAAGGACGCTTCAAAGGAAAGGGCAACTCCCAAGAGCAGGGACACTCCCAAGGACAAGGACACTACAAAGGAAAGGGCAACTCCCAAGAGCAGGGACACTCCCAAGGACAAGGACGCTTCAAAGGAAAGTGCAACTCCCAAGAGCAGGGACACTCCCAAGGACAAGGACGCTTCAAAGGAAAGGGCAACTCCCAAGAGCAGGGACACTCCCAAGGACAAGGACGCTTCAAAGGAAAGGGCAACTCCCAAGAGCAGGGACACTCCCAAGGACAAGGACGCTTCAAAGGAAAGGGCAACTCCCAAGAGCAGGGACACTCCCAAGGACAAGGACGCTTCAAAGGAAAGGCCACCTCCCAAGAGCAGGGACACTCCCAGGGACAAGGATGCTTCAAAGGAAAGGCCAACTCCCAAGAGCAGGGACACTCCCAAGGACAAGGACGCTTCAAAGGAAAGGCCACCTCCCAAGAGCAGGGACACTACCAGGGACAAGGACGCTTCAAAGGAAATGCCACCTCCCAAGAGCAGGGACACTCCCAAGGACAAGGTCGCTTCAAAGGACAGGTACACTACAATGGACAAGTCTGCTCTCAGGGACAGGGCACCGCCCAGGGATCAGGGACATCCAGAGACAGGACACCTCCTACGGCCAAGGCACATCCCAGGGCCAAGGGTTCTCCCATAGACACGAGCTCCATCAAGGACAGGCATACATCACCCCTGGCTGCACTGAGGCTGATGTTGTTGAAGGAATGTAAAACACATGTGTCAGCGGTGGAGTCCCCCCATACCTCTACTCCCATCCACGCCCCCAGAAGCAGAGGAAGGAGTACACTGTTGTTGCATCCCCCATTACACATGATGCAGAGGGCAGAAGGCAGGCCCACAGCAAACGACAAGCAGGGTCCAGCATGTCCCCAGAGAGCAGACTCCCACCAGCACATGATCCACCTTTGATGGGTGATGTTTCAGATGAGGCCGCACCACTTACCAGTCCAGTCATGTCCAGGGTGCCCTTACATATCCCTAAGAAACGTAGACACACACCATTGACACCTGACCACCCCAATGTCGCTCCAGTACAGCTATCCCCAGCTCCCAGAGCCACCCTGCCTCCTGGCCCATACAGCCCTGTGGCTCATCATTTCAGTGGTCCTAGTGGCGCAGCTGCAGTTCACTCTCATGTGTCAGATAGTGACACTGTGTCTGTTGTTCGCTGTCATGCATCATGTAGTAGCACTGTGTCAGTTGTGCCCTCTCCTGTTTCTGGTGCTGGCAGTGTGTCTGGGTCTATGGCTCATGTGTCAGTGAGTAGATCTGTGGCTGTGTCTCACACTCCTGTTTCTGGTGCTGGCAGTGTGTCTGGGTCTATCGCTCATGTGTCAGTCAGTAGATCTGTGGCTGTCTCTCACACTCCTGTTTCTGGTGCTGGCAGTGTGTCTGGGTCTATGGCTCATGTGTCAGTGAGTAGATCTGTGGCTGTGTCTCACACTTCTGTTTCTGGTGCTGGCAGTGTGTCTGGGTCTATGGCTCATGTGTCAGTCAGTAGATCTGTGGCTGTGTCTCACACTCCTGTTTCTGGTGCTGGCAGTGTGTCTGGGTCTGTGGCTCATGTGTCAGTCACTACAGCTGTGGCTGTGTCTCACACTCCTGTTTCTGGTGCTGGCAGTGTGTCTGGGTCTATGGCTCATATGTCCATGAGTAGATCTGTGGCTGTGTCTCACACTCCTGTTTCTGGTGCTGGCACCACCCCAATGTCGCTCCAGTACAGCTATCCCCAGCTCCCAGAGCCACCCTGCCTCCTGGCCCATACAGCCCTGTGGCTCATCATTTCAGTGGTCCTAGTGGCGCAGCTGCAGTTCACTCTCATGTGTCAGATAGTGGCACTGTGTCTGTTGTTCGCTGTCATGCATCATGTAGTAGCACTGTGTCAGTTGTGCCCTCTCCTGTTTCTGGTGCTGGCAGTGCGTTTGGGTCTATGGCTCATGTGTCAGTGAGTAGATCTGTGGCTGTGTCTCACACTCCTGTTTCTGGTGCTGGCAGTGTGTCTGGGTCTATGGCTCATGTGTCAGTCACTAGAGCTGTGGCTGTGTCTCACACTCCTGTTTCTGGTGCTGGCAGTGTGTCCGAGGCGAGTAGTTCAAGCAGTCCACCAGATTCTGTGATGTGAGGTTTAGTTCCCATCACTCACATGTCATTTGACTTGGTGTGTAGATTGTCCATTGTAACCACCCTTGCATTATTGATGTCCTTGGGACGGGTCGGTTGACCCACGTACTTGTGTTTCCAGTGATTTACCTGTCCTGTCCTATGGACTGTTGATGCACTTAGCCCCTCTCATGTGCTGCCTCTGATGTGCCTGCTCTGTTACGACCACTGCCCTGTTGCTGTTCTGATACTGCATTGTGCCCTCTCATGTGCTGCCTCTGATGTACCTGCTCTGTTATGACCACTGCCCTGTTGCTGTTCTGATACTGCATTGTGCCCTCTCATGTGCTGCCTCTGATGTACCTGTGCCTTGCCATGGACTGTTGATGCTCATAGACCCTCGCATGTGCTGCCTGATGTACCTGCTCTGTTGTACCCAATGCCCATGCTCTTGGCTACTGTAAGATTATACCCCTATTATGTTTAATAAAGCAAGTCAATCATGTGTAGTGGTTTGTCATTCCTGGTTGTGTACTTGAATTGTGGATATATTGGTGCGATCGTAAATGAAGTTTCTCAAACATGACACTCCCCCTCCCAACGTCACAGCCCTGGCAGGTACTCCCCTTCCGACAGCAATTGGTGTGTTGGCGTACCTGCGTCGTCATCAATGATGGTCCATGACTTGCTGGTGGTGGAGCACGAAGAGTATCGGAAATGCGTGTAGCGCTGGGTCCATGACGGCGAGCTGCTTGTGGTGGGTATCTCTGCAATGTGTTGAATCTTCGCTGTGGGGAATCCGCCGTGTTCAGGCAGGTTGTTTTTCTGCAGCGATTTGATGTGTGTTTTCCGCCATCGTGATTTAGAGGACGGTCGGAGACGTCATTCCGTACGGCGGTGTCTCTGGATTGGTTACGTCCGCCGCGGGGTCGGTGTAGTTCTGTGGCGGTGCGTGCTCTTCCGCCGCGTATGGACTTTTGACAGTGTTTCCCATCCTAATATGGCAGACGGAGTGACCGCGGCAGGCGGACTGGAAAGAGGCATTTTCCGCCTACTCCAGGCCGGCGGTCGTCCTTCCGTCCGCCATCGTAATCGACCCTTTGGTCTTTTCTCCTTCACTATTACCTCCTGCCCATCTACTAATCCTTTCGGGTGTACAGTACAACATACCAATTGTACAAAATTGTTGTAGTTGCAGACTCAGAGAGTGGATTGAATCACCAATATTACCCAAAGCATGTGCAATCATACCAAATGTTATCGCCAAATTCAACGTTTGTCTCCATTGTAATGCTAGCTTTTCACACCCATCAGTTTTAAAACTGGTCAGCAACTTATACATATTACCTATGAGAGATTTAGTTTTCTCCTCATATAAAATATCCCAGACCGAAGATTTTGTAATGAAATTTAGATTAAAAAAATTCTGAAGATAATTCCTTATCTGTACATATTTAAATAGGTGGTTAGTAGGCAGTTTATATTGGAATTGTAGAGCTTCAAATGATTTAATTCCTCTAACATCATACATATCACCCAGATATAGAATCCCATGCTTAGACCACGATTTGCATCTATAATCCTGGATGATTTCTGGTAACATTGGCTTCTCCCAGAGTGGGAGCTTAGTATGAATTACAGGTAAAGTACATTTGTCGCCCATAGCCCGCCATATATAAACACAGTCTCTAATGGTCTGAACGTTTGAAGTAGTTTGGATCATTAATACGATATAGAAAGAATAAACTATCATCCCCCAAGATCAGTCGATATAGAGAATCCCTCTGATCAATCCCCAAAAGAATACGAAACGTCCGGCAAACGATGACCAAAAATAGAATCTAAGATCTGATAATCCAAGACCACCTTGTTTATAGGGTAATTTGAGCAAGTCAATAGCCCGGCGAGCCTTCTTAAAGCCCCAAATGAAACTAATCAGGATGCCATCCAATTTTTAAAAAAAAATAATTAGAGAGACGTAAAGGAATGGACCTGAACAAATATAGAAATTTGGGGAGTATTTTCATCTTTATTAGATTGCGTCTCCCCATGAGCCCTATAGGGAGTTTATGCCATGTTTTTAAGAATTTGGCAGTTTCAGTTAATAAAGGAATGTAATTTAAAGATATTATTTGACCTATTTTAGCAGAAATGTTGACCCCTAAATTCATAGCAGAAGCACAGCTCCCCAAAATTGGAGGGTTAGATTAAAAATTCAAAAGCACCTGTGTCTTGTTGATATTTAATTTATATCCTGAGACTAATCTGAATTTAGTTGCTTGCCTCTCAATAGCTGGAACAGCTTCTACAGGATTTGTGGAAAAAATAGCCAGATCGTCCGCATATGCAGTTATTTGTAATACTGTGGTACCATATGCCCGATACTTCCGCTACTGGGAATGCCTAGAGACAGGAATGTTGTCACAGAGGCAGTGCTGGAGAGCTGGGCGCAAGCGGGGTGGATACAGTGGGGGACCTGTATGTAGAAGGAGCGTTGGCTCCTTTTGAGATGCTGGTTGCGGACACGGGCCTTCCGGCAGGGCAGTTTCTCCTACACGCAACAATCATGCACACGCTCACGTGGGCTTGAGGCGACCTTTCTGGAGAAACACCGACACATTTATTAATGCAATATTTACATGTGATGGGAAATGGCTCCCATGTGATTCATTGGCTTGCACCTGCACTCCTGACCCACACACAGTGTTCTTCTCGGAGTTTACGAGATAGGTGGGCGGCAGATAGGGGACGGGCATGGACAGACAAGGAGTGGGCAGTAGTGCTGGCTGGTGCTACACATATCCCCCGTAACTCCCGCTTCAGGCTCATACAGCTTTATATCATACACCGTGCATATCTATCGCCTGATAAAATTAACCGGTATTTAAATGTCGCAACATCCGCATGTCCGAGATGTACACTTGTAGGTGCAGATCTCCTACACATGCTATGGTCATGCCCCCTGTTGCAGGCATATTGGCGCACTGTGATGACTACCCTGGCGGAGGGTGTTGACAGGGAAATACAACACAAATGGGAGACATGTATATTGGGCCTCTACAAGAGAACGAAGCACACTAGAGTCCCCTCTAGGTTCTGGACCTTGGGCTTATTACAGCGAAGAGGCTAATCACTAAGCACTGGAAATGTAGCGAACCTCCACTAGCGGCGCACTGGCGTAGCTCTTTTGATAACTGGGCAAAAGCGGAAAGTGTAACCCTGCATAGGGAAGAGACGGTGGGATTACGGAAGTACCCCATAGCGCAGCTCTGGGATGACACACTGAAGGCTTTTCATCAGGCATGCCTTCGAGGAGGCTAGACACCCCCCTTTCGGCGTTGTCTGAAGGGGCGGCGAAAAAGGGGGCGGTGTACCTGTATGGTCACGTGGTGTCCGGCACCCATACACAGCATACACCTGTTACATTTACCATCAATATTCTGCACTACCAATAACTCACCAATGATCTTGTTCTTTGTTTACGACTTTCTTTTCCCCTTTCTTTTATCATTTTTTTGTGTCTCATTATTGTATTTTAATTTCCCCCCTTTTTTACAGATGGTTGTTATATAGTTACGAATATCGACATGAACGCATACTACCCTGCACCAATTTGCGATTGTCAGTAGAAATGTTTCGGACGATCCGTCCTATGATAGTTTAGTGATGCACACCATTGGAGACACGTGGACAGACAGAGTTGCATTATCAGATATCATGGCAAATAGATATTAGGACCGCGATGCTGTATGCTCTCTACAGTTTATTCAGATCCATGAACCCTTTTGGTTATCTTACGCCTTGGGCTTTGCAGTGGTTCGCTGTTTCCCGATACATTCTCCTTGTTTAGATTGACTGAACACTACTTAGATATGTGATTTCTTAAACGACATGCCCTTGTGTATGTATATGACTTCTAAAGGATGAAGAGTTTGTAGTATTATGTGGCAAACTGTTCTTTATATTGAACATTTCTGTACAATTGTGGGATGTTATGTTACATTTTCTTTGCTTTTATCTTGCTATGCAATATGTGCGAACAAAAAATCGCAATGCAATAAAAGATATTTAAACAAAAAGAAAAAAATTCGCTTGTAGAACCCGTATGAACGGCTCTATGTAAAGGGCGAATAACAGCGGGGAGAGAGGGCAGCCCTGTCTTCTATCGCATAAGATATTGAATGGTATAGAGTATGCACCAGAATATGAGAGCTTAGCTCTTGGTTTGCGATACAAGACATGGGCCCATTGTCAAAACTATCTCCCAAGGCCGAATGCACTTAATGTAGCCCATAGAAATTTCCACCCAACCTTGTCAAAAGCTTTTTCGGCATCTAAAAGAATCATACCAAGACCCACCCCCTCTTTTTCTGCATAATCAAATGCCCCAATCGCCATATTAACATGAGATGTAGTATCTCTACCTTGTATAAAACCATCTTGAATATCGGATACCAGAACAGCCATCATTGGGGCAAGACGATTAGCAAGGATCTTTGAAAAAATCTTGGCATCTGTATTTATGAGGGAGATGGGTCGGTATGATCCACAGTCAGTAGGTATTTTAGCCTTTTTAAGAAAAAAAACAATCTGGGTCATGTTCCACGACTTCGGTGTCTTATTATATATGCCAATATGTTGAATAACTACTCTAAATTGTACTAGCAAAGTGTTTTTAAACACCTTGTAAAATTCAATTGGCAGAGAATCTACCCCTGCGGCTTTACCTGAAGGTAATGAAGAAATAGCTACTGCTATTTCTTCCAACGAAATAGAATTATCTAATGAAGTTGCCTCGTCTTCACTTAAAGCCGAGAGATTACTCTCAGTAATATATTGTATAACATTTCCTGCATCAACGGTAGCAAAAGATGAGTAAAGGTTCTGGTAGAACAGTGAAAACTGTTTCAGAATCGCTGTTGTATGACTATGAACAGTACCATCTGCACTTATGATTGCATTAATTTTAGTTTGAACCCTAGCTTCAGCAGATTGAAAAGCTAACACTTTTCCAATATGTTCCCCCTATTCGTATTGCGCCTGACGATGTTTGTTATACTTCTCCGCAATTTTCTCCCTAAATATCTTTTTCATTTCTGTTCTAACATCCAGTAAAAGAAGTAATAGTTGATCCTGATCTGATTGCCCTTGTATTATTGCCTCAGCATGTTGTACTTCCCTGCTTTGTAAGGTCGAGATTAGTTTATCCATATCACTTTTCCCCTGTTTGTTTTGACGCCAAATATACTGTTGGGTTACTCCCCTAGCAAAGGTTTTCATGGCATCCCAGACAATAAAAGGAGAAGCGGTCCCTACTCAAAAAAAGTCTCCAACTGATGCTTCATATGTGTAACATATTTCTCTTCAGTTAGTAAGTATCTGGGAAAGGAGAATGGCCTTACATTTTTTATTTTCAAAATTGACAGTCAAAGATAATAAAATGGGATTATGGTCTGAGGTCACTCGAGGGCATATTGCAATATCTGATCCTACTACCAAATTTTCAGAAGCCCAAGCCATGTCAATTCTTGAATAAGATTTATGAGGAGCTGAATAATAGGTGTAACCTGGAATAAGTGGGTATATCTCCCGCCAAACATCGTGCAGTGACTGTAATTGGGCCATTTCAAGTATAGCTGCCCTAACTTTTCGCATTTTGCTAATGCCCACTCTTTTAGTAGAATCAATACTGTAATTAATAACACAATTGAAGTCGGCCATTTTCAGACGTTCCCCATCCCAATTCAACAATTCTAGATTAAGAAAATCAAAAATTGCAGGATCATCTACATTAGATTCATATATTGACACAAGAACATATTTTTCGACCAAAATTTCAATGTGAGCTATTGCCCAGCGTCCTTTTGGATCAGCCATTACCTTAATTATTTTACAAGAGAACCTCTTATCTCTTAATATAGCCGCCCCTTTCATAGAAATAGTTTGAGAGGTACATACAATAAGTTCATATCCAAGATGTTTAACCAAATGGCGATCCTTATAGGCCAAATGAGTTTCGGTCATAAACGTGTGCAGCTGGACAGGCCATTGTGCTCCTGCCTTAAAAATTGTGTGATCCCGCACTTGCTTTGGACCCAATTATTTTTCCACACAAGCGGGATTTCCAAACCCCCTACGGTCCTATTGCTGACCCCTTTACTAAATGTGAGCAACCGCGCCTGTAATTGCATTACCCGCAAATCTTGGTGCCCGCTCTCATGCGTGCTTGCAATATCACTACAGTAATGCGTTAAAGGCACTGTGTAATTGTATTAATTAAGACAACAATGATGGACCTAAATGTCCTGAGGATGATGCCTAGTATCTAGTGCTGGCATCGAAACGTCGTCGACACCCATATGCAATATGACTAAACAATATTGTAATGTGCAATGGTGTATAAAGTAATGATTCAAGTCTGTAAAATTCTAAAACACAAGTGTACAGACATATCTCACCTTGCCCCTTGGCCATTCTGTGTTCGTTGTTGTGTCTCAATGGTCTGTGGGTCACGGCTGTGCCCACTTGTCATCTAGGGCCCGATGTAGGTCGGTCGGTAACGGCCGAAAATCGGTATTTTCGGCCATTTTCGGCCGTTACTGACCGGTATCGAGCCCTCGGGATGTAGCAGTCCCAAAACCGGCCGAATCGTATAATATACCGAATCGGAAATGTTACCGATTCGTTAGAATACCGAATCGGAATTCACCCCGATTCGGCAAAATATACCGAATCGGTAACAAACCGAATCGGTAAAAAAATGGAATCGGAAAAATCACCGATTCGGTAGATTACTGAATCGGAAAAACACAGAAACGGGAAAATATACCGAATCGGTAAAATTACCTAATCGGTAAAATTACCGATTCGGTATAAAACCGATTCTGTGTGCAAAACTGAAGATTGAGATGTAGGAAAGCTCTGAAATACCGATTTAGCGTCAAATTCGTTATTTAAGAATCGGTATTTACCATAGATTTGAATCAGGTGGTAACCAGGTGCAACCTATAAAAAAGGACCCAAAATGCATCTCTGCTTGCACCATGGCAGCTTTTTATGTCATAGCAAGACGGCTACGGCTACAGCAGGATGGAGAGAGGGAATGGCAGAGAGAGGAGCAGGTGTACAGAGAGCGTCTCACCCTGTCCATGCTGACAGATGCAGAGATCCTACAGAGGTACAGGCTGGACCCAGAGACCATCTTACAGCTCATTAGGGACCTCCAACCCCTGATGCAGCACCCCACCCCAAGGGCACACGCAATCCCAGTGCACGTGCAGGTGCTATGCAGCATACACCTGCTTGCGTCTGGCAGCTTTCAAAGTGCAGTAGCTGCGGTAGGAGGGGTGAGCCAGAACTGCCTGTCCCGGTTCTTCCACAAGTTCCTAGACGCCATGATCGAACGGATGGACCAATACATTTCCTTCCCTGCAACCCATGCTGAACTGGTACAGACAAAAGCAGACTTCTACCAGATGGCAGGATTCCCCCACATCATTGGCTGCATAGATGGCACACACATTCCGATTTGTCCCCCTGCTGACACGGAATACATATACCGAAATCGGAAATCTACGCACACCATAAATGTGCAGGTAATATGTAATGCCAAGTGTGTCATCACTGACGTGGTAGCAAAATTTCCAGGGAGTACCCATGACTCCTATATCTTCCAAAATAGTGGCATTTATGGACGGCTGACAGCAGGGGAATTCGGTGAAGGATACCTCCTAGGTAAGACACAGTGTCAGACCCCCATAACCTAAATAGCAGTGTGAAGTACATGTATGCATGTGAGTAATGTTACCCCATTCTCTTCTAGGCGACAGTGCATATGCCCTCCGGTCATTCATTCTCACCCCCTACCTCAACCCCTCAACACCCAGCCAAAGGAGATATAACCGTGCGCACAAAAGCACTAGGAATGTCGTTGAACGGACCTTCGGCATCTGGAAAAGCAGGTTCAGATGCCTGCGACCGGAGGTGCTAGACAATATACCCCCATCACCTGCTGCAAGATTATTGCTGTATCTGCCATGTTGCACAACCTTGCGGTCAAGAAGGGTACAGAGATAGAGTTGTCTGACTACGAGGACCCTGACGATGACATAGCTGTGCCACTAACAGAACCTGCTGGAGTGTCTACACCAAGTGACGGGAGGTACAGACGTGAGGAGATAACAGCCAACTATTTCTGAGTGAGTACAGATGCACAGAGACGTCTATGGATGTTGTAATAACAAAGTTTTACTAATGTTGGCACAAAGTAACTGCACTGATGTGTAACACATTTAACAAAAACTGAATATGTGGGTATAGTAAATAGTCCAGTTTGCATCACCCTCCCTGGCAGTCTTACTTCTTGCTGCGCTTAGCTGACCCACTTGGATGTGGCTCACCCCCTTCTGTGTGTCCTGCTGCCTCTGCGGAGCGCCTGCTGCTCCGGCGCGGCTCAGATACAGCGCTGGCCGGGCTGCTGCGGCTGCTGCTGTCCCCAGCCTCACCCACATCCAGGGCAGGGTTCACCACCGTATTAGAAATGATTAATGCCTCCATGGCAGTGGTGATGCGGGACATGCTCCTGGTCACCTCAGAAGTGTTCTTGGTGAGGCAGTCCTCCATGTTAGCCCCTCGACGGCATAGCTAGGCGGTAGCTACAGCAAGGCGGTTGAGTGACCTGTTTTGCAGCCGGGCATCCCTGCGCCTACAGTGCTCGTGCTCCTCCATCTTACTGCATAGCTGGGTAATGGCAGTAGTCATGCGCCCCAGTCCATTAGCAATTTCCTTGTTGCTCTCCACTAAACTATTGAACCCCTTTCTCATCTCCCCCATGTGCAGGTTGTGCTCCCGCAATTGGCGATGGCAAGCCAGAATCGACTTGGCCTGCATCCTTTGGATCCGGACCATACTCCCCTCCAGCCCTTGAAATACACTGCCCTCCCGTGCTGGTAAAGCAGGGCTGGATGTGCGTGGCCTGCACTGATTGCTGCTGTCCTGCTGTGTGGGCTGGGGTGCCACGGCTGTTGCAGGGGTGGGTGCTGGAGCCTGAGCCGCTGCTGCCTCCATGATGTTTAATGGTGCAACGGTGATCCTCCTGGCAGGAGATGTGGCAGGTGGTGGGTGGGTCTGTGTTGGTGAATCTTCAGGTGAGAACTGCAATGGGGGCGTCAGTGACAGTAGGGGGGAGTGTGGAAATGAGAGGGTATGTCCTGTGTCTTCCTCATAGCCCATGGCACTGCTGTTCTCCTCCTCCTCCTGTGATGGTACAGTGCTGCTTTGCCCTGCCACCGCACTGTCTGATGCTTCTGGAGCTGGAGCTTGTGTACCTGCTGCACCACTGCCTGATGGTGCCCCTAGGTATAAAGAAGCATTTGTGAACTGAGTGCAAATGTCTAACAGTCACTACAATAAAAACATTGCACATGGCATTTTCAATACTCTGTTTCATTTTCTAGGTGCATTTCATTTGGGTGTGCACTGGCATTTGTTACTGCATGCAGCTGACTACATTTTCCATGAAGAATTGCACATGTATGTTGCAAGCGGTACTGGGCTGGGGTTTGGCTGTGCATTGGGGCTGAAGGGGAGGTGTCTGGTAGGGTGTGTCATGCTGCGCATGCTTCTTACCTTTTGCTGTGGCTCTGGATGAGCTGTCGAGGTCCCCAACTCCCACAACACTCTCTCTCTCAATTGTCGTGGACACAAGTTCTTCAAGGTCAGTGAGGGGTGGCGCTGGGTTCCTGCCTCCACCTGTTAGTCCTGCCTGCTTGTGCAGCTCGGCCAGTTTCCTCTTTGTGAGGCTGCGAATGTCATAGAACCTCTTCTTGAGGTCGTCCAGGCTCCTGTGGGTGACACCAACTGCATTCACCTTCCCAGCTATTGCAATCCACAGGTTTCTCTTGGTGCTCTCTGGGACTGTGAGGGACAGCCTCCCAAACAGCTGCCTGTGGACCCTCACCACCTCCTCCACCAACATTTGCAGCTCCTTGGTGCTGAACTTTGCCTTGCGTTTGCGATCAGCCTTCTGGCTCTCAGAGCTGCTTGCCATTTCCACTCAGTTCAGGATACTGCTACCACTGCTGCTCACTCAAAATGCTCAGTTCAAACTGCCTCTCCAGAAAGTTCTGATGAGTTGCACCTGTCTGGGTAGCCACTCCCTGCTAGGGTGGGGGAGGGTGCTTCAACCTCATTGGCTGTTGTCATTAGTTTCATTTTCACTTTTTTGCCGAATCCGTATTTACCGATTCGGTATTTACCGAATCGGTAATTGCCGAATCGGCTAAATCCGATTCGGTAAATACCGAATCGGTATTTACAATGCATTCCTATGGGCCTTTTGGCCCATGGGGGTGTATAGCATTTACCGATTCGATAGCTGCCGAGTCGGTATTCGCCGATTCGGTATGTACCGAATCGGCAACTTTCGAATCGGTAATTATCGAACACCGATACCGATTGGTACTGATTCGGTATTTTAACGATTTATTTTACCTACATTTCATTTACCGATTTCAAAATACCGATTCGGTATGATTCGGTATTTAAAATCGGTAAATGCGTTTTACCTACATCGGGCCCCAAGTGTTTGAAACACCTCCTTATTTTCACCCTTATTTCAAAAATAAATTCTTGTCTGGCTGGACAAAAGACATACTAGCTATTTAGAGTATGATTATAGTATGATTGTGATTTCTGCTCCAAAAATAGGGACCATTGTTCTCTAGAATATGATACATTTTATCTTAGCCATATCAAATTACATTTTATTTTCAAAACCCCTTTGCCGAGAAAGAATACCCTAAAAAAAAAAAAAAAAGGAGACCAATATCTGATGATAAACTAATAAACTCTTGTCATAGCTAAATTTCCCCTGCAGTTTTCATATAGCGGCGGAGCTTCCACCTTTTTACAATTAGTGACTTAGCTACCATTGGCCCAATAAAAATGAACTGTTGTTGATGTATTCTTAATGAGCAATTAGACAACGGGATCCTGAATAGTGCCCGCCCGCAAGTCAGGCTCAATTTGGACCTGAAGTTTATCGCCTAAAAAGGCCATGATCTTGCTCTAAGAATCAAGTCATTTGGGGTATAAAAAGACTACATGCACCCTGTTCTCTTTAGAATGCCTACAACTTAAGCACTTAGCAGATGAGGATGAAAACATCATTTTGAATAAAATGCCATACGCTTATAATTGTTCTGCCCAACAAGTACTCCAGCAAAGAAAATGCGAAGCAGGAAGATCAGAAGAACTTTAACATCACCAGGGCAACAATCCAGGAAGGATCCTGGGAGAACATCAGCCGAGCAACAACTCAGCCCTTACAAAAGTATTACTAGATCAACATGGGAACAAAACCGGCTAAACATCCACTCCTGGAACGTTCATGGGCTTGAGAATCTCCTACAGCATCAAGAGGCAACAGAATTTCTCCAAAGGAACAACATAATTCTGGTGCAGGAAACATGGTGCTAGAGCAAATACAAATTACTGGATACACAGGCTATCACGTATCGGTATAGAAAACGTCGAAATTGGACATCTCAAAGGAGGAATAGCACTCTTCTGTTTAACAAGGTTCAAATGGCAAATAGAACATTTAGAAATCGGGACAAATTGTGTGCAGGCAATAAGAACAGTAAGAGAGAGCGAGAACATGGACCTGCCAGCCATCATAGTAATAAATGTCTACATCCACCCCAGAAAAGATCTGAAAGAGGTGCAGATGAAAATTCTATACAAAATATTCAAAACAATTCAGAGACAACATAAACAGGCAATCTGCATAATGTCAGGCGACTTTAAAATTCAAATTTTACAAGAAAGCAGAATTCTAATGAAACAGACTAAGCAAGGGAAAGGTAGTGATCAAAACAGACTCTGGGAACTGAGAATTCTGTACAAGAAAAACGTCTGGGAAGCAAAAATAAGATATCAAGAGGATCTGTGGAACAAATTGCTCTTGGCAAGCCAACAACGGAACAGTAAACAATTCTGGCAATTGATAAATGGCCTGCCTTTAGGGGACGAATGACACCTAAACTCAGGTATGAACACAGCCATGTGGGAAAAACACTTGTGGGAAATATACGCCGAAACAGTGTCAAAAGGAACGCAAGATTACATGGTGAGTGACAGCAAAATGAGTACATGCCAAGCATCAACAAGCTCTGTAACATTATCAAACAATAAAAGGGACAAAATGAATATAAAAAACAACTTTGAGAACCTCACACTGGCCGTGGAAATTGGCCAACTGGAAAAAAATTATAAAGAACCTAAAATCTGAGGGAGAAGCAGGGCCGAATGGTATACCCAACGCTCCTATTAAAGGAAATCTGCCTTATTGGGCAGAATACTTTACCTCATTGTTCAATGAGCTATACATCACAAACTCCATTCCGGATTCCTAGAAAGGCAGCATTTTCCAGACCATATATAAAAGCGAAAACCCTTCAATACCAACAAGCTATAGACTCATAGCATTAACTGATGTGGAGGGAAAGCTATATGCAGCCAGTCTTCTACAGCACCTCAAATCGTGACTAGAAGTAAACAACATTTTACCCTGACTACAAACAGGATTTAGGGCAGGAATGAGGACATTAACAAATCTAACAGCCCTGACACTGTTAGCAGATAAGGCCAAAACAAGAAAAACTCAGCTATTTGCCTGCTTTGTAGACCTCAAGTCTGTCTTTGATTGAGTGCCACGGGAGGACTTGTGGAACAAATGGCTGCAAGGGGTGTACTTAATAGCCTATTAAAGGCAATCAAAGAGTTATATACAGGAACTTGGGCACTGGTCAAAATTGAAGACTGCAAAAGTGTAACAAAGTCTACACAAAGGATTAAAATGAGTGTGTATTAGCCCCATGCCTGTTAAATATAGGTCAGCAGCCAAACGCCAATAGGACTTCAGTGAAGTATGGACGCCTTAAACACACAAATGGACAAAAATAGGATAGAGCAAACCAAAGTGGTTCCGTTTGTAGACTTGAAGAGCGAGAAGTGCACCTGGTTCTTGGAAGGGAACAAAATTGAGGAAGTTAAGTCACATAAATACTTAGGATTCATCGTAGAGCATCAAGTGAAAGGTAAACAACACATAGAAACAATGCAGGAGTAAGCTCAATCTTTAAACTACAGCTTCAAAACTTTAAGAACGAAATTGAGCTGTCCTTCATTTGACCATCTTTTAACAGTGATGAGTGCTCAGTTAATGCCAACAGTGACTTACGGTATGGAAACACTGAAAGGACACGCAAGAGGCCTCTTAAACAAAATCCAAACAAGAGTAGACAAATCTGTGTTCAGCATCATGAAAACTGCATCTCCAGCACAGGTGCGTTTAGAGTTAGGACTGCTGAACCAAAAAATGTAAAGGAGCCTTTATAAAACAATGCTGGAGACTACTCGTGTCAGAAAGAGGGCCAATCAACCACAAGTCCTGGAAGGAAATAGAGGAGCAAAATAAAAAAGATTCATGGGGGCTATATCTAAAACAGGCTATCGAGGAACTTGGAATACAAGACGCCTGGAGTGCAAGTATTGGGAAACAAGCCTTTTTATAAAGTAATAAACGCCACAAACAAGCTGTTCATACTTAACAGACAAGACAAGCCTTGCACTCAGACGTCACGCCAGGGCAGTGATAAATTCCTATAAAAAACGACTGCACCAGGGTTACCTCACATAGGGTGACCAACTGGCATTGGTGCAAATTCAGGACGGTGAGTGTAAAAATTCAGGACAAAGGGTCAAAATTCAGGACACAAATTCAGGACAGGAGGTCAAAATTCAGGACAAAACTTAAGGACAATAGGTACGTTTTACAGACACGTCAGAGGTCACGCAATAGTATATAATTAAGCCCAGCCATTTCCAAACATATTCAACCATTTGCAAACCTATCCATCATGTATCCTTCCATCTATCATTTCACTCACCCATCCCTTCATCTATCCCTTCATCCATCCTTTCACTCATCCATCCATTATCCATCCATCCACCCTTTCACCCTATCCATCTGTACACTTATCCATCCACTCTTCATCCCATCCATCCATTCACTTATCCATCCAGCCATTTACCCTTTCACCAATCCAGCCATCCTTTCACTTACTAATCCTTCCACCCATCCACTCTTTTAGTCATCCATCCATCCTCCCTTTCTCTCTCCATCGACCCTTTCACTTAGCCATCCTTCCATCCATCCATCCACCCACCCTTCCATCCATCTACTCATCCACTCATGAATCCATCCATTGACCCTATCACTCATCCATCTATCATTTCACTCCTTCACACATCTATTCATCCTTTTGTCCATCTACCCTCCCTTTCACTCACTCATCCATCCTTACATCCACCCTTTCACTCATATGTACATTCATTCACCCTTGCACTTATCAATCCATCTATCCATCCATCATTTCACTCATCCACCCACCCACCCATCAACCACCCAACCATCCACCCACCCACCCACTCATCCATCCTTTCACCCACCCAGCCACCATCCAATCAACTCATCCATCCTTTCACCCACCCACCATCCACCCACCTACTCATCCATCCTTTCACCCACCCACTCATCATCAATCCATCCATCCTTTCACCCACTCTCCATCCATCCATCCTTCCCCTCATCATCCATCCTTTCACCCACCCCCTCATCATCCATCCATCCATCCACCCTTCTCCTCATCATCCATCCTTTCACCCACCCCCTCATCATCCATCCATCCATCCCCTCATCATCCATCCATCCTCCCCCTCATCATCCATCCATCCATCCTTTCACCCACCCCCTCATCATCCATCCATCCTTCCCCTCATCATCCATCCATCTTTCCCCTCATCATCCATCCTTTCATCCACCCCCTCATCATCCATCCCCTCATCATCCATCCCCTCATCATCCATCCATCCTTCCCCTCATCCATCCATCCTTCCACTCATCCATCCTTCCACTCATCCATCCATCCTTCCACTCATCCATCCATCCTTCCACTCATCCATCGTTCTCCTCATCCATCATCCAGCTACCCTTCCACCCGTACATCCAGCTATTTACATTTTCTCTCATCCATCCTTCCCCTCACTCATCAATCCATCAATCCTCTCATAATCCATTTATTCAATCTTTCATTCATACATTCACCCTTTCACTAATTCATCCAGCCATCCACCCATCCCTTCACTTACTTACTCGCCCACCTTTCCATATTAATTTGAGCTGAGCCCTTTTGAGAAGAGGCCCATCAAGAACTCCACCCTCGCTGCAGGAGCCGTTCCAGGACTGGGACAGAAGCCACCCAGGGCGGAGACAGGATCCACCACAGGGGGGGACAGGAGCCATCACAGGCAGGGGCGGGGGACAGGATCCACCATAGTGGGGGGACAGAAGCATTCACAGGGGGGGGGGACAGGAGCCATTACAGGCGGAGGGGAGGGGGACATGAGCTATCACAGGAGGGGAAACAGGATCCACCAGGGTGGACACAGGGGTGGGCATGCAGTATTCTAGTATCATCATGGGCTCCTCGCCCCCTCCTGCACAAGACAACGAGATGACAGGCTCTCTGTCCAAAATGCCACCCCCCACTTTGATGTACAGTACTTACAGGAGATACTCTAAGAGAACTGGTTTAACTGATTGTCCTCCACACTTTGTTAATCAGTGTGGGTGCGATTGTGCCATTTCTTAATTGTATTCCATTATAGACTGCATGTTTGAAGAACCGAGATTTGCTTACAATGATTTATTTGGCCGTTACTCCAAATAGTGCATGAATAATAATTAATATTATTTTCCAACCTTAGGGCTTTTGGGAGAGGTTAATATTTCACAAGTAAGCCCTTACTTTTTCTGTGAGTACACCATGCAGTGATTTGGCGATGTGAATTTGCCCATTCCAGGAGTGGCCTCGATGTCCTTTCAAAAGCTCGGTTTTGATATTATATGAAGTAGTTATCACTTCGATATTTCTACTCCAGTATCGCATGCCTTTATGTAAAAAGGGTCAAAGTCACCATTTTCGAATTTCCTGTGATTACAGGGTGACACTTGTGACCTTTTTCGGTGAGCTTTGTTTCTATTGCAAAGTGTTCGGAGATATCCATTCAGATTGCATCAGTATGTCAACATTTTTATGTTCTGTTACAAATGAGCATATTGACTCACACCTTTGACAGAGACGCAGTCTGAAAGCGACTTAAGCTACAGTAAGTCACAAACTTGACGAGAAAATTATTTTCACCTTCATAAAGCTTACTGGCCTACAGTCCTGAAGCGACAGACTGTCGGCTGTGTGCAGGATGTTTGGGGCCCTGGGTAGAAATGGAATGTGTGAGCCCCCCTCTAAATTGCAGAGACATGAGGCATTCAGGGCTGTTTGCATCTGAATAGATGCCCCTGCCCCTGAAGCTGCAGCCCCCCTCTGTCACATTCAAGCACCTCTTAACAGCTCATCAAGGGCTGAAGTCAAGGGCTGAAGGTGTGAGGGTTGCCATCCCGCTGTGCCTCTCTAATGCTGCGGGGTATTTGAGCTTTGGACAGCATCGGTGTCAAGAAGGGAGGTGGGTGGAAGCTGTGCCTGGTTAAAATTACGGACCAATGGCGTCCGTTAAAGAATCCTTCACGGACAACGGACAGACGGCTACAATTACGGACTGTCCGTGAAATTTACGGACGGTTGGTCACCCTAACCTCACAGCTTACTTTTCACCGAAAATAAAACACCTGTTTATGCAGTACCGTTTTGGAAAATGGGAAACAAAAGATCTAATGCCATCCTGGAAGGATCATACCTCGAACAAAGAATGGCTCTTATGCAAATATAAGGAAGACAGTCTTGCATAATCAATTTAGGGCACCAGCACCTCGACAAAGAACTACAACTGGGAAGCATAACCAGATAACCGTCACATCAGATCTGCACTTTAACCCATGGTTTACTTAACGTACAAAGAAGAACAGTAATTACTCTGAGCAAAATAACCGAAGGACAATCAATAGAAATTAGTGTTATTAGAGCGATTAAACAAAAGAACAAAGACAGCGCAATTTTAACAACTAGGACAACGTGAAAGAAGACATTCAAATTAAAATGTACCTCAGCACAATAACATTTAAACATTAGCTCTTGCACTTCAAATAACAGGACCGCATAAAGACCTGAGGAAAATGGGCATGCTCCGAGTAGCGAGTTTTTAAAGAACAATTATTCGCGTCAAGGCCTCACAAGAACTGCATTAAGTACATTTTTATATTCATTTTAATTTGGAGTTTATAGGTCAGCTTTAAAAGACTTGTCAGAAACCCAAGCTAAAATTAAATGTTATGAAATGTAAGGGATGTATGATTGTGCAATTGATTTTATTGACTAAATACATAACTAAATAAATAAATACTGAAATACTGATTCCGCGCAATGTCTTATGGGGCATCAGATTGAATTTTCCACAACAAGCATAATCCATCCTGTTCTCTATATATATTGTGAGCTAGAGGAATAAGCCAAAAAAGCTGTTGCATCGTGAAGTTGTACTGGAAGTCTGAGTATAGGACCGAAGATGATTGTGTATTTGACGATAGGAGAACATAAGATTGGGTGTAATGTTGACTTTATCAGTCACTACCTGCTTCCAGGTTTTTAGCTGTCCTGCTAATAGAAATTTGCCAAGAGTGTGATACCCTGCCTTCTCTTATTTCTTTATAATACTATTTTGCAAAGATAGGCCTACTAACCCATAATCTTTTATGGGTATTGAGGGATGAATTAAAGGGATCTGATATTCTTCTTGCAGTTGCATGAACCTTCAAGTTATTGCATGCAAAAACCTATACCAGAATCTTCAGAAAAGCTGGTAGTTGGACTCTATATTCAGCGAGCATTTTCTGTAGGTAATAACAATTAGAGGAAGGGCTTCCTTCAGCTGCATGTCATTGTGAGAAGTTGGCCTGATATGCAATGATCACTATTCTAGTGATCACTATGTATCAGTCCAAACAACCCTTATTGATGATTGGTTGTAAGTCAACCTGATAGACCAGCTATCCTAGTAGCATGGACACGAGCAGTCTTTAGGCTAAACTCTAGAGGGCGTGTTAAGCCAGCTGTTTTACCATCACATTTACCCTTTGAACACCAAGTGAAAGGACACCACACAAGTTGTTATGAAAATAAAACTATATTTATTTATAACAGTACTACCCTGAACTCTTTATGAGTCAGGGAGCTAAGCACAATACAAAACTCTTAAAGAAATACTTAAAGTCGCACAATTTACACAAATGCCCGAGGGGCACGAAAAACCATATACTACAAAAGTGGAATGTGAATTACTAGCAGGTAAGTAACTATTCTCAGAGGCTTTGGGATCGCTAGGACTAGACTACTGAACCTTTAGATTACGAGCAGGAGGCCTAGGGAGGTCGGGTGCAGAGTGTGCACTCTCACGCGGGATGCGGGACAAAGCCTATGGAGGCTAGTAAATGCAAAGTTAGTGTTATCGGACGAATCCGACTAGGTAGAGCTGAAACGAAAAAGGATCTGGACACTTAGATAGTTAAGCTATGCTGGAGCACCGAAATGCTTAGGTTACCTAGCCCAGGGGCTGCGGCTGCATAGGTCTGAAAAGAGGTCGGGAATCCTCGTTGCAGTCTATGGAGCCTGAAAGAAGAAGTTGCTGGCAGGCGACCAGTGAAGATGTTCGGTGTGACCCAAGCCTGGATCGATGAAGATGGAGACCTGTAAGCAGAGGGGACCAAGTCCTGGATCACTAGCCAGTGATTAGGTGGGCACCAGGATGGCACCGGGCGAAGTCACCTCGACCAGGTGAGTGGGTGACGCTGGGCTCTGCAGTCTCTCGGACCAGGAGGCGTTGTCGGCGACCAGGATGGAGGTGCGAGCTGTCCCACGGTGGTATCTGCTGTCGACGTCGCTGGACCCAGGATTGGGGCAACAACTCTTGGCAAATGCAAGCCCACGCGGTGGACTCAAAATGGCGTCTGGAGTGGAGCAGGAGGGTCCGGAGTGCTCCTCTGTTGCAGGAGAGCAAGGGCCAGTCTGGAGCAACCAGACCAGCGGTGTTGTCGTTGGGGTTCGTCGTCAGAAGGGCCACTAGCCAACGGGCAAGTGTCCTGGACAATGCGGTGAGCAGCAAAGAGCAGAAGGGCCCCACGCAGATCTCGTGGATGCAAGGGGGCTGGACTTCGGTGCTGGAGCTGCTCAGGGTCGGGGCTTCTCAAACCCCAAAGCACTCACCCAAGGATACCTCGGTGGTCGTGCTGGGCAAGCGTTGTGCAGTCTTAAAGATGGCCGGTCCCTCGAGGTCTCGTCACACCCACGAATCTCAGCTGGGCTGATGATGCAGGTAGAGGTCAGAGGTGCCAGGGAAGCCGGTTCTCGTCGAGCTGGGCAGTCTTGATCCGGAGGAGAGACTTACAGCAAACCGCGATGCTTGGATGGTGCCTGCGGGTGCAGGGTGAATACTCCTTAGTCACAAGGGAGAAATCTTAGGAAGAAGGCTTGAGTTCCTTTCGTAGAAAGTAGTTTCAGGATTCAAAGATGATCTAATTTGGAAGGGGACCTGCTCCTACCTTTATCCTGAGAAAAGGGGCTGGCACGCGACTAAGTCCTGCCCTATGGGTGGGACTAGGAGGGGGGTGGTTACACCCCTCTCCTTTGTCCGGTCTCTCCCCAGCTCAGGGGCTGGTGTGCCCCAGGAACTGGTTTGAGCCGGCATATGCACAGTGAGCACCGGGGTGCCACTTGCAGTCACCTTCCTCTATAGCCCTGCCTACCTGGGATACACAAAACCCTGTCTGGGATGGTGCTGGCACCACCCCTGACAGGAAACCCTTTGTCCAAGCACTCCTCGCTGGAAGGACTCCCAGCAGCAGGAGGTCAGACTTGTGTCTCGGTGGCAGCATCCATTTTGTGGAGCTGAGGCTGTGTTTAACTTTAACCGGGGTTACAGCTACCAACATGTCTTCTCCCTCTAGAGGGGTGGAATGCTACCCCCGTCGCCAGAACAGGCGAGGGGGTAGTATTTCAAAGCGTATGACACCTTACACGACATGTTTAGATATTGTCAGACCAAAGCTACCATAACCGCGAGGATTATAAGGCACTTAAGAGTATATGGTCTGACGCTATCATGGAAACGGCTAAGGGATAGATCCCGAAGGCCGCAGACAGGCTCAGCTCATGCCAGAGCACTATCTCACACGATTCCAAGCACTCTGCCTCCAGGATTGTTAAGGCCTGCCATAGGAGTGACTGATAGGAGATCTGTGTGCCCATTTTAGGTTTAGAAGATATAGGTATACTATATCTAAAGCAAAGGGTGATTACACCATCTTGCCCCAGCTGTCAAGCAGCCAGTTGTGTCAGTTTTGGATGGCCAGCCAGGGGTGGCATAATACATGCTTCAGCCCCTGGTAGGCCCTGGGTACACCTATGCCCTGGATACCTAAGGTATACTGTACAGGGACTAATAAGGTGACTCGGTATCCAATCAGATATGTACCTAGGGTACATGGAATCCATTTTAACAGAGAGAGCAGTGGGCCTGGGGTCCTGAATAGCAGGGCCCCAGGTCAACTAAGTCAGAAAACCAGCAAAACACCAGGCAAAAAGTTGGGGGCAACCATAGTCAGGGATCTACCTTCCTACAGTCATGTTCTGTGCCTAAACCACTTCCGGGAAGCCACTGCTGTAGCAGCAGGTATGGCGTTTGAGCCTGCTCGTCGTGGAGTTGGGAAATGTTAACAATGGAGCAGCAGCAGGATGTGGCGTGTAGCTGTAAGCGAAGAGCAGAAGGAGTACTAGGGAGACGTCAGAAAGAATACGATGCCCAAAGTGGCAGCAGCCAGTAATGGACAGACGGCAGCGCAACAGAGTGGAAGAGGGCGACTCTTAGTTTAAAACAACAGCACCGGGGACAGGCACAAAAAATAAACCAGAACGGACAAGGAGGAAGCTGAATCCTCTTTAGCAGTAATGACGGAATGTAGGTACCCTCTTTGTGTAGTGACCCCTTGCTGATCGCCGCGGTGGCCCTCCCAGGTGAGGGTGCGGCTTGGGATCACATGGCGCTCCCGTGCCTAGCTCTTCATTGGATACCCCTGTGCAGCGTCATGTCTCTTCCAGGCTTTTGTGGGCTGATGAGGCGGGGAACGCCATACTGCCACTAAGAACTGAGTGGCAAAAATGACAAAAGTTGTAACCTTTGAGCAGACTAAAACTTAAATACAAATATGGCTAGCAAGTAATCTTGGCTATATCATGAAGTGTTCAAAATGGTTAATGCAACATATATACTAATGTTGACATGCTATTTAAATGTGTTATGGCTGGGATTTGGCACTAAGCATGTTAATGTTTTATTTTGCATATCATTGAGTAGTGGTGGGGTTTAACACCATCAATGCTACAGAGATTCATCCCCCATGCTGATCATCGATGAATCCCATTGTTCATGACGAGCTCAGCTCGTCATGAGCATACAAGCAGTGTACTGCATGACGAGCTGAGCTCGTCATGAGCATGGAAGGGGTTAATAGAATGTATGAGAAATTACACAATTCTGTTTTGTTTACAAGTGTATTTTTTTGCATTCAGTTTGATCTTTTGCCTGGATATCATGTGTCACGTAAGGAACATGAGGTTACTTTTTCTTTTAGAAATGCAGGTTTTGCAGCATGAATCTTTCTGGATTCACTACACTGTGCATTATTCCGCCGTCGAGTGGTTGGGTCCGGAATTGTAGTATTTCTTCTCTTTTTTTGTTTTTTTGTTGCCCAGGTCGGCGTCGACATACCACCATTTCGTGTCCTTAGTGACGTCGACGCGCTTCCTTCAGAAGCTCCCACCTTTAGTCGCCATCTTCAGATTTTTTTTTTCCACTGTTGGGTCTGGATCAACTGTGAAGGAGCTCCAAAACTTTGGAGAGAAGAATCAACGAAAAATTGAAAAACCATCGAAAATATCACCGGAGAATACACTGCAGGACAAGTAAAGACAGAAGTCGACAAAAGAAGAGAGAACATCGAAGAATTCAACGTTTTTTACGGAGAATGCGCATACAGGGGGCTCCCTGGGCACGGTGATGGACCAAACTCTGTTTAAATTCTGCGCAAACTGCCACCACAAGTACGTGCAAGGACCAACACCCGGTTTGCAATCTCTGCCTGCCGCTCGACCAGCGAAGCGAGGACTGCAATGCCTGTGCAGCGTTCACCCCGAAGACCTTCAGAGTAAGGGAGAGGCAAAGAAGAGCAAACTACAACATGCAGGGGCAGGGGACACCTCCATCGTTCCGAGATTTTGGACTCTCCAGCGGAGAGGAAGACAACATCACAGAGGGGGAGGAAGACGTTCAAACTTACCAGGGCTCAACGTCCTCGGAGGCTCAGGACTTGCAGTGGCAAGATCTCGACGCCGAATCCCCGGAAGAGGATGTAGAGTCCTATCCGTCGAGGCCTTTGCCGCCGAACGACATAGGGATCTACAATCAAGTCATCAAAAGAGCTACAAACACATACGGAGTGCAGATAGAGGAAGAAAACCCCCCGTCTTGCTTCCTCTCGTAGACCTTGTTGCCATCTCAGACTAGAAGCCAGTTCCTGCCCATGCTCCCAAGTGTACTGGACCAGGGGAAGGAAGGTTTCAAGGAGCCTGCTATGTGTAGAGCAGTAACTCCAGGAGCAGAAAAGAAATACAAACATTCTTCAAAGGACCCAATGTACATTAGGAGATCAGTCCCAGCCGACTTGATCATCGCATCCATGGCTAGGAAGAGAGCAAATATACCCACTAACTCTGGCCCACCACCAGGCAAAGAGAGCAAGAGGATGGACCTAATGGGTAGGAAGATGGAAAGAAGTGCGGCAATACAATGGCGCACTGCCAATTCCAATGCGTTCATCAACAGGCACGCCTATCAGCACTGGGAAGAAATGGGCGAACTCCTTAAGCACATACCAGAGAAGGGCAAGCCACCTGGTAGAAGAAGGGAAAAACATGACAAATACATGTCTGAAGTCAGCCCTGGATGCAGCGGAGACATCAAGCAGGGAGATGATGCTGGGGATCACAGAAAGGAGGCATGTCTGGCTAAGGATATCAGGCTTCAAAAATGAAGTTCAGAACAACATCCTCAACACACCCTTCAATGGGGAATAACTGTTCGGTGCACCAGTTGATGACAAACTGAACCAACTGAAAAAGGACAACGGAACAGCTAGGTCCATGGGGACGCTGCAGTTCAGAGGTATGAGAAGAGGGACACAATCAAGGAGGCCAACAGGTAGGGGGAACCACCAACCTGTGGCACTACACCAAACCTTCCAACAAGTTTATCAAGGAAGTAACCAGGGACAGCAGCAAACAAACTGCCAGTACCAGCCTCGAGGGCAATCCTTTTGAGGGCGCAGCCGAGGAAGGGGTAACGGGCAGAGGGGGAGTCAGACACCCTCATCCAAGTGACTCATCAGTGGAACCAACACAAACCTGGCCAAGATCTCAGGGGGTGCAGAAAGAGTCAACACAAAGACTGAAGACTCAAGAGGATCTACAAAAGTTCCTCCAACACACAACACCAGTAGGAGGCAGAATAAAACACTTCCTCCTGTATAGACCTCCAAACTGAAAGCCAAGAGGCAGAGTACTCTCAGCGAAGGAGCGTACACATTTGCTGCAGGAAGCAATAGAACTGCTAAGGAAAAGAGCCATAGGAATAGTACCACACAAGGAGCAAGGAGGTATACTACACCTACTTCCTCATACCAAAGGTAGACGGAACTTTATGTCCAATTCTAGACCTAAGATTCTCAAACAGGTTCTTAAAAACTCAAAGGTTCAAGATGACATCACTCCAAGAGGTCATACCACAGCTATAAGAAGGAGATTACATGGCAACCATCAACTTAAAGGACGCTAACTTGCACATCCCCATCAACAGCAAACACCTCCTCAGGTTTATGATCAACAAAACTCACTAGCAGTTCACAGTGCTGGCATTCAGACTCAAATCTGCACCAAGCGTTTTCACAAAATGCCTGGCAGCAGTAGCAGCACACTTAAGGAGGCAGGGAATACATGTATACATGTACCTTGATGACTGGCTGGTAAAGGCAAACTCATACAACAAGTGCAAGGGGCACATGGAAGTAGTGATACAGCCACTAGCCCAACTGGGGTTTTAAATCCATTGGGAGAAATCATCAATAGAACCAGAACAGGTGAAAATATTCTTAGGGGCGGAGATCAACTCTATACAGATCAAGGTGATCCCAAGTACAAAGAGGACTTTGCCAATATGCAAGGAGACACATCTTTACGCAAAGGGCAAGCCCTGACAGTGAGGACAGTGATGACAATGAGAAAACTGATGGGAATGATTGCATCATGCATACATTTGGTCCCAAATATCCACCTACACATGAGACAATTGCAAGAATGGATCCAGCAGCAACGACTGACAAGCGACAGGGAGTTGGGAGGATCTAGTGGTTGTCACACAAGCAGTACAGCAAGAAATAGCATGGTGGAACAAACAGAACATAGCTCAAGGGAGACCATTCACAAAACCAACTCCAACAGTAACCATTACAACAGACGCCTTCCAGATGGGGTGGGGAGCGCACAAAAACAACCTCAAAGTAAGGGGATTGTGGTCACAGCAGGATGCAATAAAGCACATCAACTACCTAGAACTAAAAACAGTGTTCCTAGCCTTAAAAGCCTTTCAGAAACAGCTGTACGGACACAGGGTACTTATACAAACAGACAATACGACTAACATTTTCTACATCAACAAGCAAGGAGGGATACAGTCAGCAACACTTTCTCTGCTAGCACAGGAAATATGGAGATGGGCAATGCCAAGACTAATAGACTTGTTAGCGTTACATCTACCAGGGAAGCACAATGTGGAAGCAGACAGGCTCAGCAGACAGACGTCCACATCCCACGAATGGGAAATCAACCAACAAGAAATCCAGAAGATATTCCACAAATGGGGGACTCCGCAAATAGACCTATTTGCAACACACCAAAATGAAAAATGGCAAAACCTCGCATCCAGGGTACCGGGCAAACAGTCCCTAGGGAATGCGCTATGGATAAGCTATTGTAGCAGGGTAGGAGAACACACAGGGAGACCGGAGGAGCTTTGTGGCGATTTTGTTGGTTTTAACACACGCTTTTTATGGGTGATAGTCCGGTAAAAAGGTAGAGGTGGTTCTGTGGCTTTCTCTGGTGTAATGCGGCCCCTTGGTGAGGTCTTCACTCTCCATCTCCACTCCAGGACGAGGTCCCCAGGGGATGCGGCGTGATGAGGAATGCGGGTGAGAGAGAAAGGTTGTAGTTTAAGTGGGGTGTCCAATATTTACAATGAAGTAGGGGAAAGGGAGTGAGGATTCACATGGTGCTCTGCTTCTTTCAGTGAAGTTATTGTGCGCAGGGTCAGGGAGCAGGGAAACCAGGAACCCAACACTCAAAATCGGGGCTGCCTCCCTTTACCCACCCAACCCATCACACGATCGGGTACCTGCGAGAGCCAAGCTCCTCCTGGGGCGTGACTGGGCGACTCGTAGGAACGTTGGCCTCCTGGCTCTGGAAACTCCCGTGTCCCCTCCAACTCCGTCTTCTCTCCGGTAGGCTTCAATTCCAGCTGGCAGTCGAAACGTTCGGCTTCTCCAACCTCCTCTCGATTCAAGCGTTCCGTCCTCGCTGTTCTTCCTGGTTTTAGCAGCCAATCCCCTTCCTCGTCATCGCGTGGGGCGTGGCTTAGGGCGAGCTTTCCCCAGTTAAAGAACAGTGCTGGTTTTCTTCATCCTCGTGACTCGACTGTACATTGGGATCCATCCAGCCTTCCTGCTGCTGAGAAAAGAGAGGGGAGAGAGAAGTGATCGCGTCACCCTTGTCTTCCAGAGAGTCTGTTTTGATCCCAGTCTGACCTGCTTGGTCACAGCTAGTCAGGGACATTTGCCTATGCTTTTCCACCAATACCACTGCTACACAGGGTACTAAACAAATGCAGATTCAGCAACATGACGCTAATACTGATAGCACCTCAGTGGGCCAGAGAAACCTGGTTCTCACAGATCATGGAGATGGCACAAACGCCCGCACACAGGTTCCCCGTCCGAAAGGACCTGTTAACAATGCAAAATGGAAGAGTACTACACCCAGAGCCAGAGAGCCTCAACCTAGCAGCATGGCTCCTGAGGACCTAGAGTTTGCACACCTCAAACTACCGGCAAGCACAATGGCGGTACTCAGAGAGGCAAGGAGACCTACCACAAGAAAGTGCCACATAGCAAAATGAAAAAGATTCTCCGAATGGTGCATTAGGGAGAAACTACAAAGGAAGATTACAAGGGAATCAACAGTACTAAAATACTTAACGCACCTACTACAGAATAAACTAAGCTACACATCCCTAAGGATATACTTAGCAGCAATAGTGGCTTATACAAGAGGAGAAACGGGGAAAAGTTTCTTCACCTCCCAAGTGGTAAAAAAAAGAGCAAAAAGAATCGCACCTCCAAACAGAGTGCTAGCACCAGCATGGAACCTCAATGTAGTGCTAACGCAATTGATGAAGGCACCATTTTAGCCTATTCACAAAGCTACGCTGCATATGTTCATGCTAAAAACAGCCTTCTTAGTAGCTATCACATTGCTACGAAGAGTGAGTGAATTACAAGTGCTAACACTTCAAGAACCCTACCTAAAAATACACTTCAAGAACCCTACCTACAAATACACAGTGATAGGATTGTCATGAGAACGCTGCCACACCGGAGGATGCTCCTTCCACCGCAAAGCCAAGTCCTGGAACGCCCCCCCTACACCTCTGAGCATCACCCTCGCTGACAGACTTTAGGAGGTAGCTCAAAACCTGACTGTTTTACTGAAACTCGCAGCCCAGCGCCTGGATACCCTCACAAGTGACAAGTCACACTTTACAATTACTGTTTAAATGGACAATGACAGCAGCTCAGTGCCCTCCAGTATTCATTGAGGGGAGCATGGGGTATGGAGTTGTTTCCGTTGAAATGGAATTTTCCACTGCACAATACATTCCTCTCCGCCCATACCCTTGATTCTTTAGGTTCTGTGGAAGATACGCCAAAATCAGGCCCACCTCATTCTCTTAGCCCTGCATTGGCTAAGGAGGTGTGATATGCAGTCTTCCTGTGCTTTTCCATGTCCCCCAGTCAAGCTGTCATTCACACCAGATCTCCTCTCCCAGTCGAAGGGGATGGTTCCGCATCTCAATCTCTGAGGCCGTCATCTTCATGCTTAGAGATCCAATGGGAACATATAAGCTCCTTTCAGCTGCCATCAGATTCTCTGGGAGATGGAGCAACTTAGTTGCATGGTGTGGGGACAAGTATGTAGTCCCCTTGCTGGCCAAATGTCTCAAATCCTGCAATATGCACTTTGCCTTACCCGGAAAGGTTGCAGAATAGATACTGTCATGGGGTATTTAGCTGTGGTTCCAAAATTCGTATTTGGCTGTAGTGACAGCATTCCAGATCAGCCATCCCTTTTCCAATCCCCGTCGTTATGTGATGTTAAAAGGGTTGACTAATACGCATCCTCAAACCCCGTTTGCTGTGCCCCAATTAGGTTCTGACAATTTTTATGGGGACTGTGTTGAGCACCTGCAGAATTGTCCCTTCGGGATGTTAACATTCAAGACTGTTTTTTTCTGGCTAACACTTCAAGCCAGGCAGGAGAGCAAGTTACAAGTTCTTAGTTCCTGTCCACACTTCACTTTTGTTTTTCTCCTGACAGGTTGGTGTTGCAAGCCAGAACTGCTTTCCAACCAAAAGTGGTGACTCCCTTGGTAAGTCATCAATCACCCTCCCTTCTTTCCCCCTCCCGATCTCCCTAAGGAATAGGAATGGTTGCATAGGGTGGACTCTAGGGGGTGGTCTGCCACTACTTAGATTCCACCAAGGACATATGAGTGGATGACCAGCTCTTCGTTGAGGACTATGGTTCCAAGAAGTGGAAGTCAGCGCAAAAGTGAACCCTTTCACGATGAATCATTACAATGCCTTGGCCAAGAAGGGTCCTCTCGAAGGTATCACAACCCATTCCACCAGAGTCAAAGCCACAGCTTCTGCACTTGCCAGGGGTGTTCCTATAGTAGAGATCTGCAAAGTAGCACTGTGCGTGTCCCAACATACTGTTGCCAAGAATTACTGTCTGGATTCTGAACTCTGTCGGGAAGGCCACTTTGCTATGTCTTTTTTTTGCACAATTTCCTTGTCTAGACATGCATCAACCCTCCTCCGGCGCAGGGTATTGCTCTGGAATCTATTCCTCAGGTGATGAATCTGGAGGTAGAAGTGTCCAGCAGAATAAAAAGTTACGTATCTGTAGTACCAATCTTTGGAAACTCTACCTACAGAATCCTCCCTGACCGACTCTACCTGCAGATTCCTCACTGACCTGCCCACCTCACTGTTTGATGGATGTGTTATAAGAAATGTTAATTAAATCCCAAAATCTTATTTTATAACCCACTACTCTTCGATTTCAGTCGTCCATTTGCCTCGAAGGCTGGGAAAAATTGGATAGAAACAGATATTGTTGCACCATGGTGGGCGCTATATGGCTTCTATGACCTCGTATGGTGCCACTTCTGGTTAGGGTGACCAACTGTCCGTAAATTTCACGGACAGTCCGTAATTTGGACCTCACGTCCGTTGTCCGTGAGGATCCCTTTTACGGACGCCTTTTGTCCATAATTTTGGCCATCACAGGGAGCAGCACTTCTCCCCTGTGAGAGGCCTCACCCCCCCTCCCCCAGCCCCCCCCCCACCCCACCATGGGGCCACCTCGCACTCCACCTGGAACACAAGAGCAGCCCACCCTGCCCATTGTCATTCTGTATGCCGGGTAATTGCCACATACAGAATGACAATGAGAGAGTGTGAGCTGGTAAAGCATGTGGCGGCCTTCTCCTGCCTCACTGTACAGCAGGGCATTCCGTTTGATAAAAGGTAAAGAAGCCTGTAAAATAAGTTAAAAAGAACAGGTTATGGTTCTTTCACTGTCTCATCATTTTAGAACTGAAGTATTTTCAATATTATATTCAACAAAGCCATGGTTGCCGCTTTTTTTAGTTTAAGCAATTAACAACCATTGACAAAGCCAATAGTCCTGGATTGTTGTTGGGATAATGATACTTGCTGTATTATATATCTGGATGCAATGACAGAAACAAAATAATACCAGTCGGGCGGAACACTATGCTAAGCGCAGATTTTTAGCCTAGGTGTTTTAAACCACATCCTTACATTGAACACCCCCTTTGAAGAGACCCCCAGTTTTTATACACCACTTAAAGCCCTGGAAACAACACCGGGTCACAGTCACCTCACATCCTGGCACTGTGCATCATGCATGACTCATGACTTCTACGTTTTCAGACTGCCTATGTGCAGGGGCATAGTGAACTTTCCCCCACCCTTTGCTTTTGGAACTACAGCAAGGTGAAGCTCTTGATGGGCCTCTTCTGTCTGTAACTCTGCAGACAAAGACTCAGCTCATAATGTGAAAAGGTGGGTGAGTAAATAAGTGAAGGAATGTGTGAATGGCTGGATGGATTACTGAAAGGATGAATGAAAGGGTGAATGGATAGATAATGAAAGAAAGGATGGCTGGATGAGTGAATGAGTGGAAGTATGGATGAGAGAAAAGGTAAATAGATGGATGTATGGGTGGAAGGGTACATGGATGGGTAAAAGGGTGGATGGGTGTGTGAATGGATGGATGGATGAGTGAAAGCTTAGATGATGGGCGAGTGAATGGGTGGATGGATGAGTGAAAGGATGGATGGATTGAATTGATAAGTGAAAGGATGAATGGATGGATGGATGAGTGAAAGGGGATAGATGGACAAAAGGATGGATAGATGAGTGAAGAAGTGGAAGGGTGGATGGATGAGAGAACGGATGGATGGATGAGTGAAAAGATGGATGAGTAATAGGATCAATGGATGGAATTAATGAATGGATGAGTAGATGGATGGATGGGTGAGTGGATGGATGGAGGGATAAGTGAAAGGGGGATAGAGAGAGAAAGGGAGGTTGAATGACTGAAAGGGTGAATGGGTGGAAGGATAAGTGACTGGGTGGATGGATGAGTAAGTGAATGGATGGCTGGATGGGTGAAAGGGTAAATGGCTGGATGGATGAGTGAATAGATGGATGGGTGGAAGAGTTGATGGATGACTGTATAGATGGATGGGTAAAAGGGTGGGTAGATGAATAATGGATAGATGAGTGAAAGGGTGGATGGAAGAATGGATGAGTGAAATTATGGCTGGAAGGATATATGGTGGATAGGTTTGCAAATGGTGGAATATGTTTGGATATAAATGAGCACATAGATGGAAGGACAGAATGAATGGTGAAAGACTAAATGATAGATGAAAGAATGATTACACCTCGTAGCACCCATTATCTTAAGTAATATTTCCTATACATTGACTTTCGCGTTAATATGAGTCATTGTCTCTATATAATGTGTGTGTGATGAGGCACACTCTGACACCCTGCCCTACATAATTGGGATGAGTAACACTATAAAAGAAATTAAATACACATGAGAGACAGTCTAAGTGAAGATGAGGGGCACCAATGGAGGGTGGTAGAAAGGCAGGACTGGCCGGACCGGGCATCAGGTGTTTCCCTGGGAGGCTGGAAGGGGGGTGAGCGTTTTTTTTACTGCGGGCTAGCACTGCAAAGTTCCTTGCATATCCGTTAGTTTTCAATTAACAATAAAAGCGGTCTCACTTGTATTCAGGTGCGGTTCACCATTGTCTGGTGACTAATGTACCTGCTGGAGCGAGATGCGAATTTTGAATCGTCTAAGGTAGCAAGCTGCGGGCATACTGAAAAACCGTGAAGTGCACGATTGTCTCAACCTAATATAAACTTATTTTTACTTGTACTTAGGTGGTTGTCTATTTACTTACTTATATACTATTGTGCAACCACCTCTGACTTGTCTGTAAAACTTACCTTTTGTCACGAAGTTTTGTCCTGAATTTTTACCTTTTGTCCTGAATTTTGTCCCTATGTCCTGAATCTTTACACTCACCGTCCTGAATTTGCACCTATGCCAGTTGGTCACCCTACTTCTGGTGTCAATACCAAGCTTGCACCCCCTACTGGCAACATGAGAGGTCTGAAGTCTGGATCCAGTCTGATACCCCCTGGGGTTATTCTTCAGGTGAGGAATCTGCAGGGAGATAGATTATCGCCAAAAAGATTGTTGCCGCAGGTAACAACTTTTCCGTCTTATCTCCTTTTTTTTCTTTTTCTTTTTCCTTAAAGCCCGATCTCTGCTCATCACTTAGAAGGGTCTCTGGGGGACAAGAAAAAACCCTGGTACCTTTCGGTGCTCAGGCGGGAGGTGGTAGCATCCAACCGGAAACTGCATTATCCACAGTTGGAGAGGGCCAGCCTGCTCGGGTGAGCGCTCATTTGATTTGTTTCGGCTGGATTCGGTGACTTTGACGTGACCTTAGTGGAGACGCAAAGGCTCTAGCGCTGTGCATGCTGGGGAGAGGGCTGTTGTTGTCTCGAAGACTGGGGGGCAGCGCGTTTGACCTCAGCTGCCCATGTTATGGGCGTCCTCCTGTCCTGTTGTGAAATTGTGAAATCTTTCGATTTCTTACTAGCCCTGGTCCACTCCTTCCTCTCACTTATAATTAGTTTCTTTCAGATTTTAATATTTCAGGGAATACAATTTGGGACTGCTTGTCCTTTTTGAAGGAGAATTGCTATGCTCCAGAGTACAAATGAATCTTCGAGCCAAGATTCTTTCCAAGAATTCCTTTCTCTTAATGGAGAATGCCAAGTACCACCCTTCCCCTTGAAAACCAAACATCGAATTTAAATTGGATTCATGAAAGAGGCCCGTGTGTCATTTACGGCGCTGCCTGTTTACTCTTATTTTAGTTGCTGCTAAAAACATGGATAGGTTGCTGTTCGGTAATTTCATTTTTTTTAGGGAACAATCATACTCTCGCGGCAGCCCGGGACGATTTTCGACCAAAGAGTTGTACTGAATCAGCCTGCCTTGCAAATTGTTACTGTTTCAAAACTGGCATTTGCCTGTCCTAATGTCGAGGATACCCCTGTCCGGGCACCATCTATCTTGGACTTCCTGGTGTGAGTCAATCCCTATCTTCTCGCTTCTGGAGCCTTCTCGGAAGGAGAGGGCACCACGCTGCCTCCTCCCCTGCCCTCCCCACCCCACATTCTATCCAGTGTCTGCTGGGTGTTGTGTAAGATTTTCTATACCACCCTCAACACAATCCTCTTTAGCACAAAAGATCTGACCGCATCCTGTGCGTGTTTACTTCTGCTGATTTCTGCTATGTCTAATGACGCTCTAGAAGACCACTGATAGGACTCATGTTCATCTTAGGCGATCACTGTGGAATAAGATTTGCTCCAATATTCAGTCCATTATTGCACACTGTAAGACTGCAAAATTACATAAACAATTTATTGGTACCATCCAAAAATAGCACAAATTGTATTCTAACATATATTATATTTCAATAAAATCCTTATACGCAGCTTCTAGTATATCTTAAAATGTTTCTGGACTACTTAGTCCAAATAACACAATGGGCCAGATTTACCAACACATCAGGGAATGCAGTGCAGCAGCCCAAAACTGTGCACTGTGTTGTGTTACAGAGAGGGAGCAGGAGAGCGCCATATCTACAGAGATAGCACACTCTCCTCTCCATAGGGCTCGTGCAAAATGATGCTGCCGTGCCCCACGCACACACACCTTTGCGCCATAGTGCAAGGGTGTGTGCATGAATCTAGCGTAGGTTTGTACTGGAAGGGTTCCCTTCCAGAGAAAATACTATGCCTAGACAAGTTTTAAAACATTTCCTACTTTGCATGTGTGCATGTGTGCTGTACAGCGCAGCACACATGCAAAGTCGGAACGCCTGATTTCAATTTGTGTTAATGTTTGACGCAAAACCCTGTCTCAGATTTTTGGTAGATAGGGTTTTGCATCAAAAAGCATTGGTGGTAGCATGGGAACGTCCATGTAATGCTCCTTTGGCGCTAAGTAAGGCAGTTTAAACAATTTCCAGCAGAAAAGAAGTTTTGCGCAGGAAAGTAAATAATATAAAAACATTTTGTGCTGGTTTGCGTCACTTTTATGATGCAACCACAGCACAAAATGTTTGTAAATCTGCCCCCACAGGTTTTAACCATTACAGATGAGTGTGCATAGGGTGGGGATGTGGTATCACGGCTAGACTGCCAACTCTGTAGCAGGGAAACAAAGGTTTGCGCCTCGGGCCTACTTCACATCATGTGATTCTGGGCAAATCACTTAGGGGCACATGCATCAAGCATTTTACCGGTAGCAAACCAGTGCTATTTTCGATGCATCAAGCCCAAAGCCATTTGCAATTAAGGGAATCGTAAATTGCGATTCTCTAAATAAGATGCATCATGCATTCGCAAATTGCATTTTTGCAATTTGGAATTGCAAATTACCATCAACTTGAAGTTGATGGTAATTTGCAATTTCTTAAAAAAATACATAAAATTGCATTTTCTAATGTGCCATGTGGCACACACATATTCCCTTAGGGCATATGTGTGCGCCACATGTGCACACATGCCAAATTTGGAGGTGCGGTACAAAAGGGGGTGGTGATGGACGGAGCATCTGAACCAATCAAACACTCACACCCAGTCAAAAGATCTGGGTTTAATCCATCACCGTTCTTTAACCCACTCTGCCACCCCAGTTCAGACATGGCCATATGCAAATCAGTCTGACCCTGTGCCTCATGGGAACAGTCCAGCCCGAACTGCCAAGTCATGCCTTCCCTTGACCGGAAACAAGCTTCTGAGGACCGGTTTCTGGCATTACAGCCGCCTTCAGCCCGGCTTGCTTGAATCCAGTGGCAAAGTGAGCAAGGGACTCACGTCTGAGCATACCCTGCCACACTTATGGCGGCCAAAGCGGTACAAAAGGGGGTGGTGATGGACGGAGCATCTGAACCAATCAAACACTCACACCCAGTCAAAAGATCTGGGTTTAATCCATCACTGTTCTTTAGCCCACTCTGCCACCCCAGTTCAGACATGGCCATATGCAAATCAGTCTGACCCTGTGCCTCTTGGGAACAGTCCAGCCCGAACTGCCAAGCCATGCCTTCCCTGGACCGGAAACAAGTTTCTGAGGACCGGTTTCTGGCATTACAGCCGTCTTTAGCCCAGCTTGCTTGAATCCAGTGGCAAAGTGAGCAAGGGACTCAAGTCTGAGCATACCCTGCCACACTTATGGTGGCCAAAGCGGTACAAAAGGGGGTGGTGATGGACCGAGCATCTGAACCAATCAAACACTCACACCCAGTCAAAGGTTCTGGGTTTAATCCATCACCGTTCTTTAGCCCACTCTGCCACCCCAGTTCAGACATGGCCATATGCAAATCAGTCTGACCCTGTGCCTCATGGGAACAGTCCAGCCCGAACCACAACTACAAATTTGGGGGTGCAGCAGGGTGGCATTTGGCCCTCTAGCACCCTTTAAATTGCATTTGCAATTTGCTAGTACCTATTTGGTACTCGCAAATTGCGAATGACTTCCCATTCATTTCTATGGGCCTCTAGGCATTCCTTAATAGCAATTTGCGAGTCGCTATTAAGGAATTTTTAGGAATCGCAATTTTTTTTGAGATTCCTAAATAGCGAATCCCTAAAAATCCCTATTTAGGAATCGCAATTCTATTCTTTGATGCATATGTCCCAAACTCTCCCCGTGCCTTCCAAAAAAATTAATGTGTCCTTGTGTAAAGTAACTGTTGCTCATGTAGAGCGCTCCAATACCTTCGGGTCGAGTTTGCGCTATATAAATCTGCAAAATAAATAAATATATATATAGCAATTTTATGAACAGTATTGTGCAGTCCTCTATGTTTTTTAAGCATTGAAAAAACAAACGTTGGGGCAGATTATGTCTGTATGGAAGTTTAGAAACCTCATGTGTTATCGGTTAGTGTTATCTAAAGCCCAAATACATTTAAATTTAATTTGTATCCATGCAAATTGTTGACATTTGAAACAATATTGCATGGAAGAAGCCTTACCTAAACCAGTTACATTAGAGGAAACCAGATCCCAGCTATCTCCACTGTGCTGGGGAGCGAGGAGCGTTTTCTGGATGTGACTTGGGAATGCCTACCCATCATACAATTCTGGTTCCAGATGGAGTGTACTCTAGCGACAGTGGCGGGGCCTTGTTGGGACTGCTGGAAGCGTAAAGTGACCAACGGCACTGGCAATCGTTCCTAGGGAGGATGCTTGGTGTCAAACACGACACTGCCCGGATGCGGGGCTTTAGAGAGATCTGCACCCTTAGGATGTGGAAGACGGGAAGGAGCTGCTGTGGCCTGATGGAAATGGAGGTGTGTAGAACCAGAGAATCCCCCCCAAAATATAAGATGTGTGCCTTTGGCCGGCCTGTAATCAGGAGGGGGCTGCACCGGCTGCATCAAGTCTGGGTATATGACTCATTTAGACACGATGGACCTGGACAGGGGGGTTTGATGCCATCCTGCTGGGATATGATCTACAGGTTCACTATAGGACTACAAGGTACACCTGCAGAGTGTGTGATACATGGTTGAGCCCACATGCTGTGCTGCCCTGACATAATTAACTCTATTGTACGTACCCTGCAATGGGAGGGGTGGGGGTAGAGGGGGAGGCGGGATAGTTTGGTTAGGGATAGCTGAGAACGATTGATAAGAATGTATTTGCCATTTGGGACATGTAAGATTGGGAATGTAAATTACGATGGTATGTTGTATGCACAGCTTTAATAAAAAACAGTTTACAAAAAAAACAAAAAAACTCTATTGTACCCTCCCTCCAACGGTGTACTGTATATTGAAGTGACTTACTGTGTAAGCGAAAGGGAATTGCATCTATTTTTTTCATTTATGGCTTGGTATGTTTCAAAAACTCAATGAAAGACACTATAAAAAAAGTTCCATGTATGGACACTCATCCTTGATTATCTTTGGAGTAGTCCAACCGTACATTGAATACGCATTGCATTCAGTCTGAAGAACTCTTAATAAGTCAACTGTTCACAGGGCACAGAGTGCGTCTAATCCTCATAATTCATAGTAGAGTGTCGCAAGATTGCCACCAATTTACAGCGCTCGACATCTTTCTAGAAGTGAAACGGCTAACGCGGCAGAATAAAACTCCCAAAGACGGAGGTTTAACATAGGAGACAACTGGACCGTCCTGAACCCTCGCCCTGTATATGGACCCGAAAAACAAAATAAAGCGCACTGCTGATGTGTCTTTGCCACCCGACTGTGGCTAGACTTCTGATGTTTCATGGCAATAAAGCTTCAGTGGACAGGGTGTGAGGGGGGGGGGGGGGGTGTGTGTGTGTGTCTATCCTTGTGGGGACTTGGGCATGATAACACACTCACGCTGTGGGGACCTGAACCCAGGTCCCCACAAGGTAATGTCTTCTAAATGATGAAAAATGACTTCAGGAACATCTGTGTCAATTTTTACAACTTTTGAAAAAATTGCCTTGTGGGGACCTGTGTTTCATAAAGTGTGTTTATATTTTTACTCGCTCTGTCCCCGTAGGCAGGAGGTGGTACTGCAGTCCTAAACACACTTTGCATTTTAAACACACATTGCTCACAGAAACAAATACTAGCAGCAGAAAGGATGCACATTTCGAAGGGAAAGCTCCATATCCCTTTATTTATCCAAATATTTTGAATGTAAATTAACCTTTTCTCTACATAAAAACTTATTTACATGATGCTGCTATTGAATTTAGTCTTTTTGTGTCTGAAAAGTGTGGTTTTATGAGCATTTTTAAAATCTATTTGAGTTGGAACACTTCACTATTGCCATGTGATCTTTATCTTCAATTAATGAATGATGGTGCACTGGACTGTGATATAAAGTAAATGATTCTGATCATGTTTTGTAAATAACTTAGAGGACTATTCAGGCCCAGTGTTCAGAGCCCTTGTCTTTTTTCGCTATTGCAAAGTCAATTCACTCCAAGACTCTGGCCATCCTTTGGTGGACTAGCCAGCCAGAGTCGACTTCAGTGCTGGTGGTGCCTGGTGCAACAGTCTTTTTTGGCGATTTCTTGATATTCCTTAATTGCAAATTGCGAATTCGCGAATAAGAATTACTTTCCCATTCACCAGGAGTCCCATAGCAAGGAATGGGAAGTTATTCTCAATTTGCGATTCGCAATTTGCTAATCGCAATTTGAGAATAATTTGAAGGGTGCAGGGGTGTCCAAAGAACACCCTGCTGCACCCCTGAAATGTACATGTGTGTGCATATGGCGCACATACATGCCCTAAGGGCATGTATGTGCGCCACATGGCACCTTTACAAATGCCAAAAAGTGCATTTGTCAAATAATTTGCGATTTCTTAATTGGAATTCGCACAACTTGAGTGCTTCATACATAGCTTTTAAGGAATCGCAATTTGCGTTTCCTTAAATGCTGACGCAAAATTAAGCAATCGCAAATTTTGTGATTCCTTAATTTTGCGATGCGATTTCCATGATACATCGCATTTTCTTATTATTTCTCGCAAACGCTGTTTTTTTGCGAATCGCAGCATTTGCGGGGAAAAAAAAGGATGATACATCTGCCCCAAAATGTATGTTTACCTCTTTACTACACAAACACAACATCTGCACCATTTGCCAGCAAGTTTCGTGACACATTTTTCCTGATGAAAATTCTGTCTGTAAAAATTTTTGGGGTGAGAAATGTGTCCTCCAGATGTAATCCAATACATCGTTTGCGTTAAAAAAAAAGGATTAGAGTTTACTTTGGTTTGAAGGAATCAAGAAAAGGACAGAACTTGTTATAATTTATCATTTGCATTTACAATTAAATACAAACCTGTGATAAAAGGTGTTTCTTTTTTACTAAGCGCATATCAGGTACTCTTCAAAACTTGCACTAGCACTGAGGTTAAATTGCAGTGGTATTATTACCTGTTTTAAAGCTTTCTCAACCCTTACGAGCGAGATTTCAGGAACAGTAATAACGAGTTATTAGATATTAGCTTGCATATTGTTCTGAACTTTCAGCGCTTACTTGAAATGCGTTCTATATGAAAGCAGAGTCCGTGAAATAAATGGTTTGGAAAAATTACTTGTGAAGCTGGTGCGCAAGGATGTAAGGAAAACACTTTTACAAGTCTGCTCACTGAAGAATCACTTTACCCAGGTTGAATAGCATTTCCTCTGTCCCTCGAAATGATAATCCTGGCGGCCTCAAAGCAAACAAAACCTGTAAGGTTTCAGGATGGCCGGGCGGGCACAGATATGCAGATTCACCTTCGCGCATAACAAAAGGGACATTAGCCCTCAAGAGGCCAGCGCGGCGCTCGAATCACCTGAGCAGGAAACTCTCCCAGACTGGGGGATGGGCCCGGCTGAAAAGACGGCACCTTTGCAGGGAAAGGAAACATGAGCTGTGATTGACTGGGACACGGAGAGCAGAACGAGGTTTAAGCACCCAGAGACTGAACCCAGTCTAACTCTTAGCGAGTTTGTAAACATTAATAAAGCAATTTGTGTAATTTAGAAATGCAGGCATGAAGTCATCCAGAGGTTTATTTGCCACGAAAATTAATTTGGAGAGTATGTGGCATGTCAGCTCAACATTCTGTGATTCTGGGCAATTCACATACTCGCCCAGTGCCTACAAAACAAGCATTGTCATAGCCAATACATCCTGCCTTTGTCACCTGATAAGTGTTTAGTGATGCAGCACGTTATCCTGGGTGTTCCAACATCTACTGTGATATGAGGATGTAGGGAGGCTATGTACAACAAGAATGTGTGTATACTGAATGTTAGAAACAAAGGGAACAATTAACACCAATCTGTCTTTTATTAAATAAAGCTGCCTAGAATGTTGTGAGGCCAGTGTTGTGCACTGTTAATAGAGATTACATAGAAAGCAGGTTTTCTTATTAGAGGTCTGTTTTATAGTTAACAGTCACCTCATGGCCATTTTACTAGAAAGAATGTATATTGGTGTAGGTCAGGGGCGGCTGGTGACATTTGAAAGTGGTGAGACAAACTAATTTGCATATTGCACCGCAGCGATCGAGCGCGGCGAGCGAGCCCGAACCACCTTGCATCCATCCATACATCATTCATGCATCCACCCATCTATCCACCCACCCACCCTGCATCCATACATCATTCATTCATGCATCCATCCATCATGCATCCACCCATCATGCATGCATGCATGCATCCATACATCATTCATACATCCACCCATACATCCACCCACCCATCCTGCATCCATACATCATTCATGCACCCATCATGCATCCACCCATCATGCATCCACCCATCATGCATGCATCCATGCATGCATCCATCCATACATCATGCATCCATCCATCCATCCATCCATCATGCATGCATCCATCCATACATCCATACATCATTCATGCATCAACCCATCCACCCTCCATCCATACATCATTCATCCACCCATTCATCCATCATCCATCCTGCATCCATACATCATTCATTCATGCACCCACAAATCCATCCATCCACCCATCCATCCATCATGCATCCACCCATCATGCATGCATCCATGCATGCATCCATCCATACATCATTCATGCATCCATCCATCCATCCACCCATCCATCATGCATCCACCCATCATGCATGCATCCATGCATCCATCCATACATCATTCATGCATCCACCCATCCATTCACCCATCCTGCATCCATACATCATTCATTCATCCACCCACCCATCCATCCTGCATCCATCATTCATGCATCCATCCACCCATCATGCATGCATGCATCCATCCATGCACCCATGCACCCACCCATCCACCCATCCACCGAACAATCATTAATGCACCCACCCTGCATCCATCCATCATTCATGTATTTTTATGACCATATAAAAATAAATTATGGACTCTAACAAGCCTTTAGGATCGATGTTGAAGGATGTGCCAGTTTACATATTACATCACCCCTACCTTTTTATGCTGGAAACCTTCTACCGCCCATGTATTTGCCATCCTGTAAGCCCTAGGTATGTACTATACAAATTCACATACAAACATACACCAACATGCATGCAATAATAAATGCATATATCATGCTATTCCGCCTCTACCGTTTGTTAACATTTTGAAATTTTATAACCTTAGTTCAAAGAGTACATTATATTTGTGGTGACAAAGTTGTTAACTCATTTTCTGGTAAATGTTTATAAAATGAAATCTGTTGAAGGCTGTTGTTGCAACTATCAAAATAGAAATTCTGAGAATTTTTACATTTCCAAAATCCCATGCCGTGAAATAAACGGGTGACCTGGAATAGACGCACACATTTCTGCAGCAGATGCTTTAACACACTGAACTATCTCAAGTCATTTGTGCAAGCTAGTTTACTGGAACACCGAAAAACACACACTCTTACCTTGCTGCCGGTCCCGCACACGTCACAGGCTCACAGCGCCCCTGGCCAATCCTGGCGCCAGGGGCACAGGTACCCTCTCGCCCGCAGCACGCCCATTAGGGCTCCTGATGGGCATGTGCAACGCCGCCAAAACACAAGTGCGCATGCGTGGGCACGGGTAAAAATTCACCCTCCGTCCCTTCCATTGTGTGGCAATAGATGTTGCTTCTTTTTTAGTAACTTTTGAACCGTTCAAACAAGAAACAATTTTTTTGTTAAAATCTGCAGATTATGCGGTAGAGAGTGTGTGACCAATGCAGCATATCTATACTCATGTTAAAATCACTGCTGCCACACAATTGCATAATTCCACTGGCCCTGACTATAGCTGACCATACAATGATTGTTCCTCTTCTGGTACACAGTGGATTTATTAGAGTTTATATTGTTTCTGGTTAAAAAATAGCCATTCTGATGGGTAGCTCTTTTAATGGTCCTGTGTGAAGGCAAGAGTATTTACTATAGTTGATCCATGATTGACCCCCACCACAGCTCCCTCGCATTTTAGCTTCTTTCACATCTGGACACCTCCAATGCCAATATTCAGTGTTCTTTAAACTGTTTGATAGTCCAATCCAAATCGTAGATGTCCACTAGGCCTGAGAAAAATGTAAATGACCCTTGCATAGTTTGAGTAATTTGGGGAATTTCGTGTTGCACTTGTTATGTAAAATCCCTGAAAGTATGCCACTATGCCACGTCACCTAATTATGTGGCATTTGCTACAAACATTTATGTTGAACACTCAGGAGGAATGCAGACAAACAGAACGTGAGCAGGTATTGCTCATGCCAATTGTCTTGTTTGAGCTATAATATGCGGCAGAATGTGCGCTTGTGTCAAAAAATTACTTATTGGTTATTTTGTGCTAAAATATAGCACTAAAAGCTAGATTCACATTTTGCATAATTATGTCATTTCGTATAATTTTCCTAAAATTTTGTGTAAGTGCATAAAAGCAAATCACATGAATTTCTCACACTCCTACAGTCCACATGCATGAACAGCAACATCTTTTCTAACACTTTTCCTACCTACCTAGGCATATACACAGCTATACTGCTGCTGTGACAAATTTTGCAAAGCCGCTGTCATATACACTCAAAGAAACACCTCCCAAATGGGCCAGATTGAACCGACTCACTTTTCCCCCATCCATAGACTTGACACTAAGGTTTAAGCACACTATCTCACACTACTTTTTGCTTTATCTTCACACATTCTTCAATCCTTAGCACTGCCACAGAGTAGCACAATACCCAGTTATAAATGCATTTCAACCCTTCACCAGCTACATATGCCATACTATAAATGCAGTTTTTTCATATAAACTGCCAGTACAGGAGGAAATAATTTGATTACTGAATTCAGTGTTTTGTGACAGAAGTCTAGGCTCTGGTCTTAACTTTCTCGCTACATCAAATTGTGTGTGCGCGGGATTGTATGGTGGCAGAACCGGACATCCGCTTCAATACCCTTGCGCTCAGTAGATGCAGTTCAAACAGCAGGTTGTCGTGTCTTGGTCCCCTCCTATGAATGCCGTCTCCACACTCCGGGGCAGCACAGATCCGGACATCAATGACGCCCTGTAGAAGCGCCTTGAGATCTTTCTGTCTCACATATAATATGCCCTAGGATTGGTCGTTAATGTGGCCCAGTGACACCGGGATTCCCCAGCACGTGTGCATGTGCAGCCGAGATTTGGTGTGAACTAGGGCACAGGTGTTGAAACTCACTTCTCTCCTTCGCTGCACTGTATGCAGTATACACTCTTGATTCATTGGGATCTCTTGTCCGTCAGGACATGTGGCAACCATTCCGCGTACCTAGGACACAGGGTTCACTCTCCAAACAAATGAGAGAGACCAGAGAAATAAGTAAATATGGAACCATGATCCCTCAGTATGCACGGACCCCCACGTCTCCAAGCACTCCTTTTACTACTCCTCAATGGCCCACTTACCTCACTCAATACGGTGGTTTAAAATGAGCCCAAGATAGGGGATCTAACGTGTTTCTGCTTCCTCCCGAGAAAAGCTTCTATGTCACAGAGGTAACAAGTGTTGCTTTGCCAAGAGACAGACTGTGCAGAGAGAGGAAGCACTGGTAAAATTATAAATACATAAAAGTAACCAGTTTGTATGCAGTAACATAAAAAGGAAAATCAATGAAAGTGTTGAGAAAGCTACATACCCTGAAGTCTTTTCACGCTATCACATTACAAATAGCAATTCCATCGCTAGAAATTTACAGTAATTCTTGGTGTCAGAGCAGAGTAAGTATATTCACCTGGCCGTTGCCTCTACAGAGAAAGCACACTAGTTAACTAGCATTGGCATTGGCCAATAGGTCTCGCCTTTGGGACCTTATAAGTGTTTAGCCATGCAACACTTGATGTTGTTGCACCAAGGATATTGTGCTGGATAAGTAAACACTTCTAAGGTCCCAAAAGCTAGACCTATTGGCTATGCCAATGCTTGTTTACTTTTCCCTTAAGGGTTCCAGGTGAGTGATTGCCTGGTGGTGTTCGATGCAGGCTTGCCGAGGGTGTGACCTATCCAGTTTCAGTGCTTTTTCATGATTTCTTCATGAGCAGGGAGTTGGAAAGTTTTCTGCCAAAGGTCCTTTTTGCTGATGGGGTTTGGCAAGTGGATTTGGAGGACTTTCCTAAGACTGGTGTTGATGAAGGTCTGGACTTTGTTGGTGTTTGTCACTGTTGGTATCCAAGTTTCTGCTCCATACAGAAGGAACGATTTTACATTGGTGTTAAATCTCAAAGGATAGCTCTGCTGTTATATCTAAATCTAGAACCTTTTGGTACCATTCATGTGTCATGCACTATTGTAATACGTAAAGTATACTAAGACAATAGAAACATTACTCAAAGGGTCACAGAGTTTCCTATACATCACCTTCTTTGATGCTTCATTAATATTAGTGAGAGAGGAAAATTTAATTTAAACTTGTCACTCCTGCAGGTGAAATCATGTGCCAAGTAAGTATTAAGTACTAAGGGGAAGATTTATGTTAACTGGCGCATCCCCAAGGATGCGCCAGTTAACATGCGCCACAGTGCGCCACTGCTACGCCACCCATGGTGCGCCGCATTTATGATGCGGCGCACCATGGTGCAAGGCAGTGAGGATGCGTGACGCATCTCTCGGCGTACGTGCGGCGCATTGCAGGAGTCATGCCGCAAGTGCGATATGACTCCTGCAATGCACAGGAGCCACCTATACTATGCATGCTGCGTCACCCTTACGCCTGCTTCAAGCAGGCGTAGGGAATTGACGTAGAAAGTGACTGAGTGAAATCTCATAGATTTCACTCAGCCACTTTTAGGAGGCGTTCCTGCGCAGGAACGCCCCCCCTGCGCAGGAACGCCTCCTTATGGCGCAGGGGTTTCCAACGTGACGCATCTCCTAGATGCGTCACGTTGTAAATAGGGCGCATTGTTTGCGCCGCCGTTGCGTCACATTACGTGACGCAATTGCGGCGCAAGGAGGCGCAAGAGCCTCATAAATCTGCCCCTAACTGTCAGTCAAAAGTCCGCTTCTCTGGCAATCTGAAGTCTGGCAATTCAAAACTAGTGGAGCCAGAACAAAACAATACGGGTCCCGGCTCATAGAGGGACTGGTACCTGATTGGGTAGTGAATTCCGTAAAGGAATTCATTACTCAATCAGAGTTTATTGAGGGCAAGGCTAGTGAACTCTTTTACAGCACCACATCCAGCAATAGATATAATAGGATATCATGTAAGCATTTGAATGTTAAACAAAGAATCTTAAAGTTAACTCCTTTCTGTACTGGTAGTGCAGGCTTTTAATCATCAAGGGAGGAATGTACCCATAGTAAGACTTTTTAGCACAAGGATTATGGTCCTAGAGTGTTCTGCATTTATTGCTTGAGCTGACTGTGATGGCTTTATAAAATATGAAGCTGGTTCTAAAAATGGAACAGGCTGGTAAGGGGAGCCGATCAAGTTCTACCATGGTGGGGATAATTTACCATAGTTCTTCAGGAACTGGATGAGCTGTGCTGTGGCTTGTAGAATGCCCTTAAGACTTTCCATTATGGAGTCTGGGAGGCCATGGATCTGCCATTAGCCCTAGCTAGATGCATGAGGCCTGAAACAGCAGTTAGGAATTTGCTTTCTGGATGAACTTACTTCACTTTCTTTAGAAGAGAGACCTGTCTTTGTTTTTTTCCCAATGTGTTCTTTGAACACCTTCATGAACTTAGAACGCAAGGTAAGGCCTATCCTTACACCCATACAGGCTCCCCAAATCCTCACATCATCTCATGGGCACATCCAAATGAATACATTTAGGAATATTGGGCATGCATCATCTTCAAGGGTTAGTATTAAATTTCAAGGCTTGCTCGATTATGAAGATCACTATGGCAATAATACACAAATATAATTTAGTAATCAGAGGGGGAACAGAGAGTGGAGATGTATGGTCATGACATGATACCACACCACATCGATGAACAAGAATCGCCTAAGCATTTACCATCAGATCTGTGACTCCTGCTGAGACCTACTCTTTATAACGTAAACCTGCCTAAGTAGTCATGCAGCCTCCACGCTACACAAAGCTATTCTGAAACTCTACTGAATCCTGATCAGAAACCAACCACCAAGAAGATTCACAAGTGACGGGCAAGCATATTCAAAACTACAAACCTACATGTGGCCTCAGGAACTCAATCTTCTGTCATGACGAATATATCTACTACCGGGAATATATACACCACATACAAAATCAGCTCTGATAGTACTGCGAATAGTCATCAATCCTAACCAATTGCACAATTGTATGCTGCTCCAGCATTGAGATCAACCCTCTGCTTTACGATTAATCTGCAAGACTGATCTGTAGAAGACTCTATTTCATCTTCAAAACACACAAGCTGGTCTGTCAGCACAGATCAGTGTGGCCCTTCATTGCATCCTTCTATTGTAGAAAGAAAACTGCATGACATCTCTCTAGTCCAGTCTCAACTTATTACAGAGCCCCAAGACACTGATAACCCTTCACTGAGTTTCACCAAAAGCTCTACCAATGAATTTAAGTCGGCCTACCATCAGTGTGTATTCCTCCATGCACACCTCTTTCCTGTGTGCCCTGGTATCTAGCTAAAATACCCTGTCCATCTCCTAAGCTCTAAGAATGCTTCACATGAGACTCTGCTTTCCAACATGCTCCAAAGTGACATCTCAAAAGCAGTGGAAGCTATGCAACTTGAAGAGAATGCGTACCCTTACATAGAGAAGGAATTCACACTGCACTCATTTTACATATAAACTGTAATTACAGGTACACATTGAGATATGAACATAAAATTGTTTAAGGAAATGCTGCTGCATATTAAAGCCATAGTGCATAGCAAGCTCACTCTCGAGCACATTTCTCCATTCTACTTATTAAGATAGTATCTCTTATTGTTATGGTCAGTCTGTTAAACAGGTCTTCCTCCCACATACTCATGCAAAAGTATACTTCTTTCTTGTACCTCAGTTCTACTTTTCAGGTTGGGGGTATGAATGTATGTGGTAATTGTAAAAACCTAGAAGAACGTCAGTGGATGTAGCAGAGGGCCAAAGGTGCAATGAAAATCAGAATAAAGACCTGTATTGTATCCTGCATTTGCTCTAGTGCAGGCTTCTCCAACGAGTGGCTTGGGAGCTACTGGTAGCTCTCCAACTACCCGTGAGTAGCTCTCCTCTGTGCAGGCAAGCCTGCTAAATGAGAAGCTTTAGCTTGTTTGAATTAATATACTTGTTTCAAAATTGAGAGTATATGTTGTAGACAGAAATATGTTTTTTATCAGAACTCATAAGCTGGTTTTTGGAGAAAAATGTTTTTAAATCTGATATTCGAGTGATAAATCATATGGCATTGGGTAGACTTTCTACAAATGTTACCACCTTGGTACCAGAGTTGTTAGTGCTATATCTATTATGTATAAGCCAAATAGAGGCAAGCATACTAGCAAAGCCTTTTATATTACACTTGGCAACCATGCATGATGACCTGAAGTGATTACGGCTGGTCTTTATTTTGCATATGGCTGCTATTAATGTAATTTTGTCAGATGTGGTCACTTTTACAACACCAATAATAATAAAACCTCTCGATGAGTTTAATTGAACATAAGTAGCTCTTATTAGAATGAGGGTTGGAGATCCATGCTCCAGTACCATTATGCCACTCTTCCAAGACTCTCTATATGCCTTCGCTCTTCTTGTTTCCCCTCCACCCACTTGTATCTTTCAGTTTATAAAGAGAGAACAATTATTTTCAGCCTACAAAAGCTATACTGTTGTTTTTTTTAAATGTGTTTTTAGTTTAGAATAAGCATAGATAACCAATATACATATGGGCTTATTTACAAGCCCCTTGCGCCGCCGGTGCGTCACTTTTTATATGGGGAAAAGTGACGCACTGGCGGCGTAAGGGGCTTGTAAATAAGCCCCATAAAGTTTTAATGATGTAGGCACTTCCATAGTGCTAAAACTTCACTGGAGCAACCATGCACATTCTCTCCTGCTTTTCTACACACTTAGGGGCAGATTTACAATTACTGGCGCATCCCTGCAAATTAGCAGGGATGCGCCAGTAATTGTGTGCCGCAGCTCCTCCTCCCATGATGCCCTGCATTTACAATGCGGCGCACCATGGGGCAAAAAACGGCACAGATGCGTCACACATCTGTGCCGTAAAAGCGGCGCATTGCTGGAGTGGTGTCGCAAGCGCAACGCAGCTCAGGCAATGCTTTGGGGAGCCCTATCTGGACAATACTGTGTCAAGCCTTACGCCTGCTTCTAGCAGGCGCAGGGTTTTGAAGCAGTATTGGCCTAAATGTGACTGAGTGAAATCTTGTAGATTTCACTCAGCCTGCGCAGGAACGGCCCCCCTGCGCCGTAACACCTCCTTCTGGCGCAGGGCTTTACAACGTGACGCATCTCCCAGATGCTTCACGTTGTTGATACCCCGCACCATGGCGCATCTTTTGCGCCACCGCTGTGTCACAAAAGTGACGCAACGGAGGCGCAAAAGAGGCGCAAGAGGCTTGTAAATCTGCCCCTTATTTTGTAATGGGGGATAGGTGGAAAGCGGCATAGTTTGGGTGCGTACCAACTGCTGGAGTGGGTATATAATAGAGATGTGAGTAGTAACAAATGCACGTGCATGTGTCCATTACTTTAAACTACACAAATATAAACATGTAGGCAAAAAAACTCCGAACCCGTGAGAAAAGCAATTGCCGAATGTTATAATGTCGGCTTGTAAATGTTATTGTTGCGGTTTAATACAAAACTTCATGTCAAGGATGTTTGCAGAATGAAGGGCTTGGGACACAAACCGAGCATGTTATTTGCTTAAGATCATGTCAGGTGAATCTGGGAAAACATAAAGACAAAGCAGGCCTTTTGCTACCACACGCAGCAGTAAACTAAACCACTCATCCAAAATGTCCGGGTATGGTATGTTAGATTTAATTCTCACTGTTTAAAATGATGAGCAAGCGCTAGTTCAAGTGTTAAGAAAACAATGCTGCTGAAAGAATTCCCAATGTCCTACTCCCTGCTCCTTTTCCCCTAAAAAGAAAGGAAACACAAACCCGGGCTTCAGCCAGCCATTGTGCAAACGCCGATTCATGCATTACAAAGGGCTCATTAACAAGTCAAGAGGCCTGCAAGCTGGAAACACCTGAGCATGGAGCCTCACCCAGACTGGGGGATGGGTCATGCTTCCACGAACATACCTTTGAATAGTTGGCAGGCAGGGCAGGAGTATTGGCAAATACTTTATGCTGCTGCTGAGCTTGAATTCTACAACTATTAATTTTAAAACAATGTTCTCATATTAAAGTAAGCCGTTATTTGAATTACTGAGGATAGCTCCAGCCAGAATGTCACTGAGGCCCGTAAACGGAAACTTTCCCTGATTATGCGCCACTTCCAGAAGAGAGCGATTTAAAGGGAAAAAAAACTGTCTCGTGTCCAGGTGCTTCCAACAACATTTCAGAAATCGTGCAGCATAGGGAAAACATTAGGGTGTGTTTTGTCTTCTAATTTAAACAAAAGAGAAAAAAAACGATATTTTGATGGAGCTACACTCAGTTATTCAAATAACTGCTTACTGTAACACAAGAAACTTGTTTTAACATTAGAAGTTGTAAAATTCAATCTCAGTGGCATAAAGTAATTGCCAAAACAGATCATGAAAACATACAATAGATGTGAATGCTATAGAGCGATCACCCTAGATCTGCCGTTTGGAGCCATGAAGTGAAGGCTGTAACTAAAAATAACGATGCAATTTTAACCAGTTTTGTGAGAATTTGACTAGAAGATATTTTCATTTATCTTACTTTTAAGCTTTCAAAGGAAAGAAAAAGATCAGAATGTCCTTCAAAATTCTTGTGCATAGGGCAGGGTGGAGGCGAAATTAGGGAAAGTGTTATACAATATCGCAGCTGTAAAGTGAACGATGTACAAGACTATACCGATCCACCTGTTTAAAACCATTGGAATACTGTATTATAATCAGGGTCATTGCAATTATGTGGCAAGGGAAGAGAAAATTATGCGGGATGCTTGACTAAACTATCCGGCGTGATAAGGTACATTTTGGAACAGTTGTCCTTCATTATTTTTGTTTTTTACTCATATAAGCACTGTATGGGTCAAGCTTTCATGTCATTTGTACCAGTTTAACACCCACATACATTTTCCATTTTAGTAACGTTTGATCCCTTCGATCTAGAAACAAAACTGTATGTTGTTAAAATCTTTGGATTGTGCAGATGATGAATTATGTAGCATTAGCAGCAAATACATATTTATGAGAAAACTACTACAGCTACATAAATACGAACGCAAGCTATCTGTGGGACTTCATTAATCCACAGCATTCAAAGGGGCCTCGGCAGACACCACTGTTGAAATGCAGGGCTGTCTCACTCAAATGTGGCTTGCTGGGCGCTAGTCGGTAGTTTGTGTTCAGGGGTGGGGAGGGTTACTTGGTGTCAGTAGCTTTCCAGCCTTAGGTGTGTCTCCCTGCCACGGAAGGCGGAAACAAAGAGATTGATTTGGACTTATTAACATACTGATTGCTCAAGCGTCTGCTTAGAAAGCACTTACATGTGCTCTCCCCTCTTCTCAGTCAGTTCTAAAATCATGCTACTCTAGACACTTGCTTTGTCAACAGCTCCTTTGACATTCAGGGGCCCACAAAGTCAAAAGGCTTTTGATGTACTGGGGCGGTCATGGCCTACAAGAGTATCTCATTGTTCCTCTGGTGTAGCAGGATTTGGTAAACTAAAAACAGGTTAAAGGCAGAATGAGACAGCTGTACTTGTATTTTATTGTTTTTCTTGACAGGTGCATGAAATGCACTCAGAGCTTGTATATTTAGTGAATTTGATGCCTCAGATGTCCCTCGTTTGTAATGCCTTCTGACTTTTAGAGCTACATTTGGCATTTTTTGAGCGTTTTTACTTTCATTTTTCTTTTTACAAATGCAGTCTGTTAAATGTTGACTGTCATATTTCTTCAGTTTTCCAGGGAGGGAGAGTTAGTGGTCCTGTGTCAGGTAGAATGTTTATATAGCCATGAGTCCTACTTCCTTATTTGAGAAACCGCTTTTATTGTTATTTTCATATTCAAATGTACTAACCAACCTTGTCATGTACGCATTACAACCTATGTTCTGCAGAGTACACCTGTTTCCCTAGCTAACCCTCTCTCCCAGATATGTTATTGTGACTGGAGTCTGCTGGTAAAAAGTACACCTATGCAGCAGCCTCCTAGGGCTTTGCAGTTATGAAATTGAAGTAGAATCTTAATTTTAATGGCTTAATGCATCTTTTCTGTTTGAACTTGGGCATTTCCAGTGCTTTCTGTGCTGTTCTGGGCTTCGGCACAGCTGGAGCATCATAGGATCAAAGGACATTTTGGGTCAGGTACGATTTGGCAAAGTGACACCCAATGTATTCAAGAAGCACATTCATAAAGTGAAATGTTAATATATAACATAATTGGTAAATTATCTTTAGAAACCTGCTCTCTATGGGATCAGGAAAACATTAAACAAGGAACCGGCCAGTAATGTTATGACCACTAATTTTCCAAAACAACCTATATAAAATCTGGCTTAACTCATTAATGTCAACAAGGTAAGTCACCAATTGTAACTCACTCCGATTGGGGTCAGCAGACCGCCATGTTTCTAGTTGCCTTTCAATGAAGTAAATTTACTATATATAGTTTTTTACATGCAGTCCGTTTTCCCAAAAAGAGATTGTGATGCATTTTTAAAAAACAACGTTTTTTATTTGTTGTTTGAGAGTTGGCAGTGGCTCTGTGAATTACTACCTGCTCCCAAACAAATGTTTTAATTCATGAAGGGAAGGTATTCTAAAGAGAAGCTTTACCTTTTTGCTAATGGGTTACCTCCCCAACTTGGGGGTGTAAAAACTTCAATGTTTTGCAGTGAGATTTAGGTCACAAAACACTGCTTCTGATTTGGTCGCTTACAGCATGCTGCCCCTGCCACACAGAACCCACATCTCCTTTGCCGGTGGGTGTTCGGGGCCACACCCTGCCTCACTGCTCGTGTCTGTTTTGTGTGCAAGACCTGTCTGTGCCCTGGTATTTGTCCCTTCATTGTCCAGATATTTGTGCTTTTCATTTTGTACTTGTCAATTTGTGCATTCCATTTTAGTAATTGTCCCAGTACTGTGCCTTGATTTTTGATTTTGTTATTGCCTCTGTGATTGTGCCTTCAACTTTTTGTGCCTCTTCCCTGCTTGCTGGTTGCACTAATACCGGTTGCGTGCCCAGTTTTCCCACCTGCCGCTGCTGCCCCCCGCGGCCCGTTTCAGTTTTAGAGCTCCCGCCTCCCAGCTGCGCTTCCCTCTCCTATTTAATAGAGATATTTTCTCTTGTCGTGCCACCCCTGGAAAGGCATAATGTTTTGGTGCATTCCCAGGTTTACCAGTTTTGGTAAATCTGGTGATGCATCAAAAACCATGGGAGTTGCATGGGAACATCCATGCAACGATATCAATATAGGACTAGCTATGTTGTGTTAGAGGAAACTCAGAAGGTATATCTGTAGGCAAACCCTTAGGTTTGGTCATGAAGCCCTCACACACCAACCTAGTTGGTGTCATGCTTCATCATCGGGCCCACCACAGTGACACCGAATGTGTCCCGGGTGTGCTGCGACTCCAGATTACTGAGGAGCTGGTATTCTTACTGAGTGTGCAGTGTTGGTGAGAATGAAGATGAAAGGTTTTAAAAGCTATACAGGTGGTCCCAGTTCCCGAGGGTAAGAGGTAAATTTAATACCTGGGCCCCTGTTAGCAAGATAAAAAGGCTGTGGACGATGTGGAGTATATTAGGGGCTCCTACGTCCTTGTGGTCTACATGTTTCAGCCAGGCCTTTTGATTAAAACTGGCTTTCCTCAGGACCAAATGAGTATGTGTGGGTGAAAATAAACTATATTAAGTGAAAGTGTGTGGTAAAAAAGTGTTGCACTCGCTAAGGTGCCGTACGTGTAAGAGGGGGATTCCCTCTGCTTTAACTTGCTACTTGCTGTTAAAGCCTCATGGGTCACTTGGCAGGGAGGGAAAGAAGATCGGTATTTCCGATCAGCGGTTCCTGCGACCTATCGTCCTGCTCCAGTGTCCCGAATGACGGGACACTGGAGCAGGAACAGCAAGTAGCAAGTTAAAGCAGAGGGAATCCCCCTCTTACACGTACGGCACCTTAGCGAGTGCAACACTTTTTTACCACACACTTTCACTTAATATAGTTTATTTTCACCCACACATACTCATTTGGTCCTGAGGAAAGCCAGTTTTAATCAAAAGGCCTGGCTGAAACATGTAGACCACAAGGACGTAGGAGCCCCTAATATACTCCACATCGTCCACAGCCTTTTTATCTTGCTAACAGGGGCCCAGGTATTAAATTTACCTCTTACCCTCGGGAACTGGGACCACCTGTATAGCTTTTAAAACCTTTCATCTTCATTCTCACCAACACTGCACACTCAGTAAGAATACCAGCTCCTCAGTAATCTGGAGTCGCAGCACACCCGGGACACATTCGGTGTCACTGTGGTGGGCCCGATGATGAAGCATGACACCAACTAGGTTGGTGTGTGAGGGCTTCATGACCAAACCTAAGGGTTTGCCTACAGATATACCTTCTGAGTTTCCTCTAACACAACATAGCTAGTCCTATATTGATATCTCTACATATAACCAGGGGACCCGGACTGGCTTACCTAGTCCTCTCTCTCCCTTTTGATTTGCTGAACATCCATGCAACGCCTTCCCAGGGCAAAGTAACGCAATGCAGCAATTCGCGTTACTCCAGGTTCTTGGAGCCACTCAGGGCCATGCAAAGCGGCTTTCCATGGCTTCAAAAATCTGACGTAGAAATTTGTGTCATGCATGTACCATGTTGCATGGTGCAAACACAATGCAAGGCTGCTAGGAACCGAGTTTATGCCTGGAAATCAAACACGTCTTTGATTGGACATCAGCAGCGTGACCATTAATAATTCCTCATATCCTTTGGCCACAAGAATTTACTATGAAATAGAAGGCGTTCCCTATATTGAACCATCATATAGACCACTTAAGAGCTATCAAAGATTACATCTCCGGGAATTGTTCCTGTTTTATTCAAAATAGCAGCACAGACCCTCATCTAAAGGATCTATTCATCAAGACCGTTAAAGTCACATTAAAACGAAGTATCTAAAACTCTCTAAACCACAAGCAGTTCTATATTTCATAGACTGCGGGTCCCTCTTAATACAGGAATCTGTGACTCGATTCCCAGAAGAAGGCGCTGCTATAGTGCCGAAAACGCGCGTCGGAATTAATCTCAATCTCGCCACATTACTACTTATTGGATTAGATAAAAACATTTTCTCATTTTAAACTGTGATTTTGATATATTGTATATTTTGTGCGAAAAATTATCTGTTGAATTGACTGTTTTTATTCTCTCAATTTTTAATAAAATAGATATTTTTTTATATAATTCCCACTTGCTTGACTTTATATATTTGTTGCTTTTGAATGACAAATTAAATATAGACGTTTAGAAATGTGACTGTCTAGGAAGATACCCACATTGTGTTTTACCCAGTCCTAGAAGTTCTTATTTTGCCAGGTGGTCCATTTTTTTTCATATATGCAAACACAATGCAAGCCTCTCATAAATGTGCCCCAATTGCTTTTAACAGTGCCTTCTGTGCCAGACAAAAAACATTTTGCAAATCTAAGGAAGTCTCTTTATCTCCATTGCTGACTGTCCGTATGTTCTGCAAGTTCCTATCACATCCTTGTTTCTGTAATAGTCACTACTGGTGCTGCACGCATTTTATTTTGTTCAGCAACTCATATTTGAGATGCTCCTGCCAAAATAAGTGTTTCCTGTATATAGTCCTGATTTTCCTGAAAATTATAGGTCTGCGCTTCATTGAAGACAAAAATAATGCAACACAGGAAAGCTTCCTTTTGCTGATGTTTTCTATTCAACCACTGCAGAGAGACACATAGGAGATCAACAGTCTCTCTGGGATATATGTACAAGGAAGTGGTAGAATGGGGTGTTAGCGGTCATGGCATATCGCCTCAGTCTGCCACTTTAGAAAAGCAAGGCAGCGCCATAATTACAAGGATATGGTGCAACCTTGTATTTCCCACTGCGCCTGCACTAAACTCAGCATTGTAGCACCAACGCAGGCAGCCTTGCACGATAGTGCAAGGTGTCTGCGTGCAGGGGAGGATTGTTTGTGTAGGAAGGTGTCCCTTCCTGCACATAAACAATCCTAAAATGCAATTTTTTCACTTTTATGTGTGCTGCTTCATGTAGCATACATAAGTCACACTGACAATTTTTTACAGATTGTTCATGTATAGGAAGGGGGACCTTCCTGTACATAACAATCCATGGCTGTTTGCTGTTTCCATGTGTGCTGCACAAGGCAGCACACATGGAAAATGCAAAAACGAGGGAAAATAATGCATTTCTCATTTTGCCAAGTTAAGACCAGGTTTTCCCTAGTATTAATGTTGGCGCTGCCTCCTATGTACGCTGCCCTTGTACATAGGGGGCAGCGTCAAAATCAATGGCTGTTGCAGTGGAACGCCCCCCAACATCCACTGCCCAACCCTTTCACACTAAAAATAGCATGAAAGGGGGCCTTATTTACCAGGCAGCGTTAAGCCACGATAAGTGGCTTCATGCTGCTAAATAAGGCCCCCTAACGCCACCATAACGTCAGAAAAAGTGATATTGTGGTGGCGATAGAGGCTTGTACATATGCCCTTCTGTCTGTTATCATTCTGAAAATTCACTAATAGTCAGTAATACTGTGCAAGCTTTGGGTGGAATCCACACTAAGAGGTATTTTATAACTGGTATTGGTTGCAGTACACTTGCAATGGTGATCCTACTGGGTTTTCAATGATCTAGCTCGGTGTATGATAACATGGTATGAGCCGATAATTACTGGGGACTTTTGGATCTAAGTTGGGTTTTATTATCAATGATGGGAGTGTTTATTGCAAAATAAAAGTCTATAGACAACCTAATTTGCAGAGTTAATGGAATAGGGTCATGGGGAAGTTCTGTAGGTCTTTTTTTAAACAGGTGATCATGTTCTGTTTGTGGCTAGATTTCAAATCAAAAGGTGGTAAGGTGGTGTAACACTTGGTATTTCTTATTATGATAGGCAATGTAAAATCCTGTGCTTTAGAAGTGTGTGGTCAATGCAAACATTACTTGACTTTGAAGTGAAATACAAAGACAGGATGAACTTCCAACCACTATCTAAACAACACTATCCAAAAAGGCATTAGAATACTGCGCCAAAGAAACAAATGACTAATTCCTGACTCAGAAGTTCCTTAATGTAGCCTTTCTGGATTTTAAATGTACTGGTTTTCATTAACGCTATTTTGACTTTATTACTCTCCTAGTGGCTAGTTAGTTATGTGTAAAATTCAGACTGATCTCTTTAACTCTGTGGTTTTTGTTCCAAACGGTAGAACATATACCGCCTGTCCAGCTCTATGCCGTCATGTAATTTGCCAGATGAAAGAATGGCTCATCTTCTATTCTTTTGTGCAGCATATAAAAAATCCCAGGAGGAAGGGGATACTATGGATTTGCCATTCCATGGGGGTAACACAACAAGCAGAGGCATTAAGGCTATTGAGAAAACACACTAGGGAAGCCACTTGTATGCAGTCTGTCAAATTATCCCCAAATGGTTTGATGCACAAGGAGAAAGATCATTGACAGGTTGGCTGTTCAAGAATCATGTCAAAAACACATTATAAATGTTCCACCAGGTAATGGTAATGGAGAAAGTTCTGAAATGGGACGATTATCTTAAGTTTATATCTATGTTTTATCAGTAGAATGAGAGTTATGAATTTGTAAATTTAAAATTTTCAAGTGAAAAAGAGTGCCTAAATGTTCAAAGCACCAACTGTGGGCATCTCATCGTGGACCACAGTTTGGATACAAGAAGCTGATTGGGCTGCGTCTCCATTTACCTACGATTTAGAAGAATTTTTGAAGTTAAAGCTCAGCTGGGCAAGGCAGCCAAGGGTGTCCAAAGAGGAGGCGTCGTTTTCGTTGAGCCGTTGGACGAAGTCACTGTGAAGATTCCTACTTTCAGACTTAGGGTTAAATTTACCAAGATTTGACGTAGCGCAAAGCAGCAAGACAACATGCTGCACTGCATCAAATGGAGAGGTCAGGAATGGGCCATATTTATAAATACTTTGCGCATTGCTGCTTTCTCACTGTGCTGGCTACCTGTTTTCCGTTTTTACTGATTTTAACAGATACATACAAACTGAAAACATTTATTTTCTTGTCTGTATTTATTTTTTAAATGTGGATAAAAACGGACATTGTGTTACTTTTTGAGTAATTCTAAATACTGTCTGCCATGACTGCCAGGCACATAGCTGTGTAGATTGATAGGTAAGGTAGCTAAAAAAGAAAGGAATTTTAGTAAAGAGCCTTTAACAGCAGTAGATATGCACAAGGTTGATACTGAAAAGTGCATATTTCCTTAAAAGTGCATTAATTTCTCTTCGGCAGGTGTTTACAGCACTGAAACCTAGTAGACATTCAAGCATGAGTGCATATTTATAAATATGGATAAATACAGACGGAAATGTAAAAAAAGAAATACCATAAAACAGGGATTATTTTATATGCTACCTAGCGCCAACGCAGGCACCTTTGTGCCGTAGTGAAAGGGTGCCTGTGTTGCAGGAAAGATTCTTTGTATTGAGGAAGGGACACCTTCCCGCACCAAGTCATTCCTTAGATGCATTTTCCTCTTTCTAAGTGTGCTGTATTCTGAACAAACAAGGAGGAATAAAGAAATTTGTCCTTGTTACGCGTCTATCAGGAAGGCATACAATGTTAATGCATCCACAGGATTACTTGTCGTGGTAAATCTGGGAATGTGCCAGAATATATGGGTGGATGCATGGGACGCCTCTATCAGGAAGGCATACAATGTTAATGCATCCACAGGTTTACTTGTCGTGGTAAATCTGGGAATGTGCCAGAACATATGGGTGGATGCATGGGACGCCTCTATCAGGAAGGCATGCAATGTTAATGCATCCACAGGTTTACTTGTCGTGGTAAATCTGGGAATGTGCCAATATATGGGTGGATGCATGGAACGCCTCTATCAGGAAGGCATGCAATGTTAATGCATCCCCAGGTTTACTTGTCGTGGTAAATATGAGAATGTGCCAGAATATATGGGTGGATGCATGGGACGCCTCTATCAGGAAGGCATACAATGTTAATCCATCCCCAGGTTTACTTGTCGTGGTAAATCTGGGAATGTGCCAGAATATATGGGTGGATGCATGGGACGCCTCTATCAGGAAGGCATACAATGTTAATGCATCCCCAGGTTTACTTGTCGTGGTAAATGTGCCAGAATATATGGGTGGATGCATGGGACACCTCTATCAGGAAGGCATGCAATGATAATGCATCCCCAGGTTTACTTGTCGTGGTAAATCTGGGAATGTGCCAATATATGGGTGGATGCATGGGACGCCTCTATCAGGAAGGCATGCAATGTTAATGCATCCCCAGGTTTACTTGTCGTGGTAAATCTGGGAATGTGCCAGAATATATGGGTGGATGCATGGGACGCCTCTATCAGGAAGGCATACAATGTTAATCCATCCCCAGGTTTACTTGTCGTGGTAAATCTGGGAATGTGCCAGAATATATGGGTGGATGCATGGGACGCCTCTATCAGGAAGGCATACAATGTTAATGCATCCCCAGGTTTACTTGTCGTGGTAAATCTGGGAATGTGCCAGAATATATGGGTGGATGCATGGGACGCCTCTATCAGGAAGGCATACAATGTTAATGCATCCCCAGGTTTACTTGTGGTAAATCTGGGAATGTGCCAATATATGGGTGGATGCATGGGACGCCTCTATCAGGAAGGCATACAATGTAAATGCATCTCCAGGTTTACTTGTCGTGGCAAATCTGGGAATGTGCCAATATATGGGTGGATGCATGAGACGCCTCTATCAGGAAGGCATACAATGTTATTGCATCCCCAGGTTTACTTGTCGTGGTAAATCTGGGAATGTGCCAGAATATATGGGTGGATGCATGGGACGCCTCTATCAGGAAGGCATACAATGTTAATGCATCCCCAGGTTTACTTGTCGTGGTAAATCTGGGAATGTGCCAATATATGGGTGGATGCATGGGACGCCTCTATCAGGAAGGCATACAATGTTAATGCATCCCCAGGTTTACTTGTCGTGGTAAATCTGGGAATGTGCCAGAATATATGGGTGGATGCATGGGACGCCTCTATCAGGAAGGCATACAATGTTAATGCATCCCCAGGTTTACTTGTCGTGGTAAATGTGCCAGAATATATGGGTGGATGCATGGGACACCTCTATCAGGAAGGCAGACAATGTTAATGCATCCCCAGGTTTACTTGTCGTGGTAAATCTGGGAATGTGCCAATATATGGGTGGATGCATGGGAACACCCAAACTCCACCCATTAAACACCTTTTTGGCACTGACTAATGCGATATATATTAATACGATCGGTATGGATTGTTCAACATACCTATCATTACACACATCACTGTGGAGACTTGAATATGATGGTAATCACACATTATCAATGTGGGGACTTAAACGTCACTGTAATATATTTGTCAGGACTTGTACATGACTACAATCATGCACTATCTCTGTGTGCTATCCCTGTGCATCCCATTAATCACACACTATCTCTGTGTGCTATCCCTGTGCATCCCATTAATCACACGCTATCGCATGCCTCTATCAGGAAGGCATACAATGTTAATGCATCCCCAGGTTTACTTGTTGTGGTAAATGTGCCTGAATATATGGGTGGATGCATGGGACGCCTCTATCAGGAAGACATGCAATGTTAATGCATCCCCAGGTTTACTTGTCGTGGTAAATCTGGGAATGTGCCAGAATATATGGGTGGATGCATGGGACGCCTCTATCAGGAAGGCATACAATGTTAATGCATCCCCAGGTTTACTTGTCGTGGTAAATCTGGGAATGTGCCAGAATATATGGGTGGATGCATGGGACGCCTCTAACAGGAAGGCATACAATGTTAATGCATCCCCAGGTTTACTTGTCGTGATAAATCTGGGAATGTGCCAATATATGGGTGGATGCATGGGACGCCTCTAACAGGAAGGCATACAATGTTAATGCATCCCCAGGTTTACTTGTCGTGGTAAATCTGGGAATGTGCCAATATATGGGTGGATGCATGGGAACAACCAAACTCCACCCATGAAACACCTTTTTGGCACTGACTAATGCGATCTATATTAATACGATCGGTATGGATTTTTCAACATACCTATCATCACACACATCACTGTGGAGACTTGAATATGATGGTAATCACACATTATCAATGTGGGGACTTAAACGTCACTGTAATATATTTGTCAGGACTTGTACATGACTACAATCATGCACTATCTCTGTGTGCTATCCCTGTGCATCCCATTCATCACACACCATCTCTGTGTGCTATCCCTGTGCATCCCATTAATCACACGCTATCTCTGTGGGGACCTGGGGATGTCTGTAATCACACACATTCTCTTTGGCAACCGTGGTAATACTATAGTCACACACTATCTCTGTGGGGACCTGGGCATGTCTATAATCACACACTATCTCGGTGGGGACCTGGGCATGTCTATAATCACACACTATCTCTGTGGGGACCTGGGCATGTCTATAATCACACACTATCTCTATGGGGACCTGGGCATGTCTCTATTCACACACTATCTCTGTGGGGACCTGGGCATGTCTATAATCACACACTATCTCTGTGGGGACCTGGGCATGTCTATATTCACACACTATCTCTGTGGGGACCTGGGCATGTCTATAATCACACACTATCTCTGTGGGGACCTGGGCATCTCTATAATCACACATCATCTCTGTGGGGACCTGGGCATGTCTATAATCACACACATTCTCCGTGGTAATACTATAGTCACACACCATCTTTGTGGGGACTTGAACATTCATTTAATTACACACAAGCTCTGATTTGGCTTGATCCTCACCAGTTTTGCATTCTCTGTATGGGGCTTTTTGAATACTGAAAAGTAGTAAAGTTAGACTTTTGGTTTAAGTTTACATTGTTGAAACTGAAAAGTACAAAAGTTAGATTTTTTTGTCTAAGTTTACCATTGTGAATCGGGCCCTATTTTAATGAGGATTTAAACACAATCATCTTTGTGGACTATCTCTGTGGGGACTTAAACATCACTATAATAACACTCTGTATTTGTATGGGCTTAAAAAAAACTATAATACTTGAACATCACTATAAAAACATACTATCTCTGTGGGGACTTCAAGTAACTAAACACAAGCTCTGTTTCGACTTGAAGCACCAGGGGGTGCCATGAGGCAAAGTTAGACTTTTGGTCAAAATTTACCTTTGTGATTACTGAAAAGTAGTAAAGATAGACTTTTTGTCTATGTTTACCTTTGTGAATCGGGCCCTATTTTAATGATGACTTAAACACAATCACCTTCATGCACTATCTCTGTGGGGACTTAAACATCGCTATAATAACACACTATCTTTGTGGGGACTTGAACAACACTGTAACAAAACACTATCTTTGTGGGGACTTGAACATCACTATAATAACACACCATCTCTGTGGGGACTTGAACATCACTATAATAACACACCATCTCTGTGGGGACTTGAACATCTCTATGATAACACACTATCTCTGTGGGGACTTGAGCATTTCTATAATTACACACAACCTCTGTGTGGACTTGAACATCATTAGCTTCACATCCTTTATAATGGGATTCAAGCTTTGAATATACACACTATTTCAGTATCTCTGTGGGAACTTAAACATCTATTTTGGTAAAAATGTAAGCAGCTCCTCAAGCTCTGGATTACACTTGACCATATTCCTTTGTTCTATATGTTAATTTCTTTGTGTTAGTTCCCTTATCCCCTAAGATTTTGAGCACTAATAAATAGGTTAAATGCAGCATTAAGTGTCTTTCGTTAAGCATGATATGGTATTTTCTGGCACATTAAGATAATCTGCCTTTATTGTATACCCCTATTATATATGCAGCAATTCATATATGAATATATTATAATGTTGTTTGTGTATATTGTTGCTAAAATAAACATTTAGCCATGTGCCTTCCACTGTATTCAATCACAAATAGTGTTATGGACTAGGTCCCCACAAGGATGGTAGCACGTGTTCAAGTCCCCACAAGGATGGTGCTGTGCGCACGATTAAATAACAATATATTTGCAAATTTGAAGCAGGATCCTGTATCATGAATTTTTTCTTAACATTTTTCTGTTAGTTGTGTGTTTTAAAAACATTGGGAAAGGTAAGTCCCCACAAGGCAGGTATTCACACATAGTCCCCACAAGGATGGTAACACGTGTGTGTGTGTGTGTGTGTGTGTGTGTGTGTGTGTGTGTGTGTGTGTGTGTGTGTGTGTGTGTGTGTGTGTGTGTGTGTGTGTGTTTGTGTTTGTGTTACTATCCTTGTGGGGACTTGGGTGTGATAACACACTCACGCTGTGGGGACTTGATTGCACTGTGGGGACCTGAACCCAGGTCCCCACAAGGTAATGTCCTTTAAATGATAAAAAATGACTTCAGGAACATCTGTGTCAATTTTTACAAATTTTTAAAAAATTGTCTTGTGGGGACCTGTGTTTCATAAAGTGTGTTTATATTTTTGCTCGCTCTGTCCCCGTAGACAGGAGGCGGTACTGCAGTCTTAAACACACTTTGCATTTAAACACACTTTGTTCACCAGGAACACAAGTTAGCAGCAGAAAGCACAGATATTTCAAAGCAAAAGCTGCAAAACCCGGGGTTAAAACATATTTTTCATGCAAAGTAACATTTTCCCCATTTAATAAAGTAAAACTTTATTTACATGAACATTTTGAATTCAGACTATTTGGGTTTAAAAATTATTAAACATTGTTACAAGCAATTTGGACACAAATTGAATCCCAGATTACATCACTATTGTGGTATGATCCTTATCTGCAATTAAAGAATGGTGGTGCATTAAAACATGATACAATATAGACTGATCTGATAGTTTTTTATAAATTTGATTACCTATTAATATGCACTTTGGAATAGGTTCTTAAGATGATGGCTAGATGAGTGAGTGCCTAGAGTTGCATTGTGCTCACAGATATGCTCTCTCAGATGCGAACTGCAGTCATGTCATGCTCACTGCAATGGGAAGTTTAATTTTAACAGAAAAAGCATGTTCTTAGAACATTAGTGACATTCTTAAAAAAAATATTCAAATATTGCCATAAGTTGAAATTACATTTAATTGAATTGCTCAAACTGTTCCTAATGCTTTACAAATTAAATCAGCTTCATTCCCATAGATGGGTGAAGACCAGCCATATAACAAGCATTGGCAAAGCCAACCGGTGTCACCTACAAGACAGCTACTGGCTTTGACAGAGTTTTTTTGCCCTGTTGTACAGCAGCATGCCTGCTCTGCCTCATGGATGAAATTGAAATAAAAAAAATTTAAAAGCACTATAATGAAGCCAAAACAGACCACATCATGTCATTTATTTTTATTGCTGGCAGTAGGGTGGGGGCGTGTGAGGGGTCAACACTATCAACAGAGGGGATGGGGAAAAGAAAAATCACTGACGTTGCCACTATTGATCACAGTATATAAAGAAGTTGTCAGAGCCTCTTTGGCCTTATTCAATTATAAAACATACACTATGATATATATCAACCGTAGTGAAGTAGGTGCAGACGCACAGACTCCTGGTTCACCCTAATTAGTGGGTATGCTTTAAAAGCCAAAAAAAGGGGAGGTGGATAGAAGACCAAATCCCTAGCTTGCATTTGGGCTTACAGTGCCCTTACTACTGCATTGGCACCCACACGTATAACAGTTTGGACTTAGTGCTTCAGCTAAGGTGCAAAGTTCTGCTGTAAAATGGGCACCTTCATGTTGATGTCCACTTCAATTTGCCCTTCCTGTGTATTTAAATATAGTTTGCCTACCAAGATCATACTAGTTTAACTACAACATACTGCAGTAGCATAGGCCTGCCTTATAAGTGAGAAGGTCTTCAAGTCGGAAGGGTGGAGAGGGTGTGGCGTTATCCTAGAGCTGCAAACTTCAAACTCAATTCTTGACATTAGCTTGACATCCTGTGAGTCTGGTCAAATCAGTTAATCTCCCTGTGCCTAAAGAAATTGTACATGACTTAACTGGTGCTCATGTAAAGTGCTTCAAAGTGGAGTGACACAAGCACAGCACTGGTGGGAATGAGGCATTTACAGAAGTATGCGAGAAGCGGCTTATGTTGCTTCACCATTTATTTATTTATAAAGTTTTATATTTATTTAATTATTTATTAAAGCAATTTGTAGAGCGCGCAAATACCCGTGGGTGTCTTGGCGCTGTAGACGGGAGAGGCAGTAGTGAAGTGGTGTGCTGCTCAATGTAGTGGTGTGCTGCTCAATGTATGACTGGGAGCAGGTGTGCCACAATGGTGCATCCCATGGCACCACTCCTCCTGCTACAGCAACAAAGCAATTGGTACTCAAATCAAATTCCCACACTCTGTCCTGCACTTAATTATCAAGGGCCGCGCAACGGGGTGCTAAATCAATGCAACGCATCAGAGGCGATTCGTTAAGTCCTGCAAGGCCATCTTCCATGGCCCTAAGTGACTTGATAAATCAAGAGTAACTGTACCCCAGGGAGGCATTCCATGGGTGGTGCATAGTTGTTCCCATGCAAAACCCATGGATTTTGATGCATTCCCAGATTTACCATAAGTGGTAGACCTGGGAATGCGTCAAAACGGCTTCGCCTCTGCAGGTGAGACATAATGAGGAGAAATATGTTTATTTCCACTCATTTTATCCTGCATTCTGCAGCACACATGGAAAGAGCAAAATGTCTCAGGGGATTGTTTTTGCTCAGGAAGGGGCCTCTTTCTGCTCAAAAACAATCATGCTAGCAATGCAGGGACCCTTGTACCATGGTGCAAGAGTGCCTGCGTTGGCGCTAGGCAGCACATTGTGCGCCAGCATAAGGAAAAGCAGAAGTGTGCTGCACAATGTTAAATACAGCGTATTCCTGCCTTTTCCCTATTACACAGTGCAGCAAAGTCACTTGCTGCGCTGCATGATATGATGATAAATATGTCCCAGGCTTAGGTTCTGGCCTTTTAATTATATTTTTCTGGATAGGTGCTTTAGTTTCAGACAGCACAGCTCAGAAACAGATACACGTAACGTTTGACTACTATTATGGAGCTATAATATCTAAAAATAATGCAGCAACAGAGAAATCTGGTGTAAAGTAGTTTTCTTTACTCAGTACCGGCCCACAGAAGCAGGTGCTTGGCCCAGTGCACCAGAAAAGCTTGTGTAAGCCCTATGTTAAACTCAAGAGAAAATAAAACAAATATATATCCACACTTGATCTAACAAAACATACGCCTGTTTATTTTGCGCATCCCAATTGTGTCCACATTATTGTGTATATTGGAGTAGCTCTTTCCATTAGGAAACACGCCTGGCAAACCTCATAGTGCAATGTTTATTATTGATGTTTCTGATCAGGCAACACTATGGCTTTTTTTGCAGTTTATATAGGTGAACCCGACCCAAATGGTTTTGGTGCACTTTACATAAGCACCAGTTACATTAAACAAGTTTTAGGCACCGTGGAGATTAAATGCTTAAACTCGTAAGAACTTAAAAGAGAGATGTGCGTGGCTAGCTTCTCTCTAAACTCCGAGAGACCTTTTGAAAAAAAGTATCGAATGCTCTGCTGTTTCTGTGAATCCTTCCTGCTTCGAGAGGAAACCCGAGGCAGGACTTCAGGATGCTGGAACAGAGATGCAAATGCACCTCTACGCACAACAAAGGGGTGACATTAGCATAGCTAAAGACCCGTCCGCTCTTAACCCAGACTGGGGGATGGGTCCTGCTTCTAAGAGCGCACCTTTCTACAGAGAAGCAACACGAAAGGAATGAGGTGTGCAAACCCAGGCTGTCTCTGCACAGCCACACTATACCATCAGATAAACAATTGCAATTTGCAACCATTAAGTGATGTAGGACTTTAAAGGAGCAGAGCATTTTTTATGTGTACATTTCATGTTAGATTTAATTATAAAAACGAAGGATACTGTTTTAGTTAAATTGATTAAATAAAAGCACTATGTACAAAAACACTTTTATAATCAAATGCTGCTTTTCCCAACATGAAAGAGTGGTATTTTATTTTCTGCTCCCGTATGTTTAACCCCAGTAAAGAACGAACGCACATTCTCTCACCATTTAACAAAAAAATGTGCACCTGTTTCAAAGCGGACTGCAATGTAGAGGAACAGTAATCGCCCCTGTGTAGCCACAGATAGTTAATAGCTCTCAGTTGCGCCCATCCCCGACCCTTCTGATACACTCAGTGTGGAAGCCTGGGGAGGCTAAAAGCACCCCTTGAGGCTCCGTTCAAGGCGTGGCAGCCGAAGCCGTAGCACTGAATGGACACATTAACAGCACCACGGGGGAGGTTCTGAAGGTGCAGCTCTAGGTCCTGAGCACTTATCTCTCTTTCATGTGATATTTTTTAATTTAAAAAAACAACAACCAGTACCCTGATAAAGGGCAAGATACGCATAAATCAATTCAGTTTTTTTTTGTCTCGCAACATCAACATTTTCGTCTCAATACATTCAGAACAGGCGCTCTTGGGAGATTTTCCCCGTGTGAACCTACTGCCTTCTGGTCAACTTGAATAGTATATCTGTCGTTCTTTTTCATTGTTAAAGCATGGAGTGGCCTCTGACATTAACATTTGTGGGTTTGTGCTTTCATTTCTATAAGAGCACTGAGGCCTTTCAACAAATGTAATTTGCTGCCCTGCTTTTTTTAAATTTTGCTAACTTTTTTATTCTCACAATTCACTGTTATATTGTGTGTAATGCCATGCCATTGTAGTAAAAGTAAATTTGGAATGGTGCAAAGGTAAAATCTAAGGGCCTTATTTATGAAGGCCTTGCGCCGCCGTGCGTCACTTTTAACATGGGAAAAAGTGACGCACCGGCGGCGCAAGGCCTTCATAAATAAGGCCCTAAGTTTATTAGCTTACTCAGAGCCTAATTATGCAGCACGGTGAGTACATTATGGGGCAAGAAAAGGCAAGTTATGTGGCTAATACATGCTATTTTGTCATAGTATTACATATTTTTTTCATTTTTACACTTGTTAACACAGGTCTGGGCATTGGTTGTACTTCATTAGTAACAGTTTAACACCTATATTTAGCCATGAGAAACAAAGATAATCAGTCATACTTTGCAAAGGGCCTTTACTGTAAGGCAACATGTGTCGCTGTTTTTCTCGCAACTTTTGAACCATTTGAGGTAGAATATTTTTTTGTTAAAATCCACAGGTTATGCAGCAGATGGAGGATTATATGGAAAATACAGCTAGTGTATAATAGTGCGAATTATGCAACGGCTGCACAATCACATAATTACAGTGACACCGAGTATAGGAAAAAAGAGACATGAACAAAACTGATTGACTGCCTTTCAACTAATAATCTGCTATTTAACTCTAAACATAAACCCATGAGTAGAGTGCTACTTGCCTCAACACGCATCAATGCCTCTTCAGGGGTAGTAAGCATTATATATAGCTCCAACTGGGGCTATTACGACATTGTGACAGGCACAAATCCCAAGCACACCACTGACTGCAAGGTGTACAGGCCGGCCACGGAGTCACATTGATCCCTAAGTAACAGTACCTTGGAAATCAGAGTCAATGGAGGGTGCACAGCATCATGGAGGGGAAGCGTTGATGAGCCAAGGCGAGGGCTGGCTCCTTACTGCCTTAGGGGAGGTGAGATTTTGAGTCCACGAGGCATCGAGTTTGGGCTGGCAGGGGAGGTGAGGCGACGGTGAGGCGTCAGTTCCATTCAGCAATTGGTGTTGATGAGTTCGGGAAGTCACCCTCATCGGTTATTGGCTCCGCGATCACGAGATGCAGGTGCTAGTGACGTCCGGCATAAGTGCAAACTCTGGCGTTGGGAAGAACAATAACTTGCAGGTGTCGGCGGCTGTCTAAGCTGGGGTGCAGTCAGTGCAGTGGGTCATTTACTTTACAAACAGGTGCCTACGGCCTTGGTGCATGTCACGGCATCACTGGCAGCAACGCTCGCCCAGGAACTGGAATTGGCACCCTTTGGCAGGAGTCCAGCAGAGGAAGCCAGGTGCTGGTAAAGTCTTTGTGTCCCTGAAACTTCAGAACAGGAGGCAAACTCAACTTCAAGCCCTTGGAGAATCTTCTTAAGTAGGATCCCACAGCAAGGCAAAAGTCCATCCTTTCCACTGCCGATAGACAGAAGCAGCAACTGCAGGCCAACCCAACAAAGCAACACTTGTTCCCATCGCTCTGTGTGCTGCACAGAGGCCAAGCATTTGATCAGCATGTAATATGCACACATTTATGACCCAAGGCCATGCAATGTGAGAAACTCACTGCCTTCATCTTCAACTATGAAGCCCTCAACTGTGCCCCTTTATGAATTGACATCCTCAACCCAATTTCACCCAGACACCTATGGGCGACTCAGTTCACAGTATGCACTAGACAAGAATTCTATGTTGCATGAAAAAACCTACAGAAAAATAACATCTGGCAAAACCAAATTACACTTGAAGTGTAGTATAAGTGATGCAGTCCCTGTTTACATTTCACATGTTTTTTCACGCTAAAAAACATGAAATGTAAACAGAGACTGCATCACTAACCTGGATTACTGTTGGTCCGCTGCCAAGGCTTAAATCTGGATACCGAGTTGCACAGTCTACAGCTCTGGCCATAACACCACATCCTGGGAAGAGGGAGGAAGGCTGGCAAAAGCCGCATGAAAGATCGGCTTGTTTTTTGGATCAAGGTTATAACAGAACCTCAATCTGAGGCAGAGCCAGGATTCAGGCTCAAGCCTGACTCATAATGTCAGTGTCCTGACACACCTATAATTTGTTTGATTGGAGAATCAGCTTCTGCCAGAATTCCAGAAGAATAGAAAGAAGGAAGCTCCGATGTGGAGTGGGACGTTGTTCTGCACTTTATGAGTGATGTAATAGAGTGCCCATCATCCTGGTTCTGCGTATGCATGGAATGTAAGCAGATTGGCGTCCCGCGGAACAGTGGTGTCTAGTCTGGTTGGTGGAAGGAGATGCAACTATTCAGATACGTAGTGCCTAAGTTGTCTAGTGCCTTCACTCAGTTTGTGAGGTGTTTGAAATGAGTGCGTTTGTGTATCAGGAGTCAGTGAAGCTCCCGGAGGTGTGGTGTAATGTGAGCACTATGTGGGATGTTGTGGATGAGTAAGCCTGCTGAGTTCTGAATGATTTCTAGTCTTCTAGTGGGTTGCTTTGTGTTCTCAAAGTAGAGGCTGTTCCGGTAGCCTAACTTGCTAGTGACCGGTTTTCTAGTGTTGATTAGGAGCCATTTTGAACATCCTCCTTAGCCTTTCCAGAGTGTAGTGATAGTGCTGACTTGTGCATTTATGTCCAGTTTGCTGTTGATGATTGTGAGGTTCCTGGTATAGGTGCTGGGTGTGGTTGTGGGTCCGAGTTTGTCACCAATTGGAGTCCTATGGCAAAGTGTTCTTGACGAAAATTACTAGTTCTATCTTATCAGTGTTAAGCTTCAAACAGTTGACTCCCATCCATTTAGCGACTTTGATCATGCAGGGGGTGAACTTAACTCTTCTGTTGGGTCTCTTGTCTGAGTTGTGTATACTCGGCCAGTAGCAGTTGGTGACATTTAAAAGTAGCATTGTGTAAACGTTGGTTATGATTTTTATGTAGGGAGCGAAGTGAGCAAGCTTAATGGACAAACATGAAGTTTGGGAGATCCTCCTCCAGAGAATAAAAAAAACAATTAGCAAATGGCGCAAACCAATTTAGCGAGAAAGCAAAGTTTATAAAGCAGTGGTAACTTATAGTCTTAAAATATTAAATAAATTGAAAATGTCCCCGTATGCATTAACATGCTCGACAGTGCCTGTAATGTGAAAATTGTACAGCGCTACAACTTTAGGCCAAGCGACTTGCACCACATGCAGTATAGACTTGGAAGAAAATGCACTAACCAGGTTTCGGGAAGCACCCACACCTGCTGGCTGCAATCAGTCATATGGAAATATGTGCAGACAGGTTTGAAAGTGGGATGAAAAAAGTGGGAGCTCTCTAAAAAGGAGAATGAAAAGTAAATTTCTCTTTCCCATAGTGTGTCATTCGACCAGCATTTTGGTATCTTTCTGAGATGTTACTGTATCCTTATATATAACACAACAACTGACATACACCTAAAACCTGACAGTACTATTTTCTTTGTCAATGGTTGTTAGTTGTTTAAGATAAATGAGTACCAGCAATAATGTGTAATAAATAATTAACGTTGGAAATGTTTACATTCTGAAATTGTGAGACTGTGAATTAAATATTATCAAGACTGTGGAAGGGGCATATGACACTTCGTATAAACGCAAGGGAAGAATAGTCATGTTCAAAGCATCCCTGTGCTCAGATTCTCAATGGATCTCTTGGCCGAATTTGTTGACCATCAAGTGCTTCTTAAAACAATGTCAGAAACAGCTGGTGGTATTGAACTGTACTGTTCTGCTTTGCATTAGTTATTCCAAATGATACTCATTTAATTAATCTCCCTCATTTGCTCTCAGATACTGCCAACATCACATGGAGAGTAACCTGTGCCTTAACTTTGTCTACAGCACTTTTCTTTATCAGCATGGCACTTTTTACCAACTTTATAGACTTAGTCTAGGTTGGCTATCCAATTCATGTTAATGACACCCTGTTCCATTTTATGCCAAAAGAAGATGTTTTAAATTTCAGAGTGCAGTTCTGTTTTTAAAAGGCAAATGCTACACTAACCTAGATCGAGCTTTAGGACTGGATTGGCAGTGCACCCATTGCCTGGCATAATGTGATCAACAAAATAGAGCTTTCACAGTCCTACTGAGAGTGAGGAAGAAATGTAGTATCCACTCACATGTAGCTTTCCCTTAGTACAGGACTTGACAGGGATGAATTTGTGTTGTTCTGCTACAAACAGTGCTTGAATTGCACGTTTTAGCTTGAGGCAAAATGTATGCTCATTACGGAAGTTAGTTATGGTGTCATGCCAGTGATAATGATCATGGCTATGCACCTGATCTAGTTGTTATTAAATGTTATGACAAAGCAACTAGACCTAACATATTTTTGGTAAAAAGCAGATGAGAACACTATTAGGCATTTAAGTGTGGATCTTGATTACTCTATTTTAAAACCTTCAGCTAGGCATTTTGTTAGATGGAATCTCACAGATTACCATGGTGGGCAATTTGTTTTGATGTTGGCCACCCAGTGTGACAAACCATGGATATAGAAGGTATGCCCTGTCAGAATTCTTGCTAGGCTGTAGGTATATTGATTGGCCAACTGTAATTTTGACCCCTTCCTAACTTTATGGCTGTTTCCGATAGTCGCCTTGAGCAAAAAGCTTACGCTCAAAACTTTAGGACTTGGTTTTGATATGGATATATTATGTTGAATGCCATAGATCTAGTCTGTTCATACATTTATATCCATAGAAATACATAGAGGGCCTTTGGGTCAGCTCTCTTCTGTCAATGCATTGGTCTGTCTGAGTGTCATTTAAACTCTGCTTCCATTCATGAAAGTGAAGTGCATGGGGTAAAGGTTCAGTTGCCATCAGTCATCCTCTCTCTTGTGAATGACAGCTTTTTCTGATCATGTGTGCACAGGCACCTGAAGATGAGGGTGCATTAGGTCAGGCCTAGTTGGTCAGTCCTTTAGATTGTAACATACTGTTCCCCTTATATTTCTTTGCTTTTCTTATTTTTATTCTAATACTTCTTAAGAGGATTTTTCAGCTGTCAAGGCGATCGTAAAGGGTCACTTACTTGCTGCTCCTTTCATCCGCAGTACACCGCATCATTCTTGGCCACTTCCTCAACACCAGGAGACTATTATGGATATCGTATATCAGAGGTTTTCCATTCCAAGATGGGAAATACATTGGTTCTAAATGTGGTGGGCGTACATGAACTTTGAAACAACCACATGTCCTTGATGTAACTCTAGCACACTCAGGCATGATCTGAAATACCTCCTTGAGTATACAACTGGTAGCATAGAATTTAAAAACAGGGCTAAGCCAATACTAAGCTTCATCCCATGGAGACAGGATACAAATGTGTACTCTTTCTTAAAGGGGGCAGGTGAGGCAATCCCCAAATATCCAACAGATTGAAGAACCCCCAAATATCCAACAGATTGAAGCCTACAACTTTGAGTAGTGCCCTCTCATTATTGATATACAAATGTGTCAAGAATGGCATGTAGAGGCATCCCGCAATAATCTTTTTTTCCGTTTTCTGGAGTAGTGCACTATTCACCAAAAAGTGCTTCAATACCTCATCAAGGGTAGTAAGCACTATATAAATACAATCACAAACTTCCAATCACCGCTTACTACTTCACAATTTCTGATGAATTCTACAATCTAGATAACCTGAAAGCAAAGATGGCTTTAGTACCATTTCTTGTGGAGACTGAGACCACAGTAATCCTGGAGTCCACGGTAATGATTTTAATAAAGATGTGCATCGCCTCAGAGTACATCCAAGAATTAGGAGGATTAATGGTTAAGCTGTTCGTGAAAAGAGTGGCTTAAGTGTTCTAAGGGAGAAGAGTGTTTGACAGTGGAGGAGGGAGAACCGTTTTTGCTGACTACTTGTCCCACTTAGGCCGTCATCAAAGCAGGTGGTCTGCGCCAAAATGCCCAGAATGTTTTTTTCCTTTGACATTATCAGGAGTCTCACAAATATAGATGTTGTCCCATCTGTTACAATCCTCCCATCCTACATCGCACCAAAGATCTGCAGGCAAGGATTTGGAATTCAGTTGGTCCCCAAAAACATTCAACCTCTTCTCTGTCATATCAAGCCTAGCATGACATGGTGTGATATTAGAGCATTTTGTTGGGACTTCCTGTAATATTTTAGTGTGTCCTACACTGACCAATATTTTAATTGTCAGATGTTCCTTCATGGTAGAGTCATGGTTCTCCTCCAGCATTTTGAGGCTAGGATTGAGACGTGAACTGACCATCAGAAATCACCACCAAAAGCAAGTGTGGCCGTCAGAGTCTGTAATCAGCCATCAGTATATGTCCAGACATATGCTTCAAGAATCCTAGCCAATAATCAATTTTAATATTGTCAATAGGTGTTAGAAATTGGGTTGCTGGTTGACTGTGGTGTGAGCCCTATTCAAGCAGCAACCACAATCGTAGTCAGAATTATGCACAAAATTGGGTGGTAGTGTTTCTCATGAGAGAAAGCGTCCGCACATCAAGCAAATACAATTCCTAGAGTATGTAATGTCAAAAAATAAGTAGATAATTTGAAAGGGGGTGCCCAGTAAATCCTGTTGTACACCCACCACCAGGGGTGTTAAGCTAGCAAGGGAATGCTAACGTAATTTATTTTGAGAAAAAACAGGTTGATTAGGCACACCCCGAGTATTACGTCAGTTCAACACTGATTCAACGTTGATCATTATATTTCATCAGTTGTAAACACAAATGGAGTGCAATATGATTGTTTCAATCATTCGGGAAGTATTGTCCATTCAAGATACAAAAGTATGGATCCAGAAACAAATGTTGTTCTTCACATTCTTTATTTCATACAAGTTAAAAGTTTTTCCAGCTCACACCGCCGACACGTGTTTCGTCTCAACATGAGACTTTTTCAAGGTTCATAAATATAGAAGTGTTGCCACGTAGAGGTTGTGTTCAACAGTAAAGGAGGTAATGAATGACCATGATACGTCACTCCATGTTCCAATAATGCGCACGGGAACCTCCACTGCTACCAAGTAGCAGTGGAGGTTCCCGTGCGCATTATTGGAACATGGAGTGACGTATCATGGTCCGGGAACCTCCACTGCTACCAAGTAGCAGTGGAGGTTCCCGTGCGCATTATTGGAACATGGAGTGACGTATCATGGTCATTCATTACCTCCTTTACTGTTGAACACAACCTCTACGTGGCAACACTTCTATATTTATGAACCTTGAAAAAGTCTCATGTTGAGACGAAACACGTGTCGGCGGTGTGAGCTGGAAAAACTTTTAACTTGTATGAAATAAAGAATGTGAAGAACAACATTTGTTTCTGGATCCATACTTTTGTATCTTGAATGGACAATACTTCCCGAATGATTGAAACAATCATATTGCACTCCATTTGTGTTTACAACTGATGAAATATAATGATCAACGTTGAATCAGTGTTGAACTGACGTAATACTCGGGGTGTGCCTAATCAACCTGTTTTTTCTCACAATCGTAGTCAGGGTAAGGCACAAGTAATTCAAAAATTAACCTGTGCTCAACCCACTGAAAGCTTGGCAATGAAAAGTAAGGCTTAACTTAAAGGTAATGTGCAAAGTATTTGAGTAAAACGTCAAACAATAAGATCCCACACTAGATCAGGATAAGGGAGCAAAATGCAATCAATGAAACAGGACCAAAATGACAAAAATCCAATCGGTAGACCTGAAGGTATACATTTTTAAGACTGAACTGTAAAATAGCAAGTAAAAGCAAAAATCACCAACAGGGATATCTGGTCACATTGGACCAGGTCAACATCAAAAGTTCATGCAGACCATGATGGAGTGCGGGTCAGATACAGTCCCAGATAAGTGCTGCTGAAGTTTTACCTTCCCAAGATATTGCCAAGAGTCCTGTTTGCAGTGGAGAGGGTCACAGGGAGCATGGAGAGTGCTGCTGGCGGTGGTAAACGTAGCGCAAAGAGCAGGCTGGAGCTTTGCATCGGCGGTCCTCCACAGCGATTGATGTTAGCTGTGCGAAAAGAGAGACTGGTGGCTACGTGTGCTGACTTTCGAGGCAAGGGACATGGTTCTGGTGCGACTTGTCCTGAATAGCCCAAAGCTTGATTTCAAGAGCTCTAGAGCCACACTAAAGATCCAGGACCTGAGGGGCATCACTTGAGGGTAAGAAACTAACTGACCATGGGTCCAGCAGCTGTTAGGGAGCCTTTTGTGTCCCTGAAGCTGAGATTAGGAGGCCAGCAGATTAGCTCTTAAGTCACTGTGGCGTCCTGGGTTCAGGATGAGTTGCAGGTCCAGTTCTTCTTCCCCAGGCAAGAGGGCAGCAGGCCGCAGGTTAGCTCAGCAGGGCAGCAGTCACTGTAGAGCAGCAGTTCCTGTAGAGTAGCACTACTTGTAACAGCACAGCAGTGCTTCCAGGCAGAGTATCAACACAATCTGAACTGTACTGAAGTGGTGGTGTTGAGGTCCTTCGCTTTTACACCGTTGTGCCTTTGCAGTGGGGAAAAGCCCCTAGAGGCATGCATTTGAAGTGCACAGATGCCATGCCTTCCCTGGCTCCAGACTAACCACAGGGGATATGAAGCCCTTTGTGTGGAGACAGGACACAACCTATTCAAGTGTAAGTGGGGCTGTGCCAAGTAGTCACGGCCCATCCAATCACACCTAAGCTCCCATTGTGTACATGGTGTGTGGCTGTCTAGGAGAAATACACAAAACCCAACTATACCCAGTCATGTGACCCAGTAACAGTCTGAAGGCACAAAAGCGTAAGGCAAGAAAATGGCAACTTTCTAAAGCTTAACAAAGAGAAACAGGAGTTGGGCCAATACCACGCCTGCAAGACTAGGTGCTAAAAATAAAACAGCAATTGAATTGGCAATGCTGACAATCCTTTAATATATTCACTTGTTTTGTGGGCACGAAAATTAATTACTGCAACCACCATTTATTTTTTCATATTCAGAAATTTTATAAATCATTTTTGCATCAAAAACAAATTGACAGTTGACTAACATACATGAAAAACAATACTAGCATATTTTTTTTAAATCACAATAACCCACAAAACATTTAAAACAAATCATAACTTACACGTAAAAAATATCAACAACCTATTCACACCTGGGCGTACAACTAAACATCCTTGTATCCCAGTTCTGAATTGAATAGCCCACTAAGAGCCACAGTACTTTAATCATTTGCCTAGCTTCTATCAAGTGGGCAAATCCAGAACCGTGACAAAAATAACTTGAATTCAATGAATGGTGCCAGGAATCTATTCTTTACATCATTTCAACCTAATCGTGATCCCTGTACACCAGTAATGTCTTTGAATCACGCAGGAGCAGCTGATTCTATTGTTTTCTACTGCAGCCTCCCAGAGTGTTCTAAAAAAACTAGAGCGCCAACAGTCTTAATTATGACAAAACCATGGCACACTTGTAACCATGTTGATTGAATCAAACTGGTAGAACTTAAAACATTTAAAGTAGTATGGAACATAATGAAGGATTCATCTTTTTGTGTGAATTATGGTTAGTGCTGTAGAAAGAGTGAGTACTCAAATATCTTCCTCTTCTATTTCATTAAAAATATTCTGACATGCAGACTGAAACATGCACTTTCGATACCTGCAGCAGATTGCCAGTTAACTTCCTGGTGATCAGCAGCTTTACTATAGTGTTCTATTGAGCAACTTGAGTGCCAACATTTTGAATTTATGCCAAACTTGTGGAACATCTGAACACCATCTTAATAGAATGGAAGTGGAAACTGAAAGCATTTTCATCTGAGGATACTGCAGTAAATGAGGAAATTAGGGAGCTACATAACAGATAAGTCTCCCAAGATGTCCACTAGTGAAAAAATCATTTGCAATGCAATAGATCTCGCATTTGTGAGAGTTTAAGCTATTGGCATTGTAAATGGCAATGCCTTTTATTTTTGTTTTGAAAACCAACACTTAAATAAAAGGTACTGTAATTTACAATGCCAATTGCTCAAACTTTCGCAAATGTGAGACCTATAGCATAGCAAATGGTTTTTGATTTAAGGCAATAGTAACATGATACAAAGACATTGAAACAACACCACACTTTTGCTAGCCCTGTGTGCAGATGCCAAGGAACATGGCGGAGCTAAATACATGAACTGTTTGTGTTCACAGATCATCTCAAGGGCATAAATCAAGTGTTGCTGCACAGCACAGGCATAAGGGCACAGCACAGGCATAAGGACACCTGCAAAGCATGGGTGCTTTGAAGTTCAAATGAAAAAAATGAAATCTATAGCATTCAAAAAGGAATATAGATGTTTTTAAAGAAAATTGTTTATAGGGAGAGCGGGCTATCTTTGCAATGCCGTAATACTGTCAGCATAAATTAGTCAGGATTTCGAAATCCAAAGGTTCACTGTGGTTAACGCGACAAGGGAAAGGAGCAACATAGGCATTGCCAGGTCTTTTCTGCTCACGCCCAGGCAAGACATAAAAAATGGCCCTCCAGGGACCCAAAACCGGCCCCCACCCTGGCGGCCCACCTGGGAAACGCCTGGTGCGCGCTACGGCCAGCACGCCCTGGGGAGAGAGCTGTTGTCCCCTGTATAGGTTTTGACTCGAGCTAATGCAATGGAGCACTATTTTAAGCTCCAAGAGCGAGAGTGCAGGGTTTACTTTTGTGTTCAGGAACGTGCTAGCCTTGTTGTTACTGCTCTTCTTAGTGACGAGTAACCGAAATAGTGAAAAGAGGAGAAAAAGAGTAAGTATCAAAACGGTCAACGGTAATATAATAACATGCCTCTAAGTGAATTGTGCCAGAGCAACAACGTAGCCCACTTCCTGTGTGGATAAAATAAAATAAAAACCAACTCAAAAATTTGATACTAAAACATCCTTGCGTCTTGTTTACCGCGTCTTACGAGGAAGAGCACGATCTCCTCTCTGCACGGAAAAAACGAGTACATGTGAGCGACGCTGTAAAAAGCTAATCAGTAAAAGCACCCCGTGCTCTGCGTACACAAATTGTCTTACCGAAGTATCAAAAAGTAATCTCCGTGTCTGAAAGAAAAACGAGACGTCAAGTCGATGTCAGATTTTATATGGCACTAAAATAACTTGAAAGTGAAAGCACCCCGTGCTTCAAGTATTCAAACTATCTTACCAGAGTATGAGAATGTAATTCCTGAATCTGAAAGAAAAGCCAAACATCGAGTCAATGTCAAACTTAGTGTGACACTACTGCCGAACGATACATGTGTGGTAACAAATTACTATTCAAGACCGACTAAAACGCTCATCTCTTGTTAGCGTGTCTTGTTAGTGTGTAGCAGTGGATAAAATCCATGTCTCCTCACAGCTGGTCACAAGCGTGCTAGCGTAGTGTGATTTAAAGAGACCATGTTAAGTCCTGTACTTTGCTGCCCAATAACCAGCCCTCCAGAGCCTTAGTAGCACAATCTACAAAATCAGTCCAGTCCTGAGTCTGTGTCTTCTGGGTATCCCTGAACATCAACCTGTACTGTTCAGTGGTTAAGCCAAACCCATCAATCAGAGCACTCTTCAGGGCAGAGTAGTTTTTAGCATCCTCATCACTAACTGTGAGGAGCTTATCTCTGCCTTTTTCAGAAAAGGAGAGCCATAAGATTGCTGCCCACTGACTTTGGGGTACCTGCTGTACTTTGCAGGCTCTCTCCAAAGCAGTTATTCATTTGTGGATGTCATCCCCTTCTTTGTAGGGGGCACAATCTTGCTTAGGTGTCTATTCTCATAGGACCTATCTTTATCCTTAGGGATATTGCTGCCACCAGTGGGTTCTAACCCACTCTCTCTATGCTCTCTAGCACGAGCAAGCTTCTCTTTGGCCAAGGCAACTTCAAGTTCCTGCCTCTCAATCCTAAGAGCATCCTCTCTCATTTTTGCCTCATGTTCCCTTCTCTGAGGGGACGTCATCCTTCTCTGAGCAAGGCCATGAGAGCTATTTGAAGCATGAGATTGGAGAGATTCCCTGGAGTGGGATCTTCCTCTCCTCTGCCTCTGGATAAGCCCACTTGGGGGTCTGTATGGGGCCTGCCCGTACTGACTCCCATGTATGCTTAAGTTAGCCTGGCTACGTCTTCTGACTGGGAACTGACTGTTTGTTTCAAGATCAGAATCATCTTCTTCTACCCCTTTTTTTTCCTCATCTGGTACTGGAGTATCAGTATTATCATCTGAGGAGGGAAAGACTTCATCTGCACAACCTGTGTCACCTGTGTTAGGTGGCTGTTGAGCATCATACTCTTATAAGATCTCAACCAGGAACTTGAGGGTAGGGTTAGAACCATGTTTTAGCCTTCTAGAAGTACACAATTGTCTCAATTCTTGGAAGGCTAAGGCTTCATATCTCAATGCAGTCCTCAAGGGATCTACCTCTGCAGGCAAAGAACCACTGGGGTTCTCTGGATGAGACATGGGTTCTAGTGAGGTGGGGTGTTGCACCTACCCATACTATTTGTTTTCCTACAGAACCTTTCTAGGAGTTGTAGTCAGGGTGTGCTAGGCCCAGGCTCTACAACAGCTAAGTTCAGTAGAACTTAAGTATACTAAGACTTGTTTTTATATGTACCTATAGGTACCTATGTGATCTTTCAAATGATATCTCAAGATTACAAGTGGTAAAACAACAGCAAGCTCTAATCTCAAAAGAAAACAACTAAAAACCTAGACACTTGGATAGTCAATACCCTTGGGAGCACTGAAGTACTCGCGTTACCTCACCCACAGGAAGCGGGTGCATAGGTGTGAAGATGTGTCGGGTTTCGCCGTTGAAGCCTATGGAGACCTGAAGGAAAGATGCTGCAGGCGACCAGGAGAAAAATGTCCGGGTGGATCCAAGGGTGGATCGAGGATGAAGAAGACCTGAAAGCAGAGGGGACAGAGTCTGGGTCACTAGCCAGTGACCGGGTGGAACCAGGAAGGAACCAGACGACATCGAGGCGCAATCAGGTGCTGTCGTGAAGCTTGTCTCTTCAGCCACGCGGACCAGGAGGCGTTGAGGATGACCAGATGCTGGAGAGGAGCTGTCCCACGAAGGTTCTCGCAGATGGAGGGGTTGACTGCCGGATAAGAGTCAACAAGCCTTGGCAAAGGCAACCCATGCAGGATTCAAAGAAGGCTTCCAATGCAGATCAGCAAGGTCTGAGGTGCCTCACCTTTGCAGGGAGGCAAGGGCCAGTCTGGAGCAACCAGACCAGCGAGTTGGTTCAAAAGGATTGTCGTCACAGAGGCTACTAGCCAACGGGCCACCAACCGGACAACGCGTTGAGCAGAACACAAGCAGAAGGGCCCCACGCAGAACTCGTGAAGTGTGGAGGGCTGATCTTCGGTGCAGGTGGAGCTCGGATTCGGGGCTTCTCAATCCCCAGTGCACAGCTGCGAGGATACCTCAGGAACTGCACAGTTAGCAAGTCGTGGACTTTTCAAGATGTCCGGTCCCACGTGTCTCGTCGCCTCCACGGATCTCAGCTATGCTGCAGACGTGAAGAGAGGGTCAGAGAGGTCTGGAAGTCTGGGTCTTGTCAGGCTCTGTGCTCGGGTCCCGCGGGAGCGTCGACAAAGCAAGCCGTTGATTTGCTGGATGGTGCCTGGTTGCCCAGGGTGGTCACTACTTGGCCACAAGGGATATTTTTCAGTCTTCAGCTTCAGCAGAACGTCGAAGGTCCAGAGTTTCATTTCAAGTTTCAGTTCAGGATCAAATCTAAATTCCTGGGGTTCAGCTCCTACCTTTATACAACTAAAAGGGGCTGGATTACTTTCTAGGTCCCTCCTATTGTTGGGACCAGGAAGGGGGGTGGTTACACCCCCTTTCCTTTGTCCAGTTTCGCGCTAGAGCTGGGGCTGGAGAGCCCCAGCACCGGTTTGAACTGGACTATGCATGGAGCACCTAGTGTGCCCCAGGCAGTGTCTCAATCTATCCAGCCCTCCCTGTCCCAATACACAAAGCCCTGTCTGGGGTGGTGCTCGCACCTCTCCAGGCAGGAAACCTATTGTCCAAACCTCCGTGACTGGAAGGACTCCCAGCAGCAGGAGGACAGACTTGTGTCTGTGGCAGCAGCCTCATTTTGTGATGCTGGGGCTCTGGTTAACTTTAACCGGGTACAGTAGTTTCAACATGTCTTCTCCCTCTAGAAGGGTGGAATGCTACCCCCGTCGCCAGAATTGGCGAGGAGTAGTATTCCAAAGCGTATGACACCTTACACGACATGTTTGGATAAAGCCAAACCAAAGTTAGCATTTAACCGCGAGGTTCATAATGCACTTAAGAGTATATGGTATGGCAATATCATAGAACAGCTATAAGGACATGGTTCCGAAAGCTGCAGACAGGCTCAGCTCATGCTAGAGCACCATCTCACACATAACCAAGCACTCTGCCTCCTGGATTGTTAAGGCCTGCCATAGGAGTGACTTATAGGTTACTATGTGTCTATATATAAGGTAGGTTTAGGGATACTATACCTAAGCAAGGGGTGATTACACGACCTTGCCCCAGCTGAGTGATCAGCCAGTTGTGTCAATTCAGGTGGCCAGCCAGGGGTGGCATAATATATGCTGCAGCCCCTGGTAGGCCTTGGGTGCACCTATGCCCTGGGTACCTATGGTACACTATACAGGGACTCACAAAGGTGACCCAATATCCAATTTGGTATCTACCTACAGTACATGGAGTCCATTTTACAGAGAGAGCAGATAGCCTGGGGTCCTGAATAGCAGGATCCCAGGCCAACTAAGTCGAAAACCAGCTAAACACTATGCGAAAAAGGTGGGGGTAACCGTAGTCAGGTATCTACCTTCCTACACATCTAACCTGTGGTACTCAGACGTTTGCAGGGAAAAGAGGCGCAGCCTTTCTATGGCTCTAAAAAGTAACAATCCCCCTCTGGTCAGAATAGCTAGGAAAGAGTATGCAAGGGCTGTAGAGCTAGCCAAGCGTAATTGGGAAGAACACCACTGGCAGGAACTTAAAGCTGCCTCCTGACTAAAAGACACCGCTGTGTTCTGGGAAATACTTAATAAAGGTATTCGGAAGGGTTCTGATCCGATTCCTAACCATATCACAGAGCACGAATGGCATGCCAATTTTCTTGGCTTATATTGTGACACTGGAACCACCCCCCTAGGTCACAGCTAAAATATCCCATTAACAGCCAGGGGGCTTATACCAGACGACTCGCTAGAGGGCTCTAGACTAGCTGAACCATTTGAGTTCAATGAGGTTTCATCTGCTATAGCTGGGCTAGCTGCAGGAAAGGCGGCTGGTCCCGATGGCCTTCCCGGTGACCTACTGCTGCACGAAGTAAAAGTGTGGGCTGAGTTTATTTTGCGTATAATGAACCTGATAGCTAGAGGCCATCCCGTCCCGGACTCTTGCAAGGGTGCAGAGGTAGTTGCAATAAATAAAAAGGGCAATAGGGAGGATCCTGCCAACTACAGGCCGATTAGTTTAATCGACGCACCACAAAAAGTGGTTGGCAGGGTCCTCCTAACAAGGATAAGGTCATGGATGGATGAACACAACATCCTTTCGCATTTCCAGGCAGGGTTTAGAAAGAAAGTTGGTACGATGGACCAAGTGTTTAGGTTTTGTATGCTGCACTGGAAAGTAGTGACCATCGGGAAAGGCAGTCTATACCTGGCCTTTATAGACCTCAAGACCGCATTCGACTAGGTCCCACGAACCAAGCTCTGGCAAGTGCTGTCTGATTTGGGGATCCCACCTATGATTCTTGATTTCACCAAGAGTCTCCACGAGGGAAATTACGCCAGAATCAGGTGGGGCAACCAAGGACAGTTAACGGAAAGGGTGGCAGTGAATAGGGGGGTTCGCCAGGGCTGTGTTTTGGCTCCAACTCTGTTCTCTCTCTTTGTAAACCTATTCCCACCCTAAACTCTAAAAAATCCTTTACCACCCAAATACCCATACACATCGTAAACCCTAAATAAATCCTACACCCTACAAGATGAATTACCACCCAAAAACACATACCCACCCAAAACCCAAAAAATCTATTTGCCACCCTAAAACAAAAAACCCCTAAGAACCCAAAAACCTGTACCCACCTGAACCTTAAAAGTCCCTTGCCACACAAAAAACCCACACCCACCCTAACTCCATAAAAACTCACCAGCCACCCAAAAAACCATACCCACCCTAAACCCCAAAAATTCCTGTGTCACCCAAAAACCCGTACCCACCCTTAACCCTAAAGAAGCCCTTATCACCTAAAAAACGATACTCACCCTAAACCCTAAAAATTACCTTACCACCAAAAACCCATACCCACTCTGAACCCTAGAACTTCCCTTGCCACCCAAAAACCATCCCTACCCTAAACCCTTAGACAAACATCACAACCCAAAAATCCATAACCATCCTAAACCCTAAAAAATCCTTAGCACGGAAAACCCCATATCCAACCTAAACCATAAAATTCCCCTTGCCCCCAAAAACCCACAACCACTCTAAACCTTAACAAGTCTCTTGCCTCCCAAAAACCCTAAAAAAGTACCTTGTCACCCAAAAACCCATACCCACCATAAACCCTAAGAAAGCCCGTATCACCTCAAACCCCATACTCACCGTAAACCCTGAAAAAGACCTTACCACCCAAAAACCCATACCCACCCTAAACCCTAGAAATTCCCTTACCACCCAAAAACCCATACCCACCCATAACCCTAAATATTCCTGTGCTGACCAAAAACCCATACCCACCTTAAACCCTAAAAAGCCCTTATCACCTAAAAACCTATACTCACCCTAAACCCTAAGGAATACCTTACCACTAAAAACCCATACCCACCTGAAACCTCAGAAATTCCCTTACCACCCAAAAACACATACCCATCATAAACCCTAAGACAAACCTCACAACCAAAAACTCATAACCAGACTAAAAATTCCTTATCACCAAAAACCCACACCCACCCTAAACCATAAAATGGCCCTTGTCCCCAAAAACCCACACCCACCCCACACCTTAACAAATCTCTTGCCACCAAATTACCCATACACACAGCAAACCTTACAAAATACCTTCCTGCCAAAAATCCCACACCCATCCTAAACACTAAAAATACCCTTGCCACCCAAAAAACCCATAGCCATCCTAAACCCTAGAAAACTTCTTACCACTCAAAAACCCACACAAACACTAAACCCTACAAGATTAATTACCACCCAAAACCCCATACCCATCCGAAACCCTAAAGTTTCCCTTGCCAACCAAAACTCTAAAAAAAAACCTTATCATTCAAATACCCATACACACCCTAAACCCTAATAATAAACCTTACCACTCAAACCCATATCCCCAAACCCTAAAAATTCTCCTGCCACCTACAAGCCTATACAAATGCTAAACCCTAAAAAATCCCTTGCCACCCAAAAACCCATACAAATGCTAAACCCTAAAAAATCCATTGCCACCCAAAAACCCATACAAATGCTAAACCCTAATAAAATCATTATCGCAATAAAACCCATACCCAACCTAAATCCTAAAGGTTCTATTGCCACCCAAAAACCCACACCCACCCAAAACCTTAAAAATCCCCTTGCCGCCCAAAAACCCAAACCCACCGTTAATCCTACAAAATCCCTTGCCACCAAAAATTCCACACCCATCTTAAATGATAAAATTTCCCTTGCCACCCAAAAAAACCCATACCCACCCTAAACCCTAAAAAAACCCTTACCACACAAAAACCTACACCCGCCCATAAACCCTAAAAATTCACTTGCCACCCAAAAATCATTCTCATCCTAAACCCTAAAAAAAGCTCTTACCACACAAAAACCTATCCTCACCATAAACCCCCCCAAAATCCCTTCCCACCCAAATACTATTTGGGATTTGAACTTATGACCGTGAGATTGAACACAGGGCCCTGCAGTGGACATATTCGTCCACTGAGCCACCAGACCCATCTAATTACCTTTTGAAAATTCAATTCCATGTTTAAAATTGCAGACTATATCTAAAAAAAGATTTTTTTTTCTAATATTATAAGTATATATATATATATATATATATATATATATTTAATTAAAAACAATGTTTATTACAAATATACTAAAGTACACAATATTAATTACAACACTTGTCTTCATTACCATATTGTATACTATAAAACTTGCATTCTTAATTTTGATATTCTGTTCCACTATATTTTTGCAGTGGTGATATTTTTAACAACATATTTATGTCACATGATATTTTGGAATCAATATTTGTTTCATTCACCATATTTAATATATACCCATTTTGATACGTCCGAATTCCTGATGTATCTGTTATTCCTTGCGACATGGTGCGCCGTATACTAAATGCGGCACATCCATCATGTCGCAAGGAAGGCGCAATGAAAAGTATTGCATCACTGCTTTCACGCAGCGATGCAACACTTTTCATAAAGGAGGCTTTCAGTGTTTAAGACTGTATGTACAAAATGCCCACTGCCAATAACACGTTTTTTAACTTTTTGAAGGACTCCTATCTTTAACATTGCCACATTTTAAGGTTTCTTTTCACACAAAAATAGCTAGCGCATAACTATCAAATTTTGTCCTTCTCTATTCCTGAACAAAGAATTCACCGACTCCTTTTAGGAAGCCTAGTTTTATACCCCACACACCGAAGTAAAACATTTGGGCTCACTCCTCAAATATGTTTGTGTTAACATTGTGAAAGATTCCTATAATTAAAGTAGGCACATTCAGAGGTTTTTATTCCCATGAAAAAGACAGCTGTATGTCAGCCAAAGTGACTTTCTCTACTCTTACATTATGAGCATACCAGTTCAGTTCAGGAATACAATTTGTTAGACTCTTGTATATGCTTTGCCCTTCAAATAACAAGACCATCAACACTGAGAAGTGTTTTGTAGCTGCCATGGGCACTTTTGAGATTGTTTAAGCCTGGTTTAAGAATTTCTATTTTACACTCCAAATATGAAATGCTGGACAAATAGATGTTTCAACTTTGTGAAAGTTTCCCATGCTTCACCTTGTTTGGAAGGAATAAAGGCTTAGTGGTAGCACCAGGATTCAAACAAGTGAGAGAGTGGTCAAACACATATCCCTCAGTGGATTCATTCATTTAATAAGCCACCAGACTAATACGATCGGTATGGGTTCTTCACCATACCTATCATTACACACATCACTGTGGAGACGTCAACATGACTACAATCACACATTATCACTGTGAGGACTTAAACATCACTGTAATCGCATATTCTCTCTTTGAGGACTTGTACATGGCTGTAATCATGCACTTTCACTGTTTGCTATCCCTGTGCATCCCATTAATCACAGTCTATCTATGTGGTGACCTGGGCATGTCTATAATCACACACTGTCTCTGTGGGGACCTCGACATCTCTATAATCACACACTATCTCTGTGGGGACCTGAACATGTCTATAGTCACACACCATCTTTATTGGGACTTCCACATCTCTATAGTCTTACACTATCTCTGTGGGGACCTGGGCATGTCTATAATCACACACTGTCTCTGTGGGGATCTTGGCATATCTATAATCACACACTATCTCTGTGGGGACCTGGGCATGTCTATAATCACACACTATCTCTGTGAGGACCTGTGCATGTCTATAATCACACACTATCTCTGTGGGGACCTGAACATCTCTATAATCACACACTATCTCTGTGGGGACCTAGGCATGACTATAATCACACACTATCTATGTGGGGACATGAACATCTCTATATTCACAAACTAGCTATGTGGTGACCTTGGCATGTCAATAATCACACGCTATCTCTGTGGGGACTTTGAAATCTCTATAATCACACACTATCTTTGTGGGGACCTGGGCATGTTTATAATCACACACCATCTCTGTGGGGACCTCAACATCTCTATAATCACACACTATCTTTGTGGGGACTTTGAAATCTCTTTAATCACACACTATCTTTGTGGGGACCTGGGCATGTTTATAATCACACACTATCTCTGTGGGGACTTTGAAATCTCTATAATCACACACTATCTCTGTGGAGACCTGGACATGTTTATAATCACACACTATCTCTGTGGGGACCTGGGCACGTCGATAATCACACACATTTTCTTTGACAACCCTGGTAATACTAGTCACAAACCATCTCTGTGGGGACTTGAGCATTACTGTAATTACACACAAGCTCTGTTTTGGCTTGAGCATCATTAGCTTTGCATTCTCTGTATGGGGCTTTGTGAATACAGAAAAGTAGTAAAGTTTGACTTTTGGTCTAAGTTTACATTTGTGAAACTGAAAAGTAGAAAAGTTAGATTTTTTTGTCTAAGTTTACCTTTGTTAATCAGGCCCTATTACAATGAGGACTTACACACAATCACCTTTGTGCGCTTTCTCTGTGAGGACCTAAACAAAACTATGATAACACACTATCTTTGTGAGGGCTTGAAAAACCTATAAGTGTTGACTTAAACATTACTATAAAAACATACCATCTCTGTGGGGACTTGAGCATTCGTGTAATTAAAAGCAAGCTCTGTTCCACTTGAAGCACCAGTAAGCTGATTTGCATATAGCTGTGTCTGAACTGGGTGGTGAAGTGAACTGAAGAACGATGATGGATTCAACATAGATCTGTGACTGGGGGTGAGCGACTGAAAAGTTTCAGCGCTCCGTCCATCATCTCCTGTGTTTGCTTTGTTCTCCCTAAGTTGGCAGGGAATGCCCAGGCGTGGATCCCTTGCTCACTTTGCCACTGGATTCAAGCTAGCCTGGCTGATGAGTGGGTGTTACCCCGAAACTGGTCCCAGGTTGCTTGTTTCCGGTCCAGGGAATACCTGGCTTAGCAATTCGGGCTGGACTGGTCCGATGAGGCAAAGGGTGAAGACTGATTTGCATATTGCTGGGTCTGAGCTGGGGTGGCAAAGTGAGCTAAAGAACGATGATGGATTCAACCCAGATCTGTGACTCGGGGTGAGTGACTGAAAGGTTTCAGCACTCCGTACATCATCTCATGTTTACTTCAACGTGAATAACATCAGCTTCACATTCTCTGTGTGGGGTTTTGTGAATATTGAAGAGTAGTAAAGTTAGACATTTTGTCTAAGTTTACCCTTGTGCACTAGGCCCTATTTTAATGAGGACTTAAACACAATCACCTTCATGCACTATCTCTGTGGGGACTTAAACATTGCTATAATAACACACTATCTTTGTGGGGACTTGAACATCACTATAATAACACACCATCTCTGTGGGGACTTGAACATCTCTATGATAACACACTATATTTGTGGGGACTTGAACAACACTGTAATAACACACTATCTTTGTGGGGACTTAAACATCGCTATAATAATGTACCATCTCTGTGGGGACTTGAGCATTCCTATATTTACACACAACCTCTGTGTGGACTTGAACATCATTAGCTTCACAATCTTTATAATGGGATTTAAGGTTTGAATGTACACACTATTTCTAGAGACTTAAACACAATGATCTTCACCCACTATCTCTGTGGGGACTTAAACATGTAATTTGGCAATCAAGCTCTGGATTTCACTTGACCATATTCCTTGGTACCATATATTAATTTCTTTATGTGTTAGTTACCTTATCTCCTAAGATTTTGAGCACTAATAAATAGGTTAAATACAGCTTTAAGTGTCTTTCTTTAAGCATGATATGAGATTTTCTTGCACATTAACACAATCTGTCTTTAATGTATACCCCTAGTATATATGTAGCAAGTTATATATGAATAGTTTATAATGTTGTTGTGTAAATTGTTGATAAATAAACATTTAGCCATGTGGCTTTGACTAAATTCAATCACAAATAGTGTTACGGACTAGGTCCCCACAAGGATGGTAGCACGTGTTCAAGTCCCCACAAGGATGGTGCTGTGCACACGATTAAATAACAATATATTTGCAAATTTGAAGCAGGATCCTGTATCATGAATTTTTTCTTAACATTTTTCTGTTATTAGTGTATTTTAGAAACATTGGGAAAGGTTAGTCCCCACAAGGCTGGTATTCACACATAGTCCCCACAAGGATGGTAACACGTGTGTGTGTGTGTGTGTGTGTGTGTGTGTGTGTGTGTGTGTGTGTGTGTGTGTGTGTGTGTGTGTGTGTGTGTGTGTGTGTGTGTGTGTGTGTGTGTGTGTGTGTGTGTGTGTGTGTGTGTGTGTGTGTGTGTGTGTGTGTGTGTGTGTGTGTGTGTGTGTGTGTGTGTGTGTGTGTGTGTGTGTGTGTGTGTGTGTGTGTGTGTGTGTGTGTGTGTGTGTGTGTGTGTGTGTGTGTGTGTGTGTGTGTGTGTGTGTGTGTGTGTGTGTGTGTGTGTGTGTGTGTGTGTGTGTGTGTGTGTGTGTGTGTGTGTGTGTGTGTGTGTGTGTGTGTGTGTGTGTGTGTGTGTGTGTGTGTGTGTGTGTGTGTGTGTGTGTGTGTGTGTGTGTGTGTGTGTGTGTGTGTGTGTGTGTGTGTGTGTGTGTGTGTGTGTGTGTGTGTGTGTGTGTGTGTGTGTGTGTGTGTGTGTGTGTGTGTGTGTGTGTGTGTGTGTGTGTGTGTGTGTGTGTGTGTGTGTGTGTGTGTGTGTGTGTGTGTGTGTGTGTGTGTGTTTTTTTTTTTTTTTTTTTTTTTGGGGGTGGGAGGCTCTGAGTCCTGAGCCTCTCTGAGCGGGGGCCGCCTCGGCTGCATCAGGTGTGGTATAAAACGAGCTGCAACCCGCGACACGGGCGAGTGCAGGGCTCTACACGAGGCATCCCCCGTCCCTTCAGGAGTCACTGTCAGTCTCTCACCGACGCGCGCGCATCATCCGCGAGACAACTTTAGCCGACTCCCCTCACCCGCGGCACGACCCCCGTCCACCCTCACGACTCCCCTCACCCGCGGCACGACCCCCGTCCACCCTCAAGAACTCACATCAACCGAAGCTCCCACCGACTGCCCCTCTCTGCCAGGCGAACCCCAACCACAAGACCGTCTCCCATCACCAGCACTGCCACTCATCACCAGCGCTGACTCCCATCACCTGCCCCGGCTCCCGTCACCAGCACTGCCACTCATCACCAGCGCTGACTCCCGTCACCAGCACTGCCACTCATCACCAGCGCTGACTCCCATCACCTGCCCCGGCTCCCGTCACCTGCCCCGGCTCCCGTCACCAGCACCGGCTCCCGTCACCACTCCTCCCCGGCTCTGACTGCCGTCATGCGGGTGCTGCCGAGCCTGCTGTCGGCGCTGCTGCTGGCCTGGAGTGTGAGGGGCTTCGTCCTGCCCGGGGAGCAGAGGGTGAGCCCAGAACCCGACGAGGTGAGTACCGTACCGCGGAGGGATACAGGGCGGTGAGTACCACGGGGGAGAGGTACGCGGCAGGTGGGGTGTCTCTAGAATGACGAGCAGGGAACGCTGCACCTGAACGGGACATGGAGACGGAGAGAGAAAAATTCGAGAGACGCAGGGGCAGTGAGTGCACCTCCGCGGAGACGCAGGGGCAGTGAGTTCCAAAACAGAAGAGGGGCACGAGTACCACACCTGAGAGGGACATGGTGGGGGACACCTACACTTTAAGCACACAGAGGCGATGAGTACCACACTTGACAGACACAGGGACAGTGAGTACTACTCATGACAGATGTAGGAGCACCACTCCTGAAACACAGGGACAGTGAGTACCACTCCTGAAACACAGGGACAGTGAGTACCACTCCGGAGACAGGGGCAGTGAGTACCACTCCGGAGACAGGGGAAGTGAGTACCACTCCCGTGACAGGGACAGTGAGTACCACTCCCGAGACAGGGACAGTGAGCACCACTCCCGAGACACAGGACAGTGAGTACCACTCCCGAGACAGGGACAGTGAGTACCACTCCCGACACAGGGACAGTGAGCACCACTCCTGAGACAGGGGCACTTAGCACCACTCCTGAGACAGGGGCAGTGAGTACCACTCCGGAGACAGGGGCAGTGAGTACAACTCCCGAGACAGGGACAGTGAGTACAACTCCCGAGACAGGGACAGTGAGTACCACTCCCGAGACAGGGACAGTGAGTACCACTCCCATGACAGGGACAGTGAGCACCACTCCCGTGACAGGGACAGTGAGTACCACTCCCGACACAGGGGCACTGAGCACCACTCCTGAGATAGGGGCAGTGAGTACCACTCCTGAGACAGGGGCAGTGAGTACCACTCCGGAGACAGGGGCAGTGAGTACAACTCCCGAGACAGGGACAGTGAGTACCACTCCCGAGACAGGGACAGTGAGTACCACTCCCATGACAGGGACAGTGAGCACCACTCCCGTGACAGGGACAGTGAGTACCACTCCCGACACAGGGGCACTGAGCACCACTCCTGAGATAGGGACAGTGAGTACCACTCCCGTGACAGGGACAGTGAGTACCACTCCCGACACAGGGACAGTGAGCACCACTCCCGACACAGGGACAGTGAGCACCACTCCTGAGACAGGGGCACTTAGCACCACTCCTGAGACAGGGGCAGTGAGTACCACTCCGGAGACAGGGGCAGTGAGTACAACTCCCGTGACAGGGACAGTGAGCACCACTCCTGAGACACAGGGACAGTGAGTACCACTCCTGAGACAGGGGCAGTGAGCACCACTCATGAGATAGGGGCAGTGAGCACCACTCCTGAGACAGGGGCAGTGAGCACCACTCCCGAGACAGGGACAGTGAGCACCACTCCCGAGACACAGGGACAGTGAGCACCACTCCTCAGACAGGGGCACTGAGCGCCACTCCTGAGACAGGGGCACTGAGCACCACTCCTGAGATAGGGGCAGTGAGTACCACTCCTAAGACAGGGGCAGTGAGTACCACTCCCGAGACAGGGACAGTGAGTACCACTCCTGAGACAGGGGCAGTGAGTACCACTCCCGATACAGGGACAGTGAGCACCACTCCTGAGACAGGGGCAGTGAGCACCACTCCCGAGACAGGGACAGTGAGCACCACTCCCGAGACAGGGGCAGTGAGTACCACTCCCGAGACAGGGGCAGTGAGTACCACTCCCGAGACAGGGGCAGTGAGCACGACTCCTGAGACAGGAACAGTGAGCACCACTCCTGAGAGAAATAGCCAGTGACCATCACTTTTGAGAGAGACAGGTGTAGTGAATGACACTCACGAGAGAAAGACAGGGCAGTGAGTACCACTCACGAGAGAGAGTCAGGCCAGTGAGTACCACTCACGAGAGAGAGTCAGGGCAGTGAGTACCACTCACGAGAGAGAGTCAGGGCAGTGAGTACCACTCACGAGAGAGAGTCAGGCCAGTGAGTACCACTCACGAGAGAGAGTCAGGGCAGTGAGTACCACTCACGAGAGAGAGTCAGGGCAGTGAGTACCACTCACAAGAGAGAGACAGAGCAGTGAGTACCACTCAGGGGAGAGAGACCGAGCAGTGAGTACCACTCACGAGAGAGAGTCAGGGCAGTGAGTACCACCACTGAAAGAGACATGGCAGCTGTGAGGACCACACAAGAGTAGGGCGCGCGGGCAGTGGGTTTCACATCTGAAGAGAAGCTGGCGTTTGTGTACCACGCCAGAGGGAGACACAGCATCCATGAGTGCCACGCCTGAAGGGACCCGGCATGGGCGGTACCAGACTAGAGGTGAGCCCAGACACAGTGATTTCCACACGAGAGAGGCGCGCGGCAGTGAGTGCCGCGCCGGAGAGGAACACAGGGACAACCACCATACCCGTGAGGGAAAGAGAGACAGTCAGTACCACACACCAGAGGATGCAACGGGATGAGCACACCAGGAAGAGACGGGAGGGCAGCGAATACCAGTCCCGTGAGAGGCAGAGGGGCACCGAGTTACATGCCCGAGTGAGTACCTCGCACCAAAGGATGCAATTGAGTAAGTTACCGCACCCGAGAGAGTCACAGGGGCAGTGAGTGTCAAAACCTGAGATAGATACGGGGCCACTGAGCACCATGCTTGAGAGAGACACGAGGACAGTGAGTGCCACTCATGTGAGAAACACAGAGGCAGTGAGTATCACTCCTGAGGGACAAGGAAAGACAGGTTCAGCGAGTACCACCCCTGAAAGGGGAATGGGAGCAGTGCAGGCCACACAAGAGAAGAGCGAGCGGGCAGAGAGTGTCAGAGACTGTCTGAAGAGAGGCAGCGGTGTAGACACCATACGAGAGGGGGACACAGGGACAGTGAGCATCACACCAGTCAGGGCCACAGCAGAGTGTGTGCCGCCCCTGAGAAGGACACAGGAGCAGTGGGTTAGAGCACACAGAGAGTACCTCACATCAAAGGGAGGGGCAATTTCCGCACCCGAGAGAGTCACAGGGGCAGGGAGTATCAACAGCCGAGGGAGATACGGGGGCACCTGATAGAGATAGAGCACATACCTGGAAGGGGCATAGAAGGGCGAGTAACGCACCAGGGCTGGGCAGAGCATGGCTGGTCCCACACCGGAAACAGAGACAGCAGGGTGACTACCGCATCAAGGACTGGCACAGGGCGTGACTTCCACAAGAGGAGGGACACGGAGCCGGGCTACCAGACCCGAAAGGATACAGATGATGGGTACCACACTCGGAGGGCACAGAGCGGGGCCCAGGCTGAGCATCACACCTGAGTAAGGAGTGGGGCGAGTACTACATTTGGGAGACAGCTAGGCAGAGCAGGGGGCACAGCAAATCCGCTGAACTAAACACCTCGAGGCAGATTTACAAGCCCCTTGCGACACTTTTGCATCACTTTTAACATGGAAAAAGTGACGCAAAAGTGGCGCAAGGAGTTTATAATTCTGCTCCCTCGCCTTCAATAAAAGGAGTGCAGAGATGTGATCAGTGAGCCGGGGTGAACTGAGGGAATGAGCGGGGAGGGAAGGAAACGAGGCTCGAGGGCCGCAATTCCGAATAAGCCAAGGGATAAAGGCGAGATAAAAGAAAGGAGGAGTAACAGAGAGAGGCGGAACTAAGGGGGGGGAAGGGCGACAATAGGGAGGTGAAATAAAAAGCAGAAAGAAACAACATGAAAGAGCCGCACGAGGAAGGGCAGAGAGGAGTTCAGTATTGTAAGACGAATGCATGCAAAAAAAGCAAGGATGCAACATGAGTAAAATAATTCTTTCAACAGGGAGTCCAACTTTAAGGCATTGGAATACTTACGCCTTCAATATGAGTTGAGTGGCACTGGCATTACCATGGTTTTAGGCAGCTACAACCCATGCAAGATCACAAGTGAAATCGGCATGGAACCTCCCTCACCCCCTGTGTTACTAGTTGCGGAAATACGAGGTGCACAAATAGAACCCTTAACAAGTTGCACAAGAACCTGCACGAGACGGAGAATTACCACCAAACCACACCCTCAGATCTGAGAAGAATGGTAGTGAAAAGGTTCGATTATTTCAGCACCTAAACAATGTCTATGTTGACCACTAACGACCCTCTCATTGCCCTTCTAAATCTGTAAGAATGATTTTAGGCATATATGAATATAGATCTAGCGCCACACACACACCTTTGCACCATAGCGTGAAGGTGTCTTACTGATGGATAGCATAGGCTTTATACTGATAGGATACCCTTCGAGTACAAAATACTATGGGGCAGATTTATGAAGGCCTTGCGCCGCCAGTGCGTCACTTTTTCCCATGTTAAAAATGACTCACCGGCGGCGCAAGGCCTTCATAAATCTGCCCCTATGCTTGGGTATACTTTAAAACATTTCCCACTCTACAGTTCGGCATACATACAAGATATGAAAAGTTAGGAGAAATGAAAACATTTCTCCTTGTTATCATCCAGTGGAATTGCAAGGGGTTCGGTGTGCCCAGGCAGCACCAGTTTTGAGGGTGGTGGCACCAGTTTTGAGGGTGGCGTCACCCACCAGCTCCTACTTGCGACCATCGCAGGGTGGCAGACTCAGGGACAGTCATAACTCCCCCCCACCCTCTCACCTGCGCCTGTCACGGGGCGGCCAACGCCCCGACCATCATGGGCGGCTAAAGGTCTAGCTACGCCACTGTTATCATCTTGAGCCATTGTTAGAAGATAGGGATTTGCATCAAACACCACAGGTGATATTGGGGAACGCTTAACTACCACCTATGGGCGGTCCCCTTGATGCAAAGTAACACAAAGTAGTGCAAAGTACTCTTTGCAGTACTTTTAATGTTACTTTCTAGCACAATAAAAGTTGATACATTTGCCCCTGAGGGTTTGATTCCTCGGGAACGTTTTATATGCAGTAGAACAAACCTGGGACGGTGAATTATGAGATATTATACATCTGCCTTTGTACTTTGTGCATGAATTAATATTCACAATGATTCTCTAAATCAAAAGTCTGTTGCATTGAGACATAAATCATTACCTGCAAATGATTTGTCATTGGATATTATGTCTCTGTTTTGTAGATCGACAAGGTATGTCAATAAAGACAGGATGCAATAATAATGCTTCCAAATTCTGATTATTGAAATGTCCCTGAATATTAACCTATTTCTAAAGGTATCAAATGTTGAGAAGTGACGCAAGTAGTACCAAAGAGAAACTGCTAAGGAAAAAATACATGAGTGCACTATTGATGTATGAACTGTCAATTCCAACCAAAGAGCTGAGAAGAGGAGGGAAGGGGTTGTTGATGGGCACACGGACATGCATGCATACGTGAATCTAAACCAATAGGTTATGTAGGATTGCCCAGATGCTTCGGGAAACAGGATGTGTCTTAACCTGAATGCAGTCCATTGACGTGACCAGGTAGAAGTGGTTGTACTATGTATGTGGACAGGTTCACTAAAAACACTTTCATGCACACACCTTCTTGTAATGTCTGGCCGTCACCCAGATGTTACTGCTCACACCTGTACATGAATCAGCATATGCACGAGCCTGCAGACAAGCAGACACCTGGAGAAGTGATGCCACCAAGTGGCCTATTGACCACTGAAGAGACGTAGCCAGTGGACTCCCCACCCTCACTGTGAAGATTTGGCACAGACTCCTCTACTGCACGCACCTCAGCAGGCGAGGGAGATGAGGTCAGCCAGGACTCAGGTGGCAGCGAGGACTGGCTATTTGAATGCCAATACTGCAGGCATCAGGGGGGAATGTACACATAATTTCCACTGAAAACAGGAGCAGCGCAGTAAAACATGCAGAATACGTTTCCCAGTATTTATTAGAATAAACTCCAACAGCACCTGGTTGCACGATCCTGCTTTCCACCCTACCCTCAACCATCCCTCTTCTGTGGCAGCATTATCCCAAACCCACTAGATCCATAACCAATGCAGCCCTAACACCAAAGTACTATACTCACATTACCCCAACTCTTAGCTGCCCTATCCTACCAGCCACCCTAACCCCACATATCCCTGCACTCCATCAGCACAATCCCACCCCACCCCCACCCTCAACTAAACCACCACTCACAGATACTGCTCACACGACACTAGCCCTACTCCTAGCTGCCCTATCCTATCTACCACCCAAACCCACCTGCCCCTACTCCCAAGCAACACCATCCCAATCCCCACCCCATCCTCAACTAACCCACCGATCACACTTAAGTTTACACAACACCCTCCTTACTCCGAGCTGCCCTATCCTACCTACCACCCTAACCCCATATATCCCTGCTCTCCATCAGCCCAATTCCAGCCCCACCCTACCTTCAACTAACCCACCACTCACACATAATGCTCATACTACACTAGTATTACTCCTACGTGTCCTCTCCTATCAACCACACTAACCCACCTATACCTACTCTCCAGCAGCACAATCCCACCCCCACCCTACCCTCAACTAACCCACAACTCACAAATAATGCTCACACTACTCTAGCCCTACTCCTAGCTGCCCTATTCTACCTACCACATTAGGGGCCAGATGTAGGTAAATCTATTTTACCGACTCATAAATACCGAATTTTACCGATTCGGTATTTATGAATCGGTAAAATAGAAGTACTGATATGTAGGTAAATACAGATGTGCATTTACCGAATCGGTAATATTCGGTATTTACCGATTCTGTAAATACCGACCGGTAATGCCCATTCATTCCTATGGGCTTTGAAGCCCATAGGAATGAATGGGCATTACCGAATCGGTAAATACCGATTCGGTAAATACCGAATTTCACAAGGGTGCAGGGGGTGTCACTTTGACACCCTCTGGGCCCCCCAAAACAGGCTCGGGTGCCATGTGGCAGGCATACATGCCCCAAGGGCAGGTCTGCCTGTCACATGGCAGAGGTGTGCATGCACACATGTGCATGCACACCGGAATCGGTATTTTACCATCAAATTGAATTTGATGGTAAAATACCGATTCGGAAAGGCTTGTGGGACTCAGAAGAGTCCCACCTACATCTCAAAATTACCGAATCGGTAAAAATACTGATTCGGTAATTTACAGAATCGGTAAATTTACCGATCGGTAAATTTACCGATTCTGCCCCCTACATCTCAAAATCCATTTACCGGTCGGTAACGGCCGAAATCGGCCGTTACCGACCGGTAAAAGCCTACCTACATCTGGCCCTAACTACACATATCCCTACTTTCCAGCAGCGCAATCCCACTGGCCCTCAACTAACCCACCACTCACACTTAAGTTTACACTATACCCTACTTACTCCTAGCTGTCCTATCCTACCTACCACCCTAGCCCCACCTATCCCTATGTGCGAACAGCACAATCCCACCCCCACCCTAGCCTTAACTAACCCACCACTCACAATACTAACACTACCCCCGCTCCCAACAACAATGGAATGTATGCTTAACCCCTATTTCGAAACTAATGTATAAAAGGGTGTCTAGTGTGCCTTCTTCTCAGGGAAGTAGCTTGCTACAGAGGTGAGATGCACAGCGCGAGCTCCTGCAAGGATCACAGTGACACCTGTTGGGATGAGGTGGGTGGGCAGGTAGAATGCCTGTTTTATTGACATCCTTGTCCCGGGCTTTAGGTGTTTGGCAGATATCTGCTCCCTTTGAGCTCTCTAAATCATCTTTTTCAAATCCTGTAGTTCGACCATTTGTCCAAGGGCCATTTGGAATGCCATGTTGTTGAAAGCACTGCTTATTCTCCATTGTCCCTGGTGCTGTACCTGTCTGGACTCCAGTCTCACCACTGGATGGCGTTGTACTACCCTGGTGTCCCATGGCTGCTGGGTGAGATGTTACAAGATCGGTACGGAGTTCCTCTGTGTGATGGGTTCAAGAGGTATTGGTGTCTAGTGGTGAGTGCCCTACTCCAAATGATCAACATGTTTCGTGTCTTAATTGTGAAACTGATCAGGACACTTCTTCAGGATCAATGTCATACTATCTACAGTATTTTCATAGTAGACCTGGATATGGGGAAAAATTGTAAGGGAATATTTTAGAATCACACAAAAAATAAAAATAAAAATAAAAACATTTTCTACAAGACGGTCTTGTAGAAAATGTTTTTATTTTTAATTTTATTTTTTGTGTGATTCTAAAATATTCCCTTACAATGTTTTCCCCATATCCAGGTCTACTATGAAAATACGGGGTATGTAGCTTTAATTTACCTTGTAGTGTAGATAGTATGACGTTGATCCTGAAGAAGTGTCCTGATCAGTTTGACAATTAAGACACAAAACATGTTGATCATTTGAGAGTAGGGCACTCACCACTAGACTCCTTACGACTAGGTTGGGCCCCTCTCCACCTTTTAATTAGGCTGTTTACCTTCAGAATAAAGTTTGGATAGGACTAACTGACCTATTTTAACACATATTCCTCCGACATCTACACACACTAGGCCCCTCACCCCCACTGCACCCACCGGCAGGAACAAAAGATCCCCGTCAAAGAGCCCCGGTTTCGGGTGCCCGTCAGGTATTGCAGCGCCGACCTGACGAGGGGCAGGCTCAAATAATGAAGCATGACACCTAGCTTGCTGGGTGTGTGAGAGCCCAGTTTCAAAAGGAGAATTCCCTCTCCTGCTATCACACAACAGTGGTCCTCTAGTGACCCCTGGACTGGCTCATGCCCAATATCTCTTGAACCCATCACACAGAGGAACTCCGTACCGATCTTGCAACATAGCCTCCTGGGGCATGTACACTGGACCTCGTTAAACTAGCCCCCAGTCCCTCCCTTGGTTCTGCTGGGTGAGATGCCCACACCAGATCTCATCCCCTGCCTTTACACAATCACCGGTTTCCTTAGGGAGTCCCTTATTCCGAAGAGGGGTTTGATGTTTTCCTGATTTGGGCGCAGCACTGTTGCTTTGGCAGCTTCCATGGCAGCCATTCTCTGCCAAATGTCAGCCAGGGGCTGCTGGTAGCCCCCTCTGTCCTTTGCAGGAGGAAGGAGTGGTGTGACATCGATCTGCACCAGTGGTGTTCGGACCCCATGGCTCCTGTCTCAAACAACAGGCAGTCTCATGCTCCCAGACATTCCACCTGGCTGATTTCAGTGCCACTTATGTGGGCTTATTGGGAAACGTCCGCTGTTGCCAAGGAAGCCAAGGATGCTGCACACCTTTAGGTTTACCTGCATAGTGTTTTTTAACAGACCATTTCTCTCACAAGCAAACTTCCACCACTGGTCGTGTCACTAACCACCCCAATCAAGTATCTGAAGGGAAAGCCTGCACCACTCTACACAAAGATATCATCATGTGTCTTGATCAACAGAGTTGTGTAAGATGCTGCAAGACCTCAGTAATACAAGTCATTCTGACAAAACTTCACTTAATATTTCACTGACATGGCTAGTGCTACTGTCGCTCGCTCTGTTTTCAATCTTTGAAGCACACAACAATACTGAAGAAATCAACAGTCCCTAACTTGTCCCCACCCTTCCGTCCTCAGTCCAACAAGGCGCTCAGCTTCATCTTATGACTGATAATCTCACAGGGCCATCATCCACTACGTGCGTGTAAATAGACCTAGGATGGTCGCAGCTGTCCAGCCAGACACAGAGGAGTGTATTCCAGGTGAGCTTCAAGGCCTGGTAGCATTTTTGGCTGCTATCCCAAATGTTCCAGCAACAGAATCAGTATCCAGGCGTGACTATATCCTATTGCGGAGGCGCTCTGCTCTCTGACCAGCTATCTTCCTCTCTCATATTTTCCCATCATTCCTCCCAAGCCCTTGCAGCGCCTAGGGGACCTCGGCCCTTTTCAGCCTCTCTAATGAGAGTGACACTTTCATATTCCGCCCATCTGATGAGAACATGGTGTCAAGCATATCTGACTCTTCCCCTGATATCAAAACTGACAGTGACCTGTTTTTCCACTCTTTGTATTTTTTGTCACTCCTTATCATACCTTTCAATTTCTAAGCACTGTGGTTTCAAAAGCTGTTCCACTATCATTTTAAATGCCAAGAGCTCAAACTCTCACGACTGTGAGACCTATTTCATCTTATTATAACATCTTCTTTAAGTCACATGCACTGTGCTCCAATGTACCTAGAGGCATCGTTCCAACCACAGAGAACGGCCCACTTAAAGCCCTGTCTGTCTGCAGGTCTGGTGGGGCTGCGGAGGGGCCACTCCCTGCATGGCAATCAACCCCGCAACCTCCGTTGTGAGTAGTCGCCGTTTTGCGTCCATGCGAGATGACAAGACCCAGTGATTTAAGGGCAGCCAGACTCTGCTCCCAAAGACCCTTCTATGTGCCGGCTAATTAGCGCAGCAGCTGCGGGATGGACCCCGCCCTTGAAAAGGGGTTTAGCAAGTCACAAGTCAGGTGTAACAGGTAACAAGGCACACAGGCAGTGGCTGCCAAAGACAACACACATTTCATGAAACAATGCAGAGTTCACATAATCTATTAAAACAGGCTGCACGCACACCTCCACATAGGTACGAAAGACGCCTAGTCATGGCCCCAGAAGTCTGCGCCGCTATATTTGTTTCCTATCTTAAGTACAGCATTAACATCCATCAACACAAGACAAACTGAACTGTCTATGGATCTTAGAAAATGGACATCAGTTTTATTTACATTTTCTTAAATTTCTAACTACTTGAACTGAGCCTCAGAACACTTTATGTAGAGGTACATTGAACTGAAACCTAGAATACACAATATTAAAATAAAACTGGAAACCAGGGTCGTGAATTCACCAGAGACAAAGCTACTGCAACACACCGGAGCAGAGCCTGCACACGAACAGCTTTTATTAAACCAACCTTAAAGGAAGGAAATTAATTATTAGAAGTCAAGCAGCTATATTGCTGGTCTGCAGCTAAAAAGCAAAACAGAAAGCAGCTGCACATCCGGGGAGACCTGGGAGGGCGAAGGCTGCCCGCCCATGTGCGGTACCTACAACTTTTGCTTGTTCTGCGGCTCGTGCCCAGTGGTGGCGCGTGTGGACTTCAAGAGCCGCTGTACTTTCATGAGTGCTGAGCGGCTCGTGCAGCCTAGGGAGGGGGCTGTCAAAGGGCCCAACGCAAAAAAAATCAGTAGAAAAAGGCCAGCGGGAGCCCACCCCGCCTTCATTAATGGCGCTTCAGGATTTCAGACGGGGCTCCTGTGAGCATGACGGAGCCCCGTGTGTTGCTGAGCCAGTGACCAGGGGAGACATGGGAAGCCAGCCGGGGAGCAGCGCAGAGTTCCCACAAGAGCCGGTGGGTGGGGTTGAACGGGAGGCATGCAGCAGACAAAGGGTGCCACGGAGTGAAATTGCATGGCTTGCGAGGACGGAAGGGGGACAGGAGATGTGCACACCGCATGTCTGTACGTGGGTGTTCACGAGCTCAAATCGCCCCTGCGCATGCCCATCTCCTGCCTCCCTTCCGAGGCAAGTCATTAACAATAGATCTAGCTGGCGACAGCGCTTCGCGCAGCATCGCCAGGTGCGAGACCTAAAAATGAATGTGTCCATCTGTAACAAAACTGGTGCTAGTTTGCACTATATAAAACTCTAAAAAAAAAAATCTAATATAATGATTCTCTGTTGACCAACCTTGAGTTAGCTGCCTCAAAAGATTGGAAGGCTGAGTTGTCCTTGCCCTGGGGAGAATGCAATGCTGAGTTGTCCTTGCCCAGGGGGGTATGGAATGTTAAGTTGTCCCTGCCAGGATTTGAAAAGTCGATCTGTGCAGCCATCCAATGCAGCAGGAGAGTGAGTTAGGAAACAAGGAATGTCTGTGGTGCAGGATGGGAGACATGGGTCATTCTGTGGTTCACAAGAACTCCTGTGGTTCTCAGGTCCCCAACTGACTCTCCAACCATACTCCCTACGATCTCCTTCTTCTTCTTTGCGATGATCAATGTGAGACCACTCCTGTCTCTTCCTGTGTGAGATTTCTTCATGTTCTGCAATGCCAGCCAGTCTGCTGCAGGTGATCTGGAAGAGCCCATAAACTGCACACATAACAGCAGACTCTTAACTGCTTCCGCTTGAACACCCAAGCCACCCATCAGAGTTGAGGTGCTCCTGGTGTGCTTAAACATCCACAGTCCTTTTGTTAGAATGCACAGACCATTGAGATTGAGGGTTGCTTCCCTCTGGATTTAAGAATTTTTCCACCAAAATGCCCTATGTTCCCCTACCCTCCCCTATCACCCCTGCAACCTTCCCCGCGAGCATCAGTTCCGGACTAACAAATAGGCACAGTAGGCACCGGCCTATGGGCCCCACTCCTTTTATAGGCCTGTGACAACGAATCAAAATACAAACTAAATTACATAAACCAGAGACATCAGATTCACATAAGATTGTGGGGCATATTATCAAGGACAGGCGATACATTATCACCGCTTTTATGAGCAGGAAACTGCCGATAAAGCAGCGATAATGGCCTAGATGTGTTCACATCTAACATGGGCTTCGATTGGAATTCATAGAGCATATTATCAAGGACATTATCGCCGCTTTATCGGCAGTTTCCTGCCGATAAAAGCGGCGATAATGTATCGCCTGTCCTTGATAATATGCCCCTATGTCTCTTAAAAGTTCATCTTCTGGAAGTTGTGAGGTTGTAAATACATCCGGCGCATTGGATATTAGGTGATGATTTCGCGGGGGAGGGGGGGGCCGAAATTTTCGACTGCCTTGGGGCCTCCACAGGCTTTAATCTAGCACTGGCCAGCGCCATGCCTTCCTTTCCGACATTCTCCGACCAAAAGTAGGATTCGGCCGATTTCAAAACTACTAATCAATAGCAAACTAATTACATCACAAGAAATGCTATCATATGATTTTTGTCACGGACATCACATGCTATGTGTCAAGAAACGGGATCAACATCAGAAAAGTTAGCGTTTAGCCTGTGACCTAGATATGAGTGAGATAAAAACCCATCTCCCTGCATCTCTCTGCACTAAATACGTGGTACCCGAAGATCCACGCTGTGCAGCATTCTCCCAAACTTCCGCTCAGCTACCCCCGCAATATCCTGCATCGGTATTCGAGCATAAGCAGGGATCCCGAAGGATCCTTCTCTGGAGGGAGTTAATTAAAAGCGTCAAACTTGTTTCATTGCACACAAACTTTCAGGAGGGATGAATGGTCCTTAAAAATTAAAGGGCATATTATTAAGAATGGCGATAAAATTATCGCCTTTTTAGCGGCAGAAAAATGCTGCTAAAGCGGCTATAATGGGCTTGATAATATGCCCTTGTGAATTCCCATAGAAGCCCAAGTTCTCAAAAGGGCATAATATCAAGCCCATTATCGCCTCTTTAGATGCAGTTTCCTGCCGCTAAAGCGGTGATAATTTTAACGCCGTTCTTGATAATATGCCCCTAACACGGTATCTGTTTTTTTTCCCAGGCCAAGAAGAGGCAAGCATGCTGATCACAGGAACTGAGATCAAGATATAATACATTCATACACATATAAGTCTCAACACATTCTTATTTGTAGGTTGTCACCCTCATTGGTCACTGGCCCTGAAAGCCTACTTCACCCTTCAAAGATGATCCTTCAATTACTTCAATGGATTCATCCCCCAAACCCCTTAACTCACGGTCATTAAAAACTGAAACGATTGAGAGGTATGGTTTTGTGTGTGTAAAATCTCCACCTAACTATACCCTCCCATTCAGTGAATATATATACATATATATATATATATATATATATATATATATATATATATATATATATATATATATCATATATATATATATCACTGAAAAAACCATAGGTTAGAGACCATATATAGTTAGGAATTAGCATTTAAAAAACCTTGAAAATTCACTGAAAAAACCATAGGTTATAGACCATATATAGTTAGGAATTAGCATTTAAAAAACCTTATTTTACTCACACAAAACCATTGAAATTCCATATATAGTTAGTTGCACTAACTATATATCGCGCACCCGCAATTCACTGCTGATGATGTCACATATTACATCATTCATGACATGGTCAGTGACATCACTGATGACATCACTGATGACATCTCAAATGACATCACTGATGACATCACTGATGACATCTCAAATGACATCACTGATTACATCACTGATGACATCTCAAATGACATCACTGATAACATCTCAAATGACATCACTGATGACATCTCAAATGACATCACTGATGACATCACTGATGACATCTCATTTGACATCATTGGTCACATCACTGATGATATCATTCATGTGACAATACAATGCATCTCCTCACACTTTCATATAACCTCTGTTACACCCAGTGTTAAATACAGAGTATAATTTTTTAAACCATTGACACACCAATACTAGTTACTACATACGCACTCACTGATTCCTTTGTTTACACAAACACTCACTCATTCACCCATACAATCATTCATACATACAATCACTCATCTTTACAACACTATCATATGCACTCATACACCTATACAGACACTCACACTCTGCCACTCATCCATGGAGTTACTCACACACCTAGTCAGTCCTGTAAAGAATCAATCACACTTCCATTTTCTAATCTACACAGTTAAACATAGAGCACCTTACATTTTCAAACATATACTAACACATACTTAGTCTCTTATACAATCATTGATACAAGTACACATTGATCTGCACAGAGTCACACACCTCCCAGCCAGCCACACACACACTCAGTCTCCCATACAAATACTTGGGCAATCAATCAATAACCCATATAGTTACTCATATAGCTACTGATCAACACATGCAGCAGTTTACAGAACAAAAGACATAATGATGCACAAATTAAGACAGTTTAGTCACTAACACATGCACTCAGTGAGACACATTTAATCACTCACTCATACATTCAGTCATGCACCTACTAAATCCTTCGTCCAGACACTTATACATCTACTCATTCTTCAATATGTAAGACATATTTTAACTTTACAGAAACATACAGTCACTGGATGTTGTCATCAGTGATGTCATCAGTGATGTCATTTGAGATGTCATCAGTGATGTCATCAGTGATGTCACTGACCATGTCATGAATGATGTAATATGTGACATCATCAGCAGTGAATTGCGGGTGCGCGATATATAGTTAGTGCAACTAACTATATATGGAATATCAATGGTTTTGTGTGAGTAAAATAAGGTTTTTTAAATGCTAATTCCTAACTATATATGGTCTATAACCTATGGTTTTTTCAGTGAATTTTCAAGGTTTTTTAAATGCTAATTCCTAACTATATATGGTCTCTAACCTATGGTTTTTTCAGTGAATTTCAATGGTTTTTTAATAGCAAATATCATAAGCTGTCGAATGTCAAGTACATGGTAAGTAAAAACATTTTCGTGTTTATGCACACTGATCTGCTTTGAATGCTGCCCCCCCCCTCCCCCTCATTTCTATTAGGAGTACTCTCTCTTTGCAGATAGTGAAGGGTAGTTAACGCAGGCCTTTGCCCCCGTTGTAATCCGTCGTGCCTGCTTCTCTCTCCATTTGATTGATTGTTATCCAAGCATTTACTGCTTTAGAATTGGTTCTCTTTGGTTCATTCTCTATTTACAAACAAGCACAGAGTCGCAATACTCTGTTTAGTCTTTGCAGATAGTGAAAAATCGTGTAAAAAAACAAAAGGAATCGAGCAAAATCAGTAGGCCACTAATGGGATCTCTTTTTGACCTCGCTAAAATAGAAACATTAGGAACAACCCCTCATGAGAAATACGAAACTAGTGAGATGAACAGAGCTCCACACCATGATGGCTGCAAGACAGCTCGGCTCCGCCACCCACCCCGCCCAAAATAACGATAAACTCTATGCAAATATTATAAATATATACAACACACCAGCAAAGTAACAGGGTAAAACATTTTATTAAATAACTATTTACATAACTATTTTATACTTTTTGGTGCCCGATCCGGCTAGCTCAATCGATCGAGCATGAAACTCATGCACTCTGATAGTTCAAAGTTTTGAGGAGTGCTTGTAACACTGTCTGAAGCTTATTTGCACTTGCTACAGCTTCACTATTCTCAATGTAAGTGGGGGCTGTTTGAGGACGTGACTGCATTTGAAAACAATGTGATGCGGTGCCACCCAGAACCGCTTGACGGAGGCCCCCGAGAGACGGTGTGATGGCGCGGACTCGGAGGGGGCGCTTGGCTCCGGCCCCCTCCCCAAGTCGTGTTGCCCTGGTGTGGCCTGAGATCGCCCCCGACATAGGTGGCCGGCTCCCGGGGTCAAGCGGAACTTTTTGCCTTTTGGTGACTCTTCCATTCTTGACCTTGTCCCACAATCCGTTTCACCTAAAGACACGCTGTAGTGGGGCGCCCCTTTACCGTTTCAGTTGACATTCCGCCCGCTTTTGCTACACTGTGCCTCTTCCGCTATTCAGCTGTTTACCGCCCGCTCTTTCGACTACAGCGTCTCGCTCACCATGTAGTTGAGTTGCTCCCGCTCTTGCGTGTGCAGCGATAGGCGGCTGCCACAGGACTCTCAAAATGGCGGCCGGCTCTTCAGATTTGGGCGTGGTCCACTAAAATGGCCCTGCGACACCTTGGAACTCGGACGCTTGTCTGCTAGGGCTTGGGCTCCATTCTCGAAAGCGTCCCCTCAGCCTTGAAGATTCTACAAAAGTCTTGGGGGCCCCCGACTCCCGCAGGCTTCTGGTGGGGAGCGGCTGCCATGATTGCTCGTGGAATGGCCACGACAGAGCTACGAGATGGTGGTGCTCTCATGCTGACGCCAGCTTCAGTCTGAAACATCCAGAAACACTGTAGACTACCAATTCGATCAGTTCCGGTTGCGCCCCAACGTGACCCGGTAGAGAAGAACTTGCCCTCCCCTCTTTGACTGATGGTTCTTGTTGCCTGTCCCTTCTGTTGTCATTTAACAGAACTATTTAGCCTGCTGAAAGGGGTTGTGTTCCGACCGCTGGTTGGTGGAGACATTTTGACTATATTCTGGACCTGCGTTGTCGCGTAATGCGTCATATGACGCGTCGCGTTAGCGCATCCGGAAGTGCTCCGGTGCGCGAAGCGCAGCTTCCCGGAAGCGATCTGGGGCGCGGCGCGCAGCGCGTAACGTAAGCATAACAGGTCATGTGACTTGTTAATAAAACTTTTCATTGGTTCATTTTACTTTTCTTATTCTAATGATGAAAGGCTTGGTCATATGACCTAAAAATTACGCTTTTTATTACTTTCGAACATTATTTTTTCTTAAACATATGTTATAATGTTCCAGGCTAATGTACTTTCCCGGAAAATTTACAACTGTCCTGCAAGTAAAATATATTCCTTTTTCGAGAAAAAGGGCGTTTCTTCGTCCCATGACGGAGCCGTTGAGCAAAAGAGGCTCGGCCTTCTGTCTTAGTCGCCGATACGCCTGAATATCAGATTCTTATCGATCACTTTATGTTGCAGAAGTAGAAACACAACAGCCCTTGACCATTTATCTTTACTGCGTTCCTGCGTATTATACCTTTTACCCTTCATGTACTTGGACTGCTTTATTTCACTTGCCTTTTACTGATTCTAAAACAGTGACTATTATTAAAAACTTTACCAATGTAAATACTACTACCATGTTTTCTTTTAAAAACCTTTATTGTGAAAATGTCAGTATACAAATACGGGCCTATAACCACGTGGGCCGGCCACGGAGCAAACTGTAATCATATATGATGAGTAGACATTTACACTGTAGAGGAACGTAACGGGCGGGCCATTAGGTTGCAAGAACTAAGGTGTCTAACAGTTGCGGAATCGGTGGACGTACATTTTATAATTAAAATACGACAGAGCCAGTTACAATAAAATTATCTAGATATACATTTGCGGGCAAGTACCATGGGTGACGTTAATTCGAACTTTCAATAGTACAGTAATCAATAACACATCAGAACTTAATATCAATAGGGATGTCGAAATATTCAATCAATTCTCGTCCCCGCCCGCCATGTGCTTCAAAACTGCATACGTATCTCGTGATTTCAAGGTTCAGCAACCAGTACACAACAAGGAGTTACGAGTCCCATTTATTCCGGCGCCATTTTGGGCGAGGACGGGCAGGTCCAAGATATAGTCAAAATGTCTCTACCAACCATCGACTATGATGATGTTCATATGCTGTATTTATTAGAGTAACACTCATCTGTCCACATGAAATTAATTTGCCACAATCTAAACATGTCATTTTAATCTTTCCAAAGTTCTTCTAAATATTTGGGACCGTTTCCCTTGCCTCTGATGCTGTCAGTGCCACTTCTTTGGTGAATGTACTGGCAGGTCGGGGGTTCTCCTCCAAATCTCTCTTTTGTGCAGCACTATAATTAATCGGTGCCACCTCTCCATATGACGATGCATGGTATAGATACCATAACTATATTTTTTTTCGGTTCCTCTGGAGAGTACATCGTGGCAGATGAGGCAGGTAACGTACCGGGCATTTACCTTTTTTGCATGTAGAGGAAAGGAAAAAAAATTCGAGCGTCCGAGTTCTAAGGTGTCCCAGGGCCATTTTAGTGGACCAGGCCCAAATCCAAAGAACAGGCCGCCATTTTGAGAGTCCTGTTGCAGCCGCCTGTCGCTGTAGCATCAAGAGCGGCCGAAACTCAGCTGAATGGCAACTGAAACGGTAAAGGGGCGCCCCACTACAGCAGACGAGCCTCCACCTGGGAAGGCCCGTTCACGCTCCCCCCCCCCCCCCCCCTTCGGGCACCCCACGCCGTTATTCGGAGCAGGATTGTAGGATGGCCACACCAGTGCGGCAATTTGCTAGACACCACCTCGGTGCCAACCGAATCTCAGCGCCTTGTGGTGTCTTCTATTCAGAAAACATTGTTGTGCTGCCTTCGGCCTATTCGCCGCAAGTGCGCACGCAACTCAGCTGCATAGCGAGTGAAACACCAAGGGGCGCCCCACTGCAGCCGAGGAACCTTCATCTTGGGGGCGACGCACAGCATCACATTGCTTTCCAATGCAGTCAGATCCTCAAACAACCCCCACTGACTGACGCGAACTCACAGGCCAACGGAGCGCCCCACGCCGACTTTCGGCGCAGCATTGTAGGATGGCCACACTAGTGCGGCAACTTGCTAGACACCACCTCGTTGCCATCCGGATCTTGGCGCGTTGCGCTGCCTTTGGCCCTATTCGCACATCGGTCCGCTACTGACGCCATCTCACAGGCCAACGGGGCGCCCCACGCCGACTTTCAGCATTGTAGGATGGCCACACCAGTGCGGCAACTTGCTAGACACCACCTCGGTGCCATCCGGATCTTGGCGCGTTGTGCTGCCTTCGGCCTATTCGCACATCGGTCCGCTACTGACGCGAACTCACAGGCCAACGGGGCGCCCCACGCCGACTTTCAGCATTGTAGGATGGCCACACCAGTGCGGCAACTTGCTAGACACCACCTCGGTGCCATCCGGATCTTGGCGCGTTGTGCTGCCTTCGGCCTATTCGCACATCGGTCCGCTACTGACGCCGCCTCACGTGCCAACGGATTTTCTACGCTTTTTATACCCTATGCCGCATAACAGGTCATGTGACTTGTTTATAAAACTTTTCATTGTTTCATTTTACTTTTGGTTTCCTAATGATGGAAGGCTTGATCATATGACCTAAAAATAACACTTTTCATTGGATGAAAACTTTTTTTTTTTCCCAAACGATGAAAGCCCCACCTTGTTTCTGGATGTTTCAGACTGAAGCTGGCGTCAGCATGAGAGCACCACCATCTCGTGGCTCCGTCGTGGTCATTCCGCGAGCAATCATGGCAGCCGCTCCCCACCGGAAACCTGCAGGAGTCGGGGGCCCCCAAGACTTTTGTAGAATCCTCAAGGCTGAGGGGACGCTTTCGAGAATGGGGTCCAAGACCTAGCAGACAAGCGTCCGATTTCCAAGGTGTCCCAGGGCCATTTCAGTGGACCAGGCCCAAAAAGGAAAGAGCCTGCCGCCATTTTGAGAGTCCTGTGGCAGCCGCCTATCGCTGCACCGCAAGAGTGGGCGCAACTCAGCTGAATGGCGGATTTTGACACAGTGTACCAAAAGCGGGCGGAATGGCAACTGAAACGGTAAAGGGACGCCCCACTACAGCAGACGAGCCTCCACCTGGGGAGGCCCGTTCACGCCGCCTCACCCCCCCCCCCGGGGCGCCCCACGCCGTTATTCGGAGCAGCATTGTGGGATACCAAAACCAGTGCGGCAACTTACTTGACATCACCTGGGTGCCATCCACATCTGAGCGCGTTCTGCTGCCTTGGGACTATTCGCACAACAGACCGCTACTGACGAGCCACCCCCCGGGACGCCCCACGCCGTTATTCGGAGCAGCATTGTAGGATACCCAAAACCAGTGCGGCACCCAGGCAACATCACCTGGGTGCCGTCCAGAACTCAGGACGTTGTGCTGCCTTGGGACTATTCGCACAACCGACCGCTACTGACCATTGTTCCTTCTTTTTTCCTAAAAATGTTTAAATGTTTTTACTGTTTTTGTTGCGTTGTTTATATTTATAAGTTATTAAAGTTTTATAATCCTACTACTTTGTTGGAGTGCTATATATTTTTAATGTGACACATAAGTGTAAAAACTTTGATGTACAAAGAGGCATCCCTGCAATCTTCCGCTTCAGGCTCGGTCCCCTCCCCAATCACAATACAGGATGGTTTTCAGATAGTAGGAACGCGTGTGGTGTGACGGATCTCATCGGGTGGGGGCCTTGATCTACTGTAACTCCTTTGAAGAGGGGTGATTCTTTACAGCTGGGGCCATAAAGTACATCAGCAGGGCTACCTGATAGCCTGGGACCGGCCTGGACAATCGGACACAGAGGAAGAGGAGTGTCAGAGGGTGCGGTAGTGAATAGGGCGAAAGGGAGGTGTCGGGCGGGCACAGAGTGTGATTCTCAGGGAAGAGCAGCGCAGATGGGGGGAGGTTTATTGCCCATGCATAAGACAGAGAGCGGGGGTGACCAGTGCCTGGGGGAGATGCTTGCAAGGGTGGGGAGCCATGCTAAGGATCGACAGCGTGCAGAGAGTGGGTCTGGTCAAGGCATCTAAAATGGCTGCCGTGCACGACAAAATTGTGGCATTTGAAAAAAGGCAAGCTGGCGCAGACAATGTTTTTCAACACTTCCTGATTTCCTTCGAATCGAACGTTAACAGACGTTATCTCTCCCACACTACCGGTCCCCCTGGGCTTAAACGCCGAGATGGTAGGGACTGCATCCCGTGGAGATAGGCCGAGACGTCACTCAGCAGAAAAAAAAGTAAAAAAAAGTCTATAAACATACAATAAGTTAAAAGTCAATCATTCTTGTTTCCTTGTAGTACGCTCCCCAGTCCGCTTCCCGTTACGCTAACCGGGCGCACCCCACCCAAAAAAACGTTTTTTTTCTTTTTTGCCCCGCGGAGCCCTTTTAAAGCCTCCACATCAAACCTATGGGGTCAGGGAGGATCTACTATGCCCCCTTATGGTCATTTGCCCCTTCGCTTTGGCCTCCTCTTGTCTCTCGATCCTACCGAGAGACAAGATGGCGGCCGCTCCGTACTGTTTGGAATGTTTACAGACACCGGAGAGCCAATCAGCTTCGCTTCGCAAAGCTCCGTAACGCGAAAAGTACGCGAAACGGAGCGCTACCCGGGACGCTGTCACAGATATATATCTTTTTTTAAACGTTAATTTCTCAAAATCCACTGCAGCACATATATTGAGACCCAGCAAAGGCACATTGGGCTACCGGTCCCTACAATTTTGCCAAGTTTCATGCAAATCCATTCACCCGTTCGATTTTTTTTTTGTTGATTTTTTTTTGCCCCGCGGGGCCCTTTTAAAACCTCCACATCAAACCTAGGGGGTCAGGGAGGATCTACTATGCCCCCTTATGGTCATTTGCCCCTTCGCTTTGGCCTCCTCTTGTCTCTCGATCCTACCGAGAGACAAGATGGCGGCCGCTACGGACTGTTTGGAATGTTTACAGACGCCGGAGAACCAATCAGCTTCGCTTCGCAAAGCTCCGTAACGCGAAAAGTACGCGAAGCGGAGCGCTGCCCGGAGCGCTGTCACAGATATATATCTTTTTTTGAATGTTAATTTCTCAAAATCCACTGGAGCACATATATTGAGACCTAGCAAAGGCACATCGGGCTACCAGTCCCTACAATTTTGCCAAGTTTCGTGCAAATCCATTCAGCCGTTCGAGCTAAAAGTGAGTCCAACCGCCCTATGGAAATTAACATGGGAAAAACGCGTTTTGGGACCCCCCTTTTTTCTCGGCCCCCCCTTGACGAACCCCCCCCCCCCAATTTTCAGGGGCTGCTCAGAAACAAAATGTTCCATTTTCCTGAAAATTTCAGCCAATTCCGTCCACAAACGCCAAAGTTATTAGACATAGAATTTTCAAAAATCCCATAGAGAAAAAATCCTAACTATATATACCTACTGGCGACCGCCAGTAGGTAATATATATATATATATATATATATATATATATATATATATATATATATATGCCATATATATTTATTTATTTGTTTCTTTATTTAATTATTTATATATATCAGTAGCTACCATGCACAGCTTCTACCCATTCAAACTACATCACTTGCACCATGTTAAATCATCGTATTCCTAGCAACACTTATGACATCTGAGATTGCATCATTTTTAGATCACTCTGTAGAGGGGGGAAATATAATGAATGTAGTCTGCCTAGTGAGTTCACAACACTGTGTATGGAAGTGTGCAATGTATAGGAAGTTTTGGCCCAGGTGTAAATTATAACTTTAAATTAAAACTATAACTTTGAAATTTCTAATGTTTCTGTAGTGTAGTTTTGTTTTGTATATAAATAATAAAACACGTTTTCCTAACTATATCTAATCTATAACCTTTGTTTTTTTTCTATATATATATGTGTGTATAGCTAGCTAGCTTTCCTCAGCTACCTCTGGGACAGTGTCGTTGGAACCTCCAATAGTGGATTTTGTGCTAAATTATCAGAAATGATCACAAAATGTGTTAACATGGGCTTCTATGGGAATTCACAAGGGCATATTATCAAGCCCATTATCGCCGCTTTAGCGGCAGTTTCCTGCCGATAAAAGCGGCGATAATGTATTGCCCACAATTTTTTATAAACAACCCTTGTGTTGTCTCTAAGGGCTTCCTCGTCAGTCTTTACAATATTTAGATTAGAACTCTGAAGACATCTATGCGTTCATTTGGCTTTCTGTTTTATGGCCGCGCTGAAGATACGCAACTAATTGTCTGCATGGAGGACAATATGGAAAGTATCCAACAGTGGCTCGAGGAATGTTTGGTTTCAGCAGATGGTTGTGTGAATGACATTGAGCTGTGAGTAAGCATGGCTAGAATAGAAGTTATAGTAATAAAGAACCAGAGAGAGGTGTGGTCTCATTGCTGGTGACCACCAACCCCCCTTAGGAACTATGTAAAATCTAGGCTTCCTTTCTGATCACAATCTGAATCTTAAACCTTACACTAATAATCTCTCCTCAATTCAATTTTGTCAAGGAAGAATCCTTAGAAAAACTCTATTTAGCGTGTAAAACCAAACTGCAAGCAGCTATTTAGTCCCGCTTGGACTATGACAACCGATTGCATGTAGGTGTAACCCATATGTGCACAGAAAGTTGCAGGTTATTCGAAACACTGCACAAGAATGATTCTTGGATAAAGTAGGAATGATTCAACATGTCATCTTGCTATTGACAGCCCATAGCAAAGCAAATATGGTTTAAATGCTTTAGCATTGTCAATAAGGCACTCTTTAATCGAGACCCTATCCTACTTCAACAGCACTTCTTAAAGCACATTCTTAGGTCTCTGTAACGAGTACCCTGAAATTACCATTAGCGGGCCCATCGGAATGAACAAGCCACTGGTAACCACGAAACCTTAATGGAATGTTAAGCTCTCCTTATGCCAACCTTTTGATGGTGCAACCAAGGCATGGAATCAGTTGCCTCATTGTCTCAGAAGCATGGTAATCCTGCAAAGTTTAGGAAGATGTAAAAAACTGTGCTTTACATGAATAATTCTTGGTTATAATTGTTTTCCTTAGCGGCTGTAGTTCTGCATCTTTCTTCTTCATAGTACCAGGACAACCTTTAGGGCCGCTTTGCTCTTCATTGTTATTTTTTATTAAGTAAATATAGCTACTGAGGTGGGATTTTCACCGTTGCCAGAAAATATGAGTAGCTTTCATGAAACGACAAGGTGTTTGACAAACTGTCGAGAAATGGCAGAATGTTTTTTTTGGGGGGGGGAATGTCATGAATCTTTTTTCACAGAATCCCATGTTTTTTTCAGGAATGTCAAGGGGTGCCACACAATCCATTGGAATGCCATGTACTCTCTTGGAACGCTTTAGAATCTCGTGTATGTGCATGGAATGCCACAGTCTGTAGTAGAATGCCACGGGTCTGAGTGCCTCCATATGAGTGCTGTGTGCAAAGGTTGAAGCTACCTCTGTCCTGATGCTGGTGTGTTTTCTGGCAGGTCCTCTCCCGGGTGCAAAAGGATGTCCTCCTGAAGGTGCTGACGGGCTTGTTGGATGGCAGGGAGAACAACCTCATTGGTGGAGACTCTTCTCTTTCTGCCGACTCCGAAGAGCCCAAGGAGGACCAGACGAGGCTAGAATATAGGAAGTCTTTGCATTTACCACCCCGTGATCGCAAAGTTCCCTGCAGGCACTTCTATTGGAAAACCTACACCCCATGCTGATGGCCCTGCATTCCCTCCTTGTGAGCCCTAGACCCAGGCCGCAATGATCTTCAACAAGCCTACCAACCCCTGACCGATCTGTAAATAAACCAACAACCCATGGGTTTCCCACATTAAAGACTAGATGGCGTCTGTGAATTTATTGCTGTACACTGAAGAATAAAGCATGCATAAGAGGCGCCCAAGCTGTGTCTGCCTGTCACTGACTCTAAAACACCCAGGGCACCATTGGCGAGTCCAACATTCTCAGTTCACACTGAGCCTGCACTGGCCAGTCTGACACTTACATTCATCCAAAGTCTTCACTGTGGAGTCCAACATTCACAGTTCACCAATAGACTCAACTGTTGAGTATAACACTAACATTCATCCAGAGTGGTCACTATTGAATCCAATATTCTCAATTAACCTACAGCCTCCGCTGGAGGGGTTAACATTTACAGTCACCCACAGCCTCCACTGGAGAGTCTGCCACTTGCATTCACCCAGAGTCTTCACTGTGAAATCTAACATTTTCAATTCACGCACAGCCTCCACTGGTGTGTCTAACATTAACATTCACCCACAATCTTCACAGTGGAGTCCAACATTCACAGTTCACCAAACAGCGTCCGCTGTCGATGTGTATACTAAACATTCACCCAGAGTCTTCACTGTGGAGTCTAACATTTGCAATACACCCACAGCCTCTACTGTTGAATTCAACATTCACCCAGAGTATTTAGCACTGAGTCCAACAGCCTCAATTCACCCAGAGCCTCCACTGCTGAGTCTAACATTCACAATCACCCACAGCGTCCATTTGGCGAGTCTGATTTCTCCATTCACCCACAGCCTCAACTGGTGAGTCTCATATTAACATTCACTTGAAGTCTTCGCTGCGGAGTCCAACGCTCTCAATAAACCCTCAGCCCCTGCTGGTGAGTCCAACATTAAGATAACCCTGAGTCTTCATGGGGGAGTCCAACATTCTCAATACACCCACAGCTTTCTCCAGTGAGTCTAACCTACACATTCACCCACAGCCTCCACTAATTAATCTAACCTTCATATTCACATGCAGCCTCCACTTGAGTCTAACATTCACTCACAACCTTGACTGATGAGTGTATCATCCGCATTCACCCAGAGTCTCCATTGCAGAGTCTAACATCCCCATTCACCCAGAGCCTCTACTGCTGAGTCTAACATCCTTATTCAACCAGAAAATCCAATTGGGAGTCAGTCACATCTGCTGGAGCCTCCAGTGGGAGGCACACTTTAATGTTCACCCAAAGCCTGCACTCATGACTCTAATATTCATATTTCACCCACAAACTCCGCTGGTGAGTCTACTATTCACAGTTCATACACAGCCTCCACTGGTTTGTCTAACCTTCCTATACACACACAGCCCCTGCTTGTGAGTCTATCAGTCATCCACATCCTCCACTGGTGAGTCTAACACTGACATTCACCCACAACGTCCACTGCTGAGTTTAACATCCACATTCACCCAAAGCCTACACTTGGAAATTGTTCCCATTAGCCACAGCCTCCGAAGGTGAGCAAAATATTTATAGTCACCTAGCACCTCCACCGGTGAAGTTAACATTTACACTTGTTCACAACAGCCGCTGGTTAGCCCAACATTTAACATTTCACACATGCCTTTTGGATAATCTTTACATTCACATTCAGCTATGGCCTCCATCGCTGAGCCTCACAGCCACATACAATGACCATCTCTCACATTCACACTCACCCTGAGCCTCCACCACAGTCCGACACATTGAGGACCTCCATGACTGGGTATAATATTCACATTCGCTTTCTTTTTTTTAAATTTAAATATATTTATTTGGCTTTGTCAAAATAAGCACCCCCCTCCCTCCTGGTCAAACAAGTGGACATACATAACATTTTTATACATAGTCATAGAGTCCACAATTCATAATTTCAAAAAGTATTGTCAGAAGCAATTTACACATTTACTGTTCAAATTTACCAAAACAATGTATACAGTGAGATAATGTTCCTCATAAATCATAAATTATTACTTTGGGTTTGGCATCAATCCATAAGCGGGGGCCAAATTCTCATCCCCTGTTTACGTCTTTTCTTGCCCTTCCCTTTATAAATAGCAATTTCCAATTTGAAGATAGCCAATAGCCTCGCGAGCCATTGCTGAAATTCGCTTTCTGCGCCATTGAGGAGTCTGACTTCTCATTGCCCAGGACAAGTCTAACATACATATGCCCCCTTTGGGCTTCATCACTGAGTCTAAGATTCGCATTCATTCTGCCCAGTGTGACTTTTACATGTATCTAAGACCCTCCTCCATTGTCTTTAACATTCTTCCATAGGCCAAACTCTCACAATAGGATCTCGTTTGTTCCCTGAACACACACAAACAAACTTTTTTCTTGAAAATCCAATAGTGAACTGTGAATTTAGCACATGGTTACCTTCACATCTCAGTCTTCTCTATCTGTGAGCAGGATCATCTCATATCTAAACCTAAGGGAATCAACAACGGCATTCGGATTCCTCTCTCAGTAGAGGGTTCAATGCTCACACCTAGATCTGCCTCCTACCAAGAGCTGAAACTCCAACATCCGCATCTGGAACCCAGTAAGGGTTCCACGCACACTTTGGAAATGCCATGGAGTAAGGGGGTTCTACTCTCACATCTGCATATGCCAAATATTAAGAAGATATACCCAGGGGCATAGGTTGGTCAGTAATATTTTACTGCAGCAGCCACAAATGCTGCTCTATGTGAAAAGGAGAGGGGATGAGAGCGGTCTATTTACTAAAATAAGGCACTCTCATCCCCTCTCACTAGCGCCAGCACTAAAATCAGCTGCTGTGCGTCACAGAGACACCTTTGCGCCATGGTGCAAGGGCGTCTCCGTGAGTCTAGCATAGGTTTTGTACTGGAAGGAACCCTTCCAGTACAAAATACTTTGAACAGACTCACTTTAATCATTTTGCCACTTTGCATGTGTGCTGCACAGTGCCAAGTCGGAAAAGGAAGTCTCCTTACTTGCGCCTACTTGAAAAGGGCGTCGTTTTCACGCTAAACCCAATCTGCTTTATTTAGTAAATTGGGTTTAGCGTGAGAAACCTTGGGTGGTTGCATGGGAACACACATGCTCCACCCTTGGTACGCCCCATGGCACTAAGTAATGCAAAGCAGATCTACGCGCTGCTATGCGTTACTTTTCTGTTATTTTCAGGACTAAACAAGTTAGCACTGGAAAGTAAATTGGGAAAAAAAGATTATGCGCTGATTTGTGGCACTTTTGTGACACAAACACAGTACAAAATCTTAGTAAATCTCCCCCATAATGTTTAAATATTTTATATGACAAGACAGGGTGAATGAGAGGGGCCTAAGGGCCCATGGGGCAGTAGGAAGGGAGAGAGATGCACATTGGTAGGAGTACCAAGAGAGAAAACACAATAGTTTGTAAGTTGACTAATATTTTTTTAGGACTTTCAAAACAAAGAGGGAGTGGGCGTGTGTGCTTTTCTGTCTGTGTGTATGTACAAATTCCTGGTAAAATCCGACTGACCTCTCACAATACCCTACTGAAAGCACCTGTACCCAATTTTTTTATCAGAACATATATTTATGGGGGGGGTTGTAACACCCCAAACACCCCCTTAAAGTTAGGCCCCTGGATATACCATGGATTAAGGGATTTCTACACTCACATCTGTATCTCTCATGCGCCAGCTTTCAGACCTGTATCTCTTCAGCTTCAAGGTACTCATATCTCCAGACCCAAGCAGGACATCGTGCAGGAATTAGGAAGGATCCACTCTGTGAAACCCAGGTCCAAGGACCGGCTACCTACCCTCCTGGAAGGTAACCTGGGGCATGATCAAATTGTTTCTATGCAGCACTGGCGTCTTCTAGGGCAAAGTGGCGGGCTTTTCTACGGCGAAATTGAAAATGCAAAGGGGCGAAGCGAATTGCAGGGTACAATTGTCATTTCAACTCGCAGGGCCCATATTTGCAAATCCGAACAAATCACAAGGCAAATGGGATGGTCCCCTTTTCATTGCAACTCGCAATACCATGTGCCACGTGCTGGCAAATCATTGAATGGGTACCAACTGGTCCTTGTCCATCAGTAACTAACGAGTTCAGTTAAACTTTGGCGCGTGACTCCCATGCCCAGGAGTGTCTGCCATGTTTTGTTTAGAGATTACCACCCCCGGCCTGGGAAAGAGGGACCTCTGTGCCTCCAGTGAACGAGTTGCGTATACACTGAAAGTAGAGAAGTTTGCCAAGTCTTTTGCCAAGTTTTTTGACCGGTTAGGCAAACTTTTTATTTTACTGAACCAAACTCCCTAAGTAGTGTTTGGTATCCCTGCCCACTACTCTGACTCTGGGCATGGGTATCTGTTGACAGTCACCATACCCTAAATAGGGTGGGACACCACGAGATTGACAGGCCCGAAGCAAACTGTAAATTAGTTCCTATGTTTAAAATTCCGGAAGTAATTGGCCAGGAGGCTCAACTTGGCACACGGTGGTGCACCATCCACTTCCATTTCCTTCCCCTCTCAAAGGTCACTCACTAGAGGTCCCTATGTGTCGACAGCTGAAACTGGTAAGTCTCTCCGTTCCTGGTCCTACAAACCTGTCTGCAGATCAAGCGCAGCTGGTGCCTCATATGCTTGACTGGGCATCACCACAGGGCTGAACTGATGGAGAGTGACAGTTCCCTAACTGCATGTCTTTACACCCCTCTGAAGTGTCTGATTCCCACTTCACACCTCCAGCCATTCCGAGCTCTCAGAAATGAAATGTCCTAACTCCAAATCATTTGGGTACCGAGGCTGGTAGCCATGGCAACCGTTGTTTCCCAATATCTGCCAGTCACAGCTATTCAATCAGAGCACTTAATATTTTACGAATATAGCTATGTTATGCGGCTCTTGGATAAGTCAATGTCTTTCATTTACAGGGCCGCTTGGAGCTCTCAGCCTTCTCCACCTATCAGAGTAACAGCTGCTAGCTGCTGGATTCCCTATGGGGCTGTGGAAGTGAAAGCAGTGGATTGCCTATTTTGCAGTTATACATTTGAGTGCGAGAAGGCGGTGCTTCATTTGTGCCGGTGGTTTCAGGTGATGCGCACTGCCATTCATTTTTGGGGACCAAGATTTATTTGTCATCATCAGACTTTGACCTAGAGCAGGAGAGAGAAAGGCTGCTAAGGGTGCCGGTAGGAGCAAGAAAAAGAAACAATATGGTGAATAGAGAAAGCTGGGAAAGAATAGAACCTGACAAGAGTGAGATAAAGAGACAGGAAGTGTACGGTGGTGGAAGGAAAAACACATTGATGGAATTAAAACTAGTCAGCCTTGACATTCAGCAACCCTGATGGTTGTATGTTGGAACAACAAGTTCCTCAACAACGAATCCATAAACCACTCGGTCTGTACTACGACCGCGTCTCAACAACTTTTTTACCATGCATTCTTTTAACACAAATTTTCGTGATAAAGCAAGGCATGGTAAACCACCCCCTAAAATCTATATCTAGCCCCTCCCTCTCCCTAAAATCTACCCGTACCCCCCCACCTATCACCCCTTAAAAACTTACACTAATCCCTCCCACCCCTAAAAACGATCACAAACTCCCCCAACCCCTAAAAACTAATACAAACCCCCAACCCCTAAAAACTAGCACGAATCCCCCACCCCTTAAATTATACCCTGAACCCCTCCCACCCCCTAAAAACTAACACCCAACTCCCCCTCCCCAACCCATAACCCCTCTTACCTCTGCTGTTCCTCCGACGGTCTTCAGAACTGCCCATCCCGAACACTAGACCGTCTTCGCCTGAAACACGCACACGCGTGGATTAGGCTAAGCGGTGTAAGTCATTATTCGGCTTGTGTGACTCCTTAACTCGTCGTTCCAGAGCCGTTGTTCAGGATGTTCCCTAACCCGGTCATGTGGCAGTGCAGGAGGTGTTTGGCACCCAAGCAAAATATTGTGCCCCTGGACTTTTTCTTTTAACTAAGTAGACACTGGAAGTAATGTTTGTGCCCTGTGTGCCCGACTGCGAGTATCTGGGATCCTGGTTTTCAAGTTTTAGCCCCAGTCTCACTCTAATCGAGCATCCGTGGGAAGCCCTAGGTCAACAATGCACTTACAACTGGTCTTGAACCTATCGTTGAACTTGAGGGACGCACCAAGCAGTCCCTCTGTTGTGACAAGAGTTATACTGCACCTTTTCAGGAGCTCACATTTGTAGAGTGGCGGTAGCAGCGTACCATGTTTTGTAGTGAATATAGGCCTTTTTACCGGTGTCATATGACACCGGAAGGGCATCAACACTTTGTCTCTCCTCCGGATCAGTATCATGTGTTGCTGGTGATAGTGAGGTGAAGGCGGCTCACACCTGTGTGTACCTCTGTTGTGGGTGCTCTGACCTGGAGATTTCCCTGTTGAGAAGAACATCAATCTAGACAAAGCTGGAGGCTGGAAGACAGCCTGAGAACTGTACATGTAATCAGAACAGATGCAAACAGGTTCCGCAAAGACAGATAGCGAATTCATACCCCCTGTTAGCCAACCCTATATAAAAGAGGGAGCTGCTGACTAGTTCTTCTCCCAGTTCCAAATTCTCTCTGACTAAGAAGGGCATGCTATACAGAGGGACCAGAGGACTACTTCGCAACCAGGACTGTTGTCTGCCTGACAGCCAGTTTCCCAGAGGTGAGGAGACATCACCTCGAGTTGGATCTAGAGGAAGAATTGCCTGACTTGTCCTGGGAACTAAAGGAGTCTTGCATGAGTGAGCCAACCCTCTAGAAGGAGAGCCATAAGGCCAGAAGCAGTCGCCCCTGATGCAGGGGTCCATCCATCAGAGAACTTCAATGCTTGTTACTGGCATAATTGAAGTTGTAGACCAGTCCAAGAGATACTCGGAGTAACCACAGCAGTTTTGAGGCATACTCCGGCGGCCTCTGCATCACCGTTGCACTTGAGTAAGTGTACCTGGTCATTTGGCTCGACTGAACCTGGGATCAGCATCTGCCCCATTGCACCTGCTGCATGCCTGGAACCCTGAACAGCGTGACCGCAGCACTGCTGACTCTTTGCCTTGTGGTCCTAGCAGCCCAGAAAGGGAAGACTACAAAACCTGTGCCCAGGGTACCACACGGTTAGTGCTAGCCCTGCACTGACCCCAAGGCTGCAGAGTGCACTATGCTGCTCTGAAGAATGAGGTCATTGCCTCGAGGCACTACTTGTTGAATTAGCACCTGGCAACTGAGACATTGAAGATCCTAGAACCAGATGGTACTGCTGCCATCGCAGCCCAAACAGTGCCTAGAAGTACTCCATCATTAGGACTCTGTCGTTGCCGAAGCCCTGATTCTGGTGAAAAGGACTGTCAAGCCACCTTCATCCAGGAAGGCCCCATTGTGACTGTGCACTTACCTGAGGATTCAAGCCAACTGAGCACGCAAGGTCCATCTGTGCTGGGAAACCACTGTAGCCCCATGAGGGCTACCGCCAGAAGCCACTACTGCCCTCCGAAGAGCCAATACATGACCTGCAGCCACCCTACTAAAGTGGGACTGCAATGTACCATATGTTTGGCCCTACGCAAAACCGATCAGTTCACCCCAAGAAGCAGTACTGAGGTCCGCCGCCACCAGAAAAGGAATAGGTGAGCAACTATATGAGCTCCCTAGACCCAAGAAGAGACTGTTTGCTAAGAGAAGGGGGAAGTGCTGCACCTCATCTAGAGACTACTCAATAGGAACTCTGAGCCCTAGAGTGGAGAGAGGCATAAAGGAGGAGTAGACAGCCTAGGAGAGTCCGACCTTGAAGCATATAGTACTCGCACCCGAGCATCGAGTATCTAATTGTAGCATTGAGCTTGTTGGTAAAATAAAGTACATGTCTTTTTTCAAAAGAGAAGCACTGGCATCTCAGGTTGGCAAAAGAAAATATATTAATATTCAAAATAAACACAGATATGACATTACATTGGGTAATTCTTTGACACAATAGGTATGAAACACAATATATATATATATATTGTGGCGGAATGCTGAATATAAAATACCCTGGTTTAAATAACCCTTCCCACATACAGCATTACTGGGCCCAACATGTGGGAAGGAAGTCGTCCCACAATGCATATTGTGGGCTCGATAGTGTTGAGATCCGCGAAGGAGGTAAGATGGCGCCAGGAAAAAGAGGCTGTGTACAAGAAGTAGCAGAAAGGCTGAGGGAAACCCACGAGATAAGGGGGGCTGCAGCAAAGCCCACGGAGCCCACACCAGTTGTGCCGCAGTAAGTTAAGTGACAAAACCGTATACTGAGTTTGTTGATTAAAGGTAGTGTGATAGTCTCAGGCTAAATCTCTTAGTGCGCTCTCCATAGCCAGCCAACTACACAAAGCCACTTCCATTGCTCCTTTAACCATTCTGGTTGCCTGCTCCACTTAACCATTAGCTTTGATATTATAGCCAGAAGTCCTAACATGCTTGACAGCACACCCCTCTGAAAACTCTATCATTTCTCTTGAGACAAGTTGACTGCCAGAATCAGTAACAATGTACAATCTACAAAATATATATTTAAGAGTCTTGATGGTGCTATCCGTGGTTATGGAGAGTATGCTTAGCCTAGGGCAACGTGCAAAGCATTTATGTAGTACCAAAGCAGTAATAAAAAAACTATAGAAATCTTAAACTTAATTACAAAACTAGAGTAAAATCTAAGAAACAAAAAGACACCGAAATGATAAAAATCCAATTAAGGGAACTGGAGATATGAATATTTTAAGTTTTAAGTAGGAGTAGTGCCAAGAAGCACAAAGTGCCAATGGTAATCAATACTCGCAGTATACCAGGAACTAGCCAGACCCCTCAGGATATAGCGGCATGGATTAGCAAATTTAGCGGCACAAATATGGAAATTTAGCGGCACAAATATGGAAATTTAGTGGCATTTTTGCAGCCCTTTACTTTACTCATAATCATTCATTTTCAGCCTTAAATCAATGGAAACTGTTTTAGCAGAGTATTCCACTTTGAATAAGCAACCTGGGATATGGAACAGAGGAAGCAGTCCACAGGTGAAGGCTCCTTAACCACTATTTCCCTTTCCACACACCCACCAGGCATTTCCACTCTACCCAACTGGCCCTGGCCCCCACCCCACGGGTCCACAATACCACAGCTGGAGGAAGCTCCTTCTGCTACCTTGCTGCGAGGGCTTGGAACTCCCTGACTCTACATCCCAGCCAATCACCGTCTCTGCCTCAATTTAGGAAGGATCTCAAGACCTTGCTCTTCGACTGAACCGCAGATCCACTCCACCCAATCAGCAACTTGAGACCCTAACGGCAAAGTAGTCATGCTTTACAATTGCCAATTGACGCTGTCAGCAGTTTTACAGAATCAACCAGACGGGGATTGAGCTGGGTTTGTTACGCGTGGACAAATACGGTCTGGGTTTCCTGCCGCAAGTTAAGTTTTAGTTATTTATTGCATCAGATGTTCATCGGATGCGTTAAGTACCCAAGAACTCATAATTCCGTGTTTGCACGGGTAGGAATTAACCGCCCAACTCTTAATCAGCCCTTGATGGAGAGGACAGACTGGAAGTCCTGTGCGCACATCTGTGAATTTGTATTATGCTCTGAAAAAATAATACAGGAGGCTGCTGATACAGCTCAAGCTGACAGACCCAAAATACTGGACTGGATACACACCCTTGACTAGAAAGCCGGTATTGCCAGCAACTGTGCTTTTGACTTTTGAGTGCTCCAGTCCACCCTCACTAGCCCCGGCAGTTCGTCCTCATGCAAATACAGACCGTGAAAACCCTCCAGCACTCATGGCCCGTGGATCAGCGAGTGCCACAGACCCAACTCACAGAGTAAGAAATAAAGGGCCCGATGTAGGTAAATATGAAATACCGATTTCTAAATACCGAATTTTACCGATTCGGTATTTAGGAATCGGTATTTCATATGTAGCTAAAAATTCGGTAAAAAATACTGAATCGGTAATATTCGTTATTACCGAATCGGTAATACCGATTCGGTAATAAGGAATCCCCTTCCCATTCATTCCTATGGGCCTGGAGGCCCATAGGAATGAATGGGAAGCCATTTACTGTTACCGATTCGGTAAATACTGAATCGTTAATAGGGGGGAGCATATTCAAGGGTGGCAGGGTCTCACATTGACACCCTGTTGCACCACCGATTCGTGCATGTGTGCACATGTGGCGCACATACATGCCCTAAGGGCATGAATGTCTGCCACATGGCACTGAGAAAAAAGCAAAAAATTGCTTTATTTAAGGTATTCGTTATTTACCACCAACTTGTAGTTGGTGGTAAATAACAAATCCTAATAGCAAAAATGCACTCACTTGAGTGTCACCTACATAGCTTTTAAGGATTCGGTAATTTACCGATTCCTTAAAATAAGGATTCGGTATTTTACCGATTCCTTAAAATAAGGAATTGGTAAATTACCGAATCCTTAAAACCTGCCTCCTACATTAGAAAAGGTTAAATACCGGTCGGTAACAAGATAATTACTGATTTTTAGGCCGTTACCGACCGGTATTTAGCTATCTACATATGGCCCAAAATGTTACAAAGAACATGCGCGACCCCCAAACCTGCTAAACAAGTCTACACTTTACACTTTGTCCTCTCAAACAAAACATCTTTCGACACACTGCGCGAGTTCCTGCATCAGGACTCGGCTCATCTGTGGTATTCTAACCCGGGTTTAGCTGGCCCCTGCTGTGCACGTGCCCCTCGCAGCAAGTAGCAGCTCTGCAAGGCGCTGGGACTGCAGCCCAGCAGCTCCGCCGCACCTGGGAGCTTGAATCCTCATCCGACACATCCTCCAAATCACACTGCGGGAAGTGATGACGCCATTGTGGCTGTTATTTGCCAGCACCTGTGCGTTTGACTTTAAAAACGCAAAGTGTTGAAAGATAGCATATGTCCAACTTGTAGTTTTTTATAGAATTAAATATGTGCGTTCAAATCTTTCCTATGCTGTTCAGCTTTTTGACAAACACTCATTAGGTCCCTGAAGATCGCATCATTGGAGTGTGCGCCCCCTCCGTGACTGGTAAATACCGGCGCGCGCCTCCAGCGCAAGCTCAGTTTGCTTCTGAGAACCTAGGGTGATTCACACCAGAATCATGCCCTTTGCGAGTGAACAAAGTGCCGATTTCGCAGGCACTTTTGTAAAAATTGCGGCATTTTTACAAAAGTGGCGATTTCGCAGCAAACCACGAAATCGCGAAATCCTGGAGGGTCTGACTAGGTGCAATTTAAGGCTTTCCGTGATGGAGCACGGATCCGATATACCAACCAGGTTCATCGTGGTCAAAAACATTGCCTTCTGACTTAGGGGTCGATATAGATTTGAGAGGTCGGCTTGTCCTCCACCAGGGCAATGGAGTGAATTACTCTGTTATCCTGGTGGAGGTGCCGACCAGCAAATTTTTAAGTATCTGTCGGCCCGGCAGACATTTCAAGGATTGACGTTAACTGCAGTCAAGGTGATTCCTGTGAATGCATTGTAACTTTGCTGGATGGCTCCGTCAAATACGAAGGAGCCGTAGAGCAAAGTAAAAAAATATATATTTTCAAAAGGAAAATCTCAAAGTGTTTTTTCTAAAAATAAAAAAACCCAATGCCCCACCCCTCGCCATGGCAGCTTTCTTTAAGTCAATAACACATTAAAGTAAGCCAGGCTGAATGCGGAAGGAAAGGGAGGAGGAAGAGAAAGAGAAAAGAAAGTGATGTAATGTCAGAGAAAGCTGGAGGGAGAAATCCTTTCAGGATGAGAACCCTTACTCACCGTTAGGTGACATGCTTCATCATATGGGATTCCTCCTCACACTGAGGTGTGGGCTACAACTACCTGAGGGGTGGAGCTGAGGTATTTTCTCTAGATGAGTGATGGAAAAGAGATGAGTGAGGGGCTGGGTATTACTGGGCATCTCTCAAGGTCATTGAGCACTTGGATTAAGAAGGTTGCATATTGGGCCTTGTCCCGGCTTCCTTGTAAGCGTAAATTCGCTGCTACCTGCATTATTAATGTTAGGTATGTGGGCTTTCAGTTTCTCCTGCTGTGTACCTCAGTGAGTGCATGGTCTGTGGGGATGTATGGGACATATGTGTATGGGTGACTGAGAGCCTTTGTAGTATGTACTTGTGGCACAGGACATACCTTTCACCATATGTGGCACTATTACATGTACAACACAAACATACAACCATTTTCTTTAAATGTGAGAAATTAAAAATGCAGAACAATTTGCAGAAATGTTCATAATAAAGAACATTTTTCTGCACTTGATAGAACATTTTTGTGCACTTTAAAATTCTCCTATTAGAATTTTTTTGTAGTTTTCAGTTATAAATATGGCAGTGTGTCTACGAGCCAATGGGAGCAAGATGCCTGCTGTGTGTAAATTCGACAGTGTGAACTGAGAGAAAATACAACTGAAGAGTTAACTTTATGTTTATATGCATTACATAAAACTCATCAGTTTACATTTTTCTCATGTCAAAGTGTATTTATAAACAGAATCCATAACACTTCCAGTAGCCTGTAACCATGGTGCCATATTTATAACAGGAAAATAAAGCAATTTGTTTAAATGTGAGGAATTTAAAGTGAAGAAACTTGCTTCATAAACATTAGGACTTAATTGGCTTAATTTAAAGTAGAGAAATATTAAGACTATGTTTCATATAAAAAAAATCTTCACTTTAAATTTCTCCCATTTAAAGGAAAATTACTGTATTTTTCAGTTATTAATATGACACTGTGTGCCTGCTGTTTGTAAATGTGACACCTTGACAAGGGAAAAAATTGAAATGAAGAGTCACATTTTAAACAATTTTAATTTCTATACAAAAAAATCACTGGTTAACAAATTGATTGAATTCTCCCTGGGCATTTTATTGTGTACATAGAGTATTAATCTCCTTTAGGTATGCTTAGGGACCCTTGCTCTTACGGTCTTCTTACTGATGTCAAAAGTAGTTAAAATCCTAGCTTCATCTATTGCTCTTTTGTTTATTTATTTTATGTGCTTATATAGCGCCTGACTAGATCCCCGAAAGGATATCTCTGCGCTTATGATGGAACAATTACATTTGACCTGCGCCTGATCATAAACAGAAATAGTAAATCATAAACTGATTAGCTGAAAGAGAAAAGGTGAGTCTTAAGGTTTTTGCGAAAGGATAAATGATTGGTAATGAGTTTCAGTTGAATGGGAAGGGAGTTCCAAAGGACAGGTCCTGTATGTGCCAAAGCACGGCCTCCCTGGCGAGATTTTTTTATTTTTGGGACCTGTAAAAGATGAAGATTACTTGATCGAAGTGATCGGCCTGGTACATAGGGTAAAAAAGCTTTAGTCAAATATTTGGGGCCCTTTCCTATCAGACACCTATGGATAGTACACAGAATTTTAAACTTTGTGCGTTGCCGCACTGGTAACCAGTGAAGTTTAGCTAGTAGGGGGCGGGAGGAAGTTCTAGATGGTACATTGAGAACTAACCTCGCCGCCGTATTTTGGACTAGTTGTAGTTTGTTTAATTGGCCTTCATTAGTTGACAAAAGAAGGCCATTACAGTAGTCCAATCTACTGATCACTAGTGCCTGGACTAAAGTTTTCCTGTGTCCATCGGGTATATAGGGGAACACCCTTTTCAAAAGTCCGATGGCTCTGAAGCAGGTGCCTGCAACTTGGTTGACATGATGTTTAAAAGTCAGGGCTTGATCGAATAGCACCCCCAAGTTTTTGACAGTCTGCTTTGGGACAGGAACTGGTCCTAATTCTGTGGGCCACCACTCCCCAGACCATAGTGTTGCTGCCTCCCCGAACAATAAAACCTCTGTTTTGCCCACATTGCATTGTAGGCAATTCTCAGCCATCCAACATGACACAGCCCTCATGCCTTCTGCAAAAGATTTTTGCAGAGCAGGTGAGAAGATTTTAAAGGGGAACAGCAGCTGGGTGTCATCAGCGTAGGATATCGGGGTAAACCCAAATGGCCTCACTAAGTCGGCCAGGGGGGCCACATACACATTGAATAATGTGGGGCTAAGACATGAGCCTTGTGGCACACCCCTGGTGAGCTCCCTAGAGATGGATTTATGGGAGCCCAGCCTGACTTCTTGAGAGCGGCAGGAAAGGAAGCTTTCTACCCAAGACAGGGCCGTTCCTCCCAACCCTACACCCCTCAGACGACCGAGAAGCACTTCATGAGACACCGTATCGAAAGCAGCAGACAAATCCAGCAGCACCAGAATCATAGACCCCCCACTATCAAGTGTCAACCTGATGTTATTGGTCACTTCCAGTAGGGCCGATTCGGTACTGTGGTTTGGCCTGAACCCAGATTGAGAGGGGTCCAGGCCTTCTGCTGCTTCAAGGTGATTCGATAGGTGGGTGTTAACGTGCTTCTCCGTCATCTTACCGATGTAGGGCAGGAGGGAAATGGGCCGAAGGTTGGACAAATCTGTCCAGGGGAGAGCCGCCTTCTTCCTAATAGGGTTTACCACCGCTATCTTCCATTCTCTCGGGACTTGTCCTTTCGTCAGAGAGATGTTCATAACTGACTGGATGGAGGGCCCCAAGATGGAAATTAACGGGGCCACCATTTTTGCAGGAAGGTGATCGCTCGGGGAGCCAGTTTTCATATGGTTGATGAGGAGTGGGAGATCTAAATCACTAACTGGAGGAATGGTAAGAAAGGTGTTTTTAATCTGTGCAGGAAGTGCGCATGGAGGGGAGGGCCGTGTTACTGCGCCTTGTGAAGCCAAGATTTTATTATAAATCAGATTTATTTTGTCCTCAAAGAACATGGAGATTTCGTCACACAGCGTCTGTGAGGCATCGTCAGGGCTCTCACTAGCTGATGGCTTAACAAAACTTAGCAAGATTTTAAATAATTCCCTCGGACAGTTACCCGCCTCTTCTAGTTGTAAAGATAAATCATTTTTCCTTGCGAGTTTTATGTTTTTATAATATTTTGACTGAGCTTCTAAAAACATTTTCCTTTCTTGCTCATTTTTTGATTTCCTCCATGTTTTTTCTAATCTCCTGCATTTCTGTTTTTCCTTCCTAAGATCCAAAGTGTACCACTTCTCTTGTTTAGTAGGAGGGTACTGTTTGTGAAGTTTTAATGGAGCAAGAGAATCAATAGCTGATTTAAGAGACTTATTGTATTTTTCCAGTGCCTCTTCAGCTGAGTCTCCTTCGGTGATTTGGGGTTGTTGCCAGTGTTCACTCAGATTCTCAACTGATATTTTGTGCCATTGGCGACGGAAAATAGGAGGAGATGGTGTTCTGGGTAATTGTTTGGTGGGTCCTACCAAATAGAATTCAATCAAAAAATGATCGGTCCAATGGATTTCTGTAGCTGGAAGGCACCTTATTTTGGAACAGTTAGTAAAAATAGAGTCAAGGGTATGTCCAGCTGTGTGAGTAGCCCCTCTGTTTCTTATTTCTAATCCAAGATTGGACAGATCTTCTGTTAATTGTATAGCTTCATGATCTTCGGGGTTATCCATATGTATATTAAAGTCCCCAAGGAGAATAAAATTCTCCTTAGCTCTGACATGGGGGGCCAGTAGTTCCAGAAGAGATAAAGGAAAATCTGGATTCTGTCCCGGTGGGCGATATATTAATGCGCCCTTCCATGAGATATTACTAGTCAGGGTAATTTTGAAAATCATGATTTCCAGGAGGGGGGTAATACTCTGTTCTATCATTACTATTTTAAAGGAGTCTTTAAAAATGATGGCTAATCCTCCACCAGTTTTGATAGGCCTATCCACATGTATAATTTTATAACCCACTGGGACCCCTAGTGTAATAGCAGTAGTGGTATGGGGTTTCGTCCACGTTTCAGTGATGAAACATATATCAGGTTGCTGAGCAGAAATCAGATCCCAAATCTGGAGTTGGTGTTTTGGAAGGGATCGTACATTAAGGAGAAGACACTTAAGTTCTATGGGGGAAGCAGATATGGACGCATTGGCATGGGAACAGTCAATTGGCACCATAGAATGATAGTGACATTGTCAACAAAAAAAGCCACCTTCAAGTATCTCGCCGGGTAATCGTGTCGCGCAGGTGCGCGTGGGTTGGAGCTGGCGCAGGAAAGTAGCAGAATACGAAATAAATCGAGTACCTGCAGTATCAGGATCCATAACACGAAGAACCCTAGCCCCTACGCCGCGTCCTGTCGCGGACGGGCGCAGACGGGCAGCTCTTTGGCGGGTCTTCGGCGGGGCTGCGCGCGATCGCTGCGCGCTCGTAAACCTGCGAGGGCTAAATAGCCCCCAGGAAGTCAAACACTAGAGCGCTACCCGCTCTTCGTGCCGTCCGACCGGAAGTGCCTGCAGATCCCTGCAAGGAGTGTCAGGGAGGCGGCTTCGGTAATCAATAGTGGCGTGTGGTGCAAGGGGGAAGTGAATTTTTAAAAAACACAGTTTACACGTTTTAAAATGCTACAACAGTAAATTACTAAGCGCTAGCAAGCACTTACTGCCCAGGACAAGTCAGAATGCAAAGCGGGTCGGAGACACTGCCACTGTCTCCTTCCCACAGCGAAATGCGCTCCTGCTCCGCCTAAATAGCCCCCAGGAAGTCAAACACTAGAGCGCTACCCGCTCTTCGTGCCGTCCGACCGGAAGTGCCTGCAGATCCCTGCAAGGAGTGTCAGGGAGGCGGCTTCGGTAATCAATAGTGGCGTGTGGTGCAAGGGGGAAGTGAATTTTTAAAAAACACAGTTTACACGTTTTAAAATGCTACAACAGTAAATTACTAAGCGCTAGCAAGCACTTACTGCCCAGGACAAGTCAGAATGCAAAGCGGGTCGGAGACACTGCCACTGTCTCCTTCCCACAGCGAAATGCGCTCCTGCTCCGCCTAAATAGCCCCCAGGAAGTCAAACACTAGAGCGCTACCCCCTCTTCGTGCCGTCCGACCGGAAGTGCCTGCAGATCCCTGCAAGGAGTGTCAGGGAGGCGGCTTCGGTAATCAATAGTGGCGTGTGGTGCAAGGGGGAAGTGAATTTTTAAAAAACACAGTTTACACGTTTTAAAATGCTACAACAGTAAATTACTAAGCGCTAGCAAGCACTTACTGCCCAGGACAAGTCAGAATGCAAAGCGGGTCGGAGACACTGCCACTGTCTCCTTCCCACAGCGAAATGTGCTCCTGCTCCGCCTAAATAGCCCCCAGGAAGTCAAACACTAGAGCGCTACCCGCTCTTCGTGCCGTCCGACCGGAAGTGCCTGCAGATCCCTGCAAGGAGTGTCAGGGAGACGGCTTCGGTAATCAATAGTGGCGTGTGGTGCAAGGGGGAAGTGAATTTTTAAAAAACACAGTTTACACGTTTTAAAATGCTACAACAGTAAATTACTAAGCGCTAGCAAGCACTTACTGCCCAGGACAAGTCAGAATGCAAAGCGGGTCGGAGACACTGCCACTGTCTCCTTCCCACAGCGAAATGCGCTCCTGCTCCGCCTAAATAGCCCCCTGGAAGTCAAACACTAGAGCGCTATCCGCTCTTCGTGCCGTCCGACCGGAAGTGCCTGCAGATCCCTGCAAGGAGTGTCAGGGAGGCGGCTTCGGTAATCAATAGTGGCGTGTGGTGCAAGGGGGAAGTGAATTTTTAAAAAACACAGTTTACACGTTTTAAAATGCTACAACAGTAAATTACTAAGCGCTAGCAAGCACTTACTGCCCAGGACAAGTCAGAATGCAAAGCGGGTCGGAGACACTGCCACTGTCTCCTTCCCACAGCGAAATGCGCTCCTGCTCCGCCTAAATAGCCCCCAGGAAGTCAAACACTAGAGCGCTACCCGCTCTTCGTGCCGTCCGACCGGAAGTGCCTGCAGATCCCTGCAAGGAGTGTCAGGGAGGCGGCTTCGGTAATCAATAGTGGCGTGTGGTGCAAGGGGGAAGTGAATTTTTAAAAAACACAGTTTACACGTTTTAAAATGCTACAACAGTAAATTACTAAGCGCTAGCAAGCACTTACTGCCCAGGACAAGTCAGAATGCAAAGCGGGTCGGAGACACTGCCACTGTCTCCTTCCCTTTGTTAGTGTCAAAAGATTTTTGCTTACTACTTCCCATGAGAATGGAACACTCTTTCTAAGCAACACACACAAATCTTCAGTTTACTATGCAAAGTCTTCTACAAACTTTGTGTTGTATTTGATCAATTCCATGAAGGACCTGAGATGATTCTTGTCAACAGCGGTTGCCATTGACCATGGCACTGACTAAATCTACCGTAGGCCTCACCTCTGCTGCGGAGATATAATATTCTAAATATTCCACCCCTTCTTCTAAAACCCAGCACTTATCTCTGCATTACATCATTCCCACACTAGCCAATGTTTGTTTGAAACCCTCTTCAACAGCATATTATGTTAATCAATCATGCAGCAAACATATATGTCTTATTGGAAAAAGGCAACTTCTCCTGCTCACCCAGCACCCATGTCATTATACACTGGAAGACACTAGCAATAGAGGCCAGCCCAAACGGCAAACAAGCAAATTGAAATACCCTTTGTGAGGTGATAAATGCTATGAATTCTTTGGAATCAGGATGAATATGGATCTGATGGTAAACATTTCTATATTCTAGCGTTCAGAAGTACTAGCTATCCTTGAGTAATAACATCATCTCATTGATGTTTGGAAAGGGAAAATAAAGTATCACAATATTTGGGGTTAGCCACCGTAGGTATACACAAAACCATAATCCTTCATCAGCCTTATTAGTAATCACAACAGGAGACAACCACTGCAGTGCTTAAACCAGTTAATTCACCAATTAAGATAACATTTATTTGAGCATTGTTTTTACCTCCTGTCTCACCATCAAATGCACCTTTTTTATGTCTAACATGAGTAGCATCTTTCTTAAGAATAATCTTGTGCATGTAACTTCAACTGTTTCCAACTTGGATACAAACACTCCTTGAGTTTCAGACACAATTTCCTCCACACTTGTGTCACTGATTACCATGACTTAGTCAACTCCTTTCAGATTAAAAAGTATATATATGTGATCATATTGATGCCTCCAACCTAAGATAGGCAGGGCAGACTTGGCCATATAGACTTTTCCCTTGATGACTTGATTCAAGAACTTGACGTCTGTCCAAAAAAACCTCTCACATCTATGCTGCTGCGTGCTATACTTTTGGGTTATTACCTCTGGGTTACAATATAACAGCAGGTCAAGTAACATCAAATATGTCTTTGGGAATTATAGTGTGCAATGAACCGGAGTCCACCATGAGAGCTCTTCATGTCCAAATCATCCTCAGCACTTTTTACACTCAAGATCATTTGTGAGAGTTCTTCGTCTCCCTTGAACATGGCATCTTTTCCTTTGTAACTGTCATGACAGACATGGTCAAATTGCCCTTTTCCCCACCCTACCGCACTCCTTGCTAAAGGGGAAAACATTCTTTCATTCAGGACCATGGTAGAAGCTGCACACCTGGGACAATTTTTCTTCCCGATGTGTGTGATAATACTGGAGTGAGGTCTTCCTTCTCTGCTTTTTATGGTAGAATTTCTACTCTGAGGAAGTGTTTTCTTCTTGATCATGTTTACATCCCAATTTTATGTGCCCTTCCATCCACCACATCTCCTTCTTTCATGTTTCCAATTCCTCTACAATCTAGGCAATTGCAGTAGCTTCCTTTAAGGTGTGATAATGTGCAACCCGTGGACATTCTTTCACCCTTTTTGCTAGCACATTGGAAGTTTAACTGATTGTTAATCAAATCGTTGTCCATAGGACCAAATTTACATTTTATCACTAACTCTCATAGTCTGGCTTCAAATACATCATTACTTTCCCTCTGTCTTTTTGGGGAAGTGTAGTTTGTCATTGCAAAGTTAACTGATTTTGCATATCTTATATTTAGCCTCATCTTGTCTTCCTTATAGACATCAGCAAAAACCACACATTGACCTCCCAGAACTATTGGCAAGTACTTGAAGATGTGTTGACCATTACTGCCAAAAGCGCTAAGTAACAATGACTTCTTCCAGACAGGTGGAAAGTTAATGCTACCAAGTGCTTCTAGATAGTTTTCAAATGCCTCAATCAATTCTTCCAATTCTTGTCACCAAATTGTTGTAGAATGATTTACATATCAGCCAGGGTGATGCCGCTGGGTGATTTATTCAAATGTAAACCCTGTGGTGTGTCCAGGGGGCTAGCTTAGATCTAACTACCAGTCCATGAATGTCACCACAGAGAAAACAGAGCAATCTTAAAGTCACAATACTGTCTCTGTCATTATCATGTAGTTATCATGTCCTTAGTCTAATAGCAGTGTGCCCTGTCCCAGAGGCACAGTGTTTCTGACAAGTGTCTATGTCTATGACTTTGATTCAATGTTAGTTTGTCCTTGTCACAGTATTAGTGTAAGCCTGTCTCAGTGTCAATGTTTTATTTCCCAGAGCTGGTGACCTCCTGCAGCCCTGCTAAATACCACACATCAGGCGTTAGACTAACACATTTCAGTGTGGTCGTCCGCATCACCGCACTGAAATACGAAGTTACGTATATTAGGGCCTGTGGTCCTCAGCTGTCAAGTACAGTGGTCGAGCACTGCCTGTATAATTACTAATGGGGTGGCACAGCTGCATGAAGGGCACAGTGCACGCAGCTCGGCAGACTTAGAGGCTGGCCTGGGTAAGATCGCTAGTAGGTACAAATCATGCAACACTGCTTGATTGTTAAAACAAGAGCCATGGAGACCTGATAATGGGCCCTCACCAGCAATGCTGGGACTTCCCTTGACATTGTGGGACCCCATGGAAATTGCGAAGCGGAAATCGGAAAGGAAGACAAATAATAATTTATACATAAACAAATAGAATCCATTTAAAAACAGTAAAGAAGGGTAAGCCGTGGTTGATGCCAAAGACAAATAACATATTTGAGGGACCGAAGAAAGCCGTTCTCAATCTTGGAGTAGATAATTGACATGTTGAATTAGTGAAAGAAATCTCAGAGACAGGAATATTACCCTATGCAGGATGGATTTGGGCAATAGGCAATTGTATTCAATCTATAGCTGATACAATTCTTGTAAATATCCCAGAAAATCGAAATACCAAACCTCCCTCACACATACGTATACAAACATAAACATGCACAAACCATTAACATCCTTAAGTTCTAACCTATACACGTGCACCTAAAATGCAACCAATACAAAAAACATGCACATATATATATGCTCATGAATTTGCTTCACACGCAAGCTCAATGCCTAGGCATTTGACCATCGACTCATCTCTGTCCCAGCTTAACTTGAAGACAGCCTGGGAGCAAGGTTTGACCCTCAGGGTTTAAAAAACATATTAGATCGGTTTTAAACGCAAATCTTATGGCCTAATTTGAGAAAAGGAGACATAGCAGTCTGGCTCTATCTAGCTACAGAAGTGCTCAGCCACAGAAATACCAATAATAATCTTCTTCGCCCGTTAGGGATATATAATTCCAAGGGAACAATTAATTATTGTTTAATCAGCTCAGACCGCCAACTAAAAAGGGGGCTTTCAAACAATTATGAAAGTTTTAATGTACCGATATTAATTATTTGCACGAGAAATAATGTCAAATCCTATGTGTGCTAAGGCAGATGTGTCACTTTTATCCATTTTCACCTATTCTTTTCTATGTATTTATATGGTTTTAATTTAATTAACTAGCAATACATTTTCACTACACACACGTGTACCAATACCAACCCATGGAAACAGTCTCAGACAAACTACATGAAGGACATCGGAAAGCAGTGAAAAGCATGGACCATGAGAAATCTCAGAGGGCCTCTTCTCACGCATACAGTTCGGGGTTAAGAAGGCTCCATGTAACAAAGCAGAGCGAAGAGAGATTCTTCTTATAAAAACAATAATCTCCAAACAAATATCGATTGCGCAACGCATGTGTCAGCTTTATATTTCAATCTACCATCACAGTTCCATCTGCTTCAAGTTAAGACATTCTTACTCTTTTGGCCTCATCTAAGCACAAGTTGTTCCTCGGTAGGTTCCTCTTGATCCACAGATTGCACAGCTGTCATGTCCTTTTAGGAGTCCACCAGAAACTACAAATAAAGTTACTTTGGTAAACAACAAAGCGGCAAACCTGCCTGCCCCATAGCAAAATGGTACCCGGCGAAAGTGACTTTAAAGTTCATTACTGACGAGTCCTGGACCCCAGACAGACACTTTAAACACCTTTCCATTGACTACAAATCATTCGTAAGCCCAGCTCTGCTTTACCTCCAGAAACAGATCCCACAACATAATTAAAAACTTAACATAAGACCTGCGATTGCTGATGGGAAGCACAGCAGTTAAAAAACGATATTCGTGCCCCAAATATAAGGATGCAGGGAACTGTCTCATTCATGGGGAGAAGTGTTTTCAATGATCACTCTGGGATCTACTTTGCACTTAATATTGTTAGAAGTGCTTCAATAGATACATTTTTTTAAAACTATAACTAGGAAACATGATCTGTTGTCAAAGAAGGTATAGTGAGTAGAACGGATTATTTATGCTTTTTTAACAGTATTATTAATGCATCTCCTGCAATGTAAACTGATCACATGTAGGGCCAAATGTACAATTTTCTCTTGCAATACAGTGGAGCCAAAGTTGCTGTGCTGAGTTGTGCTAAAGGGTGAGAGTAGGACAGTCCCTTATCTACTAAAATATGGCACTGCTGCCGTCATCCCATGTGCGAGTGAACTCTCTTTCTGCCTGGAGCCACTCACATGCAATGGTGTTTACTTGATGTTTAGCATAAGGTTCGTACTGTAAGTATACTCATACAGAACAAAATACAATTCTAAGACATAGGTTAAAACGTATCCCATTTTGTATGTGTGCTGGAAAGTGCAACTTTTCTTCAATCTTGCGCCTGCCTTGAAGAAGTATAAATATTGTTCTTTTGGATGTCTAAAATATAAGAAGATAGGGTATGTGTTAAAAACGATGGGTGGTTACATAGGAATGCCTATGTACCACTCATGGGGGCATATTATCATGAGCAAAATCGCCGTGGCAATTTTTACAACTCACAATTTACAAGGACTCGCGATCACGCTTTGTGCGAGTTTCCTTGAGTCAAGTGCCTTTTTAACCCTACTTTGCATGTCATCGATATACATTGCTAATGACATGCAAAGTAGGCGTTCCAAACCCAATCCGCATGGATTCCATCAACAACACAACATCGCCCTATTTTAGAGGCGGGTCAGGCGATCACAAAAGCTGCACTAGTATCAACAAGGATTGCGCCATTGGTGAGGTTATATCGCTGGATTTCCAGCGATATTCAATCATTTTGCCGCTATCGCTGGATTTTAAATTGCCAATGCGCAAAGTGTTGTTAATACAGAGCTGTCATGGCGATAAAATCCAGCGATAGCAAAAAGTGTGCTAAGCGCATTTAGCGATAATTATCGCTACGTGTTGATAATATGCCCCTTGTTTTGCCACCTTGACGCAAAGTAGGACAAAGAGCTACTTTGCGTTACTCCTGACATTTTTGAGAGCATCGTTCACCTCACCTCGATTCAGCTTAAAGTTACCTACATACCACTGTGCTGGATTTACTGTCCTTGTTCTTTCTGCAGAAAATGGTGTAAAATGTATCAAACCAGTGAATGCCGGAAAATTGCCTCACAGAATACAAAGATAATCAGCTAGTGCAGCACACTCATATACCCAGCATGAGCACAGCATTCCCTGTACAGCTTTCAGTTAAACCCAGCCATTAAGCCTGGAAAAAATCAATGTTTAACACCCGTCACTCTACAATAGCCTGTAGACGAGGCCCGAGAATATTATATAAATGAACAAGGATAAGGAAAAAGAAGCTTCAAGAAAGTACACAGACCTTCTTTTGGGGGTCTTTCTATGTTTAGTTGACTCCCCTCCTATCTTATGCTAGTTGACTTCATTCAGTGTGATCTAAAAAGTAAAATGGCCAAATTTGTCTTCTAGGTCATAAAGCTCAAACAGGAGCATAGTTGTTACCAAAGGTTGTATAGCCAATATTATACATATTGATGTGCCAGAAGGCTTTTCTCCATGAGCCGGGTCAGTAGGAAAAAACCCAGGTAGGAGAGCGTTATACATTTATAGTTTTTTTTAGTACATTGAGACAAAGAATAGGGCTCAAATGCCGGGCAAGATGGCAGCTGAGTGAGGGGGAACAGCCATGACAACGCGGGGATAACCCCTCACTGCCATTACAACGCGGGGATTACAACGACGACTTTCGCTGGAGGGCGCTGTTGGATAGGGAATAGTTTAATTTTCTATCCAAACCTTCCCCACTGTCAACGTGGGCTGGAGTTGGAATAGAAAATTAAACTATTCCACTATCCAGCACCCTCCAGCGAAAGTCGTTGTAATCCCCGCGTTGTAATGGCATGTGCGGTAAAAGCCCGCGTTGTAATGCCATACAACCCTGAGTGAGAGCCACAATCACTCACCTCCACACCACACCGCGTCTCACTGCACCCATCTTGAACAAGGATCACGGTTGTTCGGGGGAATCCTCGGAGGAGTGATGAGATGACTGGCAGTACCACGAAGACCCGTGCGGCAAATCCGGAGGCAAGATCTTCGTAGCAGCCCGACGAACATGAAAGAACCGGGAAGGAGCAATTGAAATCCACCAAGAGAAATGAGAGAATCGGCAATCCTTTCCTGAATCTGGCAGCTTTACAGACTGAGCAGCGTCCGCGGAGATTGATACAGGACAGCCAGCCTCATGCGCTGGCAATCCATCACTCGCCTTCGGCTAGCAGCCGCTGGGAGAAGGATCCACTCGGGCTGCAGGCTGGGGTTGCCTAGCAACTCCGAGAGAGAAGGAAATCCAGAGAGCAAAGCAAATGGAGATTATGGCTGCACAAGGAGGTTGCGGCAGAACGCAGCCAAACACACTCTGTGGGTCTCATAAGGAGAGTGACCCTAAGATGGATCCGGAGGCCAAGGCAGAAGCCAGGAAAACGGATAGTCGCGCTGGCAAAGGGGCCAAAGTAGAGAAGGGAAGAGAGAAACCGGACCCCCCCAAAAGCAACAAAAAAAACAAACTAAAAGGTATGTTGCAGGGCAGATCGGAGGACAAGGGGAGAAAAAAAAACAAGTGGCAATAACAAGTATGTTTTCCCCTATGGAGGGCAACAAGGAACTCGGGACCCCGGGGGCCTAACGTCTGGAAGAATTTGAGGCCAATCACGAGATCGCTTCTACAGAGAGCCCCCAAAGCTCCCCCCTGGATCACTCCCTAGAACATATGGTGGAAGGCAGGCCCTCCGGGGTTCATGTACCGAGAGAACCATGATTGGGAGCCCTGAGGTACCCCTTACCGACCCTCAAAATGAGGCATATGCCAACTTGGACAATAAGCTAGAAGAGAGTAACTCCGCAACCTCTGAAACACTTGGTAAAGAGAAGGGTGTAATCACACAGTCAGGCAGAGGAGCCAAAGGTGCAATCCCCCCAAAAAAAGAAAACTCACGATACAGGGTATCTCTCCCCGACTCCACGGGAAATTTCTACTCACTGAATTCAGCAATCATCTGAGTCAGTGTCCGGGCTTTCTAGCAGCAGCAAAGAGACGGAGGGCGGAGATACCTCCGCAAGTAACTGCAGCCAATCGGAGGAAAAGAGAGCCCAGAAAAGAATGAAACGGGGGTCAGATTTGAAGAAAAGCAAATCTAAGAGAAATGTAGATGAGGAAGATGAGCTGGGTTGGGATTACTCGACTACACAGCTAATAGGTCCCGGCAGTCCAGACACGGAAGGAAGAACACCCAAAGGTCATCAACCAGGCCAGGGAGAGTCAAAAAAACTTCATGACGAGACCCCAGAGCCATCTCTATCAATGATTTTTCAAACCTTAAGAACCTTCCAGGATGAAATCAAGGGTGAGAACCGCCAGGCGCGACTAGCTTCAAAAAAACTTCAAGGCACCATGCGCAAAATTGGAAAAACATGTACAGAAATCGCAGATAGATTGGGCATGGGGGAAAACCGCACGGAGGACTTAGAAAACACAGTGGATACATTAAAAGAGCAGGCATCCTCCCAAGACTGCATGCTAAAGGATGTCATGTGGAAACTGGAAGAGGCCGAAAATCGGCAACGCAGGAATAACCTAAGACTGCTGGGAATCCCCGAAAATGCTGAAGGAAGCGATGTAAGGGAATTCACTATAAATCTCTTGAAAAATTCTCTACCGGAGTTGGCACATTGGGATTGGGACAAACAAGTTCAGCGGGTACATAGATTTCCCCCTGTCGATGCCCAAAAGACAAGCAAATGCACAAGGGTACCCACGGGTGATCCTAATATATTTTGGGAACTTTTTACTCCGGCAGGCAGTCTACGATCTGGCTAGACCGAATATGAAAAGGACAGGGGAAAATTGTATGTACTTTGCCAAACCAGACTTCGCACACGCCACAGTAGAAAGAAGATGGAGACTCAGACAGCTCATAACCCCCTTTCAAAAGGCCGGGGCCTCAGCTTTCCAACAAAATCCAGCAAAATTGAAAATCATCCATCAAGGGGCAGAACTCTTATTTTACCTCTGAAATACAAGCCCAGAAACTACTTGATGAGATTATAGCTGGGGGGAAGAGACCTATCTAGGCTAGTCAAATCAAACAACTCAGAGAGTAGAAATCTGGGGGCAGGAAGTATGCTGGGGATTGAAGTGACTAAATAATGATTAATAACTAATGATTGATGCTAAAATGTTGACAGGTAACAAGAGGATGTGAATGTTCAATGTGTTTAAGGATGTTAGCCTTGTATTTCCTTTAACACATGTTATTGTTTTATATGAGATCCACAGTTTGAGAGGTGATCACAGGATGGGAGGACGGGTCGCAGAGGGGGGAGGGGGAGGGAGAGTGGACAATCCAGACGCTATCACACAGGCTCAGGATTGAGCCTGACTGCCGCAAGAAGGGGGTAGGGTGGAGGGAGGTGCGAGCACAAAGGCATACTGTCGGGAAAGAACCCATAGTCAGGTCAAAGCAAAGATGGCACAGCAAGTGGCTCACCTATTTAGGAGAGGACAAATGGTATGGGAAGATGACAAGATTAAGGATGGGTCAGATCCAAAATTCTGAATGGCTAAGCTAAGAGTTTTATCTATCAATATTTGTGGCCTCAACGACCCGAAAAAAAGACAGAGAGTGGCAGTAGGTCTTAGATCAACGGGGGCTAATATTATATGCCTCCAAGAGACACACGTGGAGGGGTCCCAAAGACAACTTTTGAAAACCCTAGGATACAGATTGATTGTAGCCACAACTCAGGCAACTAAGACACGGGGGTGGGCATTCTGAAAACAGGAGGGAGGCTCCAATTCACTAGATCAGCAGCCGACAAGTTGGGGCGGTGGGCAATAACGGAGTGTCAATATAGTAATGGGAAAAAGCGAACTATCTGCTCCATATATGGGAGTATCACAGACGATCCAGACTTACTGGGATTTATTACGAACGAATTAGCACACTGGTCACTCCCTTTGATTGTTTGTGACAATTTTAACCTGAATTTACCGTCTGATTGGTCATTGGAGTCCGATTTTATATATAAATGAAAGAAACCGAAGGTATTCAGAGCGCTCCAAGAATTATGCACCGCACATGGGCTGTGGGACTGCTGGCAGTCAAAACACCCTAACAACCCAGGATTTATGTGTTTTTCCAACCCACACACCAAACTCGCCAGGCTAGATTATGTGTTTATCTCTTGTACTATGATATCAAAGTGCTTAATAGATAGATTACCTCGGGTCCTATCAGACCATAATCCCTTAATTTTAAGCATCGATAGTGATGGGATACAACATGATCACAACAGTTGGACATTCGAGAGGGCCTTACTCCTAAATGAAGAACATTGCCAACTTATAAATAAATGGATACCCGAGTTCCTGGAGGATTACTTGGGCAGCGCACCGATAGAAACAGTATGGGACATCCTTTAGGCAGGAATTAGGGGAGAAACCGTCCGATTTTTGCTATAATCTAATCGAAAGGCAAAACTGAAAATATAAATGCTACACGGCGGAAGCAGAGGAAGGAATTTTAAGGGCAGTACACAGTGGGCAGAATGTTGAAGGGGCGCTAGGAGTGGTGGCTGTCGCAAGAAACAGAGTTGCAGACATCTTCACAGAAAAAGCAATATGCAAGGCCACAACGAACAGGGAGAAAACGTATGAACTGAGTGAGCAAGTGGGGCATCATCTTGCAGTTCCCACGAGACAACAAAATATGGAGAACATGATCAAAGAGATCAAAGATCCTAAAAATGGCCTCAACCCCTTCCCTGCAGGGCTAATTCCCCTGCTGTGCTCAGGGGCCCGGGGGGGGGCGCGCAGCGACGCGGTGCTCATGACGAGCTCAGCTCGTCATGCAGCACAGTGGCGCTGTGCTCATGACGAGCTCAGCTCATGACCACGCCGTTCCAATAAAATGCCCAGCACAGCAGGGGAATTATCCTCGCGTGGGTGCGGCGCAACGGTCTTGGGGTGGGCGGAAGTCACGGAAAGGACTATCGCGGAGAGGCACGGAGATTGAAGCAATCTCTGTGCCTCTCAGCGATTTTTCCGTTTCGCGAGGCCGCCCGCCTCCCGCTTCCCATCCGCCTGCCTCCCGCCTGCCGCCCGCCTCCCGCCTCCTGCCCACATTATTAAATTAAATTAAAAGGCTAAAAGGAAACTTAGCTGAGCTCGTCATGAGCATGCAATGTGTTAAATAAGATCCCAAAGAGATAAGAGTAAGCATGGGCGGATTTTGCGAATTGGCAATCCGCGAACTTGCGTATTTACGGATTCGCAATCCGCAAAATCCGCAAACTCTTGCAATTTTTTTTTTTGTGTTAGCAAGGGTTTCTGCCAGTTCGCGAGGGTTGTGTACCAGTTCGCAATTGCGAACTTACTTGTCGGCTCGCAACGGCCGCGACTATGTTGTTTCTACATCTGGTTCATCATCACAGGTTCACAGCACCCTCTGTTTCACCACTGCCACCCTCTGGTACACTCATGCCACCCTCTGGAACATCACTGCCACCCTCTGGTTGGTTTATCACTGTAGATTATGGGGGTGAAAAAAAGCAAGCACACCTGCCCTGCTTCAACTGACATGAATTAATTTGGGGTTGATTAATGTGTCACTGAATTTAAACTTCCAGTCTGGCTGGCACCTGCTTCCTTATCTGTAATTTGCTTTCTGTTGCAGTGCAATTTTTTTTCACAGGACCTTTGTGGCCTACTTGTAGCTATTCTCTGAGCCTGCTGTGAGGGTCAGAGCAGGGTCATAGAATAGTTGCAAGTAGGCAACTGAACTCTGAAGGGGCCCCTCAGGAAGCACTACAGGGAATGGTTACTAATGATAAGATTGAACTTTTGCACCTGTTGAGTGCTTTCAGTTTTGTCTGTAATTGCTTTCTGTTGCAGTGTAATTTTTTTAACAGGACCTTTGTTGTATACTTGTAGCTATTCACTGAGCCTGCTGTGAGGGTCAGAGCAGGGTCATAGAATAGTTGCAAGTAGGCAAATGAACTCTGAAGTGGCCCCTCAGGAAGCACTACAGGGAATGGTTACTAATGATAAGATTGAACTTTTGCACTTGCTGAGTGCTTTCAGTTTTGCAAAAATCCAAATATCCAGCAGCATCCACAAAAAGTAATCCTTCCAGGTCAAGATCCAAATCAAAGTGACCAGCACATGAAGAAAGCACTGGGAGGAGCCTGCTGGACAGGAACAGGAAGTTGGAGACTGTGGGGCACTTCCTTCCTCCCACCCCCCCCCAAAATGGACTCCTTGCAAAGAAAAAGAGCAGGCAAATGTCAACCTGAGGAGTTATTCTGATAAAAATCATAATTTTCAAGGTGTATGCTGCCTGCTGGTGCATTTCTTGTGCGAAATTGCAAATTTTGCAATCTCGCAATTGCGAGATTGTCGCTGCCCGCCGCATCTACGTGTTCGCAAGTGTTTACTCCCGCAAAATTGTATAGTATTCTAGTTGGCAAGTGCGATCAAGCAAAAAATCCGCTTCGCACGGATTTACGAATTTTCGGTAAGTTCGCGAGAGTTCGCGGATTGCGAATTTACCGAAAATCCGCAAAATCCGCAAGCGGAATGGATTTTACGCCCATGCTTAGATAAGAGTAGCATTTAAAAATTATTATCAAGAGCTATATAAAGAGACTAATAAAAAACAAGATGAGATCGAGGAATATCTAGACCGGACCATAGCACCCCAGCTTCCACAGGAAGATCAAGATAGTTTAGGAGAAATACCTCAGTGGGTAGAAGTATTATTATCAATAAACAGCTTAGCCTCCGGGAAGGCAGCCAGGGTGGATGGAATACCTGTAGAGTTCTATGCCAAATTCCACAAAACATTGAAAGGAATTTTAACTGATTTAATAATTCATGTCTTCCAAGGAGGGCAACCACTGGGATCGTGGTCTCATGCTAAATCGTCGTATTTCCAAAGAAAAACAAAGATCCATCAGAATTGGAATCCTACCGCCCGATCACATTAATAAACTGTGAATCTAAAATGTACTCAAAATTATTAGCTAGCCGTCTTGCACCAATCACACATAAAATTGTATCAACTCGCCAACATGGATTCATCCCGGGAAGATCCACCACTGATCATGTTCAGTGGGTGATTACACTCTTTGACATAGCGAAGGTAGCAGGAGACCCTATGGAACTTATATTATTAGACTCAGAGAAAGCCTTCGATAGGGTCTCCGGGCAGTATCTATGGACGGCAATTTCAAAGAGTGGAATCGGGAAGCAGTTCATAAATGCCACCCATATGTTATATACGAATCCTGAAGCGGTTGTCATGATAAACGGGAAATGTCAGGGAAAATCAGCGTAACTAGAGGGACAAGACAGGGGTGCCCCTGTTCTCCCCTACTATTTGCAATTTTTTTGACCCTTTTACTCGTAGACTAGAAAACAATCTGGCCATTCCACCAATTAAAACCCCTAATGGCGACACCAAGACTTTAGCTAACGCGGATGACATCGCTCTAGTCACAAATTATCCCGGGGAAGCAGTAAAAGCAATGGAAGAAGAGGCTAAACAGTTTGGGGAGATCTCCGGGTATAAGCTAAATCAGGATAAAACTCAGATAGTCATCAACAATAAAATCACCTATAGGGACGATCGGATAGTGGAAAGCACCATGTATCTGGGAGTTAACATAACCTCTAATCTAGACAAACTAGTAAAGATCAACATGGATCCACTCATTAAACAAACGGAAAAGAGCCTCAATAGACTTCACAATCTGCATCTAACCATAGTGGGTAGATGCAATGCTATAAAAATGTTATTTTTCCACAAATTTTTATATTTTTTTAGAACCATATGTCTAGACTGTACCCTACAGATATTTAAAGATATAGACATTATATTTTCCCGATTCATCTGGGGATATAGATGACCGCGCAGAGCACTCAGATATATTTTTCTCTCAAAAGATAGAGGCGGTCTTGCCCTGCCTAATCTTAAAGTTTATTGGTGGGCTACGATATTGAAATATAGTAATGTACTACTTGGCCCAAATGAGAATAATAGACAAGAGGGGGTGGTTCCAACACCGCAAGAACTCATCCTGGGTAATGAGGCTAGCGAACATCTTTGGCGACTCACATACAACTGCTACTTTAAAAAAGTGCGCTTTAAAACATTAGCGGGCATTTATATAGCATGGAATCATGTGCGGAAACTCCTGGGTATTGGGAGGTTCTCCTATTATACTGTTTTATCCAGAAATAATAACCTCACAGGGATTTTTAACCACACATGCATGAAAAAATGGCTAAGGGTGGGGATTACATGATGTGGTTGCTTCTACTCCTCAACAGGGTTCAAATCATTTGAAGAGTTGAAAAACGAATTTGTGCAAGACCATAAAGATTTTTTTAAGTACTTACAAGTTAGAGATTTTTTTATGAAAAAAGGGGGCGGACGATCCAAATTTCAGAGAATTCAGACAATTGAACTAGTTAATAAAAACATGACAGTTAAGATTGGGGATATCTATGATGATCTGACCTCCGCACTCCCGGATGACATGGATACATTTATTTTAAAAAGGCAGGACAAACTAGAGATAACCGAGGGGACAAGCCAGAGATCTTACGAACTATCCCAATCACTGCTAATGCCAGCTAGATTTCAAGCCCAATATTATAAAACATACTTCCAGCTTTATTATGCACCAAATAAGATCGCTAAATTGGGCACTGGCAAAGGCACGTAATGCCCGCGATGCTCGCTGTATTAAGCCGACATCGTACATATATTCGCTACTTGTGACACACTTAGGGGTTTATTAGGATGGCGGGCGGGCTTTGCCTGCCCGCCACCCTTTCGGAAATGTGGACCGCCCGCCTACAGGGTGGGGGTCCCGATTTTGGCATTAGGATGCGCCCGCCACACAGGCGGGCGCATCCTGTATATTTACCATTGCGGCGGGCGGAGCTGAAATCTCCACCCGCCGCAATGTTAAAAATGCAAGTTATGCATTTCAAAGCACAATATGACAGGCACAGCGCGGTGCCTGCCATGTTGCACTTTGAAATGCGGGGGGGTACCATAGGTACCCCCCATGTGCACCCCCCAAGCCCCGGACTCCCAGGGGGCCCGCAAGGGGCTCCCGCAGGGAGTCTCCGCATGCCTTTCCGTGGCGGCACGGAAAAGCATTTGTAAATGCCCATAGTAATATGGCGGGTGGTGTCTAACAGACACCGCCACCATGTTACTCATTTTCCGCCCCGGCCGCAAGGCGACCGGGGCGGGAAACAGGCGGGCTGTGTTTGACACCGCCGCGGTCCCCCCGCCATCCAAATATGGCGGGGAGGAATTGGGCAGTGGATGTCGGGCGGATTTCCTCCGCCGGGGTGGCGGTGGCCACCGCCAGCCTGGCGGAGGAAATCCGCCCGACATCGTAATGACCCCCTAAGTCCTATTCGTAGGGAAATCTCCACCTTCCTATCTGAAATTCTTAAAGCAAGAATTGAAATCTCAACGGGAGAAATAATGTTAGGAGTAGATGGAGACATTCGACCGAAGGGGATGCAAGGACTCATATTTATTTCTATGGTCGTCTTTAGAATATGTCTGGCCTCGGCTTGGCTGTGTGGTAAATAATAATTACCGGGACTATTTTTCTATGCATTAAATGATTATAAGAACAGCTCAATAAATGAGAGGCAGAGTCCGTGGTATCTGAGTCATACGGGCTTTAATTAAGTGGCTCGAGCCAATGGACATCGTGTTCCATCACCTACTAAGGTTCAGGAAGGGATATTCAACATTTCATCAACATCATACAATATATATAGTAGAACTGTACAGTTGCATTTAATACAGTAGGCGTAACAAGTGAAAAAAAAAGAAAGATAAGAACATATGGGCGTAAAAGAAGGCGTGCACAGGGCGTGCACGGAGGTGTGTGATGTAGACGTCACAGAAGTGTCATAGGTGGGTGGACACATGGAGGGGGTTTCATGGGCAGCTGGAACCTTTAACCTACTGGTGCGCGCAAAACGAGTCATGACGTGTAACTGGGGAGGGCTGGGGGGCGCTGACTTCTAGCACTAGTAGAGGAGACTGAAGTCTGGGATGTCAGAACGACCTGTACCTATAGCGTATCTGATATCTTGTGTTTGGAGTACATGTTGCTTGATTCTAAAAGCCATCAGGGCAAAAGCTGCTTGTCACTAAAGGCTAGTGTATGCATATATTTCTTTATGTATTGCGTGGGCTATGGATCTTCTATGGATACTAATTCAGTAAATTACTTGCATGGAGACAGAAAGACTGGACTGTAGACGGATATGTTTATCCTGTTCGTTAGCTAGGAATGTGAATCCGGGGAGCTGAACAGATAACTGTGGGCATAATATATTCTTGGCAAGCAGGCCAGGCCGAGCCGGGCACCGCGTTGTTTGGCAGGAAGTAAGGGAAGGGTCAGGGATGCAGGCGGGGCTGCATCTCTCGGAACGTTTCAGGAGGCTTGAGGCCTGGATCTGGTGTCCGGGCCCTGTGGAGCCTTAGAAACGGGTGCATCTCGATGATTTAACGTGCACCATGTAAAGACGTTGGCAACATAGGCCTAAAAGCCTAATTCACGTTGCTTTCACGGAGGACTGGATAACTGACATACTAACGTTGGACGCAACTGCAAATGCGTCTTTATTTTTGGCCATGGAGGGAAAATGCATGGAGATCATGCACATATACTACATGATGGGGAACACGTAGGGGACACATAGCAGGGCAAAATTCAATTTTCCTCATTCCCTCCTTGTTCCCTACGTTCCCTTCAGGAAACATTAATATTCATGAGGCCATCTATCTGTTCATACAGCATCATTTGCTCGTCTTTTTTCATTTGGATATGGGATTGTGGACGTGGAATACAGCCGCAAATCGCTGGGCCACATTGTAAACAGAGACAACAACTCATAGCAGACTGCTCTTCTGTTAAGTTACCTAGGGCGGAAGTAGTCTCATTCACTACTGCTTCAAGGGTTCTGGTTAACCTGCGTATTAATTTACTATTCTGGACGGGACCTATGAAGAAAAAGAAACCTTTATTGAAATCCGTATACTGTTCCAATGTAGTTTCAGTCTGATCGGTAATTGGGGACTCAATCTCCCTCCTATGTCTGACGTGTACTAGATGGGTATTTCGGTAATAATCGGATGGGGCTAGGAAAACTGGTGGCAGTAGGAATGCAATGTAACATGTTCCATCCCAATCTAGGGGCAAACGTACATAAGCGGTCTGACCACATATAAAATAGGAATGACGTGAAGCTTTGAAAGTAGACTTCCCTTTGTCACTGTATTCGACCACAGTAGTACAATCACTGTGTCCTAGGTGTACTGAACCATTCTTTCTAACACATAATTCACCTTTCACTGGTAGAACTGTTATAGAAGGCAAGTCTGAATTAGTCTCGGACTGAACATTCAAAACCATGAGGTTAAAGGAAAAATTACCTAGATCATATACTTCATTTTCTAGATCTATCCCTGTCCTTTGGGGAAGACCGTCCTTGTCTGGGAAACAGGTTTTATTCATAACTGTATTCAGAAGGGAAACTGTGGACTTATCGTCTAAAGATGACGTCAATGTAAACCATGCTCCACACGAACCATTGTGTGAAAACGGATAGGGAAAGAGTGGCAGAGCTCCCTTCATTGTCTGGTAAGGGGGGAGTCGGCCACATACCCAGCAATTAGTGGCATTGCTGGTCTGATGCGAATAGTGTAACATACGAATAAAAGTATTGTTGCGCATTGCAAGTCGATAGGATAACTCGTGAGGGGGTAGTTCACTAAATGTGTGCTCTACAGTATCATTAGAGGAAAGGTGTAAATGTGAACCGAGAGGAGGAAAAAATACATGTAACATACAACTTATACATGTGATCGTAAGACTCAGAATAATCATAAACAATAATGTAACGATGCATCTGCTTCAGAGATTTTTACAATATTTCGTTTTCTTGAAGTTCCGTCTATCTCTCTCACTATGTGGGTCTATCTCATACATGTCAGAAACCTGTCTAACCGATTCACCCGAGGGGGACTTAAACAATTAAACGCAGTCTGACTTACTAGACCTCAGTTTGATTTTATACTCCTGTTGCGGAGTTTTCTCTAACAGGGGAAGTTTAGAGTCAGTATCGGGGCAATCCTTGAAAAAAGTATTTGGACACGGTCCATGGAAGCGCTTGATATGACTGGAATGGAGCCAGCCTTTTCTTCCTTCTAGTTTTACGGCGGTCCTTGTGGTCATCAGAACGAGTTTTGGCTCCTTCCAGCGGGGCTCCAGAGGGCTTGAGCGATCAAAATTGCGAACCAGGACTAGATCTCCACATTGTAAACAGAGACAACAACTGAATATGATCATTACTACTACTCCCAGAAATGACAGTACTCTCCATCCCCATGCAGATATTACACTCCAGAGCCAGCCGGACCAAGTCCAGGTGCCTGGATTCTGGTGTAGCTGATGAGCTATTTTATGAAGTCTTGTTATTGCTGAATACACAGACGGTGCGTTATTAGGAATGAAAACGCAACAACTAGATCCGATGACTCTGCAAGCTCCGCCCCTATCGGCCAGGATGACGTCAAGGACAAGGCGGTTCTGAAGAACAACAAGTCTCATAGCAGACTGCTCTTCTGTTAAGTTACCTAGGGCGGAAGTAGTCTCATTCACTACTGCTTCAAGGGTTCTGGTTAACCTGCGTATTAATTTACTATTCTGGACGGGACCTATGAAGAAAAAGAAACCTTTATTGAAATCCGTATACTGTTCCAATGTAGTTTCAGTCTGATCGATAATTGGGGACTCAATCTCCCTCCTATGTCTGACGTGTACTAGATGGGTATTTCGGTAATAATCGGATGGGGCTAGGAAAACTGGTGGCAGTAGGAATGCAATGTAACATGTTCCATCCCAATCTAGGGGCAAACGTACATAAGCGGTCTGACCACATATAAAATAGGAATGACGTGAAGCTTTGAAAGTAGACTTCCCTTTGTCACTGTATTCGACCACAGTAGTACAATCACTGTGTCCTAGGTGTACTGAACCATTCTTTCTAACACATAATTCACCTTTCACTGGTAGAACTGTTATAGAAGGCAAGTCTGAATTAGTCTCGGACTGAACATTCAAAACCATGAGGTTAAAGGAAAAATTACCTAGATCATATACTTCATTTTCTAGATCTATCCCTGTCCTTTGGGGAAGACCGTCCTTGTCTGGGAAACAGGTTTTATTCATAACTGTATTCAGAAGGGAAACTGTGGACTTATCGTCTAAAGATGACGTCAATGTAAACCATGCTCCACACGAATCATTGTGTGAAAACGGATAGGGAAAGAGTGGCAGAGCTCCCTTCATTGTCTGGTAAGGGGGGAGTCGGCCACATACCCAGCAATTAGTGGCATTGCTGGTCTGATGCGAATAGTGTAACATACGAATAAAAGTATTGTTGCGCATTGCAAGTCGATAGGATAACTCGTGAGGGGGTAGTTCACTAAATGTGTGCTCTACAGTATCATTAGAGGAAAGGTGTAAATGTGAACCGAGAGGAGGAAAAAATACATGTAACATACAACTTATACATGTGATCGTAAGACTCAGAATAATCATAAACAATAATGTAACGATGCATCTGCTTCGGAGATTTTTACAATATTTCGTTTTCTTGAAGTTCCGTCTATCTCTCTCACTATGTGGGTCTATCTCATACATGTCAGAAACCTGTCTAACCGATTCACCCGAGGGGGACTTAAACAATTAAACGCAGTCTGACTTACTAGACCTCAGTTTGATTTTATACTCCTGTTGCGGAGTTTTCTCTAACAGGGGAAGTTTAGAGTCAGTATCGGGGCAATCCTTGAAAAAAGTATTTGGACACGGTCCATGGAAGCGCTTGATATGACTGGAATGGAGCCAGCCTTTTCTTCCTTCTAGTTTTACGGCGGTCCTTGTGGTCATCAGGACGAGTTTTGGCTCCTTCCAGCGGGGCTCCAGAGGGCTTGAGCGATCAAAATTGCGAACCAGGACTAGATCTCCAGGAACGACCTCGTGCGGTTTCACCTGGGTGTTGTCCGGGAAGGCAGCCGCGACCTGTGAACGACAAGAGAGTAGTGCAGACATCAAGGAAGCCAGGTAATCTGTCAGCATGTTACTGTCAACATCGGTGATTTTACGAGGCATAGGTGTACCCCACATGTTTGGGGGACGACCGAAAACAATTTCATAGGGTGACAAACCAGATCTAGAGTGGGCGACCATTCGCATATAGAAGAGGGCAACCGGCAGGGCTACCATTCAATCTACACCTTTTTCTGCACAGACCTTCGCTAATCGTGTTTTCAGAGTTTGATTGTGTCGCTCGACGAGGCCAGCTGCCTCGGGGTGTCGTACGCAGTGGAATTTCCACTGGTACCCTAACAGAAGTGATACCTGTTTCATGAGTTCGGACGAGAATGGCTGTCCATTATCTGAATACACGACACGGGGCAAACCATATCGAGGGAAAAACTCACGAACCAGCTGCTTGGCAGTGGTCACGGTAGTATAATCTGAGACTGGATATGCTTCTGTCCATCTGGACAGAGCGCATACAACTACGAGGACATACTTGAATCCTCGACATCGATCCATCTGTATATAATCCATCTGGAGGACTTCAAAAGGATGGTCAGGAGGATGAAATCCACCTTGTTCCACGGGAACACCTTTACCTGGATTGAACTGACAACAGATCATGCAGGTACGCACTTTCTGCTTCGCTGCTGCTCGTAAATGCTTGTTAAACCAGAGGTTCTGGATGCTGTCTAACATGGCTTTTTCTCCTAAGTGTGCTGGACTATGTGCTGTATTAATGATGACTTGAACCATAGAGTCGGGGAGAAACCATGTGGCTTTTCCCTTCGTCAACCATCCCTGATCTGTCCGGACCCCTCCTTGTTAAGTCCATTTCCTGATTTCGTCTGGAGTAGCATGTGTCTGTATGTCTAGTACATCTTGTGTAGGATCCTTGACTGTCATGCAAGTCGTCAGGACTGAAACGTCTGTCTTTGTCGTGTCAGCTGGAATGTCTGGAGTCTGAGCTGGAAGCTTGGCTGTTCGATCTGCCAGGTCGTTACCCTGGGAAATGGTGTCAGTGACTCTCGTATGTGCTTTACACTTCATGATGGCTATAGCTGTAGGTAAATGTATTGCTTCTAACAGAGCTTGAATGAGGGGGCCATGCTGAATCTTGGCTCCATGAGAGGTCATAAAACCTCTTTCTTGCCAGAGGACTCCAAAGTCGTGAACGACTCCGAATGCATAACGTGAATCTGTATATATGTTTACTTTCAGGTTCTTGGCTCGTAGGCAGGCTTGGGTCAGAGCGATGAGCTCTGCTGCTTGGGCAGACAGGGTGTCAATACGATGTGTTTCTATAACTTCAGTTTCAGTAGTCACTGCATATGCTGCCACTAACTCTCCTGTACTTGTTCTCATACATGAACCATCCACATAAAGTGTCAGGTCTGGGTCAGGTAATGCAATGTCCGTCAAGTTTTGTCTTGGCCTCGTCATGGTGTTAATAACTTCCACACAGTCATGTGTTGCAGGGTTTGAGGTAATCGAGGGTAACAGTGTAGCAGGGTTTAATATGTTGCAGCGTCTGATCTCTATGTGTGGCTGAAACAGTGTCAGTTCATATCCTGTCAATCGTGCTATGGTCAAGTGCTGAGTCTGTGTTCGGTTTAAAAGAACCTCCACGGAGTGTGGAACCTGTACTGTCAGGGGGTGTCCTAACACTATGGAATCACTTTGTCTGATAGCTAAAGCTGTGGCTGCAACTGATTTGAGGCACGCAGGCAAAGCCTGGGCTACTGGATCCAATGTGCTAGAAAAATAAGCGCAAGGCTTGTGTTGTCCTGCTTGATCTTGTGTGAGAACAGATAATGCTGTACCATCGCGTTCAGTGACAAAAAGTGTAAAAGGTTTGCTGTAGCATGGCGTCGCTAAAACAGGTGCTTGACATAAAGCTTTCTTTAATTCGTCGAAAACAAGTGTATGTTCCTGGGTCCAAGGGAGGACAGTCGATGTCGCTGCCTCCTGTGTTGTCAACTGTATCAGTGGCTTGGCTAGATATGCGTACTGAGGGATCCATTGTCTGCAGTAAGAAGTGAGGCCGATAAAAGCTCGTACCTCCTTCTGTGTCTTGGGCTGTGGAAGATGTGCAATTAACTGGATACGGTCAGGTGTCAGCTGTCTACCCCTCTTGGACAGCAAGTGACCAAGGTACACCACTTGCTGGACACAGAATTGCAGTTTCGAAGGGGATACCTTGTGCCCCATTTCTGCCAGAAAATACAAGACTGTCAGTGACGCACGTTCGCAGTCACGTTCTGTACGGGCTGTAATCAATAGGTCATCAACGTACTGGAGCAGGGCAGTGTCAGTTGGCATGTGAATACTATCTAGTTGTCGTTTCAGTGCTTGACTGTAAATACTAGGACTTTCTGTGAACCCTTAAGGTGCACGTGTAAATTTGTAGCTTCGTCCATTTAAACAGAATCCGAAAAGGAACTGGCTGTCCGGATGGATGGGGACACTAAAGAAGGCGTTCTTGAGATCGATGACAGTAAAGAACGCAGCTTCGGAATCAATGGCAGTCAATAGGGAAGAGATATCTGGAACCACTGGGTACTGGGGTATGATACATTTATTAAGTTCTCGAAGGTCGATCACTAGTCTGTAGACTGGAGGTGCATTTGGGTCAGTACGTTTAAGGATCGGAATGATAGGGGAATTACATACATTGGAGTCAGTTTCTACAACCACTCCTTGAGCAATGAGCTCGTCAATGATTTTCGATAAGGCTGCTACAGCCTCAGGTGGCAACCTGTATTGTCGGATTCGCGGTAGTACAATTCCTTGTTTCAGAGTGACACGGTATGGTGTAATGTGCATATAACCTACATCAGTAGGACCTTGCACCCATAAATGCTGTGGTACATTCAGTAATCTTGGATCAAAATCTCTTAACACATAATGTCCTTTAAAATCACGTAAAAACAATCTCACTCCTTCCGGCGAACAACAAATCACTGCTCCCAGTTCTTTCAATGTTTTAATACCAAGTAAGTTTTCTGGACATGATTTCGTAAGTAACAAGTCTGTAGTTCGGGACAATGGACCAACTTCTAGGGAAACCGGTTTCGATACTTCATTAACAATAGGCTTTCCTGAAAATCCCAGGGAAACATTTCTTGAGCCTGAGAGAGGGGCCCCTGGAACCTCGTCATGACTGATGGTAGTTCTACTTGCCCCTGTATCAATCAGAAATTTTCTGTCTCTCCCTAATACCTGGCTGTGTACATAGGGACCCTCTTGATCTACAGGAACCTCGATAAGAGGCAAGCCAACCTCCCTCTCTAGGCTGTTTCATGAATACTGCTGATAATCTGGATAATCCGACTGTGCGTACTGGTACATCTGCTGTGTAACTTGTTGTGTGGCAGCTATAGGCTGCGGTACTGCTACTGTCTGTTGTGCGTTCTGCGGTGGTTGCGTGTTTTGTGGAACATGTTCCTGTCTAGGAGGACGCGGTCTTTCTTTCGTCTTACCAGTAGCTATGTTGTGTTTCAGAACGGCACATTCGTTTATATAGTGACCTGGCTGTTTACAGTAATTGCATGTCCCTTTTACAGGAGCCGCAGAATGACTGGTCTGAGTCGTACCCCTCTTCTGACTATCCACCGGAACAGACTGTGCAACTAGTACTTTCATTTTCGTGTCTTTCATACGTCTCCTTTCGTGTTCCTGCTCTTCTCTGATTCGGTTCTGGTGATACTGTAACATTTGTAACATTTGGGACGGGGTATTAGCTTGCCAGGTACTCTCAACTTTCAGTACTCGATTTTTAACTTGTGCTAAAGAATTCTCTACTAATTTGGTAACAAAAAGATGTGGATACGATTCACTACTTGTTTTCAAGCCGCTATTAATAATGAAACATTTCTCAAATCTGGAATAAAAATCACTAGTGTCTTCGTCTTGTTTCTGTTTACAGGCTGAGATGGCATCCCAGTCTTCCTTTTTCGTGGCTAGTAATCTTGGCAAGACTTGTATTAACAACTCGGGCAATGCTTTGGCTTTTTCCCCGAGACCAGTACCAGGAATTCGTGTTTTATCTTCGTTCTCTAATTCTGCCCAGTCAATCTTTTTCTCTCCCACCTCCCATTCTTTTTCTTTAAGTTTTTCATATATGCCCGCAGGCAACAGGACCTTTAACATTTTAATGATATCGGGATACGTGTATTCTCCCATGCGGAGCATGTCTTTTAATTCACGGTGGAACCCTGCTGGATCTTTATCGTGACAGGGCACTACATTTTTCATTTCCAGTAGTTCTATTTTCGTTAAAGGGGTGTAAACAAATACTCGTTCGAGCTCACCTCCCGTTGTCCGAACAGGATGGACTTCTCGCAAGGGATTCTGTCTGTCTATGTAGAATGTCTTCCTTACTGGGGGTGGAACAGGAACGAAATGTGGAGTCAGGAACGTTCTGTATTTGTGGCGTTGTTCTAAAATGACATTAATCAAATCGGTACCTAGGCCTTTCCATCTGTTTAGGAGTAACTCGTCCAATACATTATATAGGGGACCTGGGTCAGAATGCTGACTTTCGTACAGTGTAATGAGGTGTTGGATCATGTACATACCCACCAGTCGCTGTTCGTCTGGGGAAAGATTCAGAAACGTTTGGGCCACTACTTCGTCTTTAAATGTGCTAGAATTACTAGTCCATTGAACTGCTGATCGGGCTAGTTCCTGTTCATGCATGGTACTAAGCTCACTGTAACCTATTCGTTGTTTCAAAACTCTATCGGTAGCTTGGAATAAATGCTCAAGAGAACACTGTTCTGGTACGGGAGGAAGAAAGGTTTTCTTACATTCTAGGCGTGTGGGTCTGTCAAAAGGTCTCGCCCTCCCTACGTACGCTATTCTATCTGGGTTCTCTATGTCTATCTCTTCGTCTGAGGTGTCATTCTCTTTCTCGGTTTCTCTCGTTGCTTTCTCCCTTTCGTGTATGCCTAGAATTTCTTTACGAATCTTTCTATACATGGATTCTATACAACCTTGTTTACTGTGTTTTCCGTCTGCTATGTTGTCACTCCATTTTATCAGGACTTTCATCTCGTCTTTGTTTTTACCTGGCTGGTCTTGTTCTCTTATTAAACAATTTATCAAAAACTGCAAGATCATATTTTGAGTCTCGACCTTCCTGTGTGCCATAGCCTCGTGAATACTTTCTGGTCTTTCCCCTGTTCTGATGAAATGATATATGTTGTCTAAATGTTCCCTCATTTCTGGTAAGATAGTCAAATAGTTTGTAACTCGTCGTAGACGTATGGAATATAATATCATCTGATCTTCGCCTGGCACTGGGTCATATCTACAATCAGTAAGGTATTGTTTGAGGGCTGCGTATGTAGTTACTTTTGGCGTGCGTTGTAATGCTGCGTCTCTCAGCGTTATTCGTTTTACTTGAGGCGGGGTGATAGGGATACCTCCCACTGCTCCTCCTGAAATAGGATCATCAACTAATACTGGGTGTGCCGTCGCTGTTGGTAGTGTGACTGGTAAAGTAGGCATACGTAATGTAGGTTGGTCCTGGGTTACTGGCGGATTAAAAGGATTTCCGGGACCAGTGGCTGGAGGAACAGTAATCGCGTTAGTAACAGGGTTGTGAGGTTGAGCAGGCGGAGGAGGATGCGTATTTGCATATTCTGGGACAGTGTCGTCTAAATAGGAAGAAAGGAAAATTTCAGCTGCGGTCGGTTTATGACGTAGCGTAGTCGGGACCAATGGTGGCGGTAAATTACAGGGTGCTTCCGGGGTCGCCTTAGGCAGGCCCTCGGCGAGAAGGGGATACATGCCTTTAATAAGGGCATTTCTTTGTCTGTCTAACTGTTCTGCTCTAACTCGTTCACCCTCTTCTAGTAGTTCCCTTTCTTGGGCTTTTTCTGATGCTTCCCTACTTAGTTCTGCTTTCCTGATTTCTTTTTCTGTTCTTTTATGCGATTCTTTACGCCACAATTCTATGGCATCTTTCTGGGATTGTCTGGCTTTCTTTTTCCATAATGCTTCCTCTACTCTCATGATGCACTCAGCATCCCAGGTTCCTGAAACAGGCCATCTATATTTCTCTTCCAGATTTTTGGTATAGTGTACCCATAAGTCTAAGTACAGTATGGCATCCAAGCCATGTTTATGATACATGAAATGTCCGGGACTGTCCCTAGGTGGGACGGGAACTGATTCTTCGAGTATCCCTTTTCTGGTTCCTATCTGACGTAACTTTGAAAACAGAGGCATATTTGAACGTACAATGAACACAGTAATGAATAGCAAACAAATCATTCATACCACGACATCAAAACACATTAAAAACAGTTCGAACAGATACTACCTAGTACATTGAAAACATAATACTGGAAATCTCAAGAGACTATACTAGAAAACAGAATTACTGGATGCACTGCTAAGACAGTACAGAACATACCGGTCTCATAAAGAGACACGTCATACCGTCTCCACCTAGGTGAACACGTCTGGACCGGATCTGTGTACCCAGACCCGTCTTGACCGGGCACAAATTAATGAACCCGTCTAGATGCGTTCCCAGCAATGGTACTCACCGGGAAGCAAAACTGAAGGCCTCGGAGACTCGACACTGGACCGGACTGCTACGACGTCTGGCTACTGCTACGCACTACGCATGCGCTTCGGGCTTCGGAAACAGGTGGGCCTCCGGGTACCTCGGACCTTGCTCTCTCGGCTTGGGCTCTGGTCGGGACTCTCCGCATTCCTCACCGCCTCGTCTGGATGCTGGACCGCAGTCTCCGTCTCCTCCGTGGGCCTGAGGGAGTTTAGCAGGAAAACCCGCAGGTGCGCAGAAGGGGTCCGTCACGGCTGTAGAAGGGGTCAGGGGGCCTGCGTTACATCGCCGGCGCGTGGGGAAGGGGGGGGGGGGGTTCCTGTTCGGGCGCCATTATGTGGTAAATAATAATTACCGGGACTATTTTTCTATGCATTAAATGATTATAAGAACAGCTCAATAAATGAGAGGCAGAGTCCGTGGTATCTGAGTCATACGGGCTTTAATTAAGTGGCTCGAGCCAATGGACATCGTGTTCCATCACCTACTAAGGTTCAGGAAGGGATATTCAACATTTCATCAACATCATACAATATATATAGTAGAACTGTACAGTTGCATTTAATACAGTAGGCGTAACAAGTGAAAAAAAAGAAAGATAAGAACATATGGGCGTAAAAGAAGGCGTGCACAGGGCGTGCACGGAGGTGTGTGATGTAGACGTCACAGAAGTGTCATAGGTGGGTGGACACATGGAGGGGGTTTCATGGGCAGCTGGAACCTTTAACCTACTGGTGCGCGCAAAACGAGTCATGACGTGTAACTGGGGAGGGCTGGGGGGCGCTAACTTCTAGCACTAGTAGAGGAGACTGAAGTCTGGGATGTCAGAACAACCTGTACCTATAGCGTATCTGATATCTTGTGTTTGGAGTACATGTTGCTTGATTCTAAAAGCCATCAGGGCAAAAGCTGCTTGTCACTAAAGGCTAGTGTATGCATATATTTCTTTATGTATTGCGTGGGCTATGGATCTTCTATGGATACTAATTCAGTAAATTACTTGCATGGAGACAGAAAGACTGGACTGTAGACGGATATGTTTATCCTGTTCGTTAGCTAGGAATGTGAATCCGGGGAGCTGAACAGATAACTGTGGGCATAATATATTCTTGGCAAGCAGGCCAGGCCGAGCCGGGCACCGCGTTGTTTGGCAGGAAGTAAGGGAAGGGTCAGGGATGCAGGCGGGGCTGCATCTCTCGGAACGTTTCAGGAGGCTTGAGGCCTGGATCTGGTGTCCGGGCCCTGTGGAGCCTTAGAAACGGGTGCATCTCGATGATTTAACGTGCACCATGTAAAGACGTTGGCAACATAGGCCTAAAAGCCTAATTCACGTTGCTTTCACGGAGGACTGGATAACTGACATACTAACGTTGGACGCAACTGCAAATGCGTCTTTATTTTCGGCCATGGAGGGAAAATGCATGGAGATCATGCACATATACTACATGATGGGGAACACGTAGGGGACACATAGCAGGGCAAAATTCAATTTTCCTCAGCTGGACCCAAACCCACCGGCCTTCCAACAATGGCGGGCGCAACTTTTGGCCACATACAACTTAGAGATAGCTATCTATAGTAGGAAGGGACAGAAAAAGAAGAAGAAGAAGAGGCTGGAAATCTGGGACCCCCTTTTTACAATGGATGCAAGGTCTCTTGCCTTAATTGTAATTTGGGAATGTCTGATTAATATGCCTAACTGTTATGTAACATGTATGATGCTATTGATATGCCTGACTATGTATAAACTGTAAGTAACAACATGCCTGGGGAGGAGGGGGGAGGAGGGTGAGGGGTCAGTAGGTGGGGGTTGTCTGTAAACAGGGAAAATGCTTTAATAAACATTTGTTAAAAAAAAAGAGAGACAAAGAACAGGGCTACCTTGTACTTAACTCTGGCTTACAATGATGGAATACATAATACATACTACCCCCCAACATGTACCTTTTGTCTAGGTTTTCAGTGCTTATTTTTCAGGATTCCAATGGGTATTTAACCATATTTTCCCAAATTTTGAATATCAGTGGTTATCAGTGTTTACTTTTTGATGCCACAAAAATCGATTGAGACTGTGCTTTTATTTATTAATTCTTTGTATACGTTGGATGAAAGGCAACTGGAAGTATCCAATTTTGTGACTTTAGTTTGTTTTCCGAATAATTATGTTTTTGCAACACTTGCCTAATAATCCATAATCTGCTGCATTACATACAGATTTTAGCAAAAAAATGTTTATAGCTCAAATGGATGAAAACGTACTAAAATGCTACTATATCGGTTTCCACGCAGTAGCAGGCTATTTACTTAGGTTTACTGATCACATTTATAGATTTTTATTGGAGAAATTTAAAACGGAGAAAGTAAAAAAAAAAATCACATGAGATTGTGAACACTTTATTTTTCTTTTCCAAGCACCCTGTTGGTTTAAAATAGATAGATTAGCTGAAAATGAAAGAGAGCTCAATCCTTTGAGTCTGTGTTTGATTTTAGACTGGGCATTTAGTGCTCTGTGCTGGTTTTCCCAGCTGAAGTTGGAACTCTACTGTAATCTAAACAAAAATGTCAGCATTTTTAGGTTTCAACTGAAAATGCAGTTTTTTAGCCTACCTATTTTTTAATGGTGATAATCGATTGAAACTGAAAACCGAACACCCTAATAATTTACTAAGTAGCAAATCTCCTCTTTCTCATTCAGTCAATCATTATCATTTGACAAAGAAAACAACAAGATATATGCCAGCCGTTAATCTGTTGCAATCAATTCTTAATTAGGTGGAAACATGTCTTCGATCATGCACTTCTTAGACAAGTGGTGGGACTGCCTTGTTCAAACAGGAGTTTGAGTGCTGGAAAACTAGACTGGCAGAGAGGTGAGAGAAATACTGAAGCTATATGAAACAGCAAATTGAAGGAAAGGATGGAATAAAAGGCTGAGGAGCAGGACAATGGGAAGGTAGGTTCAACAACAGAAATGAATGTGGGAAGGAAGGAAATATATGCAGAATTATGTAAGTATTGGAAACTCAATGCCCCATGAAATTTCATGACACAAAAATGTAAACACTGATAAAATTAATTTTCAAGAGATTTGAAAACTAGCAAAAGTAAAGAAAAATAGAATTTTAGAACTGGAAAGTCTATTATGAGTAATTTTTACCATGAGAAGGATACACGTTAATGCAAATGGATGACAGTCCCAATGGGTGTTGCCATGAAAAAGGGGAATGTCAAAGGAGTATTGTGTTGTATGCGTCCCTTCCAAATACTGAATAGGTATGCTATATATCAATGTTTTGCAACCAACATCTGGTCACAAAACTGATATTTTACTGACACCTCAAAGGACATGATTACCCATTCACAAAAGAGATTTGTTAAGAGGAGGCAGTGGTCATATGGAACACCTCTTAAACACATAAAAGAGAAAGCTTTTCTTTTTAAAATGCAGCCCCATTTCGTTTCAGGAAAACAGCTGCATTAAAATAAATGTGCTTTATAAAAAGCAATCACAGACATAGTGGTCTGCTGACCCCAGCAGGCCACCAACCATGTGATGGCAGCAAATGATAGTGGGTTGCAATTTGTGACCTACCTCAATATTATTTATAAGATAGGCCGGATTGCGATCCACTGTGATTCCTTTTTTTGTGAACTGACCTATTAATACAGAGTTATTTACAACAAGGGGTGGTGATGGACAGAGTCTCTGAATTAAGCAGAGTACTCTCACCCAGTCAAGAGATCAGGGCTAGATCCAACACCGTTTTTTAGCTCATTGCACCATCCCAGTTTCAGAACCTGGCTGTATGCAAATTAGTCTGTCCCTGGCCCAGTGCATCATGGGAACAGGGCAGACCAGACTACAAAAGCCAATTCTTACACTGGGAAGGAAACAAGCTTCCGGGGACCGGTTTCTGCCATTTCAGGCGTCTTCGGCCCGGCTTGCTTGAATCCTGATGGTGCGATGAGCAAGGGACTCACATCTGAGTATACCCTTCCACGCTTAGGGTGGACAAAATTATTTACAACAAGGGGTGGTGATGGACAGAGTCTCTGAATTAAGCAGAGTACTCTCACCCAGTCAAGAGATCAGGGCTAGATCCAACACCGTTTTTTAGCTCATTGCACCATCCCAGTTTCAGAACCTGGCTGTATGCAAATTAGTCTGTCCCTGGCCCAGTGCATCATGGGAACAGGGCAGACCAGACTACAAAAGCCAATTCTTACACTGGGAAGGAAACAAGCTTCCGGGGACCGGTTTCTGCCATTTCAGGCGTCTTCGGCCCGGCTTGCTTGAATCCTGATGGTGCAATGAGCAAGGGACTCACATCTGAGTATACCCTTCCACGCTTAGGGTGGACAAAATTATTTACAACAAGGGGTGGTGATGGACAGAGTCTCTGAATTAAGCAGAGTACTCTCACCCAGTCAAGAGATCAGGGCTAGATCCAACACCGTTTTTTAGCTCATTGCACCATCCCAGTTTCAGAACCTGGCTGTATGCAAATTAGTCTGTCCCTGGCCCAGTGCATCATGGGAACAGGGCAGACCAGACTACAAAAGCCAATTCTTACACTGGGAAGGAAACAAGCTTCCGGGGATCGGTTTCTGCCATTTCAGGCGTCTTCGGCCCGGCTTGCTTGAATCCTGATGGTGCAATGAGCAAGGGACTCACATCTGAGTATACCCTTCCACGCTTAGGGTGGACAAAATTATTTACAACAAGGGGTGGTGATGGACAGAGTCTCTGAATTAAGCAGAGTACTCTCACCCAGTCAAGAGATCAGGGCTAGATCCAACACCGTTTTTTAGCTCATTGCACCATCCCAGTTTCAGAACCTGGCTGTATGCAAATTAGTCTGTCCCTGGCCCAGTGCATCATGGGAACAGGGCAGACCAGACTACAAAAGCCAATTCTTACACTGGGAAGGAAACAAGCTTCCGGGGACCGGTTTCTGCCATTTCAGGCGTCTTCGGCCCGGCTTGCTTGAATCCTGATGGTGCAATGAGCAAGGGACTCACATCTGAGTATACCCTTCCACGCTTAGGGTGGACAAAATTATTTACAACAAGGGGTGGTGATGGACAGAGTCTCTGAATTAAGCAGAGTACTCTCACCCAGTCAAGAGATCAGGGCTAGATCCAACACCGTTTTTTAGCTCATTGCACCATCCCAGTTTCAGAACCTGGCTGTATGCAAATTAGTCTGTCCCTGGCCCAGTGCATCATGGGAACAGGGCAGACCAGACTACAAAAGCCAATTCTTACACTGGGAAGGAAACAAGCTTCCGGGGACCGGTTTCTGCCATTTCAGGCGTCTTCAGCCCGGCTTGCTTGAATCCTGATGGTGCAATGAGCAAGGGACTCACATCTGAGTATACCCTTCCACGCTTAGGGTGGACAAAATTATTTACAACAAGGGGTGGTGATGGACAGAGTCTCTGAATTAAGCAGAGTACTCTCACCCAGTCAAGAGATCAGGGCTAGATCCAACACCGTTTTTTAGCTCATTGCACCATCCCAGTTTCAGAACCTGGCTGTATGCAAATTAGTCTGTCCCTGGCCCAGTGCATCATGGGAACAGGGCAGACCAGACTACAAAAGCCAATTCTTACACTGAGAAGGAAACAAGCTTCCGGGGACCGGTTTCTGCCATTTCAGGCGTCTTCGGCCCGGCTTGCTTGAATCCTGATGGTGCAATGAGCAAGGGACTCACATCTGAGTATACCCTTCCACGCTTAGGGTGGACAAAATTATTTACAACAAGGGGTGGTGATGGACAGAGTCTCTGAATTAAGCAGAGTACTCTCACCCAGTCAAGAGATCAGGGCTAGATCCAACACCGTTTTTTAGCTCATTGCACCATCCCAGTTTCAGAACCTGGCTGTATGCAAATTAGTCTGTCCCTGGCCCAGTGCATCATGGGAACAGGGCAGACCAGACTACAAAAGCCAATTCTTACACTGGGAAGGAAACAAGCTTCCGGGGACCGGTTTCTGCCATTTCAGGCGTCTTCGGCCCGGCTTGCTTGAATCCTGATGGTGCAATGAGCAAGGGACTCACATCTGAGTATACCCTTCCACGCTTAGGGTGGACAAAATTATTTACAACAAGGGGTGGTGATGGACAGAGTCTCTGAATTAAGCAGAGTACTCTCACCCAGTCAAGGGATCAGGGCTAGATCCAACACCGTTTTTTAGCTCATTGCACCATCCCAGTTTCAGAACCTGGCTGTATGCAAATTAGTCTGTCCCTGGCCCAGTGCATCATGGGAACAGGGCAGACCAGACTACAAAAGCCAATTCTTACACTGGGAAGGAAACAAGCTTCCGGGGACCGGTTTCTGCCATTTCAGGCGTCTTCGGCCCGGCTTGCTTGAATCCTGATGGTGCAATGAGCAAGGGACTCACATCTGAGTATACCCTTCCACGCTTAGGGTGGACAAAATTATTTACAACAAGGGGTGGTGATGGACAGAGTCTCTGAATTAAGCAGAGTACTCTCACCCAGTCAAGAGATCAGGGCTAGATCCAACACCGTTTTTTAGCTCATTGCACCATCCCAGTTTCAGAACCTGGCTGTATGCAAATTAGTCTGTCCCTGGCCCAGTGCATCATGGGAACAGGGCAGACCAGACTACAAAAGCCAATTCTTACACTGGGAAGGAAACAAGCTTCCGGGGACCGGTTTCTGCCATTTCAGGCGTCTTCGGCCCGGCTTGCTTGAATCCTGATGGTGCAATGAGCAAGGGACTCACATCTGAGTATACCCTTCCACGCTTAGGGTGGACAAAATTATTTACAACAAGGGGTGGTGATGGACAGAGTCTCTGAATTATGCAGAGTACTCTCACCCAGTCAAGAGATCAGGGCTAGATCCAACACCGTTTTTTAGCTCATTGCACCATCCCAGTTTCAGAACCTGGCTGTATGCAAATTAGTCTGTCCCTGGCCCAGTGCATCATGGGAACAGGGCAGACCAGACTACAAAAGCCAATTCTTACACTGGGAAGGAAACAAGCTTCCGGGGACCGGTTTCTGCCATTTCAGGCGTCTTCGGCCCGGCTTGCTTGAATCCTGATGGTGCAATGAGCAAGGGACTCACATCTGAGTATACCCTTCCACGCTTAGGGTGGACAAAATTATTTACAACAAGGGGTGGTGATGGACAGAGTCTCTGAATTAAGCAGAGTACTCTCACCCAGTCAAGAGATCAGGGCTAGATCCAACACCGTTTTTTAGCTCATTGCACCATCCCAGTTTCAGAACCTGGCTGTATGCAAATTAGTCTGTCCCTGGCCCAGTGCATCATGGGAACAGGGCAGACCAGACTACAAAAGCCAATTCTTACACTGGGAAGGAAACAAGCTTCTGGGGACGGGTTTCTGCCATTTCAGGCGTCTTCGGCCCGGCTTGCTTGAATCCTGATGGTGCAATGAGCAAGGGACTCACATCTGAGTATACCCTTCCACGCTTAGGGTGGACAAAATTATTTACAACAAGGGGTGGTGATGGACAGAGTCTCTGAATTAAGACATGAGTCCCTTGCTCACTGCACCATCAGGATTCAAGCAAGCCGGGCCGAAGACGGCTGTAATGCCAGAAACCGGTCCCCGGAAGCTTGTTTCCTTTCCAGTGAAGAATTGGCTTGGTAGTTTGGTCTGCCCTGTTCCCATGATGCACTGGGCCAGGGACAGACTAATTTGCATATAGCCAGGTTCTGAACTGGGATGGTGCAGTGAGCTAAAAAATGGTGATGGATCAAGCCGTGATCTGTTGACTGGGTAGGAGTGTTCTGATTAACTCAGATACTCTGTCCATCACCACCCCCTTTTTGAAATATTTTTGGCCACCATGAGTGTGGAAGGGTATACTCAGACATGAGTCCCTTGCTCACTGCACCATCAGGATTCAAGCAAGCCGGGCCGAAGACGGCTGTAATGCCAGAAACCGGTCCCCGGAAGCTTGTTTCCTTTCCAGTGAAGAATTGGCTTGGTAGTTTGGTCTGCCCTGTTCCCATGATGCACTGGGCCAGGGACAGACTAATTTGCATATAGCCAGGTTCTGAACTGGGATGGTGCAGTGAGCTAAAAAACGGTGATGGATCAAGCCCTGATCTGTTGACTGGGTAGGAGTGTTCTGATTAACTCAGATACTCTGTCCATCACCACCCCCTTTTTGAAATATTTTTGGCCACCATGAGTGTGGAAGGGTATACTCAGACATGAGTCCCTTGCTCACTGCACCATCAGGATTCAAGCAAGCCGGGCCGAAGACGGCTGTAATGCCAGAAACCGGTCCCCGGAAGCTTGTTTCCTTTCCAGTGAAGAATTGGCTTGGTAGTTTGGTCTGCCCTGTTCCCATGATGCACTGGGCCAGGGACAGACTAATTTGCATATAGCCAGGTTCTGAACTGGGATGGTGCAGTGAGCTAAAAAACGGTGATGGATCAAGCCCTGATCTGTTGACTGGGTAGGAGTGTTCTGATTAACTCAGATACTCTGTCCATCACCACCCCCTTTTTGAAATATTTTTGGCCACCATGAGTGTGGAAGGGTATACTCAGACATGAGTCCCTTGCTCACTGCACCATCAGGATTCAAGCAAGCCGGGCCGAAGACGGCTGTAATGCCAGAAACCGGTCCCCGGAAGCTTGTTTCCTTTCCAGTGAAGAATTGGCTTGGTAGTTTGGTCTGCCCTGTTCCCATGATGCACTGGGCCAGGGACAGACTAATTTGCATATAGCCAGGTTCTGAACTGGGATGGTGCAGTGAGCTAAAAAAACGGTGATGGATCAAGCCCTGATCTGTTGACTGGGTAGGAGTGTTCTGATTAACTCAGATACTCTGTCCATCACCACCCCCTTTTTGAAATATTTTTGGCCACCATGAGTGTGGAAGGGTATACTCAGACATGAGTCCCTTGCTCACTGCACCATCAGGATTCAAGCAAGCCGGGCCGAAGACGGCTGTAATGCCAGAAACCGGTCCCCGGAAGCTTGTTTCCTTTCCAGTGAAGAATTGGCTTGGTAGTTTGGTCTGCCCTGTTCCCATGATGCACTGGGCCAGGGACAGACTAATTTGCATATAGCCAGGTTCTGAACTGGGATGGTGCAGTGAGCTAAAAAACGGTGATGGATCAAGCCCTGATCTGTTGACTGGGTAGGAGTGTTCTGATTAACTCAGATACTCTGTCCATCACCACCCCCTTTTTGAAATATTTTTGGCCACCATGAGTGTGGAAGGGTATACTCAGACATGAGTCCCTTGCTCACTGCACCATCAGGATTCAAGCAAGCCGGGCCGAAGACGGCTGTAATGCCAGAAACCGGTCCCCGGAAGCTTGTTTCCTTTCCAGTGAAGAATTGGCTTGGTAGTTTGGTCTGCCCTGTTCCCATGATGCACTGGGCCAGGGACAGACTAATTTGCATATAGCCAGGTTCTGAACTGGGATGGTGCAGTGAGCTAAAAAATGGTGATGGATCAAGCCGTGATCTGTTGACTGGGTAGGAGTGTTCTGATTAACTCAGATACTCTGTCCATCACCACCCCCTTTTTGAAATATTTTTGGCCACCATGAGTGTGGAAGGGTATACTCAGACATGAGTCCCTTGCTCACTGCACCATCAGGATTCAAGCAAGCCGGGCCGAAGACGGCTGTAATGCCAGAAACCGGTCCCCGGAAGCTTGTTTCCTTTCCAGTGAAGAATTGGCTTGGTAGTTTGGTCTGCCCTGTTCCCATGATGCACTGGGCCAGGGACAGACTAATTTGCATATAGCCAGGTTCTGAACTGGGATGGTGCAGTGAGCTAAAAAACGGTGATGGATCAAGCCCTGATCTGTTGACTGGGTAGGAGTGTTCTGATTAACTCAGATACTCTGTCCATCACCACCCCCTTTTTGAAATATTTTTGGCCACCATGAGTGTGGAAGGGTATACTCAGACATGAGTCCCTTGCTCACTGCACCATCAGGATTCAAGCAAGCCGGGCCGAAGACGGCTGTAATGCCAGAAACCGGTCCCCGGAAGCTTGTTTCCTTTCCAGTGAAGAATTGGCTTGGTAGTTTGGTCTGCCCTGTTCCCATGATGCACTGGGCCAGGGACAGACTAATTTGCATATAGCCAGGTTCTGAACTGGGATGGTGCAGTGAGCTAAAAAACGGTGATGGATCAAGCCCTGATCTGTTGACTGGGTAGGAGTGTTCTGATTAACTCAGATACTCTGTCCATCACCACCCCCTTTTTGAAATATTTTTGGCCACCATGAGTGTGGAAGGGTATACTCAGACATGAGTCCCTTGCTCACTGCACCATCAGGATTCAAGCAAGCCGGGCCGAAGACGGCTGTAATGCCAGAAACCGGTCCCCGGAAGCTTGTTTCCTTTCCAGTGAAGAATTGGCTTGGTAGTTTGGTCTGCCCTGTTCCCATGATGCACTGGGCCAGGGACAGACTAATTTGCATATAGCCAGGTTCTGAACTGGGATGGTGCAGTGAGCTAAAAAACGGTGATGGATCAAGCCCTGATCTGTTGACTGGGTAGGAGTGTTCTGATTAACTCAGATACTCTGTCCATCACCACCCCCTTTTTGAAATATTTTTGGCCACCATGAGTGTGGAAGGGTATACTCAGACATGAGTCCCTTGCTCACTGCACCATCAGGATTCAAGCAAGCCGGGCCGAAGACGGCTGTAATGCCAGAAACCGGTCCCCGGAAGCTTGTTTCCTTTCCAGTGAAGAATTGGCTTGGTAGTTTGGTCTGCCCTGTTCCCATGATGCACTGGGCCAGGGACAGACTAATTTGCATATAGCCAGGTTCTGAACTGGGATGGTGCAGTGAGCTAAAAAACGGTGATGGATCAAGCCCTGATCTGTTGACTGGGTAGGAGTGTTCTGATTAACTCAGATACTCTGTCCATCACCACCCCCTTTTTGAAATATTTTTGGCCACCATGAGTGTGGAAGGGTATACTCAGACATGAGTCCCTTGCTCACTGCACCATCAGGATTCAAGCAAGCCGGGCCGAAGACGGCTGTAATGCCAGAAACCGGTCCCCGGAAGCTTGTTTCCTTTCCAGTGAAGAATTGGCTTGGTAGTTTGGTCTGCCCTGTTCCCATGATGCACTGGGCCAGGGACAGACTAATTTGCATATAGCCAGGTTCTGAACTGGGATGGTGCAGTGAGCTAAAAAACGGTGATGGATCAAGCCCTGATCTGTTGACTGGGTAGGAGTGTTCTGATTAACTCAGATACTCTGTCCATCACCACCCCCTTTTTGAAATATTTTTGGCCACCATGAGTGTGGAAGGGTATACTCAGACATGAGTCCCTTGCTCACTGCACCATCAGGATTCAAGCAAGCCGGGCCGAAGACGGCTGTAATGCCAGAAACCGGTCCCCGGAATGTGGAAAAGTAAATTTTGCCATGTTCTGTGTCCCTACGTGTTCCCCATCTTATGTTATATGTGCATGATTAATATGCATATGTATTCCCTTATGATCGATTAAAGACGCAATTCTAGTTGTGTCCAACTCTAGTATGCCAATTTCCAGTTCTCGTGAAAGCTACGAGTATTAGGCCTATGTAAACCTATGTTGCCACGTTTCACAGTGTGCACGTTAATTCAGTAAAAGTCCCCGTTTCTAGGCCTCAAAAGGGCCCGGACACCAGATTCAGCTCCTGTCTCCTGAACCCTCGCTGAGGAGCGATACAGCCCCCACCTGCATCCCTGACCCTTCACTTACTTCCTGCCTCACAGTGCCCGGCTCGGCCTGGCTCTGCCTGCCAGTCTGCCAAGAGTATGTTATGATTCTAGTTATCAGTCCAGCCCTCCTTCTCTGCATTCCTAAGCTACTGAATCGCATCAATAGTTTCAGTCATCGTCTAGCCTTTACGTCTCCATGTAAGAGAAATACTGTATTAATGGTCATTTAATATTCCTCAACACGCACTACATATAGAATAATGCATGCACCAGTCTTAGAGTCTGTTAGCCTTTGCCCTGATAACTTTTGGATTCTATCAACATGTTCTCTAAACATCAGATACTAGATAGTGTTTAGGTACATGTCGCTCTGACTCTCCAGACTTTCGTCTCCCCTTCTAGCGCAGAAGTCATAGCCCCCAGTTCCTCCTGGTATCACGTCATTGCCAGCTTGCGCGCACCACTAGGTCAGAGGTCCCGGCTCCTTAGGTAGCCCCCTCCATGTTTCCGCCCCATTTATGACATATTCTGTTACGTTTACATCACATGTCTATGTACACGCCTCTTGTTACACCCATTTTATGCCTTATCTTTCGCGACTGCTACAAACCCCGCCCACTGCTACGCCTACTGTATGTACTGCAATGAAATTGTTTTAACTATATATACTTGTGCACTGTTATTAAAGTTGCCCCTTATGCTCCCAGATCCTGCCCCCGGCAGCTGCCATCCCATTCCCATGCAGGCTGTCCTGTTCCTGTCCTTTATGCCTGATTAAAGCCTGTAAACTCCAGCTACCTCGAATCTTGACTCTTATTTATTGAGCTATCTATTTGTATGAGTATCCTGAAAAAGAGTACCGGTAATTAATTATTTATTTACCACATAATGGCGCCCGAATAGGGACTTGCCCTTTCCCCACGCGCCGGAGAAGCCACGCAAGCCCCCTGATCCTCTGCAGTCGTGACGGAACCATCCTGCGCAGTGGCAGATATTTCTGCTTCAAGTATCCCTCAGGCCCACGGGGGAGACGGAGGTTGCGGTCCAGCATCCAGACGAGGCGGTGGAGGAACGCGGCGAGTCCCGACCAGAGCCCAAGCCGAGAGTCCAAGGTCCGAGGTATCCGGAGGCCCACCCGTAACTGAAGTCCGAAGTTCGTAGTCCGTCGTCGTAGCAGTCCAGTCCAGTCCGAGGCCTTCCGTTCTTGCTGCCCGGTGAGTACCGTTGCTGGGGTAGTATCTAGACAGGGTCAATTAATTTGTCTCTGGTCCGTGGGTTTGGGTACACAGATCCAACACGAAGTGTCCACTTAGGTGGATGCGGGTCCTGACGTGTCTCTTTATGAGACCGGTAAGTTTCGTACTGTTTTAGCAGTGCATTCAGTCATTCTAGTTTCTGTTCTAGTCAGTTCTGTTCTCGAGAAAATTCATGTGTTCTGTTCTCAGTATTTCAGGTAGTGTCTTGTTCGAACTGTTATTTTAAATGTTATTTCATGTGTTTTTCAGTGTCGTGGTATGAATGCTTTGTATTCAAGTAATTATTGTGTTCATTGTGTATTGTATTGTGTCCGAACTCCAGCCTAGTTATGCCTTTGTTTTCAAAATTACGTCAGTTAAAAACTAGAAAATGTCTGCTCGAGGAAGCAGTTCCTGTCCTAGGGACAGTCCAGGTCATTTTATGTATCATAAGCATGGCATAAGTGCCATATTATATCTAGACTTATGGGTAGAGTACACCAAGGAATTAGAAGAGAAATATAGATGGCCTGTATCAGGCACATGGGATGCCGAGTGCATCATGCGAGTAGAAGAAGCATTATGGAAAAAGAAAGCCAGACAGTCACAGAAAGATGCCATTGAGTTATGGCGCAAAGAATCTCATAAACGAACCGAAAAAGAAATCAGAAAGCCAGAATTAAGTAGAGAATCCTCAGAAAGAGCCCAAGAAAGGGAATTAATCGAAATAGGTGAACGAGTTAAAACCGAACAGTCAGACAGACAGAGGAATGCCCTTATTAAGGGTATGTACCCTCTTCTTGCCGAGGGCTTGCCAAAAGCAACCCCGGAGGCATCCAGTAATTTTCCGCCACCACTAGTTCCGACCAAGCTACGTCACAAACCGACCGCAGCTGATATTTTTCTCTCGTCCTATTTGGACGACACAGTCCCAGAATATGCTAATCCTGCTCCGCCAGCTCCTGTAAATAATATAATTCCTGTTCCTCCAGCCACCGGGGCACCTGTTACAGCACCTGTTACGGTACCCCCGGTCCAGCCTACATTACAAGTACCCGCTATATCGGTCACTCTGCCAGCACGAAGAGTATCAGTCGACGATTCCAGTTTAGGGGCCGCGGGGGGAGGTCCTCCTGGTACCCCGCCGCCACACAAACGAGTAACATCAGTCGAGTTACATGAACGTGCGTTACAGCGTACGCCCAAACATCAGTCCGTTGCAGATATCAGGCGAGCTCTTACCGAATGCCGTTATGATCCAGTCCCAGGTGATGATAGTATGGTTATATATTCATTGCGTGTAAGACGGGTGACCGAGTATTTGGACACCCTACCGAATATGAAAGAAGATCTAGACAGAATATACCGTTTCATTCGTACAGGAGAGGACCAAGAAAGTATTGGTGAAGTCATGTCTCTAAGGAAAGCTGAGATTCAGCTCATGCTATTAAAGTTTCTAATTAATTGTTTAATAAGGGAACAAGATTCCCCGACTAAAGATCCGACCGAAATGAAAGTCCTGACAAGGTGGAGTGATAATATAGCCGAGGGTAAACACAGGACCATCAGTAGTATAAAGAGTATGTACAAGAAAATACGTAAAGAAATAATAAGGTTACACGAGAAACGCAAAGCAGCACAAGTAAGCGAGAAAGAAAATGACTCTTCTACTGAAGAGGTAGACGACGAGAATCCTTCCAGAATAGCGTATGTAGGTAGAACTAGACTTTCCGACCGACATTCACGTCTAGACTACAAGAAAGTTATCCCTCTTCCAACACCAGAACAAGGTTCTCTAGAACAAGTATTTCAAGCTACCGATCACATTCTGAAATCACGAATCGGTTATAGTGAGCTTAGTACTATGCATGAACAAGAACTAGCCCGATCAGCAGTCCGATGGGCTACTGATTCTACCACTTTTCCAGACGAAATAGTGGCACAAATGTTTCTGAAACTGCCCCCAGCCGAGCAGCGACTGGTGGGTATGTATATGATCCAGCACCTCATCACACTGTATGAGGGTCAGCATTCTGATCCAGGTCCGTTACATGATGTCCTGAACGAGTTACTCCAGTATAGATGGAAAGGTCTAGGTACCGACTTAATTAGTATCATTCTAGAACAGCGCCACAAATACCGAACGTTTCTGAACCCGCATTTTGTTCACGTCTTACCCCCAGAAAGTAAACCGTTTTACATAGACAGACAGCATCCGTTACGAGAAGTACACCCAGTTAGGACACCAGGTGGTGAAATGCAACGAGTATTTGTTTACACCCCGATTACAAAGATGGAACTCTTAGAGATGAAAAAGTTGATTCCCTGTCACGACAAAGATCCAGCAGGGTTCCACCGTGAATTAAAAGACATGCTCCGTATGGGAGAATACACGTATCCAGATATAATTAAAATGTTAAAGGTCCTGTTGCCTGCGGGCATATATGAAAAACTCAAGGAAAAAGAATGGGAGGTGGGAGAGAAAAAGATAGATTGGGCAGCTCTAGAAGCTGAAGAAAATACACGTGTACCAGGTACCGGTCTAGGAGATAAATGTAAAGAATTACCCGAACTGTTAATACAAGTTTTGCCAAGATTATTAGCCACGAAAAAGGAAGACTGGGATGCAATCTCAGCCTGTAAACAGAAACCAGACGAAGATACTAGTGATTTTTATTCTAGATTTGAGAAATGTTTCAGTATCAACAGTGGCTTGAAGACGAGTAGCGAGTCATACCCTCATCTTTTTGTTACTAAACTAGTCGAGAATTCAAGTCCACAAGTTAAAAATCGAGTTTTGAAAGTCGAAAGTACCTGGCAAGCTAATACTCCGTCCCAAATGTTACAGATGCTTCAGTATCATCAGAATAGAATCAGAGAAGAGCAAGATCACGAAAGGAAACGTATGAAAGACACGAAAATGAAAGTATTAGTTGCACAATCTGTTCCTCAAGACAGTCAGAAGAGGGGTACGAATCAAGCCAGTCATCCTGCAGTTCCTGTTAAAGGGACCTGCAATTATTGTAAACAGCCAGGTCATTTTATAAACGAGTGTGCAGTTCTGAAACACAATATAGCTACTGGTAAGACTAAAGAAAGACCACGTCCGCCTAGACAAGAACAAGTTTCACAGACTTCTCAGTCACCACAGAATGCACAACAGACAGTTACAGTACCGCAGCCTATTGCTGCAACACAGCATGTTACACAGCAGATGTACCAGTATGCACAGTCCGAGTATCCAGACTATCAGCAGTATTCATGAAACAGCCTAGAGAGGGAGGTAGGCTTGCCTCTCATCGAGATACCTGTAGATCAAGAGGGTCCCTATGTTCACAGTCAAGTATTAGGGAAAGATAGAAAGTTTCTGATTGATACAGGGGCAAGTAGGACTACTATCAGTCATGACGAGGTTCCAGGGGCTCCGCTCTCAGGCTCTAGAAATGTTTCCCTTGGATTTTCAGGAAAGCCAATTGTTAACGAGATTTCCAAACCAGTTACTCTAGAAGTAGGTCCATTGTCCCGAACTACTGACTTATTACTTACGAAGTCATGTCCAGAAAATTTGTTAGGTATTAAGACACTGAAAGAATTAGGTGCAGTTATTTGTTGCTCCCCAGAAGGAATACGTCTGTTTTTACGTGACTTTAAGGGTCACTATGTATTACGTGATTTTGATCCAAGATTACTGAATGTCCCACAGCATTTATGGGCACAAGGTCCAACTGATGTAGGTTTTATGCAAATCACACCCCATCGTGTGACTCTGAAACCAGGTGTAGTGTTACCACGAATCAGACAGTACAGATTGCCACCTGAGGCTGTAGCAGCCTTATCCAAAATTATTGACGAGCTTATTGTTCAAGGAGTGGTTGTAGAAACTGACTCCAATGTATGTAATTCTCCTATCATTCCAGTCATGAAACGTACTGATCCAAATGCACCTCCAGTATATCGATTAGTGATTGACCTTCGAGAACTTAATAAATGTATCATTCCCCAGTACCCAGTTGTCCCAGATATTTCATCCCTATTGACAGCCATTGATTCTGAAGCTACGTTTTTCACTGTCATAGACCTCAAAAATGCATTTTTCAGTGTCCCCATTCATCCAGACAGCCAGTTCCTTTTCGGATTCTGTTTAAATGGAAGGAGCTATAAATTTACACGAGCTCCTCAAGGTTTCACAGAAAGTCCTAGTATTTACAGTCAAGCACTTAAAAGACAACTAGACAATATTCACATGCCAACTGACACTGCCCTGCTCCAGTATGTCGATGATCTACTGATCACAGCCCGTTCTGAACGTGACTGCGAGCGAGCGTCACTTACAGTTCTGTATTTCCTAGCCGAGATGGGGCACAAGGTGTCCCCTTCGAAGCTTCAATTCTGTGTCCAGCAAGTGATCTACTTAGGCCACTTACTGTCCAAGAGGGGTAGGCAGTTGACACCTGACCGTATCCAGTTAATAGCGAGTCTTCCTCAGCCCAAGACCCAGAAAGAGGTACGAGCATTTATCGGCCTCACTTCTTATTGCCGACAATGGATTCCTTTCTAGCCAAGCCACTGATACAGTTAACGACACAGGAGGCAGCCGTATCGACTGTCCTCCCTTGGACCCAGGAACATACACTTGTTTTTAATGAATTAAAGAAAGCCTTATGTCAAGCACCTGTTCTAGCAACACCGAACTACAGTAAGCCTTTTACACTTTTTGTCACAGAACGTAATGGTACTGCATTATCTGTTCTCACACAAGATCAAGCAGGACAGTACAAGCCCTGTGCTTATTTTTCAAGCACACTAGATCCAGTGGCCCAGGCTCTGCCTGCGTGCCTCAAGTCAGTTGCAGCCACAGCACTAGCTATCAGACAAAGTGACTCCATAGTATTAGGGCATTCCCTGACAGTACAAGTTCCACACTCCGTGGAAGTTCTTTTAAACCGAACACAGACTCAGCACTTGACAATTGCACGTTTAACAGGTTATGAATTGACACTGTTCCAGCCACACATAGAAATCAGACGCTGCAACGTTCTAAATCCTGCTACACTGTTACCATCAGTTACTTCAAATCCTGCCACACATGACTGTGTGGAAGTTGTTAACACCATGACAAAGCCAAGACAAGACTTGACAGATATTCCATTACCTGATCCCGACCTGACACTTTATGTGGATGGTTCATGTATGAGAACAAGTACAGGAGAACTAGTAGCCGCGTATGCAGTGACTACTGACACTGAAGTTATAGAGACACACCGTATTGACACCCTGTCCGCTCAAGCCGCAGAGCTAGTCGCTCTGACCCAAGCCTGCATACGTGCCAAGAACCTGAAAGTTAACATTTACACAGATTCACGTTACGCATTCGGAGTCCTACACGACTTTGGAGTGCTCTGGCAAGAAAGAGGTTTTATGACTTCTCATGGAACCAAGATTCAGCATGGTCTCCTTATTCAAGCTCTGTTAGATGCAATACATTTACCGACAGCTATCGCTATTATGAAGTGCAAAGCACATACGAAGGTTACTGACATTATTTCCCAAGGTAATGATCTAGCAGATCAAACAGCCAAGCTCACAGCCCAGACTCCAGACATTCCAGTTAACACGACACAGACACATACTCCAGATCAGACTACATGTATGACAGTTAAGGACCCCACTCAAGATGTCATAGATATCCAGTTACATGCCACTCCCGATGAAATCAAGAAATGGTCCGAACAAGGAGGGGTCCAGACAGATCAGGGATGGTTGACGAAGGGAAAAGCCACATGGTTTCTCCCCGACTCAATGGTTCAAGTCATTATCAATACCGCACATAGTCCTGCACATTTAGGAGAAAAAGCCATGTTAGACAGTATCCAGAACATTTGGTTCAACAAGCATTTACGAGCTGCAGCCAAGCAGAAAGTCCGTACCTGTATGATATGTTGTCAGTTCAATCCAGGTAAAAGTGTCCCGGTGGAACAAGGGGGATTCCAGCCTCCTGACCACCCTTTTGAGGTCCTCCAGATGGATTACATTCAGATGGAGCGATGTCGAGGTTTCAATATGTCCTTGTAGTTGTATGCGCTTTGTCCAGGTGGACAGAGGCATATCCAGTTCCAGATTACACAGCCGCGACCACTGCCAAGCAGTTGGTTCGTGAATTTTTCCCCCGTTATGGACTCCCTAGGGTCGTGTATTCAGATAACGGCCAGCCATTCTCATCTGAACTCATGAAGCATGTTTCCCTTCTGTTAGGGTACCAGTGGAAGTTTCATTGTGTGCGCCATCCTGAAGCAGCAGGTCTCGTAGAGAGACATAATCAGACCCTAAAAATCCGCATCGCCAAAGTCTGTAAAGAGAAAGGTGTAGACTGGCTAGTAGCTCTGCCAGTCGCTCTGTTTTATATGCGCATGGTCGCACATTCCAGATCAGGTCTGTCCCCTTATGAGGTCGTATTCGGCCGCCCCCCGAACATGTGGGGTACACCTAGACCCCGAAGTATTACAGATGTTTCCAGTAATGTGCTGACAGATTACCTAGCTTCCTTGATGTCTGCCCTCCACTCTTGTCGTTCACAGGTTGCCGCTGCATTTCCAGACAATACCGAGGTGAAACCGCATGAAATCGTTCCAGGAAGTCTGGTACTTATCCGGAACTTTGATCGTTCAAGTCCGCTGGAGCCCCGCTGGAAACTGCCTCAACTTGTCCTTCTGACCACCCGTACGGCCGTGAAGTTGGAGGGCCGTAAGGGTTGGGTCCATCTGTCTCACGTCAAGAAATTCCATGGATGTCGCATAAAGACATTGGACTGTTCCATTTTCAAGGACTGCCAGAATTTTAAAAACTGCCCTACTCTCAAGGACTGTCCCGCTACAAACTATGATTCCAAGCCTCCCCTGTTAGAGGAAACTCCGCAGCAGGAGTATAAAAGTAAGCTCCGGTCTAGTAAAATAAGTCAGCCAGTTTAATTGTCTAAGTCCCCCTCGGGTGAAACGGTTAGACAGGTTTCTGACATGTATGAGATAGACCCCCATAGTGAGAGAGTTAGTCAAAACTCTATCAGATGTATCGTTATTTTATGTTTTCTTCTATTTTTGAGTTTGATGGTTACCTGCACAAGTTATGCATTGCATTTATGTTTTCCAATTTCTCATGTAAATAAGTTTTCTAATGCTACAGTAGAGCACACATTCAGTGATCTGCCTCCTCACGAGTTATCCTATCGTCTTGCTATGCGAAACAATACATTCATCAGAATGCTACACTATTCACACCAGACCAGCAATGCTACTAATTGTTGGGTGTGTGGTCGACTCCCCCCTTTCCAGACACCGAAGGGAGTTCTGCCACTCTTTCCTTATCCGTTTTCACATAATGGTTCGTGTGGAGCATGGTCCACGTTAACGTCATCCTCAACTGATATGTCCCTTCTGAATAGTACATGTTTTCCAGACAAGCAAGGTCTCACCCATAGAACCGGGTTAGATCTAGAAAATGAAGTTTATGATTTAGGTAACTATTCTTCGAATTTTATGGTCCTGAATGTTCAGTCCGATACTACTCCAGATTTACCTGCTATTTCGGTACTACCAGTCAAAGGCGAATTATGTGTCCGAAAGAATGGTTCCGCACATGTAGGACATAGTGATTGTACTACTATTGTCAAGTATAGTGACAGTGGGAAATCTATTTTCAAAGCCTAACGTCATTCTTATTTTGTTTGTGGTCAGACCGCATATGTCCGTCTGCCCCTCGATTGGGATGGAACCTGTTACATTGCCTTCCTACTGCCACCAGTTTTTCTAGCCCCATCCGATTATCATAGAAACACACATCTAGTACACATTAGACATAAAAGAGAGATCGAGTCCCCAATTGTCGATCAAACTGAAACTGCTCTAGAACAGTATACAGACTTCAATAGAGGTTTCTTCTTCTTTATAGGACCTATCCAGAATAGTAAGTTAATACGTAGATTAACCAGAACCCTTGAAGCAGTAGTGAATGAGACTACTTCTGCTCTAGGTAACTTAACCAAAGAGCAATCTGCTGTGAGATTTGTTGTGCTCCAAAATCGTCTCGTTCTTGACGTCATACTGGCCGATAGAGGAGGAGCATGTAGAGTCATCGGATCTAGTTGCTGCATTTTCATTCCTAATAACGCGCCGTCTGTTTATTCAGCTATAACCAGACTTCATAAAATTGCCCATCAGTTACACCAGAATCCAGGCACCTGGACATGGTCCGGTTGGCTCTGGAGTATAATTTCTGCCTGGGGATGGAAAGTATTGTCATTCCTAGGTATAGCAGTAATGATCGTTTTCAGTTGCTGCCTATGTATACAATGTGGCCCTGCGATTTGCGGCATTTGTGCTACATCCTGTATTCCAAGTCCTAGTCCTAAGTCCCGTTCCAAGCCGATTCGAGACGAACAAATGATGCTGTATGAAATGATAGATGGTATCATGAATATTGATGTTTCCTGATGGAAACGTAGTGACAAGGAGGGAATGTGGAAAAGTAAATTTTGCCATGTTCTGTGTCCCTACGTGTTCCCCATCTTATGTTATATGTGCATGATTAATATGCATATGTATTCCCTTATGATCGATTAAAGACGCAATTCTAGTTGTGTCCAACTCTAGTATGCCAATTTCCAGTTCTCGTGAAAGCTACGAGTATTAGGCCTATGTAAACCTATGTTGCCACGTTTCACAGTGTGCACGTTAATTCAGTAAAAGTCCCCGTTTCTAGGCCTCAAAAGGGCCCGGACACCAGATTCAGCTCCTGTCTCCTGAACCCTCGCTGAGGAGCGATACAGCCCCCACCTGCATCCCTGACCCTTCACTTACTTCCTGCCTCACAGTGCCCGGCTCGGCCTGGCTCTGCCTGCCAGTCTGCCAAGAGTATGTTATGATTCTAGTTATCAGTCCAGCCCTCCTTCTCTGCATTCCTAAGCTACTGAATCGCATCAATAGTTTCAGTCATCGTCTAGCCTTTACGTCTCCATGTAAGAGAAATACTGTATTAATGGTCATTTAATATTCCTCAACACGCACTACATATAGAATAATGCATGCACCAGTCTTAGAGTCTGTTAGCCTTTGCCCTGATAACTTTTGGATTCTATCAACATGTTCTCTAAACATCAGATACTAGATAGTGTTTAGGTACATGTCGCTCTGACTCTCCAGACTTTCGTCTCCCCTTCTAGCGCAGAAGTCATAGCCCCCAGTTCCTCCTGGTATCACGTCATTGCCAGCTTGCGCGCACCACTAGGTCAGAGGTCCCGGCTCCTTAGGTAGCCCCCTCCATGTTTCCGCCCCATTTATGACATATTCTGTTACGTTTACATCACATGTCTATGTACACGCCTCTTGTTACACCCATTTTATGCCTTATCTTTCGCGACTGCTACAAACCCCGCCCACTGCTACGCCTACTGTATGTACTGCAATGAAATTGTTTTAACTATATATACTTGTGCACTGTTATTAAAGTTGCCCCTTATGCTCCCAGATCCTGCCCCCGGCAGCTGCCATCCCATTCCCATGCAGGCTGTCCTGTTCCTGTCCTTTATGCCTGATTAAAGCCTGTAAACTCCAGCTACCTCGAATCTTGACTCTTATTTATTGAGCTATCTATTTGTATGAGTATCCTGAAAAAGAGTACCGGTAATTAATTATTTATTTACCACAGGAAGCTTGTTTCCTTTCCAGTGAAGAATTGGCTTGGTAGTTTGGTCTGCCCTGTTCCCATGATGCACTGGGCCAGGGACAGACTAATTTGCATATAGCCAGGTTCTGAACTGGGATGGTGCAGTGAGCTAAAAAACGGTGATGGATCAAGCCCTGATCTGTTGACTGGGTAGGAGTGTTCTGATTAACTCAGATACTCTGTCAATCACCACCCCCTTTTTGAAATATTTTTGGCCACCATGAGTGTGGAAGGGTATACTCAGACATGAGTCCCTTGCTCACTGCACCATCAGGATTCAAGCAAGCCGGGCCGAAGACGGCTGTAATGCCAGAAACCTGTCCCCGGAAGCTTGTTTCCTTTCCAGTGAAGAATTGGCTTGGTAGTTTGGTCTGCCCTGTTCCCATGATGCACTGAGCCAGGGACAGACTAATTTGCATATAGCCAGGTTCTGAACTGGGATGGTGCAGTGAGCTAAAAAACGGTGATGGATCAAGCCCTGATCTGTTGACTGGGTAGGAGTGTTCTGATTAACTCAGATACTCTGTCCATCACCACCCCCTTTTTAAAATATTTTTGGCCACCATGAGTGTGGAAGGGTATACTCAGACATGAGTCCCTTGCTCACTGCACCATCAGGATTCAAGCAAGCCGGGCCGAAGACGGCTGTAATGCCAGAAACCGGTCCCCGGAAGCTTGTTTCCTTTCCAGTGAAGAATTGGCTTGGTAGTTTGGTCTGCCCTGTTCCCATGATGCACTGGGCCAGGGACAGACTAATTTGCATATAGCCAGGTTCTGAACTGGGATGGTGCAGTGAGCTAAAAAACGGTGATGGATCAAGCCCTGATCTGTTGACTGGGTAGGAGTGTTCTGATTAACTCAGATACTCTGTCCATCACCACCCCCTTTTTGAAATATTTTTGGCCACCATGAGTGTGGAAGGGTATACTCAGACATGAGTCCCTTGCTCACTGCACCATCAGGATTCAAGCAAGCCGGGCCGAAGACGGCTGTAATGCCAGAAACCGGTCCCCGGAAGCTTGTTTCCTTTCCAGTGAAGAATTGGCTTGGTAGTTTGGTCTGCCCTGTTCCCATGATGCACTGGGCCAGGGACAGACTAATTTGCATATAGCCAGGTTCTGAACTGGGATGGTGCAGTGAGCTAAAAAACGGTGATGGATCAAGCCCTGATCTGTTGACTGGGTAGGAGTGTTCTGATTAACTCAGATACTCTGTCCATCACCACCCCCTTTTTGAAATATTTTTGGCCACCATGAGTGTGGAAGGGTATACTCAGACATGAGTCCCTTGCTCACTGCACCATCAGGATTCAAGCAAGCCGGGCCGAAGACGGCTGTAATGCCAGAAACCGGTCCCCGGAAGCTTGTTTCCTTTCCAGTGAAGAATTGGCTTGGTAGTTTGGTCTGCCCTGTTCCCATGATGCACTGGGCCAGGGACAGACTAATTTGCATATAGCCAGGTTCTGAACTGGGATGGTGCAGTGAGCTAAAAAACGGTGATGGATCAAGCCCTGATCTGTTGACTGGGTAGGAGTGTTCTGATTAACTCAGATACTCTGTCCATCACCACCCCCTTTTTGAAATATTTTTGGCCACCATGAGTGTGGAAGGGTATACTCAGACATGAGTCCCTTGCTCACTGCACCATCAGGATTCAAGCAAGCCGGGCCGAAGACGGCTGTAATGCCAGAAACCGGTCCCCGGAAGCTTGTTTCCTTTCCAGTGAAGAATTGGCTTGGTAGTTTGGTCTGCCCTGTTCCCATGATGCACTGGGCCAGGGACAGACTAATTTGCATATAGCCAGGTTCTGAACTGGGATGGTGCAGTGAGCTAAAAAAACGGTGATGGATCAAGCCCTGATCTGTTGACTGGGTAGGAGTGTTCTGATTAACTCAGATACTCTGTCCATCACCACCCCCTTTTTGAAATATTTTTGGCCACCATGAGTGTGGAAGGGTATACTCAGACATGAGTCCCTTGCTCACTGCACCATCAGGATTCAAGCAAGCCGGGCCGAAGACGGCTGTAATGCCAGAAACCGGTCCCCGGAAGCTTGTTTCCTTTCCAGTGAAGAATTGGCTTGGTAGTTTGGTCTGCCCTGTTCCCATGATGCACTGGGCCAGGGACAGACTAATTTGCATATAGCCAGGTTCTGAACTGGGATGGTGCAGTGAGCTAAAAAACGGTGATGGATCAAGCCCTGATCTGTTGACTGGGTAGGAGTGTTCTGATTAACTCAGATACTCTGTCCATCACCACCCCCTTTTTGAAATATTTTTGGCCACCATGAGTGTGGAAGGGTATACTCAGACATGAGTCCCTTGCTCACTGCACCATCAGGATTCAAGCAAGCCGGGCCGAAGACGGCTGTAATGCCAGAAACCGGTCCCCGGAAGCTTGTTTCCTTTCCAGTGAAGAATTGGCTTGGTAGTTTGGTCTGCCCTGTTCCCATGATGCACTGGGCCAGGGACAGACTAATTTGCATATAGCCAGGTTCTGAACTGGGATGGTGCAGTGAGCTAAAAAACGGTGATGGATCAAGCCCTGATCTGTTGACTGGGTAGGAGTGTTCTGATTAACTCAGATACTCTGTCCATCACCACCCCCCTTTTGAAATATTTTTGGCCACCATGAGTGTGGAAGGGTATACTCAGACATGAGTCCCTTGCTCACTGCACCATCAGGATTCAAGCAAGCCGGGCCGAAGACGGCTGTAATGCCAGAAACCGGTCCCCGGAAGCTTGTTTCCTTTCCAGTGAAGAATTGGCTTGGTAGTTTGGTCTGCCCTGTTCCCATGATGCACTGGGCCAGGGACAGACTAATTTGCATATAGCCAGGTTCTGAACTGGGATGGTGCAGTGAGCTAAAAAACGGTGATGGATCAAGCCCTGATCTGTTGACTGGGTAGGAGTGTTCTGATTAACTCAGATACTCTGTCCATCACCACCCCCTTTTTGAAATATTTTTGGCCACCATGAGTGTGGAAGGGTATACTCAGACATGAGTCCCTTGCTCACTGCACCATCAGGATTCAAGCAAGCCGGGCCGAAGACGGCTGTAATGCCAGAAACCGGTCCCCGAAAGCTTGTTTCCTTTCCAGTGAGGAATTGGCTTGGTAGTTTGGTCTGCCCTGTTCCCATGATGCACTGGGCCAGGGACAGACTAATTTGCATATAGCCAGGTTCTGAACTGGGATGGTGCAGTGAGCTAAAAAACGGTGATGGATCAAGCCCTGATCTGTTGACTGGGTAGGAGTGTTCTGATTAACTCAGATACTCTGTCCATCACCACCCCCTTTTTGAACTATTAATACAGAGGTCAGTTTGGAAAATACTACACTTGTCAAAAAACTACTGGCTGCAAATTATGACCACTATTTTACAGCCATTGTTTAGTACATCTGGCCCTTAATCCATAAATACCAGTACCTTTCCATCCTCGCTAGATGCGCTGAATTGAAAAAAATCCACAAATGGACAATGTAACAAATTATGACCAACGGACATAAACTTTGTTTTAATTCATATCAGTATGATGATTTAATGTTGTGTATTCTCTATTAAATGGTCTATTCCTGTGTTGAAATGCACTGAAAATGTTTTTGAAAATCGATACCCTGCACATAAGTAGAGTTTGCATGATTAAGGTGCACAGACGTAGCTCAGCACCTTTGTGATAAGAAAATATATTGCCTGTGATTATCTGTGCAATGCATAAATTATGCAAGCTTATATTATGGGCTAGTGGAAAAGATTGTGAATTAGGACCAAGGGACCTTTTAGACCCCCTTTCGGGGGGGGGGGGGGCTTAGGACAGGGTCTTCTGGGCCACTGCCACTGTGTCTGTAGTTCTTTGCCTTCCGTGTTCCGGAGTTCATCCTACTATGGCTCTGAAAACTAGGCCAAATACATCCTTTCCACACTTGACTCTCATAATAGCAAGGAGGAGCAGTGAAAGTTTCTCAGGGGAGAAGCGTTGGTGCCAAAAGCTCAGAACTCACCTTCCAAATGGCACAATAATGTAACGTCCAATCCAATGCTTATTTTTAGTTACAAAGAAAGTATTTTAATATGACTGCAAAACAAAATACTGCACAGTTCAAAAGAGGTTTATTTACTGGGATGTGATCTCATCTCTGATCCCCAGCATGGCACTACTCCTTCTGCAGTACCCTCTTCCCTCTATAGGACTTCTAATGTCTATGATCCCTGGTATGTCGTATGAGTAGAGGCATTAATCAAGGACAGGTACAGTTTGTTCTGGATTGCTCCACTGACTAAAGGGTGGATTAGTTTGATGGCTTTTGCCAAAAGGGATCATGAAGGCAAATAGTTTATTGCTCACTCAGCAGATTTCTATGTGCACTCAATCGTTCAGTTTATTCACAAATTAGGTCCTGCTTTAGCTGTTCGGTGGAGCAGTAGCTCTAGTGGATGCACTCAGTGAACCAATTCCTGTAGCAGTGAATTCAGTGGAGTGGTGCTGTGGTAGCAACACCACTAAGATCACAGACCACTGGTCGGGATTAACGTGTCAGTAGCGGTCTCCCAAGCTGGTTGCTCAAGGGAACTCAGCCACTGCAGTTGCCGCCTCCGTACAGGTTCTCACACAGGTGGTTTTTTTTTGGCAGTTGGTGCCTCGTAGGCCCACTACGGATAGGGACTCTTTCACAGGAGTTGTTGTGTATAGGCGATGTGGTTATCATTCCGGAAGCATTATTCAGGGGCAGACAAAAGCACATACCCTATGCAGAAACTTTTTCACGTTGAACAATTGAAAACTGCTGCCTAACCCCTCACCCCTACCATCTACTAAATGAAAGAGGCCAGGAAGTACTAATCATGAGCTTTTAGCTAACAAGGACCTCGTGGAATTTCTATGGGTAGACCTAACTCCATTTCATCCTTCACTCTAGAAACTTTTTCACGTTGAACAATTGAAACTGCTGCCTAACCCCTCACCCCTACCATCTACTAAATGAAAGAGGCCAGGAAGTACTAATCATGAGCTTTTAGCTAACAAGGACCTCGTGGAATTTCTATGGGTAGACCTAACTCCATTTCATCCTTCACTCTAGAACCTGGGTTGCCAGCCTCCAGTCCCAGGAATGCAGTCAACATTCTCCCACTGTTTGGGGAAGCAGTACATACCCTCCATCTTCTGCCATGCTAAATCAGGAGCTATTCAAAATGGGTCCTACTGGTTTCAGTACTCAGACACGCCGTGGAACTCTGGAACCTCCTCGACGCTACATCACCGGACGTCGCCTTCCTCACGGAAACCTGGATGAACGCCTCCTCTGCACCCGACATCGCCATCGCCATCCCGGACGGGTACAAGATCATCAGGAGGGACCGCATCAACCAGACCGGAGGTGGTATCGCCATCGTCCACAGGAACACCATCCGCATCACGACTGACGCCAACGACTCCTTCGCCGCAGCCGAACATCTCCACTTCCAGATTCACACCGACCTTAAGACGACCCTCAGAGGCACCCTCGTCTACAGACCCCCGGGACCACGCACACAATTCAGGAAAGACATCACAGACTTCATCAGCCCGGACGCCCTCCCCTCCACTGACTACATCCTCCTCGGGGACCTCAACTTCCACCTGGAGAACAACAAGGACCGCAACACCACCGCCCTGCTGGAAAACCTCGCCAACCTCGGACTCAAGCAACTGGTCAACACCCCCACCCACTACGCCGGCCACACGCTTGATCCCGTCTTCTCTTCCAGCAAGTACATCACCTTCAGCCACGCCACCGGACTCCACTGGACCGACCACAGCTGCGTCCACTTCAGCTTCAAAAGATCCACGACCCACCACCACCCGCAACAGGTACCTCACAGGAATTGGAGCAAGATCACCGCAGACCAGCTCACCACCTCCCTCAGCCAGAGCCCACCCGCCAACACAACGGACCCCAACGAAGCAGCCCGCAACTTCACACAGTGGCTGACCACCTGCGCCGACGACCTCGCGCCACTAAAGAACCCTCCCAGCAGACCCGGAAGCAAGAAGGCATCCTGGTTCACCGACGACCTCAAGGACTCCAAGAAGACCTGCCGCACCCTCGAGAAAGCCTGGCTCCTCGACCTGACCACCGACACCATGACCGCCCTCAAACACGCTACCCGCAAGCACCACCAGCTCATCCGCACCACCAAGAAGAAATCCCTGAAGGAACGACTGGACAACAACGCCCACGACAGCAAAGAGCTCTTCACTATCGTCAAGGAGTTCTCCAACCCCAGCACCGGCACCAACGACATCACTCCGTCACAAGACCTCTGCGACTCCCTCGCCTCGTTCTTCCACCGCAAGATCGCCGACATCCACAACAGCTTCGGCGCCCCACCCACGCACCCAACCGTCGAACCAACGCCCCCCCACCGCCACCCTTCGCACCTGGACCACGGTGACCACCGAAGACACAGCCCGCACGATGAACACCATCCACTCCGGATCACCGACCGACCCCTGCCCACACCACGTCTTCAACAAGGCCAACTCCACCATCGCACCCCAACTCCGGAACATCATCAACGCCTCCTTCAACACCGCCACCTTCCCGGAGAGCTGGAAGCACGCCGAGAGCAGCGCCCTCCTGAAGAAACCTACAGCGGACCCCACCGATCTCAAAAACTTCCGCCCCATCTCGCTCCTCCCTTTTCCTGCTAAAGTCATCGAGAAGATCGGCAACAGACAGCTGACCGCCTTCCTCGAGACGAACGGATCCCTCGACCCCTCGCAGTCCGGCTTCAGAGCTAACCACAGCACCGAGACCGCCCTCATCGCATCCACCGACGACATCCGGACCCTGCTCGACAAGGGGGAAACAGTGGCCCTCATCCTCCTGGACCTCTCCGCTGCGTTCGACACGGTCTGCCACCGCACCCTAGTCCAGCGCCTCAGCAACATCGGTATCCAAGAGAAGGCACTGGAATGGATCATCTCGTTCCTCGCCGGAAGAACACAAAGAGTCCGCCTCCCCCCGTTTCGCTCCGAGGCCACCGAAGTCATCTGCGGCGTCCCGCAAGGATCTTCACTCAGCCCCACCCTCTTCAACATCTACATGAAACCTCTCGCAGCCATCGCACGCCAGCACAACCTCAACATCATCTCTTACGCCGACGACACCCAGCTGATCCTCTCCCTCACCAGAGACCCCGACACCGCCAGAACCTGCCTACACGAAGGGATGAAAGACGTCGCCGAGTGGATGAAGGACAGCCGCCTGAAACTGAACTCGGACAAGACGGAAGTCCTCATCCTGGGATCTTCGCCCTCCGCCTGGGACGACTCCTGGTGGCCCCCAGCCCTGGGCACCGCACCCAAGCCAACCGACCACGCACGCAACCTGGGCTTCATCCTGGACCCCTCCCTCTCGATGACCAGACAAGTCAACGCCGTCTCCTCATCGTGCTTCAACACCCTGCGTATGCTTCGCAAGATCTTCCGCTGGATCCCGACCGAGACCAGGAAGACTGTCACCCAGGCACTCGTCACCAGCCGACTGGACTACGGAAACGCCCTCTATGCCGGAACCACAGCCAAGCTACAGAAAAGACTCCAGGGCATCCAGAACGCCTCCGCCCGACTCATCCTGGATGTCCCCCGACGCAGCCACATCTCCAGCCACCTGAGGAACCTGCACTGGCTCCCCGTCGACAAGAGGATCACGTTCCGGCTCCTCACCCACGCACACAAGTCTCTCCACGACCTGGGCCCCAAGTACCTCAACGACCGCCTGACCTTCTACACGCCCACCCGCCAGCTACGGTCCACCAGCCTCGCCCTCGCAGCCGTACCACACATCCGAAGAGCCACCGCCGGAGGAAGATCCTTCTCTTACCTGGCTGCCAAGACTTGGAACTCCCTCCCCATCCACCTTCGGCTGACCCAGGACCATCTCGCCTTCAGGAAACAACTCAAGACCTGGCTTTTCGAGCAGTAGCATACCCCTCCCCCCAAGCGCCTTGAGACCCTCCCGGGTGAGTAGTGCGCTATACAAATGGCATGATTGATTGATTGATTGATTGAACCTTACGCAGCGACCTACCATCACACACATGTTACACATCCACTGTACATAAATGCATTCCATACACATCTGAAATGCCAGCACAAGGGTCTGAGGTGGAAATTTACACAAGTTGGGTCAGTAGACCAAATTCCAGTCTGCCACAGAAATAAAGGTCTCATCAACTGATGATTCACAAAACTCAGGGGCATATTTACAAGGGCTTATGGCGATAAACCCTTTGCCTTATTTACAAGGCGGCATAACGCCGCTTAACGTGGCTTACCGCCACCCTGTAAAGGGGTTTCCCACAAGTTGAGTACTCTTAACGGTGGAAGCAGCACATCCAAAATGTGTCTTTATAGCAATATTAGAATGTACAAATCACAAATCAAACAAGTCAGAACAGCAATTCTAGCACATTCCACAATGCAAAATGACACATTAAAGAGCTGTTTTAAATAGTGTCAGAATTATATAAGTTCCAAAGTCTCCATGGAACTCTTCTCAACTCTCAGGATTTTTCTAATGAACTGGCGACTCATTACACAGCCAAAGCAGACATATTGAAATCATACTTAAAACACAAAAAATAAGGATCACCCCAACCCCTTCTCTGTTATCTTTCCCAAAACTACAGTCAATGACTAATTTCTAGGAACTAATGAAAGCCAGCACACCAACAGGCTCTGCTTCCAACACTGCCCCTCCCCCCCCATTTTCAAACATACCCTTTTATCAACATCAGCAGTCACCCCAATCAGAAACCAGATCAACACTTCCCGGTCTGTCAAAAGGAACTTTCCCACAAAACGTTTAAAAAAAATAAGCCCACTACTATAGAAAAGTGATTTGGATTCTCATGATCCCATCAATTATAGATTAATAACAAATGGACCATTCCCTGGCAAACTCAAGGAAAAAAGCTGCTTTCAACCAGATCTCAGATAGTTCCCTACTGTCTAACCTCCAAGCTGGATTCCACTCTGGAAGAGATATAAAAGCAGCCCAAATCGTTATCAGGATGATCTAAAAAATACTCTAGACAAAACAGGCGTTCATGCATTACTAGTCTTGGATCTTTTGGCACCATTTCATACTGTTGGCTTTGATATAACCTAATACTTTTCTCATAAAAATTGGTCTTGAGGGTGCAACTCTCACTGGGATCTCTTCCTACCTACACAATATGACTGCGCCAACGATACACAGATACTTCTAAAATTGGAAAACTCAAAGTACTTTGGAATCTCAAACATTTTTAATTGCCTTATTGCCATTGATTACTGGATGACAATGAGTCACCTCAAATTAAATACTTCACAACTACATATACTTACCTGGGGTGACTGTGGCGGCTTTTGAATATAGTCATCCGACTAAAACACTGTCAAGATGGGGGAAACTGGCACATTGGAAGGCTGGAAATACGCTCTGCTGTGCTCATAAAAGGTGTGTACGTCCGACACCAAGCTTGCTTGGGGCCTGTAGAGATAATCACAAGGAGACTGAGGTAGATGGTCTACCATGCAAAACTGAAAACTCAGGCTGCATTTGGGTAAAGAGGTACACAATCTTAAATTCAAACTCTTCTTGCTCCCTTCTGAGATGTCTAAGCAGACATCACAGAATGCAGCAAGAAGAGTTAGAAGTTAAGTCACAAAGGGAAGAATATAAACTTTAATTGGTTCAAAAATGTGTGCACTGATTGGTCCTCGAGAGAAGGAATTCACAAGTCAAACATAGAAATGGCAAATAAGGATGAAGAGACTTGACTCATCAAAAGCAACCTCATGTCCTGCCTTTAAGTGTTGAGTAGCGAATGAAAGGCTGATCTAAGTCAAGAACCTGATGACTTAAAAAGCAGAATAATGAAATCAAGTGATGCAAACAACTTTGCGGGAGTTGGACATGGAGGACACCATGACGGAACTCTCCAACAGACAAAAAGCTCAGGTAAGATAGTTAGCTCTCTTACTACAGAGAAGGCAGCATTGTATATTTTGTGTTTTAATACAAGTACTTTATTATGAACCTGCCATTGTATATATATGCCTTATCATGAAATGATTGTTACAACCTAATTTTAAAGTTGTTTTTGTATTAATCCGGAGTGCACATTAACTTTAATATGGCTGCAAACCCTCATGTATTTCTGATGCTAGAAGTCATTTTATTCAGTATTGTACAATTACACATTCTGTGCACTGTGTGCCAAGTATAACCTTGTTATGACGTTTGGCAATAAGAAGCATACATTTAAGGAAGTAATGATCTCCTCATTTGTTTATATAGTTATATCTCTCCTTCAAAGTCTTCTCACATTCTTTCTCTTGGGAGAATCCCGCCTCCTGCTCATTGGTTTTATTGGAGTAACAGTTATATCATGTGTGCCCATTTCCATTGCATTGTATTGAGAGAAAATTGTATAAAAAGGTGTGAAAATGTATTTATTTTAGCATTATAGTTTCAACTGGATTTTAAACAGATGCTCTGGCCCATTGAAGCAAAAATAGTTGTCTACTATTTTGCTTGTCTTTTTTTGCATTAAATGCGTGTTAGACATTTAGGGCCCGTTTCACAAAGGTAAACTGAGACGAAAGTCTATCTTTACGACTTTCGGTATTCACAAAGGGCATTTATTAGTAGTAAAATTAGACTTTTGTCTCAGTTAAACTTAGGTTTTGGTCTTAAGTTTAACTGAGATCAAAACTGAGACAAAAGTCTAACTTTACTACTCGTAAATGCCCTTTGTGAATATTGAAAGTCGTAAAGTTAGACTTTTGTCTCAGTTTTAGTAGTTAAGTTAGACTTTTGTCTCGGTTTTGGTCTCAGATAAACATAAGAACGAAACTTAAGTTTAACCTAGACAAAAGTCTACCTTTACTACTCGTAAATGCCTTTTTGAATACTGAAAGTCGTAAAGTTAGACTTTCGTCTCAGATTACCATTGTGAATAGTGCCCTTTGGCTTCTCGAGGTGTTGTATTTTACTTTACACTGAAGTGTAAGAATGTTTAGAATAGTGCAAGGGGAGATAACATAAGAATTTGAAATGTAAATGAGGAAGCAGACGGTTCAAACATGTCCAGTCATTGGACAGATTCTCTTACATAAGGAGGGGGAGGAAAGTTGAGCTGAAAGAGCATACAGGGTGGACCAGCACATAGCGTCCCAGGGCTATTGTGGCCATACTGTCTTCATATTTAAAGAGCTAATTTTGATTTATTAAACATGTCTCCTTAACATTATGAACATTTCTGAACTAAAATAAAAACACTGCACCTTTGAAATACAGTATTTTCCTGTACTTGACAACTAGGTACAAACTAGGCCTCAACTCCATTTTGGTTCTAAAACGTGGTCATGATGTGTGTTTTCATTTTCCACTATGACACACAAAATGTGCATTGATACTCGGTACTGACATTCTGTTTTCCAAGAACTATGAAGGAAACCTGTGGTAAAATGTAAGGCCCTTGCTGTCTGTATATTTGCTTCTGTGACTTCCACTGTCTTTTGTAACTAGATTTGTACTGGCACATCAGATGATGTTAGGCCAGACAAGAATAGAATCTTTTTAATTTAGGATATATTGCTAGGGTGACAGCAATAAGTGACGTTTTATAATTTTGTTTAGCCTTGCTCACTTATGCTGACTGTGCAATATTGATTGGCTTCTACTGTGAATATGTCTGTAAAAACGAAGGACCTGATACACAAGGGTAATCTTAGACCGGAAGTCCAAGTTTAGACCTGAAGTCTAAGTTTAGACCTAAAGTCTAAGTCATAGCTGTAAAGTTGCTCATGGGAGAATATCTGTAACATCAAATATATGCAATACCCATGTTTTATAGATGAGTTTATTTGCCTAAACATGGTGATGAACTTTATGGTGCTAACGTAGTAATGTTGCTTAACACCAATGGCATTCTTGATGAAGGTTATTACACATCAGAGTCTGATCTGGCTTTTCTTGTATTTTTCTTGTAGACCTCTGAAGAAGGGTCGATGTGCCACCCGAAATGCATTGGGGTTTGTAAAAAGCATTGAGTTCTGCAAAAAATTATGGAATTATGAACTAATTAATTATGATTGAACAGATGAATTAATAAATTCACGGAGTAATTGAAATTGAACAAGTATTTGAATTTTTGTTTGAGAATAATGGAATCGAGTTAAAAGGTGCACACATCTAAGGGACTGGTTTGCGCGACCCATGTCGTTTTGGATGCTCTACGATGGCAGGAAAGGATGGTGGCGTTCAAATCATAATAAAGATAAAATATCCTAAATCTGCTTTTGCTCACTGTGCTGCACATAAACTTAATTTGGTTGTTAATGACCTGAATGCTGTTCTCAATATACGGAATCCTATTGGCACAGTGAAAGCCATCATCAAGTTCCTCTGTGAGAGTCCAAAACAATCTCAATTTCAATTTCAAAGCTTTATTCGATTATTAAAAACAATCACAAAAGCATACAATATATAAAACACAAGCTACAGCATTTCAGTAGAAAAGGAGAAAAACAGCTCATCAATAATGGGATTAAGGGATTAAAACACCAGGCTTTTCCTATGTGAAACAGCTTTAAGTAAAAAAGTAGCAGTAAAAAAGCAGATATCCAAAGTATCAAGTGCAAATAACAGTTTCAATGCTTGGGCTGTAGTATACACAGAATATTTCTTAAAAACAGGTCTGAGATAATAACAACGAAGGTGCATGTAAAGAGGGCAAATAAGCATAAAGTGCAAAGTGCTTTGCCTAGTTAGACCATCACAGGGGCAGGGAGATTGGCTATGAATTTTCATCACTGGAAAAGCCACTAAATTATGAACAATACCAAGTCTCAACCTCGTGAGAACAAACTGGTGCGATTGCTTGGTAATAGTTTTAAGGTACATAGGCATACCCTTGTCTTCCAACATATTAGAATAATAAAATACATGAGTTGACATGAGGCTGCATTTAGCCCTACGTGAATTAGATTTGGTCTCTATAAAGACATTTTTGAGTTCCTTCTTAGATACAGTAACAGCACTAAGGGGGTCATTAACAATGTCCAGGTTAAAGATTCCACTAAAGGAAGATGAAACATAGTTTAACCAGGGAATTTTGCGGGCGTTGTCCAAATGGAGACAATCTAAAATAATCCGCCTAGTAAAATCAGTCTCATCTTTAACCCAGATTGACCTCCAGACCATTAAAGGTCTCATTCCCATTAGGTCTGTAAGATGGTTCATGCCCACCTCGCTATGGCACAGTTCATTAGATGCCGAGGAGGGTAGACAAAGGAGTCTTTTAAGGAACCGGTTCTCAGTGACTTGCAATTCCCTGTGATTACAATAGCCCCATATACCAGAACCATATAGAGCAATAGATACACATCTATGCCTATAGATATTTAACATGTCAGGTATGCGGCGACTACCTAGCTTGGATGCAAAGCGGAATGCACCGGAGGAGCTTTTGCCCATCCTAGCATTCACGTTTAAAATCTCGGGTGCCCAAGTCCCTCTGTTATTGAATGTTACTCCAAGGTAACAGAATCTATCCACCACCTCAATTTTGTGATTATTAAAATGGAACGGCTTGGAAAGTTTCATCCGTTTACCACAGTCCATAATGTAAGTCTTGGAGTTGTTGATTTTCAATTTTCTCCCCTTAATGAAGTCATAAAAATAGTTCATTAAATTTTGGAGCCCGTTAGGAGTACGCGAGAGTAAAACCGTGTCGTCGGCATATAGCAGGACTGGCACAGGAAAACCACCAACCTGCGGAGAGTCAGCCTGTAGCCTCTTCAATTCGGACTCCATAGAATTTATAAAAAGGGAAAAAAGCAGAGGGGCCAGCACACAACCTTGTCTTATGCCTGAGTTAACCCTAATTTTCCCAGTACATTCACCTGCCTGACCATAACGGATCTGAGCCGATAAGTTGTTGTAGAGTCTGGCCAGGAAGTATATAATTGCTGGGGGGGCTCCCATGTCCAATAAAGTGGACCATAACAAAGCATGGTCCACTAAATCAAAGGCACTCGAGAGATCAGCGAAACAGAGAAATAGAGAGCCCTGTTTCGCTTTAGTGTACTTTCCGATGAGGAGGTCGAGATTGATACACTGCTCTATTGTCCCAAGGCCTTTACGGAAGCCGTATTGGGACTCGGCCAGAATTTTATTTTCCTCCGCCCATTCCTCTAAACGAACCAGGAGAACCCTACTCATAATTTTGAGGGAGGAGTCCAGAAGGGAGATAGGGCGGTAGTTCTTGGCCTCTCCTCTATCTCCCTTCTTATAGATGGGTAGGATTATGGATTCACTCCAGGTGGGTGGTGTACTCTCCATGACCGTGGCATTAAACACCTGTGTTAGGAGTGGACTCCAAAGTGTCGGGTTGGATTTATACAGGTCAACCGGGACCCCATCAGGTCCCGGTGCCTTTCCTCCTTTACTCTGACTAATAGCAGTTTCAACTTCTTGTAGTGTAATGTCCAGGGATAACTTCATTTCGAACGGGGGGGGGGGGAAGAAACTGGCGCAATCCTCCCTAGTCGGGTTAAAAATTTCGGAAAAGTGTGCAACCCAGTTCGCTTCACTAACCTGGGCTGACAGTATCGGGAAGTCTTCTTTCACGAGAAAGGGGCTATTAACCGTAGTCCAAAAGAGCCTACTATCGTGCAATATAGCTCCTTTATTAAGAGCATCCCAAGCTTGTTCCCTTAGCTCTTGTTTCCTACGTGTAAGATGTGTTTTGTATATCATTCTAAGGGATATAATAGCCTCCCAGTCTCTGGGTTGTTTAGTGAGTGCCTGCTTGAGTTCCCGGAGAGATTTAGTGCACATGCTATCAAACCAACCAACATTTTCCTTCTTAATTTGGCCTTTGGTAATGGTAAGACATCTTTTTATAATTGTGCCTAACTCCACAAAATCGACTATAATGCACTCAAGGGATGCCTTTGGATCCAAACATTTATATATTGCAGCAAACCCTGTTTCTACGATTTTAAGCTGCAGCTTCTCGGAGTTACCCATACACCACTTAATACGGATACCATTCTGCCTACAGGGGGTTACATTTTCCATTATCAAGCGTTGAGTGTTAGCTGGTAGCCCCATACAAAGATCGACAAGGTAATAGCAGTATGATCACTACTTCCAAGATCAGCAACAATGGGGACCGTACAAAAAGGGACAAAATGTGTAGAAACCAATAAATGATCGATAACAGAGGCCGAATTCGATCCAACAAAAGTTGGAACAGGGTTACCATCAGCGTCTGCAGCCGGAGGGTGAATCATAAGGTCCAAATTTAACATAAAAGAATTAAGAGAATCACCATAGGGTGAGTGAATGAAATGTGCCCGGTTTTCCCCGTTATCCCCATCATATCCGCAAATTCTGGTAAATGAATGGGGGACAGGTACGAATATTAAAATCCCCTCCCCAGATGATATCAAAAGATTTGTAAATGCCCTTACGAATGTTACTCACGGCTAAACCCAACTCATCCACCACAGTAGTATTTGAAGCATCAAACAAATTGTTGTAATGGTTAATCAACATAGTTACGTGGCCCCTTACATGTTCCAGAATTAAAATTTGTGAATGGTGACCCACAGACTGGTGTAATTTCATACATACAGGAAGATTCACAGAAAGTAGAATTACTAACCCCCCTTTGGCCCTGCCCATATTGGACCTTTGGGCCGGGTTGCTATATGACACAAATCCATCGAGATTGATATCAGTGGTTACCCAAGTCTCTTGTAAACATAAAACATCAAAGTCAGAAAGGATTTCGCTCCAGCCCAAGGACGACATTTGCCGGCTCCAACCTGATATATTCCAGATGGCAAATTTAAAACCAGGGAAACCAGGGGATGGTTCAATGGTCTCGGGGGCATTGGAAATTGGAGACTTGTTGGCAACTGGGAGAACCATCGTAGCAGGAAAATGGGCAGTTGCGGGTGAATGAGCTCCATGAGAGTGTATGTGCACCAGTGTAGAAATGGACGGGGTTACGGCTACAAGACATTGGCCCATATCTGCAACTAAATTATTATCGATGGTTTCTATTCCCTGGGAGGGTGAGTACGCCGGGACAGCAGTAGGAGGCATCACAGATGGGGGAATGAATGAAGAGCTGGTACCCGATGTAACAACTAGACCATTACCACTAATAGGGGGGGTGAGAACTAGGGCTGGAGGCAGTCAATCAACACCATCCAGCCCATTAAGACAGTTGAATCGGTTATAATCACAAAAAGTGGTCTCCGGGGGCAGAAAACCCGGTCTTGCTTCATGCCCACGAAATTTTCCCCCTCCGTTCAACCCTCGTCCAATTACCTAGGACTTGGTCATGGTGCATATGGGTAGGGGGGAAGAAGAAAGACTCTGGCAGTGTCTGAATGGTGGAATCGGGAGATCTATTAAACCCGGCACATATGTGTAGAACTGTCCTAGGGTCTCGAAAACTCACTGTAATACAATCCCCAGTTATGGATTTTCTGGTTTTACCCAGCCAAGGTACCCTTCTCACCATGATAATTTCATTATTAAAATGGGCCGGGAGGGGTCTATTCCAATTCAGCCATTTAATGACTTTACTTTTAAGTGAGTGAAAGTTCTCACCTTCGCCCACCTCAAGAGGGGGGACCCCAGCCATAACTACCATGAAGCGATTGGCCTCGGGGGGCAGGTTGGGTCTACGTGGTCTAGGGGCAGGCTTTTCAGGGGGTGGGGGAGCTAAATAGTCATTGGATATAGTCCCATTAAAGGCGGTAGTAGGGTGAACTGGACCTACTGTTAGCAAAGGTGGAATAATGGGTTTGCTATTTAGTATCGGGGCAGGGTTGACCATAAGAGGTTGCGGAGGGGGGGCAGTAGTAATCACTAAGGGAGGTCCTAGGTTAGTTGCAAGGGTTTAAGGGTTAGAAGGAGGATAAGAGGGCGAATTAGACTCAGGGGGCCTACCTAAGATAGTAGCCGAGGTTTTCATACTACTTATGGCAGTCTCCAAATTGGTGAGTCTAACTTCCACTTTCTTTATGCTCTCACTAATGGGCAGGAGCAATGACCTAAGTAAAAATTCCAGGTTCCCTAGCAGAGTAACGGGGGGTAAAGCATTCGGTTGTGTATCCCCAAGAACATTGGCATGGTCTGTGAGGTTGGTACCCCTGACAGATGGAACTTCTGGCACCTCCACTATTGCCCTATCAGAGATGGGAGGGGGTTTTGAAACTTTCCCAAAATCGGAGTGGGGGGTTTTGGTTTTGCCCTGCCCTCCCCTCAACTTCCTTCTTCTCTTATTTGGAGGTGGGCCATGCATCTCTACCACTACTACTTGCTTCGGCTTCATTTTCCTTGGGTTTACTGCAGTAGGGATCTGGGTGGTTAGATCAACAGCCGTACAACTGAGACTGGGAAGGGGGGGGTGCACTTGAGTCCTGGTCAGGAGGCAAACAAGGGTTGGGAATACAATCCCGCAATAAAAAAGGGACGCCATCCTGAGATAATAGGTCCTCACTAATGTTTGGTGAGCCTCCCTCCTGGGCGACAAGATGGTGAGAAGTGTCGGTAAAGGGCCTATTTTTTAGGTTCTCAATGGAGCGACGACGCTCAGCCCTTCGCTCAGCCAGGGAGGTTTCCTTATCCCCATCACCCGGTGCCCTAGAGAAATAGTTATCCAAAGTCCCATTTCTGGCTCCCGCCGCCGTCCCAGTGATTCCCTCCACAGCCGGCGATGTCATGTCAGTCGCCTGTGTCAAGGACCACTGATCCAGTACAAAGTAGGCGTAAGAGGGTAGGCCCAGCCCAGCCTACACTGGCCTACGAGGGCCTCAGAGGGCCCGCCCTTTGCCCGGGCTTAGCCCCGGGCGCTCCCGCGCAGCGGGGTTCGCCGACTCTTATGGGCGTGGAAACGTGATTAGGCGGGGCGGGGCGGTCAGGGAGAGCGGGCCAGCTGACTCGGCCTTGGGATAGCCGGGACTCCTGGGAAAGCGAGTCCCGGACCCAGCGCTCGCAGCCCTGTCACTCACCCAGCAGGGGCCAACACTTCAAATGCACCGCCTGGACGAAGCGGGACCCGCGAAGCGGGTTCCGCGAGGCGTGGTGGCGAATCCTTTTAAAACAGCAGCAAGGCAAAGGTCTGAAGGGCGTCCCACGGAGCAGCAGCAGGCAGGGTCCTTTTGAAGTGATTAGGCGGGCGGGGCGGTCAGGGAGAGCGGGCCAGCTGACTCGGCCTTGGGATAGCCGGGACTCCTGGGAAAGCGAGTCCCGGACCCAGCGCTCGCAGTCCTGTCACTCACCCAGCAGGGGCCAACACTTCAAATGCACCGCCTGGACGAAGCGGGACCCGCAAAGCGGGTTCCGCGAGGCGTGGTGGCAAATCCTTTTAAAACAGCAGCAAGGCAAAGGTCTGAAGGGCGTCCCACGGAGCAACAGCAGGCAGGGTCCTTTTGAAGTGATTAGGCGGGGCAGGGCGGTCAGGGAGAGCGGGCCAGCTGACTCGGCCTTGGGATAGCCGGGACTCCTGGGAAAGCGAGTCCTGGACCCAGCGCTTGCAGCCCTGTCACTCACCTAGCAGGGGCCAACACTTCAAATGCACCGCCTGGACGAAGCGGGACCCGCGAAGCGGGTTCCGCGAGGCGTGGTGGCAAATCCTTTTAAAACAGCAGCAAGGCAAAGGTCTGAAGGGCGTCTCTTATTCCCAATGTGCCATTGCTGAGTGAAACATGATGGACAGAAAAATATAAGAGCATTAGAATTTTTTGCTCAAATTTTGAAGAGATTTTTAAGCAATCAAGCTTACTGGTTACTACAGCCTGAGGGAAAATACGTTAGGATTCATATCAATTGCAATGTTCCTCAAGCACAGTGACCTTTCTCTTTTGCTTATCCATAATTTCAGATTACTCATCAAGATTGGAATCTGTAAGCCATGCTCTCATAGCTGTTCAGCTTGATATCCTCAATGAATGTAATCACATGCAAGACCTTCTGACTGTGTTCCGTGATCACAGACAAAAAGCAGAATAGCAATCTAAGGAAATGTTTACAAACGTTGAAACAATGGCAGACAAATTGAACATAGAGTGTGGCAGGCAAGTATTTTGTTTTAGTTTTGGTTCCTGTTCTGTGGAAGAATACTATTGCCAGTCTATGAACGTGTCACACATGGACTCTATCATCGCAACATTATAAAGCCAGTTTGGCAATATAAACCAGAACATTTTGAGTCTGTTCTCATTTTACCCAAAACACATGGCAAAAAAAGACACTTGAGCAATACAAATGCCATATTGTAAACATCAGAGAAATTTACGACATTGAAAACCTGGAAGCCGAAGCAGTCACATGGTTTGAGATCTGGTCAACGAAGGTTGAGCAGTTTGACAATGGATTTCTGGATTTGCTAAACCACACAGATCTATTTCTATCAGTCCAGCAAGAAATTCTCATTGCTCTCACATTACCAGTGACCACTTGCACAGTGGAAAGGTCTTTCAGCACAATGAGAAGGGTGAAAACCTGATTGAGGTCGACAATGGCAGATGATCACTTATCGGGTTTGTGCATGATTAGCATACATCAAGCAAAAATGTATAAAAACATACAGCAGATGATTGAAAAAGTAATTGATAAATTTGCATAAGACTACAGATGTTACGTTACATTTTTAAGATTACTAACCAGTAAACAAAAACTGTATAAAACTACTCATTGAAAAATGTGATTGCTAAATTTCAGCAAGAGTGTAGATATGTGCATTTCCTGACCTGCAACAGTTATCCAGGTAAAGTTTATATGTTGTATTTCGCAATTTGGATGAAAACAGTTGTTATTTTATTTAATTTATTTTTTTAATTTTATATATTTTAATATATTTAAGTTTATACCTTTCCAAAATAAATACATTTGTCATATATTTTAATTGTCATACGTTTTTGCACATTAACACAAAATGCAGATTCTACATTTGTTTTTTTATAATTCAGTTATAGTTACTTGATCATGTGTGTATGAATAATGTGGTGCATTCAATAGTGGTGACATAAAAACAGATTCGAAATTGCTAATCAGACAATGGCAACTTGATCTAACTATTAAGCTTTTGTATCAGGTTTCTCAACCCTTTGCATGTCTGTGCTTTTTTTACCATCGGCCAGGAGCCGCTCCTTCCTGCAGCTCTGCTATTTTCTTTGCCAACTGTTAGAAGGTGTGATATCTTCCATGGGTCACAAAAGAAAGTGATTACTGTGGCACAACAAACCTATTGTGTAAGGGAACACATGTGGTCTGCTTCCTGCGCCACAGTGTTTCTTGTGAACCACCTGGCACACATCATGTTGGATGATGGCTTACGTTAAAATTTTGCCTCCCTCTCCCCTTGGAAACATTTCTGTGGACACCCATGTATGTACAACAAATGTGAAGCCTCTTGACTACTGAAAGCTCTTTGTGGCTCCTAAGTGATAGGAAAGCATAAAGAATGCCAATACAATTATAAAAAAGGTCATCTATGAAAACAGTAGAATGAACTAAATCATGCACAGATTTGTCTACCATTGAATCCCGGATAACAATGAGTTTCCTAAAACTTAGGGTTACAAAACAAAACTACAATTACTCAAAATGAAATGCACAGTTGAAACTCTTATGCTAACTGACCCACCCATGCAGCCAACTCTTCATTTCTTCTATTACCCCCAGCACCAGAGTCAAAATTGCATAATCCTCCATGACTTCCTAATGATACTTAGAATCTATATCGGCTCAGCGATGGAGTCAGCTTCAAGGCGCTCAGCCAAACCATCACACGTATTTGTGTTTTTTCATTATTTTGAGTTTTTTCTATAGAGCAGACTTGACCCACAGGGCCTTAGTGTTTTACAATTACAGTTTCAAATAGTATATCATTATAAGCCACTCAACATATTCTTCTTTACAGGTATTCGTCTGAAGAACAGGGGGGAAAGATGTGCAAATGAGGCAAGTACTACTCTGATAGAAGTGATTTTTATTTATTTGTATGGGTTTCTTTAGCAAGAGCAAGGTCTGAAGGTGTAAGAGTGTGTCACTAAAGATGAGATAGTAATATTTTACAAACTACAGCTTCATGAACAAAAACAAATAGAAACTCTACATGCATGCATTGAAGAGAGGGCATTATGACAGTGAAGAGGTTAATGGAAAAATGTCTGGAATTGGCCACTTACTTTAAAGATAAAATTGATACCATTATTAGTTCTCTCCCACCGGTGATGGGAACCCCGACCCCGTCTGAGGACCTAAGCATGTCGGAAAATCTATTGACGTCTTTTGGCCCCGTAACCTCAGGCGAAGTACTGAAGGTCCTCGGGAGCTTGAAGAGTGGCTCGCCTCGAGACCCAGTCCCAATGCGGTATTTAAAGCAGGCTGCCCCATCGATAGGAGAGCCTTTGACCGATTTGGTCAATCTCTCCTTCGCTCATGGCTCGGTACCGCCGGACTGGAAGAGCGCAGTCGTTAAAGCGCTTCTGAAGAAGCCTGGCTTAGATCCACAGAACCTAGCCAATTTAAGGCCCATCTCCTTGCTACCAGGGATTAGTAAGGTTGCCGAGAAACTTGTTAATCGCCAACTGTCCAACTTTCTCGAGGAGAATGGCCGGTTGAGGGACTCCCAGACGGGATTCCGACCGGGTCATGGAACCGACACAGCTCTGCTAGCAGTTGTAGAGGAGGCCAGAAGCACTTTGGATACAGGGGGGTCAGTGGCAGTGATCCTCCTGGACCTAAGTGCGGCCTTCGATACTGTCAACCATGGAGTGTTGACACAACGCCTAGCAGAGTCAGGTGTCACAGGAGTGGCCCTGGAATGGCTGGCCTCTTTTCTGGAGGGGCGGACCTTCGAGGTTTGGGAAGGCAACGCGAAATCTCCTCCCCTTCCACTTCACTGTGGGGTGCCTCAGGGCTCATCTCTGAGCCCCACGTTATTTAACGTGTATATGGCACCCCTGGAGGGTGTGGTGTCTCCGTTTGGCTTTAAGACCATAAGCTATGCGGATGACACTCAGCTAGTGGTGGGTCTGACACAGCTGGAGAAACAGCCTGAAACGCTCCACTCATGCCTAAGAGAGGTGTTTGACTGGATGACCAGGTCATCGCTCAAATTGAACGGCTCAAAAACTGAGCTGATGATCTTGGGCCACTCAAGTTTTGCCCTCTCGCCGAGCAGCTGGCCCAACTGTATGGGCACTCCGCCTGACCCAAAGAAGGAGATTAAGAGCCTGGGGGTCTGGCTGGAGCCTGATCTGTCCTTTAGGACACACGCCAAGAAGATCGCTGGCGTGTGTTATGGACTGCTCCGATCGGCCCGTAAGGTCCTCCCCCTCTTACCTGAATTCTCCCGGAAGCTGTTAGTCCAAGGTCTGGTCATCTCACGCCTGGACTACAGTAATGCACTCTTTCTTGGAGCACCGGAAGCAACGTTCAAAATCCTGCAACAAGTGCAGAACGCGGCAGCCAGGCTGCTGCGGAACGTTCCGGCCAGGCAATCAGCCAGGCCCGCTCTAAAGGCACTCCATTGGCTCCCGGTCAAAGAGAGAGTGACCTTCAAGGCCCTCTGTATTGCTCACAAGAGCATTCAGGGGAAAGGACCTGCTATTCTGAAGGACATGATTCGGCCCTATAAGCCCACTAGAGCCTTACGCTCCGATAATAAACACCTCCTTCAGATAAAGAGAATTAGGAGAGCCCGTTCAGGTGGCAGGAGCTTTTCTGTTCATACTGCACACGCCTGGAACTCCCTCCCACTCTCACTACGCTCTGAACCAAACCTGCTCAGGTTTCGGAAACATCTTAAAACTTATCTATTTCCAGAATAATTCCAGATCTGTTCTGCTCCACACAGGTAGCTTGTTCTGATTCTCTATAAGCGCTGGGATGCCTCTGGGTAACCGTGCGCGGTACAAAATTCGTTAATAATAATAATAATGACGAGCTCACAAGAAGTATTTTTGAAAGAGGAGAGGTGTCAGGTCAAATGTAAAGGTATCCAAAAAAGTAGTGTTCTGTAGGTCTTGCCGGAGTGAGTTACAAATTCTAGATGCCCTCTCAGTGAAGAATTGTACCATCGTACACTCCATATTAAAAATTGGAGGGCTTAAAAGTAGAGTTTCTGAGCTCCGTAAAGATCTGGACCAACCAGACCTTCTAAGTTTCATTGTAAGGTTACTCAGGCAGGTGGTATATACAATCTTGTTAGCAGCACTGGTGTGATAAAATCTAAGATCTTAGTTACAGAGACAAAATGTTCTCCGCATTAAGCACAGTCCTCAGGGGGTGAGGTGTATTATGTGAAGTCCTGTCAGGTGAGAGTTATCATAATAGATCTTTGACAGGATGAAGGACTGGACCGGAGTCTTAAGATCAAATTGAGGAATTAACTAATGAGTACCAACTGAAAAGCGCACACTGAGCGGTAGTATTGATTTCCATTTGTAAGTTAAGTCTAGGTTCAAGCGAATTGGCATTATCAGCGATAAACAGATTGAGGTCAAGGATCCAAGATTTGAAGGATAAGCTTGGCTGAGTGAGAGGAGAATACCTTCTGTATGAAATGTATTAAAGTTTAAAATGATAAGAGGTGTAAAAGAAACCACAACACTTGAGATAGCACATAGAAGTCTAACGTGAGTTTAATGCAAAACAGCCAGCAAGCATTCAAAAATGAAGCAAGGCAATTGCAGTTTCAACAGACCAGAGCTTTGCTATTGATTAGTTGAAGCTTGTAATGCTAAAATCCATACATTGTTCTGGCATATTTATACTATTTGTCTCAATCAGGTAAATGGAAGTGGAAACACATGACACAAGTGACACTATTAGTTAGTAACTAATGAGCATGTGACAGAATCTTCTCATGGGCAATCCTTTGCAGAGAGATACAGGTAACCCTAACACAAACTGACTCTACTCCTTTCTTTCTAAGGCTAGGCTTTTCTTATACGGGTTAGCAGAAATGTGCAGTGCACAACATGGAGTAACAGAATAATAGTTAATTTAAAACGTTTGTAAACATTCAACATTATTAAGACTTTGATGGTCTTGAAGCTGCTTCAAAAACAAAATACAATTGATAAATAATATGTGACTGCGCATGGTAATGCACACATGAGCATTTAGAATTTTCTTAGTAAGCATATAAGTGATAAGGTACACATATGGTTAAATTCACTTTCTCAGGGGTCATCCAGCCCGGAACTGCTAGCAGTATTTGGGCTAGGAATCAAACATAATTGAGGGATTAGATCTTGAGAACAATTTGAGTATCATCAGCATACAGATGATATTCGATTCTTGAGTTTTTGAGTAGGAGTCCAGGGGTTCGAAATAAAGGTTAAAGAGAGTAGGAGTCGAAATGAAGACTTATGGGACAACCTGCTTTAGCACAATTGGACTAAACAGGCAATTGACAATTTTGCTGCGTTCGATTTGAAAAATAGGAGCCATACCATTTCATAACTCTATTGATCCCAATACATTTGTGGACGATCCTTATAAACAATTCATGATTAATGGTATTAAATGCAGCTGTTGAGTCAGCATGTATGAGAAGACAAGAATTGTCAGGGTCTTGGATGCGAAGTACATTATCAACAGCCTGTAGATACGCAGTTTCTCTTTGTGAACTGGTCTGACGTCTGATTAGTTCTTAGAAAAATGACCATTGTCAGATATGCATGGCGTAAGCCATGCTGCAACACAGATTTTGATCACCTTTGCGGGGGTGGGGGGGGGGGGCAGAAAAAGGGTGAAACCTTTGGGATCTCCTACATCCACTGAGGGTTTCCTCAGAAGATGAGTGACATGGCTGATTTTATGGCTGCCTGGGAACCCTATTTTACTAGCTCTGTCAAATGAAGAGCAGTTCCTTGGAAATGTTCCCTGGGAGCCGAAGGGTGAAGTGGTTTCAAGGTTTAACCGTAAAGATGATTTTTCCAACATCATGCTCGGGGCTTCATCAAAGAAGAGCCAGTTGTTTTGGATTTACAATTGAAAGGTAGGTGCATCCGAGAGTCTGAGAAGTTGGGCATCAATTGTTTATTAGACTGAACTTTATGGTTAAAGAATGTAGGAAACTCTTCAGACTTCACAAGGGTTCAAAAAATCTTAGGAGACGAATCTGTAACTCTGCCTACTTCAGATAGAATGTTTTGTATGAATTTTGCCATAATAAATACAGGATTTACATTGAAAATGTATTTCCGATAAGATCTTCAAGCCATATTAAGGAGATCCAGATGGAAGGAAGAGGAAAAAACTGCTCAAATTAACACCCCCATAATATGTACTAACAGTAAGTAGTAATAGAAACTAACGTGCACCTTACACAAACACGAGGGAAACAGCTTGCCCATGTATGCATTAATATGAAATAATATATGAAGGAACTAAAACATATTTGCAGTATGCTTTGAAAGAAACGAGAAATAATGCATAACTAGGCCGCATGTGCATTCCGTAATTTGCATGTTGTAGTTTGCTTTTAATGAATAAATAATGCCACTTTTTGCTTAAAGCTTATGCTAGGTAACGTTAATAAGGAATAATAAAAAGGCGGGTGGTAAACAGTAAAAAGTGCATTCTCATATAATTAAAATATTTCTGTATTCCCTTTTGCTGTATAGAGTTGGATAAACCACAATTTTCCTTAAATTGGCCACATAAGGGACGGGTCAGAAAGAGGAGTGAAAATGTCATGACAGTGCAGTCAGAAGTCAGGACTTTCCTTGTCCGTGACTGGAAAGGGCTTCTGAGAAAGGCAAAAGCGGGTGGCTCCCTGTTTCATACAGAGGCTCTGTTAAACCCTGAGAAACAGGTCACAGAGAATTATACCACCTTCAGTGAGCGTTTAACTAGGAAACTTGACCAGCTTCCTCCACTGAAAGTCATTAGGAAAAGAGGAAGTCGTCAGCACCATGGTACACAGAGAACTTGTGGAATCTCAAGCTCTTGTGTAAAATGGCTGAAAGACAGTGGAGGAGGGAATATCTGGAAAAAGATAGAATAAGCTGGAGGTTCTCAAAAATAAAATACAAAAAAGAAGTAATCACTGCCAAAGCTGAGCCCTTTGCATCTACCATACTAAAAAGTTCCAATAAGTCTAGGGACATCTTCAGGATAGTGAGAGGCATGACCCATCCTGACTGCACTAACAGTAAAATCAAACCTTCCCAGGAGTTGTGTGATGGATTGGCGCTCTTCTTCCAAGATAAAATAAATAAAATAGGGGAAAGTATAGAAGACATACCTCCACCCACCCTGCCAGATCAGAAAAAAGGGGCGAGAAGTTTAAACGAAGAGGGTGCTGCCAAGTTGGCCGTACCTGGGGTTTCCCTGGATAATTTTCCGCTTCCCTCGGAAAAGAAGTTTATTCGAGTGGCCCTAGGAATCTCCTCTGGTTCACCATTTGATCCTCTACCCCACAAGCTAATGAAGAAACTTGAGTCAGAGATCTTTCCCATCCTACGACAGCTATGCTGTCAGTCTCTTAACACAGGTACTGTGCCGTCCAATTGGAAGCAGGCTGTTATCACGCCCTGAAAAAACTCACCCTTGATCCATGTTGTCACAAGAACTACCGACCAATTTCCCTCCTGTCCTACCCGATCAAGATTGTGGAACGTCTGGTCAGTAGGACCCTGTCCCTCTTTTTGGAGACAAACAACATACTGGAGGAGGAACAGTTTGGTTTTAGACCGGGTCATGGGACAGAATCAGCCTTGGTGGTCGTGCCTGACAGCCTTCGAATGCGGGCAGACAGGGGTCAGTCGGCAATTTTAATCTTGCTAGACCTGTCCGCCGCTTTCGATATGGTGAACCATGACATTCTGATTTCAAGGCTGGAAACCTTTGGGGTGAAAGGGGTAGCGCTTAGCTGGCTACAATCCTATCTGTCTGATAGATGGCAAGCGGTGGCACTCCTTCCGTACCAATCAGAATTTGTGAAAGTCTTACATGGGGTACCGCAGGGATCGTCCATCAGTTCCATTTCGTTTAATGCTTATATGCAACCCTTGCTGGGAATCAACAAAGCTCATAACATCAGCGTGATTAACTACGCTGACGACACGCAGCTTTTGATATCCCCGGATGATGCTCAGGCAGATTCACTGAATAGCTTTCATGCTTGTATGCGCGAAATGGCGAAATGGTTAAAGGAAAATTTGCTTCAGTTTAACAGTGGGACTTCTGGCCTCTAACATCAGATGGCACATTGACACCAGTGAACACGGTGCGCAATCTGGGGATCAGTTTTAATGAGAATCTAAATCTGGAGACCCACGTTAATAAACTGGTGGGAAGTTGCTTTACTTTAATTCGAGGTCTTCGGAAGGTGCTGCCTCTGCTACCACTACAGGCAAGAACAACGGTAGTCAGGAGTATCATCCTTAGCCGCCTACTTTAATGCCCTGCTTCTGGAATCTCCGGGTTACCTGATTGCCAGATTGCAGAGTATCCAGGCGGCAGCACTTAAGTTAGCACTCTCCTGAACTCTTCGGTCATGAACAACACAAGCACTGGCGGAGCTACACTGGCTCCCAGTAGCTCAAAGGATCTTGTTCAAATCACTGAGCACTTCATGGACAGGGCTCTAAGCCGCTCCAAGGCAAGTTTCAGTGGTACGAGCCTACCCGGACTCTTCGCTCCTCTTCCACCAACCTTGTCAGAATCCCCAGGGTAAAGAAAGTGACCCTGGGAGGAAGAGCCTTTAGCGCAGAAGCAGCCCGCCTTTGGAATGGCCTCCCCCTAGAAATCAGGAGAATACAAAGTCTACTGTTGTTCTGCAAAAAAATCAAGACCTGGCTCTTTCCTAGGGTATAATCTCCAGGGTTATCAGTGGACTTCTCTTGATAGTATGCCTTTTTCATCTCACAGCTGACAGTCTCTTTTTTGGTTTATCTCTTAGCACCAGGATGCCCGCAGGGTTACAGTGCGCTCTACAAATATCTAATAATGGGGGGGTGCAGGCTGTTCATGAACAAGTTCATATGAATCGGTATCATTTACAGAACAGTAACCTCGCGAATGCTATGTCTTTCATTTGTCGTGACTAATAAGGCCACAACACTAGTCGTTGTCGGGTCTGTATTTCAGTAAAGTTATGCGTGATTAGTGAGAAGAGGGCGCGCGAATAATGAAAGGTACCCAGGTTTCAGAGGCGAGCTTTGCATGCTGAGTGAGCACTAATCTGAGGAGCCTTAAGTAGAAGGCATTACATCGCACTCTTCGTGCCGTGAGTGATGGCCCCATGCGGCGCGTCTCGTAAAGGTTTAAAGGCGCGTTGAGGTGTGATATATTTAAAATTGTTAAGTACAGTAAATTTGTGGCATACCTTCAAGCCTGTGGTTATGGGCTTCAACAGGGTACCGGCGGGCACATTTGACCTGGTAGGAAAGGAAATTAATATTTAGAGCAGTTTTTAGTATACAATACGTGTCTTGTGTCTTGTCCTTTCTTCTCCCGCTGCGTTACCTGCTGCCGTCGTTCTAAGCAACTTGTGCTCGCTCTTCCTACGGCGCCCTGGAGGAGGTGGCTCGTTGGTGTCCTGGTATTAATGCAGTGGAGTTCGTGGTCATAGAAGAAGGACTATGTATTTTATGCACAGCCCAATGTTGAGAGGAAAGACTATGCGGGCAGAGAGTATGAGATATGAACTTTCTGATAGATAATCAGGACTGAATAAAGAATGTTAAGGTTTTTAGGAGTTCCTTGGTATGTGCGTGTTTTTGATAGGCCCTTAGGTTATCATAGTTGGGTGTGTGTTCTCCTTTACTCTGTGAATTCATCCTAGGCATGAGGTGGTCTTTTAAGGCGGTTTTCAGGCGCTGTCATCTTAGTTACGAATAGGAGTATTGAGCGGTGGTTCGGTGATGTTGCCTCATGGTTGATGTAGTCTCATCTGGGTTTCATTCAGTGTCATTCCTTTTGGCCCAGACTGAACCATGGGATATTGTCATTTAAACCACAGATATTGGTTTTGAGGCAATGTACCCATCTTTGCTCCTTTTTAAAAAAGTATTCGTTCTGCGTTATGGTTTTTGGTCTGTAAGGTTTCCAGTATCACCCATTTGAGATTGTCACTAGTATGTTTAAACTCAATGTAGTGGTTACTCATCTTTGTAGTTGCCCTCTTGCATTTGACATTGCTTCTATGTACGCATATTCTTTATTTCGCTTTGCGACACGTCATCCCTATATATCGTAGGGAGCATGGACATGTGATCATGTAGATCACGTGGGTTGAGTTACAATTAGTGTGGTATTTCATTGTCCACTTAAGTTCTGGTAGGAGTTGGATGGTTTTGGTAGGCGTAGTTAGGGGACAGACTGAATATGAGCCACAGGGATAGTGTCCAGTGATTGATGGCACATTCCACAGTGTGGGTGTTATCTCATTTTTAGTTGTTGACGGTGGTATTTTGTGAACTAGTATGTTCTTTAAGTTCTTAGTTCTTTTGTTGGCAAATCTGGGTTTGAGGCAGTCCAGTGCTCGTGATGTCAAAATATGCCATTTTAGACTGTTGATCTTCTTTACGTTGTTTGAGGCTATGCTGTATGTGCTGAAACAAGTCGTTATGTCCTGTGGCGGTTGTTTGGGTGTTATTTCTAAGAGACTCTCTCTTGGTTGATTCCTGGCTCTTTTCTGGCACTTATTAATCGTTCTCTCTGGGTAATCACCCTTCCTCAATTTTTCACAGAGGTCCTTGGCTTAGTTCTTGTATTCACATACATCACAGCAATTGCGTCTCAGACGGAGGAATTGGCTGTATGGGAGATTGTTTCTGAGCGGGCGCAGATGGAAGCTGTTGTAGGATAATAGCCTGTTTTTGGATGTTGATTTGAAAAAAGTTCTTGTTTTAATCGTCTCATTCTTGATGTAAATTGTTATGTCCAGAAAACCAAGTCGGTGTTTGTCTGCAAGGTGAACTTGAGACGTTGGTCTCTCTTGTTTAACCACCTATGTAAATCTTGTAGATTCTCTCTGTTGCCTTCCCAAATCACAATGATGTTGTCAATATTACGCTTCCAGAAGCATATTTTTGACAGGAAAGGATTGGTTACATTGTGTATAAAGTTGTTTTCAAAATTGCTCACGTACAGCCCCGCCACACTAGGAGCAAAAGTACTGCCCATCGATGTACCGTGGCATTGTAGGTATAGAGTATCATTGTACTCGAAATAGTTCTCAGTGAGCGCTAGTCTACAGCATTCTCCGACGAAGTGTCTGGGAGTTTTAAAGTCCCATTGGTCTTTGAAGAGTAGAGTTTCTAGGGTGTCCAGGGTTTCTTGTTGAGGTAAACTTGTATAGAGGCTTTCAACGTCGAAACCTACAAGGAGCATTGCCTGCTCTGAGTATGGCTGTTCCTTGAGGTGGTTAAGTTGATCTCTGGTGTCTTTAAGATATGTTGGTTTTTTATGTACCAACGGTCTCAGGTATTGGTCTGCAAATTGCGAGAGAGGTTCATGGATAGAACCAATACCTGAGACTATGGGGCATCCTGTGGTGGTCGGCGTTCTTTGTGGGTCTTGGGGAGCGAGTAAAAGTAGGGCACTTTGGGTGTTTTTGTTTTCATTTCTTGATATCCAGTCATTGACTTTTGCCTCACTGACCATTAGTTCAATCGTTCTGTGTAGCCTTTCTGTTGGTCTGTGTTGATTATCTTGTAGGATTTTGTATCCGTTAGTAAATCAAGGCATTGTTGGTGCGATCCCTCTTTAGTTAGTAGGACTATGCCCCCTCCCTTGTCCACTGGCTCGGTCACCAGGTTTTTGTGTTGTCGTAGTTTGACAAGTGCCTGTTGTCCTGATCTTGAAATATTCATGAAGGGTTTCTTTGTGTGGTCTTTTAAGCCCTCGACTTCCCTCATTACTGCTTGTTCAAATGTTTGTACTTCAATGGGTACTTGTTGGTTAAGGGGGCAGAAAGTGGATTTTTGCCGAAGTCCTGTGTCGCCTTCTGTGACATAGTCTTCCTTGTCATTGAAGAAGGCTTTTAGTTTCAATTTTCCTGCAGAATTCGGCCATCTCGCACTGTAGTTTGAATATGTCTAAAGGTGGGGTTGGACCGTAGCCTATGCCTTTGTTCAGAACTTTCTCTTGTTCCTGTGTTAGAGTAATGTCGGTTAGATTGACTATGAGCCCGTCATGCTCGGTCCCGGTTTGGCCATGGTCATACTCCTGGTGTGGACTTGTCGTTCTTGATCTGTCCAGGTAACTCCTTTTCTTCTGGTCCTTTAGGGGGTCTGGCCTCTCCCTAAAAAGGGGGCCTTTGCATGTAGTTGGTTCCGATCATTAGTCCCATGGCTGACGATCTCAAATGGGTGATACTGGAAACCTTACAGACCAAAAACCATAACGCAGAACGAATACTTTTTGAAAAGAAGCAAAGATGGGTACATCGCCTCAAAACCAGTATCTGTGGATTAAATGACAATATCCCATGGCTCAATCTGGGCCAAAAGGAATAACACTGAATGAAGCCCAGATGAGACTACATCAACCATGAGGCAACATCACAGAACCACCCCTCAATACTCCTATTCGTAACTAAGATGACAGTGCCTGAAAACCACCTTAAAAAACCACCTCATACCTAGGATGAACTCACAGAGTAAAGGAGAACACACACCAACCGGCACTCCGAATATGGTAACCTAAGGGCCTATCAAAAACACCCACATACCAAGGAAAACCTAAAAACCTTAAAATTCTTTATTCAGTTCCGATTTATCTATCGGAAAGTTTTTTGTAATTTAAATTTTTCAATCTGTGGTATTCTTCAAACATATCTCATATTCTCTGCCCGCATAGTCTTTCCTCTCAACATTGGGCTGTGTGTAAAATACATAGTCCTTCTTCTATGACCAAGCACTCCACTGCATTAATACCAGAACACCTACGAGCCCGCCTCAGCCAGGGCGCCGTAGGAAGAGCGAACACAAGTTGCTCAGAACGATGGCAGCAGGTAACGCAGCGGGAGAAGAAAGGACAACAAGACGCGAGACACGAGACATGTATTGTATACTAAAGACTGCTCTTAATATTAATTTCCTTTCCTACCAGGCCAAATGTGCCCGCCGGTACCCTGTTGAAGCCCTTAACCACGGGCTTGAAGGTATGCCGCAATTTTACTGTACTTAACAATTTTGAATATACCACACCTCAACGTGCCCTTAAACCTTTTCGAGGCGTGCCGCATGGGGCCATCATTCACGGCACGTAGAGTGCGATGTAATGCCCTCTACTTAAGATTCTTCAGATTAGCGCTCACTGGGCATGCAAAGCTCGCCTCTGAAACCTGGGTTCCTTTCATTAGTCGTGCACCCCCTTCTCACTAATCGCGCGTAACTTTATGGAAACACAGACCCGATAACGACTAGTATTGTGGCCTTATTAGTCTCGACAAATGCAAGACATAGCATTCGCAGGGTTACTGTTCTGGAAATGATACCGATTTACATAAACTTGTTCATGAACAGCCTGCACCCCCCCATTACTGGGTTCCTAGCCATGCCACGTCGCTATATGTTCCTTTGACAGTCCCTTCTAATCGCATGAAACAATACCGATCACATGGGGTTAGCTATTATCGAAGCCCCTTTCATCCCCGATAATGAGGAAAAAGAATTGCCATTTTATAGTTACTTCTTCTCTTCACAGTGCACCGCGAACATACGTGTGCTAATTTTAGAGACAGCGCACATTACTGAAATAGTACGTTTGGAAATACACAATGAATTTTTATTGTGAGCAACTATTTCTCTCTCTTTCCCTCCCCTTGATTTAACAGGTACCACATGACCTTTATAATGAAGAGTGAACTATAAGCAGTTTACTCACGTTTATTTTTATTTATTTACTTGAGTTTTATATGGCGCTGGCTAGATCCGGAGGTATCAGAGCGCTCGAGGTCCTGAAGAAAACCCCCACTGACCCGCATGGGCAAATGCAAGGGCTGAAACATGGCAACCTATTTTTTGGACACTAAGGGGCCCATTAGGATGGCGGGCGGATTGCCCCCGCCAGGCTGGCGGGTGCCACCGCCAGCCTGGCGGGGGCAATCCGCCTGCCATCCTCTCCTGAATCCCCCCCGCCTTATTAGTATGGCGGGGGGGACCGCGGCAGAAAGACCGTCTGCCGCTTTTCCACCCCAGTCACCTTGCGGCCGGGGCGGAAAAGGTTTAATATGGTGGCGGTGTCTATTAGACACCGCCAGCCATATTACCATGGGCCTGGACGGATGCCTTTCCGTGGCGGCATCGCATGCGGTCTTCACTTTGGGGGCCCCCTGCGAGCCCCCAAAGTGAAGGAGGGGTGGGGGGTGCACATGGTACCACAGGTACCCCCCTGCAGTTGCATATACAATGCGGTAGGCACCGCGCGGTGCCTGACGCTTTGTGTATGCAAATGCATACATGCATTTATAGCATTGTGCCGGGCGGTGCAAAGAGCACCGCCCGCCACAATGTTATAAATGCAGGATGTGCCCGCCACTGTGGCGGGCACATACTAATGCCCCCCCCCACGGGACCCCCGCCCTTATGGCGGGCGGTCCCGAATTCCGATGGGATGGCGGGCGGACTAAGTCTGCCCGTCATCCTAATGACCCCCTAAGAGTGCGTTAGACTGATAACCCGTCTTCCCACGCACCACACTGTTTTTATTCACCTTGATTCCAGACTAATTAAAATATTGTCCAGGACATACGAGGTCACTGCATTTTTGATCCACTTCACTAGAGCACTAGAATTCACCTTTTTCTGATCACTACTGCAATAACCAGTGGTTCCTCCGGATGGAGGTAAGCGTACAAAAATAGGTCCAATGATGATGCTGTCACGTTTTTAACTTGGCGAGAACCAAGATATACCGCATATGACCTACATACGTGAATGAGGGTTTTTTAATCAACACGTTGCAGACCCTCGTTACTCAGGTCAAGTGATCCATTCCTTATTAATATTGAGCATTACTGCAAGGAAGCTGAATGGATCGCAGGATCTTCCTTCTCCCTCCACTTGATTAATCATCGAAACATAAAATATACCATTTGGCTAACCACAAGTCTTGGCACTCTGTCAGAAATATGTTTAGCAGAAGCCCACCCACCTCCATGTCAAATCTCAAGTTCACAACCATCATACAAGGATTTCCCTATGCTGCTCCACAATCCCATCTTAAGTCAATAGGTTACTACATGGGGCAAGTCCAATATTCTGCACCAAACTTCATTAACCCAACCACAAATTCTTTAGATAGACCCTAAAATACCTTTATTCGATGAAGTTTGAGATCCTGACAGCATTGGAACGGAACCATCAACATCATTGGCAAATTGCTAGGAGGTGATTCCCCGAACTATTCATTCATTCATGTTTTCCTTCATGCATTAATTAATGTGTACATTCATTTAGGGCCACTATTCAGACACAAAGTTAGTTAACAGATTCCAAGTGCGATAACGTGCTCCTTGGGAGGTAACACTTAGGTGAATTTTAGATGTTCTGCTCACAACTATAGTCTCAGTGCAGACCAGAGCTAATTTCTCAGACTTTTGCTCACAATTTGACAAATTATAAGGGCTTTAGGAGTCTGGACCCCATCAATAATTTATGACAGGAGCCACTGTAACAAGGACTTTTCATATTATTTATTCTGGTCAAAACCTGGTTGAGTGAGGAAGCACTGTGAGAAAAAGATGAGAGGTTCAGGCTGCATTACAAGACAAGAGAGCTCCACATCGCTGTACATCCTGGTGCCTGTTTTCGATAGACCTTGGTGTAGAGTGAGTGAGCAGCATATGTAAAAAATGCTGTGGGGAGTCAGACACATACACATGTTTGTATTGTGAAGTCATCTCTTACCTTACACAGTGTTATTACCAAAGCTCTACCTTATTACAGACAGAACCTTTGCTTCACTCATTCAATAAGCAATCTCTTTTCTATTGCCAATCAACCTTACCTTCTTGTCTTTTTGAGTCATTTAGTGAAGAAACTACCCCATAATATATATGTGATGTACAACAGTTTAAATAAATTCTCATGAATTACCTCAAATATTTACTACTTTGAAATGCCAGGAGGATGAACATGAACATACATTATGAATCATACATTTTCATATCCGTTTCATAGCATTGCGGGTTGTATATATCAGCTACAACTGCAATGGGAGATATAATATGGTTGCGTCAGACCTTCCTATGATAAAATTACATGTTTTTGTAGGTTTTTTTGCAGTTTTTAATAGAATAAACCTGGCCCAAAAACACGGTATCACTATACAACAGAACCAGACTACGCTACACATTTCCCGCCTTTTTATACACAGGACTTTTAAGTAATTTGCCCAGAATCACAATATGGTGAGCCAAGGCTGGAATTCAAACATGGGTCCCAATGTTCACGTTTCCTTCAAAATTCTTGTTTGCTGCTTTCTTGGGTCAAGTAAGTGCAGCTTGGATGGCCAGCACTGGTTAGTCGGCTTACACAAAATTAATAAACAAGGGATTTAGTGATGCTCTTGGAGTTTACTACATTATTTATTTGAAAACTTTTATGAAGCGCGAACAAGACCCAGACGGGTATCAGAGCACTGTACAAAGAGGAAAACTGACGTTGACGTGCATAGACTGTATAAGTACAATACAATAAAGCAAAATGAGAGGAACCTGAAGCATAAAGTAAATGAGGGTGCTGGGGGAAGAAGAGATAGTAAGTAAACAAGCAGGTAAAAGCGGGAAACATCCTTTACAACGCAACTTTTACCACGCAGTGCCTTTACGATGCAACTTTTACAACGCAAACCATTACAAAGCATTGCGCTGGGGGGCGCTCTAGGATAGGGAATAAGTTTAATTTACTATCCAACACCTTCCCTAGTGTCCACGGGGACTGGAGTTGGAATAGTAAATTAAACTATTCACTATCCAGCACCCCAAAGCGCTATGCGTTGTAAAGGTTTGTGTTGTAAAAACCGCGTTGTAAAGGCATGCATGGTAAAAGCATGCGTTGTAATGTCATACATCCGCTAAAAGCCCACCTAGATGGGGCCGAGCAGTTTCAGCATCGAATTGCTTCCAAAGAACGACAAAATACATTTTAAACCGCAAGTAAAATTGATTGTCGAGCACATATTTCAAACACAAAGTGAAAGTAATTGTCAAGCATACATTTCAACACACAAAGTAAAAATAATTGCCAAGCATGAACGGTAAGTGTCTAGCAAATGACAAAGAGGCTATTGCTAATGAAGTTCCTCCAACAGTAGCCATTTGACCTGAGAAGGTGCGATTGTAAGTTCTTTTTTTGTTGAATTTTGGTGGTTTCAGAAGTGGGGTACTGGAGCTTCTTAAGTTTCGCGTGGATACGGAGAGCTCAAGTTTTTTTGCCAGGTAAATGGGGCTAATTGAAATGTATAGTTTTATGTATCAGACAGGCTATCTTGAAGCAGATCCTTGCTTCAACGAGAAGCCAGTTAATCTGGATTAAGTCAGGTGTAATATGATCATGCTTTCTGGTGCCTGCGGTTAGTCTGGCAGAGGTGTTCAAAGTAGCTCTTAGCGGAGATAACCTAGATTTAGAAAGCCCAGCTAGGGTCACCAATCCGTATTCTACTCATGATATAACTAAGAATTGGACTGCTGACTGGATGTCCTCGGGAGGTAGGAATGGTTTGCTTTTCCTAAGAGTGTTGAGCTGATGATTGGCACTCTTAATGGTGGCACTGATATGACTCTGCATGTTTAGAAATTTGTCTAGGGTGACACCTAAAGAGCAAGCGGAGTCCACCATATGCGGGGTGCAGTTGAGTGCGGAGATTTTTTTGATCTAGTTTTGCGTGGGGGCCTCGTGGTTGCAGGGGGTAATCAGGAGAAATTCAGTTTTGAGGTGATTAAATAAAAAATGGTTATATGTTAGCCATTCTTGAGTTTTTTGAAGCGCTCCATTAAGAGTTTTAATGTCATCTGGAGAAGAGATCTTAAAATACAGTTGAGTGTCATCTGTGTACATGTGGTACCGAATGTTTGAGTCCTTATTGATTTGAATTTTCCATGAACCATCAGACAAGAGTGTGGTCATGCTGCGGCCTAAACTGGCCTTTTGCCTCGAGTGACCGGGTTGAGGTCTTATAAATAATTTGTAGGTGGGGACAACCACCAAATATGACTCGGAGCAGTGCAATAGGGATGGTTCACAAACCATTTTCAAGTTTGTTTTTAGCTCCCAGTGTAGAGCTAATGGTCACAGCTTCAGATTGCAGCCTTGGTTCTATAAATAAAAATTCAACATTGTGATCACAACTCTGTCATGCGATTTTGGCTCTGGTTACGTGGTGACAGTATTAGCTCCAGTCCCTATTACTTGCCCTCTAGTCATAGTTTTTGCTGCAGTGACAGCTGCAGTGCTGCAGTCCCAACTAAGGCCTGCAATGGCAGCTTTGGTTTTGTCCAGGTCTCTGGTCACAGCTTTGGCTTTGTGACCTCGGGTCCATGTCAGTGGTCACAGCTTCTGCTCTGCAGTTATAGTTTTAAGTCTATGGTCAAAGCTTAGCTCTGTAGTGACAGCCTTAGTCCTGTGGCACATCCTCAGCTCTGTAATCACATCTTCAGGTTTGCTGTCACAATTGTGGCCCACTGTCAAATTACTAGCCTGTGGTTGCCGCTTTGGTTTGGCGCTCACAGCTAATTTTTTAGGACACCTACTTTCATCCCGTGGTCACAGGTTCGGTTCTATGGGCATAACTTTCTTTCTGCTATCAAAACTTTGATCATGAGGTCAAAAGTCTGTTTTGAAAGCGGCAGCCTGTGGTCAAATGTATTGTTCTATGGTTTTTGCTAATTTTCTGCATTCATAGCTTTGGAAATGTGTCGCACTTTAAGCTCTGTGGTCAAGGTACTGGATTTGTGGTCCCTGCTCCATGTCTGTTGTTACAGCTTGGCTCCAGGGTTGGACTGGCTTATATGAAAATTAAGGAAATCAAAAAGGGGGGAGTGAAGAGGTGGTGCCGATGGGCACCGAGGTGGGCACGTCCTCCTCTTAACAGGGATTCAGGTCAATCAAACAAGGTCCACCTCCTATTGGGTGGGTGTATGTCCGGATGTCAATGGAATACACCTTCTTTGTTAAAATACCCCTCACACACCAAAAGGGCCCTTGGTGTCATGCTTCATCATCGGGGTCTTCCCGTCCCGCTGCGGGGCGGGGCAGTGCTGCGACAAGCGAATACGCCGGAGCACCTTTAGATGGAAGTGCTATGTGTATGGAGGGAGTGTCAGTGGGGTCAGGAGTGAAATATTAGTGAGATAATAAAAAATACCTGGCCTAGTGGAAAAAAGAACTTTATTAAACACTGGCTGGTATTATTAAAAGAAAAGTGAAGCGGAGAGATGGAGCTAGTTAATGGGCTCTCTCTCCTGTGTGGGTCAACATGTTTCGAGGTGCGGGCCTCTTCGTCAGGACCAAAGGGGGATCCCCCTGTCACTCACTAGTGTTTTCTCCACAAAGGTAGAAAAAGTGTATGTACAAAAAGTGAAAAAAAGACTATGTGTGTAAATACCATTAATAATTGCAACACTTTTATGCTACCACACTGATAATGTAGTATGCCTGCAAGATAAGAAAATCTGGTTAATAATAGCGCCGATCCCAGTATGCGCTTAGCTCTAAGTCACCTGTAAAGGAAGAAGAGACATACACACACAGATATACCGGTATGCAAATAGGGATCTAGCATGAATAGTGAAAAATTATGAAGAATATCTTCAGACATACATAGTCACACACTCAAAGTAAGTAATGGGGGATGTGAATAGCCAGGGATAAAAGAATTCAAATACATACTTTTCAATGGAGGAAATAATGCCTCATGAGTCAGCTTTAGACAGAAGGGTATAGTGGGGTCCCAACTGTAGAAGGGAAAAAGAGGGGGGGTAGATTGTAAGTACTATCCCATTAGTAGTATCTCTAAGTGCAGGTATTGCTGGGATATAGTTCGTCCCCTTGGAACCGGCTATGCCGTACTTACTGAGCCCCTTGCACGCTTGTGCTTCCTCCTTCGTCTGCTGCTTCCGTGGTTATGAGGAAGGGTGGGAGCAGCAAGTATTTATATACTCCCAAGATTGGATAATTGATCAATTAGCTCTGTGGAAGCCCGCCGAAAAAACAATAGCCAAAAGGAATGGTAAGGCGGGCGGCCATGTTGGAAGGTCCGCCACCCGCTCGTTAGTATGCACAACCGATCCTGAGTATGGTAGTAGCGGAGATCGGTGTATGATTATGGACTGGAGACCAATGCAGTTACAAGTTTGGAGCACTCAGGGAAGATTATGCCTCGCTAAGCGCTGAGCAGAGATGATCGACGAGTGTGCTGTGTTCAGTGCGCACGCGCCGGTCTCCTCGCGTCGCGCTCATGGGCGTTGTAAAAGACACTAACGCCTTGCTTGTGCGCATGCGTACATGGACCCATATGATAGTGGTTGTTGCTGGCATGCAAACTAATGCTTAATAATAGGCAAACACATAGACTGGAGACCAGTGCAGTTACCAGTTTAGAGCACTTATGGAAGGTTTTACCTCGCTAAGCGCTGAGCGGAGATGATCGACGAGTGCGCTGTGTTCAGTGCGCACGCGCCGGTCTCCTCGCGTTGCGCTCATGCGCGTTGTGAAAGACACTAACGCCTTGCTGGTGCGCATGCGCACATGTACCCAGATGATAGTGGTTATTGCTGGCACGCAAAATAATGCTTAACAATAGGAAAACACAGGTGCATGCACGCAAACTAATGCTCAGGAATAGGCAAAAAACGGGTGCATACACTGGCATAGATATAATGACTTAATGAGGGATGGATTATAAGTTATTAAGCTACATCTATAATCTGGAGGTTTTTCAATAGGAAATTCACTGTCAGTTCATTCAAGGTTAGGGAGAGGCTGATAGTGAGACAGTGGGGAATATCGTGGGCACAATTGAATACCTAGGGTACACTATCATCTGGGTACATGTGCGCATGCGCACCAGCAAGGCGTTAGTGTCTTTCACAACGCGCATGAGCGCAACGCGAGGAGACCGGCGCGTGCGCACTGAACACAGCGCACTCGTCGATCATCTCCGCTCAGCGCTTAGCGAGGTAAAACCTTCCATAAGTGCTCTAAACTGGTAACTGCACTGGTCTCCAGTCTATGTGTTTGCCTATTATTAAGCATTAGTTTGCATGCCAGCAACAACCACTATCATATGGGTCCATGTACGCATGCGCACAAGCAAGGCGTTAGTGTCTTTTACAACGCGCATGAGCGCGACGCGAGGAGACCGGCGCGTGCGCACTGAACACAGCACACTCGTCGATCATCTCCGCTCAGCGCTTAGCGAGGCATAACCTTCCCTGAGTGCTCCAAACTTGTAACTGCATTGGTCTCCAGTCCATAATCATACACCGATCTCCGCTACTACCATACTCAGGATCGGTTGTGCATACTAACGAGCGGGTGGCGGACCTTCCAACATGGCCGCCCGCCTTACCATTCCTTTTGGCTATTGTTTTTTCGGCGGGCTTCCACAGAGCTAATTGATCAATTATCCAATCTTGGGAGTATATAAATACTTGCTGCTCCCACCCTTCCTCATAACCACGTAAGCAGCAGACGAAGGAGGAAGCACAAGCGTGCAAGGGGCTCAGTAAGTACGGCATAGCCGGTTCCAAGGGGACGAACTATATCCCAGCAATACCTGCACTTAGAGATACTACTAATGGGATAGTACTTACAATCTACCCCCCCTCTTTTTCCCTTCTACAGTTGGGACCCCACTATACCCTTCTGTCTAAAGCTGACTCATGAGGCATTATTTCCTCCATTGAAAAGTATGTATTTGAATTCTTTTATCCCTGGCTATTCACATCCCCCATTACTTACTTTGAGTGTGTGACTATGTATGTCTGAAGATATTCTTCATAATTTTTCACTATTCATGCTAGATCCCTATTTGCATACCGGTATATCTGTGTGTGTATGTCTCTTCTTCCTTTACAGGTGACTTAGAGCTAAGCGCATACTGGGATCGGCGCTATTATTAACCAGATTTTCTTATCTTGCAGGCATACTACATTATCAGTGTGGTAGCATAAGAGTGTTGTAATTATTAATGGTATTTACACACTTAGGGGCCGATTAGGATGGCGGACGGACTTGCGTCCGTCCGCCACCCTTGAGGAGGAGGGAACGTCCGCAGGGGCTGCGGCGTTCCCTCCGTGCTGATTAGGATGTGACCGCCAGGGTGGCGGTCACATCCTCTATATTTAACATTGCGGCGGGTGCAGCTTCAAGCTGCACCCGCCGCAATGTTAAAAAAGCATGTTTTACATTTACATGCACAAAGCGGCCGGCACCGCACGGTGCCTGCTGCTTTGTGCACGCAAATGCAGGGGGGTACCATAGGTACCCCCCATGTGCACCCCCCACCCCCCATTCACCCAGGGGGCCCGCAACGGGCCCCCAAAGTGAATGTCCGTATGCTTTTCCATGGCGGAAAAGCCGCTGTGGAAAAGCATGTATTCACGAACATCCTAATATGGCGGACGGTGTCTCATAGACACCGCCTGCCATGTTATAGCTTTTCCGCCACGGTCGGAAGCCGACCGCGGCGGAAAAGCGACGGACGGAATTCCAGACCCACCAGCCATCCTAATTTGGCGGTGGGTCTTTGGAGGCTCCGCAGCGGTTTTTCCGCATCCTCCAGGCCGGCGGACACTTCCGCCGGCCCGGAGGATGCGGAAAAACCGCCATCCTAATCGGCCCCATAGTCTTTTTTTCACTTTTTGTACATACACTTTTTCTACCTTTGTGGAGAAAACACTAGTGAGTGACAGGGGGATCCCCCCTTTGGTCCTGACGAAGAGGCCCCGCGCCTCGAAACATGTTGACCCACACAGGAGAGAGAGCCCATTAACTAGCTCCATCTCTCCGCTTCACTTTTCTTTTAATAATACCAGCCAGTGTTTAATAAAGTTCTTTTTTCCACTAGGCCAGGTATTTTTTATTATCTCACTAATATTTCACTCCTGACCCCACTGACACTCACTCCATACACATAGCACTTCCATCTAAAGGTGCTCCGGCGTATTCGCTTGTCGCAGCACTGCCCCGCCCCGCAGCGGGACGGGAAGACCCCGATGATGAAGCATGACACCAAGGGCCCTTTTGGTGTGTGAGGGGTATTTTAACAAAGAAGGTGTATTCCATTGACATCCGGACATACACCCACCCAATAGGAGGTGGACCTTGTTTGATTTATATGAAAATTAGGCAGTTCCCAATGGGCTGATCAGTGTGAGGGCCAGTTTTTAGGATCAAATCTTTTTTATTGGCAAACCATAAAGCAAGTCACATACACAGCAAGCTGCCTACAACCCATTACGGGCCAGCAGCGTCAAGTTAGTAAGCGCAGAGAGGGTGTGGCAGGTTGGGGAGATCACCCTTCACCCACTAGAAGTCGTACTGGGAACGTAGAATTTGCTCTGTGCCTGGTTTTATGGTGAAGTTTAGTATTTGTGATTTCAACAAGTTTACTTTGAAGCCCGAAACGACTCAGAATGCGCTCAACTCCAAGAGAAAGGCTGGAAGCAAAGACAGGTGTCGGACGATAGAGAATATGATATCGTCTGCGTAGAGACTAATCAAATGATGATCGGCCCTTAACGGAAATGCCCAAAAGCCCTGGGTCATCTCTCAGCCTCTGTGCAAAGGGCTCCATATATAAGGCATAGAGGAGAGGTGTGAGCAGGCAACCCTGCCTCGTGCCTCTCCTCACCGAGAATTTGCTGGAGCTCACGCAATTGACTCCCACCACCATACCAGGAGTACTGTACATGCTTTTAATCCACCTCTTGATTGCTCCCCCACCCCGAAGCGCCTAAGAGTTGCAAGCAAATAGGGCCAGTGTACTAGATCAAACACCTTCTCGGTGTCAATAGCCAGTAAAAGGGCCTCTTCTTGTGAGTGCTGGACTTTATCAATGAGGTGACAGATGCTTGTTATTTTTCCCACATTGACGTGAGGGAATAAAACCAGCCTGGTCTGGGTCTACAAGGACGGGCAGGGGGTTAAGGCCATGTGCCAGGATGCCAGCAAACAACTTTTCAGCAACACTGAGCAAGGAAATCGGGCGGTACGATCTGCATAGCTTGGGGTCTTTTCCGGGCTTTGGGATTACTGAAATAGAAGCCTGCAGCATTGTATCTGTTAACGTGCCCGTGTCAGAGAAGGTATTGAAAAGCAAGTCAGAATGGGAGCCAGTTCCCTACAAAAAGTCCTTAAAAAGATGGTGCTGAGCCCATCCGTTCATGGTGATTTCATTGGCTTCAGCCTTGCAATCGCCGAGATCACTTTGTCTATTCGAATAGGTTGGTCGAGTAGCTCTGATTCAGTGGGTGGGAGAGGTGTGATCGTTGCAGACTGTATGTAGGCCTAAGGTCCGATACTATCAAGGAGTCCCCAGCAAATAGGTTAGCATAGAACGCCTGTAATTTGGCTGCAATAGCTGAGGCTTCAGACACCGCTGAGCCCGTTTGTATAGTCTTGACTGTATTCGCGTGTTGCTTGCTGCACAGGCAGTGTACCAGCATCCGCCCACTTTGTTGGTCCCTATATAGAATTTATGTTTAAGGCGAAGCATCGCGTTTTCTGCTGGGTCTAAGTCGAGGCATTTAAGTTGCACTCTCTCCTGTTCTAGTTTGCGCCAGACTCTGGGAGACCCAGTGCACTTGTGTATGGACTCCAGTTCCAATACTAACTTCTCCAGCAACTCCATTTTATCCCTCCGGATTTTGTTGTCTTATGCTGCTTTTGCTATGAAAGCTCCCCGGGCTACCAGTCTTAGTACTTCCCAAACCGAGGAGAGGGAGACCTCACCTGTGTCGTAATGGGCCAGATTGTCAGTAATTGTCTGCCTGATTGATGAAACCAATTCAGGGGAGTGCAACAGCATTTCACGTAGGCGCCATGGTGGGGGCCGGGTGGGGGGGGGGCGAGTTGACTGTTAAGGTGAATGTGATAGCAGCATGGTCAGATAGTGAGCAGGGGATGAAGTCATTATCCAGTCCCAGGCTGCGGGGAAGGGTAAAAAATGGTCTAGGCTAGAGTAGGTTTTATGCTCAGCTGAGTAAAAAATATAGTCCCGCTCATTGGGGTGTTGCAAACGCCAAACATCACATAACCCACAATCAGCTAACCAGGCCTGCACTTCCAGGGAAAAGGCCCCAGCATGCCCAGGTCTTTGCCCAGAGCGATCCTGTATCGCATCCATTACTATGTTGAGATCTTCTCCCACCAAAATTTCCTGGTCAGGGGACTGAAGGACCTTAGCTAGTGCATCAATTATAAAGTCCTCCTGTTGTTCATTTGGAGCGTAGAGTGAGGCTATTGTTAACGGAAATGTACCTAATTGCACCTGGATGGCCAGCAGACGACCCTTGATCTCAAAACAAGCACCTAAGACCACCTTATTGAAGTGTTTGGAGAAAAGGATTGCCAACCCTCCTTCCCCTTCCCCTTCCCCTTTCCCGATGACCAGAATTGTTGGGGGAATCTCCTGGTGTTCATTCTATGTGTGCCTTGAGCGAGCACATGTGTTTCTTGAAGCAGGCATATATCATCCTTGTGAGTGTTCTAAAATGGAAAGTATCGCTGACCTCTCAGTGGAGTCCTTCATGACTTGGAAGTCCGAATCTGTGGGGTCTGTCAGGGCGCATTGAACCAACAAGGAACAGTTGGATTTGGCACACCAGTGCCCACCCCGAGGTTAACCTCCCTTCTACAGATGCACAGTATCTCATATGGATCGGCATAAGGTTTGCTTTCGCCATAGAGGGAACGTAGTACGTCTGACCTTTCTTTAGCCATGGTGGCCGATCTGGGCAGAGAATCTCCAGGTGCAAACCTCGTCTGGTTCCACGATTGTACCTGCCCTGGACCTTCTCGTCAGTTAGTGGGTGATGGGAATCTTGATCAGGAAGCTCGAGAATCTTACAGGCATCGTCAGGGAGCGCAGTTGGGGGGTTTTAACATTCACTTAAAATTAGGCAAAATGGGTGGCCCTTGGAGTAGGCGATTCCCTGGGAGGGAGGTTAGCTGATGACAGGGCAAAACTCTTTCCTTTTCTGTAGGTTGGAGGCTGCTAGGTCCTAGAATACTTGGAGTGTATGGCCTCTGAATTGCACTTTCTGATCGGATCTGGCAGCCCTGAGGATCAACTCTTTTTCCTTAAAATTGTGCAGACAGACCAATATGTCAGCTGGTGGGCAAGGAGGTGCACAGGCGGGGCCGACTCTATTGCATCGGTCTATCTTGGTGCTGCTCGGTGCATTGTCCCCAAGAATGCTGCTGAATAGGGCCTGGAGATAGCCCTCGAGGTCCGTACCTTCTACACCAGTGGGGACCCCCGAATGCATACGTTATTCCTTCTAGACCTGTTTTCCAGTCTTCAGCATGGGTCTGGAGATTAAGTTGCTGATCCTGCAGTCGAATGAACTCCTGTTGAAGGGCTTCAATTTCTGCGTCTCTGGTCAGGGGGCTTTTATCAAGGGGCACCACTCTCTCACCCAGGTCATCGATTTCGCGACGCACTTCCCTGAGCTCCATCGAGAGGTCTTTTTTAACCACCTGCAGATCTTCCCGCAGGGACGCGAATAGAACCTCTAAGAATTCACGAGTCACTGAACTCTCCACGCCATCTCCGCCCCCCATGTGCTTAGGGTCCTCCGTCGATTGCTTCTCCTGCTGTGGTTCTATCGTTCCTTTAAGCAGGATGTCTTTGACAGATCTGTCTTTCTTCCCTTTTGCTGTGGCCATAGCTCCCCAATTCCAATCCCAGGGGCCAGGGGTTGCAGGACACGGGGTGGCCCAGTCAGAATTAAGCCTGAACACGTTTAGGGGCAGAAACCGGGGCTCGTCAGAGCAAGTTTTGTCAGGGTGGGCTTGCAGTCGCAAATCCTCTGTGTCGGTGCTCAGTTGCTGGGGCCCTCAACGGCGTGCTTGGCTCTGTGTTTGCCATCTCTAGAGCTCTTAGTTTGGGTCAACTCCAGTGACAGAAATGGAAAGGCCACAGGAAAATGAAGGCTGTGGAACACTCAGCCACCTGTCTGTGGAGGCCGCAAGGTACTGGGCAGAGATTTGGTGGGCCAGAGGGAGCACAGATCCAGGGTAGATCAGGGAAGCTACAGCCGCCACCCCGAGTGAGGATGGTGGCGTCCTCATGCTTTCTTCTGCGGTTGGCCGGCTTTAGAAGGAGTGCTTTGGGGCTGATAGGGGAAGCAGAGCTTCCGTGCACCGCCCGATTCCCTGCCTGCAATTGGGGGCGCCAGGCCTCACCCAAATACAGGAGGCATGGCCAAAGTGGCGCTGTGTACCTCTTAGTATTGCTCCCAGTAGGCTGTGGCCTGCATTGTTTGTAGGTGGCAGGCCCTACACCGTATCTGACCCAACAGGCCTCACCTCCTCTCTAGGCCTCAGATGGCGGCTCCTGCCTGTCGCCGGACTCCGTGATGGGAGAGGCATCGGTACAAGGGCGTCACAGCATACAGCTCCTTACAACTTAATTCAGTGGCCTACGCCCTCCCTACCCTGGGCTTCAATAACGCCGCTGGCTGAGGAGGCTGCACCAGAAGGAGCGGGCCATAGCACCAAGGTACAACGCGCGTGTGGTTCACTCACCGCAGGAGGTCCCAGGTTTCAAAGTCAGGCCTCCCGCTGGATGCGGGCCCTCGTGTGTTCAGCTGCGCCGCAAGAGACCTCTGGAGGTCCAGGCCATAATCGCGGGAGTCTGCACACATGTGCAGATTCAGGCCTCCTCCTAGTTCCCCACCTCCTATAAGCCTCCGGGCCGGCCCCTCTGCTTCGCTTCTGCCGACAACTGGATGCGTCACAGCGCGCCCACGATGCAGGCCGATGTTCGCTCTGTGAGACCTCCATCCCGGCTTGGTCAGGACCCCGGATGGTCTCTGTTTGCCCCCGATGTTCTGCGGTCCCCCCTGCTCAGGCAGGGACAGAGCGCCAGCAAAGCACGTCCGCTCACTCCGCCATCTTGGCCACGCCCCCCTGGGCCAGTTTTTAAGCAGTTAGTGGGCCTGTTTTATTGCCAGGTGGGATGGGTTTTACTGTTGAGTTCCTTGATTTTACTACACACGTTGCCTGTAGCAAAGACTAATGCATCAAATTACCCATACTTTGCAAAATACCCATTACACTGTGTCCTTTACAAGTTCAAAACTGTCCTGATTTGCTAATGTGGGCCACTTTTAAGGTCTCACCTAAGCAGCGAATGTACCGCATGCGCTGTCTGAAGAAACATGTTGTATCTAGATATGAACTAAAAAAACACCCATCTTTTTAATTGGTTCCTCTTGCTGCCCTTTAGAAATGCTGGCTTTTCATTGGTGAATTCACTTAATAGTCCCTCTTTTTGTTCCGCCCTGGAGACTGCCCGTGCTCATGAATTCATTCACTATGGGTCATATGCTTTCCCTTCAGTGCACTGCTTTGTCTTTTGCTCTGTCTTTGCTGCTTCTCCCAGTTCAGTTAATCTCCAGTGCCGTTCCCAAAACAACACCTCCTGCCCCTTGCAGCTTCTTTGTATTCTGAACAGCTGATCTTCAATCCCTATCATCTGCTGCAGCTGCCTCCTCTTCCTCTCTAAACCCTCCTGTTATGTAGTCAGCGGTCTAGTAGCTGGGTGGGCGGAGTCAGGTGGGACCAGGGGAAGAGGAGGAGCATCGGGAGGAAAGAGGCAGTTAGAGTAGGGACCTGGAAGAGACAAGACGTGCTGAATAAAGGAGATGATAAACAGTCATTCCTGTGTCCTCGTATTATTGTTTAGGACACGACAACTGGCGACGAGGGTGGGATATAGCAGTCCGCTATCCCACGACCCCAGAAGCAAGCACTGTCCGGTCCCTGGGTGTCGCGTTGATCAAGTCGCCGTCGCGACACGCGAGCCCGCCAAGATCGCCGTCGGAACAACCAGCGATCAAGCCCTGCACTCTGCGATCGGTAAATCGCGTGGAGTTCCCCTGGCGCAGCTGAGTGAAGTGCTGCCCGAGTGCCAGAGAGGGAGTTTTCAAGTTGAGCGCTGTTCGCGCCAAAAAAGACTGCCGGCGCCCAAGTGAGTACGGGCGGAAGTGAGGCCGAAGGAGAGCAAGTGAGGGATCGAGAGCCCAACCCTGCCATGCTGCATGAGTGAATGCGGGGACTGACCAAGCGCTGTGAAAGGAAGCGTTGTCCTGCCCAAAGAAACTGTGTCCCCCGTCAGAAAACCTCACCCCCGATGCGTGAACTATCGCATCTGTGTCCGGAGATCGAATCGGACTAAAACCTCGAGCCTAACTGGTGGTGGAGAGAAGAAAACCCCAGAAGAAAGTCCATGTGGAGAATTGCATGTGGAAACGAGCTGAAGGTAGTCAAGCCTCGTGGTAATTGGGCGGCCATCTTGGAGTCAGGCAGACTAATGGGACATCCTTGTGCAAGTCAGGAGCGGCCATGTTAGAGTCAGGCATATCATTGGATCAGCAAGCAGTGACACGTAGAGACTGTTGAGAGTCACAAAACAAGCACGAGTCAATGCAAGACACTGATATTAAACAGGCACAGGTTGCTGAAAATACCAAAACAAGCACGAGCTAATGCAAGACACCGATGGTAAACGAACACAAGCAAATGTAACAGAATAGACGAACGCAAGTCAAGACAAACAAGACGCAATACACTAACCTGAACATTTACAAAGAGGAAATATTAAGTCAATCAGAGTCTACGAAAGGCGAAGTGAACGAGCTATCATAATGGTGACCCCAAATAACTCACTACAGAGGAATGAAGTCAAACCAATTATCACTGGGGCGTCGCATCTCCGGCCCCCGGAACCCTTAACACTGACCACAGGAGGGAGTATGGGCCCCAGATGGCAAGAGTGGCTTGAGGATTTCGAATACTACAATAAGGGGTCCAAAGTAACCGTTGATGAAGAAAAATTGATTGCCCTCCGCAATTTGGCGGGCCGAGAAATCAGTAAGATAATCAAGGATTTTCCTCCTGCGGATGTAGGAACTTATGACAAAGTGCGTGAAGCCTTAAATAAAAAGTTCCTTCACAAACGGAATGTGGACTATGAAAGGCATACATTCCATCAAGAGCGACAAGGCAAAGATGAAGCCATGGGCACTTTCATCACCAGGCTGCGGCGATTGTCAAGATACTGTGAATTCGACACTTTCTCAACAGATGCTGCCATCAAATCTCAAATCATTGATGGATGCCACTCGGAAACCCTTCGGAGACGGCTGTTGCGGAAATCTCATGAACTAGACGACATTGAGGAAATGACTCGCGTCTACGACCAGGCAGGGGAACATGCCACTACCATTGAATCTGGACGCACGGTGAGCCGTGAACAAGTGTGTCGTGTATAAGCCAGTGGCAGCAGCCATCGACAATCAGAGGAAAAACAATGGAGAGCGAGACCGTCATCCCGCCAACGACACACGGAACACAGGAGGCGAGACCCTGGTCGAAGGGATAGGAGGCCAGAGAGGACAAAGAGATGCTACAGGTGCGGATATGACTATCCACACGCCGATACCTGCCCCGCCCTGGGCCAGCGGTGCAGAAAGTGTGGGCGGTCAAACCATTTTAAGGCAATGTGTGGTGACTACCACAAGGAGAGACGGAGTGGACTGTCGAGGTCATCTCGCTCTGACACCAGAAAACATCACATAAGAGCGATCCAAGACAGATCAACGGCATCGTCTGGCTCGTCTCACTCCAGCTGAGAGTCACAAAGGTCGCGATGGGAGCGGAGGTCACCATCCCGAGACTCTAGGTCATCATCCAGAGACTCAGTGGAATATGTGAATATGATTGCGGACCCCGACCAGCTCAAGAAATACCCGCATCTGGACATCAGTGTGGGGAACCACGATACCAAATTTGTGCTAGACAGCGGAGCGTCACTAAACTACATTCCCGTTACGGAATATGAGCGAATGAAACCTCAGCCACCACTGTCACCTGCACATGTCCGAGTTTTCACTTGGATGTCCAAGAAGCCACTCCCTTGTTTAGGAAAATTTCCAACAACTCTCAGGCATAAATCTGTGACCATTCCAGCGTTCATACATGTCATCAAAGGCCCAGAAGCTGATTGCCTGCTCAGTCTACCGACTGCGGAGCGCCTCCGGCTTGTTGAGCTTCTTTTTAAGGTTAGTGATGACCCGGACATCATCAGCAAGTTTCCCAGACTGTTTCAAGGACTAGGGAAAATGAAGGGTTGCCAGATCCGTCTTCACATTAATGAACAAATCAGACCGGTTGCGCAACATCCTCGGCGCGTGCCCTTCCATCTCCAACAAGCTGTGGAGGATGAGCTTCAAGAACTCCTATCAGCTGATATCATCGAACGGACGGATGGTCCGACTCCATGGGTATCCCCGGTTGTCATCGTACCAAAGAAAGGCACACCTGGCAAGGTGAGACTGTGTGTTGACATGCGATTACCTAACACAGCTATAGAAAGGGAGCGCCACCCAGGGCCACATCTCAGTGACATGATTACCACACTAAATGGAGCAAGAGTATTTTCGAAATTGGATTTAAACAAAGGTTACCACCAGTTGGAGTTAGATATCAAATCTCGCTATATCACGACATTTGCAACCCACCTTGGACTTTTCAGGTACAAGCGTTTGAGCTTTGGTGTCTCCTCAGCTGCAGAAATCTTTCAGGAGGCAATTAGACAGGTCATCCAGCATGTTCCCAACACTTTGAATTATAGTGACGATATCCTTGTGTACGGATCGGATGTTCTTGAGCATGACAAGGCCCTTGCCCGTGTCTGCCAGGCCTTGTTGGAAGCTAATTTGATGCTGAACAAAGACAAGTGTGAGTTTCACCAGTCCACTTTGAAATTTTTTGGTCATATTTTCTCTAATGCCGGAATGAAGCCCGATCGGGGGAGGTAGTCACGTTGAACGAAACCAAGAGTCCTCAGGATGTTGGGGAACTGAGATCATTTCTGGGCATGGCCAGCTACTGTGCCCGCTACATCAGGGACTATGCCACCATCAGCCACCCACTCCGAGCTCTCACAAAACAAGGGCAACCGTTTATCTGGTCCTCCCAGTGTGAACAAGCGTTTACGGAGATCAAGCGGGCGGTGGAGTCGGCTGACAACCTCTCGTATTTTAGTCCTCGCCGGAAAACAGAAATTACGGTAGATGCCAGCCCTGTGGGGCAATTCTGACACAATATGACAATGACTCTGATCAGAGACGCATCGTTGCCTATGCCAGTCGCAATCTCTCTGATCCTGAAAGAGCATATTCACAACCTGAGAAGGAGAGTCTTGCTGTGGTGTGGGCGTGTGAACATTTTCATGTCTTTATTTATGGCAAGCATTTTACCCTGATCACCGATCACCAGGCGCTGGTCACCATTTACGGCAACCCAAGATCCAAGATGCCACCAAGAATTGAGAGATGGGGTCTGAGGCTCCAAGAGTATACCTTCACGATTGTCCACAAACCCGGGAAGTCTGAGAACCCGGCAGACTACATGTCACGACACCCGCTCACTTCATCTGAGTCCAAGCCCTCCATTGCAGAGGAGTACATCCACTTTGTGACTGATCTAGCGCTGCCACCTGCTATTTCCATGGAGGCCATCCGAGATGCCACCGCGCAAGATGTCATCCTACAGAAAGTGCTAGGTCGGATTCGGACCAACCGGTGGAGACACGAATGTGAGGCCGACGCAGAGGATCCGATGGTCAAGCAGGAGATGCAAGCATTCCGCCATGTCTGTGATGAACTGTCTGTCACCACGGATGGGTTGATATTGCGAGGTCAGCGGATTGTTGTCCCCAGACTTTTACGACAAGGTATCATCAACCTTGCCCATGAAGGCCACAGAGGAGTAGTGTCAACGAAACGAGCTCTCCGAGAAAGGGTGTGGTCTTGATCAGATGGTGGAGTTGACTCTAAAGGACTGCCATCAGTGTCAGCTGGTCATCCGAGGAGATCCTCCTGCCCCGTTGCAAATGACTACTCTACCCGGCGGAGTGTGGCAAGAGCTCGCCATGGATTTCTATGGACCGTTACAATCTGGGAAATATGTTGTAGCCATCATTGACGCATATTCACGATTCCCCATTGCGCAGTTATTACCATCCACAAGCGCCTCCAGCACTCTCAAAGTATTGGATGAAGTGTTTGCAGCATGGGGTGTTCCCAATGAGTTAAAGACAGACAATGGACCGCCTTTCAACGGCCGCGAGTTCAGTGCTTTTGCAAAGCATTTAGACTTCAAACATAGAAGAGTCACACCACTGTGGCCTCAGGCAAAAGGCACCATTGAGAGATTTATGGCCACACTTAAAAAGACGTTTCAGCAAGCTACTGCTGAGAAAAGGGATCTACAGGTAGCTCTGAATGAAGTCCTTAGAGCGTACAGAACAACCCCTCATGCAACCACTGGGACGTGTCCTGCAACACTGATGCTAGGACGTCCTATGAAGAATCGCATTCCGACCTGGGAAGGAGCACTGCGAGCGGTGTCGCCCCTCCGCAGTCATCACGAGGTAATGGTGACGGACAGTCGCAACAAGGACAAAATGAAATCATATGCAGACGCCAAAAGGAGAGCGAAATCACCGTCCCTGCGGGAGGGAGATTGTGTCATTGTAAAACAAGAACAACAACGGAAAACTGACTGTCATTTTCGAGCTGAACCTCTGTTGGTCACCCAGCAGAAGGGCACTATAACAGCGGAGTCTGACCAGCGGCGGATCACGAGGAATGCATCACACTTTAAGAAATGCCCTCCAGACCTGAGAGAAGCCTTGACAAAAATGGCTGGAGCGCCCGCCTCTGAAAGACATGATCAATTTGATCAAGAGAGTGAGAACCAAACAAGAGACTCCCCAGTGGACACGATGGCTGAAAGTGGAACAATGTCCATGAGGCCTCGCCGAGATATTCACCGACCAAAGAGACTCATTGAAGAGATATGAACCAGTTTATTGCCCTGTTATTTTGTTAAGAAAGGGGGAGATGTTATGTAGTCAGCGGTCTAGTAGCTGGGTGGGCGGAGTCAGGTGGGACCAGGGGAAGAGGAGGAGCATCGGGAGGAAAGAGGCAGTTAGAGTAGGGACCTGGAAGAGACAAGACGTGCTGAATAAAGGAGATGATAAACAGTAATTCCTGTGTCCTCGTATTATTGTTTAGGACACGACACCTCCCCCGTTATTAACGTAAGGAGGAAGCTGGGAAATATATGTTAATCAAATACTGACTTGTAGTAGGTGTTACAGTAGTTCATGCTTGCTGGGTGATTATTTCAGTTTTTTGTGTCATATCGAAACAGTAAGTATTACGGAGGCTTCCGTTTTATTTAAGAATCGCTTTTGTTTGCTGAGACAAGGTCCCCAGAATCCAGCTACCAACTTCCAAGACTGGTGCTAGAAGTTACTTTCCTGGTAACATGCATAAAAAATCAGATGGTTTCTGTTGACTGTGCGTTCTGTTGTAATGTACAGGGCTTAACTTGCCCTAGAATTGTTTCTGTTGGCATTTTCGTTGCGGCACGAAATACTAAAGGCCAGTTGATGGGGGTGGGGGACTTAAAATACCTCTTCACCCTCGTTAGCCTCTGTGGGGTGGGCTGAACTAGGATGCAAGTATTGTTGCATGCATGACACCGTTCTCCTCTAAGACTGTCTGTAATTAATCAAGCATTCACTGTGAAAGTGGCATCGTTTTTAGGTCTCGCCTGTCGATGCGCATGCGCATCGAGCAAGCGAGACTATAGGGGCTCATCTACTCTTTATCTAACTTGCAAGGAATCGTGGCGATTCCTTGCAGTGCCCGTGACTTTTAAGCTCAATGCGCATGCGCATTGAGCTTAAAAGCGCGTGCACAGCCGCCCGCATTCCTCCGACACCTTTGAAGTGAAGCTTAGCTTCACTTCAAAGGCCCGGCTTCCACGGCCGCCAGGCCACATCAAAGGCTTCCCCAGCACTGCCCCGCCCATCAATCACCCTCCCACTGCCACCCCCCTCCCTCTCCATATGGTGCGCTCTGCCTCAGGCCTCTGAGCCGTCCCTACACAGCACACCTCCCCCACTTGGCATATTACTCCGGCAGCGCGTCATTCATTTGTGTTTAGAGTGAGAGGCTGCAGCCCTAATCATGTGTCAGCTGCTACCCCGGAGCGTGGTCCAACCCCGATCTCAGGGCTCAAGAAGGCACCGGCTAGAACAGAAAGCAGACAGGGCTTCCAGCCCGGTTTATTGTCTGTACCTTCCACTCCTTGCCCAGGGGCCAACCTGTGATGTCATCGCGGGTAACAATGTGTGTGATGTTATTTTCGCTACACTTGCATTTTAGGGCATTGACGTCCGTGCCTCAGGACTTTTTCTATGTGAGATCACTGGTGAATCCCTGACAGCCCCCTTGCTTTAAGTTCAGCACATAGACGTTGCCTAGAGTGCCACCGCCTGTTTGTGCGAGTGGATACTGATCTGTGCGTCAAAAAATAACAGTGTTACAGAAGACAACCCTTTCCTTCGTCAGAACAGAAAATATCTTGTAGTCATATGTCTATGAGGCGACTCATTAGGCGCTCTGCTTGCTAGCGAGCCTGTGGAATCGTGTCTTATGCGTTATTCCACAACCTGACTTGCAAACTGTCTGAAATTACAAATTGGTGAGCACGCTGGTGGATAGGCAAAAACGTTTACACTCCTCTCCTACCGGGAGTTCAGTGCAGTGGGGCGCACACTAGCTGGGTGTCTTATATAACAGCCATCTTTCCAACAGAGGCAAGGGGGGCACTTTACACCGAGTCAAAAGAATGGCGCAGATGGTCAGCATATACCAAAAGTAACCACCTGTGCAGTCGGGCCACCACGACCATCATACCAGAACCCCAACAAACAGGCGTGCCTCACACTGTTTTTGGAGTAGCCTGGACGCAGTTTCATTTAAACACAGTTTAGTCACTGCACGCAGGTGGGGAACATTTTGATGGTTATTTATTGTCACTTTGAAATGCCATCTCAATGGCAAATTAATATTAGGCCCTATCTCGGTTATCAAAGCTTAACATTTGGCAGTACTCAGTGAAGTGTCCAAATGTTAGTTGGGAGAGATTGTTTGCTATAGGGCAGTTGTGCAGTGCGCCGCTCTCTCCAGACAGGGGCTTCTTTTCCACCCGGTGTCTGCCGGTACGCTCATGACAAAAAGATATTAAAATGTAAAAAACTGCAGCTAATATATATGGTATGCTATAGGGCATTTGTGCAGCACGCCACTCTCTCCATACAGGGGCTTAATACCTGCATTCCTCGTTGGTCATGTGCTTTCGCTTCGCTTTTGGTTGTTATCTGCTAATGAAATGCATGGCCTTTCCAGATGCTGCCGCCCTTGGTTAACCTAGTATCCTGTTACTAATTGATTTCCGCACGGCTTTTCTTTGAAATGCTTGTTGTAATTGAAAGCAGTCCCCAAATAACCTTTTTCGTCACTGTTTTTGGCCAAGTTTATTAAATAATAATACACAGTAGAGTCGTGTACCGCATTTTAGAACAGCAGTCATAAAAATGTTGTCCTGAGCACAAAAATGAACTCGAAGAATGCCTCAAACTTCCCTCTCAAAGTTGTTTTAACAGAAGGTGCTCGCGGTATGCTATATGGCAGTTGTGTGGTGAGAGAGTCTCTTCATTCAGGGGCTTAATTTCACCCGGTGTTTGCCGGTACGCTCATGACCAAAACATATTAAAATATAAAATAATACGGCTAATATGTATGATATGCTATAGAGCATTTATGCAGCGCGCCACTCTCTCCGTACAGGGGCTTAATAGCTGCATTCCTCCTTGTCACGTGGTTTCGCTTCGCTTTTGGTTTCTCAACTTTGGTATTGTAAATGACACATTTTGTATTTATGTGGCATTGCCTACAGGAAACAAAAATGCTAAAGATTTAAAAAAAAAAACCATAAACAATTCTAAAAGCACAAACTCTAATGCTGCGAGACCTATTGCATTTCCAATGCTTGTTTGGTTTTCCTTGTTGCGTGTTCCATTTGAAACAGAAACACGCTACAAATTCCTGCCCTCTGCTTCCCTGTATTTGTGGTTTTGGTTTCCTCGTTTGCAAGAGAATAAACTTGCTGAACACTCCAGATTTAACTTATAGTACATTTTGTTACACTCTGTTTAGTTGATACATTTGTGCTGCTTAGCATTTTTATTCCTGAGGAAGAGTTAATATGTGTTTGAAGTTTTAATGATAATATACTTTTCGAAGAGATGCTTATTGCAACATATGTACAAAATATTACCAGACGCTTTATTACCAATTAAAAAGGGTACTTAAAACAAAAAAAATACGTGGATTGTGATCTAAATATGAAACATTTGAACCTCATCTGGACATTAATGCACCCTTAAAAAGCATTTGTTGTTCTTTTATGGCAGGTCACCATTAGTCAGTATGTAGCAGCAAGGTGCGCGGAACCAAGAACTTTGAAAGCTTTATTTCTTCTTCAAAGCTATGATGCTTATCTTTGGTATGTATTTAGTTACGCTGGAAAGGGACTGTGAATCTTGCTGCTTTAAGCATTCCAGAAAGTGCTCTTGTTTTTGTTAATACTCTCTCTGGCTTTGTTTATACTCTATGGGGCATATTATCAAGGGAAACATTGCCGGAAAAGTGGTGATTTTTTTATCACCCTATTCACAAGGACCCGCTAACAAGAGTTAGCGCGTTTCCTTGCGACTTTGCATGTCAGTGATCAATATCACTAATGACATGCAAAGTAGGTGTTCCTGAGCACAACAACATGGGAATCCTCGCTAACATGGCTTTGCGATATTTACAAGCCATGCAGCAGCCCGCGAAATGATAAAAATTACTGCACTAACCGCGGTTATCGCAGGAATGTAACGCCTGCTTTTAAATTGACTTAGGCCTACTGATAATGGGAGGTGGATTGCCAGGTTAGGTCCACACTCCCCTATTAGCAAGCTTCTCCTTAGCGCTGTGAAATCATCGCTGGATTTCACGCGCTAATCCCGATCCCCATCTCTGGAATGACATCGCCTGTTAGCAAAACGTTGATAATACGTCGCTAACACAGCAATGTAATCCAGCAATAAAGTAAATCGTGCTAAGCGTGATTTGCGATAATGATCGCATCTCCTTGATAATATGCCCCTATCTGTCTTCCATCCCCTCTATCACCTCCCAATACACCCAGCCAGATCGCACTCATATACAATTATGCTTAATTTAATCACTCTACAGAGTTCATCTTTTCGCTCCCCATCTAAAAAAAACCTGCAAGCACTTCTCCTTTCATTCCTTTTTATTTTTTGTATTTTTAAATAGCGCAAATAAAGGTATCAAATCACTTTCAAGTTTCGTCACCAATGTTGGATCAGCACTCCTTCTTCGTTGGAGGAACTGCTTATAATATGTAAACTGCAAAATGTATTGTTCCAAAAATAGAGCAATTCCAAAAATAGAGCAATGAAGCACTCTATTTATGACTACCTCGAATTCTCTGAATAAGCAGTGTGTTTTGTTTATATCGTTTACTTGTAAAGGACACAGTGGGTCTTGCACTTGACGCATTTGGCTTTAATATCAAATGTAAAGGTGCTTAATTTACACACAGAAAATAAAACAAATAAATAAAAGTGGTGCATGTCTAAATACTTATAACTTATAGGTATACTTATAGCTTCTGCTCTGGTCTCATCGGTAATTTCTCATTCCAAGTCCTCAAGGCAGTGCTGCAGCTGCATCTTTGGTCCTGTCAGTAATTCCTCATTCTAAGTCCTCTGGACATTGCTGCAAGCTGCTTCTCTGTCCTTGTCGGTAATTCCTCATTCTAAGTCCTCAACACAGTGCTGCTACCTGCTTCTCTGGTCTCGTCTGTAATTCCTCATTCTAAGTCCTGTAGACAGTGCTGCGACTGCTTCTCTGGTCCCAGTGGTAATTCCTCATTCTAAGTCCTCGAGGCAGTGCTGCAGCTGAGTCTCTGTTCATTCACCTACCACACTCCAAACCAAAACACACATTGTCATTTACACCACCAATAGCTCTAACTATTGCATTGCAAATGCTTGTTTATCTGTTTTGCTAATGAGGACCACTTTTATTTTGGTGCCAGACTCCAGTGCCTATTTTGTCCCAGTCCAACCGTGCTTAGGTCCTGCAGTAACTACTTTCATTTGTGAGTACAGCCGAGCCTCTGCAGTCAGAGGTCTGTATGTGTGGTCTTCTTTGTAGACACTATTGGGTATTGTGGACTTTCTATAGTGCTTTCCTACCGAGGCCTCAGTGTGCTTTTCGGATCTAAGGCATGTAGTTAAATTTCTGACGTTGGTTTGATGGAATAGGGTTTTTAGGTGAAGTGGTATCTGTTAGTGTTGAGTTTTGTTGTTGTAGTGTGTGTGTGTGTGTGTGTGTGTGTGTGACTGTGTGTCATGGCTCAAGCCTGCAGCGGCTCGTTTCTGCAGTCACCCCCTACCTGCTCTTGGGTCACAGCATCGTTCCTCTGCTCACGGCTGACCGTGGTCATAGCTTTGTACTTGTGGGAACAGGCTCAGCGAAAGCAGACGTCGACCACCTTACTTACCCCTTTCGCGCCCACGCTGGAACTAAGTTTGCCAAAACCGGTGGAAGCAATTACAACTGAGAGGCACCCTATTCTCTTCGTCTGCTTTCGAAATTAACAACAAATATACGTTTTCAAAGAGAAAATTGAAAAACCTGCGCACCTCATCGGTGTTCCATTATTGCGACGGACAGGACATCTATTATGATTAGGGGACACCCCAGCTGTCGAGGTTCTGACTGGCCCAGGCCGGGCGGGGAGGACACAGCGACGCGCGGAAACCCCTAATGGTCAATAAGAGACAGCACGTCTCCTAATTGGGAGAGTGATGACCCAGCTAGTCCGGGGACTTCAGCCAGACAGGCTCTCGGCTCCAACTCATCAGCGCCAATTTACTGCTGATCACGAGCCGGCCTCGCGCGCTGACGGGCAGGTGAGAGGGATTCATTAAACCACAGCAGGTGCGGAGGTTTACAAAGACTACCGCGTCCCCGGAAGCCCTGCCGGCACGAGACCAGGCGCTGCTGCTCTTCACAAGGGCGCCTCGCGAGCCAGCGGGCGGGCTAGGAAGATTAAACTGGCTTCAGCATGTCCGCGCATCCTCTCCAAGATGCGCACGGGCGCAGGAATCGCGCATTAGCATCTCCAGAACGCCACATGCAGGGCTCTAAGTTGGATGTAAAACCCGGGGCGGGGGTGTCTGTCAAAGGGGCGTGACCGTTGTAATTAAGGGCGTGGCTTAAAAACACATAAACTACAAATCTGTGCATAGCATAGTGTCCCGTCGGACTGGTATTTTGCTACTTCTGTCATTGAATCCAAATATATAATACAAAAAGTAACATTACGCCTATCACATGCCAGGACTATTGGCTTTGTCAGTGGTTGTGAGTTGCATAAGATAAATAAGCAACAACTATGGCTTTGTTGTATATAATATTGAGATTACTTTTGTTCTAAAATGATGAGACTTTGAAAGAACTGAAACAGGTCTCTTTGAAGTTAGAGCAAAATCTTTGAGCATTGGTACTGCTTCAGAGTTAGGATGTTTTTTTCACCCTGAGGGTGAGGGCAAAATTAGAGAGCCCGATAGGGACCCGTCTCAGCACCTGCTTTTTAGAACTGCTGGTTACTGGGCACTGGCAGGACCCGGCCCACTTAAAGCCCTGACCAGAAATATAACCTGTGTAATGCCTACATTCTTTTAAATACTGATATACCACCACATAGCTGCAGGTGTCTCTATCATGTGTGACACCGGCAGCCAGGTCTGGCTCGACACTTGCCAAGCCAGATTCCGCAGCAACCAAAGCACCGAGACCACCTTCCTAGCTGCCACAGACGACATCCAAACTCTCCTGGACCATGGCCACACGGCGGTCCTCATTCCTACTAGACCTCTCAGCAGCCTTTGACACCGTCTCCCACTGCACACTTACCGCCAGACTCCACGACCTCGGCATACAAGGAACCACTCTAGACTTGATCCGCTCCTTCCTCATCAGCTGAAACCAAAGAATCAGACTCCCGCCCTTCCTCTCCAAACCCACTAAGATCTGTGCAGAGTACCCCAAGGATCCTCACTCAGCCCCACACTCTTCAACATCTACATGGCCACCTTGCCACCATCATCAGAAAACACAGACTCAGCATAGTATCCTACGCCGATGACACCCAGCTCATCCTCTTCCTCACCAAGGAACCCGACATCACCAGACACAGCTTCCAGGAAGAAATGAAAGATGTCACATCCTGGATGAGCAGCAGCTGCCTGAAGCCCAACTCAGAGAAAATGAAAGTCCTTGTCCCCGGATCCACCCCCTTCGCATGGAACAACACCTGGTGGCTCACCACCCTCAGCATCCCATCAACAACTACGGACCACACCCTCAACCTCAGCATCATACTCAACTCCTTCCTCACCATGAACCGACAGATCAACGCCGTTTCATCCTCGTTATTCAATACACTTCGCATCCTCCGCAAGACCTTTGTAAGAAAGTGCCTCTGTATATACTGCACCAAAGTAAGGTACAGTGTGCAAAGAGTCCACAGTCCCCAAAGGTTTGCCAGAGGTTAAAGCCAGATGTGACCTTACTCTCTAAAATGTTAGCTTGGTCTAGCAGTAAGGCAGTATCAGAGGACAGTGGAAAGCTTTTGATGTACACACTCAGTCAGCAAATGGTCTCACACACTCAAGAACTGAACTCTAGGCCAATTGTTTTGTATATAAAATATATTGTTGTTTTATTTTAGAACCACAGGTTGCTATAAACATACTTTCTCAGAATGAGATGCTGCAGTTGAATACTTTCAATGAGCAATAGCCTTTTGAATGCAATAGATATAGTGGTTGCAATATGCAACACAAACTTAACACAATTATAACATTGAGCTCAATGGGAATTTTAAGCAAACTGCGATATAACTTACTTTACAAACGTTTTTCTTACTCAGGGCTGGATCCTGGATTCAGCCGTGGTGCATCTCCTGAAAACAGTTGAAGGAAATTGTTTTTGTTATGCAGGCGATTTTTGAGGAATATTTGTATGTTGCAAAAATGGACAGAAGAATTTCTGGCAAAAACCAGCCAAAGTTATCCTATGGAGGAAAATCAAGCTATCAGAAAATCACAGTTGTAATGACTTTTTCTGGTCAGTGCTGGGTACCTAGATCCAGCACTGGAATCTCTCCTGGTAACAGGTGAGAACTTTCATTTTCGTTGAACGGATGATTTTTAGTGAATATTTCAAAGTTTCAAAACTCAACACTTAAAAGAATTTCCAAGTGAAAACTAGTCAACGAAACCCTATGGAAAACATGCAAGTTATCAGCTTTCAGGTAACTACTCGACTGGCGGAGTTATGGTTCTGGGGTAAGGCTCAGGGGTCTCCCAGGTTCAGGTTGCTGCAATAGGTACACCCTCAGCGGCACAGGGGCAGCCAGGTGCAGAGTGAGTAGGCCCAATGTTGGCCTATAGCGGGTAGGGGGCCTTTGGTTGGTGGCTGCTAGCAGGCAAGCCACGCGGCTGTGGGAGCGAAGCTCCTGGTCACTTACTCAGGGCAAGTGGGGAAGTTGAACAGAGCAGTTGGTGCACATCCAGTGGCACTGGGGCGGCTGGGTGCATGGCGCTTTTGGGCCGTCGGGCGCCCAATGGATTTCAATGGGAAAGCTGCGAGACAAACAAAGGCTGCCAGCTCGGGGACGGAGATTCTTCAGGTGCGACCACCACTTCGAGGGGTAAGTTGGGAAGCTGTAGGTTGGGTAGACACCCAGGAGTTGGGCACAGGGGGCCGTGGGGCGCCGGGTGCAGGGGTGTGTTTAGGCGTCGGGAAATCTTACTCTCTGCTGGTCATGGTTGGGGGGTCTCTGGAGTTGAGGCTGCAGGCGTCATTGAGGGGAGTCCGTGGCTGCTGGATTCTTGGTCACAGTCACTGGGGGAACGTCCTTGTGGTCTTTGTTCACTCGGGCACTGGCCGGGGTCGGCGGGTGCAGAGTGTGCTGGATTCGCAGTTCCTGGTTGGCACCAGGAGCTGTAGATGTTTGAGCAGAACCACTGCTCGTGGGAGTCCCAGTCTTTAGTTGAGCAAGGCAGTCAGGTCCTCCGGGGTTTTTGAGGTTGCTGACCACTGGAGACGCCAGGGTTTAGCAGGAACAGTTTTGAGGGTCGACAGGCCGGTAGGGCTGGTCCCAAGTCAGTTGGTGTCGTCCTCTTGTTAGCAGCTGCACGGCAGGTCTTCTTTCTTTTTGTTCTTCTTGTAGTTTCAGAATCAGGATCTGAGGAAGGAAGGTTCAGGGTGACCCTAAATATTAAATTTAGGGGCGTTACAGGTAGGTAAAAGTTAGGGACCAATGGGTCCCTTCTTTGGGGTGGGTACACCCCCTATCCTGCCACTCTCCAGTGGGAGGGGGGCAGGAGCCTAGTCCTGATTGGGTAGGACTCCCCATCTTCAAGATGGCGTGAGCCCGGAGTTGTGCTTCACCTCGCCTCCCCCACCTGAGAGGTGGGATTGGCAGAGGCTGGCACACCTCCTTTCCTCACTTTGGTTTTCCCGCCGATCTTCCCGCCAGAGTGGGGGTCCGAACCGGTGGGGGCCAGCTGCTGAGTACAGCAAGTGGTCTGGAGAAGCTCACAAAGGCGGCATGCCTTTGAAGCTTGCCCTGCCCATCCTGGGGGAGGAGGCCTAGCACCTCGCCCCAGGATGTGCATTGTTGCAGGCCCACGAGAGCGAATGGCTCTCGGCTCAGGGGTCTAGCAACAAGGCTGCTATCTGGCAGCCTAGGCAGCCTCTCAATCAGGATGCTTGTTGTGGGTTAGTTTCAGGGTGCAACTCATGCACCTTACATTAAATCCCACACTGGCATCAGTATGGGTTTAATGTGCTGAGAAGTTTGATACCAAACTTCTCAGTCTTCAGTGTAGCCATCATGGTGCTGTGGAGTTCGTGATGACAACCTCCCAGCACCATATACTCTTACACTGCACTTATAATGCCCAGGAATGGACCTGGGTACTGTAGGGGTACATGGGTCATGTACCTGTACCCACACCACTGGCACAGGGCACCCAGCTAGAGGGGTGATTAAGGTATGCCTGGGCAGTGTGTTGTGGGCATGTCACACAGGGATGTTTGCCATTTCGACTCTTTGTTTTGTTCTGCACCAAGACACGCAGCCTGCAAAGGCAGTGTGTGTGTGTGTGTGTGTGTCAGGGCAAAGGGCCTCTAAGCGTGGCACAATAAGTGCTGCAGCGCTTAGGGGCCTTCTCTGGTCACAGGGCCCTGGGTACCTATGGTACCATTTACCAGGGACTGACATGTGGCCAGAGATGCCAATTGGGTTTAGGCTTCAATGCAGTTTTAGGGAAGGAACACAGGCCATGGGTACCTGATTGGCAGGAGCCCAGGGCACACTCAGTCAAAGCACATCATCAATTCAGCAAAAAGTGTGGGCATACCATGCAAGAAAGAGGAAACTTTCTCCCAACCTTCAAATGGATCCCCTCTGAATCCAAAAAGGCCGTCAGCCACACACTCATAACCAGCAGACTGGACTACGGGAACACCCTCTATGCTGGGATCAACAAATCTCTACTCCACAATCACCATACCATCCAGAAAAATGCGGCCAGACTTGTCCTCTGCATCCCACAACAAGACCACATTACCCAACACCTGCAAGACCTCCATTGGGTCCTAGTTAAAAAGAGAGTGAACTTCAAGCTGCCCACCCACCCCTACAAATCCCTTCACAACACCGGATCCCAATACCTCAATAAAAGAATCTCCTTCTACGCACCCAAGAGAAACCACTGCTCTGCTGACCTTACCCTGGTCGAAATCCCACGTATCCGCAGAGCCAGAACAGGAGGGAGAGCCATCTCTTACATCGCGGCCAAGACCTGGAACAAACTCCCCCTCAGCATTAGACGATTCGCCACTCTGCAAGCCTTCAGGAAGAGCCTCAAGACCTGGCTCTTTGGATGAAACGGAGCTGCATGAACCCCCCTCCCCAGTGCATTGAGACCCTCACAGGTGAGTAGCGTGCTTCACAAATCCCTGATTGCTTGATTGATTGATTAGATAACAAAGTATTGCATTCGGGACTGTTCTGCTCGATTTTTGGGCTCTATTTATGAGTGATGGTGACTTTAAGCTTGCTACCATCCTGAATCTCTATTCTTGCCTTGTGTTGGTCCTTTTAAGGCCTTTTTGCCATACCTAGAAGCATAAACTAGAGGATAGCTGCTTAATATGATGATAGATCCCTTATTGTTGACTCTAATCCATCTATTGCCTATTGGCTTTGACATAATTATGTGTCCTTTCATGATTCTACCTATAGTAGAGGGTGGATCCTGTTGTCTTGACTTCATATTACATATTGGTATGGTTTGTGTAGGTACTCTGGTAGAGCTAAGTGTTATTTCATCCTTCTCAGGCCTACAAGGCCCAGAACTAGAGAGACTCCATTTTGCTTTCTGTCCCTGCAGACTGAGATGCTTGCAGGGTAAAGGTAATGTTTTAGTTATGAGGTGTTGTTCGCTTGGAGAGAACCGGCTCAGGCTGGCCCTTATCGAAAGAATGTATTTTTCTCTATGTTGAAGACGCAACACCAGGCTGGCCAGCTGGGGGCGTGTCCTTAGCATGGAGTGGTACAGGAATTTGGTGGGCGGCAGGTTACTGGCTGGAACTTTCCACTAGAGGAGAGCATTCTATATTAGCGAAGTGCAGAAGAGGAGGAGTGTCAGTTGGTGTTTTGGACCGTTCAAGTCAGTTGCAGTGGATTCTGTGAATGGAGAGAGAGAAGGCAGATGATTGCTGAAGTTGGAGAAAGCAGTCAGATGAATCTTAGAACAATGTTGGAACTGTCAGCTGGAGCTGCCGGTGTATCCGGATGCATTAAAGCATTACCAGTCAGATGGAGGAGTGGAAGTTGCCAGCTGGGGCAGCTGAGCCAGAGGAGTGAAGCTGTGGTGATGGAGGGAGAGAGAGAGAGCCCTGATTCCACCAGGAGAGAGAGAGAGAGAAACAGTCCTCCTAATAGGGTGAGGTGTTCTAAACTAGTTTGCTTTACACATATATATTAACCTTGCTTTGATTTCCTAGGTTAGATTCCCTACTGTAATGTTTTATTGTATTACTAATCCTTTTCCTTTCAGCAGTGTGTAGTCTATTTACAGTCCCTGTTAGTTAGATGTGGATGTGGTCTTCACAGAGACCCTGCAGAACTGTGTATGTGTCTATTATGTGTTGTAGTATGGTGTTATATGTGTGTTTATTGTAACGAGAAATAAAGATACCCCAGTTCTTAGTGAACCATTGTGCAGAACTTATTATTGTTAGTGAGGCTAACCTTTCTTCTAGTCAGGTGCAGGTGAACGGATGCATCTCCCGTCCATGTGGGTCTGAGCAAGGGGGTAGAGGAGAGCTTATATTTGATAATAACCTTTGCATAGTGAACCAGTGTGCTTCTTATTCTTGTATGAAAAGGTAACCTGTTCTTCTAGTCAGATGTTACTGTGAACAGATGCTACCCCTGATCAGGTAAGTGATAACTGAATAAGGGAGAGAGGAGCTCTTGGATTGAAGGATAAGTTGTACATCATCTAATTTGGCAACTATGGTGTGATCCAGAATATTGTAGTACCATACCCCTGATGAATAGTGAGACTGATCCTTTTATGTAATGGTAATCATAGGATATGCTGCCGTCTGGGTAGGTTGTCTGGGTCTGTATGAGACCGCGAGATCGCCGCTGATGCTGCCATCTGGGTAGGTTGTCTGGGTCTGTATGAGACCGCGAGATCGCCGCTGATGCTGCCGTCTGGGTAGGTTGTCTGGGTCTGTATGAGACCGCGAGATCACCGCTGATGCTGCCGTCTGGGTAGGTTGTCTGGGTCTGTATGAGACCGCGAGATCGCCGCTGATGCTGCCGTCTGGGTAGGTTGTCTGGGTCTGTATGAGACCGCGAGATCGCCGCTGATGCTGCCGTCTGGGTAGGGTGTCTGGGTCTGTATGAGACCGCGAGATCGCCGCTGATGCTGCCGTCTGGGTAGGTTGTCTGGGTCTGTATGAGACCGCGAGATCGCCGCTGATGCTGCCGTCTGGGTAGGTTGTCTGGGTCTGTATGAGACCGCGAGATCGCCGCTGATGCTGCCGTCTGGGTAGGTTGTCTGGGTTCGTCTGGGACCGCGAGATCGCTGATTGCTGATATTATAGGAGGTACATGGTATGTATCTTAGGAATTCCCTGTCCTTAGGTGGTAGATATATGTTGTTACCTGTTGTGAATAGGTCCTAGGGAGGGGGAGAGGGTAACGTTCTGGCTGAGTTAGTAAGGCTCTGATGAGCTGGTTCTATCTAATCTGAGAACCCAGGCAGAACATTTGGCGTAGTCGGGCAGTTTTCGCACAAGATGCGGGGAGTGACCCCTGTTATGTAGTTGGACTTACAACCCTTTCAAATTTGTCATCTGTGGACGGTCTGTGGATTGCATGGTGAGGTGTGGTCCCTAACCTATTGGCTTGAACAGTTGGAGTGTAAGGAGATTGCAGTATATCATGGCATCTGACTTATGCAGTGTAGGAGAAATGCTTTTCATCTTGGTGTTTGAACTGTCAGGCTTGAAGGGTGCCTGTGTATGAAAAAGGCTTGTAATTTGCTTCTTAAATGGCTTGCTGCATTTGCTTTTGCTGTGAAGTGTGAAATGTATTCTGTGATATCACTTGCAGAAAATCTTGTAAATAGCGCCTTGTGATTATGGCTTTTGAAACTTTGTGGATAGCGCCTTGTGTTCAAGGCTTTTGAAATCTTGTAATTAGCGCCTTATGTGTAAGGCTTGTGGATAATTTGCTTAGTTCCTTGTATATAGCGCCTTGTCATTAAGGCTTTTGAAACTTTGTAGATAGCGCCTTCTGATTAAGGATCCTTGTAAATAGCGCCTTCTGAGTACGGCTTGTGCTTGATTTATGGAGTTGCTTGTAAATAGCGCCTTCTGATTGTGGCTTGTGAATCACTTGCGAAGTTCCTTGAGAATGGCGCCTTCTGATGGGGACTTGTGATTGATTTATAGCATTGCTTATTATTAGCGCCTTATGATTAAGGCTTGCGAGTAGTTTGCTGTGTTTCTTACAAATTGCGCCTAGTGTGTAGCTTGTTGTTCCATCTGTATAGCGCCTTGTGCTTATGACTTGTGAGTAGCTTTTTAAGGATCTTGTGCATAGCGCTTTATAACTAAGGCTTGTGTGCCTTGTGTGTAGCGCTTTGTGCTTGAGATTTGTGAATTGTTTGTTAAATCTGTGTGCATTGCGTCTTGTGACTAGGGCTTGTGTGCCTTGTGTGTAGCGCTTTGTGCTTGAGATTTGTGCATGGTTTGTTAGATCTGTGTGCATAGCGCCTTCTAACTATGGCTTGTGTGCCTTGTGTGTAGCGCTTTGTGCTTACGATTTGTGAATAGCTTGTTCAATCCATGTGCATAGCGCCTTGTGATTGAGGCTTTTCAATCTTGTAAATGTGGTCTGTAGTGCCTTGTATATTTGGCCTGTGAATAGCGTGTTATCATTGTGTTTCTTGTGAATAGCGCCTTGTGCTTAAAATGTATGAGTGGCTTCTTCAGACCATGTGCATAGCGCTTTGTGCTTCACATTTGTGAGTAGCTTGTAGTTGCTTGTGGATAGCGCCTTCTGAATATGGTTTCTGAATGACTTGTTCCATTGAGCAGGGAAGGGTTGGATCCTTTCTGTCTGTTGGGGGAGAAAATGTGTTTTTGAAAGGAGCTCGACTGTTATGTGAGAACGTGAGAGATTAGTCCTGGGACTTTCCCTTGTGTCTGCAGCGCTCGGGGAAGGCTTAGGTTTCAGCTGCCAAAGGGTTAATATCTTGAATTGAGACAGCAGTGTTCATTTTTACGTACTGTTTGGAATGCATCCACGGGTTTCTGTGTGTCTTCCCTTTGTACACATGATTTAATGAGTTTGACTCGGAGGTGTACATCAACCTGTCGGAATGCGAGGGGGTGTTTTGGTCGTTTTCAGCTGTGCACAGATGGTGCAATCTTCGGTTGTGGAAATGAAATTATTTCAATGTAGAATGTGCTTTAATTGGTGAAATGCAACCGTGTGCTTTTAAATGAAATGATGAATCTGGCCCTTTTTATAGGTAGAATGGAAAAGTTTGCACACTTAATTATGAATTCTTGGTTATGCAATGCAAAATTATATGTTGCCCCTTGTTTAATTTGATGGTGTTTCACATGTTATAAAAAATGAAATGTGTCTGCATGCATTGTTGTTCTAATATTTTTTCCCTTTCAGCAAATAGTGAACCGTTATGACAGAATTGTTTGATGTTCGTGTATACAGTCAAGGGTGGATATGAGGTTCTATTTTGATTTTGACTTTAATACACTCACATCCCTTACATCAGTTTAAAATTGCTTTAGTGCAGAATGCCGTCTTTTGAATGTTGGTTAACTTTTCATATGGCTATAGAAAAATAATAGCTTAAGAACTTGATTACAGTAGTTAGAGAAATACGGTGCTTGTCTGAAAGGAGAAAGGTAAAATACCAGCTGCATGGAGTTTCATTTAAAAATGTGTGAGAAACTCCACAAAGCAGAAATTGTTGTTGTAACCTTGAACGAGATAACTCAGACCCGTCCTCAGACCAGATGGTGGGGGCCTTGTGCGAGTATTGCAGCGAAGCTCGGCTCCTGCTTGTTATGGTTGGAGCTGGTTCAAAACTCTGAGCGCGACCATCTTTCTAGAGGGAGGGGCTGTTTCTCAAAGGAGTGAGGAGTGACTAGGCCCCAGCCCTTCTGACTTGTGTAAAAAAAAAAATTGGGATTTTGCCCAAACAAATTTAAAGAGAGTGTTCAAATCATCCCTTGGATTTAGAGAGTTCTTTTCAGGAATTAGGAGGTTTTCTTCTTACAGGAATGAAAAGCACTTGGGGTGCTTTTTGAATGGAAAATTTTCTTTTATAAGATGATTGATGCTTATCTTTCGTTTCAGGTTGATGGCTTGTGCGGGAGTGCATGGATGGTCTGCCCCGCCCCGTTTGTTATTTTGTTTTTTATTTTCTTGTTGTTATGTTAGTTTGTTATTTTCTGAAATGCGGAACCAGCTTGGGCCCAAACTACACCGGAGCTGATGGCGAGAAGCGGTGTCTTACGGCGGATAGCTGGAGTTCCATGGATGACAAGATCAGATGAGATTCCTTCCTGGCAAAGAACTTTGGAGCGGTGTGTCTTGCACACTGGAGAACTGTCATACCTGCTTTCTATTTTAGAAAGAACAGACTAACTTTTTTGATAGAGACACTTTTAATTAAAATCCTTTTTTGGTTCAAAATGTAAATCTTCAGTTGGATGCCTCAGCAGTACCATTCCTGGATTTCCTAAAAGAAAATTTCTTTTTTTTATTGACTTTTGAAAGTGATGATCTAAAAGAACCCATTGGTATTTGGTTATAATGATGTTCCTTTATGAAAGGAGTCTATAACGTAATTCCTTGGCCTGCATTCTTGAGTCTTGCATTTTTTCCCATGTTTCTATTTCAGATGGACATGATGCCACTTTTTGCAGTTACCACAAACAGGCCCCAATGATAATGTTAAATTTGCAGTCCTGTTTATGCTTTTGATTTTCCAGTTTGAAAGATGCAGTGCCACATTCATAATTTGGCCTTTGGTTTAATGATTCCTTTTGATATATGCAAATGATTTTGTTTGAAAGTCATAGGGTGCAGTATATAATTAGTGAGCTGCTTTAGTAATCTGATGCCCTGTGATACATGATATTTTGATCTTAGTATGCTATGCTATTACAGATTGACTTTACACTTGTTTATCTTTCACCTATTGGATAGTTTTCCTGTTTTCTGTAAAACAGTTTTGCCAATGAAGGGAAAGTAGTGTTCTGCATGATGGTGCACACATGTGTTCCACAGATTGATACAGAGGGATTAGGTGCACACTGTTTCCTGAGTTAGATGACTTATGACCTTTGCCTATTGACTTTGGCATGGTCTCCTATCACTTAGTTTTTCAAGTTTAAGTTTCTGATTCAGCTATTTTAGCTATAGGGATTTCTGGACAGACTATGTCTGAATTATCTTTTAGAAGAGTATATGCACCACACTTAGATCACTGTTTCTGATTTCTTGCTTGATATGCATAGTGCTACACCAGCTATTTTGTAGGAATGGGGTTATCCTTGTTTTCCTGTTATTACACTTTTACTTTGATCCATCAACTTTTAATTGGAGCAGTGGGATTAGTTCCAAGGGTGGTCACCCTAGACTTTAAGTTGTCCCGGGAGGTGTGTCATTTAGTTAGGTCATGTCCTAGATTTACTAGTAATAGTTGCCCAGACATTGAGGCTTAAGTTGACCGAAGTAGGTAGGCCTCATTTAGGCCCTTTGTTATTTTTACTTCACAGACATGTCTCTACATTAATAGATTTCATGAGTTAGTACTAGAAGTTGAGGCACATTTAGTTCAAGGGTGCTTAGGTTAGTGTTTGTGGTTATCAGATATTTTGATTTGTTCCCTATATCAAGCTTTAGGTGGTATTTCCTTGGTTGTCATTCATTTTAGGGAGTCTTTTTGTTTTTGATTTTGTTGATAGATCATGTCGATGTTTGTTTATTTGGTTGTTGTTGTTTATAGATGTTAGCAAGTTAAAGTCAAGGGTGCAATGTTCTGCTCGATTTTTTGGGCTCTATTTATGAGTGATGGTGACTTTAAGCTTGCTACCATCCTGAATCTCTATTCTTGCCTTGTGTTGGTCCTTTTAAGGCCTTTTTGCCATACCTAGAAGCATAAACTAGAGGATAGCTGCTTAATATGATGATAGATCCCTTATTGTTGACTCTAATCCATCTATTGCCTATTGGCTTTGACATAATTATGTGTCCTTTCATGATTCTACCTATAGTAGAGGGTGGATCCTGTTGTCTTGACTTCATATTACATATTGGTATGGTTTGTGTAGGTACTCTGGTAGAGCTAAGTGTTATTTCATCCTTCTCAGGCCTACAAGGCCCAGAACTAGAGAGACTCCATTTTGCTTTCTGTCCCTGCAGACTGAGATGCTTGCAGGGTAAAGGTAATGTTTTAGTTATGAGGTGTTGTTCGCTTGGAGAGAACCGGCTGAGGCTGGCCCTTATCGAAAGAATGTATTTTTCTCTATGTTGAAGACGCAACACCAGGCTGGCCAGCTGGGGGCGTGTCCTTAGCATGGAGTGGTACAGGAATTTGGTGGGCGGCAGGTTACTGGCTGGAACTTTCCACTAGAGGAGAGCATTCTATATTAGCGAAGTGCAGAAGAGGAGGAGTGTCAGTTGGTGTTTGGACCGTTCAAGTCAGTTGCAGTGGATTCTGTGAATGGAGAGAGAGAAGGCAGATGATTGCTGAAGTTGGAGAAAGCAGTCAGATGAATCTTAGAACAATGTTGGAACTGTCAGCTGGAGCTGCCGGTGTATCCGGATGCATTAAAGCATTACCAGTCAGATGGAGGAGTGGAAGTTGCCAGCTGGGGCAGCTGAGCCAGAGGAGTGAAGCTGTGGTGATGGAGGGAGAGAGAGAGAGCCCTGATTCCACCAGGAGAGAGAGAGAGAAACAGTCATCCTAATAGGGTGAGGTGTTCTAAACTAGTTTGCTTTACACATATATATTAACCTTGCTTTGATTTCCTAGGTTAGATTCCCTACTGTAATGTTTTATTGTATTACTAATCATTTTCCTTTCAGCAGTGTGCAGTCTATTTACAGTCCCTGTTAGTTAGATGTGGATGTGGTCTTCACAGAGACCCTGCAGAACTGTGTATGTGTCTATTATGTGTTGTAGTATGGTGTTATATGTGTGTTTATTGTAACGAGAAATAAAGATACCCCAGTTCTTAGTGAACCATTGTGCAGAACTTATTATTGTTAGTGAGGCTAACCTTTCTTCTAGTCAGGTGCAGGTGAACGGATGCATCTCCCGTCCATGTGGGTCTGAGCAAGGGGGTAGAGGAGAGCTTATATTTGATAATAACCTTTGCATAGTGAACCAGTGTGCCTCTTATTGTATGAAAAGGTAACCTGTTCTTCTAGTCAGATGTTACTGTGAACAGATGCTACCCCTGATCAGGTAAGTGATAACTGAATAAGGGAGAGAGGAGCTCTTGGATTGAAGGATAAGTTGTACATCATCTAATTTGGCAACTATGGTGTGATCCAGAATATTGTAGTACTATACCCCTGATGAATAGTGAGACTGATCCCTTTATGTAATGGTAATCATAGGATATGCTGCCGTCTGGGTAGGTTGTCTGGGTCTGTATGAGACCGCGAGATCGCCGCTGATGCTGCCGTCTGGGTAGGTTGTCTGGGTCTGTATGAGACCGCGAGATCGCCGCTGATGCTGCCGTCTGGGTAGGTTGTCTGGGTCTGTATGAGACCGCGAGATCGCCGCTGATGCTGCCGTCTGGGTAGGTTGTCTGGGTCTGTATGAGACCGCGAGATCGCCGCTGATGCTGCCGTCTGGGTAGGTTGTCTGGGTCTGTATGAGACCGCGAGATCGCCGCTGATGCTGCCGTCTGGGTAGGTTGTCTGGGTCTGTATGAGACCGCGAGATCGCCGCTGATGCTGCCGTCTGGGTAGGGTGTCTGGGTCTGTAAGAGACCGCGAGATCGCCGCTGATGCTGCCGTCTGGGTAGGTTGTCTGGGTCTGTATGAGACCGCGAGATCGCCGCTGATGCTGCCGCTGGGTAGGTTGTCTGGGTCTGTATGAGACCGCGAGATCGCCGCTGATGCTGCCGTCTGGGTAGGTTGTCTGGGTTCGTCTGGGACCGCGAGATCGCTGATTGCTGATATTATAGGAGGTACATGGTATGTATCTTAGGAATTCCCTGTCCTTAGGTGGTAGATATATGTTGTTACCTGTTGTGAATAGGTCCTAGGGAGGGGGAGAGGGTAACGTTCTGGCTGAGTTAGTAAGGCTCTGATGAGCTGGTTCTATCTAATCTGAGAACCCAGGCAGAACAGGGACCTACTTTTGCTGTGAGGATAAAGCGCACAAGAAAGTGAAGGACTGCTCTCATTAATCTCAGCCACTGGTGATTGCTCACTACTCCTTTCAAGTCCATCTTTTTTCAGTTACTGAGCCACTCTAACCCAGCAATATGCAAATTAGTTTGGGTTATATTCAGGCCCACTGGAATTATGCCATTGTGCAGCCGTGGCGCTTTTCGCATGATCATGGATCTGCCATTTGCCACCTAATGCATCATCTGCTGCGTAATCTATAGATTTTAGCAAAAATGGCTCTAAAGTTACAAAAAACGAAGGAACACATCTGGTCGTGCAGCGCAAGGCCCTTTGCAAATGTTAACTGGTCACCTTTCTGTAGATTATTGCAATGTTTGAGTATTAAACTAGTACTAAATTTGAGGAACCTATACCCAAATAGTGTAAATAAGTGTAACAATGTCAAAATAATGGAGTAATACTGTCAGAAAATGTGCCGCATTAGGCTGCATAATTTTGCCTTTCTTGCTGCATAATTTAGTCAATCCTGCTGCATAATTTCAGTGCCCTGGATATGTTCTCATAAAAACAGTGTAAACAGAACTGTCAGGCTAGGTACCCTCTCCACAGGACTATAAGAAACCCCATACTGTTTTTGCATACTCATTGCATTTAGGGTGAGAAGAAACACAAGCAGCCACAGCTTGTTTTTATCAAACAAAAAACAAATGGCCCTCACACCATGGGAGTTTTTTTTCCAGGGTTCTAGGGTCGGTATTCTTTGTTCTTTTCAGGATAACCAGGCTTTTACTGCAAGTCCCGAAGATGATAACAAAAGCATACATCAGACCATCTGCCCTAAATACTGCAGAGGGCAGACTGTCTGATGTACTTACATTAACTTCCTCATGTCTATCTTGCCATTGATGTAATATTACCACCGGCAGAGCCAGGGCCCTTGAATCATTGGATTTCTACCATCACCACCTTTATCATTACACATATTAATGACTGTAATGTTTTTTTTTCTTGGTACAAACACTAAAAGTATTAGCAAATTTCAGTACATTTAGAATGCAGCTACTAAGGCAATTTTTGATTTCCGCAAATTTTAACATGTTTTAGCAAACCTTTGTTCTGTTGTTTGACTTACCGTAAAGAAGGGGATTACTGTTCAAGACCTCTGCTTGGTCCACAGAGTTATAAATCTTGGTCTTCTTGGCTGCTTGCCCCTACATTTCATCCTCTACAGGCTCATTCACTCTCTTGGCTCCACCTCCCAAAGAGGCTTAATTGTCCCTAGGTTTAACCATACTTCTTTCTCGGGTAAGACTTTTACAGTGCTAGGTACTTCTCTGCCCTTTAAACTACCCCAGTGGCTCACAAATGACAAGTATGAAAGATTTATGAAGTTGCTGAAAACCTGACTTTTTGACCCTGCCATCAACAGTCTGATTACAAATGGACTTTTCCTGGGGAAACTGTTTGAAAGATCAGCATTCGCCCAGATGTAACAATTAATTGAAGATAACTCCATTCTTTATGACATCCAAACAGGATTCCACCCAGGAAGATGCACAGAATCTGCCCTCATCACCACCTGAGATGACCCTAAAAATATAGTGAACTGGAGCAGGGTTGCTGCACTACTCCTCTTTGACCTCTCAGCTACCTTTGACACAGTTGACCATGATACCCTAATACAAAGACTCCACAAAGCAGGCATAAAGGGGACCACTCTCGACTGGATCACCTCCTACCTTCAAAACTGAACAAATGTCATCCATTCTTCCACTTTCTCTTCCAAACCATACTTCACAAAAGCAAGGGTTCCTCAAGGCTCTATCATCCTACCGATGCTTTTTTCAACATCTACATGAAGTCATTACCGGCAATGATCAATGAATTTCAGCTCATATTCTATAACTATACGTATGCCACGCAAATACTCCTTACACTGAAAAACCCCAGCAACTTTGGAAACTCACATATGTAGGAAGGTGGATATCTGACTATATGGTTACCCCCTCTTTTTGCCTGGTGTTTTGCTGGTTTTCGACTTAGTTGGACTGGGACCCTGCAATTCAGGGCCCCAGTCTATCTGCTTTCTCTATAAAATGGACTCCATGTACTTTAGGTACATACCAGATTGGTTACTGGGTCACCCTTGTGAGCCCCTGTATATGGTACCTTAGTACCCAAGGCATAGGTGCACCTTGGGCCTACCAGGGGCTGAAGCAAGTATTGTGCCACCCCTGGTTATCCTTCAAAACTGACACCACAGGTCTGCACTTGCAGCCTGGGTAAGGTGGTGTAATCACCCCTTACTTAGATATAGTACACCTATATCTATCTATCTATCTATCTATCTATCTATCTATCTATCTATCTATCTATCTATCTATCTATCTATCTATCTATCTATCTATCTATCTATCTATCTATCTATCTATCTATCTATATATATATATATATATATATTTATATATATATATATATATATATATATACACATATATATATACATATATATATATAATCTTATTAACATATAAGTCACTCCTATGGCAGGTCTTGACAATCCTGGAGGCAGAGTGCTTGGTTTTATGTGAGAGGGTGCCCTAGCATGAGCTGAGCCCCTCTGCAGCTTTCGGAACCATCTCCTTATAGCTGTTCTATGATATAGCCATACCATATAAAAAAACATTTCTTTTTATTCTTCAAAACAGATTATTATATTACATTTTGAAATTTTTCTTTGTTTTTTTCTCAATATATAAAATATTTCACTCTTTACATATAATCAAGAAAACATAAATCAATTAATAGATGGATACGATAGACGTAAAGTTAATGGGGGGCAATGCGGTAGATGTAGACTACGCGCGTTTCGGCATTGCTGCCTTCATCAGGTGACCGTCCATTGCACTATAACTAGTATTTTATATATTGAGAAAAAAACAAAGAAAAATTTCAAAATTTTATATAATAATAATCTGTTTTGAAGAATAAAAAGAAATATATTTTTTTGAGATACGTTAGTGCCCATTTTCTGTTCTAGTGGTTACTGTCTACAGGTGTCTCTTTGATGGTTTCATTGCAACAAGCTATAGACCTTTACCTATTGCCTTTTTTTCCCTATGTATAGCTTGGTCATTACATATATAGGGGTCCCCTGTTTCCAAAAGAAATAGCCATACCATATACTCTTAAGTGCATTATAATCCTCGCGGTTAATGCTAACTTTGGTTTGGCTTTATCAAAACATGTCGTGTAAGGTGTCAAGCACTTTGAAATACTACCCCCCCCCGCCAGTCCTGGCGGCGGGGGTAGCATTCCACCCTTCTAGAGGGAGAAGACATGTAGTTACTGGTAAACCCGGTTAAAGTTAAACAGAGCCCCAGCATCACAAAATGGAAGCTGCTGCCACAGACATGAGTCTGCCCTCCTGCTGCTGGACGAAACTCTGGCAGGGGAGGCCTTGACAATAGGTTTCCTGTCCAGGGAGGTGCTAGCACCTCCGCAGACAGGCTTAGTGTATTGGGGCAGGGTGGGTTGCATTCAGTGAATGCTTTTCAGACACTGCCTCGGGCACAGAAGGTGCTCCATGCATTTCCCAGTTCAAACCGGTTGCTGGGGTGCTCATCCCCAGCTCTGGTGTGAAACTGGACAAAGGGGAAGGGGTGTAACCACCCCCTCCCCAGGTCCACCCATAGGAGGGACCTTAGAGTTAGTCCAACCCCTAAACTTACTATAAGTATAGAACCACAGTCCCTAGGACTTTAGATTACCCTGGATGAAACTCTGCAACATATATCTTGGACCTTCGACATTCCATATCGACTGGAAGACAGAAGAAATCTCCCTTGTGGTCAAGGAGTGACCACCCTGTTCAAACAGGCACCAACTGCATCATTGCCAGTTTGCATTTTCGAGGCTCCCGCCGGATCCCGAAGAATCTGTGTTACATGACACAAATTTCCAGACATCTCTGACGCTGACCTGTGCTCCCAGCAAAGCTAAGACCTGTAGCAGACACGAGAGACGCGAGACCAGAACTCCTGGACATCCTGCATTTTGCAAGCTGCACCTACTTCCCAAGGTATCCTGAAGTTGTGCATTGAGGTGCTTGAAGCCGCAGCCCCGAGCACCTTGTGCACTGAAGCTCAGAGGCCCACACTCCACGAGTGTCCTGTGGGCCAACTTTGTGCATTTCAGCTCAATGTGTCTTTGCGGTTCCTAGTCCATTGGCTAGTGTGCCCCAAAGAAGACCAATCCTTGATTTACTTTGCTTTCCTGGTTGCTCAAAGCTCGTTCCAACTTCTCCCCAAAAGAGAAGTTCCTCAGACCTTGCTGGTCTGCACCAAAGCCAATCTTGACATCTTTTGTGGATTACATTTGCCAAGGCTTGTTAGTTCCAATCAGCTCCTAGTTGTCATTGATTCCTCCTGGACCTCGTGGCTGAAGAGTGAAACTTCACCTTTTTACCTGAAATCACCCGACATTTGCTGGCAGCTTCTCATCGCCATCCTGGTCACTGGCTAGTGACCCAGACTCTGTCCCTTCTGCTTTCAGGTTCTTCACATCTCCGATCCCTCCTTGGATCCACCCGGACACTTTTCCTCTGGTCGCCTGCAGCACTTCTTTGCAGCTCTCCATTGGAATCGACTGCGAAACCCGACACGAAAAGACACCTATGCACCCGACTTCCCTGGGTGAGGTAACACGAGTACTCCGGTGCTCCCGTGGGTATTGACTCTCCAAGTGTTCTAGTCTAAAAGGGTTCTATCGCAGTTCACCTCCTTGTACACTTAATCTTTAAAATTGTAACTTGTTCGTTCTCCATAGAAACTCAATGGTAACCCGCTGCTGTGTTTAGACACTGCATGCCTCACCCGTGGGCCTCCTACATCCTAACTTTTGTTTGTTCCTAGAAGCCTGAGCGATTCCCCAGGCCCTAGGCCTGCTTTCTATTCCACACATGGTTCTTATACCACTATTTTAGTATATGGTTTGTGAGGCCCCTAGGGCATAACATATACTGTGCAACTTATCGTATGCTAATTAAGTTCCTTGTATTGTACTTTTACCTCTGACCTCATAAAGAGTACGTAGAAGTTGTGTCTGGAATAAATACATATATATTTGATGTATACCTTGTGTGGTGTGCTTTCATTTGGTACTCAAGAGATTATAAATGGTAAAACAACTTGCTTAACTCGTCTCCAAGTCTTAGCCTGAAGGCTGCTCTCCACAGCTACCACTAGGATAGCTTTCTATAAGGTTGACTTTATAACCTACCATCAATAAGGGTTGTTTGGACTGGTGCAAGGTGCCCACTAGAATAGTGGACATCATATAATCCAGGCCAACTTCTCACAACATATATTAAGCTGCCTCGGAGCCATTGATCAGCAGATGACATGGAGCCTTCAAATTGAATGCTTCCAAAACATAAATACTCACATGAAAAAATGATAACCCAATCGTCGCCTAGCCTGACGATCTGGGACAACCTCCATAAGTATATAAGGAATTAAGAAACCTTGGACTTACCATGGACTCCAAGCTATCAATGAATGCCTAAGCGGACTAACTAGCAAGATCAAGCTTTATTATTATAAAAACTCTGTGACGCATATTCCCCTACCTGGAATTTTCACACAAGGTCGAGGCTACCACCTCTCTTGTACTCTCTAAACTTGATTAGGCCAATGGCCTCTAATACGGATCATCTTTATCAAAACTATGAAAAACTACAATGGATTCAGAACTCTGCTGCCAGACTACTGCTACATGGAAAGCCACAAGCCCACATCTCCCCTGCTTTGAGGGCCCTACATTTGTTACCGGTTGCCAGAAGATCCACATTCAAGCTGCGTTGTATCACCCACAAAGTAATACATGGAACAGGGCCACTTTTCATGAGGAGTAAAATCACCAAATACAATCAAGAAATGAACCTCTGCTCCAGATTGGCACCTCGCCTCAAAATCCCACCATAGAAATAAAAAAACATAGGTGGCACATCATTCTCTGTTCAAGCAGCCAAACTATGTAAATCATTACCCCAAACATAAGAGCCACAGATAACTATATTATCTTCAGAAGACTACTCAAGAGTTGGCTTTTTCCTACATAACCACCATACTCAACCACAAATGTACAGCATATCCCTGGGTATATAAGCATTTAATTTGATTATATATATGTATCTAGATATGTGTATTTCTTTGTATAAATATGCATAATAATTAGGTTTATACATATATAGATATTCTTTAGTCTGCTTAACAAATGTACATGTTACTTATGGTTATATTATTCGATCCTTAACATGAATATTGGTCACTGCATAATTTTCATATAAGATATTTGATTAGATGCTTATAGTTCTCGGTTTATTTATCTATCACAATAGGTACATTTTATCATAACTGCTTACTGACAATTGCTTCACTATTGAATTATTGAAAAAAAAACACAAATAAATTAGCTTAAAGTACAGCACCACTTGAAAGTCTGAGTTTATTAAATACAACGTAACACTTGATATATTACCTTCCTTATGCATGTATACCTTCGATGTAGTTATGTATCTATATATTTATTACTTAACCTCCTCATACCACTATGATCTCCCAATAAGCACTTTCAAGACCCTTCCCTCTTCGATCCTTCCATTATCCTTTTCAATCAAACTAACAGACTCATATGTCCACCACTCAAATTAATTCAAATATCCCTATACTAATTCACCACTAATCCTTTCAGGGTTCCAGAGTATTGTGATATTTGCCGAAAAGCACTTCGATGCCTCCAGAGGGGTAGTAAGCACTATATAAATACATTTACAATCATAATCCGCCCTAGTTCTTAGTCTTTCTATCATGCTGTTGGTTCCACCGGCCTACTTGTGGTCAGTAAGCCACCCGCACGCTTGATGAATATGATAGCAGAATTCACTTCCCAAACGTCTGTCCTGTGCCTGGAAACATTCCTAGTTATTGACTGGGCAGTAAGGATATGTTTTTCATGCACTTCTCTCACCCCCATTATGGGAGATGTGGCCTCAGGGTGTTTCTCTTTCGTGAGATTACACCTCATTGCAGTGGCTATCTTGGGCGTGACTTTGCATAAAAGGCAATTCCACACCCTAAGTCTCTGCCATTTCTTAAGTTTCTTGGAGGGAAAGGTCTTCATCTGCATCCTGCTTGTACTCAGCCTGAACATGCTTTAATGTTGGTTTCATACTTACCTTTGGAAGCTCCAGTTTTTGATGGGCCTTAATTCCTTTACAGAGCTCCTCCTTACAGCAGATCATCGCCACCACTCCTCCTCACTGTAGTTCACAGACTAGGACCAGGTCCAGATTCCAGAACTAGAAAAGACAAAGAACAACAGGCAACTCTTAGTGCATTTGTACCTTTCTTGCATTCTTCTGGAAGCCAAGGTAGTGCACTCACATGGGAAAGAGCTTCAGGAGCCCTTCTATTCCAAAGAGTGTCTACGAAGTCCTGCAAAGAAAAGGAAGGGTTCAAGACTAAAACAAACCCATAAAAGACAGTTCTAAAAAGCAAGAATAGATTTGGGTCAACAGTGCATTTTGAAGACGTTTTTAAGTGGAGACCTTAAGAAATGTTTGAGTAATTGTAGATCGGGTTAATGAGAGACAAGTTAATGTTAGAAAACTCAGTGCTGTTCATCAGTGTTCTTCTACAGATAAACCCAGGGATTCCAGGGCAGAAAACTGCTAATCTCCTTATTCACAATAAAAAGATACAAAACAATGACTACCTCATTATGTTTAGTTACATTGAGTTAATCTTTTTCTAATGGTACTTTGTTACCATCCAGGTCCCTAAGGCTCTTAAAACAAATCAGTAGGCTCCCCGATACCAAAGGTATCAAATTGCATCAAAGGAGGTATTTAGAAATGTTAGTTTGGTAAAAGTGCAACAAACTTTCCAGAGGCAAGTTATTCAAGTAATTCGTGATTGTGTTGTTTTTTTCTTTGAAACTCTGCCATGTTGTCTCAAAATCAGTGAGGACATAGTGAGCATAGCAGTCCCAGAGAGACCATGTCTGAAGCAATTGAAGATACGTCATCAGTGATCGGTGTCTTTTTCTCTCAGTCCCCACCCCCTTTTTTCTGGTTGACTGTCTGAACCTCTGTACTAGTTCCGGATTTTCCATGGGTGAGTGGAGGCAAGGGAGGATGTGCGTTGCGCCTGCCAAGAACAGAAAGCATGAAAGTTAGCACATGCGTGTTTGTCCTCACAGAAAAACTGGCACAGGCTTTCAACCTGGCTTGAGCAATGGACTCAGCAACACTTTCCGACTTGCCTAAGATGCTAGTAACCCTGCAGAAGGATAACCAAGCACTCAGACAGATTTCATAGTGTTACATGGGCAGACAGTGACCCCATCTCTAAAGATAGAAAGACTTATTGCAAGGTTATCAGTAGTGTCACCTGAACCAGGTCACTCAAAACAATTTTGTCAGACTGCTACCTATAAGTCTTGATCCTTACCACCTCACATTGAAGCTAGATCTACACTGATTCTGCAACCAGTTACATTCTATGCACCCCAGGTCTTTTATATGGCCTAGAGTAGACTATGAACTTCCATACCTTCACCAGTACGGTTAGTAGAAACACAACTGGCGGTTCCAACACCCTGAATGTTACTGAGCCTGCTCTCCTGCCCCCAACTCCTCCTGAAATATTCCATGTCAATCTTAATAAATTCTAAGGGCCTGATTTATATCTTGGCAAACAGGTTACTCCTTCACAACGGTGACGGATATCCTGTGTGCTGAAATATAAATCTATAGGATATAATGGGATTTCTATTTCGGTGGACGGGATATTCCATCAACTTTGTGACTGAGTAACCCGTCCTCCAAGATCTAAATTAGGCCTTCCATTTTCATGAATGAATGTAAATATCGTGTCATTCTACATCTTTTGTTGGAGAACAGTCAAAAGAAGTATTTTTTATGTCACACTTGGGAGGAATTGCTGTAGTTCGGTTTATTCCCTAAACTAGCTGCCCGTCCCGACGTTGTCCGGGGATGAATTAGAATGTCTGCAATGGTTGGAATAGGCAAGGCAAATGTATTTTAAAACTCGTTTTTACCTGTCCAGTTGAGCTGTGCATAGACGGTAACACTAGGTGTCCATTGCAGTCGAACATGTGCCTCCGCTTGTGCAGCCAGTGGCAGGAAGCGCCACAGTGATAGGTGCTTCTGCAGTGCCAACGTTTAGTGCGTGTGGCTGCTGTTAAGTCCCTTGGGCTGACAGTGCCCGATAGCGGCCCCACGATGCTGGTCGTGTGTTAAACAGCAGTCCGTGGAATGTGTTTTCGCGCCGCTGCGACGCTGAATCGCCTCAGCACCCGCCTCAGCACCCGCAGGTGAATGCGTCCACTCCATCCCAAACGTGGCAGATATATATCCTGTCTGCTTCATTACAAGTGTATTATATCCTGTGGCATGTGTAATAAAGTGGACACGATATCTGCACATTTGTGATGGACTAACAGATTAGCTAAACTCTAAATCGGGCCCCTAGTTTCTTCTATAATGTAAATTACATTAATAAATTCATGGTGGAATAGCCTGAAGACAAAAGAGTGTACCTGTTCTACCATGGGCTACGGTTCGAGTTGAGAGACATGTTGGCACAAATAGTAGATCCACGGAAGCAATGTTCTGGTTTGATCAATTTGGTTATTAAGTTGCACTGACCTGCAATCTTTGTCCCGGAAAGAGGAACTGTTTGTCTGCTCAAATTTCGTCCTGCACTCCCTGGAGCTGAGGTCGGCTGGTGGGAGCGTTACTGCAATCGGCAGTTTACCATCTCGCTCTCAGCGCGACCCGCCCAGGTAGCAGTGCATTGGCTGTGTCCTTGAACAGCCCACCGGGGGACTGCGAGGCCCAGAAACCACCGCTCCTTGAAGCCGGCGCCTCTTCCCCCGGCGGCCACGCCCACTGACTGGTTCCCTGCTTCAAAACCTTTCGCGACACCCGCTGCGCGGGTGCCGCTCACTGACCTGCAATCTTTGTCCCGGAAAGAGGAACTGTTTGTCTGCTCAAATTTCGTCCTGCACTCCCTGGAGCTGAGGTCGGCTGGTGGGAGCGTTACTGCAATCGGCAGTTTACCATCTCGCTCTCAGCGCGACCCGCCCAGGTAGCAGTGCATTGGCTGTGTCCTTGAACAGCCCACCGGGGGACTGCGAGGCCCAGAAACCACCGCTCCTTGAAGCCGGCGCCTCTTCCCCCGGCGGCCACGCCCACTGACTGGTTCCCTGCTTCAAAACCTTTCGCGACACCCGCTGCGCGGGTGCCGCTCACTGACCTGCAATCTTTGTCCCGGAAAGAGGAACTGTTTGTCTGCTCAAATTTCGTCCTGCACTCCCTGGAGCTGAGGTCGGCTGGTGGGAGCGTTACTGCAATCGGCAGTTTACCATCTCGCTCTCAGCGCGACCCGCCCAGGTAGCAGTGCATTGGCTGTGTCCTTGAACAGCCCACCGGGGGACTGCGAGGCCCAGAAACCACCGCTCCTTGAAGCCGGCGCCTCTTCCCCCGGCGGCCACGCCCACTGACTGGTTCCCTGCTTCAAAACCTTTCGCGACACCCGCTGCGCGGGTGCCGCTCACTGACCTGCAATCTTTGTCCCGGAAAGAGGAACTGTTTGTCTGCTCAAATTTCGTCCTGCACTCCCTGGAGCTGAGGTCGGCTGGTGGGAGCGTTACTGCAATCGGCAGTTTACCATCTCGCTCTCAGCGCGACCCGCCCAGGTAGCAGTGCATTGGCTGTGTCCTTGAACAGCCCACCGGGGGACTGCGAGGCCCAGAAACCACCGCTCCTTGAAGCCGGCGCCTCTTCCCCCGGCGGCCACGCCCACTGACTGGTTCCCTGCTTCAAAACCTTTCGCGACACCCGCTGCGCGGGTGCCGCTCACTGACCTGCAATCTTTGTCCCGGAAAGAGGAACTGTTTGTCTGCTCAAATTTCGTCCTGCACTCCCTGGAGCTGAGGTCGGCTGGTGGGAGCGTTACTGCAATCGGCAGTTTACCATCTCGCTCTCAGCGCGACCCGCCCAGGTAGCAGTGCATTGGCTGTGTCCTTGAACAGCCCACCGGGGGACTGCGAGGCCCAGAAACCACCGCTCCTTGAAGCCGGCGCCTCTTCCCCCGGCGGCCACGCCCACTGACTGGTTCCCTGCTTCAAAACCTTTCGCGACACCCGCTGCGCGGGTGCCGCTCACTGACCTGCAATCTTTGTCCCGGAAAGAGGAACTGTTTGTCTGCTCAAATTTCGTCCTGCACTCCCTGGAGCTGAGGTCGGCTGGTGGGAGCGTTACTGCAATCGGCAGTTTACCATCTCGCTCTCAGCGCGACCCGCCCAGGTAGCAGTGCATTGGCTGTGTCCTTGAACAGCCCACCGGGGGACTGCGAGGCCCAGAAACCACCGCTCCTTGAAGCCGGCGCCTCTTCCCCCGGCGGCCACGCCCACTGACTGGTTCCCTGCTTCAAAACCTTTCGCGACACCCGCTGCGCGGGTGCCGCTCACTGACCTGCAATCTTTGTCCCGGAAAGAGGAACTGTTTGTCTGCTCAAATTTCGTCCTGCACTCCCTGGAGCTGAGGTCGGCTGGTGGGAGCGTTACTGCAATCGGCAGTTTACCATCTCGCTCTCAGCGCGACCCGCCCAGGTAGCAGTGCATTGGCTGTGTCCTTGAACAGCCCACCGGGGGACTGCGAGGCCCAGAAACCACCGCTCCTTGAAGCCGGCGCCTCTTCCCCCGGCGGCCACGCCCTTTTTACGTCCTCCATATCCAGCCAGTCCCTAACGCGCCGCGGGTCGCGCCGCGGGTCGCAGCCCGGGGCGAAGACCCGGGCAAAGACTGGGCCGTTTTAGGCCGTTAGAGGCTGGTAGAGACTGGACTGGGCCACCTCTCTGATATTTATATTTCAAACTGACCCCTTCCCATTGTACTATTTTATGTATTCCCCGTGTTCTACATTTTATTAGCATTAGCAATGGTTGTCACGAGAGGGAATAAAACCAAAGTCCCTACCGTAGCGGGCAAATTGCTCGGCCCCATGGATGAGTTTCTAGCGAAGGCTAACACACTTATCGACGAAAGTATATCGATAATCGAAGAAAGGGTTTCCCTAGATCTGGCATTCGCAAAAAGATCCTCACTAGGCGCATTGGCGGAAGCCAGATCTCCAATCTTAGTACCCTCAAACGCTGAGTTGGGGCCGATTAGGGAGAGACGCAGTCTACCAAACACCGTAGATCTGTCAGTCTCTCGAATAGCGGATTCTCAACTTAGCTTTGACTTAGAGAAAACCCCAGAATTGTTCTCAACAACATCTGTGCAAATCTCCTCACTAGAAAAAAGAATTGAAAGGGGCAGGAGGGAGGGAGCTATTAGTAAAAGTAGGGCACTTGGAAACCCAAATCCAATAGCAAACCCGATATTGTCTCCAATTATCCCATTAATCCACAACGATAGGGTACCACAAACTGAGATCGTTGCATTAGTCCATCAGGTAGAGAAAGAACCATCTTGCCTGATAATTCCGGACCCTCAACCCGATAAACAAATCGATGTGGATCTGAATTTGGTTGAGACCCAGGAACTAACTCTTCCTAGTATAGCTAACGTAATTAAACACGCCCTACTACCTTTAGAACATAGATTAGCAGCCATAGAACTGCAAATTTCCAAGCTACTAAAAACTCAACAGAAGCCCCCTTCGTTATGTCCCCAAAAACTGGCCGGTAATAATAGTGATAAACCAATCAACACAAGTGCACCTAATGTCAATCCAGCTACGCGCAACATACAACAAAATACCTCCCGACCAACAACTCCAAACCAGTCCATAAATAAAAACAAAAACACCACTAAACTGACCGAAATCACAAAACCAGGTTTAGCTCAAATTCCCTCGAGCAGTCTGCAACAAACAAATATTTCGACTGCCCCAGTCGTACCCGTGACCACTGATCTGACTCAGAAGGCATCTACTAGAATAGCCAATAAAACCCCAGCGACAACTTCTAACAAAACACCATCGGGAACCCTACCCCCTCCTCTTGTACCGCCAAAAACACTGGGGGATAGGTCCAAAAGGAATACCGCGAGGAATCCTGGTCCACCAAGATTCCCAGCAGAGTTCCCTCCCGAGGCTTCACCCTACGTGGTGGTGATGGCTGGAGTTCCTGAACTAACAGATCTCGCATCGGAACCGGCCTGGTCCCTAAAAAATAAGGCCCAACACTGGCTCCAGACCAACCGCCCAATTCCATCTTTTTGGCGCGGACGAATTAGATCTGTAGCCAGGGTACCGTGGGTAGGTAATACTAGAAAAACAATTCCCGGGGATTGCATAACAATCACCTTCGAGGATCCTCGAATTGCGGATTATGTTTGTGCCTGGGAAGATATTACCTCAAATGGAGGAATTAAGATCAAATCACTCTCCTTCTTTTATCCCTTCAGGCAAGTGGACGGATATATACAGGAGCAGGAACCTCCTTGGTCCGTACCCTTCCCCAGGCAGGACGATCAATTAAGCATCCGATATCGCGATCCCCCCAATCCTTATGAGCCAGACTATTCCTGGCACACGGTGAGACATCGCAATCAGGGAGGAAGGTGGGAAGATAGAAGACCCTATACTCAATGGCCCCCTCATAGAGAACAGTCACGATGGGACCCATGGAACAACATCCCGCTAAATAATAGGTATAGTGGCCTAGAATTGGTCGATTGACCATTACCAGAAATCTTTCCAACTAACACCCAACTATCTTCCACACCACAGCCTGCTACCACATTACAAGTTATTGGTGATAAAGCCTCCATTTCCTTAGAAGCAGATTCTGGCGACGATTCCCTACACATTAGGGTATCCTCCTGGAACATCGCGGGCCTGCGAACTAAAATCAATGATGGCTCAGCACAGGAATTCCTATCTTCAACTCAAATAATCTGTCTCCAGGAAACATGGTCTGTAGAGGAATTACATCTACAAGGCTATAAAACTTTTAACGTCCCAGCACTAACTAGTACGATGGGTAGACCAAAAGGTGGTCTTGTTACCTATATATCTAATTCCCTATCTTTTAAAAAGGTGGCTACATCCTCCCAGGACCCCAATCATCAAATTTTAACATTAACCCTTCCCAATAAGGACACAATCATTCTGGTTAATACATATAATAATTTGTCAGATGAAAATTTTATAACTCTTATTAATACCCTAACTGACAAAGTAAAACAACTTCTTTATCGGAGCCCCACAAATAGGACAACCAACATAATTTGGGGAGGCGATTTTAATTTCCATCCCTGTACAGCTCCTAATTTGGAGTGTTGTGGGATAGTGGACGAATTTAATGTCCCACTATCTCACCTCGCGCACTCCAAACCAGGAAACATAATTAATACCGCTTTATCAGAATTGGATCTTCAAATTGCCAACCGTCCCAATGCAGACTCGAACGAATTTCTGCCGACATATGTGGGCAGAGGTCACATGACCACGGTAGATTTTATATTTCTTTCCCAAAATCTGATGACGAAGCTGAAGGAATTTGAGGTTATAGCTACTCCCCTCAGCGATCACGCAGCTATAGTAATAACTTTATCCGTGCCGGCTAATGCCTCCCATAAATCGGGAATGGCGATCACCCTTAAGCAGAATAGGATTCAGGTCGGGAACTATAATGGACTGACCATTAAATGGGCTAAAATCAACCCAGCAGATATACTGAAAAAATTAATTACGCGGTCCTATTCTAATATAGTGAAATGCCTGGACCTTACAACCAGTCATAAGGAAGTTCTTAGAAATTTTAATCTAATATTAGAGGTCATAAAGGACTTACTCACCTTTCAACCTAAGTCAAATTGTGATAATAAACCAAAGTGGTTTAATCACAACTGCACAGTGGCCCTATCTAAACTAAAATCCGCGCTTAAAAACAATCCGCGAGATGTGCCCTTGATCCAGCTCCTGAGGCGCCAATATATAGGGGAAAGAAAGATGAGAATGGCCCAGCTTAAACAAAAACTATGGGACGATCTCCACCAAGGCGCAGTTACAAAAAACAGCGACCTGTTCTGGCGTACAGTCAGATCCCCATTCCTGACAGAGAAGGATACCCCGAAGATAGAGGTCGCCATTGATGAAAACACATGGGTTTCTCACTTCGGTGGAATCTTTAAAAATACTCTTCCATCAGAATCTCTATCCCCTAAGGTGAACTATCCTATTTTGGTTCCCTTTGATATTCCAGACCTCATAGATGCCTTGCAGAGTAGTAAGGCAGGTAAGGCACCAGGTCCCGACGGGGTCCCCGTGGACCTTTTTAAAAGCAACCAAGATCTATGGGCTCCCATCTTAACTAGAGTTTGTATAGCAGCGGCGAGTGAGGGAATTCTAACTTCCTGGACAAAATCTATAATGGTCCCCATCTTCAAAAAGGGGGATCGGCAAGATGTAAAATGCTACCGCCCCATTTCACTGCTGGACTCGCTCGGGAAGGTAGTGGGGAGAGTGATACTCGAGCGTCCCCAGCAGTGGACTGAGGACAGGGGCATTATCTCGGAGATTCAATTTGGCTTCCGAGAAGGTTTCGGGACTCAGGAACAGGTCCTCAACCTCACTCTAATAATGGGAAAATATACACAGGCCACTTCCACCAAAATATACATGGCCTTCGTAGACCTTTCCGCAGCTTTTGACTGTGTTTCACACTCAAAGCTGTGGAAGGTCCTAGCCCAATTAGGGATAGACCCCCCCCTGCTGAATTTCCTTAGAGAACTCTATACTGGGGCCACGGCCAGAGTACGTTTTGGCGTTAATGGTGAGCTGACGTCCCCGTTTAGTGTGGAGCGCGGGGTCAGGCAGGGGTGCGTCCTGGCCCCCTTCCTCTTCTCTCTCTACACCAATGGATTGGAGGGGGAGATGTTGAGGGGGGCCCAGGACCTCCCACGCATAAATCACCGCCTGATCCCCGCTCTGCTCTATGCGGACGACGCGGTTATTTTAGCTCGAACCCCCGGTGAACTCCAGAAAGCAGTGAGCAGATACACGTCCTTTATGGGCAACTTAGATTTAAAGGTTAACGTGAAAAAAACGTTCATCATGACAGCTGGCAGAGGACGTAAACGAACGTATCCTATTTTCCTGAATAACCAAAAGCTAGAATCAACCCCCCATTATCCCTATTTGGGGGTCATGGTAGATGACCAGCTTAGTTGGAAGCAAGCAATTAACACTAGGGCCCTCTTATTTAGGAGATCAATTGCCGCATTAACATCTTTCTCCCAGAGGCTAGGAAAAAGACCAATAGGAGAACTCCTTAAGATATACAAGGCTAAATGCCAGGCAATTGCAACATACGGTGCAGGAGTCTGGGGGTACACAGACACCAGTACTATTCAGAAGGCGGAAAATACATTTTTAAGATTTTTGTTAGCTACCCCCAAAGGCACCTCAATTTACGCAATGCACCAAGAATTAGCCACTCCCTATCTGGAAGATCTAATCAAAATAGAACCCCTGATGTTGTGGCGCCGCATCTGGCTGTCAAATAAAAATGCTTTGTCACAAGCTATTATCGCAGACGCAATGAGTCTGGATAACTCTTTGAAAATAAAGTGGCTCTTGTATGTCAGGAATTTTTTCAAGGATCTAGGCCTTGAGAACTATTATCTTGACCCGGCTTCCATTATGGACATCTCAAAAAAAGATTTGAAACAGAAAGCACTAAGCCATCTTGAATTGCTAAGACTTGTTTCTAATTCTTCGAAAAAGGCAGTGATCCACGCAAACATGATTCAAGTGTCCTTTGTCATTCATCCGTATCTCGAACTACAACTAACAACGTACGAGAGAATGTTAATTACGAGATTTAGGCTGAACATGTTCTTCAGAATGGTTACCTTTCCGACACAAAATTGTTGGGACGCCAGTTTACAGCCTTGTTCTTGTGATGGAATTTCAGTGCAGTCGAATCTGCATGTGATCCTGCTTTGTAAATACCATCAAGCCCACAGAAAGATCTGGCTTTTACCAATACTCAAATCTTGGGGAATGAGACAGTGTAGACCTGCCCTTCTAAGATTACAAATGTTAGAAACAGTGAACGTCTGCTATTTTGTTAGTAGTTTCCTAAAGTGTATTGTGAAACACAGGAAAAACCTTTAGGCAAAAGTCGTATTTATTTGCAATCGGCACTTTGCACACATTGAATAACTTTTTCTTCTTGCTATTTCGCTTTTTATCCGAAATTAATTTTTAATTGAATTATTTGTAATTTGTGTATTTTTATGAATGTATGTTATTCTGTGTTCTTTTATGGTTTTTCCATTGTGACTAAACCGAATAAAGATTTATATTATTATTATTATTAAGTTAAATCATTATCTGAATGAAAGATAAGGCCAAAAAAAGACTCTAAAGTAATTATCATCAAGGAACTGCCAAGCCATGCCTTCCCTGGACCGGAAACAAGCTTCCGAGGACCGGTTTCTGGCATTACAGCCGTCTTCAGCCCGGCTTGCTTGAATCCAGTGGCAAAGTGAGCAAGGGACTCACGTCTGTGCATACCCTGCCACACTTATGGCGGCCAAAAGCGGTACAAAAGGGGTGGTGATGGGGCAGAGGGTCAGACTGATTTGCATATAGCCATGTCTGAACTGGGGTGGCACAGTGGGCTAAAGAACGGTGATGGATTAAACCCAGATCTTTTGACTGGGTGTGAGTGTTTGATTGATTCAGATGCTCCGTCCATCACCACCCCCTTTTGTACCCCTGGCAGTATGCAGCATCTCGTAGCAAGTCCATCTCTTCAGGCCGTCTGCCCCAAAGGATGGCCACCCGTCTTTTAGTCAGAAGCAGGAACATTGCATGAGGCGTTGGACTCTGGGGGAAACATCTTTTCCTAGCCCAAAAGACTTACCAGTGGAGTCTGCGGTAACGAATGACCAATAATGTGGGCCAGTACTCTGTAAATGTTAGTCCAATAGCTAGCTACCTTTAGGTAGTTCCATGCAAGATGGAGGAGCATAGCCTGCGGGGCAACGCACCTCAAGCAGGGCGCCTCTTCAGCTAGGCCCATGCAGTGCAGTTTCACAAGTGGATAAGCCGGATTCTGTATTTGGGCGACAAGGCAGTGGGTTTACCACAGCAGAATGTCCAGTGTTGCACCTCAGAGATGGGAGGAGTTGCGCCAGGTTCCCATGCAGTGCGGGATGCAGGGGTGCACACCGGCGCCTTCTCCTGCATTGGGTGTATAAACGAGTGACCAACTTGAGGGGATAGGGATTTGATAATAGATGGTCCAGAGCATGTAGCGTGGGGGGTGGCACACGGAACGTTTCATACAGCGTTCAACATGCAGCGTGGAGCTGGTGATAAAAGAGGGTATCAAGCACAGTGGGGCTGGGGCAAACACCTGCTCCAAGTGGGGGTAGAGACTGATCGTCTGGGTAGAGATCCCCAAACGTGAGGAGGTTCCATTGGTGGGCTAGCCGCCTAGTCCTCTCACCCATCAACGGAGGGAGCATGGGGTTGCAAACGAGTGGTGTAGTGAAAGCATATAGACATGACAGTATAGCGCAGTGGCTAGGGGGCAGGGGTCTGCCTGGTCTGCCTCCACAGCTGTGTGTCGCTGGAACAATGTGGGGTATGACCAGAAGTGATTTGATTGGGGTTGTGTGCAGTACACATACAGATCCTCAGCTGTTTACCTGCCCAGACCAGAGAGGTTAAATTTGAGTGGAGTTATGTCAGAAATTGTGTGGTGAGCGGAATCAGGAGATTGATAATTAATTAGAGCAGCTTAGGTAGGACAACAATTTTGACAGTGGCGATCCTCCCTGCCATGGAGAGGGTTAGTCGAGACCAGGCTCTGATGCGCTCCTCTAGACAGGCCTTGACCCTGCCATAGTTCGTCCTCCACAGTTCATCGGTATCCTTGCTGAGCCATATTCCCAAGTATCAGCTTGGCTCAGTGGCCCACTGCAGGGGGTATTCAGACTCAAAGGGATGTGTGGCTAAGGTGAAAGGGAATAGGGTGGGTTTTGACCAACTGATGTTAATGCCAGAGCATCTGCCAAATCGAACTCCCTCTCGTATAATAGGGGACAAGTTAATTTGTGGTTTGCGTATGTAGAGCATGATGTCCATGTACATGGACACCAGTATCACCCTGGCTGTGAAGTTGAGACCTCTGTGGGAATTATGTTGACACAGCAAAGTGGCTAGGGGCTCCATTGCTAACGTAAATAGGAGAGGAGATAGAGGGCAACCCTGCCTGGTCCCTCAAGTAATCGAGGAAGGGGGTGTCTCCTTGTATCCACTTAGAAGCGACCTTGGGCTACATTTACATGACTAACTACAAGAGACTTAAATCTATGGCGGCACGTATTCAGTGCCTGTCAGCAACAGATGTATGTCATTACATCACATACTAATACCATGCATGCCATTACAACGGTGGTATTACTACGCAATGTCAATGACAACGGCATGCAATTACATCGCAAACTATTACCACGACTATGCCTTTACCACGCATGCCATTACAAAGCAAAGGCATATGTGGTAAAGCTATACTCGTGGTTAAAGTTTGCAAGGTAAGTGACTACCTTACCCATACACACCCCTCCCCCGACCCCCAGTCCTCTCCCTACAATAACACTACACTACCCTGCACGACCCCCCAACACTACCCTTAAACACTACACTACACACACACTACAACACTACCCTAATCCCTAATGCACTACACTACACAAACACTAACACTACAACAGTACCCTAAACCCTAAAACACCACACTACACTAGACTACACAAACACTACAACACTACCCATAACCCTAAAACACTACACTACACAAACACTACAACACTACCCTAAACCCTAAAACCCTACACTACACAAACACTACAACACTACCCTAAACCCTAATGCACTACAATACACAAACACTACAACAGTACCCTAAACCATAAAACACTACACTACACAAACACTATAACACTACCCATAACCCTAAAACACTACACTACACAAACACTACAACACTACCCTAAACCCTAAAACACTACACAAACACTACAACACTACCCTAAACCCTAAAACACTACACTACACAAACACTACAACACTACACTTAATCCTAAAACACTACACTACACAAACACTACAACACTACCCTAGACCCTAAAACACGACACTACTCAAACACTACAACAATACCCTAAACCCTGAAACACTACACTACACAAACACTACAACACTACTCTAAAACACTACACTACAACACTACCCTACACCCTAAAACTCTACACTACACAAACACTACAACACTACCCTAAACCCTTAAATACTACACTACACAAACACTACAACACAATCCTAAACCCTATATGTGGTAAGTTGGCCTGATGTATGATGTTCAATATTCTAGTGAGCACCTTGTATCAGTCCAAACAACCCTTATGGTGAGTGGTTGTAAAGTCAACCTTATAGACCAGCTATCCTAGGGGTAGCATGGACAAAGCAGTCTTAGGCTAAACTCAAGAGGGCATATGAAGCCAGCTGTTTTACCATATGCAATCCTTTAATATCAAATGAAAGGACACCACACAAGTTATATATTATAAAAATATATGTATTTATTACTAGAATAATCCTCTGTACTCTTTATGAGGACAGAGGCACAAGTGTTTAAACAAAACCACAGTTAAACATACAAAAGTTGCACAATTATGGATAGGCCCAGTGGCCCCTAAAACCATATACTAAAATAGTGGTATAAGAACCACGTCTCGAACAATGGTAAGGCCTAGGGCCTTGTGAATCGCTGGAGCTACACTGGACTAACAGCAGTTAGGTCGGGGGAGGCCCACAGGCTACGGGTGCAGTGCCTATAGGAGCACACGTGTACCATACAAGCCAATAGTGCGTAAAAGTTACAAAGTTGCAGATTTAGAAGTCTTCCGACTGGACTAGAACTTAGCCACTTAAAACTAGGACACTAGAGGTGTAAACCACTACAGGAGCACCGGAGTACTCTCGTTACCTCACCCACAGGAAGCGGGTGCATAGGTGTCAAAGTGCGTCGGGTTTCGTCGTGGAGTTCTATGGAGCCTGAAGATGAAGATGCTGCAGGCGGCCAGGAGAGAAGAGTCCGGTTGGATCCAAGGGTGGATCGAAGATGTAGAGTACCTGAAAGCAGAGGGGACAGAGTCTGGGTCACTAGCCAGTGACCAGGATGGAACCAGGAAGGAACCAGGCGATGTCGGGCGTAATCAGGTGGTTGTTGAGAAGCTTGTCTCCGCTGCCACGTGGACCCAGGGGCATCAACGATGACCAGAAGTTGAACATTAACTGTCCAACAAAGGCTCTCGCTGTCGGCGGTGTTGGCTTCCGGATTGGAGTCAACAGGCCTTGGAAAATGCAACCCACGCAGGATTTGAAGATCGCTTCTTACTTGGACCAGCAAGGTCTGAGAGGCTGCTCCTTTTCAGGGGAGCGAGGGCCAGTCTGGAGCAACCAGACCAGCAGTTTAGTTTTGTAGGATTGTTGTCACAGAGGCCACTAGCCAACGGGAAAGTGACCGGACAGACGCATCAAGCAGAAAAATGCAAAAGGGCCTCACGCAGCACTCGGTGAGTGTGGAGAGGTGATCTTCGGTGCAAGAGCTGCTCGGGGCTGGGGCTTCTCAGTCACCAATGCACAGCTTCAAGAGTGCCTCGGGAACTGCATGGGAAGCACTTTGCAGGCTTTCCAAGATGGCTGGTCCCACATCTCACGTCGCCTCCACGGGTCTCAGCTTTGCTGGGGCTGTAGATTGGGCTGTTGGATGTCTGAGAATCTGTTTTTTGTCAATCTCTGTTGCTTGAGCTCTGGCAGGAGCTACAACAAAGCAAACTGTTGGGCGCTTGATGGTGCCTGTTTGCACAGGGTGGTCACTCCTTGACCACAAGGGATATTCTTCAGTCTTCTACGTCGAGTAGGATGTCGAAGGGTCCAGAGTTATGTTTCAAAGTTTCAGTCAGGATTATCTAAAGTCTATGGACACAGCTCCTACCTTTATTCCAAATCAAGGGGCTGGATTACCTGCTAGGTCCCTCCTATGGTGGGACCCAGGAAGGGGGTGGTTACACCCCTTTCCCTTCGTCCAGTTTCGCGCCAGAGCTGGGGCTGCAGTGCCCCAGCACCGGTTTGAACTGGGCTATGCATGGGACGCCTTGTGCACCCCAGGCAGTGTCTAGTTTAACTCAGCCCTCCCTGCCCCAATTCACTATCTCCTGTCTGGGGTGGTGCAACACCTCCCTGTGACAAGAAACCTTTTGGTAAGGCCTCCCCTGCCGGAGTTTCGGTCCGCAGCAGGAAGTCAGACTCGTGTCTGTGGCAGCAGCATCCATTTTGTGATGCTGAGGCTCTGGTTAGATTTAACCGCGTTTAAGCAAAGTAACATGTCTTCTCCCTCTAGAAGGGTGGAATGCTACCCCCGTCGCCAGTACTGGCGAGGGGGTAGTATTCCAAAGCGTATGACACCTTACACGACATGTTTTGATAAAGCCAAACCAAAGATAGCATCTAACCGCGAGGATTATAATGTACTTAAGAGTATATGGTATGGCAATACCCTGGAACAGCTATAAGGACATGGTTCCGAAAGCTGCAGACAGGCTCAGCTCATCCTAGAGCACAATCTCACATAAAACCAAGCACTCTGCCTCCAGGATTGTTAAGGCCTGCCATAGGAGTGACTTATAGGTGTATATGTGTCCAGATGTAGGTTTAGACATAGGTATACTATATCTAAGCAAGGGGTGATTACACGACCTTGCCCCAGCTGAGTGATCAGCCAGTTGTGTCAGTTTGGATGGCCAGCCAGGGGTGGCAAAGGATATGCTGCAGCCCCTGGTAGGCCTTGGATACACCTATGCCCTGGGTACCTATAGTACTCGGTACAGGGGCTCATAAGGTGACCCAATCCCAATTGGAGATGTACCTAAGGTACATGGAGTCCATTTTACAGAGAGAGCAGATAGCCTGGGACCCTGATTAGCAGGATCCCAGGCCAACTAAGTAAAAAACCAGCTAAACACAAGGCAAAAATCTGGGGTAACCATAGTCAGGGATCCACCCCCCTACACTATAACACTACACTACACAAACACTACAACACTACCCTAAACCCTAAAACACTACAAAAACACTACAACACTACCCTAAACCCTTTAACACTATACTACACAAACAATGCAACACTACCCTATGAACTTAATTGTTCCAATAGAATAGCAAAACGCCATCACTGTATTTTACGGTCTAATGCATAACATGTTGTACCTGATGCTGCTTCTATTTATTTCAACACACAATTTCCGGATTAAGTCTACCATAAATTATAATCAAAAACACGGTACCTGCAAATTGTGATGATACTACTGATCTGTAATGCGAAAATAATGGAGGAAACAATTTATAATCTAAATTAAAGTTTATTGCAGATCTGAATTTTACATCTAATTAAAGCTCGTATAACAAATCTATTCAGAGGGTCGCAAGCAAAAAACATTATTGGACTTGGCTTTGGCAAAGATTTGAACTAACCCATTTAGTCTTTTTTGTAAAGCAGACAGTAGTGAGCTAAATTAGTAAGCCAACAACCCAAGGAAACCATACAAATAATTAAATAAGTATTATGACATGTAATTAGAACTGGTCGAAACAAGACTTGCTGTTTGTATATAAATTGAATTTTTTGCTTTATTTAAATTATTTTCTTCATTTTTGTTGAACATTTCTTATATATAAATATACATATATTGCATTAAAAGATCAAAGACAAACATTTTATAATTCAAAAAATATGTGAAGACATACTAAACCACAAGTAGAAAAAGGAAAAAATAAATAAACAACACAAATGACAATTATGTTAAGTGGGGCTAGTGGAGTAAGCAAAGCGGTGGATGGAAACTCTACGCGCGTTTCGGCATTTGCCTTCTTCAGGAGTCCGTCATTTGCAATAGGACATTAGATTAATGTCCTATTGCAAATGACGGACTCCTGAAGAAGGCAAATGCCGAAACGCGCGTAGAGTTTCCTATTGCAAATGACGGACTCCTGAAGAAGGCAAATGCCAAAACGCGCTTAGAGTTTCCATCCACCGCTTTGCTTACTCCACCAGCCCCACTTAACATCATTGTCATTTGTGTTGTTTATTTATTTTTTCCTTTTTCTACTTGTGGTTTAGTATGTCTTCACATATTTTTTGAATTATAAAATGTTTGTCTTTGATCTTTTAATGCAATATATGTATATTTATATATAAGAAATGTTCAACAAAAATGAAGAAAATAATTTAAATAAAGCAAAAAATTCAATTTATATACAAACAGCAAGTCTTGTTTCGATCCGTTCTAATTACATGTCATAATACATATTTAATTATTTGTATGGTTTCCTTGAGTTGTTGGCTTACTAATTTAGCTCACTACTGTCTGCTTTACAAAAAAGAGTTCAAATTATTCCCTACAAGTAGTGAATGCATTAGTAGTAGGGGTCCCCTTCTTTCCAAATTGACTAACCCATTTACTTACATATGTCAGTGAATTCACTATGCCCTCCATGTTAATGCATTAAATGTATCAAGTGCAATAATCAAGAGAAGGGAGATGCCTATCTAAATAGAAAGTGTCTCATTTGCAAACAACAGCAATGTAAACATTGTGACTGGAACCGGGGAACAGATTGTAAAAAGAAAACGTTTCCCTCGCTCCCTCCCTGTGAGACCTGACATCATTGAGTGGAAGCAGTGCTTAATTTGAGCTGGTGGTTTCCAATGCTTGGCACCAGCACTTAATTGTCCACACCAGTGCTTGAGACAGTCTGCCACAAAGTGGCGCTGCCTGGCTAATTTAGAGATGCCCACAACAACAGTTATTTATTAATTTTGTGTAAAGTAAAAATGACTATTACCTGCCGACCCAAGCCATTCTTATAGCTTTGGGAGCCTGGAATAGTCTGAGTTGTCACACTTGTAGGAATGTTATGGTTGGTAGTGTATTTTTACTATCATTGACAGCATGGCAGGAGCAATGTGTGGTGCAAGCTGCAGTGGCCTCCTGACAATAGCCCTGGTACTTATTTGTTTTGACAAAAATAAGCACTGGGTGGAAGTCCCCCAAACATTTTGCCTTCACCCTACCTCTTTAGCTGAATTTGTTTTTGTTGATTTCAGGACTCTGTACACTTTACCACTGCTAACCAGTGTTAAGGTGCCTGTGCTCTCTCCTTTAAACATGATAAAAGTGGCTTACACACAACTCACACATTTAATATTCTTATAAGTCCTTACTAAAGTGGTACTAGATGTACCCATGGCCTGTAAATGAAATTGAATTATTGGGCCTACAGCACTCATTGTGCACCCACCAAAGTAGCCATATAAAACAGGTCTCAGGCCTGCCACTGCTTTTTGGAGTGCAGCTTTAAACTGCCATTTTGACCTGGCAAAATAAACCTTTTGCCAGCCTTAGACATTCCTTTTTAATACACATAACTCACATATAATGAAGGCCCTAAAGGCTCATAGGGCAGGGTGCATTGTATTTAAAAAGTATAAGGTTTAAGTTTTACATATCCTGGTAGTGAAAAACTCCTAACTGCGTTATTCACTGTTGCAAGGCCTATCTATCCAAGAGGATAACATTGGGTTACATTATTACATTTAAAAAGTGATAAGTTTTAATGGGGAGCGGGTATGAATGTCATGTTTACACTCACATGAATTATTATTTAAACCCTTCTTTAAAGATAAAGTCACATTTTAAATCGCAATTGTGAAAATGCCACTACTAGAGAGTTGGCTTTTTCTTGTTGTAACCATTTGGTGCATGCAGCTTGTATCCATGGTCACATGACGGGATGTAGTTAGCAGCTGGACTTTGTGAATTCCTCTCAGACACTGAGTAAAGGGGGTGTTACTTTAGATGTTGGCACGATGGGATGGACGGAGCGAACCCTGTCCCAATTACATTTCATAGGGGCTACCCCCCTCACACACACACACATAATTCCAGCTTATTGTCACCCCAGATGACTTGGAGCCTGGGTAGGGGAAGGAAGGAAAGTTCCAAAACCAGATGTGGGTGTTGTCTATGAGTGTATGGCACAAGTATAAATATTGGACCTCTTGAACCACTCATCAGATCACTTCTGTACTTGTGGAAGACTCTGAAGAGGGACTGCCTGCTCCCCATCTGCTGGAAAGGCTGTCCTGGTGCCTAAGGAAGGAAGCCTTGACCTGCTCCTTGAACTCAGGACCACCAGAGCTACTCCAAGGGCTAGCAGACTGGCCTCCTGTTCTAAGCTACATGGACACAACATGCTCCAGAGGCCTCCCTGCTACGGCCCAACTGACCTGCTGCAATTGGTCTTGCCTGGATCTGCAACTGAATCGACCAAAGCCCTGCTGGCCTCTGCTAGAGCGACTCCCTGATCCCCAAGAGAGATCCACCCCCTCCCCCCCAGGTCCTAGAACCTTGGTTGGCATCACAGTGCACTCCTCTGCTAAAAAAGGGACAGGTGCTTACGTTGTGGGCTGTTTGTGACCACGAACGGGCCGTTTGCACCAAGACTCTGCCACTTGTGACGACTACCAACACAAAGCTCCGATGAACCTGACTCTTCGCGCTACAGCAATCGTCTGGGATGAATAGCACCGTAAGATCTGCACTTTGCGCTTCAGCAACCACAGACCACGGTGACCGCCAATGCGATGCTCCAGGTGCTATACTTACCTAAAGTTTGTAAATTTCATATCTTCGGTTCTACTGATTTGAGTTTTGGTGTTCTGGTGTAATTTTATTTATTAAAATGTACTCTATTTTCTTTAACTGGTGTGGGATTTTTCTTGTGTGGGGTTTTCACTTTATTACTGTTTGTGTGCTGCATAAATACTTTACAAATTTCCACTACATTTAGCCTGATTGCTGTTGTGTGGCAAGCTACCAGAGGGTTAAACACAAGGTAATTTAGAGACTTTTGTGGTTCACCCTGACAGGGATGGTGGTTGTTGCTTGAGAAGAGTCTTTACCCACCTCGACCAAAAACCCAATTTCCAACCCTATCATTGTACTGTATTGGTCACATGAAAGAAACGATATTCTCGCTTACGTAATGCATTTATGGAAGTGCAAAAATCTGAGAAACACAATTGCAGTCTGCACTCTCTCCTTTACAGTGCATTGTCCTTTAGGGTACATTGTCTTCATGTAGAGACTGCTAAAATAATACAGAAAAACAGGTAGAGGAGAAGCGAACCCAAGGTCAATAATAAAACAAGTATTGGAAATGCAATAGGTCTCAGATTTATTTGAGTTTGAGCTAATGGCATTGTAAATGGCAATGTCTTTTCGCCATGTGTTATGGAGTGTACGCATGTGGTGTGTAGTGGAATTATGTGGGTTGGATTTGAATTGTAGCAATGGTGGCATGCTGCGCTTTAGATGAATATGTTTAAAAGTAAAGTGTGCCACAATAGTTAATTGTGGATGCGTTTACAATTGATGTGTGTACTGATGGCTGGTGGTGTGTGTGCCTGTAGAAATTGTGCACTGATGGCTGGTGGTGTGTGTGCTTGGTGAAAGCGTGCACTGCCGGCTGGAGGTGTGTGTGCCTGGTGGAAGTGTGCACTGACAACTGGTGTTGTGTGTGCCTGGTGAAAGCGTGCACATGCGCCTGGTGGTGTGTGTGCCTAGTGAAAGAGTGCAATGACGGCTGGTGTTGTATGTGCCTGGTGAAAGCGTGCACTGACGGCTGGTGGTGTGTGTGTGTTCCTGGTGAAAGCGTGCAGTGATGGCTGGTGTTGTGTGTGCCTGTTGAAAGTGTGCACCGACGGCTGGTGGTATGTGTGTGTGCCTGGTGAAAGTGTGGTGGTGAGTGTGTGGTAGTGAGTGTGTGGTGGTGAGTGTGTGTGTGTGTGTGTGTGTGGTGTTGTGTGTGTGGTGTTGTGTGAGTGGTGTTGTGTGGTGTTGTGTGTATGTGTGTGTGGTGTTGTGTGTGTGGTGTGTGTGGTGTTATGTGTGTGGTCTTATGTATGTAGTGTTATGTGTGTGGTGTTGTGTGTGGTGTGTGTGTGTGTGGTGTTGTGTGTGTGTGGTGTTGTGTGTGTGGTGTGTGTGTGGTGTGTGTGTGCGGTGTGTGTGTGTGTGTGTGTGTGGTGTGTGTGTGTGTGGTGTGTGTGTGTGGTGTGTGTCTGTGTGGTGTTGTGTGATCCTCTGTGAGACACCGGGGTCTGTCGTCTGGAATGGAAGCTTTGGTCAGATGAAGGAGCATGGAAATGTTGCGCTCCTGTGAAAGAGCTGGCAGGTGATTGGGGTCCCCCTTAGGAGTCAAAGACTCTGAAAGCAGTGCCCCTGTCTTTAACACCACCACATCAGTGTGCCTCCAGTAACATGTGCCAGGTCTTCTAGGTGCCTAGAACAAACGTCCCAGTGAAAGCACTGGACTTCACTGGCACCAAAGCACATCATTTGTGCTCATCCTGCACACTCACACACTGCTCACCCTGCACGTTCACACACTGCTCACCCTGCACACTCACACACTGCTCACCCTGCACACTCACACACGGCTCACCCTACACACTTACACACTGCTGGCCCTGGACACCCTCACACTGCTCACCCTGCATATTCACACACTGCTCACCCAGCACACTAACATACTGCTCAACCTGCATACTCACACACTGCTCACCCAGCACACTAACATACTGCCGACCCTACACACTCACACACTGCTCACCCTGCACACTCACACACTGCTCACCCTACACACTCACACACTGCTCACCCTGCACGCTCACACACTGCTCAACCTGCACGCTCACACACTGCCTGCCCAGCTGCAGAAATAGAAAGAACCCAGCGTGAGTCTTCGGAGGACTGGTCACCGTTGTGAGAGCACGGCGGCCATAGCGTAACAGCAATTTTCCGAGACCGGCAGAAATTCTGCGGGAAACGCAGCTTTGTCTTTATAATTTTAATACACGAAAGTGTACATAACAGGTAGCAGCATATTTTCACCTCATAATGCCCTCGTGTGGATGTGAAGACGGCCAGTCACCAAGACAAAAGTACTCATTTATCATATGGAGTTAATGTGTTTTAATCAATCGTATCTAGTGTTCAAATGGGAGCGAGATAAGTTTTCCTCGCGCCGCTGCCTTTACTATGGCACACAAACTCACCTCGCCTGATCGTGCAGAAGGACATTTAGAATTGTTTGATGTCCACAAAATGTTGTTTGGGTATTGCTTCAATGTAGCAGCGCCACGAAGCGATTTTATCACATTGTTGCAAACCGAGTATATTAATGTGCACATAAGCATGAAAAGCGCAGTCATGAGATGTCCGTAAAAAAAGTCTAAAAGTAAGAACGAGTCAATTCAACATTTGAAATTATATTTGCGGCTACGCACCACTTTAGCACACTGTAATGTAAAGTAAAGCACAAGGTTGCCTTGACAACCAAGAATTACTTTTTTATTAGAGCCTGCCATTTCGTGCTCAATTACCTTGTCAGTTCATAAGAAGACACGTAGATTGTGCACTTGGACAGGGGTCAACAGGAGCAAGTGGTAAAACTTTCAGGTCACACCAGTCTAACTTGCCTGCCTGTGGGTGGGTTTTATGCTACACGTACACTCTCGCTAGAAAATCAACAAATTATTAGACTACGATAGGGCGAGAAAAAGAATCAACAAAAAGAAAACTGGCGAGAAAGTGCGACATAAGGAAAAAGAGAGAAAAAGAAAACGAGAAGGATGGATGGTGAGACACCCAGCACACTAACATAAGCCTTGGAAACAGAGAAAGGTGTGAGCTGGCTGCGCCTGTGTTGCATGTTTCCATGTACAGTGTATATATTAGGCCGAGAGAGAACATAACTTGGCCTGGCACAGCCTCGGCGGTGGGAGCTGTTACGCAGGCGGATTTCCTAGCCATTCCGAGGGGCTTAGCACTACTCGAAAATCCTGCCCCGTTAATCCGAGTATATCGCTACCTGCGAGGCTCTGAGCTCGAAGAAATCCCGCTCATCCGCCTTGCGGCGGACCTCGTGAGTGCCTTATCCCCAGAGATCAGTGTCAGGGAGCGCGGGACGGGCTGCTCTGGGAGCTTCACGGTGTCAGCGCCGTGGCCGAGGGAGAGACTGGCCTCTGGCCAACACCCCCGGGCCTCAGACTAACCAGCGGGGCCAAGGCAGGGTCAGACGCATATTAGACGGTGGAGCCTGACGTGACGTGCATAATACTGGTGTAGCTCTGTGGGCCTCGAGCTGCTGGCAAAACTCTACACGATGTCAGTGACCCCGTCCCAACCCCTCCAAGCCATGAGGCAGTTGACTCGGGATCACAAAGCTAGTTTACAGGTCTACGTCCCATTTAATCATTTTTGAATCTCTGTATAGGAGCCAGTCACAAGCACAATGTCCTGACAGGTGCCCAAAATCCAGTTTTTTTTTTTTTTTAATCACTGATAAGAAACAACAATCAGCACTGAAAGCGATCGAAAGCGATCGCGAACTACAAAAAAAAAAAAGCCCACGAGTGGCCACTGCAAGCGTATGTCTTCAATTATTAATTCAAGACATATGGCCTCTGGTGGGCATAACAGACACCAATAGGCCATAGGCGGAGCTACGCGACCGCCTATGGCCTATTGCGTGTTCTGTTAAAAAACAGCACGCACGCAAAGGCCAATGAAAATGGACCTTGGAAATAACACGCACGAGCTGCGTGGAATTTCCAGGTACATTTTGAAAACCCCGGGACAAGGACTCTCGCTGCGCGACACTGCATGCGCAGTGTACGCTAGGTCCTAGTCCTAAACATACAGTCAGTGAGCCTTAGACATGTCCATAACCAAAACTTAACGCACTAGACACTGGACAAGGGTTATTATTGAATCTACCCTGTAGGCGGAATATTGTGCACAATTTCTAATAAGTTGCATTAATAATACCTCAATTTCACTCCTTATTTAACTTTCTATTCTGTATGATTTGATTGCTCTCTGTATTTTGTCTCTGCTGATTAAAAAGGTGGCTCGAATTGTACAGATGTCTGTGTTCCTGCCTTTTCCCCTTTGCTCGTCAGCTCGCCAGTAAGCAGGTGTTTCATAATGTCAATACCCACGCATGCCACAAACAAGTGAAAGTGCATATTTTGAGTTGTAGCTTAACATTTGTGGGTGGGTGAGTTTAACCCCTCCCCTTAGATGTTCAGACCACGCCCACACACTGTTGCTGGCCTAGCACTGCCTTGCCAGTAAACCACTCGGTGTGTCAGATTTTACTAATGCCCTGGTATTTCATCTGCCCCCCCCCCCCCACCCCCCCCCACCACCACCACGCCCCCCACTAGCCATATCAGCGGGTGGAGGGGTTGGCTGGGATGTGTTCGTCATTTCCCAAAGTACAGGCTCTGCCTTCCGAGCTCAGGGCCGGGGGCCAAGCGCCAGGCTCTGGATAATCAACAGAGCAAAGGTGAAAGCACAGCGAAGAGACAAGAGCAGCATGGGGTGAGTGGGGGGTACAGCAGGGGTGGGGGGGGAAACGTGTGGCATGTGGGCAAGAGCAAAGGTGTAATCAGAGCAAAGAGACGGGAGCGGCATGGGGTGAGTGGGGATAAACCGGGGTGGCTGGCAAAGGTACGGCATGGGGTGAGACAAGGGCACGCCGGGGATAAAGCAAAGAAAACATTGGAGAAGTGTGGGGCGAGGAGGGGGAACACAATGCACCGGAGGCCTCCAGGTTAAAAAAATTCAAGCGCTGCATACAATTCCATGTGATTATTTTATTAGCGCTTTGAAGAGGCCTCCGGATTGAAAGTTGCCGTTTACTAAAACAGACAATGTCATCACGCATAGAAACGTGAAACAATATTGTTTTATTTTACTTTGTGTAAACCACTTTTTTTATATTAAAAAAAAAGTTTTAAAAAACCGGATAATTTATTGTAGAAGCTACTCAGTGACAGCGTGTTAAAAAAATTCTAAGGCGATGGTGCATTTACTAACTGCCTGGCGTATGTTTTTATGGAGTTATTCGTTTGGTGTGACTCTATGTTTGTTTTTACTGATGTTTTTTACCCTGCGTTAAAATATAAAGTGCTTCAAATTTACACATCCTTAAGTAGGGTGACCAACTGGTATTGGTGCAAATTCAGGACGGTGAGTGTAAAAATTCGGGACAAAGGGTCAAAATTCAGGACACAAATTCAGGACAGGAGGTCAAAATTCAGGACAAAACTTCAGGACAATTGGATACGTTTTACAGACACATCAGAGGTCACGCAATAGTATATAAGTAAGCCCAGCCATATCCAAACATATTCATCATGTATCCTTCCATCTATCATTTCACTCATTCCGCCTTTCACTCATCCATCCATTATCCATCCACCCTTTCACCCTATCCATCTGTAAACTCATCCATCCACTCTTCTACCCATCCATCCATTCACTCATCGTTTCTCTCATCCATTTATCCTTTCACTCCTTCACTCATCTATTCATCCTTTTGTCCATCTACCCTCCCTTTCACTCATTCATCCATCCTTACATCCACCCTTTCACTCATCCGTTCATGAATTCACCCTTGCACTTATCAATTGATCAATCCATCCACCATTTCACTCATCCATCCACCCACTCACTCATCATACACCTTTTCACTCATCCATCCTTTCACTCATCCATCCACCCAGCTACCCTTCCACCCATACATCCAGCTATTTACCTTTTCTCTCTTCCATCCTTCCACTCACTCATCAATCCATCCATCCTCTCTCCTTATCCATCTATTCAATCTTTCATTCATCCATTCACCCTTTCACTTATTCATCCAGCCATCCACCCATCCCTTCACTTACTCACTCGCCCACCTTTTCACATTAATTTTGAGCTGAGCCGCAGGTGCCCTGAGAAGAGGCACTGACCCTGACCTCCCGCTGGTGCGCTGAGAAGAGGCGCTGACCCCCTCTACCCCCCGTTGGTACCCTGAGAAGAGGCGCTGACCCCCCGCTAGTACCCTGAGAAGAGGCGCTGACCCCCCTGCTAGTACCCTGAGAAGAGGCGCTGACCCCCCCTGCTAGTACCCTGAGAAGAGGCGCTGACCCCCCCTGCTAGTACCCTGAGAAGAGGCACTGACCCCCCTGCTAGTACCCTGAGAAGAGGCACTAACCCCCCTGCTAGTACCCTGAGAAGAGGCGCTGACCCCCCCCCCCGCTGGTACCCTTAGAAGAGGTGCTGACCCCCGCTGGTGCCCTGAGAAGAGGCGCTGACCTCCTTGCTAGTACCCTGAGAAGAGGCGCTGACCCCCCTGCTAGTACCCTGAGAAGAGGCGATGACCCCCCCGCTGGTACCCTTAGAAGAGGTGCTGACCCCCGCTGGTGCCCTGAGAAGAGGCGCTGCCCCCCTTGCAGTTCCCTGAGAAGAGGCGCTGACCCCCCTGCTAGTAACCTGAGAGGAGGTGCTGACCCCCCCGCTGGTGCCCTGAGAAGAGGCGCTGACCCCCCCCCCGCTGGTGCCCTGAGAAGAGGCGCTGACCCCAGCTGGTGCCCTGAGAAGAGGCACTGACCCCCCTGCTAGTACCCTGAGAAGAGGCGCTGACCCCCCCGCTGGTGCCCTGAGAAGAGGCGCTGACCCCCCTGCTAGTACCCTGAGAAGAGGCGCTGACCCCCGCTGGTGCCCTGAGAAGAGGCGCTGACCCCCTTGCTAGTACCCTGAGAAGAGGCGCTGACCCACCTGCAAGTACCCTGAGAAGAGGCGCTGACCCCCCTGCTAGTACCCTGAGAAGAGGCACTGACCCCCCTGCTAGTACCCTGAGAAGAGGCGCTGACCCCCCCGCTGGTACCCTTAGAAGAGGTGCTGAACCCCGCTGGTGCCCTGAGAAGAGGTGCCGACCCCCCGCTGGTGCCATGAGAAGAGGCACTGAACCCTCCTGCTAGTACCCTGAGAAGAGGCGCTGACACCCCTGCTAGTACCCTGAGAAGAGGCACTGACCCCCCTGCTAGTAAGGGGGGTCAGCACCTCCTCTCAGGGTACTAGCAGGGGGGTCAGCGCCTCTTCTCGGGGTACTAGCAGGGGGGTCAGCGCCTCTTCTCAGGGTACTAGCAAGGGGGTCAGCGCCTCTTCTCAGGGCACCAGCGGGGGTCAGCACCCGAGAAGAGGCGCTGACCCCCCGCTGGTACCCTTAGAAGAGGTGCTGACCCCCGCTGGTGCCCTGAGAAGAGGCGCTGACCCCCTTGCTAGTACCCTGAGAAGAGGCGCTGAACCCCCTGCTAGTACCCTGAGAAGAGGTGCTGACCCCCGCTGGTGCCCTGAGAAGAGGCGCTGACCCCCCTGCTAGTACCCTGAGAAGAGGCGCTGACCCCCCTGCTAGTACCCTGAGAAGAGGCGTTGACCCCCCTGCTAGAACCCTGAGAAGAGGCGCTGACCCCCCTGCTAGTACCCTGAGAAGAGGCGCTGACCCCCCCTGCTAGTACCCTGAGAAGAGGCACTGACCCCTCTGCTAGTACCCTGAGAAGAGGCGCTGACCCCCCCGCTGGTACCCTTAGAAGAGGTGCTGACCCCGCTGGTGCCCTGAGAAGAGTACCCTGAGAAGAGGCGCTGACCCCCCTGCTAGTACCCTGAGAAGAGGCACTGACCCCCCTGCTAGTACCCTGAGAGGAGGTGCTGACCCCCCCGCTGGTGCCCTGAGAAGAGGCGCTGACCCCCCTGCTAGTACCCTGAGAAGAGGCGCTGACCCCCCCGCTGGTACCCTTAGAAGAGGTGCTGACCCCTGCTGGTGCCCTGAGAAGAGGCGCTGACCCCCTTGCTAGTACCCTGAGAAGAGGCGCTGACCCCCCTGCTAGTACCCTGAGAAGAGGCGCTGACCCCCCCGCTGGTGCCCTGAGAAGAGGCGCTGACCCCCCCGCTGGTGCCCTGAGAAGAGGCGCTGACCCCCCTGCTAGTACCCTTAGAAGAGGTGCTGACCCCCCCCCCGCTGGTGCCATGAAAAGAGGCACTGACCCCCCTGCTAGTACCCTGAGAAGAGGTGCTGACCCCCCCCCGCTGGTGCCATGAAAAGAGGCACTGACCCCCCTGCTAGTACCCTGAGAAGAGGCGCTGTGCTCCTGCACAGAGGAGATACAAACTCTGAGCCCAGGCTGAGCTGCAGAGTGAAAAGTTTGACTTTGATGTTTCTTTCTGTGATTCACGTTTTTTGTGTACATCTGTACAGCTCAGATCAGAGAACAAAAAGAAACAAGCATTGGCAGGTCTGGCCATTTTTGTCTCACACAAACTGCAGAGACATGAAGCATTCAGGGCTGTTTGCATCTGAATCGATGCCCCTGCTCCTGAAGCTGCAGCCCCTCCCTCGCAGCCACCTTCAAGCACCTCTTAACAGCTCATCAAGGGCTGGAGGTGTGAAGGTTGCCATCCCGCTGTGCCTCTCCAATGCTGATGCTGCGGGGTATAGGAGCTTTGGAACAGCCTCGGAGTCAAGAAGGGAGGTGGGGGAAGCTGTGCAGGCGTTAGGGTGGTGCGACCAGTGGCAGGTTAAAATTACGGACAAATGGCGTCCGTTAAACAATCCTTCACGGACAACGGACAGACGGCCGAAATTACGGACTGTCCGTGAAATTTACGGACGGTTGGTCACCCTATCCTTAAGAGAAGAAAGAGCCCATGGCGGGCAGATCTATCCTTTGTTTCGAGGTCCATAGGTAACCCCCTGTTGGCCACTCTAGAAGATAAAGAGGATTCTGCCATAGGGGTGTTGTGACAGAATCTCTCCTGCAAGGCAAATGGTCGCGTACCCCTGCCTGAAGTGTCTAATTGTGAGTGAAACTAGTATTCTAGCTATTATTTTAGCCCTGGTGTCACGCTAATTTAGCATATGCACAGATGCCTGCGCCTGTCCATGATATTGCGAGAACCTGTCCAGTGACATGAAGGGTCGCACCAAGAATGCCCTCCTAGAGACAGTAGAATTCTGTCCCTGTCCTGGGTGTATCACGGCAGATGGTGGCAGATGGCGCTGGCAGCACACTGGGAGATATTCTCAAGAACGTGCGATAATCATTGCCAAAATAGGTTAATGCAAATTTTCATATCGCCGAAAATAACTCTGTGTTAACGTTGTGTTCACAACACGGAGGTAACATGCAATAGTTTCCCGATAACCCGTAAAATGTCCACGATAAAATCACCGGGACGGAGATAAAAATCTAAACCCAAATGTGAAAAAAGTTGCAATGGGCCCAACTGCGATAAAAGATTCAGAAATAAGCAGCACCACGCCTGCAAGTTCCAAGAGTCAGGCAGGAAAAATCACCATAAAAGCAGAAACAAAAAACACAAACAACTGCTAAGCACCATGGAGGTAGCCGGAGCAAGTACAGAGGAGAACCGGAACCCCACAAGCCCCACGGAGGACCAGTCTGGGACCATCATTGGGGAGACGGTGGCAGGAATTGGAGGACCGGACACTGCACAACGTGACCTGAGTTAACAGCAACAGGGTAAGTAACGATCAGGGACTGCCTCAGTAGTAGTCCAGGGGGGAGGGTGGGTGTTGTCCAGGGAAGGGGTCCGGGGTGTGGGGGGGCCTGGGGGTGGTGGCGGTGGATGTTGTGGCCCCCTTGGGTCTCTGAGCTGCATGATCAGTAGCTCCTTGACATGTGTTGGTCTTCAGATGTGGCTCTGGGCTGGGCTCCCTTTCATACTGCAGGTTGTCGTCCTGCTTAACACCAGTAAAAGGCAGGTGTTAAATCCCTGCTGCTTATGCGCCTTATCGCCACTTTTTGGATCGCATTGCAGATCTGGCTGGTCGTTGAGAATGGCACAAAGTGGTGTTTTCGTGTGTGTTTTTGCATGGGAACGCCTGCTCTGCATATCATTAGCGTTAGTTGTCACTCTCATTTGAGGTTTTGTTTATTGCGGCAGCTATCGCCAGGGGCGTAACAAAGGCCCCAGCAGCCCCCGCAGTGCGGGGGGAGGCCCCCGAGCTCCAGGGGCCCCCGCACTCAGAGGACCCAGCAAGCAAGCCTCTTCAAGTCTTCTTCAATTGAATGGTGCGCAGCGCAGGGCCTCCCCATAAATTAAATAGCAGCAATTTGAAAGCGGCAACAATTTGAAAGGAAAGGTGTACGTGTAAATGGCGACCACGAGGAAGCAATATTATTTTAGGTGCTATGTTTAAAGTGACTAACCCTGACTAATATACGGGCTCTTGTGTGACTGCTGGGTTATGTGCCTTGATTCATTGGAACTGCTGCATCATTTCACTTGCCAATGCCGGCTCTGTTTCCTTGTAGTGGAGCCTTTTTACAAAGTGGGCATAAATGATTTCCTGTATAGGAATCCGACTACTTCTCCTGAAAACTTCCTGTTACATTCCACAATCACAGGGTACAGTAATTGCGCTTTTGTTTAAACAATTCGCTTTCCCGTGTGTGACTTATAGACCAATAGTGCAAAGATTTTCTCCATGCCTCCGTAACTTGAGTTTTCACTGTGCTCAGTGTGAAATTCCGTGACAGTTGAATAACGACACTGACTCCTTTGTACTTTATTGATAAATCTTTCTTTGCATCCCTTTCTATTACTTATTGATCAAGTACTAGAAATACTTGCCTCACACATTGCTGGCAATATGCTATCTTAGCTTAAAATCCCTTTACTCATCCTGCCTCCTGTCCATCACCTCAACAGAAGTGGTATCAAGGCTGTGAGACGGGGAGAATTCTGCACTACTGGTACCTCGCACCTAACTACTGGAATATAAGGACACCACCTCTGACCCCACCTGAAGAAAGATAAGACAACCCCCTTAAAGAGAAAACATCCTTTGAACTTGGACCTCCTGTGGTATTATTGCCTCTTACAATGAGGTAGTTGTTTGAGTCGCTCTGTGTCTTTTGGTGAAGATGGTGTGTGATGCGTACGGTCACGTGACACCAAGAGATGTGTTATTTACAAACTATTTACCAGTATCTCTAGAGATTTTAGGGGATTTTAAATTATGACTTCCTAACATTCAATGTTTTGCTACTCTTCTATAGGAATGCCAACATAAAGATCTAAACTGCGCCCGTCCGTGCCGGGTCGCAGCCAGATCCATCGCCCAACTTACAGATGCCCCACTCAGGTATTCTCGCGCTGAGCTCTTGTCGTTGGACACTAAATGCCCTACTTTGGCTTGGGTTCCCCCGGCTGGTTCCTGTAAGTGCCAGCAATCTTCTCTTCAAATAGAGGAGTCTGACCCACTCCCTCCTGACCTCGCTGAGTTTAAGTTCCTAAGCCTTAATTGTCGGTCACTTGCGAAGAACCACGCTGAGGTCTTTGATTTATTAATTGATGAGTCTCCAGATGTATTATTTTCAATGGAGATATGGCTCACCCAGGACTCTGTAGCGGAGTCCTGGCTGGCTCTCCCACAAGGTTTTATCATGAATCAAGTTAACAGATCAGGAAATAGAGGGGTGGCATTGCAGTCATTTTTAAGGAGTTGTACCACTGCAGTTTTATTAAGGAGGACATCCCTGACTGCGAAAGCGCCTTTTTCAAAATAACATCAAACCACAATCTCACTGTCACTGGTCTTCTTATTTATCAACCGCCAGGGCCATCTAAAGTGTTCAGGGAAGAAATGTTGAATAAAGTTACCCTCTTCGCGAGTAAAGCAGCGAATTTTACTATCTTAGGTGACCTTAATCTACATCTTGAAAACGTTGGCAAATCGGAGATAGACAGTTTTCTGGCAGATTTAGAGGTCTGTCAGCTGGCTCAATGTGTCCCTAAGAGCACACATGTTGCAGGTCACCTGTTGAACCCTATATTCTCCAACTTGGGGTCTTTAAAGGTTTTGTTGCCGATTGCCGTGGTCTGGACAGATCATTTTCTCATTTCTTTCTCCCTGCAGTGGCAAGGAAAGCTGGTCGTGAACTGCCCCGTACCAGTCTTAAAACATCTCTGGCACAAGTTAGAAATTAATATTTTTTAGATTTATTGTTAATCCACAAGCCTCAGACTCCACCTGACATTGAGGGTACAAATGCACGATTTCAGGATTGGCTGACACTAGCTTTGGACAGTTGCATCCCTGCCAAATTGAGTGTAAAAAAAGAGGGCAGTCTAGTCCCTGGTTCAACGACTCGCTGATTAAAGCCAAAAAACACTGCAAACAACTTTAGTGCGCCTGGAGGCACACTTATGATGCTGAAGCAAAAAATACATACCTGGTGTCTATGAAGCTCTATTATAAACTGGCCCGGAGAGCCAGAGCAGAGTTTATAGCCAGAAAAATCTTGGCGAGTAATAACCCCTCTAAAACAATCTTCACCCTGCTCAAGGTAATGAAGAGTTCAGGGTTGAAGGTGGACTCACCCATCACCTCTAATCTTCAGTGTGACGACCTGGCCAGTTACTTTCTGAATAAGGTGGAGAAGATATATAAAAGCCTCCCTCCGGCCACTGGCACCACTGATCTTGTGGAAGGGCATGGGAACATTGGACCCACTGCGGTTAGTGTACTCTCGTCTTTTCCCTTATTGCCCCCCACTGATTTTGAGTCCCTCTGTCTGAAAATTAAATCAGGCTCCCCAGCCGACCCTTTGACACCTGCTTACTTTTGTCAGTTTCATACCCTCATTTCGCCAGTAAGCAGGGATCTGGTCAATCTATCTCTAACCACAGCGTCTGTACCATCTGCGTGGAAGCACGCTAAAGTTATCTTCTGAAGAAACCGTCCCTGGATCCATCGGAGCTGGGTAATTACCGTCCTATATCTCAGCTGCCTTTTTTGGCAAAGATGGTAGAATCTCATGTAAATACCATTCTTTCTGAGTTTATCTTGAAAAATGAAATCTTAGATTCCTCGCAAAATGGTTTCAGATCTCCCCAAAGTACAGAATCAACTTTGTTGGCAGTGACTGAAGAAATCTGTGTAACCTTGATGTCGGAAATTCTGCGGCCTTGGTTCTTTTGAATTTAAGTGCCGTCTTCGACACTGCCTCCCACGTGAAATTGTCTTCAGGAGATAGGAATTAGGAGGTCAGCCCTGGCCTGGCTTCGTTCCTTTTTGGAGGCTAGATCTTTCCAGGTCCTGGTGCCACCTTTCCACTCTCGAGAGTACGCCCTGCAACAGGGGGTGCCACAAGGCTCAATATTGAGCCTTTACTTTTTAACATATATGTCCAACCCCTTGCAGCAGTGGCTAAAAGTAGAGGGTTGTCGTTGGTGTCGTACGCTGACGACACCCAACTGGTATTGCCTTCTCTAAGAAATGTAACCACAACCTTGTGAAATTTAAGGAGGATTTGTTGGTGATCACGGATTGGATGGCTTCAAACTACCTGCAGCTGAATGCCAGTAAGTCAGAAATTCTGTTGTTCAGAGAAGGACTGTGATTTGTGGTCAGAGCATTATTGGCCAGATCGACTAAAACCAGCACCCTCGCCTTAAGAGGCAGTGAAGAATCTCAGTGTTTGGATTGACAGTGGTCTCTCCTTTGACACCCAATATAAAGCAGTAGCAGGGACCTGTTTTGGGCTCCTGCGAGGATTAAAACCTCTACTTGGCTTTTTTGATTCGAAAATTCGTCAGACCATTGTCCAGGCTACGATTTTATCTAGATTAGACTATGGCAACTCCCTCTATTTAGGCGCCAATAAGTCCAGGTTTCGGTGTCTGCAGAGAATATAGAACGCAGCAGCCCGTATTCTCCTGGCACTCCCATAATCTTGCTCAGTGTCTAAATTTCTACCTAAACTACACTGGTTGCCAGTTGAAAAAAGGATCCAGTTTAAAACACTATGTGTGGCTCACAGAATTCTGACTCAACAAGCACCAGCAGGGCTGGTGAATCTGCTAGCCTTCTATGTTCCTCGGCATACTTTACGCTCAGCTGATCAAGGACTGACTTGTATTCCGCGAGTCTTAAGAGCCAGAGCTGGAGGCCTTTCTTTTAGAACTCTTGCGGCCAGACTATGGAACTCGCTCCCACCTTCCATCAGAGGGATCCAGAATCATCTTGCCTTTCGCAAAGCTATAAAGACCTGGCACTTCCCGGCGTAACTCCCCTCTAACCTTTACAGTCTCAAGTCTTTGGTTGCACTGGGATGCCCCGTTGCTGGGGCAACCATGCGCATGACAAATCCTACAATAATAAATGCCACTGGTTCTTCATTTGCCTAAACATTGAAACAATTTTGTGAAAAGGTATCCGATTCCCTACGATTGCAACTTGACTTAAACATCACCATAGCACTGAACAACACCCACAATGGTTATTTACCATGGTTGTTTCAGAATCATTGACATGATGTATAATCAAGAAAAACTAGTGGATCTCAAACCAAACAAACATGTATTACATGATTAAATGGGTAACATATTGTCTGTTATGGGACATATTATGTGCACATTCTCATTTTCAGCACACTGCAGTGTTATCTTGGGCCAGTGCAGGAATAAGGCGAGGCCACAGGCATGCAGGTGTTGGAATCAGTGGAGAACAGCAGCGGCTGCTGCCAAACTAAAATGGTGGGAGAGCGTGGGGCAAATAATAAAAAATAATGCACTTACCTGCTTCTCCCGCTGCCGCTCCATTTTCCGGATGCCTTGGTGCTCCTCTTCAGGAAGTCCTGGGTCAACACAGGCTCCCAGACTCTCCACCCAATCCAGACGCTGCTCCCATGCTGTGAGAACAGCGCCTGGATTGGTCCGAACGGCCTGGTTAGGTGCTCGCGAAGGGACTGGGGGCCTGTGCCATTTCTCCACCCAGCTGTACAATACATCTGGGAGTTGAAATTCTAAGTGCATATGTCTGTTTGACAGGCCTAAGATAAACAGACATGTGCACTTACAAGTGCCCGCCACTTCTCCCAGTCCCTCGCTAGTATTGAGAGGATTGCCTGGCCCCAATGGCGTAACATAAGTCCCCACAGCACCTGTGGTGCGGGGGGCCTAAATTACAGGGGGCTCGCTCAGCAAAAGTGGTAGGTTATGGGCCGGGGAGAGGCCCCCCCCTCAATGTACTTTGCAGGGGGACCCCCTCAAGTTTCGTTACGCCACTGGCTATCGCTGGAAACTGGAGATGTCGGCAGTTTGCACCAGCTTGAAAATAGGGCGATAAACCTGTTGCCAGTTTTGCGATGCTAAAGTGCCGATAAATCGGCAAAAAGTCCTTTAGAATATTCCCCCACTGTGTTTAGTGATTTGTAGTTTGACCAGGCATTTTTTTGGGTGAGAGTGTGGTCTATGAACCCTTTCTGAGTAAAGTTCTGCTGTTATGTGAATCCCAGAATCTTTTGCTGGCATCCCATGTGAATGTTGAGAGTGGGTGTACAGTGAGCGTGAGATATTAATAGTGCTTTAAGAGGGATGAAAAAACTGGGGGGTCTCTCCAAGGGGCGTGGCCAATATAATTAAGGGCGTGGTTTACCACACCTGAGCTAAAAACTGTCCTTAGCATAGTGTGCCGCCCAACTGGTATTGTGCTGCTTCTGTCATTTCATCCATATATGTATAATAGAAGTAACATTACACTAACAACTAGCCAGGATTATTGTCTCTGCCATAGGTTGTTAGTTGCATAAGATAAAGTAGCAACTATGGCTTCCTTGTATATAATGTTGAAAATGCTTCAGTTCTAAAATGAAGACTGTAAAGGAACTAAAACGAGTATCTTTGAAGTTACATCAAAGGCTGTGAAGGGAGGTACTGCTGCAGAGTTTTTTTTCTCCCACCGAGGGTGAGGGCAAAAATGGAGAGCCCGATAGTGACCTGTCTTAGAACCTGCTTTATAGAACTGCAGGTGCTGAGCAACCGCAGGACCCTGCCCACCTAAAGCCCCTTATTTTAGCCTAATAGTAGGACTCTATGTGTGTGTGTTTGAGTCTCAAGTGCAGAATACATCTGGGATGTCGCGGGTTCTGTGGAGGGTTTGACGTGTACAGGAAGTGTGGCGCTTTAACTGTGTTAGATAAAAAACAACAATAATGAAGACGGTGCAGCAAGGTCAGAGGAGACCCCGAAACCTCTGCAGAGAGTGGCCAGGGCCCACTCGGTAATTATGACAAGAATTCTGTGCACACGTTAAGCGAGGTGTATACATGTATCATGCTCAATCAAAATAACACAATAGGTAGTAAATGAAACAAAGTGGACAAGATAGAAAGTTTTTTTGTTCTTCAAAGGATTGTATTTGACCTTCCTTTGTTGAAAGGTAACTTCAAAAGCAAATGACCAACCGGCACGTGTTTCGTCAGGCGGGCAAGGAGCCCGTGACTCTTCAGGGCTGTAAGCACAAATAGGGTAACGGTCCTTATAGCCAGTGATATTTCCGACCCGGCGTCTGGGGTCTGGGTTGAAAGAATCAGCGATAGTGAGTCACTGTGGACTCAAAGACGGGCGGGTACATCCGTCTCAAACCAGCTAATGCCTGGGATATGGCAGCGGAGAGACGGGTCCTGTCTTCCTAAGGGGCTGGTTTGAGACGGAAGGAAGGTCAAATACAATCCTTTGAAGAACAAAAAGACTTTCTATCGTGTCCACTTTGTTTCATTTACTACCTATTGTGTTCTTTTGATTAAGCATGATACATGTATACACCTCGCTTAACGTGTGCACAGGATACTTGTTACATCTGGGATGTCCCTTGTTTGGTATTGCACCACATGGAGGATGAAGACAGTTTTTCCAGACAATGGTAGTGTATTACCTGCGTTCCTGTGGCTGGAGGGTGGAGATACAGTCACTAAAGTGAGGAAGAGGGAGATAGGAATACTTTTAGAAATTCCATGATGACTTTGTTAGCAAGGTCCTGCTAATTAGTGCTTCCTGAGCAATACCATTTGGTTGATGGTAGGGGTGAGACTGCAGTTTCTGTTGTTCGAGGTGAGGACGTTTCTAAGGTAGGAATCTCTAACCCTAATGACTTCTTCAGGAAGGCTGATGACAGCCTGGCGCAGAGAGCTCACACTTCATTGTGTCGATGTTTTTGGTATTCTTCGCTTGGAGCCTGTCTTCTTGCTACCTGATTTGAGAAGCATCATTTTACACAAGGGCACAATGACATTTGAAAGGGACCCACCCAAACTGCCCAAACTGCAGGGGCATCTCCTCTATTATGGCAGAGGAGCATCGCCCCACTGCTGGAACCAGCAAACATATGTAAAATAAAATGATAAAGCAGTTATAAAACTGATTTATTATTATTTTATTTTACTCCCACAGCCAAGTCTTGGGGATGGGATCATTGGGAGCTGGAGGAGTGGTGGGCTCAGGGCACTGCCAGTGGGCATTTCGGTTTGGCCGGCCGTTCACAGCCGACCAAACTCACATGCACACCTGGATATCTCCAGCTATTGCTTGGAGCTATCGGCAGGCTCAGGAGCACAGGCTTACAGCCCCTGCTGGAGCGTGGAACCAGTCAGCTTTGCCCAATCCCTATGCTTCTCTCATGCTGGGTAATACCACCATGAGAATAGCGTCTGGATTGGTGCAGGGGAATCTGGGAGCCTGTGTGAGCATTAGAGTTGAAGAGGTGGCAAGGCGGCTAACGTCAGGCTGCAGGTAAGGTTGGTTTTCATTTTTATTCCGCCCCAGCGCTGCCCCACTGATTTCCCCTGCCTCCGGCCGCTGTTGCCAAAATGGTTCTGAAGCATTAGAAAGTGGATCCATATCCCCTTTATGGAAATTGTGTATAATGTTGGGATCACCCACTCCACTTTGTTCTAGTTCCAAGCTCTTCATGTGACAAAAGAAGGCCATACTCTACTGAGTATTAAAAAAACTGCTTTGTGACCAGAGCTGGTGTCTACCTGAAAGCCAGTTTTCAAGAGGGGAAGGGACAGCACTAGAAGACTGTTCTTTTTGCTGGAGGAGCTGAGGTCCTGCCTAGTGCCAGGAGGCTTGCCTGCCTGCTGAGAGAGGGAAGGAGAGACTGGTAATCAGAAGAAGGCCAGTGTACCGCTCACATGAGGAACACCCATAGAAAGCTGGTTACTTGAGAGAAGAGAGCCAGGAGTAACCCATCAAGGAGCAACCCATGGTGTGAATAGGTCTGCTCGCATCTATCCACAGTTTCTGCTGAGAATTGCCTAAGAAAGACATCAACAGGTTTAATAACCATTGCATCTACCTGGTAGCCACTGTGGGCTGCCATGAAGGAAGACACTGTATAACTGTTGAGTGGGAGTCGCATCTGCCTCGAGACAAGACCTGCCTGCATTTAGCCAGATAAGGGCTGCAACTGCTAAAGATGCTGTGACCGCTACAACAGGTTCTGCTGTGCTGCATTAATGGGGTGAATCCTATTCCAAAGGGAAGCCGCTGCACATACCAAAGTCATACCGGCACCGTCCTGACCTTCCCTCCCACAGCCACTGCAGAACCAACATGCGGGTAATGTGGACTTTAAATTATTGTGTCTCTTGATTGGCTATTGGGTTGTTAGCTTCCAACACTATTTCCTTGAGAAAAGTGTCACTGCTTACCCTCACTACTTAAGACTCAAGTGTGGCCCAGTTTCCAGAGTCATAGCAGGTGAGACACCAGTGGCAAACACCCCTAACCTCCATAATTTGGTCCCAATTGCCGCTGTATGTCCTACGGCCTGCACAGGATCTGACAAGGGGTCACAATGCCAGTGTATGAGATGGCATACAATGCTTGCGCATAGGATAAGTAGCATTGGTGGGGTACTGCCTTGTTTGGCATTGGATTAAGGATTATAAGGACAGATGTACTGAGCACTATAACAGTTGCAAATGGTCTAATTCGGCATGTGTGACAATTAAGATACTTTTTCTTATGTACTTATTCCATTTTATGAGATGGAAAACTTTTCAGACTCCTAACACGGGATTCCAAATGGATACCAATTTGGTATCTGGTGGGGGCGCCTGTAGGTGTCTCTCCCAAATACCGAATCAGCACCTTATGCATCAGTTACCGACCCCTAGAAGGAGATGGTAATGTTTTCACAAAAGAGAAGGGGTCCCTTGGGACCCTTCCCCTTTTGCAACTGTAAAAAAAAGGTTTATTGAAGAATAGACATTGATACAGGGGACCACTGCCAATCCTTAAACAAATATAGAACAGTAAATGTTAGTTTTTAAACACAGTCTAGTTTCCTTTTCTGAACAAGCATTGGCAATGCCAATAGGTCCTGGCTTTGGGACTCATTAGCTTTGTCAGTGTTTTTTAGCTATGCTATACAGCATGCCCGGGGCTGTGCCGTGTGGCTAAATTAAAAAAAAAGCCTATTGTGTGAAACTCTGATCGTGTGAAATGTTTTTTGGAGGGGTTGGGGGGAAGTAACAAGGGCGGGAGGTTTAGTAGCATGAAGGACAAAGCAGGTGGGGTGGCGGAGTAGTGGAGGATGCGGGGGTTGAAGCAACACTGGGCTATGAACCAACATGGAGGGTGCGGGTAGGGGGAAGCAAGATGGAGTGTGTGCAGGGGGACAAACAGACGAGGAGAAGAGCAATATGTAGTGTGGGTGGAGGGGGAGGAAAGCAAACAGATGAGGGAGAGAGATCTATATGGAGCTGGGAAGATGAGAAGCATACAGGCAAGAAAGCAATGTAGTGGGGCAGCACAGGATGGTGAGCGCATCATGGAGGGAGCCGGGGAAAACACATGAGTGAGAGAGAGCAGTATGTAGAGAGGGGAATAGATGCACACTAGAGCGACAGCTGGGAAGCACAGGCATTCTCAATGAGTGATTAAAAAAAGAAAAGACTAGTGTCTGAAAATGCCAGCAGTGGTAGGACACAGTAATGCCTATATGCTCCAGAGGAGGGATACACGCAAGAAGAGTAAGGAAAACCCATGCATGCTAATGAACAAAAACCAAGCAAATGAGAGTGGCAATGAAGTCAACCAATGGTAAGTAATGGCCAGACTCCTAAGCTGACTTAAAACTCACAATACACCTTGTAACAGACTGCACCTTTTACTGTCTAGTAGGCAAGACTAGAAAATAGCTTCATTCAAAAAAGTTTGCTTTATTATAGGCATTCACAAACATGGTGGTTGGTTGACCACTGCAGGCCAAAATCCCTGTGATGGCCTCCAATTGTAGGGATTCGCAGTTTGTGATTCATTTCATTAACATTCATGAGGTAGGTCAAATTCTGACCTATTGTGATTCAGAATTATAGATACTGATGTGTTAGTACTTATGTTGGTTCTTAAAATCCGTCAGTGGTCTCAAATTGTGACCACCATCTGATGCTTAGTCTAGGTCGGGAAAGTCCGCTGCATAGTGAAGGACATACACCCCTGCCCTGAGTGCCCCATCTGCAACGATAGCTGGATCCCTGGTACTGAATGCCGGTCAAGGGTGAACATCGATCATGGATGGCGTGTACCATGACCTAGGCCTGTCTCACAGTAATGCAGTGTGTTTAGACTGTGAGGTGTGCACCAAATACTATCCTTCTGAAGGTTGCTGGCTAATGCTCTTACCTTAATTTTTTTTATTTTTACTTCATTCATTTAAAAAAAAAAAAAAAAGCAGTTACATGTAGAAATTAAAATTAACATTATCATGATTCAAACAAATGCAATGTGGTAATTCAATTACATATCTGGGGAAGTTACCAAGGTAACGCATATTACTCATGATTTATGAGTTTCAGACAAAATGATTGTAGGTCAGCTTATATGTGGTTCAGAAGCCGCCAAGAAAGGTGGCATTAGTTATTCGCATCAACGCAGGTTTTGAGTCTTATCGAATTCCCATTAGAATCAGTTGCCAAATCATTAAAAAGGTGTTCGATGAGGTACATTTGTAGTGGGGCCAACATATCTTTTGGCTTTGACCTTGTGAGAAATCGGGACACTGGTTGAGGGAGGTAAAACCCTACTCAAGCAGAAACACAATTCTTGTCAGCGTGAAACACAAGCAAATCCCAAATGAACCTGTGCTTAATCCTCTGGCAGCTTGGCACAAAAGCAGTTAGGCTTAACTTGGACAAAAAGAACAATTGATGGACGGAATGCTGAACAAGTCTAGCATGCCCCTCCAGTACAGAGATCGGGGCCTAAATCCATGGTTGTTTTGCTTAACATGCCATTTCAGTTTGGACCCATAAGAAAGGCAATTCGGTCTTGACCCAGCCCCCAATGGAACAGTCCAGCCCGGCCAGGTCCTCCCTGGACCAAAAAGAAGCATCCTGGGACCGGTTTCGGTGTATCTCCCCTCATCAGCCAGACTAGCTTGACTCCAGTAGCATGGCAAGCACGGGACTCACGTCTGGGCATACCCTTTCCACTTGTGGTGAGAAATGCAAAAAGAACAATTGATGGATGGAATGCTGAACAATGTCAAACATTCACCCCCAGTGCAGGAATCTGGGCCTAAACCCATTATTTCTTTGTCCACCTCACCATTCCAGTTTGGACCCAGGCATATGCTCTCTATGGGAACAGCGCAGCCCGAACTGCCAGGCCAGGTGCTATCTGAACCAGAAAAAGAACAATTGATCCTCGATGGATTTAGACCCAGATCTCTGTACTGGGGGTGAATGTTTGACATTGTTCAGCATTTTGCCCATAACTTGGTTTTTTTTTGCATTTGTCACCCCAAGTGGGACGGGTATGCCGAGATGTGGGTCCCGTGCTCGCCATGCCACTGGAGTCAAGCTAGCCTGGCTGATGAGGAATGATACCCCGAAACCGGTCCCAGGATGCTTGTCCCCAATCTAGGGAGGCCCTGGCCTGACTATTTGGGCTGGACTGGTCCCATGGTGAGCAGGGTCAAGATTGATTTGCATATTGATGGGTCCAAACTGGAACCGTGTGGAGACCAAAAAACACAATGGATTTAGGCCCAGATCTCCGCACTGGTGGGAATGCTTGATATTGTTCAGCATTCCGTCCATCAATTGTTCTTTAGGCTGACCTTAAAGGCAATGTGTAAAGTATTTATGCAGCACACAAACATTAATAAAGTAAAAACACAACACAAGAAAAATCCCACACCAATTTAGAAAAACAGAGTAAAATGTAATACATTATTTGACACCAAAAAGACAAAAATCCAATCAGTAAAACCGGAGATATGTAATTTGAAATGTTTTGAAGAAATCAAGAGCTAAGAAGCAAAAAGTTCCAACAGTGGTTTTCTGCTCGTGGTGAACTGGGTCCAAGTCACAAATTCAGGCTGACCACTATGGAGCGCTGGCCGGATACAGGACTGAGTTCAGTCCGCTAACAAAGTATCTTGTGGCCTGGCAAAGTCCTAGTGTCAAGATGTGTGGGCCAACATTGAGGAGTCTCACAAGGAGCAGTGATGCCAGGTCCGATGTTGATATGCGTCATGCAGCAGCGGAGTTGATGAAGCCGTCCATGGGAGCTTGTGATGCAAGGCCCTGCGTCATCGTCGAAGAAGCCGTCGACAGGAGCATGCTAGGACTGGCTCTGTGCTGGTCAGCTCTAAGGACAAGATCTGCTGTGCTGGTCTGATGCCGGCGTGCAGCTGCATTGTCGTCGAAGAAGCTGCCTGGGCTTGCGGAGCCTTGAGCTTTGATGTGTCAGCTCTGAGGACGAGATGCGTTGCACTGGGCCATTGGGGAGGTGCATTGAGATGCAATTTATTACGTTGATGTCAATAAGCCTGTTATGTCCCTCTGGCTTCAAACAGGTCTGGGTCTACACAGGAAGGGTGGATTTAGCTGGGCAGCTCACAGCAGCAGAAGAGTCCTGGTGCAGCAACAGCAGGCCTTGGGTAGAAGAGTAGACTTTGAGCAGCAGGACAACATCTACAGCTGGGCAGTCCTTCTTCCTGGCTACAGGCCCAGAAGTGGTCTGAAGAGTTGAGTTTGAGGGCCCACAATTTATACCTGGTGCACACTTTTAAGTGGGAGATGCTTCTAGAGTCCTTCCCATACAGAGGTGTCTGAAATTTCCTGCGTCCCTGCCCGGGTTCCAGCTTGTCTGGGGGCACAAAACACTTGCGCGAAACCCGTTGCAAGTGTGTTCAGGCAGAGTCTTTGTGATGTGCAAGTGTGGTAGGTGACAGTTCCTCCCCTCGTCCTTACAGAGATGGCCCACCCAGACAACACATATTCTCTCTTTTTCTCACAATTTGGGAATATTATACAAAGACCAGCTGCCAGCTACACCTAGTCATGTAACTCAGAATACAGGTACCAAATGGCTAGAACAAGAAAATGCCAACTTTCTAAAAGTGGCATTTTTAGAATTGTGACTTAAACTCCAACTTTAACATTCAAGAGGTTTTTAAATCCTTTAGAGACAAAACTCGAGTTTCCTACCTGCTCCAAATTCAAGGTTATCACTTATTAAATGTAATAAGGTAACCCAATGTTATCCTATGGGAGAGGCAGGCCATGCAGTAGCGTAGAACAAATATAAGAGTTTTTCACAGCCAAGACATGTCCAACATTTTAAATACACTGCACCCTGCCCTATTGGCAGTATTTAACCTATCCTTCGGGTGACTTAGATGGAAAGTTTAGGCCTGGCAAAAGGTTTATTTTGCCAAGTCGAAATGTCTGTTTACAACTGCACCCACAGGCTGCAATGCCAGGCCTGACATATGTTTATAGGGTTACTTAAGTGGGTGACACAGCGAGTGTTGCAGGCCCGCTAGTAGCAGTTAATTTGCAGGCCATGGCTACATGTGGTATTACATTCCTAGGGATGTGCAAGTAAATTGCAAGTAAATTAAATGTGTCAATTGGGTGTAAGCCAACGTTACCATGTTTAAAGGAGAGAGCACAAGCACTTTAGCACTAGTTAGCAGTGGTAAAGTACGCAGAGTCCTAGGGCCAACAAAAACAAATTCAGCAAAAACAGGATGAGTAAGGCAAAACGTTTAGGGGAAGATCACCTAATAGACCTAATAGACCTCCTAAGTATTAATATAGTAACGTTTACTGTCTTAGTATTGCAATATATTCAATCTTATATCCAACCATAGTTGACAAAGGGACTCCATTCTATCGCGTTGGAGCTTTCTTCTTTTCTTAGAGTAATGTTAGTGCTGTAAATTTGCAGTTGGTGCAGGTATATTCTTAACACAACCCAGAAAAGCAATGAGAGCATCCAGATCTAGAGTGACATATATCATTTTGCTGGAGTTCAGTGAATACAGCACACCAATACCTATTCAGGTCAGGACAGTTCCATGATGAATGTAAAAAGTCAGTTATATCTTCTCCACATCTCGAGCAACAGGTATCTTCTGTGAGGTCCAACTTGTGTAGATTTTCCAGGCTATGATAGCATCTTTGTACATATTTGAATGTTATCAATCTGCGTCTACTATTTAATGATTGGTTGCAAAGGGGTTCTTTATTGCATTGCTGAATTGTCTCCTGCCATCGCAAGTTGGATTTCGGGGGGATCCTGGGGCAGAGCTCCATTTCAAAGCATACAAACATTATATTTTATGTGTGGGACTAGTGGAGTTATATAAGTAGGTTCTGTGTAAAAGTCTGCAAGCAAATAGCGGTGGGCATCGTGGATCCTACACTAAAGCAATACATCTAATGGATTTAGAATTTGGCCCTGATCCCGGATTTGTTCGGGTGATTTGAATTCCTTTCCAGAAAATAAACTGTCAATCTTTGTAATCTGTAGTCTCTTTAATTGAGCATCTGTCCCTCATTCTAGACATATTGTCAGCCATGCAGAGCTGCTGATCTAGAGCTCAGGAGCATATAACAGTGAGCCAACAGTATGCTTCAGTATCCAGTGCCATGGATAGGGGATTGGTGTCACTACAACGCATGCTTTTACCACGCATGCCTTTACAACGCGGTTTTTACCACGCAGTCCATTACAACGCATAATGCTTTTAGGCGCTGGATAGTGAATTATTTAATTTACTATTCCAACTCCAGTCCCCGTGGATAGCAGGGAAGGTGTTGGATAGTATATTAAATACATTCCCTATCCTAGAGCGCCCCCCAGCGCATTGCGTTGTAATGGTTTGCGTGGTAAAAGTTGCGATGTAATGGTAGTGCGTTGTAAAAAATTCGTTGTAACCGTGCTACACCCGGATAGGTAGTCGTCCCTACCGGGTCTATACAACTACATTTTCTTACGGAGTTGCTGAACAATTTCTCTACCAGAGTAGAACAGTGTGCTGCATCCTTCTCCAGCCATAAGTACAGGAGGCTGAGTGAAATTATATATCCAATGGTAAGTAAATCAGGACTATTCAACATGGTAATATAGCTCAAAGTCAGGGGCTGACAGGCCCCTCTGAATATAGGGAAGGATCAGCTTGGTCAATCCAATTCCCAGCTGTTTACCTGCCCATGCCAGTTTTATCATACGCTGCTGTAAATGTTGGAAGAATTATCGGGTTAGGAATACTGGTCTATTCAGAAAAAAGTACAACTGTTTTGGGAGTATCACCCCTTTCGTATTCGAGATTTGGCACGCTAAAGACACTGGCAATTTTATCCTCCCTTCCAGACTTCTATTTTCTCAGATAATTTGTGTAGGTTTGTACCGTAGTTACTGCTGAATAGAATCATGAGGTCTCTATGAACTTTAACTCCCAAGTATCAGACCGGGTCAGTTGTCCATTTTAAGGAGACGTCTTACAGGCAGGTGTGTGTAGCCACGGTTAGTGGAAAGATTACAGTCTTATCCCAATTAATTTTTAGGTCAGATAGGTTCCCAAATTGTAGGAATTGTAGAACAGGACAAAGGTTAATGGCAGGCATGGACGTCATTTAGAGGTTGTCAGGGGTCGCAGCTGTGACCCCTGGTTTGCCCCTTGCTGCCTCTGGCACTGCCTTTGCAACCACTGGCCTCAGCGGTGGCAAAAAAAAATTCTGTGAACACAGTGGCAGCTCGTCCTTATGGACGTCAGTTAGGGCTGCACTCTCTTTTCATTCTGGCAATTATTCTATTATACTAATGGTGGATAACAACATATATATATATATATATATGTGTGTGTGCATTATATTTTCACTATTAGTGTAATAAAATGGAGTTCAATCAGCTGACATATGACCCACCCTGGCAGCTGAGGTAAGAAAAATATGCTTTTAAATGTATATTGTGTGCATGCTTGCGGGTGAGAGTGTATTTATGTGGGAGTGTGTGTTTGTGTGTGTATACACATGAATGTGTGTGTGAGTGAAAGTGAAGGTCAAGGGGGTGTGATGTCACTTCTGCTACCCCTGGCATTTTGGTGAATTGAGGTACATAATAGCAGGGTCCCTGAATTAAAGTTAATGGTCATCAGGATAGGTGATACTATCAGTCGGTGTCCTGACAATCTAAGGACAAGATGTACATAGGGTTGGCATTGCGATTGTCAAATAGTGAATTTCTGAGATTCGCTGTTTGGAAATCACTAACAGCCATGTACTAATGTGTCTTTGACACATTTTGCGATTCTCAGTGGGTTGCAAATAGACCTACCTCATTAATATTCATGAGGTAAGTCTCAGTTTGTGATCCAATAGGAATAGCTAAAATCACAGGATGGTGGCCTGCTAGGGTCAGTAGACCAACGTGTCTGGGATTGGTTTTCAATAAAGCAAAACTTTATTAAATGCAACCCGTTTTCCTTTCAGGAATAAGGGATGCACTTCAAAACTGAAAATGAAAAGTGTTCTTTTCATTTTTCAAGAGTATGCAGTGGTACAGGGGACCACTGCCTGCTCTTAAAACATGTTTTCACCAACATTTACAGGGGAGAAGGGAATCAGTTGCTGAATCGCAAATAGGACTTGGTGCATGTAAAAAAGCCACTTTTCGTTTGCAAACGGCCTGATTCTGTGAATTGGGACATTTGCGATTGAAAATTAGCTTTGCACATCTGTCCCTTAGTCCTTTGTCTGTATGCCATTCTCAAATTGCACAAGCCAGCAGTTCAGCCACTACTACAGTCAGCAGAGGGGCAGTGTGCTACTGAATACTATGGGGGCGAGGGGCAGAAAAAAATAAAATTCTACTTACCTGCCAGCCGCAGCCTCTCCTCAGTCCTTATTCTGTCCACGACACATGGAAACAGTAAGCACACAAGCTTCCAGACTCCCCTAGCCAATCACAACACTGCTGTCACCAGCATGACATTGTGATTGGTCTGAGTGGCCTGGTTTGCCCTTCAGACAGGGACTCGGAGCCTGGGACAGTTCTCCACTCGGTGTACAATACAGCCTGGTGGAGAAATGCTAAGTGCGCATGGCGGTTTGGCCAACCCAAGATGGCTAATCAAATCGGTCGTCATGCGCATTTATGGTGCATCAACCACTCAGCCCCGCCCAGTACTAAAAAACAAACTGGCGTGATACGTAAAAACAAAATTATAATAATATTGCAGTATTATCGTTTTATTTTCCCCTTTTTTGACAAGTGGAGCGATCCTTCTCCACCTTAGCGGAGGCGCTGCCGCTGCAGGGGGCAGGCGGCAGGGGACAATCTTGCTTGGTCCCCCTGTTGACAGCAATGCGTTCAGTGCTTTGGTCATTAACACGGATACGGGCTGTGGGCTCTGTGTACAAACGTTCAACCAGACTCAAGAACACCCTGCTCACTCCGAGCCTCTCCAGAGCAGTACATTTGAAATCCCATTCAACTGAGTTAAAAGCCTTCTCGGCCTCAAGAAAAACTGATTTAGCACAAGTGTCAGGATCAATTTGGGAAACTGCTACAAAGAATGCCCTCAGACTAATGGCTGTATTCTAACCAGGTATGAAGCCTGACTAGTTAGGTAGGATGAGTCTGGGCACAAGGGGTGGGGGGGGGGGGGGGGGGGCAAGGCGAGTTGGTAAGATTTTGGCTAAGATTTTTGTGTCTGTGTTAAATAATGAAAGTTGTCAGTACGAGAAGCATAAGTCTGGTAACTTGTCTGGCTTGAAGAGAGTAATTAATCATGCCTTGTGCGTTATGAGAGTAAGGCGTCCTTTCTCTATCACAGTCTCAAAGATAGTCACGATATGTGAACCCAGCTGTTCTGCAAGCTCTTTATAAAAATTAGTCGTCGGGCCATCAGAGCGCAACGCATGGCCACTCGTCATGCCTCTTATAAGAGCTTTAATTTCATCCAGACTTAGCAGAATGTGAGATGCTCCCTATGTTTGGCTTCCAACCATGCCATAGTCATTTCATTGAGGTATTCAGTAACCTCAGACAGCTTAGATTTAGCTTGCGAGGTATAAAGTTCCGTACAATATTGTTTAAATTGCCCAACTCTTAAGGATGAATCCTAAAGTGGCGTGATTGCGGAAGGCTGTATACAGGTAATTATGTTGTTGGACGACTTAGGTTTAATAATTGTGCTAATGTTCTCCCCAACCATTCTCCTTCTCCGTAAATCACTGCAGCAGAATATTTGCCGATGTGATCGACTTAATGATCTGCAAATTCCTGGAATTCATGGTGCTTGGCTTATATTGTGTTCAGTATGATTTAGTCATTTGTTTATGCATGTGTTTTTCTTTAGGGAACCTATTTAATTTTTCTAATTTCATCACGCTAGTGCCTAGAGACCACAATACTCCAGCATGTTTGGCTATACCAATGTCCCTAACATATGCCTTAAAGGACTCCCACAGTTTCATGGTTCTCAACAGTGCCCAGGTTAAGATCAAAATATTTCTTTATGGCTGAGGCTAATTGATCTAAAAACTATGGGGCAGATTTACAAGAAAGTGACGCATCTGTAGAGATGCGTCACTTTCCCTGTGCCACCCTGAGGAACCCTTGCGCCACCATGTATTCGCTGTATTTACAATACGGTGCACCATGGCACAAGGATTGACAGATGCTTTGGAAATTCTGTTGGGGTAAAAGTCACACAATGCTAGAGTCATGTCGCAAGCACGACGCAACTTCAGCAATGCACTTTGAGGCCTATTCCTACTACACTGTGTCACTCCTTATGCCTACTTCAAGCAGGCGTAAGGTTTTGACTCAGTGGCGTCCTAGAAGTGACGCAGTGAAATCTTGTAGATTTCACTTCGTCAACTTAACGAGGCTTTCCTGCTTGGGGACGCCCACCCTGCATTCATTATACCTGACGCAGGGCTTTACAACATGACGCATCTCCCTACATGCGTCACTTTGTAAATAGGCCGCATTTTTTACTCTGCCGCTGCGCCACAAATGTGACGCAACAGCGGCTCTAAAATGTTGCAAGGGGCTTGTAAATCTGTCCCTATTTCTCCAGCCAAAGCACCTAAGGCGTCTATCTGGGATGCACAACTTTGTTAAAATGCGAGAATGATGGGAGTATGTGCGGAGACGGTGAGTGCATGACTGTCCCTGAGGCTACATCCCTGGTCATCAGGTTACAATCTATGCAAGTGCGCATGTTTTGTACTGCAGAGTGGGTACATACTTTAAGAGTTGGATTTCTGTGTCTCCAAATATCGAATTCCTTGTCCTAGACAATAATACTGTTTAATTCTCGGTCAGCCAACAAAAGTCTACTTGGGGGACCACTGCCAGTCGACCTGTCCAATGCCAAATTGGAACACAGTTAAAATCGCCCTCCCCATATTAGTGTATTACATTGAAAATTGGAGATACATTTCTGCAAATTTTCAAAGAATTGAGGATTACCATAATTAGGCCCATATTTGGGGACAAGGATTATTATATGTCCTTCGAAGACTCCCGTTTTTCAGACAAGTGCTGTTTCTAATGCACGCCAAGCATTATGTGCACTCATGAACGTTGTTACTGGCCCTGATGACACCCATTGGCCTCATTTCGCAGATTACCGGCCCTTGTAATTTCTCTGTAATAACTTCCGTGCTGAAAACGGGATGCTCAGTAATCCATTGCACAACCGCGGCGTTCGCTTTTCCACCGCGGTACACTAACATTTCTTATTGAAGGGCAAAGTCATGTGTTCACAATTTAAACAGGTTCCACTTTACCCTACATATTGCCCCCCGCACGGTGAATGTCTGTAAATGCTGGTTGTAATTATCGGTGCTCCTCGTATAGTCCTAATCTGACACGTGTCAGCAGGCACACCTTTCTTGCTTTACTTGCGGCGGTTGGGCAGTAATTCAATGACATGAAAAAATGCAATGCAATGGATGCCACTATTCCTGCCGACAACCCTAAGCACGGGGGCTCTTTAATGTGCCAGTGGCAGCATGTATATTTCCAAACAGCGGATCCTCCACACCGGAACCAACCAAGAGCACAACTGCGGGTTTGTGGAAATCCGTATTTAACTGCAACGGCATGTTGTGTTTCGGCTTGAAATGCCTTTATCAGATGCTCGTGACCAAGTCAGATTCCTGGATGTTGATGTTTAAAAGCCCATGCCTCCTTTTCATTGGAGGATGCATTTAAGCCAGCGAGAAAAGAATCCCAGTTTTAAAACAAGGGCTGTATCTGCGTGTACACACAAACACACTCACTCACTCACTCATTCACTCACTCACAGTACCATAATCCATTAAAGAGTGTGGTGTGTACAGAGAGAAGGACTACCAGTGATTCTTTTTGTTTAAATCTGTTTATTACTTTTTGTATTATTACAATCACAGATGTGTCAGAAACTCAGGATACAGTAGGGATGCCAGTTAACAAGTATACATTATGTCTTGGCAAAAAGAACATTGACAGGACAGGTTGTATTGCGAGCCATTTAGAGTAAGAACTGAAAGTGACACACTTAGTGCCTGTCGAGTCAGTTGGAAGCAAACAGACAGTAGACATATATATGATACCTGAGGAAGGGCCCTGCAATGCAGTTGCGTAATTACAGCATATGAGGGCATGCGCTGTTCTCAGTAAGCAATAATGCGCAATGTCAGGAATCAACAGTTAAGGATCTCAACCAGAAACAATGGAAGCACATGAAAAAGAAGAACCTTAGTAGTAACTGTCGTGCCAGCCCTAATTCTGTGACCCACCCCACCAACAAACAACACCGCCCATTTAGTTGCAAGTTAGATAGTTTGTGTCTGTCACCATAGATCATGTCGTTGGGCCCGGAACCAGGCGGAGGCACGTGCCCACTGCAGTAGGCCTGGCAGCGGAATTAAGACTGCACTAAGTAGCTTGTGAGTCCCCGCCAATAGCACAGCAAGTGTGGGCAAGCCCAGAGCATATGTATGATATCCGTGTTTACTAATCCACATTGGGGGCATAAAGCGTTGGTGCAGTGAAAGTATCTATTGATGTTGGCAGGAGTGAGGTAGGCCCTGTTCCCAATATGTAGCTGAAGACGGGTATTACGAGGTATGTGAGTGGGACCCTCCAACAGGGTGGACCATTCCTTATCCAAAAGGATAATGTATAATGCTTTAAAACTCATGAGAAGATGAGAGGTCCAAGTCAACATGTCTAATACCAAGACTATAGCTGAGGAAGTCTGTAACTCAGCACAAGGGAGGGTCATTGTCACAATTAATCAATGTTTTGGCATGCTCAAATCCAGGGTTAGATGGTAAATCCTTTCTGGTGGTAGACACCTTTGCAGCACAAAAATTGTATCTGACATGATTGTAGTAACTGTCTACCTTCAAACTTAGATCTCTGGTTATTAATTCTGAGTGGTGAAGGAGGGCTTTAGGGGCTTTGTGTGGGGGCAGTGTTTGTTTTTATTTGTTCTTCAATTGAGATCAAACTGTTTATTGTTGTTATTATTTTCCAAACCAAATTCATGAAATATTTCTAAATCTCATGGTCTAGTAACCAGAATATTATTTATTCACAAGAGAAAATTAAATATATGCTTAAACAAAATAGTGTGTTGCTTCTACAAGCCTGCTTTTTAATGCAGGGATGAGCTTAGGATGACCCCTCTCATACATCGCTTGAAGTCTGCTTGAAGTCGCTCTGTCCCATAGCTCAAGTGAGCATTTCCTGTGTACCAATGGCAGGGGCAGCCCAACATGGTTGCACTACTGAATATCAACCGCTAGGATATTGGGGTACAAGAATATCGAGGACAGAATAGCGAGGTACACATTTTTGAAAAGTAAGTGCAAATAGAGAAGTATAAGTTTACTCTTCTTAACTCAACATCTACATACTTTGAAGATATATATATCAGCAAGGAACATCCGGAGTTAAGTATAGATAATCTAGACTTACTTACCTGTCCATTTTTTTATTATTATTTTGTCCTCAATATTGTATCCCATCGATATTCAGGTGTCGATATTCAAGATGCTCACCCCGACAGTAAATAAAGCCAGTTGTAATATTGATTGTCATGAGACTTTCTGTTCGCAGACCATTTGACCAAAGAACTCTCTTGGCATTGGTGAAAGCAGCTTAAGTACAACACATTTCTTTTCATGATCCACATCAAAAGGATCACCTCAGCCTGCAGGTACAACAGTTAATAAACCGCTAATACCTCACCAAAGCATTGTTCCATCCATGCTTCTCACGGACAATGCACTAGACCCTTCCACAGCCAATTTCAAGTTGACTGCTTAACTTCCACATATTAGAAAGGAATTAAAAAAAAAGTATTTTCAAGAAACAGTGAATCACTCATTGATGAGGACTGCCCACTTTCTAGTCCATAAGGTCTATAATAAAGAAATGTTTCCTTCTTTTTCTGGGCAATGCGAAGAGTGGATAGCTAACCCGAGGAACTCTCCTGGTGCACCTTATCTATTTTCTGCATCTTTGCTCTTGGTCGTGCTTATAATCAGCTCCCCAGTTCCCTCTCTCTATATATTATGTCACACTGGTGTTTTGTAGTTGCCATTGTATCATGGTTTAAATGCCCTCTATTTCTGCTAGTTCCTGGTTAAAACTCTATGCAAACGTGATATCTTGCCTCCCTTTCCCACACTGTCTGCCCTTGATCATGCCATTGTCTCCTCTATGTTACAGTGTCTTCTCTTCCTTCTTTCTGGCGCAGGCTCTGCTGTGTTTCTTTCATTGTGTCATGTTTCTTGTTCCCTTTCTGCCTTAGGACCATATCTGTGTCCTGCCCTTCAATTCCTGTCTTCATTTCCTAAACTACAGCTGCAGAACCAACAGTGTCCCACACTGACCAGTGAACCATGCCTCCTATTCCTCTCTCCATGCTGTACCTCCACCACTGCTTTTTCTTGGCGATCGCATTATGTGCGCCTTTCGCTCCATCTCTAAATTAGACTCCCTGATGTCTCTTGCCATCATATCCTGTTTCAAACTCCCCCTCACTGTCCTAGCTCTGCCTGTGTCTCCACCAATATCTAATGTGTCTTATAGTGCTTCCTCTTGGCTTTACATCAATGTCTCCTGTTTTCTCCCTCTATGACTAGGCCGCAGCTGAGACTACTCGTGGCTATCATATGTTCTGCAGGAGCCTTCGTTGCTCCGAATGTGATGTTCGGTAGGATCGCCTCGCCGGGCTTCCCTGACACTTATCCTAACCATGTGCTGAGGAACTGGACCCTCTCTGTGCCTCCAGGTTACATCATCCAGCTCTACTTCACACACTTCGACCTGGAGCTCTCCTACTTGTGCGAATATGATTACGTCAAGGTGAGTTGAGTAGTACATAGAACATGTGGACGGGACGCGGCAGAGCGTGAGGGAAGGCTGGTGGTGAAGATGACCTGGAAGGGTGCCGGACACAAGGGAGGTTGAGGTTGCTGGAGACGAAGGTACCAATACTTAGGGTTACAGAGATGACAGACTGGAAACTACTAATGAAAGGATAGAAGGACTCCTGTTAAATCGGGCAGTTTTCCTGATAGCTATGTGGCTGGTGGAGCAGAGGAATAACTAGACAAGACACATTTTAAAGTTCAACGGCGTAAAATGCACTGACAGTGTTAACTTACGAATTGGAAAGAAGAAGTTGGTTTCCAGTTTCTCCTCAGAGGTTCATTTTTGCTTCAGCTTCTCTCAATGGCAGTCGTTGCCTCTTTCAACAGGGTCTCTTGCATTTGTCTGGTCTCCAGGTGTTCATTGACTAGGTGCAGTCCTGCTATGCTGGTTCTTCTGCGCTTGTTTCGGGTTCCTAGTTCCATGACGTGAGGTACTCCTTCCCTTCCCGCTCATGGACATGTCGTTGCCTTTCCTGCATCTGACAGTATCAGCCTCTTCTCTCAGTTATGGTTGAGTCTTCTCCTTGCAGGACAGTGATCCACCGAGCTTCACTGGTCTCCGTTATCGCTTGAGTCACTTCCCTCTAAAAACGCAGGTCCTCCAGAATCTGCAAGAGGCTCCTCCGAGGTTGCTGTTTCCTCCACAAGTGCTTCCAGGCCGTCTCTCAGCTCTTACTGACAGCACCTCCTGCAAGCTCCCCAACTCCCATAAGCAGCTTCTGAGCACCCCCGTGAAATTCTTTTTTGTTAACTCTTCTCCCACATTGAGCTTCTCAGCTCCTCCTGCTACTCTTTCTGCTCCAGAGACCTGAACTCTACCAAATAGTAATTTCCCTCCAATCAGCTTCTTTGCTGCAAACCACTGCTCTGCTACATCCTGTTTCTCCTTTGTACTCTGCTATTACTCCCCATGGCTCCCAGATGTTTTTTCAACATAAAGTGAGTAACTTGTTGATTGTTGTCATATTTGGGGATGTAAAGGCCTCCTGCTAAACTCTGAATCAAGTTTTGTTGATTTCTTTTCCGAAGTGTTCTACAGTTTGAGAGCATTAGCATTGTCAATGTAAAAGGGACAGCCACATTGCAATTGGGAGCTTCTGGACCTTGGCAAGATGGGGTTGGAGGCTCCTGGAACTTGTGGTCTGGTAGGTGGCAGCTATCTCAACATAAGGGAAAGAGAGCAAGAGGATGCTGGTATCTAGGAAGCAAGGATGAATGACGGCTGATGAATTGAGAATCAGTGATGGGAGGCTACTTGGTAAAGGGACAGAGGACAGGTATTTGGCAAATGTGACTGTGCCCAGCTCAGTGTTTAGATTATATGCCAGTCTAGCTCATCATGTGCATCTTGTGCTTTATAGATCATTTCCGGTGGAAAACAGGTGGCCTGGCTTTGCGGCAGTGAGGGTACAGACACAGAGGAAGCTCCTGGCAACAAGCGGTATTACTCCATTGATAACTCGATGACCATCACCTTCCGATCGGATTATTCCAACGAGAAGAGAGTCACTGGCTTTGAAGCCTTCTACGCCGCACGAGGTATGAGCAGCATGGCCTTCCCTTGAGTAGATCAACATCAAGCAGAGCAGTCACCACCATGGCAGCGGGGTTCTTTTGGTGCATTAGTGGCTTTTGCCAACAGAAATTCCCATTGAACATTGTGGTTTGCTTTGTTTTTTTTAATGATTATTTTTGCCATGTCAGTCACAAATGTGGTTTGCATTCTGACACGATGTTTATCTGTTGAAAACCAGATAAATGAAGAAGTATGAGAAAGGGGCCAGGCAGAGTCTATATGGTCCCAGTTTTGTGTATAACATGGGCCTATTCGTCCGATAACCACATATCCACACATTTCCATTGTTATTTCTCCATTATATGTGTATTGTTCCTAACACTGAAGCAAGTTTGCAGCTGATCATAGAGAACCTCCCTAGGTGTTATATGATGTCAAAAGACAGTCAATAATACATATGCCAGAACTTAGGCTATGCCACTGTGTGATTGCATTGTTGGCTAAAGATTTAACGCTGCTCTAGCTCCCTTGAAATTTGCCTAAGATTTATGAGTGGCGATGGTGGGTATAAATAGGGATTTCAGAGTGTACCTTCACCTTTGACATTGAAAGGCTGTGAATACAGGAAAAGTATGCTACCAACTGGAAGAATCTTTTATAATGAGTGTTAAATCGGGTTGCAAACCTGTCACCTCGAGTGTAATTTAGACCACAAGTGTAAAGTCTTGCTTGGTCTGGGTAATTGCAATATGAACAGCATCAGATGCACATCCAGAAATTCAGCAGTTTGTTAATGAATGGGTCCAGAAATATGGTTGCCAGAGTATCGTCCTGTCACTTATTTTCTGAATAGGTGAACTTTCCAGCTTGTTCATTTAACATTCAGCCGTAACATCCATCTGACACATGTTTCGCCCTTTTGATATTACATTTTTTTCAAGGCTTATTTTTAGGAAGGGCCAAATGTGTGAAAAGAATGTCGTAAACAGCACACTGCTTAGTATGTGCGCAGCATGTAGTGGTCTAATTTTCAATCCTTAACAGTAAGAGATACTACATACCTATTCGTATTCGTCATGGTGTTTAAGGATGATGCGAATCACTTCTAAGGGAGCTGTAGTCCCAAGGCAAGTGCTGTGATATGCAGTTGGGATTGTTCGGTAACTGCTTTGCATGCAGAGCGATTTGTCTAATTACAACAGTCAACCTCTGTTCCCATGACAGTTTAGTAGAGAGCAAGGTCAGGTTTTGTGGTCAGTGGATATAAGATAAATTTAGCTGGAGTAAGCACATTAATCTGCTGTTAGCCCACTGTTGCGTGGAAAAAGAGGATTGAAAGTTTAATTGCAGTATTGTAAACTTAGGAATGGGTAGGACATAAATATCTGAGAAAAGTCACTGAGGTTTAAATTCTTGGTTTCTGATCACATTAGTGCTCGCAGATAAGGGATAGGAGCATCGTTTTGTAACTGCCCTTGACTTCTAAATGTTAGTAAAGGTGTTATTGTGACTAAGTACGTTTCACAATCACACCACCATTGACTGGTTAAGCACAGAATGTAAACTTTGGCCAATGGAGCTCATGCAGTAACATGGCCTATAACTGTTTATGGAGTCAGCAATTACCAAACAAATGGAAGACAAGATTCCTCAACTCTTTGGGCACCACCACCTGGATGGGACAAAAAAAGGATAAATGCACAGCATCCATAATTAAAACTTTTGCGCCACTGGAACATCACTTTTTGTGATGTTCTGGTGGCGCAATGTGCCATAGCATATTTACAAGGCCACGTAAAGTCACTTTACGTGGCTTTTCATGGCCTTGTAACCATGTGCCCCTCTCACAGTGTGAAAGGGGCGTTCCATGGCTGTTGCTGTGGGTGCTCCCTCGGAACACCCATGAAATTTGAAGCATTCCTAGATTTATGAGACATTGTAAACCTGGGAATACATCAGAATCTAGCTCCACCCCAAAATGTTTTCATTTCTCCTCGTTTTCCATAGAAAGAGGAAATCGTCTGAATTGATTGATTTTGTGCAGGAACGTGTCTCTTCCTGCACAAAATCAATCAGCCCCGCAACATAGGCACCCTTGCACCATGGTGCAAGGGTGCCTGGGTTGGCGCATGGCAGACCATTGTGCACCAGCGCAGGGCAAAAGGGCAAGAAAGCTCCGTATCTTGTAGATATGGCGTATTCCTGTCCTTTTCTTTTGACGTAGGGCAGCGCCGCAAGATTCCTTGCGGCGCTGCCCTGCACCAAAACCTCATTAATGAGGCCCCAAGTATTATTGGATATTCAAGAAGACCATTTCTGTCTCACAAGCTCAACATCAGACTGGCAGCTGCCAAAAAGATGGTACTTTGCAACGCCCTTAGAAGAAAGGCAATATTGTTTATGTTTTTGGGATTTTTATTGCGCACAAATACCCTGGGGTGTCTCGGCGCATATCGGACTTCCTGGGACAGAGAGCCGCCAGATGGATCATTGATTAAATAACCAGGTTTTCAGAAGTTTACGGAAGATGATAAGAGTGGGACTGGTTTTGATGGACAAAGGGAGAGAATTCCACAGCCTGGGGGTTGCTACTAAGAAACGTCTGTCTCCCCAGCTAGTGGTTCTGGTACGTGGGACAGAGAGGAGGTAGGTGCAGGATGAGCGAAGTGATCTTTTAGGAGCGTAAATCCGAAAAGCATCCTTAAGGAACCTGGGTCCTGAGTCATGGATGTCCTTGTAGGCGATACAGAGTGCTTTAAACTTTATCCGACTCTTGACTCTTAGCCAATGTAGGTGACGTATGGCCGAAGAGGTGGGGCGGCAACTGGGGATGCCGAGCAGGATTCTGGCTGCAGCATTTTGCACTGATTGCAGTTTGGTTAAAACCTGTTCTTGCGTGCTGAGGAAGAGAGCGTTGCCATAATCCATCTTAGAAAAAACGAGGGTGGTGATCAATTTTTTCCCTGCAGCTGGAGGGAGATATGGCAACAGCTTCTTGATCTTGCCTCAGCATATAGAAGGAGGATGCGACCACTGCATTCACATGGTGCTTAAATAACAGCTTGTCATCGAACATGACGCCGAGGTTTCTGACCTTGGCAACCGGAGTGGGGGGTGGACCCATTTCACTGGGCCACCAGATGGAGGACCATTCCGGTGAAAGGTTGCCAAAGGTCATCACCTCGGTCTTGTCCGAATTTAATTTCAAGCAGTTGATCGACATCCCCTCCTGGAATCTTGCAGCAACGGCTGATCCATCCTTATGTACCGCCAACACCAATTGGGTGTCATCCGCATAGGTGGATAAGCGCAGCCCGTGTGCTTTTATGACCCTCGCCAAATCCGCCACATATATATTAAATAATGTGGGGCTTAGCGAGGAGCCCTGGGGCACCCCGCATGGAAGGGTGAAGGTGGTCGAATAGAAAGTGCCCAGTTTCACCGCCTGCGTGCGGTTGGCCAGAAACGAAGCAATGAGGTCCCTGGCAAGATGGGTCACCCCCAAGGATGTGACATGGTCGATCAAGATGGAGTGATCGACCGTGTCAAAGGCCGCGGACAGATCTAGGAGTGCAAGGACCGCTGCCCCACCCTGGTCCATTATAGTCCTAATCTCGTCCGAGGCTTTTATCAAAGCTGTTTCTGTGCTATGGGCCTTCCTAAACCCGAACTGGGTATCATCTAAAAGTTGGTGACAATCGATTAACCCCTAAAGCTGTTTGTTCATGATTGCTTCAAATATTTTGGCCGGGAATGGGAGGCAGGCAATAGGTCTGTAATTAGGTGAGTCAGCGGGGTCCAGAGACGTTTTTTTAAACAGGGGCTTGATGACTGCCTTTTTCCAAATTTCAGGATAAATGCCTGTCTGGAAGATGGAATTACATACGTCCGTGAGCGGGGAAGTAATAACCTCAGTGAGAGCGCTCAGTATGGAAGGGCGGCAAGGGTCTAACGGAGACCCAGATTTAATAGAGGTGATGAGCTTGGTGATCTGATCTGTCGAGACCATATGAAAGTTGGAAAAGGTAGGTGTGAGTGAGGGGGACAGAGGAAGAGGGTCAGGACAATCCGAGAGGAGGAGAAAGATGAATAGATATTCTTGACCTTGGTGGAGAAGAAAGTTGCTACCGCATTACAAAGGTCTTGGGATGGCTCAATGGGAGGCCCTGTCGGAGGGTTAGAGAGAATCGACTACTTGAAATAGCTTTCTTGCAGAGTTCTGGGCAGACTCAATCCGGGCAAGAAAAAAAGCGCTTTTATGTTTAATAATAGATTTCTTATATAGCGCTAGCGCATCTTTGTAGGTTTGCTTGTCCGAAAGACTGTAGTGCTTGCGCCAGCGCCTTTCTAAATTCCTACAATACTGCCGTTGTAGTCGAAGATCCTCTGTGAACCATTGGGCAGATGGCGTGGCCCGGTTGGAAATAATGGATTTGGCCGGGGCTACTTGATTGATTGCATCCAGAATCCATTCCTGGTATCTGCTGGACAGTAGACTGGGGTGCGGTGATGCCTCATAAGGAGATCCAGCCAAGATATTGGACAATAGAGGGTAGTCCAGATTTTTCCAGGCTCTGGTACTAATGTGGGTATGAGATGTGGACTGAGGAGGGTTGGGGTTATGAGCCAGGATGGTGAAAATGACTGCAAGGTGGTCTGACCATACTACGGGAAGAACTGTGGACAGTGAAATGTTGGGGTTGTTGGTGAACAAACCATCAAGCGTATGACCTGCTTGATGAGTAGGGGCTGCCACCAACTGCTGTAATCCTACCGCGAGTAGGTCGGCAATAAGTTGAGTGGTGTCTTTGTCCCCTACGACTTCCAAATGCAAATTGAAGTCCCCCAAGATGGTATAATCAGAATGGCCTAAGGAGAGTTCCGTAAATTCATCAAGAGCCGAAAGGAAACGGGTATGCGGGCCAGGGGGGCGGTATAAAAGAATTCCCTTAAAAACTTGATTGTGATTAAGTGTGATGGAAAAGGTACAGGCTTCACAATCCAGTCGATGAATAGGTTCGATCTTGGAGTGAAAAACCCCTTTATGGATAATGGCTAAGCCACCTCCTCTCCCCGTAGTTCTGTCCTGTCTTACCACACAAAAGCCCTCCGGTGTGGCCGAACAAAAATCCGGACCGGAGGCAGCATCTCTCCAAGATTCAGTTACAAACAAGATGTCCAGCTCCTGACTTGCAATGAATTCCCTAATTTCCAAGCTATGTTTCGGGAGGGAGCGGGCGTTGATAAGTGCCGAGCGAAAATAGCACTTAGGTGTGGGGCAGATACTATAAGCAGAAGGCATAGGACATGGGAGAGTATAGTTACAGCCTGGACATGGGGCAGGGGCGGACACAAGGCAGCTAGGAGGGGGCAAGTGTCGGCACCGCGAGTTAGTGATGGGTGTATTAGGTTCCCGCAACTGAAAAGAGGAATAGCGCAAGGGAGTACTGTGGCTATCAATGAGCCCAGGGCCAGGGGGAGGGGCCCTGGTCCCGGTACAGGCCGGCGCGCCATCGGCGCGCCCGCTGCGCGGACGGGAAGAGGGATTTATTTTATCGCGTGTGGGCCCCCAATCGGCCGAACACTAAAGCGCTGTCCTCGTCCTCAGCTAAGATGGCGGCTGCAGATTGTGCCGAGAGGGATCGGGGCGGAGGTCAGCAGAAGCCCCAAATCGGCTCCCTAAGGCCCCGATAATCCCTAGAAAGAAGCCCCCTCAGGTAGGGAAATGCGGCGCGGAGGGGGACAGAATAAAGTATCAGATGTGCAAAATGCCAAAGTAATTAAAATATCGGATGTGTAAAATGCCAAAGTGTTTAAAATGGTGCTAGCAAGTAATCAATTTGATTTATTTTAAAATCCTGGCCCTAAACTCCCGGCTTCCGCCTCAGGAGTCCTTGTTCTAATGAGGAACGAGGGATCAGACGCTCTTTTATCGTGTGTGGGCACCCAATCGGCCGAACACTAGAGCGCTGTCCTCGTCCTCAGCTAAGATGGCGGCCACAGATTGTGCCGAGAGGGATCGAGGGCGGAGGTCAGCAGAAGCCCCAAATCGGCTCCCTGAGGCCCCGGTAATCCCTAAAAAGAAGCCCCCACAGGTAGGGAAATGCGGCGAGGAGGGGGGACAGAATAAAGTATCAGATGTGCAAAATGCCAAGGTAATTAAAATATCAGATGTGCAAAATGCCAAAGTGTTTAAAATGGTGCTAGCAAGTAATCAATTTGATTTATTTTAAAATCTTGGCCCTAAACTCCCGGCTTCCGCCTCAGGAGTCCTTGTTCTAATGAGGAACGAGGGATCAGACGCTCTTTTATCGTGTGTGGGCCCCCAATCGGCCGAACACTAGAGCGCTGTCCTCGTCCTCAGCTAAGATGGCGGCCGCAGATTGTGCCGAGAGGGATCGAGGGCGGAGGTCAGCAGAAGCCCCAAATCGGCTCCCTGAGGCCCCGGTAAACCCTAGAAAGAAGCCCCCACAGGTAGGGAAATGCGGCGAGGAGGGGGGGACAGAATAAAGTATCAGATGTGCAAAATGCCAAAGTAATTAAAATATCGGATGTGCAAAATGCCAAAGTGTTTAAAATAGTGCTAGCAAGTAATCAATTTGATTTATTTTAAAATCTTGGCCCTAAACTCCCGGCTTCCGCCTCAGGAGTCCTTGTTCTAATTGTAAGTGGGCTGATAGTGGCTCTATTGAAGGATGTGTTGACAAATAACACAGGAACACAGGGCTTCATTGTGCTGGGGCAAAATGTCAACTCCTCTTATTTGGCCCATGTTTTAGACCCTCAATTTCACCTGAATAACTTCAAGGCAAAATAACTAGTCTCTTAGAAGGAGGCTAAGAGAAAAGATAAGTTTGCAATAGAATGAATTTGATAGCGAAAGAGACAATATGTGTGGCAGCCGCATGGGGATACTGGAATGCATTTAGTAACTTTTGGCGAAGAAAAAGCATAGATCATGTAACATCGGCTCTTGGAGGTGATTATATCTAATGAAGCAGTCAAAGGGTGCTCAAGGCCTAGCAAGATCTTCAGTAGTTCCTTGTGTATGTGTTTGCTGATGAGATTTAAGACAAGTGAATAAGTGTTGTGTTTAATTTTTATTATTCGGATATGTGTAGCTTCCAATGCCTTTTAGGTGTAAGTTCAGTCCTGGTTGGCCCAGGATTTTTGGGAGGATCTCAAGGCGGTGTTTTTTATGCATTCGTGGGCAGATATACAAGCCCCTTGCGTCACTTTTGCGCAATTGTTGTGTCACTTTTGGGACGCAGCGGTGGCGTAAAAGTTTTTTTTTGTAATTTATTTATTGAGTTTATATAAACAAAAGACATGGCATTCCGACATTCTCCCCCCCCCCCAAACGAACACACAATGAGCATCAAGTCAAATCCACAGTTAACAAAGTTTGGCCACACTCAAAACACAGCCGTGAGGCCAATAACCCAGATCCGGGCAGGCGGCGTGAGACATCATGACATTAGACGGACCGAACAGCTACTAAGAAACATACCGCCCACGGCCTTCCCCTTCTTCCACCCACTTGTAACTAGCCTTCCCACCTCCCCCAACCCTTCAGACCCACTATTGGGGTGAGCGTGTCTGGGCCTCCGGATCCCCAGCATAAAAATAGACATATGGATCACTCATTCTACCCCCAAGACTGATCATTCAGTGGAGAAGCATAGGAGAGGCAGCCCCGGCGTCTTGCGCTGTCGGAGACGCCACACCCAGACGTACATGGCTATCTGAAGGAACCGAAGATCTCGCTAAGTCCCCCCCGACTTCCCCAGGGGCGAGCGCGGCAGTTGTACCACTGATGTATCTCTGGTATAGACCCCAGAAATTCTTTGGGCGGCTCAATGGAGGGAGTAGCTCGCTGTAGTTTTCCGACTGTGTGCAGCAATATAACATGTCATGCGCCCAGCGTTTGGTGGTGGGCACCGGGCCTCTCATCCAGCAGAGCGCTACAACTCTTCTAGCTATTAGCATTCCCATATCTACCAATCTCTGGACAGCGGCTGGCAGTTTTTTTGAATATCCTAACAGCGCCAGCGCTGGATCGAATGTCAGATCAACCACCTCAATCCTGCTTATCTCAGCGAAGATGGAAGCCCAGTATGCATGCACTCCCGGGCACTGCCAAGCTATGTGAAAGAAATCCGCCTGCAGCATATGGCACCTGTCAAACTCCGCTAAATCGCGATGTCCGTACCTGTGTAGCTGTTCTGGGGTATAATAGACTCTATTGAGGTATTTGAAGTGGATCAGCCTATGCCTCCCATTTAAAGAAATAGGCTTAGTGTTTACACAACAGTAACGTCACATGTCGTCGTCTATGGAGACCTGTAAATCGTTTTGCCATGCGAGATGATCCGGGGTGAACTGCTGCTCCCTCTGTGACATCGCAATGTTGTATAGGTTGGTCAGCAGCTTGCGGGGTGACTCTGTTTTCACAATATACGAAAGTTCAGGAACTTCAGGCGGTTCCGCCATGTCGTCCCCCAATAATCCCAAAAGAGCACTGCGGACTCGATGGAACTGAAATCTCAGAAGCAGGGAGGTGTTTGCACCGTCCGTCGCGACCTGATCCCAGGTTTTGACCTTCTCATCCTGGAATAGATCCCCTGCGTGGTTGATGCTAAGCTTATGTAAGGCCTGCACTACGCCTTTCTCTGCCATGGGGGGAAGCCACTGCGCCCATTCCACCGGCATAATAGGTGAGTAAAGCAGTGCCCCACCCCGGAGCCACAGAAGACTATGCCACGCGTGATTTGTAGCTGTGATGGAGTCCAAGATCCCAGTCCTGCGGTCTATTGGGCCGAAGACATTCGCCGGGAGCGAGCGAGGGTCGGCAAACACCCTTTCCATGCAAACATGAGGGATGCGTCCATCACCGTGGACCCAAGTGTGCAAATGCGCCGCTTGGGCTGCCCTATAGTAAAGCTCCATGTCTGGGGCGCCTATGCCACCCATAGCATATGGTAATGTGAGGGTAGTCCACTTCGCTCGTCGTTGTTTCCCCGCCCATGCCAGTTTAATCATGAGTTGCGTCAGTCTCTGGAAGAAGACTTTAGGCAGAACCATTGGGATAGTGGCGAACAGGAACAGGAATCTAGGCAGCACCACCATTTTCATGATCGAGATACGGCCTAGGAGAGAAAGCGGGAGTCTGCACCAGGCATCCAAGTCATCCTCTAGTCTGCTAAAGGCAACACCATAGTTTCCGCGGAACAAGGTCTCAGAGTCAGTGTGAAGTCTAACTCCCAGGTACCGAATTGGGTCAGTGGTCGACTGCAGTGGGTGCTCCATGTCGAATTCTCTGGTATCTGGGGTGAGGGAGAAGGCCAAGGACTTTGTCCAGTTTACTTTTAAGCCGGAGAGGGCGCCAAAGCGCACCACCTCTCATAGCATTGATGATAGGTTGTTTTCCGGTTCACGTACGTATAGCAAAGTATCATCGGCGTACATTGAGACTACGATTCTATATGTGGGGAAGCCTATGCCCTCATTGCCGTGGTACTCTCTCAGTGCACAGGCCAGGGGATCTGCCACCAGTGCATACAGCAGGGGAGAGAGTGGGCAACCCTGACGTGTCCCCCTGCAAATGGGGAAGGGGTCAGTGACTAGGTTGCCAAGTCGTATTCTGGCCCGGGGTCGATAGTATAGAGCGCCTATCATCTGGAGGAACGGTTGGCCCAGCCCCATGCGACGCAGCACCTGGCGCATAAAAGACCACTCCACAGAGTCAAAGGCCTTTTCCCTGTCCAGGAATACAGCGATTGCCTTTCGATCTTGCTGCACATGTTGCATGGTGCCCAAAACCGTTCGTATATTGTACGTAAGGTTCCTGCTCGGTATAAAGCCAGCTTGCTCCGGAGCAACTAGCAATGGCGCCAGGAGTGCTAGTCGATTGGCCAGTATTTTGGCATACAGCTTAGTATCTACATTAAGGAGGGAGAGAGGCCTGTAGGAGCTGCAGTCATCTTGCGCCTTCCCGGGTTTCAGAATGGTTACCAAGAGAGCCTCCCTCATAGAGTGCAGCATTTTGCCCTCCACGCAAATGTCATCGAACAACGTCGAGAGATGCGGGAGCAGCTGGACCCGGAATGTTTTATAGAAACCCACTGTGAGGCCGTCTGCCCCAGGGGCGCTGCCCGAGCGCATACCAGCTAATGCCTCAATAATTTCATCCTTCTCGGAAAGGAAGCATAAGGAACTCCCTGTGCGTGTTAGTGAGCATGGGAAGATCTATGTGTTCCAAATAGTCGAGGATTTCATCATCTAAGTCATCGCTCTTGGAAGAGTATAGGTCTGAGTAGAAGGCACTGAATAGTTGGGCAATTTCCAGCTCATCCGTGAGGGCTACACCCTCCTTTGTTCTCATCTCCGTCACCTGCTGTCGCCCCCTCTTTCCCTTCAGCACTCTAGCTAGGACCAAGCCCGATCGCCCCTCCTCGCCATACACTCTTGCTGTTGCGTACTTTCTCATGTGTTTAACTTCCTTGTCTGCCTCCTCATGGTATTCTGACAGGAGGACCTTTATCTCGTCTGCAACAGCTGAGTCGGACTGGCTATGCTGTCGTTTCTCCAGCTGTCCTAGCCGCTGTTCCAAATCTGTCAGCCGCTGTCTAATGGATCGGAGAACCCCGGAGTGCTTAGTAATCACTATGTCCCGTATGTAGACCTTGAAGGCCTCCCACACCACTTGGAAGTCGTCTACCGAGCCAATGTTAGCTTCGAAAAAGACCTAGATGGCTTCCGCAATCTTGCCACGGAACAGGGGATCCAATAGGGAGTATGGCGGGAATCGCCACGTAAATGGCGGGATGGTTCTCCTAGAGGCTTCAAGCACCAAAAGAACCGGCGAGTAGTCCGATAAGGTGCGTGGCAGAATCTTACAGAGCCGTACCTGAACGATCATTGAGGAGGACATCAGCCAGTAATCTATTCTGGTGTGAATGTCATAATAAGCGGAATAATGTGTGTATCCCCCTGCTCTGCATGTCTCGATCGCCACACATCTGCCAGATCATGACTGGTGATTACACTGTGTCAAGTAAGCGCCGCCGCAGACGGCCTACGTGGGGGGCCAGTTGATCTGTTCAGAGACGGGTCTAACACTAAATTAAAAACCCCACCCCACAGGTAATGAGCAGCATTGTGATCCTTAGCCATCTCCGCAATTGACTGGCAGAAGTCGGGGGAATCATAGTTTGGTCCGTATACATTGAGCATAACAAGGTCGAGCCCCGGGCCTACACATCTCGAGATGACATAACGGCCGGCCGTGTCCGCCCTCAGGGGCGGCCATGTATACTTCACACCTTCTAAAGCGACCCCTCATCCATCCTCTAGTGCCCCTCCCGGCACGTATCTTGGAGCTGCAACATGCAGTCCTGCCATGCAAACTTTCAAAACTATATTGTCATAACAGCCATACTTATGTCCATAGCGTTAACATCACAATCTCAAGCAACTTGTTGGATACTGTGGGCCTCATAGGCCCCTGCATGTGCCCCTCGGGTCAACGTGTAGTGTAGCAGACCAGTTCGGAGAGCGCCCCCCAGATGTTTGTCATCAGTTACGGAAGTTCATGACGTCAGTGTCCAATAGGGGCTGATACCATAGCGAGTCTCACTCCTGCTCATCAAGCTGGCTGCTTTCAGTCTCTCCGAGTGGAGGGCTGGTTCCATCACTGCGCTCTTCCCTCATCCATCCCTTAAGTGCCTTCTGCAGGGCTCTCGGGTCCGTAAATAGGTGCGAGTGTCCCTGTCGATTGACTCGCAGTTTGGCCGGGTACAGCATAGCATAGTCAAGCCCCAATTCTCTGAGTTGGCGTTTGAACGGGGCAAAGTGTTTGCGGGCTTCCTGCACCCTAGCAGTGAAATCAGGGTAGAGCGATATCTCAGAGCCCTCGTATCTTAGTGTTTGCTTTTCCCTGGCCGTTTTGTGCTCTGCGTCCCTGTCTCTATAGTTGAGAAGCTTGGCTATAATGGGGCGCGGAGGCGCTCTCGGTCGCGGTCGAGGGAGCAGTGAGCGATGGGCTCGCTCCACCACAAACATTGGGGAGAAGACATCCTCGCCGAGTAGCAGGACCAGCAGTTTCTCCACAAATTTCTCCATGTTGCCTGTCGGCGTCGTTTCCGGCAGGCCCGTGATCCGTAGGTTGCATCGGCATGAATGAGCCTCTAAGTCCTCCGTCTTCTCCTGTAATGCTAGCATCATTTTCTCGACCTTTTTGTGATCAGAGTCAAGTTCTGTTTGGGCCTCCTCCACCTCCGTGAGCCTTCTCTCATATCAAGTCTCTCTGCATGTTTGTCAATTCGCTCTGCCATCCTATCCATCCTGTAGGTAAGGGCGTTGATTTTTTCCCCCAGGGAGGTCATGCTATTTTGGAGGCCTTTCTCCATGGCTAGTAGCATGGTCTTAATGTTCAAGCCCGCAGCCGAGTCCTCCGCCGCGTGTGTGGTCTCTCTATCCTCCCCTGGGGTCTCCTGCAACTTCGAGCGTCTTTGTGCGAAAGATAACTTGCTCTGCGTTTTATCCCCTCTGCCCATCTTGATCAGCTAGGTAGAGCGACTCCGTACTCACGGCACACTGCTGCTGGGGCACTCCGTCGCGTTGGGGTTCCGTCGAGTGTGGAGGGGCCTCTCCGTCTCACCCAGGGGGAGCCGCCTGCTTGCTCAGGGGCCAAGGCCTAGGTCAGGACACTGGAGCACCTCAAGCTGTGTGTTCCGGCGCGTTGTAGCTCAGCCCAAGGGTGCTACCACCGCATGTCCGCCTTCGCTGTGTCGTTAGCCCAAAATGGGGACGCCGTCCCAGTTCCCAAGTGCGTCCAATGCATCCCCCCGCTGTCCTTGTGTGCTGCCAGGAGTGGTGCCCCTGGGTGTGCTAGCTGGGCTGTCCACGATGTATGTAGGGAGGTGGGGGAGGGGATCCGGTGAAATGACAGAAGGTCGCTTGGCCCCGTGGCCCCACAGGATTTACTGCGTAGCCTTGCCAGAGAAGGGTGCACGAAACCTCTTCGCAGGGTTGCCTGCCGACAGGGCCTGTGGGCGTGTTATTTCCAAAGTGCGGGGATGGTCACCAGTGGAGGCCTAATTCAGGCCGATCGTCGTTCCCCACGCAGTGCCGCAGCCAGCTGATTAGTAGCCATTGTGGCCCCCCCGGGAGTCCCCCCGGCACAGGAAGTAAAGGGTTCCGGCCCCCCGCGCCTATGGATGCAGCGCCAGGGTCCAGAGCCCAGTGGGGATGCAATGGCTGCCCGTGGATGAGCTGGGCAGAGAAGTTTTCCCCTCCTCGTAGGCCGGCAGGGAGAAGGGGGGGGCACCGCTCACCGCCCGTGCCCAGGCCGAGCACTCGATGTCCTGGAGCTCTCCATCCGCCGTCTCCGAGCCGGCACTTAGGGCGTCAGCCGAGTCTGTGCGTCCTCCAGCCGCATGCACAGTGACGCAAGGCGGCCTGAAGCAGCACTGTGGGTCGCGGCTCCGAGGCCCAGCGAGCTGCAGGGCCGTCGCAGTTTCAAATCACCGTCTCCCGGCTCCGGAGTCCCTCTGCACGGCCTCCGATGATTGCCGCAGCTGTCCCCAAGCGCAGGGGGAGATCGAATCGCGGCGAGGTACCGTTTTGATGCAGGATAATGCAGGATTTATGGCGCTACTACACGGAGCACTAGGTTTAGGCGGCCATTACGGTCACTGGCAAGCTCCGCCCCCCAGCGGCGGCGTAAAAGTTGCGGCCCATTTACAACGTGAAGCATCTAGGGAGATGCGTCACGTTGTAAAGCCCTGCATTACATTATACCTGTGTCAGATACAATGTGTGCAGGGTAGGCTTTTCCATGCAGGAAAGCCTCGTAAAAGTGACGCAGGGAAATCTACAATATTTCAGGGCATGACTTTTAGGATGCCAGTGCGTCAAAACCTTACGCCTGCTTGAAGCAGGCGTAAGGAGTGACGCAGTGTATTGGGAATAGGCCGCAACACGCATTGGTGGAGTTGCGTCGTGCTTGTGACACGACTCCACCAATGCGTGACTTTTCCGTCAACAGATGCGTCAGAATTGCGATTCTCCTATTAACATGACCAGAGAATCTAGATTTCATTAAAGACAAGGAGGCTAACATTATACATTATCTTTTAATGCACTCACAAGCAGCCGCAGTACATCATAAACAAACAGTTCTAGAATGGAATGAACAAGAGGTATGAAAGGCATAAGCTCTAAGGAAACAGCCTCTTTTAAATGTGGACCAAAACGAAAAGTTCCAAGGGATCAGCATCAATAAGTTCTTGAGAAAGGAGAATCCATCGAATCCGGAACGGAAAGACGAAGATAAGAAATGGTGAATAAATGAAGATGCTTGAATAATCCTTTAAAGTCTTAAATTTAAATATCTGAACTGAAAAAGAACAAGTTAGGAATGGAGATACCATAACACTGAAAAATCAGAGCATGCCAGAATAAAGTCAAAAAGGTAATACGATTACATTCGGTAATAAATACGATAACAATCGGTAATAAACATTAGAAAAATATTAGGGAAAGAGAGAAAACCGTCCGAGGGAGGGACGGGTGGGATAATGTTAGCCATCGGGTCTTTAATGAAATCCAGATTCTCTGGTCATGTTAATAGGAGAATCGCAATTTCATTACAAGACCAGAGGCTACATTATGCATGTTGGTAGCGGTAGCTGTGTAGGACAACATCAGACATGTGCTCAATAGGTTTACAGTAATGTTGAGCAAATGTGGAATGCGTTGGACCAATCCGCAGCTTTAAGGATATTCCAACTTACCACCGGAACGACTTACTCGCCATAGCTCCTCTGAGAGAGTGGGCTTGGAATTTAGACGCCAGCTAGGTTCATAGCGCACTTGATCCATCTTGCAATAGAGGCGGAGCAAATGGGTTTGAAAGGTTTGACAAAGGAAATAAGCAGTTAATTAGAGCCACTAGGGCGAACATCATTCATTCTGTTCTCATACTCCTTAATGCAGTCTACAACACAAAGGGGGACATTAGGATGGCGGGCGGATTGCCCCGCTAGGCTGGCCGTAGCCACCGCCGGCTTGGCGGGGGCAATCCACCCGCCATCCTCAGCTAAATGACCCCCCGCCATATTAGTATGGCGGGGAGGACCACGGTGGACGGAAAGACCGTCTGCCGCTTTTCCGCCCCGGTCGCCTTGCGGCCGGGGCGGAAAAGTTTTAATATGGTGGCGGTGTCTATTAGACACCGCCAGCCATATTACCATGGGTTCAGTTGGATGCCTTTCCGTGGTGGCGATGCCACCACAGAAAGGCATGCGGTCTTCACTCTGGGAGCCCCCTGCGGGCCCCCAGAGTGAAGGAGATGTGGGGGGTGCACACGGGGTACCCCCCTTGCATTTACATAAACAAAGCGGCAGGCACCGCTGAGAGCACCGCCTGCCACAATGCTAAACATGCAGGATGCGCCCGCCACAGTGGCGGGCACATCCTAATACCCCCCACGGGACCCCCGCCCTTATGGCGGGCGGTCCCAATCACCGATAGGATGGCGGGCGGACTAAGGGCCAGATGTAGGTCGGTCGGTAACGGCCGAAAATCGGTATTTTCGGCCGTTACCGACCGGTATATGGGTGACAGGTATGTAGGGGGCATTATTTTAACGAATCGGTAAAATTACCGATTCTGAGGCACCGAGATGTAGGTGGGACTCTTCAGAGTCCCAGAGGCCTTACAGAATCGGTATTTTACCATCAAATCCAATTTGATGGTAAAATACCGATTCCGGTGTGCATGCACATGTGTGCATGCACACCTATGCCATGTGACAGGCAGACCTGCCCTTAGGGCATGTATGCCTGCCACATGGCACCCGAGCCTGTTTTGGGGGTGCCAGAGGGTGTCAAAGTGACACCCCCTGCACCCTTGTGCAAATCGGTATTTACCGAATCGGTAAATACCGAATTCTTCAGAATCGGTATTCCAGCACATCTGGAATACCTACATATCCACCCCTTAGATTTACCGATTTTTAATTACCGAATCGGTAAAATTCGGTAATTAAAAATCGGTAAATCTATTTTACCTACATCTGGGCCCTAGTCCGCCCGCCATCCTAATGACCCCCAAAGTTTTTTACACATGTCGAAACGAGGATAGAAGATAGAGTCCGACATGGTTTTTGTTCATCTAAACAAATTCGAATTGAACGCCAAACATATCATAAGATCTATAAAATATATCAAGACATTTAATATTGGAAACCCTACGGCACAAAATTAGACATAAGAGAGTTGCAAGTATAATGGAAAGACATTTCCTATTAAGTATACAATTATCAGGCCAAGATGAAAAGAGATCTAAAATAGCCTTGACATCCAACATGGATAGGTACTTGGGTCTGGGAGGCCTTTTAAGCCTAATACTCTTCATAACACTACAAACAATAACATTCTTACCTACCGTTTTACCGTTGATGAGAGAGTGTCCGGCAGAAATAGCTGATCTATAACAATTAAAAGATCTATAGGAAAGGCCCAAATCAAACAGTTCGACAAGAAAATTAACTACGAATACGATAGGGGCCTCCAAGGGATCAAGTCCCTTTCCAGGCACCAACGAAACCATCTTCTCCAAATGTTGTTGTACCTATAGTGCGTTCCTGGAGCCCAAGACTCTCCGAGGAGACGTGCAGCTGACGTCGAAAGGCAGAGAGTACATTGGATCGCCTGACACTCTCCAGGCAAGAAGGTTCAAATTCCCTGAAAGAATTAGGTGGTGATATTGTTCGTCTGGGTTTGTAACCAGACCCTTGACCACAGGAATGGGGAACGGAAGCATTGCTCTTTTCTGACCTTCTGAAGAACCCTCTGAATCATCACGAAGGGGGGAAAGGCGTAACCCCGAAGGTCCGGCCAGACTTGGAGAAAGGCATTCACTCCGGCATCTAGCTGAAGTATTTTTCCAACTGGAAGGTTAACCTGCTCGCAAAAAGGTCCACATACAGTGGTCCCCAAAATTGATTTAAAGCATTGAATACATTCGGTTGAGTTTCCAAACGCTAAAGTCCAGGAGAAATCTCAAGTTCCAATCCACGGAAATATTTGACTTCCTGGGAAGGTATTCTGCTCTCAGAGCAATTTTGTGCTCTAGGCAAAACATCCAGAGTCTCTTGGCTAAGTCGGAGAGGTCTGCTGATTTTGTCCCTCCTAAACGGTTGATGTAAAAAACTGTGGAGATGTTGTCCATCTTCAAGATGACAGATCTCCCTTGAAGGGAGTGTTTGAAGCTCATAAGAGCCTAAAGCCCTGCTGTAAGCTCCTAATAATTTATGTGATGAGATGTTTCTGCAAGAGACCATACACCACCAGTGTTTTGGTCGAGGAGGCGAGCACCACACCCAGGGAGGCTCGCATCTGATTCGAGGATAAACTCTGGAGTGGAACCAAATATTGCTTTGCCATTCCAGGCATCCAAATTTTCCAGCCACCAAGAGACTTCCGACCTGGCTTCTTGGTCCAAGGTTACAAGGTCCCCGTACCACAGACAAGATCTGAGAGCTTTTCCTTTTATCCTCTGAAGAGCTTGGCAGTTGAGAGTTCCAGGGAATATGACTTGCATGGAAGAAGAGAGTAGGTCTAAAAGCCTGGCTAATTCTCTTAGAGATAGAGAGTCTTGTTTTAAAACAAATCTGATTTCTTTGCAGATTTTGGCAATTTTTGGGGGGAAGTAAAAGAAGGCACTTTTCGGTGTCCACTGTAAAACCGAGGAACTCCAGGGATCTGGAGGGGGTAAGGATAGATTTTTTCCGGTTTATGATAAAGCCTAGACTCTCTATGAGATTCATTGCAGTGGACAGGTCTTTGGGGATCTGCGAAAAGTCTTGGGACATAATTAGAATGTCGTCCAGATAAATAATTAAGGGAATCCCTCTTTCCTTCAGGAGAGAGGCAATAGTTCTCATAGTTTTGGTGAAACACCAAGGGGCAGAAGAAAGCCCAAAAGGAAGGGCTTGGAACTGGAAGAGACGATTGTTCCAAGTGAATTGAAGAAAGGGCTGATGTTCCTTGGCCATTGGTATGGTTAAATATGCATCTTTCATATCCAATTTGACCAACCAGTCTTTTTCTAGAGGTAAGTCTCACGGGAAGTGGATTCCCTCCATTTTGAAATGCCTGTACACGAGAAACTTGTTTAGATCTCAAAGGTTTATGACTGGTCTCCAACCTTTTTCTTTTTTCTGAACGAGAAAGAGGGTGCTTACAAACGTCCTTAAATTCCAAGGAACTTTTACGATTGCACCCTTTCGGAGCATGGAGGAAATGTCTTCTTCTATAATCTTTTGATGCTCGTCTGAAAGAGTTAGGACTCTCGGGAGAGATGTTTGCGTAGGAATTTCGATAAAATCTATCTTGAAACCCCGAACAGTCTCCAAGACCCAGGGGTCTTGAGTCAAGCTTTCCCAAACCTTGTAAAACAGTTGAAGTCTTCCTCCAACTTTTGGAGGGGAAGAAGAAGGGGTAAAAGAAGTACTTATTTGAATAGGAGTACTTACTTTGAGTATTAGTTGTGGCACGGGATCTGGAACCTCTGAAGCGTGAGCTCCTTTCTCTTTGGGGGGAAGAATTAAGAGTTGGATTGGAAGTTGGATTGGTAGAAGCCTCTTCCAGAGCCTCTAAACCTCGTAAAGGGCCTTTGGTAGTTTCGGCCAGAAGAAAGGCCCCTTCTTCTGGCCCGGCCAAAAAGGTTTGAATTAAAAATATACTTCATGTTGTTTTGGGCCTTATCCAGGGTGGTGAAGGTTGATACATATTTGCCAATAGACTTAATCATGTTTTCGCCGAAAAGGAGGCCTTTAGGGTGTAATGAAGGTTCTTCTTCGACCATGTCGCCCAATTTTGGATTAATTTTAGTGAGACGGGCTCTCCTTCTTTTTGTATTAAGGTTGGAGTTAGCATTGCATAGGAGTACTAACACTCTTTGGCTACAGCCTCTGATCATGTCAGTGTCCAGCGGGACATCATTGATGTGAGAATCTTCTGCTGCGTCTAAGATTCTGGAAAGGGGACCCAAGATGTCGAGGAGGCGATCCTGGCAGCCCTTAAGGCACTTCTTGATACCCTTTCTGGGGTCCTTTCCCAATTTAAACATAAAGTTAATTAAGTCAGGGTCTAGGTTAGGGGTCTGGCAGACCTTATCTTGGATAGATGGACGAGGACATTCCGATCTAAGGGTACTCCGAGTCTGCCTTTCCAGGGTATTTCTGAGCCATTTTGTAATAAATTTCGCCACACGTTCTTGGGGAACCAATCTGAGCTCCTGGCATGGGAAATATTAAGTGGTGAAAACATCTCTTCTCCGAAAGGGTCGAGGACGATATCTTTAGCTGAAGATGGGGAGTCATCATTAAGCTCTTTATTGAAATAAAGGTCCTCATCACTGTCCAAATCAAGGACAAATTCATCCGAAGGGTCCGGAAAGACATCCTCATTTTCTGAATCTGAGTCTGTAATATATTGAGCACACCGGTCTTTTGTGCCGCTCGGGACACCCATGTAAGATGTGCCGCGGGGCGCGCCATAGTAGTTTGTGCCGCTAAGGACACCGGAGTAAATTGTGCCGCTAGGGACATTTTTCAAATTTGAGGTACGGGGACCTCCTTTCATAAATGAGGTGCTACGACCTCCCAAGTCATTTGAGGTGCTGGGACCTCCCATGGTGCTCTTAGTATAAGGCTCGGAATAATTACTTTTTTTGCTTTTTCACCCTGGTTAGTAAGAGGGGGGTTGTTTAGAGAAGATGGCCCTGCAGGGATTTCATCTTGAGAGGGGAGGGGTCTTTTAGAAGACATAGCCTCCTTAAATGTATCTAAAATACAAGATCTCATTTCCTTTTGAAGGAACTTTTGAAAGGATTCATTGTTGTATTTAGGGGAAGAAGCTGCAGCATCCTCATCTGAAATAATGTCAGACATTATGGTTATGTAGGGATAAATTATATAGAAAAAGGATGAATTTCCTAAAACTTGTGTCTCCTTCTCCATTTTTTTTTTATGGATTAACAAAAGCGTAATAGTCCTAACGAAGAAGTCTAAACAAAAACAGTCTCCAAAACAGTCTCCAGTGGCAGCTGGTAACTGACGAGTATGAGCGCTCGAGATCAGCTGCCACTGAAGTAAATTAGAGGAATGACCCTTAGGGGGAGGCGCGTGTTGTGCTACTGTTGCCAACGAGCGTTCCTCAAAAGACGCGCTCGAGCGGTAGGGGCAAGAAAATACTAAAAAGCGGGCAAAATTGTGAATACATAATTGCGAGACTCCCTAGTGTGCGATTAATGCTCAAGCACAGATCGAACCGCACAGAGACCTACTGGTGTGAGATTGCAGCTGATGCGCGATCGTTGCGGAGATAGAGCGGGAGGAAAAGCCGATCTCCGTGATTAGGGAGAAGGCGGTGACTAAAAAAAAACGGCTATTCAGCCTTAACCCGGTAAGAACGATCAATAAGTAGAGATCGTGAAGGGGAGGGTGGGGGCGGAAGGGATTGAAGACCATCAATTGGAATTCAAGAGGGGGAAAGGAGTGGAAAATGAGGGGAAAGAAGCCTCATCAATCAATGATAATGTAAAAGGTACAAGTAAATAGACAATCTTGATAAGCTAGCATTAAATAAAAACATTTGATATAGTAATAGAAGGAAACGTATCTGCTTGCGAGCTGCATTTAAAAGAGGCTGTTTCCTTAGTGTTCATGCCTTTCATACCTCTTGTTCATTTCATTCTAGAATTGTTTGTTTATGATGTACTGCGGCTGCTTGTGAGTGCATTAAAAGATAATGCATAATGTAGCCTCCGGTCTTGTAATGAAATTTCTGACGCATCTGTCAATCCTTGCTACATGGTGAAGCAAGGGTTTTGCATGGTGGCGCAGGGAAAGTGACGCATCTCTACAGATGCATCACTTTCTTATAGATCTGCCCCTCGATTTTGATTTAGATCTGAAAGTAGGGAAAGAAGGCAATGGTATCTTGTTGCTCGCCTTTTTAAAGGTTGTGTGAACAATCTTCCCAAATAAAAAGGAAGTAAATTTGAGAGGACCCATGGGTTAAAGGAAGAGAGGATGAATTGTATTTACATCCCCCTAGATAAAAAAATCATAAAGCGCTTTCATCATTTGGTGCATACTTTCCACTGCCTTTTGCCAGATTATGGAACAGGAGGGTCAAAATATCTCAATCATGATGTTAAATGTAATGAAAAAAAACAAATAACATCTCAATAGGTTTCACTAGAAGTCTTCTGCTATCACCTGTATTTGGCAGTAGTCACTCGATGTATAGCCTGTTATGATAGTAGAACCCAAAATATGCAATTTTAGAGTAAGAAGATACTGGCTATGGCTGTAGGTTCGAGTGTCACTGTGAACACCGTACATCAGTGTGAAGTCCCTGAGAATATTGATTTTGTGTGCTGCTGGGGAATTCAACAAAACCACTTCGGAAGTAGCTCGTCTTGACTTGGGTAGTTGAAATATAATTATAAACGAGACTGTGACTGACAGGCTAGGGATATGTTTTGTGCCAAGACCTGAAATGTGGGGTTGGAGATTAGTTTTCTTGGAGGACTTCTAAATTGTAAACAATTAGTTTTCCCGCACACCTGTGACCATTTGATTTCAAGGTGACTGTAACAGTGAAGGTGGCAATGTGAAGGTGGGAGATAATCTGACATTGATGAGCCCCATACCCAGTATGGGCACCAGGGCACAAGTCCTAAAAAAAGAAGTGGGGGATGCTGACGTCACAAAAGGTGGCTTGCACCATCCGACTCATTGCTTCCCCTCGCCCACCCCTTAGATGCGATTTCATCAGAGAAGCCAGCGCGTGAGCAGCGTTCTGAATGAGCTCCGATCTCGCCCCAGAGAGGCCAAAGAGTGAATGTGTGGCTCCATTTGCTCCAGTAATCGAGCTCCTGGTAACATAAGTGGGGGGGCGCCGTCCACACACGTGGTACCCCGACTCGAGCCCTGATGGGCACCTTTTGATGATTACTTAAAAATTGTCAGTGATGTGCAGCAGGATAGCGAGCCTCTGCAGGACTATTACAAGGGTAGGGTAGAGCCGTTTTTGGGGCCCTGTTCTCCTGCTATAAGATTTACTTGTTGTAGTGGTCTGTTCGATCATGATGAGGTATCATTGCGTCTGCAGCATTAAATGGTACCAAAGGTAAGAACTGCCTTGCACTTTCATCAGAACACATTTTGCACTTTCTACTTGTATGTAATCCAGAGTGGGGCTTTGCATAAAGTTTTTGAAGTTGTTCTCCAGAACATCTTCTGACAGGCCTGGGTCCATGGCACGAGACAGCATGGTCCAAACATTGAAGAGAGTACAAAGATTGCTCTTGGTCTATTCACGGCATGAGAGGGTATGAGCCCAGCAGGAGTGTCTCGAAAAGGCATCAAGGTGGTGTATCCAATCACTGCCCTCCTAATCTGAGTAACAAATTCAAGGGGGGTGTAGGGACTTGGTTGGGATTATCTACAACTGAAAATAAAAAGAGCCAGGATAAGAGCATGAGTTTTCTTCTACTGTCATCTTTCCTTCTGTCCTTCCGGTCTGCCTTACTTCCTTTTCTCTGACCCTTTATTCTTACTTCCTTTCCCTCCAAGTTTCATTTTTAATCTCTCGCCTCCATATTCCTTTTCATTTTTCCTTTTGAGTTCCCTTCTTACCTCTTCCATCCTCTTTAATTCCGTCCTCTTTCTTGCACTACGTTCCTTATTGCCTTTCCTTTCCCCTTCCTCTTGTCTAGAACCACTTTCCTCTACTTCTATCTCAGGACATTGATATTAGTTTTTAATCCTTCAGATGTTAACGAGTGTGACCATCAGTTGATCGATGAGCCCATCTGTGATCACCACTGTCACAATCACCTGGGGGGCTTCTACTGCAGCTGCAGGCCGGGCTTCTCGCTCCACAGTGATAAGAGGACGTGCACAGGTGAGTGACCTTTGGCAGCCACTACAAGATGAACACATTTGTCGCAGTCACTCAAGAGCAAACATGTCAACCACTATCGCTGAACAAGGACTAAAATCAAAAAATCCACATTAGAACGCAACACGGTAAACAAGATAAATCCAGCCCGATATACAACAGGGGCGGCCTTAGGCATGTGCAAGCTGTGCACCTGCACAGGGCCACCAAACCCCAGGGGCCACCACGCCAATATATATCCTTAATATAATAATCCTCTGAGGATGGATACATATTTGCGTGGTGGTCCCTGGCAGGGATTTGGCGGCCTCCGTCTCTGTTCCACTTCCAAACACCCTAACCCCCCTTCTTCACTGGCCTCCGCGCTCCGCTCCGCCCGGACCCCCTCTTCCAGGGCCCCCTACCTACGCTCCATGCCCAGGGCCGCCATGAGCCTAGAGCTGCCCCTGTATACAACAAGGCCTGTTAGTAGCACTCAATAAGACTCCCAGGATCACTCAACACAGAAAACCAGAAACAACCACCAAGGCACCCCACCAGCACTTAACAGGGCTCGCCAAGAAAACTGAACTCTTTCTCACCACACTTTCTAAACAACCCTTAATAAATGCAGAGTACAATAGGTCACCCCATGCTATGCACTCTCACTCATGTATCCTCCTCAATACCACAAATAACACCCCGTGAGCTGGACAATACGGGTTGGAACTCTGTAGTCAACACTGGAAGAGGAGGCACCAGACAACCCTAAGCAGACAGGACATTGTGGACAATCACAGCTGAACATGTACATCTATTTAGATTCTAAGGTGTACAATGGCTTGGGAGAGATGGGGAAGATATTATCAGCTGGGACAGGGGTGTTACCAGCTCGGAAGGGTAGGAGTTTATTAGTAATGAGGGAAATGGTGGGAATTGCCAGTGAGAAACGTTGGTACTACATTACTAGTCAGTTGAGTAGGTGTGCAAGGGTGTGAAGAAAACTGTTATGCTAGAATAGAGATTGCTGTTTTTAAAATACAGGACACAAAGCCTATTTCTAGAGCAGCAGCGTATTGTAGCTAGGGCATGGACTACTGTATTGTCAACCTCTCTATTCATGTCCATGTGCTGGTTGTAGTTATGGGACTTGCACTCATTCTCTCTGCAGGGTTGTTTAATATATATATATGTGCCTGAAGGGTTGTGGTAAGAGCCTCAGGTGCCAGGTATTATATTTAAGAAAATGATATTGCGCTGTAAGGTAGTCTTTTGGGATATGGCTCAGACCAATTAAAGCAAATCCCACAGACTCGAAAAATAAGTTCAGACGGGATGAACGATGACATACTGGTTCTCAGAGCTACAAAAACAGAATACATAAGCCCATGGCCTTCCAGAATGATCTACTCCCAAGTATCTACATTTTCTAAATCTTTCCCGTTCATCTTAAGATCTTCCAAGCAGAGAGTTGATAAAGCCTGGGGAAAAAAACCTTTTCCCACAACTGTAATTTGATGCACAATATCGATTCCAAATTCGCAACTTCTAACTTCACATTGAAATGCGTCAGCATTGGAAAGATTCACTCCAAATCTGATATTGGCTTCATCAAATAGAATGCTGGTCACCCTAAAATTAGGCTATTGCAAAACCGGTGTAGAAACATGTAGCATCCCACACATCAAGAAGTTTCAAGTCTCTTAAAACATGACTGAAGGGCTTTTCTCAAACTTCTGCTGTGAAACTCTGAGGCCTGGTGGTTCACTGGACTAACGCATCACTTCGGAGATCTGTGTTTGATCTCATGGTAGAAGATTTGATCCCAGTGGTCTCACTCCTCCCGAGGATGATAAAAATGAGTTCCATTGAGTTGGGTAACAGTAAACATCTGTTATGCAGTGCCAAGATGCCTATGGTCAAACATGTGCTTTACAAACAAACGTTATGGTTAGATCATGTAAACACCTCAATCAAAGAGAGATTCTCACTCTAATCCAGAAAGTCCAGCATTAGTTGTCGTCCAATATCTTTGCATGTCCTGACTGCTTCCTAGTCAACTCGCAGACTGCTCTACCAACAAAAATGTGATCAACTGTCCTACTTTCAAGGCCTAATACATAAATGGACATCCATTTTCAGGATAGAACACCGTTCTGCCACTCTTCCCCAAAAACTTCTGGACATCCATGAATTGTTTATATCTTTAATTAAACAACTAAAGTCATGGCTGTCAAAAGGACCTGGAGAGTGGAAGCAATCATTCTGCTGGATATGGATTGCCTTTAAGGATTGCAATGTCAGGTACTTCTCATTGAACAGTAGTCTCTGGTGCTTGTCATGCAAGTCTGAAGGACCAGCCAGGAATTGGAGGAGACCTAGGGGCATATGTACAAGCCCCTATCGCCACCACAACATCACTTTATTCGACTTTGTGGTGGCGATAGGGGCCGTGCCTTATTTACAACGCAGCTTTAAGCCACTTAATGTGGCTAAACGGTGCCTTGTAAATAAGGCCTCCTGTCACGCTATGGTGAAAGCGGTGGGCAGTGGGTGTTGCGGTGGGCGTTCCACCGCAACACCCATAGATTTTGACACTGCCCCCTATGTACAAGGGTGGCGTACATAGGAGGCAACGGCAAAATTAAGACAAGGCAAAAACTGGTCTTCGGTTGGCGAAACGAGGAGAAATGCATAATTTTCCTCTTTGCTGCTTTTTCCATGTGCACTGCCTTGTGCAGCACACATCAGAAAAGCAAAGTGTCATGGATTGTTTATGCACAGGAAGGAGTCCATTCCTGTACATAAACAATCCTTTAAAAAAGCCATTTTGTGACTTTCATGTGTTCTGTATGAAGTAGCACACATGACGTGACAGAATGGCATTTTAGGATTGCTTATGTGTAGGAAGGGACACCTTCCTACACATAAACAATCATCCCCTGCACGCAGACACCATTGCACTATGGTGCAAGGATGCCTGTGCTGGCGCAAGGATGCTAAACTTAGCGCCATCGCAGGGAGACATGATCACCAAGAACATTCCACCAATGGAAAACATTTAATAGAGATTGGGACATCAGGGTATTGGGGTCAGAGTTGCTGGGATCTGTAGAAAAGAGGCTAAGACACACATGCACAATCCTCTGGCCTTGGTTTTTATGATCAGGTTTGCATTCTGTTCAACCCTACAAGTAGTGCTAGGAATATGAACGAGCAAGACAAAAAAGAATCGAGGAGCACATAAAACAGCATAAACAAAACCAAACTGCAGCAATTACATGCGTTCTATGAAGCTATTGTACCAGAATATCGCTGCCTAAATATTGTTCTAAATATCGTTTAAAAAATGTCTTCCCATTGGAGTTTGTAAAGAAAGATATGCGCCCAATGGAATGATATTTTTCTAAATGATACTTAGATCATGATTTCTAGGTTTAGCAATATTTTTGACATTCATCCATGAGGGGGGGGGGGGGGGCAATGAAAAAGGACAGACACCGCGTTATTTATAAATAAGTCACTGGACGGGTATTGGTGATATTCGAGTGAGTCCAGGGTTGGGGAGGTCATTGAGTCAATGGTTTGAAAAGGGCAGCAGATGCAAGCTTAACCCCAATTTTAGGTTTAAATCTTTTTATTATTATTGAAAGACAGTGCAGGAAAATACATGCATCAGTATGGGTACACCAGATACAAACAGTAATTGCGGTTGAGGTACAGTGTGCAAGGCAATACAGGCAATAACTGCCATGTTTAGCTTGTCGAAGATGAAAAATGCACTGCATCAAGAGAACAACAGAACCAAAAAATCCAAAAACTTCGTCCCCCCCCCGCAATCCCCTCCCTCCATACCCCCACCTTCTCCCCTCCCCCCACCCAGTCCAGAGCTCCCAGCAGTCTCCTTAGAATGCATACATCTAACGTCGGGATATCTCATGCCGTGAATGGTTCAGGGTCATTGGTTACAGGTGCTGTAAGGCGCAACAGTCTAAGATATTTAGGGCAGGTGATCTCTGTAAACTCAGTCGGAAGTAAGGCTCTGAAAGTTTGCCAAAGTTCCTCAAATTGGTCCCCTTTCCCTGTTACAGTAAGTGACAGCTTCTCCATGCCCAGCACATGCCACAGCCGGTGAAGCCAGCTCGTGGCGGTAGGGATGATGGTGGTACGCCAGTGTGCCAGAATGTTCTGCGAAGCCGATCCAAGGGCTATGGTTATTTGACGGCCCCTGCGGGAGCGCAGTGGGTAAGTTAGTGCATTGGGGAGGCCTAGCAGTACATAGGCAGGAAAGCGAGGAATTTCTGTCTGGAAGTGTGTGTCAGTTTCATCTAGAATATGTGTCCAATAGGAGCGGAGGAGCGGGCAGTCCCACAAAATGTGTACCAGAGTTCTGGTATGTCCACAACCCCTCCAGCAGAGTTTATCTTTGGTAGGGTCCATCTCGGACAGCCGCTCAGGGGTGTAGTACCAGTATAGTGATATTTTTGTGAGTGTTTCGGTAAGCCCCATATGGTACGCAGAGTGCCTAGCCCTGTATGCAATGTTCTCCCATTCCTTATGACTCAGGGATCTACCCAGCTCTCTTTCCCATCGCACCCTACCCGGGTTATAGATGTGTGTGGATGGTGTTTGTATCAGTTTCTAAAGGTCAGAGATGAGCTTGGAGTTGGAAGTACGAGAGAAAAGCCATTTCTCATACGGAGTGAATTCCCTGGCAGCCGACTCTCGTACTTGCGACTGTAACGCACAGTGGCGCACTTGCAAATATCTCATATGCTCTGATTCAGGAAGGTTATACTCGTGTTTGAAGAGCTGGAAAGGAAGCACCCCATCCGGGCCATACATATGATACAGGAAGCGGCAACCTGCCGGCCTCCAGTGTGTAAAGACCCCTTTGGCCATTCCAGGGGTAAAATCAGGGTTATCTACCAGGGGCGTAAGTGGGGAGGGGAACGTAGTCAGACCGTGAAGTGTATTAGTCGCGTCCCAGACCTCCACGGGAACTCGGGTTATAGAGGAAGCGTAGAGGTTAGTAGGTCTATGAATTCGGGGCAGATATGGGATCTCCTGCAACGGGCGCCCGGCGACCGCCTGGTCCTGAAAGAGCCAGTGCTTGTCGGACTCCCACTTGCTCCATTCTACCAAATAGCGCAGTTGCGCCACCTGATAGTATTTATGCAGGTCAGGGACCCCCAAACCTCCCTCCTCGGGAACCAAAGTGGCGAGTGTCCTCTTCAGTCGGGGCTTCCGGCCCTGCCAAATAAATTTGGCGACATCCTATTGGGTTTGACGTATCCAGTCTGTCGGAGGCCGGAGGGGCAAGGCACGGAAAAGATACAAGACCTGTGGCAGGATTGTCATCTTAACTGCCACAATGCGGCCTAGCCATGACAGGGGAAGATGTCTCCACCGTTCCAACTCCCCACGGATGCGAGCACGTAAACTATTGTAATTGGCCGTGACCATCCTGGACAGGGTCGGGGCGATTTGAATTCCCAGGTACGGAACAGTATCTGTGGCCCATTGTACGGCAAGAGGGACTGTAGATAAGCTCGTGTCGGAGCCGTGAGAGACAAGTCTAGTGCTATAGATTTGTCCGTGTTCATCTTAAAACCGGACACCTTAGCAAATGCTTCAAGTTCAGTAACACACGCTGGCAGTGCTGTTCACAGATGGTCCAAGGTAAGTAGGACATCATCAGCGTAGAGGCTGATGGTGTGGAGATCACCTCCGAACTTGATGCCCAGAGCATCCTGACGCTGCCGGATCCGATACGCAAGGGGCTCCATATAGAGAGCGAAGAGAAGTGGCGACAATGGGCACCCCTGCCTCGTCCCTCTCTCAATGGGAAATGCGGTTGAGGTGTAGCTATTGACTCGCACTACTGCGGAGGGCCCGTTGTAGCAGTTGAAGATTAGGGTTCGAAATTTCTCTCCAATCCCGAACTTGGCTAGCACTATTTCCAGGTAAGGCCAGTGGACCCGGTCAAATGCTTTTTCAGCATCGATCGCTAAAATCATATGTTCCCCAGGTATTCGGGAAGCTTTTTCGATCAGGTGGGTTACTCTTTTAGTGTTATCAACCGTCTGGCAATCAGGGACAAAATCTGCTTGGTCGGGGTCCACCAAGCCAGGCAAGTGGGCAGCCAGACGTGTGGCGAGGATGCTGGTGTACAGTTTGAGGTCAACGTTAAGGAGGGAAATCGATATGCCCCACATCTAGTTCCATCTTTGCCTGGCTTTGGAATAACTGAGATAGAAGCGCGCAGGAGATCCGGTGGGATGGCCCCTGGGTCCGCAAACGAATTAAATAAGCGAGTGAGCAACGGCGCCAGGGCGGTGCAGAAGGTCTTGTAAAAGGAAGGGGAATAGCCGTCTGGTCCGGGTGCCTTCCCCACCTTAAGCCGAGCAATGGCAGGGACCACCTCCTCGATGCGAATTTCTCTCTCTAGCCACTCCGATTGCTCCGGAGCCAGAGACGGGAGTGTGACCGAGTCCAAATACCTGGTCGCGGCAGAGACGTTCGGAGGCGTACCCTCGTAAAGCTCTGCATAGAAATCGCGGAAGGTCTCCGCTATTTGCTCATCCTCCAACACATGAGAGCCATCAGCGCGTATGATTTCTTTCACCTTTTGTCGTTGGTGGGCTATTCTGAGCCAACCCGCCAGTAGCCGCCCACACCGATCCCCTCCCGAGTAATAGGCGTGTCTCAATCTCAATGCCGCATATTCTACGCGGTCATTATCGAGAGCTGCGAGATGTCCCCGCGCCACTTTGAGCTGTTTCCAGACTCTCGGGGCGCCCGTCCGCTGGTGCATGTGTTCGAGTTCCTGTACCCTCTGGGTGAGTTCCTCTCTTTTTTCCTTTCGTAACCAATTGTTGGCTGAGGAGATTGCTATAAATACACCCCGGAGGACAGCTTTCAGTGCAGCCCGTTGGATGGGGAGTGGGGTGTCGGTGTTCGCGTTATGCCATAGAAAAGCTTGTATGGATTCCTGTATCTGTTTCACTACAGCCTGTCTATGTAAGAGCGTATCTCGAAGGTGCCACACTCTGGGAGGTGGTCGGGATGGCGGGGTGGTAATCGTTATGGACATATAGAGATATAACTCCCAAATCCACCACCGAAGTAAGAGCACACACCGGGCTTGTCACCAGGAGGTGCTCTATGCGGGCATACGACTTATGTGCCGCAGAATAATGAGAATATTCTCGCTCCCCGGGATGCCGCTGTCACCACAGGTCGTGTAGATCAAGGTCCCGTAGCCTGTCAGTACAGTCAGTCGAGAGGCTTTTAGCATGGAAAGTGCGGGGGTAAGACCGGTCTAAGGCAACGTCAAAGACAACATTCAAGTCCCCGCCTATTATGATGTGTCTGTCCGATGACACCGCTATTTCTGTAAGGGCGGCGTGTAGGAATTTTTCGTGACCCTCATTGGGACTGTACAAAGAGCCTATCGTGAAGGTCACCTCACCCAGGACAACGCGATACACTAGGAGTCTGCCTTTCATCTCTGCTATTTTGTGGAGGACTCTCCCCTTAAAGTGCTGTGCTACAAGAATGGCAACCCCGGCTGTCTTAGTGGCCCCACAGGAAAATAGTATTGGGAAACGTGGCGTTGGCAACTGACAGCCCCAATCCCCGATCAGCGAACTCGTAATCCAAATCTATAGTAGGATAGCGTAGAGGGATGTGGCAACAACAGCCCCATCGGCCCCCCGGCCCCTTCCCCCCCCTTCTGCATGAATATAGTGCGTTATATCTACCCTCAAGTCCCAAGGCGTCATTCAGGGCTCGACGTGTCCTTCACCACTTCTTGGATAGCTGCCGCCTGTTCCTGGGCCATTGTCTCTGGGTCGGACTTGAGTCCCTTCTTAGGGTGGCGGCGTCTTCTCACCTGCTGCCACCCGTCGGCCTGTGATGATGAGAGTCCCCCGCGCAACCCATGTGATGACATTCCTCCAGACGAGTCCTCCTCCACCAAGTCGATGTCCAGCAGGGTGCAGGGTTCCCTGCCATTTGAAGATAATCCGGAACGGGTGGCCCCAAGAATACGGTATCCCTTTAGATCGGAGGAAGGACGTAACTGCATGGAAGAATTTCCGTTTTTGGAGCGTGATGGCCGAGAGATCCTGAAATAAGGCTATTGAGTGGCCCGAAAGCTAAGAGGCTGTTTCCGGCGTGCCTCTCGCAGGATGCGTTCCTTCAGAGGGAAATATGAAAGAAATGCCAAAATGTCCGGCGGAGGGGCAGAGGCCCGCCTCGCCATCCCTACTCTGTGTGCCCGGTCAATACGGATCTCAAAGTCCGCCGGCTCCCAGAGAATCTCCCTGAAGAGTTCCTGTAGGTAGCAGGATACGCTGTTTCCCTCGGCATTCAAAGGAACACCCCGCACGCGGATGTTGTTCCTCCGGGAACGGTTCTCAAGGTCCTCTGTGTGCGCCTGAAGGTCCACCTGCTGTTCCCGGAGGTGGAGCACCTCCTGCCTCAGGAATTCCACCTCCTCGCTACGTGCCTGATCCGCTGATTCTACTGCTGCCACTCTATCGCCCAGGCCATCCACATCTCTACGTAGTTCATGTTGTTCCCCGGCCAGGTCTTGCTTCAGGGCCGTGAAGTCATCGCGCAGAGTATTGAATAAGGATTCCAGGAATGCCTTGGTGATAGGGGCATTCCCATCCTTCTGCACCAAGGCGTCTGTCAGGGTAGTGGGCGAGGGAGGCGTGCGGGACTTGTCCCCCTTCACCACACTCTTAGCGAGCATGTCTGGTATCGTGCGGCCAGTTCTGCGATTGGTGTTGGCCATAGTCATAGGTCTCCGAGGGGCGCAGGTGGGCCCTTCCGCCCAAGCGCGGAAGAATTTGGACAGTCACCAGGAGACCGCTCAGGAAGGCAGGGGCAACAGGGTGTAAGGGGTCCCCCCGTGTGCAGTACTCACAAAGCTTTTCTGGGGGGACGTCCGGTGGCGTCGGGCAGCGGGGAACAACCAGAGGGGGTTCCACTCACTGCGTCTCCCGCTTACTTGTAGTTGAAGACAATGTCCATGGGCGGCTAGAATCGGTCGGTCAACTGTAATGGCCACAGTCAAGGGATCCGCCACCTCCAACTCCGCTCGCTGGGGGCCGGGCAGAGCCACGCAGACGGTCTGGCTCACCGACCGCAACGTAGCGATGGGGGTTCCTGAGGGCACGGGTTCGGATCTTCGCCGCTACCAAGGCGCAGCCAGGCCGGTCAGGTTCCAGCTCATCGGTGGGTCAGCCGGTGCTTTTGCGCTGGAGTGGAAGGCAACGCAAGCAGGGATGTCCAAAGCGCTGCACCACCCCCACTCGCCAGAAATGCCGATCTCTCCAGTCACCATCCGGTAGGTCCACAGTCGGGGGCCCCGCTCCCGGGACAGCCGTCCCGCTCCCTATTCGCTGTGCTCTCGTGCCGGCCGCTGCCGGGCCCCAACTCCTCCCGTCTGCTGCAGTCGTTGAGTGGGAGTCCCGCAGCCCCAGGGCGCCCCCACAGCAGCCGGCCAGCGTCGGTGCAACCACCGGTCTCAGTTCCCCGAAGGGCAGTCACCCTCGGTACCGTGTAGGGGGGGGTCTCCTCTGTGTTCCACCAGCCGCTAAATCAGTTCGGGTGTGCGGCGCTGTAGGGCTTGTCCCGGGTCCCAGGTCTGCCGGCAGCTCCTCGGTGCCCCAATCAAGATCTGCCTACCGTAGGCCGCACAGCCGGGGCATCGAATTTCGCGGCGGGTCCCGCGTCGCCGAAGGTCTGCACCCCACGTCTGCGAGCCACAGCGGAATCCTGAAGGCAGCGCCTGTGCTATCGGCGTCCATTGGGCCTCCGGACCTCCCAGGCCGGGTCCTCCTCTCCCCCAGGGTCGCTGTGTTGGCTTGCGACCCGCTCCGACCAGGCCTGAGACCGGGGCCTCAATTTCCGTGGCCAGCCGCGCCGCAGGGGCCGGTCTCGGCCGCTACCCCCGGGGAATGCCACCGCCAACTCGCAGGCCTCCTTGCAGGGCAGCGCTCAGCCGCAGCTGTCCACCAGCTTGCCTCTCGGTCGAAGCCCCCCTCAGAGCTCCGTCTTCGGATCGCTGTGTTCTCCTCCTGCGGCTCGGGCGGGAAGGCAGTGTAGCCTCAGGCGGTGCTCGGCTCTCCGGTAGGGCAATGCAGGCGGCCGGAGCCCGCCGAAGCCGAGATCGCTGATGTCTCCAGCAGTACCGGGAGTATTGCGGTGTTTAGGGGATTAGATAAGCGCTTTTAGGGGGTTGAAGTGGGTCAGGGCCGGGGAGCCTCCCGATTCAACGTCTAGTTAGGTCGCCATCTTGGCCACGCCCCCCTTAACCCCAACTTTAGACCCTTTGAGTTACATCCCATTCTCTGGTGTGAACGGATTTACTAATTGGGCACCTGCCTATGAACGGGGTAAAAAAATAAAATTTACTCTGATCACTCATCCTAGCTCTGGGCAATCTCTCACAGGTCTCTTTTAAATGCAGGGTTGCCACTGCTCTCGGACAGCCCTCACCAACACGTTTTCTTCTGTTGCACCCAGCAGCACTGATGCTGAAGTTTGTTCTCTCTCTAGTTGTTTTACCTTTCCCTTTCCACTCCCAGTTTCCTGCTTTCCCTCTCTCAGCGCCCAATAATTGTCAGGAATGAGAAGGAGGTGGGGCAGCACTGGCAAGGGAGTTCAGTTTTCTCTTGACTGAAAGACAAGCTGTAGCTCTAGGTGAATTATGACCTTGGACCTTTCTGTCTACTAGTTCTAGCAAAAGCAGGCTCTCCTTCCTGTAATAAGTAAGAACACATTTTAATAAGGAATCGTTCAATCTTGATACATTGTGGTCTTTATTGAAAACTAAGCATCCAGATAAACTGACACCTGACCGACCGTAACCTGCCATTGCCTTGGAATGCGCCTGACCTATGAGAACATTTCATTCAAAATATTTTGCATGAAAAGTTGCAGACCAGTCACAGTCATGCCATTTGGCCCTTGTGTGTTTCTCTTCCATGATCTTCGTGGCCTCTAGCTATGAATTAAACAAGAGTATGCAGTTCCTTCTGGAAGTGGAGTTGAAATGGTTATTGCTACCAAAGGATATAGCGGTCCTGAAGAATTGCCTCCTGATCACTTTTGACAACAACAGGCGAGAAACATGTCGACCAATTAACCCAAACCCCTTGAGCTATATAGGACCATGATATCCTTTGGTAGTGATCACCATTTTAAATAGGCAAGTGAACTAATTCCTTAAAATTTCTTGGTTATGACCATTACTTAACCTATTTTAATACACTTTTTTGCTTTTACATTTATCTTACCAATCTACACTAGCAGCCCACACACCCTCACTTCGTCAAACGGCTGTTTCTATGAAAAGATATCCGGCATAGTGCCACTTGCGGGTGCCTGTTGGCCATGCAGCGCCGGCCTGACGAGGAGCAAGCCCAATGATGAAGCATGACACCCATCTGGGTGGGTGAGGGCCCATGCGCCTATTCAAGCATATCCCCCTTCTGAAAAACATTCATAGGCGCTCCCTCCCCTCCACTTCCATACTCTTGTTTAATCTCCAGATGTTATAAGGAGTTCATATCCTGGACCTATAACGCTCCTGGTCCCCCTCGCTTTTCTTATAGTCACCAGCTATGAATGACTGGCCCAGAGGCATCCATAAACAGGGCAGTCTACCACAAACCAGGAACATCTCACCCACAGGCACCCACACTCACTGGTGTTCCCTCTCCTCTTCTTTTCCAGTACAAGTTTAACACATCAGTCCGCTGGGATGAAAAGGAGGCAGTTGAACTAGGAAGAATTTCAACCTCCTCGCCCTGTAGCTATGTTTCAGGCCTCAAACCTGCTCGAAGTTATGCCGTGTGACTCACTCTAGTGCCTGGATTGGGCCAGCTCTGCGTCTTGCTCCTGCACTCTGCATGAACAATGATTCTGTCAATAATAAAGACCTTTGTAAACCAACTTTATTAGTTGTTCTCATAGAAATAAAAGTAATTAATTAAACAAAACTGTATAGGGCAAAATAAAAATGTAAAAAGTCCAATTTGATGCTGTAGCTTGGGACACAATTCTCATAGACCTCTGGGGCGCGTGGCAGGAGCGCTTGGAAACACAAGGGTTATCCCAAGAGATGGGTGGGACACAAGGAGATACGGAGGGAGCCCAATAATAACATGAGTGTCATGTTCTTCGTGTGCGCCGGGAGGTACACCAAACACAGGACGCAGGTTAGTCTCACATTTCTTTATTCACATCTCTCATAACTGCTGGTTGGCACCTCGTTCAGCTGCTGGTCAGCACATCCGTCCCCGTCCATGTCCTGGTCATTGTCTGTCCCCTTTCCTGTCTCGTCACCGGATCTGGTGTCCGGTGACTTGGTCACTCTGCCTGAGGACCCACAGGGTCCTAACGTCCTACTGTCCGTCGCCCCCACTGTCGGGTCACGACATCTACTCCCCCTTTCTCTCCCCCCCCCCCCCCCCGCCCAATGAGAACCAATTCAGAAGTGGTGAATGGTTAGTGTACATACAGTGCGGGCACCTGGCAGGCACCCAGGATAACAGACATTGCCAATGAGGCATAACTACATGAAGCGTCGGCGATGGGAACTGTAATATGGCATGTGACATACACCGTAATGGCAATACTATCTATGCTTACTATAACAACCTGGTGGCATATTTACTAGGCCGGCGGTAAATAAATGCACAGCGCGCTTAGCGCTTGTTTTTTTAATGCTGTCTATCGCAGGAATTTATCGCTCTGGTAACTCTTTATTAACAACGCGTTACTCCAGGGCGATAATATTCCAGGGAAATGGGCCAACATTGCTGGAAAACCAGCCATGTTGCACCCAAAACGGAGATAGCCTTGGTGATACGACCCTGTGGTCGTATCACCATAATCCACCTCCAATGTTAGCTATGCCTTAGTCAGTAATTTAACAGACGTTAAATTCCTGCATTAAGGCATAGTTAACAGGATTTACAATATCGCTACCCCTCGTTGATGACATCACGAAGCTGGGGTAGCGATATTTTCCCATGGTGTTTTGATAGGCACGCCTCCTTTGCATCTCATTAGAGATGCAAAGCGAGGTGTGTCCAAACGGGAGCTGAATCAAGGGAACACGCGCTAACGTGTCCTTGCAAATAATGCGATATAATTATCGCCGCTTTTTGCCCGAAAACGGACGCAAAAGCGGCGATAATTATATCTTCAGCCCTTGATGATATGTCCCATAGTCAGATGCGATTCCCCCACCCCCTTACCCTTTCAGCCTGTTATTATTTTCCTTATGAGCTAACTTGTTATTACAAGCAATACAGTGTACGTCTGAATGTTTGATGGCGAAACATTATTGGGCATATTATCAACAACTAGCGATATTTATCGCTAAATGAGCTTAGCAATATTTTTTTATCGCTGTGCATTGCCGGATTTTATCGCAGAGATAACGTGCTAATAGCAACGTTTATCTCAAATGCCATAAAATATCCGGCAATAGCGGCTCAATGCGTGAATATTGCTGGAAATCCAGCGATATTCAGGTATTAACGCCAATAGGGTCATAACCTGAATATCAAACTCCGATTGGATATACACGTTAAGAAGTGGTCTGAGCAGGCGCTACTTTTTGGCAATATTTGCGCTTAGCGCGAATTTTTTTATCGCTGTGCCTGTGTTGATAATAGGCGATAGCGATGTTAGCGACTGCTTTCAGTCGCTAACAGGTTGGGTACGCCCACTTTGTATGTCATTAGCGATAAATATCGCTGACATGCAAAGCGGGCCCAAAACCGCTCGCTATCGCCTACAAACTGTCGCTAACTGCTGTTAGCGACTGCTTGCTAATAGGGCGATGAAATTATCGCCGCTTTAGTGGGAAAAAGTCCCGCTAAAGCGGCGATAAGGCCCTTGATAATATGCCCCTATGTTCTTATAGCAAACATAGAACCGGTTCTACTTCAGTATCAACCATGTGTCTTGCAGTGCACAGGTTTTTGCACTTATGTTAGACGACAATCGTGGTAGAGGCCTAGTCATTTTTTCCGTTGTCTGTAACTGCTGTAATACATGGACATTTTATAAAACTAATAAAGAAATGTAAACAAAAAAAAGTCCAATTTGGTCTTAGGGTCTGTTGACCTACTAAAACAAATACATGAGAAGGGTGACCAGATGCTGGAGGAATACACCGATCACCGTTTCCTGTATCCAGTGTTAGGGTACAAACTTACATTTACAGGGGTGATTGCAAGCTGGTTTACCTTGAATAGCTATTGATTCTTTAATTGTAGGTTTCTCGGTTCAGTACATTGTTGTGTATTTCCCTCATGAGAGGCATTACTATATATTATATACATATACTACAAAAACATGATACACATGCTCAGCTAAAATATCTACATAGTTATCAACAAATGAAATGTTAAGAAACTCTTTTCTCGTGGATTAAAGAAGTTTATTGTTCTTTACATATTTCACAAATTAGAGCGCTCTTCAGCCAGTCTGATTTGATCGACTATACGTTTAGGATTTTTTAGCCGAAGATTCCAGTCCAGACACCTGTAGATATTTTTTTTATGTGAAGGCTTTTTTTTATTTATTTTATGTGCGGACAATGTGGTGCATGGGAATGTCCGCCTGGTCCAGAAAACTGTGAAGTATGGACCTAAGAGCCAATATTAAAAATCTGGGGAAAATTAAATCCTTTTTTATAGAAATTATTCCCACCAAGCATGACATTCTCGGTAAAATACAGCAGAGAGCTGTCATGGTCAAGGCAAGGATACAGACAATTTGAGGGGTAGGTGGATTCTAGGGGAGAGATTTACAAAAAAGTCACTCAGCGCAGCACTCTGCTACGCTGCACTGCGCTGCGTGACAGGGTGAGAGCAGGAGAGCGCCATATCTTCCGAGATATCGCTACCTCTCCTCCCCTTTACCGTGCACTGATTTCAGCAGCTGTGTACCATGCACGCACCTTAGCGTCATAGCTCTAGGGTGTGTGCATGAGTCTAGAATAGGTTTTGTACAGGAAGGGTACCCTTCTAGTACAAAATACTCTGCCTAGACATGATGGAAAGCTTTTCCCACTTTGCATGTGTGCTGCACAGTGCAGCACGCATGCAAAGTCAGAAAAGCACAGAGAAATGAAAGCTTTTCTCCTGGTAGCGCCTCCTTTGAAGGGGTTTTAACTTTTGGCGGGAAACCATGTGTCCAATCTTTGTAAATATGGTTTTGCATCAAAAGGCATGGGTGGTTGCATGGGAACGCCCATGTTACGCCCCCTCAGTGCTATGTAATGCGAAGCAGTGCTTTGCGCTATTTTGAGGGTGCTTTCCAGCGCAAAACAAATTTGGCGCTGGAAAGTAAATAGCAAAAAAAACATTTTGCGCTGGTTAGCGTCACTTTTGTGACGCTAACTCAGCGCAAAATGTTTGTAAATCCCCCCCAGAGAGCGTAAGTAATTGCTGCCTCATGATTTGATCATCTTAAAGTTTTCTCCTAAATTTCAGATTTTTTCTTCATTGGCGTTTAGTTGGGGTGGTCCTGATGGGCAGATACATTGATCACGTTCCTGATGCTGAGTGCATAAATTCAGAAGGCCCCTCATTGGAACAGTCTGCAATGTCTAGCTGCCTTTTGAGCACAGAGAAACTCTTGGCGAGAACTTCTCGAGTTTCAAGCAGGACCATCCATGCCTAAGAGAATCTTGATCTATGCAGCTTATTGGAAATCAGCAGCGAACAGAAGCAATTCATCATAAGATGCACTCGGATGAAGCTGCTAGTGCACTTGATACGAGCGAGCAAAAATGACCCGAGCTGGGTCATTTGTTCCACTTTGGAGTGATTATAGTTTGATTTGTTCATGATGGAATCAATACGTACTCTCCTGAAAGTGCATTAACTTCAGCCAGAGGTCAGGCACCAGGGTTCTGATCCGTGCCAGTTGCTGCAGCGATGGCATCTGTCTCCTGTGAACAGAGTGTAAATGTAGGAGGGATTAAAAGCAGTCTTAGACTGAACATAAGAAACTTGCGCGAGTGAGGCGATCACAATAACTGGCTAACCTATCCACCACACAAATTACTTTCATATTTCACTAAACTAATTCAACACTAATCCTTTATGGGTTCCGGAGTGGCGTGCTACTCGCCGAAAAAGCATTTTGACACCTTGTCAGTGGTAGTAAGCACTATATAAATGCAATTACAATAGAATACAATACATAATTAGTGCAAACCAACTCACCTCTGTGCATGCTGAAGGTTGGGTAGAAAACACGAGGCCTTACAGAAGTGGAAAGAAGGGAGCTGGAGGTAGTTTTCGCCTGTTTGCTAAAAGTGGAGTGTGCTGGTGCATCGGTAAGGAGGGTGAAAGAGAGCTGGGGGGCATATTACCAACAACTAGCGATAATTTTTGTCTCTAACTTGTTTAGAGACAAAAATTATCGCCGCACATCGGCGATTTTTATCGCAGATAAACCTTGCTATTAGCAAGGTTTATCGCAAATGCGATAAAAAACGGCCGCAATGCATGAATATCGCTGAAAAGTCAGCGATATTCATGCATTATCGAGCAAATGCTCTTAGCCATGTTATCCACCTCCCATTGGATAACATGGTGAAGAACTGCTCAGGGCAGGTGTTAGCTATAGAATATCTCCAAAAGTTGGTAATAGGAGATAGCGATGTTAGCGACTGTTTCCAGTCGCTAACATCTTGGCACGCCCACTTTGCATGTCATTAGTGATAAATATCACTGACATGCAAAGCGGGGCCCACGATGGTCGCTATCTCCTATTAGCTGTCACTAACTGGTGTTAGCGACAGCTTGGTAATAGGGAGATAATTTTATCTCCGCTTTCTTGGCTTTTAAAGCCAAAAAAGCGGAGATAAACCCCTTGATAATATACCCCTGGGTTGCTTAAAGTTGACGTGTTTTGAGTTGCACGACTTTCCAAGCCATCCCATTGAAATGCCGGGAGAACTTGTGATGAAAACACATGCCACATGAGCTGGCGTGTAATAGCGTTCCGCTGGGCATTTATTCTTATTTTTCAGAAGCAAACTACCCGAAGCATTATACTTTCTATTTGAAGCAGAGTCATTTGTTTTTAATTTTCTTCTTGGCTCTGGGACAATAAAAAGCACCATCAAAAAGCCTTTCCTAACTAGGGAGGACGTTCTGACGCTCACACTCTTGTGGTCCTTTGATGGATGGGCTGCTGGGCACCGGCCTCTTATGGTGGACCCATCTGATACTCTACGTTCAGAAACCTAGTGGTCCCACCATGTCTAAATGAGGCAAGCGCACCTTTCAGACACGCGCGGCCCATAGGTGGCTTGGCCGCTGATCATAGACCTGGAATAGTAGAACCTTCTGATACTCTGCCATCAGAAACCTAGCGGGTCCTTCATGTCTAAATGAGGCAAACGCACCTTTCAAACACGCTCGGCCCTTAGGTGGCTTGGCCGCTGGTCATAGGCGTCCCAAAAAAATCAGAAACCTAGCCGGTCTGGCACGTCTAAATGATGTGAGGGCACTGTTCACACTCTTACCGGCCTCTGGTGGATTGATAGATGGCCCTAGGCCACCAACGGAGGAACCAGCAGATACTATGCCGTCAGAAAGGTCCCACACGTCTAAATGATGCGAGGGCACTGTTCACACTTCTGCAGGCCACATGGCTGGTTATAGGCCTCCAATGGTGAAACCAGCTGATACTATGCCATCAGAAACCTAGCGGGTCGCCACATTTAAATGAGGCAAGGGACCTGTTCACACACCAGCTGCCTTAGGTGGATTGACGGGTCCTCATAGACCTCCAACAGTGGAGCCAGCTGATGCCCTGACATAAGAAACCTGACAGGTTCCTCATCTCTAAATGAGGCGAGAGAATTGTGGGTTTGGAGGAGTGGAAGCTCCACTGATTTAATTCCGTTCTTTGTTCTGCCAAACCCTAAGTGACCAAAAGGCAGCCCTCTTATGGACGCACAGTGTGCTACCTCGCCCAGGGAGATTCACACGTTATCCTTATCCATTGGAGAAGTTTTGGGCCCACGTGAAGGATAGCGCTCTGCATGTCACATGGCCCTTTAGGGTGAGCCAGCATAGCTTGTGCACACCTGCTGAGATGGATTCTCATTGGTCTCTCACAGATCCCAGGCGGCCTGTAGATGTAATGGCTGAGATCTGGGAAACTCAAGTTAGAGGGAACATAGCCCAACAAGAAACAACAGTTTCACAACTGCTGGGCATCTTTCACAAGTATTAAGGGAAAGAGTCTTTGTAGAAGTCCTGCATGATAGTAGAAGATGTTCCTGTGCATATTTGTGCTGTGAGGGTCCTATGGTGTTCAGGACTTGTCTGAGGATGTACAGACTTAAGGCTGACAAACTTCAGAATTTGTGTGTTGCTGAATAAATGTGCATTTGTGTGTTTGCATGTGCGTTTGTCTGGCAGTGTGCATGTACATTGAGAGCATAAGGCATGAAGCTGTTTGTGTGCACAGCTTAGGTGAAGACATGTCTGCAGTCTCACAGCTCTATTGTGGGCTTCTTACTGTAGAAATGGATTTCTATAATCACTGGGCCAGGAGAGCATTGTCTGCCAGCCATGGGATCTTCCTTTTTGGGCATGCAGAAGGCACAGGTGCATCAGGTGCTGTATGAGGCAGCATGGTTTTGGGAGTAGTAAACTCTTTACCAAGGTACAAGAGGTTTGTGTGCTTTGCTTGAGTCAACTCTTGTAGCTTGCTTCTTCAGCCTACTCCTGTGGCGTCCCAGTGGCTCTGAGGAGGAGGAGGCCTCAAAGTAAGCGTGAGAAGCAGGGATGGGTATCAGTACTTCCTGGCCTACCCTTACTGTTTAATTCTGTTATATATTATATGTATTTGTAAAGAGCACTCTCACCCTCAAGTGTATCCTGGCGCTGAGCAGGTGTGTGTGCCTTACCGTGCCTAGGGTAGGTTAGTTAATTGAAAAACAAAAAACACAGGAGAGAGAAAGGGTTGGTTTGTGTTAAAAGGGAATACTCCTGGTCCCCTTGGGTAAAGTAATCAAACAGTAGGAGGAGTACACCCAGGAGACACCTCAATGACTCCGAGGTTCAGGGAGAAGAGCACAAAAAGGAAAATTTCTCCTTTTTATGAAGAAGACCCCTCACTCACCAACCTAGTTGGTCACATGCTTCATCATTGGGGTCCCACCCGAATTGCTGAATGCTAAGTGGGTGTGCTTCAACACCTGATTATAATTGAGCAGGTTATTTTTCGTGGTGCAAGTGAGTGTCAATAGTGGTTTAAAAATTGAGTGAGTCTCACTACGAAGATACCAAAGGTCAATTTAACTGTGAACAGCATCTCGCCAACAATTTTTAATATTGTCCAGTTGCTTCAGAATAAAAATTTTAGGGAGTTAATTCTGGCCAATTTTTAAACCACCATTGACACTCACTTGCACCACGAAAAATAACCTGCTCCATTGTAATCAGGTGTTGAAAAAACACCCGGAGAGCATTCTGCTATTCGGGTGGGACCCCAATGATGAAGCATGTCACCAACTAAGTTGGTGAGTGAGGGGTCTTCTTAACAAAAAGGAGAAATGTTCCTGTTGGTGCTCTTCTTCCTGTACCTCGGAGATATTGAGGTGTCTCCTGAGTGTACTCTTCCTACTGATTGAATAGTTAATTGAAAAGCCAGGTCTTCAGCTTCTTGCAGAATTCAAGAAGAGAGGCGGAGGCTCTGATGTAGAGTCACCCGGGGTCACCCGGGGTCGCAGCTGCAACCCCTTGCTTGCCCGTTGCAACCCCTGGCACTGCTTTTCCAACCCATGGCCTCAGAGGTGGCTAAATCAGTGCCTGAAACACAGGGCAGCTCTTCCTAATGGACACCAGTTGGAACTCCACTTGCCTGGTTTCTGTCAATTATTTAATTATACAAATAGAGAATAATATTATTCACTATTAGCATAATAAAAAATGAAGTACATTAGCTAGAATATGACCCAATCGGAAAGCTAATATGAGTAAAAAATTCTGTTAAACATACAGCGGCATAGCTGGGGGTGAGGGGCGGTCCGCCCCAGGCGGCACTATTTTGAGGGCGGCCGCGTGGCACTGGCCCGTTGAGGAGGCCTTTATAATTTATTTTTGGTGCCTTCTCGATCATGCATGCAAACACCATTTTTCACTGGACAGCCGCACACAGTCATGGCAGAGGCAGAGATGCATGCAGGGTCGGATGAATATTACAGAAGGTGAGGAGTACTCTGCCGCTCGGACCACCGCAGGTGTGCCTCGGCCTCTGTGAATTTAACCCGGGCCTACCAGCGTCAGTGGCTGCTGACTCATCCTGACCCGGCTGCTTGCTACTTTCAGCCTGCTAGGTGCTCTGTGCATAGTGGTATAATTGTGGTCCCGTGGCCTAGTGGTTAACCGACTCGGGACCGGGCTGCTGCCTGTAGCTGTGACAGCGTGTACCAGCCCTGGGGAAGGCGCCTGCTGCCGCTGGACCATCTCCGCTCGTCCCCTGCCTCAAGAAGTAAGTAAGTGTAAAAATAATTAAACATAACTTATAACCTCTGACATCGCAATCTGTGCTCTTAATAAAAGTGATGTCCCTTTGGTTTTATTAGATATATAGCAGCCGAGTACTATCAAGAAAGGTAATGCTTTTATTTTATGTTTGTCAGAGCGGAAGCAATTAAAGCGTTACACCTGCTCAAAATTTCGGTAGTGGAGTCTACATTCAGTGCCCCAGCGAACCATGATGGGTGCTTTCAAGTGAGGACATCAAATCTTTAAAACAGTCGTCATCCGCCTCTTTCTCTCCCCGCCCCCACTATAGCAGTCATTATGTTATTTTCTATGCTTGAGTTGAGAAAGTGGCAGGCACACTGCGCCGGTTTCTCAACAGATAATCTGACCCTACTATAATAACGGACTTTGTCGAAATCTACAGAAACATTCTTTTGTTTGCAGTGGCGCGGTACACACTAAGTGGTGCAGATCCCAGTGAGTCCTCGTTTTGTTTAACAATCAGCTTAGAAGGGCACTCAGTACTTCTGTTTCTGGTGCTTTCCAGCACTTGTAACCTCTTCTTAGAGTGCATTGTTGCTCAAATGGGTGCAATGCTTGATATTTATATGTTTTCCTGCACTTCATTGCTTGATTTTGCGTGCGAGAAAGTGTCACTCCTAGTCATTGAAATGTCACTCAAAATTACACTGAAATTCTGAAAATGTCACACTTTGCAATTTGAAACCTTGGCAGCTATGTTGTATGTCATCTTAGGTTGGGCGGGGCAGTTAGGTTTGATGCGCAGTGAGGGAGGAAGTGTAAATTATGCAGCTTGATAGACAAAGCACTGACACATTTTACCTGGGCAAAAGCAGGTGATTTTGGGACATGCAGTAGATTTTGGAAAATATCATGAAGGACGGATTTAGAATAGTGGGGTCACTTCGATTGTAACAAGGTTACCAGGGTAAGATGAAGGTGAGGTTACAATTTTGAAAAGACGTTGAAACGTTAAATAAATCACTAATGATTATGAAGTACATGAAAGGAAATGTTACTGCCTATCGCAGCATGGAAGAGGGAGATATAGGGTTAACGGAGGTGGTTACGAAAAGGAGGAGGGTGAACACAGAGCACAGGTGTTAAAAGCACAGGTTTAGGAAAGCATGCAGTACGTGGGAGCTGGAATTTCAATCGTGAGGTGTTTATGGAAGCTGATTTAGAAGGTACAGGTCCGCGGTGACTTAGCTGTTGGGCAACAATTCGTTTATGAATGGGTGTCACGTAAATGTATTGGGATGCAAGGGTTTGAAATGTGGGAAGTGGAGAGGTGGTTTTGGCAATCAACTTAGGGGTAGCTCTAGGGTTACTTTTAGCGGGAAAAACGTTAATTTATACAAGGTAAACACAGTATCATTCAGCATAGATATCAATGCATTGTATTGATTCAAATGCACGTTTTGACAATAATGTTTTTTAATTGTAGAGTACCCCTGATGAAGGGCCGGAAATAGGCCCGAAATGCATTGTGTTATTTGGATCAATGAATGAGGATTACTTATGTGCTGCGCTACAGTATAAGGCCAGGATTGGCATGTCTGCAGTTGATAAGGAGTTAAAGAACATAAGTTGTCTCTTATGTGACAATAAGAACTAAGGATGAAAATGTTAAAGTTGGAAGAAATTGGAATAAAAATGATGAAAATGGTTTATTTTGGCATCGGAGTCGTGCTTAATTTATGCTGTGCGTCTGATTGGGGTGATACATCACCCCACTTCTACAGGTTCCTTTAAATTATACATCACTGAGCCACACTGTGACGAAGTTTTGGGAAGCTGTGGTGGCAATCCGCGCTGCTCGCACCATGGGAATTATTTAAAACATCAAGTGAGCCCTGCCGCCTATGACCCTCCCCATCCCACCCCAAGGTCCGGGGCGGCTGTGGAGTCTAGAGCACTCGGTTGTGCAGCTTTGCTGCTTAGCTATATTTGAATAATTCCCATGCGGCATGGTTTGCCCCGGGAGTCATTGCGGCTACTACGAGGCAGCCGCACTGTACCGAACTGCCGCACGTCTCAAGTCAGTGCATAGAGTGAAGTAATGGTATCTCTCACTCTGCTAGTTTCTCATAAAATTAAAGATGTGCTTGCTGCCTTTTAAACTAGCAGCGGCTAGTGCACAGTCATGATTATCTTCAACTGCCCGCTCTGTTACAAGCTGTAGTTTTGCACTCACTCACAGCCTGTGTCAATTGAATCACTTGTTTTCACGAGACGCGCCACTCCACATACAGCCGCACTATAATCGTGTTAGGCCGCTCTGGGTTTTTGAGACACACTGTGTCACTTAAGTTAATAGAACCTAGTGTAGCTCTGACAGCATGTGGGGGATCATCCTGTGATCTGTGCCTTGGGCAGACAGAGGTTACCCAACCGGGGAACAAGTGGGCGCAGACCTCTCAGGGTTCATGATTTTAATTGCGGTTGGAGTCAAGTTAGCTTTGGGGAAAAAACATTTCTACTCATTTATGTTGCATTTTCTTATTCAGCCCCAGTGCGTTTCCCTCATCTTTATTGCTTAGTGTTACTCTTGTGAAGGTGTCACTCATTGTCATTGAAATGTCACTCATAATTTCACTGAAATTATGAAAGGTCACACATAGCAGTCTGAAACCTTGGCAGCTATGGTGCAATCTCTGTTATGTGTAGAAGGAGTGGGTTGCAGACTCTGGCCTTGGCCTTGGACACAGGGACAAACCGGCACAGTAACAGGAGCAGTGTTTTAAATGGGCCTGCACTTCAAAATACTCTTCTCTTCAGTAATGGAACTTTGTTTCGCAGTTTTGTAGCAGAACAGAGGTGTTAAAAGTACTACGATGTTCCTTGATTATTGAGCAGTTTTCGGGCAACACACAGTGTCAAATAAACTCTGGTGATTAATGTACCTGCTGGAGAGAGATGGGAGTTTCATCTAGTGGCAGATTTCATTTGTGTGAGGTAGCGCAGGTGTTTAATATCATAGCTGCCAAGTATTCGCATTGCAAATGTGACATTTCTATTGATGCAGTGACTTATGAAAGACATTCCACAGCGAAATGTGACATTTCAAAAACATTTTATACTGTGTTTAAATAATGAGTTGCATATTCATTGTGCTTTAAGTCATAGGCTGGGACATCGTAGCACTTTAAATACAGAAGTCGTTAACCACCACTCCTTACCCACCACCACCAGGAATCTATTCCTTTACTGTCTGGTTACACTCATCTGTAGTGACTGAATTAATCAATAAAATATCATAATGCAAACAAATGCATTTCCTACCGATTACTTTAACTTGGATTTATCTTTAAACATACAGTGTGCCTTTATTTTATATGCTGTTACCTGAAGGTGAAGACAATCGAAACTTGGGACAGAATAAACATATTTTGTCCTTCCAGCTTTGTTTTTAACTTTCTGCCCCTCCCAACCCTCTTCCCCCTCATCCGGCCTGGTACTGCTCCAGCTGCAGAACCCAAGTTAGTCTAGTGATCAGGTGCATTGGACTCACCTGTAGTATCCTGAAGGTGCTGCCAGGGGAATCGTGGTCAAACCCAATGTGGTGGACCGGTCTGCAGACATTGCTGAGATCATGGACAGGGCAGATAGGGGACAAGGGTCCTGCACAAGCGGTGATGTTATGAGTGAGATGTCACAAACAGGGTAGGTAGAACTTATGTAAGTTTTTGGTTTTCTTCTGCTTTTCCTTCTGCGGTGTAGCTAGGTGGGGGCTGTCTAGCCCTAGCCCTGGACCGTGTCATGTATGTGCATGTAATTTGCATGATCGAGGTAACTATTAGCAGCGATACTACGTGTCTCTCGAACCTCTCTCAGGTGCTCGCCGTACTTTTTCCCCAGCACCACCCCCGGGGGGGGGGGGGCGTCAATCTGAAGGATAGCCCCGGACGCCACAAGCTCCAGCTACGCCTCTGTAAACGTATTCTGTATGCATGCTTGTGGGTGAGACTGTGTTTATGTGCCCAAGTGTATGTGAATGTGTTGGTATGTGTAAACATGTGTGTGAGAGTCAGAGTAAAGGTCAAATGACATGCAAAGTCATTTCCGCTACCCCATGTATTTTGGTGTATTGACATCTATGGGAGGCGGGCAACGGATCGTGGGCACCAATGTTGGGCACACAGGTACACCACTTTGACATTGCTTCACGTAGAGCAGGGAACAGTCTGTAGTGAGTTTGTCTGCCACAAATAGGCAGGAACGAAGAAACCGGATTAGAACTTACCAAGTACACCATAGGTAATGTGAGGAGGGGGGGGGGGGGAGGAAGCGATAAATGAATGCTAGTAATGGCCTCTGATAACTTGACCTGCTTATATAAATCATGAGCATTCCCTATGGCAGGGCCACTAAAATAATGCCACAGATGATGAGCAAATTATGTGGCAAGGTGGGCTAAATTATTTGACAAGAAAAGGCAAAATATGTGGTGTGACGTGGCAGATTGTGAAGCAGTATTACTTCACAATTTCTCAATTTTTACTCATATTTCTGTGTGATAACAGACCTGCCACTGTACAGCAACATGTGTGGTAGCAGTTCACTAACTTTAGATTTGTTTGAGCTAGTAACAATTTTTGTTCAAATCATGCAGATTTTGGATTATTAGGCAAGTGCAGCAAAACCATAATTATGTAGAAAACAGCTGCAGAATTGCATGATTCCAATGGCCGTGCTCTAGGGAAGGGGCTCTAATGAACGTATTGTTGTGTAGTTTCTAAAAACCTATATAGGATCTGCACGTTTAGACCACATATACAGTAGGATTGGAGTCAGACTGATCTGGACACCTCTACGGGATATGTCAGCCTGTATGCCAGCTAGGTCTCAGTGCCACTAGAAACCCCTTTTCCTAAGGACAGAATAGTTCTTGGCAACTATCGAACATGACAACTCAGATCCCTCAGAATCGTGGAAACAGTTTCGCTCAGTCACTCGTGCTCACTTCGTCTCAGAGAGATACACAGAATAAATGGTGGGGACATTTTTCAATAAGCATTTATTAAACCAGTGTCATTGTAATGTAAAATAGGTGTGCTGAAACAACCATTAGACAATAACAGATATAAATGATTATAAGCACTAACAGAGTAAAGGGATGGTAGATTTCTACCATTGTGGTAAAACAATGAATACAGGCAAGTATATAAAATACATGACAGTAGAATGCGTACTCCTACGATGTGTCCCTAACTAGATGTACCTGAATGTACCTAGCATGTATGTGGGTGGAAAGCCAAGAACACCTCTAGGATAAAGTGAACCCATTACCTGAAGTGAGAGACTGTGGGACCCCCTCTTGGTCTCGAGATGGACACCCCGCAAGGGATGTCAGACTACTGCGAGCTGGAGTGTCTGTGTGCAGGAGCCTCAGCTTCTCGCGTTAGTGTGTCGACATGGAAGACTTTTTCTTCTCTGACTATCTCAGCAAGAGATGATGTATATATACCCTAAGTGGTACCCCCTGGGGATATACCTTGCTGTGTCATGTTGGACAGGGATGCCGGAAGGCATGACCCTTGCACATAGTTATTATGCAGGAGATGGTAGGCCTGCTGTCCAGCTGTAATTTCAAGAATCCTCATGCATAATGAATGAGACTGAAGCTTTTCCGAGAAAACCCCATGTCATCTTTGGACATTAATGTAACTAGGTAAAAGGTCAGTACTAAGAACCATTAAGTAGTGTAATGGTAGGGAGTATATAGGTGAAAGGTTACGTGACTACCTGAGCCTATATTAGGGTATTTGTATGGAACATAACAGTATCTCCTGAAAAAGCATTTAGATTGTTGATTTTTGTTGGGCCACCATGTTTCATGTATTCTGTGCTTCAAATATAAACAGACATTTTATGATGCACAAATGGAGTTTTTGATGTAGACAGGATCAATAAATCTGGGTACTGTGGGAAAAAGTGAAGTATTGGCAAGGTACTCATGGAGGGGAACAAGAGTGAAATGAATGAATAAAACGAATGATTGGGGATGCCTTTAAGGCATGTCCACCAGAAGGTTTCTTGGTACTAGGATTACACTATCTCACTGAAATCTATAGTGTATTTTTAAAGGCATTATACCTCCCAACAGACCAGAGTGGGAGATTTAAGCGATTCGACAACTGAGGGGCCAAAATTGAGAAAGTCCTCTTGCCTAAGTGAGCTCTCCAATGGCGAAGAACTGCAAACATAAGTGGAGGTCTTGTCTGTAAAGAGCCAGCAAGAACGTTAGAGGAGATCTTTGGGACCCTGGGAATCATGAGAGCAGGGTAAAGACCCCATCTTCTCTGGCTAGAAGGCAGGGGCCCAATCCTGATCAGATCATAGTTATGGTTTTGCTGGCATTGAGATTCAGCAGATTGTTGTCATCCAGATCTGCAAAGCAAGTTTGGAGGCAATGCTGGAGTCCCAAGTGTAGGATTAACTGCGTATCATCTGCATATGAGACCGAATCAAGGCCAAAAGATAACTAACTAGAAAATCATAAACACTTGGGAGACAGAAAAAATCCCTGGGGACTCTGCAGGTTACTATGACATGAAGTATAAGGGCCAAAGGATCAACGATTACCTCCAACCTGTTAGGACTGATGAAAACCAGGACACAGGAACTCTCCAAAGGCCATCTGCCACCAGACGGTAGATCAGCAATATTTGTCCGCCATATCAATGGCTGCAGAAAAGTATTATAAAGTGAGGCCAATAGGATGAACTATCTCCAGACCCATACTAATATCATGCAAGACCAATACCAAAGCATGTTCTGTTTGCATCCTGGTATGAAACCCACCTGTGGAAAGTCGAACAGGTGGTATGTCTCAAGATGGTCCGCAAGAGAGCAGCTGAGATAGGTTTCAAACAGCAACGGTTGTGAGGCAGTGCTTAATTTGAGCCTGTGTCTGTAGGTGGGGCGTACCAACGCTAATTTTTGGGGTCTGCATTGATTTTTTCCTCAAAAGACTTTGATCCAGAGCAAGAGAAAGAAAAACACAAAATTTGGAAAGAAGGAGGAAGACAAATACAGGAAAACAGTGACAAAGGTCTAAAGCAGGAACTTGTAATAGTGAGTGAAAGGAGCAGCGTGGGTCTGGTGGTGGATTAAAGATACATGAGGTGGACTGAAGACTATCCGGATTTGTTCTTCAGAGTACTGCCCTTCAACAACGCCACCATGGGCTTCTGAGCAAGACTTTCTGCCCTGGCAGTTTTCTTTTACAAATTAAGCAATGGAAATAGGCCAATAACTGGAATTTCATGACTCCATGTTTCCAGCCACTATCGTTAAAGTGAGGTAGGACAGAAAGGAGAGTGCAGGGACATAATACACCACTGATGCGGAGGTTTTTTGTTTTGTTTTTTAAATAAACAGGTGCCGAATTCTCAGGAAAAAAAGTTATTGCTTAGTTTCCTGAGCTCTGTACCCTCAGAAGACCCAACAAAAATGGAATCAGTGTAGCTCACAAATAAGTCTGGAATCCTTAAAATAAAATCGGGAAAGCTGCCAAATACCATAGTGCCACTTTAGAAAAGCAAGTATGTGTTGTAGTACTACTGTAGTACGATTTCAAATACTTGTTAATGTACTTCACAAAGGTATGGGTGGAGATCTCTGCCTGCGCCATCTCTCATGAGCCGGGTCTCCGCAATGAGACCGAAAATCTCCACACACATAGTCCTAGTTGTAGGGATAAATGTAGGAGGGGCATGCGGGAGTGGCTTGTAAATGGGGAATGTCTACTATAAAGTGGGAGGAGGAAAGGGGCAATTAGGGATTGGCACAGGGAAAGACATGCAAATACAAAAACATATGTACAGATGGCTAAGTCAGTTAGAGCTTCGTAAAGTCACACCCACATCTACTCCAGTGGCACTGCAACCTAAACAGGCTCAAATCTATTGCAGCCAAGCCTTAGAAAACGACCACACTGCACAGGGCCACGTACAGGTTCTGCTTAAGGCCCAATATATAAAAAAAAAGTAGTAAAAGTAAGGGCAAGATCTCCGCCTCTTAGCCTTCTTTTCCTACTTTTTATATCCACCAACATTCCCAGGAATATGTCTGGAAGGTACGCATGCACAAGTTTCCAGGTGTATTCTTGGGAAAGTCAGGTGACTCTTCTGGTAGGATACTTTTCTTTGTTCGTGGGGAGAATATTTGTTCCCCTGGAGAAAGCTCTTCACCTTTCACTGTCCCCACCCCCAAATCTTGGGATGATCCATTCCATGTCCCATCCTCAAAGAGGAGTTACTCCATCCCTATGCTGGAGTAAATGTATCATCCCGCTACAAAGGAAGTGGAAGGAAGGGGATTTGGGGAATGCACACAAACTCACATTTATGGTCGATCCAAAACTTCCAAGGTAAACCACGCTTTAGAATGCCCACTTCTTACCCCACATGTGGGATTTATGGCTGCCGAGATCTCCGCAGTTGTCTTGGAGATCTAAACCTCCCCCTAAAGGTGTTTACACAAGCCAGGAAAACTTTATGAATTCCTAGCAGGTGCAAAAAAATGTAAATTTGGTTGCAAATATATGCTTGGGAACAGTCCCCATAGAAATTAGTGGAGGCAGAGGATGACACTACCAGCACAAAGCCCAACGACTAAAAAGAAAGTTAATTAATAAAGACGAAAATAATTAAATAACTTTAGACATTGTAGACAACCATTCAAATCACATTTAAAAAACGTTAAATGTTCAAATAAATAAAAAATAATGTTAAAATATAAAATATAGATCTGTAAATTGTTAATAAATGATAAAAACACCACTCATATCACAACTTACGCTACACTACACACACTCAAAGATACATCATTACACATTGCATGTCCCAAAAAAACACACCCACATATGTCTGGCTGATACCTGGCTCCTCAACGTCTCACAGAGCAAGGGACGGAGGGCAGAAATCAGTGTGTGGGCTCTATGTAGGCTCCCTATAGTAATGCTTCTCAGGCGTGTATTATTTTTCTCTGGCGATGACTGTTTCTTTCTTCTTTTCAGTTTGCAGTTCTGAATAGTGTAGGCAGTGCTCTCAATAGGCAGATTTACGCCTAAAACATGCTCATAAAATGACTTGTAGGAACTTTGCAGTGTATTTTGATTTTGAGTTGTTGCACTTCTACAGCTGTCCATAAATCTCCAGTTGTGTTGCTGAATAGCATCTAGATAGAATTTACGCCCACGCAGAGGTATAACTTTTTGTGTGCTGAAATTCCCACCGTTAGTTTTACCTTTCTGAATTGAGCCCCATAGGTTCAGGTCAAGGAAAACTTTCTTCTCTAAACACATTCGGCAGCTTTCCTCAAAATCTTATGAGCTATTGTTATATGATGTACTCAACCAATATAAATCTGTTACATCCTAAATAATGCAACTTTCGACACATGAGATACCAATGTACAACAATTTGTCACTGGTGAACACTTCTAGGTAAGTGTTAGAATGTGTGCTGTTCTTTTCCCAGGTCTTCAGACCCAGGTAGGTACTTCTGCACACCTCACTCCCAGAGACCTTGTGTTTCTGTCTTCATTCTCTCATGAAGTTGAGATAAACAGAAAACAAATCAGAGCCTTAAGTTGTGAAAATGATCCCCAACTCTGTCAGCCGTGATGGCCAAAGCTCATATGTTCTGGAAATTGCTAGAATTGTTGCCTGATCTCTAAAGCCCAATTGCCCCTTTCAGCTAGGGTTGACTATACATGGGTGGAGATGGCTGCACTCTGAACGCCAACAAACCGGTGGAACACAACATTGAGGATAAAATATCAAAGACAGGTAAGGAAGTCTAGATTTTCGATACCTAACTTCACATATATATTGGTGATACCATGGTACGAGAATATCGAGGGACAAACAAATCTAAAGGTGAGTGCATATAGGGGGATATGTATGTCTTCAAGGTACATAGATGTGGAGTAAGGACTAGTGCAGCGATACTCCCATATATGGACTTAGCTATCGAAATTTTGTCCCTCGATATTCTCGTTTCATGATATTCTGGGGATTAATATTCAGTAGAAGAGCCATTACAGAATTGTAGGTCTGATATTAAAAATAGTCTAGGTTTGATTTTGTATCCCAACATGGACGACATACTAACTATACCTTCCAGCATCAAACTGAACGTGACACTTGTAAATACCCTTTGGAACGAGTGGGAGACGTTTCAACAACTTAGCATAGACACTGCTCATGAGCTTACAAATATTGGAATAAATAGATTACTGGAGCCCTGAAAGAGGCAGGCATATACTGCATAAGGATGACTTTGTTTCTAATTTCAAATAGAATTTATTTTCTGTGCAAATACATTGCTCTAGGTGGGGGACCATTCAACACGTATAACAATAGCACAATAACGTCAACATAAATATTCCAATAGCATATCCTTAATGTGGGTGGATTTTACGTTTGAACCAGATAGTACTAAAATGCATTAAACCTGCTGCAGCACACACGTCTTCAGAATTTAACAATCAGGATAAATATCCTACATAAAACTGCCTCCATTACCAGCAAGACAGAACACAATGGCAAGATAAAATGTGATTGCTACATCAATTTGATGGATTATGGTACGGTGCGGGTCAATTATAAAATCGATGTTATTCTCGCCCAAGTGTGTGTGTCTATAATATATCCTAGCAGTCAATTAACTTCACAGCAGTGCTCATTGGTAATTCCCTCTGTGATTCCAGCCCATGGTTTTCCTAGCGAGAAAGATGCTGCAAAATTGAAAGTGTATGTGTTCAAACCATCTCCTGGGCTCACAGGTAAAGTGTCCATGGAGTTCACATTCCGTCTGCAGAGACTTTGGTATGTCAGGGTCCTTTCTTAGAGTCTGCAAGTCTGGTAAGTGCAGTGAGTAGCATTATTGGTGGGTGAATGGGCACTCTGCCTGCAGTCATCCCTCGTTCCTTTAGGTGGCGCTGCTAACAGTCGAGTAGAGGTAGGGTAATTGTTAGTTTCTCCTTGAGCATGAGGGCTGGTTGAGGGCTGCACACGCTGGTCCTCACTCACAGGTGTGTGATTGGCCAGGTGAGTGGATGGGCATGCCTGACGTGTGCTTGTGCAGAAAGTCTGGAAGGATGAGCCAGGTGATCAAAGTTGGTCTGAAGAGAGATCACTGAGAGGGAGGAAGCCTCCTGAAGCGTCTCTGCCACACACCGATGCCAGATGTGCGTCAGCCTTATCGATCTTCTTTCTTGCTTTTGCTTAAACCAAGGTGACCATCCTCGAAGTGTAAACACTGAATGGAGGTGCCATCTCTATAGCCCCTGAGTTAAAACATAGGGCATCCAAGTGTGTGCGTCACTCATATCCAATTAATTTCTCCTGTGAATATAAATAAATGACACTGAAGTGTCATTTGGATCCCCATACTCTGTCCCTCAATCAATCAATCAATCATTTGTAAAGCGCACTACATACCCGCGAGGGTCTCAAGGCGCGGGGGGGCGGTCTTGTGGAGTGCCTTGTGTGCGTGGGTGAGGAGCTTCAAGGTTATCCTCTTGTTGACGGGGAGCCAGTGCAGGTTTCTCAGGTGCGGGGTGTTGTGGCCGTGGCGTGGTACGTCGAGGATCAGTCGGCCGAGGCGTTTTGGATGTGTTGAAGTCGTTTGATGAGCTTGGTCGGGGCTCCCGCGTAGAGGGCGTTTCCGTAGTCAAGTTTGCTGCTGACGAGGGCATGGGTGACGGTCTTTCTTATATCTGTCGGGATCTATCTGTAGATCTTGCGGAGCATGCGGAGGGTGTTGAAGCAGGAGGAGGAGACGGCGTTAACTTGCTTGGTCATTGAGAGCGTTGAGTCGAGGATGATTCCCAGGTTGAGTACGAGGTCGGTGGGTGTCGGGGCTGCCTCCAGTGCCGTTGGCCACCAGGAGTCTCCCAGGCTGAAGGGTTGGAGCCGAGGATGAGGACCTCCGTCTTGTCCGAGTTCAGCTTCAGACGTCTGGTCTTCATCCAGTCGGCGACGGCCTTCATTCCTTTGTGGAGGTTGGCTTTGGCGGTGATGGGGAGTCCTTGGTGATGGAGAGAATCAGCTGAGTGTCGTCAGCATAGGAGATTATGTTGTGGCCGTGCTGTCGGGCTATGTGTGCGAGAGGGGCCATGTAAATGTTGAACAACGTCGGGCTGAGGGAGGATCGCTGGGGTACGCCACAGATGATCTCGGAGGCTTTGGAACGGAATGGGGGGAGACGGACGCTCTGGGTTGTGCCAGAGAGGAAAGAGGTGGTCCAATCGAGAGCCTTGTCTTGGATCCCTGTGGCATGGAGGCGTGCGCGTAGTGTTCGATGGCAGACTGTGTCGAAGGCGGCAGAGAGGTCTAGGAGGATGAGTGCTGCGGTCTCGCCGTTGTCCAGCAGGGTCCTGATGAGGGCAGTCTTGGTGCTGTGGTTGCTGTGGGACCCTGACTGGGAAGGGTCCAGGATTTTGTTTTCTTCGAGGTATCCGGTTAGCAGTCTGTGACGGTTTTCTCGATGACCTTGGCCGGGAAGGGGAGCAGAGAAATGGGCCGGGAGTTCCTGAGGTCTCTTTGGTCTGCCTTAGGTTTTTTGAATAGGGCCTTGATCTCGGCGTGTTTCCAGATCTCTTGGAAGGTTGCGGTCTCGAGGGAGAGATTGATGATGTTGCGCAGGTGGGGCGCAATGGAGCTGCTTGCTCTGTTGAAGACGAGGTGCATGAATGTGTCTGACGGAGAGCCGAAGTGGATTGTGCGCATGGTCTTGACGGTGTCATCAATGCTCACGCTGTCCCAGGCTAGCAAGGGGTCGTGGTTGATGGTGTGCGGAGGGTCTCTTGTGTTGCTGTATGTTGGGGCTGTCTGGGTGTTAAAGCTGTCGTGGATGTCTGCTATCTTGCAGTGGAAGAAGGTGGCGAGGGAGTCGCACAGGGCTTGCGAAGGCGGGATGTCGTTGGTGTTGGAGCTGGGGTTGGAGAGTTCCTTCACGATGTTGAAGAGCTCCTTGCTATTGTGTGCGTTGTTGTCGAGGCGGTCTTTGAAGGAGGTCCTCTTGGCCGCCCTGATGACGTGGTGGTGGTTGCGGATGGCGTCCTTGTGTGCTGCGTGGCTGTACGGAGTTTGTTCACTGTGCCATTTCTTCTCTAGTTTCTGGCAGGCTTGCTTGGAGGCTAGGAGTTCTGGGGTGAACCAGCTGGCCCTCTTGCTGGTGTCTCCCTGGGGGTGGGTTCTTCAGTGGGGCGAGGGTGTTGCCCCCTTGTGTATAAACGTAGGGGATCCAGGTGTTATCCTGACTCCTCTACTCTATACCTGCAGAATAATCATACAAAATCCAGTTGTTTTCCTGTTCCCACTACTTTATCCTCTGAGTATAAGCACAGATGATCCACTCGCTGAATGTAAACATGGAATTTAGGCATCGTCTGGATCCCACTGCTCTATCCCCTGAGCGTAAACATAAATCTATACATCCTGATGTTTTACATGTGTGAAGGGAACGTGTTTTTCTCACATGGAACATGTATTCCTTGTGAAAAAATGCAATAGCACATCTGTGCTGCCCCATAACTGTGGACTGTCCACAGTTTCGCAGATCCACACTAGTACAATTATAGCTCACAGAGTTGCACAGATACTTGGCCATGGGGGGTTTGGATTCTTCTGTTTGTTTCACAGTCTTCACAGGGTACGAATGTTGAGCATTGAGAGCCCCTCCAGCTCGAGATAAATGGTACATGCACCTGGATAGATTAGTCTGGCTATCAGGTAATTTGCCCCTACTTCGTTGTAAGGGGTGCATAGTAAGGACAGCGACTTAACTGGACATATACTTGTGCTACAATGTTTGCAACCACATGCTTAGCTCAGCCATGGGTACAAGAATGATCAAAATTGGAGGGGCATGTAAGACAAGGGGACAATGACATTCTAAACCTATTGTACTATGTTTGCAAGGAAAAAAACAATTAAAAAAAAGAAAAAAACAAGGTGCTCAGATTCAAAGCTGCAAAAGTTAGAGCTTCCACTGACGTACTGCAGTCTGATTTGCAAATCCCATGAAATTACTAAATTATAAAAGCTGTAAATGTACTTATTTGATCGATCGTGGAAGCATTAAAGTTTGAGTCAGTCTGTCCAGGTTTAGAAACTGCAATTTACCCACACATCGCTGCTGCAGTGCACTCACTAGTCTCTTGGACTGGTTAACTTCTGAATGTACTAAATTCTGGGCTGGAAACCTTGATGAGAGCAGCATCCGGATGCGTAATGCTTCTTTTCATTTGTGTTTCCCAAACTTGTTTTTTACTCATCCTAACATTGTTCAGTAATTGTGTGTGGGGATGTTGTAGAAGAGGTTCTCTGGGTCCCTGGTTCGTTCTTTTCTTTCTACCTCCTGAGGTCCCACTCCCCGCATCTTTTGTTCCCATTACTGTCCAGCATTAAGTGCCTGACCTATTTCACGCCTTATTACTCTGGGATCATGAATATGCTGAATCCACCTTTAACAATTAATGAGGAGTAGATGCAGAATTACTCTTCCGTGGCCTCCGTGTTAAGTGCAACCTGGAAAAAGTTCAAGACCTGATCCCAGGGAGGAGAACTGAAGACATCCCCTAAAATAAAAATACTGATTCCTAAGAAAAGGCTGTCTTTAAATACCTTAATGCTGAGCTGCTGGACCTCATCTCTTTCCTCCCTAAGATGGAGAACGGAGCAAAGTGTGCTGCCTTGCCTTACTCCAGCCATTCAAAGACACGAAAAATGGCTTTGGTGACCTCATAAATATGATTTTGTAGTTTGCGCCGTCGGAGCGTCACAAAAAGTGATGCTCTGGCAGCACAAGAGGCTCATAAATATACCCCATTATCTCCAAAAAGAGGCCTCTTCATCTGGAACCCTGTTTTAACTTTAAAAACAGATTTATCTTGCTCTAAACAACAATATATCCGGGACCAGTTTCCCTGTGAGACACTACCTGCATACCATTGTGAATACCATTAAATGTATGTGTTTGTAAGTATTCACCTTTTTAAAAAGTTTATCTGCCTTAAATTACCAATAACTTGCGCTTGTGAGGAAATTTTATCACATTCAAAATTAAACTATTCAAAACTAATTTTACGTGAAAATTCCATTTACAAGTACAATTCCAAGTTTTGGGAATTACAGAATTGACTTTTAACTTGTAAATTAGGAAGTTTGCGTCTCAACCTCAATTCCCTTTGTATGAGTGGTAATTACCACAACTGGTAAATATCGATAACCCAGGGTGTTGTGTTTACAGATGAGCTAATTACCACCTATTCTGAGTTCTCCATATCGGCACCAGGCACAGCATGCAGTATTAATTAGTGTTTTGTGCACCGATTATCTCATGTTTCACCTTTGTTCTGGCCATTTTTTCTGGACACATTTAAGATTTTTTCCGGGGTGAAATTAGGGACATATTATCAAGAACGGCGTTAAAATTATCGCTGCTTTAGCGGCAGGAAACTGCCGCTAAAGAGGCGATAATGGCCTTGATAATATGCCCTTGTGAATTCCCATAGTAGCCCAGGTTCACACCAGAACATGGGCTTCTATGGGAATTCACAAGGGCATAATATCAAGCCCATTATCGCCGCTTTAGCGGCAGTTTCTTGCTGCTAAAGCGGCGATAATTTTAACGCCGTTCTTGATAATATGCCCCTAAGTCTCGTAAAATTGCGGTTTCGCTATAATTACTACGTGCAGCTCAATTCAGAATACCGATCTGGTGCAAACTGTAGTTTGCATACCCGGTATTCAGAATTAGGGGCTATTCATTGCTTGAGTAGGCAATTAGGTGTGTGAAACAGGCCCCACGTGTCTATGGTGAAAGCAGTCTTTGGTTCAGTACTCATGGGCACTCTAGCCAGCTACTAGTGGGTTCTATAAACCCAGACCTATTGCAAACTCACCTGTGTTGCTACACACTCTGTAGTCATGTCACTATAGGCTTCATTCAGTGTACCGATGGGCCCCACGTCCTTCATCACCCTCGGTCTGAGGGTCCCACTCATTGTGACCAAATCCCCAACACTAGATTTAGACCAAAATGTGTTTATAATTAATTAAATGTGGGATAAGCTACATTAAGTGAAGGCTCTTCTAAAGAATAACCCCCAGATTCATCAAGGTCCCATTTTGCGAGTCCTTAATAGCAATTTTTAAGGAATCGCTATTGAAGACTCGCAAAACGGAATGCATGTAGAAATCGCAATATTTTTTGCGATTTCTACTGCTTCCTTATTTGCGATTAGCTAATTGCTAATCGCAAATAAGGAATGGCTTTCCCATTCATTCCTATGGGCCTAAAGGCCCATAGGAATGAATGGGGAGTCATTCCTTATTTGCGATTAGCAATTAGCGAATCGCAAATAAGGAAGCGATTTCAAGGGTGCCAGGGTGTCCAAAGGACACCCTGTAGCACCCCTGAAATGGTAAGGTACACTGGTGTTGCGCACACACGTCTAAAGGACATGTGTGTGTGTAACATACAACTTAGAAAAATGCACTGAAGTGCATTTTTCTAAGTTTTCGCTATTTACCACATAGTTAGACTTCGCGGTAAATAGCGGCCCCAGATTGTGAATTCGCAATTTTAAAATGGTTCATGAATTGCATTTAAGGAATCTCAAATTGAGATTCCTTAAATGCAATAATTCGCAATTTAGCGCTTTCTAAAATTGCGATTTTTGCATTTGGGATGATGAATCCCAAATGCAACAAGCATTGGAAATGCAATAGGTCTCGCAGCATTAGAGTTAGTGCTTTTAGAATTGTTTATGGGTTTTTTTTGTAAATCTTTAGCATTTTTGTTTCCTGTAGCCAATGCTAAAGAATTACAAATAAAAAAAGCCATAAACAATTCTAAAAGCTCTAACTCAAATGCTCCGAGACCTATTGCACTGTGTGAGGGTGAGTGAGGGTGAGTGACGGTGGGTGAGGATGAGTGAGGGTGAGGATGAGTGAGGGTGAGGATGAGGAGTTGAGGGTGAGGAGTTGAGGGTGAGGATGAGTTGAGGGTGAGGATGAGTGAGGGTGAGGATGAGTGAGGGTGAGGGTGAGGAGTTGAGGGTGAGGATGAGTGAGGGTGAGGATGAGTGAGGGTGAGGATGAGGAGTTGAGGGTGAGGATGAGTGAGGGTGAGGATGAGTGAGGGTGAGGGTGAGGAGTTGAGGGTGAGGATGAGTGAGGGTGAGGATGAGTGAGGGTGAGGGTGAGGAGTTGAGGGTGAGGATGAGTGAGGGTGAGGATGAGTGAGGGTGAGGATGAGTGAGGGTGAGGATGAGTGAGGGTGAGGGTGAGTGAGGGTGAGTGAGGGTGGGTGAGGATGAGTGAGGGTGAGGATGAGGAGTTGAGGGTGAGGATGAGTGAGGGTGAGGATGAGTGAGGGTGAGTGAGGGTGGGTGAGGATGAGTGAGGGTGAGGATGAGGAGTTGAGGGTGAGGATGAGTGAGGGTGAGGATGAGTGAGGGTGAGGAGAGGAGTGGAGGGTGAGGAGTGGAGGGTGAGGAGTGGAGGGTGAGGATGAGTGAGGGTGAGGAGAGGAGTGGAGGGTGAGGAGTGGAGGGTGAGGAGTGGAGGGTGAGGAGTGGAGGGTGAGGAGTGGAGGGTGAGGATGAGTGAGGGTGAGGAGAGGAGTGGAGGGTGAGGAGTGGAGGGTGAGGAGTGGAGGGTGAGGATGGATTCGCCATTGGTGTGACGGTCAAGAAGGGTTGCCCTAAATTCAATCAAGAAATTGTACTTGCATACCTCAGATGTGCCAGGGCGCAGGTAGCTTGAAGTACACGCAGCCGCCAGGGCCTAGTAACACCACACACGCAGGAGATATAAACACAGAAACAGACGGATTCGGGAAGGGCTTGTGCTGACACCAGTCACGCAGGGGCACTTCCAGGGCTAGATGATTGCGAGCGTCAGTCACAAACACGTGCTTACGTTCAAATGCAAAATGCGCACTCACAAATAAAGTATATTGAGACGCCCGCGCATAAGGAGCGCACGCACAGATTGGGGCACAGCCAACATGTACAAGTGCACTTAATGCACACCCAGAACACACCATTCGAGTCAAAAACTGACAAGCACACACAATGTACACGGACGGGGTCTGACAGGCATCTATGCACAGTTCCTCCACAGTGGCACCTACTGATACCTATGTGGAGTAAACGCACGCACTGAAAGAGAAAGCTCAGTTTTATGCAATTTACAAAGAATAGCCTCGTTCAATAGCATAGGGTGACCAGGCGTCGCGGATTTGCCCGGACAGTCCCGGTTTTTCTCCAGCCTTCCCTGCAGATTTCAGGAAATTAAGGTCATGTCCCGGTTTTTAGAGACGGTCGGCTGAACTAACAGTGGGAGGTACCTTTTAATGTTTTGCAAAGCATGGATAGTTAGCAGCTGTTATAAGAAAGCAATCTAATTAACAGGCAAGCTGCTGTGTTTATGGCTTTTTATGAATGTTCTTACTGTCTCTTCTGTAATTCTCTGCTGAGGAGCGCTGTCATCGGTGCGCTGGGTTGAATTACAATACTATTACGAATGGTTGTTCTTCTTTAAGGCACTTGTAGCGTACGATACACTCCGGGCGGTGTCAGGGTGCTAGTCCGGGCTTTGCCTTGCTTTGCTCCGTTCTTCTGTCATGTACCAGTTTGTCCGACATGGAGTATGTTTATTTAGGCATTAATACATAGTGCGAGTTGTTTATAAGTTTATGCATGTATGCATTTTTATATAGCGCGGACATTAGCCAAAGGTTCCAAAGCGCTTTACAGAAGACATACATATTACATATTCCTAAAATGTTCCTACATATAAATAAAGTAAAGACAGTAGAGTGTGGTATAAATTGCAGCAGTCATAATATTTGTAGAATGTACCATGTACCTGGATGCAGGGGCTATATGTGTAACACAGAGATCAATAGTTCCACAGCCATTAAACACAGGACGTGTTCAGCCGGTTGGGGATGCTCTACAGCCATTAAACACAGGACGGGTCAGCAAGTTGGGGATGCGCAATATTATATTTGAATGAATGAATAAATGAGATTGCTTGTATTACCCACGCTAACAGCAATAGATACCTTGGCATACATTTACAATTCCAAAGGTCACTAAGAAAGAGGAGAAGCTACTATTAAAAGTAAAGAATCGTACAAAACAATTACAGCTCAAACAGAAGATGAATGAGCGCGTTTTACAGAAAGATAAAGCGGGTCCTTTAAACCTCGCAGCTCCCCTCGAGATTTCACACGGGTTTGTGAAGATTAGGCCATGGGGAGAGAATGTGACATCAGTCTGGGCTAACCACTTCTGAGCGGGGGAACCAGGTTCTAATCTTGGGGTTGGCTCGACATCCAGTGATCCTGGGGAAATCGCATCATTATCCGTACCTACAAAAACCAAATTTGTCCTTGTGCAATGTAACGGGTACCATGTTAACCGTTCCAATCAATAGCTTAGAGTTGAATTTGCGCTATATCAAAACTGCAAAAAAAAAAAACCTGCAAAATACAAGTGTGCAAGATAGGATCCTTCGGTTTGCTGAGCAGCTGAACTGCAGTATAGTCCGGAAAACGGGAACGCTTCAAGACTTGTATGTTAGTTTGTTGCGTTAGGGCCCGGACAGAGTAAGTCACGTCAGTCTCATGTCTCCATGGGGCTTGAGGGGCTGTGGGGAAGGTAGTCTCATGACTGACATCTCAATGGAGGTTCTGGCCTGGAGCATAAACAGTCACGGGTCAGGTTGGTGTCTCTATGAGGCTTAATGGACTGGGGCAGAGGCTCTGCCGCAGAGCCAGTCACATTTCTTGATGCTGAAGGGCTGCATGTAGTTAAGTATACTGCCGGATGTAAATTGCTACAATAACTCCTCAAGTGTATTAAGTGTCACATAAACGTTGCTGAGCACCGCGCTGAGAGTAAAAGTGTGTTTGAAGGCAAGCCTCGATGTCCATGACAAAAGAAAGGCGCGCTGCCATACTTGAAGAAGGTGGGCCTCTTCCAGCAGAGAATGGACCCCGGGGCGGGCCAAGTACGCCTCTCATAAAAGAAATGGCGGGGATGGTGGAGAGTCAACCGCACAGCATTTTTATATAGCGCGGACATTAGCCAAAGGTTCCAAAGCGCTTTACAGAAGACATACATATTACATATTCCTAAATTGTTCCTACATATAAATAAAGTAAAGACAGTAGAGTGTGGTATAAATTGCAGCAGTCATAATATTTGTAGAACAGGACGAGGACTGGCGCCAAATTTAAGACATGAGGTAGAGAGGGGCGCCTCGAAGCATGATCAGTGTAAAGACTAATCCAGCGAGGTAACATCCTAAAAGAGACGCCAGGGCCGCGAGGGCAGAGACCAGTTTAGGCACACCGTGTGTGTGCGCCCTTCTCTTCTGACAGTCACTTTAATTAAACCAATACACTGCAAATTAAATTAAATATAACTCGCATTCAATCAAGGTTCATTTAACAAATGCGTCACGCGTTGGGCAGCAGCCTCAGCATTAAGCCGGAATCAAAGTGACAACAAGCTCTCGGCATTGCGTGGCGGGAGGGGGCGGGGGGAACGTCGAGGGCAGGCAGGATGACTCAGGGGAGGGGGCGGAGCGGGGCAGAGCGGCATGTGGGTGTGAACAAGCCGGGCCTTTGAAGTGAAGCTAAGCTTCACTTCAAAGGTGTCGGAGGAATGCGGGCGGCTGTGCACGCGCTTTTAAGCTCAATGCACATGCGCATTGAGCTTAAAAGTCACGGGCACTGCAAGGAATCGCCACGATTCCTTGCAAGTTAGATAAAGTGTGGATGAGCCCCTATAGTCTCGCTTGCTCGATGCGCATGCGCATCGACAGGCGAGACCTAAAAATAGCGCTCGCAAAGGGCCAGATTCTCAGAATCTGGCCCTTTGCGAGCTGATTTCGGCTTGATAAATCTGTCTGTAAGAGCCTGATTAGAGTGTGGTGGACTGGGTACTCCGTCGCAAATGTGACAGAGTACACTGTCCGCCAAACACTCTGTCCTCCCACCTCCTTTAGAGATAGCAGACCCTAAGCTTGCCTCCGTCCGAGCTCCTGTGGACTTTGCTGGCAGAAATCTTTTTCAGTCTGCCCAACAGAGTAGGAGTTGTTGGCAGGGCATAAGTTCTATCAAAAGAAGTGGGGTGGGGTTACCAAGTAAGACAATATGCAAATGGCCTCATGACGTCACGACGTAGCACTATAAAAGAAATAAAATAGTGCTGTTTAAATTATTTGTGCAAATACTGGGACAGACTAACCCATCTGACAGTCTTACAGTGTCCACATTTATATACAGGGAGAGAACAAAGGCAAAAGCTGCCTCTCTTAAGTACCTGTGAAGAGAAGGCAAGCTGTGTGCCTTTGTTTCCCTATGTGGCATTTACATTTAAATGCAAGATCCAGGCTGCCCCAGTCAGCATATACAAACAAAAGAAGGCTGGAAGGCCCCTTAACTTTGGCCCAGCTGGAGGTGAAAAAAGGCTCCCTCGCTGCCTGCACATTGCTGCTGGGAATGGAAAGCAGGCGACGTGCAGGTGCTGCTGAACGTGTCCTGGTGTCTGAAAATGACACTGGGACAAGTTCAACATATTTCTGTGGGGCCCAACTTCTTGGCAGGGGGGAGAGCGTCCACCCTGTGAAAAGAGTGTGGGGAGGCCATGTTCCTGCGTGTACCCCTGACTTGAGCCCTGGTTGTGGGAGAAAGGGCATTACACCACCCACTCTATTTAGGGTGGGTGGGGTTATGTCTTTTTTTTCTGTTCATCGGCGAAGGACAGACAAATAAACACCTCAACACTCTGGAAGAAACTCACAGGGTGTGGGAGTTATTTGATTTTTGTTTTTCAGCTACAAACTCCCACTGTGTGAGTTATTTTATGAAAAATAAAAAAAGTGTAAATGTTTGGTAGGTGGCTGTCTACCAAACACTTTTTGTACCTTGAAGGAAACCACCATGATGGTGTATCTTTTCAAGGTGCAGAGGCTCCCCATGGCCGGTGGTCATCACTAAATTTGACTGACGTTCTCTGCCTTCCCCACGGACACTTTTCTTAATTCAGCTCTAAGCCCAGTTCAGTGCTTAATTTGAGCCTGTGGTTTCCAGTGCTCAGCAACAGCACTTAGTCATCAACACTGGTGCTTTTCACAAGCTCCAGTTAAGGACACATTCATTTACGGGTAGATTAAGTGAATTACCCAGAATCACAGGAAGTTGAGCCGATGCCCAGGCTTAAACCTGGTTCCCCAGTGGAGAGGCCAGCAGCGCTGGCCATTGTGCCACACCCTCTCCAAACGTCAATGGTTAGTAGTTGGTTCTATTTTAGGCAGTGCTAGCAGGAGAAATGGGCTGGTGCAATCTGCCTTCAGACGAGAGCCCCCCTCCCATTTTTTTTTTTTTTACAAATTAATCATTGTTCCAGTCGCAGAATTTAAACAAGCGTTTGCAATGCAATCGGTCTCGCATTAGTTAAATGGAAACTACTGGCTTTGCAAATTGGAAACAAATGTGACGTCCTCCTGGCTTTGTTTTGAAATGTATTGACTTCTGTAGCAATCGCGGCACGCCGTGGCTTAGCTTTAGATGTTAAACGCTAAAGCATGGACTACTGTTTAGAATAATTTTTCAGCAACAGAACCAAAACCACATTACATGGTATTTTCGTAACACAAACCCTGTAAATCGACTTGAGGGAGAATGTATCGGGCGTGCACCCCCTATATCGAATCCAGAATATCGAGGGAAAATAATCGAATAATAAATATCAAAAGGTAAGTATAGATTTTCTATATCTAATTCCACATATATGTACCTTGGCGATATATATCTCTTCAAGGTATGCAGATGTGACGGTTGGGGATAGTAAATCTATACTTCCGGAAATGCACTTACCTTTCAATATTTTATTCCTCTATATTCTGTTCACGATATTCCAGTTTGTTTATATTCTTGGGCTTGATTTTAAGTAGTACAACTCATTCTTCCGGCAGGCTTGGGCAGTCATATTTTCAGATCCACTATCCTCCAGTAGTGTGGAAGCACCAGTCCTAACGGGAAACTTTTTGATCTTTGAACCTTAAGAAAAAGATTTGCTCTGGAAAATAGGATCAATTTATTGCAGAATCTTAGGCTGAGCAAGCTTGGATGAAACATAAAAACGAATTACATTTATTTCTAGATCTCCAAACTGACAATCAGCGTAAGGACATGAGAGAAGAGAGAAGATATATTTTATATTATTTATTAAATTTCTCTGTGGCTCTTCGAGAATTATTGTCTCTGCAGTGTGACACCCATGGCCGGAGAGGGTGACAAACTTTGGAAATGCTGAAATGCTCGAATGGCTCCCGGACTTCCAGCTTGTAAACATCACTCATGACAGCCCAGTTTACAGTAAATGTTCTCAAATCACCACTTTGACACCGTGAACCACTCCATTCTGCTCCACAGGCTGGAGGAAGTTGGTGTCTCGGGCCGCGCACTACAGTGGCTGCACTCCTTTCTGTCTGACAGGACCTTTGTGGTCTTTGAAAATGATGCTTCCTCTCCCCAAATGTGTCTTAACTGCGGTGTACCCCAGGGCTCATCCCTCAGCCCTACTTTATTTAATATCTATATGAGGCCTTTGGCTGAGGTGGTGCTTCCCTGGGGAGTACAACTTGTCACATACGCAGATGACACGCAATTGATCATCTCACTTTCTACCCAGGAAGCCCCATTTGAAAGACTCTCCAGCTGCCTTAATAAAGTTCGGGAATGGATGGATGAATCCTTCCTTAAACTTAACAGGTCTAAAACTGAGGTAATGATGCTGGGATATAAGGCACCTACCACCGTGGAGGGTTGGTGGCCGGACAAGCTGGGCCAACCACCCAAGCCGAAGACCCAAATTAAGAGCCTTGGGGTATGGATGGACCCAGCTCTTAATTTCTCAGTGCAAGCCCGGAAGGTAGCTGCCACATGCTACGCACTTATCAGGCTTCTGAGGAAGATTATCAGTCTTCTTCCCTTTGAAGCCAGAAGGATTTTAGTACAGGCGCTGGTCTTATCACGCCTAGATTACTCCAATGCGGTATATCTAGGCTCCCCCCAAGGGACAATCAAGATACTGCAGATTGTTCAGAATTGTGCAGCACGTATGCTGCTGAACATCCCGCGAAGGACATCTGCCAAACCTGCACTCCGCCAATTGCATTGGCTTCCAGTGCAGCAGAGGATCGAATTTAAAACCCTGGTTACGGTCCATAAAGTAATCCACAAAAAAGCACCCTCACTGATACAATCATTATTTTGCCCCTACCTTCCTAAGCGGTAATTAAGATCCTCTAATAAGAATCTCCTCTCAATTCCAAAAACGAGGAAAGTGCGTATGGGTGGCAGACGCTTCTCCCTACAGGCCTCAAGACTCTGGAACAATCTTTCACTCTATCTCAGAATGGAAAGTAATCATCTTAGTTTCAGGAAGTCACTGAAAACCCTCTTGTTTGTCTGATCTTGGTGAATGAACGTTGTCTAAAGCGCTGGGATGCCTCCGGGTAGCCATGCGCGATACAAATAAGTAATCATTCATTCATTCATTCATTCACGTAATCATTCATTCACTCAGTGTTTGAGTGTACAGTATGTCTGGACATTTGCAACACTCAAAGGTCGAGCAAACATTAGAGGGCCAGATGATACCTGCTGAGCTGAGGCGGTCTAACATCTGGCCTACTTTGAAATGCGACCTTTTTTACATGGGCAGATCAAAATAAACTCTACCCGTGGGCTCAGAGAGAGAGGGGTTGGAGGAAAGAGCAAAAAAAGATATGGTGAGAGAGAGAGAGAGCGCAAGAGAGACAGGGAAGGCGAAAGAGACAGGAAGAGTGAAAAAGGGAGAATAAGAGAGGGCATAAAAAATGAGAGACAACATGAAAGAGCGACAGAAGGAGGTAGAGAAAGAGAAAAGGGACGAAGAGAGAGTGAGAATTGATACGGTGAGATGGCGAGAGAGAGAAAGGGGATTAGGGGAAGAGAGAAAGGGAAAAAGACAGCGAGTAAGAGTGGGGGAGAGATATATTGAACGGGAGAGACAGTTACGGGGAGCGAGAATGAAGAAAGGTGATGGGAACGGGAGAGCGAAAGATGGAGAAAAAGAGAGAGAGAGGAGTGGGAGTGAGATGAGAAGTGGGGAAGCAGAGAGGGGAGAAAAGTCAAAAGGGAGAGAAAGGGTTGAGAGGGAGGTAGATGAAGAGTGAGAAAGAGGCTCACAGGGATAGAGATGAAGCGGGGAAATAGAGAAATGGGGAGCAATTGTGAGGGAAAGAGAGATGGGTGCGGTGAAAGGACAAGAAGAGTGAGAGATGGAGAGGCCTTAGCTGCGTAAATGAGCTGAATGAGCTCAAGAGAATTGCGGAGATTGAGCGAGGGCTGATACGGGCAACAACAGTTTTTATTGCATGTACTGTCTACTAGTAAATGGCGCCCTCTGAACTCTGCAGACTTTTGTGTGGGTCCCGGATAGGAATCTTTGTGTATCTGCAGATCTATACGCAGAGGAGTTAGGCTGTCCTGGAAAAGAAGTGTGGCGAAACCGTCTAGAAATTAACGAGATCTCTTTTCACTAACCCAGCCATGGCTTGATGCCAAGGAGGCTAGGGCGGTAATCCAATAGTGTGACTTGGGGTAACCCAAGCCATTCCAAGGGGCTTGTGACCCACCCATCCCTCCTGCAGCTTGAATGTGGGCAGGCCCGCGCCTTGGCCCCCTCACTCCTCCAGACATGGAAGCATGAACTTGCAGTTCCACGCCCACACCATTTGCGCATGAAGGCCCCATAATAGCTTTTATGGCTGTGCAGAGTTAGGTGGAGCAGGCTCTCCCGAGGCTGCAGCCCCATTCTGCAGCTCACCAACCAGTGGTGTGACTTATGGGTATCAATCAATCAATCGATCAATCACTGCATTTCTAAAGCGTGCTATATACCCGTGAGGGTCTCAAGGTGCTGGAGGGGGGGCGGGGGGGCTGCTACTGATCGAAGAGCCAGGTCTTGAGGAGTCTTCTGAAGGCCAGCAGGTCCTGGGTCTGTCGTAGGCTGGTAGGGAGAGCGTTCCAGGTCTTGGCGGCGAGGTAGGAGAAGGATCTGCCGCCGGCGGTGGTTTTCCGGATACGAGGGACTGAGGCGAGGGCGAGGCTGGCAGAGCGTAGGCTGCGGGTGGGGGTGTGGAAGCTGAGTCGGTCGTTGAGGTATGTAGGTCCGGTGTTGTGTAGCGCTTTGTGTACGTGGATGAGGAGTTTGAAGGTTATCCTCTTGTTGACGGGGAGCCAGTGTAGGCCTCTCAGATGGGGTGTGATGTGGCTGCGTCAGGGAACGTCGATGTTCAGTCGCGCCGAGGCGTTCTGGATTTGTTGTCATCGTCTCAGGAGCTTGGTTGTTGTTCCTGAGTAGAGGGCGTTCCCGTAGTCGAGTCTGCTGGTGAAGAGGGCCTGGGTGACGGTTTTTCTTGTGTCGGGGGGATCCATTTGAAGATCCTGCAGAGCATTAGGAGGGTGTTGAAGCAGGACGCGGAGACGACGTTGACTTGCTTGGTCATGGAGAGGGCGGAGTCAAGGAGGACCCCCAGGTTGCCTGCGTGGTGGGTGGGTTCCGGGGCAGTGCCTAGCGATGTGGGCCACCAGGAGTCGTCCCAGGCCGATGGGGTGGGTCCAAGAATGAGGACCTCCGTCTTGCCTGAGTTCAGCTTCAGTCTGCTGTCCTTCATCCAGTCGGCGATGGCCTTAATTCCTCTGTGGAGGTTGGCTTTGGTGGTGTGGGGGTCTTTGGTTAGGGAGATGATCAGCTGGGTGTCGTCGGCGTAGGAGATGATGTTGAGGCTATGTTGGCATGCGACGTGGGCGAGCGGTGCCATGTAGATATTGAACAGCGTCGGGCTGAGGGAGGATCCCTGAGGGATGCTGCAGATGATCTAGGTGGTTTTTGAGCGGAAGGGTGGAAGGCAGACGCTCTGGGTTCTTCTGGAGAGGAAGGATGTGGTCCAGGCCATGGCCTTCTCTTGGATTCCGGCGTCATGGAGGCGTGCTGATAAGGTGCGGTGGCAGACCATGTCAAAGGCTGCTGATAGGTCCAGGAGGATGGGGGCGGCTGTTTCTCCCTTGTCCATCAGGATCCTGATGTCGTCGGTGGCGGCGATGAGGGCGGTCTCGGTGTTGTGGTTGCTGCGAAAATCGGATTGGATAGGGTCCAGGATGTTGTTGTCTTCGAGGTAGCAAGTTAGCTATTTGTTGACAATCTCCTCTGTCACTTTTGCCGGGAACGGGAGCAGGGAGATGGGCCGGAAGTTCTTGAGGTCCTTGGGCTCCGCCTTGGGTTTCTTCAGTAGGGCGTTGATCTCTGCGTGCTTCCAGCTTTCCGGGAAGGTTGCTGTCTCAAAGGAGATGTTGATTGCTTTCCGGAGGTGGGGTGTGATGGTTGTGCTGGCCTTGTTGAAAACGTGGTGAGAGCAGGGGTCGGATGGGGATCCGGAGTGGATGGAGTTCATGGTTTTGATGGTGTCTTCGTCGCTGACGGTGGGCCAGGCGGTCAGGAGGCTGGTGCGGGTGGAGATCGCGGGGGTGGTGGTCTCGCCGGTGGGTGCTGGGGTGTCGGAGTTGAAGCTGTCGTGGATGTCGGTGATCTTGCGGTGAAAGAAGGTGGCCAGGGAGTCGCACAGGTCTTGTGATGGTGGAATGTCGTTGGTGTTGGAGCTGGGGTTGGAGAGTTCTTTCACGATGCTGAAGAGCTCTTTGGTGTTGTGTGCGTTATTGTCTAGGCGGTCCTTGAAGGCGGTCCTCTTGGTGGTCCTGATGAGTTGGTGGTGTCTGCGGGTGGCGTTCTTGTGGGCTGTGTGGCTGTCTGGTGTTCAGTCGTGGAGCCATTTCTTCTCCATCTTCCGGCAGGTGCGCTTGGATGTCCGGAGGTCTTCAGTGAACCAGGCGGCTTTCTTGTTGGTGTGGTTAGTTGTTGAGATCTTGAGAGGGGCGAGGACGTTGGCGCAGTCGTTGATCCACTGTTTGAGGTTGGTCGCGGCGCTGTCGGGGTCGATGGGGTCGGCGGGTGGTCTCAGGGCGAGGGTGGTTGTCAGTTGGTCCTCGGTGACCTTGCCCCAGCGGCGGCGTGGCAACTGTTGGGCGCAGTGGTGTGTGGTGGGTTTCTTGAAGGTGAAGTGGATGCATCTGTGGTCGGTCCAGTGGGGTTCGGTGGTGTGGTTGAAGGAGACGTGGGGGCTTGCGGAGAAGATGGGATCCAGCTTGTGTCCGGCGGCATGGTTGGGGGTCGTCACAAGCTGTTTCAATCCGAGGTTGGTGAGATTGTCGATAAGGGCGGTGGAGTTGGCGTCGTTGTTGTTCTCGAGGTGGAAGTTAAGGTCCCCGAGGAGGATGTAGTCCGTGGATGCGAGGGCGTGGGTGCTGATGAGGTCGGCGATGGTGTCGTTGAACTGTGGTCGTGGTCCGGGTGGTCTGCCGACGAGTGTTCCTCTGAGGTTTGTGTTGGGGTTGGTGTGGATCTGGAAGTGCATGTGTTCGGCAGTGGTGAGTGTGTCGTCGGTGTTGGTCGAGATTCTGAGGGTGCCTTTGTGGACGATGGCGATTTCCCCTCCAATTCCGTTGACGCGGTCTCTGCGGGAGATCTTGTAGCCTTGTGGGATGGCCATGGCGATGTCTGGCTCTGAGGTGGCGTTCAGCCAGGTTTCCGTCAGGAAGGTGACGTCGGGGGCGGTAGAATCTAGGAGGTCCCAAAGTTCGATGGCGTGCTTGCGAGCGGAGCGGGTGTTGAGGAGGATGCATCTGAGGTGGTTGGGTTCTCTGGATGGTGGTTTAGCGGGCTGGATGCTGGCGAAGCTGCAGTTCCGGCAGGTGAAGGGCCCTTGGGTGTGCTTCGGGATGGCCTGGTAGCAGGGGTGGTCTCGTCCGGTGTTGAGTGCGTGAAGGGTGCTTCAGTCGTAGTGCAGTCTGGCGTTGCGGCGTGCACCTGGTCCAGGGGTTCTGGCGCTGGGCGTGGTCCAGGCGCAGACGGGAGCAGACGGGCTTGCCATTGGCGCACCTTTGGCGCGCCCTCTGCTTGCGTCCGCTGCGCTGCCGCGCGGCGACCTCCATAGGAGGCGAAGTGGGAGGGAGGAGCAGCTGGGAGGCGGGAGCTGGGCAGCCAATGGGCGAGGGCATGGGACATAGAAGGCAAAAGGGGCGGGGCCACAGGGGAGCAGCGGCAGGGAGCGGGGGGGCACAGAGTGCACAAAGGAGCACAAGAACGCCTGAAAACTGAAAAAACAAGAAAAATACAAAATAAAATGCCAGGTGGAAGAAAGCACAAGAAATTAGCGGTACAGTGCAAATGCACACAGTCACCAGGGGCGAGCTCCCGGCAGCGGCAGCAGTGGGGCGGAGTCACGGGCACCCAGGAGGAGCCGTGCGGTGTGTGGAGTGACCTGGGGTCACTCCACACCTGGATATAAATAGAACACTTCCTCATCAACCATCTTAAACTACTTTGTGGAGGAAAACCTTGCATAACTGCCTAAAAGCGCCCCGCACACATCTACTTGCGCCCAGTGCCATAGCTGTCTTCTCCTAACTGTCACCTTGACCCCGCCCCCCCTATCTAATTGACCCATTCCGCTAAAAAACCTGGCCTGGCATGCACCATTGCCTGAAGTACCATGGGGTGGACACTCTTCGAGTCATCAACCCCTCCCCAGGACGCCCCCATTCAGAAGACCGGTGCATTGTATCCCGTGCCCGGGCGTGACAATCTTCACTTTTTGAAAAGCGGTATAAGGTTTGCTACATAGATTATACAGAAGGTGAAAAACACAGCCAATCGCGTTCATTACCGCTCCCCAGCCCCCCCGAACTGCATACTCCACTCCCCTAAAACAACAAGCCCTCTAATACCATAGGCAGGCCTTTAAGTGGGCCGGGTCCCGCCGGTGCTGCTGAGCACCGGAACTTCTAACAAGCAACCTTAGTTGAGTCAGATGAAAAAACCTCAAACTACAGTACCCAGAATACGGTGATTTGTTACTTGAACAATCCGGGCTGGAGATTCTTCTTATCTCTATGGCTGTTTCTATGCTGATACTGCGAGTACCTTCAGTGCCTATCTTTGTTCTCAGTCTTCTGTTATATTAGACTCCGGCAACTGGAATTATGTAGAAAGTCTAGAAATTATACATTATTTGGTGGACGTTCTGGCAATATGAAATGAATTACTGAAAACCGTGACTTGAAGAAACGGTTCAAAACCTCTTTCCTTCTTTCATTTAGTTGATTCCCTGTGAAATGGATCCAAAAAAGAAAAAGCCCGCGAGTGGTGCGTGCGGGCCTCAACGAGACATCTGGTTTCAATTATCGCGCCCGTGTCTGGGCACGATAATTGAAACCACATGGAGGCCGTGCGGATAACCAACACCAATAGGCCATGGGCAGAGCAATGCACCCGCCTTTGGCCAATTGCGTGCTGTCTTTGTTAAAAAGACGCGCACACAAAGGACAATAGAGTGGGCCAAAAGGAAAAGCACACGCACGAGCGTGTGCGATTCCTAGGTCCGTTTTGAAACCCCCTACAAGAGGTCTCTCGCTGCGTGTTCAGTGTTGCGCACTGCAACACTAGGCGCGAGACCTAAAAATGGCTCACCTCAAAAGGAGTCTAAAATGTGATCTGTGGTTATTTGTGTTTCAGCTAACTGTAAAGATCAGCTGTTTACTCAAAGGAGTGGGGAGATCACAAGCCCTGACTACCCCAGAAGTTACGCCAAACTCTCCAGCTGCACCTACAAAATCCATGTGGAAGAAGGCTTTATTATCAACCTGCAATTCGTGGAGACCTTCGACGTGGAGTCCCACCCGGATGTGGCCTGCCCATACGACAGACTCAAGGTAAGTAGAAAAAGCTCCCTAGGTGTGGCAAGAACAGCATGGATGTTCAAACAAGGGCAACTTCCAACCTAACAATGGAAAAAGACGGATTGCTAGTTCCCTTAAAAAATTACACATCTTTTTTATTTTATTTCAACTGTTAATTTAAAAGTGAAAATAAGTTGTTATAACGTTTGTAAAATATGCCTATTTACAAATTGCTTTAGAGTTGAAAGTGTTAATTAAAGCGTTAATACTGAAGGGGTATGAACAAGTAGGAATTGTTAACTAAAATGTTATATAAAGTTAGAGAGAATGTTGGTGCTTTTTTAGGTGCTTTAAAAATGTCGAGGTTGTAGGTTACTAAGGTATTTGGGAGTTTTAATACGATTGCATTTTTGGTAAAGGCTGTAAAAGTGATAAAGATTTTTTTTTAAATTTCTTTTTATTAAACAGTTCAATCAACATATTAAACACATCAAGTGACATACTTATGCTTCTTCAATTTTCCTTAGTGACATTCCAGACATTACAAAACATGTACAATGATAATACTCAGTGGATCAAGGGGATTCGTGTGTTTCCGCTTCTTCCTGACAGGTCGGTGAGTCCCAAATATCACCCCTGTAATGATTCCAAGCCTCCCAAACCTTCCCCCACTTCCCCAGGCAACCCCTGGCCGAATAGACTGATCTCTCCCTGAACATACACCAGTCCAAATCCTCCTTTCATTTCTCTATCTGGGGCGGCTGGCTGGCTCCCCACAGTTGGGCAATGTTCCGCTTAGCGATCATAAATGCCAATGTTGCCCATTGCGTTTTATACATGTTTAGGTCCGAGGGCTCCCAGACATTTAGGATGCATCTACAGGCCTCTGGCTGTAAATCTTTCCCCAGGACCGATCGTAGCATGCGGCGAACCTCCCCCTAATATGCTTGTACACTTTGACAGTGCCACAGTATATGCATGAACGTCCCCAGTTCCCCGCAACCCCTCTTACATTCTCCTCCCTCTGAGCGACCCATCCGGACCAAGCACTGCCCTGTGACATACGACCTGTGTAGTATCTTAAGCTGCACCAGCCTAAGCCTCATTTGAATTGCCACCGTCTGTGGGGAAGAGACCGCCTCCTGCCAGTCCTCATCATCTAACTCCAGGCCGCCCTCAGTCCAGTGCCTTCTGACAATAACTAACGGGTCGCCCATGTTGTTTATCAACTTCTTACATATTAGAGAGATGGTCTTCTCGGGAAGATGGCCATATAGCACTCTGTCTTCAAGGGGTGAAGCATCTGGGAGTGTCGTGCCTCTGGGGATGTGTGTGAGCAGCGATTGTCGGACTTGAAGGTAGCGGAAGTACTCACTGTCATTTAATTGGTACTGCAGCTTAAGAGCATCACATGTGTGTATTGTTCCCCCGCCCCCCAGATGTCTTTGAAGCGTGTGATCCCAATGAGGTCCCACTTGTCGAACCCTCTAGACTTCAATAGACTTCCCAGCCTCTCCAAATTCCAAAGCGGGGTAGCCAGTGTGAACTTCCCCTCCCGCTTGAGGTGTCTGTTAGCCGCATGCCACACATGGACGGCATGCGCCGTAGGTCCTGTGAGTGGATATCTGCGGGGCCAGGCATATAGCGCCCTGGTATAGTTTCCCCCAGGTAACTGCCATCGGTCCATGGCATATCCAGGATCACCTGGAGGCCCGTATATCCCGTGATTCACTGCCGCCAGCTGTGAGGCCCAATAGTATTTCCTTAAGTCCGGCAACCCTATGCCTCCATCATACCAGGGAAAGGTAAGTTTAGAAAAGGCGATGCGGGGTTTACCATCCCAGAGTAGCTGTCTCTGGAGAGCCTCTATTTCTTTAAAGTAGGACGCGGGAACCAAATCCATCGCGTTCTGAAGAGCGTACAAAAAACAGGGCAACGCCATCATTTAAAAAAGTACTGCCCTACCTGGGAGAGCCTTCCAGCGCGCCACATCACTTTTAAATCTCAATAGGGGGGGATCAGGTTGTTAGTGTAGCGGAGCTTCGGGTCTAGCGCAATGTAAATGCCCAGATATTTAAACCCGTCAGATGCAATTTGTATGGGGCAAGTGTCCAGAATAAACGCCGGTCACCCCTCAGAACATATAGCACCCATTTAGACCAATTTACGGCGAAGCCTGAGTACCTCCCGAAAATTGCCAACACATCCAAAAAGCAGCTCAGGGACCGTGATAAAGATTTTAAAAATAGTGAGGGGTGTACATTGAAGTGCTGAATAAAGAACAAGGTGAAATCTGTCATCATTGGTTAATATACAGACGCAGACTGCCTCCTCTTACATGCCTGCTTACAATATTCTGGGATTGAAGCTCTGAGGGGGCCTGCACATCAATTTAGCTTTGCAAAATCATTCATTGATGGACAGCATTTGCCAATGCCTTAACAACAAAACATTGTTGATGATGTTCAGAGTTAATCCTTGATTTGACCGACCCACGTGCCCTTAATTGGACCATGAGCAGTTGAGCAAAGACAATTTCTTGTTGGCTATTCTTCCTGTTAAGATAAAAGTTCACCAAGGCAGATGAGGGAAAGGGGAGTGATGGTGATCGTGTCATCTGGTCCTACTCTGTGGAGCAGGACCAGGTGGGTTTGGGATGATGGTATTTTAAGCCATTATGCAGTCTGAAGATGAGAAGATTGTGATTTTGCTCTAGCGAGGTAGGTTGTAGTCTAGGGGTAGAGTGGGATGTTATTGAAATTATGCATTTATTGATAGGGGCAATCTTGGGGTTGGCAGTGGGCTATTTCGTGGGGGGAGTTGTAGGTGAAGATGAGATGGTCAGCATGTTATAAAAGACAGTTGCTGAAGGTGGCTTTTGGTGCACCCCATACCAATGTCTTATGTCTGTGGAGAGTGACGATCTACACTCTACTGTGATCCTGAATATGTGCTCTTCCTGATCCTTCCATCTTGTATAGCCGGGCCATTCTCCTCCCTTTAAAATGCAGTATGGTCCCTTCCTCTGTACCGGCTGCACCAGCATTTTTGAGGGCTTGGCCTGATGGAACCTAACCATATTTTCCAAAAGAATCCTCATGATCACAATGATTTATCTCTAGATGAAACTCTACAAAATTCATGAGAAAACTGAAGTTAAATTGAAGTTGATGTTCAAATGACATCTTCACAAGATTTTCCCATGTCTCAAACTGTGCCCGTAGCCGCAACAGACACATCTCTTTTTCTCACATTTCAGATTAAAACTGCCAAGAAAGAATATGGCCCCTTCTGTGGGAATATTTTACCTCAGAAAATTGAGACTGGAAGCAACAAAGTGGACATAGCCTTCGACACTGATTTGTCTGGAACTCACAGAGGCTGGAAGGTCCACTACACTACAGTAGGTAGGACACAGGAACATCTGGGGAGGCTGAGAGTGGAACATGTGCAGCATAGGTCTGTGGGGCCAATTCACAGGTGGACAATAGAGGAACGAGGGCTGCTCAGAACTCGTGGTAAGTAGGATGTTTGAGCCAGGGGGGTCTGTGTAGAACTACTTGGCAGTGTTGCACAGGGCACAGATGTGCACTACATCTATCCCTAGGAAGAAGGTGTACAGCTTGTTATGGCACTCCTCCAATATGCATATGGAGATGGAGTAAATGTGTGGTCCACTTTTGAAATGGAGCAGGTGTACAGTCGGCTATGCACAGGGCGCATCCCAGGTGTGCAGTACAGTTAGCATCAGGTGTCTAGTATTGCTATGGATGATGGACATGGATGAGGTGTTCAGTACTGTAATGAACAGACAGCAGGTGTCTGCTATTATGTGGGATAAGGAACAAGTATGTTGTAAGTATTTGGACATGGAACAGTTTCACAGTGCAGTTAAGAAGATAAAGCAGGTGTGCAGTAGGGATATGGACAAGGAACATATGTACTAAACGTTGAGGGTCAACGGAGGGGGAGCTGTGCGGGTATAATCAGGGAGCAGTTCAGATCCGGACAAGTGGAAGGCATGCAGAGGAGTTATGAACAAGGACCACATGTGCATGAAAGTTATGGACAGGAAGCAGGCACAGAACAGAGTTTGTACCGGAGAACAGCTATTCTGAACATTTATGGCCAGTGGACAGCCATGCAGTACAGTTCTGGATAGAGATCAGGTGTTCAGCACACATAGCGACAGGGATTGGGTGTGTGTAGTACAGTTATCAAAAGAGAGCAGGTGTTCTGGGCTGGGAGAAGATGTGAAGAACAGTTATGGACAATGTCTTGTGGGTGACACATGTATAACCAGTGACAGAATGCTAAACCTGCATGTTTTGAATTGCAGAATAAATGTCTCTGCTACCCCACTTTCGCAGCCCTCTTCCACCTGGTTTGGTGCCATCACATACTGTCCCAAAGGCTACTTTAAATCCTTATGTTGAGTCTTGGCAGCAGAAACGAGAGAACCTAGAGATCATGGTTAAGTCCTACCTCTACGGCTGTATAGCATTCACCAAACCCTCCTTCTCTCACGCTTGCACAGGTCGGCTATGATTCACCTGTAGGTTTGTCCAGCATTCATCAGCTCTCCATCTCTGACGCTTGTGAAAGGTAGCCATCACTCACCTGTAGGTCTGTCTCTTGCATTCACTAGCTCTCCATCTCTCTTGCTTGTGCAAGATGGCCATGACTCACCTGGTCTGTCTAGCATGCACCAATCTCTCCATCTCTCACTCTTGCACAGGTCGGCCATGATTCACCTGTAGGGTTGTCCAGCATTCACCTGCTCTCCATCTCTCACGCTTGTGCAAGGTGCCCATGATTCACCTGTAGGTATGTCTCCAGCATTCACCAGCTCTCGATCGCTGACACTTGCGCAAGGGGACCACATGACTCACTTGTAGGTCTTTTTCCAGCATTCACCAGCCCCATCTCTCAAGCTTGTGCAAGGTGGCCATGACTCACCTGTAGGTCTTTCCCCAGCATTCAACAGCTCTCCATCTCTCACACTTGTGCAAGGTGGCCATGACTCATCTGTAAGTCTGTCTTCAGCATTCACCAGCTCTCCATCGCTCACGCTTGTGCAAGGTGGCCATCACTCACATGTAAGTCTGTCACCAGCATTCACCATCTCCCCATCTCTCACGCATGTGCAAGTTGGCCATGACTCACCTGTAGGTCTGTCTTCAGCATTCACCAGCTCTCCATTGCTCACGCTTGTGCAAGGTGGCCATAACTCACCTGTAGGTCTGTCTCCAGCATTCACCAATCTCTCCATCTCTCATATTTGTACAGGTCGACCATGTCCTGATCCAGTGGTGCCGACCAGAGGACGAATAAACCCAGTTCAGCAAAAATTTGTTGTGAAGGACAAATTCACCCTTTCCTGCCAAACAGGATACATGCTAATGCAGGTAAGACATGAATACATGACTGTAGAGGTAAGCAGAGGCAATGCAATAACTATTGTGGCTAGGAAAAGTGACATTTAAGCACAATCTCTCTATAAGGATGTTAACATGTATTGCTTGGAGAGTTCAGCTGATATCGTCTCTCTTTGCCTTACCTTACAGACCATCACATCGCCTCCTAATATATATATTTTTTTATTTATTAGAGTTGTATATAGCGCAAACATGACCCAAAAGGGTATCAGAGCTCTTTACATATATGCAGGTGAGCAAACCGGTAAATCAGACCATAATAAACCATACAAAAATCACAATAAAAGTACAGAGGGCCGTGGGAAGGAGATGGGGATGGAGAGTTACCAGGAGTATATCCACACATTATAAACAAAGAAAAAGGTGAGGGAGAAAGGTAGGGCAGACCATAAAAAACAATCATTTCAATCATAACGGTAGTCCCAGATGAGGCTGTACCCAAGCAGGGTGAAGAAATCCCTCCAGTCACTAGAGAGATCAACAGAGTAGGAATAGCATCAGGAAATAGAGTACCAGTGTGTCCAGAGTGACCTATCGGTGTGGGAGAGTCAATATAATGGGAGCTAGCGCAAGGATTTGTTCATCAATAGCATTTTCACTTGTTTTTTGAATGATGCAGAAGACGTGTTGATTCAAATTTTCGATGGCAGAGAATTCCAATTTCTCAGAGCAATACCAGAGAAGGTTTGATTGTATGTTTTTTTTCTTACATTTCTGTGGTTTCAGCAGTAATGATGAGGTGCTTTGAGAGGTTCTAGAGCCACCTGACAACTCCAATTTTTGTGCAATGTATTGTGGGGTGTTGGGGTGAATGGCTTTGTGTATTAAACAGGCAATTTTCAGATGGATTCTTGACTCGTAGGGGAGGCAGTTTAGAGATGTCAAATCGGGTGTAATGTGGGTATTGCGTTTAGATCCCGTAATGAGCCTTGCAGCTGCATTAAGTGAGGGTCTTAGGGGGCCAACTTAGTTCTGGGTAGGCCACACAAAGTTGCATTTCCATAGTCCAGCCTGAAAATCACTAGGGCTTGGACGAGTGATTAGAAGTCATCCGCAGGGAGGAAGGGTTTGCTTTTCCTTAGAATGCTCAGTTGAAAGTTAGCTCTTTTGTGGCTAAGCTGATGTGATCCTACATGTTCATGTTCTTTTCAAGTACAATTCCCAGAGATTTGGCAGAATCGATAACATGCAGAATGCAACTGAGGGCTGTTAAATATTTGAATCAGACATCAATGTCTAGAGATTGTTTGGGGGGGTGAAATTAAAATGAATTCGGTTTTGAGTGTGTTTAGTTTGAGACAGTTGTAGGTCAGCCAATTGTGAGTTTTTTAAAGAGTTGTGTTAAGGGATCTAATATCCTCCAAGAAGATTTTCAGGTAAAGTTGGGTGTTGTTGGTGTACATGTGATAATTGATTCTTGAAGCTTTCAGGATTTTGGTTAACTATTCTATGAATAGGTTAAAGAGAGTGGATGAGAGAGAGGAACCCTGCAGAACTCTTAATGAGACTGGTGTAGAGTTGGACAGGGAGTGATTTGTCTTTATTCTTTGGGATCTATTGTGGAGGAAGAAGGCGAACCAACCTAGGATGGGGCCATAGAGCCCCATCCTTTTTTCAAGTAAATCCAGGCGGCAGTCATGTTGGACTGTATCAAATGCTGAGGAGAGGTCGAGGAGGATTAGCAGACAGGATTAATTTTGATCAAGCATTTGTAAAGTGTCAACTTTGTGCTTGACGGCCGATTCAGTGCTGTGTCCGTGACAGAATGCAGATTGATATTGGTCCAGAAGTTGGAATTTCTCCATGTGATTGTGTAGCTGGATATGCACACATTTCTCAATGAGATTAGAAAGAATGGGAATGCTGGAGATAGGGCGGAAGTTATTTGGATCCTTGTGGTCTGCCGTCTGTGTTTTAAAAATGGGGGTAAACTTGAGAGATTCTCCTTATGGTGTCTTGACATAGCGAAGCGTTTATTATTATAACCCAGAAAAAAGGCAGAATGTTCTTCCCAGTTAGGCTGCAGATTAGACCCAAGGAGAGGTTTGAGTTGTCGGTTGGATTGTGATTTGATGATTTTAAACAGTTATTTTGGTCGGTTTCTGTCGTCATTTAGCTGTTTCCTAAAGAAGTCTGCTTTGGAGCTATGTATCCATTCATTATAAATGCTTTGCCGAGATCTCAGGTGTTTGAGGCGATCTAAAGAGGGTGGGAGAGTTGTAATGAATGTGCCACTCTTGTGGTTGAGTATACCATGATGACCGTCAAATACCACCATCTTAAACTGACTTTAGCGGGTTATTTTATTCTAGCCTTAATGTAGAACGGCCTTACATATGCCTGCTTAGTGAGAGCCGTTTTGGAGTAGAACAGTACATTTCGATACGAGCTCTTATTATTGGCTTTGACATGGCCTCATGTCAATATTGCTCTTCCCTGCACTGGAGCACAATTTGCTGCCATGCGCCGACGCAGACACCCTTGCACCATGGTGCAAGGATGCCTGCATCACAGGGATGATTGTTCATGTGCAGGAAGGAGTCCCTTCCTGCATGTAAACAATCTGAAATGCCATTTTCAACCTCTATGTGTGCTGTATTAGCACACATAGATCTTGCAAAATGTCATTTTTTCAAATGATTGTTTATGTGCAGGAAGGTATACCCTCCTGCACATAAACAACCACCAGAGGTGATTTCCTTGTTCAATGTGTGCTGCATTCTGCATGCAGCACGCATAGAAAGAGGAGAAAATGAGGAGAACTTAATACATTTCTCCTAGTTTCGCCTTCCAACACCTCTCCTGGGGAGGCGTAGCAGTCAGACGGATTCACATGTTTACAATTTCTTGTAAATCGGAAAATTCGTCAGGTTCCATGGGTGTTGTGTGGGGACCCCAACAGCAACACCCATGGAACGCCCCTTTCATGCAAAGTACTGCGTGTAAAGGGACCATATTTACAAGAACAGGAAAAGCCATGCAGGGAGGCTTTTCCTGTCCTTGTACATATGGGGCAGCAAAATGTGCCACCAGTGTGCCACATAAAGTGACACACCGGCGGCGCAAGGGGCTTGTAAATAAGCCCCTTTGTTTGGGTCAGAAGCATTTGTACAGGCATGCAGCAATTAGGAAAAAGAAATGAGTTGGATATTTCATGTCGCCTGCAGTTGTGGGTAAAATAAGCTGAGACAGATCATTATTTCTGAATCGCCAGCATACAGGCTATGACAAAATCATATGAAGAAATTATGCTACCTAGAGTATCGTGTACTAAAGTTGTTTTTGGTCGCAAAGCCTGTGAATTTGGCTTTATAAAGGGAGAACACCCTCCTAAATGTACAAAACCCCTTTATGTTTCACAATGCACAACAGATTTATGAGCCAGAAAAGTCTGTTCAACTCTGTGAGAAATTGGGTTGTTAGTTGAGGGTAGGTGTGGCCCTTCTCAAGCAACAACCACAATCCTTGTCAGGATGAACCACAAAAAGTCATTAAATTAACCTGTGCTTAACCCTGTGGTAGCTTTAGACAAAAGCAGTCAGGTTTAACTTAGAGGCAATGTCTAAAGTATTTATGCAGCACTTCAATAGTAATAGCAAATTATTTGAAACTATAATGACAAAAATACAATCAGTAGAACAGGAGGTATGAATTTAAAAACAATTTACGTGACAGATAGCACCTTAAAGATCAAATCACCAACCATGGACATCAAGTCGCACAAGACCGGTGCAAAGTCGAAGTTTATTTTGGTTTTTTTTTGCCTTCTTTTTTATTTTTTTTATTTTAAACAGAGCTTTATTCGTACAAATTACATTGTACACAGCATGTTACCACAACCCGGGGGCCGGCAGCGAACACTACAGTCGGCTAATCACAAAGATCTAGGTAACACAGCCATCAAGCCGACATCCCAGGGGACCGGCGGCGCAAGATCAAGAGATAGAAATATGCAACAGATTATTATGCATTACTCCCACCACCCTTGTGCAGAGGCTGAATATTCTGTTCACCGCACGTGTTCACAATGCCGGGCCGGAAACTGATATATCTGGAATGATCTTCTCTGTGTGTCCTTTGTGAACCGCCCAATAAACTAAACCCCTACCTATCCAACTCCCCCTCCCATCCCACCCCCCCTGCACTGTATATACTCCTGCTCTACACCTCAACCACCCGTATACCCCTATGACCTCAGAGGTGGAACGCCTCCCTGTGGAGTTGTCCTATTGCTGTAGTTGTGCCTGTGCCTTCTCCCCTTCCCCGCCCGTATCTTCCTCTACATCACGCTGTCCCAAATATTCCTGATAGAGACCCCAAAAACTTTTTGGTCGACTCACAGGGGGAAGAAGAGCGCTATAGCATTCCGTTTGTGTGCAACAATATCACATATCATGTGCCCATCTTTTTGTGGTTGGGAGTGGCCCTCTCATCCAACACATTGCAATTACGCGTTTGGCCATCAGCATGCCCATATCTGTCAGGCGGCGCAGGGCCTTCGGTAGGCCCTTGGAGTGGCCCAGTAGTGCCAAGGCAGGATCCGGCGACAAGTCAGTAGCCAGAATTAGACTCATTTCGGCAAACACACCATCCCAATACCTGCGGATACCAGGGCACGACCATGCGAGATGTATAAAGGCCGCGAGTGGCGCACGGCATCTATCGCAAACAGCCGACTGTCGAAGGCCGTACCTATGGAGCCTCTCCGGTGTATAGTACACCTGTTGTAGATATTTAAAATGGATCAGCCTGTGTCTGCCGTTTAGCGATATTTTCCTGGTGCTTGAGCAGCAATATGCCCACATATCGTCATCTATGGTGACTTGCAGGTCGTCTTGCCATTCCATTCTCGCTTTCGAGAGCGGCTACTCCCCTTTCACTCTAATCATACTATATAGATTCGCCACCAGTCTCCTGGAGGAAGTCGTTTTAATTACATAGGTAAGCTCCGGGATCTCCTGTGGCTCCGCTAAATCCGGGCCCAAGAGGTCAAGCAATGCACTGCAGACTCTGTGATATTGGAAACGTGTCAGAAGTGAGGGCCTTTCCAGGGCTGTCTCTGCTTGGGCAGAAGTCTTCACCGCGCCCTCGAAAAACAAGGCGCCCGCAGTGTGTATACCCATCTCATGGAGTGCCCGTACCACTCCCTTCTCCGTTAGGGGAGATAGCCACATTGTCCATTCAATAGGCAGTAGTGGCGAATACAGCAATGCTCCGCCTCTAGCTCGCAGTAGCGCGTGCCATGCATGATTGGTGGTTGTGATCGAGTCCAAAATGCCAACTCTGCGGTCCACCGGCTGGAAGATCATCGCAGGCAGCGGTAGGGGGTCTGCAAACAATCGTTCCATTCTAACATGTGGAATAGTCTCTTGCCCATGAATCCACGTGTGTAGGTGCGCGGCCTGAGCCACTCTGTAATAACGTTCCATGTCAGGGGCGCCCAGTCCCCCCTGGTCATAAGGGAGCACAAGAGTTGTCCACTTCACTCTGGGCTGTTTAGCACCCCAGGCCAGTCTGATCAGCAGTTGTGTCAGTCTGTTAAAGAACGCCTTCGAGAGCACTATTGGTAAGTTGTTAAAGAGGAATAGCAATCTAGGAAGAATTACCATTTTCATTATGGCGACTCTGCCCATCAAGGATAACGGCAGTTTACACCATACCTCCACTTCATCTTCAAGTTTGCTGTGCAAGACACCATAGTTTTCGCGTATAAGGATTTCAGAGTCTGTGTGAAGCATAACGCCCAGATATCTGACTGGTTCAGACGTCCAATGCAACGGGTATTCCATGTCAAATTGTGTCGTGCTTGGAGTCAGCGGGAACGCCACTGACTTTGCCCAATTTATTTTGAGCCCAGAGAGGGCGCCAAAGTGCACCACTTCCCCCCGCCTTTGACACGGTGGACCACTCCATCCTTCTGCGCCGTGTCAAGTCGGCGGGCATCGAGGGCCCTCCCCTGGCCTGGCTGGAGTCCTTCCTGTCTGATCGCTCTCAGGCTGTCCACCTGGCAGAATTCGCTGCTCCTCCCCGTAAAATAACTTGTGGGGTTCCCCAGGGCTCTTCTCTTTCCCCCCTACTTTTTAACCTATACATCTTCCCTCTTATTTTTGCTTTGCAGCACATGGAGGTCGCGGTGTATAACTATGCCGACAACCTCCAACTTATTTTTGATTTGTCCCCGGCTTCGTCAGGTCAAACCGGCTTCCAGTCCGTGATGCTATTCATCTGTGAATGGATGAATATGAACCACCTCAAGCTAAATCCGGACAAAACGGAGCTGGTCCTGACGGGCGGTATTGGCAATCCTTGGTCACCTCTTTTTTGGCCACCATCCCTGGGTGCCCCCCCCCACTCCTTCCCTATCAGTTAAAACGTTAGGTATTACTCTTAATCACCAACTTACACTTCATTCACATATTAGTTCAGTTGTTTCTTCTTGGTTTTTTTCCTTACGGACCATCAGGAAAATATCCAGATTTTTTTCTGTTCCCGCCCTCAAACTGATAATAATGGCCATGGTTCTGTCAAAAATTGACTACGGGAACATCGTTTATAACGGTGTCCCCGCATATGCCCTTCATCGCCTTCAGCTGGTCCAGAACCAAGCAGCTCGCCTGGTTTACGGCCTGGCCAAGTCACACCACTCCACTCCCCTCTTGAAAGCCCTTCACTGGCTCCCTATTAAACAGCGGGCACTGTTTAAATTGGGATGCCTCACTTTTCAAGCCCAAGCGGGCACTGCTCCGGCATTCATCAATTCTGCTATCACGAGTTACTGTCCGCCGAGAGCCCTTCGTTCCTCCTCCCTGGGCTTGCTGGCAGTACCTCGCTTCAAGAAGAAAAGAGCTGGTGGCCAGAAATTTTCAGTTCTGGCCCTCACCTTCTGGAACGCTCTTCCACCCTCAGTAAGGCTTCTGCCCTCCTATATGGAATACCGCAGGGCCTTAAAAACCCTTTTGTTCCAGCAAGCGTTCAACTGTTAGCCTACCGTTTTCTGTCTGCTTGTTCTTGCCACTGTTAACTCTTAAGCGCCAAGAAACTGCCTAGTACACGAGCGCTCTATAAATGCTTTTAAATTCCAAATTCCAGCACGGACGGAAGATTCGTCTCCGGATTGCGAACGTATAGTAATGTATCATCCGCGTACGTTGATACTATTATTTTGTACGTCGGAAGCTTATCCCCTCGTGTCCGTGAAACTCCCTGAGGGCACAAGCCAGCGGTTCAGCCACCAGCGCGTATAGTAACGGCAATAGCGGGCAACCTTGTCTGGTGCCTCTGCTGATCGAAAAGGAGTCAGATACACGATCTCCTATACGTAGACGAGCCGTGGGGTGGTGGTATAGTGCCCCAATCATTTGTAGAAATGGCTCACCCAGTCCCAGTCTCCGCAACACCCGTACCATGAAGGGCCATTCGACGGAGTCGAAGGCCTTTTCCATGTCGAGGGAGATGGCTATAGCCTTAGTGTCCTGTCGGACATACTGCATAGTGCCCAGTACCGTCCTAAGATTGTAGGTGAGATTCCTGCCGGGCACAAACCCCGCCTGCTCCGGCGCCACCAATTCTGGGGCTAGTAGAGCTAGTCTTGTCGCCAAAACTTTGGCGTAAATCTTAGCATCGACGTTTAATAAGGACGTCATGAGGTCGGAGGTTTGCCAGGTTTGGGAATTGTTACTATCAGTGCTTCCCTCATCGACCGCGGCATATTGCCCTCGACACACACTTCAGCAAACAATTCAGACAGGTGTGGGAGGAGGATATCATTGAATGCTTTATAGAAACCTACCGTGAGCCCGTCAGCACCCGGAGCACTGCCTGAGCGCATGCTCACCAGCGCCTCTAGAATTTCATCCTTATGTATGGGTTGCATCAGGAATTCCCGATCGGAATCTTTCAGGAAGGGTAGCTGTATATGGCTCAGATAATCATCAATATCATCCTCCATATTCCCTGCTTTGGAAGTGTAGAGCCCAGAGTAGTATGTTTTAAACTCGTCAACAATCTCAGCCTCCTCCGTAAGGAGTCTTCCGTCAGCCGATTCTAGTTCGGATATCACCTGTGGTCGTCTGGTGTTTTTTAAGATCCGGGCCAGGAGGGAGCCAGGGCGGTCCCCCTCACCGTATGTACGGGCCGTGGCATATTTCCCCATGTGTCTCACCTCCCTATCCGCTTCTTCGTTGTATTCCTATATGAGAGACTTAATGTCTGCCGCCACGCCGTCGCAGGTCTCGTTTAGCTGTCGCCTTTCCAGCTCAGCTAGTTGCCCTTCTAAGTGTTTCAATCTCTGGCGGATGGCTTTGAGCACGCTCGAATGCTTCGACATCGCTATACCCCGAATATATACCTTGAACGCTTCCCAGACTGTGTGAAAACTGTCAACCGACCCTATATTGGTGTCAAAATACCCCTCTATTTCTTCAGCCAGCTCCCCCATAAACTGCTCGTCCAGAAGTGAGTAAGGCAGGAAGCGCCATGTGAAGGGTGGGATTCTCTTAGCTGGTGTCTCTAGGGTCAAGAGGAGTGATGAGTGGTCCGAGAGTGTTCGCGCCAGTACCGTGCAGGAGCTAACGTATCTAGTCACGGCGGATGTTATAAGCCAGTAATCAATCCTGGTATGTATGTTATGAAAGGCGGAATAATTTGTGAATCCTCCCTTCCCAGTGTGCCTGCTTCTCCACACATCTACCAGGTCTAGTGTGATGAGTTCCGACTGAACCTTCAGTGCTGAGGCTGTAATCCTACGTGGCGGACCTGATGACCTGTCCAGGTCTGGATTTAGTACTAAGTTGAGATCTCCACCCCAGAGCATCTGAGAGTCGGTGTAAGCACGGCAGTGTTGTGATAAAGTGTCGTAAAAGTCTGGGGAATCATAATTAGGACCATAAACATTCACCACTATGAAATCGTACCCCTTCCCCAAGCATCTAGATATTAGGTATCTGCCATCTCGGTCTGCTCTCAGCAACGACAATGTCAGTTTGGCTTTTGGGTTAACCCATGTCAGTACCCCTCTAGAGTGTGTCGTGAATCCAGCCACAGTTATGTTACCCACTAGTCCCCTGCTGTGAAGCATTTTACTGGTAAGCGGAAGGTGTGTTTCTTGGATGAGAGCTAGGTCCACTTCATGTCGCTGTAGGTAGTTAATGACTTTCCTGATTTTGCGGTAATCATTCAGACCCCTCACATTCCACGTCATTGCCTTAAACGTCCCCCTTTCCCCCATCACGGGACCGCCAATTGTCGTGGACATCGTATCAGTGGAACTGGTCATTGTAGGGCTGCAGGAAGCCCAGTGTTAGGGTATGCAGTGTGAGCAGTCATTATGTGCAACATTGAACAATAAACAATCTCCTGATCCCCACCCACCTCGCACAGCAGTCCCTCCCCAACTTGGCCTTGCAGGTCCCAAACCCACCCTTCCCAACCGTTCATTGTACCACCTAACATGGTGACTCGTACTTCAACAAAGCATTGCGCTCGGGGCCCGAGGTCGCCTGACTGCACATGAACCTCTATCTTCTCGGAGAGTTGTGTCAGACCACCTCCTCCCTCCGCCAGCACTTCCCGAATTATGTCTAGAGCACTTTATATACCATCTATTGTCATTCAGGGAGTAACGTCCCCTCCTCCCGTCACACATAGAATAGCACATCCCCCTCACACACATCTCAATGAGGCTTCATGCAGCTGTGTCCGCCTCTATAGCGCAGTTGCCACCCACAACACAGGTGACCCATGCAAGTCCCATAATAGCCATCATAACTTATCTGCTAGGAGTTCGTCAGTCTGTCCGCAGAGCGAGCCAGTCAGTTATCTCAAACGGAATTTGCTGCAAACCACAAGTGATAGGAGCCAGACCAGCCCGCAGCATGAGGCCAGGGTTTTGGTTACTCCTGTTCATCCAGTCGGCTATTATCGCCCTCTGCCTGACGTTCCTGTTCACCATTCCTCTTTTCTCTCCCCCAGCTCTTCAATGCTTTCTGCAGTTCGTTTGGGTCCGTGAAGATGTGCGAGCGTCCCTGTTTGTTGACACGTAGTTTGGCAGGATACAGCATCGCGTAGTCGAGCCCAAGTTCCCTGAGGCGTTTCTTGTGCGGCCCAAATTGTTTACGAGCTTCCTGCACTCTGGCCGTGAAGTCCGGAAATATTGAGATCGCCGAACCTTCAAATTGTAGATCAGCTTTGGCTCTGGCCAGCCTGAGTGCTGTGTCCCGGTCTCTATAGTTGAGCAGCTTCGCTATAATTGGGCGGGGGGGCATCCCCGGGCGCGCTGCGGGCCCAGGGATCTATGGGCCCGTTCCACCACGAACATCGTCGAGAACACCCCCTCACCTAGCAGAGTAGTCAGTAGCTTCTCTATGAATAGTTCCATCTTACCGGTTTGGGTGGCCTCCGGCAGGCCCGTTATGCGTAGGTTACAGCGTCGCAAGCGCGCCTCCAAGTCTTTGGTCTTGTCTTGGAGAGACCTCATGAGGTTTTCCACACGCTTGTGGGCCGTGTCCAGTTCAGTCTGCGCCTCTTCGACCTCTGTTATTCTCCTTTCCGCCATGTCGTGCTTCTCTGCGTGCTTGTCTAGCCGCTCAGTCATACGGTCCATCCTGTACGTCATGGCGTCCATTTTGGTGCCCAATGCAGAAATGCTGGATTGTAGACTCTGTTCCATGGAACGGAGCATGGTTTTGATGTCGGAGTCCACCACCCGCTCCTCTTCCGGTAGCTCGGACTCCTTGTGTAGCATTGGAGGGCTCTGGACTTGTACCCGTCGCTGCGCGAAGGGGAGTCTGCTCTGCGTCTTGTCACCCTTCCCCATCGTGATGGGCCAGACGCTTCCAGTAAACGAAGATGCGATAGCAGGCCTTATCAGGGGGTCAATAGGACATAAAAGCCTCACCTCCAGGAGCGGGATACCCCCGGGAGCTGCGCGCTGTATGTCTCCCTCCACTCAGCCAGGCAGATCAAGCAAGGCGCAGGGATCAGGTCCCGTCCGTTTCTGTCCGTCAAGTCGTGCCAGGCTGGTTCGCCCCTACACACTGGGCCTGGCGCCGTGAATGTAGACTTCAGAGCTTCCGACACACTCCCCCGTGCCCAGCGCTACTGTTCGTGTGCACAATTCACCGTATCCTCCTTTGTACCTGCGCACCGTGAACCCGTCAGTCTCAGCTGTGGTTCATCACGGACTTACTGTCTGCTGCCCCTGCCAGGCCTCAGTCAGGAGGATCTACTTTGGGCTTTGTGGGCAGATTGAGCGACCCCACACGGTGCAGACCTTCCTCCGACACCAGCAGTGGCATGCGTGAGCACAACGTCGTGCACAGCCGACCCCTGGCGTGTCCCTGGCTCGCACGCACTGCCCCCAGACCCGGCGCCGCACGGCCTTCTTGGCCGCCGGGTCCGTCTACAAGATGGCGCTTCCTCGCGGCTCCACCGCACAGCAGTCACTAGGAGCCTCCAGCGCCCCCTCTGATGTTCGGACTGGTCCCGTCGGGACCGCGCGACAGGCCCCGCGGTGCACGCGCTCGTCGGGAGCGCTCCAGGCCAGCCGACACTGAGACCGATCCCCTTTCCCCGGGGGAGCCTCGCACATTGCTGCCACACGCACGCGCACACCGCGCGGTTCCGGAGTCCGCTGGGGACCGCGGCCCAGGTCCGCTCGGCACTTCGCAGCGCCGCACGCACTCCTCTCAATGTCTGGATGTCTCCGTTTAGGGACCGCTGGAGTCGGGATCGCGTCCGCCGCCGAATGCTGAGGGCGGCGGGACAAATCCGTTGCTCTGGACCAGGATAGTGAAGGATAGTTCGGAAGTGCCAGCGGAGCAAAGGAGTTAGGCGGCCATCGTCGCTGCCGGCTAGCTCCGCCCCCGCAAAGTCGAAGGTTATTGCCATCCACAATCAAGCGCGGTTCGGACACACAAAGTGGATTGGGCCCGGTCTCCACTTACGTTCAGACTTAGAAGGAATTCCAAAGAAAAATGCCTGAGAAGGTAAACTTCAGTGGGGCAAGGCAGCCGGCGGCATCTGAGGAAGAAGGTGTCATAGTTAGGGAGCTGCTGGATGAAGTTGCAGTGAAGATTTCGGTGTTCTGACTTAGGGTCTAATTATGAGTTTTGCGGTCCTGGACTGCTAAACCCACAGGGCTGGTGCGGGCAGTGCTGCACCAGCGGTCTGACCTCCCTATAACGAGTTTGGTGTTCAGACCGCCATAGGATCACTGCTTCCGCCGGGGATCCGTGATCCCTCGGCAGTCTTGCAGTGGTCTGAGGCCGCAATATGCTGGCTGTGGCATCAGCAAGCATATTACGTGTTTCTTCACTGCCAAAGTTTTCGGTGAGCCCGCCATGAAAAGTGTGATGGTGAGGAAACTAAGGGGGCCAGGGGATGCATGCAGGGGGGCACATTGTGTCCCCCCTGTCTGCATGAACACCCAGTTCCTGCACGACATGGACTTCGCAGTCCATGCCGTGCAGGAATGTGCTTTGGTGCTCCCATTGCAGTGCTTCTATAAGGCTCAGCTGAGCCTTTGAAAGGCACAGCTGTGGGACAACAAAGCACTGCCCACCAGACCACGAATGAACGCGTAATCTGGCGGGCGATGGGCAGATGAGTTTGCAGGTGTGGCAGCAGGGCGAAGGCATGACGGCTCGCTGCCATACTGCCGAACCCGTAATTAGGCCCTTAGTCTCTTTTTTGGAAGTCAAAAATCTCCACCGGGACGAAGCTGCAGGCTGTATCCGACGAAGGCATCAGGAGGCAGGACACCCTTCCAGAGAAGAGCCGCTGAACAGTTTTGCAGCTCCCGGGAAGAATGTAGTGGGAAATACAGCAAAGTCAGGCTAACTGCCAATGCACCTTGGGCGTATTGGCAAGCAGGTGGGCCCAGGTCTTCTCTTAGTTCGCAAGGAACTTCTTGACAGAAATTGTTTTAAGTTCAAATTTTTGGATTTGGGCTATCGGAACTCCTTTAGCACCACTTCCAAGGGTCCAGGACTGGATGGGCACCAGTAGGAGGAATCAAGACTCACTCTGGCAGGTTCAACATGGTTGGAGCCTTTCCTGTCCCTGAGGCTCTGATCAGGACGCCAGTCAACTAGCCCTTGGAGTCACTCTGGTAGTCCTTGGTTCAAGCAGACAAGCATGTCTCAAGAAGAAGGGCGGTCCTCTGAGGGCACAGGGCAGACTTTAGGCAGCGGGCAGTCTTCTTGGAGCAGCAGGGCAGTCTTCTGAAGCACAGAGCTGGCCAAAGCAGAAGGGCAGTCCTCTGAGAGTCCTCTGCAGATCTAGAAGTGAACTGAAGAGTGTGTTTGAGGGTACTTGTTTTTATAGCAGGAGCCAGCTTTGAAGTGGAAAAAGCTTCTGGTGTTTTTCCCCCAGAGATGGATTTGGAATTTCCTTCCTCTGTACCCTGGTCTCAGGATGTCTAGGGGCAAAAAAAAGCTAGCATGAAGTTCTCTGTGTGTGGGCTGGGCAGCTCATTTGAAGTGCAAGTGGGGTTGTGCACAGCTCTGCCCTTTCCCATCCGGTCAAAATGGCCCATCCTGCTAACACCCAGCCACCCTATTGTGTGGAATACACAAAGCCAGGACTGAGGAAGCAAGCTACAGACACCAAATGTTTAGCACAAGGAAATGCAAACTTTCTGAAACTGTCATTTTCTGAACTGTGACTTAAAATCTGACTTTCTCATTAAAAAGGTTTTTAAATTACAATTCCCTAGACAACAAATAATTACATTTCTACCTGCTCCTAAACAAAAGTTATCACTTATTAAATGAAATAAGATAACTCAATGTTATCCTATGAGAGAGGTAGGCCTCATACTAGTAAAAAACAAGTGTGAGGATTTTTCACTACCAGGACATGTAAAACGTAATAGTACATGTCCACCTTTTTAAATAAAGTGCATCCTGCCCTATGGGCTGTTTAGGGCCTGCGCTAGGGGTGACATATGTATTAAACAGGGGACAAAAGGTTTATTTTGCCAAGTAGAATTGCCAGTTTAAAACTGCACACTAGTTGCCATGGCAGGCTGGAGACATTTTTTAAAGGTTACTTAAGTGGGTGGCAGAGTAAGTGCGGCAGGCCCACTAGTAGCATTTAATTTACTGGCCCTGGTTATATGGTATATGGTATACTCCTTTACTAGGGGTGTATAAGTAAATTAAATATGCCAATCTGGTCACCCCAATTTTATCATGTTTTACGGAGTGAGCACAAGCACTTTAGCTCTGGTTAGCAGTGGTTAAGTGCACAGAGTCGTATGGATAACAAAAACAAATTCAGCAAAACAGGAGGGGAGAACTCAGAGGGGTTTTGCCATCCTTTCTGAAGCACAGGTAGGAGGGGCGTGAAGGAGATGTTCTGGTCCAATTTCTAAATTACCAAGAAATGTATCTCTAGTTTATGGCCTGGTTTACGAAGGAGGAGTTGCCCTTGGGAGACTGCTTTCTCTTTGGGAATTGTGCTGTCTGGCCTCGGGGGGGGGGGGGCGGGGGGGGGCATGCCGTGGCCCTACCCCCTCTGATGTATTCCCAGACAGGCAACATTTTATTTTAAAAGAAGCACCTATATCTTTAAAGGAAGTCTCCTGCTTTAAAAAAAAATCCCATTTGCGAAAGCAAATACAGGGTTGGTGGTCTGTTATCTCTTGCAGGCGACCATCTCTGCAAAAGATTCCAGCCGAATGAACATTCATTTGGCAGGTCACTTTGCCACCTCTTGAGATTGCAAAAAATTGTGATTCAAGCTAATATTACAGAGGTCGCATCTCAAATTACTTCCCTGATGGTGTACTTGTCAATGACAGTGATGCGAAGAAAGTCGAAGAGCATGCCAACCTTTTGTCATTCTCTAGCTTGCACTCCTCTTGTGGCCACGTGAATGCAGCAGCGTCGTGGGTTCGTTTACGGATTGGTGGGTGGTCCTGCACTCTGCCAGGTTGTAGCTTCTGCTCTCTTGCGAGAGGATTGTCCGTCCTGTATCAATTTTGACAAAATGCCTGCTTCGCTCACATCAGTATAGGCTCAGAAAATGTGTCTTGTCTGCAGGGCTTAAGTTTAAAATTAAAATAGCTCACTGACCGAGGCAATTTAAAAAAACGCTTAGTCTTTCATTTAAGGAACACAAATTGGACATTGCCGACTCCCTTTATCTCCATCGTGTGACTCCCTAGTGTCACAGGTGAGATGGGAAGCTCATAAAAAGAATCCCTTTTGCCCTTTGAAGTCTTTATACGAGTAGCAGTCAAGTGTGAGAATTCCTTTGCTGACACCCAAAGATAGAACAACAAATTTGAGACATTCTCTTCAGTTTTACAGTGAACTAAAATGACAAGCACACGATTTGCAAGTGGGAAGGGGCGAAGAAGCCTTTCCTTCCTGCAGTACTGTCCACTCCAGAATGCTCATGAAGCTGACCCTGTGCTTTGGACTCTTCTGCTGACGATCAGACAGTTTGACTGCTAGCCAAAGAGTCATTGAACTTGGGAGTTTAGACACTAAACGTGTCTAGTCAGGAATGATGTACTGAAACACCCTCGCTTACCTTATGCACTGAAACTGAAACTCCCATATTTACTTTGCCTCAACTTGGCTACTCTGATTTACATTGCATTAGCCAGAACCTGCACACCAAAACACACTCATATTTTGTCATTGGCCGGACTTGGGTCCTGGTACACCCTTTACCTTGCGCCAGCCTTGCTTTGCGCACTGAGACACTCACTTACTTTTCCCCATCCAAACCTCTTGTAGTAAAGTATCATCCGTTAGCATGCCAAAGCCAGGTCTTGTGTATTCAAAGCCCTCTTATACCTTCCCACATCTAGGACTCATGCACCTGAACACCCTTGCTTGCACTGCACAGCTCTCAGTGTATTTTAATTTGCAACCCATAGTTTCGGAGGGACAAGAGTCCTATGCATGGCCATGCTGTGTGGCAGCATCAATAACTATACAAACACATTCTGGTGGAAGAGTAGTGTCAGAGGTTTATTCAGTTTATAGGTTGAACTGACTAACAGGTGATCCAGGTATCAACAGTGGGTTGGAATAAACAGTTGACACTCACTCTGAGAGACCCTGAGCCTATGGTAACCAACATTCACCATAATTATGAATTCAAATCTCGTTAAACGGATAAGGGTTCATCTAAACCTTCCTAACTTTAATGAGATAATGCCCCCGTGCAAGCCGACCAGTACCTAGGCCAGATCCGCAGTTGCTTAAGATTACCATTGGCTTTCTAAAATGTCTAAAATGCCTCCGAGCTCCAAAGCTGAAGCTTTCTGGCCTTTCTAGTCACCTGCAAATTAAATTCTGAAATGTTTCACAAACTTGCTGCCTACAAAAGCTACCACTGGCGTGTGAACTGGCCAAAAACTGGGTGTATGCAATTAGGTTGAGGTTGGATGAGACCCCCGACGACCACTGACGTAGTGCAGCACGTAGAAAAACAAAGGGGTCAGGACCCTTGTGTGGCCCCTCAAATAGGCTACACCAACTATCCCTTCGCACAAGTGAGGTCACTGTAGTGGGTGGTACAAACCGTGCTTGGTGATCCCTTGTGGCACTAGAGGAGGGACACAATTCTTCCTCCAGCAGGAGCAGCAATACTGCGTTGCTGTCACCCTGTGGGTGATGCGGCCAGCTGCATTTACCAGCCAAAACCCTTGAAGTGAAGCCTTCCTACTTGCCCGGTGCATAAAAACACCCAAGATGCGTGCAGTGAAGCATTCCTACTTGCCCGGCAGTGCATTGAAACACCCAAGATCCTTGCAGTGAAGCATCCCTACTTACCCGGTGCATTGAAACACCCAAGATCCTTGCATGTAAGCATTCCTACTTGCCCGGCAGTGCATTGAAACACCCAAGATCCTTGCAGTGAAGCATTCCTACTTGCCTGGTGCATTGAAACACCCAAGATCCTTGCAGTGAAGCATCCCTACTTACCCGGTGCATTGAAACACCCAAGATCCTTGCAGTGAAGCATTCCTACTTGCCCGGCAGTGCATTGAAACACCCAAGATCCTTGCAGTGAAGCATCCCTACTTACCCGGTGCATTGAAACACCCGAGATCCTTGCATGTAAGCATTCCTACTTGCCCGGCAGTGCATTGAAACACCCAAGATCCTTGCAGTGAAGCATTCCTACTTGCCTGGTGCATTGAAACACCCAAGATCCTTGCAGTGAAGCATCCCTACTTACCCGGTGCATTGAAACACCCAATATCCTTGCAGGGAAGCATTTCTACTTACCCGGTGCATAGAAACACCCAAGATCCTTGCAGTGAAGCATTCCTACTTGCCCGGTGCATTGAAACACCCAAGATCCTTGCAGTGAAGCATTTCCACTTACCAGGTGCATTGAATCACCCATGATTCTTGCAGTGAAGCATTCCTACTTGCCCGGCAGTGCATTGAAACACCCAATATCCTTGCAGTGAAGCATTTCTACTTACCTGGTGCATTGAAACTCCCAATATCCTTGCAGTGAAGCATTTCTACTTACCCGGTGCATAGAAACACCCAATATCCTTGCAGTGAAGCATTTCTACTTACCTGGTGCATTGAAACACACAATATCCTTGCAGTGAAGCATTTCTACTTACCCGGTGCATTGAAACACCCAATATCCTTGCAGTGAAGCATTTCTACTTACCTGGTGCATTGAAACTCCCAATATCCTTGCAGGGAAGCATTTCTACTTACCCGGTGCATAGAAACACCCAAGATCCTTGCAGTGAAGCATTTCTACTTACCCGGTGCATCGAAACACCCTCAACTCCCTAGAGCCATCCTTTTGATTCTGCAATACTTGCTGAGCTTAACATTTCCCTTTAACATCAAGCTTCTCTTCCATTCTGACTATTTAATTTTTTTTTATCTGTAAATAGATTTTCTACATGAGTGTGTACAGTCTTTATCACTACAATACCACAGGTTTTTACATCGAAGTCGACCCTGCTCCACGTGTACCTGTCCTTGTGCACAGCGTTCTTTCTCACACTAAGGGTCTAAGCCCCAGTGCCCCCAGTAACATCGATGGGGTCTGTACAGGAAGTTACTGGTCTCATCTGGATAACTACATGTGACGTTTCACCCTTCAACTTTGCCTGCTCAAAGCACCTGAACTCTCCATGTAAAATGCTGTATATTACATGAAGGAATCAATGCGCAAACAGATTCATGCATGATATTACCCAAACTCTCATAATAGGGAGTATTTCTGCCCCCTGGAGTTACTAATACTCCTGGTATTGGTAACTCCAAGGGAGAAAAAATGGCCTATTTCTGGCCTGCTCGAAATCCCAGCCTTTACATTTCCATGAGTGTGCAAGAAATAACCCACACCTGCTGTAATAAATTAGAGCTGGCTATTTAAGACAATATTATTTCTCATTCGAACCTACTACCTACACCTGTTCCCAATGCTTTGCCTCTGTCATGTAGCTACATCCGGCTATCCTCTAGAGAGCAGAACTTGCTACATCCCTCCCCAACTTGGTTTCAAAAGATCAAAGCTCATTTCACTTGACATACAAAGTCTTTGAGGAATGTATGACGTTCCATCGCGCACAATTACATCGCGCGCTTTTTCCCCCGCATCTTTTTGCTCGCCGAGTCCATTACATCGTGTGTTTTCACCGCGCAATCTATTGCAGCGCGATTCAATTGGTTTCTATGGGGCCGTACTTTACCCCGCAGTACAGCATGTCGCATGCCAAAACAACGCGGTCTTTGTAATCACCTGCGAGAACTCGCCTCTAAGCCCTGGCCCCCCTCTCCCCCCGCCGCCCCCCCCCCCCTCAACGCCAAAGTTGCTGTCACTTTGTCAGGATATGCCAAGTAGCTCAGTGTCGCAAGTGACTTTTCTGCACATGTAGAGGAAGGAGGTGACTTCAAACTCTTCACGCACTGCAGGAGAGGCTGCCTCTAATGTTTAGCAATCTGTTCCTGTACACGCACGTACATCCGGTTGGAAAGAACTGCTAGTGCTGTCTAGGTTCAGCTTCATGAATGCTGCTAAGCAGCATTACTTTTCGAAGGCTCTGATAACAAGAGTAGGTGCTATTTATCGCATCTGGTACACAACGATATTACTGGGTAGGTTATGTATGGGGTGAGATAAATAGCACCTACTACGAGTTTCTGGGGAATAACATGTGGATGTTAGCGTTTAACGCATCAAAATAATCATGATACGGTAAATAGAGTAGGCTTTTCCCCTGTTAAATGTCTGCAGGTTTGACAATTTAACAAAGTTTGAGTTATTTAATGCATTATTTAATTTTCGGATGTGTTAAATACAATCGGATTCGTAATTTGACCCCTTCACAAACCGGGGTTACGCAGGGGTCGGAAAACAATGATTCACTCGTAATCAGAACCTGTTTTTTTTGTGCAAGATAAGGATCAACTTGAGTTGCAAGTGGACTCCTTGGAAGGAAGGTTAAGCCTATTTGTCCGGTTTTAGCTAAGCCAAAACTACTCCTGATCACGATTACCCCCCACTGTGGCATCCAGGAGGATTCATTTTGTTTGGGTAGTTCTGCACTCCACCCTCAAGAAGTCTGATTGAATTCCTAAATTAGACAGCCCTGTCTGTTGTTACAGGGCTTATTGGACCACGACTGGTCTGTGTCTGGGTGGTACCTCGTACCAGTTCCACATAGATTCCCTGCTAGGGGTAGAACACCGAGACCAGCTGTTTGGTGGCCAGCAGACCAAGCCTTCTCCAGTTTTTAGGTTTCGCTGGAGGGCGGAGCTCTTAGCTCCGCCTCCAGAGAAATCTCTTGATTTTAGTAAGGACTCTGGAATACGCCCCCCTGTCCCATTGGCTAGCTCCATAAATGGAGGCTAGCCATTGGAACAGAGATCTGTCCGTCAAGGCCGGACCAGATTCGGGGGCGTTCCCGAGATTTTTTCCCAGGGCGGAGTTACGTTTTTTCCCGTTCCCTCCCCTTTCACTGAAAGTCTGTCCATTCCCGCCCCCTCCGTGTGCCTTTCCGCCCCCCCCTCGCTGTCCTGTGCACGTTTCCCGCCGTCCGTGTCCTCTCCCGCCCCCTCCCGCCGTCCGTGTCCTCTCCCGCCCCCTCCCGCCGTCCGTGTCCTCTCCCGCCCCCTCCCGCCGTCCGTGTCCTCTCAGATGGCGCTGGCCAGAAGACTAACTTCAGTAAATGAGGGCTTACGTAGAAGACATGGGAGAATATTCGTCCTGCTTAGCAAAATTAACGTTTCTCTCTGTTTGGTAAACAACACGTCGGTGATTTAGACGGAGTTTGTGTGTTCTGGAATTACTGTGCATTCTTTGTTATTGACGTGCAGCACTGCGCTGTGAAATTACACCCAGCAAGCATCCTACTGTGCAGTAAGAGCACATGGCGTCATCTGCCTTCGTCGGTGTCCTTAGTAGTGCATCGGGTGCTCTTACTTTGAAAATCTATGTTTATTTAATTCGGGAATGGAAGTCACAACGCGAAGCTCCGTCCGCACAGAGTGACCTGGATTCAAGAAGCGGCCGGGATTAAGTTTGATGAGATCAGCGACGTTGTATTATTGTTGATTTTTTGTTACATAAGCGCTGTATCTCTGTTGGAGGAGGGATGCTGTCATAAGAAAGGAAGGGCCTTCATGCGCTTCATGTTAATTAATGAGTCGACTTCTGACAGTGGGCCCTTGGTGATCTATTTCCAGTGACCCGATAAAATATTTTTCTGACGTGTCTTTTTTTAATTTGCATTTCTATGTTAATTACCGGGATTCCGCAAGAATGACTTTGTCGGATGCTTGCGTTTGCGCGTGCTGGTGAGGCTATTCGATAACATCTCGGGGTACTTTTTTTTTTCAAAATCGGTTTATTGAATATTTTTTCTCAGATTACAAACATTGCATAAAGAACAAGAACCACACTGTGTTCAGACTTGCTCTGCGGGTGCACGTAGCAGTCCTTAGATAGCTGAAAGAAAATAATTCACAGTTTCACTTTACAGTGATGAGCAGCTCCCAGTTGTACCCCTCGGGTACTTTTTAACGCTAACTGGCAGTGCTAGTCTGTAGATCTTTACCAGACACCTACTGTCACACTGAACATGTTTGTTCTAAAATAAACTCGAAATAAAATTCTGTCCACAGATAGAATTGTCTATGGGTTCCTACTGAGACTCGACTGGGTCTCGGAAATCCAGTTACCACTGAGCCAATACAGTGCCTCGGCAAGTAATAAACAACAAAATGAGCATTTGGGCTTTGCTTATTCACATTATACTGTTTTGCAATTTGAGGCCCTGTGAGATAGCGATTCACTTAGAATCACTTAATTTCTGTTGGTCAATTGCTGAAGCTGGGATTGAAATTCAGGACCCCAGGTTTTACATTCTGCAGATTTAGCTATACCCATATCCTCTCCAGAGCCTATAGAATTACGCAGACGCTACTATGTATTGTGCATAGAAGTTTTTTTTTTTCTGAACCTCAAAATATAGATATGGGACACAACGTCCGCGTGGGTAAAGGCCACTGAGTGACTTTGTACACCTTTCTGAGACGAAGACGCTAGCGGTCTCCACAGTACGCCTTTGTGACACTTTTTTAGGTTTCGCTGGAGGACGGAGTCAGTGTCACACCCTCTTCAATACAATCACAGTAAATTGTTGCTGTCAAGGTATTTCCACGCCTCCTTCCCACTTTCGAGGCACATCAGCCATCGAGATTAGATGATGCAGTTTCTGAGCCTGCAGTACACCATGCGCCGCCTTGAGTTCTCTGGCATTACTTGCACAGCAACAAGATACGCCTCGTGGCTGTGCTTGCGTACCTGAGTGGGCGGGCACTGCAGCAGCGACAACAGTACAGTCGGGGCACACGGAAGACAGACACCAGCGCAGGACGCATCGCCAGTGTTGACACGCCAAGCGTCGGAGGCAGCTTGACTTGGAAGCAGAGGATCACACGTCTCCTGCGTCCTTTCTTCAGCATTCTCGAGATGGCGCAGCTGTCCACGATCTACAAACTGTCTCTGCTGCTGAGTGCTGCTGCGGGTGAGTCTCTGCACTGGGGGGGACTTAATTTCTGGGTGTGAGTATCTCTCCCTAATGGTCGTTTTCAAAGCCGCTTTGCTGTCTGTACCCTGGCTGCATGTCTCCTTGCCTCATGGGGTGTCTGTTTGCCTACCCCGGTGTCTCTACATAAAAATGAATCTCTCAGTCCCTTGGTGGCCGACTCATCCCCAGCATGGCTGTCTCTTCCTGTTTCTCAGGTCTTATGCCCACTTGAACTTCATTAACTTTAAGGCGGGTGTCTGTTTCTCTGTCTCGTACAACAACAGGGGTCTCTTCCACCCCGTGGCCCCGCCCCTTCCTGGGCTTCTCTTTCCGTCCTGTCTCCGAGTGTCTCTTTTCCCCTGAGTCCCAATGTCTCTCAGATAAGTGCTTTCCAGCTGGAGATTTCTGCCGCCTTTCACTTTCACTTTTGAGTTGTTAATTGATCTGTCCCTCCCCTTTTCCCCCCCTTCTTGGAAGACAGAGATCCCTGAACTCCAAACCGAGCACAAGACCGCGAAGATGCCCCCTCCTCCCGTACACCTGCCCATTTAACATGCTTGACCAAATTCCATTATAGGATGTTAGCCGTTCAGGAAATATACTTTGTGTAATAGTACTAAGATGTAACTACAAGAACAAACAAGCATTTACAATGCAACGGTTTCGCCTTTGGAAATGTTTGAGCTATTGGCATTGTAAATGAAAACATTTGTATTTATGTGTTGGTTTTGAAAACAGATAAATAAATGGCATTGTCCTTTACATTGCCAATAGCTCTAACTTTTCCAAAGGCGAAACCGTTGCATTGTAAATGCTTGTTCACTCCTTGGTACGATTCCTGCAGATCTGAGTGTAAGCTCCTCAGTTTTGACTGTTTGCCCCTTTGACTTGTCTCCTCCACAGCTTTTCCACAGTTGACGCATCTGACATCTGGCGAGTGAACCACTATGTGTAACTTACTAGTGCTTTGTGAGACAAACCAGATTTGGCCCTCTTTATAGATATCTTTAGCTTTGCCAACCTTCCTCCTAGTGGCACTCTTTAGAGAGGTGGCAAAACATGTTTTCAACAGTCGTTATTGCACATTTTGATTGCAGCCAGTGCCCCAAGAGTAGCTGTCATGTTAAGAACTTTATACAGTTTTGGTCATTCCAAGCCAGCTCATAGCATTGGTTAACAGAATCTGGTTTCTAAAAAAAAACACCCCAAAGTAACAATATCGCCATGGCTAGCGTAAATCGGACTTGGGGGGAGTGAGGGGGGTTAGGGGTGCGGTGAGGGTGGTGGTGGGGGGTGTAGAGTGGGGGTGTGGTGGTGGGGGCAGATGTTGGGGAGGGGAGAAGGGAAATAATTGGTAAAACTTGAACAGCAGCAGTCTTAAGGAAACACTGCTCAGGCGAACATACAGTGCTGAGTCATGGGCAGTTTCACAAACAATTTGTAAATGTACTCATGAATGGTTAAAACATATGTTTCCATATGCAGAAGTACAACCCCCCCGCCCAAATCCGTCCCACCCAAAATAAATATTTGTACCTCCTGTTGACTAAATCTTCAAATGAGGAAAGCACTGGCAAAACGTTAGCAAATACTCAAAAATGTGACTTTGTGGGAAAACACCTGCGCATTTGCTCACATGGAAAAAAATCTTTACACATGCAACATTTTCTGTTTGAGGAAATTTGTTTTCGAGTGCAAATTCATGTTCTACCAAAATATTAAGTGAGTTTGCATATGAAGGTTATTTGTCTCGTGAGAGTGAATACTTTTGAGTACAAGACCCTTAAAGCATGTAGAAAATGCATCCTGCATTATTTTTCCATGAACAACACCTGAAACTTGCTGCAAGGCATTGGTGTTTCCCCGGGACCAAAGTTGTGCGCGTTGCCCTCAGACCACATCGTTACCCGTTATGTGGCCATAAATCTTTTCTGGTATTTGGGCGCATATGAAATAAACATAATTAACGTTGGCCTTGCCCTCAGACCAATTCGTAAATCATTCTTTCCCATTAATTGTATCACAGAGTAAGTGGTCGTAATTTCAACCAAGTTGTACATCATTCTTTCCCATTCTCCTGTCGTAAATCATTCTTTTGCATTATTTGCATCTACAGAGTAAGTGGTCGTAATTTCAACCAAGTTGTGCGCGTTGCCCTCTGTGTTATGTGGCCTTAAATCATTTCTGGTATTTGGCCGCATATGAAATAAACATAATTAACGTTGGCCTTGCCCTCAGACCAATTCGTAAATCATTCTTTCCCATTAATTGTATCACAGAGTAAGTGGTCGTAATTTCAACCAAGTTGTACATCATTCTTTCCCATTCTCCTGTCGTAAATCATTCTTTTGCATTATTTGCATCTACAGAGTAAGTGGTCGTAATTTCAACCAAGTTGTGCGCGTTGCCCTCTGTGTTATGTGGCCTTAAATCATTTCTGGTATTTGGCCGCATATGAATTAAACATAATTAACGTTGGCCGTGCCTTCAGACCAATTCGTTAATCATTCTTTCCCATTCTCCTGTCGTAAATCATTCTTAAATCATTCTTTTTCATTATTTGGTCTATTTGTTATTCTCCGTAATAATTTCCCGTACTAACTTTGGTGAACGTTTTAGGCTTTGTGGCGATGTCATGCCTTTGCCCTGTAATGCGATGTAATGCCTAGCGCTCTCAAAGTCATTGCGGCGTCTTGCCATGCGTCGCAGTAGCATGCGGTGTGCAGGCATCTGCGATGTAATTGTCGCGATGCAATAGCAACGCGATGCAGTGCTTCCGCTGTAACGGGTGTTTCCCTCTTTGAGTCGCTTACTGGGTTGAGGATTGGGCCGGAGGCCATACCGATGAGGTTGACTATGAGTGGGCGGTTCACAGGCAGAAGCATCAGCAGGTATGTCATCTTGCCGGTTTCCTCCAGGACTCACTGGATCTTGACTTGGGGGGTCACTCCCTGCTGTGTCGTTTTCCATGTTCTCTGGCCAGTCAGCATGATTTTCGCTGTTGCTTGAATCGGAGGGTTAGGACTAGGTTACCACCTTCTTGAACCATTAGATGTTTCTGGCTACTACTTCTCGATCTTTCATAGCCGTCACCATAGTTCAGTCCCTTTTGATGACGGTCCAGGTCCCGAGCTCATACGGTGTTCTGAACTTCCACCCGGGTTTGCGGTCTTTGATAACAACGAAATTGCCAGGTAGAAGCGATCTTGTCTTTGCCTCTCAACTGGATAGGATGTTGTGCTGTTCATGGCGTGCTTGGGTCTAGCAGATGTTCTGAGGTGGGGGCATCCACCCTGGGCATGTGGGGATAAAGTCCCTCCGAGTGCTCAGATATTCTCTAAGAAATGAATGCTGGTGGCATTTGAGGTCATTCTGTTCGGCCGAAGCGATGAAGCGATGCAAAGTGTTTTATTCAGCGTGCGCATGAAACTCTCGACCTCGCTTTTAGCCTGTGGCTAACACCTTGTCTAAGACGGGAGCCACATGGATGAACAATGTGGAGTCGATTACTTCCACAACAGGATATTTCAAGTACGCATCTACCAGGACAAGGGAGGTTCTTCCGTCGGGGAAACTCCCAAAATACAGGCTTAGTTTGGACCATGGGTCTATTCATGGCTCTTCGGTTATTACCGCTGCCGGCCTTTCCGGCGAACTAATTAACTGGCATGCTGGGCACTTTCGTGCAAATACTTCAGCCATTTCTTCTAGCCCACGGAATCACACTTTCTCTCGTACTTGTGACTTCATTTTGTCATCTAATTTTCTTATACTTAACCCTAAAAAGACTGGGGTCCTTTTTTGTCTTCTTCCTTATTTACTCCTCCTACAATTTCCTTCCCTCCTATGCAACTGACCTTCTCCACTTCCGCATGCATGCTTAACTTTGTATTCAACCTGTCACTTACCTTGCCTTCTTAAATATTATGTTTCCAAAATCTATTGTCCCAGCCTATATAACCGCCCAAAAATCAGATTTCTTCATCCTCTCTACTCTTTGAAACTGCTTCTTCAAACTTTGGTTCTTTCTCATCTATTTCTTCCTCCCTTTATGTTGGCCTTCCTAACTATAACAGTGCTTCACTTCAGAATTTTCAAAATACTTATAGAGTGCAGGGGTATATGATATGGAAGAGAGAAGAAAAAACGAGAACCTCACTTACCTTTGTCTTTACTCTAACAATTTATGTTTAATTTTTCTGGGATGTTTTTATCTGGGTTCACTCTTTGCCCCTCATTCTCTATGTTCCTTCATCTCTCTATACGTTCCTTATTGTGCCCCGCTCTGGTCAGCCTCTTTGAATGTTTTGCCTATTCCATAGCCTCCATAGATACCTATCTCTTTGGTTAATTTGTTCTTCTCCTGGTATCAACTAAGCAACCTATTTCAATATGTTTTTTACAACTTAATTTATGAATTTATCATAGAACAAAAGTCATACAAACCAGCAGCAGTTTACGGTCCATGACAATCAGTACAAATTGCATTTGTAAAATATAAATCACATGTGAACAGCCATGAGAACAGGAAACCCATGCAATGAGGTGTCATCGGTCCCACTTTGTTGACTCTCCAACGCACCCGTCGATTTAGCGATCAATACAGACCAGTCGTACAAATAGTCATGCACTTTCTCATGTGTTCTAACTATTTTAGGGCGAGTCTCTTCTTCAGTCAGCCATTCTTGGGCACCTTTCTCTCAGGTTGTCAATTTAGGAGGCTGTGGGTGGATCCAATGGATAGCAATGCTGCACTGAGCTAGCACCAATGCCCGAGAAGCAAATTGGCATCGCATCCTAGTAATCTGGGGCTTCGAAATAAGATTCACAAGGCAGTACCGTGTACTTTGCTCAGCCAGAAGTCTCACAGTGAGTTGCAGCCTGTCAACCACCCCTTGCTAATATTCAGACAAGCAGTTGCAACTCCCGGTCATGTGCAGAAAATCTGCATTCCCTTCCCACACAGATTGCATGCCAGTGATTTAGTTGGGAAAATGCTATGTATTTGGGTCAGGGCCAAGTGTGTACAGTTGATAAAGTTAAAATGCACTAACTTGAATCTTGCATTGCTGGATATGGGTTTAAACTTGTCCAAATGACGATTCCTAATCTGTCTCTGGCAATGGTGTTTCCAGCTCTGCATCCCATTCCCTCAGGGCTATGAAGGGCAGTTTATATCTGTCTTTTGTCAGTGTGCAGCAGAATAGTTGCGATACGCTGGGGTGGGGGGAGAGGGGTTTGGGGAATTCTGTCCAAATAACCCTGACTGTGTTTTTTAAATTTATTTTTAATTTAATTTATTTCTTTATTGTCATTTCAAAGTGCAAAAAGAAAAAGAAATCCAGCTACAATAATCGTAAAAAAGCATTACACAACTATGCTGTATTGCGTCTTGTAAACCTAATGGAAAGCGTTAAATGGTGAACTCACCCCTGCTCCAAGCCCCCTCGTGCACCAGGATCCGTAGCTATCTCATGATGACAACCAGAAGTCATAAGACAAGAGGGAGAAAAGCTAATAAGTCCAATACAATACAGCATCTTCTTGCATAAAAAAATAGAGTATACAAAGGATTATCCTGTCGTAACCATCAACATTTCAAACATACCCCCCCCCCACCTTCCTCAGCCCCTCCATGCTAACGTTCACCTACCTAACTGCTATTAATAGGGCATCCATATTCCTCTGTTTATGTCATGAGAAGGACACATGGGCTCTGAATGTCTCTCCATTCGCACCACTGAGCTACTCCACTCGCCCGTCCCAACCATTTCCGCAACCTGTCGGTCCAGCCTCACTGGGAGACTCCTTCAGTGCTTGTACCATAATACCCCAGGAGAGTTAGTCACTTGCAACTCTGCCATCTCTACGTGTTTGCCTCATGTGTGCCTTCTCCACTCCTGTCCATTCAAGCAAATCCCTGCACCAGTCCTTATTTTAGGGGTCTAGGAATGATCCAACTAATCGCTATGGACGTCTTAGCAACTATTAACCTCATCATTGTAAAACAGCAGCTCAGTTTCTTCTTTGGGTTATCAGGGAGGAGGCCCAGCACACACAGTTTAATTGTACGCATCACCTCCCCACTCGTTACCCCTTGAAGATGGCATAGTATCCCGGTCCAGTACAATGTGATAACCAGGAACTGCTACACCATATGCAGAAAATCAGCCTGACTGGCCCCGCATCTAGTACAGCCCAGTGATCTGGAGGGGTAAATCATGTGTAGCCTTTTAGGTGTGAGATATGTCGTGTACCATGTTAAACTGAATTAGTTTAAACCGTGGCTAATGGAAACCCTTCGTACTGCTGCATGTATCTTTGTCCAATCTGTATGCTCAAAGATCTCCCCACTATCGTGCTGGTAGACTGCCTTCTCCCGAAGTGGAGTCAAACATCTATCAGCGTGGAGCGGGAAACATCCATTACAACGAAACTTTTACAACGCACTACCATTACGACGCAACTTTTACAACGCAAACCATTACAACGCATAGCGCTGGGGGGCGCTCTAGGATAGGGAATGTATTTAATATACTATCCAACACCTTCCCTACTATCCACGGGGACTGGAGTTGGAATAATAAATTAAATAAATCACTATCCAGCGCCTAAAAGCATTATGCGTTGTAATGGTATGCGATGTAAAAACCGCGTTGTAAAGGCATGCGATGTAAAAGTATGCGTTGTAACGTCATACATCCGCGTGGAGCACGAAGTAGATATTTGTAATGAACGTATACCCCCCTGCCATAGAAAGGAGTGTCATGAAAGTCTGTGTAGGCTCAGGGGCCTCAGGGAATGATGGGCAGAGCTGTTGGGCCGTGGTTGCTATTTTGGCATATTGGAAAAATGTACCCCTCCCCAGATCAAACGTCTTCATTGCTTCCATCAGGGTTTCAAAGCGACCCACCGGATACAAATCCGACAGCATAATAAAGCCTCCCTCCTGCCACTGGTCCACTGCCATCGTTCGAAACATCTGTTCAAAAGGGGGCACTATCCATATATCTAATTCAGGCGCATATGACGCTCTACCTATTACCCATCACACCACTCTCTACCACAACCGGCCCATCTGACGAATCAGATGTGGAAATGCCCCGGGCATGACTCCACCACACATCAGCAACAGCTCCAGCTGATGACCATCATGAGTGCCATCCAACAAGGACCTCTCCCCATTCTGTTCCCCATCCAGCCAATGGAAAGCATGCTGTAGATGCGCCGCTAAGTAATAAAGTTCCAGATCTGCAACCTCCATTCCGCCCATGGAAGGTTCAAAGGCTTACCCTGCTGAGTTTAGCGGCACCAAAGAAGCTCCACCAGCAAATGGTCAAACACCTGGAACACCTCCCTCTGTACCTCATAGATAGCACCCTGCAGCACATACAAACATCGGGGTAGGACCATCAACTTTATGAGTGATATTTTCCCCATCAGGGACAATTTCACAGTGTTCCAGAATGCTATAGAGGGGCGCAGATTCTCAATCACCCACCCCAGATTTAACTCATACGCCCGCTGCTCTCAGTGGTTGTTGTGTAAACCCAAATACTTTTTTTTAATAATCAATTTTATTGATTTTCAATGAATACTTATTCATCAATGAAAACATAACCAGCTTTTCACACAGTAAGCAGTACCCAATAGCGATAAATAAAACCGAGGGTACGAACCCGATGAGGAACACCAGGCGACAATGTCCATAACCATGTCCATAGTAAAAATTCAAGTAATTCAGTCTTCTACCACCCCAACACATTTACCCCACACTCTTCGGAACTTTTTAGGACAACCACGGGCGGCATACATGGGACGTTCCTGCGCTGCGCACCAATCTACCCCTCTGCGCCACCACGTCATGGAAGGGGCCACCGGGTCCAACCAAAGGGCTGCAATATCTCGTTTAGCCACCATCAGGGCCGTGGTGAGACAAAGCTTCTCAGCCCCCGTTTCCGTCCAGACCATCAGTCACCCCCAAGAGTATGTTAAAGCGCCAAGATGCTCCCTGGAGTGAACGCTGCGCTATATAAAAACCCATTTCATTCATTCATTCATTCATTCATTCATTCATTCATCGGGATCAACGGGACCTCCCAGCCCAGGACCTCTGCAAGATCAGTGGTAACTAACTCCCAGTAATGCATAATATCGGGACAGAGCCATACCGTATGATAAAAATCTGCTTGGGGGCACCGACGGCGGGGACAGGAAGCATCAGGCCGGAGCCCAGAGCGATGAAGGTGCAATGGCACGAGATAGGCTGCGTGCAAATAGGATATTTGAACCAACCAGAGCCTCGCAGAAGCTGTAACTCTTTTAGGGGCCATCAACGCATCCCTCCAATCAGCATCATCTAATGGACCAATCCAACCCTCCCATTTATCCGGAGAGAGGAAAGGGAATTGGGGGTTTTATTTATGAGGGTACAGTAAATGCAGGAAATCCACCCCTTCCCTAAATTACCAGTCATAACCTGTGTTTCCGGCGGGCTATATTCAGGCAAGGAGGTCCCTTCCGCGATGTGTATGTGGAGTGCATGGCGCAACTGCAGGTAGCGGTAGAACTGAGAGGTGTGGAGGGAGAACCGGGTCTGTAGATCTGAGAATTCGTGAATGTGGCTCCCGCTCCAAACATCCCCCAGCTGAGAAATCCCAATGAGGTCCCAGGTTCTAAACCCAGAGAGGGTGGCAACCTTCTTGAGCTGTGTTCCGCACCACAAAGGAGTGTATTGTGTTAACCTACCCGACCAGCCGGTGTGGCTCAGGGCAGCTCACCAGGTGAGAAACACCCCACGAGTAACTTCCGGCAAAGTGTGGGGGATAGCATTTTCGTAGAGCATCCCTTGGATACCTGAGAAACCCAACGCATGCAATTCCAGGCCGGAGCTGCCCAACCGCCGTTGAACCAGTCATTACGTTAAGAAGCCTTGTCGCCAGATAATAGCGTTGAAGGTTCGTCATTCCTAGCCCCCCATCAAAGGGTGGAATCCTGCAGGTATTAAGGGCCAGTCTCAGCCTCCGACCCAGCCCACAAGAATTTAATGGCCAGGCCATCCATTGTACGAAACCAGGACCGCGAGAAGGCGAGGGGCAGGTTTTGGAGTATATAAAGGAAACGGGGCAGGACCATCATCTTGAAGAGAGCAATCCTGCCCATAATGTTCAATGGCAATGTGAGCCATCGAAGGAGATCAGCGCAGACCTGCTTCACCAGAGGGCCGACATTGAGGGACCAGGCGAGATCAGGAAGGAGCGTCATCCAGACACCTAAGTACTTGAACGACTGCAGCCGGAGAGGGATTGAGGACTGCCCATCAAAGCACTCTCTCGACAGATGAAGGGGACCAGGACTGAGATGGCCACGTTCAATCTGAGACCAGAGACACGCTCAAAGAGGTGTAGGGTCCGGAGACACCGAGGCCCTGAGCGGGCTAGGTCCGACAAAAAGATCAGGACGTTGTCAGCGTAGAGGGCAATCTTGTCCTCTGCCAGACCAGGCCAGAGCCACCCCGTGAGGAGCGGGTCCACAGGGACGAGAGAAGCAAAAGGCTCCATCGCTAGCGCGAAGAGGAGGGGGAAGAGGGGGCAACCTTGTCTCGTGCTCCTCCCAATGGGGAAGGGACGCAAGAGGGCTCCGTTAACCATCACCTGGGCCCGGGGCTTGCAATATAGGGTCTTGACCAGGTTGCGAAAGGAGGGCCCACAGCCCATCTCCAACAGCACCTCCTCCAGATACCGCCAATCCACGGAATCAAATGCTTTCTCAAAATCCACAAGGAGCAACGAAAAATAGGCAGTTAGTTGTTGTTGGTTCGCCAGAGCAAGGTAGAGTCATCTGAGGCAGTGCCTGGTACCCCGGACGGCCATAAAGCTGCATTGGTCCATGTGGATCAATGTGCTCAGATAAGGGTGTATGCGCTGCGCCAAGACTGAAGCAAATATTTTGAGCTCCGAGTTGATAAGGGAAATAGGTCGATAATCAGAGCAATGGGCAGAGGGGGGCTGAGACTTAGGAATCACCACAATGGTGGCCAGATCCAATTCAGGACAAAAGACGCCGCAGTCTGCCGCCTCTCGGTACAGTGCCAAGAGTTGGGGGATCAGCGTATCCCGATAAGATGCATAGAACTCCTGCGGGAGGCCATCCAGCCCTGGCGTCTTACCCCCCACCATGCGGGAGATAGCGTCACGGATTTCTTCGGGAGTAATCGGGAGATCAAGGCCCTCTGCCTCAGTGTCGGTGAGCTGCGAGAGGGGGAACCTCTCACTCTGGAGGAACTCCGAGAGAGCGAGGTCTGGGGGTTGGGCAAAATACAAGGAAGCATAGTATGAAAACATTAGGCAACCGCTATGGGGGCCTGATGGGTCACCCCTTGGGAATCCATCACCTCGAAAATAATGCGGTTAGCCATAGGATAAGTGGCCAGGCGCTGGAGGAGCTTTCCATTTTTATCTCCCCACCCATCCCAGCGAAAGTCATCGAGAAAGCCATCAACAGCCAACTCGCCACATTCATTGAAAAACACAACATCCTCGACTCCTCCCAATCCGACTTCAGAAAAAAACACAGTTCGGAAACCGCCCTCCTCGCCGCAACAGACGACATCCGCACCCTACTGGACAAAGGAGAAACAGTAGACCTCATCCTCCTCGACCTATCAGCGGCGTTCGACACAGTCTCCCACCGCACCCTAATACGCAGACTCTATGACGCAGGAATCCAGGACAAGGCCCTCGACAGGATCTGCTCCTTCCTCTCCGGCAGGACGCAGCGGGTCAGACTCCCCCCATTCCTCTCGGACCCCACACCTACCACCTGCGGAGTCCCCCAGGGCTCCTCCCTCAGCCCGACGCTCTTCAACGTCTACATGGCTCCACTTGCCCCCATCGTCAGAACCTACGGACTCAACATTGTGTCATACGCAGACGACACCCAGCTCATCCTCTCCCTATCCAACGAGCCCAACTCCGCCAGACGCAACTTTCGAGAAGGCATGGAAGCCGTCGCCAAATGGATGAAAAACAGCTGCCTACAACTAAACACCAACAAAACAGAAGTACTCATCATGGGCCCAAACCCCGACGCCTGGAGCGACATCTGGTGGCCCACCGCCCTCGGAAACCCGCCAACCCCCACAGACAACGCACGCAACCTGGGAATCATCCTGGACTCCGAGCTCAAAATGGACCGCCAGATCAACTCTGTCTCATCTTCCTGCTTCCACACCCTCCGCCTCCTCCGTAAGACCTTCAAATGGATCCCCTTCGAACACCGAAAGACAGTCACTCACGCCCTGGTCACCAGCAGACTCGACTACGGCAACGCACTCTACGCCGGAATAAACAAAAACCTCATCCGCAAGCTACAGAACATCCAGAACGCCGCCGCAAGACTGGTCCTCAACCTGCCAAAACACTGCCACATCTCCCAGCACCTGCGCACACTCCACTGGCTCCCCGTCGAGGTGAGAATCACCTTTAAGATGCTCACCCACGCACACAAGGCCCTCCACGGCACCGGACCAGCATACCTGAACAGCCGACTCAAATTCCACGCACCCCAAAGGACCCTACAATCAGCCCAGCTCTCCTACGCCGTGGTCCCCCGCACCAGAAAGACCAGATCGGGAGGCCGCTCCTTCTCCTTCCTCGCTGCCAAAGCATGGAACGCCCTTCCGCTCCACCTCAGACAGACAACATCGTCCCCATCTTCGCAAGAAACCTCAAAACCTGGCTCTTCGACAGAACCCCTCCTTGATGGAATGGAACCTGCACCCCCCCCCCCCACCCCTAGCGCCTTGAGACCCTTACGGGTGAGTAGTCGCGCTTTAACAAACCCCTGATTGATTGATTGATACACCCGCGCCACAGAGGACCTTCACAACAGCTTAGTGGACTCCATGGAGGCCTGTCTGAGCTCATCCCCAAGGAATCCGAGCTTCCGATCCTGAGCCCCGGTTCGGTCTTCAAGCGTATGGGCCTCCAGCCGGGCATCTTGGGCCTCCAGAAGCGTAAGACGGGCCTCCTGTTTCGCCCGTTGGAGCTTAAGTTGGCCCTTGGCAAACCCGCAAATTGTTGCCTTAGCGGCCTCCCACAAGGTACCAGGGATAAAACCAAGTTGTGGTTAACGGCAAAGTAGTGACGCAGTTCGAGCCCTACATGCTTCCGGAAATCCTTGTCCTGGAGAAACCAGGCGTTAAGCTGCCAGACCGGGCGTGAAGAGGCCGGGAGACTACCTAGGTGCATAGACACTGGAGAGTGATCCGATATGCCTCTGGGAAGGATAACGATGTCCTGGATCAATCGACAGTCAAGGGCCAGAAGAAACAGATAGTCTAACCTGGCCTGTGTATGATGGGCAGCCAATGTGTGAGTGAACAGCTAAGTAGCCAGGTGCCAGAGCCGGCAGGCGTCTCCCAATCCCAGGGTCACGGCCCAGTTCGAGAGGAGTGTGGAGTGGGAAACCCGAGAGACAGTAGGGGCTGTAGCAGAGTCAAGGTTTGGGTCCCTAACTGCATTGAAGTTCCCCCCCACTACCGTGGTTCCAGGGTAGGGCAGCTACCAGTGGAGCAAGGTGCCAGAGCGTGGAGGCCAGCAGAGAAGGGGAGATAGACAGCTATCAGATTCAAGGGTTGGGTCCCGATGCTCCCCTCCAAAATAACAAAGCAACCCCCCGGATCGTTGATGACTGTACCTTCAACAAAAGGGAGGGCGTGGCGCAGCAGGACCGCCACCCCGCGAGATCCCCGGTTGAACCCAGTGTGCCAAATCCCACCGTAACCATAGCGCGCCCGAAAGGGACATCGGTTGCCTACCAGGTGGGTCTCCTGAAGCAGCAATATGTCTATATTGGGTCGCTGGGCATAGCGCAGGACTGCAGTCCGCTTAACCTTATCCAGGAGGCCATTAATGTTGCATGACACAATATGAAGGGAGGTGAGACTAGTTCGGTCGTCGGACATGGAGAGGCTGAGGTAATGATCGAGCGCCCAGCATGCGCAGAGAGCGTAATGGTGCTAGCGCTTGGGGTATGAGACATAGAAGGACAATGTCAATGACTGTGTGGATGTCGCAAGATGAGGCAATATTGCTGGCATAAGAACAATAAAAAACAAACAATAAAACCCAGGACAACGGTCCCCCCACCCAAACCCAAGCCCCACCCCCCACCCTATACTTCAGGAACGGAAGCATCTGTCACGCTTACAGTGGAAACTAGCAAAAAAAAAACTAAAACGCTCTGGACTCGAAAACGTGGAGGACCCCTCCTTTTTGCAGGATGTGTATAGTTGAGCCCGTCTAAAGTTGGAGCAGTGATGAGATGAGCCACCATCTTCGGCCGCGGAGCCAAGCCCAGCAGGCAGAGACAGGCTCAAGCGGGATCCCTGATGAGCATCGACCTGCGCAATATACAAAACACCTGTTGCACACCAATAAAAGAAAGTACAGAAATAGATGTCTCAATGGACATGTAATAGTTCAAGTGTCCACATTTGAAGAAAAAGGAGGACGAAGGGTAGTACGGCTCCTCTTTTATTGTTATGGATGGCCAGCCGACACGTGTTTCGTCGCAAAGTAATTACAGTACTTTAGCGACTCCTCAGGGCTGTAGTTGAAGGGTGATGAACCACAGGTCGCTTTGCCGGTGATAATTCCGACCCGGCCCCGCTCGAGACTAGGTAAAGTGGTATCAAATCGACGTAGTGTGTTGTCCAGTATCAGTATATATTCAATGCGATTAGAAAGCTTAAAATTTGGAATTTGGTGCTCTGAGTCGACTTCTGTGACAAAATGGATTGGAATGGTAAAGGCATCCACTTGTTCAATTGCAAGAATGGAGGTTCATCAGCAAGATCCCCGAATCGAGGAAAAAAGCCGGCAGGACGAGTGCTCCTACAGAATGGTTCCGGGTGCATCGGGCTGCGCGACAAGTCAGTGTCGGGGAGGTCCAGCAGTGAAGGCCGGGGCAAGGGGCTCTCAGGGCCCAGGCGACTCGAGGAGCCAGACCGCTGAATAATCGAGGGCTCACCAGGATGCAGCGCTGGCTGCCGAAAGGAACCCTGCGGAGAGTCCTAGCGGGCCCACCTCTGGCCACGGCGTCGTCGGGGGCGGTTGCGCTGGGGCTGGGGCCAGGGCCAGGAACCCCCTGGATGCCCGACCCACCAGGCACTTCTCCTGCTGATGGAGGTGGGTCCCCGGCCCGCAGGGGACGCTCCTCAGTGGCCCAAGTCCAAGCCTCCTCAGGGGTATCAAAGAATAGGAGGAGGCATCGCCATCGTCCACAGAAACACCATCCGTATCACGACCAACTCCGACGACACCCTCACCGCCGCCGAGCACCTTCACTTCCAGATTCACACCGACCCCAAGACCACCCTCAGAGGCACCCTCATCTACAGACCCCCGGGACCACGCACACATTTCAGCGAAACCATCGGAGATTTCGCCAGTCCACACGCCCTCACCTCCTCAGACTACATCCTCCTAGGAGATCTCAACTTCCACCTAGAGAACAACAAGGACTGCAACACCACCGCCCTGCTGGAAAACCTCGCCAACCTCAGACTCAAGCAACTGGTGAACACCCCCACCCACTACACCGGCCACACGCTTGACCCCGTCTTCTCCTCCAGCAAGCACATCTCCTTCAGCCACTCCACCGGACTACACTGGACAGACCACAGCTGCGTCCACTTCAACTTCAGGAGAACCACGACCCACCACCACCCGCAACAGGTTCCCCGTAGAAGCTGGAGCAAGATCACCGCCGACCAGCTCACCACCACCCTCAGCCAGAACCCGCACACCAACACGACGGACCCCAACAAAGCAGCTCGCAACCTCACACAGTGGCTCACCTACTGCGCCAACGAACTCGTACCACTGAAGAATCCTCCCAGCAGACCCGGCAGCAGGAAAGCCTCGTGGTTTACCAACGACCTCAAAAACTCCAAGAAAACCTGCCGCACCCTCGAGAAAGCCTGGCGCCACGGCCAGACAGCAGAAAACATGACAGCCCTCAAGAACGCCACCCGCAAACACCACCAGCTGATCCGCACCACCAAGAAGACAACATTCAAAGAACAACTGGACAACTACACCCACAACAGCAAGGAACTCTTCAGCATCGTCAAAGAGCTCTCCAACCCCAGCGCCTGCAACAACGATATCACACCCTCGCAAGACCTCTGCGACTCACTCGCCTCGTTCTTTCACCGCAAGATCGCCGACATACACAACAGCTTCGGCGCGTCGACCACGCACCCAACCATCGAACCAACGCCCCCCCCACCACCCTCTGCACCTGGACCCCTGTCAGCACCGAAGACACAACCCGCCTGATGAACACCATCCACTCCGGCTCCCCTACCGACCCCTGCCCACACCACATCTTCAACAAAGCCGACTCCATCATCGCACCCCAACTCCGGAACATCATCAACAGCTCCTTCACATCCGCCACCTTCCCGGAGAGCTGGAAACATGCCGAGCTGAGCGCCCTCCTGAAGAAACCCACCGCGGACCCCACGGACCTCAAGAACTTCCGCCCCATCTCGCTCCTCCCCTTTCCAGCCAAAGTCATCGAGAAGACCGTCAACAGACAACTCTCGGCCTTCCTCGAGACCAACGGATCCCTCGACCCCTCACAGTCTGGCTTCCGTGCAAATTACCACACCAAGACCGCCCTCATCGCAGCCACCGACGACATCAGGTCCCTGCTCGACAACGGAGAAACTGCTGCCCTCATCCTCCTGGACCTCTCAGCAGCCTTCGACACCGTATGCCACCGCACCCTGATACAGCGCCTCAGCAACACCGGAATCCAAGGAGCGGCACTGGAGTGGATCATCTCGTTCCTCACCGGAAGAACCCAGAGAGTCCGCCACCCCCGTTCCGATTCGTGGCCACTAAAGTCATCTGCGGCGTTCCGCAAGGATCCTCACTCAGCCCCACCCTCTCCAACATCTACATGAGCCCTCTCGCAGCCATCGCTCGCCAACACAACCTCAACATCATCTCCTACGCCAACGACACCCAGTTGATCCTCTCCCTCACCAACGACCCCGCCACCGCCAAAGCCAGCCTCCAGGAAGGAATGAAAGACGTCGTGGAATGGATGAAGATCAGCCGTCTGAAACTGAACTCAGAAAAAACGGAAGTCTCATCCTCGGACCATCCCCTTCTGCCTGGGACGACTCCTGGTGGCCCCCTGCCCTGGGCACCGCACCCAAGCCAACGGACCAAGCACGCAACCTGGGCTTCATCCTGGACTCCTCCCTCACGATGACCAAGCAAGTCAACGCCGTCTCGTCCTCCTGCTTCAACACCCTGCGCATGCTCCAAAAGATCTTCCGATGGATCCCCACCGAAACCAGGAAGACGGTTACCCAGGCCCTCGTCACCAGCCGTCTGGACTACGGGAACACCCTCTACGCTGGCCAGAAAAGACTCCAGTGCATACAGAACGCCTCAGCACGACTCATCCTGGACATCCCTCGCCACAGCCACATCTCTGTCCACCTGAAAGACCTGCACTGGCTCCCCGTCAGCAAGAGGATCACGTTCAGACTCCTCACCCATGCACACAAGGCTCTCCACGACACGGGCCCGAAGTACCTCAGCAGCCGCCTCACATTCTACACACCCACCCACCAGCTCCGATCCGCCAGCCTCGCCCTCGCCTCCGTCCCACGTACTCGCAAATCCACCGTCGGAGGAAGATCCTTTTCCTACCTGGCGCCAATACATGGAACTCCCTCCCCACTCACCTTCGGCTGACCCAGGACCATAACTCCTTCAGGAAACAACTCAAGACCTGGCTGTTCGAGCAGTAACGACCCCCCCCCCTCAGCGCCTTGAGACCCTTGCGGGTGAGTAGCGCGCTTTATAAATCTTGCTGATTGATTGATTGATTGATAGGGTTTGTTGGAGAACACCACTCGCAGGCGTGCCAGAAAAAGGAGTCTATACTGTATGTTAAGGGCACGCAGCTTTTGCTTAACTTCCCCAAACGAGCAGCGCTGACCCTGGACCTCCCGAGTATAGTCAGGGAAAACCATGATGGTGTGATTTTCATAGCAAAGACTCTGCTGCTTGCAGGCCTCAGCCCGGATGGAATCGCGATCCTTGAAATTGAGAATTCACATGATGATGGGCCTGGGGGTCACTCCCGGAGGAGGTCTAGGAGTGAGGGAGCGGTGTGCTTGCTCAATTGCGAACCACGGGGAGAGGGAGCCTTCGGTGATCCATGAGCGAAGCCACTTGTCTACGAAGTCTGCTGGTTGGCCCTGCTCCACTCCCTCCGGAAACCCCACCAGGCAGAGGTTATTGCGGCGGGACCTATTTTACATGTCCTCCGATGAAACTCCCAAGTGTGAGACTGAAGCCGGGCAACCTGCTCCTTAAGCTGCTGGACATCATCCTTCACCGTAGAGATGCGCGACTCTGTCTCCGTGATCCGGGCCACTGCATTCCTCAGGTCCTGCCGAATGTGGGTGATGTCCACCCGGACCTCGGTGATCTTATCCTCCATGGAGGACTGCAAGGCATGTATCGCCTGAAGAATAGTTGCCAAGTCTGCAGCCTGTGGGGCCTCTTTGTCCATGGGTCCCCCGAACGCCCCAGCATCCGTGGTAGTAAAGCGATCCATCTTGGTCTGAGTGGCTGGGGTCTTGGCCGCCCTGTCGCAACCCATGGTCGTCATTCAATGATGTCGGAACCCTACAGACCCGGTAGAGAGTCTCCACGGCAGGGGCCACCAACCAAGGTCAAAGGATGCACAGTCAAAGCGTGGGTCAACTCAGCCACCCCCAAGTAGGTCCCAGAGACGATGTGAGGTCTCCGCGTCCAGGACCCCAGACCGCGCCCGACTCCCTCAGGGCAATGCAAGACAGTGGGGCTGCAAAGGGAATGTCCAGTCAGTCCAAACGGATCCCTGCTGGGTTCCGAGTGCAGTGGGAGGCAGCATCCACCCAGATCCAGCATCCAAGGTCCAGCAGACCCCAGCAGGCGGCCCGACAAATCCAAAGGCACCAAAGGGGGGCCAGCTGGCAGGGCCACACACTGCTCGATGCGTGCGGTCGATCACCAGCCTCCCAGCCCCTCAAAGGCGTGGCATCGACAACCGAGGCGCCGGCCGTCCAGGGGGGCCCAGAATACCACAGGCCCAAAGACCGCCCCAGGAGGACAAGGCCGACCGGGAAACAAGGGCGGCCGAGGGCCGGCAAGGGGAGTCCAGAAAACCACAGGCCCGAGGATCGCTCCAGGAAGACAGAGCCCACCGCGAAACAAGGGCAGCAGTGGGCCGGCAAGGGGGTGTCCGGGCTATCACAGGCCCAAGGGCAGCTCCAGGAAGACAGGGCCAACTGGGGAACAAGAACGGCCCGCCCTAGGAGTCCAGCAGCAGATGCAGGCAGTACCCCCTCACCAGGTCCCAACCAGACAACAATGGCGCAATCCAAATATGGCAAGAGACAGAGTTCCCAGGCCCAGGAGGACGGACCCGCAGCAGGCAAGGCGAGTGGAGCGACAGGCCCAACCACCTGCAGCACCTCCCAACGCCCAGAGCACATGAGCAGGCCAGGTGCGGGAGGCCACTCACCACAGTTCCAGGACCCCCCCTCCGCCCGCAAGACTCACCACCAAGGACCGGGCCCGCACCTCCTCCAGACCCCCACTCCACGTCCCAGGCCCCTCACCACCACCAGCCCCCGCCGCCCGATGTGGCGACCGGCACCGCTGCAATGCCGCAGGGGAGCTGGAGTGCAGCAGTGGGTGTGTGCCACTGCTACAAGGGACCGTAGGGACAGGCCCGCACTACAGGCACATTAGTTGCCGATGGAGCGAACATCCACCAAGCAAAAAGGGGGGGCAGCCCACAGCAAGACCGTTACCCACCGTCCAGGGCCCAACCACTGCCGCACCTCCACACACAAGGCAGGCTCTCGCCGTCCGAGGTGACAGCCGAAATATAGGTGACACCACAGGGAGGCCACAAATGACCCAACCTCTCACCGCAGGCACGTCCGCTCCCGTGGACCGGCACCGCGGACGAATCAGACCTCCACCCAGCATTGAGGGGCAGGCGGGGGGCAGACAACCTCAAGGCCGCAATGTCCAGCATATCAGCCGTGGGCGGAGGTCGGAAGACAGCCTCACGCCCGCGGCCCCAGTCACAGCAGCAGGGGGTTCCGAAGCAGCCAGAGCCCGAGCGGGCAGGACACAAGGACGAGGCAAGCGGCCTCCAAACCGCCGCAGCCCCTCTAAAGTCAGCGGCTCCCCAAGGACGTCTCAACCCGGGCCAGCAAATGTAGTCAGAGCCCAGGCGGCTCAATCCCCGGTGACAGGCAGCTATCGACGAGTGGAAGCAGCCGCCATTTTACCTCACACTTCGACCAAACCGTCAGGCGAACAACAGCATGCACCGGTGCCCGGAGTTCCCCAAGCAGGACCACACGCAGGTAAGTGGCAAAAGAGCAGGGCGCCGAGTTACAGGGCTGGATGGCGACCAGGATGGGCAGATTGCAGGCGGATAGCGGATTGGTCCAGGAGCACACTTAATGTGCGACCGCCATTTTAGCCCGCTTGGCCACGCCCCCTAAACCAAAATATTTAACACTATCTACCTGCCACGGAATCCCAACTTCCGGCAACCGGGGCAGTGATATGTCCCGTAGTTGTTCCAGGGGAAAGAGGGCCCACTTTTCTCTGTTAACTCGGAGTTCTGAGAATTCCCAGAATTCACGCATTACGTTGAGTAATATGGGACCGGATATATCGGGTTTGTACAAATATATTATAGCGCCATCTTCGTATAATGGCGCTACATGATCTGAGTTGCCAACATGTATACCCCATAAATGTAGCTTCTGCTGAAGGCGACATGCCAGAGGCTCCGCCGCCAATCAACTATTAATAGGAACTCGGGTATCCCTGTCTTGTGCCCCTCTGCAGAAGGATTTTAGTGGAAACATATCTGCCTGTCCATACTCTCGCCCTTGGGCAACCATATAGAAGCTGCATCCAGCAAAAATAATTATACCCCTGCCCCATCTATCCAAGACCTGCCAAATATAGTCCCACTGCACCACATCAAAAGCTTGCTCTATGTCCAAAAAGGCCAAAGCATACTGGTCCTCTTCTTACACCAGAGCATGCATTACGTGCATCAGGCGGCAAAGGTTCCGCAGCATATTTCGGTTTGGTATAAAGCCCAATTGGTCCGTATGGACCAACTAAGGGAGATGCAGAAGCAACCTAGCTGCCAGGGTATGACTTAGTATATTTAAAGCCACATTCAGCATGGAAAGAGGCGATATGAAATTGCCTCTAGGGGGTCCTTCCCCTGATTCGGTATTAGGACAATAAATGCTTCATTCATGGAATCCGGGAGCACCCCCTCTCCATTGCTTAGGAAACAGGTCACCAAGTGTAGTACAACCGCCACCTTTCCATCGTGCCAGTGACGTATCATTACATATATTTTGAAATGGTGCAGCCACCATATTTCCAGGGACCTTGAGACGCTTCAGTATTCTCCTGATTATAGTTCGCCACGCTATGGTAACGTGCTTAATTATGAACAGACAATGCTGGGGAGTTACTTGGCTTCTTGTGAATGAGGTGGTTAGGGAGCCACCTCCCAGCAGCTCCTCGGAAATCACTTTTCCCAGTTGTGCTCTGTGTAACACACACCACAGTGCGGCATGCAGCACCTGCGCCGTCAACATATAAGATTCCAGATCTGGGAGCCCAAGGCCTCCTTCACCAGGATCCGGTTTATGCACACTAATTTTACCTTGGATCTTTTACCTGCCCATGACCAGAAGGTCAGAAGTGTGTCTAGCTCTTTAATGTGGACTGGGGGGAGTACATATATTGCATTTTGCAAGTGATAGAAGCAACATGGCTTCAAAACCTGCCTTGCAAGCTCAATGCGTTCAGCAAGGAAAAGTTGGAATGTTTTACAGAAATCAATAGACTTGTGCAACCCCTGTAGCAGCGTACCCATATTGCGGTCATGTTGCTGCTGCAGCAGATGTGTGATCTGCACCCCAAGATATCTGAATTGATCCAATGTGCATTGCTGATCAATATATGGTAACCTGTTTAGGTCAATCCCAACCAGAGTGCCCAGCACAAACACCACCGTCTTGTCTCTGTTCACATACAAACCGGTGGTGTCCGTAAACTTGTCCAACACACTTAACAACATAGGTAAAGTTGCCCTATAGCGGCCAGTTTCTATGATCCCGTGGCATCCGGTGGTTGGGTATTGCCTTGTTGGGTTCCGCTTTCCCCCCAAGGCATGTTTGCCTTGTGCGTACCGCGTGTACTGACCAATTCTGGTCTGCTGTGTAGCTTTTGATTTACCCATGGTCACAGCTTGCCCTACAGGTAAGTAGGAAAAATGGAGGAGAGTGCCCACAAGCACCTGAGGATCTCCCTGTGATCCTCAATCACTGCTCCCAGTTGGCCCACAGCCCTTTGCCTGGTCTACCTGGGCATCCACGATCTGTGCTCCATAAGTAGGGCGCCCCCTCCTTCTCACAGCATTCCAAGAGTGCATCCACCAAACCTAGCTCTTTTTGCTGCTTGTTCCCTCCACCATCACCGCACTAGTCACAGCTTTTAAGCCATGAATGAATGTATAGACCAAGCACTATGTGGCAGCTCACTCCTGCCATTCACCACCACTTCCAGGCCTCCATGGCCTGAGTCCCCTTTGCCAAAGATCTATGCCGCAGTGGGGCCTGGCCGTCCATGTCGGGCTCACTGCTTCGCGGTCTCTGTGGCCGTATTGGACCCCCGGGTGCCCAGGACAACGGCCCCTTACCAGTGTCTCTGGTCCGCGAGGATCATGAGAAGGAGCAGGAGCTAAATGCCCACCATCAGCATTGGTCCGATCAATGTCCGCTGCTCCACGCCTTGGGCTGTCAGTCACTGTCTGCTGCAACCTCTCTTCTGTCAGTTGGGGTAGCGCAGGTCTGCTAAGTGACCGGCTGGCCATGTTGTGAATCAGGCTGTGCCCGGCCTCTGCTCTTCAGCTCCACTTGGCCGGAGTGGCACAAGATTTCACACACGCCATCTTGGGGAGACCACCCATCACTAGCGTCAGCCCAGGAGTGCTCGCCTGCAGCTCTGAGCAACAATGAGGAGGTGGGCTGGTGGCGTGCGCTATCATTGGTGTAATCATCTGTATAATCTAGTGGTTAGTCGGTGTCTTTCGATGCCCCCTTGTAACCAGGATATTGAAGGATTATGGCCCGGGCCATATATGTTTTCAGCCATCTTTTCAAACCTCGCTCCCCACCAACTAAGCACCTTTGATTATATAATAGTAAGCTGATTTTATCATACTTTTTATGATTGGTATCATCCCTCTCCATTAATTTGTCAAGCACTTTGGATAAAAGTTCTATAATAAATACAATAAAATAGATCCAAATAAATTTCAATATCACTGAACTAAAGATAATGGAAAGCATTTCTTATTATAGAACACATCATACACAATACACACACACACACACACACACGCACACACACACACACACCCACACACACCCACACACACCCGCACACACACACACACACACACACACTCTCTCTCTCTCTCTCTCTCTCTCTCTCTCTCTCTCTCTCTCTCTCTCTCTCTCTCTCTTATGCTTACTTACTGAGTTCACCCACCTATATAGCCTAAAGATATTGGGCTGCTAACTTGAATGTAAGAAGTGAAATTATAAAAGAAAGTCGTGATGGCATTGGGAAGGAGGCGAACCATCCAATCAAGAACAACGATGGTGCTAAAAGTACTTGGTGCATTATATTCTAACAATAAAAAGTGCACTTACTCTTTGGCCAAGTACGAGATTAAAATCCTTAACAGCCTCTGCCATTGACACCCCCCAACAGGCTGCACGTTTATTACCACCCACTTATCACACCTCTCCCTTCACACTTCGTTCTGTTGTGCCTTCACCGGTCACAATAAACAAAATAATAAAGTCTCCTTTGTTCAGAACACTGGACGCCATAGGGAGTTTAAATCTTGCGAGGTAAAAACAGTATACTTGTAGAATCGCAAAATGCTCATCATAAAATGTATTTATGTTTACTTTTTCTTCGTTTCAGAGGGTATTGTGCTAGAAATGCTATACACAGAATGAAAAGGTGCTGTATTGATGATGATTAGAGCAGACATGTTCAATATTATAAGGGCGTGGATAGAACAATACGTTAACATTCTGATGGGGTCATTAAAACCCTTTAAATGATAAAAGGTGCAAAAACATATCAGTGCAAATAACAATTTAATGGTATCAAATGATTTTGCTGTGACAAACCACAAAAATAACAGAAATACGTAGGAGAATGCTTTTACATCCTCTTTGAACACTGTATTATTCTTGGCACTCTGTTTTGAAGAGGAAACATACAGAGAAAGTGACAAGCAAGCACAGGCCCTAACAGAAGCAAGTGCTATCATGGGCTGAAATGTTCATCGTACTCATTTTAGCACATATTGAGCAGTCTAAATTTCAGCATAACTTTTCAGTCCACAGGGAATTATGATGCCAAATCTGAGTTAGATATTGAGTATGTTAAGCATCTTGTATAGGGTCCTAGACCTAGCACTCAAATGTTATCTTTTTTGGTCATTTCTTTATACTACTCTAATCCACCCTACTCCTCCAAATGCAACAGTGCCATCCCACACCAAACGCCTCTTTATTTAGGTCATACTTACTCCTGAATCCTATCCACTAGAACTTCTACATTTCATCCAGGCAGTTTTAACGTTGATGCATGGCCTTATAAATGCCACTAACAATCCCTCCCTCCTGCAACATTAGCAAACCTTCAAGACTTTGGAGGAGTCAGATTTACCCTTCCAACTCCAGCCTGAGCAATAGCAGGGAAATGTTAAATTTTACAGGGGTCAGATTTAATATTCCCACGCCAACCTAAGCAACACTAGGGAAAGTTGTGGACTTTGGAGGGGTCATATTTGATATTCTGAATCCAACCCGAACAGCAGTAGGGAAATGTTAGACTTTCGACTAATCAGATTTAATATTCCCATGCCAACCTAAGCAACAGTGGGGAATGTGTGGGAATTTGGAGGGGTCAAATATACTATTCCCACCCCAACCTAAGCAACAGTTGAGAAAGTTTTGAATTTTGGCAGAGTCAGACATAGGGGTCCATTAGGATATCGGGCGGATTGCCACCGCCACCCCGGCGGAGGCAATCCGCCCGACAACCACTCTCGTTTTCCCCTCCGCCAGATTAGGCGGAGGGGACAGCGGCGGACGGAAAGACCGTCCGCCGCTTTACCGCCGCAGTCACAAGGCGACCGCAGCGGTAATAGATTAATATGTTGGCGGTGTCAAATGGACACCGCCAGCCATATTACGATGGCAAAATGTGTGGGCCTTTCCGCGGCGGCAATGCCGCCACGGAAAGGCAGGGGGAGATTGCTGCGGGGGCCCCCTGCAGGGCCCCCAGGTTGCCGCCACTGTCGGGGGGGCACATGGGGGGGTACCTATGGTACCCCCCCACATTTACATATGCAAAGCGACAGGCACCGCGCGGTGCCTGCCGCTTTGCATGTGTGAATGCGCCAACTTATGTTTTACATTTGTAAAACATATAGGATGTGCCCGCCACTGTGGCGGGCACATCCTAATACCCCCAACGGGACCCCCGCCCTTATGGCGGGCAGTCCTGATCTCCGTTAGGGTGGCGGGCAGACAAAGTCCGCCCGCCATCCTAATGGACCCCTTAGTATTTCCACTCAACCTGAGCAAAAGTAGGGAAACTGTTAGAAAATATATAAAAATTATTGTAAAATACTAAAAAATAGAATCACAACATAAAATATTTATATTAGAGCATATTAATTAAAATACTCAAAAACTAAAGACAACATATACAAAGCTATACACAATATAAATATAAACATGGCATTTGAAAATACCACATGCAAAATTATAAATATATATAAATACATTGCAAATTATAATCAAATGAACCAAAATATATAAACTACATATAAAATATTATAACACATAATGTACAAAATTAATAATATATTTAACTAATTAACCAATAAGAAAATAAATCCTTCATCCTTCCGTACGAACCCAACACCACAAAAACTCACCAAAATTTAAAACAGTTATTAAAATCTAAAAAAGCAAACAAACATAATTACCAATATTAAATGAAAAATATTTTAAAAATAAATTATTGCAATTTGTTTTGCAAACAACCAAATATAAAGTTTACTTAAACAATTACTTTAAAAATATAATTAATAAACCATTATAAATAATTACAAATATTTACCTAATAAAAACACTTCCCATTCTGCTCCCCTACTATCCCACCAACCTCTAAAAAACAGCTAAAAATAATACTAAAAATGAGTAAATCACAATATATAGGAACATTACAACAGAAATCACGAATATTTAAAAAGATGAAACCAGAATACATTAAAATGTACTAAATCAATTAATTCAAACAGTTAAATAATTTACATAATTAATAATCAAATTATTATTTTAAAATGTAAAACAAATTGAAATATTAAGTAATTAATTTATCAAGTAAATCATTTTAGTAATTAATCAATTTCCAATAAAAGGTTGAACAAATACAAATAATTAACAAGAAAATATTAATAATGTGTGACCCACAAACTAATAAAACATCATAAAATAATAAAAAAATCGAATTATATACAACAGTATAAAACAATATCACAAACTTTAAAAAGCTGTTGCTACCTGAAATAGTCTGTCCTACAATATTCTTTTCATCACAATATGTTTTAGACAATATTGTGTTAACAACATACACCACTGCTCTGGTCAGAAGGGGATATGTCGGTGCAAGGACACCCCTTCTGCAAACATCTACAGTCACCCACCCAACATGTTCCTTAAAACAACTCTCCTAAACTCTTAAAACTGCCCAGGTCCACATCCACTTTCCAAACCTCCTCACCTCTTTGCCCAAAATTCTTATCTTCAGCCTTATAATTCATGCAGTTGTTACCAAAATTGTGACTAAGGGCCTGATTTAGATTTCAGCGGATGGGTTACTCTGCCACAACAGTGGCAGATATCCCATCCGCCAAAATATAAATCCCATAATATCCAAGGGATTTCTATTTCAGTGGACGGGATGTCCGTCACCGTTGTGATGGAGTAACTCATCCGCCGAAATCTAAATCAGGCCCTCAGTTATTACTGCTAAACCATGTGTTTCAGGTTAACCTTGAATTTTATTTTCGATAATCACATTTATTTGCATTTGAAAAACACAAAGGATAGCATGTGATTGCATAGTAAATCAAAGTCCATCTCCAGCAGACAACAAGGATCCCAGCCATGATTTAAAGCCTTCGAGCAAGCCACCCCATTTGATAAGCAATATAACGATATAGGAGAAAAAACAATCACTTAACTCAAAACAGTAGGTTTTGCCATTTTCCCCATATCTTATGAAATTTCGCAGGACATTCCTGGGCCTCAAAGAGGGATTCCTCCTGGGCCGCGCACCAATCCACTCCGCCTCCACGGCAGCGGGGGATCAGCAGAGGAGCCCGGGCAGATCACAAGGGCTCTCGACCCCAGCCAGGCCACACACTGTCAATAGGTGCCAGTGTGCTGGAGGCCTCGGGGGATAGTCACCGCCATCTTAGGAGGAGGCACGCCAGAGTCCAAAGTGGAGAAATTGCCTCTGCATGGAGACAAGAAGGCATCGGACACCTCGCCGGGCAGCGCAGGTCAAGGCACAGGCCACGGCAGAAGAGGAGAGGACCGTTGCTGGGCTGATGGCGGTGGATCGTGGTGAGGATGACTGAGGGGTCCGGAGCACTCCTAGAGTGCGACCGCCATCTTGACGTGCCAAGCCACGCCCCCCATTCTTGAATTTTATATAGTTACTAGTAACAAGCAAAACAAGCATTGAAAATGCAATAGGTCTCGCAATAGAAGAGTTTGACATTTTTCGTTTTGCATATGGATGAGTGGCGTTGCGTGGATGAGTGGCGTTGCGTGGATGAGTGGCGTTGCGTGGGTGAGTGGCGTTGCGTGGGTGAGTGGCGTTGCGTGGGTGAGTGGCGTTGCGTGGGTGAGCGGCGTTGCGTGGGTGAGCGGCGTTGCGTGGATGAGCGGCGTTGCGTGGATGAGCGGCGTTGCGTGGATGAGCGGCGTTGCGTGGCTGAGTGGCGTTGCGTGGGTGAGTGGCGTTGCGTGGGTGAGTGGCGTTGCGTGGCTGAGTGGCGTTGCGTGGGTGAGTGGCGTTGCGTGGGTGAGTGGCGTTGCGTGGGTGAGTGGCGTTGCGTGGTTGAGTGGCGTTGCATGTGTGAGTGGCGTTGCATGTGTGAGTGGCGTTGCATGTGTGAGTGGCGTTGCATGTGTGAGTGGCGTTGCATGTGTGTGTGGCGTTGCATGTGTGTGTGGCGTTGCATGTGTGTGTGGCGTTGCGTGTGTGTGTGGCGTTGCGTGTGTGAGTGGCGTTGCGTGTGTGAGTGGCGTTGCGTGTGTGAGTGGCGTTGCGTGTGTGAGTGGTGTTGCGTGGGTGAGTGGCGTTGCGTGGGTGAGTGGCGTTGCGTGGGTGAGTGGCGTTGCGTGGGTGAGTGGCGTTGCGTGGGTGAGTGGCGTTGCATGGGTGAGTGGCGTTGCGTGGGTGAGTGAATGGTTAGCTGTTGCTTATGCGACGTATAGCACTTAATACTAAAGTAGGCAGACCTTCTTAGCCTTTGTGAGAATAATAGCAAAATAAAAATAAAAACCAGATCAAGTCAAGGACGCAAACGGCACCATGCTATTGTTTATTTACTCAGATGATATGCATAAAAATGTAACTTGTGAGCACGTTTCTCTAACTCTCCAATAATCCCATTACAACACTTTGTACAAATGAGATTGGGACTCATCCTTCCGAAGTCGAGAAAAATGTGCAACGCTGTGTTGAAGTTAATTTTTTTAATTAACAAAATGCAAATAATGTGGAGAGATTTCAAGTGATTCAGGAATGGGGGCCCTTGTAAAGAGAAAGTACGGCCGGCCTGGGCAGTGATAGGGGAGGAGGGAGGAGAAATGCGAGTCACGGCAGCAGCAGCCTTTGATGTGCCTGCCGGCCGGCCGTGAATAATTAGGGGGTGAGAAATGCGCTCGGAGGGCTGCCTTTGATGTGGTAATGCGAGGCAGGCAGGCAGGCGGCTGGTGGCATTGTGCACGCGCTTTTTAGGGCTTGCGCAAGCGCAATGACCTAAAAAGCACATGCACTTGAAGGAATCGCCAGTGGAATCGCCAGTGGATAAACACTGGATAAGCCCCTATAGAGCTTCGCCAGCTATGCGCTGAAGCGCATCAGCAGGCGAGCCCTAAAAAGGGGGAGGTAGAGGTAGAGGCTAGGTTTATCCTCCTTACTGATATATAACAAACAAAAATCGAATACTTCGAAGAGAACCTGCCCAAGGAATTAGTAGTAGGAAACCTAAGGGGAGTGGAAGAAGGGTAGTTAAAAATACCTAACTAGTGGGCCACTATTTTATTCCTGACCCTAGTTGATAAGGTTGAAATCAGGGGTTATTACCGAAAAACGAGACCGAAATATGCGGTCCCAAGAGGAAGTAGTAGGTACATTGGTCCGAGGTGGCTTGGATGAAAGTTTGAATACAGGCATCTCTACACTGGTTCGACGATGACGCTAGAGCATAGCGTTTCCTAAAAACAGGATTTTTCATTAACAAACCGTATGAATATATAGTGCATGCGAATTAAGTGTGCACACGTGTGTCCTTATTAAATGATTGGTTGGGAGTGGTACACACAAGGCTGGTCCCTGTGGCGTTCCGAAGAAGAGCCAATAGAGGAACTGCTCGAAACATGTTGGCTATCCATTACTGAGACAACCAGACTCATTATGGACTAATTTTCCAGTAATAATCCCTGATTTTAACCTTTCCAAATAGGGGTGGAAATAAAATTTTGGCCCACTAGTTCGGTATGTTTAACTATCCTTTTTCCACTCCCCTTTAGTTCACCTGGTCTACACCAGTAAGTGCGCCTGCGTAATCACGAAGTTGCAGCACACCTCAATCCGTAGAGGATTGGGATGAACCCCAATGATGAAACATGCCACCTAGGGGTCACCCTGGTGGGTGAGGGTTCTCTAGAAAAAAAGTATTTTTTCTAGTAAGCGATTACAGCGGATTCTCGCAGTTCCCTACTACTAATCCCTTAGGCATGGTTTCTTCGAAGTATTCAATTTTTGTTTGTTATAGATACTAGTAGTCAAATAACAAATTTCTTAATTATTATTAGTTATTTGAAATTACTGCATACATTTCCTCACTATTTGACAACATTGTTATTTGTAATTTCCTCTTTACTAAATTAATTGAAAAAAGGTTAATAGCAAGCATGCATATTAAGCGTGGTGCCGTTACTCTCTCCACCAAATCCCTCTCAGCAAAAAGCTCAGGACATGGAAAAGACTCAAACCCACTTTCATCTCTGCTCCGCCTCGCCTCCTTAAACACCATAGATGATGCATGAATTTGAAGTGCCTATATAAGAGAAAAATCCAGCCCACTCCCTCTTCTGCCTCCAACTCACTTCACTTAATACCGCCCATGCAACTTCTAATGATCCCTGGATCTGAAGCCTCCATTTAAGATAGGAAGGCAAACCATCCTTCCAGCCCTTCTGCCTTTCCCACTGCCTACCTGCTTCCCACTGCTGTACTCTACAATCCCATGTATACAAAGTTTACTAATCACATATACATAGTGTAAACAACTGAGAAATAAACATTAAGGGCCTCATTACACCACGAGAGTCGCATCGTAGGTTTCAGTTCTGGCTGCCGCATTACAATGCAGGTGGTCGAAAGATAAACGGCCAGTACTTCCGGCTGGAATCCGATGGGCTCAAGGAGCCTGTCAGGCGGGCAACTAGAGCCAAATTTGGGGGGGCTGAAAAATATTTTGGGGGGGGCTAATTCTACCAACCATAGACAGAGTGACTGAAAGAAGGGGTGAAAACACAACAAAAGCCTAATTTACAAGTAAATGGTCTTTTAAAGACCTGGTAAGTACTCGGGTGCGGCTGCAGTTAGATGGTCGGCAACCCGCAAAGCTGTGTCAGCCCGGGCTGACACACACGACGGGGGGGCTTAAGCCCCGTGAGCCCAATGGTTGTTGCACGCCTGGAGCCTGTCATCCCTATCCATATCCCATCAGATTAAATTAAAGGTGCCACTGGTTTTATAGGGGATGTAAAAATATTTGTGATATCACACATGACTCAAATCCAATCAAAATATGAAGATGGGGTTGTGCCTCTAGATATACTGCCAAATAACGTACTAGCACAGCTCAAGATAGTTATTGACCAACCTGGCCACCAATTCAGAAAATCATCATCATAAATCTTTATTTCGGTAATTATATCACCATAAAAGATATACATAGTTCATTTCGAAAGTATTAAAACAATAGAATAATAAAATCACAATCCATCCGGGTACTTAAAATTTCCTTTGTACAGAGTTTCTGGTTTTGTTCTACAGTCAATCAATAATCAGTGACCAGCCTTAAGGTATTGACTTCTCAAGTACCACATTGCTCCTAAGTACTTAGCAACAGCAAAGACAATGTGATCAGTCAGATCTGATTTGAGAACTCTAAACGCGGCCAGACACTCCGCGAACCCCAGGCTCCTACATATGGGGATGATCCATTTCTTACGGGAAGCGTGGTAAGCTGGACAAAAAAAGACTATGTGGAGTTCTGATTCATTGACCACTCCGCAAGCGGGCATAGGCTGGATGGTGATTTACTCCACTTGCTAGTTAGAGCTCTGATAGGAAGAGTCCCGTACCTCCATTGTAAATATAATTTCCTGAGAAGTGGAGGATATATTTTATCCAAGGCTGGTTCAAATCTGTAGCTGTCCTTAATAGGTAAAAATAACTCCGTATGTGTACCCAGAGTTTCCTGACGACAGAGTGCCGCTAATTTACTGTCGTGGTATGCCTTTGCCAGTCTCTTTTTGGAAATTAGTGGACATGCAGATAGAGGATCAGACCAGAGTGTCGATAGGCCCAGTCCCTCCAACTCGGTTCTAATAAATTTAAGCCACTTAATTTTCCCAGCATTAGGCATGGCTAAAACTTCCTGCAGACCCTGCCTATAACTGCTCAGTTCTGGAACTGCCCACAGCCTATGCCAGTAAACGAGGGGACGCAATGCCAGTTCTTCACTTAGAGGTCGCAGCCCTAGATCTAACCTCAGTGGGACAAGAGGCGTGCTAGGCGGAAGTCGTACCACCTTCCTTATGAACTTGTTCTCCTCTTTCATCAATTCTGTAGAAGATACGTTCCCCCACAGCTCACACCCATACATGGCGGCCCCCCTTGCCTGTGCCTTGTAAATCTGGAGTGGTGGGCCGACAGGTTTAATAGATGACCTGTTATTTCCCATGAGCCTCATGACCCCTCCCGAGTACTGGGCCAGTTTAAGTAGTGCTTTCTGTTGGTGTGTGCACCAGGTCATATTCTCATTTAGTAGGAGCTCAAGATACTCAAAAGTACGCACCCTTTCTAGTCCTGTCTGGCCGATGGTAGGGGCGGTTCATAGCCTTTGTGGGGCATTAAAGACCATAAATTTGGTATTTACGGTGTTAACTTCTAGGCCATGTTCCCCACAGAATTCCACAAAGCCATTTAGGACACGCTGTATCCCCATTGGGGATTTTGAGAGCAACAGGGTGTCGTCGGCGAACATTATCGCCGGTACCCTGCTGCCTGCCAACTTTGGGGCGTCCGAATTGGCAACCCCGCCGAGGTGGGCGATTACCCCGTTGACGTAGAGGCAAAATAGGGTTGGCGCAAGCACACAACCCTGCCTAACCCCCCCGTCAACGGGGAATCGGTTTGACAACGCCCCCTCCTTGCCACACCTCACCTGGAGAAAGTTGGCGGTATGGAGACGAATAATCATCTCCAGCAAACCCCCGGGGACCCCCAGTTTGGTCAGCACCTCCCAGAGTTTTCTGCGGGGGACCAGGTCGAAGGCCGCCCTCAGGTCCACGAATACAGTATAGAGGCTGCCACCCTCCAGCTGTACCGTTTTCCAGTATATGAGGGCAAGCCGAAAGACCTGGTCTATAGTGGAGATCTTCTTTCTAAATCCCGCCTGGAATGGACTCTGAATATCGTGATCCGACATCCATTCCGATAAACGATCCAATAATAGCTTAGTGAAGAGTTTCTGGGAAACATCTATCAGGCTTATTGGCCTGTAATTGGCTGGGAGCAGAGGCGAACCCTTCTTAAATATAGGGACTATCTCTGCCCCCAGCCAAGTCGGGGGGATCGCCATGCCGTTCAAGATTGCATTGAACAGCTCCCTCAGGTAGGGGGCCCAGATCTTGACCTCCTGCTTATAGAGGTCGCCTGGGAGTTTATCCAGACCAGGCGCCTTTTCAGGCGCGAGTTCAAGGATTGCCCTATTAAGTTCTCCCAAGGTGAACCCATCCATCTTGGCCACACTTTCTAAAGATTGAGGCGTTAGTGAATCAAGTGGGTTCCCTAATTGGCCCGGATCGGGCACACTGTACAAGGATTTAAAGTGGTCTTCCCATACTGTGGCAGCAATATTAGCATCTACTGCGGCTATAGGTTCAGCTGAACCATGCTTGACGATCTGCCAGAATTTGCGGGCATCATGAAATGCCAAGGCAGCCGTCATTTCCGACCAGTTGTGCTGGTCCCATTCTCTTTTGGCATTACGGGTGTTAAGCTTGTAGGCCGTCTTCTTGGACCTTATCTTACTAGGGGTATCCCGATTTTTTAGGGACTCTAAGAGGGCAGCCTTTGCACTTCTACAAGAAGCATTGAACCATGTGGCTCTCTTTTTCTTTCCCTTTTTCATCCCGACCACCGGGTTCATTACTTCTGCCAGATTGGTGCAAAGCTCAGAATGGATATCCCCCAGCAACGGGAGTTGGTGACTGAAGGAAGAAATCCCTTACTTTTTCAAGGGCAGGGACCACTACCTCGTATAGCCTCTGAGTATTTATTGGGTTCTGCACTAGTGTAGCCCATCTAATCCTGCGTCTGCTACTAGATGCAACAAGACCCTCCGGGAGCACAGAGTTTTTGTCTGTGTTTGAAGTTGGCATACCCTGTGCAGCGAACCTCAGTGAGAGTACATTGTGGTCACTGTCAGTCCTTCTAAGTATAGTAAAGTCCCTGACTTTATTCCAGTCCTTAGTCCGGACCAGGAGGTAATCGATCCGTGATTCGTGCCCTGGTCTGTTGAAGGTATGCTGGGGTGGGATATCACCTTTAAACCGCCCATTACAAGCCCTTAATGAGTGGGATAAAGTGAGGGACATTATTTGAGTGGCTAGGGGCGACCATGATTTTACCGGCGGACCCGACAAGGTGGGTATCTCCCAGAGTTCATCTTCTTCATTAAACACACCATCCAGATGATCCGGGAGGGGCTCATACTGGATGTTAAAGTCCCCCCCCATTATAAGTGATGGGCAGAGGGTCGCACGGTCAAGAAACACAGCCAGCTCCTCGATTGTTCCTGAAGTGCCCGCAACGCCAACCGGTCTAGAGTATACATTTACTAATGCTACTCTATCACCGGACGCCCACTCCAGGACAACACACTGGAGGTCCGGTGAGTTTGTTACCATGTTTCTTGCCTTGCATCCAAGGTGGGAACTTACCCAGATTGACAAACCACCGGACGGTCGGCCCCTCTCGCCCCATTTTGCTATGATCTCAAAGATAGCGAACCCTGTATGGGAGTGTTGTTCTCTAGCCCACGTTTCTTGGAATAAACATATGTCATATTCCTCAACAAATTCCACCCACTCTGGTGAATCAAGTTTGTTACCCAACCCGGCCACATTCCAGGACAGTATCGAAAGTGTACTTGGTGCCCCGCCCTCCTCGATAGAATTAGAGGACAATGGGCGCCTACTTATCTTGCCCTGGCAATAGTTAGGGGAGAACAAGCCCTCTGAAACCAGTGGACAAATAGCATATGGCGTATCAGCTGGGCATGGGATGATAAACTCAACTTCTTCTTTTTTGTGATCAGTGGATGTGTCCACAAAAAGATAGTCAGCAACCTGCTTCTCTGTATATTTGGTTTCCCCTGTGGTTTGAATACATTCTCCTGGGGGATATGGAGATAGTGCCAATGTTTCATTTACCCTTTCTGATATTGGTGAAGGAGAACAAGGTGGGGGATAAGCTAGAGAGTAATGTAAATCTGCCAAGGGGGATGCGTCAAAAACCCAGTAGTGAAGTCAATCCACGTCCTCGAGGCATCCAAATCTATTGTAGGTAGGAGCCCCAATCCACCCTCCATATTTATCTTGCCAGTGATTGGATAGCCCGCCCTGCATAAAATTTCGTTCCGGGATCGCGTTCCAATTCTGGTTTGCCCCCATGTGGGAATGGGAACGCGGTGGATAAAAGTAGGTTAGTGGTCTGGTTGCTATGGGTGAATAGGCACCATGGCCGCTCCATGAGTGGATAGAGTGTGCAGTTTTGGGATCTTCAAATGAGACAATTACACAATCACCTGAGATGGATTTGTGCGAGGTCCCTATCCAGGGAACCCGTCGCACCATAAGGATTTTACTTCTAAGGTGATTAGGCAATGGCCTGTTCACATTAAGCCAGTGGATGACCTTATTTTTTAATGACCCAAAGTCCTCCTGCTGTTGATATGGGATTTCTGGCACCCCCGTGAGGACTGCTACCTAGGGTCTTACATCAGGGGGGAGATCAGCATAACCCCTATAGTGATTTTTAATAAATCTATCTCTCTGTGGGATAGCATTGTAGGTGTCGCGGTTTTTAGGCCTCGGGGCTGCCTGCACTTTAGGGGCTGGTGCAGAAGGTACCAGGAGCTGGTTTGCACATCCCGCTACTTTATTACTGAAGGTACTTACAGGGACCTTTTGCCGGGGTTTAGGGATGGGTTTGATCACCTGAGAGGATGGTGAAGTGACAGCAGCTACTGTTGGAGTGTGACTCACAGCTGGTGAAGTAATTGGTTTATTACCAGATAGGGTCAGGGTGGCCAGATTTAAAATACTTTTTTCAGTCTCGAGAAGCTGAGTTTCTATTCGAGACAGTCTGAGTTCCAGCGGAGTAAGGAGTTTTTTTTACGTTTCCCACACAATCGTTAGGAATTCCACATCCTTTCCTTGAATCATACAGAGTGGTGCCCCTCCATTCTCACTTTCCATTGTCAGGTTCTCGTGCTCCCCCCTCAACTTCACTGGACTAGATTCTAGTGCTAAAGGGCAACTATTTTCTGCGGGAAAGGGTGGAAGAGATGGCTGGGCAAATACTAGGGAGGGTAACTGTGTCTTCGCTACCTTAGCCTTTTTCCTAGAATAGGCAGTTGTGGTCTTACGCTTCCGTTTCTGGTTGGAACCCTTGATCAGGTTTGGGGAAATGCTCGCACTCATGACTTTAGGATCGACAGTTGGTATTGACGATAATAGAGGCCCTTCTTCCCCTCCCACCCTGCCCGGAGGTATGTTAAGACTGGGGGTTGCTGGGCATGGGGGCCCTGCATTTGCTACCGGGGCTATAGGAGGTGAGGCTGGTGGGCAGTGAACCACTGCCTGTGTTAGAATCGATACTGGTCGTGAAGTGCGATCCGGTGTTTTAGCATGGGAAAAAATGCCCCAACAAGGATTTCTTAGCAGTAGTCAGTTCCTGGGAAAGCCTTCTAGCAGCATCGAGTTCGATGGAAACCCTTTTCTGCATCTTGCTGATCTCTAGATCTATAGCAGTGTTTGTTCTGGAGAGAAAGTCATCAAGAGTTCCATTTTTCAGTTTCCCCTTTGCTGCCCTACTTTTATACTCTTGTGTAGACATTATGCCGTATGCTTACCAGAAGCCGGTGACAAAGGGTGTATTTTCAACAGCAAAGTAAGAGGGTAACAAGGAGAATAGGCCGGACCGGACTCTACCGTACTCGAACGGCCTCAAACGGCCCGCTCTTTGCCCGGTCTTCGCCCCGAGCTCCGTCCCGCACGCGTCCCGCGTCGCGGCGGGGATCTCGTCGATTATGTACGTGTAGGCGGTGGGCGTGGCCGCCGGGGGAAGAGGCACCAGCTGCGCTAGGTAGGGAATGCTGGTCCTCGCAGTCCCCCGGTCGTTAGCCTAGTCCTTGAGCCCCCAATGCCCTCAACCCACACATCCTCCGGCTGGGAGCGGTGTCGGTTCTGCCGATTGCAGAACGCGCTCACACCAGCGGGGGCTGTCTGTGTGGGGAGGCAAGCTGTTCTTTGAGCGGCAAACAAAAGTGCTAAGTGCGATCCTCCAGTGCACTGCAGGAGCTGAATGTGAGCGGCACCCGCGAAGCGGGTGTCGCGAAAGGTTATCCTCCGTAGGCGGTGGGCGTGGCCGCCGGGGGAAGAGGCACCAGCTGCGCTAGGTAGGGAATGCTGGTCCTCGCAGTCCCCCGGTCGTTAGCCTAGTCCTTGAGCCCCCAATGCCCTCAACCCACACGTCCTCCGGCTGGGAGCGGTGTCGGTTCTGCCGATTGCAGCACGCGCTCACACCAGCGGGGGCTGTCTGTGTGGGGAGGCAAGCTGTTCTTTGAGTGGCAAACAAAAGTGCTAAGTGCGATCCTCCAGTGCGCTGCAGGAGCTGAATGTGAGCGGCACCCGCGAAGCGGGTGTCGCGAAAGGTTATCCTCCGTAGGCGATGGGCGTGGCCGCCGGGGGAAGAGGCATCAGCTGCGCTAGGTAGGGAATGCTGGTCCTCGCAGTCCCCCGGTCGTTAGCCTAGTCCTTGAGCCCCCAATGCCCTCAACCCACACGTCCTCCGGCTGGGAGCGGTGTCGGTTCTGCCGATTGCAGAACGCGCTCACACCAGCGGGGGCTGTCTGTGTGGGGAGGCAAGCTGTTCTTTGAGCGGCAAACAAAAGTGCTAAGTGCGATCCTCCAGTGCGCTGCAGGAGCTGAATGTGAGCGGCAACCGCGAAGCGGGTGTCGCGAAAGGTTATCCTCCGTAGGCGGTGGGCGTGGCCGCCGGGGGAAGAGGCACCAGCTGCGCTAGGTAGGGAATGCTGGTCCTCGCAGTCCCCCGGTCGTTAGCCTAGTCCTTGAGCCCCCAATGCCCTCAACCCACACGTCCTCCGGCTGGGAGCGGTGTCGGTTCTGCCGATTGCAGAACGCGCTCACACCAGAGGGGGCTGTCTGTGTGGGGAGGCAAGCTGTTCTTTGAGCGGCAAACAAAAGTGCTAAGTGCGATCCTCCAGTGTGCTGCAGGAGCTGAATGTGAGCGGCCAAAATCACTGGATAGACCACAATGATGCAATTCAAGAGCTTTTTTAGTGTAATTACTCATTTATAGTCTTGTATGTCAAATATCATGAGATTTAAAATAGACCATCTATTTCTGAACACTCTAGTAGTTGCTGACCAATAAATGTTGATGAAATCAGCATGAGTCATAATACGTGTGAGGTATTTATTATCCTTGTGTTGTTTTCCTTTTGATGTAATTATTGTATTTATGAATAGTAGGTCAAATGAGATATCTATAGCTGTATATCTTTTTATAGATATAGATATAATCTCGATATATTTATATAGATATGTTCATGCTCAAAAAGTAAGAAATAAAAAATACTGAGCTTTAATGTATATTTCGCTCATACAGGGAGACAATATCCTGTCATCATTCACAGCGGAGTGCCAAAAGGACGGTTCCTGGAATAAGCCCATGCCACAATGCAACCGTAAGTTTGAAAGCATGACCAGGAACATTTTCGCTAACAGACCCTAATAGGATAGGTGAGACAGGCTCATTGCTAAAGTAATAAGTGTCTAAGGAAAAGTTACTTACCTGGAAAAACACTATTCATAAAAGGGCACCCTTCCATAATTTTTATGCTTACAATATTTTCTAGCTCTCACAGATGCATCCCAACAGCAGAAAAGTATTCGAAGCAACTGACTCTTTTGATGATCCAGTGTGGGAAAACTGACCTGTAGTAGCTATTTTCTTCCTTTTACAGTAACTCTAACTTCTATAAAAGAAGTCAATATTCCTCCCTAGCAAAATCCATTACAAACAGTAAGATTTGGAGTGGACAGGGATGTAGAACGGAATCCTGTTCTCCCAGGATGTGGGGAAAAGAGATAAGTGGACCATTTACATGCCTAGCTATGATCAAATGAGGTTCATCTCTAGGCAGCAGGTCTCTTCAGCACCCTCCCTGAGAGTGGTGTAGGTGCCCTTGATTATCCCACACAACAGTGGGTTTCTGTGTTCACCCACGTGTACACCACCCAGACTTAAAGCATCAAAGTGCTGGCCTGTATTAACCCTTCTGAGGCTTGGTCCGGAATGCTTAAATCGTACAATGTGTTAAAAACTCCCACTTTTTCAATGCTATGTCAGCGCTATCGAGTATGTAGACAGCTTGAAAGCTTGACAACTAACATGCCATTATTATTACTTTCCCTGCTTGCCGTCATTACAGAAAAGATTGCATAAAATTGACTTTCAACAAATATTCAAAGACTGACATTAACATGCTAAATTATCCTTTCCTTGATTAGTTTGGAGTATTACTGTGTCTCTCCTATGGGTTTGAAAGAAAGCATGGAAATACTTCAATTACTGGGACACGCAGACATTAAAGGAAGCCTAGAGTTCATGCAAATGTGGCCTCTGCTAATCACCTCTGCCCCCTGCATATTGAATGCAACCGTCCACCTTGGGTATACGGCTGGGTGTAAATATCCATACTGTGTGTAAAGAGAACCTTAATGTTTAAGGAAAGGGGTTCCTCGGGACAGAGCACTCTTAAGGACCCTGGGCAAGATATATTCTGGGATACCATATTTGGAACATCTTTATATAGATTGCCAATTTTCAGGTACGTTAAGTCCTTGTGATTAATCCATACAAGAAACTTTAAGAAAAGGTGGCACGTAAAAACAGCCAAAAGCTGATGCTGCCCGGCGCACGCCAGTGAAATCTTGCCTAAAGAAAGCTTGGAATAGCATTGATAAAGCCATTTCATTTTCAACTGCAATTTAGATTTTATTTTACGTTGCCTCAAGTAGCAAGAGTGACTTGGTGGGTTCTCAGTGGAGTCACTTCACCATGAAAAAATCTGGTAATTGGCTGCAGAAACAACAAGTAGGATTCGTGAAGTGTGATAAAATGCAAACCATGCAGAATTGGCCGAAATATGAAGGAGCTCCAAGATCTAAGAGGCAAAACATTTATCATCCATGAAAGAATAACTTGTGATTCAGTATATGTAGTATATATGATTGAGTGCTTCTCTTCTGTAGAAATAGATATAACGGGTGCATGACTTGCGCACTGAAAAAACGAATTCTAGAACATATAAGAGCCGTACAAAATAAAGATATGAATTATGCGATTGCCAAACACATGGTAACAAATGTTAGTAAAAACTGGTTAACATGAACTACTTTGGAATAGCCACGGTCCTGGGAGCTGAGAGAGGAGGCAATAGAACTCTAAAACTGAGACGTTTGGAGTCACAGCTCATGATTACATTCAAAACGAAGAGCCCTCAGGGCCTTAATGGGGATGAAGAAATGTATATTCATTTGTAATCTCCTTTCTTAGAAAGACTGAGGCTGATTCGATGAGCTAGAATTTATTGCCCAAATATGGCAAACGTAGGGAGGGAGACATACTAAGCCAGTCAGTGGTAAACACAAGATTACAAACCAACGCACTCAGTGACAATAACAAATATGAAATTGTGAGGTAAACTGGGTTGGGATGCCACATATCAAGTTTCTAGCATTTATGGCATGGAGTAATAAAATAGATAGGTGGGGATGTAACACATAAGGCACTTAGCCAGAGATACACAGAGTGAAAGTCCCTACCATAAAGGATTTAGGGATAGAAATAAAGACTATACAATAGAGTAATAGAACATCACACATCAAGGGAATAGCATATATGACAGGAATTACAACAAATTAAGGTAGTCAATGGGGCAAACAATATATGGGCACTTAGCGAGATACACAATATAGACAATGAAGACAGGGGTCCCCACTGCGATTAATTATCTAGATGTGTGATAAGAGTCCAGTAATGCCCTCAATATATGGACAACCAATATAGAATAAAAATACTAATAGAAATGAGATCTGGAATGTACTTCAATGCTGCCATTTGGCAGAGGTAACACTAAGTTATGACATCTTGACTGACAACAGAAAAATAGTGAGAGTCACACATAAATGAACAACAACCAACAGCAACACTCACTGGTGACCTAACAATCTCAGTATGCAAAATCAAGTAATTAACAATGAATATCATAATCAGAGTTTATCTATGACCTTACCTCTGAGGCGGAAAGCCGGAGGAAATACGCGCTAATGTTTTAAAACTGTTATTTTGTGTTTGACATATTTTAAAACTTTGTTTCCTGCCCTGAGCTCTGTGCTGGGCTGCTTGTCAATAAAGTATTCCACTTTCAGCGGACTCTAGCGCTGCTTCGTGGAGTTTGTTGTCATCTGCCGCCATCGCCAGCCGCGAGGCCACGCCCACCTGATAGGCCACGCCCACCCCTCCCGCCTATAAGAACGCGCAGATTTACGAGTGCGCTCTCTATGACCTTACCTCTGAGGCGGAAAGCCGGAGGAAATACGCGCTAATGTTTTAAAACTGTTATTTTGTGTTTGACATATTTTAAAACTTTGTTTCCTGCCCTGAGCTCTGTGCTGGGCTGCTTGTCATTAAAGTATTCCACTTTCAACGGACTCTAGCGCTGCTTCGTGGAGTTTGTTGTCATCTGCCGCCATCGCCAGCCGCGAGGCCACGCCCACCTGATAGGCCACGCCCACCCCTCCCGCCTATAAGAACGCGCAGATTTACGAGTGCGCTCTCTATGACCTTACCTCTGAGGCGGAAAGCCGGAGGAAATACGCGCTAATGTTTTAAAACTGTTATTTTGTGTTTGACATATTTTAAAACTTTGTTTCCTGCCCTGAGCTCTGTGCTGGGCTGCTTGTCATTAAAGTATTCCACTTTCAGCGGACTCTAGCGCTGCTTCGTGGAGTTTGTTGTCATCTGCCGCCATCGCCAGCCACGAGGCCACGCCCACCTGATAGGCCACGCCCACCCCTCCCGCCTATAAGAACGCGCAGATTTACGAGTGCGCTCTCTATGACCTTACCTCTGAGGCGGAAAGCCGGAGGAAATGCGCGCTAATGTTTTAAAACTGTTATTTTGTGTTTGACATATTTTAAAACTTTGTTTCCTGCCCTGAGCTCTGTGCTGGGCTGCTTGTCATTAAAGTATTCCACTTTCAGCGGACTCTAGCGCTGCTTCGTGGAGTTTGTTGTCATCTGCCGCCATCGCCAGCCGCGAGGCCACGCCCACCTGATAGGCCACGCCCACCCCTCCTCTCCCTAAATGTGCTTCCCACGCAAGCGCAGCGGACGAGCGCAGCGGGAGCGCCGTTTGCGCACCGAAGGCGCGCCTAAGGCAAGCCCGTCTGCGCCCGTCATCGCCAGACCATCGCCTCTCGCCAGTCCCCCTGCTCAACTCGTACCACCCAAACTGCAGTACGATAGAAAATCCCTCCTCGCACTTAAACCAGACTCAAGATGCAACAAACTTGAAGGCTGCTTTGGACAAACAGGTCTGTACTGCAAGTCGTGTTGTTTTTTGACACCCCCACCCGGGCTAGCTAGCCACAATACCACGGCTTATAAGCAATACACCCTTACCATCCTCCAACTTAATGTTAGATCCCTTGTGAAACACCACGCCGAGGTGTTCACCCTCATAACAGAGGAACATCCTGACATCATGTTTATCTGCGAAACCTGGCTCCATGATGATCAAAACAGCATCCTAAATCTCTCGCTGCCCGAGGGCTTCTCCATAAAGACCATCAATAGAGACTCCAGGGGGGAGGGATAGCTGTTGTCTACAAATCGATTTACAACTGCACTTTTGAAAAGGAAGCCATTTGGGGCTGTGAAAGCGCAAGGTTTAAAATCTCCACTAGTCCCCAGTTCACCCTCTCTGGACTATATATCTACCGGCCCCCTGGCCCTACTACCAGGTTCATTGAGGAATTCCTAGATGTCGCTCACACTCTAGTGATATCCTCTCCCAATTTTACCATCCTGGGAGACCTTAACTTACATTTCGACTCCCTGACTGACCATACCATTAAGAACCTTCAGGCAGACCTTACAGCCCTTCAGCTAAACTCACTCATCCATACTCCTACTCATTCTGCCGGGCACTTACTGGACCCTGTGTTTTCCAACCTCTCAGCTGTCTCGGCTGCCCCCCCTAAACCCATGGGGTGGACTGACCACTCCCTTATCAAATTCTCCCTGAAGATCAGAGACTCGATTGTGAAAAACACCTCCAGTTCCCGATACAAGAGGCCATGGCATGAACTGGCACCTAGTGACCTTACTAGTATACTAGGTAACCTCCACCTTAACCTCTCAGACGGAGACATTAACTCCGCCTACGCGGCCTTTCAAAATTGGATTAACCTAGGACTAGACTCCCTAATACCAGCAAAATGGACTAAAACCCGTAACACGCTATCTAATCCATGGTACAATGAAAATCTTCTAACCATGCGGAAAGACTGCAAAAGGGCTGAACGCCAGTGGAGGAAAGAATATAGGGACACCGATAAAGCTGTCTACCTGCTAAAATTGAGGTCATACCACAAGGCGGTGCGCACCACCCGTGCTTCCTTCTATGCGGAAGCAATTAGCTCCAGTGAGAATCCCTCAAAAACTATTTTTGAACTTGTTCAAAAACTTAAAGATAGTTCTAATCCTACCCCGGGCATAACCTCCGCACAACAATGCGATGAACTTGCCACCTTCTTTACGGAAAAAGTAAAGAAAATCTACACCTCCTTCCCCCAGAACCCCCCGGACACCTCCAAAACACGTGAGCCCTCGCCAGACAGTCCCAGTTTGTCTCTCATCCCCTGTTTAACATCTGACGAACTTGCCAAACTGTGCACCAAAGTTAAATCTGGCTCGCCCACAGATGCCATGAGACCCGCCAAATTCCTAGAATCTCTTGAGTTCTTCCTCCCTCCTCTGACTACCCTACTTAACCTATCATTCTCCTCAGCAGTGGTCCCCACATGTTGGAAGCAGGCCTGGGTCTCTCCGATTATAAAAAACCCACCTTAGACCCATCACAACCAGGAAATTTCAGACCAATTTCATTGCTTCCATGGGCCTCTAAATTGGCAGAAGCCCATGTGAACAAGGTTCTAGCCAATTACATGACGCAACATCAAACTCTAGACCCATCACAAAATGGCTTCAGGCCAGGATTCAGCACCGAATCCGCCCTGCTGACCACTATCGAAAACTTATGGAACATCCTGGACGCCGGTCAAAGTGCTGCGCTGATTTTACTCGACCTCAGCGCAGCCTTTGATACGGTCTCCCACTCCATCCTACTAAAACGTCTCGAAGCCATAGGTATCAAAGACCTTGCTCTAGAATGGTTCCGATCATTCCTAACAGATAGATCTTTCCGGGTCTCTGCCCCCCCGTTCACATCCCAGCCTCACCCCATAGAGCAAGGCGTCCCCCAGGGATCGGCGCTTAGCCCGTCCCTATTCAATCTTTATGTCCAGCCTCTTGCCGAAATAGCAAAAGAATGGGACCTGACACTAGTGTCGTACGCCGACGACACCCAGCTTGTCATCTCCCTGACTGAGGGCCCCTCGATCTCAGCGGCGAGATTTAAGAACGGGCTAGAGGCAGTTGCTCGCTGGATGTCACACAACTGCCTCCAGCTGAACGCTGGCAAAACAGAGGTGTTGCTTTTGGGTAAAAACCCTGACTACTGGACTGATCACTGGTGGCCGTCCGCACTGGGCCCTATCCCCCCTCCCAAAACCGTGGTAAAAAACCTTGGTGTCTGGGTGGACGCATCTCTTAACTTCCAGACCCACACTAAGAAACTGGCTGCCACCTGTGTGGGCCTGTTGAGGAGCCTTCATCCTATCCTTGGCTTTTTTGACCACCATACGCGCCAACTGATAGGGTGTCCACCATCCTGGCTCGTCTGGACTATGCCAATGTCCTCTTTCTTGGCCTTAATAAAGCTGAGATGGCGCGGCTACAACGTATTCAAAACTCTGCCGCCAGGGCAGTTGTAGGCCTCCCTCGGAGGTGCTCTGCAAGAAACACCATCCAGAAACTACACTGGCTGCGCATGGAAACCCGAGTCCAGTTTAAAGCCCTCATTACGGTTTTCAAAATTCTCAAGACTGACTGTCCTGGTCTCTTGCGCCCACTCTTAGAGCCCTACACCCCTCAGCGGACCCTACGCTCCTTGGGTCAAAACTTGGTTGTTACCCCACGTATAAGGCTAAGCAGAATGGGCGGTCGCTCTTTCAGAGTCCTGGGGGCAAGGCTCTGGAATTCCCTTCGACCTCACATTCGCTCCATAACTAATCTGCTGGCCTTCCGCAAAGCGATTAAAACATTCCTATTCTCCCCATCCTAACCTCTTGCTGCCCTTCCTTTCTCTCTCCCCCCTCAGGTTTTGTTATAGTTTAGCGCCGGGACGCCTCGTTGCTGGGGCAGCTGTTCGCGCTCAATAAAACGTTATAACATAACATAACATAACATCATAACTAAGAAGTACCATACAGAACACTTGACGAAAGCTGATATGAGGAACTGCAGAATGTATTTGGCTATTTCTTTGTTTGTGTGAAAACTACCATTCCCACAATGCCCCTTAATTGATACTGTGGGAAAGAGGTATTTAAGGTAGAAAGTAATGATCGACTTAACTATACACCATGAGCAAGACTAGTTTGGTTGAAAAGCGTTGGTAAGAGTGCAATGGCATGAGTTGAGATAACTCAATTGGAAAATTCCGTTGAGAGTGCGGACTTATTCTCTTTTGTTGGATGATTGACTTCGGGGGAAGTCCACCCCAATGCCTGCACCAGCTGTGCAAAGTGCACACTGACTGATTTGGTGGATCATTTCTAAATTGTATATTATTTTATTTTGTAATACCAGAAATATATGTTTTAAATAATGTGAAAATAAAATGTATAAAAAATATTAATATAACAAAATACATTTAAAACATCAACATTATTAATTTGCAGATCTTTCAAATTATAAACATAACATTTAACTTAAAATGTAAACTTTTGTTATAAATCTCCCCACCCTTTACCCCTGAAAACCTAATATCCCCACACTGAAAAAATTATTAAACAATTATTTAGCAACGTTAATACAACTAAAAATACAACAATATCATGACCTAAAAAATGAATATACACAAAAATTAACACTTACAAAATATATTACATATAAAAATATTTTCTACATTGATATTTTTTACAACAATATTAGAAACAACACTAAAACCATTTTTTTTACATTCGATATTCTGGTCGCAAATATTTTTCATATCCCAATGTTCTTGACATGATATTTTTGTATCCCAATAATTCCTTCTGCTATTCTGTGCAAACACTTCTTTCTCCGGAGGTCTTTTAACTTGTTATAGACTGCTGTGCCTCCTTAGTCCGTGTTCAACTTTGAACTGTATTGTCTAGATTCAGTATCATGGTCAAACACAACAAAGCCCTAGAATTTTGAAAGGACAAATTTAAGATCAAATACAACAAAACAAACCAAAATAAAATCCCAAAGTAAATGTGTCATTATAAGGACAGCTACAGATGGAATACACAGGAGAATGCTGAAATATATCAAGTGCGCCCCTCGCACCCTAGTGACCATTAAAAAAAAATAATCTAGAAACAGAAAGGTTAGTTCAGTAGTGACATTACTGTTATCACTATCTAGGTCACAATATTTTTTGATGGAAATAGAAAGCACTTGCTGGATTATTTTAGAATGTCCTTTCTGGAACAGAAGACCGTCAGTGTAAAGAACTCTCCCTTCCCTTGCTGGAGTTCCTGTCTCCAGCCAACCTTGCAGCCGGTTCGTAATCATGCATTGCATGCCTCATCTGTTAAGGTGCCAATGATGAATAGAATAACTGACCAGAATGGATTGGAACTGGATGGCCTAACCCAGTTTGGCTTATTTAAGAACCCTCGATGAGTGGCCAGGTGAGATAAAATGCTGTTCATCTGACAGCGTTGCTAATACTGAGAACCTTTATTATCTGTAGTCAGCACTACGTCAATGTATCCCTTTGAATTGTTAGGGAATGGGCATTTCAGAGGACAGCGTGTGGACTTCACTGAGATGCTTCTCAGAGACAAGATGTCGCATTAGTGGTCTGTGTAGATTGCATGCTTCTCATCAATAAGTAGACATGTTGTTGCCGGGTGGCAAGGACATATCTCTTAAATGGTTCATTAGCCTGTTCTCTGCTTGGTAGGTGGTATTTGAGTTTCCTTTGGAAGGAGGTCTTTCATCCTCTAATGAATATTACGATGCAAAGGCCGCCCAACACTGTCTTGGTCCTGGGACCAACCGACCTCCGGTCAGCAGTCCCGATCGCCTAATTAGGATGAGACCGAACACTGTTCGTGGCATTCCTACATTTCTCTATGGGAGCATGCATTACGGCCGTTTTACAGCTGTAATACATGCTCCCATAGGAAAATGGGAGGTGCTGTCCATCCCTGCAACCCGTGGCAGGCACCTCAGGGAAATCATGCCAGAAACTGTGCATCGTAATTCCATGGCTGGAAAGGCCCGTCATTTGGTATCATGAGCCGGTTCCTACTGGCCAATGGGCTCCTTGAGCCCATCGGAATCCAGCCGTAATGACGGCCAGCTGAAAACCGGCTTACCGACCTCCATCGTAATCAGCCCCTACGTTTTTAATACTCAATTTAGCCCATTTCCATAGACAGTAATTTAGGCCTCAATATTGAAAGTGAACCACCAAGAAATGTACCCGAGGTCTCGAGTTTTGGCCAAACAGGAAGATCGGAGCCAACATTTAGGTCAATGGGTTACACAGTCCACAGCATTTCCCTCCATCACCTGACTGTCATTTGAGCAGAGATATGAAATCTGTGAGATGTCATAGGTGCTCTATCCAGCCTGGATTGCCTTCAAGGGCTCAGAGGTGTGCATTCATGATCCTAGATGACACATTCGGTGCACAGACATAATATCGACTCCAAAATATCGTTTGGACAGAATATCGAGTTTTAAATATCGTTTGGACAAAATATCGACAGGACAGAATATCGACAGTCAAAATATCGTTTTTAAGGTAAGTGAAGTAATATCGACTGTAAATAATATAGAAAGTGAAAATATCCAAGTATATAATCTAGATAGTAAAAAATATCGTTTTTTAAATAATATTTAATTATTTATAGTGTTTTTATGTTATAATATGTGTGAAAAGTGTCATTTTATGTTATAATTATTTTTAATTAATGATTTTTTTTTAATTATTGTGTAATTTTATTCTGTAGCGGGTTGTGGGTTTATAGGGGAATAGGGTGGGAAGTAATTTAATTATAATTAATTAAATATGTAAATTTATTAATTGGTAGTAATAATTAATTAATTGGTAATTAAATAATATTTGTTAATTATTTAAAATTTAATTGGTAATTAATTTAATTTAATTGATTAATTGCTAATTATGTAAATTAAAATAATTTATTTCCTGTAGCGGGTTGTGGGTTTATAGGGGAATAGGGTGGGAAGTAATTTAATTATAATTAATTAAATATGTAAATGTATTAATTGGTAGTAATATTTAATTAATTGGTAATTAAATAATATTTGTTAATTATTTAAAATGTAATTGGTAATTAATTTAATTTCATTGATTAATTGCTAATTATGTTAAATTAAAGGGGTATTTTTAGGGTTCAGGGTCAGTTTTTGGTTTTTGGGTAAAGGGGTATTTTTAGGGTTCAGGGTCAGTTTTTAGTTTTTGGGTAAAGGGGTATTTTTAGGGTTCAGGGTCAGTTTTTAGTTTTTGGGTAAAGGGGTATTTTTAGGGTTCAGGGTCAGTTTTTAGTTTTTGGGTAAAGGGGTATTTTTAGGGTTCAGGGTCAGTTTTTAGTTTTTGGGTTAAGGGGTATTTTTAGGGTTCAGGGTCAGTTTTGGGTTTTTGGGTAAAGGGGTATTTTTAGGGTTCAGGGTCAGTTTTTAGTTTTTGGGTAAAGGGGTATTTTTAGGGTTCAGGGTCAGTTTTGGGGTTTTGGGTAAAGGGTTTTTTTTAGGGTTCAGGGTCAGTTTTGGGTTTTTGGGGTACAGGGGTACAGTGTAAAAATAAAGTAAAATTAAATTTACATTAATTTAATTTAATGAAATTAAATTAAATTAAATGATATTAAATTAATTTTACATAATTTAAATTATAAAAATTATTATATACTTACCAATACTTACGTTGTAATGGTAGTGCGTTGTAAAAGTTGCGTTGTAACGTCATATTTCCACTGTTGCACTCCTTGGAGTGGGAATAGTAATTTTAACCCCTACGCTATCCAACGCTTTCCCTACTGTTGCACCCACTGGAGTGGGAATAGTAATTTTTACTCTATTGTATTTGTACGTTAATAATATTGGCTATTATTTAATTAAATTTTGTTACTATATATATATATGTTTTAAGAAATATGATTAAAAAAATATTATTTTTTTACTTTCATTAATTATTTAATTATTAAAAGTTATTTTAAGTATTGTTAAGTATATTTTAGTAATTATTTTTTATATTAATGTAATTAAACATTGTTTTTATTAAAGTCGATATTTTTTACAACTATATTTTTGTAAACGATATTTTTAACTCGATATTTTTGTACTTACCTGTTTGTAGATAGAAACTCGATATTTTGTCTCTCGATATTTTGTCAACGATATTTTTGTTGGTCGATATTCTGTCCCTTGATATTATTTCAGTGATCCGACACATTCATGGCACTACTGCAGATCTAACAGTCCAGGGTGTAGTTTGGCATTGCCTCCAGTTCCTATCAAAGAAATACAATCTATCCTCTGTGTTAGAACTGGCATCTTCTGGCGTGGTTTCCCCCTTCTTTTTGCTCTGACCTGACTATGTGCTGAATTTCATTTTTTCTGACTTTAAGACTCTAAGATTTTTACCACTGCTGACCAGTGCTACAGTGCAAGTACTCTGTGTCTGAAACCAGATGGTAATTGGTTTCTCCATGATTGGCGTATTTAATTTACTAGCAAGTCCCTAGTACAGTGCACGATGGGTGCCCAAGACCTGTAATTCAAAAGTTACTAGTGGGCCTGCAGCATTGATTGTGCCACCCACATGAGTCGCCTCGCAAATCTGTCTCACACCAGCCACTGAGGCGCCTGTGTGTACAGTTTTAAAGTGCCATTTTGACCTGGAAAGTGCACCCACTTGCCAGGCCCAAACCTTCCCTTTATTACACATAAGGCAGCACATAGGTAGGCCCTTGGTCCCCCCACGGGCAGGATGCAGTGTATTTAAGAGGTAATACATGAACTTGTGAGTTGTACCTGTGTTGGTAGAGAAAAACTGCTAAATTCGGTTTTCACTACAACAGGGTCTATCGTCCCGATAGGTTAGCATTGGAGCTGCCTGGTAACATGATCCCAGTGTATCTTCCAATTGGGAATAAATCAAAAATTGGACTTTGGTGCACATGGACTCCCAATTTAAAAACACATCTTTTAGTGAAGTGGTTTTTAGATTGCAGGTCTGAAAATACCACTTTTAGAAATTAAACTAAGGGAAAGGGGAGGATTGTCCTAGCCGTCACATTCAAATGCTGCTAAACCAATTAAAAAAACTAAAGGCCATCAATTCAATTGATATAAACTATAAGCATTTATTTGCTACTATGTTCTGTGCACTTTACTCCACATTTAATTATGCGTCAGGTAAGTGTGGGTACGTTTCAAACAAGAACAAATATACATATTAAGTCAACAAATAAAACAAAAACATACACATTTTGTGATGAAATAATATGATGTAACAAACAATACATGAAGCATGATACATTTATCTAAACATTATAACACCATTCTTAGTTCACTAACGGAGCAGCTACTAGGACAACCTTTAGCATCCACATTGTGTAACAAATTCCTACCCTCGGGGAAAAGAGAAACATTAGGCCCAAGTAGTGAGACAATTCAAATAACATTTCTACTGGTGAAAACTTAATTAAAAGCGAAAGTCCCCGCGTTGTGTAATGCTGACACGTTTCAATTCCCAAGGTGGTTTGTGGGATTCTCTTCAGGGCGTGGACTGGTTTATCTAAGGAACAAGAAGGGGGTATGAATTATACACGAGGAGGGACTCTAAACTTCCCAATCACTCAAGTTATGGGTGATTTCTCAAAAGTACATGATTGAATAGAGAAATAAATTTGCACATTGCAGGCGAAAAGAGGCAGGTTAAAATGTGGATGGCATGATCTAAAATGAGAATGGATCCACCATCAGTCATAAACATGGTTTGGTAAATTTTTAAATATTCTGTAACTAGAAGAACAAGAAAAGGCACTTACTTGCGCCAGATGGGCAGTGCTTTTACAAAGGGTATAAGAATGCTTGCTGTTGGTTAAATGGAAACCTAGTTGTACTTTGGTTTGATGATCTAAACAGAAATGAGTGCTACATCAATAAAGCTTCTAAATAGATACATTGTAGCTTTGTGGGCTAAATGCAACACTTACTTTCGCCATGCCTGAGATGTTTTCTTTAATGATTCCTTTCAGCTTTCAGTCGGTTCAACATATAGCTTGAACAGCGCCGCACCGGTGCCAATTTCACAAATCAGTAAAAAGATTTGCTTCCTTAAAAGTTTGCAGAGAAACGGACCGCATCGCGTCTCTCTGTGTAAACAGAAAAGGACGTGCCAGCGTGTGTTTTATTCTACAAAAAATAACTTATCGCGTCCGGGTAGTGAAAGTTTGCATAGTTTTACATGCAATCGGCTGTGAAGGTCATCTAATGATGTCTCATTACTAGTTGCTCTCTCGAGAATGCTTCAGGGTCACAGGAAGTTAAAGAGTGATCTGATCCCATAGCATTAGCGTAAAGTGAGTTTGTGAAACTATTGAAAATGGGCTGTGCAATGAGAAAATCATATTCTAAGCGAAAGATAGAGCATATATATCTTTTTTAAGGTTTGTGTGTAGCTTGGTATTAAAAAAGATATACCTGTTTCCAAAAGTATTTGGTTCATGGTGAAAACTGGAAATGCAAAACCTGGACTGGAACTGTTTTAGCATTTAGCCATTTTTGACATTTCATTCAGTCCTTTGGTGATGCTATTGAAGCAAGCTATCATGTTCTTCATGGCTTCTTTTCTTAACAATGAAGCCTCAGCGTCATTCCCTCTTGGTAATGGTTTAATGACTGATAGCACAGTCCATTTAAACTCAAGTTCATGGTGATTGGAGTCAATGAAGTGGTTCATCTTAGGAGCTGATACAACTGTACTTTTTATCCTTGATTAGTGCTGTGCTACGCATTAACAAACCTCTTGCGTAGTTTTGCCAATATAAATTCTTGGGCAGGGACAAACAATTGCATAAAGGACGTTTTTTGTCTTACAGTTTGAACATTGTTTCCTAGTCCACTTAATGTCATTGTGTAGAAAGTCAATACCCACTATCTTGTTACTACAATTCATACAGGTCACATTTATGGTGGCCCATCAACGGCTTCATATTGAACATTATTCTGAGATCTTTCTTTTTATTGGAAGGGGGTAAATCTGCTCTTACAATTCTTTGTCCAATGCTCATATTCATCTTCATAGTGAAGAGACGGACACGATGACATACCGCTGGAGTCAAGCTAGCCTGGCTGATAAGGGGGGGAAACTCCGAAACCGGTCCCAGGATGCTTATTTCCAGTCCAGGGAGGACCTGGCCTGGCAGTTCGAGCTGGACTGTTCCAATAGGGATCAGGGTCAAGACTGATTTGCATATGGCTGGGTTCAAACTGGAAGGGCATGGGGAGCAAGAAAACGATGGATTTAAGGCCTGATCTCTGTACTGGGGTGAATGTATGACATTGTTCTGCATTCTGTCCATCAATTTCTCTTTTTGCATTTATCCCCCCGAGTGGGACGGGTATGTGCAGACGTGGGTCCTGTGCTCTCCATGCCACAGAAGTCAAGCTAGCCTGGCTGATGAGGGGTGAAACTGCGAAACCGGTCCCAGGATGATTGTTTCCAGTCCAGGGAGGACCTGGCCTGGCAGTTCGGGCTGGACTGTTCCAATATGGATCAGGGTCAAGACTGACTTGCATATGGCTGGGTTCAAAGTGGAATGGCACGGGGAGCGAAAATCGATGGATTTAGGCCAAGATCTCTGTAAAGGGGTAAATGTAAATTACATTGTTCTGCATTATGTCCATCAATTGTTCTTTTTGCAGCTGCCTGCACCATAGCCATGGTTCCCCGCTCAACGCAATATCTGCGACTTACAACACAGGCTCCGGTGATGCTGCAGCGCCTCCAAAGAACCGCCACTGTGGGGGTCCAGAGGACCGCACCACCAATGTCTGTGATGCACCACTCTGACTCCAGGGCCTCAGACTTGGCCCAGTGGTTTGACCTACGCAATGCGAAACCGAGATCTCGACGGCTTGACTACCGTCTTCGTAATCGATACCACACAGCAGTAAGGAACCAAGGTATCGCACCTGCAACCGATGCATTACCTCCCCTGCCCCCGCATCATTCCCGGGCGGTAGCGGCTCAACCACCCTGCACCACCTCCAGGAACCAAAGCCTCACTTGCTACAGTGACGCCTCACCTCCTTTGCACAATGCACTATCCCCAAGCACCAACGACAGTGCTTAGTAGTAAAGAACCAACTTATCACCCGCTTTACTACGTCTCACCTCCCCTGTGCCTTACATCATCTTCGATTTTTGACGCAGCCAAAGTACTGTATTGGGGTCTGTGTGACTCCTGTATCCGGCCCGTACTGAACTTGTGGATCTGTCCCGGTCAAGCACAACCGGAAAAGCCCATTCGGAGATATTGTTTTTCTAAGAACTAGAACTTTATTTAACATTGAAAAATTCATAACTTGATTTTTGTACGTTTGATTTTTTTCATTTTTGTTTTGTGTTACTCAGATCAAAATTGGCTATTTTTCTAACTTAGTGTGGAGTACTTTTGTGGTGTTTTAACTGTGCTACTGTGTGTTTGTGTACACATATTTAACACATTGTCTCTGGGGATACGTCTGACTGCTGTTGCCAAGCTACCAAATGGGTGAGCAGGGGTTATTCTTAGTGTGTAATTTACTTACCCTGGGTAGAGTGAGGGTTCCTACTTGGACAGAGTGCATACCACTGCCAACTAGAAACCACATTTCTAGCACTCTGAGAGGAGTCATTGTCTCCAAATTAAGGAATGGGGAATTGCCTGTAGCCCCATTATCCCACTTGAGTGATCTTCAGCAGGAGAGGAGGGGCCACTAACACAAAGAATCATAGTTGCCAAATTGAGTTCATTCCAGTAAATTTTTCTGAAGTACTGGTGGGGGGTGTGGAGGAAATAGTCTGAGAGAGCTGTGCAGAGGTTTTTCCCACTGTGTGCTCTCTGTGTAAAGACAAGGTCCAAAGTGCAAAAGGCCTATTATCAAGAGCGTGGCCCACACTCCATATAAGTGGAGATAGTAGAGACAAGGAGGAACGCTGGCAGTCTCTGTGATTGGAAGATCTGCAGCAGTGGTTTTCGGTGTATGGTACCAAGGACTCAATACTCCAGAACATATAGTAAAAGTGGCCTCCCGTGATGAAAGGAAAAGACTATGATGCAGAGAGGCTGCAAGAGGAGGGTCATCCGTGCTGATGGAACACCATCCACTTCCTCGAATTTGGTGTGTCACATTTTTAAGTACTTAGGCAGATTATAAATAACAGTACAAATGGACCAAGAAGCATGCCAGGTTCTGTCAGTATACTAGCTGAACTGGAGGGTCTATGGATATCTTTGGGTTCTTCTTTTTTATAAAGGGCGATCTGTGAACCTAACAGGTTGAAAGTTACAGTGTAAAAGACAGCATATGTAACCAATGCAAGTTTCAGTCTATAAGTGCAAAAAGTCAGCAGTGCCTAAGGCCTGGCAATGCACTGTTCACACTCAAGAACAACCTATGAAGGCTGAGAAAACTATACCTCAGTATTAATGTAGAAAATAGCAGAATGAGTTGTCTGGCATGGATGAGCCCTGGTAATGCAGGTAAAATACAACCAGATGTTTCCTGGGATGCTAGACTCAGCTTCTAGATGAATACACCTGAAGACTATTGCTTGTAATTCTGAATTCATGGATCATTGAAATGGCCAGAAGAAACTTCTTGACAAACAAAAATGATTCTACTTATGCCGTAACTGGACAATGTACACAATTGGGGAAAAATTCCAATATCAGAGTTGCGTACAATTTAGGGTCGATAAATGGATGAAATGCAACAGTGTTTTATGTCACAAAATGTCCATATCTCTGCAAATATTTATTGGCAGTACCATATGCCTGTTTAAAACAGAATCAAAGAACACTCTAGGAATTTATACCAAAAAGATTCCAGGACAACGCTTAGTGAACATTATCATGGACATAATAGAACTTTACCTTTTTGCAATTGAGCAAATAGCAACATCTTCCCGAGTTGCAACCTTGAGTTAAAACTACCGAAAAGGGCAAGTCAATGAAATTTACACATGGATTCAGTATGCCATGACCTCAACAAAGATTCTGAAATGCATAATTGCCTATATTAACCAGCTCTGCCAATTATGTATCATAAAAAGAAACATGCCTCCCTCTTTCCTCCAGACTCCCCTCATTACACTTTAAAAATCACTTTTATTTCCCATGACCTTCATCTCTTGTAAACAGATAGGCTGAAGTACAGACTTTGTCTTCTCTTTTTTTCTCTTCATATCCCACCCCTTCCAAATTCATATGATCGAATTCCACAGCAAGATCGCCGACATTCATAACAGATTCGGCGCACAGACCACGCACCCATCCACCGAACCTACGACCCCACCACCACCCTCCGTGCCTGGACCCCAGTCAGCACCGAGGACACCACCCGCGTGATGAATACCATCCACTCCGGATCACCAACCGACCCCTGCCCACACCACGTATTCAACAAAGCCGACCTCATCATCGCACCCCATCTACGGGACATCATTAACACCTCCTTCCTCACCGCCACCTTCCCAGAGAGCTGGAAGCACACCGAACTCAACGCCTTCCTGAAGAAACCAACAGCGGACCCCACCGACCTCAAGAACTACCGTCCCATCTCACTCCTCCCATTTCCTGCCAAGGTCATCGAGAAGACCGTCAACAGCCAGCTGATCGCCTTCCTCGAGACGAACGGATCCCTCGACTACTCACAGTCCGGCTTCCGCGCCAACCACAGCACCGAGACCGCCCTCATCGCAGCCACAGACGACATCAGATCCCTGCTCGACAACGGGGAAACAGCAGCCCTCATCCTCCTGGACCTCTCCGCAGCGTTCGACACGGTCTGCCACCGCACCCTAGTACAACGCCTCAACAACCTCGGAATCCAAGAGAAGGCCCTGGAATGGATCATCTCGTTCCTCGCCGGAAGAACCCAGAGAGTCCGCCTCCCACCGTTCAGATCCGAGGCCACCGAAGTCATCTGCGGCGTACCACAAGGATCATCACTCAGCCCCACCCTCTTCAATGTCTACATGAGCCCCCTCGCAGCCATCGCACGCCAACACAACCTCAACATCATCTCCTACGCAGACGACACCCAGCTGATCCTCTCCCTCACCAACGACCCCACCACCGCTAGAACCAGCCTACACGAAGGGATGAAAGACGTAGCCGAGTGGATGAAGAACAGCCGCCTGAAACTGAACTCAGACAAGACGGAAGTCCTCATCCTGGGATCATCACCCTCCGCCTGGGACGACTCCTGGTGGCCCCCTGCCCTAGGCAACGCACCCAAGCCAACGGATCACGCACGTAACCTGGGCTTCATCCTGGACTCCTCCCTCTCGATGATCAGACAAGTCAACGCCGTCTCGTCATCGTGCTTCAACACCCTGCGCATGCTCCGAAAGATCTTCCGGTGGATTCCCACCGACACCAGGAAGACGGTCACCCAGGCACTCGTCACCAGCCGACTGGACTACGGCAACGCCCTCTACGCCGGAACCACAGCCAAACCACAGAAAAGACTCCAACGCATCCAGAACGCCCCCGCACGACTCATCATGGACATCCCCCGACACAGCCACATCTCCGGACACCTGAGAAGCCTGCACTGGCTCCCCGTCAGCAAAAGGATCACGTTCAGACTCCTCACCCACGCACACAAGGCTCTCCACGACCTGGGCCCGAGATACCTCAACAACCGCCTGTGTTTCTACACCCCCATTCGTCAGCTCCGATCCACCAGCCTCGCCCTCGCCACCGTTCGACGCATCCGAAGAACCACCACCGAAGGAAGATCCTTCTCCTACCTGGCGGCCAAGACATGGAACTCCCTCCCTACCCACCTCCGCCTGACCCAGGACCACCTTTCGTTCAGGAAGCAACTCAAGACCTGGCTCTTCGAACAGTAGCAGACCCCCCACCCCAGCGCCTTGAGACCCCTCCGGGTGAGTAGCGCGCTATATAAATGCCATGATTGATTGATTGATTGTCAATAACTCAGACTTGTTCTGTAAAAATACTGACGTCTGTGTGCTATTCACTACATAACCATAGTTTACTGAAAAACAATTCTTTATCAGCTAAAGGTGTTAAAATAGAGATTTGATACTGTCTAAATGCAACTGACTGTATCATTCTCGCTAGAAGATGAGGAATGAATGTTTGCCCTCAAGGCTTCGAGAGAGGGACCAACCACTAATAGGCTTTGCCTTACACAACTTAAATATATGCACAGAATGTACCCGACTCCTTCAAGTCTAGAGGGGCCCAGGGCCTGAGTGCCTGTGGTGTGAAGTGGAGGTAGGTGAGTTTTTTCATGTTATATGGTTATGTCCGAGACTGAGGCCCTTTTGGAGGAAATATTTCAGATATTTAACCATACTTTGGAGACTATGCAATGTACCCATAAGGACGCACTTCTGACTAAATCTGAACAGGAGGGCTATGCGAATACTGAGAAAGCACGCATAAGACTAAGGGTTGCACTGGGGAAACAAGATATTGCACAGAATTTGAGGAAAGAGACTCCTAAATTGGTTAATTGGAGACGAGGCATGGATAGATGCTGACTGATTGAGGAGCCAATTTTTGAGGCCCGTGTTTGTCCCGGTAAATACGGTACAATCTGGGGCTGCTGACAATTTGTTTTGATGAACATATGGACAGTGATAGCTAAGATTAATGGTGTTCGAGTTCATAATCGAGGGGATCCGTATATAAAGATAGGTGTATGTTGAGTACATACGCTGACTCTATACAATATCTGAAAATAACGCTAAATATTTCTGTGGATGTTTTCTGATTTTCTGATCACTGGATTCATTATGACTGTGTTCTCGCGGCTTTGCCCTATGTTGTATTGTACTGTTTAAAAAGGTAGAATTCAATAAAATGATTTTACATAAAAAAGAAGCAGAGGTTAGAGTATTACATTCTGTCTTGCTCTATGGTAGAGGGTAGCTTGTCCCATAATTAAGGGCAGACCTGACACTGGCCATACAGACACAATGCTACTCCTAGGACAGAAGGGGACAGGCATATCTGTGGCCAATGATAAGCTGACTTACTCGAATGAGTAATGCTCGTTTCTTTTTGCTTTACAATATCAATTTACCCATTGAGGTAAGCCCCCCCAGACCTATTACTACATGTTGTATTTTACACACCTATCCTCCTCACTGACCACTGGTTACATTCCCTCCCGACAGCAGAGGCGTTACTTAGAGTGAAACAAATTTGGTACTGGTGCAATTTCCTCTTGCTCCTTTTCCTACAGTCTTACTTTATCTACATAACGACAATATGGTAACCTATAGATAGCTATATGGTTACCTAGTACAATGAATTTTATAGTCACCTCTGAGAACAGAATAGACTTACAATGAACTTAAAATGTTAGCTTTGAGAAAACTACCAAGTGATAGAAAATAATCAGATGTGTTCTTACTAGGAATAAACGAAAGGAAGAGTTATGTCTTTGTATAGCTTTACACAAACAGCACACAGCCTCACTTTTTCTTTCTCGGTGTGCCTTAAGAGTGCCATGCCACACCATTATGATTCACGCATCAAGCATGTTTTACTTAATCCAAAGTGTTTACAAATCTACTTTTTGTTCTTCATGCATGCAAGTATTTGTTCTGTAGCAGGGGATCTCTGTGTATAGTCATAATCTAGTGAATAGTCCCGCTGATGTGCGGGGACCCCGGAGCAATAAAAAATAATCTCTTAAATTGTGTTCTTTGCAGTACTGCATAGACACTTAAGAGAGAATTAAAGACAGATAATGCAGCCTATACATGCAAGGCTACACTGTCCAGTACTTCAACTAGAAATGGAAGGATATTCCACCAATATCACACTTAGACCTGTCTGCCAGGTTTCACCATGGAAAACACCCCCTCCCCCCCTTTACCAAATCCTTGGAATGATGGAGAGGAAGGACAGGACAGACAAGCCCCCATAGGCTGCCATTATGTGGCTTAAAAAGAGATACCATGCCTTTAAGGAAACTTTTCAGAACTCTCCTGGTATCCCAGAATGCACAGCAACTCACTCCACTTTCAGTTCTTTTTTCCGGCTCCTGATAGCAGGACCCTGGAGTATTGAGCTCTCCCTTTTTTGTGTTCACTCGACGTGTTTTTGCCTCTTCTCATCTTTGCTGGAGTTTCTCTGGTGTTTTGACTGATATTTTATCAAATATGCCTGCCTTTTTTGATAAATGTCCTGAGTGCTCCAGGAAAACGGCAAAATCGGATCCTCACAGGGTGTGCATCCTGTGCCTGCCTTCTTCTCATGAGGAGTGTGATATCTGTCTACAGTTCCCTAAAAGGACCCTGAAGGACAGGGAGAAGACCAGGCTCCAAGGCTTGGAGCCGAGAAGGCAGCAAGGACAAGGTGGGTCTGGGCATGAAGGGGCTCCTTCCTCTGCCCGGGCGCCGGCCTCTGGGGGGCTCCCCAGTAAGGAAAAAGCCAGAAAACGCCACCGGTCTCCGTCGACGTCAATAGCCTCGACGTCGGCGTCGAAAGGAATGACCACAGTCTGTTCTCCGTCTCCCCAGTGCTCTGGGTCGAAGCGCCGTCGACGTTCGACGTCGAGGGGACTGACGTCGAGACCTCCGACGAGGTCGACGTCGAGGACTGATTCGTCGTCGAGCCATCATCGACGTCGAGAGGGGTCAAGACGCCGGCGCTCGCCGTCGAGGCGACGCCGCCAGTCACCGTCGATGTCGACACGTAAGTCAGCGACGTCGAGACGAAGATCAGCATCGAGACGGACGTCGTCGATGCCGAGGAGTTCATCGTCGTTGAGAAGACGATCGACGTCGAGGCACCAACCGTCGATGTCGAAGCGACGACCATCGATGCCGAGCAGACGCTCGTCGATGTCAAGGAGATGATCGCCGACGTCAAGGAGACACTCGTCGACGTCGAAAGGACGCTCAGCATCGAGTAGGAAGCCTAGACGTTCTAGGACCAGGACTGACTCCTAGGCTTCAGCGAGCACACGGTCGCGGCGGCGCCGTCGCTCGTCTACGAGGGGTAGGGCCTCGAGATTGCCCCCCTTTGGTCAGAAGAAGAAGAGAAGGGGAGTGGGACAGTCTCCGGGCTTGGAGTACTCTCAAGTCTACTCAACCTCCAAACCGAGGTTGCCTACACCTCCTCCTCTACCCGTGGATCCTCCTCTGCGTACCCCGACTCCTCCTCCACTGCCTCAAACTCCTACTCCTCCACTACCTCCAGTTCCTCCTCACCGTCCTTCTCCACCGACTCCGCCAAGGTCTATCTCGCTACCTCATTTGCAGACACCGCCTACGGGGCCGCCGCTACCTAGGCTCCCGGTTCGGCCTCCACAGCGCCCTCCTTTCCGGCCCGCAGACCGTCCGAGGCCGCAGAGGTCGAGGTCTCGCTCAAGGCGGAGAGATAGGTCCAGGAGTCGCGTCGCTCGTCTACGAGATCCAGACGGCGCCGTAGGAGAGACAGGTCTAGATCCCGCCACAAGGATTCGTCCAGTGCCAGGGACTACTCGCCAACCCTGTCGGACTCCCCTCAGACGAGGGTGTCCCCGATAGACGACATTGTCTCCTTCCAGGAGGTGTTGCTGCGAGGAGTGGCTAAGCTGGGCATCACACTCACGGTGCTCGCGCCCTTGACTTCCGTCATCTTCGAGACGCTGCACAAGAAGCAGTTGTCTCGCCCCTTGTCGCCATTGGTGCCAGGGCTGATGGAACCCGCCATGGAGCTTTTCCTCACCCCTGTGGTTACGAAATCAGCACCTTCCAGGCTGCGAAAGAAGTATTGGGCCCCAGACTCGGATCCTGCCTTTCTTCGCTTGGACCCTGCGCCGGACTCAGTGCTTGTGACGGCAGCAAGGAAGCAACACGCCATCACCCCGTCATCACAGTGCCTCCTGACAAGGAGAGCCGCTGGATGGATTCGGCAGGCAGGAAGGTCTGCGGGGCGACCTCCACATCTATGAAGACCGTGAGTGCCTCAGCCTTGTTGGGACGGTATGATCGGTCCCTCTGGGAGTCCCTACCACGGTTCGTGGAACTCCTTTCCCGGGATAACAGGGAGGATTTCCAAGAAATCCTTAATGAAGGACTGATGGTCTCCAACCAGGTGATCAGTTCGGCTGCGGATTCCTCCCTCCTGGCAGCGCACGGATACTGTCATGGGGTCAACCTGAGGCGCCATGCCCGGCTGCGTCTGACGTCCTTGAAACCGGAGGCGCAGCAGAGGGTTGTCAATCTACCCTTCTCTGGCGAAACCCTCTTTGGAAACCATGCGGACGAGGAGATGGCCCGCATGAAGGCGGAGGCGGAGACCTTGGCGGCTGTCGGATTGGAAAAGCCGAAGGATCAGAAGAAGACCTTCCGCTCGTTCCAGAGACGGTACGATGCGCAAGGTAGAGGGCAAGGTCGACAGGCTGGGCAGCAGCAACAGCAGCAGCAGCAGCAGTTCCAGCGGCGTCCGTTCCAAAAGCGCCAGAGGGGCCGTGGTGGTCAGCAGGCTTCATCCGCGACCAAAGGCCCAGCTGGGTCTAGGCCCTGAGGTGCTACTTCCCTCTCATCCGTTACCCGCTCCGGTGGGGAGAAGCATTCAACATTACCTGGCAGAGTGGAGAAACATTACTCAGGACAAGTGGGTGCTGAATATTGTTTGCAATGGATACAGTCTTCGTTTCACCAGCCCGCCACCAGCAATTCCACCGGTCGGCTCGCTATTCCAACTATGCGAGCTCCAGGCGGAGGCCAATACCCTGTTAAGAAAAAGGGCGATAGAAGACGTCCCTCTGTCTCAAAGCAGAAAGGGTCTTTACTCACGCTTCTTCCTAATACAGAAGAAGGACAAGAACGAGTTCAGACCCATTCTGGATGTGCGACAAGCAAACAAGTGGATTCGCAGGGAAAAGTTTTGCATGCTGTCTTTGCACCAGATTTATCCTCAGCTGCAGAGAGGAGACTGGCTGTGCGCAATAGATCTGCAAGATGCGTACCTCCATGTGCCCATTGCACGGAAACATCGGAAGTTCCTGCGCTTCCTCGTCTGCACCAATCACTATCAGTACACCGTACTACCGTTTGGGCTGAAGTCTGCACCCAGGACTTTTTCGAAATGCATGGCTGTGGTAGCAGCACACCTGAGAAAGAACAAGGTGTTTGTCTACCCGTACCTGGACGATTGGTTGATCAAAGCCTCCACCTTCCAGGAAGCGCAATTGCACTTCAACAGGACGGCCGTCCTGCTGAACCATCTGAGGTTGCACATAAATCTGTCCAAGTATGTCCCGATTCCTGTGCAGTGCCTGCAGTACTTGGGAGCCTCCATCAATACGCTGTCGGCAAGCGTGTCTCCTTCAGAGGAGAGACGCTTATCCATCCTTCGGAAGGCTCAGGCTCTCATAGCTGCTCCATCTACAACAGTGAGGATGGTGTCTTCTCTACTGGGATCGATGGCCTCTTGTATCTTCCTCACTCTGCACGCGCGCCTACACATGAGGCCGCTACAGGAATGTTTGGAGGACCAGTGGGACCAGAGAAAAGGGTGTTGGGAGGACCGGATTCAGTTGTCTCTTCACGCCCAACAGTCCCTGAGATGGTGGTGCTCAGCAGAGAATCTCCTCAGAGGGGTTCCTTTCCACAAGGACATCCCGACTCAGACTATCATTATGGATGTGTCTCTCCTGGGCTGGGGAGCGTATTCAGACCATCCACAGATCCAGGAAACTTGGTCCACGTATCACATCAATTTCCTGGAACTCAGAGCTGTTCACTTGGCACTGAAGGCCTTTCATCCGTCCTTCCAGACCAACTCCTTGCTTGTGAAGACGGACAATACGACCACGATGTATTACCTCAACAAGCAGGGGGGCTCGAGATCACGCACACTGTCACAGGAAGCGCAGGCGATCTGGCACTGGCTGTTAGCCAGAGGACTGATGATAACGGCAACTCATCTGCCAGGTGTGCAGAATGTTCAGGCGGACGCCCTTAGCAGGTTGCTTCAAGAAAACCACGAGTGGGTCATAAACGACGAGGTGCTAGACGACATCTTCGCCATGTGGGGCACTCCAGATGTGGATCTGTTCGCCACCGCCGAAAACAGCAAATGCCGCGACTTTGCCTCGAGGTATTACCAGCCGGGGACTCTGGGGAACGCGTTATAGATCAGCTGGTCGAACAGCTTTCTGTACGCTTTTCCACCCATTCCCCTGATTCCGGCGGTGCTCATCAAGCTGGCCCGATCCCGGGCGCGGATGATCCTCATTGCGCAGGAATGGCCCAGGCAGTGGTGGTTCACGGACCTGCTTCACCGGTTGATCCTGCCTCATCGGCGGCTGCTGTGTCGGCCGGACCTTCTCACGAGCTTCGGGGGGCTGATGGTGCACCCCAACCTCTCATCATTGAGTTTGGTGGCATGGCTCCTGAGATAGTGCAATATGGCCACTTGAATCTTCCTGAGGATTGCATGGACATATTGAAGGAGGCTAAGAGGCCATCTACTAGGACGTCTCATGCTTGCAAGTGGAAGAGATTCTGCATCTAGTGCATGTCTAAGAACTATGATCCGACGACCTGCAAGGAGGATGTTATCCTTCCATACCTTCTGCATCTAGCTCAGACTGGCCTTAATTTCCATTCCATTAAGGTTCATCTGGCTGCATTGACTGCTTACAGAAAATGCCCTTCACAGACATCCTTCTTCCAGATTGCTGTCATTAGGGATTTTTTGAAGGGTTGAAGAAGGTGTTCCCTCCTGTACGGCTTCCTTCGCCTTCATGGGAACTGAATGTGGTGCTGTCCAGGCTGATGAAGGAACCTTTTGAGCCTATTCATAAGGCTTCACTGCAGCACCTGTTTTGGAAGGTGGCGTTCCTCGTGGCCATTACATCGGCCCGCAGGGTGAGTGAAATTCAGGCATTGTGTTGCCAGGAACCTTATACTATATTTCATGCTGCTAAGGTTGTGATCCGTACTCACCCTAATTTCCTTCCTAAGGTGATTTCTGATTTTCATGTCAATCAGACTATCCCCCAGATGCATCAACAACCCATTTTGCGATTCCTTATTTGCGAAAAATACCGATTCGTTATTAAGGAATAGCAAAATGGAATGCATCAAGAAATCACTAAAAAAATAGTGATTTCTAAGTATTCCTTAATTGCGACAATTAAGGAATACCTCCCCATTCATTACTATGGGCCTAGAGGCCCATAGGCATGATTTCTGATTTTCATGTTAATCAGACTATCCCCCAGATGCATCAACAACCCATTTTGCGATTCCTTAATAGCGAAAAATACCGATTCGTTATTAAGGAATAGCAAAATGGAATGCATCAAGAAATCACAAAAAAAATAGCGATTTCTAAGTATTCCTTAATTGCGACTCGCAAATTGCGAGTCGCAATTAAGGAATACCTCCCCATTCATTCCAATGGGCCTAGAGGCCCATAGGAATGAATGGGAAGACAATCTCAATTTGCGAATCGCATTTAGCGAATCGCAAATTGAGACTGCGATTTCAAGGGTGCAGGGGTGTCCAAAGGACACCCTGTTGCACCCCTGAAATTGATCTGTGCACATATGTTGCGCCCACACATGCCCTTAGGGCATGCGTGTTCGCAACATGAAACTTTGAAAAATGTACTTTAGTGCATTTTTCAAGTTTTTGCAAATTACCATGAAGTACCATGGTACCATGAAGCTATTTTTAAAACTTTCATGCATTGCATTTAGGGAACCTCAATTTGAGATTCCTTAAATGCAAATAATCGCAATTTAGCGATTTCTCTATTTGCGATTTTTGCATTTGGGATGATGCATCCCAAATGTAAAAATACCGGTCGCAAAGGGGCATCTGCCCTTTTGCGAGCGGATTTTTGTTTGATGCATCTAGCTGTATAACTTTGCCCACTTTTTTCCAGAATCCTTCCACTCCAGCGGAAAGGTCTCTTCATTTCCTGGATGTTAGAAGGGTGTTGAAATTCTATCTGGATAAAACCAAACACATTCGCAGGTCCGACCAATTGTTTGTCAACTATGGGTCGGTTAGGACTGGTCTGGCTACTTCGAAGCAATCTATCTCTAGGTGGATTGTGTCTTGTAACCAGCTTTGGTATCAGAAAGCGAATAAGACCTTAGGGGGTAAGCCTAAGGCTCATTCCACCAGGGGCAAAGCGGCCACAACAGCTTTGCTTCGTAATGTTCCCATTGCAGAGATCTGCAAGGCTGCCACTTGGAAGTCGGTCCATACCTTTGCTAAGCATTACTGTCTGGACTCTGATGCCAGAGCAGATGCTCAGGTCGAACAGGCTTCACTGCGAAATCTGTTCGCATAATAATGGTGTTGTCTTTTTTCTCCACCGCCGGGTTGTTTTTGGATGGGCTTGCCATTCTATTCACTAGATTATGACTATACACAGAGATCCCCTGCTACAGAACGAGTAGTTTCTTACCTGTAACTTCAGTTCTGTAGTAGGGGGATCTCTGTAATGGTAATAAGCGCCTGCCCTCTTCCCCGGTGGAGAAAAAGATGGATTATGGAATGCTAAGGGTCTAGCTTTATACATCTCCAAAAAGAACTGAAAGTGGAGGGAGTTGCTGTGCATTCTGGGATACCAGGAGAGTTCTGGAAAGTTTCCTTAAAGGCACAGTATCCCTTTTTAAGCCACATAATGGCAGCCTATGGGGGCTTGTCTGTCCTGTCCTTCCTCTCTATCATTCCAAGGATTTGGTGAAAGGAGGAAGTGTTCTCCATGGTGAAACCTGGCAGACAGGTCGAAGTGTGATATTGGTGGAATATCCTTGCATTTCTAGTTGAAATACTGGACAGTGTAGCCTTGCATGTATAGGCTGCATTATCTGTCTTTAATTCTCTCTTAAGTGTCTATGCAGTACTGCAAAGAAGACAATTTAAGAGATTATTTTTTATTGCTCTGGGGTCCCCGCACATTAGCGGGACCATTCACTAGATTATGACTATAACAGAGATACCCCTACTACTGAACTGGAGTTACAGGTAAGAAAATACTCCATATTTGTTTTTCTTTTCTGATTACACATTTATTGTAATATATTCTCAGCCTTGAAAAAGCTCCAGGCCTGCAAGCCTCATAGGGTGAAACACGTGTTGGCTGTTCCTGTAAAAAACAAATTATTTTACCAAAAACAACTCCTTCATAAAGAAAAGAACACCAATATAAAAAGTTCAGTTTTAGTGTTGGGTTACTGAAAAAAAATATTTTTGCTACAGTTAATATAGTGATTGTTACTATGAAAGCGGATGCATACTCTCTACAATTTCAAATATTTAAAGATGGGACAGTGGGACTTATCCAATGCTCTCAGAATATAAAAGGCACCATGAATAATTGTTTTTGTCAGTTTAAGCTAATTAAGTATCGAACTTATGACTTTGTGTCTCTATATACCCTTTCTTTAAGACTCGGCTTCCAGTCTGACTAATCCATAGTCCATCTGCAGTGGCAAGGAAGGAGAGCCAGGGTCAATAAGATTGTAGACGATCCTGGTAGTAAGTGTAACATCAGAATTTTAAAGATAAACCTAGATTCAATACGGTCTTCACCGGAGACTGGGTCAATCTATTTTGAGAAGAGGAAAGGCCAGTTAACAACTGTAAATGACACCCAAAAAAGAGACCTAGAGACCTAATTAAATGAATCACGCAGTCAAGGAAAACCAACCTACACTATCCATACTCTGTTACACTGACCACAGAAACCACTGTAATATGTTTTACTGAACATCTGATGTTTCCTGCTTTTAGTTATCGACTGTGGCCAGCCAGAAGACATAGACAATGGAATGGTGACCTTCGTGACAAAAGCTGGTGTCACTCAGTATAATGCAGAAATTCAGTACACTTGCAGTGGAACTTACTACAGCATGAGAAAGAACATTAATGGTAAGGCAACATCTCGGCTTGTCCGATCATCTGTGGTACGGAGTTGAGCAGACCTTGAAAAACATGAGCCAACCCTAAATTTCATATGGGTATTTCTTTTAAGAATTGTATATTTTCTGTAAGGGTGCTGCATAAGACTTATTGGGGGGCGGGGGGTCTATAATAATTTTAGGGGATGTTTTAATGTAAAATTATTAGATGACGATCAGCATGCTGTTAAGAATTTATTTTCACTTGTTGTTCATTAGTAGATTTGTCTTGTGCTCCTTTATAATTGTAGTGATACCAAAGGGGATGATGGACAGCTCGTGGAGCAAATCAAACACTCACCCCCAGTCAACTGATCTTGGTTTAATCCATCATCATTCTTTAGCTCACTCCACCACCCCAGTTCAGACATGGCCATATGCATATCAGTCTGACCCTGTGCCTCATGGGAACAGTCCAGCCCGAACTGCCAAGCCATGTCTTCCCTGGACCGGACACAAGCATCCTGGGACCAGTTTCTGGCTAATCAGCCATCATCAGCCAGGCTAGCTTGAATCCAGTGGCAACGTGAGCAAGGGACCCACGTCTGGGCATACCCTGCCAACTAATGGCATACAAAGCAAAACCAAAGGGGATGAGTATTGTGCTCCTTGATAATTGTAAGCATGGGCCAATAATAGAGTCTTGGCTCGTTGAGTTAGATATGAATTTGTTTAATTGTTTTTTTTGCTGAATACTTACCTGCCTCGTTTAACAGTTAGTAGAGAAAGACGCTCACATTGTCAGGTATAGGGCTAGGTCTCTGTGCACACCTTAGATTAGTGTGATACCAGGGCCAAAGTTGCTTGTAGGTGTGAGGTGTGGGTCTGCTGCTACTGTTATTAAAGGGGGGAGGTGTCTAGGTCAGGTCTGCCCTTTTTCTCTCCCTAATTACAGCTCAGGAAGATGGTTGACATCCAGGTGCAGAAACCTCTCACTTCATTGTACCCATGTGGTGGGTACTGCAGCTTGGAGTCAGCACCAGTAGTATCTGTTGTAAGAAACATCACTTTACACACAGAGGCTGTGTCTGGAGAGCAGCCTGGAATTGCAATGTGAAAAGGTACCAACTGAAACCAACTCAGAAGCATAAGACAGGTGGATCCACATCCACTCTCAAAATGTGTATTCAAGTAGGATCCAGATCATCCCACTATCTTCCAGCTCCACGTTCTTCGTGACCAAGGAAGGGAGTGCTCCAAAGGATTGCTGTATAACTAAGGCTCGGTTTGTCTAACAGCCAGTCACACAGAGGTGATGGGATATCACCTGAATTCTGCACTTTCTGTTAGAGGAACAGTGGGTTTGCCTAGTGCCTAGAAGCCTGCCTGTTGGCAGAGGGAAGGAGTCTGCCTAGCCTGGCAGGAGAAGAGATCGTCTTGAAAGAGAAACCCAGAGTGTTCCTAGCGAGGGGATTACTCAGAGAAAGTAGACTGCTTGACGGTGTGACCATGGAGGGCAAACTATGTTGCAAATGGGTCCCTGGGACTCCCTCTGTGGTTTCCATTGAATTGCACCTGAAAGATTGACCAAAATGAACCGTCTGTGTGTCCATTGATGATTGATGTGGGTCGCAGTTTAGCACTGCTGCTGTTGACAGCACGAGAAGCCACAATGCTGCTGAGGCAGAGCAGCTCGACTTACATGGGCTGTAACTGTCCGACGCACGCATTGACCCAAAAGAGGCTAGCAACTTCATTGTCATGTGGTTTGTCTCCAGTGACTTTGTCATTGCAATGACCAATTACCTTGTCATGGGATTCATTTGCACAGCCCCAGAAGGGGGTTGCAGCTGCCTTGCTGTTGAATCCCGGAGTAGGGTACCAAGTACTGAAGGTGCCAAGACCTCTAAGTTAGTGCCTACTAAGCTGCATTTACTTTGTCCCTTGGGGAGGCTGCGCATCTCGAAGACGTGGGTAGCAGTCATTCTCTCTGGCAGTGTTAAATATATTCACCTTGGGAGGCCGCATTGCAAACATTTGAATGAGTCACACACGCAGTAATAGCTTACCTTGTTCTCAGTGGACGCCAGTATACAAACGTGGGTCTTTGCAGCTTTAAAATACACTCTTTAAGAATTTGTAAATGATAATAGCGACCTGCCCAAATTCTGCACGGGAGTATCCAATCTCAGCCTATACAAACTCAGAGCAGCGATACAATGTGCAATCTATGTGAAAAGCTGGCATACTCCCTCCTACCGCTTAGCAAGAAAAGAATATTTTATTTTAGCCATAATAGTTTTTATTTCAGTACAGAAATATGCAGCCCAGGGAACGTTCTTTTAAAGCTTTCTTTTCAAACTGGCAATACTAAGTGTAGGGAAAGAGAGTTTCAATACGGATACAGCAGACCAAATTAGGAAAAATTCGTGGTGCTTTGTAACTATTACCCAACTTTCGGCTAGATTCATGAAGCCAAATTGCGATCGCAATAGCTGCGAAATCGCAATTGCGATCGCAATTTGACGTAAAGGAATTCAAGAAACAGAAAATTCCCAAAAAGCGAATTCGCTAAATAAAAATTGCGACTTCGCAAATATATTCGCAGAATCCTGGAGGATGAGCATTTGCGAATCGGAATTTGCGAAAATCCATGGAATCTGCGAATTAATTTGCGAAGTTGCAAAACAGTCGCAATCGCCATTCATGAAAAATCGCTAATTGCGAAATACAAGAAAATCGCAAATAGCGACGCGCAAATTAAGAAGAACTCAAATCAGGTGGTAACCAGTAAGGAACATTTTTTTTCATAAAAAACGGTTAACTAACTCCCAACTGGTGCTGGGCTGGCCAAACACATTTAAGGACATGCAGCTGGAGCCTGGGGATTCACACAATGCCTGGACTCTACATGCTGGTGAGGCGGCGAAGGCTGCAGCGAGCTGCACGGAACAGACGTAGGATACAGGAGCGGATATTCCGCCAGCGGGTCACCCTTCTGGGCCAAACCAGGGAGCAAATATACGCTAAGTACCGCCTGAATGGGGCTATGATAATCAAGCTCATCCGGGACCTAGACCCCCTGATGCAGCACCCAACAAGGAGGACCAATGCCGTGCCCACACATGTGCAGGTATTGTGCTGCCTGCACCTCCTGGCCTCCTGAAGCTTCCAGGGGATGGCTGCTGTTGCAGGGGGGATATCTCAGCCCACCATGTCTCGCTGCCTAAGGAGTTTCCTGGAGGCTATGCTGACCCGGCTACACCACTATATATCATTCCCCACCAGCCAACAGGACCTCAATGAGACCTAGCTGCAATTTTACAATGTTGCTCAATTCCACACGTCATAGGATGTATTGACTGTACACACATCCACATTTGCCCACCTGCAGAAACGGAGTACATGTACCGCAACCAGAAAAGCTACCACTCCCTCAACATCCAGATGGTGTGCAATGCAAAAACATTCATCACGGACATTGTGGCACAGTACCCGGGGAGCACACATGACTCCTTCATCTTCAGGCACAGCAGCATCCACGCACGACTGGGGAAGGTCATCTACTAGGTAAGTACACATGCCCCAAAATTGTACACTGTGATCATGTAGCTGCGCAGTACAGGCACTCACCCTCTGCTCCTTTCATTCAGGTGACAGCGGCTACGCTCTCCGTGAGTACCTCCTCACCCCATACCTCAACCCTGCAACACCACAGCAACGGCGATTTAATGCATCACACATACGCACAAGGAATTGTATCGAGAGGACATTTGGCCTGTTGAAAAGCAGGTTCCGCATACTGCACAAGACAGGTGGGGCCATGAAATACAATCCTGAGGTCTGCTGCCGCATCGTGGCCGTGTGTGCAATCCTTCACAACATTGCTACCAAGCGCATCTCTGGCAGTGAGTCTGAAGGGGACCACCGCCCACCTGCACATGCGCGTCATGCACGCGGGGAAAATCTTGCAGAAGGACACAGACGGCGCAACCAAATCACAATGAACTGTTTCTAGTGCACCCACTCCCCTCACCCAACACTTCACTCATGCATGACACTGGAAATAATGACATGAGTCTGATGTACTATTATTGAATAAATATTATTGTTGGCTGCACAATAATATGGCATTATTTCAAACAGTAACATTTGAGGAGTATTGCGTCATACTACTCGAGATTTTGTAGTGGGCATGCTTATGTCAGCAGCATGTCACTGCCCTATGAACATTAATGTCATTGGCGCCTCCGGCGCGCGGCTCCCAGTCGCCTCTCGGGCTCTTCCTCTGGCTGAGCACGTGATGCCGCAGTGGGCCTGCTGCTGCGGCGTGGAACACTAACCTGTGACGAAGACAGGCTGCTGTGAGTAGATGTTCCCTCACTTGTGTCATCCCCTCCTGCATGGCCATTTGGCTGCTGAGCCTGAACAGCAGTGGTTACCTGCTCGAGTGCCCGTGCCACGTCCTGACAGCATTGGACCATCTGGAGTTGAATGGCCAGAGACCTACGGGCAAGCTGGGAAGTGGCGTTGCCAATTACATAATTGGAGCGCGTGTACGCCGTGAGGCGTGTGAGGAGCCGGCGGCGGCGGCAGAGGTTTCGCTGCCTAACCATGGCTGCAGTGTTTTCCTCCATGGCTGTGGTCATCCGGTCCATCCGGTCGGACAGATGGGCAACATTCCTGCCTGTATTGTACAGCTGCAGGTGTATAGCTGCAAGGTGTCGTGCCTGTAATTGGTGCACGCGCAGCATGCGGTACTCTATTGAGAGCCCTGGCACACGCACAGTCATCCCCCTCCTGCCGGTGCGTGATGTATTTTGGCGCCGCTCCCTGACCTGCCTGCTGGGCTGGGTGGGCACAGTAGGTGTGCGTTGTGTCGCTGGTCAGCTGCTGGTATTGCCAATGCCACTGGCATGGGTCTCACAGCTGACGATGGTGGTGCGCCTGTTGTAGCTGGCGTTGCAGGTGGTGGTACGCCTGCTGGCACTGGTGCTTGGCCAGATGGAGCTGGTTGTGTGGATGTATCTTCCTCACCCTCAGGATCCTCATGTGTCTCATCAATTTGCAGCCCCTCACTTTCGCTGCTGGTGTTATCGGCGCCACCTGTGATGGAAAGTGGACGTTGATTAATTACATGTATCTTTGACATGTGAGGTTGCTACATGCATGCTGGCTACCATTCCCTGACTGGCTGTTGCATTGAGTACATTAGGTCATGTCTGGCTGCATGGGAATTTTTGTACATTGTGGTCAGACTACATGTCCCACAATGCTATAGCGGATATTCTGGTGTGCATGGGCTGCATGACTGGGATTTATTATGAGTAGCTATAGGGTCATGGCCATTGTTAGGGGTCAGGGTCGCAGTCGCATGGCACTTACCTTGGCTGTCTTGGGTGGGTCGAGATGAGTCCAGGCGGGTTACCCCCACGCATGCCTCAGGTCGCAATGTGTCCTCAACACGATCCTCCAATGGGGTGTTGGGAGGGACTTTATGCTCTCCCCCTCCTGTTGCAAGGCGCTCACCCAGCCTCTCAGCCACCCTCTCCTTGGCACGACCTCGGAGGTCGTACCACCTCTTTTTGACTTCATCTATTGATCTCTGTGTGACTCCAACAGAGTTCACTTTCGCGCGGATGCGCAACCACAGTCGCCGTTTCTCGGCCTCTGGCACCCTCCTGGAGTCCGTGCCGAAAAGTTTATCATGGTCTTTACAGACTCCATCGATGAGATATTCCAGCTCCTGTTCGGAGAATTTCATTTTGCGTTTTCTCCCTGTGTCACTGGGCCCTGGTGCTTCCTGTGACATAGCTGCAGCCTGCAGTATCCAAATGCAAAAACTGGAGGTGGTTGGAGTGGAGCTCTGAGCAGTGCTGCTTCCAATTCTGCCTCAGTATTCTGAATGAGGGAGGGAACTGCCTGCTTCCTGGTTGTGATGTCATCACAGTGCTCGAAATGCGACTTCCCGTTTTTGCGATCTCGCTATTAGCGAGATCGCAATTAGCGATCTCGCTAATAGCGAGATCGCAATTTCAACACGGAATTTGACAGTTTTTGCAAATTTTCTGCGATTTCAGGATAATCGCTATCGGCTTTTGCGGCCGATTGCGATTCGCTATATTTTATCGCAGATTTACATGAATCCCAATATGCGAATTCTAAATTGCGATTCGGTATTAATCACAATTTGGAATTCGCAGATTATGGTTTTCATGAATCTGGCAGATAGTCTCCTGGAAATATCGAAAATATTAAAATACTTGTGCCCAACGTACATAGATACTGATTGCGCACCAACTTTTTGTGATCGATCTCTGATTTTGAAATGCAGTTTATGGACTAATAATTTGCACTGCACAATCTCCGCCGCAGTGGGGCGCAGAGCAGGTTGCTATTAGCAACCCCCGGTGATTAGCTATAAACACCGGGATGGAGACTTGCAATAAAGAACAGACCACCTTCCCGGTGTTTTACGGCAAAATGAGAAGCGGCCAGTGGTCAACAAAGGAACCAGTGCTGCTTTAAAAAAATATATATATATATTAAGATTCCTTTCTCGGAAAAGATTGGGGTGAGCATGCTCTGTCCAAGGCTGCTAAAAATTCAAAAAGTAACAAAGGAGAAGATGTTGCAATGTGAGGCTCCCTTCTTTGAGAATCACCTACCATCTCCTTCAAGGTGTTTGTAACCGCAATTGCAATTTCATCATCATCACCAAGTTTATTTCGACCATAAAAGATCATAAAAGAAGACAAAACCGTTTAAATAAAATACAAAATTACAAGCATAATTTAAAATGTGCACAGGGAGTACAGTTTTAGATAAAATTCAAAAAGTACAAACATAGTTTAGAAGAGTGCAACAAGAACAATTTAAAATATCATACATTTTGATGGTCTTGGGGGACACTAATACCATACAGATATAATATGGGGGCGATGGGGGGATATAATGAGTCATGAAGTGCATCTAGTGCGCCTTATTCAAAGTGCTTGACAGTATCTTGACAGGCCAAAGACCACAGCTCTACGAGTATCAGTCATCAAAATTCTTAGTTCCTCGAGGTAGTGGCCCGGACAACAAGTGTGCACAGTGGAATGATCCATTTTTTCCTTGAAAGATGGTAGTGTGGGCAAAAAAATAGCAACTGAACAATTGTTTCTGAGCTGGCATTACATGCAGGGCAAAGATCATCATGTTATGGTATGTTATGTTAAGTTATCCTCCATTTATAACGCACACAGCTACTTGGAAGTGTCCCGGCGCAGAAGCCAAATGGTGGAGACGGAAGGAAGCTGACCCGGCTGAAAAACTACTTAAGTAACAAGATTTTTAACTGTTTTTTTAATTGCCTAAGGTCATCAATATTTCATAGTTCAAAGAGCAAAGCATTCCAAGCCATAGCCGCTCTAACTGAAAGGGAGTTGCCGCCCAATCTGGTCAGGCAGTACCTAGGTACGACTGCGAGCCATTGGCCTGTAAAGCGAAGATGTCGGGGTGGCACATAGAACGTGAAGCGTCTCCTAAGATACTGTGGCCTTGCCTTGTAGAGGGCACCATGAGCCAGTGAAAGAGCCTTAAACAGTATCCATTTCCCACCGGGAGCCAATGCAGATCCCGTAGGGTCTGCCTTACGCTAGATCTGCCAGGATTACCCACTAAAGCTCTTGCCGTCGCGTTCTGTACAAGCTGCAACTTTTTTAGTTGATATGCCGGGAGACCAATGTACAAGGCGTTGGCATAGTCCAGACGTGACAGGATGAGAGCACGGGACACCATTTCTTTAACCACTTTGGGCAAGAGGGGCAGGAACTTCTTTAGGCGTTTCAGTGTGCCAAAGCACACACCGGCCAATTTATTAATCTGAGGCAAAAATCTTAAATCCTCACCAAACCAGACTCCCAGATTTTTTGCCGGGCTCCCCATAGAGTTAGGCAGGGGGTAGCCCACTGGCCAAATGTCCTCTCTGAAATGCGGGGGAAAGGAACCATAGAGGAGCAAATCCGATTTCTCCTCGTTGCATTTCAGTTGGGCCTTTGCTAGCCATTTAAAAACCTCAGCGAGACAGTTTTTGGCAGTGGTCGGAGAGAAATCAGTTTTCTTCCACGTGAAGAGGAGCTGGGTATCATCAGCATAGGCTATGATCTTAGCACCCAGCTCCTCCGCCAAGTAAACAAGTGGTGTCATATAGACATTAAACAGAAGAGCGCTCAATGTAGAGCCCTGTGGAACCCCCGTAGTCAGATTTCTCGGAGTAGAAGAGAAAGGGGACAGCCATACTTGCTGTGATCTGTTGGCTAGAAAGGATTCTATCCACTCCCACACCAGAACCGAGATCATATGAAGCAGCAGCCACTTTGAGCAAAACTGTTTTGTGGGAAGGGTCTTGTATCAAAACTGGAAGAATAGTTTTCGTGCCATTGGAGGAACAATTTCAGCCAATGTATCCTCAAAGCGGTAGACGGATTTAAAATCTAGAAATTCCGAAGGTAAGCGTCCCTCGCTTTTTGCCAGTGCTTTTCTTGGCATGACTTCCCAGAACCTTTCTTTCAGTTTTGTTCTTAAAATCGTGGATAGGCTATCTGGTTTGGTCCAGAACCTTTCCTTCCCGATCCCCTCGAGTAGTTCTCTCACTGATCTAAACAAGGGGATTGAAGATATCAATGGTAACCTCAGGAGCACTATCAGAAGCTCCCGGTAAGTGGCAAGCTCATCAACTGTCCATATCCTGTGCCAGAACATTAACAATGTATAGCTTAATTTGTGCATTAACTGCCTGTGTGCAAGGTCCAAGTAGAGGGGTGTCAGCGGAAGTCTGGTAGGTCCACCAAAGATTTAAGGAACCGGTTCTCAATTGCAAGTAAGCAGTTTGTTTTGCCAGTACCCCAGAGCTCAGCTCCATAGAGAATACCTCCTAGCACCTTGATATTATAAATTTACAGGGCGGGAGCGAGCTGCCTAGAATGTGTTTTCTTGTGAATTTTGGTAATGTTTGCCATCTGGTGTATAAGTTGCACAATTGCAATTTCACTTCCTACCCCTAGTTGCCATTAAGAATGGATTTAGTACACTGAAAAGTCCCCTTTGCAGTCCCAAACACTGTGATTTTGCAAACTGCAGGGTTTGGAACTACAAAAGGACTTTGTACATCTGGTATTACATAAAGTGAGCACACAACATGTTAATTTAAGGCATGGTCCTTACTACAGTTTTTGGGCTTAGTGGTGTCTTAAATAGTTGAAGAGGTGGAGAAGAGGCCTTTTACCACCTTATTCAGTGGTAAATGGTCATGTGTGTCTATAACTTTAAAGAAACGCACTGCTTTTGGCAGATGTCTTTGACATCTCCAGGCCCGCCAATTCACACGCCAAGTGACACATGCTTTAGCGCCTTATCACACAGAGACCTGGTGAAGAGGCACTATCACACAGTGAGCTGGCATCCTTTTCATAGAATAGGTTTCATGCTCAGGTGAGAAGGCTATGCAAGGCGAGGCTCCATTCAAAACCTTCCCAGGGCACGGGAGGTGGCTTCAGATGGGAGACATTGTTTACATCGAATGTGCTACAACGCATTCCATTCCAACGCGGTCGTTACAACAAGCGCGTTGTTACAACGTGAACCATGACATCACAAGTTGTTACAATGACTTGCTGTAGGGGGCAGAAGGTGTTGCCAACACCTTCCCTGCTGTTGTACAAACTGAAGTAGAAATAGTAAATCATACTATTCCTAAGTCCAGCGCTCCCCCTTCAGCAAGTTGTAACGAGTTCGAAGTAATGGTTCGGGTTGTAATGGAATGCGTTGTAGCGCATTCGATGTAAAGACATATATTCCTTCATATAAGTAATACTTAATGTAGGGGGCAGGAGGGGGGTGTTTAGGCAGAACAGGATGCCCAAAGCCCCATTTACTGAGTACCCCCTTGCCATGGTCCTGCCTCCTTCTCTGTACAATCATACTGTGAAAAATAAAGTTGGAAGTCTGCGTTTCTAAGAGTACAACAGAACACAATAACATAACACAAAATGGAACACAGAAAACAACCACAGTGAAACACAATGTGCAATTTAATTATGCAACACAAACACACAGCAGCACAAAAACAACACATCACCAGCACAGTAAAATAAAACACAGAAAATATGCACAAATATATTTGTTATGCTTGGCTCTGGTATAGAGCCTCTAGTGTGAATAACTGGATTCTAAAGCTAGTAATTCACTGGTATGAAGTAACAATCTGGCACATGCATCAAGGTAGGCTTTTGGGATTCCTTAATTGCGCTAATTAAGGAATCGCAAAAGCTTATGCATGTAGGAATCACTATAAAAATAGCGATTCCTACACATTCCTTAATTGCGAGTCGCAAATTGCGAGTCGCAATTAAGGAATGCTGTCCCATTCATTCCTATGGGCCTCCAGGCCCATAGGAATGAATTGGAGATTGCATGAGCAATTTGCGAGTACCAGTAGGTACTCACAACTGGCTCATGCAATTTCAAGGGTGCAAGGGTGTCAAAATGACACCCTGTTGCACCCCCTGAAATTGATCTGTGCACATATGTTGCACACACACATGCCCTAAGGGCAGGTTTTTGCGCAACGTGAAACTTTGAAAAATGTTTTTGCAAATTACGATGAAGTTCAACTTCATGGTAATTTGCTACTCCTATTAGCGAAATCGCTTATTTTTTTACTTTGATGCATTGCATTTAAGGAATCTCAATTTGGGATTCCTTAAATGCAATTGCAATTTAAGGAATCGCAATTTAGTGATTCCTTAAATTGCGATTTTTGCATTTGGGATGATGCAACCCCAATGCAAAAATACCGGTCGCAAAGGGGCAGATTCTGAGAATCTGCCCGTTTGCGACCGGTTTTTCCTTTGATGCATATGCCTGCATAGCTGCTAACCAGCCGCAGCCCGTGGAGGTAAGACCGGTGGGTCAGTGGGGCCAGGTTGGAGGGCGGGAATTTCGACAGATGGCGACAGGGGAAAATGAATTCTTTATTGAATTTTCTCTCATCATCGTCTGTCAAATTTCCCACCCCCACTTGGCCATATCGCCCCACCACTCATACCTGCAGGGCTGCAGCTGCTGTAAACAAAAGCTGTTACCCACTGTTGCTACATCATGTAGGAATTCTAGGTTGCTCTTTTTGTGCTCTCTGAGAGCCCGTCAGAACAGAAAAGCAAGGAGCACAGGTTCTTGAGCAGAGGGAAGGCACAGCACGGAGAGTGGTGGGCCTGGGTGGCAGGAGGCTAGGCATTGCTTATTTTGTATTTAGTACAGGGAGTAGAGGCGATGTTATGTATAGCTTCCTCATTACTCCTTTGTCCTTGTTCAGCAGGAGTTCAAAGCATGGGCAGATGATGTTGGTGGGCAATGTGAACATAATTATAGCTGGCAAAAAGTGAATATTGTGGATGTTTTTCACCTCAAGGTTCAGTGTCTATTTGATGTCATTTAGAACTCCTTGATGAAAACATCCTCGTAACACACCGTTACCCATCTATATAATTCTTGTTGTCACACACTACTACCTCACAATTCTGCGTTCATAATACGTTGGTTGATGTTTGCACCAAGCAGTTCTTTATTTAACACCCAGAACATGTAATACCGCCAGCCAAAAATCTTTTATGATCTGGCACTGGAGGCATATTTACTGAGTCTGCTCACACATGCAGGGGGCTCCAAGTAATCATTTTCAAAGGTTCAGAATTTAATTAAACTCAAATTAATAGATGCAAAATTGGTTTATAATGGCTTGTTTTATGTACTTTGCATTCAGCACGTATGCCATTTCTAAGCGCAGTAAATAACAAATGTTACTGTTATCCAATGTGGGGTACTTATTAGTTCCATCACATCTAGAAACATTGTATACCTTTTGGTGACCGTGCCACCCCAGCATGTCTGTCTACCAGTCCTCTAATGTATTGAAATGATACTTCAATGACTTGAACACCCTCTGCATACATGCATGTGTACAAGGGCATACACTATGGTCCCCTTCTTCAACCTACAGCAGTATATACCCTTGTGCCCTGCAGGCACGTCCAATGCAACCTGTCTCTAAATGCATAGTGTCTCAACCTTCTGTGTGAGTCATCTCATCCATATGTTAATCATTCACGTTTATGGCTTACCTATTTCCAGGCACTTACCGTTGTGGAACAGCAGGTGTATGGGAGAGCACCACAGGAGAAAGGACGCTGCCTGTCTGTGACCCTGGTAATGTATGCATTTGAAGATATATATATATATATATACACACACAATTTGTTCATTCAATGTGGGGGAAATGAAAACATAGACACTAACAATGCTCTGATGTTAAAGACCATGATTGCATTGTGGTTTTGAACACTACTGACATCTTTTTCATTCCGAAGAGCTAGGAAACAGTTTTTATCTTCCATAGTGCTCAAAAGTATTTGAATGAGAATACCTTGCTTGTTATTATGATGACTTCTAAAGTAACATTTCTCTCACGATGTAGTAGAGTCCAACATAGCCAAACTGGAATTATAGCTAGTGTCCTTGGCAGCATATTATAACACACAATAGTTGCCTGGTGTCCTTGTGTTGGGAGCATCTAAGGGGAAATAACAGAAGCAATCCAGATGAATCTGTTTTTTTTTTAAGGAGGCTTTCGTGTCTCCTACTAAAGATGGCAAATCCAAGAATTGGATGAGGTAGGCTCACTCATGTAATGTGACATGCTCCATCATAGGCCTCCTCATCCCACCCTGGTAAGGTGGTACTACCAGGGCGGACTCGACCGAGGGTTGGGCTATCCCGAGGGAGTTCTTACATATTATTTATTTATTCTGGATAGCATGGGTCCTGTTGCGGACTAGAAATACCTCATGGTATACCACAAAAGTATTCCTTTATTCCGTGGTATCCTGGGTATGATTAAAAATATTGTTGGGTAATCGCAGGATATAGATGTGGATACCATGATACTTGTATACTCCTGGGTTCAACCAGCATGTTTCTGCCCTTTCCTAAAAGCCTAAAAGGCCATGGGCATTCATTGGAGTTAATACCTACCTCTCCAGCCCTATCTGGAAGTAAAGGTAAGAAGTTTGTTAATAGAGGCAGAGAGGACCTACCTACATCTGTATTTGATACCTAGTTACTGGTGGCATTTTACCTCATGGTCTGTTGAGGGGGCCACCTCCTTTAGTCAAACATTCGTCAAGGAGAAATGCCCACTTGGATCCTACCCATCCCCTACCAACAGCTGTCTGGCAGCATAATCTCCTTTGCAAATTAGGTTAACTGCAGGTTATTTTAGGGTTTGATGGGAGGAGGGCCTTTTGCAGGAGCCCTTGGCAATTCAGGGGTTCCTTGGGTCAGATTCTATTAATCTGAGCAATTTCCCATTGATGTCCATTGACTTAACCATGCTGTTGGACCCAAAACTGAGCACCAAGTTCACCCCATTGATATTTGACCCTCTGACTAGCAAAGTCAAGTTGTCGAGAGTTTACTCAAGTAAGTGGTTGAGAGACTCATTGTGTAACTGTCATTAAGTGACAAATAATTCCTCACTATCCAACCAGTACTTTTTTATAATTTTACAAAAAGAAAAGTACTTTAATACTCTTACACAGAATAAAAAAAATCACTGTACATGGTATACCAGAAGGTGATTATTCGGGTACAAATGGGAGCAGTACCTTGATACGCTATATGTCAATTTTGTTTTGTAATATGTGTTCCCCCTTGACCCTGTGCATGGGGATATCAAAGTGCTTTAATAAGGTATGGCCTGTTGCTTTGGTCACTTATGGTCACAATTGGATAATAATTGGTGCCACAGGCTAGTGCGTGTCTACTGTCTCCCCTTACTTTGAGGAGCAATGTCACAGTACTGTTTTGGTGGTGGAAGTCCTGTGGCGCATTGCTGTCAGTGGAGGCCACCCCCCTTCAGTGGGATGCATCTGGCACAGCTCACCAAGTGGAGATGCTGCGAAAATGACCTCAGCCCAGCTGACAGAGTCTGTGCTTCACATGAGCACACCACCCACGACCTCGGGTGAGTCACAGCAACAAGAGTGCCGTCGGAGGTGCATGGGTGATTGCAGAGCTCACAGTCATAGGGACCTTGCTGTTTATGTCTTCCTCTGGCCCATTCTCAAACCCCTCTCACAAACAAGCAGGTGCTCATGATGGGCCCTAATACATCCTTGGACGTCTTTCAGCAGTATGAGTCTTCTTAAAAATGCAGTGCTTCTGTACTATTGACACAAGACCACTGATGGGAATTCTCTTTGGTATTAATTTCAGGACACTCTCAGCCAGTGTGGATGCTACATCCAGGCCTCCTGACCTCACTTGAATCCAGCGCTTAGCCAGACATTGAAGAGGTATAGGAAAGATTATCCAAAGGTCATTCAGATGCCCCCCCCCTTCATCCAACAGTCCAAACAATGTGGCGGTAGTGGGACAATTGTCTGAAAGGTACTCCGCCCTCTACTACCTTCCAGTATTTAGGCAGACACAGACAGCCCCCATCCAAATCAATCAATGTAGAGATAAATGACGAGCAGCTGCTAGGCTCTGTGCCACCCTCACTTCTTCCCAACACCCCCAGTACCTTGCCTACAGTAAGGGGATGCTGGGCGAGAAAGCTCTGTTCCAAAGAGGAAGATACAAAATAGAGGTTTTGGCACAGAAAGGACATAGATGTTTTTTCTGGCCCACGATCCAATGGCTACAAGTATTCCTTCTAAAAATCAGAGTGTTGAAGCTTACAGAAGACATAAGGACCAGCTGACCTTCATACTTTTCCCAAATAAGGTCTCTTTGTGCCCAAAGTTCTGTAGCGCTTCAAATAAGGTGGCAAAACCAGAATTCATCCTCAGTCTGACTCGTTTTTAGTTCAAATCCTACTAAATATGTTGTGGCTTGTCAACAACATACAGTGACTTGGAGTCTGCCCATTGCTTACCATTGGTTGTCACTCATTTGCTTTCTTCTTTTTTTTATTGAGGAGAAAGAAATTTCAAAATAAATAAAATGAAGAAGACTAACAGTTTTTTTCCATCATTAAAGACAAATAATAAATGCTTCATCTGAAAAACCATTTGTCGCAAAAAATTAATTAACCAGCGATTTTCCATACATAATAATAATACTTGATTTGTTACCCCACCCACCCCTCCAGGGTTATCCCTCCATTTAAACTCCACCATAGCCTACTATACCTAACAAGAAAGGGAAAAAAAACGTCTATGAGGAAAGCTATACTATTCACCTGAGGGTATAAAAGGGTTGCAGCTGTGTGGGTCCGGGTGACCAGTCCCTGGATGTGTGCACTTCAACTTAAAACAATATGTTTCTTAACATGCTTCTTCTTGGTTTGAACAAATCATTTCGTAAAGTTTCTCGAAGTTAAATCATGATATTCATTTATTGATTCATGAATTCATCCATTGCTTCATGACAAACTTCCTTCAATTAGTCTTTATCAGCTTAATGAACAGACCGTCTTTTATGAAACCCAATGCATTTCGGGTCAAACACAAGACCCTTCCTCAGGGGTCTGGAAAAGGAGAGATACATAGAACCAGGTCAGGCTATTATAATGTATTATATTCCATACATGTCGACATTAACAATGATGATGGTGAGCAAGGAGCGTTGAAACGACTATGTGATTTACTATCCAGCATTAATCACAGCTAACTGAAACACAGAGTGCTGACTAGTTTGAGTGCGTACATATTAACTGAGAGTCCCTGGCGGTACGGGATATGTTACTAAAGGTTAAGTGCTGCTATTCAATGTTTAAATCTAACCGACTTGCTCTGGTGCCAGATGATGCTAAAGAGTATCTAGACCATTGGCCACCGGCATACAGACAACAATTCCTCTTGCCCTTGACCCTTGCCTTCATAAGGATATAAGCTCTCTTCTACATAATATAGTGACCACAGTGTAGAAGGCCATTGGTGAAAGGAGGGAGGCTCTGAATTCAGCCACGCTGCTGCGATACAGATTTGCGCTACCGCCACTGCAACAAAAATTGGGTATAGTTAAAACTTATCACTATACTGCACATCAACTCTTAGTAGCATTAGGTGAGGCGTGATCTAGACCTGAGTGTTTAGAGTCATGCTCAAAAAGTTTCATATTTTATTCCTGAACTGTACTAGTTTTACACAAGTATAAAACATTTGTACTATATCATCCTCGCTGTCACCACATCACAGATAGTTTGAATCTATTATTTTTTCCCCAGCTGCACAGCTTCTGAGGGGTATAACATAGGTTGTACAATGTCTCAACATTTCAACTTCTTAACATAGCACATAACAGTATCTTTTGCCCATTGTTCAGAGATTGCCTGAAAATATGGTATTGTAAGCACTATCTAGTCTTCTACCCCATTTCTCTTATTAAATATTTAAATCATCTAGGTTAAGATCAATAGGCAGCTTGTATATTGTTTTAGTTTTTGTGGCACCCTAGGGGTTTAAAGGACTGGCCAACCACTTTCTGCTCTAATGACGTTCTATTGTCATCCAATTTATGGAAGAAGTCTCTTATTTGCAAGTATTTAAAAAAAGCTTTGCTTGGGCAAGCCATACTTCCTTGCCCTGGATAAATTTGTAGATACTTGGCATGCTCTCTGGCAGACAATAAACACCACGAGAACCAGTGATCAACAACTCCAGATATGTTGGCATTGTTGCTCAATAATAGTCGTTAAAGTGAGGAATGGCCCAGCCACCCCTTTTCAGTGGCAAGACTAGGTATTTCATGACACTTCTTGCCCTTTGAAACTCCGAGATAAAGTTACTATGGATGCCATCCAGCATCTGCAACCAACCATACCCTATCCCCAGCAGAAATTGCTCTAAATAGGTAAAGAACATTTAGGAGCACCTACATTTGAATGAGATTACATCACCCGATTATTGTTAGATGGAGTATATTTACGTGAGCCTGGTCTTTCTTTATCTAGTACAGAATAGGATCATAGTTAGATGAAAAAAACATTATCCACCCTGGAGGTTATGTTAACTCCCAGATAGACTGCACTATCAGTTTTACAACAATCATCAAAGTGAGTATCATCATTATAACAATTTGGGTCTTTCCGTTATTTAAGAAAAACCCTGAAATCTGTCCAAAACTAGCAGCTCCTCTTCAACCTCTCGGATGGCTCCATGATGGTCTGTGGTGACAATGGCCACATTGTCCATATATTCCATCATCTTAGTCGCAAAGCCATTGATCACCACGGGGATTATAGCTGACTTATTAATAAATTAAAGAATTCTTTTTATTATATATAGCAAATAAAATAGGAGATCACTGGCACCCCTGCCTTGTCCGCTTGCTAATTTTGCTAATCTTAATACTGTCAGTCTCCATTCCCACCAATTGTACATTAGCCATCATATTGGGATACATGATCAGTATAGCTGCCTGATAAAGAGGCCTCACTCCTAACCTCTCAAGTGCCTCCCAAACATCTGCCCGGATGACCTCTTCAAATGCTTTTTCTGTGTCAAGCATGATCATTGCCATACTGGTTCCTGTTAGATGAAAAACATTATCCACCCTGGATCTTATGTTAACTCTCCCATAAACCAAACTATCAGTCTTGCAAAAATCCTAATTTCTAACATACAATTTGGGTCTTTCCCTTAAACAATAAATACTCTAAAATCCATCCAAAACGAGCAGCGTCTGCTCCACCTCCCAGAATGCTGCATCAGGGTCTGTGGTGGCAATGGCCACATCGTCTGCATATGCCAGGATTTTGGACACAAAGCCATTCATCACCACAGGGCTTATAGCTGAACTTTTAATTGGTTTTGACAAAAAAAATATTATTATATAGATCAAATAAAAGAGGAGAGCATGGGCAACCCTTCCTTGCCCCTCTGGTAATTTTAAAACTGTCAGTCTCCATACCCACCAATTGTATTTTAGCCATCAGATTGCGATACGTGATCCGTAGAGCTGCCTGATAACCAGGCCCCAGGCTTGCCCTCTCAAGTACCTCCCAAAGATGTGCCCAGGTGACCTGGTCAAATGGTTTTTCCATGTCTACAGAATAATTACCATACTGGTCCTGATAGTTTTTGTTATATCAAATGGCATTATTACCAGTCTAATATGATCTGTTATACTACAACTTGGGATATACCCATGTTGTTATTGAGAGACTAAATTGGCAATGATCCTGCTTAGCCAGACTGCTAACACCTTTGAATAATTCTTAGCATGTCTGTTGATGGGCACAATTGGCTATAAGACCCAGGATTTAGACGTGGTTCCCTCTTTTTTAAGTACACCACAATGTTTGTAATTGCTCATGACTCAGGAACATACTGTTCTCCCTAGGCCTCCAAAAAAGTGGCAACCATAACAGATGAAAGGACTGAGAAAACAGTATGATAAATGGGATTCTGCCTAGCCTCACAGCTTTCCTGAGTGCCAGAGAGTCCAGTGCCTCTTTCAACTCTTCTAGAGTAAGCAGAGACTCAAGTTCCACCCTACCTTCTTCTCCTAAATCCAAAGCACCTGCTTGGTCCAAATATTGCTTAGTAGCATCCGATGAGGGGGCCAAGTCTGACTGATGAAGGGTGTAAGAACTCAACAAATACCCCAATGATACCCTCTAGGCTATTAACTACCTGACAGTGATCATCGTGAATGGAAATAATGCCGCACTATACCTCTTTATTTTCAAAGTCTGTTTATTGATTATATAACAATACAACGGAGATCAGACACACTGAGGACCCATGTCCCCTAACAGAAGAATCACCATGCTGGGCTGTTATCCACATTACATAGTATGACATTGTGACAAAAGCATACACAATAGAATCTATTTAATCTCATACTTCACTGAATCGGTCTCATTGAGCTTTAGTAAGGTAGAATGGAACAGATTGTAGTATCCCCCCTATCCCAAGTTATCTTGGGAGAGTGCACATTCCGGCAAGGGTCTTAAAACACTGTAAAAAGGCTATACCTCTTTATGTCTTGCTTTGAAGGCCAGTTGCTTCCCTAAACTGTTGCTATATTCATAGCTCTCTGCCTTATGTAGTTGGTACTTCTCCACAGCCCTTTTAGCAGGCATGTGGTGGGTGCTCACTTTGCAAGTTGTTATTTCCTGGAGAATCTCTCCATAATCATCCTCTAATGGAGCACCTGTAACCTGGATAATAAATCATGTTGTTCCTTGATCTTATTAGTTTTGCCTCTCTAATTATTAAGACTCAAGTTGGGTGCTTTAACTCTGATCCCAGCTTCCAGCGCAACCCATACCACACCAGTTAGAACACTGCTTCCATTTCAGTGAAAGAAATCCACCAATCACACCTTCATATGTTTGTATAATCATTATTCAGGGTAAGTGTCAAGTTTCCGGAGGAACATGGCGGCCGACAGCTAGTGTCGGTTGCAAGCTCTCTAGCGAGCTAGTGGAGGATCGCATCTAAATGTACCTGTGCCATGGAGGTGATGTGGCAGTAACGGGGGTAGCTTGTGTGCTCAGTGGTGGTCGCGGGACATACTTTCGGGCGCTTGCCTCAGCTGGAGTCTCTGCACCAAAACACGCCAAGCATGACGGGGGCAGAAACGGAGCCACGAGGAGGAGGCATGTGGGTCAAAGCTGCGGAGCGGCTCAGCCTGGGACGCCCCGCAGCTGCAAGGATCGGCTTCCCAGGAAGAGGGGGTTGCCGAGCTGCAGCTCAGGTCGCGAGCTGCAAAAGCTGCATCACTCAGCAAGAGATACAGCTTCAAAATCCTCACTCACTCCTACAAATGCCTACACAACAACGGACCCAAATACCTCAACGACAGAATCAACTTCCACATACCCAAAAGAAATCTCCGATCTTCCAACCTCGCACTGGCTGAAACCCAGCGCATCCACAGAGGCAAAGCAGGCGGAAGATCCTTCTCCCACATTGCAGCCAAGACCTGGAACGAGCTACCGGTAGACATCAGACAAGCCCCCTCCCTGAACACCTTCAGGAAGACCCTCAAGACCTGGCTCTTCGGCTAGAAAGTTCTACGGACACCCCCCCTGCCCCCAGCGCCTTGAGACCCCCATGGGTGAGTAGCACACTTACAATTCCCTGATTGATTGATTGATTGATTGATTGATTGATTGATACAGCGGGGGCATGTCATGCAGGGCCTCTCGATGACTCCAGTAAGGAGGAGGGAGAGGGACTCTGGGAATATCAGAGTTGGCGCCAAAGAAAGGGATTCATTAAAATACAAAGTGGCCACTATCAAAAACAACGAAGAAATCAGTGAGAAATTCAGAGAAGAGTCCGAGCAGAAAGTAAACATATACGCACTGAGGAACAGGGATTTTTTGGGGAGAGAAGACACTATCCGCAGTGTCTTAGTGGAGAAAAAGGCCGGATGCCCTTTCAGCCCCTCTGGGAGTATTAGGTGGCAAAGCTTCTTGCGCACTACCCAACTTACTCGTGCCCCTGTGACAAAAAGACCTACCGGGATAAGAACACTGAAGAAAGTTAGCATTAGGCACACGAAAAAGAAGTCAGAAAATATAAAAGTAACACCTTCACTCCGCTCGTATTTCAAAGTGCAAGTCCAAGCTCAAGGCATGCTAGCGGCCTCTCCCTCAAGGACGCTGTTCCATCCTATGGAGAGGAGAGTCTCTTCAGAAGTTATGAAGAGCACGGCTGCTGCTAAAGTGGGGGGGGGGGGGTCTTATGCCTAGAGAATAGGTTCAGTCCCCTGGCAGAAGGGGACCTGTCCCCGGAGCAATTTAATCCCGCACAAACTCGGAAAATCACTTGCAGGCTCAGGATGGACTACCTGTTGCAGGCCATAGACAAACCAATTCTCCTGAACTCCCCGAATTAGACATCATCCTATCTACTCTACTAACAGATGTCAGGGAGAAATTTACGATCTCCGAAATAAATCAACAAAAAATTAAAGGCACTGAGAAGGCTTTGGAGGTAAAGATCAATAACCTGGTGGAAAGAGTCGGGCCATGGAAGTTTCCTTAGAGGATCTCTCCAAAAAAGTAAACGCTAATAAGGAAGAAATTCAGAGCCTGAAGAATACTGAGAAAGAGTTGAGAGATAAGTTGGAATCATTAGAGAACAATTTCAGGAGAAACAATATCCGGATTCTGAACGTGCCCAAGGGCCTTGAGGGAGGAAACATAAGACGCTTTGTGATAAACCTCCTGAGTGAATTTAACTTGGAGATTGATCGGAGTTGTTTAGAGGAGGATATCCAAAGAGTACACAGAGATGCTTATACAAGGTGGCCGGGAAAGAACAATCCAAGAAGGATTCTGGTGAATTTTAAATCTCACTCACTAAAAGAAAAAATCTTAGCAGGAGCCCTTAAAGCAAGAGTCTTTAAAAAGGATAGTTGGCCTTTTGCATTAGATCCGATATTTCACGTGCTACGCAGGACAGGCATTGGGAATTGGGCACATTTATACAGGAACTGAGGGAGATGGGGGGCACCACAAACATACGATTCCCCACCACGTTTGGGCAATGCAGAATAATAAAATGCACAACTTTAGAGACCCAAGCAAAGTCATTAAATTTATCGAACAGATCAAGGCACAACAAGTATAAAACTGAAGCCTTCCGTCCTAGCACAGCTAGACAGTTCACATGAGGTAATTTAACATCAGTTTACCTCTTGTCTATGGGGAGGGTTCCTCAGGGTGGGGAGGGATCTCAGGAGGGGAATGGTCTCAGGGTTCCTGCAAGAAGGAGGAAAATCTCAGAGTATCAGAGAATAAAAGACACAGATGTCGTCTTTATCCAGAAATCACACTTGCCCAAGAAAAATGGCCAGAGATCCTAAGGGGTCAGCAGTGGATTGATCATTGCATATATACCTCACAGTCATGTACGGTGAAAGGGGTGGCCCTTTTTAAAAAAAAGATCTGTCCAAGCTATATTGGGGTATTGCATAGTAGACCCATGTGGTAGGTGGGTTATAGTTAAAGCAAAAATCCATAATGTTCGGCTGGCCTTTGTGGGATATTATGGCCCCAATCTAGACAACCCCACACCATTACGTACACTGTTTTCGTACTTAGTTGATATAAGTGAGCCCATCATATTGGAGGGTGATTTTAACGTTTGTCTGGATCCGGAAAAAGACAACCTCTAGGAGGGCAGCGTTGTCAGCGCCCAATATGAGAGGGGCTTTGAAGCAGCTGATATCCGATACTGGTTTAGTAGATATCTGGAGAGCCATTAGTTACAAGGATGGGACAGAAGGGGGAAGTTTCACTTTTCATAGTAAGAAACATGGCCACTGTTCCAGGATTGATTATTTTTTGATAGATTTAAGCATTAACAAGAATATCAGGAAAGTTATGCAGGTCCCCGATCATCTATTGGATCACTCTTCAGTTTCTCTTGAGATTATGTTCAGAGATAAAACACCCCTACGTCATTGGACATTAAATCGCACGATCCTATTAGACTGCAAGGTAGTGGAAAATCTTACGGTGGCCACAAGGGAGTTTTTCCTTTTCAACCGTAGTCCAGCCCCTCTAGAAGTTGTTTGGGACACATATAAGGCTTTCCTTGGAGGAATCTTATCCAGTGATAGCCTTGCCAGATGCAAGAAGGTTAGGGAGGAAATCAATACTCTTGAAACCTCTATAAAAGCTCTCAAAAGTATTCTGGCACAGACCCCAATTTCTCCAAATATAGGTCAAATTGAACAGGAACTGCAGTTGGCAAAATCCAAGCTAGCTGATTTTCTGGAAGTTAGAGTAAGGCGGAAATGGGAGGCCAGTAGAGTTATGAATATGGGGAGGGATGCGGGAAATTGTTAGCCTGGAAGACTAAAGCTAACCAGTCCAGGAATTATATAAAAGAATTAAAATGTCAGACTTCAGGCAAAATAATTTCGGAAGCTTGCGAAATTGAAGACGCCTTCTTACAGTTCTTTCAGGACTTGTATACGGAGGATGTGGCACCAAATAAAGAACAAATCAAGGCTTTTTTCAAGGTTTAGATCTTCCACACCTCCAGGGGGATCTAAGGGAAAAGCTTAATATCCCAATTTGTATGGAAAAGGTTGACAAAGCCATTAGTAGTTTAAAGAAACGGAAAGCGGTGGGCCCGGATGCCCTTCCAAATGAGATTTTTGTGATTCTAAAAGATGAGTTAGCCCCAATCTTATTACAACTCTGTAATTCTGTTTTTATTTCCAACCATAACCCTCCATCCACATGGGACTCTGCCACCATAACTATTCTCCTTAAACCAAATAAAAATCAGAGGGCATGGAAGTCATACAGACCTATTTCATTGCTCAATAGCGATTACAAGATTTATTATCAGATACTAACCAAGTGCTTGGATAGATAGTGGGAACCCTGGTCCATACGGACCAGAAAGGCTTCATAAAAGGGAGACAGTTGCACAAATTGACGCATGCATTTATCGGCACAATTGATTTGGCAAAAAAATATGGCAGGCCATTCACGGTTATGACCCTAGATGCCGCGAAGGCCTTTGACAGGGTCAGCTGGCCTTTTTTATACGAGGCGATTAAGCATTTTATATTAGGAGAGACCTTTCTGGCAGCAGTTAAATGCTTATACAAGAATCCGTCTACCAGAGTATTAGTCAACAGGAATTTATCTAAAAATGTATGCATCAGTATGGAGACTATACAGGGTTGCCCCTTATCACCGCTTCTCTTTAGTCTATATATTGAACCTTTGGCAATCAAACTAAGATCTTGCTGGAACATCTCTCCCTTTGTATGTAATGGGTGGACGAAAAAAGTCAGACTGTATGCCGACGATCTGATGATCTTTACAGGCCACTTAGCTCCGTCACTCCCAGCAATTCGGGACATACTTGAGGTTTTTGGGAAGGTATCAGGTTACGGCATAAATCAACAGAAAACAGAGATAATGCAATGGAATACCTGTTTCCCATCTGAGCTATCCAGACCCAACATGAGGTATCTAGGCATCCAAATAGTTCATAATTTAGAAAACATAGCTAAAGTAAATTTTGATAATCTATCCTCTAGTGTACGGAAACAATTACAGGCATGGAGTATGGAGTTCCCTCCCTTTGGGCCATATGTATCATGCAAATTCGCAATCGCAAAGGCCGAATTTCGCAGAATTTCGGCCTTTGAGAATGCAAATTTGCTAAATGGAATGTATGAAGCAAAACTGGTGCAAAATAAGGATTCGCAAAATTTGTGATTCCTTATTTTGCAATTGCATTTAAGCGGAATTAGGAAAGCGGAACTTCTAGATGACACTGAATTAATCTCTTGGCAGCGCATGCAGGAAACATCGGAAGAGACAGTATCCAAATTCAAATACTATCAGTTAATGAGTTGGGTAAAAACGCTGGGTAAAGATGGAAAGGGAAATCAATTCTGGGAGTCAAAGATTTGTTCCCGTCCTTTATTACGGAAGGAGATATCGGAGTGGTATTGGATGATGATTCGGGTTTCTGAGGAAGTGTAAGTCCCACTGTTTGCAATCTGGAGGAGGGAACTGCCGGCTCTGGACCTCCATCGGATATGGCAATTATCTATGTCTCATTTATGGCTATATGTGAAGGCAGCTCCACTGGGGAAGAATCCTCTTTTTACAGTCCATAAGGCCTATTGGATGCCTTGGAAACTGGCGAAAATGAGAACCCAGGCAGTGAAGAGATGTCCCAAATGTGATGAGATCAACGCAGACGAAGCACACATGTTTTGGCAGTGTGTAGGAGAGTAGGATCTGCTTACTATGGTTACCCCCACTTTTTTGCTGGTGTTTAACTGTTTCTCGACTTTAGTCTGGCTGGGGCCCTGCTATTCAGGACCCCAGCCTAGCTGCTTCCTCTTTAAAATGATTGCATGTACTTTAGGTACACTCCAGATTGGTTACTGGGTTACCCTTGTGATGCCCTAGTATATTGTACCTTAGGTACCAAGGGCATAGGTACCCCAGAGGCCTACCAGGGGCTGAAGCATGTATTATGTTACCCCTGGGAAGCCTTCCTAAATTTTTTTTTTTTTTTTGCCTTTGTAAGGTGGTGCATGCACCCCTTCTTAAGATATAGGTTACCTATATCTACCTTTAATCACTGACACATATAAACCTATACTCCTATGGCTGGCCTTATCAATCCTGAAGGCAGAGTGTTGATTTTTTGTGAGAGGGTGCCCATGCATGAGCTGGGTCCCTCTGCAGCTTTCGGAGCCTATTCTGCCAGATCATATACTCTTAAGTGCATTATAACCTTGCGGTAAATGTTAACTTTGGAATGGCTTCTTGGAAACATGTTGTGTTTGTTGTCAAACCGTTTGGAATCCTACCCCCCCCCGCCAATCCTGGCGGCGGGAGTAGAATTCCACCCTTCTAGAGGGAGAGACATGTACACACTGATCTAACCGGAAATAGTTTAAAAGAACCCCAGCATCACAAAATGGATGCTGAAGCCACAGATATGGGTCTGACCTCCTGCTGCTGGACGTAAGTCCGGCAGGGGAGGCCTGGACAATAGGTTTCCTGTCACAGGGACGTGTAACCACCTCCCAGACAGGTTTTAGTGTATTGGGGCTGGGTGGGTGCATTCAGGGAATGCTTTTCAGACAGTGCGGGGCACACTTGGTGTCCCTGTGCATATCCCAGTTCAAACCAGTTGCAAGGGCACTCAGCCCCTGCTCTGGTGCGAAACTGGGCAAAGGGAATGGGTGTATCCACCCCTCTCCCCAGACTCTCCCATAGGTGGGTCACCAGGGTATGTCCAACCCACTAACTTTTTTTAAATTTTTTTAATAAACTTTATTGGCATTTTCAATATAGCGAACGTACCCATAAGCACCATTTTGACATGTCCAAATCGTAGCATTTACAGGTTACATCACACTGTTTGCACAAAACAAATTTTGAACCCCTCCCTTTGCTCCTACTGTTCCAGAAACCTGCATCATATTGACCCAAAAAACACCACCATTCCAATGCCCCCCTCCCCCCTAGTCGGCAACTGTTTCATCTACTAAACTCTCTGTCGTCCATATGTGATCTCTGCGTGCTGAGTCACTTGTTTCATTAATCTACAGTTGTGTGTTCCCCAGAGTCTGTGGGCTGTCTGTCCCCGTCTGTGAGGGCTCCAACCTAGGGGGTTGTAAATCCGCTATCATCGCCGACCATGCCTGGAGGTCGTCCTTTAATTTTTCGTCTCTCCTAACATGCGCCATACGGACCCTCTCTGCTATTGCCCATTCAGTCATGTCTTTTAGCCATCGACCTAGCATTGGGGGCGACGTTTTTTGCCATTCGATGGCAATGCGTCTCTTTGGAAGTATTAGGCCTAAATTCACAAATTTCCTGCTCAATTTTTTATTTTTCGGTGTTGGTAAAAGACCCAATATTACTGTCCGCACTTTTTTGGGAACCTCCCAACCTGTGGCAATTCTTATTTTTTGTAGAACATCCACCCAAAACACCTCCACTGACGGGCATGTCCATACCACATGTACGAAGTCAGCCCCCGGGGTTTGGCTTCTGGGACATGTATTGGAGCGCTCAGGGTAAATTTTATCGAGAGTTTGTGGGGTAAGATAGACCCGATGAACAAAATTGTATTGTATTAATTTACCCCTTCATGAATCTTACACCAGTCCTTTTCTGACAAGGGTTCACCTATCGTTTCTTCCCATCTCGCCTGAAGTGGGAGTGGTTTCTGCGGCAGGTCCTCACGGATCGCTTTGTAATGGTGGGTTATCATATGCCTCCCATGTGCCTTAGACAACATCACCTGTAGGGTTCTGGTTACCGGAGGTTCCTCTGGGAATGATGGCCATATCTCCCTAGCCTCCTGTGAAATCTTTGCGTATTGTAAATACTGTCCCGCGCCCAACCCAAATGCGGCCTGTGCAGCATCCCATGTGACAAACCGCCCGTTGTCATATAGGTCTTCCATAGACAGGCAGCCTCGTTCTTTCCATTTGTGAATCGACATTGATTGCGCTATTTTTGCAAACCCTGGAACTACCCATAGTGGGGCTTGTGGTGCAAACGGTGCATGTCTCACTACTTTTCTAATCATAGTTTCCCAAATCTCCGCTACCTGCCGAATAAGGTAGGGCTCAGTGACAGGAACTCCTTTACCCTTCATCAACAGTTCTGGAAGAGAACCTCCCTCGTATGACCCTTCCAACAAACTCTTTTCCCAGTTCTCCTGATTATCCAACCAGTGAATGGAATGCTGTAGGTGTGCAGCCATATAATAAAATTCCATACATGGGACTTCTACCCCTCCCAACTGCCATGGTCGCTTCAGCGTTGACAGGCTAACGCGTTTACGCTTGAATCCCCACATCTAGTCTGTTATCAGGATATCCAATTCTTTAAAAATACTAGACTTGATTGCATACAACAAGTTTTGTAGTACATATAAACATCTTGGTACTATAATCATTTTTGCGACTGCTACCTTACCCATCAAAGACAGGGGCAAATCCCTCCAGAAGCGCACCGGACCCCGTATCCCTTCAACCACCCTTCCCATGTTAAGACCCAAAATGTGCTCCACTGGTTGTGCCAATCTGATCCCTAGATATCTAGGGGGGTCCCTTGTCCAGGGCAGGCCCACCTCCGGCAGCGTATCTGCCGGTCGACAAGACAAACTTCCCAGAGGCAGCAACTTCGACTTCTGTGGATTTACTCGAAGGTGAGATACCCTACCAAACTCTTCCAACACCGTCAACAAGACCGGGATCGACTCTGTTGGTTGTCTGCAATATACAAGGGTATCGTCCGCATACATTGAGACCACATGTCGAATGTTTCCTACCTTAATGCCCCATTCCACTAGACGCTGTCTGAGCAGCTCTGCTAATTGTTCCATAACCATCGCAAATATTAAAGGGGAGAGTGAGCACCCCTGCCTTGTGCCCCTCTCCAGGTGAACGATTTGGAGATCCTTCCTCTGGTCTTTACCCTCGCACTGGGCCTAACATAGAGCAGCTGTACCCAGTATCTGAGCCCCTGGCCCATTCCCTTTTTTTCCAATACCGCCCATATAAAGGGCCATGCCACAGAATCGAATGCTTGTTCGATATCTAGAAGAGCTAAGGCATGCTCCCCTTGTATCAAAGTGGGGTCATGCCATACATGGGCTAAGCGTCTCAGATTAAACATCGTGTTACGTCTTGGGATGAATCCCGCCTGATCCGGATGGATCAAATGCGGCCTATGGGGAAGGAGTCTGCTCGACAAAACTCTGCTCAACAACTTCACATCTATATTAAGAAGTGAGATTGGTCAGTATGACTTAGTTAGTCGTGGGTCTCTGTCCTGTTTTCGGATCATGATCACTAAAGCTTCACGCATAGAGTTCGGCAACCTCTTCTCCTGCAAGACCTCGTTGTACACCGCCGCTAGCCGGTCTACTAAAAGTGGTGCGAATTTCTGATAGAATTCTTCTGGGAAGCCATCATTTCCCGGCGCTTTCCCAGATTTGAGCTGTTTAATAGCACCCAGAATTTCCTCTCTTGTGATCGGCCCACCTAGCGATTCCTCCTCCCCCTCTGCCAGTTGGGGTAACTCCACTCGTGCTAAAAATTCTGCTATTTCTGCAGACTCAGGCCCATCACCCCCGCCATATATTCGAGCCATGTGTTCCGTAAAGAGATCTGCCATTCCCGCGTGTGTATACACTAGGTTCCCAACCCCATCCGTAAGTGACAATGGGCCATATGTAGGTAGCCCAATACCGGTCGGTAACGGTCGAAATTACCGAATTTCGGGCGTTACCGACCGGTATTTAGGGTTTGAGATGTAGGAGGCAGGTTTAAGGATTCGGTAATTACCGATTCCTTAAGGAATCGGTAAAATACTGATTCCTTATTTTAATGAATCAGTAATTACCGAATCCAAAAAGCTATGTAGGATGCACTCAAGTGAGTGCCTTCTTGTATTCAGGATTCGTTGTTTACCACCAACTACAAGTTGGTGGTAAATATCGAAAACCTCTAAAAAAGCAATTTTGTGCTTTTTTAAAAGTGCCATGTGGCAGACATACATGCCCTTAGGCCATGTATGTGTGCCACATGTGCACACATGCACGATTCAGGGGTGCAACAGGGTGTCAATGTGACACCCTGCCACCCTTGAATATGTGCCCCCTATTACGGATTCGGTATTTACCGAATCAGTAATAGTGAAAGGCTTCCCATTCATTCCTATGGGCCTTCAGGCCCATAGGCATGAATGGGAATTACCGAATCGGTAAATACCGATTCTTAAATACCGAATCGTACCGATTCGGTAATATTTACCGAATTGTTTCCTACATACCATTTACCAATTCTGAAATACCGAATCTGTAACATTCAGTAATTTAGAATGGGTAAATGTAGATTACCTACATATGGCCCAATATCGGTTCCGGCGACCTTTCCCTTTCTAATAGTCTCGCTAATAGGGGTCCCGATTTATCTCCCTCCCGGTGCAGCCGCTGCCGGTACACCGTATAGTCGTGCTTTTCCAGCCGCCGCCATGCCTCCATCAATGCAACCCTGGTCTCACACCACTCCTTCCTTCTCAGCTAGGTCTCGTGTAACCTCTTCTCAAGGATGGCCAGTCTACGTTCCTGCTCCTCTATGTCTTATATTAGTAGCCGCCTTACCCCGTACGTTGTGTGCATACACCCCCCCACAGGACCACTTTCATAGCATCTCATTCATAGGCTTTATACATGCCGAACCCCAGTTTTCTGTGACATATGTGTCTAGCGGCGTCTCCACAGCCTTTTCGAATGGGGGATCCAGCAAAGCTTCTGCCCTAAGGCGCCACGTAGGAATAGCCTGTCGTGGTCTACTGCCCTCCAGGCAGAGTAAAAGCGGAGAGTGGTCCGAGAGATATCGTGCTTGGTATGCCACCCCCTGTACTTCTTGGACTAGTGATGATGAGACGAAGCAGTACTCTAGATGGCTGTGTTTGTTCGTGGCCAGCGTATGGCATGAGAATGTTTTGTGTGTGGGGTTGCGTTCTCGCCATATATCGTAAGCTGCATGTCCCTTAGCAAGTCCATCAGTGAGCTAGTCATGCACGGTTTTGTACAAAGCCTTGGCGGCTCCTGGTCAAGGCTGCCATTAATGACACAATTTACGTCCCCAACCATAATGGTCACCTCACCTATAAACGGTGCGGCAGCTACTCCGACAGATGGGAAGAAAGATGGACAATCGACATTCATGGCGTACACATTAATGATGCATAAATCCTTCCCTCTAGCGTGCCATGCAAAATTACATACCTACCCTCCGGATCCACTATCTGGTTCAAGCATTCAAAGGGTACTCCGGGCGCCACCCATATCAAAGCACCCCTGCAAAACCTGAAAACGAAGTGGTGTATAATTGACCTCTCCATCTGCGTTTCAAACATGGTAGTGCATTCCCTCATACATGAGTCTCCTGCAAGCAAGCTATTGACACCCTGTATCTTTTCAAATAAGCGTACACCCGTCTACGTTTCTTAAATGCGGCCAGCCCCCGAGCATTCCATGTGAGAACCTTCAAAGTTGAAGATGCCATTTCCACGTTACAGTTTTACCTCCACTACCTCCCGGGAACCCCACACCCCTTTTTTCCAATAATGTGTATACTCAGACATACCTTCTCTCATACCTAAGCAGAGACCTCTGTAGCTGCATGAACAACCGACTTTCCCCCATCCCTGAACTTAAAGAACTCTCCCCTTTCCCCCACCCCCTGGGCAACCGGGCTGCTTCCCCCACTCCCTCGGTGTGGCAAGTCAGGGCTCGACGGAGTTGCCCCATACCCCCCTACAAACAACTTACAACTGAAAATTTGGCTATAGCTCTAGCGGTTTCGAATCACCACCCCAAGCCGCCGTAAACGTGTTAACTTTAAGTACCAGTATGTCACCCCAATACTCCTAGAAGCGATCGGACAGACAGTCGGGTGCGAGGCTAGCCTCAAGCTCCCAGCCCACGTTCCGGTCCCTAAGGGGGCATGCTCAGAGCCACCTGCCGATTACCATCCCTTCAAATTTCCACCCCATCTTGTTGTATCCAATGGTTTACACTGCCCACAGTACATTCACTTATCTGCTACTGTTAGTCCTTCCGCTTCTTTTCTTTTTTGTTAGCTTGTTCTTTTCCCTTTGTATTCTTTTTTGTTTCTTTCCCCTTTGATTTTCTTTCTATTGAGTCCCCCACGCTCGTTGTTTGACTTGTGCTTCTTAATGTCCCAGTTCAACTCGTGCCCCCCGTCACCAGGAGGGTGTCCGGGACTACATTCCGCAACCCTCCGTCCGATTATCGACCTGATTCCATCTGGAGCATTCCATCTGGGTGTACTCTTATTCTACCCAGAGTCTTCTCACATTGCTCCTGTGTCTTTCGGGCCAACTGGGTACCACCTCTTGCATGGCCGGACCCACGCCAGGATCTATCTGCACCATCTCTAAGTCCCAGACTCATATCTGACGCTCTCCTCTCATCAACCCAGGACGTCGCTGCCTCCGGGGTCTGAAAGAGGCACGCTCTTCCCATGTGCCCCACCCGCAGTTTGGCCGGGTAGAGCAAACTGTATTTCAGCTCTGTTTCCCGTATCCGGCGATTTACCGCCAGAAACGTCCACCTTTGCTCCTGGACCCGTTGGGTATAGTCCGGGAAGAACGTAATGGAGCGTCCTTGATACTGTATTTGGCCTTTCGCTCTGGTGGCCTGGAGAATAATGTCCCGGTCTCTAAAATTAAAGATCCGGGCTATAATTGCTCTCGGGGGCGCTGCGGGGCGGAGCGGCGGGGACAGCGCTCGGTGTGCTCTCTCAATACTGAGGAATGTGGATAGTTTGTTTGGAGCCAACTTGCTGATAATCCAGTTCTCCAAGAATAGGTTCGCAGCCGGCCCTTCTTTATTTTCCAGGAAGCCAATGAAACGCAGATTATTTCTCCTCGTTCTACCTTCTGCATCCTCCGCCCGCTCATCCAGCTGCACCACCCTATTCTGCAGCCGCACCATTGAGTCTCTGAGTTCTCGGACATCCTGTTGCATATTTTCCACGTTGTGCTCCATGGCTGTTACCCTGTCTGACACTTTGCGAAGATCGCATCATAATAGATTCACCTCTATTGCAACGGTGTCGATCCTTTGTACCACCTCTGCCTTGGACTCCTGGATCGCCGCCATAATCTCCGCCAATGATTGGGACATGTCTGGTAGCCAACTCCGTCTATCCCCCTGGTCATCAGGGTTCGCTGCCGCTCTGGGTGGTTCCATGTGGCATGGCTGCGCATAGTTAGAGATTTTGTTAGTTTGGACTTTTGTGGTCTTGTCCTTCACCATCGTACCGGACAGACACAGGACCGCAGTGCTCAGCCAGTTTCCAGCTCTCGCGCCCTCTAATAGCTTTTCCTGGGTAGGGCACGTGCACCCTCACTTTTCAGGTGTAGACCCCGGCCTCTCTTCACGGCCAGCCTGCGACTCAGCCCCAGCTCCCCGTTGTCAACTTGTCTTGCTGCCTTCAATTGGCAGGCATGTAGAATCTTCACAAGGTGTCCCTGCTCGCCCGGCTCTTCCTTGATTTGCAACTAGCTGCGGTGCCCCTATCCCAGTCTGGTAGGGTCTGGTGAGTCCCCCAGCACTTGACATGTTCCGGCTCCCAATTTTGGAGTATATCCGTGTCCCTCAGCTTCTCCTGTAAGGCCTGCCGACTTGCTTACACTTTGGCGATCTGCCCGTCAAGGCCACCGGGCCCGTGCCTCTGTGATAGCGCGGTTGTGGCTCTAGCCATACACTGTTCTCTCCTCCTAGGTGTGTGTGCAATGGACCGCTGTTACCAGCCCTCTCACCTCTAGGCCCCCGACGGGAGGCACACCAGCACCGCCTGCCAAACACCTTCCCTTCTCACCAAACCCCGACTCACTGTGCTGCCGGGCAGGCTCTCACCAGGGCACGCTGGGGCCTCTGTTCCGCCCTCCTGCTGTGGCCGCCCTTCGTGTGCTCGGTGGCCCAACCTTGACACTGGTTGTTCGTCACACTTTGGGATCTTCACACTGTTAGCAGTCCTTTAAGCGCAAGACGTGACCCCCCGCCTTGCCTTGCCTTGTACGCCGGGCAGAGCGATCCAAATCGTATCGCTCTGCCCGAGGCCTCAGCAAGATGGCGCCTGCAGCTCCTGCCGACTCAGATTTCCCAGCGGCTGTTACCGACGGGGAAGCCGATTCTGCTCCATCTATGTATGCCTGAAGGCAGCGGCGATCTCGTTCTTCCTGGTGGAGTGTTTCGTGTTCCTGAAATATTATGTATAAATGCCGGATAATTATGCACCGGCGGGAGCTCCGGCAAACGTGACTATGCCACCATGCGTCCAAGCCACGCCCCCGTCCAACCCCCTAACTTAGTATAATTATGGGACTCCAGTCCTTAGGACTTTAGATTATACCTGGATGAAACTCTGAAGCAGAATCCTGGAACTTCGGCACACTATATCAACTAGAGGACTGAAGAATCTCCATTGGGGTCAAGTAGTGACTCCCCTGTTCAAACAGGCACCAAAGAAGCATCTTGCCGGTCTGCATTTCTGAAGCTCCCGCCGGACTCTGGAGTATTTATGACTCAGGACATGGACTTCCAGACTTCTCAGAGGCCCACACGAGATCCCGGCAAAGCTGAGACCCGCAGCCCTCACGAGTGACGTGGAATCGGAACTCCTGAACACCATACACATTTGCTCTTGCATTGACTTCCTGAAATTGTGCATTGGGCTACTTGTAGTCCAAGCTCCGAGCACCATCTGCACAGACGATTGTGGGCCTACACTCCACGAGTGTACCTTGAGCCCGCTTCTAGCATTTCTGCTCGAGGCACCTTTACGATCCCTGGTCTGTCGACTGGTGGGTCCCCATGAAGGTAACTCTTCTTTCCTTTGGGCTTCCCTTGTTGCTCCAGACAGGCTTTGACTCCCCACCGAGTGGTGAGTCCCTCAGACCTTGCTGGTCTGCACTGAAGCCAATCTTTACTTTCTGCGTGGGTTGCTGTTGCCAAGGCTTGTTGGGTCCAATTCGGAAATAGACAGCGCAGCACTCGACATCCTTCATGGGACAGCTCAAATCCAGCTCCTGGTTGTCGTCAACGCCTCCTGGTCCTCGTGGCTGAAGAGTCAAGCTTCACCTTCTTCACCTGAAATCACCCGACATCAGTGGGCATCCGCTCATCGCCTTCCTGGTCACTGGCAAGTGACCCAGACTCTCTCCCCTCTGCTTTCAGGTTCTTCCGTTCTCCGATCCACCCTTGGATCCACCCGGACACTTTCGACTTGGTCGCCAGCAGCACTTTGCAGCAGATCGCTATTAAAATCGACGACAAAACCCGGCACGAAAAGACACCTATGCACCCGGCTTCCCTGGGTGAGGTAACTCGAGTACCCCGGTGCTTCCATGGGTATTGACTCTAGACCTCCTAGTTCTAAAAGGGTTTGCTCCAAGTCCTCTTCTAAGCATCCTTAATCTTTAAAATTCCAACTGCGACTTTCCCTATAGAAGTTAATGGTGATTTGAGGCTGTGTTTAGACACTGCAGGTGTCTCCCGTGGGTCCCCCGTGTCACTACCTTGGGTGGTTCCTGGTGGCCCCAGCGGTTCTAAAGGCTCAAGGCCTTGTCTCTGTGACTGTAGTGGTACTTATACCACTTTCTTAGTATATGGTTGGGTACGCCCCTAGGGCTCAACGTATATTGTGCTAATTTACTGTGTGCTGATTAAGTTTACTGAATGTACTTTTGCCTCTAGCCTCATAAAGAGACTAGAGGGATGTGTTTAGAATAAATACATATGTTTTATATATATACCTGGTGTGGTTCTACTTTCATTTGGTCATTCATGAGATTATAGACTGGTAAAACAAACTGCTTTACATTCCTTCAAGACTTAGCCTGAAGGCTGCTCTCCACAGCTACCACTAGAATAGTTTTTTATATAGGGTGTCTTTAAAACTAACATCAATAAGGGTCCTTTGGACTGGTGCAAGGTGCCTACTAGAATAGTGGACAGCATATGCCAGGCCAACTTCTCACATTGGTGTGCAGCGTGTGGGATTTCAGCCTGCCATTGTTTTACCAGATAATCTCAAGTGATTGTTCATTTGAAAACCATTAAAGGTACCAGAGGTACATATAATACAAGCTTAAATACAGTAAGTTCTACTGAACTTAGAGTTGTGTGTTAAGGGCTTATGCACACCCTTTCTACAACTCAAGAGAGTTTAGTAGGTAACAACTAGAGTAGGTAGTGCATACACGACACCACTCTAAATATGTCTCCAAAGCCAGGAACCAGTCCCTGATAGATGTCAGTATGTTACAGGCATACAGAATTAAGGGCTCTGTGTACTATGAGGAAATTGAAGACAGGCAAGAATGCCACCACACAACAGCTCAGAGAAGTGTTACTGCTGGATGACCATAGGAAGGTTACAGAGCCTGAAAGGGTAGGCAGTGGGGTGGAACCAGCACAGGAAGAAGAGCCTAGTGGTCCAAACCACCAGGACTCAGACTCTAATGCTTACCAGGGAGGTGACAATGACCTAGACCTGGGCAATCCAGCTCCTAATGGAGATGAAGAAGGCCAAAGTGGCCCTGTCTTTGTCCCACCAGGAAGAGTTGGGAGTGTGCCTAGAAGGTCAAGATCTCCTTCAGAGGAATCTAACCATTCTGACACAAGTGTAGGGACTTCTGTCTCTTTTCATAGGAGGGACACTTCCCAGGAGAAGAGAGAGAATCAGCGGAGGTTTGACGAAGCCCAACTGACAATATGGAAACAAAGAGTAGCCTAGGAAAGGGAGTCTCTAGAGCTTGAACGAGCAAGAAAAAAGAAGGGACTAGAGTCCCATGGTGGCAGCAACTTCTCTAGTGGTAGGGAAAGGTTGTATGACCATAGAAACTAAAACAAGATTGTCCCTCCCTACCAGAGTGGGCATGACATCCACACAGGGCCGGACTGGCCATAGCGGGCACCGGGCAATCCCCCAGTGCGCCGCATGTGTGGGGGGCAGTTTTTGGCCCCTGGGGGCCATATTTGTTACAGGGCCGTTTTTTCAGCATAGCTGCAAAATTGACCCTGTACCAAAATCGGCTGAAACCCGGCCCCGGCAAAGAGTTCGGCGGCACCTCCAACCAAATCCCCCCCCCCCCCCGAGTGGGGAGGGGTGAGCACTTTGCCAGGGCTAGTTGTGGTTCCCAGTCCAGCCCTGCATCCACAAATGGATAACTGCACTGGAAAGGGCCTGCAAAATACAGAAGGTCCCCAGGGAGCTGAGGGGAGCAATCTTGTTGCTCTCCTTTGCAGACAAAGCTCCTCACTGTCAGAGAAGAGGATGCTGATGATTACAAAGTCCTGGAGAGTGCTCTAATAGATGGGGTTGGCCTAACCGTTGAGCAGTATAGAATACAGTTCAGAGATACCCAAAATACACAGACTCAGGACTGGGTTGACTTTGTAGATTGTGCTACTAAGGCTCTGGAGGGCTGGTTACTGGGCAGTAAAGTGTGTGATTGTACAAGATTATACAACTTGATTATGAGGGAGCAGATCCTTAATAACTGTCAGAATCAGCTGTTACACCAGCACCTGGTAGACTCTGATCTGACCTCTCCCCAAGAATTGGGGAAGAAGGCAGACACATTGGTCAGAACCAGGGTGAAGCAGAAGGTACAGAACGAAGGGTGGGGAGAAGGGTAAAGACCAGAAGTCTTCACAAGGCCCCCAAAATCTTCTACTGGTGGGGATTCCCAATCTTCCAAAAAGAAAGACCAAAAGAAACCATGGTGTAAAATCTGTAAGCAGAACAGCCATTGGACTCGTGATTGCACTAGAAATAAAGACTCAACTCCAGCCACCATTGCCCCTAAGGCAACTGTTCCCCCTAGGTCAGCTTCAGGTGGTGGTACTTAGCAGAAGGGTGTAATAGGGTTAACTCAGGCTGTACTAGTCTGTGATGGAGGCATGGATATATCCTCCTTTGTGAGTCCCAGTAACTTGGGCAAATACAGACAGCAACCTTTGATAAATGGCAAAGAGGCTATGACCTACAGGGACACTGGGGCAAGCGTCACAATGGTGACACAAGACCTTGTGGAACCTGGACAGATCATACTTGGTGAAGTTTACCAAGTGACCAATGCTAGCAATGTCAGGACCAACCATGCCCTGGCAATTGTTAATTTCTCCTGGGGAGGGGTAACTGACCTCAAGAAAGTTGTGGTAAATGCAGACCTCCCTGTAGAATACTTTCTTGGCAATGATTTAGAGACTTCAGCCTGGTCTGAAGTGGAGTTAAGTCAGTCTGTGAGTGTGTGCATCAGTGTCTCAGTGGGTCTGTGAGTGGGTGCATTAGCCTCTAAGTGGGTGTGTGAGTAGGTGCATAAGCAGTGCTTAATTTGTACCGGTGCTTTCCGGTGCATAGCACCGGCACTTATTTGTCAGGGCTGGGTCTATACACGATATAAGCTGCTGCCTGCTCAGAGTTCACTCAGGTCTCCCCTGTGGCAGCGGAGAGCTGATATCGCTCGCGTTACTGTGCTTGACATATTTCAAATTGGGTGATGTGGACGCCTGCCCTATTATGCAACACACACTGCCAGAAACTGCCTCGGACCCTGCCTCAGCTTACACTAATACATCACAGTAGTGCTACCAGCTACCAATGACCGATTGGAAAATATGTTTGTACGCCGGCCCGACACTCCATGGCAAATCCTGAAGTATGGGTCCCGACATGGACCAGTGATCACTATTTACGCTTGCGGCCCGCCCCAGCAGCATACTGCGCAGCCTCAGCACTAATTGGACGCTGAAAGCAGAAGAAGCAAGCTGCGTGTTGCGCAGCAGGCCTTAGGTAATTTAAAACTCCACCCGCGCCGGTAAATTTAAATTAATGATGACCCCCGGCCCCCGCCCTCGGACTGTGGTGGCCGCAGCAGCCCACTGCCCAGCTCCGCTCCGAGCTCTGCCTGCTGTGAGCCTGAGTGAGTGGGAGGGTGGGGGCACGTTTGCCGTTCGAGTGAGAGAAGTTGCGGCCAGACTCTGGGGAGGCGGGCAGTCGGCGCGTAAACCGGAATTCCATGGTCTACTCACAAGTAAGTGTGAGTTCATTGGAGTGTCAAATTTTCTTTTAAACCTTGCCTGGGAAAATATGTAAATGTAGCGTATTAAACTGTGCTTCCTCTGCATTTGCGTCTTGAGAGTATAGATGCAAGAAACTAATTGCTGAAGTTTCCGGAGCACATTTTAACTGCCTGCACTGAAAGAGAGCTGTTTAAATTATGTAGCTGAATGGGTCAGTACTGTCCGCTGCTCCTTGTATGCAGCTGCTGGTTTCCCAATTGCTGCACTTTGCAATGGCTTATACTTCATGCTGGTTTTCGTCTATATTTCATGCTGCCTACACTGTCTAATCAAATTATATATTACAACTTCCCCACAGCCTCATTCAGGTGAACTTTAAACCTCCACATTCCTTTCTGGGAAGCCTCAATATTGATACGATGTCTGCATCGTTCCCTAACTATTCTATGGGTAAATGCTTATTTTCTTATCAAGAAATTCAAGCAAAATGCGCCTTTTTTCTTTCATTTTACCCTTCCCATAGTCCGAACCAATGGGAGAAGTCTCACCATTAGGAAATATCCCCAGTAAACAACACACTACTGTTTAAAGATGGAGCTTCCTGCATCTTTTTATCAGAGCAAGTGCTGAGAGCGGCCTTCCCAACCTGGCAATAGCCCGCCCTAGGTGGCCCTCTATAAAGGAAGTCTTGATGCTTTCGTGTTATATGTATGTAGTCAGCATCACCTTGGCCTTTCCATCGTTTCTTCGAACAATAGTAACAGCCGGAGAAAGAATGGTTAATGGCAGAATATGAAATGATGCACATGCAGGATGTGTTCGACGGGTGCACAGCCTTATATCATCGACTTTAATGGCTCTGCTGAATACAGACACTTATTATTGTCTTAACTGGAGCTTTATTTAATACATCTTACTCATGCCCTGTCCCTACTATATCTAACTACTTCCTGTGTCCACTCCTCCTCTTCCTCTAGCCCCCTAGCTCCGCCCACACCCAGCTACTAGACTGCACTCCCACATTACATCTCCCCCCTTGTTAACGAAGTGAACTTAACGTCTAACATATTTAGAGTTTCTGGGTCAGCCATACAAGTCCGCGGGCTGTTCGCTTGAGATATATGGACGTATCTCAGTTTGCGTTGTGTGGCCTTCTGCTTCCTCGACGAGAGCATCTTTTATTACGAGAGTACATCTTTGCACTTGCGCGACTTCTCGTGTGATGTGCGTATGTTCAGATTCATGATGTTTGTTTCTCAACTTCTGAGTGATCCACTCACCTTCAGTGTCTGAGGTGTCTATGGAGAGCTCAGTTTGATATCGGCAGTCTGTCCTCCTTGGTGACTCTTGCTCACATGACGCTCGGCCTCTTTTCCAAGGGGATGTTATTCTAGTTCCTTTCTGAGTGTCTGCATGTATTTTTACTTCCTTTTGCCTTGTCAGGTCTAGAACAACACTGTCTTCCTGTTTCGAGTCTGGGATGCCAGCCGGTGGGATATGAACTGTGGAGGTCATCTTGGTATGGCTTGGAGATTGATTTGCTGTCTCGGGTTGTCTCTCCCACTCCTGCTCGCGCCTAGAACAGGCAAACCCTGGAACCAGCTGGGTATTTGTGTGTTTCGTTCTCATCCGATGATGACTTGGCTCTCCTGACATGTCCGGGCTTCCTTTGCAGATCGGCTGGTTGATCCGTTTTTATTTGGGTGCTAATGGCCACGATGTCGGTTTCCATTTTGTAGGACCAGGACCTTCGAGTCAATCTTGCTGCCCCTATCCGGGGTGACGGTGTAGTATTTGTGTCGCGATGCATCTGGGATCGATATGACAGGTTGGCTGGTGGAGAGATCGAGTGTGCATTGACATTAGTGTGAGACGTGTCGCTCTTGACGGGAAGAGTATCCCTTGGTTCTATGACGTGTTCGGGTGCTTGGCGCCACGGCCGTTGTCGGGACCATGACTCCGTCGACTCAAAGGATCGGACTGAAATGCTATCTGAATCAGAGGGGTTCTCTGTCACTTCCCTCTGAGAATGTTCCTTTGAGAATGTTGCGCGTGGCCGTTGTCGGGACCACGACTCGGCCGACTCAAAGGACCGGACCGGCGTGCTTTCTGAATCAGAGGGGTTCTCCATCAGTTCCCTCTGTGAGTGTTCCTTTGAGAATGTCTTACCAGGTGGTCTTTGGAACCGGGTAGTCCGTGACGAGCTGCTTTTCACCTCGGAATTGTCTTTGAAAGGCTTCTCCGTGTGCCTTTGTTGGAACATCTTCAATGTTGTCTCATTTGGGATATTGTCTGATGATTCCGTGCTTGTTCCTTGTGCTTGATCCCAAGCTTTTGTCTCTTCGTCCTTCTCGCCTGAGGTCAACCATCTCCGCTCTGTTTCTTCGTTGTCGCGGGGCCCATGGATGCATGGATCTTTTCTTGCTTGTTGTTGTGAGGGACCAGTCCGTCTTGCGCGATTTGGTTCTCCTTCCCGATTGTTTGGTGCTCTAATGTCTCTGATCTGTTGGTGATGTGTTCTCCTGCCAGCTGTTTCCTCGGACTCATCTTCACTCCTTGGTGATTGATGTTCCGGCGTCGATGTTCGGTGTTGACCATTGCGGCCCCTTCTTCTATGGTTTGTCTTTCTCCCCCACTTGTTATGCAGAATGCCATCTTGTCCAGGAGTACAATCTGTCCCACTGGACGCTCCCTCCTCGTCAGAGTAGCGTGTGTCATACTTTGAATGACTCCTGGGAGTTGTTATTTGGATGATTGACTCTGAGTACTCCTTGTCACTTTCCTTGTCACAGTGTCTCCCCCGTTGCCTTTTCGCTGGTCTGCCTTCTCTCTCTCTCCTTTTGTGTTTGTTGGATTTCTGGGTTCTCGCTTCCCAGGTATCTCGAAGTTTTGTACTCAGATGCACATCCCTCAATTTGTCTCTTGTTAGGACTTGCATTCCAATTTCGGCTTTCTTGATAATTTCCTTTAGCGACCAATGCCCTTTCAGTATTTTGTGCCTTATTTCGGGGTTTTCACAGCCTTCAATTATTCGGAGCCGAACAGCATCCTCATTTGTAAACGTGTTGAAATGGCAGCCTTGTACCAGACTTTGCAACCGAGTGATGAAATGCGGCAATGGTTCGCCTGGTTCCTGCCGTGCTGTGTTGAAGACCATGCGATTATGATCCACCTCTGCCTGTGCATTGAGATGGGCACAGAGCTCCTCTTGGAGTCTATCATAGATGTCTGCTTCTTCTTTGGAAAATGTTCTAAATGGGCATCGGCCCCCGGGACCCACCAGATGGAGGAGTAGCACCAGACATTTTCTTTCTCTTTGCTCATCGTTGGCTTTCAAGAAATTGTCCAATGCTTCCAGCCACCAGTGCCGTTTGAGGCCCTGGATCCAATCGTCAACCCGTGCCGCTGGGGTCGATACTTCAAGGTGTGGATTGAAACGTTGAGCTACGTCTCCTCCCGCCATGAGAAAAGGAGGTTCTGATTTGTCGTAGACGCGGGGCATTGTGCTGTACACTTTTCTTCGGGTTTCAGTTGCTTCTGCTTGTGTTTTAGCTTGAGCTTGATTGTCAGTTCTTCCTTCAGTTCACTCGTGTTTGGTCAACATTGCACCCTTGAATTTATCCATGGTTAGTGACAATTTTGGGTTTCACTTGCTTGTTGTGTGTGTCCATCGGCTACTCCACACTTGCATTGGCCCGTGCTCGTTGCTGATTCCGTTGTAATTATTTATGCGTTGTCTTTAGTTATGTTTGCTTGTTGCTTCTTTTATTTTATGAACACGCGTTACTTCATTACATTCGCCACTGCGCATTCGCTTGCGTTTCTCACTGTTCGCGTTTCCACCCGTGCTGACTTTTGTTTTGTCAATGCTTGTTTGTTAAGTCACTCTTGTAGCTGCTCTTGCTTGTTAGTTGATTCACTCTCGTGTTAGCATGTGCTTATTCTGTTTGGTTGCCAAGACTTGTTCATTGTTGTCCATGCGCCGTTATCCACGCTTGTTTTATTCGCCTTGCCAACGCTTACTTCTTTGCATTTACCATTGTTTGTTTATTTGTACATACCAAGGCTCGTTGACTTGCACGTACCAACGCTTGTTTATTTGTTCCTATCAATGCTCGTTGGTTCTTCGCCAATGCTTGTTTGGCCTTCGCCAATACTTGTTTGGTCTTCGCCAACTCTTGTTTGGTCTTCGCCAACGCTTGTTTGGTCTTCGCCAATGCTTGTTTGGTCTTCGCCAACGCTTGTTTGGCCTTCGCCAACGCTTGTTTGGTCTTCGCCAACGCTTGTTTGGTCTTCGCCAATGCTTGTTTGGTCTTCGCCAATGCTTGTTTCTATTATGTTCGCCAATGCTTGTTGCTAAACTCAGCTCGCCTGACTTCAAAATGGCCGCCTGCAGTTTGCACAGGGAAGGTGTCCCAGAAGTTGCCTGACTCAAAGATGGCCGCCCAACTCTCACGAGACTTGGCCACATGCAGCTCTTCTCACCATGCAAGCTTCACAGCTCTTCACAGGGACTCACCCCGATCTTCATTTCAGTCCCACGTCTTCCTTCTGGGGTTATTTCTTCACTACCACCAGGTAAGCTCACGGAATTCACTCCGACGCGATCGCCGGACACAGATGCGAATTCCCACGCATCGGGGGTGAGGTTTTCAACAAAGCGGCACAGTTCTTCTTTCACGGGATGGCACTTCTTCTCACAGCGCTCAGCCAGTCCCTAATATTTACTCCAGCAGTGCAGCAGGGTCGGGGTGGGCTCCCGAGCCCTTGCTCAGTTTCCTTTAGCCTCACTTCAGCCCGTACTCACGTGGGCACCTGCAGTCTCTCCTTGGCGCGAACAGCGCTCTTGCTTCTGGGCACACCACGGGGCTTCCACAGTGCCCCAGGCGCCTTCTTGTAGCCAGAGTATTGGGCAGGATCGGGGTGGGCTCCCGATTCCTCCTTACTTTAGAGTTCCTGCTTTTCCTCGCCGACAGCTTGCCAAACCTCACGCATCGGGCGTGAGGTTTTCCGACGGCACCCAGGCTCCGGTTTCGGCGCGTTCAGCCGCGCTTGGCAGCCAGCTCTCGGGGACGGCGTCCTCTTCACCAGGGCACCTTTTCTTCACTGTGGGGGTGCTGGACAGGGTCGGAGTGGGCTCCCGACTCCTGTTTCTTTACCACTGCTGGGCACCACGCATCCGCGGGGACTCGCGCTTTCAGCGCTAACTGATTACTGCCACTGAGCGTTTCAGTGCTCACTGTCGTGACTCTCTTGGGGCTCCCCAGCGTCGCTGAGGATGGGGGTCACTCACTACTGACCTCCTTCGCCTGGTGTCAACTTCACTCGGCAGCGGAGCTCTTCTCTCGACGCTGCAGGGACAGGGTGCCTTTACACGATCTTGTGGGCTGCATTCACGCTGATCCCATCCTCGTCGCCAGTTGTAGCATCGTGCTACAATAAATACAGACACTTATTATTGTCTTAACTGGAGCTTTATTTAATACATCTTACTCATGCCCTGTCCCTACTATATCTAACTACTTCCTGTGTCCACTCCTCCTCTTCCTCTAGCCCCCTAGCTCCGCCCACACCCAGCTACTAGACTGCACTCCCACATTACAACAAGAAGGCTCTTTAAAATAAAAAATCTTCAGCATGTAGAAAAAGCCCTGGGCTCATGTAACTAGTTGGCTCTCAGCGCCAGGAAGTAATCTGTTCATGGATGCACTTCTTTCACAGGGGGGACATTCAGTGGAGCCTTGTTATCATGGTGCTTAAAATTCCTAATCATTGGAAGATAGTCAGATTCTTTCAGACTCACAGGTCGACTACAGACTGAAAGATGAGACAGAAGCAACTGAACAAGCAGCTTGTTTGAATCACTTTGAGTTGCAACCATTAGTACAACTTGTCTCAAGGGGACCTGAGATCTTTTATTCAATCCCTACACTTAGTGTATTTCTTCCTTCTCCCTCCTTTCGTTCCTTAATCTTTTTCCTGCTCCTTTCATCCCTTCTTTAATTTCTTTCTTTCTTATCCTTAACCATTCCTTCTGCTTTTCTTCCATTTTCCAATCTTCTTTGTAGTCATCCATCACACATCGTTTGCTTCCTTTTTCCTTCTGTTCCTCATTTCTTCCACATTCTCTTTTTTTTCCACCTTTCATCCATTACTCATTTATTTCCTCACTCCAGACGAGTACTCCCCTTCCTGTCTGCATTTATTGTTGCCTTCCTTAATGTATTTTTTCCTTCATCCCTTCCTTTCTTTCTTTCAAGCAGCACAGTACAAGCACATTGTCTTTAAGTTGGGAAGCTTCCTCACGTCCTTATAATACCTTTCCTAAAGCTGCAGTTTGACCTTTACTCACATTCTGTAATTCAAGTTGACTTATAAGTTGTAGCTATAGACTTTCCGTATTTTATATTATATTATATTGATTTGCATAGCGCACTAATCACCCAAGAGGCTATCCAGGTGCTTGGGCAATGGGCAGGTGTGTAGGTGTGAGGTACTCAAGGTGCTTATGTAAAGAGCCAGGTCTACAGCTTCTTGCTGAACTCTAGAAGTGAGGAGGTGGCTCTTATGTGTTGAGGCTTGTGGATGTGGATGGAGCCAATAAAGGAAGTAGGTGGAGCCATTTGAGGAAATGGGTGGAGCCAGGGAAGTGGGTGTGGCCTCCTAAAAAATGGGAGCACCTGCACTTCATATTTTACAAATTAAGCACTGTGCATAAGTCTCTGAGTGGGGCTATGAGTGGGTGCATGATTGTCTCAGTGTGTCTTTGAGTAGGGGCATGAGTGCCTCATTGGTGAGTGCCTCATCTGTGAGTGGCATCCATGCAATTGCCCAGAAAACACACTAAATGGGGAGGGGGGACGTGTGACCGATTTCAGCCACGGGGACCCCATCCCCTGGGGCCGACCTTCATTGACTAGGGCAGGGGGACCACGCGGCCCAGCTCCCTAGTTCTATTTTGGTCCCGGGAACCCAATCCCTAGGGCCTGCCCTTTAACTATGTATATATTTTAGGAGGTGGCGGGGCAACATGGCCTCACCTCCCTGGACTGATTTCGGCCCTGGAGACCCCATCATCCGGAGCCACCTTTTAAATATTTATATATATTAGTAGGGAAGGGGGGCCACGCAGCCAATCAGGTAAATTATTCAAAAATGCAGTGACTAAGGAAGATAAACTTAAACGGACCCCGAAGATAATAGCAAAAATACTACTTCACAAGGATGAGAAAGCCCAAAAAGATGGTAAGAGAAGCAGTAGACAGGATGCTGAGAGCAGACAAGATGAAAGAGATAGTGATAAGAAAAGGCAAAAAAAGAAAACAAGTAACAGGGGAAACATCATTTTCAACGCATGTGATACATCACATGCCATTACAACGCAAGTCTAATGTGAAGACAGTATCCAATTAGATAAGCAGGAACAGCTTTATTGTGAATCCCACCAGGGAGGCAAGTCTTTACAGCAGCCAGTTCAGCAGCCAGTCCTAGTTACAACTGCCTGGCTTGAACAACAACATTCCCCCAAGAACATCCCAGCATTCTGTACAAAGAATGCTATAATTAAAGGAGAAACTACAACACATCTCCCTTATTATAATAAAACAAGTAAAGTACAACAAAAATGGCAAAGGTAACTAAAATTAATAATAAGTAAGTAAAACTGAAGCTAAATAATAATGTGAAAAGAAACAAAGATATGAATATAAGCAAAAACATTTAGTACAGGAATGAATATGGAACAAAGAATAATTTTACACAATAATCTTGTAAATACAAAGGAGGTCTTCTGACTCTAGAGCTGCGTGAAGAGATGTTCTGCGGGAAATTGTTAAAACCTTTCCTTAACACGAAATCGTCAGAACCAACCCTCTTATCATCCTCCATCACACAATGTGATAAACGAGACATGCTCCATACATCACCCCCTTCAAGCCTAACAACATTTTTCATGACTTCCACAATCCTTCTTGGACCAAAATATTTTTATTCGCCCTTTGGTGACCATACCGCCTTCTTTATAAAAACAGAATCACCCACCTTCCAAGAAACTTTCTTAGCTCATTTTTTATCATCAAATCTTCTCTTGTAATTGTCTTGGTATTTCTTTACTCTCTAATTATTTACTAAACATCCTCTGTCTTCCACACTCAACCATAAAGGATTCAATTTTGAACCAGCCACCCTCCCCTTCAAACTTTTAAAAGGTGATATACCTGTCACACAGTTGGGAGTGTTCCAGTGCACCCAAAGTTTTTCTCTAAGAATAGGTTTGAGGGCAACCTTCAATTCAAAAGCATTCTGGGCACAAGCTCTAATTAACCTATTCATGCTCTCAACCAGACCATTGGCCTGGGGAGCATAAAGAGCAGTCCTGTGATGGGTAATGGACAAATCTTTCAAAAAATTGGTCATTTCCTGTGATGTAAATTGTACCCCATTGTCAGACACAAGAACATCGGGAACCCCTTCACATGTAAAAGCATCTTTCAAAAACTCAATAACATTTTTACTTAAAAGGGAACTCATACAACACGCAGATAACCATTTGGACGTACAGTCCACCAAAACAACAACAAATCTCTCAGAAGGTGCTAAATTATCAAAAGGGCCAACAATGTCCACTGCTAATCTCGACCAAGGACATTCAGGAATTGCAACAGGAGAAAGTGGAGTGGTTCTTATTTTCTTTGACTTATCATTACCTGCACAAATGACAACAGTCTCCACTTCCCGGTCTAATTCAGGCCACCAATATGACTCTCTTACTCTAGCTTTGGTAAGACTGTGCCCAAGATGTCCCTCATGAGCCAAATTTATTATCTTCTCTCTCATTAACAAAGGAGGAACCAATCTATCACCACGAAACAACTCTCCATGTGTAATGTGCAATTCATCCCTGACATTCCAATAACCTCTTGCCCCATCACTAACATCTTTTAACATCGGCCAACCATTTATAGTAAAATCCATGACTTCCATTCTAGCAACATCATTAGAAAAAGAATTCTTCCACTCTTCTTCATTCAATGCTGATTCTTTCACCCATGAAACACTATGCTGCACCAAATCCGAATCATGCACCATGATCTTTTCTAAAGGTAACCTTGAAAGAAAATCAGCAGGTATATTCCTAAGACCTGGTAAGTATTCCACACAAAAATTGTATTCCAGCAGTCCCTCAACCCACCTCTTGATCCTGGAAGTTGTGCACTCAACATTCCGACACGCAAACAATTGCACAAGAGGTTTATGGTCAGACCTTACAATAAATGGTAAGCCCCATAAATAAAACCTAAAGTGTTTAATGGCCCAAAAACAAGCAAGAGCCTCTCTCTCTATCACTGAATAACGCTCTTCAGCCCCCTTAAGTGCCCTAGAAGCAAAACCTATCACTTTTTCATTGCCATCAACAATTTGGGAAAGTACAGCACCCAATCCCCGCAAACTTGCGTCTGTAGTCAAAATTGTCTTCTTACTAACATCAAAATGTCCTAATGTTGGCATTTTCGCAATTTCTGATTTGACAAACCCAAACGCCTTAGAACATTCACTGCCCCATTTAAAAATGACACCTTTCTTCAAAAGAAGTCTAATCGGTTGCATAGCACTCGCAAAATTGCAAATAAATTTGGAGTAGTATTCAGCCAATCCATTGAAAGATTTCACCTGGTCTTTATTAAAAGGAGTTGGGGCTTGCAAAATAGCTTCAACCAAATCAACTTTAGGACTAATACCCTCCCCCGAAATTGAATGGCCAAGATATGACACCGAGCTGAGTCTAAACTTGCACTTTTCACGACTCAAAGTTAAACCACATTCATCTAACTTTGACAACACCCTGAATAGAATTTCATCATGCTTGCACACATCTTTACCATATACTAAAATATCATCCTGAAAAAAGAGGACAGAATCAATACCAGATAAAACATTCTTCATAACCCTCTATAATTAAAGGAGAAACTACAACAAAGTCGTTACAACAACGCTTTGTTACATCGCATGCCATTACAACGCAAGTCGTCACAACGACTTTCTGTAGGGGGCAGAAGGTGATATAACCCTGATTGGCTTTATGGATTTAGACCCTACTTTGTCACTAGTCGGAGTCTTTATCCTCACTAGGTGCCAGATTTTAAGTTTTACAGGCAGTACTCCATCCGTCAGGGTGGCAAAGGACACTATCTCCACCAACCTGACAGACTAGTCCGAAATGTATGGAATTTGGTACAGAAAGCACTACATGCAGGCGCGGCCGGGACAGATTAGAGTGGTGAGGCGATGGGCGAAGTGGAGGGGAAATCGACAGACAACGGGATAGGTAAAATTAAATAAATAAAAACACTAACCGTGTGCTCGCCGCATCAGCTATGCGGCGTGCACAAGATAAATGGTTTTATTTATCTTCTTATTTAATTTTCCCAACGCTCTTACCTGTGCCGGCCGCGCCTGACTACATTCAGATTGAAATTCTTTATTTTTACGAAGAAACTCCATATTTTATATAGCTCTTGACACTGTGACTCTGTTGTTCGTATATGTAACATTTCATGGTATTCAGTTCATTGACCTCAGAAGCATGAAAGACCCAGTAGGCCTTGCCAGGATTTAGATTTGTGATTTACACTGTATACAAATGCCAGTGACGACTCCTTAATTCATAGAGCAGTTCTACCAGCTAAGTGTGATAAATCTATGCTAATTGACTGCTGCTACTAATTATAAATGTGTCATATAATTAGAAACTTGTAGTCACCAAACACTTCCTCTCCATTAGTATATTTAAAGAAAATATATATTATCCTGAATTTTCGCTAACTAAATATCAAATTGGAAGCTTCTGTGCGTTTCATTTTGTGTAGCACCTAAAGGTGTGCTTGGTTTGAGACACTGGTTGTTCACCAAACCCATGTACATACCCGGTTTTTGTCTACATTTTAAAAGACCCACTACAGTTCTGGTAACCAGCAGTGAGGACCTATTAGTATTTTAAATGGTATGGTTTTTCAAGATCCAACCTTGGAAGATATATTTATTAGAAGTAAAACATTCCATGCGTGTTTGTGGTAGAGAAACAGGTGCCTACATTGTCCTAGCATTGCACAGAAGACTGCCTTGCATTGGCATGGGGCGAGATACCATGAATGCAGCAGAGTTAAGACTAGAAATGAGTACGATAGATTTACATTACAGGTCCACAACGAAGGGCGATGCAGCTCTAACAACAGGGTTTTGCAGCAATATATGAATATTTCCCAGTTATAAAATTAATAGCACTCTAAAAAAAAAAAAGAATGTTACCTTATAGTCTGGTACCTGGCATGGTACCTCCAGTTCTCCCACTGTCTTCGGTACGGTACACTAATTTATTCTGCCCTTTTCCCAATGTGCCCTCTCACCTTCTTAAACCTCTGTTAAAATTACCTTTACTTTCCACAGTCCTGCACTACAGGCGTGTTCTCATGGTCAAGGATGCCTTATCCCAATATTCCTCCTGCCTCTCTCCCACCTACTCAAGTAAATTACTCATACATGTGGAATCGTCTCTAACTCTGCAGAATTTGCCACCTTCTCCCAGGAACAACCATCACTTCTAATATAGGGGCATATGTATCAAGCCCTTTTCCAGTTCGCAAACAGGACGATTCTCAGAATCGGCCCATTTGCGAACAGGAAAAGGGCTTTTGGGATGTAGCATCCCAAAAGGGCATTGCAAATTAGAGAATCATAAAATTTGCGATTCTCTATTTTGCGATTGCATTTAAGGAATCGCAGATTGCGATTCCTTAAATGCAATGTATTAAGCACAGAAAAAGTGCGATTTGGCCTTAAATTTCTGTGAAAAATGCACTTTTTTGCATTTTTCAAAGTGCCATGTGGCGCACCTACATACCCTTAGGGAATGTATGGGCGCCACATGTGCACACACACATATTTCAGGGGTGCAACAGGGTGTCCTTTTGACACCCTGGCACCCTTGAAATTGCATTCTCAATTTGCGATTCTCTAATTGCGGATCGCAAATTGAGAATGTCTTCCTATTCATTCCTATGGGCCTCCTAGCCCATAGGAATGAATGGGAAGGTATTCCTTAATTGCGATTCGCAATTTGCCTATTGCAATTAAGGAATGCCAAGGAATCGCAAAATATTTGCGAATTTTTTATTACATCCCGTTTTGCGATTCTCAAATAGTGATTCTCTAAAAATCGCTATTTGAGAATCGCAATAACTGTATTTGATACATATGCCCCATAATCTTTGTGCAGGTTCTATCTGAATATCTGTGAAAGATATAGCCTCTGTTGTAGGCCTCTGAATACAGGTATGTGTTAATCTGGTAGAAGGAAGGTAGTGTAGCAGACTATTGTTGTGAGTTACAATGTTACCCCATTTTAGCTAATAATAAAAAAACTACAACAAATGGACAATATAGGACATTAGAAAATGTTAATTTTGGGAGCTCCACTGAAGACTATACAGTGGCTCAGGTTTGCTAATGGCAGGTGTAAGCCTTCCGTCCAACATTCCATTGTTTATTTTTCAGTTTCTATCTTTTTATTTTTTAACATTCTACAGTTAGTAGGTGGAATGTTCTAATAGCCTTCTAGCCCTTAATGCCTTGAGCTAAACTCCTTGTTAAAATACCCTGTTCCTCTGTATAGGTCCTAACCTGCAGGTCAGGCCTATAACTCAGGTTTAGGGCCTTTAAAAACCAGTATAGCCATCCGTAGCTAGCTATAAGGCTATAATATTTCTGTAGACAATATTTTGACATATAAATCAGCAGGAAACTGGTAATAGGCATCTGTGGGTCATATTTAAATGTCTATATATTGTGCAGAAATCACTATGTCGGCATATATTCCATGATGGATGGGGGTCACTTAAATGCCTCGTTCTGTACTGTAGGGACTGCACAGAGGTAGCAAAAAATAAAGGGTGGGAATGTTTAAATAATAAGATGAACCACTGGTTATTTCGCTTGGCCCATTCAATATCATTACTTTTTTGTCATCTAGGCCCATTCAATATCATTGCTTTTTTGTCATCTATGCCAATAAAGAAGCTGACCAAGTAAATGCAAATTACCCTTAGTTGCTCCTAATCGGAAGGTCTAAACCAACTCCCCTCTGAATAGGAACATATGCAACCCCAGGAATGTTTCGATTTATTAGGCCTCATTAATGACGTCCTACAGGAGACCCTTTGGAACAAGTTACAATGCTTATAGGGACATTACCCCCTGGTGGAATACGCTTCTAAAGTCATATATATCTTCCGTTGTGGGAGGGCGTTATCAGATATTCAATTATTATGACTAATTTGAGGGATTACAGCTCTTATAATAAAGTTTCTAAGAGGCATATAGAGATTATATGTCTTTCTTGGTGCCTGCTTGAATCTTCCATTATAGATGTTTTTCTTGATGTCTGCTTGAAACTGCTTGAAACTTTACCAGTAGATGCCTTTCTTGGTGCCTGCTTTAAACTTCGCCAACACATGCCAAGTGTCTGCAATCCTTGTCGATATGAAGAAGAAGGGCTATCATGGTTGCAGCACACCGCTTGTTTTTAGGGTGTTTTCAATTTATTTTGAGCTAATTAAATTAAGAATGAATTCATTAGTAAAAATTATTTTTAAACAAATGTCTTTGTTGCTATTCAAAGTATATCCTTGAAGTTTGAGTTGGTGTTGATACAATATAATTATTGTGTCCAAGCTACATGGGAACCTATATCAAGTATGATGATATAGGATTGTTGTATTGTCTATAATATTTGCACTGGTAATGTTAGATCATAGTCCTTCTATGCCTGTGGTTGGACATTTTTCACTTTATTTAAAGCCACAAAAGGGACCTCTCTTCGAGTTTTGTTTTATCTCATTTGTACCTATATTCCTGTACTGACACATGTGAAATGTAGTCTGAAGGGACACCAGTGTTGTGGTTCAAATGAGAGGTAAAGTATGTTCAATGTTGGCAGCACAGAGGTGAAACTTTATGTGAATTGGCACAAAGCAGTGGTCGATGAAGCCTCCAACTTCCTTCTTCAGATTGAGCCAATCTCATCCTTTAAAATATTATTTAGCACTTATAAATGTAAGTCTGACAGACTCTGCCTTTCTGCCTGTGCTGTTACGTGAACAGAACAAGGACCTAATTTTCTATTTCTTTCCCTCCTAGAATGTGGACAGAAGACCACCAAGGCAACAAAGCGCATATATGGCGGTCAGGATGCGAGTCTTGGGGACTTTCCCTGGCAAGTTTTGATTTTATTAAAAGACGGTGGGGTGTCAGGCGGGGCACTTCTGCGTGATGGTTGGGTCCTAACAGCGGCTCATGTTGTGAGTGACATTTCAGACATTTCAGACATGACACTCAAGATGGGCCTTTTGAGGTTAGTCTCCAAGGATTATGTGGAAGCCCAGCCTGAAAAAGTATTTATCCATGAAGGTTTTCTGAATGATAACTTCAATTATAATAATGACATTGCCCTCATCAAACTGAAGACAAAGATTCCAATCAGGTCAAATGTGCTGCCCATTTGCCTACCGGATAAAGAAGACCGTTTCCAGGTGAAGACCGGTGACACTGGTGCCGTAGCTGGCTGGGGATTTACAGAAAAAGGTGTTTTGGCGAGAAAGCTGAAGTTTGTGGAGGTAGACGTCATGGATCACAACACTTGTAAGACTTCTTATGCAAGCAAGAAAGCTTCGAATGGGAAATCATACATAGTAACGGATAATATGATATGTGCTGGGTCAGAGGGTGGTGGAAAGGATTCATGCCAAGGAGACAGTGGTGGGCCACTAGTTTTCCTGGACGTTCCATCCAAAAAATGGTATGTCGGAGGTGTTGTTTCTTGGGGTTTAGAGTGTGGTGTTGCTGAACAGTATGGCATTTATACCAAAATAATCAATTACATTTCCTGGATACAGAACATTATTGAAAACAATTGACGGGTGTCCAAACATATACCTAAGTTACTGTATTGATGTTCCTTCACACACCGCATACTAGCAAGAGACATTGGTGGGTGCATTCTCATCATACATTTTCTACTTCTATTGGATACCTTTATCAGATTCCGCCTGCAATTTTACACCAGCCAACACATGCTTTATAAATAATTCCAGTAAAGGTGCAAAGGAAAAATGCAATTATTATGCCCTCTGTTACTAAATAATAAATGCTGTCAAAAGCTATTGTACCAAATATCTTCATGTGTAAGGTCTTATGTAGGAACAGACTATTACTGTTGATTACTGAGCTTGTGCCACCTTCAGATTAAAACACTGTCTATTGTCTGATATTTCTTAGTTCCAATTGCTTTTTCACTGACCAGTGTATAATAGCCACACTCTCTGCTGTAGCAGAAGTATACTCCATTGTGAAGGATCAGACTTCTTTCCTGGACTCAATAGTACACTCAACTGTGTAATCTTGTGAGGACCTAAGCAAGTATGTGAATCCCTTTTTAAGATTCTGCCAGAGGATTCATGTATCCAAACTCTAATTCCTAACATTTCTCAGTACTCATAAGCTCACTATTCATGAGAAATGTTGCAAAATCTCTTCAATCTAAGAACCTAGGAGATTACAAGTAATGTAGGCTCGAACGTCGAAGAGAGACCTTTCCCTCACCTATTGTGGAATTAATATTTTCATAGCAAATCCAGAAGACTGATCCATGTCAATTCTGTTGTGACCTTGCTTTGATTTTTGTGAAAACTGAGAGGGAACTGGGTGCCAGTGCTAATTAAATAAACCCATGTGCATGTGCTTACTAGTTTATCTGTGGCAATATGCTGACTTCTGATTTCTGAAGAACATTACTTAATCGTCAAACTCTCAGCATCTATTGATATTACCTTGCAAATTCAGATTGTAATTCTCATATGTGTCAGTATTCAAGGGACTAAGAGTCAACCTCCATGTTCCATTGTTCACAGATATTGTTACTCTAAAGAAAAAAAGAACAAATGCCAGAACTGGCGAAAAGCAGGGAACAGAAAGAATTCCAAAATGGCTTCTACGACAATATATTGAGAGTAATGCCAGTTTTTTTCTTATTAACCTAAGCTCAAGATTCCAATGTCAAGTGCACGCTATCCTCAAGGTACGCACTTCACTGAAGTAAAATTCTGGAGCGCACCTGTTTTCTGGATGTCCATTGTGTATAGACAGTTTGGTTAGTGCTGCCGAAGTTACGTCAGGTGTAGCTTTGTTTCGTTGTTTTTAGGTTCACCTTCTCTGCGATGAGAGTTTGGGGCGGAGTTGTCCAGCAGAGGAGAGAATCTCTGTTCCATCACAGAGCCTGCACATTTGAGGAAGAGCAGTGCTCGCTCTTCTCCAAACTTCCAACTGAGTCAGGGAGTAATTCAAAAAGCTAGTGATCCAACACTGTGTTGCAAGAAACATCGGTCTGCAGATTGAAGGAAAGACAGAATTTCAATGTGGAGGCTCTACAAAAGTATCACCATTCTGTCACAAGCCTGCACATTAGAGGGAGAGCAGAGTCCGCTATTTTCTAGCTGCCAAGCTCAATCAGTGCAGCAGTTGAAGAGGCTCTACAAAAGCAATTTCGGTTGGAGCTGCATTCTCAGAAGAGGAATGAGTTCAGCTAAGTAGCGTTTTCATTGTTACAGAAAAAACACAGACAATAGAGTTTTTTTTTTTTGATTTTCAAAACCTTTATTGTTCTCATCAATGTGTACACTGCTATTTAGCCAACAACCCGGAGGCAGGCAGCTTGTTTACAGAGCGTTATCCCGCCAAGGCGGATTCATGACGTACACTTGTGCAAGTTCTCAACATTTGGATATAACTTAATAACCAATAGAAACAACTGTGAGCGAGTGTCATAGAATAGCGAGCATTGCCCAGAATGAATGTACACTAACACGTCTTCCACCGTCCGTTATTCCTTATGGCTGGTCACGCACTGCACTCCACACACACACACCCATCAGCCCAACCTACTCTCCACTCCTCAATCACTATCATTCCCTGCCGCCCCTGCCAGCCAGTCCACCAATGGTTGCCATATGTCTACCGGCCTTGATCGCTGCGGCATCATGTCCCAGTAGGCAGTCAGTTGGTCCTTACAGTACATTGCTGATTTTACCCAGCTAGATATTTTCGGCGGAGTCCTTCGCTTCCAGTGTATCGCTATTTGCCGTTTGGCCAGCAATAAAAGAAGAGCTACCAGTCTCCTGGAAGCACTTGGCACCGGCATTACACCCCCAGTAGTGCCACTAGCGGGTCTGGGTCCATAGATGTACCTACTATCTGCCCTATGTTACGGAAGACTGTCTCCCAGAAGCCATGTATTGGTCCACAAACCCAAGCCAGATGAAAGAACGTAGCCTCTCGCTCGCCACATCTCCAACAAGTCGCATCCGCCTGCAACCCCATTTTAAAAAGCTGTTTGGGTGTGCGGTATGTTCTGTGTAAGTAGTTAAAGTGTATGAGCCGCAATCTATAATTGGGCGATAGGTGTTCAAGTTGTGTGCAGCAAAATGTCCATTGTTTTTCTGTGATACTAATGCCTGCTTCTACCTCCCACTGCGACCTCGAGTCTATGTGCGGGACAGGTGTTGCGTTCTGTGTAGCCCTATAGATACGTGTTATCAGTTTATGCAAGGAGTTATTCGAGAGTATGTCCTCCAGAGCTGCCAACGATGGTGGGGCCTCAGGGAACATAGGGTATCTGTGTTTACATGCCGCCCTCAGCTGATAGTATAATAGAAGCTCTGAGGCCGTCGGTTCAGGCGATGCCACCATGTCTTGTAGTGTAAGGAAGATGTCGTCTGGATACAAATCACTTGCTACCTTTAGGCCACAGTCATGCGCCCTCCTCACTACTGCCGCGTCCGTCAATGGGCCCAGCAGTGGATTTCCCTCCAGCGGCATGCTCGGGGCATATAGTTCAGTTATACCCGCTCTATTTGCAATCTTCGACCATGCCCAGCGCACCACCTCTACAGTGTCAATGTCCTCCTATGGTTGCTTGTATTTCTGGTACGCCGCTGTCTTTAGGGGCAGGGTGATGCCACATCAGTCTCTATTGCCACGTGAGGCTGGTAGGGTTTTGGGTGTTTCCAGTAATGTAAGTATTGGGCCTGCGCACTGTATGCATACAGCTCAAAATCCGGGGCTGCCAGACCTCCTTGGTGGAAGGGAAGTGTGAGAAGGTTCCAGGCAACTCTGGGCTGTCTGCCCGCCCAAACCAGTTCAATGATAGCAGACCTAAGGCGGCGAAAAAACGCCATTGTTAAAGGCAAGGCAATGTTTACAAATAAATAGAGAAATTTGGGGACCACCACCATCTTTGTGATCGCTATGCGGCCCGTCAGAGACAGCGGCAGTTTTTTCCATTTCTCCACTTTGCTTTCAAGCCAATCCATGGCCACCCCAAAATTTGACAGCCATATATCCTGGATAGAGCAACTTATTTTAATTCCCAGGTACTTGACTTCATCGGCAACCCAATCAATTGGGAATTCAGTGTGCATTTAAGTGTACCGTCTGTCAAGGGCAGCATCGTTGATTTTGACCAGTTTATATTTATGCCAGTGAGACCACTGTATCGCACCACCTCCCTCATCAGTGGGCCAAAATTCTCTGCCGGGTTCACCATGTATATGGTAACATCGTCGGCGTACATGGATATGAGCAGACCTCGTGACATGAAACCAAAGCTTCGCTGGGTATGGTGTTGCCTCATGCGCGCCGCAAGTGGTTCAGTCGCAATAGCAAACAATAACGGTGACAGTGGGCAACCCTGTCTAGTCCCCCTGGTGATAGAGATAGGAGCGGATATCTGTCCATTCACCCGCACTCTGGCGGTCGGGCTGTTATATAGTATGCTGATTCTCTTAGCAAACAGCGGCCTGAAGCCCATACGAGTAAAAAGTGTAAGCAGAAACTTCCACTCAAGGGAATCAAATGCCTTTGTCGCATCCAGTAATGCGGCTGCAGCCTGCACCTTAGGGTCCAGGTAGTGCAGGAGCCCAAACAGTACCCTCAAGTTATGCGAAGTGGATCTCTCCAACACGAAACCTGATTGATCAGAGAGCGCAATTTGCGGCAGCATATATTTAAGTTGATCCGCCAGCAACTTTGCATATATTTTGGCATCTAAATTTATTAACGAAAGTGGGCGATAAGAATCTGGATTGGTGGGGTCCTTATCGGGTTTAAGTAGCATGATTATCATTGCTTCGCGCATCGATTGTGGGAGTATGCCTAATTCAACCGCTTCCTCAAAGACCCGGTGTAGCTTAGGGACCAGGATGTCAGCATATTCTTTATAGAAGTCTGCCGTCAGCCCATCAGGGCCTGGTGCTTTACCTGGCGGCAGGGCAGATATTATCGCTCTTATGTCATCTTGTGTGAACGGTAAATCCATATACTGTCTGGCCCCATCATTAAACCATGCTAAGGCTTTGGGGCCAGATGTAGGTAATTTTAATTTACCACCTCTTAAATACCGATTCATACCGAATCGGTATTTAAGAGGTGGTAAAATAGAGGGGGGGAGATGTAGGTATTTCAGAATCGGTAAATACCGAATCGTTAAGATTCGGTATTTACCGATTCTGTAAATACCGATTCGGTATTGCCCATTGATTCCTATGGGCCTTGCAGCCCATAGGAATCAATGGGCAATACCGATTCTGTAATTACAGAATCGGTAAATACCGAATTTCAGAAGGGTCCAGGGGGTGTCACTTTGACACCCTCTAGCACCCCCAAAACTGGTTTGTGTGCCATGTGGCAGGCATACATGCCCTAAGGGCAGGTCTGCCTGTCATATGGCACAGGTGTGCATGCACACATGTGCATGCACACCGGAATCGGTATTTTACCATCAAATTGAATTTGATGGTAAAATACCGATTCGGAAAGGCTTGTGGGACTCAGAAGAGTCCCACCTACATCTCAAAATTACCGAATCGGTAAAAATACCGATTCGGTAATTTACAGAATCGGTAAATTTATCGATCGGTAAATTTACCGATTCTGCCCCCTACATCTCAAAATTCATTTACCGGTCGGTAACGGCCGAAATCGGCCGTTACCGACCGGTAAAAGCCTACCTACATCTGGCCCATAGTGTCTAGATAATCTGTTAGTACCTGGTCATCCGGAATCACCCTGGAAGTGTATAGTGTCCGATAATAATTAGTCATGGATTCAAGGATGGCCTGGGGCTCTCTGACCGTATCACCTTCTGCGTCCCTTAGTTCCAAGACATAGTCCGTCCCTCACAGACAATAGAGTTTTAATAGCAACCACAGAGCCTTATTCAGTCACAGAAGTGTGATAAAAGTGAGTAATAATATTTAAGAGTGAAGAACTTACCTGAACATTCCTTCTGCAGAATCACCCGTCATCTAGGAAAAAATAATAAAAAGAACAATCAGTATCAAATACTAAAATACAAACAAAATTAAATTAACATGATTCCTTCACAGAAGAGAGCAACAGCCTTAATTCTTCTGGGTATGTTATAGGCTTGATGTTAGGAGAATTATAATGCATGAGTTATAAAAGTTGTTGAGCTAAGATAAAATCTAATAGGTTGTTTATGTGATTAGTTTCCTATAGGCTTCATCCAGTTGAAGGCAATATCATTTTGTCTATCCCCATCCCCCTTCCCCCTCAGGGCATTGCTGTTATCCAGTGGAAATTTGGTTGCAGGAAGGGATCTGGGAAGTGCATTGGGACCAGTCGTCTTTCTGCTGCTGTGCAAGACATATCCTGACAGAGTGAAGGGCCCATATTCGGAAGCTTGCAACTGAGCAGAATGGCTGAAGGAATACATTTGCAAAATCTAGGAGAAGTGCTAAATGTAATTCCAAAGGAATTAGTGGCAGTCAGGGAGGTGAATAAAAACCTACAAAAAGAATGAATAGGTTCTAGAAGAGAAACCTCAGACATAGCCTCATGGTTGAGTGGAATAGCTTCAGGAACTAGTTTACCATTTCCTGCCCCCAAGTAAGACACTCATTGTCCCCAGGTATACCATTAGCTCCAACAGAACATTTTAGTGGAGACCCTCAGAAGGCCAAGATTTTCTTGACAATGTTTCTTACACTTCATGTGTTGTTCTTCAAATTTCCTTGATGCACACTCTTGTGTGGCATTCATTTGATCGTACCTTAGTGGAGATGCAGCATCATGGTCAATGCCATTACTCGCAAGGGTGATACTATTTATACAACTTTGAAGAATTCAAAAAGGAGTTTCTCAGAATTTTTAATTGACAAAAGTATCACAAGTTATTGATAATGAGTTTTTAGAATTGAAGAAAGGGAACAGAGACTTTGTCACTTCTCTAGCTCAATTTAATAAGCTGGTTGTGGAAACCTATTGGCCGGAGAGCAAAACAGCAGCCGTCTTCTACTGAGGGTTAAAGGGCGTTCTCAAGGATACCTTAACACAAATTCACAATAGGCCCACAGAGAATTCTGCCCTAGTGAATTTAGTAAAAGAAAGAAACAAGAGGAGAAAGTAGAAAAGAATTCCGACCCAGCCTGTCAAGATTTGAGAGTGTAAACATAGAAAATCCAAAGATCACAGGTAATGAGTAGGGGGCAGAGCACATGCATATTGGTGCTGTTTGAGGTCCTGTGACAAAAGAAGAGAAAGTAAAAAGAGGACAGAAAAATGTATGGTTACATTTCAGAGAAGGCAGGCATTTTGTAAAATGGCAAAATAATCCTAAGATGTCGTTGAAGGAGAAGGAAAGCTTGGGGAACCATCAGTAGGAGGAGTTGGACTGATGAGTGTGAATAAGAACACAACTCTAGATGGACACCAGCAGCAAATAGCTTACAATCATCATCCCCACACTTGGTTTTTATCAATGACACTTAAGTTTCAACATATCTCTTTACCTGAGATCTCTAAAGCGATTGACTCTGGAACCACAGAAAACTTTTGTGACTGAAATTTGCAGCAAGGATTGGTATAAGAGTGATTCAGAAGCACAAAAGTGAGCCTGTGCCAGTAGTTGACAGAACTAATCTTCCTTCGGGACCAATGAGTCATACTAGGCAAGTAGAGTTAATATCTTAGGAAGGGCACAAGGAGCTCATCCAATTTAACTTGATCGATGCGCCCCGATTTTAAATCATACTAGGATTACCATAGCTAACAGAGCACTAGAACCATTGTCATGGATTTCAATTTTTGCAAGGAAAATTGCTTTGAAAAAGGAGAAACGCACCAAGGCAAAATCTGGAAACCCTGCTGGGCAATGGAGGGGCTTCGGTCTGTGTCATACATACTAGTGAAGGTCCCCAAGAGTATGAAAATTATGAGGATGTTTTTAATGAAGTTGAAGCAGAAAGATCCCAATCCACTTGTCGTACGATTGTAAACTAGATCTGGAGCCAGGTTCAAACCTGCCTTTCAGCCGAGTTTACAATTTAATGGAGAAAGAAAATCAGCATATAAAAGAGTACATCCAAAAGTTCATTGCAAATTGATTTATAAGACCATCACAGTTGCCCAAATCTTTGCCACTGTTCTTTGTTTCAAAGAAAGAGGGAGAATTAAGAGCTTGCATAGACTATAGAGCAATTAACAGAGTCACAATAAAGAACCATTACCCCTTGCCTCTCATTTCAGTTTTACTGGACCTAGTAAAAGGAGCTCAATTTTACACCAAATCCACTTAAGGAGGGCAATGAATGGAAAGCAGCCTTCAAGAAAAAAATATGCCCTTTTTGATGACCAAGGTATACCATATGGGCTTTGTAATACTCTAGCTGCCTTTCAGAATTTTATCAATAATGTCCTGAGTGAATTTATCGACTAGTGTGCCATATTTTACATTGCTGATATTCTAATTTACTCTGCCACATAGGAACAACATTGAGAACAAGTGCAGAAGGTTCTGCAAAAACTACGGAAGAATAAGCTGTATGTAAAGTTGGGGAAATGCACCTTCAATGTTAAATCTGTGTATTTTGGGGGTTTGTGCTTTCTCTGACAGGAATCACGATCGATGAACGAAAGATAAAGGCAGTTTTCGAATGGAAGTCCCCAACATGTGTTAAAGCCTTATCGGCTTCGCAAAATTTTATTCGAAGAATCATTTAAAAAGATCATTGTACTCACGTCTGCTTAAGAAGGGGGTCTCATTTAAATGGACAGAAGAAGCAGACAGAGCTTTTGAGTCATTGAAGAAAGATTTGACCTCAGCATGAATCCTAATTCATGCTGATCCTTCCAAACCTTTCTACCTAGAAACAGATGCACCAGACCTGGACATTGGAGGTGTGTGTCCAAGAGATAAGAAAACCAAACTACATCCAGTTGCCTGTCAGTCTCAGAAGTTAACCTCTGCAAAAGTTAATTACACGATCACCGAGAAAGAGTTGCGTGCTATTAAATATATGTTTAAAGAATGGAGACACTATTATATGGGAGCCAAACACACAGTCCCAGTGTTCATTCGTTTAAAATCTGCAAAAACCAGACCCCACAACAGCTTTGATGGTCTTTATATTTCACTGACTATGGTTATGTTATCACATATAGGTCTAGAAACAAGAATCTTGAAAGTCTAAAACTATGCTTTTCGATTTTTTTTACAATAATTGCAGCATGTTAAATTAAAACTATATTGTAAGCAAGGAGCCTAAAACATCTAAGAGACTTTAGGGAGTAGGTGTACACATTAATCAAGGAATTTTGATAAAATATGTACATTTTGACCTTTGACTTGCTAATACAAATGAATGTAACATTTCAAACACTGCAATGTTTGTAGGCTATACCTTTTAAAAGCACATTTTGTAAAGTATATGTGCAAAATATTGATTTTCAGATACACCTGTGAAATGGACAAGGCAGCTTCGGTCCTCTTCTAATACCATAGTGCTTTGGCGACTGCTTTAAGCACCCGTCTCGTGAAGTATTAGGCACAATTCAAAGACCACTGAAGTATGTCAAGCTATATAATGCAGATAACAATTGAAGAAGTTCATATTTAGCACTAGGTAATAGTTTAATTAAATAAAGAGAAAAACTATTTCATCAAACAATTTGTTGGAAAAACAGTGTATCTGAATACATTATACTGCAATATAGATCAATATCAAAGGTAACCCTTTACCTAGGATGGGAGGAGTACCAAGATTAATCTTAAAAATAGCTACACCCAATGTTTAATCTATAGCTTTAAACAGGAAGAAGCCCTTTATTCCCATCTTGCTCCCTCTTACATTCTAAACCACCCACAACTCAATGAAAAGCCCCTAACCTAAGGCAGAAATTGGTGAAAAATAGGAACCTAACATACTAAATTAAGGAAAACTTTGTACTGATTTTTAACAACTAAATAAAAATGACAAACTCATTGTTCAAGGCTGGGTACTTGCCTATAATCCAGATCTGGGTTGTCTGCTGTCCAAGGTGAGGGCAACTGTTTCTGGTCATGATGTCATCACGCATTGGAATATGTGGTATGCAAGTGCCCATGAGAAGCTGCCACAGTCTCAGGAGGCAAAAAACAAAGGCATATAAACCTCCTGACTGCTGAAGTCTCCAAATGGTTCAAGAAAACCAAGACTCAGGAATCCTGGCAAGGAAGTCTAAACAGGGAAGAGTCAGGATCAGTATGTTGAGGAAGCAAGGTAACAAGCGAAGAAACACAGCTTTGTTGTGAAATATCCTCCCACCAGACTAAGACATTAAGTAGTAAAAGATTAGGAAGAGGGCATGACATCAGGCACCACATGACAGAAGACATGAGGTTCCGTGAATTCTGAACCCGTTCCATAAAGGTCATGGTTTCGTTATGAATTTGATATTAGCGAACCGTAACTAGTTAGTGCGGCAAGTATGAGTGTTTTCGTCATGTTAGACTGATGGATTCACTACGTGTTTAGGGATTTCGTTCTGAACCCTTGGGTTCCATTTTGTGTATGGCAGCCATTTTGTGGTTGCCCTCACATAGGCCGATGACTGTGGCTGAACAAGTCTTTTAAGTACATGTACACCTTAGCTCCAGTTCATGCTGACTCCTGTTTGACCTGAGTGAACTGACCCTGTTGCCTGAAGCTGACCTTGTTAAACCAGTTCCTGCCCTTTAGCTGATCAAGATTAAGGATCAGAGCACAGGACATTGTAAAGTTTTATTGCACACAAATATGCCTTATCCTACTCTCACCTGTTTCTGCTCCTTTCTTAATGGTCTATTTATGATTGGGTTGTGGCCTTTTTTATTATGGGTTTGTTTGACCTGTCTAAAGAAAAATGTTGGGTTTGACCGATGATTGATCATGGGCTGGGCAACTGAAAAATGGGTTTGTCGTCATGCAATACTTTTGTTGTAGAAACATGTGATTGGTTAAACTGTAAACAAGGAATGTTTGCCTGAAGCATAATGTTTGCCATAAAAAGGGATGACTTGCTTTGTAAAATTGAGCAGTCTCCTGAGAACTCATACCTTGATGATTTCTAGGACTTCTGTTACTGGCTGCAGGCAATAAATTTGATCTTTGACGCCACCAAGAAGAGTCCCGTGTCTCTGTATTCTAAGACAGGTGGAACCCGAAGACTTTGGGCGTGCCCCTGGCGCCGCTGGGTATTAAATAACCCGGTTCTTCAGTTGGCGCTTCCAACGTGGGGCGACTTCAGCGGTACCGGTCCAAGCCTGAAGATCGTGAGGAGCTTCATGAGGAAATTCTGGAGGACGGCCACCACTTCATCGACCCCGGCATGTCGAATGTGGACTGAAGGTCTTTTCTGCGAGGCTTCCCGCTTTCCTGACGGCTACTAAGGACTGCTGCCCTGACTGTCGCCCTGTCTTGGACCCATTTGTGATGCTTTGTACGGCGAGACGATAGACGGGTCTTCTGGTGGCGTGACTGATACCTCAGTTAAGTATAAGTGGGTCGCTCCCAGTCCTTAGTTTTTGGTTCTTTGGTTCTTAGTTTGTTTGGTCCTTAGTTTTGATTTGAAAATTGCAATTTCCAAAGCCGAGGGTCTTCTATATTTACGAGTGTATCGGTAGAGATAATCCCTTGAAGTTTGAAGCTCGATTAGTGAGCGAAGATGCCTAATCGTAGTAAATTTGGTACCTGGTTTGGTTGTGGTTGCAACAAGGATTCCCGATTGGAGGATACGTGTCCGATACCTCCGGTTAGAACTCCGACTTATGAGCTCTATTCTAAACACGGTGTGGGCCCCATTACGTTCAATGAAGTATGGGTCCACTACACTAGAAAAGATGGTGTCTTACAATGGCCCCAACATGGTAGCTTTAATACAGAGATTTTAGACAATTTAGAAACGAAATTATTTAGGAAGAAAGCCCGGCCGGCAATGTTTGACTCCTTTCGCCTTTGGCGTAAAGAAGCAAGACAACGAGAAATTAAACAAGCTAAAAGAGATAAAAGAGAAAAGGATGTATCAATAATGCAAGCTGCTAGGCAGTTTAAAGAAAACGAAGAAGATAAAGCAATTGAGGTGTCAGATAGGCAACGTTGCATGGCCATAGATAAATATTATCCGGCCTTGCCGTCTTCTCCTCCGAAAGCGATTGAAGATCTTGAAAAAGATTCTTTGATCTCTCATTTACTAAGATTGCCACCTCCTTATGTGCAGGGTGCTACTGTGCCTCCATTACCACCGGTTGTTCCACCCTTTGTTGTTCAACCTCCTGCTGTTGTTCAGCCACCCGGTGCTCCACAGATGGTTTTACCTTCTCCTGCGCAACCCGCTCTAGGGTCGCCAGCTTTGCTACCAGCTTTGCCTCAAACTCCTTTGCCTTCCGCTTCTGCATCTGAGACTCCTACTGTTCTTATTCCTACACCTTCTTTGCCTCAAAACACTTATTCTCCTGTTCTTATGACTGCTTCTTCTCCTTCTGTTCGAAAACGAAGGACAGAAACTGTTTCTAGTTTATTGTCTCCATTGTTTGGGTCACTGAATTTGACCCCTGTTTCGGAACGTAAGCAGAGTCGTAGTCAGCTTCCTAGTTCCGAGGAACGGACAGTGTTGGATTTGTTGGCTCGTAGATGGATTTTGAATGCTTCAAGGTATAAATTGCCAGCGGTTATGGATGTTTTCTTTCAGTGGGAACCGCCTAAGCAAAGGTATGTTTTCGATGTGATGTGTACTTTCTTGCGTCAGGAGAGGGAAGATAATGAGTTGGGTCCGATTCCGCAGGATGTGCTTGATGTTCAGTCAGATTTTGCTAAAGGGATGATAGTGGACACCGATGTTACAGATGCTGTAGAGACGATATTGGCTTTTAGATCTAGATTTCCGTCTCAGACGTTGTATGAACCTGATCCCTCTGTTAGGAGGAAAGTGAGACAGTATCCAATGAGAGAGATTCCTCCACTTTGGAAAGAAGGAGAAGCAACTGCTAAACCGCCTGTTTTGCCTCATTTTCAGCGAATATGGGTGCATGTCCCTTGGAAGAGAGCAGAGGTCTTGGCTCTTAAGCAGACCTTACCTGATCCTCGTAAGAATCCTGCTGGTTACTACAAAGAGTTGTCTCAGACAGTAGATGCGTGTATAATGAATTTAGCCGACGTTGACATGTTGATGGGTAATGTAGTTCCGCAACCTTTGTGGGCGAAGATTCGTCATAAGAATCATGCAGCAGAGTTAGGTGATACCTGGGCCAATATTGTGGCTGCAGATGGTAGACAAGTAGGAGGTGCTAAACCTGAACCCTTAGGTGCAGAATTACCTGGTAGAATTATTAATTTAATGAAGACGATGATGCCTGCTTTACGAGTGAATTGGGATAAGTTAGCAGCATGCAAGCAGAAGAAAATTGAGAGTGTGTCTGATTTCTTCACTAGGTTTGAAGAGACGTTTATTGATCATAGTGGTCAGGATATGAGTACGGAAGCAAGCTGTGGCAAATGATGGATGACATGGGTTTCGAGGAACCTCGGGTTACATTGCTCCGCAGATTGCACGCAGCAACAACTGTGGCTATAAGGTTCGGACCAGGGGGGGGGAAAACAAAATCTGTTCCCTCAACCGAGGGTGTGCGACAAGGTTGCATTTTAGCGCCTTTCTTGTTTTTAGTATACACAAACGGCCTGGAGAAGTACTTGTTGGATCACTGTGGTGACTTTCCAAAGATAAACGGTAGGAGTATTCCCATGCTTTCTTATGCCGACGACACAGTACTAATGACCCTTACAGGAAATAGTATGCAGGTTTGTCTTGATGCCTTTAATACCTTCATGCTGGACCTGGATCTGAAGGTAAATTTTGCAAAATCCTTCGCAATGGTCTGTGGTCCAAAAGGGTCAAAATCCAGGAAGTTCATGGTAAATGATTTTACCATTGAAAAGGTAGACAACTTTAATTACCTGGGAAATCTTTTTAATAACAAACTGAGCTGGGCACCACTAATGAAGGCTCGAGTACAGAGTGCCAGTCGATCCATAGAGGGCCTGTTCCGCTTTTGTGGTAAGCTGGGTCAAAAACCGGTGGCACACCTAAAAACCCTGTATAGATCTAAATGCCTATCTGTGGCCACTTATGGGGCAGGGGTATGGGGGACCGAAAGTCCTGTCAAAATACAGGTCATGGAAAATAAATTTTTAAAACGCGTATTATCCATTCCATTGGGTTCATCAAATATTTTCTGTCATGATGAAATGGGAGTGAGTTATGTGACCGATATCATTCGCCTTTGTTATTATGAGGTAAAATATGGCTATCTGAGGACCTCCAGTTTTCTAGAGATATTCTCCTAGACTGTAAGAGTCTTGATAAGGCAAAGCAGATCCCTTGGTTGTCATATGTCAGCGATATGTTGCATAAAATAGGTTTGGGTCACGTTTATGACAACCCTGAAAAAATCCAGGGAGACATTAAAACCCAAATTAAAACAAGTTACAGGAAATCTTTAAACACATTATGTTCGGATAAAATACAGCACCAGTTTTATTTAACTTTCACAACCCATGTGCAATGGCGGTTTTATCTTACAAGGTTTAGGCTAAATATTCTTCACTTTCTTTTCGCCTTTCCAAAACAAGGGGGTTGGTGTGAGAGGCTGCCCCCTTGCCCATGCAACAACAGAGTTAGTCAGAATACCCTACATGTTGTCCTCTTTTGTTCTTTATATCCGGAACCAAGGATTAGATTTATCAAACCTATCCTGAAGAAGCGGCAACCATGTAATTATAAAGAAGGTTTTGACTACTTGTTATCGCTATCAACTCCTGGAGTATGTTCCGCCATGTTAAATTTTATACGAGTGTCACTCCAGATTAGGAAACGGTATGGCTAAATTTTGCCCTTAGACTTATACATTGTTGTGGGAACCTGTATTTATCTGTTGCTGTATGATGGACACTTGATTATAATTATTGTGTGTAATAATACTGGCTGGCCTAGGGTGATTAGTATGGATCCTATTGTCTGTATGTCCTTATTCGTTCAAATGATTTCTGGAATGTATTAGTTTATGCTTTTAAATTTTCTAAATGTGTAAATTACAGATGGTTCATTTTAAAATTGTAATCATGTTTCGTAATTTAAAATGTATACTTTTATGATTCTTTGTATGAATCGAATAAAGTTTTTGAACCGAACCGAACCGAACCGAGTACGGAAGGTGGTCAAAGGTTGTTCGTGGATAAATTTGTCTTTAATTTGCTTCCCGAACTTTCTAATAAGATGAAGGACTCTGAGAGTTCATGGGCCGTTTCTTCGTCGGCCCAGATATTGGCTACTGCTCAATATTACGAGAATAGGGATAAAGATGAGAAGGATAAAGTAGAGAAGAAAACTAAGGATTTGAAGACGAAAGTTCTTTTGCAGCAAGCTTATCCGCCTCGTCAGAATCAGCCTCAGTTTCAGCAACCTCCACAATTTCAGAGATTGTTACAGAAGCCTGAGCCTTATGTTCAGCTATTCTTTCCTGGCCCGAATCAGTGTGCTTACTGTAGAGAGGAAGGTCATTTCAAGAATAATTGTCCGACTTTGTTACAGCGTGCGAATGGTGCACCTGGTCAGAGAGGTCGTGGTGGTTTTCAGCAAGCGCCTAGAGGAAGAGGTCGTGGTGTGATCCCCCAGAATGAGCGTTCCTCTTCCCTACAGAATTCTGCGAATTATTTTGATAGACAGAGTGTTCCGAGTGGTCAGTCTCCTCAGTACTATGTTGAGGATTACTATGTTGAAGGTGAGAGTGTTGGTTATAATGATAACTAGGACAGCCATGGACAAAGTAAGGGAGTAGTGTCAGTTCCAGTAGATCAGAGTGGACCGTATGTTGAAGTGATTACATCAGGTGTAGTAGAACCTTTTCGTTTGGATACTGGTGCGACAAAGAGTTCTATTATGCATTCTAAACTCCCTGGCGCACCTTTGTCTGGCTTGACCAATGTTTCCGTAGGATTTTCAGGCGCCCCAGTTCGTAATCCGGTTTCTAGTCCTTTGTCCCTTTCTATTGGCCCTTGTGAATTGGAAGCTCCACTTATTCTAACGGCTGGTTGTGGTGAGAATTTGTTGGGATTGGACTTGCTGAAAAGATTGTACGCGACATTGCATTGTTCTCCTTCGGGAGTACAACTTACTCTTGGTAAGAAAGTGATTTCTCCAATGTATTTGTCTAAAGATTGTTTGCCACTGGAATTGCGTTCGCTCCCTGAAACGCTTTGGGCTACAGGTCCAAATGATGTTGGTCTTTTGCAGATTCCACCGTATGTTGTTACGCTAAAGTCTAATGTTAAGTTGCCTCGTATACCACAATACAAGATCTCGAGTGATGGTGAAAAAGCTCTTTTAGCGATTTTCTATGATCTGGTTGAGAAGGGTGTGGTTGAGGAAACGAGAGGTAACGTGTGCAATAGCCTGGTTTTGCCTGTTCTTAAGCGTACAGATGCTTCTCAGCCACCTGTGTACCGGTTTGTGATCGACCTTCGAGAGGTCAACAAGATTGTGGTGCCACAGTTTCCCGTGGTACCTGATATTACTGCATTATTGACTCTGATTCCTGCTTCGGCAGTTTGGTTTTCTGTCATCGACTTGAAGAATGCTTTCTTCAGTATTCCTATTGCTGAGGAGAGTAGGGATATTTTTGGCTTCTCATTAGGAGGATGAAGCTTCCGATTTAAGAGAGCTCCCCAAGGTTATTGTGAAAGTCCCTCAATTTATTGTCAAGCGTTGAAAACTCAGCTTGACGGGTTTGTGTTATCAGTTGGTTCTACTCTTATTCAGTATGTCGATGATTTGTTGATTACTGCTGATGACAAAGAGATTTGTAAAGAGGCTACTCTTTCGTTGTTGCGATATTTGTCTGACCTTCAACATAAAGTGTTGCCTTCGAAGTTGCAATAATGCCGCCAAGAGGTAACCTACTTAGGTCATCTCTTGTCGAAGGAGGGAAGGAAATTGACCCCAGAAAGAAATCAAGCGATTGCGCAAATGAGTGTGCCATCAACACAGAGAGAAGTTCGTGCCTTTTTGGGTATTACGTCATATTGTAGACAGTAGATCCCCAATTTTTCACTGTTGTCGAAACCTCTGTTAACATTGACTCTGAAAGATACTCCGTATCCTCTTCCTTGGTCTGATGAATGCCAGAAAAGTTTTTCTGAATTACGTGATGCATTGTGTTCTGCTCCTGTGTTGGGTACTCCCGACTACAGTAAGCCTTTTACACTCTATGTTCACGAGAGAGAGGGTTGTGCATTGTCAGTTTTGACTCAACAATTCGGTGATAAGCAGCGTCCATGTGCGTATTTCTCGTCAACTTTAGATCCGGTAGCTAGAGCGTTGCCGAGCTGCTTGAGAGCTACAGCGGCAGCGGCTGTTTCTATCCGACAGTCTACTGGACTGGTGATGGATAATACGTTGATTGTGATGGTTCCACATGCAGTGGATACTTTATTAAATCGGACAAAAACTCAGATTCAGCATGGACAGTTGGTGAATGAGCTTCTCGAGTCACTTACTTTGCCAAAGCAAGTTGCGATTGTGAAGTGTAGTGCTCATCAGAAGGTTACGGATGATGTTGGCCATGGTAATGCGTTTGCGGATGAAGTTGCGAAGGAAACAGCGAAAGACATGATGAGCCGTATGTATGTTGCAGGACCAGCAAGATGGGTTATGGCTGGTGGAATGTGTGAAGACACGATAGAAAGTGTGAAGATGATTCAGGCTGAAGCTACAGAAAAGGAAATGAATGTTTGGAGAGAGAGTACGGGTATGTTGGATTCTACAGGTTGTTGGATCGAGTTGACGGAACACCAGCGATGGTTGTTGCCAGATGCGTATGTGCTCCCAGTGGTTACAATGGCTCATGGATTGGCTCATATAAGTTCGAAAGGGATATGTAAGTTGTTGGCTCCAGTTTGGCAGAATGCTGGAATACCGAAATGTGCAGAGAACGTGGTGAAACATTGTATGATTTGTCTGCAATATAATCCTGGTAAGGGAACTCCAACTCCAGCTGGTTATTTTGCTCCTTCGACGTATCTGTTTGAGGTGATACAGTTAGACTATATTCACATGGAGAGATGCAACAACCTGAAATATGTTCTTGTGGTTGTTTGCGCCTTTTCTAGATGGATAGAGGCTTACCCCCTAAAAGATAATACTGCCTTGTCTACAGCCAAGGTTTTGTTGAGAGAGTATTTCCCTAGGTATGGATTACCGAGAATTGTATGGTCAGACAATGGGAGTGAATTTGTGGGTCAAATCATGAAGAAAGTATGCTCTGGATTGGGAATCAGTCAGAAGTTCCACGCAGCAAATCACCCCCAGTCTGCTGGACTTGTTGAATGTTACAATGGTATGCTTAAATTGAAACTAGCTAAGGTACAAGCGAGCACTGGTCTTGTAGTGTTTTATCTAGGAACCTGAATCGATATTCCTATTTTATGCCCTTGTACGGTTATAATCAATAATGTCCATACAACGGCATAATAATCATATCCATAATTCAGTCGTAGCACATGCTGTCACATTAAGCAAGGCTACTTCTCCGGCCCCCTAGTAAGCACACCGAGTTCTCTAAACAAAACCAAGCCTCCAGCAACCTGGGAAATCCCCCTTGCTTTTGTTTTGATTTCGTCCTAGAACTCCTGTAAAGCACTGTAAGAACGGCCAGTTCTTAGTGACATCTTTATTGACGTCTTATGTCCAACCTTACGTCAAACCCAGGCACCTTTCAGGTATAAATATACCAACGTTGCCTTAAGCAAACACACGGTGGTGATTCTGGAGCAGAGCAGCTATCTACTTGCCCGAGAGCCCACGGACGCTGCGCCTCCTCTTTGACGCACTGAGAGAGACGCTGTCTTTTCTCCTGCCGAGAAATCCAGCTCTGGTGTTTCCAGATACCTTCGCGGGTTACTGGGATATCGAGTCCTGAGAAAGAGATACAAGACCTCCTGCTTTCTATTACCCAGGTACGGAACTGACTAAAACCTTACAGATAATTCTTGAGTCAGATTCTTGGCAAAACAAACTTAACTTAAACTGCTACTTACTTACTGCTTCCCACGTATTAGGCTTAGGTCAGGTACACCGGGGTAGGCGTATTTAGAAGCACCAGTTGAGAACGATTAGTCAATGTATATATGTATGTATATATTTTATCTATTTTAAAGTATCATATGGCTAAGAAACCATATCAATGCTTTTACAGTATTATTTTATAATCCTCCTTGTACTGTACGCACTTTACTTTACCATGAGTATTACAATCGTGGCAATTCATTTCTCTTGTATGAGGAAGAAGACTGCTCAATAAATAACACCTTTTATTGAAAACGCCCGTCTCTCTTTTCTCTGCATTCTGGTGAAACTAAGTACGAACATTTGACTGAGTGAAATAGCTGTCTATTGTTTTCACACAACTCTAGAGATACACTCTTATTCAGGAAGAGCAAAGTTGTCATGTTTTATGGTTGTCAGAAGCTAATCCCTTCTTGTCTATCCAGGGAGGTTAAACTCCTCCTCGTTTATTCGAGAAAGTTTCTAGTGACCTCTGAGCTATCTGGCAAACCTTAAGTCTAATATAGTCAGTAGAGACCTAGATAACCTCAGTCCTACGTCTACACTGCTGAATATATTATTCCAATGCGCAGAGCCTATTGGGAATATAGGAACTACACTACATGGCGCCCAACGTTTGGTAAGGCGATAAATCTAACGCAAGACGTTAGAGTAACTCAGTCGTGCTTTTTCACACAGACCCTTTTTCCCGTAAATACTCCAAAAGATGTCTGGAGTGGGTAAAAGGTTAAAATCCGCCGGAACTTAGTAGGAAGAGATTTCTATGTATAGTTTTTGGTTTAGTCAACGTTGAAGGATACAGTGTTCCAAAAATATTGTGCACCTAATCTTTGTTTCCTTGAAACTTGATCTGCAACAAAAACCTTTCTGTCAGTAAAAATGTCAGAAAATGAAGACGAAAGGGAGACAGCTAGAATAGCAGCTCAACTCCTAGAGGATGACACGAGTCTCCTACAAAATGACCCGAATGCAATACCCATTCCGGTCAACATAAGAAAAACTATAACTCTTAAACTTATAGAAAATGGACTAACATCGAGAGGTGGTACAGTCATATTCGTAATTGAGGCACATGAATATCGGCAGACAGAGGTATTCTATTCATGGATAAACTTTCCAGCAGCAAACGCTGTCACACACGAATTCCACTATTACAAAATAGAGGAACCACCGGATGAATACACTCCTTTCGAGGAGGTGGAAATCCCATTAAAATACCAAGAGCACCTGCTCTGGTTTAAAGGCGCCCTAAAACATAATAATCACATCACCAGGCTCGGTCCACTAGGTAGACCAGGAGCAACGTGGCCGGTTCTAGCCAGCTACACACCACATCCCGACTTAAAAAAATGTCAGTACCAGAACTTTTAGCACAGCTAAAACAACTGATTAAAATACATAGACAATTAGTCCAATATGTAATGCGGACTTCAACAGTCCAACCAGCTATTAACATTCCACAGCTGACCCCTCATCAGGGGAACACAAACTAAATTACACCACAAAACATACAATCATGTCTGGGTAAAGTACCCGCAAAACGGGAACAAATTCCATTCTAGTTAGCACAAAAAATCACTCAAATAGAGGCAGTATTTCCGGATACTACCCCTACTGAGAAACACAGAATTCTGACTATCTGTCTTCCAATGGGGATCACACCACATGTAGTGGACTGTGACACTTGGGGCACAGTTTTTGCTTCCATTTACACAAAAACACATGGTGTTCCGTCCATGGCGGTAATACCAGATGTGCTAAGACAGATTCAAAACGAATACGGTCCAGAACCTGCTTTAACTCTGGGTATGAAATTACTGAAAGACTTCAAGCTGGTCTCGGCTATATTATTAGCCAACATAAAAGGAGAAGCGGCATCTGTGGCGAACCGCCAGAAATTGAAAGAGACAGATATAACAGAACAACCATTTGAACTTGCCAGAATCATAGAAAAATCCTATGAAAAACTAGGAAGAGATAGTTTGGGTGGGAAACCAGTAAAACCCCAACTAACTGAAAATCCTGAAAAAATATTAATTAAAAATAATCTAAATCTAAGAGCTGGGATGGAAATAAACAATCCACTCCCAAAGAAAAAAGATTCCAGTCCAGAGGGAGGTCTCCTCGGCGGAGACAAAGATCTCCGGACCAAGGACACAAGTCTCCCCAGAGGGAGCCCTCTGAGAAAAGATACAACCTTAGAAATAGGGATAATCTAAAGAAACCTGATAGATATCAAGATATTGATACACGTCCCTCTCGATCTTTTCAGACTTCCTCGCAGAAATCGGAAAGAAGAGGACGGTCAGAACAAAGGGAAGAGCACGTCAAGTCCAAAGACAAAGAACCTGCTCATCAAAGTAAAAATTACAATTTCCAAGAAAGAAGGTAGCCAGCATTAAAATAATCAAACATGCCGAGGATACTGAGGACACAGCTGAAAAACGGAGAGTGGGCCCAGACAGTGCTAGACAGTGCAGCAGAAGTGACCATAGCTCGCAAGATCCTGATGAATCATCTGGAGACAGTGGACACGAATGAATACATTCAAGTGGAAACTGCAGACAGCAGAGTTAGCAAACCTCATAAACTATACTAGATAACATTACGTATAGAGGGAGATAAGACTAGGAAAGTAAGGGGTCTATTTTGGGATAACCTTTCCAAAGGCTATGACATCCTTTTAGCTGAAAAGGACTGGTCACCAGAGTTTGTCAGGGAGTGTCCTCATGGCGAAGAAATGATTATGCCTGCCTTCTCAAATCACATTCCAATTCATAAAAAATATACACTTGCAAGAAAGTGGGCAGTAGCCCAAGCTCCTGCATTATATAAAAATCATGTAGGATGGGATGAGGACTCTCCCCCTCACAAGATCCAATTAAAATGTCAACCAACTGCACAAAGGCAGTACCCAATTAAGCAAGAAGCTAAAAAACAGGTCAGGGAGATCTTAGATCAACTTGAATACCAGGGGGTGATTGAAACATGCACCTCACAAATGAACAATCCTTTGTTTCCTGTCTCCAAGCCAGACGATTCATATCGCCTAGTTTTGGACTACAGACACCTTAACTCATGTTGCAAGACATTTGCAGTACAAAACTCACACAGTGCAGCACTAATGAACAACATCGTGCGCAAAAAATACAAAACAACATTAGACATCTCTAATGGATTCTTTTGTCAAAACATTGCACCTAAAAGCAGGTATTTGACCGCTTTCTCAATAATGGGCTCGCAGAAAAATTTCTGTCGACTCCCACAGGGGTTCAAGAATAGCCCAGGATTATTCTCAGCAAGAGTAACAGAGTTACTACAAATGTATGATGATGAGGCATTATCTTATGTCGATGACATCTATCTGACAGATGATGACTTGGATACTCACTTGAAAAGAGTGAACACCATAATACTTGGGTTCGCAGCAGAGGGTTACAAATTCAACTTTAAAAAATCACAAATTGCCCATCTGACTGTCCTGTTTTTAGGATATGAATTATCAAGTGAAGGCAAAAGCCTAGCAGACAATTTCTTAGAGAAGTGTGCTGTACTCCAAGCACCAAAAACGCTGAGGAACTTACAATCAATACTAGGTTTCCTGAATTTCGGAAGAACATACATTCTAAATTATGCAGAGAGGGTTAAACCTCTCTATGAATTAATAAAACCTGATTTGAAACCAATCAATTGGACTTAAAAACACACAGAAATTTTGAGATCATTGCAAACAGACATGTTAGCGAAAACAAAATTGCAAACTCGCGATAACACACGCAACCTTGTAATCCGAGTCATCCCAGGAAGATGCGGATTCACGTACCTGACCTCTAATGAGGGAGAAAAGGTACCAATAGCATACAATTCACACTTGTACTCACAAGCTGAAAAAACATTCAGTCTTGCGAAAAATGTTGTAAATGCGGTTCAAACAGCTGTAGCAAAAGAAAGAGCCCAGGCCCTAGGCAGACAGATTACTGTTTTAACAGCAGAATCAGCCTTCGAGGCATTAACAAGCCCACGCAATTTAACTACCGTGGCATTAGATCCAAAATGGATACAATGGGAGAATTCTCTTGCTACAGAAAAAGTGAAATACTATTTTGACCCGGAAATGAAAAAATTGAAATATCTAACATATGAAAGAGAATATCCTCTGCCAATCGAAATTCTGCCCATACAACTTTACGCCTGTGTAATATATACAGACGGATATGCACAACCCTCAGTTTGGGGAAAACAAGCTTATAACGCTACGTGCGAGGTTGTCAAATGCCGTTGGAACGGAGGTAAATTGAGACCACTGGTAACAATGTCACAATCTGTAAAAGACAATTCATCTCACCAAACTGAATTAATAGCTTTAAAAATGGCGCTCGACATTGCAGATCGCGAATTCCCGACACTAATAGTGTGCGATTCGCATTCCTGCGTGAAATCATACAATAATGACTTGCAGAAATGGGTTCAAAACGGTTACAAAGATGACACAGGTGCCACAATAAAGCATAAAAAGCTTTGGGAACAGATAGTTCTTTTGCAGAAAGAACTACAAAAGACTCACGTGATACATACACTGAGTCATCAGCGTGATGGCGTTCACGCTGCAGGGAATTCATTGGCTAAGACAGCCACAGTGGAAGCAACTAATCCGGCTTCCGTAGCCACAAAAAAGCGTTCAGAAAAATACATAGACGGGGAAACCATGCTGGTGGTAAAAACGTCTTCAAAAGGCGACTGTGCAGCATTACCCGTAAACTATCCACTCAATTATACATACATAATCGATGCAAACTCCGTTCCTTTTGCTCGAATCCCTGGAGTGGGGGATAGAGTAATTCCAAACACAAACAGGAGAATCTTCTTAATACAAGAAGCACATATGGGATTAGGTCTAAGGCATCAGATGATCAAAGAATCTCTGACAGAATTACAATCAGAATACTGGTGGCCGGGAATGAGCTTGGATAATCACAAATTTGCAAAAAATTGTGAAAACTGCAACAGAGATCGCAGTGGCGAACCGGCCGAAGTAGTCCCAGAACACCTAATAGAAAGCATAAGGTGATCTATACGCATGATTAAACAGGAAACATGCGTCCCAATGTATATTATTTAAGACTAGATTCACTTAAAATGTAGACACCAGCGCTCGGCTGACGCCAGAACTGTTATAAAAGATTTGCGAGTCTATATCGGCACATACGCAATTGGCATGCTACATTCTGACCAGGGTCCTGCTTTTAGCTCTCGAGCTTATAAGGAGGCCATGACCAGCATGGGCATTGCATTGCGGTACTCTTGTCCCTTCCATCCTGAGGGAAACGGGATTGTGGATTGTGGAAAGAAAAAACCGAGACATAAAGCAATCTATAACGGCGAGGGTATTAGGTACGGGTGATGGGTGGGTCCAACATTTAACAAGTGTCCAACGTAGTCTTAACAATCTGGCAAGAAATTCTCGAAAAGGTTTCAGTCCGTATGAATTATTGTTCGGGACTAGAATGCACATTCAGGACCTCGATAGTCAGACTTCAGTGGTAGAAGAAAAATGCTTTGATATCAAAGATCGTTTGACTATTTTACAGGACTTAAATGAAACAAGAAAAGACCTGAGCAACGTAAAGCTAAAACAGCAGCCAACAGCCACTGAAGAGAAACCACCTGTCCCAGCAAGGCCTGTCTGGATTCCAAAGATTGGGGATCTGGTCAGAGAGAAGATCGCAGTGAAGAAGGAATTTGGGCCTTCTTACAGAAAAGCAGTACCTGTCTTAGCTGTCAACGGAACAAGATCAGTTGTACTACCGCCCCTTGCTGGTAAAAAGGAGAACCGAGTTGTATCAATCGACCTGGTAAAACCACAATCATGTGGCCGATAATAAGTAGTAGGCCCAGTGGACTCCCAAAAAATAGCAGAACACCAAAGTTTGCTACAATACAAGAGGTTCAAACTGAGAGACTAATCACATTTGATAAACCTGCAGTGAATAAAAAAGGACTATGCAATAATGCCATGGAACTTGTGCCTCTTGAAACCCAAATTGCAACAGTTCATCAAGAAACACCTGTCTACAACGATGTAGCCACAGACTATGCTAATGAAACAAAGAAAATTCCAAAAGCAAATAAAAATCCGGAAGCGATTCCAACAATTGACAGAACTGCATCTGGCTACTTCATCAATTTCGATGACTTTTCTGAGGATCCAAGTGAGCTTGAGGAACAGCCAACAACTAAATCTTTGAAAAACAAAGTAACAGAACTCTTTCATCAACTCAAAGAAACCTATCTGATTTCTCCATGGAACGAATTTTGGATTGTGTTAGGTGTACTTTTCCTCCTGCTTTGGCTCATCATGGTTCTTTGTTTGGGAAAATTCATAGAGGGAAAATATAGTACAATGGACACAGCAAGTCAGAACATCAACTTGGTCCTAAAGCCACACAAGTCATCTCACATAGAGAAAAGAGAACTATCATCCGTGAATGTCACAGCCAATCCAATACCCGGTGGGGTAGCTTGGGACAAAACAGATTACGAAATCTATGGCCCGGTCGAGCTCTTGAAGTATCCACATCAGTTTAAAATTTCATTGAGTGACTTTGTAAAACCAAGCACATTCTCTGATGATTGGGACTTTGAAAGTATTAATGATATGATGTCAGATTTAGTAATGTCAGCAAAATTTACAGAACATGATTACTTGCAGGGTTCATCTAATTATGAAGAATTGTACTGCTACAACCACTTTGCACATCACTATTTGCATAAATATGCTCAACCTAGAAATGTTTTCAATTATAATCAATGGGAACATTGTGCAACTCCACCAAAAGGCAGTTCAAAAACATTTTATGAGAAATTCCCATACTTTTCAGGGTTTAACACAAGTGAAGCAGAAGCCTTTTATTTCAAAATGTTAAATAAGACAGGAATGAAAACAATGCTGACAAACACTAAATTAATCTATTCAGAAGCATTTTATGAACAAATGACTACATTTGGTTTTGATATTTGGAAAAACAATATTGAAACAAAAACCATCTGGGGTACCAAAGATTGGCAGGTCCAAGGTATAGAATCATTATTTAGAGCCTGCATGATCCCAGAACAAATTATATTCTTGAATGATACCATTCAACAGACAACCTGTCTTGGCCTAGCCAAAATTAAAGACTTAAACAAACCGTCTATTCCAAAGCCAACACCTGACAATAATAGCATTACAGATGTTGAGATAGACGTATCCCATATTTTTAACCAAAACAGAACACATCCTGATTGGAAAAAATGGTTGATCTGGCCCACAGACACAAATAACTGTCAAGATAGATTCCTGAACAAAATACAGGGGTTCAAATTGACCAGGCCAGACCCTAGATACTCCCAGAGACAACATCCAGGGATAGTTACAACATACAGTGTAGGAAAACTCTGCCTCGAATGGCTACAGAAATCCACACTGGCAGAAATGAAGCAACACTTGACTTTACTTAAAGACGGTGCTGACTTGCGTGATTTCATAATGGGACCACGCAAACAGCGTCCAAAACGTTTCATAGCGGCCGGTATATATGCAGCTCACAACGAAGCTTGGAAAGAAACACAAATCGAAACAGCAGAAAAAATACGGGAAATTGACCGTATTAATTTGGAAAAATCACTTTCTGTTGTGGACAATGGGTTAATGACTCTGTCTTCCAGAATATATTCACTGGACAGTATTGTATCATCTGCTATAGATATAATAGAACAGGACTTGCTTATGTTACAACACGGTCAGTCCCAATTACGTTCTATTGTACAGCTTGGCTGGACGTTACAAAATCTGCGTTCAGGCTACGTGCCTTGGCGTTTAATCAACACAACGTCATTATTCTCTATCTTTAACCTTACTAATACACAAATCAGCTTGGCACAGAAAGGAGCAGAATATACAATTCTGAGCATTGAAAAACTTGAGAGATTACCATTGACAATGTTAGAACAACCTGTCATTGAATGGATAATACACGGAATAATAACTATTCCGATAACAACTTTCCCATTAAAATTCTGTCAAGAGTATATACCAGCAGGCCAGTATGAAAGGTTGGGTAAAGGGTACATTAAGTCATCATGGAAATTACCTTACACACACACATGTTATAGTGAAAAGGAACAGAATGTATTTCTTAGTGGTAATAATTGTAAAAGGTCACTTTGTGTTATACTTCTGTGTCAAGGTATTAACCTTCATGGGGCCTGTGAGGGGACTTCAAATAACCTTTCATGTCACCAGCATGGCACACCTGCAACTCGGATAGAGCCATTCTTTAGACGGCTTTCTAACAGGAGCTATATTCTAATAGTGGACCACAGATGTTGTGGCATGATGCCAGGAAAAGCTTATCTCGTGAGCGTTAGTTCCATGGTCACTTGCTGTATGCAAGTATTGTTTCCAAACAGCACTCCAGACAGGTAGGCAAAAAATTTGGCCATTTTTGAATATCTCTTCTATTCGAATTGATACTTTAAGCAGAATGAAGTCTGTTCTTTTACAGACAACTGTGCCCTTGACGTCATCAAAAGAAACGTATGATCTGCAAGTCGCAAGGACAAAGGCAGAGATACATAGCCTTTTATCAACAAATTGCCCCCTACATTTTGCAGAAATATTAAGCCAAATCCTAAATATGTCTGATACCAGCGGTATCCCACATGTATTTAAGACAATTTTTCGGGACTGTTAACACCCTTCACAACAGTTCTGGGCATTTTTCCTAATTTTGTCCATTCTGTCTTTGGCGGCCTACCACTCCTGTTGGGACTCGTAGCAGGCATTTTATTTTTGATACTTCTGTTTCGTTATGGCAAGCCAAAACGCAGACAAGACTCCAGCCACGATGGAAGAAACGATCCTAGCTATGCGCTATCGGGACCACATAACTAAAGTCCTTGGATTAGCCTGGCTAAGAGATCTGAATATGACCTGGTTTCTTTCATTCAGACCCATCTGGTAGAATTGTATCTTACCTGTGTTTCAATGTATGCTATGCGGAGAAGAATGTGTGTTGGACGTCTGTCTTACACTACAATCAGCAGTACTATTGGATACAGATACTTTGCTAAGTCCTGTAACGGCTCATGCATCGTGTTGTCCCCAGCAGTTACCAATCCTGATGACGGCATTCGTTGAGACTTCACCACTGCGATTAAAGGGTAGTGAAGTACGAGATGAGAGCAACATCACCCAGGTACGACCTTCTGTGAGCATTGCTGATCCTGACATCGATGATAGCAATCATTCTCACGACTGCACAGTTGCGGCATTTTCCAACTTGGTCGAACTTTCACCTGAAGCGGTAAATGACTTTTTTGAATGTCTGTCTGAAATGATGTTTTCCCCCGAACAGAAAGAATAACTTTTAAGCAAACTAGTACACAGCGTTCCCTAAACTCTGAATTCGGCCTTCGGCTTTGATAAACAAAAGCTACTGAACATATTTGGAACTATATTTTTTCTCTCTCCCCTGAAAGCGAAATTATTTTTTTTCCCGATTCCAAAATATTTACCTTTTTTCTGGCACATGTACTCTGCTTGAAGTAGAACTATTCTTAGAGAACAGAGCTTCTATTTTAGGAACTCTAAAGGCAATATATCACGTCAGCCTCTAGCACATTTACAGCAACTGTATTTATATGTGATGGAATGGTCTCGAACCTTTTTTTTCTGTATTAAGAGCCATTTCATGTGTAAATTTCGCAAATCATTCATGCCGATATATATATGCATCCTTTTTAATGAATGATTACACTGCTTGAAAAGCGTACAGTACCTATAATCATTTTCATGTATTTCACATACACCATTTCAAATGCAAAAATGTATTTTGGGGTGGGTTGGTATACACATGCACCTTTTATGTTTACTATTGCTTAAGTTTTAGTAATGATGGACATTAATTCGTGGAGTGGGTGTGGTGTTTTATCTAGGAACCTGAATCGATATTCCTATTTTATGCCCTTGTCCGGTTATAATCAATAATGTCCATACAACGGCATAATAATCATATCCATAATTCAGTCGTAGCACATGCTGTCACATTAAGCAAGGCTACTTCTCCGGCCCCCTAGTAAGCACACCGAGTTCTCTAAACAAAACCAAGCCTCCAGCAACCTGGGAAATCCCCCTTGCTTTTGTTTTGATTTCGTCCTAGAACTCCTGTAAAGCACTGTAAGAACGGCCAGTTCTTAGGGACATCTTTATTGACGTCTTATGTCCAACCTTACGTCAAACCCAGGCACCTTTCAGGTATAAATATACCAACGTTGCCTTAAGCAAACACACGGTGGTGATTCTGGAGCAGAGCAGCTATCTACTTGCCCGAGAGCCCACGGACGCTGCCCCTCCTCTTTGACGCACTGAGAGAGACGCTGTCTTTTCTCCTGCTGAGAAATCCAGCTCCGGTGTTTCCAGATACCTTCGCGGGTTACTGGGATATCGAGTCCTGAGAAAGAGATACAAGACCTCCTGCTTTCTATTACCCAGGTACGGAACTGACTAAACCCTTACAGAGAATTCTTGAGTCAGATTCTTGGCAAAACAAACTTAACTTAAACTGCTACTTACTTACTCCTTCCCACGTATTAGGCTTAGGTCAGGTACACCGGGGTAGGCGTATTTAGAAGCACCAGTTGAGTACGATAAGTCAATGTATATATGTATGTATATATTTTATCTATTTTAAAGTATCATATGGCTAAGAAACCATATCAATGCTTTTACAGTATTATTTTATAATCCTCCTTTTACTGTACGCACTTTACTTTACCATGAGTATTACACTCGTGGCAATTCATTTCTCTTGTATGAGGAAGAAGACTGCTCAATAAATAACACCTTTGATTGAAAACGCCCGTCTCTCTTTTCTCTGCATTCTGGTGAAACAAAGTATGCACATTTGACTGAGTGAAATAGCTGTCTATTGTTTTCACACGACTCTAGAGATACACTCTTATTCAGGGAGAGCAAAGTTGTCATGTTTTATGGTTGTCAGAAGCTAATCCCTTCTTGTCTATCCAGGGAGGTTAAACTCCTCCTCGTTTATTCGAGAAAGTTTCTAGTGACCTCTGAGCTAGCTGGCAAACCTTAAGTCTAGTATAGTCAGTAGAGACCTAGATAACCTCAGTCCTACGTCTACACTGCTGAATATATTATTCCAATGCGCAGAGCCTATTGGGAATATAGGAACTACACTACAGTCTTACCTTGCCAGATGCCTTGCCGTTGGCTCTTTTGTCAACAAGGACGACTGTGCATTCTCGAGTGGGACTTAGTCCGTATGAGATTGTGTTTGGTCGTCCAGCGAATGTTTGGGGAGTGCCTTGTCCGAAAGAATACAGCAGTATTGAATACCCTATGTTGGTGGATTACTTACATGACTTGACTACTAAATTACGTGTTCTCCACCAACAGGTCTATGACAGTTTGCCGACAGCTACTACAGATCCAGGCCACGTACTTGAACCTGAACAGTACGTTCTTGTGAAGAATTTTCAGCGTACCAAGAACTTGCAACCTAGATGGACCGGCCCCCATCTGATTTTGTTGGTTACTAGAACCGCTGTTAGAGTAGCAGGCAAAAAGAACTGGGTGCATTCCACCCACTGTAAAAAAGTTCCTTTGCCTTTACCATATGATCAGTGGGTAAGTGATGGTATCGCCGATTCTGATTGTGAGAAGGTCCCTAGATTCGTTCCATTTAGTGATGCTCATTTGACATGGACACGGTCTGAACGTGAGGATGATGATGTTCTACAGGCTGCTGTGCCTCCTCATCTGAAGATTGACACCACCAATCCGGATCTTCTATTCAAAGATCAGACTGTGCCAGACAAAGAACGCTACGATTTGAGACCAAGAAAGATTGTACATATGGACAAATAAATATTTTCCTTTTTTATGTAGTGAATTTACACTTTGGCAGATCAAGAAACTTTTTTGTCTTTTTCGAACCACCATCCGGGTTCAGCTGTAGGGTCGCGGTATAAAGACTTGGGATTGCAAGCCGTGTAGACACAAGGTCGACGGTTCTGGTTGGTCCAAGGGCGTTCCCTAGACTGACAGGCGCATTCCTTAGCGGAAGAGAACCAACTGCCGCGAACAGCACGGTTAGAGGATGGAGTTTTTTGACGCTGCCCAGAATGTTAGGAAAATGGACTCTAAAGTCCGAATGTGTATATTGGTTCGTAGCAAATGTTTTTTAATAATGTGTTTTTTAATGCTTTTAAATATTGCATTAGCTTGTATGGGTTTGGTTTTCTATGCCACACAACAGCCGTTTGCACCTACTTCCCAACCTATGTCTTTTCCTACTATTGTTTCTTTACATTCTTTTCATACTTTACCTGAACACGAACAAATTAGAAGGTCGGAATTTGTGAATAATTCCTTTGTGCAACTTCTCCATCAACACCAGTTAGTAGTGAACACCTCTAATTGTTGGGTGTGTGGTCTTATGCCACATACTATGCATAGAGGTATTCCTTATCTGGTTCTGCCATTCAGTTACAATGGGTCCGTATGGGCATATCAGACGATGTTTATTTATGCCATCGAAGTCTATCCCCTGCGTTCCATGAGAAATAACTCAAGTAATAAAGCCTTGGTGAAGGGAATTACAGATATGAGTAGAGATATCGAAACATATAAGACTATTCCCAAGGATGAGTTACTAGCATATGTTGGTTGGAATGCAACAGGATATAGTATTAGTCTGGGTGAGAAGCAGAGACGAAAAAGGTCACCTCCGATTTGGATTGTACCCCATCGTGGTCATTTTTGTCTGCAATGGAAAGGCAAGAATCCGAGAGCTCAGTTAGGGAAGAGTGTTTGTACTCAGACGTATGTTTTTGCATCCCAAACTTCCCCACCGTTTTTAGCAGCTAAGGGCACGTATTTTGTCTGCTATGATAGAGCATATACATGGTTGCCCCCTGATTTTTCGGGAACATGTTATGTTGCATATTTGTTGCCGCCTACGTATACTGCTGCTGTAGATTACCACAGAACGAGAGTTGTTAGAGGTGTCTTCGATCAGGAAGATACCACTGGACAAGAAGTGGGAGACTTCTTTAAGGGTTTCCTACCATTTTGGGGACCTATGGCAAACAGTAGAAACCTACGGCAATTAACGAGAGTGGTTGAATCCACCATAAATGAAACTGCTGGTGCCCCTAGTAATCTGACCGCTGAGCTTCAAGCGGATCGCCTTATGACGTTGCAAAATCGAGTTGCGTTAGACGTCATACTTGCAGACAGAGGTGGGGTATGTAAAGTGATCCAATCGAGTTGCTGCGTTTTCATACCAGACAACGCTCCTACAGTATACCAGGCCATTTCTAAGTTACATAAGATCTCTGAGTCTATAAATGTGGATAAAGGAGATTGGTAGTTGGATGGTTTTGGGAACTGTTATCGACCTGGGGATGGAAGATTCTGATGATCATTGGGATGGCTTTAGCGATTCTTTTCCTGTTCTGTCCTTGTGTGCAGTGCGCTCCTGCTATATGTGGCCTCTGTGCTACTACGTGTGCAAGGAGACCTGTCCCAAGAGAAGTACTAAGTAATAGGATTATGCTCCAGCAACATCTTGATGATCTGATGAATATAGACCTGGATTCAGATTGACGTGAGTTTAGGTTATTGCCTATGTAAGGGCAAAAGGAGGGGCTGAGGTTCCATGAATTCTGAACCCGTTCCATAAAGGTCATGGTTTCGTTATGAATTTGACATTAGCGAACCGTAACTAGTTAGTGCGGCAAGTATGAGTGTTTTCGTCATGTTAGACTGATGGATTCACTACGTATTTAGGGATTTCGTTCTGAACCCTTGGGTTCCATTTTGTGTATGGCAGCCATTTTGTGGTTGCCCTCTCATAGGCCGATGACTGTGGCTGAACAAGTCTTTTAAGTACATGTACACCTTAGCTCCAGTTCATGCTGACTCCTGTTTGACCTGAGTGAACTGATCCTGTTGCCTGAAGCTGACCTTGTTAAACCAGTTCCTGCCCTTTAGCTGATCAAGATTAAGGATCAGAGCACAGGACATCGTAAAGTTTTATTGCACACAAATATGCCTTATCCTTCTCTCACCTGTTTCTGCTCCTTTCTTTATGGTCTATTTATGATTGGGTTGTGGCCTTTTTTATTATGGGTTCGTTTGACCTGTCTAAAGAAGCATGTTGGGTTTGACCGATGATTGATCATGGACTGGGCAACTGAAAAATGGGTTTGTCGTCATGCAATACTTTTGTTGTAGAAACATGTGATTGGTTAAACTGTAAACAAGGAATGTTTGCTTGAAGCATAATGTTTGGCATAAAAAGGGATGACTTGCTTTGTAAAATTGAGCAGTCTCCTGAGAACTCATACCGTGATGATTTCTAGGACTTCTGTTACTGGCTGCAGCCAATAAATTTGATCTTTGACGCCACCAAGAAGAGTCCTGTGTCTCTGTATTCTAAAACAGGTGGAACCCGAAGACTTTGGGCGTGCCCCTGGCGCCGCTGGGTATTAAATAACCTGGTTCTTCAGACATAATGGATTGCAAAAATCAGGAAGAAACTAAGAAAGCCTTGATGGAAAGGGAAAAGAAAAGAGAACTAAAACCTGAAGCGGACCAACTGGTGAGTTGCCTTAAAAATCAGTTAGAAATCCACACACAGATGAATGTCATTTTGAAGTTAAAGAAAGAATGAGAAACAGCCAGGGCATGAGGGGAAACAGACCCAGGTGACAGACTCTCCTAGCCTTCAGCCATGGGCTTCATATGGGTCTTCTGAGCTCCAAGACAGCAGGATCCTGCAAAGTATATCAGTTCCTGGGCTTTCAGGTGGCTGAGAAGCTACCACAGCAACACTCATTTGCATGAAAATACAGCCAGTTCACTCTAAATTTACACCTAGGTTTGTTTAAAAGACATTTGCCCCTAACATCTACAAAGGTCTAACATAAGTATAATAATGTCAACAAATGTATCAGTGCTGGCACATACGTTTTTACCTACAAAATATCTCCTATTGATTGGATACCAAGATATCTAAAAGTAGCACACAGAGAGAAACAGCATTTAAAATCCACTCCTCAACAACTAAATGTAAGGTGAGAAAGAGATTTTATTTTGTCATCAAATAATCAAAAATGGACTATCTGAATTCTAAAGTGGGAAGGAGGAGGAATCCAAGTGAGAGACATTTTTGTCTAAATATTCATGATATATTCTGACAAATAACGACATGCTTTCTTTGTTAAAAAGAGAATTTATTATTGGATATTGGTTTTGCTTTGTGAGAATTTCCAGATATTACATTTTATTGACTGTTCAAGGGGGATGCTAGTGGCACCTTTATACAAAGGCTAATACAGCTTCTAATTCTGAAGACTCAACAATGAATAAAATATCCAGGGGAATGTTAATTCCCCTATCTCCTTTTTTAATATGATCCATATTAAGCTCTTCAGTGAAGAGCGTGGAACACGGGAGCAGTAGCTCACAAACAATCAACAACTAATGAGTGACGCATCAGACGTAATTCAAGACAAATTAGGAACTGAATTATACTTGAGGGAAGAATACAATTGACCTTAAATACTCCCCTGACACTTGGGCAAGACAGTTTCTCAACTTCTCTCAAAAAGGCCCTTAGACCATAAAAGGCATCATGAGTGTAGCCAGAACGACACCTAGGAGGACTTTCTCTCAGATGAACTGGCCAATTTCCATTACAGCATACGCAGAGCAAAACTGAGAGAAATTACCTAGCTCTTACGTTTCCTCAGATGCTAGTCATCAGTTATCATTTTTGACAAGGGTCCTGTTTCTTATTCGGTGGAAGGAATATAGACCCTCTCCAAGTTGCAGGAAGACCTTATATTGCACACAGCTTTGAAAGATGTGAGAGAGTCGTTGTGACCAAAAATTGCAAACCACCCTAAAAAGGTATAAAAGAAGAAAGATTATTGCTAGGTGTGGCAATTTAATGTAGTCTACCTTGGACAGAAGCTGGGTAATGGGAAGATTTGTCTGTTGCATGCCAAGAGTCTAACAATGTTAGAGTGGGAAGTGCCCACCACACAAATGCAAGTGAGAGCCTTTTTATGTCTCACTGGTTTCTACAGGAATTTGTAGTAAACATGGGACCACAGTGGCCCGTTTGACAGCTCTGACATCCAGGAAACAGCCCAAGAAGATGATTTGGACTGCGGAGTGTCAAAAAGCCTTGAGGAACTGAAGAGAGCACAGTGCAATGCACCTGTACCGAAGGCCCCTGACTATAGTCAACCCTTCATTGTACAGACAGATGTCTCAGACAAGGAAGTTGGAGCCGGACTAGCTCAACTTGATGACAAGGGAAGAGTGCATTCTTCGACCTTTATTAATACTAGGTTAGTATCCAGGGAGCAGAACTTTCAATAATTCTGCCTTGATCTCCTCATGAAGATTAGAGATTAAACACAAACATTCCTACACATATGCCACAGATGTTACTGTTTATCTATATCTAAGAAAAACTTATGATGATATCCTTGATGACAAAAATAGACTATGGCTCAAGTAAGCATGAATTGAATTACTATGACATATTTCACCCAACCAAAGATGTGCCTAAGGTGTCTTTTCTTGCAGATAGCATTGTTGGTAAGGTTCTTGATTTACTCCTTCAGTTTAGCCATCAGATTGCAGATTGCTGATGATATGCAGATGAGAGTCAAATTTCTGATCCTGCGTTCTTGCAATATGCCTCCCAAAATCATGAGATAAACAGAGACCTTCAATCTGAAATGTGTACTTGGGTTATTCCGTGGAAGCGCACAATATTTTACAGAAACTTTTCACTAGTTTCTTCCACTGTATTATCACCTTTGACAGATATAAAGTGAGCTATCTTTATGAAAAAGTCTACCAACACCATATTAGTAGATGATTCATTGTCAGCGGGTAGTTCATCTATGAAATCTACTAACACAGTAAGCTACAAATGTGGTGGATGTGGAAGTGGCTGTATATTACCTATTTACTTATCATTCTTTCTCCTAATACAAATATCAGATAGTACAACAGTAGATACATAATGTTTTACTTCCTTTCTTAACCCTCCCCACTAGAAATATCTTTTAATTTATTCTTCAATCTTAGTGATACCAAAACGACCAGCACAATATAAATGATGAGCTTCACAAAGAACTTGTTGGTGTAATTCAACAGTAGGCACATAAATGTTCCCTTTCCACCCTAATAAACCATTTTTGGATTTTCTGTGTTCATCTTTTTCTACCTATAGAGCATTAAATCCAGAAGTTAGTTTTTCCATTATTCTATAAAGCTTTGATCTTAAGAATTTACTCCAATAATTTTTTAATATGGAATTATCGGCCCTGCAGTCTCCACCTTCATGTATGAATCAGAAGATTGAATTTTTGATAATGTATCTGCTTTGGACGTCCTGGTTCCCCTGTGATGACAAAATCATACTTGTGTGAAAACCGGAAATTAATTAGCTGTCATTAAGGCAGAGGTTTTAAGCTGTGATACAGATTAATTGTGTAAACCAACTTCCTCATCTGGTAAAGGTTTCTGAACTGTTTAATCAAAACAATGAAAAACATCTAACTGCTGAAATAAGGTTTGGTTTTCTATTTGAGCCTCATCCATATCTTTTTGTAGAACATTAAAAGATAACCCAATTTCACTCAAAGAGTAAACATTTGCATTTATGACACCCGGGCAGTGAGCTAGTGTGGGCTTCCCAATCTGACATACTCACCTTTCCACTGCAGGGATATCTGGACTTCAATGCTGCTCTGTTTTTCCCACCTTGCACTGTGAGATGACAAAGAAACCAACCACTCCCGAGAACAGAGAGAGAAAGGGGAATTGGGAAAGACACACACCACTGCGATGCACCCTCTCTTAGTCATGGTATCGATTTCTGTCATGTGTTTGAGTCCTGAAAAGAATCATCTAACAACTATTACTGTATAGTGTCCTGAAATGAACGATCTAACATACTGTCTATGATATACCTTTTAGAGTTGAGTGACACTCTGCAGCTATATAAAATATGAAATTTTAGTCTAAAATGTAGTTCTGCTGCATTATGGTATATGCATGCAGAACTTAAATCCTCAACTACCTTGAATAATATTGAGTGCAATATATAGTACACCCAGAAAAAGAAATCAATTACGTGGTTCAAAATCTTTAGAAGAAATGGAAGATTGTCACTTCACAGAGGAAAACATACCGTAGTTCAATAAAATTACCCCTGAAACAATACCACCTTTGAAGAAATGTCCAAGCCCATACAAACACAGATTTTGGTACTCTAGCAACAATCAGTTCCACTGAAGAAAGCTAATATAACAAGGAGCATTTCCCAGAGAGGTTTGTAGCACAAGGCAGTCTTCAAACTAAGCGAGACACAAGCAGATCACAAAATGGCTATTAGGAAGCAAGGTTCATCAGGGTAAGTGTTTCAATTTACTAATAAATTCAAAGATGGCCGTACTACTTCATGTTTCTGTTCGTTTGGAGTGTGGTTATCCTTATCTGGATGTCATGTTGGTTTGAGAAAGATAGACCAAACCCTCACCATTTCAGCTTTCATTGTAGTTGTATAGGACATTATGTCAATCTGCTTTCAGTATTAAATACATGAAATCAATATTCAAAATAAAAATCTTCTGAGTGACTAAAGGTAAGGATCCAAAAATGTACCTAATGCCTATATCCATCTACCTTGATTGGCACCTGTGACTAATCCTCTCCTACTCTACTTACAAACAATGAATACTGTTTTTATGCTACTGATGTGTTTTGTCTATTGTAATTCCGTACAGACCTTTTTATCTGTATCAATGGAGTAGAGGCATACTGGCCCACTCGTGCAAAGCGAACATCCCAAGCATATGAGTAGTCCTTTAGGTGATATCAGCCTTGTGTCTCTTTCTGATCACTGTTCAGTGTGGCAGTTGATAGCAAGGTGCAGAATGCTCTCAACTCATTGTGCCTCTGTTATGGGTACTCCAGGCTAGAGACTACTATGCTGTGAGCAGTGTACAAAAGCAGAGTGCACAAAAGCTGTGTCTGATTGACTGATTAGAATTTCTAATGTTTGCATAGTTTAAGATTACTTTGCTAAAGTTCTAGTTATACCATAAATGTATAATTTATGCTCAACCTTCAAATTACTATAACTCACGTACCTCCACACACAGCTTGCCAGCCAAACTACATTTACATTGTCATAGAGTGGAGTACAGTGGAGTGGCTTAGCTTAGAGTGGAGTAAAGTATTGTGGAGTGGTGTGTTGTAGAATGGAGAGGTGTGTGGTACATTAGAGTGGGGTGGTGTGTTGTAGAGTGGAGTGGCATGTCATAGAGCGGCATGTCGTAGAGTGTCTTAAAGTGGAGAGATGTAGAGCGGAATGGCGTTCAGTGGACCGGCTTGTCAGAGTTGAGTGGCATGTTGTAGAGTGGAGTGGCGGGTAGTGGCGTACAGTGGAGTGGAGTGTGGTAGAGTGGAGTGGCATTTCATACAGTGGAGTAGTGTGTCCATACACTGAAGTGTCGTGTGGTAGATTGGAGTGAAGTGGCATCTTGTATTGTGTTGTAGAGTGGAGTAGAACATAGGGGCATATACTCGAGTAGAAAATAGAGTGCAGTGGCATAGAGTGGAGTGGCATGGTGTACAGTAGTGTGGAGCGGCATCTCATAGAGTGGCTTGTCATACAGTGTTGTATAGTGGAGTAGATTGGCGTAGAGTGGAGGGGCACAGAGTAGGGTAGAGTGTTGTAAAGGGGAGTGGCGTAGAGTGGAGGGCATAGAGTGGAGTGGCTTATATTGGAGGAGAGTGGAGTAGTGTCTCATAGAGTACAGTGGAGTAAAGTAGCTTGTAGTGGCAGAGGTGGAGTATGGGGGAGTTACTTAGAGTGTTGTAGAGTGTCGTATAGTGTCATAGACTGGCATGGAGTGCAGTACAGTGTGGTAGAGTGGAGAGGAATACAGTAGATTAGAGTGGCCTACAGTAGAGTGGATTGCCATACAATGGAGTGTTATAGAGTGGCATGTCATAGAGTGGTGTGTCGTAGAGTGTATTTTCATAGAGTTTCGTAGAATGGTCTACAGTAGAGTGGAGTGATGTATCATATACAGTACAGTGGAGTAGTATAGTGTGGAGTGTGGAGTGTGGTGTGGTACAGTTGAATATCGTACTGTGGAATGTTGTACAGTTGAGTGTCATTGACTGGAGTCTCAGGGAGTGAAGTGTCATGGAGTTGAGTGCAGTCTAGTACAGTGTCGTAGAGTGGCATAGAGTGGAGTTCAGTGGGTACAGTGTCATAGAGTGGAGTGTTATGGAGAGGAATGTTTTACAATAGAGTGGAGCAGAGTGTCGTACAGTGTAGTGGTGTACAGTGTAGTATCATAGAGTAGCGTGCAGTACAATGGAGCCTTCTAGAGTAAAGTGCCATGTATTTATTTATTTAGAACGTTTTATATAGCCCGAACATGACCACCCAGGGTATCAGAGTGCTTTACAGTGTATGCAGCAAGGAGGGTACAATCAAACAGAACAGAATCAGTAAAGCAATAAGTTCACAATCTTATAGTGTCCAACAGTCTTGTGCACCAGGTAGCTGGGCCACAGATTACCATCTACAGTCCCAGAATCAGATAGAGAGGCCCAATTGAGGCAGAAATTCCTTCATCAGGAGCCCTTTGACTACTTTTTTTAACAGGACAGTGGAAGGGTTCACCCTGACTACGGGGGAAGGGAGTTCCAAATCCTTGAAGCCATACCTGAGAAGGCTCAATTATAGGTCTTTTTTTTAAAAAAAATTGAGGTTTGAGCAATAGGGTGCTGGCGCTTCTGGAGGCTCTCGAACCACATGAGAGCTCCAGTTTTTGAGTGAGGTAAAGCGGGGTCTTGAAGTGGATGGCTTAGTGTGCCATGCAGGCAATTTTTAGCTGTATCCGAGCTTCATATGGCAGCCAAATCAGGGCCAGCAAGTCCGGGGAAATGTGGTTGTATTTTTTAGTTCCCATAATGAGCCTAACAGCAGAATTAAGGGCCACCCTCGGAGAGGAGCCAGCTTCATTCTGGGCAAGCCGCAAAGCATTGCGCTACCATAGTCCAGCCTAGAGATCACGAATGCTTGCACTGCCACCTTGAGGTCATGAGCAAGGAGAAAGGGTTTGAGCCTCCTTAGGATGCTGAATTGGAAGTTCGCTCCTTTGGTGATGGAACTGATGTGCTTCTGCATGTTCAGACCTTTGTCTAATTTAATACCCAGAGAGGATGCCAAATCAACTAGGTGAGGTCTACAGTTAAGAGCAGCAAGCTGATTCAGCCATTGTTCCATGACCGGAGATTGTTTGTGGGGTGGGATTAGGAGGAATTCTGTTTTTAGGGCATTTAGCTTCAGGTGATTACATGTCAGCCAACTTTGTGTTTGCATCAGGATTGCATTGAGGGATTGAATGTCCTCAGGGGAGGCGATCTTCAAGTATAGTTGGGTATCATCCGCAAACATGTGATAGTGATGGCTGGATGCTTCTAGAACTTCTGTCAGAGGCTCCATGAACAGGTTAAAGAGCGTGGGGGAACGTACTGAACCTTGGGGCAACCCAGAGTGACCGGTACAGGATGGGACAGGGACTGGTTCACCTTGAAGCTTTGGGTTCTGTTCTGAAGGAACAAAGAGAACCAAATGAATACAGGCTCAGACAGCCCCATCTTGTGTTCCAGGAGATCAATCAGGTTATCATGTTTGACAGTATTGAAAGCTGATGAAAGGTCAAGAAGGCAAGCCTCATTTTTGGTCCAACATTCTTAACGCATCATAAAAAATGTGCGTTAGTGCAGACTCTGTACTATGGCCTGGGCGGGAACCAGCTTGGCATTGGTCAAGGAAATGGTCGATGTGGTTGTAGAGTTGGGTGAGCACACATTTCTCCAAGAGATTTGCCAAGGTGGGGATGTTAGAGATTGGCTGACAGTTGTGAAGGTCTGTGGGATCGGCAGTTGGTTTCTTTAGAATCTGGGTGACTTGACCCGATTTTAGGCAGCCCGGAATAGCAACTTGCCGAAGTGATGCATTAACGATTGTAGTCCATAATGTTAGTAAGGACGATCTAACTTCCAGGAAAAGGCTAGAAGGCAGAGGCTCATTGTAGTGACTGGAAGGTTTCAAACACAACATTTTGCGTATAGTGCCTTCACCCAAAGATTGGAACAGACTCCAGGATGCATTGTTTTTGGGGAGGTAGGGCTGCGCAGGGTCAGTGGTGTCCATGCCTGGGGGATGGAGGGTGATCAGTGGACTGATCACAGGCAGATCGTAATTTGGTTTCAATCTTAATCGTCTTATCTGTGAGGAAATCCGAAAAATCTTCGCAGTTTGTCAATGTCCTTTGACCCAGTGCTGAGAGGTTGGGCTGACTAAGAGCTTGGGCCTTGATAAGTTTGAACAATTATTTTGGACATTTTTTGCCTGGTCTAGTTGTGTTCTGAAAAAGGTGGCCTTTGAGCATCTGATGCGTTTATTGTATATGCTTCTCATGGATCTCAAGTGGCCAAGATGCTCAAGTCTTAAATTTCTTCTTTCGGAATTAAGACTATTGTTAAACCATGGTTTGGAGAGTTTAGAGGAAATTCTTTTAAGCTGTAGTGGTGCAACTAAGTCTAGAACATTGAGCATAGAGTGGTTATAGTGGGCTTTAAGGTTGTGGACATACGACATGTTCAATTGTGGGGGTAGGATGTTATCGCAGAGAGCATTTAGCATTTAGATCTTGCGAGTTGATGTTCCGTAGACATCTTTTCAGCTGTTTGGGTTCTTAGGCTGGGCTCTACCGGTTCTTACTGATTCCAGGATAAGGAAGGTGATACAATAGTGGTCGAGTCCAGGAGGATGGAGTTAGGCTTACCAATGACAAGATCTAAGATAGCTCCTTTGATATGAGTAGTTGGGCTGTCACAATTTTGGATATGATTGAGGTCAAGTAAGAAGGATTTAAGGCTATTGACCACCACGTCATTTACATCATTCCAGTGGAGGTTGGAATCTCCCAGGAAGATCTGAGTGCCTCCACCTAGACCCCTAGTTCTGTCTAACCTAATGATATCATAATTGGGTGGGATTAAAAGGTCGAGGCTGGGAGCAGCGGAGTCATTTAGCCAGGTTTCCGTCAGCATTACAAGATCGAGATCCTGGGCAAGGATGAGGTTGGCAATGTCAGCAGCGTGTTTAATAGCCGACCTGCAGTTTAGGAGCACGCATTTGAGACTTGTGTTGGTGTTCGTTGGTGCCGGTAGAGTGGTGGTGACTCTCGTGAGGTTGTTCTCATTTAAAGATCTGGTGTTTAGTCTAGGTCCCTCTAGGGATCAGGGGGGATAGATTCAATCTGTTGCAGGTTTGGAATGGTGGAGGGATCTGCCTGATCATGAGCGTGGGAGGGAATGAATATCCCTATCCGACAGGGAGGCTTTACAGCTGGAGAAGCGAGAAGGGTTGTTAGGGTGCAGAGCAGAGGCCCACCTATGGGGTGTGTGGGTAATTAGGGATGATGATCGCCTAGTATAAGGGGGAGAGGGGAGCCAAGCACCCCCGCTCTTTGGGAGCGAGCGGAGATGGTGGTATGTAGTGGAATGCAGTAGAGTGTCATACAGTGGAGTGGAGTGTCGTTGAGTGGAGTGTTAATGAGTGGTGTGTCGTTGAGTGCAGTGTCATCGAGCACAGTGTCATAAAGTGGCATGGAGTGGAGAAGCACAAAGTTGAGTTGGGAGGAGTAGAGTTGAGTGTCATAGAGTAGAGTGGATGAGAGTGTTGTCGAGTGGAGTGCTGTATCATACAGTGGAAAGGGGTGTTGTAGAGTGTTATTCAGTGTAGTAGAGTGGTGTATGGTGAAGGGGCATAGAGTGTCGTAGAGAGGAGTGGCATTGAGTACAGTGTCAAAGTGTAGTATAGTGGACTGGAATAGCGTGTCTTACAGTCTAGTGGCACAGAGTGGGGCAGAGTGGAGTGCAGTGAAGTAACAGCGTAGGGTGGAGTAGTGTGTCATAGGGTAGAGTGGCGTACAGGGAGTTAGATAACAGTGTCATAGAGTAGAGTTGAACAGTGGCATAGAGTGGAGTACAGTGGAGTGTAAGGGCATAGAATTCCGTAGTGTGGAATAGAGTGTCGTAGAGTGGAGCAGCATAAAGGGAAGTGTCATACAGTGGGGTAAAGTGTCGCTCAGTGGAGTAGAGTTGAGTGAAGTGGTGTAGAGTATAGTAAAGTGCCATAGAGTGGAGTGGTGTGTCATACAGTAGAGTGGCATGCGGTGCTGTAGAGTGGAGTGGCATAGCATAGAGTGAAGTAAAATGTCATAGAATAGAGTGGTGTGTTGTACAGTGGAGTGGTGTGTCGTACAGTGTCCCAAAAGCGTCATAGAGTGGAGTTGAGTGGAGAGCCGTGGAGTAGAGTATTGTAGAGTGGAGTGGCATAGAATAGAGGAGAGTATGATAGACTGTGGTATAGTGGAGTGGAATACAATGTTGTAGAGTCAAGTTGCTTACAGTGGCATAAAGTAGAGTGGCATAAAGTAGAGTAGAGTGGAGTACTGTGTCATAGATTAGAATGAAGTAAATTGGGGAAGATGTGCTTAAACAGAGTTGAGGAGAGTTTTTTAGTGTGGCAGAGAATGGCATGGAGTAAAGTGGCATGATGTAGAGTACAGTGGAGTAACTACTAACAGGAGGGGGGAGAGAGAGAGTCAGTGGATTCAGTCTCCCGAGTCATATACATAAACAAAGTGGAATCCACTCAGGTGATAGTGATCCCTAAGGTGATGGGGAACACACAATGTTGTTTAAATGCCCCTCACACACCAACAGGCCCCTTGGTGTCATGCTTCATCATCGGGGCCTTCGCACCCCTCTACGGGATGCGGCGTGCTACGACTCGCGAATACGCAGGAGCACTTGACGTGAACTATGTGTGGGGGTGTGTGTTTTTAACAAGGATGTGAGTGAGGTGAGGTGAAAAAAGTGGGTGGTTAAAAAATACCTGGCACGTGGGAAGAAAAAAACTTTATTAAATCCCCGGCTGGTATTATTAAAATTTAAAGTGCAGGGCGTGGTTATAAAAAGATACGTATTAGGGTATCAAACCACTGTATTAAAAGTCAGTCAACATGTTTCGGAGGTCAGAGCCCCCTTCTTCAGGACAAGGGTGTATGCACTTACCCTCCCCTTACTCACATGTAAAATGTAAAAGTGAAAAATAAAATTACCACAATGTGTAATGTTCCTCACAATGTTATATGTAAGTGAGTGTAGTTGCGCCCAGTTGGCGTAAGAACCTGTGGAAACAAAATCATATATAAACAGACAGTTTGTCACAGTTTTAGAGGAGAAGGATAATGCTTCTCTGAAAAAACATCAGGTGAAACCAAAAAATAATTGGAACCTGGAAGAAGAAAGAAAAAAAGACACTACACACATATACACACGCATACCAACACAAATTGCTGCTCAGATGGAATATGAGCAGAACAAAGAGAACAAAAGATCTTACTTAAAGTTCACAACTAGAGGACTTCATGAGCCTTTAACGTATATTGGGGAATCCTTTCCTAATCAGAAACCTAGGAAATCAAAGGTTCAGCAAATCAGTGGAAGAACTCAAGCATCTGAGCGCCACAAGAACAATGTACAACTGCTTCTCAAAATGGTCTCATAACTCACGGTTACAGCAACAACAAATCGCCTGCCATCCCTCAACGCGGCTCCGATGAAGTGAGCAGCAGAGGGATTCGGGCCTTTAAATACGCTTGTCTGGGGGTAATTAGTGAGGGTTAATTGATTAATGCAAAACGGTACAAGCCCAAATACGGAGAGATATCACCAAATACCCGGTAATGCGCTAACGTCCTACACTGATCCTTCGTGCATGCGCACAACAGAGTACAGCCGGCGCATGCGCGATAGACTGATCTAATGCGCATGCGCACATGCAAACGCTTAGTAAAAGACGCGAAGCTAGCGGTATCATATTGAAATGCTTGGAAGTGGATGGCAAGATCTAATGCGCATGCGCACCTGCAAATGCTTCGTGAAGGACGCGAGGCTTGCGGTATATATTGGAATGCTTGGAAATGAATGGAAAATGGCCTATTTAAACCCAAAAAAACAAAAATAAGGCAGGGATAAGGTGTTATGGCCAGTAGACAAAAAGAGGATTACCCTATTTCAGGGGTGTGCCTACCATTTCCGTAGTTGTTCTCACGGGTGTATTTCACATATAATAATTCTTAAGAGGAAATTTTAAGAAAGACTGTGGTGAGAGAGGTTAAGGTCAGCTCCAGAAAGGGTTCAACATCCATCAAAAAATCGATGGTACCACGTTGAGCTGATGTGTATAACCCTATTGGTCCACAAACAATTATTAAGTAACCATATGAGTATATTGACCAAAGCTCATTGTAAAGGGTGGGCAGATCGAGTGTTTATCTAAGAAGGTTCCATGGAATGGAATCATTCAGTCCAGTGGTGTCGGTCCCCAACCGAAACACCCACCGTTGTTCTTTTTCCAGCAGACCTGTCTCTGAGGGCAATTGTTCAATAACTGTCCACTGCAGCTCATTCACACAGTGTTGATTTTCAATATAATGGGTTGACATTTTGGTAGTTTGTTTCTTGCACCTGATGTTGCTCTTGTGTTCATTTAACCTGACCCTGACAGGTCTGATGGTCATGCCCACATATTCCTTTCCACATGGGCAGGTAATTAAGTAAACTACATTTTTGCTGTTGCAGTTAGTAAATGCCCGCTGTTCCCATGTGGTGCCATTGGAAAAGATTAGGTTCTGCGTCTTTTTTGTGAGGTGGCAGTTATTACAGTTTCCACATGGGTAGTGCCCATGTAAGCCTTGCAACCTCGTCTGATCCTTGACCGGGGGGGGCGGTCGAGTGTGGACAAGTATGTCCCTCAAGTTCCTACCTCTTCTGTGTGCAAAGAGGGGTTTCTCCAAAGACAAGCCACCACTCGTTAAAGTGCGCCAATGTTTGTGGACCAATTTAGTCACTTGGTTGCTGACCGGGCTGTACGTGGTAACACAAACCGTCCTATTGGCGGCTTCCTCCCTTGGTGGATTGTCCTCCAAAAGGGCATCCCGGTTATTGTTACGTGCTCTGGTACAGGCTTTTTGGATCACCCTTTCCGGATATTTTCTCTGTCTTAACTTTGCACTCAGATCTTTGGCTTGAGTTTTGTATCTGGCTACATCGGTACAGTTCCGCCGTAGGCGGAGGAACTGCCCATAAGGGAGGTTCTCTCTCAGATGACGAGGATGAAAACTGTCAAATCTGAGGAGACAGTTCTTAGCCGTTGGTTTAAAATGTGTTTCAGTTTTTAACATGCCTGCTTCGTGGTAGATATTCAAATCTAAGAAAACCATGTTGGTATTGGATGCCTGGTAAGTGAATTTCAAAAAGGCATTCTGATTGTTGAGCCAGTTGATGAAATCCGTTATCATGGTTGCATCCCCATCCCAGATAACCAGGACATCATCTATATACCTTCGCCAGGAACGAATCCTCGCCCTGTGTGGATTGTCTTGGTGCAGGATTTTGGTCGATTCCAAATGGTGGACATAAAGTCCAGCTAGGCTCGGGGCAAAAGTGCTGCCCATACTGGTCCCATGCTTCTGCCAGAAAAGAGTGCCCTCATATTCGAAAAAATTTTTCGTAAGTGCCAGGGAAATGCACTCCATCACTACATTCCGTGGGGTGTGATATTCCCAAACTGTAGAATGTAGTACCTCCTCAATGATTTGAATGGTCTCATCGTGGGGGAGACTCGTATAGAGGCTCTCCACATCCAGGCTTAGCAACATTTGCGAGGTTGGGTCAAATGGCTGATTGTTCAGCAGTTGTAATACTGCTTTCGTGTCACGTAAATAGGTGTCAGTGGCCTGTACCAGAGGTCTCAAGAAGGCATCAGCAAACTTGGATAAAGGTTCCAGGATAGATGAAATTCCCGAAACAATGGGGCGACCAGGTGGGTTCGCCAGGTCTTTATGCACCTTCGGGATGGTGTAAAAGTAAGGAATACGAGGGTTCTTCTGGGTCAGAAATTCTGACTCCTTTTTCGTAATCCAGTCATGTGTGAGTGCCTCTTCCACCATACCACCAATCTGAACTCTTAGAGATTCTGTCGGATCCTCAGTAAGGATCTGGTAGTTCCTGTTGTCGGAAAGAAGCCGTCTGCATTCTTTATCATAGGCTATGGTCGTTTGAATGACCACTGCACCCCCCTTGTCTGCTGGTTTTATAATCAGGTTTTTGTTCATCGCCAGTTCTTTTATGGCCTCATTTTCTGTTCTACTCATATTCTGAAAGACCTTCTGTCTGGTTTCTAGGCCCTTCAATTCCTGCATCATGGCCTTTTCAAAGGCCAGGACTTCCACAGGAAGCTGGTTATCAAGTGGAGTGAATGTTGACTTGGGTCTCAGACCAGTGTCAGAAGACTCCGTTGGTAGGTCCTTATCTTTGAAGAATGCTCGCAACTTTATAGTTCTTATAAACTCCTGCATTTCCTTATGTAGTTGGAAAATGTCTGGTCTGTTGGTAGGGACGTAACCCAGGCCTCTATTCAGTACCTCCTTTTGCAGGTCTGTCAGGGGCCATGGGGTTATATTGATGACTAAGTCCCCCTGTGGCTTGTCGACGCCTGATTGGCTGCCATGCTCCTGGTTACGACACGCGGGTCTGCCTCCTCTGTGGGCTGCCAATTCACATTGTTGCCCTTCTTGTTCCGCCCTCTGCGGGATCCCTGGCCCCAAGATAAAAAAGGTTGTTGATTCTGGGGTGCATTGGTTTGGTCTGGGACCCACTGGGGGTACATTTGTCCCATTTGGGGTGGGACAAACTGATATTGCGGGAATTGAAAAGGAGGTTGATAAGGATTAAACTGAGGACCTTGGAAACCACGCCAACCTCTTTGCCGTGGGAATTGGGCTCTTTGTTGACGAAATCCGCCCCTTTGCTTTCTTTGTTGGAAACCCCCCGATTTGGTACTAGAGTTACTGCCATCTGAGTTGACACTGTCTGTGTCGCTCATATTATTCTTCATGACATAATCTGCACGGGTATACGGGTAGGCTTTTTCAGGGGTAAAGCGGTCTTTATCTTTTTTCAGTTTGTTAAATTTGCTTTGTTTTAAGCCCGCCTCAAATTCTTTCATCTGTTGGTTCAGTTCCTCTAGGCCCTTTTTGAGATCCGCTGGTGAGATAAAGGCCTTAAGCTGTACTTCAAGTCTTTGGATCTCTACTTTCAGCTCAACTGACTTCCTGGCTGCAGTTTGGACTATAAGCACTAGCCAATCCCTAGTGCAGTGCCAAGAGATAAGTGACCATGCCTTTTTAAAAACAAGGTCATCCTGGAAAATAAACGGTTCAGTTTTGACCAATAAACCCTGCGGGGCCATCTTGTTCCTCAGGTACTCCCTCATCAATAAGCCGTGAAGGGCTGTCCTGATTTGAACCTTGCGGGTGTTCATCAGTTCATCCCAATCAGCTACTGCAGGCCCCGGGTCGCTATTGCTGAGGCCTTCAAAAGGTTCATCGTCTGCTAGAATGCGGTCGATATCATCCTCAGTAAAAGTCAATCCATGTTCATCCTCCATGTTGACAGATGAGGACGACAGGAAGCTACTTTGAAAATGTGGAGTGGTTGCGTGTGGAAAAACTATGCGTGTAGGTCCGAAGGGAAAGAGAGAAGGGAACTCCCACAGCTGTACGCTGTCTACAAATAACTACTAACAGGAGGGGGGAGAGAGAGAGTCAGTGGATTCAGTCTCCCGAGTCATATACATAAACAAAGTGGAATCCACTCAGGTGATAGTGATCCCTAAGGTGATGGGGAACACACAATGTTGTTTAAATGCCCCTCACACACCAACAGGCCCCTTGGTGTCATGCTTCATCATCGGGGCCTTCGCACCCCTCTACGGGATGCGGCGTGCTACGACTCGCGAATACGCAGGAGCACTTGACGTGAACTATGTGTGGGGGTGTGTGTTTTTAACAAGGATGTGAGTGAGGTGAGGTGAAAAAAGTGGGTGGTTAAAAAATACCTGGCACGTGGGAAGAAAAAAACTTTATTAAATCCCCGGCTGGTATTATTAAAATTTAAAGTGCAGGGCGTGGTTATAAAAAGATACGTATTAGGGTATCAAACCACTGTATTAAAAGTCAGTCAACATGTTTCGGAGGTCAGAGCCCCCTTCTTCAGGACAAGGGTGTATGCACTTACCCTCCCCTTACTCACATGTAAAATGTAAAAGTGAAAAATAAAATTACCACAATGTGTAATGTTCCTCACAATGTTATATGTAAGTGAGTGTAGTTGCGCCCAGTTGGCGTAAGAACCTGTGGAAACAAAATCATATATAAACAGACAGTTTGTCACAGTTTTAGAGGAGAAGGATAATGCTTCTCTGAAAAAACATCAGGTGAAACCAAAAAATAATTGGAACCTGGAAGAAGAAAGAAAAAAAGACACTACACACATATACACACGCATACCAACACAAATTGCTGCTCAGATGGAATATGAGCAGAACAAAGAGAACAAAAGATCTTACTTAAAGTTCACAACTAGAGGACTTCATGAGCCTTTAACGTATATTGGGGAATCCTTTCCTAATCAGAAACCTAGGAAATCAAAGGTTCAGCAAATCAGTGGAAGAACTCAAGCATCTGAGCGCCACAAGAACAATGTACAACTGCTTCTCAAAATGGTCTCATAACTCACGGTTACAGCAACAACAAATCGCCTGCCATCCCTCAACGCGGCTCCGATGAAGTGAGCAGCAGAGGGATTCGGGCCTTTAAATACGCTTGTCTGGGGGTAATTAGTGAGGGTTAATTGATTAATGCAAAACGGTACAAGCCCAAATACGGAGAGATATCACCAAATACCCGGTAATGCGCTAACGTCCTACACTGATCCTTCGTGCATGCGCACAACAGAGTACAGCCGGCGCATGCGCGATAGACTGATCTAATGCGCATGCGCACATGCAAACGCTTAGTAAAAGACGCGAAGCTAGCGGTATCATATTGAAATGCTTGGAAGTGGATGGCAAGATCTAATGCGCATGCGCACCTGCAAATGCTTCGTGAAGGACGCGAGGCTTGCGGTATATATTGGAATGCTTGGAAATGAATGGAAAATGGCCTATTTAAACCCAAAAAAACAAAAATAAGGCAGGGATAAGGTGTTATGGCCAGTAGACAAAAAGAGGATTACCCTATTTCAGGGGTGTGCCTACCATTTCCGTAGTTGTTCTCACGGGTGTATTTCACATATAATAATTCTTAAGAGGAAATTTTAAGAAAGACTGTGGTGAGAGAGGTTAAGGTCAGCTCCAGAAAGGGTTCAACATCCATCAAAAAATCGATGGTACCACGTTGAGCTGATGTGTATAACCCTATTGGTCCACAAACAATTATTAAGTAACCATATATTATTATATGTGAAATACACCCGTGAGAACAACTACGGAAATGGTAGGCACACCCCTGAAATAGGGTAATCCTCTTTTTGTCTACTGGCCATAACACCTTATCCCTGCCTTATTTTTGTTTTTTTGGGTTTAAATAGGCCATTTTCCATTCATTTCCAAGCATTCCAATATATACCGCAAGCCTCGCGTCCTTCACGAAGCATTTGCAGGTGCGCATGCGCATTAGATCTTGCCATCCACTTCCAAGCATTTCAATATGATACCGCTAGCTTCGCGTCTTTTACTAAGCGTTTGCATGTGCGCATGCGCATTAGATCAGTCTATCGCGCATGCGCCGGCTGTACTCTGTTGTGCGCATGCACGAAGGATCAGTGTAGGACGTTAGCGCATTACCGGGTATTTGGTGATATCTCTCCGTATTTGGGCTTGTACCGTTTTGCATTAATCAATTAACCCTCACTAATTACCCCCAGACAAGCGTATTTAAAGGCCCGAATCCCTCTGCTGCTCACTTCATCGGAGCCGCGTTGAGGGATGGCAGGCGATTTGTTGTTGCTGTAACCGTGAGTTATGAGACCATTTTGAGAAGCAGTTGTACATTGTTCTTGTGGCGCTCAGATGCTTGAGTTCTTCCACTGATTTGCTGAACCTTTGATTTCCTAGGTTTCTGATTAGGAAAGGATTCCCCAATATACGTTAAAGGCTCATGAAGTCCTCTAGTTGTGAACTTTAAGTAAGATCTTTTGTTCTCTTTGTTCTGCTCATATTCCATCTGAGCAGCAATTTGTGTTGGTATGCGTGTGTATATGTGTGTAGTGTCTTTTTTTCTTTCTTCTTCCAGGTTCCAATTATTTTTTGGTTTCACCTGATGTTTTTTCAGAGAAGCATTATCCTTCTCCTCTAAAACTGTGACAAACTGTCTGTTTATATATGATTTTGTTTCCACAGGTTCTTACGCCAACTGGGCGCAACTACACTCACTTACATATAACATTGTGAGGAACATTACACATTGTGGTAATTTTATTTTTCACTTTTACATTTTACATGTGAGTAAGGGGAGGGTAAGTGCATACACCCTTGTCCTGAAGAAGGGGGCTCTGACCTCCGAAACATGTTGACTGACTTTTAATACAGTGGTTTGATACCCTAATACGTATCTTTTTATAACCACGCCCTGCACTTTAAATTTTAATAATACCAGCCGGGGATTTAATAAAGTTTTTTTCTTCCCACGTGCCAGGTATTTTTTAACCACCCACTTTTTTCACCTCACCTCACTCACATCCTTGTTAAAAACACACACCCCCACACATAGTTCACGTCAAGTGCTCCTGCGTATTCGCGAGTCGTAGCACGCCGCATCCCGTAGAGGGGTGCGAAGGCCCCGATGATGAAGCATGACACCAAGGGGCCTGTTGGTGTGTGAGGGGCATTTAAACAACATTGTGTGTTCCCCATCACCTTAGGGATCACTATCACCTGAGTGGATTCCACTTTGTTTATGTATATGACTCGGGAGACTGAATCCACTGACTCTCTCTCTCCCCCCTCCTGTTAGTAGTTATTTGTAGACAGCGTACAGCTGTGGGAGTTCCCTTCTCTCTTTCCCTTCGGACCTACACGCATAGTTTTTCCACACGCAACCACTCCACATTTTCAAAGTAGCTTCCTGTCGTCCTCATCTGTCAACATGGAGGATGAACATGGATTGACTTTTACTGAGGATGATATCGACCGCATTCTAGCAGACGATGAACCTTTTGAAGGCCTCAGCAATAGCGACCCGGGGCCTGCAGTAGCTGATTGGGATGAACTGATGAACACCCGCAAGGTTCAAATCAGGACAGCCCTTCACGGCTTATTGATGAGGGAGTACCTGAGGAACAAGATGGCCCCGCAGGGTTTATTGGTCAAAACGGAACCGTTTATTTTCCAGGATGACCTTGTTTTTAAAAAGGCATGGTCACTTATCTCTTGGCACTGCACTAGGGATTGGCTAGTGCTTATAGTCCAAACTGCAGCCAGGAAGTCAGTTGAGCTGAAAGTAGAGATCCAAAGACTTGAAGTACAGCTTAAGGCCTTTATCTCACCAGCGGATCTCAAAAAGGGCCTAGAGGAACTGAACCAACAGATGAAAGAATTTGAGGCGGGCTTAAAACAAAGCAAATTTAACAAACTGAAAAAAGATAAAGACCGCTTTACCCCTGAAAAAGCCTACCCGTATACCCGTGCAGATTATGTCATGAAGAATAATATGAGCGACACAGACAGTGTCAACTCAGATGGCAGTAACTCTAGTACCAAATCGGGGGGTTTCCAACAAAGAAAGCAAAGGGGCGGATTTCGTCAACAAAGAGCCCAATTCCCACGGCAAAGAGGTTGGCGTGGTTTCCAAGGTCCTCAGTTTAATCCTTATCAACCTCCTTTTCAATTCCCGCAATATCAGTTTGTCCCACCCCAAATGGGACAAATGTACCCCCAGTGGGTCCCAGACCAAACCAATGCACCCCAGAATCAACAACCTTTTTTATCTTGGGGCCAGGGATCCCGCAGAGGGCGGAACAAGAAGGGCAACAATGTGAATTGGCAGCCCACAGAGGAGGCAGACCCGCGTGTCGTAACCAGGAGCATGGCAGCCAATCAGGCGTCGACAAGCCACAGGGGGACTTAGTCATCAATATAACCCCATGGCCCCTGACAGACCTGCAAAAGGAGGTACTGAATAGAGGCCTGGGTTACGTCCCTACCAACAGACCAGACATTTTCCAACTACATAAGGAAATGCAGGAGTTTATAAGAACTATAAAGTTGCGAGCATTCTTCAAAGATAAGGACCTACCAACGGAGTCTTCTGACACTGGTCTGAGACCCAAGTCAACATTCACTCCACTTGATAACCAGCTTCCTGTGGAAGTCCTGGCCTTTGAAAAGGCCATGATGCAGGAATTGAAGGGCCTAGAAACCAGACAGAAGGTCTTTCAGAATATGAGTAGAACAGAAAATGAGGCCATAAAAGAACTGGCGATGAACAAAAACCTGATTATAAAACCAGCAGACAAGGGGGGTGCAGTGGTCATTCAAACGACCATAGCCTATGATAAAGAATGCAGACGGCTTCTTTCCGACAACAGGAACTACCAGATCCTTACTGAGGATCCGACAGAATCTCTAAGAGTTCAGATTGGTGGTATGGTGGAAGAGGCACTCACACATGACTGGATTACGAAAAAGGAGTCAGAATTTCTGACCCAGAAGAACCCTCGTATTCCTTACTTTTACACCATCCCGAAGGTGCATAAAGACCTGGCGAACCCACCTGGTCGCCCCATTGTTTCGGGAATTTCATCTATCCTGGAACCTTTATCCAAGTTTGCTGATGCCTTCTTGAGACCTCTGGTACAGGCCACTGACACCTATTTACGTGACACGAAAGCAGTATTACAACTGCTGAACAATCAGCCATTTGACCCAACCTCGCAAATGTTGCTAAGCCTGGATGTGGAGAGCCTCTAGACGAGTCTCCCCCACGATGAGACCATTCAAATCATTGAGGAGGTACTACATTCTACAGTTTGGGAATATCACACCCCACGGAATGTAGTGATGGAGTGCATTTCCCTGGCACTTACGAAAAATTTTTTCGAATATGAGGGCACTCTTTTCTGGCAGAAGCATGGGACCAGTATGGGCAGCACTTTTGCCCCGAGCCTAGCTGGACTTTATGTCCACCATTTGGAATCGACCAAAATCCTGCACCAAGACAATCCACACAGGGCGAGGATTCGTTCCTGGCGAAGGTATATAGATGATGTCCTGGTTATCTGGGATGGGGATGCAACCATGATAACGGATTTCATCAACTGGCTCAACAATCAGAATGCCTTTTTGAAATTCACTTACCAGGCATCCAATACCAACATGGTTTTCTTAGATTTGAATATCTACCACGAAGCAGGCATGTTAAAAACTGAAACACATTTTAAACCAACGGCTAAGAACTGTCTCCTCAGATTTGACAGTTTTCATCCTCGTCATCTGAGAGAGAACCTCCCTTATGGGCAGTTCCTCCGCCTACGGCGGAACTGTACCGATGTAGCCAGATACAAAACTCAAGCCAAAGATCTGAGTGCAAAGTTAAGACAGAGAAAATATCCGGAAAGGGTGATCCAAAAAGCCTGTACCAGAGCACGTAACAATAACCGGGATGCCCTTTTGGAGGACAATCCACCAAGGGAGGAAGCCGCCAATAGGACGGTTTGTGTTACCACGTACAGCCCGGTCAGCAACCAAGTGACTAAATTGGTCCACAAACATTGGCGCACTTTAACGAGTGGTGGCTTGTCTTTGGAGAAACCCCTCTTTGCACACAGAAGAGGTAGGAACTTGAGGGACATACTTGTCCACACTCGACCGCCCCCCCCGGTCAAGGATCAGACGAGGTTGCAAGGCTTACATGGGCACTACCCATGTGGAAACTGTAATAACTGCCACCTCACAAAAAAGACGCAGAACCTAATCTTTTCCAATGGCACCACATGGGAACAGCGGGCATTTACTAACTGCAACAGCAAAAATGTAGTTTACTTAATTACCTGCCCATGTGGAAAGGAATATGTGGGCATGACCACCAGACCTGTCAGGGTCAGGTTAAATGAACACAAGAGCAACATCAGGTGCAAGAAACAAACTACCAAAATGTCAACCCATTATATTGAAAATCAACACTGTGTGAATGAGCTGCAGTGGACAGTTATTGAACAATTGCCCTCAGAGACAGGTCTGCTGGAAAAAGAACAACGGTGGGTGTTTCGGTTGGGGACCGACACCACTGGACTGAATGATTCCATTCCATGGAACCTTCTTAGATAAACACTCGATCTGCCCACCCTTTACAATGAGCTTTGGTCAATATACTCATATGGTTACTTAATAATTGTTTGTGGACCAATAGGGTTATACACATCAGCTCAACGTGGTACCATCGATTTTTTGATGGATGTTGAACCCTTTCTGGAGCTGACCTTAACCTCTCTCACCACAGTCTTTCTTAAAATTTCCTCTTAAGAATTATTATATGTGAAATACACCCGTGAGAACAACTACGGAAATGGTAGGCACACCCCTGAAATAGGGTAATCCTCTTTTTGTCTACTGGCCATAACACCTTATCCCTGCCTTATTTTTGTTTTTTTGGGTTTAAATAGGCCATTTTCCATTCATTTCCAAGCATTCCAATATATACCGCAAGCCTCGCGTCCTTCACGAAGCATTTGCAGGTGCGCATGCGCATTAGATCTTGCCATCCACTTCCAAGCATTTCAATATGATACCGCTAGCTTCGCGTCTTTTACTAAGCGTTTGCATGTGCGCATGCGCATTAGATCAGTCTATCGCGCATGCGCCGGCTGTACTCTGTTGTGCGCATGCACGAAGGATCAGTGTAGGACGTTAGCGCATTACCGGGTATTTGGTGATATCTCTCCGTATTTGGGCTTGTACCGTTTTGCATTAATCAATTAACCCTCACTAATTACCCCCAGACAAGCGTATTTAAAGGCCCGAATCCCTCTGCTGCTCACTTCATCGGAGCCGCGTTGAGGGATGGCAGGCGATTTGTTGTTGCTGTAACCGTGAGTTATGAGACCATTTTGAGAAGCAGTTGTACATTGTTCTTGTGGCGCTCAGATGCTTGAGTTCTTCCACTGATTTGCTGAACCTTTGATTTCCTAGGTTTCTGATTAGGAAAGGATTCCCCAATATACGTTAAAGGCTCATGAAGTCCTCTAGTTGTGAACTTTAAGTAAGATCTTTTGTTCTCTTTGTTCTGCTCATATTCCATCTGAGCAGCAATTTGTGTTGGTATGCGTGTGTATATGTGTGTAGTGTCTTTTTTTCTTTCTTCTTCCAGGTTCCAATTATTTTTTGGTTTCACCTGATGTTTTTTCAGAGAAGCATTATCCTTCTCCTCTAAAACTGTGACAAACTGTCTGTTTATATATGATTTTGTTTCCACAGGTTCTTACGCCAACTGGGCGCAACTACACTCACTTACATATAACATTGTGAGGAACATTACACATTGTGGTAATTTTATTTTTCACTTTTACATTTTACATGTGAGTAAGGGGAGGGTAAGTGCATACACCCTTGTCCTGAAGAAGGGGGCTCTGACCTCCGAAACATGTTGACTGACTTTTAATACAGTGGTTTGATACCCTAATACGTATCTTTTTATAACCACGCCCTGCACTTTAAATTTTAATAATACCAGCCGGGGATTTAATAAAGTTTTTTTCTTCCCACGTGCCAGGTATTTTTTAACCACCCACTTTTTTCACCTCACCTCACTCACATCCTTGTTAAAAACACACACCCCCACACATAGTTCACGTCAAGTGCTCCTGCGTATTCGCGAGTCGTAGCACGCCGCATCCCGTAGAGGGGTGCGAAGGCCCCGATGATGAAGCATGACACCAAGGGGCCTGTTGGTGTGTGAGGGGCATTTAAACAACATTGTGTGTTCCCCATCACCTTAGGGATCACTATCACCTGAGTGGATTCCACTTTGTTTGAGTACAGTGGAGTGACATCAGGAGGACTGGCATAAAGTGAAGTGGCGCAGAGAGGAGTGACATAGATTGAAATAAAATAGAGTGGAGTGGCATAGAGTCGACTGGTGTAGAATGGATTGGCATAGAATGGAATGGTGTATAGAGAGGCATCGAGTGGAGTGATATAGAGTGGAAGAACGTAGAGTGGAATGGTATGGAGTGTTCTGATGTACAGTGTGGTGGCTTACAGTCTCAGCATAGAGTGGAGTGGCGTAGAGTAAAGTGGGGTATAGTAGAGTGTCATACAGTGACAGAGTGGAGTAGAGTGGCACAGAGTGGAGTACAGTGCCATAGAGTCGAGGAGCGTAGAGGTCATGTAGTTATGTATAGTGGGATGGTGTAGAGTTCAGTGGGGTGCAATAGAGTGGAGCGACAAGTCATAGAGTGGAGTGGCATAGATTGGAATGGGTCCTCGAGTGGAGTGGAGGTCTTTCAAAGCGAAGGAAGGGAAGCAGAGTGAAGTGGAATATTGCACAATGAAGTGGCATAGAGTGGGGTGTTGTAGAGTGCAATAGCGTAAAGTGGAGTGGTGTATTGTACAGTAGAGTGGAGTGGTGTGTCATAGAGTGCAGTGGCATGTAGTAGAGTGGAGTGGCACGCCGTTGAGTACAGTGGCATGGAGTGTCATATAGTGTTGTGTAGTTCCTACTAATCTGTAGTACCTGCACATTTGTTGGACAACATAAACTTTGGTGACGTGCCTAGACTGCTTCCGAGCCCCTCAGCAGGATATGTTGACCTAATAACCAGTTAGCTCACAGTGCCACCATAAGCCCCCTAAACTTATCAGGGAGCGAATGGTTTCTGGCAACCACTGAACATGACAACACGGACACCTCAGGATCCTGGAAACAGATCAGAACCTTTTGCTCAGTCACTTGTGCTTACTTGTAAATGTACAGAGAATACAGAGTGGGACGTTTTCAATATATTTATTGAACCAATGCTATTCTTGTATAGAATGCATGAGCTGGGATAATCAATAGACAGAAGCAGATTAATGTAATTACAAGCACCAAAAGAGTGAATAGTAGATATAGTTGTACCATTATGCTAAAACAGTGTATATATGCAGGTCTATAAACAAGGCAGTAATCAGGTGTACTCCTACTATGCAACCCTACTCTGAGTGTACCTAGAGTGTGTGTAAGTGTGAAGCCAAGAATTCCCCTAAGGGACGATGCAACCCCATTACCCGGCAGAAGAGAATGCAGGACCCCGTCTTGGTCAAGAACTGGACACCTCTCACGGAGATGTCAGACTGCTGAGTGGTGAAGTCTCAGCATGCAGAATCCCTCAATGTCAACTGAAGTGCTTCCTCTGCTAATCTTTTGGGATGCTCATTATTTATAATAGAAAGCATCCTTGTGATATGCGTATAGATTAGTGATGTTATGAATATGTAGATAGCCCTGTCGCCCTATGGATGAAGATAGAATGACATTTAAACATAGTACGTCAAGAGGCCTTATACATGGTGTTTGAGGCATCGTGCTAATGTTATACGCAGCAAGCTGTGTAAATAAAATAGTTTCAGAGAAACTAATCCAACATTGTCACGCACGCAAATATGTGCAAAAGGTTACAACAGAAATGTTCCTGTGCAAAATTAGGACTATGTAAGAAAAATGTGTACTTCCGTTACTTGGGTCTAACCCGGGCACATAACACCCACTCCTCATACTAAGGGTCAGTATATAAAAGCTAACTAAAAGCCAACAGACCATACTGAAATAAAAACTAAAAAGGTCTAAAACCAGTGTTAAAATCATTGAAAAGCAAGCTTCCCTTTAAAATATTCATTAGAGCCTTTAAAAGTAATTGTACTATTAGAAATCCCAAGCACTCAGAAAGCCATGGTGCCTGGAGAAATGAAGCAAAAACTGTTTTGAATTGTTTTGTTGAAAAACATGCCAAATAGTTCCCTTCACACGGAAAAAGCCAATAGTTTATGTGTTCCGAGTGGTAGTCGGCACCTTGCTGTCTAAGGCAACCGCAGACGACGTTCCCAGGAGCGCACCTCATATCAGGTTTATAGCGCAAAGGTGATTTCATCCAGTTCCCACAGCAGCTGCTGAGGGAGGGACTACAGCATGTAAGCATATAGTAGAGGTAGTATCCAATTCACTAGGAGCCAAAGCATCCCAGGGTGGCTCAAAGAATGCATTTATCAGCAATGGAATATGCTGGTGACAATACCCAGGGGCCTTTAAGGGGTCCATCAGTACTTCAATGTCCAACGGCGCGACCAATTGTGATCCGAGGCATAGATCGAATATGCATTCACTGCAAAGCAGGTATCAGAATACGGCTTGTATGCAGTGGAGCCAAACATGCCTGAAATACAAGAACCAGTGCTTATTCAGTTCTTGAAGCTGAGATGTGGTGAGGCAGCGTATCATGTGCTCATGGCATTGTAGCACAGTCAGTGCTGTCTCCATTCTAGGTTGACTGGGACGTCCACTGCAGAGCAAAAAAATTAAAATCAGGAATAGCAGGACAAGCGGGGGACCTCTAAAAACGCTTCCCAACACAAAGTCCATAAAAAATGGTGTAACTCAAAAATCGTCTGACAGATGCTACCCAGTCGAGAGTCAATACATTTTTTTAAAAAGTGCACTATTCCCTTTGTATCAGATATATTAAAGATATAATGTACCAGTTCCCCAAAATGCAGCAGGAATTTAGTGTGGAGTAGCGTCTGTAACTCGGACAAAGACCTTGCAAGCTGGAGATCAAGCGTCTCTCTGGCTGATATTAAGGCCACATCTTTTTGAAAAAGCATGGCTTTCAGTTTGCTCAGAGATTCAAAGCGTATGTTGGAAACATTTATCGAAGGCCATAGCGTTGCCTCCTTATCTGTGCGGGCAAGTGGAAACAGTACTTGTGTGCAACAAGTGACTATGGAATTAACTGTTACCAGATAAGCGATGCCTGGTTCCATTCCACAGCAACCTTGATCATTCAGCATCAAATAAGCTTCCATTCGAGAGTAGCTTGAAAACCGGATTAATCATGGCAGCTGGAGAACCCTTCAGATAACAGGACAAGTTGGCAACTGAAGCATTGCATGCCACATGAAGAGAAATGTCCTTGCACACTAAGAATCGGCTGATCTATCGAATGTTCCTTGGGATGATAGGGGAAGGAGTACCGCAAGGCCACACCCACACCCAAATTTCCTCTGGCTTCTTTGTAAGCCCATGAGCTAAACGCCAGGCCCTGGTCAGAATGTAGTGTCAATAAACAATTTCCCTTTGGGTTAGCTCACAAACCAATTTTTTATAAATATCCTGATTTCAATCATTCAACCAAGAGGGTAGCTAATATCCCCAAGATAAAACCTCAAAAATGGTATAAAATCAGATGTTTGCTTTATTTGTACAACTTCGTATTAGTTAAAAACAGAACATTTGTTCATTCAATTTTGTATGACTCACAGATATACAATATCATAAAATACACAGCCCCAATATTCTTATAAACAATAAAAACTATAAATGGTTAAAAACAATTTAAACATTAATAAACACAAATTTATACGAAACAGGAAAATACATTAGATAATTGATTTTGTCATTCAAAAACACCAATCACAAGTAAATCATCGATTGAACAAAACCCCTTTCAAATTAGGTTCCTTATACTTATTTCATAATTCCAATCAGTGTTTAGATGATCTAGTGTAGTGATTGCATCGTCGCGTTTCGGTAGATTCTCAACATTCTTGACCATCTTCTTCAGGAAAAAATCAATATCTCCCGCCAACGTTACACTATGAAAACAATATTTAAACCATAAATAATACATCAGATTAATAAGGCCTAAACTCTACACTAAACAATATTCAAAACATAAACCATACATCAGATTAATATGGCCTAAACTCACAACAAAATGCAATACATTAAAATACCCGCTTGTGCCTTCTGATGAATGATCCTATCCTGGTGATATTTAAAGTTCTTAACAGATATTCCACTCGCATACTACTTAGCCAAAGAAAATCATCCTTTCATCCTGTATAAACAAAGTATATAAGTGTGCCCCACCAGTGCACATCAGAATTATTATTTAAAAATCTCACTTTAATTAGTGACTGAAACATCCACCCTCCTTTGTCCCTGAAGGTCCTGTGCATATATGTCTGGACAGTACGATAAAACTGAATTTGGAAGATATTTTTTTTTTTTTATGAATATATAATTCTTCAATTCTTTTTGGAGGCATTTTTCTATGGTTAATCTATCTGTGTGGGTATTCAAGGTACCTGTAATCGTTTTCTCTCTCTATTTGCTTGTCAAATTTTCAGTAGGATTTAGTCTCTCCACTCTTCAAACCACTTAATGTTGATTTGTAGATATTTCAAACTGATTAGGCACAACCGGTGCCTAAAAAAAGAGACACAGATGCCTGGCAGTTAAGGCTATCCTAATAATAGGAACAATAAAGTCTTCTTTAACTCCTTCGACGCTCATGACGAGCTCAGCTCGTCATGGAGTTTCCATTGATTTCAATGGAAATTACATGAACATCCTTCAGATGCCTTAGCATCCAAGTGGTTAAATAAATGTGCTCTATCTTGATTAGTTACCCATAATTAAGCTGTTGGGTTTTAGGTTTAAACCTATGATAACTGATAAAACCCCACTGAAAAGAAAAATAGCCCTCACCGGTGAAAACATATAAACACTGACAAAACACCTGCACAACCACAAACTAAATGCCATTCAAAGAAAGGAAAAAGAAAGTGAAAGAGTCAATTTGTTTTTACTGAAGGGGTCAATAAAATGTAACTTTGTTATACAAGCTAGCAGTAAAAAAGACTGGCTAACATTATTCTGCTTGAGTTTTGTTCTTTAGGGATGCCACTTAAAATATTGTTTCTTCTTCCTTTTACTTTTTTCAGTTTTATGGCCTTTGGTCTAAAGATGCAGGGTTTAGTTTCACGTTTTAGGTTTAGTTTAATTATTTTATAAACTGTAGAGAATCAGGACATATCAAACTCACATTTGATATTTTGGCTGCATTTAATTATTTCATTGATGGGTAAAATGGCTAGTTTCATCAAAATCTTTCCTAATATGTGTCATCACATTTGCCCACAGAGAATACATCAGACCATAGTTTCTAGTAGGTCAGTATTGATAGTAGGTGAACTGCCAAACCCTCAGGCTTTAAACATTAAATGCAACGTATAGTGACAAGTATATATATCACCAAGCATGTGGGATAGTGGTAAAAACGTGACACCAGACTTTTGGAAAACATGGATAGCAGTGTCACTTGTTATGCTCTGCAAAAAAGGTTCTTTCCAAGTTCAACAAAGATTGGAGTGATATTGTTTGAATTTGTAGTGATTCAGCTACTTATATAAAAAATGTGTGTGATGACCTGTCAAAATTGATACCCGAGCTGAAGTGATTCTCTGTAGGAGATCCTTGCCACCTGTTAGATGGTATGCTGAAAGCATCTTTACAATCTTCAGAGTTAATGAGGGATGCTATTGACTTTTTAGTCCATTCTGGTGCACTGTTTTCTTATGCCCAGGAACTAAAACGCAAATATTTATCATTTCGTGCTTCATGTGGCATCAAAGAAAGAGTCATCCCAGCTGTGTCCCTTAGCTGACGGTTCTCTGCCTAAGGGGCTATGAATGCTGAGAGGGCCTTTTCACAGAACTTTACATGAGAAGGAAAGCGCAAGTGCACATGACCAAAGACTCACTGAAGAAGTATTGTATGGTGTACTACAATAAGACTAATTTGCAAAAATCTCTTCGGACCTCATATACACTGTCTATACACCATGTTCCTTCAGTGCAGAAAGCAAGCAATGATTAAAGCAAAACATTCCATAAACACCGGAAAAATACTTTTTCTGTTGTTTTTAGTGGTGTGGAAATGTGTAACCACTGATAACAACTGTTTTTTAAAATATTGAAAACACTGAAAAAAAAACACCAGAATTTACCAAAAATAGAAACTGAAAACAGGACAGCCTACCCATAATCTATAAAGAAACCTTGCAGTGTCTCAAGTGGGAAAGGCAGTCTCCACTCCTTAGGAATATGGGAATTTAAAAGGACATTAGGATAGGTCCAACATATACCTAGAGAAAGAGGCACAAATCATTGCCAATTGTTGCTCATATGATATTAAGTGCTCCATTATGGTTAAATGACTCATTTCTATTTCTATTGTTAGTCTATCTAGGCAGAAGATTCTCCAAGGAGTCAAGTATTTGACTTCCCTGAGTAACCCAGAGAGGATTTCTCATAATCCATAATGCATGTAGGCTTTATGCATCTGTTGGATGCCTCCAATTAACTGCCTATATGAATTTAAACAGGAGCGCATGCATTATGCTCCCCCGTGCCTACTGCAGGCCAGCCACTATGTAAAATGCGCTATTCAACATGTTGTTTTTGAGCGTGAGTGACCCATCAGTCCAATGGAAACCCCACGAGATTGCTAGTGCTCAAGTACGGTGTATCGTGAGCAGCGCAATGTCACACCCCTCACCTCATGGTGGTAAAAATTCCCAATTAAAAATATGCGTCCCTTTTAGATTCCATTAAACTTAAGCTCTTGGTCCTAACTAGTCTCCTATCTCCTCATCCTCAAAATATTGGCCGGATAGATGCTCCTTGTGTGCGTTAAACAGTAAACAGCACCGGCGGCACCGTTTAAGTACTCCTGATCACGTGTTAACTCCCAGCCGGAGTTCTCGTAATTGTTTAGTCAAATGGCCGCCATGTTGAAAAGGTCTCTTATCACCACATTCCCACCTGAACTATAGTGAGAGGCTTGAGTGCATTTATGAAAAGATTTGTGTTGGACTTGGCCCTTTTTGCAGGGTCATGCCTGAACTTTTTGCCTTCCTCCTATATTTTTTCTGACCCGTTTTGGTTGGTTTTATGACTCTGGACACTTTACCACTGCTGATCAGTGCTAAAGTGCATATGCTCTCCCTATTGTAAATTGATGTATGGATTAGTGATTCCATGATTGGCTGGTATGGTTTACTTGTCAGACCCTAGTACAGTGCACTGAGTGTGCCCAGGGCTTGTAAATCAAATGCTGCTGGTGGGAGTGCAGCACTGGTTATGCCACCCACAGAAGCCGCCTGTAAAAGTGTGTCTTAAGACTACCATTGCAGAGCCTGCATGCAGTCTGGTACTGCAATGTTAACTGGGCCCATGCACCCACTTGCCAGTCCCTAAGCCTTCCCTTTTCTTCATATCAGACACCCCTATAGTAGGCCCAAGTGCAGTGTGCATTGTAAGTATCTGGTAAGACAAGCCCTGATGTGTGTGGCATGTCCTAATAGTGAATTACAGCCATTTTTGTTTTTCACTATTGCAAGGCTACCTATACCTCATAGGCCAGAATGGGCAGTTTGATTATTACACCTTATAATCCTAACTGACACAGGAAACTAGGTAGAAATTCGAGTTTAGTATGCCTGAACTCAGAATGATAAAATACATCTTTTAGTGAAGTTGGTTTTAACATTCAGGTGTCGATTCCGATCCGGTAAAATGCGCTCCGAATGGTCGTACGGAGAGTTTTTTCCCCGTACGAATCGTATCCGTAGACGTCCCGTACGTACGATGAAGTACGATCCGTACTAGGTGCCGAACTCCGTACGAGTCGTACAGGACTCCGTACGACTCAAATCTCCGTACGAATCTCACTCGGAACCCGCAGTACGCGACATCGCGGCACGTTTTTACGACCCAGCAAGTACGATCCGTGTCGGGTACGCGCCGTACGACCCTTTTCCTACGGGAGCCGAAAACAGTCGTAAACGCAGAGTTCGCGCCGAAACAGGTACGGAAGGCCCCCCCCCGGGTACGGCACGTACCCCCCATGATCGCAGGGGTACGCGCCGTACCCCTGTGGTCATGCGGGGTACGCGCCGTACACCCAGCGTACATGGGGTACGCACCGTACCCCATGTACAGTGGGTGTACGGCATGTACCCCATGTACGCTGGGTGTACGGCACGTACCCCGCATGACCAGAGGGGTACGCCGCGTACCCCTGCGATCATGGGGGGTACGCGCCGTACGGTGTGTAGGTGAGCGTGCGCTTTTCCGTACGAATCGACGTGTACCGTACGAATCGCGTACGGGTCGGCCGATCGGGATCGGAATCGTCCGGTCGTACGGCGTCTGTACGAGTCGTACGGAAACGGCTCCGGATACGATTCGTACGCCGGATTATTTTACCGGATCGGAATCGACACCTCTGTGTTTGAAAATACCACTTTTAGAAAGTAGGTATTTTCTTGTCTAAACTATCCAAGCCTGCCTCTGTTAGGTTGTGTATTGCCTGTCTGGAGTTTGAGTGACAGGGGCTGGGGAATTCCAAGAGACAGGGTGAGTCAGCACAGGCTGAATAGAGAGATCTGCATCTAGATGGGAGGGAGGAGTTGCACATGGGACCTGAAAAGGGCTGTGCCTTCCCTCCGCAATGCTGGCTCCACCTCCTGTGGTGCGTCTGATGTCTCTGCCTCGCACTGTGTAAGGAAAGAAGGAGTCATGTAAACAGAGTGCTCCAGGACTGACCAGAACTGGTTTAGACTAGGCAAAGGCCTCTCTGCCTTCAGACAACAAAGAGAAACTGTGTATAAAAAAGGGGACCCAGACCACAGAGAATTAGATCACTTTGGACAACAAGAAGAAACTTTTGCTGAGTATTGGAACCAGAGAGACTGAGGAGAGACTATCCCTTAGTTGAAGTGCTGCTTGGGGGATTGGCCTGCAGTGGTTGCCTGACTGCCAAAGAAAGGAGAGAGGAACTTTGTGTACTTTCATCAACTTGTAAGGATCTCCAAGAGCTTGAGAAAAGAGCTTGCCTCCTGCTGAAATCTCAGGGACCAAGTATATACATAATAGGGGTCATGCCCAAATTACCCTCATATACCAGGGCAATAACATCAACGATGTAAAAACACAAAAGAATGGTATGGAGGGATCAATCAAAAACATTTATTTTCAGCTAGAGTACAAATAATTACCCTGCTCGTCTCTATTCTTCCTAAAGACAAATTTATTTATGCTATTACAGCTTGTGTACGTTACAAGTGACGAGAAAGGAAACACAGTCTAGTCACAACAAACTAATACATATACAATTTACATATATACACAATATACACATCATTACACACATAATTAAATCACACTCATATATATGATACACTACATATATACAATATATACAACATAAAACATATATCAAACACATACATATATCAAAAAAACCAATAAATCAATAATTGGTTCCCCTACTGAGAACAAAATAAACAGCATGTACACGCTTAAATGAGAGCAATACACTATAAGGTAGTCCCTATTGCGCCTGAGGGATAACACCTCAAAGAATATTCAGGTGGCGCTTTACTTTATTCACAAAATTCTACGTGATGGGGCTCTTTTAAACATGTTGACGCTGGCGCGTTCGCGTTTCAGCCAGAAATTCCTTTCGGCATCATCAGGACATGGGATTCAATATTTCTGAAATGGAAGTAAGCTCCTGTAGGTGAGGCACCCGGCTGGCAGGGATCTCGCCCACTGCCGCTTGGCCAACAATGCCCCTTAAGCCCTTATATAGCTGTATTCCACTCTAAAGATAAGCGGTAGCATCACCAGTCCGCTGAGTTTAAGAATCACAAGATAACCCAGGCACTCAATACCTGGGAAGGTTTCCTGCAGTCATGCAGTCCCGTCACAAGCCACAAACTACAAACGACTCGGTGCAGCAATGTTTGCCCAAACAGCGATTCTCAGGGACAACAGACTTCACACACCAGCTCCCCAAGAGTTCTTTATAAGTGCTTGCAGTTGTGCTGGACTTTTTAAGGAACTGCGTGTCGCAAGGAGCTGGAAGCGCGACCGACGAGCAAGAAGCGTGATAACGAACTGCCGATGCCACTTCACAACATGAGAGCACCTCGCATCGCCGGAGAAGCGGATTGACGTCGCAGCAGACGCCGCCGCATCACCGGGAAGCATATCGCAGGGCCTGTCGCGGCTCACATCGTTGTGAAAGCACCGCACATTGTCGGAGAAGAGGATCGACGCGCAGCAGACGCCGCCGCATCACCGAGAAGTGTGCCGCAGGGCCTGTCATGGTCTGCATTAAGAAGAAGACAATACCTTTATTTCTTTGCACCAAAACTTAATTGCATCACGGCGTTGCTCGCCGCATCGTCACGGAAGCGCAGTAAGAAATCAATGCATCACCGTCCCCTATGCAGCAGTAGGGAACCGACGCATCACATTCCCCGCAACACTTTCATTGTATTGCATTACACATTTTAAGGTACATTGACTCAAAGTGTCGCATTTTAAGATCTAAAGAGAACTAAGCTAATTCTACCATTTTAAGTACAGTATTGAAGATTTTTGTCATTTGTGGTCTTGTGTTAAGTCTATATAAAAGATACTTATTTTTAATATGCAACTTGTGTGGTGTCCATCTGTAGTGTTGTCACTTGGTTACTGTATGTGTTCACAAATGATTTACTCGCTGCCTCTGAGTTAAGCCTGTCTGCTCGTGCCAAGGTGCCAAGCTACCAAGAGGTGAGTAGGGGTTATTTTAGGAGTGTACCCCCTTACCCTGACTAGACGCAAGGGTCACTTTTTGTCACAGGTACCTACCTATGCCAACAAGAGACCCCAAAACTAACATTGGTGGTCAGCTGTGAGGATTCTGGACTTGCATTTGTGACTCATATACAGTGATTGGTGAACACTACTAGTGAGTGCAGACCAAAACACGACCACATACTTTTGGTAGATTGTTTTCCTGGGATTTTCTATTTTTGCAAACTGCCAAATTTAACCACCATGGGGGGGCATGGCTTGGCCGGCTACAAGATGGCCGCACTCTAAGTGGGCTCTGCCGGCCAAGCTGAAAATCCGCCATCATCCTGCAGACAACGGCCTCTAACCTGTCACAACAGGTATCCCCTGCCCTCTTCTCACCTGGGGCATCCCTTGGAGCAGTTTTTATCTGCTGTGGCGGTCGGGCCGCTGCTTTTCTCCGGTTCTGGGCCTGTGCCTTGCAGCCCTGAGGGAGCTTGGCCGCCCGGATTCTGCTGCTGGCGGGTCTGCCTGAGATGCTGTGCGGCTCGGGCCCAGAAGCGTTGCTGCCATTTTCTACCCCTGTCGCTACTGTTGCAGACTCTGCCCGCTCTAGGCACCCGGGCCTGGCGGCGCTAGCTGTGCGCCCCCTGCACTTCCTCGCTGCGGCAGACCGGAGCTGATGTGCGCTCCCGGTCACGCGACAGCGGTGCGATGCGCCGATCCCCGGACCCGCCCAGACTGCTGAGGTTTCTCCTGCCTGGCACCAGCGCACGGGGCCTCTGGAGCCAGGTCTCATGGAGGTCTCTATGCCCTCACAGTGTCCCGCCTCCTGCCCGAGTTTCACGACAGCCCTGTGCCCCTGCTAGCCCACGGAAGAAAGTGGCTTGGAGTGGACGCCTTGCCCTCAATAGGGAAGCGGAGGAAGACTTTAGACCCCATACTGTGTTCCATATGAGCTGGGTGCAACCTGCGGCTGCTCCCTCTCCCCTACCACGTCTGCTACTGCCGCCTGGGATGAGAGATTTTTTTCCCCTCCTGCATATTGGCCCAGGGAGGTCTGGACTGCCCCGGCTGTTTGTGGTGCTGGGCCTGCTTGGGTGTTCCGCCTTTCTAGCTAGACACCTCAATGCGTAATACCAGATCCACCACCAAGGATCCATCAGACTCTGTACCAAAACATAACGGCTGCTGGGCTGCGTCTTTGCTAGCAGTTTGGCGACAGTGGCACTCCATACTGGCCCTCCTCATGGGAGGGATCTTCAAATTGACACTGTGTGGTGCGTGCCTGGCATTGCCGGCCTCCCCCTCTGGCTGGTTGTCTGATCCGCCTCTCCGGTATCCTGCGGGCCTTCCCAGATTTCAATTTGCCTGCTGTTTCTACATTCGCCACTTCCTCCATATATGGCTTGTTCTGGGGTCGCAGGGCTGGTGTTTCTCCTTGCGACTTCTTCAAACTGGGTGCCACCTGCTCCTGTCGTTGTAAACAACTGCAGACGTAATTGTGACTCTTCCTGGCGCTAGTCCTGCTTGCCCGGGGTGCGCTGTAGCTCCACCATATCCAGTGGACTCTTGCTGTGAGATTCCTTTGCAATGGGAAGGTCTGATCCAAAACAGCCCAAAATCACATTCGATCCAAGCAGGTCATCCCGCCAGGACGGCGCCAGCTCGGACAGTGGTGTCCCCGATGCCACCATGGACCCGCCTCCAAATCGCAACGACAACCTAAAAGCGATTATGTTAGATGTTAAATCAATGGTCACAGGGATAGCAACCCAACTGGACCAGCTGTCCGCCCGACTTGACTCTGTGAAGGCACGTGTCGACTCCCACGATACCCGCCTCCTTAACGTTGAGTCCAGGGTCTCAGATGCTGAGGACGCGGCCACTCAGGACCACCAGAAACTTCTGCAGATGGACAAAATCCTTGCTCTGATTCATGAGAAAAATGAGGACTTGGAGACACGCTCCCGTCGGAGCAACTTCCGTATAATTGGTGTGCCGGAATCCACTAATATAGGCCGCATGGAGGACTACGTGGAGTAACTGGTCAGGGAACTCTTCAGTGATGTACTCTCCACAGTCTTCATTGCCCAACAAGCACACCACTCCCTCAGTCCATGGCCCGGTCCCGGATTACCTCTGAGCCCTATCATCGCAAAAATTTTAAACTTCAAGGACCGGGATGCTATTCTTCATGCGACGCAGGACTTGGGCAAAATAAACCATCAAGGAAACTCACTCTCGTTCTTCCCAGACTATATGCTAACTGTACAAGCTGCTAGACATGAAGTCCTCCCTGCAAAGCAAATCTTGCAGAAACACGAGGTGTCCGACTCTTTGGCGTACCCAGCAAAACTGAGAGTTCGACAGGGCGCTAAAACACTGGTATTCCCCGATCCCAGGGAGGCTCTCGCTTATGCAAAAAAACTCGACAAAGCGTCACATTCCTCACCATCCAGCTCTCAGCCAGTTGACGCTGATCACCTGAGTGATAATGATTGACTGGTTGTAAAGACATTGACTGGTTGTAAAGACTGGGGCTACTTCCCACTGATCGTTGTCTGAAGTTCCCTATGCTTGGCCACCCTGCTTAATTGCAGGGGTGTCCGCCGAGCCTTGCCATGCCCTATTGGGATGATTCCCAATCCTCAAATGGTTTTCTCTTCTCCAAGTTGTGGGTTCCTGGGGTGGGAAAGGGAGGTCTCTCAGCCTGATTGGGGGGTTGGAGTGGGTGCGGGGTGGAGGGTCCATATTCTGCTGCTGTTCTTTCCCTTCCCAGTTGTGGGTTCCTCGGGTGGGGTGGGCTTGAAACTCAACCTAATTGGGGGGGTTGGTATGGGTGTGGGGTGGAGGGTTTTGCTGATGTTTTTCTTTGAATGTTGGGGTTGGGGGGTGGCACTGGGGATGGGGCTTGGGGGCTGCTTACGGTTACATTTGATCAAACCTTGCCTAGTCGAATCCCACACTCTCTGCTGAGATCCCCATGGGAAAAGGGATCGGGTTTGGGTGGGGTTTTTTCTCTTGGTTCTATGTAATTCTTGTTGTGTTGGGGTTCTCTTTTGCTACTGTTTGGTCAACCCACACTGCTTCTTTATGCTTGGATTACTACATTACACTGTGTTCCTTGTTCTCCTCTGAAATTTGCCTGCTGATGACACTCCATTTTGTACAAATAGGCCTGCTGGTCCCTCTCCCCTTCGAACTGCTCCACTCACCCGGCTGCTGCTCGCTGGTGGTCTTTTCTGTCACTGGGCCTGCCCTGTTTTTATGCACCGTACAAGCCATATCACTCTCTGTTGACGATTCCTATGCATCTGTGCGCGCGGGCACCGCCACGCAACTGTGCATCATCTGCGTCCACTTGAAATGTCTCCCACTCTTGCTGCGCAGCATTCCACTCAGACTCACCAAAACATGACTGACATCATCTGTTGGACATGGAATATCCATGGTCTGAACGACCACAGGAAAGCTAGGCTCATCCACTCCCATCTACAGCAACATACGGTGGACATATGTCTCCTACAAGAGACGCACCTCTTATCCGGGTCCCTTACCAGACTACAGGTGTGCTATTGGTGTCCTCGTGCTGTTCTTCATATGCAAGGGGGGTCTCCATCCTGATACGCAGAGGACTTCCCTGGCAGACTATTCAGATGCTTATTGATCCAGACGGTAGATACATAATTCTGCATGGCTCCCTGCTGTCCCAGCCTGTCACGATTGCAGCAGTCTACGGTCCGAATTCGGACTACCCAGATTTCATTACTAATGCCTGGCACCTTGTGTCTTTCTTTGGCCCCGCAGCGATTATATGGGGGTGAGATTTCAATGTAACACACTCGGCGACGCTCGATCGTTCTGGTCCACACTCCTCTCACCCACGTGCCACCGCCACTCTTACGTCCATACTCACTGACAACTCGCTTTACGATGCCTGGCGCCATAAGCAGCCTGATGCTCGTGAGGGCACCTGTGTCACTGGTGCCAGGGGTTGCTGGTCGCACATTGATTTTTGGCTCGTTTCCCCAGATGTCCTCACCTAGATTACTGACGCGACTCATATGGCGCGTACGTTTTTGGACCACGCAACGGTGCAGATTTGTCTCCGTCTCATCAGTCTTTTGGGACTTGATGCCCGCGAGGTCTCGACCTGTGGACATTTGGGGGCCCCTAGTGGCATTCCTTCATTCCCGAGCCCCTTCTAGCAGAGCTGCCTCTCCCGCGCTCCCCGCCGGCGCCCTGCCCACGACGGTCGCCGGTGAAGGTCAGTGACTGCCTTCCCTCCCCCTCTGCCTCCCTTGCCCGCTGCTTTGTCTACTATAGCCATTGCCTAGCTTACTATCCCCGGTGGAGGGAAGAAACCTTACTGCCCACACAGTATTATGTCTACTTCGCTGTTCGGCAAGTGCGAATGTCTTTTCATATATGAACTTGACTTGGAACTTCTTGTGTATATTGTTAAGATCTGATGCACATTGTAATGTGTTTATTCTGAGATTCCTCAATAAAGTTTTTTGGGGGAAAAAAAAAAGTTTAACCATCATGAGTAAGGCAGCATCCATAGCATCTGTTAATTGTGATTGGGAAGAGGAGAGATGAGAATGCTACAACTTAAGACAACTGAAGCATTTCTATAGAAGATTCAAAAGTTTCAATGACCGGTCTCACCAAGAAGGATGAGTTACAAAAGGTGCTGAGGGCCTGGGTCGAAGCAAGGAATACCCCTGAGGAAGGGGCTGAGAATGCAGATGAGCGGCTGGAGGGGCCATTGGGGCCAGAGGGGAGGAGAGTACCCTCCCCAGCAGGTAGCAGTGTATCTGCCAAGAGCCTGTCCCCAGAGGAGCTGATGGACAGGAAAGAAAACAGGATGCACGAGATGGAGCTTGCCAAGCTCAAATTGGGTGGGCAACTGGAGTTAGAAAATAGGAGATTGGCCCTAGAGGATAATAAATTGAGTTTGAGCATGAGATGAGAATTAGTGAGCTTGATTTGGAGCTCGAGAGGCTTGAGGCCATGAGTGTCTCAGCCCAGCAACAAGAAATTTGGATAGCTCAGGATGCGAGCTTTGCTGAGTTGGAGGTGGAATCCAGCTCAGATGGTGGCAACAAAATTGAATGTTCTAGTGCTGAGGGCGTAGTACACACACCCAGAGATGTGGCACCTGACTTGGAGAGGGTTAACAAACACCAGGAGTTTCAAGGACATGAGGTAGCTCCAGTAGTGCGCAGTGTCCCTGAGAAGAATGGGGTAACTGGGGCAGGGGTTCATGGTCCTAGTGGTGGGAGGGACACTCTACTGACTGTGAGTGTGAAGACCGCCCAGAAGAATGTGGGTTGAGTGACAGAGACAGTCAGATACTGTCTTGCCAATCTCAGGAGAGTGGTGTGGAGTATGTGTGCAAGGCACTGGATGGTGAGGTGAAGGATAGTTTGGTTAACCCCTGTGGGGGGCTGTGTGATCCAATTGTGGGAGAGCATATTGTAAGTCCCTGTTTTCCAGAGCTGTTGGAGAGTGAGTTCTCTGACCCCAGGGAGCTCACAAGGGAGGCAGACCTTGTGGTGGATTCCAGAGGGTCTGGAGAGGCATGGGAGAGTGACCCTGTGGGGAGTGGCTCAGGTATCTTCCGACCCAGAGTGGTGGAAGTGGTGCAGAGTAGCCCAGCTAGGTCCCCTTGTAGTGGGAGGGGTGTAGGGGCTCACGTCCTGTCTCAGTTGAGAAGGAGTGAGTGTGGGGCTGCGTGTGCCATAGTGCCCGAAACCCAGTCTCAGAGCCTGGATGGTTCTTTAAGGGAACACCAGGTGGGGAACCTAGTTTGTCCTGATGGGCCGCCCGTTGAGGTGTATCCCCTAGTGTTGGTGAACTGGGAGTGTCTGTAAGCAGGCCTCCATTAGTTCTGGTGTCTGGCAGTGCTGCGCCTAAGCCGAGGGTACAGAAGTCCAGACTGTGGGGTGAGAGGGGGAGAGAGTCCCCAGTGGAAGAACAAGTGGGTCAGGGCCAGCCAGAAGGGCTGCGTCACCAGTGAATGACCATGGTGACACCACTACTGTCCTGGGGGATCTTCGCGCACTGTCAGATGGACAGGGGTCGTGAGATCTGCGCCAGGCAGACTGTCACACGACACGAGTTATGTGTCACCCTCAGGGGCTTATGTGCTCCCAATGATGTCCTGGTGCGCTAGGCAAGTGTTCAACCGCAGGGGTTGGTCCCTGGGTCGGGAAGCCAGGTTCAGGTGTTATCCAACCTGAAGGTAGGGGCAACTGTAATCGGTGTCCTGACCTATGTAGCTTCTAGGGGTACCACTCCAGTTGGGAGGGTACAGCATTCAGGAAGGGGGTGCAGAGGGAGGGAGTCCTCGTCTCTGACCCCGGTTCAACTGGAGGGTTTAGACCCTAGGTTGGAGGGCCAGGTTCAGGGCGTCCCCCCTGATCTGGAAGCCCAGTTGCAGGATTGAACCCCTGAACTAGTGGACGAATTGTGCAGGATGCCGGCTACAGACCCCCTGACAATTCTGGAAGGGGGTACCGCTCCAGGTGGGAGGGTACAGAGCCCCAGAGAGGAGATTGGGTGTGGGAGAGCCAACCCCAGTCTCTTGTCCAGCCGCCGGCTAGGGACCTGGGGCTGGTGGGTCAGTGTCAGGATGTCATACCTGACCTAACAGGAGGGCGAGTGGACAAAGGATGCCAAGCACCTGGGTCTCCTGCCCCCCGCTCTCTGACTCACAGAGGTTTGAGAGCCCTGAGAGGCATAAGGCCTGAATTGCATCACTGACTACTGCCAGCGGCCACTGTAGCTTGCTGTCTGTCTGTTGGGACACACCTGTGAGCAAGCTACGGTTAGGTGCTACACAGATGGTGTCCACAGGTGAGGAGCAGGGTTCCATAGCTTGGTGGACCCTGAGAGTATGGACAGAGGAAGTGAAATGGGTTCAGATTGGCGTAGAACTGGAATATGCCCCTGCTGTTGCGGGCCAGGTCCAGGTTCTATCGCCCAAAGCAGGGAAGTCCATCAACATAGTGATTGGTCTACCCTGCATTTTGTCTGGAAGGGGGTTGTGTTGGACTTGGCCCTTTTTGCAGGGTCGTCCCTGAACTTTTTGCCTTCCTCCTATATTTTTTCTGACCTGTTTTTTGTTGGTTTTATGACTCTGGGCACTTTACCACTGATGATCAGTGCTAAAATGCATATACTCTCCCTATAGTAAATGAATGTATGGATTAGTGATTCCATGATTGGCTGGTTTGGTTTACTAGTATAGTGTACTGAGTGTGCCCAGGGCTTGTAAACCAAATGCTGCTGTTGGGCTTGCCGGACTAGTTGTGCCACCCACAGAAGCCGCCTGGAAAAGTGTGTCTCAGGTCTGCCATTGCAGAGCCTGTATGCAGTCTGGTACTGCCATGTTGACTGGGCATGTGCACCCACTTGCCAGTCCCTAAACCTTACCTTTTCTTCATACCAGACACCCCTATGGTAGGCCTAAGGGGAGGGTGCATTGTAAGTATCAGGTAAGACAAGCCCTGATGTGTGTGGCATGTCCTAATAGTGAATTGCAGCCATTTTTGTTTTTCACTATTGCAAGGCTACCTATTCCCCATAGGCCCGAATGGGCAGTTTGATTATTACATCTTATAATCCTAACTGACTCAGGGAACTAGGTAAAAATTCCAGTTTAGTATGCCTGAACTCAGAATGATAAAATACATAGTTTACTGAAGTTGGTTTTAACATGCTGTGTTTGAAATTACCACTTTTAGAAAGTAGGTATTTTCTTGTCTAAACCATCCAAGCCTGCCTCTGCTAGGTTGTGTATTCCCTGTCTGGAGTTTGAGTGACAGGGGCATTCCAGGAGACAGGGCGAGCCAGCACAGGCTGAATAGAGAGATCTGCATCTAGATGGGAGGGAGGAGTTGCACCTGGGACCTGAATAGGGCTGTGCCTTCCCTCCACTATGCTGGCTCGACCTCCTGTAGTGTGTCTAATGTCTCTGCCCTGCACTGCACTGTAAAAAGGAAAGAAGGAGTCATGTAAACAGAGTGCTCCAGGACTGACCAGAACTGGTTTGGACTAGGCAAAGGCCTCTCTTCCTTCAGAGAACAAAGAGAAACTGTGTATAAAAGAGGGGACCCAGACCCCAGCAAATTAGATCACTTTGGACAAGAAGAAGAAACCTTTGCTGAGGAGTGGAACCAGAGAGACTGAGGAGAGACTATCCCTAAGCTGAAGTGTTGCTTGGGGGATTGGCCTGCAGTGGTTGCCTGACTACCAAAGAAAGGAGAGAGGAACGTTGTGTACTTTCATCAACTTGCAAGGATCTCCAAGGGCTTGAGAAAAGAGCTTGCCTCCTGCTGAAGTCTCAGGGACAACAGACTTCACCCACCAGCTCCCCAAGAGTTCTTTGAAAGTGCCTGCAGTTGTGCTGGACTTTTTGAGAAACTGCGTGTCGCAAGGAGCCGAATTGCCGCTGCACAACACAAGAGCGCCTCGCATCGCCATAGAGGAGGATCGACATCGCAGCAGATGCCGGCGCATCACCGGGAAGCGTGTCGCAGGGCCTGTTGCGGCCCCCAAGAGCTGCTGAGTCATCGCAGGGCCCCCAAAGCACCTCGCATCGCTGGAGAAGAGGATTGACGTTGCAGCAGACACCGCCGCATCACCGGGAAGCGTGTTGCAGGGCCTGTCGCGGCTCGCATCATTGATAAAGCACTGCGCATCGCCGGAGAAGAGGATCGATGTTGCAGCAGACGCCGCCGCATCACCGAGAAGTGTGTCGTAGGGCCTGTCGTGGTCCGCGTCAAGAAGAAGACGACACCTTTATTTCTTTGCACCAAAACTTCATTGAATCACGCCGTTGCTCGCTGCATCGCCATGGAAGCGCAGTAAGAAACCGCGCATCACCGTCCCCTACGCAGCAGTAGGGAACCGACGCATCACCTTCCCTGCAACACTTTCATTGTACTGCGTTAAGCATTTTAAGGTACATTGACTCAAAGTGTTGCATTTTAAGATCTAAAGAGAACTAAGCTAATTCTACCATTTTAAGTACAGTATTGTGGATTTTTGTCGTTTGTGGTCTTGTGTTAAGTCTATATAAAAGATACTTATTTTTAATATACAACTTGTGTGGTGTCCATCTGTAGTGTTGTCACTTGGTTACTGTATGTATTCACAAATGCTTTACACACTGCCTCTGAGATAAGCCTGTCTGCTCGTGCCAAGTTATCAAGGGGGTGAGCAGGGTTTAGGAGTGTACCCCCTTACCCTGACTAGACGCAAGGGTCCCTATTTGTCACAGGTACCTACCTATGCCAACTAGAGACCCCCAAATCTATCAATTTGTAAATGAGTTACCTTTATTAAACGTCTTAACGAAATTAATTCTATTCACTTTATGTTTAATGAAGCACACAATTAGGTGTTGCTTTTGGAGTCATCGAATGATATTCCATTTCCAATAGTTACTGTATATCTTATAAGATATAAGAAAGTAAATAGAATTTGACAAAACAATTACGTGAACTCCGGCTAGGAGTTAACGTGTGATCGGGAATACTTAAACGGTGCCGCCAGTGGTGTTTACTGTTTAACGCACACGAGGAGTATCTACCTGCCCAATATTTTGAAGGTGAGGAGATAGGAGACAAGTTAGGACTATGGGCCATTTGTAGGAAACAAAATTGCGAATTTCAGCATTTGCGATCGCAATCTAGGCAGTGTGCAATGTAGCACACAAAAACCCACTCGCAAAATTTGTGATTCCTTAGTTTGCAAATGCATTTAAGGAATCCCAATTTGCGATTCCTTAAATGCAATGTAGGAAGCACCCAAGTTGTGCGATTTTGGCATAAGGAATCGCAAATTACCACCAACTTCAGGTTGGTCGTAATTTGCGATTTCTTTGAAAAATGCACTTTTTTGCATTTTTCAAAGTGCCATGTGGCGCACATGCATACCCTTAGGGCATGTATGTGCGCCACATGTGCACACATGTTTATTTCAGGGGTGCAAAAGGGTATTCGATTGACACCCTTGCAACCTTGACATTGCATTCTCAATTTGCGATTCTCTAATTGAGAATCGCAAATTGAGAATGTCTTCCCATTCATTCCTATGGGCCTTCTAGCCCATAGGAATGAACGGGATGGTATTCTATATTCGCGAATCTCAATTTGCGATTCGCAAATAAGGAATATGTAGGATTCGCAAAATATTTAGCAAATCCTACCTACATTGCGTTTTGTGATTCTCTAATTGCGATTCCCTAAAAATCGCAATTTGAGAATCTCAAAAACTGTTTTACCCACATATGGTCCTAAGAGCTTAAGTTTTAATCAAATCTAAAAGGGACGCATTTTTTTTAATTGGGAATTTTTACCACCATGAGGCGGGGGTGTGACATTGCGCTGCCCACGATACTCCGTTCTTGAGCACTAGCAATCTTGTAGGATTGCCATTGGACTGATGGGTCACTCGTGCTTAAAAATAACATGTTGAATTGCACATTTTACATAATGGCTGGCCCGCAGTAGGCACAGGTGGAGCATAAGGGAGGCAGAAAGACTCATTTTGCGGCAGTGGGGGTGGAGGCATTGGCATACCCATATTGGGCAGCCCCCACCCATAATTCAATTTAGAAAAAAAATTCCTGGTACCTAGTGGGCTTTCTGCTTTTCCCACCGGGGGGCAGATTGGGGGCCATCTGCAGAAACACTAATTTTTGTGGGATGGGTTGGGGGCATTGGCGTGCCCGTTTTGGGCAGCCCCCACCCCTAATTTAAATTGTCATGAAAAATCCCTGGTTTCTAGCGGGCTTTCGGGGGGGCTTTCGGGGGGGGCATGCCTGTTTTGGGCAGCTCCCACTCCTAATGTAAATGACCATAAAAAATCCCTAGTGGGGCAGAAAGACTGAATGTACCCAATTGGTTATGGGGGAGCAAAGGCCCTTGCCCACGGGGGTGCTACCCCCTCCCTGGTGTCTAGTGGGTGGATCCCTGCTAGGGGAACGCCTTCCTGGAGCGATCCCCAAGCAGGGATCCACTAGGGTAGGGGTACCATCGGAAAGGGGAGATTCTCCCCTTTCCAATGATACCTCTCCTGTCTTGCTATGTGCTCAGGAGGCTGAGTGAGCACCCTGAGCACGTACAACGCTAAACTGAAATGACGTTCGCGCGATGTGCACACTAACCGTCATTTCAGGGAAACCACAGAGACAGCCTCAGTAGCTGGGGAAGCTCTTCCCCAGCTCCCTAGGCTGTTGGGGGTGAAAGGGAATCCCCTTGCCGTCCAACGCACTAAGGGGTTAAACATAAAAATGGTTCCGGATCCAGTCGGACACCTGGTGAATAGTCAAAAGGTGAGGACTCTGCTGCTAGAAGTCTCCATTGTGAGGATTTTGGCCAAAATCATATCTTTCTCTGAAGGAGTATTGCCTTAGGAAGACGTATTAGGCCCAGGAAGCTCTGGGCCATGTTAAGTGTTGTTCCATTGCAGAAGTGCTATTGTTCACACAGGGTCTGGTCCAAACAGCTAGCTGCATACCACGGGTAACCAAGCCTTGCAACTAAATGCTTTCCTTCCTAGAAATCATTGCCAAAGGCTCCTGCTGTTAAAAAGACAGAAGAAGCCAATTAAGATTCCACATCACACACCAAATCCTTTTCTATCAAGGTGCAACAAACAGCTTCTATCACACAACAACGTCCAGAGTCTTTTTTGGGATCAACCTTTTCTTTGACACTGACAGAAGGTTCTTCAGCCATCTTGGCTGAATTCTGGCAAAGTACAGTCAAAAGCTCACCGGATGAAGGTTTCTCAGATATGAGACAAAGGGTTATGTGGGCCATAGATTTGCTTGCTGCATGTGATGCAGAGCTTTAAGCCTTTGGTTAAAGGCAAGACCCTTACAGAGTTCAGCAGTGGGAGGCAATTACTCCAAACCAATCATATTTGAAAACTTAGCTAAATCATGCCACTTCTTGAAAGAGACCGCAGTAGAACAGCACTACCCAACAAAAGGGCATGCTGGGTCTAACCTGTCAGGGGGAATAAACTGGCTCTAGAAGTTGATAAGTCATATATATAGGAGGTAAACTCAAAATCAAGTAAGGACTCAGAGGAGCTCAAAATGTAAGTGAGCCTTTACTTTTTTAGATACCTTTTGCAGTCTTGCTTTCTCCCACAGGCAATTGTCAACCCAGTGGCAAGTAGGGAGGGCAGCATGACAAACTAACTATGGTGTCCAATGTACAATATAAAGGTTCAATTATGGTTTTGAGAACAGAGTATAGGTGAAGATAATTTATTTATTTTTATTTATTTCATTTCTAGAGAGCTCTATCACCTAACAGGCATCCTGGCGCTGGCAAACTCAAAGTACGTGATAGACAAAACGTGCAGAAGAGCAACGGGTGTGGGAAAACCACCCAAAAATACAGCCCTTAAATTTTCGGAAACAGCAATGTTTTTAGTCTTCTTCTGAAGAGAAGGAGATCACTAACTTGTCTCAGTTCCAGAGGGAGCCCATTTCACAGTCTGGCAGCGGCGACTGTAAAGGTTCTGCCACCAGCTCTGACTTTCCTAAACCTCGAGGTCTTAACTAATCTCGCCGAAGCGTAACGGAGGTTACTAGCTGGAACATACCACTCAAATTTCCTCTGCAACGAGACAGGGCCTAGCCCATGCAGGGCTTTAAACACTAGGCAGAGGGACTTAAACTGAATTATCTGCCCCACCGTGTGCCAATGCAGTTCTGCCAGGGCCCGAGAGGAAGGGGACCTTCTGGGCCAGCCCAGGGCAAGTTTGGCTGCGATGGACTGAATCCTAAGAAGTCTATCCAAAAGACATTTTGGAGATTCTAACAGCAGGGCATTGCAATAATCCAATCTGCTCAGGACTGTGCTCTGTGCAACTAATGCCCGTGCCTGGGGGGGTAATAAAGGAAAAAATGTCCATAAAAATCTGATAATTGCAAGGAAGATACCCACCGTTCTAGTAACCTGAGCCTCCATAGTCAACTTGTTATTAAACATGATGCCCAGGTTGCGAACATTATCCACTGGTCTCACTGCAGTTGACATATCACTGGGCCAGAAGTTACTGGGCAACATCGAGGGAACCCAATCCACAGAGCAGAAGAGCACCGCCGTCTTGCCTGCATTGAATTGCAGTCAATTACCCTCCAGCCACAGAGCCGTATCACGCAAGCAACAATGGAACTCCTCCAATGAGGTAGACTGCTCTCCCTCCAAGGAGAGAATAAGTTGCGTGTTGTCGGCATAGTTTATGATGTTAATTTTATGCTCTTTATTAACTGCAATCAGAGGTTTCATATATATATTAAATAAAATCGGCCTTCATTGCCGAGCCCTGTGGCTCACCATGTGTGATGTTAATCAGATCAGATCGGTAAGGAGGGAGAGACACTGCCTGCGTTCGACCCGTGAGGAAAGATTGGAACCACTGAAGAGCACAGCCCTTCACCCCCACCTCCCCCAACCTGCTCAACAGAGTATGTATGTATGTATGTTTGGATTTATATAGCGCTTATAACCCAGGGGTCTCTAAGCGCTTTGCCTTGGGAACCCGTCCTGGCTTTTCCCTGTGAGATAGCCCCTACAGGGCATCCCCAAGGTGAAAGCCAGGCATCCCGCCGCGGGGGGCCGTTGTGGAGATTAAGCAGGCTTAATGCCCAGAGTTGCAGAGTGTGAACCCATGATTAGGTCAGGCACCAAAGCGAGAATTATCGAGTCCGTGGACATTTGAGCTCGAGACCCTGCCGCGTCGGGAATTGAACCCTGGTCCCGGGTCTGACCTCTGCTTCAGGGTCTGCCTGCTCTAACCAGTGAGCCACACTTCTCCAGTCCCTTGACAGGTCAAGCAGAATAAGAATAGCTGCCTGACCCGTGTCTGCCCGCATCCGAAGTTTGTCCATCACGGTCACCAGGGCCGACTCTGTACCATGAGCAGGCCGAAAGCCAATCTGAGCCTCCTCCAGCAATTTATGCTGCTCAAGATGGTTGGAGAGCGTCCTATTGACCACTCTTTCCGCAATTTTGGCCGGAAAGGGCAGAAGAGAAATCAGCCTATAGTTCTTATGACATTCTGGGCCAAGGGAGGGATTTTTGAGCAAAGGAGTCACTAAAGCTGTTTTCCACTGCAATGGCACTACCCCACTGTTGAGGGACTGATTACAAATTAACCGCAGAGTAGGCAACAATTCTGCCTCGAATTCCTTCCAAATTTTATGAGGTGCGGGGTCTAAGGGGGAACCTGCTGAAATGCCACGTGCTACCTTACAAAAATCTTCCAAGGTCAAAGGCGCAAACTCGGTTAAATAATTACCATTCATGCTATCTGGGAAGGTGATAAAAACATCATTACCCCTCTTTCACGTATCCCTGAAACCCACGGTGTCAGTGGTTTCAAGAACCACTTGCTGACTCCCCCCCACAACTCATCAATAATCGTTTTAATTTTAACATGAAAAAACTTAGCCAAGCTATTACACAGTTCCTGGGAAGGGGGTATCTGCTTTTTTGTGCACTCAGGGTTAGTGAGACTATTCAGAATGTTAAAAATACTTTTGGAAGTGTTAGGGGCATTAAGAATCATGTTAGAAAAATATTCTGCCTTAAACCTATTTATCTCCTTTTTATAACACATGATCTTAGATCTCCACGTGTGTTTGTCCATATCCGAGTAACCCCATCTCCTCATCTTCTCTGCACATTTACAATCCAGTTTCATGTTTTTTAATCTCCAGTTCTCGTGCTGATGGTCCTATAGTAGCAGTACAATACTCTTGCAGGAGCAGAACAGCAGTCTCATACTCTTTTTTTTTTGTCCTTAGTTTTGAGTATTTTTGGGCGGCAAAGAAAAAGGACATTCGAAAAAAGGCTGAATGGTGCGATTCATGGGTACCACTCTACGGCTACCAAGTCAACCGCTGTGGGCTCTGGCAACATTCTTGCAGCTGTTTTGGGACCCATAATGGAGTTAAACTGAATCTCTGATGCACAGTACCATAATACTCTGGAGTACCAGATTTGAATAGGTTATCATTTACAAATGGATCACATGTTTCTGGTTTGCTCTCACCAATATATACTTGCATTTGCATAACCCTGGAGAACTTCTTTCTTGAAAAGCAATTTGAGAACCACTAAATAGGCTTCAACAAAGACATTACTTATACAAAATTTCTAAACAGGCACCACACCCAAATCCCTATTTGAATGTGATCTGTGGCATCCTGCCAAGGTCATGATAGTCACCTGTGATAATGTTTCTATCTTCTACAGCAGTGGAAGTCTCAACCTCCACCACCTCAGCTGAAATCACACTTAGAATGCACAAGAACTCATGTAACACAAAGGCAATAAGCATCTTCCAAACAGAAGCCACTGTAATACACACCTAACCTAAAGTATATATTTAACAGTATGAGCCTAAGAGGGAAGCCTTAATTTTCCCTTTATATGAAAAAGCCAAGTCAAAATTGACCAAAGAAACCACCAGCCTGTGCTGCCAGTAGATGAAAAAGGCATGACTGTGGAGGATTGTGATACAGAGCGAAGGCGAAGGGGTTGCATGTAGACAGGAGTTGTTCATGGAGGGCCAATGTGAAATGACACCATGGTAAGGAGTAGCTGCTTTCTGGTACTGCCTGTGTTCCAGACATTCCAAAGTAGCTGAGCAAGATAATTGAAGAGGACACTATATAATACTATTTAACTTACTGGAATGAAACACTAGCCATCTTAATGGTATCTTGCTTGACAAATAGCAAAGCTTGCATTCTACTTGAAATTTCAAAGATGGGATAGTTTAAAACAAAAACGTATTCCTGTCTTACGACCCATAACTCTGAAATGCTGTACTTAAAGAAAGACTCTGGGCCAGATGTAGGTAATTCATATTTACCGACTCTTAAATACCGAATTTTACCAATTCGGTATTTAAGAGTCGGTAAATATTTGCCTCTCATTTTGTCATGCTCTTAAAACGAAATGGTTTCTTACCTGTATTAGTAGTTTTGCAGCTTGCAGAATTTTCTGGATTCACATGCTTCACATGCTTTGCATTATTCCACCATCTAGTGTGAATTTTCCCCTGTAGTAGTCCTTCTCTTTCTTTATTTTTTGTTGATGGATGAATATAAATCTACATTAGTAAATAAATGTTTATGCACTATCCAACTTGAGCCTCCTTATTCATTTGAATATCTATGCAATGTTTAGTAAACGTGTGTACTAATGACCAAGTAGCTGCTAGACAAATGTCCTGTATGAGTATATTTGGTAAAAAAGGCAATGGTTGCTCTTTTTTTCCTTGCAGAGCGTGCCTTTGGTTTGGTATTAAACTGCATTCCTGCATGGTTTCTGAAATTCATTTAGCAATTGTACCTTTTGTTACGGATTTACCCAGAATGTTGCCGCCACATTAACAAATAACTGTTTTGTTTTCCTATTTCTCTTTGTTATTTCCAGATAGTACATGATAGGTTTTCTTGCGGCTAGCATGTAGAACACTCTTTACGCGTTTAGGGTCTAGGAAAAAAAATTGGAATTTGGATTGCTTGATTTATATGGAAATTTGAAATTACGCTGTATGGGAAATGAGGATTTGTTATCAGGACTATTCTGTCCTTATTTATTTGCAGGTATGGTTCCTCGATAGTAAGGGCTTGTAGTTCACTAACTCTGCGCAGTGAAGCCTTGGGTTAGTTGTGTTAGTACAATATTAAGCCTTCCAAGTGGGTGCTGGCATTTGTCTGGGTGGTGCTATTCTTTTAGCTGCGTCCAAGAAATGCTTTATGACTGGCAAACGGAAGAAACTTCTTCCTATATGACCTCTTGTGTGTGCTACAATTGCTGCAAGATGCACTTTTAACGATGTATATGTGAGTTTACAGTCTAATAGATGTTAGGTATTTTAGGTCTGTAGTGTCCATAGTGTTTCGTTGTAACAAGTCCATCTTTTGGCACCACAATAAGTATCTTCACCACTTTGCTACATAACATTTTCTAATTTTAGGCCTTTTTGCCTCTCTCAGCACTGCCATTGTCTTTTCTGGTAAGTACAGATGTCCAGACTCTATGTCTTCAGGAGCCATGCTACCAAATTGTGAGTTTCTGGTTCTGGCTGAAGCACTCTCCCTCCTTGTATTAACAGCATGTCTTGTTGTTTTAGTCATTTCTGGATGTTGCCCTGCACCATTAGTGTTAGTTCTGAGTACCACATTTGCCTTGCCCTCTGAAGGCAATAAATATTAGCTTCATCTTGTCCGGTTTGCATTTGTTGATTACCCTGTGTAACAGAGGTATCAGGTAAAAGTATGATCAAATTTAACTGACCAGTTTATGAACAGACTAAAGGAATTGGTTTATTGTCTGTCGTTTGAGCTAATGTTATTGATAAATGTGATGACTAGGTAATTTGTTGAGCATTACCCAGGGATTGGTGGTGTGGGTGTGTGGAAGCAAAGTATATCCTTTTGCATTTATTTGTGTTGCACATAAATGTATCTGTGGTGTTCCCCAACGTCTCAATATTAGTTTTAGTACTGCTTGTTTTGAGTTCCCATTTGTGGGAGGATGAAGCTTGTCTTCTTAATCTAGCGGCTTGAACATTATCTTTCCCAGGAGGACAAGTAGCTGTTAGAAAGATTTTCCTTTGTCGTGCCAAATTCCAGATTTCTTGCGCTTGTCTTCATTGTGTTCCATCTTGTTTGTTCATGTAGAATAATGGTGGTATTTTCTGTTTGGATCAATAGAGACTTCCACCGCAACTCTTTCTGAAAGGCTTTTATGGCTAGGACACCATTTTTAATTCCAGAACATGGATATTTTGGACTGCCTCTTGTTCCTTCCATACAGCTCTGACCTTGAGTGGGCCTATATGAGCTCACAAAACCATATGTGAGGCGTCCATGGAAATGATCACTGTTGAAGTTGGTTGTGTAAAGGGCCTTCCCGCTGTTAAATGTTATCTGTTCCACCACACAATCGCCTCCTGTATTTTTTGTGCAACAATCACTAGATCCTCCCAGATCCCTGTATCTTATGACCATTGGGGTTGTAGCCATTCCTGGATTGGGCTCCTGTTGCACTTGCATGTGGGATGAGAGGTATGCATGGTGCCGTTTTCCCTAAGATTTTCCCCACAGTCCCCACCATCAGAAACTGTCCTTTCTGATACTGGACAGTTACTGCAATATTGATGAGATCTCCTTCTCAAAGGATATGACTTTCCTCAATTCGAGTAGAGCCTTGCTCCTAGAAAGGTATTTTCCTGTTCTGGTTCTGTTGAAGATTTTTCCATATTTATTGAGAAACGAAGTTTGAATAGTGTTGTTAAGACGTTTAGTATATCTCTTTTGCATTTATCTGGCGAGTGTGTCCTTATTAGCCAGTCATCAAGGTACGAGCAGACGTGTATCCCCTCCTTGATGCTGCTTGGCATTTTGTGAAAACTCTAGGTGGAGAATTTTTGTCGAAGGACAGCACCTTCAATTGGTTATGCGTTTTTTTCACTACAAACCACAAGTATTTTTTGTGTCTGTGATTAATTTGAATGTGCAAGTAAGCATCCTTTAGGTGTATGGTTTTCATGTAGTCTCCTTCTTGTAAAAATGGAATAACTTCTTGCAAAGTTTACATTTTTAATTTTTGGAGTTTTTATGACTTTGTTTATGAACTGGATTGGAAGTAGCGGTCAGTCTGGTTTTGGGAGTAGGAAATATGGTGAATAATTTCAATGACTGATCTCGTTTTTGGGTACTCTTTCTATTGCTCCCTTCTCTGTTAATTCCTCAACTTCTTTGAGTCAGCGTGGTTTCCTCCTTTGAGAGCAATCTTTTCTTTATCTCCATAGTTGGTGGTGTTCTTACTAATTCTATGCAACATCCAAATTTTATGAGGTTTAAAATTCATTTGTCTGACGTTATCTTTCACTGCGCCTGAAAGAAGTATTTCATTCTCTCTCTCTCTCACTGGTGTTGTGTGAGGTGTTGGAAGTTACTTTCCAGAGGATGTTGCTCTTCATCTGTGGGGCTGTGCTCCTCCCCAAGCCTGTTCACAAAAGGGCTGGCATACCTGCATCAGATACGGCCATTGTTGTGCAGGTACCTGGTTTTGGCTAGTGTATTGGAAATCCTGGTGCAATGTTGAACTAGGAAAACTTCCTGATGGTTTTCTACTTGTAGTAGCACCTCATCATAAGGTCCCTCGAAACTGTAATGCTCCCATGGATTTCGCAGTTTCATTGTCCTCCTTTAACTGTTTTTTTTACAAATTCATCCATATATCACAGTGTCAATGTCAGGTAATGCACTTCCAATCAGTAAATACAGCATACATAGTCAGGAGTAAAAAAAAAAAAAAAGAATACACAATCAGAATAAAAGTCAGAGTAACTTTTGACTAAAAATCATAAGAGACCCTATACAGTGCACATTCTCATTTTAAAAATAACAAGTGCTTATGGTGCATTAAAGTGCAAATCGGAATAAAGCATAGAGATATATCAGAAGATGGAGCTTCTGATAGTATTTCATCATAAAAGACCAAATACAATAGCAACTTTCTTTTCAAGAGTAACTAAAGTGTCTGTAGTGCACTAAAATGCATTAAAGTATACAAATGTCAACATATGAGACATTGGATAGTATTTCATCCTATTAACAGTGCATTAAAATTTTGAGCTCTCTTTAGTATTTAGTCGAAATATGATTCTCATACTTTTCAAATTTCCTAGTCCCTCTGCTTCGTAATGCAAACAAGCGTTCACTATTTATGACCTGCTTAATGTTCCGAACCCACTCACATTTTGTTGGTTCCGGACCTGATCGCCATCTTTGAAGCAGCACTGACCTAGCGACCGCTTTTGAAATATATAATAATTTAACCCATTTATCAGATAAGCAAACGGAGGGATTGTAACCCAGGACTTTTAGCCAACTGTTAGAATCCAATTTGATTAGCCATTCGGCCTCCAAATGTCGGAAAATATAATTCCAAAACCCCTAAACTATAGGGCACTGTGAAATTATATGCTTCCAGTTGGCTGTCGCCTGATTTGAGCAGCAAGAACACTGACTAGATTGACTAGGATAACCCTTGGATAGAAAGTGTGGGGTTATAAAGCAGTCATTTTCTGACAACTAGCATCTGGCACCAATTAGCTCCTCGTAACATACTGAAATTACGTTTATTCACTTCGGTCCACATTCTCGCTGTTACCTCCAACCCTTCAATTTTTTCTCATTTTATTATTGCTTTCTGAACGAGATCCAGACTTTTGATAGGGGCCAAAAGTTTTTTCCACTCCCTGGGTTTCCTATCTAAGCTGCCTTTAAATAGCGCGAGCGTCAGATTTTTACACTCATTAATCTGCGTCAGATCCAGGTTACAAAGGAACTTGTAGAGCATTCTGTAGGGCCCAGAAAAAAGGAAATCATTTGGAATCAGACCATGCATTTTGGAAATATGTAGCTACCTATCAATCGCAATAAAGTCTGAGATTTTCCCAAATCCAGCTTTTGCCAGTTTTTGAATAATTTCAGACGTTTCTCTAATCCCAAATACCAAAGTGAGTTCGGATAAAGGGGATGAAGTATTGATAGCTGGGATTGTATTTCTTCTATAAAAATTCGGACGTTTGCGAAAGAACCACTGCATACACTTATAGCGTACTAGTTTGGGTGATTTCATAATTTTTAATGGACTATGTATCTGGTACTCTTTACAAATTAAGCTCATGAAATAATTTGTGAATACTCCTGTATGCGAATCGGACTGAAAATTCGACATGTATTGTGCGAAGTATGCAAAATAGTATTCCCTGAGATTAGGTAGGGCTAACCCACCCTTCTCCAAATCCCCATGGACTCCAGTTTACCAAGAAAGGTAGGAAGAATTTTTGGGGTTGAGAGTTTATACATGACTTGATGTCAGTATGCAAGACATCAGACTTGTATCCGCACTGGATTATTTCCGCTTTCTTTTTATTAATTTAAACCTGCCAAAAAGTTCAAACTGTGCAAAGACTTCAAATACCTTTGCTTGAACCCCCTTATCACAATCGAGAATGAGAATTATATCGTTGTTGTATAATCTTAGTTTCCCCATAGTTGGTAGAGGGGGCGAATATGTACATTATCTCGAATGGCAATAGCCAGAGGCTCAATAAAACAAGCATTGGCATAGCCAATAGGTCTCGCCTTTGGGACCTTTAGAGTATTTAGTTATGCAGCACAATATCCTTGGTGCAACAACACCAACTTTTGCATGGCTAAACACATAAGGTCCCAAAGGTGAGTCCTATTGGCTATGCTAATGCTTTTTTTTTTTTAAAGAAACAAAAGATCTCGAAAGCTGTCTCAGAGGAGACTTAAAAAGAGTTTAGGTCAGTAGATATTACACAGTCCAAGCATGCACTCTTTAATGTCTCTTCTGTGCTGGGCAGGAACTCTTATGATGGAACCTAGTTTGGAAAGTATAATTGCACAATAATGTCACATAATACTATACTGGAGAGGCACTAACTAAATAAGTCTCAAACCCATGGAGTCAGAGACAATTCCAGTGCACAAGCATGTTTCTAGACATGTTAAAATAGGCCATGAGCTAAACAGATCTGAGAGACCACAGCTGTTATGCATAGTTCACATTTATGTTCCAAACTCATTTTACCCACATTTGTATTTTTAAAATTATCAAAGGCTTATCACGTGTTTACCTGGCCAGGCCAATTTGTGGTAATGGACATTTTGAGTTGGAAGATCATTTCAATGTCTTTGGACACTCCTATGTTACGCGATCGATAGTCATTCTCCGGAGAACATAAGGATTCCTATCAAGGCCCTGAGTACAAGGGTACGGTGAGATATTCACCACACTAGTAAACAGGAGTAAATGCATCCTATTTCAAGTTTTACTATAGGAAAGGAGCAATTGCCTACATAGGCTGCATGTTTTTGAATTTACAGCACCGTTTTCACCCAGTGAATTCCGAAGGATTGACCTTTTGGCATTGTTTAATGCAAATCTGTGAATTCCGATATCAGCATAAACAGGAGTTTGTGAAGAGATCAAAGTTTACCCTGAATCTTTATTCAGAATGCAGGTGTTTAAGGGCTGGAACTGAAGAATTGCTAGCCCAACACCGAAAGTATTCATAATACAAAAGCCAAAAATATTTGCTTTGTTGGGTCTTGTATTATGCTACTTCTAATCATGCACTTCGAATGGAAAGATCAGAACTGCAAGCAACTGAGGCAAAGCAGAAACCAGCATTGGATGAACTACTCATAGGCACCATGGTGCAACGTTCAGTCCTGGGTAACTAAAAGCAAGAAAGCTGCTGCGCCTAGCGCAAGTGAGGGATGAAGGGCGAGGGTGCTGCTGGATTCCTGTGAGAGTGTGGGTTCCACAGAATGCTGCGCGAGTTAGGGGAGAGCGGAGGGAGGATGCTGTGGGTGCCAGGTGAGAGCAAACGCTGCAGGAGTCAGGTGAGAATCCAGGGGCTCGGATACTGCAGGCTGCAGGGCATGGCTCAGGTGAGAGAGCTGGGAACAAGCTGCTGCCCGGAGCATACACAGGACTGCACGTACTGGATGGGAATGAGAAGTGTCATCACTAGGGACGGTTTGCAGCCCAAAAGGGCAGAAGTGGAGAGAGAGAAGGCAGAGCAAGGAGAGGGGGAGGGGGGAAGAGGAGGCCGGCGGAGAGCACCGTTAAAGCAACTGGGACAGCGGCAGAGGGCGAAGCGCGATACGCAGCAGCAGCCAAGGTCACAACAGACGAGCCTGAACATCTGCAGCACCCTGCTGAGCCCCCGGGAGGGCAGTGATTCCCACCCCGGCAGGGCACAGACACCCGGGGGCTTTGCATCACTGCATGACACAGGGAGGAACATGTTAACACTGAAGAGCTGGCGGGAACCACTGCGGCTGCTGCCCGCCGGCGAGCAGAAGCGTGTTTAATGGCGCAGCCTGGAGCGCTCTGGCACAAGTTAGAATGCCCTTCTTGGTTGGGAGTTTTATGTTTGTGTGTTGTTTTGTGTCTTTCTCTCTTCACAGACTTTTCTCAAAGATATGTGTAGTCTGTGAGGAGGGTGGGAGTGTCCTGCACTCAAGGAGAGGATGAAGGGAAGCCTTAGGCTGTGTGTTCGCATGGAGCGAGACGAAAGGCAAAGGGCGGGATAGCAGGCTAGATAGAACTAGTAGCCAGGGTGAAAGGGGATAAAAGCAGCAGGGCCTTGTTGGTGAAGGACATATCACTAGGCACACAGCAGGTATCCCTACGGGTACAGCACTCTAAGACAGATCAAGTGGGAAGAGGACAGTTCATTACACTGAATAGGATGGAAGGGCACAGCTCGTATTGCCCAGTTACGCTCTTGGCAGGGTACATCCAGGAACGGAAGGTGTTAATGGTGACAACTACATTCTCACCCACACAGATGGGTCCCCGGTAACATTGTATCAGTTTAAAAAGGTGTTATCAGCAACGGTCCAAATAGCTGGGCTCCAAGGGTGTCACTACACTACACATTTCTTCCGCATTGGGGCAGCCACCACAGCCTTCCAGGAGGGCATGTCGGCAAATGCAATAAAACAAATAGGAAGATGGCAATCAGACAGGTTTCCGGTGTACATTCGCCCAACATCCGACGGGTAGAGGATAGAAGAAGACATGGGTTGCGGCGATTCAGTCGTAGGGGTCTTGACTAAACTTATGTACAGCAATTTACACGTACAATAAAAGGCTGATGGAAGACTGATACCCAACATTTCTGTGCTTCTGTTCTACTCCACAGAATACAAAACAGTGTGGGTCATCGGGCACTCTTACGTGTCGATGGCCGCTAACAGAGCCCACAGCATTGGGTGGAATGCAACGTTCCCGTTTCAACGGACAAGGGTGCGATGGTTTGGAAAGCCAGGGTTGCGCTGGAGAGAATTGGGGAGCGTCATTGAAGACTTCCGCACCTGTGCAAAGGACCAGAGTGTTTTAGTAATTCACCTAGGGGGACAATACCATCCAGTGATGAGGCGGGGGGAACTATTTCACATATTAAAGAGGGATCTCACTAATTTAGCTAGAAGCATGGACACCACAGAAGTTTTATGGTCCGAAATAATTCCTAGAAGAGTATGGGCTGGTGTGCACTCCCAAAACGGCATGGTGTTGTCAAGGAAGAGGCTAAATAGCCTCATGGCCACATTTTTTAAGGGGGTAGGTTTAGGTAGCATCAGGCACACCCTGATTAACTTGCGGCAGCCGCACTATTACAGAGCAGATGGGGATCAGACACTGGAACAGATGTCCTGCTACGGAATATGCTAGCAGCATTGAAAGCAAGGGGCCGTTGGTAGTTTGCAAGAATGGGGCCGCATTAATGGCATGGGCTCTGGCAGCGATAGCTCCAAGAGAGGCATGGCGGTACTTACAAAGCGATCCAAGAGGAATACAAAAGCAGGTTGCGAAGCGGGCACAGACCGCAAACGGGGCAGTCAGGACCCAGGGGGTCACTGGCAAGCTCCCCGAGCCCCCCTGGGTTCAGGTGAACCAGAAGTAAACAATTAATTACGCGACAGAGGGCAGAGCCGGTGTCATGGAGGAAGTTGGGATACCGGTTACCGGGTCACCTCGCAGAGATGGGTGGGGGAACAATAAATCAGGTTTGACGGGCGGGAAGCACATCGGCTTGCCCAGGTAACAAAGAGGGCACACACCGGAAGTGAAGAGGAACCGGGTGGGGATGGGAACAAACACTTACCCGGAAGGAAATGTGTGGACACCGGAAGTGAAAGGCCACCCGGCCGGATGGGAACCCGATGGTTACCCGGGAGTGAGTGGACACCGGAAGCAAAAGGGCCGTCCGGTTGGGTTAAAGCAGACACTTACCCAAGGAGTGCGTGGCAACCGGAGGTAAAAGGTTACCCAGTCAGGCTGGAAGCAGAAGCTTGCCCGGAGTGAAAGGAAAGGGTGCGTCCACAGGTGATGGGTTACCTGGGCAAAGATAGCGGCACTGAATGTAGGGCACAGTGCAGAGCAAATGGGGGTTAAGGATGGTGATAGGTCACCTTGGCGAAGATAGCTACACTGGATGTAGGGCACAGTGCAGAGTAGATGTGGTAAGGACACAGGCCCGCCAGACAAATAATGGTGTGTAAAGGATCGCTTGTAAGTTGGAAATGCCTAATAAACTGCGGCCTCAATTCTTCCATAAAACCGTAACTTGTGTGGTCTGAAGTTATTGGGATTCAGGAGGTGCAACCATGTGGGGGGTGCCTCTGCTGAGTGAAACTAATCACGCTCCAGATGGTGCCTTGGGCGCTGAAAGCTGACGGCTGCATGCGTGCACGGGCGTGACCGCAAGCGCTAGGCCAGCAGATGAAGCCTGGGGTAGCACTTTTAAAAACACACTACAAAATGTCTCGCAGAGCAGCGCATGTGCTGCCTCAGCGAGACCTAAAAAAGCAAATAGTACAGGAGACAGTGGACAACCTTGTCTGGTCCTGCGTTTAACTCTAACTTGTCCTACCTTGGAGGTGTTAACAATAATGCTGGCTTCTGCATTGCTATACATTCTCTGAATCAACCCTGTGATCTGGAAGGAAATACTGAACCTAGACATGATACAGAATAAAGCCTTCCAGATCATGAGGTCGAACACCTTCTTGGCATCCAACAAGAGGACAGAGCAGTTATTTATTTAGTCTCAAAGTTATCTGGTGCTTTGGCTAAATAATGCGCGTTCGTCCCAAGCTGTCTCCCTGCAATAAAACCATTTTGATCAGAGTGGATACAATTTGAAGCTATTATATATTAAATCTATTGGCACAAAAAGTTTTGTAATACTTTTGTAGTCAGAATTCAAAAGTGTGATTGGGCAATATGAGTTAGGATCTTCGCAATCCTTGTCTTTTTTAAAAGGCTGACTATATTTCCTTTTCGGAATGATGCTGGTATAGGCCCTCTCTCTAGGATTGTATTAGCAATCAATAAAAAATATTCTAATAAAACCCTGGAGAATGTTTTTTAAAATTCTACTGGTAGACCATACGGTCTACAGGCTTTACCATTCGGGCAATTTCTTATAACTTTTCCCAGTTCTTCTTTAGGGAAGGGGCGCATCATATTAACTTTATCGGTCTCGGAGAGTACCGGAAGGTTCTGTTCCCGAAGGACCATCTCCAGGGACGCATTATTAATCATTCTTTTTTGACCATAGATGTGCCTATAATGTTCCAGTATTATATCCCCTACGTTAGACGGATCCTCACTTCGGATACCAGTAACGGGGCATTTCAGTATGCTGATCCAATTACTTAAGACCTGCTCCCGAATCTGCCAAGCAAGAAAACTCCCTTTAAAATGACTTTCTTCGTATACCTTTTGCATATAGTTATGGTTCGAGGTTTCACATTTTAAATAATAAACCTCACTTAGAACCTGTTTAGCCTGGTCAAGCTTTTGTTGATTGGGAGCCGAAGGGCTTCTATGAAAGGTATCATTGCACCTCTGAACATTCTGCTCTAAGATTTGCTTTTGTTCTTTCTCTTTTTTAAACTTTCTGCTTCTTTACCTATACCCAGGCCACGAATATATGCTATAAGGGTGTCCCAGACAATATGAGGAGGAGCCGTCCCATGATTTCATGCAAGAAATTCATTTATCTCTGTTTTCCGAGTAGCACCCAACTTTCTTCCAGTAAATACTGTCTATTAAGAGTCCATCTCTTGGGATGAACTCGACCTCTAAAATAATCATTGCACGATCCGAAAATCCATTAGGCAGAATCTCTGACTACTAAAATTCAGGGCCTTGGATATAAGAAAAAAATCTATATGTGACGAAGTGCAGACTCTGCCCGAAAAACAGGTGTTAATTAACTGCAAAGTCTTACTGTAATTTTGAATAATTTTAAAGGTCTTCGTTTTTTTTTGTTTTTTTTAATCTTTTCATTGATTTTTCATCAAAATGAACACAGTACAACCAGTCAATAGAACTAAGGCCAGCACACTTCTGCATTCATCATCCACGTGTTTTCGTTACATACACAGCATATAAGATAGAGTCAACCAAGGTATAATACATAAAGGTCGGTCACAATGTAATAAAGGATAGAGACATCGTCACTTACAGTATTGCATTCATGTCATTATCCTGCAGAAAAGCAGTAAGGTACCTCCAAAAGTCTTTTGGTCGTGATCTGGCCAGCAGTTCCTCTTCGTACGTTAGTAATCTATCCTTGCAACAAGTCATGTTCCGCAACCATTGTTTAATACTAGGCGTCGTCGCACCGCACCAACATTGAGATATTTGCCTTTTGGCTATTGGGAGCGCAATAACACAAAATTTACGTTTCTCAGCTCTCACTGTTGACAAAAGTCCCAATAGACATGTTTTTATAGAGCATTCAATCTCCGCCCCCACCATATCTGTAAGCAAGGCAGTTATTTTCCCCCAGTACTCACGTAACCCATACTCATGAAGTCTTACAGGGGTGTGATATGTTTGGTGGATATATTTGAAGTGCAAGATTTGTAAGTTGCCATTTGGTGTGAGCAGTTTAATTAACGTGCAAGAGTTGTACCACTCTTTCTCGGTTAACGGGTCCATGAGCACCCCATTCCACCTCGCCATTGCTCTAGTAGTGGTGTATGGGATCTCGTTTTGAGCCACTGCATATAGTCGCGACACTAAGTGTGTAGTATTTGAGGATGTCAATATAAGCTGAAGCGTATCTAAGCCTGCTGGTTCCGCAGGATAGTCTGGGTATAATTCCTTAATAGCCCTTTGCAGTCTGTAATACGTGAATTGGAATAACGTGGTCTGATTACTTATATAAGTTAGTTCGTCTAGTTGGCAAAACCGACCGTCGTGATATAGATCTCCAAATGTGTCAATTCCTACCTGTGTTAAGAGATCCATGCTTACCTTTTCCCTAGTAACTGATAGCACAGGGTGATGGTGTAGAGGCAGTGCCGGGGCATAAAGCAGGAACTTGTGAGCCAGCTGACCTAGTTTCCTCCAAGCGTGTACGGTGGTGTCAATTGTGTTGATGTCTTCAGAATGTAGGGGCGGCCTTTGGTGTGTGAGTATGGCCGTCATTGGTATCGGCAGTGCATCCCCCTCTTCCACTGCAGTGTGCGTTAAGTAAGGTATCTTGTGAAATCTGTATGCAGCATATTGTGCCTGTGCACACAGATAATACAAGAAGATGTCCAGGACACAATAACCCCCTTTTTCGTAGGGTGATGGCAATGTTCTGAGTTCTATACGTGCCTGTTTGCCCGCCCAAATTAGTTTCAGGACTAAGGACGTTATGTTTTTAAAAACTGCACTCGGAGGTGGGATAGGAATATTATTAAACAGGTAAAAGAACTTAGGTAGGATGTTCATTTTCACAATTGCAATCCGGTCTGCCAAAGAGAGCGGTAGATGTATCCATCTATTGATCTGTTCCTCTAGCCTGGCTAACACTCTCCCATAATTGGTACGTATGACCTCTTCCGGGTTTCTGCTATACCACACCCCTAAATATCTGATTGGATCAGTTTGCCAATCTAAAGGGATTTCCGTGGTATGTGGTTCAGTGGTGTCGGTTAGTGGGATAATTGAGGATATATTTCAATTTATCTGCAGACCAGAGTGTCGTCCAAATTTTATGTACTCCCTTAATAACGGGTCTAGATTTTGTTCTGGAAAACGGACATATAAAAGCATGTCGTCCGCATATAAGGATATGTGTAATGGGCGTCCCGGAAGGTGTAAGGCGGAATGATTGTGTGTTTGTCTGATGATACAGGCCAACGGTTCCAGGGCGAGCGCGAAGAGCAGTGGCGATAGAGGACACCCCTGTCGTGTGCCCCGCTCCACAGGGAAGGCGTCCAAGATATATCCATTCACATGTACCCTGACCGTCGGGTTCGTGTATAACAGTCTCACCCACTGTACGAATATCGGGGGGAATCCCATCCGTTCCAGTATCGTGAGGAGATAGAGCCATTCTATTGAATCGAAAGCCTTGGCGGCATCCAGCATGACCGCCGCGGCCCTAGTGTTTGGTGTTAAATAGTGAGAAAGGGCAAAAAGTGTTCTGGTGTTGTGAGATGTGGCCCTCGAGGGTATGAAACCTGCTTGATCCGGTAAGACCAGGTTTGTCATAAGAGGCTTTAACCGCACCGCCAGGAGTTTGGCCAGTATCTTAGAGTCAACGTTAATCAGTGACAGCGGTCTGTACGACTCACATACTTCAGGATCTTTATTTGGCTTCAGGAGGGCGATTATCACTGCCTCCCGCAGCGACAGAGGTAGTATTGCCTGATCTAAGGCGTTGCCATACATAGCAACTAAATGGGGGGCTAGAATATCAACGTATGTTTTATAGAATTCGCAAGTAAACCCGTCAGGGTCCGGAGCCTTCCCATTAGGTAGTGTTTGAATAATTTCTGTAACTTCCTCCACCGTTACTGGCAGCGACAAGTATTCCCGCTGATTGTCTGATAGCCATGCAATGGCTATATCGTTCAGGTAACAGAATATTTCCTCTGGGGGTGCTGTTTGTTTGGATTCATACAATTTGCCATAGTTATGCACAAAACTGCGTAGGATACCCTCCATATGCGTGATCAAAGTTCCTTCCTTGTCTCGTATTTGTAAAATTGTTTGTGAGCCTTTCCCTTCGCAAATCTTGGCAGCAAGGACTTTACCTGGCCTGCCCCCTTCCCCAAATTGTCTGGCTGCCGGTCTTTTGGAGACATATTTGAGCTCATCCATTGTGTGCGTTTGGTGTTCGGTTTATACCTGCCTCAATTCCCCCAATAAAGCCATGTTTTGTGTTTGCTCATATACAGTGTCGAGTTCTTTCATTCGGGTTTCACATCTAGTGATTTGTCCCCTGAGATCCCTCAGAATACCTACTGTGGTACTCATGCATATCCCTCTTAGTGTTGCTTTAAATGCCTCCCATAGAGTGCCTGGGTCGTCGACAGTGCCTACATTAAGCTGGAAATAATCTTTTATGGCTGCGGCTATGGTGTCCGCATATATCGGGTCTGTGAGCGCTTTGGCATTAAATCTCCAGCTAAAGGGAGGAGGGGTATAATGTGGTATTTGGAGTGTCAACAATATCGGATTGTGATCTGAGAGGGTTCTAGGTAGCGTTTTCAGTATCTCTGCCCATAGTAAAACGTTGTCTGATCCTAACCAATATTCTATACGGTACCAGCTACTATGTGCCATATTAATGTGTGTCGCCACTGTTACGTCTGGATTTCTGGCCCTCCAGAGATCCTTAAGTGGAAGTTCCTCCTTAATATCCAACATTTTTGCCCGGGCCTGCCTATGCGGTTCCATAGATGCTGTTGATCGATCTAGACAATCACTTAACGCTACATTAAAATCTCCACCCCATATAATGTTGGTGTCAATGAGATCATGCATATGATTCCAAAGTTCCTGGAAGAAATTGGGGGAGTCTACATTTGGACCGTATATGTTGGCTAGTGTCATACGTTGTCCCCTCAGCATCCCTGTCAAGATAACATACCTCCCATTTGGATCTAGTATTGTTCGATTTATTTTAAAATTCACACCTTTCCTGATAAATGTCATCACCCCTCTGGAATATGAAGAGTAGTTAGCAGCGTGTGCGGATTCTGCCCATCTCGCCCCAATTTTCTTGTGCATAGTCGGTGCTATGTGAGTTTCTTGTAAAAAAGCTATATCTATTCCCCATCTATCGAGACATGCAAATATCTGTCGTATTTTCTTTGGATTTGTGAACCCCGCACATTCCACGTAAGGAGGTTCAGACTCTTTTTACCTAAGGCGCCTTTTCCCTAAAGCATCATACGCATGATAACACTGTCTTTGTAAGCCTGTGTCAACAATGTCTACTCCCTTACCCTTAATTGACTCTTTGCATAGTAACCAGAGTACAACATGAATATCAGCAATGCATCTTACATGTCCTGGCCCATTCATAAAAACAAAACCCCAACTCCACCCAACCCCACACACTTCGGCAACCCAATCCTGCCGAAGCCATATCCCCCAAGTAACATCATCAGATAACATAACTGTTTGGGGATCACCCATTTAGCGGTCCACCTGGGGTACACCACACCACCCAACTGAATGGATGGGGGCAGAGTCTATGCAGTTAAACAGATATTTTGTTGTAGAAAAACATCCAAGTGTACAAACTCGATACTATAACGTTCATATCAAATCATGAGCTTAGAAAAAACATTAACCCATATTGCTCTGTCTTCACGTCTCATCCAGCATTCCTTAAGTTTGACAATTTTAGGTGAGTGCAATTTCAACCAACATTTGCATGCCTAATACCATATCATGTATAACTTGGTACATATTTCAATTATGCAGGCAGTCATCTAGAACATCACTAATATTTGTCCCAATTAACTCATAACTGCCAACTGGACTATTGTTCGTGCGCCCTGCTGCCATAGTCTGTTGATAGAGGCAGCTTGACCTTACTCAGCTTGCCCTTTTGTCTGCTATTGTCACCTCGCGTAACAGGCCATCAACATCCACCTTAGTAGTCCCAATGCAGTACCAACGTCCGACTGCTGTTACCTTTGTGGATGATAAATGTGCGATGTGTACGCACAACCTCCTTGTGCATCATGTTGTGTAATCGTTTTGTCTACTGTTGTATTCATCCGCACGTAAAACAAATGATCAGAATCAGTTATGGAATTACAGAGTACTCTTCAATCGGCTACCAACCATTCTCACCCATGACCTATATAGTTGGTCATCGTACTACACAGTTGGAGGTCGTCGCAGCCATCTCATTCAGTCAGAGTTCCAGTACCTTACCGTCAATCAGAGTCCTGTTGCCGTTCCTTTCTGTTCGCTTTCTTGTCTGTACCTGCCACTTTTTTAGTGAATTCCAGTGCAGCTTTAGGAGTGGTGAGAATGACCGTTTTTTTCTTCCCAGGTCACCTTTAGACGAGCGGGATAGAGCATGGCGTAGGGTATTTGTAAGTCACGTAATTTAGCTTTTACTGTGGTGAATTCTCGTCTTGCCTGCTGTACTGCTACAGTATAGTCCGGATAAAATTCTAGCTTATTCCCTTGATAATGGATCACTCCATTTTCTCGTGTCAGTCAGAGGATGTTTTCACGATCTCTATAGTTCAATACACGGGCTACTGTGGGCCTTGGTGCCACACCTGGTGGAGGTTTCGGTGCTAAGGATCGATGTGCCCTCTCGATTATGAAAATCGGTGACATCGCGCCTTCACCAAAGATGTCCTTGCATAGCTGCTCAATGTACGATTCCATACGGCCTGTATTTGTTGATTCAGGAAGTCCCGCTATTCGCACATTATTCTGGCGGGAATGGGCCTCCAACTCCTCCGCCTTTGCTTTTATTACCTCCAGGACTTTTTCCATGCCCGTACATTTGGTTGCTGTTGAATGCGCTTCATCTTCCACCGCCGAGATGCGTTTTTCAACGGTTTCCAAGCGCTCCCCTTGTTTATCCATTTTCGCAGCCATGTTGTCCATCCGCCCTGTTAGTTGGTCGAGTTTTCCATTTATATCTTGTAGGTTGGTCTGTATTGCTTTGAGGATGCTTTCCATACTGTTCTCCGCCGTGGTTTCTGTCTCAGAGTCGTCCTCTACCGGTCCGGGCTGGCCTTTTGGCGCTCTCTGAGCTTCAAAAGTGAGCTTCGGTTGCTGCTTGTTTGGCTTACCCATTTTGTGTTGTTTTGTAGAGCACTATAACTGACCGTCCAGTAGTAGCCCCTTCCCTTCGCCTAAGTAACAAGTACTAACAATCACGTATAGGCTTCCCCAAGCCCAGATCACATCACAGGTGTGGTCTATAGTATGGTACCTCTTCTGTATCTTATGGCTGGAACATCCCGTCCACGACGCATACGCGGTAGTATGGCAGTTTGTGCTAGTCGGTTGCGTTGCACCAAGTATGCCAGTCCCACCTCAGAACAGTGCGTTCTATGCGTCTTGTGTAGTCAAACCTGCCGCTGTCGGTTAGTTGTGCCTTGCAGTTGCACTCTCTCATCTAATCACTCCCCACGTGTATAGCTCAAGGTACCGCACCTCCTGTTGTAAATGGTAGCAATATGGCGTCGCGACTCCTCCAACACTGTTTCTCCACCTACATCTGCACCCCTCTTATAGTTAGGCGCTATGTCGGGCTATGTCCTCAGTGCACATTGGGGTCGATGGGCTAAACAATAACCAGCAGATGCCCGCATGTATATTGCTCCTGCCACGTCAGGGTGCCAGTGCCTGCAGCGTGATAGAACCTTGTCGCTGGCACTCCACGCTTTGTTTAAGGAGGTGTTCGCGCTTTTATTCCTCACCTCCAATGACCGCTTCAGCTTTCTGAACTGCCACTGTCCGCCATCTTACGCACACCATGCACCGGCAGCTCTTGCATACAGTCCGGCGGCGTCCTCTATGTGTGTTATTCCATACCCTTGTTTCTGTCTCAGTAATTTGCCCTCCGCTGCACAGTGGACGTATTATACCCGCGTTGGTAGGGTTATTTCAGGAGGCAAGGATCTTTCGTGCCATACGCGCTGTGTCTCAGCAGCAGGTCCGGGACATGGGTGCCGCCATTTTGCGCACCGCAACCCGCCAGCGCTCGTGAGCAATATCGGCGTGTTTTTTCAACTGTACCACTTACTTGGACGCCAGAGTCTACCCTGTGGAGGCGTAATGTCCGAATTCAATGCTTCAGAGCAGCCGGAGGGAGCAGGTGTATCGCGTGCTCAGTGCAGCAGGTCAGTCCCTTGAGAGTAGCTCCGTTATCCGCAATCTTGCCATTCCTCCGACTCAGGGTGCTGCGGCTTGTTTTCCACCAGTATTCACTGCTATCGAAGCAGTTTAAACTCCGCTTTTCATTCCTGGATGCTTCCCATCACTTATTCCGCGTTCGGAATACCCTTTGAGATCCGTTTGAGACCTTAAAACACGCCAGGCTGTAGTCTGCCCAGCGGAGCTGTCGGATCAGGCAGCCATACCGCTGTGCGCCCCCTAGTGCCTCCCAGGTCTTCGGTTTTTAATTGCTTTTTTAGATATGACTGAGGAATTAATCTTTTGGTTTGGTAAAAAATTAAAATCACCCCCTACGATTATTTCACCGGGAATTTGTATTAAAGTTTGAAATAATTCTTCATATGGCTCAGCAATATCTTCCATTGGGGCGTAAATACTACTGAAGGTAAGATATCTGCTCCCCAGGTTACAAGTCACCCAGCACCACCTTCCTCTCTTATCACTTACAAAATTCACCACCTCTGCTTGAAATTTTTTACCCAGAAAAATCTCAGTGCCCAGATGTGTTGCCGGGGAAGAGAAGCCCCAATGCTGCCAAGATCTAAACATAGGGAATTCCGCTAACTTCCCCACCGTTATACGAGTCTCTTGAACTGAAATTACAGATGGATTTTCGGTCTTAATCCAGGATTCAATGGCCCACATTTTCTTTTTGTTATTGAGGCTGTTAACATTAAAGGAGACCACATTTAGGATTTCCCTTTCATCCATTAGCCCAATATACTATTGTAGCCCTAGAGGGTCTCAAATGTAAAATGAAACTTTAGGACAAATAAGTCCTCAAATATACCTGGCCAACCCCAAAGGTCTGTTATTTGACGCAGCACTGAGGCTCACAGGGTTCAAATTTACCGATGAATTTCGGCTAGCACAATTTAAGTTTGGCTTTGGATTTTAGAAATTGATCTCCTTTTCCCCTCTTACCTCCCATTCCTGCACACCACCTCCACCCTACCACGCCCATATTCCACTCAAAAAACAGCAGTGAGTGGTCCATCCCCACTCCCCAAAGCTGGCACCTTGACCTTGTGCCATAAGCTATCGGGCTACCTACCCCAGGACGTGAGAAAAAAATGAATGCTACCTGAGGCAAATTAGAAAAGGGAAAACAAAAAAAAAAGACAAGGAGATATACAGAATCCATCTGAGAGCCCCGAGCTTAGAAATTAGGACTGGTTAGTGATTTGTTGCAATAGCTCCTGGGCTTCGGGGACATTGCAAAATACATAAAATCTTCCTTTTACAAATACTTTTAGTTTACTTTGCTGTACAATCATAGCCTGTGCCTCCTGTTTCTTGAACAGATGCAACAATTTGACTAATTCTTTCCACCGTTAGGCTGCGGAGGCAGACATATCTTGGAAAATACGACATAATGACACTTCTGGTGAGGTAAACTGTTGCTGCTTAACCGGCTTGAATAGAATTTATTCCTTCATCCATAATCTCCAAAATTGACCAGGATCGTCCGTGTGAATTTTACGTTGGGAGGGAGATACTCTGGCACATGATGGGCCCTCGTGAGAGTCAGATCCCCCTTGTATTCTGGGAGGATGTTTTTTTAAATAAAATAGTCGACCCATTGAAGTGTCTGCTGACCCTCAAGGCCCTCTAGAATACTGAGGATACAAAGAGTAGAGCATCTAGAGTGATTCTCCAATTCCTCCAATTTATATTCCTTTGCAGATTTTTGGCGCTGGAAGGCAGCTACCTTATCTTTCATAATGGACACCTGGCCCTCCAGCTGCAATATTCTTGCTTCTACCTCATTAAGTCATGCCGGAATCCGGGCCATAGTATCTTCAATTTTTGTAAGCTGGGCATGTATAGCAGCAATCACCACAGTTTGAGAGGCTAAAGTTTCCCAAATCTTCATCAAAATTAGATTGAGCAGGCTCTTGGCATCCCATTGCAGAGTAAAGGGTGTATCAACCTGAGAGGGGCCCTCCTGAATTGATTCAGGCCCAAATTTGGTTTGTGTTGCTAACGCTTCAGCGTTTCAGAGTACTGCCTGCCCTGTGATTTCCAACACAGCTGATCCCAATGGCCTTTGTGAGGGAGACAACAGAGATTGTGATGGGAGTGGTAATGAAGCATTACTTTCGCCTCTTGGAGACATGCTCTCCGTTAAGCCAGGGGACTGTGCAGCTACTGGTAGAAAACTCTCCAGCACATCTATGCCAGGTGTTAAGCTAGATTTAGCCCTAAAAAATAAGGGGTATTTTTCAAGTTCCTTGGATTTTCCAACCTCAGCATCACTCATAGAATTAACCATTTCTGATTCTTCTACCAGTATTTATTAAATTGAGGAAACACAGCCCGTAAGTAGCTGACCTGCTATGGTTCTGGGAGGTTGCATTGCGAGTTCAGGATTTTCTCAGCATTCACTTGGATCACTGCAACAAAGTCAGTTAAGGAAGTTCTCCCAGCTGATGCTGTTCTATGGGTCTAGAGGGCGCCAAAACTCCTGGTCTGTATGACCCAGTCGCCAAGTGAAAGGGGCAGCTCAGCAGGCAGAACCTAGAAGCGGGAGCTCTACAAGTCCTTATGGCTGCCACCAGCTCCCACGCAGCATGCTAATAACTATATGATGTGAACATCTCTGTTTGCTCCTCAACGTGACGCATTTCACGTTTTTCATTGTTTCTCAATAAAGCGTCATTGCAGAGCAAGTCTATCCGAAAACACCTTATTCGAAAGATTATGTTGTAGAATAATGGCAGGAAAATGTATGATAAATAACCACACCATTTAGATCCTGTATAACTATATCCGAAGTAATCCGATTACACATGACTGGCACCTGTGATTTGATTGGCAAACGGTGTGTGCTTCCTTTCATCGCTGGAGGATTCTCTCTTCCAGCCCATTTCCCACTTTTTTTTGGAAGGGGGGGGCGTTGCTTTCTAGTTTTGATTCTAAACAACGCACCTTTTAAATGTTGTGCCCCCGAGCCCCCCAACTCCTCCTCCCACCCTTTGTGGTCGAGTGATGCGCCCACGATCAACCCGTGAATTGTTCTGCGCCCCACCTGGCACTGAAGAGGTGAGATGGAAAGATGTGAAGCCTTATTAGACAGGTCAAATGGAAACTGAAACTGTTCTCTTAGCTCCACCACCATCAGCACAGCGCTTGCTCATTCTCGCTATGAATAGCGCATTGACAGGCCACAAAGGCGCTAGTTTCATGTAGTGTCTGCAACAGTCCTGCGCCCTCAGCAGGAACAGTGAGAGAAAGGCGGTGACAGAGGCCCCTGGAGCACTCGAGGCTGCCAGCCTGCGGTCTCCGGCCTCACCCTTTGCTGTGTCCTTCTCCCTCTTTCTTCCACCTTTGGTTTTCCTTCCTCCCCGCTTCCGAATTTTCTCTCTCCTTTCAGTTCACTCACTGCTTTCTCGCTTTTTGGTCTTCTGTACTTTACTTTCCTTCCTTCTTCCTCATCTTCACCTGTCACTTCTCCAAGAACAGACATAAGGTGTCCCCCTCACCCACCCTGGTGTCCCCCTCACCCACCCTGGTGTCCCCTTCACCCACCCTGGTGTCCCCCTCAGCCACCCTTTGGTCCTCCACACCCACCCTGGTGTCCCCCTCAGCCATCCTGGTGTCCTCCACCCTGGTATCCCCCTCACCCACCCTGGTGTCCTCCACACCCACCCTGGTGCCCTCCTCACCCTTCCTGGTACCCTCCTCACACCTCCCTGGTATCCTCATCACCCGCCCTGTCCCCAATCGCAGGGCCTCCTTTGAACCCGACGCTCCTGACGCACAAGTGCCCTCAAGAAGTGACTCTTAGGCGCTCCCACGAGGTCACAGCCCGAGTCTGCCGAGAAGGGGTCTCCGGGCTTGTCCCGGCACCACGATTCCCACCAAAGGAGGTGCAGGCCAGACCAGAGTTTCCGCAAACCAAAGGGGCAACGCGCGCTGGGGGAAACCCCAGGTCCGGATGTCTCCCTCTCTGCATCTATTTCGGTCTCTCCCTCGCTCGCTGCCCTCTCTCTATTTCCCTCTCCCTCTTCTGTGCCCGCTCTCTCTACCACTCTCTGTCTTTAGTTTGTGTCTCTCTCTTCTGTGCTCCCTCTCTCTCTCTCGCCCTCCATTTCTATCTCTGCCTTTATTACCGTCTCTTTTCTACGGCTACCTCTCTATTTCTCTGCCTCTGTCTGCTGCTCTCACATCCTCTCTGCATGCTTCCGTCAGTCTGCATTTCATTCCTTTTCTCTGCGTTTCTTCTTTCTCTCTCTGTCTGTTTCTCTCTTTCACCCTCCATTCGCTTGCTTATCCCACTGTGTCTGTCTGCCTTTCTCTCTGCCTCTCTATTTAATCTGTCTCTCTATTTATTGTGTTCTCTGCCCCCCTTTTACTCTCTCTGGATATTATATATATATATATATATATATATACACATACACACGTTGCTTTCGATGGAAGCACAGAAACAGCATTTTATCATTAGTCTCAGTAGAATGTGGGATCAATGCTTTGGAATACGCTGTCACTACATGACGTTTCTGAAATAATAGTTAGAAAAAAGCAAGTACTCTAGCAAATAATTCGCCCCAAAGTTCCCATTCCAGGTGCAGCTCTTACCAGTGCCAGGTGTAATTGCAAAACTCAATATCACAGGAGAAAAGGAGAGGTCTCTACAGCCAGGCAGGACACTGACTGTTGTAAGTTGTGGGAATAAAGCCTTGCACCAGATCAGGACACATCATGAAAGGTTTTCATGAACAAAGTCTTGCAGCAGAAGAGATCAAATATTATTAGGCAGTTCTACTACTGGTGACAGTAACATAGGAACTTAATAACAGTATCATAAACTCAGAAAGTGTGATAAGCATCCACTGTGTGGTGTGTTCCTCTGTGTCTGCGAATACTCTCTACTACTCTCTAATGCTCACCTATTGCCATTGTAAATGACAATACCATTTATTTATGTTTTTTTTTAAAAATGGAAAAAAATGTCATAAGCAATGCCAATAGCTCTACCTTTAATAATGCCGAGACCATGGCATTGTAAATGCTTGTTCTTCTTCTAACTGTGCCCCATATTTATCTGCTACCCTTTAAAATGAGTTGGTCATACATGGTGCCGTCATCTGGTGACGATGGCCTTGATGGACATGCCTTGACTGCCTCTTCAGAGGAGTCTGTCTACAAGTCTTCCTACTGTGTTTTGGCATACCCTGAGCCCTCAAAGTCTTGGAGAATGGGCACGTCAATGCCCTCTGTCTCCTCTGCCCCAAGGATGTCCTGCTGCTCCTCTTCTGGCTCCGGTGTTAAGGGGGTCTAAATATATTCCTATTCAACCTGCTCCTTTTGGGATGAAGGCTTTTGTGGGATTCAAAACTCATGAAGTGGGTCGTCAAATAATTTTTTGCTTTTGAAGAATTACTGCCATTTTTGATTCTCAAACTAATTTTTTTTCTTTCCATCTCAGCAGATTGTTCTTCAGTGTCGAGCAATTTTGACTACTTTCTCTTCAATGTCCAAGACCACTTTGAGGGTGATTCCCTTGATGACTTTTTGGCATCTCTTCACCCATCATCTCTTTTGTCGTCAAAATGTTTCAACTCCGATCATCTCTCTACATCTTTGTCTTGTTAAGTTTGCTTGCCTTCTGTTGGTGATTTCCTAAGCGCTGAGGCCGTTTTTCTTGTTTCCGACTATTCAGTCTTAGAATCTCCCCCGTATGTCTTTTCAGGGTTACCAGAGTGGCCTTTTCTTTCAACGTCCGATAATCCTTTTTGGCGTTGACGATTCTCAGTTCCACATCCGAGTTTTCTCCCTTTGCCCCTTCAGCAACGTTGTCGCCATTGCTTGACAGCCCGAGGTCGTTCTGGGGGGTTGGCTTGGCCGAATGCCACACGTTGCCGACATAGTACTTTTATCGTTACGCCGCCCCCAACAGCAACCCGCATATTACAAAAGACACAAACACAGTGATGTTTGGAAAATTGAGTTGCAGGTTTATTTGTAACACAAATAAAAGGTGGGTTAACTTACAGATGATCCCTATCCGCCCCGCAACCCCTAGTTGCTGGGCACCTGAAGTTTAGCCAAAATTCACCAGCGGCCATAGCCCGGTGATGTACCTGGGAGCACTTACACTCCCACCGGTGAACCTAACGTCCACCATAACTCCGCCCACTGAACAAGGGAGAGTGACTCGCACCTTCTCCAGCCTGGCAGAGCTAAATATGGCAAGCCCCCGGTTGCTCAGGTTTACAACCGCCCTAAGGACTAACGGGGCGCCGTCGTACTCCAAGTTCCCAAGAAGGACCCCTTAGAGCATGTATGACTTATGCACGCGTGTGCTTATCCTGGAGGCTTCAGTTCCTGTTCCTGCGCCTTCCTGTTGTGGGATCGCCCTGTAACTCCTCCTGCAACATAAGACAGATGTTATGACAGTCCCCCCCCCACTTCACACCCTTACTCCGGGTGAGCGGTAGGGAGGGGAAATCGATGTAAGGGAGGTGGATCCTAGTCCTGGAGGAAGAAGTAGGGGGGAAGGCTACCTATAGGCCTAGACAATCGAGGCCTGGAGGCAACTTGCCTTTCGTGACCTGCCTGGCGGGGGAGCAGCGGCAAAGAGGACGCGGGTGAGGAGGGGGAGCCCTTTGTACCTGGAGCCCCACCCCTTCACCGGCGGCCTGCCCGCACCGCCCCCAGGGTCCTGCCGCCCGGCTCCCTCAGAGGTACTATGAGGGGCTGCCCTCCTACGGGGTCCCCTGCAGGGACCACGGGCATCCTGCATAGTACTTTTATCGTTACGCCGCCCCCAACAGCAACCCGCACATTACAAAAGACACAAACACAGTGATGTTTGGAAAATTGAGTTGCAGGTTTATTTGTAACACAAATAAAAGGTGGGTTAACTTTCAGACGATCCCTATCCGCCCCGCAACCCCTAGTTGCTGGGCACCTGAAGTTTAGCCAAAATTCACCAGCGGCCATAGCCCGGTGATGTACCTGGGAGCACTTACACTCCCACCGGTGAACCTAACGTCAACCATAACTCCGCCCACTGAACAAGGGAGAGTGATTCACACCTTCTCCAGCCTGGCAGAGCAAAATATGGCAAGCCCCCGGTTGCTCAGGTTTACAACCGCCCTAAGGACTAACGGGGCGCCGTCGTACTCCAAGTTCCCAAGAAGGACCCCTTAGAGCATGTATGACTTATGCACGCGTGTGCTTATCCTGGAGGCTTCAGTTCCGTTCCTGCGCCTTCCTTTTGTGGGATCGCCCTGTAACTCCTCCACAGCCCTGGGTGTGGCTGCCGCTGCACTCAGAGCCCCCACCACTATTTCTACCTACATCCTGCTACTTCCAGCGCTTCACCTAGGTCTAGCAAGAATATCGCCATGCCTACTTTGGACCAGTGGACCCCGTCCGAATTCCAGCAACCTATAGATTTCGCATGCAGCAGGCCGTGCCTATTGAAACCCAACCCCCGCATTTCCGTAAATTTCCGCATGGCCACATTTACTCACCTGTGGGCTACTTCCAATGCTTCTTGCGATCTAGCTCCGTGCCATATGGGTCTAGGTGTTATCTCTGACCACCAGATGCCGCAAGGGCCCAGCTCGTTGCTTAATGTGCTTAAGTCCACCCTCATTTCCTGCAACTGCCGCCTCTTCCCTACCATTGCTAAATCATTCCTCCCCAGGTGCACCACTAAGATGTTAGGCCGTGGTCTACCCTCCTTCAAAGTTCTGCGCTGTGTTCCTACTAGATCCGCCCGGTGCATTCCCGGCACACCAAACCAGGATATAATGGTATTGCTGAAACCATGTTTCCACGGAACTGCTTTCACCCATCTTGCAGTTCTTGCGACATAGGAGTGCCATATCACACACACATTTGTCCCTGAAATAAAACACAGTGATTGGCAAACTTAGTTTATTCCACACTTCACACAAATTACAGCTGCCCTTTACGTGGCGGCGCATATTCATATCAACATTTTGTCCTGTCTAACTGATCCCTGCATTGCTCCCGGTAAAGGGTTGAATCACACTTACTGGCCGTACATAGGCTTTGTAGCAATTCGAGTTCCACCGCCCCACCTTCTTGATCTCTTCTGCGTGTAACCCTTCCTTGAATGCCGTTGTGGCCGCCCCAATCCTAAATGAATGGGAGCTGTACTTAACACCTTTTAACGTGTACCCGGCCCTGAAAAGGCAGCCCTGCATCACGTGTTCCACCTGGTATTTAGTGACTGGGGACGCATCCAGGTGTAGAAGCAATAGACCATCGGATAGTGGGCGTATGGCTAAGAAGGCGGCCAGCAGTGCTACCGGGCAATACCTGTCGTTCCCCAAGCGGTGCAGTGAGATCCCCCTCCCTTTGCCTTTTTGATCCGTTTTCGAAAATCGTAAGAAGATCTCTACAGATTCTGCGGACAAGCGTACGTCCCGCATCAGCAAAGCCTTGGGGGTGGTCTCTGTCTTGGACCTTGCTACAATTTCACCTATTCTCAAAGCCCCAAAGAACGCTAAACTAAAAGTGGCGGCAAAGAGTTTTGCTTCGTACCCGGACTGGGCGACCGAAGGGAGGGCTTCTATCATTCCTTGGAGAGTCTCATAGTCAATGGGGGCCCCGGGGGTCAGGAGACTTGGGCACTATTCTGGCCCAACCTTTGAGAGCCGCCCTGGTTGTGAAAGAAGCGGTGGGGTCTTCCTATCCTAATAACCTTGCATGGTGCCCAATGGCCAATAGGTGCCCCGCCATCCAAGAGTAACTCCTCCCTCCATCTTTGGCCAAAATCATGAACACCTGCACCCTGTCGACCCTGTTGTAATTTGCTTGCTCCCACGGGCCCATGATTTCACAGAATTTTTCCACGCAAGACTGGTACCTCCTCATTGTCCGGGGTGCCAGAGACAGCTCACCTAGCTCTCTAATGCGCTGCGCCACCGCAGCAGGTGCCAGAGACGGGCCGGGAAAGGTGTCATCTCCTCCCTCGCTCTCGGCCACGCCTCCCGAAAACGCTGCCAATGAAAACGGGAGAGAGCGTCAGCCGCAGTGTTTAGTGACCCTAGAATGTGTCTAGCTCTACACTCACATTGTTGTATAGGCATACCTTCACTAGCTCCCTGAGCAGGCACAATACGAGCGCGCAGCTAGCGGACTGTGTGTTAATTGCTTGTACTACAGCCAGGTTGTCGGACCACAGGACCACCCTCCTAGCTGAAAGCATCGTCGGCCAGAGGTGGAAAGCCACCACAATAGGGAATAGTTCCAAGACTGTTATGTTGGCCGTTATTCTTTTCTTCCTCCATGCGTTTGGCCATTTCTCCGCGCACCACTCCCTGTCCAGAATTGCACCAAAACCCTCCCTGCCTGATGCATCAGTAAACAGTGTCAGTTCCTGGCTGCTGGTCCAGGGGGCTCTCCATATTACAGAGCCATTGAATTGCTCCAGGAATTCCCCCCAAATCCGTAGGTCCTCTTTCACCCCATTGCTGAGCCTTACTTTATGATGTTTTCTTTTTATCTTCGCAGCTGCCCTGGCTAACCTGCGGGCAAACACCCTGCCAGCGGGGATCACTTTGGTGGCAAAACTTAGTCTGCCATGTAAACTCTGTATGTCCTCCAATTACACTTTCCCTTGTCCCAGCATTGTCCGAATTAGTCCTCGGACATCGTGACCCCGTCCCGCCTCTATCTGCAAGATTAATGTACATTGACTATCTTTCTGCCATAAACGGAGGGGGATCGCGAAGTGATGGGTGACTACCCCCCTTTCCTGTGGCCGTTTTACTACCCCTCTTTCAGTGTCCGTTCCATTGCCAGAGATCAACTCAGGGCGTGAGCGTGGACATAAATGAATACTTTGATCTTAACGACTTGTTACCTGTAATGAACGTGTTGCTCTTTAAAGTTCCTCTCATGCACTCTGCAGAAATTGTTGGCAGGCTGTTGTTATTACCATTACCTTGGGTTTGCGGATTGGATTTCGTGGACTACTTCGGGCACGACGTCGGTCTGAAAGGAAAATGGATGCGTGAGTACCGCTCTGCCTGAGAGTTCAGTAATTGTTGCGCATTGTCATTGTGGCATAGTACTGTGTAATGGAAAACGGCGGGAATCACGGCTACAGCACAAACCGGGCTGGCGACCCAGCACAAATAATATTAACTGATCAGTGCAGGGTTATAAATTGAAAAATACCCGAATAAGGAGCGGGTACACAAATTGGTTACCAACAGGGGGGGGGGGGGGGGGGGTGAACATAGCCGGTCCCCAAACAGACAAATCTAATAATTGTGTGTAGCTGCAATGTCAGTTACTCCGCTTAAAACGGCAGAAAATTAAATTAATACATGCGCGTAGATATAATGTCCTGGAGCACACCGGGCTCCGGGGGGTACCGGCTCATTCGCGGCCGACGCGGGCGATAATTTGCGGGTACCGGGTCAGGTGACCGGAACATTGGCGACAGGCACGCGGCAGGCTGTGTTCAGGAGGCGTGTGAGGCAGCTAAAAGCAGATGTTGCTTCATTCGTTATTACTTCAAATTCCCGGCATCTAACAAGGCACCAAGCAAATGAGAGCGCGCGGGCATGAATTATTCACGATGTTTTCAAGCATGCTCCTGGCGTCATCTATGTTCAATAACCTGAACTCTAGTCATTTAACATATATAATCCATGCAGTAACAAGTTAATTCTAAAGGGGGCCCCAGAGGGTTGCAGCGCCCCCGCACCTCGCCACTGCCACCGGAATGGGAAATACTACAAAGGGTACCGGCCGAAAACATTTATTAATAAGTTATTTGGGCTCCCTCTGGGATTCGCATGCAGCTCGGGAGTGCTGGATCTGTCGATATTAGAATCATTAGCTGTGTGCTTTAAAGGCAAGCACATTAGTGCAACTGTAACAAAACGCCGAGCGCTAATGGTATCCGTAGCCGGCGCGTGGCACACGCATCTGTGGCTGGGAGGAACAAATATTTAACAAGCATTGGAAATGCAATAGGTCTCGCAGCATTAGAGTTAGTGCATTTAGAATTGTTTATGGGTTTTTTGTTGTAAATCTTTTGCATTTTTTTTTTTTTTGCCAATGCTAAAGAATTACAAATCAAAAAAGCAATAAACAATTGTAAAAGCTGTAACTAAAAATCCTACGAGACCTATTGCACTGTGTGAGGGTGAGGTGTTGAGGGTGAGTGAGGGTGGGGGTGAGTGAGGAGTTGAGTGTGAGTGAGGTGTTGAGGGTGAGTGAGGTGTTGAGGGTGAGTGAGAGTGAGTGAGGGTGAGGGTGAGGGAGGGTTATTGCGAGTTAGGATGAGGGGTTGAGGGTGGGTGATGGTGAGGGTGAGGTGTTGAGGGTGAGTGAGGATGAGTGAGGGTGAGTGAGGAGTTGAGGGTGAGTGAGGGTGAGTGAGGGTGAGTGAGGGTGAGTGAGGGTGACTGAGTGTGAGTGAGTGTGACTGAGGGTGAGTGAGGGTGAGTGAGAGTGAGTGAGGGTGAGGTGTTGAGGGTGAGTTGTTGAGGTTGAGGTTTTGAAGGTGAGGTGTTGAGGGTGAGGTGTTGAGGGTGAGGTGTTGAGGGTGAGGTGTTGAGGGTGATTGAGTGTGAGTTAGTGAGGGTGAGGTGTTGAGTGTTAGTGATGGTGAGGTGTTGAGGGTGAGTGAGGGTGAGGGTGAGTGAGGGGGAGGGGGAGGCGTTGAGGATGAGTGAGGTGTTTAGGGTGAAGTGTTGAGGGTGTGGGTGAGGAATTGAGGGTGAGGGAGGGTGAGTGTGGGTGAATTGTTGAGGGTGAGTGATTGAGGGTGAGGTGTTGAGGCTGATGTTTTGTGGGTGAGTGAGGGTGAGATGTTGATGGTGAGTGAAGGTGAGGTGTTGGGTGAGGCGTTGAGGGTCAGTGAAGTTGAGGGTGGTTGAGTGAGGATGAGTGAGAATGAGGGTGAGTGAGGAGTTGAGGGTGAGTGAGGGTGAGGTGTTGAGGGTGAGTGAGGGTGAGTGAGTGTGTGATGTTGAGGGTGATTGAGGATGAGTGAGAGTGAGGGTGAGTGAGGATTTGAGGGTGAGGCGTTGAGGGTGAGGCGTTGCTGGTGAGTGAGGGTGAGAGTGATTGAGTGTGAGTGAGTGTCAGTGAGGGTGAGGTAGCGTCTTACTGATTGCCCGTGAAAAGCCCAATTATCTTCTTATATGTGAAAAAGAATGAAATGCGATAGGTACATTTTACAAAAAATATTTTGAGCTTATGTGTTGTATTTATTGTTATTAAATAGCACTCGCTCGGTAGGGAGGCTACTTCAGAGCTGATAAAAACAGAATTATACATTTAATAAACTGTCATTGTTCGTCCTGTGTGTTTAAGCGTAGTTGAGACATTGACAGCACGAGTCTGAAATATAAATGAAAACAACGCAGCAGGACCCGGCGCCTTTTCATCCCTAAAAGTATTTACCATTTGAGGAAGGACAAGGCGCGAACCCGAAATGCATCGAGGGGTGTGATGTACAAGTTGTCTATCTAGAATGTGAACGATTGTCCGATAAAGTATTTCAATCAATCATGCAATAGAAATATAGAAAATTATTTTCAGCTAAGAAAAGACAAATGCACCAGTTTACGTTGGGATGACTGAATGCCAGCCACGGATACAAGAAAAGTTATCAGGGATTCCAGGCTGCAATCGCGTAGAGTGTTAGGGGGTGTGAGGGGGGGAGGATGAGTGAAGTTATTTGCGTAAGAGAGTGTGTGAGTGTGTTAGTGTGAGGGTGAGTAAGTGTGTGTGAGGCTGAAGGTGTGTGATGGTGTATGAGGGAGATGTTGTTTTAGCGTTACTGAGCGGGTGTGAAAGAGTGTGATAGTTTTGTTGTGTGAGGGTGATGTTAAGAGTGTGTGTATATGTTAATAATAATTAAGTAATGTGTTGTTTGTAACAAAAGGTGTCACATGTCCCCTTTGTATTACTTCTGTCTTATGTGTATATTAGTATGTAATTTTAAATGTGGCTGGAGGTGGAATTGGAAATGCAATAGGTCTCGCAGCATTAGAGTTTGTGCTTTTAGAATTGTTTATGGTTTTTTTTTTTTTATCTTTAGCATTTTTGTTTCCTGTAGGCAATGCTAAAGAATTACAAAGAAAAAAAGCCATAAACAAATCTAAAAGCTCTAACTCAAATGCTCCGAGACCTATTGCATGCACCCATTCAGTTGTTGGCCTCTCAGCTGAGTCTGCCAACTAGACAACAAAGTGGAGGTGGGGCGGTTAACTAATGAGGCAGTAAAAAAAAAATGCGTTCTGAATTAGTGAGACCGTGGCAGAAGTGCAGGCTACCTGACTCTGAACTATCCCACAAAGTGGGTCATCACACTGCCCTCCAAAAACTAACAAAGGGAGCTAAGCGGCCCTCCTGTCCTTTACAAGTGACCCCTGGGTAACAGCAGCATTGGGCTGATGTGTCTCAACTCAACACCAAGAGATATGTTAAATAAGGGGGCATATAAATAAACTGTACTTGCATGTGTTCTGTCAGGCCCCTAGCCAGAAGTAAGTGTTTTGGGGGGATCATCAACAAACAACAGTGGTTGCGTGTGTGTGTGTGGGAGGGGGTCTCACATCAGAATAGTTTTTTGAAAAACCTTTCAAAATGGTGTGGCTTTGAAGAATGAAGTGCGGATGTGCTGCTGCAACCGCAGATTGGAATCCGGCCCAACTTGCCATCCAGCGGTGGCCCACGAAGCACCAACGTGCTTTAATGTTAACTTCCGCTCTCGGCGCCTTAAGATACCATTCTGTAGGTACTCTATAAATTGTTTTAACGTAGGTGGTCGCCTGCTACAAGATTCAATTCTAACCTGGAAGTTGTGGAAAGTGCCGCAGGGCAGTGGTTTCTCTGCTCTTTCTAGCTAAGATGATGGATGGTGCCGGTGGGGGAGGGTGGCACTGAAGATCTCTCCGGCCCCTGGAGTCATCAGGTAGCTTGCTGCAGGAGAGATAAGAAAAGGGGCGGCGTCCGCCCAGCGCACAAAGGCGGTGGATGAAGGCTCTCCACCAATAACCCCGGCAGGAGGCGGGTGAGGAGAGGGAGGGTTAGTCGATGGTGAGGGGGTGCAGTGGCTGCTCTGGGAGGTCCGGGCACAGCAGCACCCCTCCCGGCCAAGCTCCGGAGACAGTAGCTTCTCTTGGACCGGCTGCTGGTAATGGATTAATGGGCAGAGGGGAGGCGGTGTGGGAGGGGAAGATGAAAGAGGCTGGGCATGGGCGGGGAAGGCAGTCGAGACACAGAGCACACAGTGAAATAGAGGAGAGGCAGGGGCGAGAGAGCTGAGAAGAGGAGGAGGAATGCAGGAAGAAGTGTGTGTGTGGGGGGTTGTTAAAATAGAGGTGGCGTTGAGAGAGGAGGAAAACCCAAAGAAATCTCAAATTAAAAAAGAGAAATAGGCTTCTTCCGGCTGGATATGAAATTACAAGTCTGATGTTGAGGGTTTCTGCTGGTAGAAATCTGTTTTCAGATAGTCGGACAAATCTGACGGATGCTAAAAGTGACTAACTCGAACCAGGAGGCAGAGCCTATTTAGCTGCATCTCCGCGTATGTCCGCCCCGCTTAAGCAGCACTACAAAGAAAGACTGAATATTTATTTTAATATATTTAAAAAGTAAGGGTTGTTGGAGAAATGGCTGTACATCCACCCACCCAATAAGAGTGGGCAGACAAATAGTCACCTGGAAAGAATACTTTCTAAACTTTAAAAAGTTGACAATAAGCAACTGGAAGGAAGAGATGGGGCTGCGCGAAGGGTCAAAACAATGGCAAGTCCCAATTGTGTGCAGATGGGTTTGGTGAGGCTAATTAATAAAAACATCGTTAAACATTGAAGATTACAGGTTTCGTACTTACGACGTGCAAAAGTCACGAAGTAGGGCTGACACTTGTTTTGCTCAAAACACAGACAAGGCAAGGCTAAACTGCTTGGAGGCGATTTTCTAAGCAGGAGTGACGGTCTTTTCTATTTGTGAAAGAGACATTCCTTTTAGCCAAACATGGTGTCGATTTCTCTGTTGATTCGACCCCTTCTATTCCTGACTCTGCTTGCCGGTCCATGCAAATGAAAAATCCCTTGTTTTACGCCCCTACCAGGTGTTTCTAAATGTTAATGTGCGTGTATATGTTTTATAAGACACAGCCAGTGAGATAACAGGAGGTTATCGCCCCGCCCCCACAAACACATGCTGGCCGGAGACAAAAGGCAGCTGGAGTATGTGTGACCCCGGATCCCTGAGTCCTGTTTGTTAAAGCATGTAGACTTTGTTTATGTTGGGCGCATGTTATCATGTTTTGTTTTAGAGAGCTCAAAGAGAACCCTGACACGCGCCTTACCAATAGCAGAGAGGTCTGGGTGGGCGAGATATGCATTTTACGATAACTAGGGTTAAGGGGCTTTCCTTTACGTACTGAAAGATCTGCGGCAGGAAGTTGTCAACGTAAATAAACACCTGGATACAAACCAAATTGTCCTATGCCTACTTTGTACAAACGTGCAGGTAAGAGCAGAAAAAGAAACACCTGGATGCATTAGCGACTTCGCAGAATTCTGTAAGAAGTGCTGCGACTGCTAGAGGTGGAAGGTGAATATGCCACAAACCGACCCGCACTTCCGACACAGTTCTGGGCAGTGAAGCGGAGGGCGGTCTGAAGTTGAATTGGGAAAAGCTTGTGCTGAGTGTTTGGTTACAGTTCTGGGCGGAGGCAGGAGAAGCTTGTGCTGGAGTTCCTAGGATGGGCGGTGCTGGCAGACTACCATTTACGTAGTAACAACAAGAAAGGGTGGAGGGGGCAGGGGAGGAGGGGGCAGGGGAGGAGGGGTCCGGGGAGGAGGGAAGGGCCAGAGGGACTTGATGGGAGTGGTGGGGGGGAGGGGGAGGGTATAGAGAGGGAGAGGAGGAGAGACAGGACAGGGGGAAGCAGCAGAGACACGGCGGGTAAAATAAACAAACAAGCCTTTCACCGTAACACGGCTGGCAGGGGAGGGGGCGGAGAGGGGAGAGGTGCGACACGGCAGTAGGAGGAGGAGGGGGGAGGAGAGTAGGGGAGGCACGGCCTAGCGGCAGGCAGGCAGGGGAGGAGAGGAGGAGGGGGGAGGAGAGTAGGGGAGGCACGGCCTAGCGGCCGTGCAATCAAGTAGTGAGGGGGCGGAGCTGGGGGTGGCTGTGAGAGAGAGTAGGCAAGGCAGGCGGCTGGGGGCATGTGCACGCGCTTTTAAGCTCAATGCACATGCGCATTGAGCTTAAAAGTCACGGGCACTGCAAGGAATCGCCACGATTCCTTGCAAGTTAGATAAAGTCTGGATGAGCCCCTATAGTCTCGCTTGCTCGATGCGCATGCGCATCGACAGGCGAGACCTAAAAATGGCCTAGAGCCCGACCACCGTATGGCCCACAACCATGCAGTCCACAGCGGCCTAAACGGCCCTACTGCGTCTCATGCCTTGTTGTGCAATGCGTGTCCCGCCAAGCATCCACAAGCCTCTGCCCAATTCCACCCACGCACTTGTTGTTTCCCGAGCCTAGGCCCCCCGCTCGATAGCCAGATCTTTGTTATCGCCTTCCATGCTCAGTGCCTGCGAAACGCGCCAACACGCCGGCAGTGAGGCTGACGACAGAAGCCTAGGGCGGGGAGGTATAGGGGGAGGGCCTGTGCTGGGCACGCGTGTCAGGCCAGGCCTGCCCGCCAACCAGCGCGACCGGAAGGGCTCGTGCTACGGCCCTGGAAACGGGCCGGGGTAATCAAAGGGGACAAAGCATGCCCGTGCCCCTCCGGGCTCCGACCAGCAGGAACCTGGCCGATACCGCACGGGGCTCGTGCTCCGGCTTGAGAACAGGCAGGTAAGTGCAAACGAAACCGCACCTCAGTGCGCCGACCGAAAGCGCACCTCAGTGCGCCGACCCGCCCGCAACGAGGCGGGCGACACAAGCCTGGGGGGGGCCTGGGCACGCCACGCAACCGCCGCTCACGAACCACCGCCGGCTCTCACACATGAGCCCAATGAGGGGGGGGAGATAGGGGCCTGGCCCGGCCTGCAAGCGCGACCGAGGAAGGTCGGCTGTAAGGGCCCCCCCAAACACCGACGTTTACCCCCACCTCCTCAGCGGCCCGTCGGTAAGCGGGCCGCCTAGCCCTGCTCAACCTCCAAGAAGAGGGAGTAGGCAGAGGGGGGTACCAACCTGTTTACCCCCACCTCCTCAGCGGCCTGTCGATAAGCGGGCCGCCTAGCCCTGCTCAACCTCCAAGAAGAGGGAGTAGGCGGAGGGGGGTACCGGCCCTTAGCGCTACACTCACCGCCAGTCAGTAATCAGCCAGAACCGGAGTCATCACGCGGCGAGGTGGATCCTAGTTCTGGAGGGAGAAGTAGGGGGGGAAGGCTACCTATAGGCCTAGGAAATGGAGGCCTGGAGGCAACTTGCCTTTCGTGACCTGCCTGGCGGGGGAGCAGCGGCAAAGAGGACGCGGGTGAGGAGGGGGAGCCCTTTGTACCTGGAGCCCCACACCTTCACCGGCAGCCTGCCCGTGCCGCCCCCAGGGTCCTGCTGCCTGGCTCCCTCAGAGGTACTACGAGGGGCTGCCCTCCTACGGGGTCCCCTGCAGGGACCACGGGCATCCTGCAGAGCACGGGGGCGAATGGGATCTGCATTGGGTTGTGATCGGCGCTACCGCCACTTATAGTCACTGTGGGATGTTGACCCCAAGAGATATTGGCTGCCTGGCTGGACTGAAGTATGGGCCACTTGGTGTGGACTAAGTGATCGCTACCCTGAGGTGCCTGACCGGTACAGCGCTGTAGGACAAGAGGTGGGCCTGCCAGCATTGGAGTTACTAGATTGGCGTGAGACTGGCCTGCGCGGCCGGAGATGCTGCGGTGAGTGTGGGCCACACTGCCCTGGGCCTGTGGGGTAACGTTCCCCTTCCAATACAAAGCATTGTAGGACAGATGTAGCCGGTGCTCTGGGGGGCCAATTCTGGTCAATCCAACGGTGCTTCAATACATATTAAATAGGCTTGCCTGTGGTGCTGGCTGTGTGGTATGTCTGGCGCCTTTAACAAGAGGAGAGCAGAGCATAGCCACCGTGATCAGATTGCCCATCTGCACGTTGCTGAGTGGGCCTACGTCGACCGTGGAGATTCCTTGGTGTTAATCATCTCGGCGAGAAGGTGCTCCTGGGGCCTGCACCGACCTAGCGGCCGGCAGTCTTTCTATTGGCCCACACTAGTTAACGGTCAAAATTGATGTCCTGGGTCCGGCTTGCTTCGCGTGATGCCTATGCGGGGTGGGCCTATCCCTTGCCCCACCTCCCAGCTATAGAGGACCTTGTGGCTTCACAGCAGTGAGGCCCTAAACACTCTGTGATATACCCAGAGGCGGATTCTCCATAGGGGTGTCACCCCACTGCTTTCTCGCAGTGCGAGAAGCAGAAACATAACATTTTAAAACTACCATTTTATGTTTCTGCTTCTCGCACTGAGAGAAAGCAGAAGTGCCTGGTTGTGGGCGGGCGGGTGGGTGGTCCTGCTCAAGGGCAGGGGGGAGTGGCTGCCCCTGTACCCATCAGTGCAAGGAGGAGTTACACACTTATTCCAGTGGAGTGCTGCCATGCTCTTGTGCCAACTTCCAGACAACTCTAGAGAGTTCTAGAATTACCCTGTGAGAGGTGAGAGGTGAGTGATGAGCGGGTTTGATGCTAGTGACCTGTTTGCTAGTCTGTCTCTATTGTTCCAGTTTACAGAGGTCTGGTATTGGCTGGAATCAACCCGATTGTTGACCGGACTCTAATCAGCGCGCTCACAAGACATGATTACTGTGCCATATTTACACGCCATAGTGTGCTGGAACAATTGTCAAGGTGCGGGTGCTACCATCAATGTTGCATAACTAGAATCATAGGTAATGTAAAAATCAAAAGGTAACACAAAAATCAAAAGGTAGCACAAAGCACCTGTGTCACAAATGAGTTACATTTGTTTTTTTGGGCACACTGTAGCAATTATATTACTAAAGTATGGTGCAGTAGCCCACGGTCATTCACAGATAGTAAATTTCCATTGAAAAGGCACCTACATTTCCACAATCATGCACTTCTGATATTATAAAGCAACGATTTGCCCACTCTTTAAATAAAAAAAACCTCCCACAAACCTGCTTTATGATAGGCTTGATTACTTCGTTTGTGACATAACACTCAACAGCTTCTACGCCTTACCACTTCCAAATGTCACAAGCCGCCACTGGATATACCAAGCACCCCTAGTTTGGCATTTAGAGAACACAGCGTACTGGGTTGATTAGCTTGCCTGCCCAATACTGCCCACTTTAGGACCCTACACAGAGACAATGACTGTGGGGAAAGGAGGTGTGTATAAATTGCAGTCGATAGATACCTACTACAGGGTTATATAAACATATTGAGAGTGCATGTGGGGCTATATTGTTCAGACTTCAGAGGTACCAATAAACTGCCAGTGACAAGACTGTACGGTCTGCTCTAACTCGCCAACGGGCCGCCTGTATATCTGACCATCATGGGAGAAACACAAACAGGGCCGACTCACATCGAATCAAAGTGCACTGCCAGAAAGCAGCAGCACACACACTCAGACTGAGCAGGAATCACAACCGTAGATCACTCCCTCATTGGATACAACATTACTTGCTATTCAGCAAAGCTTGCAAATCGATTGATGAGAAGATAGAAACTTTAACCATGAGAATGCACAATATTGTGGCCAAACGTTACAAGCACGAAACACATTGAGTTACAGCAGAGCAACGCATATCCACTGCGGGGGATGACATACAGACTCTTACCAACAAACAACTTAACAAGGACAAAGTGCTGGCAGTACGAAGGACAACATTGTCTGGATGAACAGCCAGGAAAGGAGGTTTTGAAGGAAAGCCTGAAGCTCACTCACACTGCAAGCAGAGGTGTTGGCAACCAAAACGGCAGTTTTGAGTGTCAAAAGTCTGAGAGGACAGTTCTGTAGCAGCTCGAAAGGAGCGCACATAAGTTAAGTCAGAACAAGGTTCAAGCCCCACTGGGACGTTACGAAAGGAATAGGAGGAAACAAGTGAGTAATGCCCTCAGGGAAATGATTTACAATAGGGGACTTGAAAAGAGAAGATTGATCTGGAAGGCGAAGAAAGGCCGAAATGGTCAAAACATAGCCCTTGAGAGTGCCCAGAGCAGATCCCTACTGGGCCAAGGAAAGAATGAAGGGGAGGACCTCTGAAAGATGGGCAGAAATGGGATCCACAGCCTTTGCTGTGCACCATGCGACAAATTTATTTCATCTACAGGCGTACACTGTTTTGGTGGAGGGTGGTGGTGGTGGAAGAGGTGTGGTGCAGCGGCCAGGGCGACTGACGCTGAACCCTGGGGATCACGGTTCGATCCCTGGCTCCAGCGGCAGGGGTCAGACCAGCACCATGTGACTCTGGCCAATAGCTCGCTTAATCTTCCCGACGGCCACCAGCGCCTTGACACCTTCGGGTAATTGTTCGCGCTTCAAAAATACTGGACATTTACATTTATGCCTGGCTGCCAAGATAACATTACAGACTTCTGGCAACTGTCGCCGCTCAATCCTCATGCAAGGAGGTGGAGGCTGGACAGGTTCGGGTGGAGGACCGTCCCCTGCTGCTGCGACAGAAGATCCTCTCGAAGAGGCAGTCTGATCAGAGGATCGATGGCCATGTGTAAGAGCTTGTGATACCAGACTCTTTGTGCCCAATCCGGAGCCACAAGGATGACTTGGGCCCGGTCGCTCTTGATCGTCTTCAGCACTCTGGGCAGAAGTGGTATAGGCGGAAAGGCGTATAGATCCACTCCACTCCACTCCACTCCACTCTTCAGTGGCAAATAGATCTAACCAAGGGTCTCCCTACTGCCAAAAGAGACCTTCAACAACCTCCGAGTGAAGACGCCATTTGTGATCCATCATGCACCTGCGGCTGAGTTAGTCCGCCCTGGCGTTCAGAGAACCTGCCAGGTGTTAAACGACAAGAGATAACCAGACATATGCCCTGATGTTCCAGCCATATTCAAAGGCTGAGAGACTCTGGACATAGGATCCATGACCCCACCCGCCCTGTTTGATGCAGTGCCACCTGCCGGTGGTGTTGTCCGTGAACACCCGCACTACTCTTCCCCAGACAGAGGGAAGGAATGCCTTCAGTGCAAGACAAATTGCCCAGAGATCCAGAAGGTTGATGTGTAGCCCGGAATCTGCCAGAAACCAGAGGCCTCTGATCTCCGCCTCTCCCATGTGGCCGCTCCCCTCGAGGAGCGATGCATCTGTCACCACAGTGACCTCTGGTTGGGGGAAGGGAGAGGGATCTGCCGGTGATCCAACCCTGGTTCGTTAGCCACCACTGCAATTGGCGTGCAATGCCCTCCAAGATCTGGACGCAATCAGAAAGATTCCCCATATGCTGTGCCAACTAGACCTTCAGGTCCCACTGTAGAGCCCGCATGTGCCACCTGGCATTATTCACCAGGAGAATGCAGAAGGGCATGAGGCCCAGTAGCCTCAGGGGCATTCTGAACGAAAACCGGGATAGATGTTGAAACATCGGTATCATTTCCCTAATATCCTGGATTCAATGCTCGGGAGGATAGGCCCAAAACTGGGCTGTGTCCTGAACCGCTCCAAAGAAAAGGAGCTTCTGAGAAGGGTTCAGGTGCAACTTCGGCAAGTTGACTGTACCCCAGCGAATGCAGGAGGTCTGCCATAGTCTGGAGGTGGCGAGCTTGTCTTTAACAACCAGTCATCGAGATAGGGGGAAGACTGGAACCCCTGATCTGCGCAGATGAGTTGCGACCACCGCCATCACTTTCGTGAACACAGGAGGGGTGCTGGTAAGGCCAAAGGGGAGCACGGTAAACTGAAATATCTTGTTGCTTACCATGAACTGTAGATTATTCAAGTGGGCCGGCAGGACGGGGATGTGAAATAGGCGTCCTGCAAGTCCAACGCCACCATCCAGTCTCCCTGGTCAAGGGCAGACAGGACCTAAGCCAATGCCAACATTTCGAACTTCTCCTTCCGGAGGAAACAGTTGACATTCCTGAGATCCAAGATAGGACGCAGGCCTTTGACCTTCTTGGGTACCAGAAAGTAGTGAGAATAACAGCCACAACCTACTTCTGGGGCAGGAACTCACTTGAAAGCCACCTTGGCCTAAAGAGCCGTAACTTCCTGATGAAGAAGGGCCAAGTGATCCACAGACATGCGATGGAATTGTGGTGGCATGGATGGAGGGGTAGTCTCGAAGGGGAGGGAGTAGCCCCCTCAGACTTTCTGCAAAACGCACCTGTTTGATGTGATGGTATGCCAGTGGGGGGTGGAGATGGCGGATCCTGCCACCCACTGGCAACTGGTGGCCCTGAAAGGACAGACTAGAAGGGTTTGGAGGCTGCTGAAGAAGGAACGCTGGTGGACTGGCCCGCCCGCTGGTCCCTTGACCCACGTTGCTGGGTCCCACGTCTCCGGCCGAGGATGAACAGTTTGTGCGGGCCTGTGGCTCATTGCGTAAAGTGATGGGGCACCCCTTCAGTAGCCGCGAAAGGGGTGAAAAGCAGAATACGCGGGCAAGCGGTGGTAGCGAGGCCCAAGGATCTGGCCTTAGCCCTAGAGTTCTTAAAGTGCTTGAGCGCATTGTCTGCTTTTTCTAGCCGGGTTCTGAACTGGGATGGTGCAGTGAGCTAAAAAACGGTGATGGATCAAGCCCTGATCTTTTGACTGGGTAGGAGTGTTCTGCTTAATTCAGATACTCTGTCCATCACCACCCCCTTTTGAATCGTTTTCAGTAAACAAGCGATGGCCATCAAAGGGCATGTCCAAAAGAGTTGATTGGACATCACCCATACAGGGCCGGACTGTCCATAGAGGGCACCGGGTAATCCCCCAGTGCGCCGTAACGGGTGGGTGCCAGTTTTGGGACCTGTACCAAAATCGGACGAAAAACCGTCCCCCAGCAAAGAGCTCGGCGGCACCTCCAACACCAGGCCCTGCACCCGAAAAGCCAATGGACCTCAGCCAGGCTTAATGTCACAGGGCTACCAACGCTGAAATTAGTCTCTGCCTACCGAGTCGGCGATGTCCAGCCCACACATAATAATGAACTTCGCTGCATCTCTTCCCTTAGTGACAGCATGGGAGAGAGTGGCTTATGCCGCCTCCAGACACTGTGGCAACCCCTGTGCAACCCACAAAGAGTGGGAATAACGGCCCAAAAGACATGAAGTGTTCACCGACCACAGTCCCAAGCTGGATGAAGAAAATATTTTCTTCCCAAGATGCTCCAGCTTCTTTGATTCCCTATCTGGGGGAGCAGTAGAGAATAGGCCCTTTGAAGTAGAGGCTTGAACCACCAAGCTCTAAGGGGTAAGGTGTTGGGAGAGGAAAAGTGGCTCGCCCGGGGCCGGGCGATAGCGTCAGGCAATCAGCCTATCCACAGGAGCCCCTATAGTGAGCTTGACCCAGGTGCCCAGAAGGATGTCAGTCAGGGCCCCATTGAACAGCACTAGGGGCTCAGAAGAGGCTGCTACCTGTTGATACAAAAGGGGGTGGTGATGGACGGAGCATTTGAACCAACCAAACACTCACACCCAGTCAACAGATCTGGGTTTAATCCATCACCGTTCTTTAGCCCACTCTGCCACCCCAGTTCAGACATGGCCATATGCAAATCAGTCTGACCCTGTGCCTCATGGGAACAGTCCTGCCCGAACTGCCAAGCCATGCCTTCCCTGGACTGGAAACAAGCTTCCGAGGAACGGTTTCTGGCATTTCTGCCGTCTTCAGCCCGGCTTGCTTGAATCCAGTGGCAAAGTGAGCAAGGGACTTACGTCTCAGCATACCCTGCCACTTATGGCGAACAAAGTGGTACAAAAGGGGGTGGTGATGGACGGAGCATCTGAACCAATCAAACACTCACACCCAGTCAACAGATCTGGGTTTAATCCATCACCGTTCTTTAGCCCACTCTGCCATCCCAGTTCAGACATGGCCATATGCAAATCAGTCTGACCCTGTGCCTCATGGAAACACTCCAGCCCGAACTGCCAAGCCATGCCTTCCCTGGACCGGAAACAAGCTTCCGCTACCTGTTGAAGCACCTCAGTCAGGAGGTTGGTCCTGACCACCACTGCAAGAAGCTCAAGGTTCAAGGCCTCAGTCGCCCTACGCAACACCACTGCGTATGAGGCTCCCTCCTCTGTTGTCACGGTAGGGGGAGAAAGCATACCAGAGTCTGGTGAGGTATCGAGACCACTGGCATCACTCAACTCCTCTGTCCAGTCCAGTTCACTCAACTGGTCAGCTAAAGGGTCACCAGACCCCTCCCAGTCCTCCTCGTCCTCTTCTGGCTGTCACTCAGAGCGAAAAGGAACACCAGGATAGAACAATGGTACAAAAGTACTACTCAGGAGGGGTTGACGCCCGATGGGGACACAAAAGGCGTTGGAGGGAGCGGAAGTGTCATCAGTGGATTTGACGCCGGAGGAGGTGTCATAAGGTCGACCGGCATCAATCCGAATCCAGGCCTGGATCCCAGGGGCCCTGTAGCACCATGGCCGAAGAAGCTGGGTTCGAAGGCCTAGAACCCCCAGCAGAGTCAGTGGGGTCCGAAGGCACGCCAGCGGAGTCAGGCTGCCCAAAGATTGAGTGGAGGGTTTGGTAAAAACTACAAAGCTGGGCTCCGGCTTCTGGGAAGGGAGGGAGGCTCAGAGTTGACCTAACGCACGGAGCCAGATGACTACCTTCCGCAACCTGCGCCAGCCAACGGACGGGGAGAACACGAAGGGCGCTGATGCTTCTTCACCTTTCTTTTTGTGCTGCGACTTACCAGAAGACGAAGACTTCAACGAAGAGTGGTGGTGGTGATGGCTCCGCGACTGGAGCAGACTGCCAGGCCCTGAGAAGCATTCAGGTCATGGCCGTGCTCCAAACACCAAAGGCACACAAGGTGCGGGTCTGTAAAGACATCAATTTGCGAAGCCGGTTCGGGGAAGGGACATCCCTACCTGCACCAGGAATCGAACGACTTGTAAAGAAGGCGACGTAAGTCGAAAAATAGCAGACAAAAAGTGACTGGAGTGTCGCTCTCTCCAGATCTGTGCTGGCTGGAGTGGAAAAAGAAAGAACCAACGTCAGCATGCGAGGGCGTTGTCTAAGTAGATACCACTACACAAACAATCCTGGCTGATGAGGGTTTAAAGCCCAAAACCGGTCCTAGGATGCTTGTTTCCAGCCAGGGAGGACCTGGCCTGGCAGTTTGGGCTGGACTGTTCGCATTGGGCACAGAGTCAAAACTGATTTGCATATCGCTGGGTCCAAACTGGAATGGCATGGTGAGCAAAAAAATGATGGATTTAGGCCCAGATCTATGCATTCTGTCCATCAATTATTCTTTTTGCATTTGTCACCCAGAGTGGGACACGTATGCCCAGACGTGGATCCCGTGCTCTCCATGCCACTGGAGTCAAGCTATCCTGGCTATCTGAAAGAAACACGTTAGTGATAAATTCCTTACCTTAGAATTATCCCCAGGCGTCAGACTGGATCCGGAAAGCTTTCGTCAACAGCACCCCTGCGCGTCGATAGACGTTGTCGTGCGGCTTCGCGTACGTCGCTGGCGTTGAAATCGCTGAGACCACTGTGCCTTTCCTAGGCCTGGTCGCCCCCTCCTGCTCCCACTGACGCCGACTGCCATTTTTGAGCGACCTAGCCACCGCTGAGACGGCCGCTCGATCCTGCTTCCCGCCGCTGCCTCCCTGCGGCCCCGCCCCCCACCGCCCATTTGCCGCCCCGCTCCCGCCACCCAGCTGACCCGCCCTCCCGGCTCCTTACTTATGATGCCCACTCCCACGCGCAGCGGGTGCGCCGATTGTGTGCCAGAGGCAAGCCCGTCTGCGCCCGTCCGCGCCTGGACCGCGCCCAGCGCCAGGACCCCTGGCCCCGACGGACCTACGACGCCGCCACCCTCATCGCACTCAAACCCGACCGACCAAGAGCCTGCCACCGAGCCACCCCGAGACGCACCCACGGACCCTTCACCTGTCAAGCCTGCAAGTTCACCTGCCTCCGGACCAGCACCACAGCTACCAAGCCGAGCACCAACAACAGCCGCCTCAAGTGCATCCTGCTCAACACCCGCTCCATCCACAGACACGCCATCGAACTTTGGAACCTGCTCGACACAACCTCACCAGACGTCGCCTTCCTCACAGAAACCTGGATGAACGCCTCCTCAGCACCCGACATCGCCATCGCCATCCCTGATGAATACAAGATCATCGGGAGAGACCGCGTCAAACAGACTGGAGGAGGCATCGCCATTGTACACAAGAACACCATCCACATCACGACCGACTCCAACGACACCTTCGCCGCCGCCGAGTATCTCCACTTCCAGATACACACCGACCCAAAGACGACCCTCAGAGGCACCCTCGTCTACAGACCCCCGGGACCACGTATACAATTCAGCGAAGACATCACGGACTTCATCAGCCCGCACGCCCTCCGCTCTGCTCACTACATCCTCTTAGGGGACCTCAACTTCCACCTGGAGAACAACAAGGACCGCAACACCGCCGCCCTGCTGGACAACCTCGCCAACCTCGGACTCAAGCAACTGGTCAACACCCCCACCCACTACGCCGGCCAAACGCTTGAACCCGTCTTCTCATCCAGCAAGCACATCACCTTCAGCCACTCCACCGGACTTCACTGGACCGACCACAGCTGCGTCCACTTCAGCTTCAGAAGAACCACGACCCACCGCCACCCGCAACAGGTTCCTCGCAGGAGCTGGAACAAGATCACCGCCGAGCAGCTCACCACCTCCTTCAGCCAGAACCCACCCGCCAGCACAACGAACCCCAACGAAGCAGCACGCAACCTCACGCAGTGGCTGACCGCCTGCGCCGATGACCTCGCGCCACTAAAGAACCCACCCAGCAGACCCAGAAGCAAGAAAGCCTCCTGGTTCACCGACGAACTCAAAGACTCCAAGAAGAACTGCCGCACCCTCGAGAAAGCCTGGCTCCTCGACCAGACCACAGACAACATGACCGCCCTCAAAGACGCCACCCGCAAGCACCACCAGCTCATCCGCACCACCAAGAAGAAATCACTGAAGGAACGACTGGACAACAACGCCCACGACAGCAAGGAACTCTTCAGCATCGTCAAGGAGTTCTCCAACCCCAGCACCAGCAACAACGACATCACTCCCTCACAAGATCGCCGACATCCACAACAGCTTCGGCGCACCATCCACGCACCCAACCGTCGAACCAACGCCCCCCACCGCCACCCTCCACACCTGGACCACGGTGACCACCGAAGACACAGCCCGCACGATGAACACCATCCACTCCGGATCTCCAACCGACCCCTGCCCCCACCACGTCTTCAACAAGGCAGACTCCATCATCGCACCCCAACTCAGGGATGTCATCAACTCCTCCTTCAACACCGCCACCTTCCCGGAGAGCTGGAAGCATGCCGAGCTCAACGTCCTACTGAAGAAACCAACAGCGGTCCCCACCGACCGCAAGAACTTCCGCCCCATCTCGCTCCTCCCTTTTCCTGCCAAAGTCATCGAGAAGACCGTCAACAGACAGCTTGCAGCCTTCCTCGAGACAAACGGATCCCTCGACCCCTCGCAGTCCGGCTTCCGAGCCAACCACAGCACCGAGACAGCCCTCATCGCAGCCACCGACGACATCCGAGCCCTGCTTGACAACGGGGAAACAGCGGCCCTCATCCTCCTGGACCTCTCTGCAGCGTTCGACACCGTCTGCCACCGCACCCTAGTTCAACGCCTCAGCAACATCGGTATTCAAGAAAAGGCACTGGAGTGGATCATCTCGTTCCTCGCCAGAAGAACACAAAGAGTCCGCCTCCCCCCGTTCCGATCCGAGGCCACCGAAGTTATCTGCGGCGTACCGCAAGGATCATCACTCAGCCCCACCCTCTTCAACGTCTACATGAGACCTCTTGCAGCCATCGCACGCCAACACAACCTCAACATCATCTCCTACGCCGACGACACCCAACTGATCCTCTCCCTCACCAGAGACCCCGCCACCGCCAGAACGAGGGGATGAAAGACGTCGCCGAGTGGATGAAGAACAGCCGCCTGAAACTGAACTCAGACAAGACGGAAGTCCTCATCCTGGGACCATCGCCCTCCGCCTGGGACGACTCCTGGTGGCCTCCCGCCCTGGGCACCGCTCCCAAGCCAACAGACCACGCACGTAACCTGGGCTTCATCCTGGACTCTTCCCTCTCAATGACCAGACAAGTCAACGCCGTCTCCTCATCGTGCTTCAACACCCTGCGTATGCTCCGAAAGATCTTCCGATGGATCCCGACCGAAACCAGGAAGACGGTCACCCAGGCACTCGTCACCAGCCGACTGGACTATGGGAACACCCTCTACGCGGGAACCACAGCCAAACTACAGAAAAGACTCCAGCGCATACAGAACGCCTCCGCCCGACTCATCTTGGACATCCCCCGAAGCAGCCACATCTCCGGCCATCTGAGGGACCTGCACTGGCTCCCCGTCAGCAAAAGGATCACGTTCAGGCTCCTTACCCACACACACAAATCTCTCCACGACCTGGGCCCCAAGTACCTCAACGACCGCCTAACCTTCTACACGCCCACCCGCCAGCTATGTTCTACGAGCCTCGCCGCCGTACCACGCATCCGAAGAGCTACCGCCGGAGGAAGATCCTTCTCCTACCTGGCAGCCAAGACATGGAACTCCCTCCCCATCCACCTCCGGCTGACACAGGACCATCTCGCCTTCAGGAAACAACTCACGACCTGGCTGTTCGAGCAGTAGCGGAACCCTCCCCCAAGCGCCTTGAGACCCTTCCGGGTGAGTAGCGCGCTATACAAATGTTATGATTGATTGATTGATTGATTGACTTAGATGCGCCCAAGCGTGCGGACGTCAGTTCTTTCTTTTTCCACATCAGCAAGCGCAAATCCGGAGAGAGCGGTTGTAGGAAGGTGGATACCTGACTATGGTTACCCCAGATTTTTTGCCTTGTGTTTAGCTGGGTTTCGACTTAGTTGGCCTGGGATCCTGCTAATCAGGGCCCCAGGTTATCTGCTCTCTCTATAAAATGGACTCCATGTACCTTAGGTACATACCTAATTGGATATTGGGTCACTCTTGTGAGTCCCTATACAGTGTACTATAGGTACCCAGGGCATAAGTGCACCCAAGGCCTACCAGGGGCTGCAGCATATCTTTTGCCACCCCTGCTGGCCATCCAAACTGACAACTGGCTGTTCACTCAGCTGAGGCAAGGTCGTGTAATCACCCCTTGCTTAGGTATAGTATTCCTATACCTACCATTATATGTAGACACATATGCACCTATAAGTCACTCCTATGGCAGGCCTTAACAATCCTGAAGGCAGAGTGCTTGTTTTTATGTGAGATGGTGCTCTAGCATGAGCTTTCGGAACCTTGTCCTTATAGCTGTTCTATGATATAGCCATACCATATACCCTTAAGTGCATTAAATCCTCGTGGTTGAATGCTAACTTTGGTTTGGCTTTATCAAAACATGTCGTGAAAGGTGTCATACGCTTTGGAATACTCCCCCCTCACCAGTTCTGGCGACGGGGGTAGCATTCCACCCTTCTAGAGGAAGAAGACATGTTGTTCCTACTAATCCCGGTTAAAGTTAACCAGAGCCTCAGCATCACAAAATGGATGATGCTGCCACAGACACAAGACTGACCTCCTGCTGCTGGGAGCCCTTCCATCGAGGGAGGCTTGGACAATAGGTTTCCTGTCTTGGGAGGTGCTAGCATCACCCCAGACAGGCTATAGTGTATTGGGGCAGGGAGGGCTGAATGAAATGAGACACTGCCTGGGGCACACAAGGTGTCCCATGCATAGTCCGGTTCAAACCGGTGCTGGGGCACTCCAGCCCCAGCTCTGGCGCGAAACTGGACAAAGGAAAAGTGGTGTAACCACCCCCTTCCCTGGTCCCACCCCTAGGAGGGACCTAGCAGGTAATCCAGCCCCTAAATTTGGTATATAGGTAGGAGCTGAGTCCCAAGACTTTAGATTTATCCTGACTGAAACTTGAAACGAAACTCTGGACCTTCGACATTCTACTGCAACTAGAAGACTGAAGAATCTCCCTTGTGGTCAAGGAGTGACCACCCTGTGCAAGCAGGCACCATCAAGCGATCAACGGTTTGCTTTGTCGATGCTCCCGCCGGAGCCCAAGCACAGAGCCTGACAAGACCCGGACTTCCAGACTTCCAACAGCCTGATCCACAGTGACAGCAGAGCTGATTCCCGTGGAGGCGACGAGAGACGTGGGACCGGCCATCTTGGAAAGCCAGCGAATTGCTTTCCATGCAACTTCTGAGGCACCCTCGAAGTTGTGCATTGGGGAGTGAGAAGCCCCAGCCCCGAGCACCAACTGCACTGAAGATCAGCCCTCCACACTCCACGAGTTCTGCGTGGGGCCCTTCTGCATTTTCCTGCTCGACGCGTCTGTCCGGTCACTTGCCCGTTGGCTAGTGGCCTCTGTGACGACAAACCTTTTGATTTACACCACTGGTCTGGTTGCTCCAGACTGGCCCTTGCTTCCCTGAAAAGGAGAAGTCCATCAAACCTTGCTGGTCTGATCCGTAAGCCATCTTCGATTCCTGCGTGGGTTGCCTTTGCCAAGGCTTGTTGACTCCAATCCGGAAGCCGACACCGCAGACAGCGAGAGCCTTTGTGGGAAAGTCCGTATCCAGCTCCTGGTTGTCATCGACACCTCCTGGTCCACCTAGCTGTAGAGACAAGCTTCACGACATCACCTGATTGCTTCGCGACATCGCCTGGTTCCAACCTGGCCACTGGCTAGTGACCTAGACTCTGTCTCCTCTGCTTTCAGGTACTCTTCATTCTCGATCCGCCCTTGGATCCACTCAGACACTTCCCTCCTGGTCGCCTGCAGCATCTTTCTTCAAGGCTCCATAGGATTCAGCGACGAAACCCGACACACTTTGACACCTATGCACCCGCTTCCTGTGGGTGAGGTAACGAGAGTACTTCGGTGCTCCTGTGGGTATTTACTATCCTAGTGTCTAACTTTCAAGTAGCTCTCTCCTTGTCCATCTGGAAGTGACCTAAAAGAACTAGTTTCCAATTCTTTCGTTCCCATTCTTACTCTATGGTAACTCGTGTGCGTGTAAAGACACTGCACGCGCATCCCGAGGGCCTCCTGCTCCCTATCCTTTGTTAGTACAGCGTAGCCCCAGTGATTCTCCAGGCCCTAGGTCTATCCTTTGTTCATGACGTGGTTCTTATACCACTATTTTAGTATATGGTTTGAAGTGCCCCTAGGGCCTTACTGTATTTTGTGCAACTTATTGAATTATAATTGAGTATCTTGGTATGTGCTTGTGCCTCTGACCTCATAAAGAGTTCAGATGATTGTGTTAGAAATAAATACATATATATTTTGATATACAACCTGTGTGGTGTCCTTTCACTTAGTATTAAAGGGGTTACATATGGTAAAACTGCTGGCTTCACATGCCCTCTTGAGTTTAGCCTAAGACTGCTTTGTCCATGCTACCACTAGGATAGCTGGTCTATAAGGTTGACTTTACAACCATCACCATAAGGGTTGTTTGGACTGATACAAGGCGCCCACTAGAATAGTGGACATCACCTATCAGGCCAACTTCGCACAGCGGCACCCCCAGTCACTTTTTGACTGAGTTATTTTTGGGACTTTTGTCTCTGACTCCTGGTGTATAGGGGTGCCCGGTTTTAAGTCTTGCGCGGCTTGTCCCCGCACGATGTCGGTGACGGACCCGCACCGTGAGTGTCTCTACTGCCTGGGGCGCAACCACGACTCCAAGTCGTGCCCAGAATGCCGGCCCATGGCTCCGAAAACTTTTCAGGAGCGGTCCCAAAAGTTGCTGGAGGCCCGGGAGTCGGCTCAGTGCCGTTCAAGGTCCCAGTCCAGTGGGAGGTAGAGGGACCAGTTGCGGAGCTGCCACCACCACCATCGTTCGTCAAAGTCTTCGCACTTGGAGTCAGGTAAGACAAAGCACAAGAAGTCGAAGAAGTGTCGTCGCTCTTCGCCTTCCCCTAGCCTGTCGCGTAACATGGCTGAGGGTCCGGGTGGTGCCACCCCCGTGGATCCAGCGCAGCCTGCGCAGTTGCCGACGGCCTACCCGCCCTTCCCGGGTCCGTTGGTAACTCCGGCCCAGCTATAGGACTTCTGGTCAGCCATGGCCCGCCTTTTTGGCCCATCGGGCCCCGCGGAGACCGACTGGGGGTCCTCGCTCTTCTTCGTCGCCGGCCCCGTAGACGACTCCGGTATCAACGCCTTGAGACCCCATGGATCCCAGCCGATGTTGGGTGGCCTCGTACGACCTCCACCGACATCGACTTCTATGGCACCGCCACCGGTCGGCTCCATGGCCGACGTCGTTCTCAGCTTCCACCCCAAAGTGGATACGGCACCCGACTGTTGTTGAGCTACGCCAATGGGGAATTTCTATCCCTTTCTCCATCCGCCTCCCTCTTTTCTGCCTGCCCGGCAGGTTGGGGAGGTAGGGGAGGACTGGGAGGGGTCTGAGGACCCTCTCGCAGCCCAGTGCAAGTTAGACCCAGACTGGGAAGAGGATTTGGAGGATGCATGAGACATGGATTTTACTCCAGAACCTGGCACAGTCTCCATTTACCGTGGCTACGTAGGAGGGTAGTACATATTCTGTGGTGTTGCATAGAGCAGCAGAGGTGCTCCACCTCGAGCTCCCTGCGGTAGCCGTCAGGACTAACCTCCTGACAGAAGTGCTCCGGCCAGCGTCATCTTCTACGGAGCCGCTGCTGCCACACTTTCGGACGTTCTTTTGGGCACCTGGTCCAGGCCCAACACAGGGGCTCCTGTGGTTAAGAACGTGGCCCGATGCCATTGCCCGGCCCAGGGCGACCCTATTTTCCTCTCCCAACACCCAACCCCTGAGCGCTTGGTTGTCCAAGCCTCTGCATCCACAAGCACATTCCCTTCCGCACCTCTGGACAGGGAATGCAAGAAACGAACAGTTTGGGAAGAAACGGTATACTTCCGCCAGTTTAGTGCTGCGGTCTGTGACCACATGCTTCTTGGGCCATTATTCCCATTCTGTGTGGGACACGGTTGCGCAGGTGCTACATCAGTGTCCGGAGGAGGACCGGACGGTGCTCTCCCAAGCTATTGCTGAGGGGAGAGACGCAGCCAAGTTCACAGTTGACACCGCCGAATCGCTGGGTGGGGCGATTTCCACAACAGTGGCGCTACGCAGCCACCCCAGGCTGACAACTGGTTTTTCCTGGGATGTCCAGAACACTCCGATAGACATGCCCTTTGATGGCACTCGACTTTTTGGTGACAAGGCAGATAGTGCGTTGGAGCGTTTTAAGGACTCATTGGCTACGGCCAAGTCCTTAGGCATGTTGGCCACGAGCACTTCTTCCGCTTCCGCTTCTGCTTTTTGCTCTTTTCGTGTCCAAGGAAGTGGGGCCCAAACATGTTTGTTTAAGAACCACAAGCCTGCGCAGCAACAGTCTCAGTGCAGCCACAGACGTGGGACCCGCAGAGGGGGGTCACGGGGCCAGCGGCGGGTCAGTCCACCACCTCCCCTGCCACCACTGCCTCCAAATCTTCCTAGTCCGGTGTTTCAGGCCCACCAAACACCAGTGGGTGGCCGTATTCACCATCATCTCCCCCATTGGCGCACTATCACTTCAGACAGGTGGGTTCTGCAGATAGTCCAACAGGGCTACTCCCTCCCTTTCAAGACTACTCCTCCAGCCATGCCACCTCAGTCCCACCACATGTTGGGGAATCACTTGGCACTTCTCCAGCAGGAAGTTACAGCCCTCTTGGCCAAGGGGCCATTGAGCGCGTTCAGACGCCAGAAGTAGGTTGTGGTCCCACTACTTCCTGGTTCCAAAGAAGGACAAGGGCCTGCGTCCTATCTTCAGAACGTCAATCGCATCGTCCGGAAGGAGAAGTTCAAGATGCTCACACTTGCTCAGGTCTTGTGTGCCCTAGACGCGCAAGACTGGTTGGTGTTGTTGGACTTTTAGGACGCTTATTTTCATATTCCCGTCCTGCCAGCCCACCAGCTTTAAATGCGGTTCATGGTAGGCCACAAGCATTTTCAGTTCACTGTGCTCCCTTTTGGCCTCTCCCCCCCAGGTGTTCACAAAAGTGATGGTGGTGGTCGCAACTCATCTGCGCAGATCAGGGGTTTCAGTCTTCCCCTATCTCGACAACTGGTTATTGAAGGCGGGCTCGCCCCAGGCAGTTGTCTCCCACCTCCAGACTACAGCCGACCTCCTGCATTTGCTGGGGTTCCCCATCAATGTGCCAAAGTCGCACCGGATTCCCTCTCTGAAGCTCCTCTTCTTCCGAGCAGTTCTGGACATGGCGCAGTTTCGGGTTATCCTCCCGAACAGAGAGTCTGGGACATTTGGGCTATGATTCCAATCTTTCGGCCCTTGTCCTGGGTTTTGGTCAGGATGACCTGGAGGCTGCTGGGCCTTATGGCCTCCAGCTGACCAATCATGCCAGAAGGCATATGCAGGTTCTGCAGTGGGACCTGAAGTTCCAGTGGGCGCAGCATCAAGGGGACCTGTACGACCAGATCTCGAAGGGCACTGCACAACAGTTGCAGTGGTGGCTCACGAACCAGCGCTGGGTCAGCGGCAGATCACTCTCCCTTCCCCAACCGGAGCACACAGTGGTGACAGATGCGTCCTTCCTGGGATGGTCACATGGGAGAGGCGGGGATCGGAAGCCTCTGGTCTCAAGCAGAGTTCAGGCTCCACATCAACCTTCTGGAGCTTGCGCGATTCTACTTGCACTGTAAGCATTCCTTCCCTCTATCAAAAGGAGAGTAGTACAAGTGTTCACAGACAACACCACCGCCATGTGGTATTGCAACAAGTAAGGCGGGGTGGGGTCATAGACCCCATGTCAGGAAGCAGTGCGTCTCTGGACATGGCTGGAACGTCAATGCATTTCCTTGACTGTTCAACACTTGGCAGTTTCTTTGAACGCCAGGGCGGACAAACTCAGCCGCAGTTGCATGATGGATCACAAATGGAGTCTTCACTCTGAGGTGGCGCAAGGTCTCTTACAACAGTGGGGAGAGCCTTGGTTAGATCTATTCACCACCGAAGAGAACACGCAATGTCATCACTTCTGCCTGTTGGAATTTCCAAGGTGGCACTCGCTTGGCGATGCTTTTCGTCACGAGTGGAGCTGTGATCTTTGGTACGCCTTCCCGTCTATAACACTTCTACCCAGAATGCTGAAGAAGATCAGGTGCGACGAGGCCTGTCATTCTTGTGGCTCGAAGAGTTTGGTATCCCGAGCTACTCAGTATGAGCATGGACCCCCCCGATCCGACTGCCTCTTCGGTAGGATCTTCTGTCGCAGCAGCAGGGGACGGTCCTCCACCCGAACCTGTCCAGCCTCCACCTACATGCGTGGAGTTTGAGCGGCGACAGTTGATTCTATATGACTTGCCTCCTGAAGTCTGCGTTATCATTCTGGCAGCCAGGGGTCCCTCCACTAAATCGGTATACGCCTGCAGATGGAACAAATTTGTGGCATGGAGCACAGCAAAGGTTGTGGATCCCATTTCTGCTCCTCTTTCAGAAGTTCTTTTGTTCCTTCTTTTTCTGGCCCAGCAGGGCTCTGCTCTGGGCACTATTAAGGGTTATCTTTCTGCAATTCCGGCCTTTCTCAGGCTCCCTGATCAGCCCTGTTGTAAATAGATTTCTCAAAGGCATTACTCACCTTTTCCCTCCTATTTCGTTTGTGATGCGGCAGTGCAACTTGAATCTCGTTCTTACCTATTTGATGTGCGCTCCCTTTGAGCCACTTCACAACTGTCCTCTTCGTTTATTGACTTTGAAGACTACTTTCCTGGTTGCCATCACCTCCGCTAGGCATGTGAGTGAGCTCCAGGCTCTTTCATGTAAGCCTCCTTTTCTGTCGGTTCATCCGCACAAGGTTGTGTTTCGCACTTGACCTTCCTTCTTGCCAAAGGTTGTCACTGCCTTTCACATCGAGCAAACTATCATCTTGCCCACTTTCTTCACACCTCCGCACCCTTCCAGAGAGTAAGAGAGGCTCCACCGTCTGGACCCAAAACGTGCACTCTCATTTTACCTGAATCGCACACAACCAGCTCTTTGTTGGCCACGTGGGCACCAAGAAAGGCTGGGCTGTACACAAGAGGACTATCTCTCGCTGGGTCGTCTTTTGTATCAATGCCTGTTATTCTCTGGCTAAAAAGGAACCTTCGGTGGGGTTGCACGCCCATTCTACCAGGGCGACAGCAACTACTACTGCATTGGGACATTGTGTCCTTCTGCAAGACATCTGTCAGGCAGCCACGTGAGCCTTGCTGCACACTTTTACTAAGCATTATTGCCTTGACAGTCAAGTCCGGAGAGACGGATTCTTTAGCCGTTCTGTTCTCCGTGACTGTCTGGTGTGATCTTTGTTCGCAGACCCAACACCAGGGTTGGTATTGCTGGGGGACCTATTCGAAGGTAAGGAATCTATCACTAACGTGTTTCTTTCAGATGAAACAGTTACTTACCTTGGGTAATGATATATCTGTAAGAAACATTAGTTTGTGATAGATTCCTTACCGCCCCACCCATCCTCCCCGTTCTGTGAACTGATTTCTAGGGTTAAGGTCATCCATTTCAGGGCCCTAGTTTCAATGCACCAGTGGTCAGTATCTTGCATGGCTCTGCGTTCCTGGCGTGGATAGTCGTGTACAGAACTGACATCAGCACGCATGGAAGTAGCTCCAGCGATGTAATCTTGGTGACTACGACGCCAGCGATATACGCGGACCTGTATGACGATGCCTACCGACGCGCAGTGGTACTGCTGACGAAAACTTTCTGGATCCAGTATGACGCCTGGGGGTAATTCGAAGGTAAGGAATCTATCACCAACTAATGTTTCTTACAGATATATCATTACTGAAGGTAAGTAACTTGTTGGATGAGGCCCGAAATCGGTCCTAGGATGCTTGTTTCCAGTCCAGGGAGGACCTGGCCTGGCATTTCAGGCTGGAGCGCAGGGTCAAGATTGATGTGCATATGGCTGAGTCCAAACTAGAACGGGATGGTAAGCAAAAAAACAATAGATTTAGGCCCAGATCTCTGTACTAGGGTGAATGTATGACATTGTTCTGCATTCAGTCCATCAATTGTTCTTTTTGCATAAGTAGATACCGCAACATCATTCAGGCGATCACGGCACAGACGACGGGCGCAGAGTTGACCTACGCCACCTACCGGCATGCAGGGGTACTGCTATGAAAAAATTTCTCCAGATTCAGTCTGACGCCTGGGGTAATTCTAAGTAAGGCCTCCATAACTAATAGAGGCTTTCAGATTTAACTCATAAGGGGGACACTATCCAGCTTTACCAGGACGTAGCTCCAGTAACGTTGCAACGTCGTAGGGACTTCAAATCAATTACAGATTAGTTGCGTGAACTGGACATTAAACATCAATGGGGTCACCCTTTTACCTTGATCCTCGTCTGGGAGGGCAGACACCGAGTAATGTGTTCGATAGGCCAAACAGCTCCGAACAACTTTCAGTACTCTCCAGGGATGCTAGCCCCTCTCCACCGCTCTCTTCATCTAGGGAACCCACACGGCCAGAGTGGTCCATGGTATTTAGGCCACGACGGGGAGCCCAGGCCAGGGAACAATCCTCCGCCGAAACCAAGCAAGAGATCATACAACACCTTTAGACCATAGATGGCGGGAAGTCACCTGCCCACTCCTCGGCGGCCTCTGAATGACATTACACACCCTCCGGACATGTCTGAGTAACGGAACGCTCGTCCACTCTGAACATACCCCAAATCAAGCATACATGCTTCAAGCCTAGAAGGCGACACTTTGAAATTATGCATCCAGGGACAATTTCACAGGCGGAATGAACATTTGAGCTCTGGCACCTCCTACTGCTAGCGGCCCGATCTCTGTCCAGAGCCTCACAATGAGTATTGAATGAGACGAAGTGAGAGGACTCCCACCTTGTCCTGACATGAGCTGGCTGCAGGGGACGGGACCCTCGAACTAAGATGACTTCCTCTCAGGCCGCACTGACCAATCCTACCCTCAGGCGAGTGACATCTCCGAAATGGGCCGCGCTCTGGCAATGGGGCCCTCTCTAGCCTGGAATGGATCTTGTTTGCCTCTTTGTTGATGATTTCCTTTCATTTTTCTATTCTTTTCTTTCCCCACCTTACAGGGAGTCGGGGTGGAAGACAATCCCAAATCGGGCTGCCCCATGGCTGGAGGTGGGTGTCACATAGGATTTAATGAGGCTTCTGCCTGCTGTTACTAGTACCGGCCTTTGCTCTCTCTGGCTAGTCTTGGCCTTCTCCCTTTATGAACACATTGGCGATATCAAACCACTGTCACAGTCAGCAACACGGGAGCTGCAGCCGTCCCTTGTAAATGGTCCTTTTGCAGGCCAAATCCACACCACTAGCAATCGGTCATATCGCCATTTCTGACCACACCTACCTGGAAGTACTGCTGCAAGGACAGACAAATTTGGCCCGCCACAGACCACGATGGTGATTATTCCCCCACTGTAAGGTTGTAGGAGTTATCCAAGAAAGATGAATTGTGAATGTAGATTTATATCCAAATGGGGTTTTATTTCATGTCAATAACAGCATCACACGGGAGTGCCACCAGCCTTCAGGTAATATGAAAGTTCAATCTAAACTATCATAACTGTATCTTTAAACAGTAAGAGCATCCTCGAGAGATGCACCCTCAAACATAAACATGTTTGAAGGAAAACTCTCTCTCGAGGATGCATGAAACAGAACGTGCGAGGCTAAGAATACATTACGTCATAAAACCATAGAAGTGGAAGAAAGACAATACCTTACATCATCTCCTTTCTTATAATAAACAAAAGTGTAAGTTTGGCCTAACAGGTTCATACATTTTACTTGTAGGGGAAGAATAGAATTTTCCATAAAAGCCCTTTTGTACCCCCACCTCTTCTTTTCAATAAAATAGTAGGATTATTTTAGCTATAATCATAAAAATGTTTGAACCATACATTTTTTATAAAAGCACTTTTGTACCCCCACTTCTTCTTTTCAATAAAATTCAGACATTTTGAAGTCTTCATAGATCTTCATAAGAAATGAACAGTAAAAAGAGAACTATTAAGATACTTCTTTTGCAAGTTTTTACAATAATACATTTTAAGCTTACTAAAACCGAAGTAAATTCCATGCATACATTCTACTGATGCTAAGTGGAAAGAACAAGGTGGTGTCCCTTTATTTCCATACAGCAAAATATTACTTAAAATGAAAAGTTCTTGCTAAACCTTGGCATAAATTTTGAGGATACCCAATAATACAAAGTGTGTGTACCAACTAAAACCCTTAGATTTCTCAAACGCTTCCAACCAACTAATGTTTTTATAGTTGAACCTTTCCTCCCTGCAGAGACTCATTTGAAACTGAAGGTAATTCTAAGGTGTTAATATTAACATGTTGCATATCAGATTCTAAGGGAACTATATCAAATCCTGAAAAAACATCATGTTGATCATGTTGATCAGTATTCTCAAGCGTTGACACTGACCTAACGTGTACAGTAGGCCTAGTCCTGCACACATTATTAAAATGACCAAATTTCTGACAGTTTGTACACTTCTTCCCTAGAGCATTGCACATGGGACTGTTACTTAGATGTGTTCTTGATCCACACCTGAAACAAAATGTGTTATTACCTCTCTATTGAGGTTTACTAATACTATTATTAAATGACACAGCATTAACAGAAACATCATTTGGTACAAGGTTAAAAGGGGAAACATTTTCAAGCATAATACTTTTTGAAGAAACAATGCTCCTTTCGATACTTTTAGCCATATCAATCACCTCAGCCAATGTTGGATCTCTGCAACTCAAGATTCTTTCTTGAATTTTTTTATGGCAACAACCATAAACAAATTGATCTCTGATGTAAATGTCTAGATCAGCCCCAAAGTTGCAATCAGCTGACATGTTCCTCAAAATTGAAATGAAGTCTTCTACGCTTTCCTCCAGGTTTTGCTTTCTCTTTCTAAAATTAAAACGCTCTAGAATGACATTCGGAAGTTCCAAAAATTTCCTATTAAGTCTTTGTATTGCATCTCTATAAACATTCCAGCCCTCGCCTCTTCCTGAAGGTGGAATTGAAAGGGGTAAGTTATCGTAAACTTCTCTACCAGCCCTCCCCAAGTGACTATAAAGAATGGCAAGCTTCCTTTTAGGAGCATAATCCTCTGCATCAATTGCCACTAAATAATTCTCAAAGCTTCTAAACCAAGTTTTCCACGGTTCCACAGGTTTTCCATTAACAGGTAAAAAATTGTTTAGAATAATCACCTGTTGATTATTAGCCATTTAAAAAAAAAATTAATTAAATAAATAAATAAACTACCTTGACAATAAGATAATTTGTAAATACGCTTAAATATACTATCCAGAAAATTTAAATGACTTTTGTATTCTTCCTTTTAGTTTTTAACTGCAGACTTGAAAATGTTAAATGTCTTTAAAATGCTGAATGTCTTTAAAATGCTGAATGTTTTTAAATGGTGAATGTCTTTAAAATGTTGAATGTCTTTAAAATGCTGAATGTCTTTAAAATATTAAACGTCTTTAAAATGCTGAATGTCTTTAAAAATGCTCAAGAAGATGTTTCCAATCTCCTTACCAGCAACGTACTAGTCTTTTAAATGTCGAGTGTCTTTAAAGTGCTAAAGGAGTTATTTACAGCCTCCTTTCCATGAATGTATATCACTTTTGAAATGTAAAATGAAGACTTAGTAATTTCTTGCGTCTTGCACTCTTTCTGTTTCTTCAAATTCAAGTAAAAGCAGATTTTTAAAACTTCAAAGTCATTAAAATGCTCAAAACAAAATACTTAACCTGCTTTACAGAATTAAAAATTACTCGTGAAATGTCAATTTAACTTGCACATACCCTTGTGAAGGTTTTTCAAAGGAATGAAGCTTTTAAAGGATTTCCGTTTAACTGAATGCTTGCACAATGACTTTCAAATGAAAAGTTACCTTACAGCAAAATCACTCGTGTGCGTAGCGTTTTTCTTAAGAAATCAGCTTCAGAATCTAAATACTTCTGTTGCGCGATGACGTTACCACGATCTGTTTTCACGTGGTTTGAGTTGAAAGAGCTCCGTGTAAATTCAGGTATTTGGTCAAAAATCCATAAATCAATGGAAATAACACCTTTAACCTCCGTTTAAAAAGGTGAGTGAAACATACGTGTTTCTCTTAAAAATGAGCACAGTGGAACAAATACATTCTTGGAAGATTAACGTTGCTTGAGAAATAAACGATCCAAGAAATTCGTGAAAATGCTGAAAGTGGTTGAAATTTTCCCAAATCCTGTCGCCAAATGTAAGGTTGTAGGAGTTATCCAAGAAAGATGAATCGTAGATGTAGATTTATATCCAAATGGGGTTTTACTTCATGTCAATAACAGCATCACACGGGAGTGCCACCAGCCTTCAGGTAATATGAAAGTTCAATCTAAACTATCACAACTGTATCTTTAAACAGTAAGAGCATCCTCGAGAGATGCACCCTCAAACATAAACATGTTTGAAGGAAAACTCTCTCTCGAGGATGCATGAAACAGAACGTGCGAGGCTAAGAATACATTACGTCATAAAACCATAGAAGTGGAAGAAAGACAATACCTTACACCCACCCACATCCTGCACGATCCCATAAAGTGGCAGAGATATGGACAGAGATCTCAGCCTACTTCACATCCAATGAACTCCCTGAAACCCCCCCCCCCCCCCCCGACAGCCAGGGGTGTTATTAGATCAATCTCAATAGCGCGCAGTTGTGAAGCCTGATTGGTAGAGGCTGGCCTGGCCAGCTACATTAAAGCCCTGGAGCGACTAGACCACTTGACACCCTCTAGAACGCACAAACCGCGCCTCACAATGCTTCAGGGTCAACTGAGGGCACACAGGACAAACAGGGCGGAACGAACATTGCTGGTGCTAAAACAGAGGTATTATGATGGGGGACAAGGTGGGGTCGGTTCTTGTACGTAGACTGAGGCGGCAAAAGGCAGGGGCACATATGGCAAAAGTTAAAACTACAGAAGACACCTAGACCATAACTGAGCAAGACAGACTAAAAGTCTTCCACACCTTTTACACCGCTCTATACGATAGAGGCTCCTCAACCCCAAGTGGGATACATTCTCTTCTCTCAAACTGCCCGTGGACCCCCCTAGATGAGCAACACTCACAGCTCTCTGAAGCCCCATTAACATTAACTGAGCTTTAAAGGGCACTAAACTGCTAGTTAGTAAAACACCGGGTCCGGATGGACTTCTGACCCACTTTTATCGCAGGTTTCTACCGCAAGTAAAGGACCAGTTATTACGACTTTTTAACTCATTTACAGACAGTACCAGACCTACAATGGCAATGGCAGTAATAGCCCTCATCCCCAACCCAGAGAGCACCATACCGTATGCTCATTATACCACCTAATTGCGCTCCTTAACACAGATGGAAAAATATACACAAAAATCCGGGCCAACCGACTAGAGCCTTACCTGCCTTGCTTGATCGACCCTGATAAGGTGGGGTTCATTAGCCAACTCCAAGGGGTAGACAATGTGCGTTGGTTAGCCCATCTAGAACAAAAAGCCCATCGTCAGGGTAGTCACGCCTGCCTACTATTTCTCGATGTTGAATAAGCATTCAACCGTGTGAACTGGGTCTTTTGTACGGGCAATTCTTCAGGAAATAGGGTTGTGACCTATAATGGTCTCTCAAATTATGGCATTACATGCTTCTCTCCAAGCGCAGGATACGTTTAATGGTCAGCTCACACAACCAATACAAATATGCAGAGGCACCAGACAGGGCTGTCCACTCTTGCCCTTACTTTTTGCCCTGGCAATTGAGCCACTATCAACAGCCATTCGTCAATCAGGAGACGTTAGGGGCATTCCTTTTAGGAGCATTGAGCATAAGATAACATTATTTGCAGATGGTCTTTTACTCACCTTGTCGGAGCCCAGGACCTCACTGCCGGCATTGATAACATATAGGGCCAGATGTAGGTAGCCCAATACCGGTCAGTAACTGCCGAAATTACCGAATTTCGCCCGTTACCGACCAGTATTAGGCATTCGAGATGTAGGGGCCTAATTTAAGGATTCGGTAATTTACCGAATTCTTAAATACCTATGCGGTAAATTACCGAATCCATAATGTAAGGAGCACTCAAGTGAGTGGATTGGTCATTTAAGGATTCGTTTTTTACCGGTAAATACAGATTCCGTATTTACCGAATCTGTAATTCTCATTCATTCCTATGGGCCTCCAGGCCCATAGGAATGAAGAGGGAATACCGAATCGGTAAATACCGAATCAGTATTTACAGAATTTTACAGATTCAGTAAAAATTACCTAATCAATACCTACATACCATTTACCGATTCTAAAATACTGAATCGGTAAAATTCTGTATTTCAGAATCGGTAGTTAGTATTTACCTACATATGGCCCATAGTTTCTTACCTGTCGGTGTAGTTTTGCAGCTTGAAGACTTTCTGGATTCACTATGCTGTGCATTATTCTGCCATCTAGTGGTTGGGTCCAGAATTGTAGTCATGTTCTTTGTTTTTTCGTGGCCCAGGTGGGCATCGACTTACCACCATTTGGTGTCCTTCATGACGTTGATGTGCCTCCTCCGGAAGCTCCCACCTTTGGTCTCAATCTTCAGATTCTTTTTTATCGTCTTGTGTTTTTGTTTTTCCTCTTATTTTATAGTCTTGTTCATCTTTAATCCCCTTCCTCCTGTCTCATCTTTCTGGCAGAGGAGGGTGGGTTCGCTAGTTAATCCAGAAAAACTTCAAGCTGCAAAACTACACCGACAGGTAAGAAACTATACGTATTGCAGCATGAAGCTTTCTGAATTCACTATACTGTGCATAGACTTATGTAGCTGTTTGTCCTTATTGTGGTGGCTGGGGGGGAAGATGAGCACTGGTAACTGAATATGTGCTGTAAGACCTTCTGTCCCACTTGCGCTTCTTTGTTCATTTGGATATTCTCGCAGAACTGCTTAGTGAACGTGTGCACTGAAGACCATGTTGCCGCTTGGAAAATGTCTTGAATCGGTGTGTTGGCCAGAAAGGCAATTGTTGCTCCTTTCTTCCTTGTTGAGTGAGCATGAGCTGCTTGCTCCTTGTAACAGTTGCCCAGCTTGTTTGTGGCATAGTTGTATGGTTTGTGAAATCCATTGTGCAATGGTATTTTTAGTAACTGGTCGTCCCAAAAAACTGCTTGCGAAGGAAACAAAGATTTGCTTTGTCTTTCTGCACTCTTGTCCTTTCTATATAGTGCATCACCGCCCTCCTGGCGCCCACTGTGTGCAGCGCTCTCTCTGGGCTTGTGGTTGGTGTTTGGATTGTTGTGGATGTAGAACATGGTAGTCGTGTTGTCTGTTTGAATCAAGACCCAGTTTCCGTACAGCTCGTTCTGAAATGCTTTAAAGTCTAGGAACAGTTTTTATTTCCAGGTAATTGATGTGCTTGACCACATCCTCTTGTGATCATAGCCCCCTCACCTTGATCTTGTTCATATGCGCGCCCCACCCCAGCTGGGAGGCGTCCATCATGATGGTCACTGTTGGAGTTTGTTGTGTGAATGGTTTTCCCGTGATACGTTTCCCTGTCCCACAATGCCATTTCATGATGCACTGCGTGTGTGACAACCACTAGATCTTCCCAACTCCCAGTTGCCTGTGACCATTGCTGCTGTATCCATTCCTGGAATGGCCTCATGTGTAGTCGAATATTTTGGACTAGGTGAAAGCATGACGCCATCATTCCCATCAGCTTGCTCACCGTCCTCAATGTCAGAACTTGCCCCTTGCAGTAATGAAGTGTTTTCTTCAGTATCGCCAATGTTCTCTTCTTGCTGGGGAACACTTAGGCCTGTATGGTGTCAATCGCTGCCCCTAAGAAGATCTTGATTTGTTCTGGTTCTGTTGACGACTTCTCCCAATGGATCGAGAACCCCAGTCTTGTCAGTGTTAGTATGACCTGCTGGATATGTAGTTTACTTTGGCTGTACGAACTTGCCTTTAACGAGCCAGTCGTCGAGATAGGGGTATACGTGTATTCCTTGCCTTCGTAGGTGTGCTGCGACAGCTGCAAGGCATTTTGTAAACACCCTTGGTGCAGATTTTAGGCCGAATGCCAGTACTGTGAACTGGTAGTGGCTTTGGTTGATCACAAACCTTAGCAAGCCCTTGTGTGTGTGGTTGATGGGGATGTTTAAGTATGCGTCCTTTAACCACTTCGGCGCTGATGACGAGCTCAGCTCGTCATCAGTTGCGCCACTCGCACGCTGAGCTCGTCATGTAACGCGCGTTTTTAAAAAACGCCGCGTACAGCGGGAAAAGCCGCCGCGTGCATGCGGTTAAATCTATCTTAGCCATCAAGTCCCCTTGTTGTATTTGTGGTATTACCTCTTGTAGGAAAGTCATCTTAAATCTCTGAGTTCTTATGAATTGGTTCAGGAACCTTAGATCTAGGATGGGTCTTTGTGTTTCGTCCACCTTTGGCACCAGAAAGTAAGTTGAGTAAACCCCTTTGTTCCTTTGGTTTTGCGGTACCACCTCTATTGCCTCCTTGCCGAGTAGTTTTTGCGCATCTAGCTGCAAGAGCAAGAGCTCCTTTGCGGAGTGTGCCTTGCTTCTTGGTTTTCTGTTTGGAGGTTGTTTTTCTAACTCTATACAGTATCCGTATTGTATGATGTTTAGTATCCATTTGTCCGATGTGAACTTCCTCCATTCTTGGAAGAAATCTCTTATTCTTCTCCCTACCGGTGTTGAGTGTTCGAGGTACCGTTTGTCGTTGAACGTTCGGCTGCACTTTTTCTTTTTGTCTTTACGCCCACCCCGAGGTGTTAGGGTAGGGGCCTGTTCCATGGTGAAGTCACTTGGTTGAGGGCTGTTGGCCTCCTCTTTGTGTTTGTCCTCGTCTGTTTCTGCGCCCTCATAAGGACTGTCCCCGGGGCTGGTGCTGCCAGTTCTGCTGCTGCTGTCCCTGCTGCTGGCCTTGGCTGTTCCCTTGGTAGCCTTGCTAGAACATTTGGTGCAATGTGGTAGGTACGTTGCCTCCTCTACCACCCGGCCTTCTCGAGGGTGTACCTCCTCAATCCCCTGAACTGCAATGACCCATGGACCTTTCTGTTTCGTTGTCCTTCTTGAGCTGCGTAAACTTGTCATCAACCGGCGTGCCGAACAGTTGCTCCCCATTAAACAGTGTATTTAGGATGTTGCTTTGCACCTCTGGCTTGAATACCGAAATTCTGAGCCATGTGCGTCTTCTCTCAGTCACTCCTATCATCATCAGCCTGCTTGATGTTTCTGCAGCATCCAATGCCGATTTTAGGCATGTGCTCGCCATGTTATTTCCTTTTTCTACCCGGTGAGCTGCTCTTTGTTGGTACTGGTCTGGTAGATGCTTTAGGAGCTACCCCACTTCATCCCAGTGTTGGTATGCGCGCCTGTTGATCAGGGCGTTGGAGTTTGCAATGTGCCAATGTATTGCCGCATTTCTATCCACTTTTCTCCCTGTGAGATCCATCCTCCTACTCTCCTTGTCTGGAGGTAGTCCAGAATTAATGGGTACATTGGCCCTCTTCCTGGTCGTTGCTGCAATTATGGAGTCGGCTGGCACTGATCCTTGGATGTATGCAGGGTCCTTTGTAGAATGTTTGTACTTCTTCTCAGTTCTAGGGGTCAAAGCTTTGCATGTTGCTGGCTCCTTGAAGGCCTCTCTTCCTTGATCCAGCATACTAGGGAGCATGGGCAGGAATTGACTCCTAGTTTGTTGAGGCAGTAGAGTTTCCAGGAAGAAACATGCCTTGGGCTTCCCCTCCTCCATTTTCACTCCATACGTCTGTGCAGCCTTTTGTACGACCATGATGTAGATCCCTATGTCGTCTGGCAGCGAGGGCCGCAAAGGGTAAGTGTCTACCCCTTCTTCAGGCGTTTCTGCGTCAAGATCTTGCCATTCCATGTCTTGTGCCTCAAAGGACGTCGAGTCCCGGTAGGATTGGAGATCTTCGTCACCTTCTCCCTTGAAATAGTAGTCTTCGTCTCTGAGTTGCTCGACTGGTTCGGGCGTTTTCGCCAGTTCCGCTTCCTCGTCGTCCCTTTCAACTTCGACCACGAGTTTTGGCGGGATGGTGTATGGGCTCATCTTCACGTCGAAGTCCTTTTTCCGCTGTAGAATGCTCGTCATTTTGGCCTCAAGCCTCTTGTTCCTCTCCATCTCGGCGACATGTTCGGCGTCGATGGTTGGTGCGCTGCTCTTCGGGTCCATCAACGTCAAAGACTATGTCGGCTCTTCTTTTCTCAGCGCCGAGGTGTCCCTTTCGAGGGCAACCTTCGACAAACTTTGTTTTTCAAGGGCTTTTGCCGATTGGGAGTCCTTTTTGAAGGATCCGCTCGGTTGACTGTCCCTGGTAGCTGTTGCTTTCATCTAATGTTTTGGCGGCTTTGGAGGACTTAGCCTCACTTCTACGAGTGTCACATGGGGCTTTAGCTTCACCCTTTTGAGTGTCGCTTGAGTTTTTAGGGGTCGACAACTCCCTTACCTCCTTCAGTGTCATCTTATGGATCTCGACAACCGTGCAGTCCTAAGGTCATTCAACGATGTTGTCCTCCTCTCCACTGGATAGACCCAAGACTCGGAGCGATGGAGGTGGCCCCTGGCCCTGCATGTTGTGGTTTGCCCTTCTCTGCCTCTCCCTTACTCTGAGGGTCTTGGGTGTAAACGCCGAGCAAGCGTTGCAGTCTTCACTTTTGTGGTCGAGCGGCAGGCAAAGGTTGCAGACTGGATGTTGATCCTTCTGGGTGTACTTGTGGTGGCAATTGGTGCAAAACTTGAATGGTGTTTTATCCATCCCCCTGCTCAGGGAGCCCCCTGCGAGCGCATTCTCCATCGAACATCGAGGTTTCGGTCGTAAAACTTCTCCCTTGACGCTCCGATTACCTGACTTGTAGTCCGGTGTAGCTGAAACTTGATTTTCGTAAATTTTCTTCGATTTGCCTGGATTCCTCAACCCAAACTCTGCAACTCTTCGGCAACGATCCAGACCCAACAGCGGAAAAAAAGATTCTGAAGATGGCAATCAAATGTGGGAGGTTCCGGAGGAAGCATGTCGACGTCATGAAGGACACCAAATGGTGGTATGTCAACGCCCACCTGGGGCCACACAAAAAAAAAAGAGCAAAAAAGATTGCAATTTTGGACCCAACCACTAGATGGCGGAATAATGCACAGCATAGTGAATCCAGAAAGATTCACGCTGCAAAATTCTAAAATCATGCGAACCAGCCTCTGGACTTAAAATCAACCTTGCTAAGTCATGGACGCTGAACCGGACGATTTTTAACAAGGACATCCTGGAAATGCAATCGCTCACCCCCTTCCAATGGGCATCACATTCGATTTGCTGTCTTGGGCTAAACTTGACCCCCTCCCTGTCTACATGGACAGAGGCGAACTTGCCTGAATGAAGGAAGATAGTGCTTGAGGATCTGTGAACCTGGAAATCGCTCCCACTTTTGTGGCTGGGATGACTTAACACAATTAAAATGGCCATCCTGCGAAAAATATTATACCAATATCAAACACTCCCTACCCCTTTACCGCAAGCTGCCATACAACGCTTGCAACGCAATCTCACCAATTGTATATGGGGAGGGAAGCAGCATATCCCAAACTCCTAAAATATTACTGGGCATCACACCTCAAATACATTTCGGAATGGGTGGTCCGCTAGAAGCACTGGTTTCATAGGGATCGGGCAGTAGCCTGCAGACTGCTTTAGGACCGAGTCTGGCTTCCACAGGGCACCCAACCTCGTAGTGCTTACAAAGCTACACCCACATAGACAGTCTCCCAACACACCGTTGGCACGTAATCCGAATTTTCCCCCGGATTTGCAATCAGCCCTTTCCCGCGTGGAGAGAGGGCGAATGCCGCACATTCCGGAACCTCTTTGAGGGAGATAGGTTTAAAACTTCCGAGCAATGCAAGACAGGATAACCCAGCCTTTCACACCTTTGAAACACTAGTGTGCTCATATGACGGCTCGCGGGCCTGATCTTCTGCACTTTTCAAGTGCTGCAGCACTCCACACCGATTAGACCCCACACATATCAAATGCAATGGCAAACAGACATTACAGAAGAGGTCACCCCAAATCAATGGGAACAATTTTGACACGACACACTGAAAATACTCAAACGCATACCCCAGCAGGAAACTGCATACAAACTCATGACAAGATGGTACAATACTCCCAAACGCTTACACAAGATGTTCCCCACCTCCTCACCCAATTGCTGGTGTTGCCAAACTGCAACCGGAGACTTCTTACATATATGGTGGAACTGCCCATCTTCGACCCTCTATTGGAAGGAAGTGCTAAGCCACAATAAGGATGCCATAGGCTTTCCCATACGCAACACCCCCACTAAGGTATTTTATTGGAAAAAGCCAGCTACCCCGCCCATCAACATGTGGTTTACAAGTCTACAGCACACTATGGCGATGGAACTCCTTACATCTCGCATGACACACACTAAACCTAAATTTGCAAGTACCTGGCAACCTGTTAGATCACTTTTCCAAACTGCAAAATATATGCTTCACTCCACCTAAGCTTCCCGCCCTCCAATTATTCAAGGACGATACACCAACCCTGTACATTGACACTTTGACGTGACTCTTTAGCATGACACCGCAGGGAGCCCGTCACCCACCTCTTAGCTCTTGAGGGGGAACTTTGTCCCTTGCTTGAAATTACCCCATACCCCCTCTTCTTTCGCTATCTTTTCTTACTGTTCTCTGTTGATTGTTTAACATTAAGGCTAACGGTTGATAGCAAGGCAGAATTGAGCATATAACCACTATGATTATAGAAACATGAAGCACAGTGATGGTGCCAATACCAAACTTTTGTTAACTTACGAAGCCAGCTGTATATTATGTTGAAAACCGTTTAATGTTTTCACACTGTATTATAAAAGATTGAAAACTTTTAATAAACAGATTTAAAAATAAAGATATATGCCACATATAGTGATTGAAAGCGATGACGCTCACCCTACCGTCCTTAGTGCTATACTACCACAAGTGCACACAGATATCACAGTTGCAGAAATAAACACCGTCCGTAGCACAATGAAGGAGTGGATTGGAGTTAGTACACATGCAGGTAAGACCCAACTGTATGACCAGGTATTGCTACTTTTACATCATCCAGCATTATCGGTCACACAAGAACCCAGAGTGCACTCTATATTGAGTGAGGCAGGACTGAAAACTATGGGAGACAAATACCTTGGAGGGACTTTCATTTCATTTGAAGACTTCTTGGGTACCCATAAACACACCCCACTCGATATTTATCTATCACCGGTTGCACGTAACTAGGAGGGCTCTTTATCCCTCTTTTCCACAGGCATGGACACTGGGGTCCATGCAGACCCATCTTAACTGCACACATCGCAGGAAACATTACCAAACTATACAATGCTTCTCAGCATGAGAAGTCTGAGACCATGAACACTGCACTAGATAGATGAAAAGCTCTTAAAAAATCCACTAACATTAGTCTAATGCTAATCCTTTTGTGCCGTGATGCGTAGGCTTACATCAAATTGTAGTTTGAGGATTATTCACTTTAAATCCCTGCAACAGATGTACTGCTCTCCCCTCCAGTTAAAAACAAGCATTTGCAATGCAATAGGTTTCGCATTTAAGCGAGTTTGAGCTATTGACGTTGCAAATAACAATGCCTTTTATTTTTGTTTTCGTTTTTATAAACATAAATAAAAGGCAGTCATTAACAATGCCAATTGCTTAAACTTGCACAAATGCGAGACCTATTGCATTGCAAATGCTTGATGATTTACAGGTCACCGTATGTGTCGCTTCCCTTTATTATTGTACTAGTACAATACAACCAAGGCATGCGGACACTAAAATGTTAAATACAGAAGTTATGTTCATTAAAAAGCTCCAAATTGACATTTAAAGGAGAAAAGATGCATGGTTTTCAGTAGTCTATTCAAATGAGAGCATCCTTTAATGCCTCCAGTTACTAGGGCTAAAATTCTGCCATGGAAGACAGCAAAAAGACTTTAACGCCGGGGCTTACAATACATACAGAGTAGCTGCAGAGATTCTGCACTAAAATGCTGCGTCAGGAGACCGCCCAGTAACCTTAGGAGGGAACGGCCAAGATGGCTGGCTGCATGAAAGTTTAATAGGGCTGCATCAATGAATGAGACTTACACATAGATGAATGACCTGCCTGTCACTCCTCCTTTCCCTCTCGTAGGCCTGTCTGCACCCTTCTGTTCCACTGAACAGAAGATAGGGAGAGGATGTGGTCCGCTGGTTAGATTGTCGACTTTGGTGCTGGAAACCAAGGTTCGAGCCTCGGGGTCGCGTCCACTTCCTGTGATTCTGGGCAAATCATAATCTCCCCGTGCCTGAATGTGTCCTTGTGTAACGTAACCGGCTCTCATGTAAAGCGCTCCAATACCTTGGGGCAAGTTCGCGCTATATAAATCTGCATTCAAAAATAACTATTTTTTTTAAAAACACAGAGTGTCTGCGCTCTCACGCAGTGGCCGCTGGCTTTCCCTAACCTCGCGTGTCCCCCTCTCCACACTGTGCACAGGATGCCCTCACACAGTGACCGCTGGCCTCTTACGGTCTCACTCAGACCTGACTGCGCACAGACAGTACTCACACATCGAACGCTGCTCTCCCTCCCCCAACGTGCTGCACAAAAGCGTGGTCTCGCGCAGTGACCGCTGGCCTCCCTCTTTCCAGAATGCGCAAAGAGTGGTCTCACTCAGTGACAGCTGACCTCCCTCTCTCTAGAATGCGCAGTGGTCTCACGCAGTGACCGCTGGCCTCCCTCTCTCCAGAATGCGCAAAGAGTGGTCTCACTCAGTGACAGCTGACCTCCCTCTCTCCAGAATGCACAGTGGTCTCACGCAGTGACCGCTGGCCTCCCTCTCTCCAGAATGCGCAAAGCGTGGTCTCACGCAGTGACCGCTGGCCTCCCTCTCTCCAGAATGCGCAAAGAGTGGTCTCACTCAGTGACAGCTGACCTCCCTCTCTCCAGAATGCGCAGTGGTCTCACGCAGTGACAGCTGACCTCCCTCTCTCCAGAATGCGCAGAGTGGTCTCACGCAGTGACAGTTGACCTCCCTCTCTCCAGAATGCGCAAAGCGTGGTCTCACGCAGTGACCGCTGACCTCCCTCTCTCCAGAATGCGCAGTGGTCTCACGCAGTGACCGCTGGCCTCCCTCTCTCCAGAATGCGCAAAGCGTGGTCTCACTCAGTGACCGCTGGCCTCCCTCTCTCCAGAATGCGCAAAGAGTGGTCTCACGCAGTGACAGCTGACCTCCCTCTCTCCAGAATGCACAAAGAGTGGTCTCACGCAGTGACCGCTGACCTCCCTCTCTCCAGAATGCGCAGTGGTCTCACGCAGTGACCGCTGGCCTCCCTCTCTCCAGAATGCGCAAAGAGTGGTCTCACGCAGTGACCGCTGACCTCCCTCTCTCCAGAATGCGCAGAGTGGTCTCACGCAGTGACCGCTGACCTCCCTCTCTCCAGAATGCGCAAAGAGTGGTCTCACGCAGCGACCGCTGACCTCCCTCTCTCCTGAATGCGCAAAGAGTGGTCTCACTCAGTGACAGCTGACCTCCCTCTCTCCAGAATGCGCAGTGGTCTCACGCAGTGACCGCTGGCCTCCCTCTCTCCAGAATGCGCAAAGCGTGGTCTCACGCAGTGACAGCTGACCTCCCTCTCTCCAGAATGCACAAAGAGTGGTCTCACGCAGTGACCGCTGACCTCCCTCTCTCCAGAATGCGCAAAGAGTGGTCTCACGCAGTGACAGCTGACCTCCCTCTCTCCAGAATGCGCAGTGGTCTCACGCAGTGACAGCTGACCTCCCTCTCTCCAGAATGCGCAAAGAGTGGTCTCACGCAGTGACTGCTGGCCTCCCTCTCTCCAGAATGCGCAAAGCGTGGTCTCACGCAGTGACAGCTGACCTCCCTCTCTCCAGAATGCGCAAAGAGTGGTCTCACGCAGTGACAGCTGACCTCCCTCTCTCCAGAATGCGCAAAGCGTGGTCTCACGCAGTGACCGCTGACCTCCTTCTCTCCAGAATGCGCAAAGAGTGGTCTCACGCAGTGACTGCTGGCCTCCCTCTCTCCAGAATGCGCAAAGCGTGGTCTCACGCAGTGACAGCTGACCTCCCTCTCTCCAGAATGCGTAAAGCGCGGTCTCACGCAGTGACAGCTGACCTCCCTCTCGCCAGAATGCGCAGAGTGGTCTCACGCAGTGACCGCTGGCCTACCTCTCTCCAGAATGCGCAAAGAGTGGTCTCACTCAGTGACAGCTGACCTCCCTCTCTCCAGAATGCGCAGTGGTCTCACGCAGTGACCGCTGGCCTCCCTCTCTCCAGAATGCGCAAAGAGTGGTCTCACGCAGTGACAGCTGACCTCCCTCTCTCCAGAATGCGCAAAGAGTGGTCTCACGCAGTGACAGCTGACCTCCCTCTCTCCAGAATGCGCAAAGCGTGGTCTCACGCAGTGACAGCTGACCTCCCTCTCTCCAGAATGCGTAAAGCGCGGTCTCACTCAGTGACAGCTGACCTCCCTCTCTCCAGAATGCGCAGTGGTCTCACGCAGTGACCGCTGGCCTCCCTCTCTCCAGAATGCGCAAAGAGTGGTCTCACGCAGTGACAGCTGACCTCCCTCTCTCCAGAATGCGCAAAGAGTGGTCTCACGCAGTGACAGCTGACCTCCCTCTCTCCAGAATGCGCAAAGAGTGGTCTCACGCAGCGACCGCTGACCTTCCTCTCTCCAGAATGCGCAAAGAGTGGTCTCACGCAGTGACAGTTGACCTCCCTCTCTCCAGAATGCGCAAAGCGTGGTCTCACGCAGTGACCGCTGACCCTCTCTCCAGAATGCGCAGAGTGGTCTCACGCAGTGACCGCTGACCTCCCTCTCTCCAGAATGCGCAGAGTGGTCTCACGCAGTGACCGCTGGCCTCCCTCTCTCCAGAATGCGCAGAGTGGTCTCACGCAGTGACCGCTGGCCTACCTCTCTCCAGAATGCGCAAAGAGTGGTCTCACGCAGTGACCGCTGGCCTCCCTTTCTCCAGAATGCGCAGAGTGGTCTCACGCAGCGACCGCGAGCCTCCCTCCCCTTTCGAATGAGTCTCTCCAGACTGCGGACAGTGGTCTCACGCAGGGACAGCTGACCTACCCCTGGTAACACCAAATAGACCAGTCAGTCAAATAGACTACCTTCTTTGGAAGTAAACTGGCAGTCAGAGTTTGTGACTGAACTCATGGAGTTTCTGAAGAAACTGTGGTACCCTCAGTAGGGCTCCGCTCTACCACAGTTTGTAAAAGATGAACCTCAGGAAGTCTAACTTCCTCTAAAGGCATCTACGCAATGTTTGACACCATGGTGCCATGTGCAGGGGAACAGTGTACACTTTTATTTGGGGGGGGGGGGGGATTGTCTACTAGTGGGAGAATGGTAAATAACGTGCTGCACTGTGTACAATGATAAGGTAGACTATGACCCGCAATAAGAGTGACACAGGACATCTCCCCTTCTGATGTAGGCAGAGTGCAGGCAGGCACTCCAGAGAGCACGTGCACTTCATAGCTGATTGAGTAGCGTGTATACCCGAACTCCCAGGAGACAATGCAAGAAAGGGCTGTTTGGGGGGACCTCCGTGAAGACGGACATGCCAGTTAAAAGTTCCGAATAGGGCCAGGATTAACACACACCCTGGAATTAAAATGGCTGAGCTAATGCCACATTTCCCCACGGTTTGATTAAACGAATTGTTGCGTGATTTCTAATACAACTTTACTCTGGTACAGCCTGTTGCTGGATGCGAGATTGGAAATGGATACTTGAGAGCACACTGCTTTGGCAACGAAAAACCGAGGCAGGCAGTGACGGTGGGGAGTGAGAAATAACAAGCATTTGCAATGAAATAGGTCTCGCATTAGGGAAGTTTGAGCTATTGGTATTGTAAATGACCAATTTTTAGGTTTCGCCTGGCGAAAGCTGCGCACCGCGCAGCTTTTCGGCGCAGGCGAAAACCTTATGTTAAGAGTAGAGTGGCTTGGGAATCCGCCCTCTGTTCCATTGGCTAGCTCCATAAATGGAGGCTAGCCATTGGAACAGAGATCTGTCCGTCAATTGTGGAGCAGATTCGGGGGCGTTCCGGCCATTTTTACTCATCCTGCCCCTTTGACAACGTCATTGCGGTGGTGGGCGTGTTTATTTTTTTTGGGGGGGGAGTTTTTTTTTGGGTCATTCCGCCGAAGGAAGTCGTCCTTGTAGGTTTGCTCGTGTCCTGTCCTGCTTGTTAAGTTAGAAGTCGTCCTTGTTAAGTTTGCCCGTGTCCTGCCGGAAGAAGTCGTCCTTGGTGAGTGCTTGTTTTTTCTTCCACTTTCCTCTTCTGATATATTGGCATGCATGCTTTTACTTCAGAAGCCAGTCTGATATTGGTAAGAGCCACGGAATCATCGCCTGTTTTTTTCTCGATATTATTACTTGAAAAACCAACACACATACCAAACATTTCAAGTTTTCCCGGAAAACACCGATAGTTTCAGATTCTCTTGGTCTCTTCCCCCCCCCCCTTTTCCCTCCTTCCGAGTACTTCCGAAGTTATCCGGAAATTGCAGAGAGTCCGTCCGCCGGACTGCTGGAGGCGGCCGCAGCGCCATGTTGGATGCTCTGCTCCTTCAGTGAGAAATCCCGCGGCACCCCTGAGTGCCCCACTAGCCGGATTGGTGTTGTTTATGTCCAGGTGAGTGCGCCCCCCTCCCGCTGTCCATTTGCCCCCCCTTCCCCTTCCCCCCTGTCCGTTTTCACCCCCTCCTTTTTTTACGTCCCCTGGGGTGCCCAGAAGCATGCGCTTGGTGAAAGAAAGGGAGGGGGAGATGGACGTGTCAGATCCATTCAAGTTTCCAAAAGTAATGTGTCTTAAGCGGCATTAACATTGCACACGGTCGTCTTTCCAACAGGACTTGTTTTGGGGGAAGCGCATATGCCGTCGTTCAATTTAATTCTGTATTGTGAGGATTAGGGAAACATAGGCTCGTACTCAGCGCTAGCCTTTCGGGCGCTATTGGCACCTTGCTGTGACCATCTGGAAAATTATGGATTTATTTCCCGCGGGTATGTTGATGGGCTATTAGGGCGCCGGCACGGGCCGTGGGATTTGCAGTGTGCAGTAATCCACACGATGGTTATTGACTTCAAAGGGCATCGCCCGTCGGAACCGTACCCTCTGTAAACAACAGATGCAGCTGCCTCTCGGGTACAGCCTACTGCCCGCTCCCAGGGAATGCTAAACTTTTGGCGCGCAAGACTTTTCCAGAGGTTTATTGTACATGTAAAATGTGCATGTATTACAAATTAAGGAGTGGAGACGTTACCCAGGACTGCTCACTTTTCCATGGTATATACATAATACCATGGAAGCAATAGGTACGCGTGCAATTAATTGCATACATGATGGTGACTACAAATCCCATAATGCAGTTTGTTGTTGGCTAAAACGTCATTATCTGTGGTTTCTAATATATGCTGCTTAACCCAGTGCACTGGGGCCACGTTATAGTGGCCCTCTTGGAGGCTATGCGGGTGAGTCCGTGCTCTTCACCCAGGAGCGTCTTTAGTATTCCTCTCATGTGCTTAGAAGCCCTGTTGATCACACACATGCCGAGTTATGGGCACTCACCTGTAGATCACTGCATGGAGGTAGCAGATCGTGGGCAAAGGCCCTTCCCCGTGTTGACTAAACACAAAGGGTACGACTGTTTCGTTGCTTATAATTGACACTTTTCTAAAGCATTGTTTTTAGGGTGCAAATGTTGTAACTTCACATGTCCTAAAGCGAGACCACTGAATTGCACGGGGCATGCGGCTCTAAGAATGAAGGGACTGGCTAGCAAAATGTAAACATTTTAGGAACAAGGAGGGGTGGGCCCTGAGCAGTCAGGATGGGTGGCATCCTGATCTGGCCTTGCCACCCCACCGCCCCGAGGCCAGCCTGGCCCGCCCCTCATCTCGTTTGAGGACCTCCTTCCCAGAAGTACAGCGCGACTTCTCACAACACAACATCAAAGTTCACAGGGAGTACTACAGACTAGCACGTGAAAAGGCCCAGCACACTCCTTGGCTAGCCACACGTGCTTCGCTGCAGACCGCTAAATGCAGTGCCCTGTGACACTCTTGCTGCCACAATGCACCCAAGCAGTAATCCTGTCACAAGCAGTAATCCTGTCTCCCAGTACAGAGCTCTGAATTGTGCATTGTCACCTCACCTCTACCCTCAGCAGCCAAAGTCGTATGGCGCAACCCGTGCACTGGTAAGAATGCAGGCAAATTCATTCTGCACTATTGTGCTGCTTGTGCACCTTGAAATGGAGCAATTCTTTATATCCTTCTGGCTCCATATGAACCAAAACTACCACTCCCAGAATGCAGTGGTGTAAAAGAGATTAAGCTATTGGCATTGTAAATGATAATGCCATTTATTTATTTATTTTCAAAACCAACACATAAATAAAAATTGTCATTTACAATGCCAATAGCTCAAACTTTTCAAAAGGCGAAACCATTGCATTGTAAATGCTTGTTTATTTATGTGTTGGTTTTGAAAATAGCGAAATTAATAGCTTTGTCATTTACAATGTCAATAGTTTTAACTTTCGCAAATGAGACACCTATAGCATTTGTAACGCAATATATGTTGTAATTACATGACTTAGATGTATTGATATTACAAATAACAATGGCTTGTACATTTTTTAATAATACGTAAAAAAAGGTTATTGTAAATTATAATGGCAATAGCTTAAACTTTTGTAAATAACTTTTGTGAAGATTATGTTCATTGTATTTTATTATGATGAAAATGCAAGAACAGAAGTGAAATATTAACATCTTTTTGTGACATTTGTAATAAAGCTTGAAACATTGGGAGAACATATTTGAACCAGTTGTTGTTGAATTGTTGCACAGACTGATGCTGTGGTGGCGCTGAGTGATGCGATAGAGTGAGTGCGATAGATAGAGGGAGGGCGATAGATAGCGGGTGATAGATAGAGGGAGGGCGATAGATAGAGTGAGGGCGATAGATAGAGTGAGGGCGATAGAGAGAGGGCGATAAGAGTCAGGGCGATAGATAGAGTGGTATTGTGTGGAGTGTGTGTTGCAGTCAGTAGAGTGTAATTATGTGGCACTGAGTGGTATTTGGAGTGTATGTTGCATTGAGTGCAGTGTAATTATGTGGCGTGTATTTATGTGGTACTGAGAGGTATTTGGAGTGTATGTTCCATTGAGTGCAGTGTAATTATGTGGCGTGTAATTATGTGGCACTGAGTGTGATTTGGCGTGTATGTTGCATTGAGTGCTGTGTAATTATGTGGCACTGAGTGTTATTTGGAGTGTATGTTGCATTGAGTGCAGTGTAATTATGTGGCGTGTAATTATGTGGCACTGAGTTGCTTTTTGGAGTTTATGTTGCATTGAGTGCAGTGTAACTATGTGGCGTGTAATTATGTGGCACAGTGGTAAATGGAGTGTATGTTGCATTGAGTGCTGTGTAATTATGTGGCACTGAGTGGTATTTGGAGTGTATGTTCCATTGAGTGCAGTGTAACTATGTGGCACTGAGTGGTATTTGGAGTGTATGTTGCATTGAGTGCTGTGTAATTATGTGGCGTGTAATTATGTGGCATTGAGTGGGATTTGGAGTGTATGTTGTATTGAGTGCAGTGCAATTATGTGGCGTGTACTTATGTGGCACTGAGTGGGATTTGGAGTGTATGTTGTATTGAGTGCAGTGCAATTATGTGGCGTGTACTTATGTGGCACTGAGTTGGATTTGGAGTGTATGTTGCATTGAGTGCAGTGTTATTATGTGGCGTGTCATTATGTGGCACTGAGTGGGATTTGGAGTGTATGTTGCATTGAGTGCTATGTAATTATGTGGAGTGTAATTATGTGGCACTGAGTGGGATTTGGAGTGTATGTTGCATTGAGTGCTGTGTAATTATGTGGCGTGTAATTATGTGGCACTGAGTGGGACTTGGAATGTATGTTGCATTGGGTGCTGTGTAATTATGTGGCACTGAGTGGTGCGATGAAGACCCTGCTATTAATAAGGAAGGAATTGGGACACACCCCACTAATGTTAACCTGCAATACAGGTCAGCTATTACCTGATCATCTTCTATGATCTGCGGGTCATAACATTGAGCCCTGCAAGGCCAACTCCGATTTCTATGCTTCGGAGGTGGGTACACAGAGCACCATTGACGTGGGCAGAAGTAACACCGGTTTACAGCATCTAGAAACAACAGCATTGAAACGCTATATAAAGAAGTTATCATTGCTAATAAAAGATGAGGAGGGTAACCCCTTCTACCAGATACAAGAACAGGAAAGCGGTCCCCGATACCATAAATGAAAAAAAAAATACGGAAAACTGACCCACTCACTATTTGGGAGGAATGCAGGCCACACTGCCACTACAGACAGGGAGTCAAGCACAGCCTGCCTTCAATAATGAAAGATGGAATAAGACAGAAACACCAGCGATGGATGGAGAAAGTAAGACCACCCTGTTGGCCCATAATATTATAACATGGTCTGCTACAAACCATAACGTACACTGTTCTTTCTTAGAAGCCCGAAATCATTCAGTGAGCTCTTGCTTTCCCCGCCTCTTCTTCGCATAAAGGTCATTTAACACAACCATGTAATCTGGGTGTCAATCAGCAGCCTCATATGCTGCAACAAATAAACTGAAATACTATGGTAGAATGTACGCCATATAAATAGGTCTGACATAACAAACTGCCAGTGATTGTGACTCCCGGGAATGAATGTGTTCACTGCACACTTCTCGTTGTGTACATGTAGATTTTATTTTCATCATTACCATATGCACTCGAGAGTATTAAAACACTGTATCAACCTTGTCAGTAGAGATGGGCGCACAAATCATTGCAGCTGTTGTAGTTAGTCACTCAACACACTTATTTACTTCAGCTCTTTCTTGTTGCTCTGACCAACAATGAGTTATGTTATACAGGGGCCAACAATGTTGCAGACCATCGCGATGAAACAATAACAATGAAAAGAAATATTGCCAAAAAATACTCTATATGTGCTTTTATCTGAATTGCATCAGAGATAGGTTTCATGTGCACATGGAACAGAGAGGTTGGATCAAGAAATGCACGTGCATGTGGCTTAATGGCGAGAGCGGTCGACTTTGAAGCTGGCTCACCGGGTTCGAGTCTGGTGGGAGGCTTAAGTAAAGCGCTCTGATACCTTCGGGTCGAGTTGGCGCTATATAAAACTGAGGAAAAAAATAAATCGAATATCAAAAGGTTTAAAATAACAAGAGACACGGAAGTAGGACTAAAAAATGGGAGCATTACCATAGCGCATGGAAGTATTAGCACAGCGCTACAGTAATAACACTCACCAACGTAGGACAGATGTAACACGCAGCTCCAGAGACATCGCTGTGTTCAATCAAAATGTTTAAAATAACAAGAGACACGGAAGTAGGACTACAAAATGGCAGCATTACCATAGCGCATGGAAGTATTAGCACAGCGCTACAGTAATAACACTCACCAATGTAGGACAAATGTAACACGCAGCTCCAGAGACATCACTGTGTTCAATTAAATCTAAGTCAACAGATCCACCTCAAAAGTAACAAGCATTGGCCATGAAAGAGACACGGCCTCGCGGCCGTGAAAGTAAAAGCAAGGGCGTGGGCAGCAACGGCAGGGGTGAATTAGGGGGGGGAGCAGGGGAGTGGCGTTCCTTTGAAGTCGGCGGGAGGGAAGCGCTGGTGAAGCGTGGCGCTTCAAGAGCCTGGTGGGGGGGGGGGGAAGCCAGCGAGTGGGAGGAAAGGAGCATATGGGGATGGGCGTGAGTGGGGGGGAGCAGAAGCCTTTGATGGTGGTGTGCGAGGCCAAGCGCGCGTCTGGGGAAGCTTCATGCTCGAGTGCACAACATGCATTGTAGGAAATCCGGCTGGTTCAAGAAACTTTGGTTCAGATGTAATAGGCTTTGAGTAATTAAAATTACTCGACCTAAAAAGAATGAGGGGTTGGCAGTCTGGAGAGAGGCAGAGATTGAGACCGTGAAACGTAGAAAAGCCAAGGAGAAAAAAAATTGATAGAGGCGGTGTTGGAACCTAAATATGTCAGGTCACCTAGGGTAGCCTGGCCTAGGGTAAGACAAAATCACTAGAGGCACATGTGTAAAGGTTGCAGACCACCCAGCAGTAATTCAATGCAATAACACGCAAAAATGACACTACACCAAAATTTGTGTAAAAATACGAGCTTGTTTATAAAAATATTCTCTGCTCTCTTGTCTTCAGATATCACAGTTCAGTACATTACATTTATCCATGAAATTATGAAGATTTTCAAAGTTGCCAAATTATGTCATTAATCAGCATTAACAGCACATTACATTAGTCTCCAAACTTTGCTAGACTTGACTCCTCTGAAGGGTTTTATACCTTTACCCCCTCTCCACCTTTGACTCCAGAAGAATGGGCTAGCCTCACTCACTTTAGTTTCTCTAAGCAAGGGGAGGTTGGAATATAGTTATTTAATCACAAAACGGGGAACATCCTACATTCAAAGTTAAGTTTCAGAAGATCCTTTCAAGAAACTAGATGGGCATTACCCAGTACTAGCCCAATCCTAATATAGCCAACTGGAAGTCTTTGCTCCTTTAAGAGAGACGCTAAAGCCTCCAAGTTCCCCCTCACAACCTCTCCTTACTTTGTTTTATGTTGGGCCCACCGGCCGGTGTCTCCGTTTGCTGGGGGGAAAAAGACAAAAGGACCCAGACTCCTCCGGCCGAAGTTGCGGCCCCTCGTCCCTCCTCCTCGTTAGCGCGGAGTCAGGGAAAGAGGACACACCAGTTGCACCTCTCCGCTTGAAGTGCGCTCTCCTTTGGAAACCGGGCCGCCCCCGCTCCCTCTCTTCTCAGAGAAGCAGGGGCCCGCCTTGATGTAGCTCCCAGCGCTTAAGCGTGAAGCCCGGTGCTCGGCGGCTGCTCCCCGAAGATCTCCTCACCGGCTGCTGACAGGATTTCCCCCCCGCGAGGACGCAATCGCGCATGCGCGGGGAGTAAGCGGACCAGCCAACAGAGTCTGCTCCGCAGCGGCCTGCTCGGTCCTAGGCCCCTCCTGTGATGGATCACCAGTTCAACCTGGAATATGCGCAGTGGCGCCGGGCACTATACCGCTAGTCCCCTTTTTCTCTTTCTTAAAGCAGCGCTATCACGGAAGCGCGATCAGCGCCCCAGGGGTCCCGCTCACGGCGGAATCAGGGAAGACGGCTCAGCCCCAATAACCCTGTCACCCCACTCTTTCTCCTCACGAGTGGGGAGGTTTGCTCACACGCTGCAGGACCAAACACCGGTAAGGGGGTCTCGGCGTCACGCAGGGCAGGAACCTGCTTCACACCATGGAGAGAGGGGGTTAGAGGTGGAATCCCTCACATTTGGGCCCCCAGATCTCCAGTTACAGCAGTAATCCACTAACCCTCCATACTGGACAGGAACAGGTGCACAGGAGAACTCCTTGTTTGGTTCCCACAGCAGGGATCTCCACAGCTCCACAGTCCACTGGGATTGACCCCTTCACCTAACTTGGGCACCTCCCTGACCAGGGTCAGCAGGACGAAACTAACTCGGCTAGGACAGCAGGAATGGGGGGCAGGGAACCCAGACAGAGGGCAACCCTTGTAGAGCAGTCCACCCTTAAGGACCCTACCCCTTCCAGACCTCAGCCTTCACTCTAGCTGTTCCTCACTGGCAAGACAAAATGGTTGCCCAGCATTCCGCCTTTTATAGGCTGACCCTCAGGAGTCCAGAAGGGACCAGAAGGTTCTGGAATGCCCTACTCTATCCTATGGGACAGGTTCTAGGTATGTCAGTTATGACAGTTGGTAGCCACCATTTTGTGACTCCAAAGAAATTCCTGTCAGGAAAGGCCTCTAGGCCGGAGGTGAAAAACTATAAGGGCGAAAGAGCACCTATCCCCTAGACCAACACCTTGAAAAATGTAGTGGACACAAAAATGAATAAGGTTATGAGGGGCAAAAAGGGAACAAAATAAATAATAAATTGGAGGGACTACGCAAAGGGCCAGACAGGTCTAACACGCGTCCCCCCCAGCTGAAAGTGGGGAGAGCTAACCAACCCCTTGGGAGTCCTCATCACTAAGGCGGAAATACCTGGAGAGACCGTCTGCATTGGCGTGGTCCACTCCAGGCCGATGTTCCACCCGGAAGTCCATTCCCTGTAGGGAGATGGACCATCTCAGCAACTTGGGATTCTCCCCCTTCATCTGCATTAGCCAACAAAGGGGTCGGTGGTCAGTCTGAACCAGGAAGTGTGAGCCAAACAGGTATGGCTGCAGCTTCTTCAGAGCCCACACCACCGCAAAAGCTTCCCTTTCAATGGCACTCCACTTCTGTTCCCGGGGAAGCAGTCTCCTAGATAGGAAGACTACAGGCTGATCCAGGCCCTCTTCATTCAGTTGCGATAACACTGCCCCAATGCCATGTTCTGATGCATCTGTCTGGACAATGAACTCCTTGGAGAAGTCTGGGGCCCTCAGGACCGGTGCTGCACACATTGCCTGCTTCAACTTTTCAAAGGCTTGCTGACAAGCCTCCGTCCAAACTACCCATCGAGGTTGTTTCTTTGAGGTGAGCTCTGTGAGGGGCGCTACAATAGTGCCATACCCCTTCACAAAGCGACGGTAGTAGCCTGTGAGACCCAGGAAAGCTCGGACCTCAGTCTGTGTCTTGGGGGGTTCCCAGGCCATGATTGCCTCAATCTTTGCCTGCAGGGGTTGCACTGTCCCCCTACCCACCAAGTGTCCAAGGTACACAACCGACCCCTGCCCAATCTGACATTTGCTGGCCTTGATTGTCAATCCAGCTTGTTTCAGGGCCTGGAGAACTGCTTGCAAATGTTGCAAATGGTCCTCCCAACTGCTACTGAAGACAGCAATGTCATCCAGATAGGCAGCGGAGAAACCCTCCATTCCGGAGAGGACCTGATTCACCAGCCGCTGAAAAGTGGCAGGGGCGTTTTTGAGCCCAAAGGGCATCACACAAAATTGGAAGTGTCCCTCAGGCGTGGAGAAGGCTGACCTTTCCTTTGCTCCATCTGTCAAGGAGATCTGCCAGTACCCTGAAGTGAGGTCAAAGGTACTTAAGTATTGGGCAGCTCCTAGCCGGTCAATTAACTCATCCGCCCTAGGGATCGGATGGGCATCAGTTTTTGTAACTGAGTTCAGTCCACGGTAATCCACACAGAACCTCAATTCTGGCGTGGTGCCTGGTGGAGCGGCTTTTGGCACTAGCACCACCGGACTGGACCAAGGGCTGTTGAAAGGTTCTATCACTCCTAGCTCTAGCATCTTGGCAACCTCTCCATGGATGCTAGCCTTCACCTTGCCGGACAGCCGGTAGGTCTTTGACTTCACTGGTGGGCTGTACCCTGTGTCTATACAGAAACAATGGGGAGAGCAAGGATAATGTTCACCAGAGTGAACAGGGAGTACTCCTGTACCCCTGAATACTAATATAGAGAAAAAAATGAAGGAGTACCACCAGTGAGAATTCACCAGTTGCTGTAGGGGTGCACGGTTTCTTTCGAAGAAAGGGAAAAATCTCCTTTTATTAGAAACCCCTCACTCATCACCTAGTGATGACATGCTTCATCATCGGGGTCCACCCTAATGACCTAGCGTCATCAGGGTGTGCTTCAACACCTGATTGCAGTGGAGCAGGTTGTGAGTGATGGTGCGTGAACAAAAAGGGTAAGTGTGTTAAAAATTGTCCTGGTTTAAACTTAGAAAAATAAAGACTTTTTATTGGTAAGTAACTGGACAATGTTAAAATCGTGGCGAGATAAAGTGAGGGCAGTGATGAGCCCGTGTATCTCTTTTATGTGTGGGGTCTACATGTTTCAACCTTGGTGGTTGTGTTGAACCAGGTTTTCATCAGGACCTAAAACCAAAATGGTGGATGGTCTGCGTCCCCTAAAAGACGCACCCGATCCTACCATATGGAACCACTTGATGACAAAAAATGTGCCCGTGGTATATGCTCGCTCCACAGTGGGTGAGCTGTAAAAATCAAAACACCTGTAAAAGAAGTATGGACATTTGTCACATATTGATCGTATTTACAAGCCTGTAACGTAGTGCAGTGCTTCAACGTTGTGTCAGCATGCTGTCTCACCCCGTTACATGGTGAATTCAGTGGTAGCATAATACTGTTAATATTGCCGGTATTCGCACTTTACTCCAACATACTTCTAGTGGGAGGAGGGAAGTGATAGTGCACAATGCGGGACGGTGAGTATTAACCGCAACTTGCACACTAAAGAAGTGCTGTGATTGTTTTCTTATTCACAACTTGCACGCAGTACTTTAATTCATCACCGCGTGGTACTGTCTCGCATACTAGTTAGTTTGTGCGAGGCTATATCAACTTTGGATCGTGCATGCACTGTCATTGTAAAATTGTACAACATAGGACAAAAAAACGAACATGACACAGACGTTTGACAAACAATGAAAGTATAACCAAGGCTCACTCTCAGTGGAGTGTTCGTGGACTTCATGGGGCAGGGGAGGTTACCCTCGTGATAAAACGTATTCTGCAAGGGAATAGATTGTAAAGGGGCGTTATTATGAGCGCGAATGGTTACTGAGCAGCCAAGCCCTGGTTGCGCTCGTGGCGGCGCTCGTTCGTGGTAGAACATGCCTTGCATTAAGGATTAGATCTCTACTTACAGTTTTCGTCGAGGATTGTTACTTGCAACCTACTGCCTGCACCGCCCCGTTAGTAATGGGAACGGTGTAGGCGGAAGTAAATAAACCGAGGATGAAGCCGTGATGGGCGTGGTTAAGCCCCGATCACGTGCTCGGCAGCCCGGCAAACTGAGGCTCTGCGACGGTGGCTCAACATGGTCAAAGCGGTGCAACACTAGTGTGTGTTCGAACCGCGGGCATGGAGGATGCTAACAAAAGCGGGCACAGCAGTCTGTAATTAATGGAAAGCGGACTGATAATAATGTCCACAGAAATATATAATACTGTGTATAATAAAGGCAAGTGATTGAGTATTAGTTCCAAATCAATCATGAATGGCGAGACCTCAAGATATTAACCAGTTGAACACCTATAGGGGGATGGAATTAAAATAGGAGTCTAAAATAAGGACCCCCCATGTGGGAACAGCGGTGAGGTATGACTTCAGGCTAAGTTCAAAAAAGAGTGAGAATGCCAAGGTTGATCCTGGTTGGAGGGGTGCCTGGCTATGGGAATAGCATATTATGGCACAGTAGCAGACAGCTCATTTGGGGTTCACAAGTAGGCAGATAATTGCCAGGGAACAGGTGGGGAAAAGGTTAAAGTACAGAGGCCCATGGGATGTTATCATTGAGCCCGGTGATGTGAGTGGAAAGTCTATAGACCCAACGTTGTTCTTTTTCGTGTAGAATTTTCTGTGAGTTGGGTCCATTTGGAATCTGTTCGATGACGGTCCATCTCATATCGTTTGGGGTGTGATTCACCTCCAGGAAATGGTCTGTCAACTTGGTCGCGTTTTTCCTGCAGCGTATTGTGCTGCGATGCTCGCAGATGCGTTGTTTTACCTTTCTGGTCGTCATTCCAATGTAGTTCTTCCCGCATGTGCATGTGATCATGTACACAACGTTAGTGCTATTGCAATTCGTGTGTTTGCGCTGTTCCCACACTTTGCCTTCTTCGAGATTCAATGTTTTCGTATTTTCAGTCAGATGGCAGACGCTACAGTTTCCGCATTTGAAGTGCCCAGTGATCGGCGGCAAGTTCCACAGTTCGGTGATGCTCGGATTGAGATTGCTGGTTTCAATTTTAGGTCTTGTGTTTACCAGGCTGTCTTTTAAGCTTGGTGCTTTTCTGTAGGAGAACAGTGGTTTGTCCCATTTGAACTTGCCTGTATTGAGTATTTGCCAGTGTTTGTTGATGCTTTTACTCACTTTGTTAGATATGGTATTATACGTAGTGACACAAGTGAGGGGAACTGAATCATCTTGGTCCGTCTTTTCTTCCAGTAGGGCATCCCGAGGTTGATTCCTCGCTCTTTTCTGACACTTTTCAATTACTTTGTTGGGATAACCTCGTTGTTTCAATTTGCAGGTGAGGTCTTTTGCTTGAAGTTTGTAATCTGTTAATTTACTACAATTGCGCCGTAATCGTAGATATTGGCCATATGGTAAATTTTCTTTGAGCGGACGGGGATGAAAACTCTCATACCTTAGCAGATTGTTCTTGGCAGTGGGTTTAAAATGGGTTTTAGTTGTCAACTCTTGCCCTTCCTTTTTGATTTCTATGTCCAGGAAGATCATATGTTGTTTGTCAGAAGCATGGGTAAATCTGAGGTGTGGGTCTCGAGTATTGATCCAGGTGGTAAAGTTTCTCAGTGTCTCCTCAGGTCCTTGCCAGATTGCTAAGACGTCGTCGATATAACGACGCCAAAATTTGATATGCTCTCTGTAAGGGTTCTCATCTGTCATGATGTGTCTTACTTCAAAATCATGGACGTATAGTCCGGCTATGCTTGGAGCAAAAACACTGCCCATAGATGTTCCACCAATTTGGAGGTACAGGGAACCCTCATATTCAAAATAGTTTCTTTTAAGTGCGAGCATAGCACACTGCAGGATGAATGTTTTAGGTGTTTGATGTTCCCAATCGTGATTTTCCAAGATGGTTTGAAGGACATTCAGGGTGGCGTCTTGAGTTATACTCGTATAGAGGCTCTCTATGTCAAAGCTTAGTAGAATGGTTTCATCATCCACTCTTACGTTATTCAGAAGTGTCAGCAGATTTTTGGTATCTTTCAGGTATGTAGGGGTAGATTGCACAATTGGTTTTAAAAAGTAATCACAGAACCTTGAAAGAGGTTCCAAAAGGGAACCAATTCCGGACACGATGGGTCTCCCTGGGGGGGGAGTTTTTCCTTTGTGCATCTTGGGCACAGTGTAAAAATATGGAATTTTCCCATCCGTTTTGCTGAGGTAGTCAGCTTCCTGTTTGGAGATCCCTCCGGAGGCTTCTGTCGTCTCAACAAGTTCCAGGATTTCAGCTCTCAGTTCCTCAGTGGGATCTGTTGATAAGGGTTGGTAACTCTTGATGTCACTGAGTAACCTTCTGCATTCAGTGTCATAGTCTTGTTTATTCATGACAACCAGGCCGCCGCCCTTGTCAGCAGGTTTTATAATGACAGAGTTGTCATTTTTCAGTCGCATTACTGCTTCCCGCTCTTCCCTGCTGTTGTTATCAAATTGTCTGGTTTCCCTCATTTCCTCAATATCTTTGAACACGGCCTGTTCAAATGTATGGATTTCCACAGGGATGGTATGAGGTGGTGGCGTGAATTTTGACTTGATTTTGAGGCCTGTTTCGTTGGGTGTTTCGTCAGTTTCATTACCTGGATGCTTTTCAAAAAAAGCTTTAAGTTTCAGCTTTCGAAAAAAGTTGGCCAGTTCACAATGGAGTTTGAACTTGTCCAGGCGTGTTGTAGGTACAAAACCAAGACCTTTGTTAAGCACCCTGGTTTCGGTTTCCGTGAGAATCTTTGAGGAGAGATTGGTGACTAGCTCGTCTTGTTGCTTGGTCCCGCCTTGCTCATTCCTGCTCTGCTCCTGGTATTGTTGCCTACTGGGTCCTCGTCTTCCCACTGTACATTGTTCCCGGTTCTCTTCCGACCCCTTCCGCGCCTGCCTCTGTTCTGAAAAGGAGGGCGGTATTGGCTGGGTGGAAAAAAGTGCGGTTGAAATGGTGGTTGCCATCCATACATGGGGAATGGTTGGTCTGGCATGAATGGTGTGGGGAAAGGAGGTTGGCTGTATTGTGGCCATTGGTGATGTCCTCTAAATCCTCCTCTTTGTCTTTGCCTTTGGTTGCCATTCCCTGAGCCCCCGCTGTTGTTGGAGCTATTGGACGTGTTGCTGGACGCATCTGAATCTTGATCTTGTCCTGTGGAGGCTTTGTAGTCGGCATCTGAATAGGGATAAGCCTTAACAAAGGAGAAACGTTTTAGATCCTTCTGGAACTTCTGTACCTTCTGCTGGGTAAGATTGTCCCTGTATTCGTTCATCTCTTTATTGAGATCATCTAGTTTCTTTTTATATCCCGTGATGCTAGTTTTTATCTGTGCTTCAGTCACCTGTATTTCAATCTGGATTTTTTCTGAGAGGCGTAGGGCAGTCTTGAGGATCAACATGATCCAATCGTGGGTGCAGTGCCATGCTATACGTGCCCAGTCTCTTCTGAACTCATGATCATCCAGGAAAATGCGTGGGGCATTGGATACCAGTAGACCTTTGGGTGCCATTTGGTTTGTCACATATTCCTTCAGTATAGTGCCATGAAGGATAGTTCTGATTCTGTTCCGTTTTAATTCTGTCAATTTGTCCCAGTCCGATGTCTGGGATATTGTGCTGCTTATGTTCGCATCTGCAAATGCTGCAAGATTACCCATGATGGAGTCGATTTCATCTGTTGAGTACGTTAAGCCTTGGGTGTCTGCCATGGTCAATAGTCGTGTCTTTTTCTCTCCGTGTAGACAATAGACAAGACAGTGCTGCTAGTTATTATCTCTCACAGCTGTGCGCTGCCAAAACATACAGAAACAATGGGGAGAGCAAGGATAATGTTCACCAGAGTGAACAGGGAGTACTCCTGTACCCCTGAATACTAATATAGAGAAACAAATGAAGGAGTACCACCAGTGAGAATTCACCAGTTGCTGTAGGGGTGCACGGTTTCTTTCGAAGAAAGGGAAAAATCTCCTTTTATTAGAAACCCCTCACTCATCACCTAGTGATGACATGCTTCATCATCGGGGTCCACCCTAATGACCTAGCGTCATCAGGGTGTGCTTCAACACCTGATTGCAGTGGAGCAGGTTGTGAGTGATGGTGCGTGAACAAAAAGGGTAAGTGTGTTAAAAATTGTCCTGGTTTAAACTTAGAAAAATAAAGACTTTTTATTGGTAAGTAACTGGACAATGTTAAAATCGTGGCGAGATAAAGTGAGGGCAGTGATGAGCCCGTGTATCTCTTTTATGTGTGGGGTCTACATGTTTCAACCTTGGTGGTTGTGTTGAACCAGGTTTTCATCAGGACCTAAAACCAAAATGGTGGATGGTCTGCGTCCCCTAAAAGACGCACCCGATCCTACCATATGGAACCACTTGATGACAAAAAATGTGCCCGTGGTATATGCTCGCTCCACAGTGGGTGAGCTGTAAAAATCAAAACACCTGTAAAAGAAGTATGGACATTTGTCACATATTGATCGTATTTACAAGCCTGTAACGTAGTGCAGTGCTTCAACGTTGTGTCAGCATGCGGTCTCACCCCGTTACATGGTGAATTCAGTGGTAGCATAATACTGTTAATATTGCCGGTATTCGCACTTTACTCCAACATACTTCTAGTGGGAGGAGGGAAGTGATAGTGCACAATGCGGGGCGGTGAGTATTAACCGCAACTTGCACACTAAAGAAGTGCTGTGATTGTTTTCTTATTCACAACTTGCACGCAGTACTTTAATTCATCACCGCGTGGTACTGTCTCGCATACTAGTTAGTTTGTGCGAGGCTATATCAACTTTGGATCGTGCATGCACTGTCATTGTAAAATTGTACAACATAGGACAAAAAAACGAACATGACACAGACGTTTGACAAACAATGAAAGTATAACCAAGGCTCACTCTCAGTGGAGTGTTCGTGGACTTCATGGGGCAGGGGAGGTTACCCTCGTGATAAAACGTATTCTGCAAGGGAATAGATTGTAAAGGGGCGTTATTATGAGCGCGAATGGTTACTGAGCAGCCAAGCCCTGGTTGCGCTCGTGGCGGCGCTCGTTCGTGGTAGAACATGCCTTGCATTAAGGATTAGATCTCTACTTACAGTTTTCGTCGAGGATTGTTACTTGCAACCTACTGCCTGCACCGCCCCGTTAGTAATGGGAACGGTGTAGGCGGAAGTAAATAAACCGAGGATGAAGCCGTGATGGGCGTGGTTAAGCCCCGATCACGTGCTCGGCAGCCCGGCAAACTGAGGCTCTGCGACGGTGGCTCAACATGGTCAAAGCGGTGCAACACTAGTGTGTGTTCGAACCGCGGGCATGGAGGATGCTAACAAAAGCGGGCACAGCAGTCTGTAATTAATGGAAAGCGGACTGATAATAATGTCCACAGAAATATATAATACTGTGTATAATAAAGGCAAGTGATTGAGTATTAGTTCCAAATCAATCATGAATGGCGAGACCTCAAGATATTAACCAGTTGAACACCTATAGGGGGATGGAATTAAAATAGGAGTCTAAAATAAGGACCCCCCATGTGGGAACAGCGGTGAGGTATGACTTCAGGCTAAGTTCAAAAAAGAGTGAGAATGCCAAGGTTGATCCTGGTTGGAGGGGTGCCTGGCTATGGGAATAGCATATTATGGCACAGTAGCAGACAGCTCATTTGGGGTTCACAAGTAGGCAGATAATTGCCAGGGAACAGGTGGGGAAAAGGTTAAAGTACAGAGGCCCATGGGATGTTATCATTGAGCCCGGTGATGTGAGTGGAAAGTCTATAGACCCAACGTTGTTCTTTTTCGTGTAGAATTTTCTGTGAGTTGGGTCCATTTGGAATCTGTTCGATGACGGTCCATCTCATATCGTTTTGGGGTGTGATTCACCTCCAGGAAATGGTCTGTCAACTTGGTCGCGTTTTTCCTGCAGCGTATTGTGCTGCGATGCTCGCAGATGCGTTGTTTTACTTTTCTGGTCGTCATTCCAATGTAGTTCTTCCCGCATGTGCATGTGATCATGTACACAACGTTAGTGCTATTGCAATTCGTGTGTTTGCGCTGTTCCCACACTTTGCCTTCTTCGAGATTCAATGTTTTCGTATTTTCAGTCAGATGGCAGACGCTACAGTTTCCGCATTTGAAGTGCCCAGTGATCGGCGGCAAGTTCCACAGTTCGGTGATGCTCGGATTGAGATTGCTGGTTTCAATTTTAGGTCTTGTGTTTACCAGGCTGTCTTTTAAGCTTGGTGCTTTTCTGTAGGAGAACAGTGGTTTGTCCCATTTGAACTTGCCTGTATTGAGTATTTGCCAGTGTTTGTTGATGCTTTTACTCACTTTGTTAGATATGGTATTATACGTAGTGACACAAGTGAGGGGAACTGAATCATCTTGGTCCGTCTTTTCTTCCAGTAGGGCATCCCGAGGTTGATTCCTCGCTCTTTTCTGACACTTTTCAATTACTTTGTTGGGATAACCTCGTTGTTTCAATTTGCAGGTGAGGTCTTTTGCTTGAAGTTTGTAATCTGTTAATTTACTACAATTGCGCCGTAATCGTAGATATTGGCCATATGGTAAATTTTCTTTGAGCGGACGGGGATGAAAACTCTCATACCTTAGCAGATTGTTCTTGGCAGTGGGTTTAAAATGGGTTTTAGTTGTCAACTCTTGCCCTTCCTTTTTGATTTCTATGTCCAGGAAGATCATATGTTGTTTGTCAGAAGCATGGGTAAATCTGAGGTGTGGGTCTCGAGTATTGATCCAGGTGGTAAAGTCTCTCAGTGTCTCCTCAGGTCCTTGCCAGATTGCTAAGACGTCGTCGATATAACGACGCCAAAATTTGATATGCTCTCTGTAAGGGTTCTCATCTGTCATGATGTGTCTTACTTCAAAATCATGGACGTATAGTCCGGCTATGCTTGGAGCAAAAACACTGCCCATAGATGTTCCACCAATTTGGAGGTACAGGGAACCCTCATATTCAAAATAGTTTCTTTTAAGTGCGAGCATAGCACACTGCAGGATGAATGTTTTAGGTGTTTGATGTTCCCAATCGTGATTTTCCAAGATGGTTTGAAGGACATTCAGGGTGGCGTCTTGAGGTATACTCGTATAGAGGCTCTCTATGTCAAAGCTTAGTAGAATGGTTTCATCATCCACTCTTACGTTATTCAGAAGTGTCAGCAGATTTTTGGTATCTTTCAGGTATGTAGGGGTAGATTGCACAATTGGTTTTAAAAAGTAATCACAGAACCTTGAAAGAGGTTCCAAAAGGGAACCAATTCCGGACACGATGGGTCTCCCTGGGGGGGGAGTTTTTCCTTTGTGCATCTTGGGCACAGTGTAAAAATATGGAATTTTCCCATCCGTTTTGCTGAGGTAGTCAGCTTCCTGTTTGGAGATCCCTCCGGAGGCTTCTGTCGTCTCAACAAGTTCCAGGATTTCAGCTCTCAGTTCCTCAGTGGGATCTGTTGATAAGGGTTGGTAACTCTTGATGTCACTGAGTAACCTTCTGCATTCAGTGTCATAGTCTTGTTTATTCATGACAACCAGGCCGCCGCCCTTGTCAGCAGGTTTTATAATGACAGAGTTGTCATTTTTCAGTCGCATTACTGCTTCCCGCTCTTCCCTGCTGTTGTTATCAAATTGTCTGGTTTCCCTCATTTCCTCAATATCTTTGAACACGGCCTGTTCAAATGTATGGATTTCCACAGGGATGGTATGAGGTGGTGGCGTGAATTTTGACTTGATTTTGAGGCCTGTTTCGTTGGGTGTTTCGTCAGTTTCATTACCTGGATGCTTTTCAAAAAAAGCTTTAAGTTTCAGCTTTCGAAAAAAGTTGGCCAGTTCACAATGGAGTTTGAACTTGTCCAGGCGTGTTGTAGGTACAAAACCAAGACCTTTGTTAAGCACCCTGGTTTCGGTTTCCGTGAGAATCTTTGAGGAGAGATTGGTGACCAACTCACAGAAAATTCTACACGAAAAAGAACAACGTTGGGTCTATAGACTTTCCACTCACATCACCGGGCTCAATGATAACATCCCATGGGCCTCTGTACTTTAACCTTTTCCCCACCTGTTCCCTGGCAATTATCTGCCTACTTGTGAACCCCAAATGAGCTGTCTGCTACTGTGCCATAATATGCTATTCCCATAGCCAGGCACCCCTCCAACCAGGATCAACCTTGGCATTCTCACTCTTTTTTTAACTTAGCCTGAAGTCATACCTCACCGCTGTTCCCACATGGGGGGTCCTTATTTTAGACTCCTATTTTAATTCCATCCCCCTATAGGTGTTCAACTGGTTAATATCTTGAGGTCTCGCCATTCATGATTGATTTGGAACTAATACTCAATCACTTGCCTTTATTATACACAGTATTATATATTTCTGTGGACATTATTATCAGTCCGCTTTCCATTAATTACAGACTGCTGTGCCCGCTTTTGTTAGCATCCTCCATGCCCGCGGTTCGAACACACACTAGTGTTGCACCGCTTTGACCATGTTGAGCCACCGTCGCAGAGCCTCAGTTTGCCGGGCTGCCGAGCACGTGATCGGGGCTTAACCACGCCCATCACGGCTTCATCCTCGGTTTATTTACTTCCGCCTACACCGTTCCCATTACTAACGGGGCGGTGCAGGCAGTAGGTTGCAAGTAACAATCCTCGACGAAAACTGTAAGTAGAGATCTAATCCTTAATGCAAGGCATGTTCTACCACGAACGAGCGCCGCCACGAGCGCAACCAGGGCTTGGCTGCTCAGTAACCATTCGCGCTCATAATAACGCCCCTTTACAATCTATTCCCTTGCAGAATACGTTTTATCACGAGGGTAACCTCCCCTGCCCCATGAAGTCCACGAACACTCCACTGAGAGTGAGCCTTGGTTATACTTTCATTGTTTGTCAAACGTCTGTGTCATGTTCGTTTTTTTGTCCTATGTTGTACAATTTTACAATGACAGTGCATGCACGATCCAAAGTTGATATAGCCTCGCACAAACTAACTAGTATGCGAGACAGTACCACGCGGTGGATGAATTAAAGTACTGCGTGCAAGTTGTGAATAAGAAAACAATCACAGCACTTCTTTAGTGTGCAAGTTGCGGTTAATACTCACCGCCCCGCATTGTGCACTATCACTTTCCCTCCTCCCACTAGAAGTATGTTGGAGTAAAGTGCGAATACCGGCAATATTAACAGTATTATGCTACCACTGAATTCACCATGTAACGGGGTGAGACCGCATGCTGACACAACGTTGAAGCACTGCACTATGTTACGGCTTGTAAATACGATCAATATGTGACAAATGTCCATACTTCTTTTACAGGTGTTTTGATTTTTACAGCTCACCCAATGTGGAGCGAGCATATACCACGGGCACATTTTTGTCATCAAGTGGTTCCGTATGGTAGGATCGGGTGCGTCTTTTAGGGACGCAGACCATCCACCATTTTGGTTTTAGGTCCTGATGAAACCTGGTTCAACACAACCACCAAGGTTGAAGCATGTAGACCCCACACATAAAAGAGATACACGGGCTCATCACTGCCCTCACTTTATCTCGCCACGATTTTAACATTGTCCAGTTACTTACCAATAAAAAGTCTTTATTTTTCTAAGTTTAAACCAGGACAATTTTAACACACTTACCCTTTTTGTTCACGCACCATCACTCACAACCTGCTCCACTGCAATCAGGTGTTGAAGCACACCCTGATGACGCTAGGTCATTAGGGTGGACCCCGATGATGAAGCATGTCATCACTAGGTGATGAGTGAGGGGTTTCTAATAAAAGGAGATTTTCCCCTTTCTTCGAAAGAAACCGTGCACCCCTACAGCAACTGGTGAATTCTCACTGGTGGTACTCCTTCATTTGTTTCTCTATATTAGTATTCAGGGGTACAGGAGTACTCCCTGTTCACTCTGGTGAACATTATCCTTGCTCTCCCCATTGTTTCTGTATGTTTTGGCAGCGCACAGCTGTGAGAGATAATAACTAGCAGCACTGTCTTGTCTATTGTCTACACGGAGAGAAAAAGACACGACTATTGACCATGGCAGACACCCAAGGCTTAACGTACTCAACAGATGAAATCGACTCCATCATGGGTAATCTTGCAGCATTTGCAGATGCGAACATAAGCAGCACAATATCCCAGACATCGGACTGGGACAAATTGACAGAATTAAAACGGAACAGAATCAGAACTATCCTTCATGGCACTATACTGAAGGAATATGTGACAAACCAAATGGCACCCAAAGGTCTACTGGTATCCAATGCCCCACGCATTTTCCTGGATGATCATGAGTTCAGAAGAGACTGGGCACGTATAGCATGGCACTGCACCCACGATTGGATCATGTTGATCCTCAAGACTGCCCTACGCCTCTCAGAAAAAATCCAGATTGAAATACAGGTGACTGAAGCACAGATAAAAACTAGCATCACGGGATATAAAAAGAAACTAGATGATCTCAATAAAGAGATGAACGAATACAGGGACAATCTTACCCAGCAGAAGGTACAGAAGTTCCAGAAGGATCTAAAACGTTTCTCCTTTGTTAAGGCTTATCCCTATTCAGATGCCGAATACAAAGCCTCCACAGGACAAGATCAAGATTCAGATGCGTCCAGCAACACGTCCAATATCTCCAACAACAGCGGGGGCTCAGGGAATGGCAACCAAAGGCAAAGACAAAGAGGAGGATTTAGAGGACATCACCAATGGCCACAATACAGCCAACCTCCTTTCCCCACACCATTCATGCCAGACCAACCATTCCCCATGTATGGATGGCAACCACCATTTCAACCGCACTTTTTTCCACCCAGCCAATACTTTTCAGAACAGAGGCAGGCGCGGAAGGGGTCGGAAGAGAACCGGGAACAATGTACAGTGGGAAGACGAGGACCCAGTAGGCAACAATACCAGGAGCAGAGCAGGAATGAGCAAGGCGGGACCAAGCAACAAGACGAGCTAGTCACCAATCTCTCCTCAAAGATTCTCACGGAAACCGAAACCAGGGTGCTTAACAAAGGTCTTGGTTTTGTACCTACAACACGCCTGGACAAGTTCAAACTCCATTGTGAACTGGCCAACTTTTTTCGAAAGCTGAAACTTAAAGCTTTTTTTGAAAAGCATCCAGGTAATGAAACTGACGAAACACCCAACGAAACAGGCCTCAAAATCAAGTCAAAATTCACGCCACCACCTCATACCATCCCTGTGGAAATCCATACATTTGAACAGGCCGTGTTCAAAGATATTGAGGAAATGAGGGAAACCAGACAATTTGATAACAACAGCAGGGAAGAGCGGGAAGCAGTAATGCGACTGAAAAATGACAACTCTGTCATTATAAAACCTGCTGACAAGGGCGGCGGCCTGGTTGTCATGAATAAACAAGACTATGACACTGAATGCAGAAGGTTACTCAGTGACATCAAGAGTTACCAACCCTTATCAACAGATCCCACTGAGGAACTGAGAGCTGAAATCCTGGAACTTGTTGAGACGACAGAAGCCTCCGGAGGGATCTCCAAACAGGAAGCTGACTACCTCAGCAAAACGGATGGGAAAATTCCATATTTTTACACTGTGCCCAAGATGCACAAAGGAAAAACTCCCCCCCCAGGGAGACCCATCGTGTCCGGAATTGGTTCCCTTTTGGAACCTCTTTCAAGGTTCTGTGATTACTTTTTAAAACCAATTGTGCAATCTACCCCTACATACCTGAAAGATACCAAAAATCTGCTGACACTTCTGAATAACGTAAGAGTGGATGATGAAACCATTCTACTAAGCTTTGACATAGAGAGCCTCTATACGAGTATACCTCAAGACGCCACCCTGAATGTCCTTCAAACCATCTTGGAAAATCACGATTGGGAACATCAAACACCTAAAACATTCATCCTGCAGTGTGCTATGCTCGCACTTAAAAGAAACTATTTTGAATATGAGGGTTCCCTGTACCTCCAAATTGGTGGAACATCTATGGGCAGTGTTTTTGCTCCAAGCATAGCCGGACTATACGTCCATGATTTTGAAGTAAGACACATCATGACAGATGAGAACCCTTACAGAGAGCATATCAAATTTTGGCGTTGTTATATCGACGACGTCTTAGCAATCTGGCAAGGACCTGAGGAGACACTGAGAGACTTTACCACCTGGATCAATACTCGAGACCCACACCTCAGATTTACCCATGCTTCTGACAAACAACATATGATCTTCCTGGACATAGAAATCAAAAAGGAAGGGCAAGAGTTGACAACTAAAACCCATTTTAAACCCACTGCCAAGAACAATCTGCTAAGGTATGAGAGTTTTCATCCCCGTCCGCTCAAAGAAAATTTACCATATGGCCAATATCTACGATTACGGCGCAATTGTAGTAAATTAACAGATTACAAACTTCAAGCAAAAGACCTCACCTGCAAATTGAAACAACGAGGTTATCCCAACAAAGTAATTGAAAAGTGTCAGAAAAGAGCGAGGAATCAACCTCGGGATGCCCTACTGGAAGAAAAGACGGACCAAGATGATTCAGTTCCCCTCACTTGTGTCACTACGTATAATACCATATCTAACAAAGTGAGTAAAAGCATCAACAAACACTGGCAAATACTCAATACAGGCAAGTTCAAATGGGACAAACCACTGTTCTCCTACAGAAAAGCACCAAGCTTAAAAGACAGCCTGGTAAACACAAGACCTAAAATTGAAACCAGCAATCTCAATCCGAGCATCACCGAACTGTGGAACTTGCCGCCGATCACTGGGCACTTCAAATGCGGAAACTGTAGCGTCTGCCATCTGACTGAAAATACGAAAACATTGAATCTCGAAGAAGGCAAAGTGTGGGAACAGCGCAAACACACGAATTGCAATAGCACTAACGTTGTGTACATGATCACATGCACATGCGGGAAGAACTACATTGGAATGACGACCAGAAAGGTAAAACAACGCATCTGCGAGCATCGCAGCACAATACGCTGCAGGAAAAACGCGACCAAGTTGACAGACCATTTCCTGGAGGTGAATCACACCCCAAACGATATGAGATGGACCGTCATCGAACAGATTCCAAATGGACCCAACTCACAGAAAATTCTACACGAAAAAGAACAACGTTGGGTCTATAGACTTTCCACTCACATCACCGGGCTCAATGATAACATCCCATGGGCCTCTGTACTTTAACCTTTTCCCCACCTGTTCCCTGGCAATTATCTGCCTACTTGTGAACCCCAAATGAGCTGTCTGCTACTGTGCCATAATATGCTATTCCCATAGCCAGGCACCCCTCCAACCAGGATCAACCTTGGCATTCTCACTCTTTTTTGAACTTAGCCTGAAGTCATACCTCACCGCTGTTCCCACATGGGGGGTCCTTATTTTAGACTCCTATTTTAATTCCATCCCCCTATAGGTGTTCAACTGGTTAATATCTTGAGGTCTCGCCATTCATGATTGATTTGGAACTAATACTCAATCACTTGCCTTTATTATACACAGTATTATATATTTCTGTGGACATTATTATCAGTCCGCTTTCCATTAATTACAGACTGCTGTGCCCGCTTTTGTTAGCATCCTCCATGCCCGCGGTTCGAACACACACTAGTGTTGCACCGCTTTGACCATGTTGAGCCACCGTCGCAGAGCCTCAGTTTGCCGGGCTGCCGAGCACGTGATCGGGGCTTAACCACGCCCATCACAGCTTCATCCTCGGTTTATTTACTTCCGCCTACACCGTTCCCATTACTAACGGGGCGGTGCAGGCAGTAGGTTGCAAGTAACAATCCTCGACGAAAACTGTAAGTAGAGATCTAATCCTTAATGCAAGGCATGTTCTACCACGAACGAGCGCCGCCACGAGCGCAACCAGGGCTTGGCTGCTCAGTAACCATTCGCGCTCATAATAACGCCCCTTTACAATCTATTCCCTTGCAGAATACGTTTTATCACGAGGGTAACCTCCCCTGCCCCATGAAGTCCACGAACACTCCACTGAGAGTGAGCCTTGGTTATACTTTCATTGTTTGTCAAACGTCTGTGTCATGTTCGTTTTTTTGTCCTATGTTGTACAATTTTACAATGACAGTGCATGCACGATCCAAAGTTGATATAGCCTCGCACAAACTAACTAGTATGCGAGACAGTACCACGCGGTGATGAATTAAAGTACTGCGTGCAAGTTGTGAATAAGAAAACAATCACAGCACTTCTTTAGTGTGCAAGTTGCGGTTAATACTCACCGCCCCGCATTGTGCACTATCACTTCCCTCCTCCCACTAGAAGTATGTTGGAGTAAAGTGCGAATACCGGCAATATTAACAGTATTATGCTACCACTGAATTCACCATGTAACGGGGTGAGACCGCATGCTGACACAACGTTGAAGCACTGCACTACGTTACAGGCTTGTAAATACGATCAATATGTGACAAATGTCCATACTTCTTTTACAGGTGTTTTGATTTTTACAGCTCACCCACTGTGGAGCGAGCATATACCACGGGCACATTTTTTGTCATCAAGTGGTTCCATATGGTAGGATCGGGTGCGTCTTTTAGGGGACGCAGACCATCCACCATTTTGGTTTTAGGTCCTGATGAAAACCTGGTTCAACACAACCACCAAGGTTGAAACATGTAGACCCCACACATAAAAGAGATACACGGGCTCATCACTGCCCTCACTTTATCTCGCCACGATTTTAACATTGTCCAGTTACTTACCAATAAAAAGTCTTTATTTTTCTAAGTTTAAACCAGGACAATTTTTAACACACTTACCCTTTTTGTTCACGCACCATCACTCACAACCTGCTCCACTGCAATCAGGTGTTGAAGCACACCCTGATGACGCTAGGTCATTAGGGTGGACCCCGATGATGAAGCATGTCATCACTAGGTGATGAGTGAGGGGTTTCTAATAAAAGGAGATTTTTCCCTTTCTTCGAAAGAAACCGTGTACCCTGTGTCCACATCATGGGTACACAGGTGAGTCCTTCCCGGGACAAGGGAGAACAACGTAGAGTACTGCTCCAGTATCTGGCGACAGTCTTCCCGCTGTTCAGGAGTTAGGGTGGGAGAGAGAATCACTCCCTCCACTGACCCATCCTTTTCTTGAGACGAAAACAAGTCTGGGAGAGGTTCACTTTCCGCTTCCTCTCCCCCATCAGTCACCATCATTAAGATGACCTCGGGCCTCTCATGGTGGGGTATGAGTCGGTTGGCATGAAGCACCCGTAGGGGCTGTCGTGGGGTCTTAAGGTCCACCAGGTATGTGGCCTTACCCTTCTTCTCCAACACCTCAAAGGGGCCTGTCCAGCGATCCTGGAGGGCACTAAGCTCTCCAGGCTCCATCACCCACACTTGTTGGCCAGGCTCCAATTCCACCTGGTGAGCATTGTGGTCATACCACTCTTTCATGACTGCCTGGCTGGCCTCCAAGTTGTCAGAAGCTTGCTTCCACAACTTCGCCATTTGGCTCCTGAAGGCCAGCATGTAGCTCACCACATCCTGGGGGGGTTTCCTGGGAGACTTTTCCCAACCATCCTTCACCAGGCTGAGAGGACCGCGTACAGGGTGCCCATACAGAAGTTCGAAGGGGCTGAAGCCCACTCCCTTCTGTGGCACTTCCCTGTAGGAGAATAGCAAACAGGGTAGGAGGACGTCCCATTTCCTCCGCAGACTTTCAGGCAGACTTCTGATCATGCCCTTCAAGGTCTTGTTGAACCTCTCGACCAGTCCTTTGGACTGGGGGTGATAGGGAGTGGTGAACCGGTAGGTCACTCTACACTCCTTCCACATTGCCCGCATGTATGCTGACATAAAGTTGATCCCCCTGTCGGACACAACTTCCTTGGGGAATCCCACTCGGGTAAAGATCCCCATCAGGGCCCTAGCCACCACAGGTGCAATGACAGTCCTCAGAGGAATTGCCTCTGGGTACCGTGTGGCATGATCCACCAGAACCAGGATAAACCTGTGACCAGCTGTTGTTGGTGGATCCAATGGCCCTACAATGTCGATGCCCACCCTTTCAAAGGGGGTGCTAACGACTGGAAGTGGTTCCAGGGGAGCTTTCAGCTTCACCCCTGTTTTCCCACTGGCCTGGCAGGATACACATGTCCGACAGTAAGTGTTGGACGCCACTTTCATCTGAGGCCAGTAAAAGTGGGGGACAAGCCGAGCAAAGGTCTTGTCCTGACCTAAGTGTCCTGCCAAGGGTATTGCATGAGCCAATTCCAGCAGAAAGGCTCGGTATTGTTGCGGGACTACCAAGGCCTTTGATGAACCAGGTAAGGGTACCTTGTGTTCACTGTAGAGGAGTCCATCCTCCCAGTAAATATGGTAGTGTCCCGTAACATCACCAGCTGCATGGGCTTCAGCCTGTCGCCTCAGTCCCTCCAGGGTAGGGCACTCCCTCTGCCCCTTACAGAATTCCTCTCTAGTAGGCCCCCCCTCCACATGCCACTCAGCAGGGATGGGTAGGTCCTCCAGAGAGACTACTTCCCCCTCCACGGACTCCTGGTCCACCACCGCAGGTGGCCGATCTGTCACATGGGGTGTGGAAGTCGAAGCAGGCTCTTCCTGTCTTCGGGTCTGTCCCTTTTTGGCAGCGGGTTGGGCCTTTGTTCCAGGCTCCAACCCAAGTGAACTCCTTCTCCGGGCAGTCGCAGACCTTGTGCTCACACAGGCCCAGTCAGGTGTACCCAGCATCGCAGAGTGCGTCCGGTATTCCACCTCTCTCCAAGCGTTGTGCTCCATATCATTCCCCAGCAGACAATCAACTGGCACGGCAGGGCTTACGGCAACTCGAAGTGAACCTGCAACCCCTTCCCACTCAAAGGGAACCTCAGCCACGGGATAGTGGCCCATTCTGCCGTCAGCCATCGCGGCGGGGTGGAGTACATTGGGAATCACCTGCTCTGGGGACACCAGTTGACTTCTCACCATAGTCATACTGGCTCCTGTATCTCTCAGAGCCTCCCCTCTCTGGCCATTGATGGTGATCCATTGCTCATACTTAACAGTATTTGGGGGCACCTGGATCTTAGGAACCATCTCCCGTTCCCCCAGGGACACTAAGGTGACACCCGCCCACTCACCCCCCTTATCTAAGGGCAACTCCTCCCCGAGCGCTACACTAGCTACTCCCGGTGGTTTTCCTCCGGTGGGAGGGGGTGGTCTCTTTGGGCATCTGACATCTCCCTTATAATGTCCAACACCACCACACTCGAAGCAGTGGAGAACCCTTGGCTGCTGGCTTTGGCCAGGATTAGGGTTCCTGGGCGGGTTTGCCTTAGGGGTGAAACCTGTTCCCTTTCCCTGGAAATTGTTTTGGGGACCTTTAGGGAACTCCCGCTTTTTATATCCCCCCTCCTTCTTCTGAGGGGCGCCCTGTCCGGCCTTTTGGGAATCCCCTCCAGTCCCCTTTGAGGATACCCGGGTACTTGCCCAGATGTCCGCCTCCTCTGCAAGCTTCCGGGGATTGGTCAGCTTGCTGTCCACCAGGTGTTGGCGCAGCTCGGGAAAGCATTTCTCGAGGAGGTGCTCTTTCAAAAATAGATCATACAACCCTTCATAATCCTTCACCTCACTGCCCTTGACCCAGCCCTCTAATGCCTTTCTTGCATAATCAAGGAAGTCCACCCAGTTCTGGGTGCTTAACTTGTGGCTCCCCCTGAACTTCTGGCGATACCTTTCCGGGGTAAGCCCAAACTTCCTGACCAATGCTAGCTTCATAGTGGGGTAGTTGGTCTGCTCCTCTGATTCCAAGGCCAGCAAGGTGTCCTGACCAGTAGGAGGCATGTACTTATACAACCCACCCCCCCAGTGCTTCTCCTGGATCCCATGGGCTCTTAAGGAGACCTCATAGGCTGCCAGCCACTTGGCTATGTCATCCCCCTGACTATAGCTGGCAATTATATCCTTGGGCAGGTAGGGTCTGGACTCCCTGGTTGGTTCTCTGGTTTCGCTGCCACCATTTGGAGTTGGAAAGGGTCCCCGTTGCAGAGCCTGGAGTTCTAACTCTTTTAGTTTGAATTCATGAGCCATTCTCCGCTCTTCCTTCTCCTGTTCTAACCTCCTCTTCTCCCTCCTTTCTTCCAACTCCATTTTTGCTATTTCCCACCTTAACAGTCTATCCTCTCTCCTGTCAGCTAACTCGGTTTCTGACAACCCTCTCGATGACACACTGCTGCCCTCCCGTGAGGTTGCCTTGGGGCTGATTGACATCTCACCCACCCCCGGGGGACATTCCACAGTCCTAATAATGACAGTACCTCTGTCCGATTCCTCCTCTTCCACCGTTCCCTCCTCATTGCGCGCTTCCACCCAAGCCCTCAAACTGGTCTGGAGTTCCCCCTTCTTGGCACCACGCTTAAAGAACACTCCCAATTGTTGACAGAAATCTTTTAGCTGGGCCAATGAATAAGTGTCCAGTTTTTCCAGTGCAAATTCCATTTTGCAAAAGGCAACACAAGGTTAAGCACACAAAAAGAATAGAGTGGCAAGGGCAACCTGAAGCTACCTCCACCCCACCACCAGTAACAAATTTGGAAAAACAAAAGTAAAAATTAGGAGGGCCGCTAGGAGAAAACTCCAGGTGTAGGCTAGTGGATTACACTAAATTACTACAGAGTAGTTGCAACCACAGTCAAGATCCCACCGCTAGACACCAACATGTTGGAACCTAAATATGTCAGGTCACCTAGGGTAGCCTGGCCTAGGGTAAGGCAAAATCACTAGAGGCACATGTGTAAAGGTTGCAGACCACCCAGCAGTAATTCAATGCAATAACACGCAAAAATGACACTACACCAAAATTTGTGTAAAAATACGAGCTTGTTTATAAAAATATTCTCTGCTCTCTTGTCTTCAGATATCACAGTTCAGTACATTACATTTATCCATGAAATTATGAAGATTTTCAAAGTTGCCAAATTATGTCATTAATCAGCATTAACAGCACATTACATTAGTCTCCAAACTTTGCTAGACTTGACTCCTCTGAAGGGTTTTATACCTTTACCCACTCTCCACCTTTGACTCCAAAAGAATGGGCTAGCCTCACTCACTTTAGTTTCTCTAAGCAAGGGGAGGTTGGAATATAGTTATTTAATCACAAAACGGGGAACATCCTACATTCAAAGTTAAGTTTCAGAAGATCCTTTCAAGAAACTAGATGGGCATTACCCAGTACTAGCCCAATCCTAATATAGCCAACTGGAAGTCTTTGCTCCTTTAAGAGAGACGCTAAAGCCTCCAAGTTCCCCCTCACAACCTCTCCTTACTTTGTTTTATGTTGGGCCCACCGGCCGGTGTCTCCGTTTGCTGGGGGGAAAAAGACAAAAGGACCCAGACTCCTCCGGCCGAAGTTGCGGCCCCTCGTCCCTCCTCGTTAGCGTGGAGTCAGGGAAAGAGGACACACCAGTCGCACCTCTCCGCTTGAAGTGCGCTCTCCTTTGGAAACCGGGCCGCCCCGCTCCCTCTCTTCTCAGAGAAGCAGGGGCCCGCCTTGATGTAGCTCCCAGCGCTTAAGCGGGAAGCCCGGTGCTCTGCCGCTGCTCCCCGAAGATCTCCTCACCGGCTGCTGACAGGATTTCCCCCCCCCCGCAAGGACGCAATCGCGCATGCGCGGGGAGTAAGCGGACCAGCCAACAGAGTCTGCTCCGCAGCGGCCTGCTCGGTCCTAGGCCCCTCCTGTGATGGATCACCAGTTCAACTTGGAATATGCGCAGTGGCGCCGGGCACTATACCGCTAGTCCCCTTTTTCTCTTTCTTAAAGCAGCGCTGTCACGGAAGCGCGATCAGCACCCCAGGGGTCCCGCTCACGGCGGAATCAGGGAAGACGGCTCAGCCCCAATAACCCTGTCACCCCACTCTTTCTCCTCACGAGTGGGGAGGTTTGCTCACACGCTGCAGGACCAAACACCGGTAAGGGGGTCTCGGCGTCACGCAGGGCAGGAACCTGCTTCACACCATGGAGAGAGGGGGTTAGAGGTGGAATTACTCACATTTGGGCCCCCAGATCTCCAGTTACAGCAGTAATCCACTAACCCTCCATACTGGACAGGAACAGGTGCACAGGAGAACTCCTTGTTTGGTTCCCACAGCAGAGATCTCCACAGCTCCACAGTCCACTGGGATTGACCCCTTCACCTAACTTGGGCACCTCCCTGACCAGGGTCAGCAGGACGAAACTAACTTGGCTAGGACAGCAGGAATGGGGGGCGGGGAACCCAGACAGAGGGCAACCCTTGTAGAGCAGTCCACCCTTAAAGACCCTACCCCTTCCAGACCTCAGCCTTCACTCTAGCTGTTCCTCACTGGCAAGACAAAATGGTTGCCCAGCATTCCGCCTTTTATAGGCTGACCCTCAGGAGTCCAGAAGGGACCAGAAGGTTCTGGAATGCCCTACTCTATCCTATGGGACAGGTTCTAGGTATGTCAGTTATAACAGTTGGTAGCCACCATTTTGTGACTCCAAAGAAATTCCTGTCAGGAAAGGCCTCTAGGCCTGAGGTGAAAAACTATAAGGGAGAAAGAGCACCTATCCCCTAGACCAACACCTTGAAAAATCTAGTGGACACAAAAATGAATAAGGTTATGAGGGGCAAAAAGGGAACAAAATAAATAATACATTGGAGGGACTACGCAAAGGGCCAGACAGGTCTAACACGCGTCCCCCCCAGCTGAAAGTGGGGAGAGCTACCCAACCCCTTGGGAGTCCTCATCACTAAGGCGGAAATACCTGGAGAGACCGTCTGCATTGGCGTGGTCCACTCCAGGCCGATGTTCCACCCAGAAGTCCATTCCCTGTAGGGAGATGGACCATCTCAGCAACTTGGGATTCTCCCCCTTCATCTGCATTAGCCAACGAAGGGGTCGGTGGTCAGTCTGAACCAGGAAGTGTGAGCCAAACAGGTATGGCCGCAGCTTCTTCAGAGCCCACACCACCGCAAAAGCTTCCCTTTCAATGGCACTCCACTTCTGTTCCCGGGGAAGCAGTCTCCTAGATAGGAAGACTACAGGCTGATCCAGGCCCTCTTCATTCAGTTGCGATAACACTGCCCCAATGCCATGTTCTGATGCATCTGTCTGGACAATGAACTCCTTGGAGAAGTCTGGGGCCCTCAGGACCGGTGCTGCACACATTGCCTCCTTCAACTTTTCAAAGGCTTGCTGACAAGCCTCCGTCCAAACTACCCGTCGAGGTTGTTTCTTTGAGGTGAGCTCTGTGAGGGGCGCTACAATAGTGCCATACCCCTTCACAAAGCGACGGTAGTAGCCTGTGAGACCCAGGAAAGCTCGGACCTCAGTCTGTCTTGGGGGGTTCCCAGGCCATGATTGCCTCAATCTTTGCCTGCAGGGGCTGCACTGTCCCCCTACCCACCAAGTGTCCAAGGTACACAACCGACCCCTGCCCAATCTGACATTTGCTGGCCTTGATTGTCAATCCAGCTTGTTTCAGGGCCTGGAGAACTGCTTGCAAATGTTGCAAATGGTCCTCCCAACTGCTACTGAAGACAGCAAAGTCATCCAGATAGGCAGCGGAGAAACCCTCCATTCCGGAGAGGACCTGATTCACCAGCCGCTGAAAAGTGGCAGGGGCGTTTTTGAGCCCAAAGGGCATCACACAAAATTGGAAGTGTCCCTCAGGCGTGGAGAAGGCTGACCTTTCCTTTGCTCCATCTGTCAAGGAGATCTGCCAGTACCCTGAAGTGAGGTCAAAGGTACTTAAGTATTGGGCAGCTCCTAGCCGGTCAATTAACTCATCCGCCCTAGGGATCGGATGGGCATCAGTTTTTGTAACTGAGTTCAGTCCCCGGTAATCCACACAGAACCTCAATTCTGGCGTGGTGCCTGGTGGAGCGGCTTTTGGCACTAGCACCACCGGACTGGACCAAGGGCTGTTGGAAGGTTCTATCACTCCTAGCTCTAGCATCTTGGCAACCTCTCCATGGATGCTAGCCTTCACCTTGTCGGACAGCCGGTAGGTCTTTGACTTCACTGGTGGGCTGTCCCCTGTGTCCACATCATGGGTACACAGGTGAGTCCTTCCCGGGACAAGGGAGAACAACGTAGAGTACTGCTCCAGTATCTGGCGACAGTCTTCCCGCTGTTCAGGAGTTAGGGTGGGAGAGAGAATCACTCCCTCCACTGACCCATCCTTTTCTTGAGACGAAAACAAGTCTGGGAGAGGTTCACTTTCCGCTTCCTCTCCCCCATCAGTCACCATCATTAAGATGACCTCGGGCCTCTCATGGTGGGGTTTGAGTCGGTTGGCATGAAGCACCCGTAGGGGCTGTCGTGGGGTCTTAAGGTCCACCAGGTATGTGGCCTTACCCTTCTTCTCCAACACCTCAAAGGGGCCTGTCCAGCGATCCTGGAGGGCACTAAGCTCTCCAGGCTCCATCACCCACACTTGTTGGCCAGGCTCCAATTCCACCTGGTGAGCATTGTGGTCATACCACTCTTTCATGACTGCCTGGCTGGCCTCCAAGTTGTCAGAAGCTTGCTTCCACAACTTCGCCATTTGGCTCCTGAAGGCCAGCATGTAGCTCACCACATCCTGGGGGGGTTTCCTGGGAGACTTTTCCCAACCATCCTTCACCAGGCTGAGAGGACCGCGTACAGGGTGCCCATACAGAAGTTCGAAGGGGCTGAAGCCCACTCCCTTCTGTGGCACTTCCCTGTAGGAGAATAGCAAACAGGGTAGGAGGACGTCCCATTTCCTCCGCAGACTTTCAGGCAGACTTCTGATCATGCCCTTCAAGGTCTTGTTGAACCTCTCGACCAGTCCTTTGGACTGGGGGTGATAGGGAGTGGTGAACCGGTAGGTCACTCCACACTCCTTCCACATTGCCCGCATGTATGCTGACATAAAGTTGGTCCCCCTGTCGGACACAACTTCCTTGGGGAATCCCACTCGGGTAAAGATCCCCATCAGGGCCCTAGCCACCACAGGTGCAATGACAGTCCTCAGAGGAATTGCCTCTGGGTACCGTGTGGCATGATCCACCAGAACCAGGATAAACCTGTGACCAGCTGTTGTTGGTGGATCCAATGGCCCTACAATGTCGATGCCCACCCTTTCAAAGGGGGTGCTAACGACTGGAAGTGGTTCCAGGGGAGCTTTCAGCTTCACCCCTGTTTTCCCACTGGCCTGGCAGGATACACATGTCCGACAGTAAGTGTTGGACGCCACTTTCATCTGAGGCCAGTAAAAGTGGGGGGACAAGCCGAGCAAAGGTCTTGTCCTGACCTAAGTGTCCTGCCAAGGGTATTGCATGAGCCAATTCCAGCAGAAAGGCTCGGTATTGTTGCGGGACTACCAAGGCCCTTGATTAACCAGGTAAGGGTACCTTGGGTTCACTGTAGAGGAGTCCATCCTCCCAGTAAATATGGTAGTGTCCCGTAACATCACCTGCTGCCTGGGCTTCAGCCTGTCGCCTCAGTCCCTCCAGGGTAGGGCACTCCCTCTGCCCCTTACAGAATTCCTCTCTAGTAGGCCCCCCCTCCACATGCCACTCAGCAGGGATGGGTAGGTCCTCCAGAGAGACTACTTCCCCCTCCACGGACTCCTGGTCCACCACCGCAGGTGGCCGATCTGTCACATGGGGTGTGGAAGTCGAAGCAGGCTCTTCCTGTCTTCGGGTCTGTCCCTTTTTGGCAGCGGGTTGGGCCTTTGTTCCAGGCTCCAACCCAAGCGAACTCCCTCTCCGGGCAGTCGCAGACCTTGTGCTCACACAGGCCCAGTCAGGTGTACCCAGCATCGCAGAGTGCGTCCGGTATTCCACCTCTCTCCAAGCATTGTGCTCCATATCATTCCCCAGCAGACAATCAACTGGCACGGCAGGGCTTACGGCAACTCGAAGTGAACCTGCAACCCCTTCCCACTCAAAGGGAACCTCAGCCACGGGATAGTGGCCCATTCTGCCGTCAGCCATCGCGGCGGGGTGGAGTACATTGGGAATCACCTGCTCTGGGGACACCAGTTGACTTCTCACCATAGTCATACTGGCTCCTGTATCTCTCAGAGCCTCCCCTCTCTGGCCATTGATGGTGATCCATTGCTCATACTTAACAGTATTTGGGGGCACCTGGATCTTAGGAACCATCTCCCGTTCCCCCAGGGACACTAAGGTGACACCCGCCCACTCACCCCCCTTATCTAAGGGCAACTCCTCCCCGAGCGCTACACTAGCTACTCCCGGTGGTTTTCCTCCGGTGGGAGGGGGTGGTCTCTTTGGGCATCTGACATCTCCCTTATAATGTCCAACACCACCACACTCGAAGCAGTGGAGAACCCTTGGCTGCTGGCTTTGGCCAGGATTAGGGTTCCTGGGCGGGTTTGCCTTAGGGGTGAAACCTGTTCCCTTTCCCTGGAAATTGTTTTGGGGACCTTTAGGGAACTCCCGCTTTTTATATCCCCCCTCCTTCTTCTGAGGGGCGCCCTGTCCGGCCTTTTGGGAATCCCCTCCAGTCCCCTTTGAGGATACCCGGGTACTTGCCCAGATGTCCGCCTCCTCTGCAAGCTTCCGGGGATTGGTCAGCTTGCTGTCCACCAGGTGTTGGCGCAGCTCGGGAAAGCATTTCTCGAGGAGGTGCTCTTTCAAAAATAGATCATACAACCCTTCATAATCCTTCACCTCACTGCCCTTGACCCAGCCCTCTAATGCCTTTCTTGCATAATCAAGGAAGTCCACCCAGTTCTGGGTGCTTAACTTGTGGCTCCCCCTGAACTTCTGGCGATACCTTTCCGGGGTAAGCCCAAACTTCCTGACCAATGCTAGCTTCATGGTGGGGTAGTTGGTCTGCTCCTCTGATTCCAAGGCCAGCAAGGTGTCCCGACCAGTAGGAGGCATGTACTTATACAACCCACCCCCCCAGTGCTTCTCCTGGATCCCATGGGCTCTTAAGGAGACCTCATAGGCTGCCAGCCACTTGGCTATGTCATCCCCCTGACTATAGCTGGCAATGATATCCTTGGGCAGGTAGGGTCTGGACTCCCTGGTTGGTTCTCTGGTTTCGCTGCCACCATTTGGAGTTGGAAAGGGTCCCCGTTGCAGAGCCTGGAGTTCTAACTCTTTTAGTTTGAATTCATGAGCCATTCTCCGCTCTTCCTTCTCCTGTTCTAACCTCCTCTTCTCCCTCCTTTCTTCCAACTCCATTTTTGCTATTTCCCACCTTAACAGTCTATCCTCTCTCCTGTCAGCTAACTCGGTTTCTGACAACCCTCTCGATGACACACTGCTGCCCTCCGTGAGGTTGCCTTGGGGCTGATTGACATCTCACCCACCCCCGGGGGACATTCCACAGTCCTATCAATGACTTAACCTCTGTCCGATTCCTCCTCTTCCACCGTTCCCTCCTCATTGCGCGCTTCCACCCAAGCCCTCAAACTGGTCTGGAGTTCCCCCTTCTTGGCACCACGCTTAAAGAACACTCCCAATTGTTGACAGAAATCTTTTAGCTGGGCCAATGAATAAGTGTCCAGTTTTTCCAGTGCAAATTCCATTTTGCAAAAGGCAACACAAGGTTAAGCACACAAAAAGAATAGAGTGGCAAGGGCAACCTGAAGCTACCTCCACCCCACCACCAGGAACAAATTTGGAAAAACAAAAGTAAAAATTAGGAGGGCCGCTAGGAGAAAACTCCAGGTGTAGGCTAGTGGATTACACTAAATTACTACAGAGTAGTTGCAATCACAGTCAAGATCCCACCGCTAGACACCAACATGTTGGAACCTAAATATGTCAGGTCACCTAGGGTAGCCTGGCCTAGGGTAAGGCAAAATCACTAGAGGCACATGTGTAAAGGTTGCAGACCACCCAGCAGTAATTCAATGCAATAACACGCAAAAATGACACTACACCAAAATTTGTGTAAAAATACGAGCTTGTTTATAAAAATATTCTCTGCTCTCTTGTCTTCAGATATCACAGTTCAGTACATTACATTTATCCATGAAATTATGAAGATTTTCAAAGTTGCCAAATTATGTCATTAATCAGCATTAACAGCACATTACATTAGTCTCCAAACTTTGCTAGACTGGACTCCTCTGAAGGGTTTTATACCTTTACCCCCTCTCCACCTTTGACTCCAGAAGAATGGGCTAGCCTCACTCACTTTAGTTTCTCTAAGCAAGGGGAGGTTGGAATATAGTTATTTAATCACAAAACGGGGAACATCCTACATTCAAAGTTAAGTTTCAGAAGATCCTTTCAAGAAACTAGATGGGCATTACCCAGTACTAGCCCAATCCTAATATAGCCAACTGGAAGTCTTTGCTCCTTTAAGAGAGACGCTAAAGCCTCCAAGTTCCCCCTCACGACCTCTCCTTACTTTGTTTTATGTTGGGCCCACCGGCCGGTGTCTCCGTTTGCTGGGGGGAAAAAGACAAAAGGACCCAGACTCCTCCGGCCGAAGTTGCGGCCCCTCGTCCCTCCTCGTTAGCGTGGAGTCAGGGAAAGAGGACACACCAGTCGCACCTCTCCGCTTGAAGTGCGCTCTCCTTTGGAAACCGGGCCGCCCCGCTCCCTCTCTTCTCAGAGAAGCAGGGGCCCGCCTTGATGTAGCTCCCAGCGCTTAAGCGGGAAGCCCGGTGCTCTGCCGCTGCTCCCCGAAGATCTCCTCACCGGCTGCTGACAGGATTTCCCCCCCCCCCCCGCAAGGACGCAATCGCGCATGCGCGGGGAGTAAGCGGACCAGCCAACAGAGTCTGCTCCGCAGCGGCCTGCTCGGTCCTAGGCCCCTCCTGTGATGGATCACCAGTTCAACTTGGAATATGCGCAGTGGCGCCGGGCACTATACCGCTAGTCCCCTTTTTCTCTTTCTTAAAGCAGCGCTGTCACGGAAGCGCGATCAGCACCCCAGGGGTCCCGCTCACGGCGGAATCAGGGAAGACGGCTCAGCCCCAATAACCCTGTCACCCCACTCTTTCTCCTCACGAGTGGGGAGGTTTGCTCACACGCTGCAGGACCAAACACCGGTAAGGGGGTCTCGGCGTCACGCAGGGCAGGAACCTGCTTCACACCATGGAGAGAGGGGGTTAGAGGTGGAATTACTCACATTTGGGCCCCCAGATCTCCAGTTACAGCAGTAATCCACTAACCCTCCATACTGGACAGGAACAGGTGCACAGGAGAACTCCTTGTTTGGTTCCCACAGCAGAGATCTCCACAGCTCCACAGTCCACTGGGATTGACCCCTTCACCTAACTTGGGCACCTCCCTGACCAGGGTCAGCAGGACGAAACTAACTCGGCTAGGACAGCAGGAATGGGGGGCGGGGAACCCAGACAGAGGGCAACCCTTGTAGAGCAGTCCACCCTTAAAGACCCTACCCCTTCCAGACCTCAGCCTTCACTCTAGCTGTTCCTCACTGGCAAGACAAAATGGTTGCCCAGCATTCCGCCTTTTATAGGCTGACTGTGAGAAGTTGGCCTGATGTGCAGTGCTCACTATTCTAGTGATCACTATATATCAGTCCAAACAACCCTTATTGATGATTGGTTGTAAGTCAACCTTATAGACCAGCTATCCTAGTAGCATGGATACGAGCAGTCTAAGGCTAAGACTCTAGAGGGCGTGTTAAGCCAGCTGTTTTACCATCACATTACCCCTTGAACACCCAGTGAAAGGACACCACACAAGTTGTTATGAAAATAAACAGTGTATTTATTTATAACAAGACTACCCTGGCTCTTTATGAGACAGGGAGCTAAGCACACAACAAAACTCTTACGAAAATACTTAAGTTAGCACGTTATACACAAATGCCCGAGGGGCACGAAAAACCATATACTCTAAAAGTGGAATGCGAATTACTAGCAGGTAAGTAACAGTTCTAATAGGCTTTGGAATCGCTAGGACTGGACTAGGGAATCGTTAGATTACTACTAGGAGGCCCAGGGGACTCGGGTGCAGAGTGTGCACTCTCACGCGGGATGCGGGACAAAGTCTATGGAAGCTAGAATTCACAAAGTTAGTGTTCACGGGCGAACCCGACCTGGTAGGGAGAAAACGACAGTGGATCCTGACCCTTGGATAGTGAGGCTATGCTGGGACACCGAAGTGCCGAAGTTACCTAGCCCAGGGGCTGCAGCTGCATAGGTCTGAAAAGACGTCGGGGATCTCGTTGCCGGACCAGGAGCCTGGAAGGAAGAAGTTGCTGGCAGGCGACCAGTGGAGAAAAGTTCGATGGATCCAAGCCTGGATCAAGGAAGAAGGAAACCTGAAAGCAGAGGGGACCAAGTTCTTGAATCACTAGCCAGTGATTAAGTGGGCACCAGGATGGCACCGGGCGAAGTCACCGCAGTCAGGTGAGTGGGCGCTGCTGGGCTCTGCAGTCTCTCGGACCAGGAGGCGTTGTCGGCGACCAGGATGGAGGTGCGAGCTGTCCCACGAAGGTTCTTGCTGTCGACGTCGCTGGACCCAGGATTGGGCAACAAGTCTTGGCAAATGCAAGGCCCACGCGGTGGACCTAAAATGGCGTCTTGGGTGGACCAGGAGGGTCCAGGGTACTTCTCCGATGGAGGGAAGCAAGGGCCAGTCTGGAGCAACCAGACCAGCAGCAGAAATGTCGTCGGGCGTCGTCAGGAAGGCCACAAGCCAGCGGGCTAGTAGCCAAACAACGCGGTGAGCAGCAAAAAGCAGAAGGGCCCCACGCAGATCGTGGAGATGCTGGGGGGCTGCTCTTCGGTGCTGGAGCTGCTCAGGGTGGGGGCTTCTCGGACCCCAAAGCACTCACCAGGAATTCACTCGGCGGGCTTGCTGGAAAGAAGTCGTGCAGTCTTGAAGATGGCCGGTCCCTCGAGGTCTCGTCACACCCACGAATCTCAGCGTGACTGATGATGCAGGTAGAGGTCAGAGGTGCCAGGGAAGCCGGTTCTCGTCGAGCTGGGCAGTCGGATTCCGGAGGAAGGACGTGCAGCAGACCACAGTGTTCTTAAGATGGTGCCTGCGGATGCAGGGTGACTACTCCTTAGTCACAAGGGAGAAATCTTAGGAAGAAGTCTTGAGTTCCTTTCGTGGAAAGTAGTTTCAGGATTCAAAGATGATCTGATTTGGAAGGGGGCCAGTTCCTACCTTTATCCTGTAAAAAGGGGCTGGCACGCGACTAAGTCCTGCCCTATGGGTGGGACTAGGAGGGGGGTGGTTACACCCACTTCCTTGGCGGGCTTTTCCCCAGCACAGGGTCTGGAGTGACCCTGGAACTGGTTCCAGCCAGCCTATGCACAGTGAGCACCGGGGTGCCACGTGCAGTCACCTTCCTCTAAAGCCCTGCCTACCTACAATACACAAAACCCTGTCTGGGACGGTGCTGGCACCGCCCCTGGCAGGAAACCCTTTGTCTTTATCTCCTGCTCTGGGAGGACTCCCAGCAGCAGGAGGGCAGACTTGTGTCTCGGTGGCAGCATCCATTTTGTGGAGCTGAGGCTCTGTTCGACTTTAACCGGGGTTAGGGGTTACATACATGTCGTGTCCCTCTAGAAGGGTGGAATGCTAACCCTGTCGCCAGAATTGGCGAGGGGTTAGTATTCCAATTCGTATGACACCTTACTCGACATGTTTTGATAAAGCGATACCAGAGTTGGCACATAACCGCGAGGATTATAATGCACTTAAGAGTATATGGTATGCGATATCATGGAAACGGCTAAGGGATAGATCCCGAAAGCCGCAGACAGGCTCAGCTCATGCCAGAGCACCATCTCACACGATTCCAAGCACTCTGCCTTCAGGATTGTTAAGGCCTGCCATAGGAGTGACTGATAGGAGATCTGTGTGTCCATTTTAGGGTTAGATATAGGTATACTATATCTAAAGCAAAGGGTGATTACACCACCTTGCCCCAGCTGTCAAGCAGCCAGTTGTGTCAGATTTGGATGGCCAGCCAGGGGTGGCATAATACATGCTGCAGCCCCTGGTAGGCCCTGGGTACACCTATGCCCTGGGTACCTAAGGTACACTGTACAGGGACTGATAAGGTGGCTCAGTATCCAATTTAGATATGTACCTAAGGTACATGGAATCCATTTTACAGAGAGAGCAGTGGGCCTGAGGTCCTGAATAGCAGGGCCTCAGGTCAACTAAGTCAGAAAACCAGCAAAACACCAGGCAAAAAGTTGGGGGCAACCATAGTCAGGGCTCTACCTTCCTACACTGACCCTCAGGAGTCCAGAAGGGACCAGAAGGTTCTGGAATGCCCTACTCTATCCTATGGGACAGGTTCTAGGTATGTCAGTTATAACAGTTGGTAGCCACCATTTTGTGACTCCAAAGAAATGCCTGTCAGGAAAGGCCTCTAGGCCTGAGGTGAAAAACTATAAGGGAGAAAGAGCACCTATCCCCTAGACCAACACCTTGAAAAATCTAGTGGACACAAAAATGAATAAGGTTATGAGGGGCAAAAAGGGAACAAAATAAATAATAAATTGGAGGGACTACGCAAAGGGCCAGACAGGTCTAACACGCGTCCCCCCCAGCTGAAAGTGGGGAGAGCTCCCCAACCCCTTGGGAGTCCTCATCACTAAGGCGGAAATACCTGGAGAGACCGTCTGCATTGGCGTGGTCCACTCTAGGCCGATGTTCCACCCGGAAGTCCATTCCCTGTAGGGAGATGGACCATCTCAGCAACTTGGGATTCTCCCCCTTCATCTGCATTAGCCAACGAAGGGGTCGGTGGTCAGTCTGAACCAGGAAGTGTGAGCCAAACAGGTATGGCCGCAGCTTCTTCAGAGCCCACACCACCGCAAAAGCTTCCCTTTCAATGGCACTCCACTTCTGTTCCCGGGGAAGCAGTCTCCTAGATAGGAAGACTACAGGCTGATCCAGGCCCTCTTCATTCAGTTGCGATAACACTGCCCCAATGCCATGTTCTGATGCATCTGTCTGGACAATGAACTCCTTGGAGAAGTCTGGGGCCCTCAGGACCGGTGCTGCACACATTGCCTCCTTCAACTTTTCAAAGGCTTGCTGACAAGCCTCCGTCCAAACTACCCGTCGAGGTTGTTTCTTTGAGGTGAGCTCTGTGAGGGGCGCTACAATAGTGCCATACCCCTTCACAAAGCGACGGTAGTAGCCTGTGAGACCCAGGAAAGCTCGGACCTCAGTCTGTCTTGGGGGGTTCCCAGGCCATGATTGCCTCAATCTTTGCCTGCAGGGGCTGCACTGTCCCCCTACCCACCAAGTGTCCAAGGTACACAACCGACCCATGCCCAATCTGACATTTGCTGGCCTTGATTGTCAATCCAGCTTGTTTCAGGGCCTGGAGAACTGCTTGCAAATGTTGCAAATGGTCCTCCGAACTGCTACTGAAGACAGCAAAGTCATCCAGATAGGCAGCGGAGAAACCCTCCATTCCGGAGAGGACCTGATTCACCAGCCGCTGAAAAGTGGCAGGGGCGTTTTTGAGCCCAAAGGGCATCACACAAAATTGGAAGTGTCCCTCAGGCGTGGAGAAGGCTGACCTTTCCTTTGCTCCATCTGTCAAGGAGATCTGCCAGTACCCTGAAGTGAGGTCAAAGGTACTTAAGTATTGGGCAGCTCCTAGCCGGTCAATTAACTCATCCGCCCTAGGGATCGGATGGGCATCAGTTTTTGTAACTGAGTTCAGTCCCCGGTAATCCACACAGAACCTCAATTCTGGCGTGGTGCCTGGTGGAGCGGCTTTTGGCACTAGCACCACCGGACTGGACCAAGGGCTGTTGGAAGGTTCTATCACTCCTAGCTCTAGCATCTTGGCAACCTCTCCATGGATGCTAGCCTTCACCTTGTCGGACAGCCGGTAGGTCTTTGACTTCACTGGTGGGCTGTCCCCTGTGTCCACATCATGGGTACACAGGTGAGTCCTTCCCGGGACAAGGGAGAACAACGTAGAGTACTGCTCCAGTATCTGGCGACAGTCTTCCCGCTGTTCAGGAGTTAGGGTGGGAGAGAGAATCACTCCCTCCACTGACCCATCCTTTTCTTGAGACGAAAACAAGTCTGGGAGAGGTTCACTTTCCGCTTCCTCTCCCCCATCAGTCACCATCATTAAGATGACCTCGGGCCTCTCATGGTGGGGTTTGAGTCGGTTGGCATGAAGCACCCGTAGGGGCTGTCGTGGGGTCTTAAGGTCCACCATGTATGTGGCCTTACCCTTCTTCTCCAACACCTCAAAGGGGCCTGTCCAGCGATCCTGGAGGGCACTAAGCTCTCCAGGCTCCATCACCCACACTTGTTGGCCAGGCTCCAATTCCACCTGGTGAGCATTGTGGTCATACCACTCTTTCATGACTGCCTGGCTGGCCTCCAAGTTGTCAGAAGCTTGCTTCCACAACTTCGCCATTTGGCTCCTGAAGGCCAGCATGTAGCTCACCACATCCTGGGGGGGTTTCCTGGGAGACTTTTCCCAACCATCCTTCACCAGGCTGAGAGGACCGCGTACAGGGTGCCCATACAGAAGTTCGAAGGGGCTGAAGCCCACTCCCTTCTGTGGCACTTCCCTGTAGGAGAATAGCAAACAGGGTAGGAGGACGTCCCATTTCCTCCGCAGACTTTCAGGCAGACTTCTGATCATGCCCTTCAAGGTCTTGTTGAACCTCTCGACCAGTCCTTTGGACTGGGGGTGATAGGGAGTGGTGAACCGGTAGGTCACTCCACACTCCTTCCACATTGCCCGCATGTATGCTGACATAAAGTTGGTCCCCCTGTCGGACACAACTTCCTTGGGGAATCCCACTCGGGTAAAGATCCCCATCAGGGCCCTAGCCACCACAGGTGCAATGACAGTCCTCAGAGGAATTGCCTCTGGGTACCGTGTGGCATGATCCACCAGAACCAGGATAAACCTGTGACCAGCTGTTGTTGGTGGATCCAATGGCCCTACAATGTCGATGCCCACCCTTTCAAAGGGGGTGCTAACGACTGGAAGTGGTTCCAGGGGAGCTTTCAGCTTCACCCCTGTTTTCCCACTGGCCTGGCAGGATACACATGTCCGACAGTAAGTGTTGGACGCCACTTTCATCTGAGGCCAGTAAAAGTGGGGGACAAGCCGAGCAAAGGTCTTGTCCTGACCTAAGTGTCCTGCCAAGGGTATTGCATGAGCCAATTCCAGCAGAAAGGCTCGGTATTGTTGCGGGACTACCAAGGCCCTTGATGAACCAGGTACGGGTACCTTGGGTTCACTGTAGAGGAGTCCATCCTCCCAGTAAATATGGTAGTGTACCGTAACATCACCTGCTGCCTGGGCTTCAGCCTGTCGCCTCAGTCCCTCCAGGGTAGGGCACTCCCTCTGCCCCTTACAGAATTCCTCTCTAGTAGGCCCCCCCTCCACATGCCACTCAGCAGGGATGGGTAGGTCCTCCAGAGAGACTACTTCCCCCTCCACGGACTCCTGGTCCACCACCGCAGGTGGCCGATCTGTCACATGGGGTGTGGAAGTCGAAGCAGGCTCTTCCTGTCTTCGGGTCTGTCCCTTTTTGGCAGCGGGTTGGGCCTTTGTTCCAGGCTCCAACCCAAGCGAACTCCCTCTCCGGGCAGTCGCAGACCTTGTGCTCACACAGGCCCAGTCAGGTGTACCCAGCATCGCAGAGTGCGTCCGGTATTCCACCTCTCTCCAAGCGTTGTGCTCCAGATCATTCCCCAGCAGACAATCAACTGGCACGGCAGGGCTTACGGCAACTCGAAGTGAACCTGCAACCCCTTCCCACTCAAAGGGAACCTCAGCCACGGGATAGTGGCCCATTCTGCCGTCAGCCATCGCGGCGGGGTGGAGTACATTGGGAATCACCTGCTCTGGGGACACCAGTTGACTTCTCACCATAGTCATACTGGCTCCTGTATCTCTCAGAGCCTCCCCTCTCTGGCCATTGATGGTGATCCATTGCTCATACTTAACAGTATTTGGGGGCACCTGGATCTTAGGAACCATCTCCCGTTCCCCCAGGGACACTAAGGTGACACCCGCCCACTCACCCCCCTTATCTAAGGGCAACTCCTCCCCGAGCGCTACACTAGCTACTCCCGGTGGTTTTCCTCCGGTGGGAGGGGGTGGTCTCTTTGGGCATCTGACATCTCCCTTATAATGTCCAACACCACCACACTCGAAGCAGTGGAGAACCCTTGGCTGCTGGCTTTGGCCAGGATTAGGGTTCCTGGGCGGGTTTGCCTTAGGGGTGAAACCTGTTCCCTTTCCCTGGAAATTGTTTTGGGGACCTTTAGGGAACTCCCGCTTTTTATATCCCCCCTCCTTCTTCTGAGGGGCGCCCTGTCCGGCCTTTTGGGAATCCCCTCCAGTCCCCTTTGAGGATACCCGGGTACTTGCCCAGATGTCCGCCTCCTCTGCAAGCTTCCGGGGATTGGTCAGCTTGCTGTCCACCAGGTGTTGGCGCAGCTCGGGAAAGCATTTCTCGAGGAGGTGCTCTTTCAAAAATAGATCATACAACCCTTCATAATCCTTCACCTCACTGCCCTTGACCCAGCCCTCTAATGCCTTTCTTGCATAATCAAGGAAGTCCACCCAGTTCTGGGTGCTTAACTTGTGGCTCCCCCTGAACTTCTGGCGATACCTTTCCGGGGTAAGCCCAAACTTCCTGACCAATGCTAGCTTCATGGTGGGGTAGTTGGTCTGCTCCTCTGATTCCAAGGCCAGCAAGGTGTCCCGACCAGTAGGAGGCATGTACTTATACAACCCACCCCCCCAGTGCTTCTCCTGGATCCCATGGGCTCTTAAGGAGACCTCATAGGCTGCCAGCCACTTGGCTATGTCATCCCCCTGACTATAGCTGGCAATTATATCCTTGGGCAGGTAGGGTCTGGACTCCCTGGTTGGTTCTCTGGTTTCGCTGCCACCATTTGGAGTTGGAAAGGGTCCCCGTTGCAGAGCCTGGAGTTATAACTCTTTTAGTTTGAATTCATGAGCCATTCTCCGCTCTTCCTTCTCCTGTTCTAACCTCCTCTTCTCCCTCCTTTCTTCCAACTCCATTTTTGCTATTTCCCACCTTAACAGTCTATCCTCTCTCCTGTCAGCTAACTCGGTTTCTGACAACCCTCTTGATGACACACTGCTGCCCTCCCGTGAGGTTGCCTTGGGGCTGATTGACATCTCACCCACCCCCGGGGGACATTCCACAGTCCTATCAATGACAGTACCTCTGTCCGATTCCTCCTCTTCCACCGTTCCCTTCTCATTGCGCGCTTCCACCCAAGCCCTCAAACTGGTCTGGAGTTCCCCCTTCTTGGCACCACGCTTAAAGAACACTCCCAATTGTTGACAGAAATGTTTTAGCTGGGCCAATGAATAAGTGTCCAGTTTTTCCAGTGCAAATTCCATTTTGCAAAAGGCAACACAAGGTTAAGCACACAAAAAGAATAGAGTGGCAAGGGCAACCTGAAGCTACCTCCACCCCACCACCAGGAACAAATTTGGAAAAACAAAAGTAAAAATTAGGAGGGCCGCTAGGAGAAAACTCCAGGTGTAGGCTAGTAGATTACACTAAATTACTACAGAGTAGTTGCAACCACAGTCAAGATCCCACCGCTAGACACCAACATGTTGGAACCTAAATATGTCAGGTCACCTAGGGTAGCCTGGCCTAGGGTAAGGCAAAATCACTAGAGGCACATGTGTAAAGGTTGCAGACCACCCAGCAGTAATTCAATGCAATAACACGCAAAAATGACACTACACCAAAATTTGTGTAAAAATACGAGCTTGTTTATAAAAATATTCTCTGCTCTCTTGTCTTCAGATATCACAGTTCAGTACATTACATTTATCCATGAAATTATGAAGATTTTCAAAGTTGCCAAATTATGTCATTAATCAGCATTAACAGCACATTACATTAGTCTCCAAACTTTGCTAGACTTGACTCCTCTGAAGGGTTTTATACCTTTACCCCCTCTCCACCTTTGACTCCAGAAGAATGGGCTAGCCTCACTCACTTTAGTTTCTCTAAGCAAGGGGAGGTTGGAATATAGTTATTTAATCACAAAACGGGGAACATCCTACATTCAAATTTAAGTTTCAGAAGATCCTTTCAAGAAACTAGATGGGCATTACCCAGTACTAGCCCAATCCTAATATAGCCAACTGGAAGTCTTTGCTCCTTTAAGAGAGACGCTAAAGCCTCCAAGTTCCCCCTCACGACCTCTCCTTACTTTGTTTTATGTTGGGCCCACCGGCCGGTGTCTCCGTTTGCTGGGGGGAAAAAGACAAAAGGACCCAGACTCCTCCGGCCGAAGTTGCGGCCCCTCGTCCCTCCTCCTCGTTAGCGTGGAGTCAGGGAAAGAGGACACACCAGTCGCACCTCTCCGCTTGAAGTGCGCTCTCCTTTGGAAACCGGGCCGCCCCGCTCCCTCTCTTCTCAGAGAAGCAGGGGCCCGCCTTGATGTAGCTCCCAGCGCTTAAGCAGGAAGCCCGGTGCTCTGCCGCTGCTCCCCGAAGATCTCCTCACCGGCTGCTGACAGGATTCCCCCCCCCCCCCGCAAGGACGCAATGGTGCATGCGCGGGGAGTAAGCGGACCAGCCAACAGAGTCTGCTCCGCAGCGGTCTGCTCGGTCCTAGGCCCCTCCTGTGATGGATCACCAGTTCAACTTGGAATATGCGCAGTGGCGCCGGGCATTATACCGCTAGTCCCCTTTTTCTCTTTCTTAAAGCAGCGCTGTCACGGAAGCGCGATCAGCGCCCCAGGGGTCCCGCTCACGGCGGAATCAGGGAAGACGGCTCAGCCCCAATAACCCTGTCACCTCACTCTTTCTCCTCACGAGTGGGGAGGTTTGCTCACACGCTGCAGGACCAAACACCGGTAAGGGGGTCTCGGCGTCACGCAGGGCAGGAACCTGCTTCACACCATGGAGAGAGGGGGTTAGAGGTGGAATCCCTCACATTTGGGCCCCCAGATCTCCAGTTACAGCAGTAATCCACTAACCCTCCATACTGGACAGGAACAGGTGCACAGAACTCCTTGTTTGGTTCCCACAGCAGGGATCTCCACAGCTCCACAGTCCACTGGGATTGACCCCTTCACCTAACTTGGGCACCTCCCTGACCAGGGTCAGCAGGACGAAACTAACTCGGCTAGGACAGCAGGAATGGGGGGCGGGGAACCCAGACAGAGGGCAACCCTTGTAGAGCAGTCCACCCTTAAGGACCCTACCCCTTCCAGACCTCAGCCTTCACTCTAGCTGTTCCTCACTGGCAAGACAAAATGGTTGCCCAGCATTCCGCCTTTTATAGGCTGACCCTCAGGAGTCCAGAAGGGACCAGAAGGTTCTGGAATGCCCTACTCTATCCTATGGGACAGGTTCTAGGTATGTCAGTTATGACAGTTGGTAGCCACCATTTTGTGACTCCAAAGAAATTCCTGTCAGGAAAGGCCTCTAGGCCTGAGGTGAAAAACTATAAGGGCGAAAGAGCACCTATCCCCTAGACCAACACCTTGAAAAATCTAGTGGACACAAAAATGAATAAGGTTATGAGGGGTAAAAAGGGAACAAAATAAATAATAAATTGGAGGGACTACGCAAAGGGCCAGACAGGTCTAACAGGCGGGCAGAGAAGCAATGCAGGGTTGAAACAGGGAGAAAGACAGTGAGAGATTAGTCGAAAGAGGAGATCAGAGAAGGAAAAGAAAGTGGCCACATACTGGGCGCAGGGGTGGTAGAGAAACAGAGGTGGACAGGCAAGAGCATGATAGAGGAAAGAGAAGCGCGGATGGCGAAGAGGACATATCTATTAATTATATATATATATATATATATATATATATATATATAGCGAGAGAAAGAGGGCGGAAGAAAACAGGAAGAAAGAAATAAGGGATGACAGCAAACAAAGACAGAAGTTAAGATAGGGCAGGAGAAAATGACAGAGGGTGGACGAGACCGACAGAAATGCGGCGAGGCGAAAAAGGCGGGATAGACAGGGAAAAAAAAAGAAAGAAGGAGCGAACAGGGAGTAGAGAGAAATAGTAGAAGAGGTAGGCACGGAGAGCACATTTGCAGACAGTCTCAAATAGATCTGCTGTAAACGGCAACTACTCAGCTGCCTATATTTTGATTCAAAGTGCATCAGGAGAGAGAAAAATTAAGTTCTGTTTTCATGACTGCCAAGTCCTCTTCTCCAGAAGTGGAATATGCATAATCTCCCGAGTGATCGGTGGCCTGAACGGACATTCGGTGGCGAGCTGTCCGGCGGGATAACATCTTCTTGTCTCCAGAGGAACAAGCTTGCAGGCCTTTTCCAAAGTGTGCATGCATGGTTGGGGTGGGAGGGATCTGCAGCTACACGTCCACCCCTTGCTTTGGGATCGTCTTCCCTTTTGCTGCCAACTTATTACCTTGCTAATTCAGCTGTAAACGGACTACTCAGCTGCCCATATTTTGATTCGAAGTGCATCGGGAGAGAGAAAAGTTCTGCAGGTTCACGAAAGAAAAAGAAAAATATCTGTGTTCACGACTGCCAAGTCCCCTCCTCCACAAGTGGAGTATACATAATCTCCAACGTGATCGGTGGCCTGGACGGACATTTGGTGGCGAGCTGTCCGGCTTGATAACACCCTCCTGTCTCCTGAGGAACAAGCTTGCAGGCCTTTTCAAGATGTGCATGCATGGGTGGGGAAGGAGGAATCTACAGATACACGCCACCCCTTGCTTTGGGATCGTCTTCACTTACGCTGCCGACTCACGGCCTCGCTAATTCCACCCTGCTTTCAAAAGCACTTTCCGCTCGGTCAGCAGCACCTATTTCAACCCCCCCCCCCAATACAATGCATGGGACACAGCAGGCTGCAGCACCCAGGGTCACTCCTTCCTTACTGGTACCTGTGCCTTGCGGGGTAACTGCATCTAAAATAAGGAAAGCAAGGTGAAGGAGCAAAAGAAATGACAAGACCAGCGGGGCGAAAGAAAAGAAAGGGACTTGCAGAAGTAAGGTTTGAAAGTGAAAGTAAGACAGAAGGGGAGATAGAAAGTTATGGCAAAGTCAGACAGTCAAATACAACAAAAGCCAGGAAATGGCAGAGAAGCTAAGAGAGGACGGAGCTGCAGCCGGAGCATGTGGATCTCTTGTCTTTATGGGGCCATGTGTTTCTAATTAGAAACAAATGGCCCATGAAGATAAGAAAGTGCTTTGCGACAGGCACAAAGCAGGCAAGCCAGTCCGGGTGGGCCAGTACAAAAAGCGAAAGGGAGGCAACCCAAACACCTAATTTCCAATGGCCGGACACCGTTTAACATAAACGGTGACACCGGCCAATGGAAATAAGGGGCGGGGCTTCAAGCCCTTTTCTCAAACTCCTCATTTACAATAAATCTCGCTGAGCGCGCTGCGCATGTGTGCAGAAACACTAGGCAAGACCTAAAAATATGGGTTGGAAGCAGGTGTGAACTGTTCCCGCTGTTGCAACCCTATGGCAGACTTTCTTCACTTGGCCTGAACTTGCAGGTCCGTTAATCCAGGTCCGTTAATCGCTACTGGGCGCGCAAGGGACACAGGCCCTCTTTGATATGGCGTTGGAACAGGTGGAATGCACCCCCAAGATGGGCCTTCTGCCTTGTTAAGTCTCTCCGGCCAGCAAATTGGAGACTTGCGGCAAGAGCACTGTTGTATACAAAAATAGGAGTGTTTTTCAAATGGGGTGGGAAACAGTCCCATAAGTTTGAAAAGTGGGAAAAAAAAAAAAAAAAGATATGGCATATTGTAAATACCAACTGTCTAGCTACGCAGAGGAACTCCCATGGGCCTCTGGGCCCAAAGATATGTGGGGCACCTTCATGTCATATTTGGTGACGATTGCAGCTGCAAACAGAGTTTGACTGTTTGCTTGCCACTGAAGCATGTTAGATGGTATGCGGGTAAGGATACTCCAGTTATTTAATGATAGATTACATTAATACCAGTTAGGTGTGTTCATTAGTGGGGTCTCTGTTACGTTAAAGGAATAGGGTTTAAAGAGGAGAAATTGTGATGAATTAAATTAGGGAGCAGCAAATTGCTGAATTACAATAGGAAGAATTAAAGCAGACAGGCATGAGATTGAGATGAGGCTGTACCAAGAAATAGAAGGTATGCAGAGGATGGAGGGGAAGAAGAGGGTTCACTTTGGGAAAGGAGGAGAGAAATCAGGCAGATGTAGCTACATTTTTTAAGCAGGGATTTAGGAGTATAGCGGAAGAAGGTTTTCTAAGCTAGCAAGCAATTGGAGGACGCAAGCTGTAAAAAGAAACATTATAAATAGTGCTTCATATCTGGGGGAGAAAGCTTCTACATGCAGTGTACACTTCATTTAAACATTAAGAGCCTGAACCTGTTGTGTGCCAAGCCTAGTGCTGCGCTTTTAAATAAAGTCTCGAGCATGCCAACCTTGGTACAGAGTTTATATGCTTTCCAATGGAAGTTTGCGCAGAAAAAAGTCCCATTTAAATATCTACCTTCACTATTCAGTAATCAAAGGTTTTCACACACTCAAAAATGTTTAATTTGGGCCTGGCTGAGAGGGTCTCGCTAATGTTGATTCAGATTTATAGCTTGTCACCTAATCCCATCCAAATGGGTGTTATGCGTGGTTGCTTGTATGTGGCCATTATAGCATTTGTATGTCCATATAAATGATGCCAAGCAGAGTGAGGGAGGCTTCTGGGTTCTTTCCTAAAAGCCCCAGGTCTGTTTCTGTGCGGAAGAAGTGGGTGATCTTTTTTCCCCCCAGACAGTGGAAGTGCATAAGGAGAGATGCAAGAGGGAGGAGACCAAGACAGTGGAATGAGGACACAGGAGAGTAAACTGCAGTAAAATTCAATTAGAATAACCAATGCCACCTTTCTATGTTTACCTATAAACCTTCTCCGACTATGCCACTATCCTGCATCCCATCACATAATATTCTTTTTCTTTCTCATCCTCCAGCTCCATCTGACTCAGTGATATCTCCAACATGCCCATTTAGAAAGCCAAACTACACTTTTTTACGTGCAAACGCAGCAAAAGATATCATGCTCCAAGGCACTCCAATAATGTACTTTTTTGATTTTGCATTATTCAAGATATTTTGGATTGCAAAAAAGTCATGACTTGGGGTAATTTTTAAATAAAAAAAATTAGGTGGCAAGAGGAATTTTAACTTAATTCAAAATAATGTTAAAATCCACCAGTCATTACGGCACTGATGCTTTTTATATTTGTAGAACTCTTAATTCTATCCACTTTGTTTGCTTTCAAACTGTGGAGTAATTGTGCTTTTTCTAGGGCTGCTTTACTAGTCATTTTCTCAGTGTCTAATGTTGATGCGTACTAGTGTTTTTTGTTTTACCATTACAAAGAAGGATTTCCTTTGACACACATTATAAAGGTATTTCTTTTGACTTCACTGTTATTCAATTAGTTTGTTAGTAATTTTTGTTGTTTTAGCAAAACCATTAACATCAGCTTGAAATTTCTAAAATAGTTTTAGAAAATGCACACTTAATTCCCCAATACCATATCTTGTCAAATCATTCACAAATAAGTGATCCTCAACAGTACTTGGTCCTCAGTTAACAAATGAAGAGAATCTTTTATTAAAAACTTTTATTTAAGAGTTACCGCCATTTGAAACTTGTAAAAAACATTCGAACGCACAACGCATAACAGCAGCAGACATCATTCTAATAGGTTTCTTACAGGCATTTTATCTCTTACAGGCATTTAGACTTCCATATTGTGACATACAAGCCCCTTGTCACACATCCCATTGCTTGCTCCATAAACTCAAGCTACAGTGCATTTTACCACGCTTACAGGTTATGAAAAGAAATTACACCAGGTATGTCATTCACAACAGTATATAAGAATGGGAAAATACAAATTAATTTCAAAACACATAGGTTAACGCATGGAAGCTTGTGCAAGTCGTCCAACAGATCTGCGGTCTTCCGAGTGCAGGAAACATTCGTACGTTACTTGCTCCCATTGCTCTGCACACTTTCTCACCAAAGCCACAGAGTCCAGATGCAATCTTGCCATGTTTAACGAAAATCCATGATGCAACACCAGTTTTCTGCATGCGCTATTTTCTTTTCTCCTTTCGCTCATACCCAAACCTCTCATTCCTTGGCACCACCATCAATTCCACAAAGTTCAAACAGACGTCTGGTCCATCTCTCAGCCTTGCGTGTCTAGCGCTGGTATGAATCCATGAAATAGTGGATAAAAATGCAACACCCACCGTGTTAAGACGTAGTATGTGAAACGAGAGTAGTTGATTGGATAGCAAGTAGAAAAAATAATCCTGGACAGAACATTTACAGCGTTGCTTTCGCAGAAGGTGACCTTTCGAGATCTATGGTGGCAAGATGAGTGTAGAGACCAGCTGAAGCTTTCGGAGGGTGCTTTGAACACGAAGGAAGACGGTGTCTAGAAAAACACTCTCTCAATTTTGAAGACATGTTCTCCAAATCACTAAATTCGCAGACAAAGTGTCCAAGACCAAACTTAACGAAAGGCCAGACTAAACAGATCTGTAACTCCATGTAAAGTTCAGCTGACCAATAAATCTTTACATAAGTCTTATCGTGTGATTGTTTACAGAAACAACAAACACTATCTCACTTCCATTGAATATATGAACTCCTCAAATTAACAAAAACATTGATTAAAACTCGTGAACGTTTTTTGATCCAACAAAGGAAAAATAAAGTAAAAAATGCTTTGTCCCACATGTATTTTACAACATACTTACCATGAACAATAAAACTACATACCCCACCCAGAAGATCTAGCCTCCATGTTTGAAGAGCCAAAGCCTCCACTATTAAAATTATTACCTGGGCCTGGATTAGATGAACCCCATCCTCCTGAACCCATACTGGTTCCAAAGGTGTTACTCCCTGTTCCAAATCCCTGGTTTGGTTCTCGCGGCATATTGCCTTGTGTAGGATTATTTCTAGGTGGTCCACCAGGCTGATTCTGCTGTCCAGTCAGCATTCCCATCATTCCCCAGCTGCTCTGCAGCGCAGCTTGTGCAGCTGCCATCATTGCAGGATTGATGCCAAAAGCTCCAAAATTCATAGCTGCGCCTCCTCCTCCTCCTCCACCACCGCCACCGCCGCCACCACCACCCATATTCCCTCCTGGTGGGCCACCAAAACCAACACCAGCAGCAGCAGCAGCAGCACCAGCACCACCACCCCCACCCCCACCACCCCCATGGATGGGACCAAATCCACCCTGGTTTCCAAAGCCTCCCATATTGCCATCAAATCGGCCTCCACCTCTGGCAAACTGCCTATTGGTAGTCTGTTTAGGCTCAGCACTAGAGATATGTACACTGACACCTTTAATGATTAAATCTTCTCCGCAAAGAGACTGGACAACCTGAAGAAAGAAAGAAAAAAAAACAAGAAAGAAGCCATCAAAAGCCATTCGAGCAAATTGCAGATTTAAGAGCTATGGTATTAACTGATCTTCTCAATTGTACTGTACCTCATCATCAGCAAACGTAACAAAAGCAAACGCTCTGAAAGGCTTGGGAATGAAGACTTCCACAACTTCGCCATACTGTGCAAAGAACTGTCGGAGGTCATCAGCGGATATGTCTTCAGTAACACGGCCAACAAAAACCTTCCGACTGCGCGTAGTTTCATCTGGACCCTTGTGAGCGAAAGCGAGAAAATAAAACCTGTAAAATAAGTGCAGAACATAACAAATTCACTTCACCTATTGCACTTCCAAGCCACAAGCAGTAATGCGGGAGCTATATCCCGATTTTCTCCACTTCCTGAAATTACGTGTGTTGGTGACACCAAGTGGCAAGATCGGGAACTGCTTATTAAAGCTGTTGAAAACCAAAAGCTTTGCTCAACCGCACATGTATGAATAGGTATAATCCTGCAACTCTTCCTTTACACAGATGACAACCCCATCCAGCTCCTTCAGCATATCTTTTAAAAGCGATCGTGGGAATGTTCAATGTTTCCTACATTGGGCTCCCTAGGTGCTATGCTTTATTTATTCTTCTTTTGTTTGCCTTGATCTTTTTAATGTCCTTAAACACCATAGATAGAACAACATTATACTACGCAAGCAAACCTGTGTATGTATCAAAAGCTGAACAAATCCTCTCGATTTCTTTGGCACTTCAAGTCAAGAACTTATTATTAAACATGTATGGCGAGAGTACCACATCTAACTCTAGAAACCGAATTGAACACCTCGTATGTCAACTAAGACTGGCACAATACTCTCAGTATGAATTAGGTGTAAATTACTGATGAATTTGCCTTCACAGGAGAAAGGCGGTGGCCAACAAGCAGACACTTGTTTCAGACAGTCACTAAATTTCGATTCCAATTAACCCCCTGCACTACAACACTGACTTGGTCACTGCCTCTTTTTTGTAGAATCCTTGGCCATCGTTCAGAATAATGTATATACTGATCTGTTGATACGAATCACCCAAAGATCAAAGGACTTCTTTAGATTGAATAGGCCTTTTCACTTTTCCTAAACTGAGCCAGTAGGAACATTAGGTTCTATACACTTAACCTAAATTTAGACCCATCTCAACTGTTCATGCAAAAAAATCCTGAGAACACTGCTTTGATTTTGTTATTTTCTGCCTCTGTAGTCAATGCCACAACACTCTTGAAGATACGTCATGCAAAGTAGTTGCTGCAGAGGACTATCAAAGGTGCTGTAAACCTCCCTAGAAAAACATATGGGGCTGTTTGAGCACTAGTGAGCCACTACAGAGCTGGTGGAGTTGTAGGTTACTTTATATATAATTCCACAGCATATGGCTAACATTTTCCATCACTGAAATACAAAGGGAAGGCAAAGTACCAAGAGATGTAGACCATAGCCATCAACCCCCTGTGGTCGAATTCGGAGAGCATCACACCAGATTTCATGTTTTATTCCAGTTTTTGTTGTGTTTGACCGTATTGCACTAGCGCCAGAGGGTAGTCATACTACCTAGCGCCGTTTTTATCCCTTGACACACGGACTGTTATATACATGCCCTTCCAGAGCCAGTGTAGTCATTTTATTTATCACTTTCACTCGAGCACTGCGCACTATCTAGTCCACAGTATGGCAAACATCTGGACTAATCTTCTGACATCCACTTCAAAAACTGGCACTACATGGCCAGCCAAGATATGGATTGATCAGCAACTCCCACATGACGTATATTCCACCGAAGGGGTGGTCTGATGGGATTGATACTAGCTCTTTTTGTTTCCCAACGAACACTGGTTCACATATGCAACCGGCTGGACCCCAGTTACTGTTATAGTCACACACCACTATCCTGACCTGTTCCACTCTTCGTGTTTTTTGTGTTTGATTTTATGTCAATAAGGCACAACAAACATTAAACCCTTCCATGTGTCAGACGGTGGGGAGCCGTCCAACGCCATAGTGCTGGTGTGCGGACGGCTCCCAGACGTCCAAGCACATGGCACTGAAAGTCCCTCTGGTGCGGGAAATTTCCTTTACCCATAAACGGCATCTGGAGCTGGGAAGAGCTTGCCCAGCTCCGAGGCGGTTTAGTTTTTCTTCCACTGAAATGATGATCAGCGAACACGTCGCGCTGACGTCATTTCAGTGAAACCAAAACTGAAATTGAAATGAGCCGATCGGCTAGTTTCACTTCCTACATGCTCATGGGGCTATCTGAGCTCCTGAGCACGTACCGAGACAGGAGAGGCATCATTGGAAAGGGGAAAATCTCCCCCTTCCAATGGTACCCCCTCCTTAGTGGATCTCTGCTTGGTGTTCGCCGCAGGAGGGCGATCCCCAAGCAGGGATCCACCCAATAGGCACCAGAGGGGGTGGGGGTGGGGGGGGGGGGGAGCGGCCCCTTGTGCAAGGGATTTTGCTCCTCTCCAATGCTTTGGGCATAATTCGGTCTTTCTGTCTCCCTCCCAGGGAGGCAGATGGGGGTAATAGCCCCTGATCTGTCCCAGGGAAGTGGGGGGGACGGGACGGTAGGGGCAGAAAACACACTAGGCACCAGGGAATTTGTTTTATGGCTATAAGTTTGGGGCTGCACAAAATGGGCATGCCAATGCCTTCACACAACACCCCCCCCCCAAATTCCACAGTCTTTATGCCCTCCTGGGAGGCAGATGGGGGCACAATGCCGGGGGGGGGGTGAGGGGGGGGCCAATGTCCACTAGGCATCAGGGATTATGTTGTTTGTTTTATAGGTAGGGGTGGGGTCTGGTCAGATTTGGCATGCTAAAACACCCACCCTCAAAAAAGTCTTTCCGGCCTCTTCCCCCCCCAAAAGGCAGATCAGACCAATAGCACCTTATCCCCCCACCCACCTCCCCAGAAGCCAGGAGAGTTTGTGTGTGCATGAACTGAAGTTTGGCAGACGGTCTGCATGTACTGACTTTTAACTGGCATTTTGCTGCCGGTGTGGGTGGTCTTGCACTTGGCTAATGGTGTGGGTGGACTCGCGCTTGATGACCGTGTATGTAGATAGGTGCGTGCCTGGTCCTATGCTTGGAGTGGCGATTGGCTGGCAGTATACATGGACTGGCGCTTGGCTGACAGTGCGTTGATTGCGCTTGTCTGGCGGTGTGAGTTGATGGCGCTTGGCTGCCGGTGTGCGTTGATGGCGCTTGGCTGCCGGTGTGCGAGGATGATTGTGTGTGTGTGTACTGACTCTTGACTGGCGGTGTGGTTTCCATGGATCCTCCAGCGTTTTCTTACCCAGAATTCTTTGTGAGCAAGTTGTAGGATCACAGCACAATCACAAATTTCTGACCACCCAGCGTTCCTTGCTCTGGGGTGAAGAGAGGCTTCTCCCTCTACCAGTACCCTTATCTCACCCTCTGACCACTACCACAAGGGGAGGTGCAAAAGGAGAAAATCTGGTAAGAAATTATGTCCCTGTTGGACATCGAGGACATCCACTCCGAGAAAAGATGTAGGCTCTACTTGCTCGCCTTTGCGTGATGGTTCGACTTTGAGGGAGAGGGGGCCATCGACTTCCAGAAGGAATTTGAAGTTGAGACATGGTTGTACATCAAGACATGTCCCTCTTCCCAGGAAGACAGCAGAAAGTACTCCAGGGCCTATTCTCCTTCAAAACCAAGTTCTCCAGTCATCATCCTGGACTCTGTCGCCTTAGCGACTGGTAGATTCTTCGCCTCCTACAGTAACTCCAGCGGTAATGATAGCCACTACTTCTAGGCCAGCACAGTCTCCTGTACCAGTAGCACCTCCAACTAGTCGTACAATATCTTCGTCATGTCATACCAGACCTTGCTCCAACAAGTCTACATTGAGATCAAGGTGAAGGTCGCATAGTCATCACTCAAGATCTCAAAGCTGATCACGTACCAGATGAAGACTGGATTCTCCATCCCGATCTAGATCTTCAAGGCCTGTCGTTTGGTACGAGTCCCCCTACACTAACAGACTACCCACCACAACGGATCTCTCACCTGTCAGCAATTTCAATATCAATACTTTTCAGAAGGTCCTTATTAGAGGCGCTATTATTAGAGGAGCTAAGAAAATAACTATTGACTTGCCGACTACCACAGTCTCCATGTTAGTCATATTTGCACCAACGGTTCATCTCGGCCAGTCCCACAGGACAAACTGATACTCTGTTAACTGCTGTTCCGCACCCTCCATGCGAACTGCACCATTTCCCCATACTTAAGCCGTAGGTTACTGTGCATAGTAATAGCCTACGGTCTATTCCACACATACTGTTACGTGTACAATGTGATACAATTTCTCTTTCTGTCTGTGGTCCTTATAAACACTAACCCTATTCCCCCAATTTCTGTTTAATGTTGCATGCATACGATACACATGCTGTGATGCCTGAAAAGCCAACCAGTACTAGTCCACATGTGATAGTCTGAAACCTCCATGTTCTGTGGTCGCATACAATTTGGCCATATTAAAGTCTAGATTTCCAGCCATGCCACAGACAGAACTCCCATATTATTGTGATTTTATCATTATAATCATTTTGAAAATCTTTCTATTACTTGTGGGTCTCAATAAATAAATACTGTGTACTATTATTTTGAATGTCTGGCAAACATTTCTGTAGTGCACAACAATGCAAAACGGAAACAAAGCATTCAAAGCACAGACCCAGGAGACAGAAAAACAAGTCTGAGCTGTTGGAGTCTGTATCCTGGTGCTTTGTGGACTTTAGGGGTGGCCCCATAGATCACCTGGAAACCGAAACTCCTTAGAAATTCAACAACTTGTAAGATTCTAGGCCCAACACTGGGTGGCCAGTGATCTACAGCTACAAAGGCTTCAAACATTAAAGTATCCCTTCAATATAATCAACACAAACAGCACCATACCTTTGAGTTTGGGAACTTGCAGTCACACCATCGTCCATCGATCATATGGCGCTGTGACATCACTTTCACCTGAGTTTCATATTCTGTAAACCGCACAAACCCAAATCCTTTTGATTGGCCTGTTTTTGCATCTTTTTTCACCTAAAGGGGATTTAGAGCGTAAAAAGTTGAGAATAAAGCGTTTTCTTCACCTTAAACGGGAGCACTACAGGTTTAAAAATGAAGTAAACAGAATGTTTTTTTTAATAAGAATAAAACTAATAAACAAAAGGCAGTTACAACATTTGTTTTTTCCTAATGATAGGATTTCCTCAAGTCATTTAGCTATAAAGGAGTAGCAACGAGAAAATAGATCCGAATAGTACATGTGCATTTAAAAAAGAAACAGGCCCACTAGTCTGACATTAGCTTGTTATTCACCAAGTACAGGCACAAGAGTGGTTCAGACACTTAAGATGTTGCACTAGCCCTCACAAAACATTATGGCAGATGTAATAAAGTAAAAATAAGCTTGATCCGTTTTTTAAATTTAAAAATAATTCGAGAATGTACAGCATAACATTAAGATCAAACATTAAAAAACATACATCGATACTGAAAAATTATGACTGTTAAAAATACTTTTTTTCTCTTTTCAGACTTGCGGAGTCTTTCTAAGCTTGATAATAGCCCATAAAACCATGACATATTACAAATATAGACAGTAGGTAGGGACTGTAAAACAAGTATAAAATGTACTAAACAGCGGAGGTTCCTTCTAAAGGGCAGCGAAGCGTCACCCTGTGACCATTATCACCATTTTATAATTGCAGGCACGCGCATGCTGTCAAAGTTTGAGGGCAGGGCCTACAGCAGTAGCAGGATGGGGTGATTTTTTGAAGCTGGCTGCTAGTGTGAATGTCGAATTGGCTGGCCGTCTTGAGATAGCCAGCCTGACATGCGCTCTTCACACAACGCACTGCGGTGGTAACCTGCCAGGGATTGCAGGCACCCAGGCTCAAAAGGAGCCCTGGGTTAGCCTGCTCAAACCAATACTGGGGCTTCTCATGCTGGATTCAAGATCGGTTAGATTCACAACGGCCATAAAAAGTGTGGTGGTGAAGAAAAAAAATAATCAAAGGGGGCCCTACAGGGTCCCTTGTGCCTCTGCACCATGGGGTGCATGCAGGAGGACACATGTTATGTCCCCCTGTGCGCATGCACCCCAATATCTGCAACGCATGGACTGCAGCAGTGCATGCTATGCTGGTGCTGCTTCTGACGTTCCCATTGCAGTGCCTAATTCATAGGCACTGCCAAAGTACCCCCCCCAATACAGGAGAAAACTCCAAATATGGTGGGTTCTTATTTAATGTTCCTTTTAGAAAAATTCAATGAAAGCCAGCAAGCTGGCTTTCATTGAATTTTTCTAAAAGGAACAAAAGCATAAATAAGCATTGAAATATACACCAAGACTCAGCGTATCTATAAGGACATTAAGCGATTTACTTATCCCCCTCATTGATTGGATTTATTCACCAAGCGGTGCTATCCCAAATCAAAAGCAAAATAAGAGATAAACCTGTCTTTATTAGTAAAGACGAGGCTCACAGGAGCATGGCCCCTTCAACGCCAGCCACAGCACCAACTGACGCCAATGGAATCCACGCGCACAGAGGACACAGAAACAGAACCCTAAGAGAAGGTCCAAGAAGCACTGCTAAAGGCAAGTGCCACATTACAACACACCCCCTCCCTTCTACCCAAAAGTCAAAGAAAACCAACATAAAAAAAGAAACCCTCAACATAATGAGAACAGAAGATATGAAAAAAAGTCATGACTGAACAAAATCCTCCAAATAACGAGGAGCCCTCCTCAAACGAGAAGGTCAGGAAACAACCCCCTCTCAGTCAGATGGAAGATCAGAAGAAAAGGAACAAGAAGTATCCCCAGAACCCCTCCCTCTTCTAATCACAGAACCAGGAGACGAGAATTCTGCATCACTCATTAACATAAAACCATTTAAATGTACATCAGAATTGACAGTGGCAGGTTTCCATGTGACCGGATTCATAACGTCACACCTGCGATACAAAGCAATCTTACGTGTGTTCCACTTGTTACCATTGTCCAAAAGCACATAGGTGTTGAAAACCTGCTTGACCCTAAAGGGACCCCAGAACTTTGATAACCCTTTACAGGGTCTTCCATGACGCACTTTGACCCAATCTCCGGCATGCACACCCCCAAGGTTGAGTTTGTCTCTGGTCACCTGGAAGTTTTGCGACTTGGGAGAAGCCAACCAAGAGGGAACAAGCTTGGTACCAGGTTTCCTTCTACGCATCCTTTCAAAAGGTGTGACACCGGTGACAGAATTTACAGTGGTGCGGTGAGCCCAAACCATTACACTAACCATGACACGCACATCTTTACCACTCTGAACAGCCATGCATATGGTTCCTTTCACCATCCTGTTGGCACGTTCCACAATGCCATTTGCTTGAGGATTATAGAGCGCCGTACGAGAAACATCTTTCATTTCATGTGAAACTAGTTGGGTAGCATTATCCGTGATCAGTGTATGAGGAAGACCCTCTTTGTGGTTATGTCAGACATGAAATTGACAATAAGCCACTTTGAAAAAGCATCAACTAACACCAAAGCATTTCTCAAACTCCATTACAACAAAATGACATTGAAATTATGTTATTGAACTGCATCTAACATAGTGGATTGTGGGAAGATGCAGCAACGTGTATAGCAAGTGCGCCTGACCTGTGAAACTTAATATGTGTAATTTGCACTAACCTGCACCATGACTACTTCACCAAAGGTACTAAAGTAGTCTTTCAGGTCCTGTTCGGATGTTTTCCAAGGAAGACCCAGAACAATCAAGTCTGATGTTTTCACTGCACGTTTCACTTTAACTGCAGATGATGCATCATTTTCATCCATTTTCCTTTTGTTGTCTGTAATAAACAATTGAACTTGATCATGTGTTCCCACTAAAAACTGCAAATGGTAACAATAGCAAACACAATGTCCTATAAATACAAAATCCATTAAACTATGCTAGATTTGTGCTTTCAAACATCAAGAACAAGAGGAAACATACCTTTAGGATAAGTTACTTGATAAACCAGGTTTCCCCAACCATTTTCTGGGGCATGCAGTATTCCTTCCACCAACCGCACACCCCTCATACACTGATTGACCGGATTTCGGTATCGGAGGCCACACGCTCCAGGAAACTGGGCAGCAACAGTAGAGAGCAGGATTGTCCCATCGTCCTCAGAGGGGATCTCCATGGGTTCGTCGTTCTCATCTTCCGTGATGCGGATATATTCCATCTCCATGGTTGCCTAAATGAGAAAGTCTGGAATTTAGATCACTACATTCAAGACAAAGTTCACAAAGATAGTTTTTTCATAGTGCATAATAAAAGTGTAATCACCGACTGACAAGTTAAAGCTTAGTTCACTATGCCTTTTTTTAAAATCACTTATTTTTAATACTGTTATTTGTATTTGAAATAACAAACATACAAAAGATAACAAAACAATGGTCAGCAGGCGTATCACTCATATCTCCCGGTTATGCGGAGTAGATAGTGAATACAATAGGTGGGAATATGGAATATATAACATTAGATTTCGCTATTTCTAGGCCTCTCGTACTGTTCTCCCATAAATTACTTTTTTTAAAAAGGAGACTACAAACACCCCCACCCCCTTTGAAGCCGCTTCAAGAAAAAGTAATGGAGATGAATTAGAGAAGGGGGAAAAAACAGCAGGATAGCAAGAAAATACTATTACATGCAACTAAAGTTCTCTTAATATTCATTACAAGGCTCTTCTAAGTGGCGAGCTATCCAGAAAATGAGATGCATTTTCCTAAAAACGATACTCTATAAGCGCGCTCTCCAACCTTTGCCCATCAAGAAGGCCTGATGACTTGTTGCACGTATTCACCTTTATGTGTTCAGTTCACAAAAAGTTCAGAGTATAATCTATAGTCTACATTATTCACCATTATTATTTTACTGTGCAATGTCCATGCTGTTGGGAACATTGCATCGTGACATGACTAGACACGAGCGTGACATTCAGTCATAGCTCGTGGCCTTCTCGTGTCACCTGGAGTGTGTTTGCTTTTGAAATGCTTGGAAGGTGGAATGATGGTTGTTCCGTCTACGCTTTTTCATTCAAATTGGACTCACGGACTTCCTACACATGCTATTCCTGAAAGCATGATAATCTCAACATGGATCCATCTTAGTTCACCTCCAGTGGTCAGCCTGGACCCTGACTCAACAATGACAGGCCAAATTGCTCAGTTTTTAATGTGCTGTTAGGTTTTGCTAACCAAAGCGACACAAATTTTTGCCTCGAATGGCCCAACAGTGTGGACTTTATGAAGTATCACTCAACAGTGAACTGGTGCGGTTTCAGTACAGAGTACTTTTATCAGACAGCCCTCATAAAACATTTCATTCATTTTAGTAAATAGGACAATATAAAAGTATAGAGAAAAATTATTTTGTATTTTAGGCTTTTACTAAATTTAAAACCAGTTAATTTAAGACAAACCTAATGCAAATCTTGTTCAGATTTTTGTAATGCATTGGTTATTAACAAGTATACATAAAAATCAGTTTTAAAAATATGCTTTAAAATGCATGTACTTTTATTCAATAATAAATAAAAATAGAGTTGTTTTCTTTATGGTCCAAAGACTTGCTCTCAATGTCAACCTGCGGGTCCAGTGCCACTTGCTGATGAGCTGGAAACAGTTCTAAGGCTGGAGAATTTAGAGGATTAGATGTTTACATGCCTGGAAAGAGGTTTGCAAGTCAAAGACAGCCTTCCCATTCCCAATGTCAGTGTGCACCCTACCTATCTCCTTTATTCATTAAAGGGACCCTGTGTATGGTTTTACTGATAGATGTGCACATGGGGTGAACGTATTGCTCAGCCTGTGGAGAAAACAGCTAATGTTGAAAATGTAAAAAAATAAGAATAGAAAAAAATCGTTTAGGAAGTTCTAACTGTAAATTGATAACAAAATAATAAATGCAGCGTCTATATATGAAAAAATGCAATACAAACCTATGCATACATAACCCCTAATGAATGGGAGGATGTCCAATTCGAAAAGTACATTATAGAGACAAGTCACACTGTACTCCTTGACAAGTTATCACCTAAATTGGATTCGAACTACTTTTTTAACCACCAAAACTATGCAACAGGTGGGACAATAAATAATGTAAATGGCAGTATCATATTGCATTAAAACCTTGGAGGGTATATAGACACGAACAAACAAAGTAGCTACATGCTTCCGATGACCATAATGATCAAGGAAAGACATTTCCTTTCAAAACCAGACAGAAATGAATGACAGACATGACACGATTCACCATGAAAGTAACTTCAAGTCATCCTTGCTTGCTTTTTGTTGATGGTCAGATTGATTGTGAGGTGAATAGAATTTAGAAAATGGCAAAATGCAATAGGTAATACAGCACTACAAAGATTTTAATAAGTGTTTGTCCACAGACACTTGGGTGTAACGTGTCTTATATGGAATCCAACAGTGGGTGATACAGGAACTAACGCATCAATCAGTGGTGGTCTTAGCCCACTAATACTGATAATAAAGAACTCATGTGCCAAATAAGGCCCTACAGACAAGTTTCTTCACCCTCACCAACCTATTGAAATAATAAGACTTATGTTTAAAAAAAAAACGACTCGATTAAAAAGGAAAAAAGGTCTTTACAATTGTTTTCTCTGAAAAGAATGTTAACATTGATGGAGCTGGTCCTAACAGGATGCACACGTTCTGTGGAAGATCTCCATGCCGGCCACAGTGCATGTAAAAAAGAAGCATTTGCAATGCAATAGGTCTCGCATTTACGCACGTTTGAGCTTTTGGCATTGTAAATGTTTTTTGGTTTTTAAAACACAAAAGACATTGTCATTTACAATGCCAATATCTTCAACTCACGTAAATGAGAGACCTATTGCATTGCAAATGCTGGTTTCATCCCAGCTACTTGGCGCTGCCCTGCATGGGAATTCCGACATGGAGAATGACAATGCTGTCCAGAACTGCCCATTCCTTCCTGACTTCAGTGACCTTGCATGGTCTCCACTTTTACCCTTACTTTATCAGTACCACAGAATCAGTAGTTTACCAAGGCCATTACACTACAAGTCTATGCTCATAGGCAGGACCACTGGAATAACGCAATATTGTGGCCGCTGCGTTCTCCGAGTATTTACATATTTTCCACACTTGCTGCATGATTCAGATCTTCTGTATCAGTTGCAAACATTGATTATAGCGCGGATGGATCAAAATAGGCTTTGAAAAGCACCAGCAAAGATTTACTGTCACCATTTCGTTGCTGACTGCTGCCAATGAGGAGAAACGTTTGCCCAGACAGTACTACTATGTTGTAAAGTGACAAAAAAGCAAAATATTGCAACAGAATGTGCCATAATACGCTGCAGCAGTGCACCTCTTCTGTGTCTGATTACGTTTGTAACCCTCCAGTCCCTGCAGCACCTGTTCTGACCTTGGTCTCAGGCTCTACAGCGGCTCTGTTGACCTGGGTCTCGGGCTCTACAGCGGCTCTGCTGACCTGGGTCTCTGGCTCTAGAGCAGCTCTGCTGACCTGGTTCCCTGGCTCTAGAGCAGCTCTGCTGACCTGGGTCTCAGGCTCTACAGCGGCTCTGCTGACCTGGGTCTCAGGCTCTACAGCGGCTCTGCTGACCTGGGTCTCAGGCTCTACAGCGGCTCTGCTGACCTGGGTCTCAGGCTCTACAGCGGCTCTGCTGACCTGGGTCTCAGGCTCTACAGCGGCTCTGCTGACCTGGGTCTCAGGCACTACAGCAGCTCTGCTGACCTGGCTCCCCGGCTCTAGAGCAGCTCTGCTGACCTGGTTCTCTGCAGGACTGCACCGCAGGGGCCTGGGGCGCTCTCAAAGGGAGTGTCTACAGGAGATCTGCTGACCTGGTTCCCCGGCTCTAGAGCAGCTCTGCTGACCTGGTTCCCTGGCTCTAGAGCAGCTCTGCTGACCTGGTTCCCTGGCTCTAGAGCAGCTCTGCTGACCTGGATCCCTGGCTCTAGAGCAGCTCTGCTGACCTGGTTCCCTGGCTCTAGAGCAGCTCTGCTGACCTGGTTCCCTGGCTCTAGAGCAGCTCTGCTGACCTGGTTCCCTGGCTCTAGAGCAGCTCTGCTGACCTGGTTCCCTGGCTCTAGAGCAGCTCTGCTGACCTGGTTCCCTGGCTCTAGAGCAGCTCTGCTGACCTGGTTCTCTGCAGGACTGGGGCGCTCTCAAAGGGAGTGTCTGCAGGAGAGCACCGCAGGAGCCGTGGATGTGCAGAGCGGGCAATCATGCTGCTTCGGTTTCTACAGACAGCCCTTAGACAAGAAGAGGAGATGCGTGCGGGGCAGCAGGTACCCAGGAGGTGCAGGGCAGCAGGTACCCGAGGGGGTCTGGTGGGTAAGTCTTCTGCTGTTCTTGGGCATGTTCCCTTCTGTACCGCTAGGGGGCGCTTTATGGACCTCCTGAGGTCCTTGGGAGCTGGCATCATTGGCATGGTCATGAGGATGGGAGAGCGCACAGGGCTGGGTGCTACTACAAACCAAACTTGGTTAGCCAGTGTCATTTAAAAAAAAAAATAAAGTGATGTCATCTGCGCCGATGGAACCAGTTCTGGTGTGACAGACCCACGTTATGGGAACCCTGCTGTGTCATCCTTTGAAGCCCGGTGATCTGGTGCAAAGATCTGTGTGCGGCTGATGGGCGTGTGCTCCAGCCAGTCTCCGTGAGGCGCCTCGAGGTAAGTTTGAGGTGTCACCTTACAGTATTGGAAGTTCAACTGCATCAATGATTTTAAATGTGAGAGGCAGGTAAGGTAGTGCAGTGTGATAATCCACATGCCGTATATATCTGTGCACAGTTTGTGGTCGAGTGCCAGTGCTGGCGGGGCCTAACCAGCCGTCCTTTCTTCCATGGACAATAAATGATAGGCATGGCATTGGGCAATCGAATACATGTTCCCAGTAGCGCTATGAACCTAATTCAACACGGCATAACGCTTTGAAAAACAAGTTGTCATTAATATTCTTATTGGGGTCGAGTGATGCTGGGCTGGGATTCTAAACGTCGTGAAACTGAGTAGGGTTTTTTCTCTGCCTTTAATCGAAAGCCCTACTTTCGACACCCAGGTTTTATGAGTCTGTATTCGGCGCTCGTGAGCCATCTGGCTGCCGGTTGAGGCCACTGGTATCTGAGGCGCTTCCCGGGGAGCGGTCACTCCTCATTTTGTCATCCGCGACTCCAGATGTGGGAAGTCCTGGCTCCTGTTAGGGCACATTTGGCGCACCCAAGACGCTCAGGACAGAAATCGCTTAGGACTGGGTCAAGGAACAGCTAAACATACGCAGGAAATGGCCTGGCTGGGATCTCCGTCAGTCGGCAAGATGCAACAGACAAAACAAAGGCAGACACCACTCCAATAAACCATCTCCCATAGATGCGAAACAACGCCGGCAGTACTTTGGGGGGTGCCTCAGAGGATGGTTTCACCACTGTGCCATAAACTTCAATGGTTGCACCCAAACGCACACCTGATTCACACCTTTGATGCTTACATTTGTGATGTCTTGGATTGTACTGTGGCTGAACGCACGGCAGTCTGTGTGCTCAATTCATTGTACCTTAGGTCTACTCAGGGCACAAGCCTTAAAAAATTATCACATCTGTCCTCACCCAAAAACATATCTAGCGGATTGGGCTAAAAAAATAACCAGCTTCTCTTTAAACAAGCGGTCGCCATTACGCAAAGGCGGCTGCGTGTTTATTTTTGCATCCCGCTTTCACTTTACAATAGCTGCCGCCCCACACCGCACTCTGCAGGGTGTGGGGGGATGGTACAGCTATTGTTAAAGTGAAAGCGGGATGCAAAAATAAACATGCGGCCGCCTTTGCCAAAGGCGACTGACAAAACATAGTGCCTACTGACTTATGAAGGAGCAGGTGTAATACCGCAGGTAAAAGATCCAGTCCTGATTGGCGGGCACAAAAGGAGACAGGGCGGTGACAAGGATGGACTAGGAAGCTTCATTATCAATGGGAAGCCAGCGTTCACCATGGACTATGACATCAGCAAATGAAAAATATGGGCGGGGCTTCAACTCCACTTCTAAAACCTACCCTACTACAATATGCCTCGCAGAGCAAGCAACGCATGTGTGCTGCAACGCTAGGCGAGACATAATAACATCTGATTCAGCTTGGGAAGCCCCAAACCGACCCAGCGATGCGATTGGAGCGGTCCATCTTGTAGTCTCACCTGCACTAAATGTATAGCAAATGATTCCGCTCGCACTTGCTTGGCCCCAACAAAGGACCTTGGAGACCTAGGACATCACTCATGTAGGTTGGAGGAGTTAACCCTCCATGATGACCCCGCTCTGGCTAGGGGACACACTAGAAGAGCCTGAAATGCTGCCAGGGAAATCCTCATGGGGCCAGATAAGGACTTCGACACTTGGAGACGTGAGGGGGAATGAGGGGGGGGGGGGGGGGGAGAGGGAACGGGGTGGCACTCCTTTTGGGAATTATAGGCAGAGTATGTTCTGGAGACACATAAATCTTTTGTTACACTCACATACACCATGTCCTGCAAACAGAGGGAATACCATGGGCTATAATAGAGTACGGCAACACCCTTAAAAACAGGTAACTCCGGGATGAACTGCTCTCCAAAGTTATTTCACCAACATATCGCATCCTCCAAAACAGACCTGATAACCTTGGCTCGTTAAGAATTAAGAGAGAAACCAACCTGGGTTCCATGGAGGACATTGACTGGGAACCAGCACGAACACCCATGGGAGGTGGCAATAAAAGCCAGCCTGAGACTCATACAGCCCATGGTCCTTCATAGGGTGTATTATACTAGACCACAAATATAAACAGTGGATAGGGCACGAACCCCTAACTGTTTGCGATGTGGCGAGGACATGGCACCGTTGTCCACTTTATTTGGTTGTGTCCACACATACAGGCATACCGAGTGGAGGTAGTGGCTGAGCGCGCACAGGTTCTGGATGCCGCCGTTTCCTCCACACCACTTTCCTTACTACTAGGAAGACATGGATCTCCCAAGAAGGCTGCTTCTACTCTGCGCTGTAGGCTTCTGCATAGCAAAAAGGGATATAGCTAGCAAATGGGGAAGCCCTAGCCCACCACAAAAAGCAAGTGGAAGATCAGCAGGACGTGCTGCATGGAGGCAGAAAGGGTGGTATATAAGCCGAGGGGTTGCCCAAGGACATTTCATGAAGTGGGGACAGCGGCAGGCAGGCCAATCACCATCTGTACTGGGAGACCACGGCCTCTGGGACTACCCCAACACAGAATGGGCGGGCTAGACGTAGTCAGGGACAGGATGGGGGTCGTGCTCCCCCATTGTGAGAGGGAGAGCATGAGGAACTTATCCAGGCTCCAGACCCTCCCATCTCTACTGCAATAGAAACACCGCGATGACCACTGTACAAGACTACTTGGAAAATCTAGTAAACCCGATCTGTGAAATGATGGTAGGATTTTCTTGGTTTGATTGCTTTTATGTAAAACAAAAATTAAAAAAAGAATTAGAGAAACAAAAACATTGGAAACTTTAGTTCTGGGTGCCGGTTTTTTGGCACATTCTGGAGAGGCGACAAACAGGGTTTTAACCAGTTAATATCCGGATTACTGCATGGTCCTAGCCTCTCCCCCCACCCCGAATCAACCCTTCTGATGTATTCACAACAGTGGCATAAGATGGCTTGGTACAGTTCTAGCACTGCATGGTGGTATAGTGCGCACCTCTGCAACCCCATCAATGCCAAACAGTCTTTTTTGGTAGGAATCCAAGGGAGGTCCCTTGGTAGAAGACCCAATGCTGGTCTGTCCACTGGAATTTATTATTACAAGAGGGAAGACTTTTAAAAGTGTAAACTCCATACCCAGGCCCGCCAAACAATTTGATCCAGACATCACTGCTGATTGTGATATGTACTCAGAGTCTTGAATATCGGTGCTCTGGTACTCTGGCGTCAAATCCTGGACTTTAGTGTGCATCTGTTACATGGCCGTTAAAGCATGCCTAAACCCGATGGCGGGGGGAAAAACAATCTATGATGTAGTCTGAGTCCTGGTGCCTTGTGGGATTCAGGGGAGTTATCACAAGTCACCTCAGAATCAAACCTCATTCTTTGAACAAAAACAACTTGCAATGTCCCAAGCCCAACACTACATTTATAGTATTTTCTAACGCCTAACCTAGCCAAAAGGCAGCTGAGTACTGTCCATGGACAACAGGTATAGGGAGATCGAGCTGGGTTTAGGATGGTTAATCCATTGTAACGTAGTGTTCGTAAAGAGGCAATACATCGACTCTCTCCTAAACTGCAGTACAGTTGGAGCAGTCATGATGAATACAAGTATGTCGTTCACGATCCTGGGAGAAAGGCAAGCCAATGGAGCTCCATTAGGATGGGGAACGATATGTCTTCAGGCCCTGTTGCTACAGCATGTGGGATGCTTAAGGGATCCCAGCATGGCATCCTTCTGGACATCTCCGCAGCCTTCAACACTGTCTCTCATCGCACTCTCGCAGCCAGACTTCACAACACAAAGATCCAAGGAATCGTCCTCGACTGTATCCAATCCTTTCCCTCCAGCCGAACCCAGAGGATCAGACTCCCTCCCTTCCTCTCCGAACCATGTGACATCAACTGCAGAGTACCCCAGGGATCGTCGCTCAGCCCCACGTCCTTCAACATCCACATGGCCCCCATCGTCCGAGAACATGGGCTCAGCACGGTATCCTACACCACCCAGCTCATCCTCTCACTCACGAAGACACCAGACTCTCTGCCAGGAAGGAATGAAGAACATGGCAGCCTGGATGAAGGACAGCTGTTTGAAGCTCAACTCCGAGAAGACTAAGGTCCTCATCCTCGGACCCTGCACCTCCACCTGGGACAACACCTGGTGGTCCAATGCCCTTGGGAGCCCGCCCACCCCTACAGACCACAAACAGAACCTAGGCCTCATACCCGACTCCTCCCACTCCATGAACCGCCAGATCAACACAGTCACCTCCACCAGCTTCTACTGCCTGCGCATCCTCTGAAAGATCTTCAAATGAATCACCCCTGACTTCAGGAAAACAGTCACCCACGCATTCATAACTAGCAGACTGGACTATGGCAAAGCCCTACACGCCGGCATCAATGGGACCCTTCTACACAAGCTACAAACCATCCAGAACGCCGCAGCTAGACTCATCCTCGGGACACCCCCTCCCCCAACGCCTTGAGACCCTCACTGGTGAGTAGTGTGCTCCACAAACCCCCGATTGATTGATTGACTGATGGCATAAGACATTACCACCATCCAGATTGGGCAGTACCTAGCCTTGAACCTCAGTTTTGAAGTTGCTTTCTGGAAAAAATAGTTTAGAGAAAGCTGGTGCCAGTATGTCTGTTTTTGGCAATATCTTCCTTGAAGGTGAGGTTGTGTCCAGAATGAATCTAAGTAACATGGGACTTTAGGCAAAGCAAAGGTAACTGTAAAAGTCAACTTTCTAAAATATTTATTATGAATATTGATTTCAACCAGTGAAATGGACATGGAATAACTATTTCATAAAGTCACAGAAATTACTTTGTAGCCCCTTTTCTAGGTGGATAAAACATTTATTAAACGTCATATTGTATCCCAATGCTTTCTTATGGAACAGTCAACCCTGCTACATTGAAAATAGCTTTTGGTGCATGTTTAACAATCTACTTTTATATGGCCTACTTGGAAATACCATGAACCATGCCTTATAAGCAATAAAGGCTGATCTAGAGGTGACTTATAAATATTTCAAAGGGAGGTTCTGGTACCGTCAAAAAGGAAACATTTGGATAGGCTGAAATTGCAGTTAAAACCTGCATAGCCAGTCTACTGGTGGCAGACCTGCAGTCATATTTACATTATCACTGCAGTAGATGGCACGATGGGTGCAGCAGTCTACTTGTGACATTTAACTTACAGGCCCCACTACATCTTGGTACAGTTCTCCTTAACTCACACCAACTACATGTTTTTAGGAGACTTCAATCTGCACTGGAACGACACAGAAGACGCCACAGCCTGTAACCTAATAAACCTACTTGCTTCACCCAACAAACACACGCACTGGGCAAGGAACCTCAAACAAATCCCTCTAACTGAGCTGGAACCCAAGTTCAGCACCCAATTACATTTCCAACCTCTCCCTGGATCAGCACCCAATTACATTGCCAACCTCTCCCCAACACCGTAGATTACCTCACCACCCACTATAGCACAGCGACGAAAGAGGTTTTTGACAAAGTGGCCCTGCTCAAACTCAAGAGATATCGAAAAACACAATCCAGATCCTGGTTCAACTCAGGACTTAACAATGAGAGGAGACAATAAAGACTGGCAGAACAGAACCCCTCACCGGGAAACCTTCTGCTCCTCAGATCCGAATGGTTATCCTATTTAAAAAAAAAGAAAAAAAAAAAAAAAAAAACATCTTTAGAGAAAAAGCCACTTTTGTTCGTAACAAACTTGCCCGTGCAAAGAACAGTACAAAGGAGCTGTTCAACCTAATAAAACAAGTTTCCCTTACCTCCCAACATGAAACAACAGCCACCAAGGGATACTGTGATGAAATATCTTACTTCTTCTCAAAGTTGCAAAAATTAAACACTCTACTGTCCATGACACAACTCCAACTTCCCAGCACGCCTGCCCCATTGACACACCACCACCACGATAAACCCACCCCAAGATTAAAATAATAAATTGGGTGCCCCCCAAAAAACTAAAGCGAATAATGATCGTTTACAACTGAAAAACAATGCTAAATGGCTGCAGAATAGTCACGGACCTGAAGCCCACATCCCACACCACTGCCCCCCCCCCCTTCCACCCTAATACAGAACCGCAACCATATATCTCGGTTTTAGACCTAAATCATGTTTTACTTGCAACATCGTTCTCAACAAATAAAAATCAACAATTGTCTCCAAAAGCCGGCCCCAGTTTCACACGGTCCAACTGAAGGCCCCTCTTCAGCCCTATTTAATTCCTTCATTGAACAGCTCATGGTTATTCTGAACCAAGCATGGGGTCAAATATCACCTATATGCTGATGACACACAACTCTACTACAAAATAACATCACCCGGAGACACAAGTCATCGAAATACCACATTAAATACGATACAGGTCTGGTTAAACACCAATTACCTAAAGTTGAACGCCCAACAAGACTGACCTACTACTCCTCTCCCCAAACAATAAACCTTCACCTATCCAAGACTGGATCAAGAATATGGATACACTAAACTCTCCTCTTACTTTCTAACTCTCTAAAGTCCTTGGGTATCACCCTCGACAAAAACATATCAATGAAGGAACACATTAACAACTCAGCCAAAGTAGAACTCTACACACTAAAACGTCTAAAGAAAACCCAACTGTTTATTCTCCCTGTTGACTATAAGACGTTAGTTCAATCACTAATCCACTCAAAACTCTACTACGGCAACACCACCATCCTTGGAACTCCAACAAGTCAACTTGCACCCCTAATTGTAACCATAAATGTGGCTGCCAAACTACTCGGAGGAATCCGTTTGATCACATCTCACCTGCCCTCAAGAGTCACTGGCTTCCCACTGAAGGTAGAAGCACCTTCAAGACAGCTTGAATTACTCAAAAAGCCCTTCATACTAAGAGCCCCAAGCACCTAGATGCGAAACTGTCGAGAGCAGGGAAAGGCCGGGCACTGAAATGCTCCAACTCACTTCTACTCATACCTCCAAAGATGAAGAAGGAATCATCCAAGGCTTACTCTCTCAGGAAATGATCCTCATATCTTCAACTTACTACTTAAAGATCTCCGCTGCAATCCCTCATTTTCATGCTTAAAGCAAGTCCTCAAATCACTACTGGTTAACAAATACTTCAACACATTCACAATCGGAGTTAATGCACTTCAACGATCGGACCCTCATCATCAGGATCCCTCTTTGAGTTCAACTGACTCAGTATCTTATCTGTCACTAATGAGGTTACCTTAATGCTACAGTTATATACTTTTGTGACTCATTTGACTTCCTCAATGATGTAAGGAGAAGAAACATTCGGAAAAAAGCCTATGCTAGTAGATTCTGCAAAAATTAAGAACCATGAAGGCGGAGATGATGTTACGACACTCCACATCCGTTTTCTGCTTGATTATCTGGTCTCCCCATGTTTCTGCTTCGCTCTCAGAAGATCTTGTGATCATCCCAGCTTGACCCTGCACCACTCCCCCCCCCCCTCCCGGGCCCTGCCCTTTTCCCCTGCCATCTGACATCTCAAATGAACCCTGGAACCTTTTGTTGTTTCCCCTAAGTACCAAGATCATCTTAATGTGTACATATCCTAACCATCATGGCCCTCACCCATCGTTTCTCAATCCCAAAAAAGGCCTTCTGTCCTCCTGAAACACTGCCAGAATTCCCAGGCTCAATATCTTGCAGGATTTGTAAATTCTTCCAAGGCCTGGCGGCCATCTTGGCAGCAGTTCTATAAATACTGTACCCACCATGCCCAGCCTTGCTTGGATTGGAGTTCTTTCCAGACAGAGCTCCAAACTCCCATCTATGTAACTTACCAGTCTAGTTACAACTGCAGCAGTACTTCGGCCTTAGTTACTTAATTACTTTTCGCCTTCTTACCCACGCACACAAGGCCCTTTATAATCTAGGACCAGAATGCCTCAACTCCCGACTGTCCTTCTACTATCCCACCCGCCAACTAAGATCATCCATTCAAGCCCTCGCCGCAGTCCCGCGCATCCGAAAAACCACCATGGGTGGCAGATCCTTCTCCTTCCTGGCCGCCAAGACCTGGAACTCACTCCCCACCCACCTCCGCCTTACTCAGAATCACATCTCCTTCAGAAAAGAACTGAAAACCTGGCTATTCGATAAACAATGAACCCCTCCCTCTAGCGCCTTGAGACCCTCTGGGTGAGTAGTGCGCTATATAAATGCCTGAACTTGAACATGAACTAGTCCAGTCTTCACATGTTTTCTCCAGCTCTCTTCCCACTGACAAGCAACACCCTCTCAGCAATCGCAAGAGTAAAACCAACAAAAGAAAAAGATTTGAGATGACGAGAATCCTCCACTGAGGCCAGTACACAGAATACGTCCCAAGACTTGAAAAACAAGAAAGTTTTTGGTTTGGTCAAGCCTAGAGTCAGCGCGTATGCGCTGCGAGACTTGTTGTAGAGTAGAGCATAGAAGCCCCGCCCACTCTCCACCCATATTTGCCATTGGCTTGCGACATTGTCCTTCCTAAATGCTGGCTTCTGATTCGTAAATAGGCTGGTTAGTCCATTCTTATTACCGCCGAGTTCTCATTTGTCACCTCGCCCTTTGTCACCAACTGGCCCTTTTACTTCGGTTGTTACACAGTACTTGTTGTTTTGCCTTTAAGCACTATTTTCTTTGTCGTGTTTCTCTTACTGCAGGCATGACTTGCTTTGGTGCCATCTTTACCCTCCCCCCGATGTCTGTGCCTCTTTACCCCCCCCAGCCCTACATCCCGTTGTTGTGCCTTTTTTACCTGCCTCCCGTTGTCTTTGCCTTCTTCCCTCCCACACTCCCACCCATCCTCCCTCCCGGTGTCTGTGATGCCTACCATTTGCAATATGATAGGTCTCGTTTTCACACGAGTTTGAGCAATTGGCATTGTAAATGACCATGCCTTTTATTTATGTTTTGTTTTTTAAAACATAAATAAAAACGCAGTCATTTACAATGCCAATAGCTTAAAGTTGTGTAAATGCGAGACCTATTGTATTGCAAATGCTTGTTACAGGATAGTGGAGTTGTTCAAGAGTAAACAATTCACAAGTGAGAACAGGTTAAAGAACGGGGGGGAGAAGAACAGAAAAATACTGTGAGAAATTGATAAAAATGAACTTGCTCATTTAGCAACAGAACTCTTTGAAGTAATAGGACTAGACTTCAACATAAAGATATTACTTTCAGGGTTCTTGGGGAGTTAAACCTTACTTTGAAAAGACAAAGGAACGGTGAGGGGTTTATGACATAAAGAAGAAGTGTGCACAAGGTTAATGCTGGTCATCTTTTGTTAATGCAGAATTCAGTTTAGGGATTTTCCCAGACGAAACTAGAACCTGCTATTTGAAAAAAATGGGAGAAGTTATCCCAAGAAGTCAGAAAAGGGGCAAGTCAATAAGACCGCTTTAACATCTTGTTTTATCCCAATCCTTCTTACTCTGGGGGTCAACAGCCACAGCACACAGTGATCATGAGTTGCTGGCAAGCCTGAAGAGATTTGAAAAGCTAGACTGGTGATGTAAACTTTGTATAATCAGAGACGTCCATGGATTTTTACTCTCCAGGCACATTTGGTAGGTCTCAATGACCGCCTGGGAAGGTGTACAGAAGTAAGGTTTGGAATAGTCTAGCAACCATAGATACTTCCTATAACTCACCTGTTTGGCAAAACTGTATTAGGACCCATTAATGTGAACTCAGTGATCACAGAGTATGGAGCTTGGGGCACTTATTCCACCTTTATCGACTGCCTACCTCTTATTCTATTATATTATTCCGGCCTCGAGAAATGTACTTGCCCACTCGCTATGACAAGTCATATTGATTCAGAAAGATATTTTTTGGGCCTACTGGCACGTTCTGGCGAGCTGATAAGAACAGACATTTTGTTCACACAGACAGCGAGTGAACGATAAAGAGGACTAAGTTGGGTTTAGGACTAGCCTAGCAGCGTGCTTGCGCAGCTCTGCGAGGCATCCTGTATTCACTTCTACGGGCTTTGGCAGCTCGCTTGCTGCTGATTGGTTAACGGGTGTGGGGTTCAGAAAAGTTCTCTTCTCTATGGTTTTGTGTCGTTATATGTCCCACCTTCTTGTGTCTTACTCCTCACTTGGAGCATTGACCTTTTACGGTCCATTCCCTGAAGGTTATTTATTTTGCGTTTGTGCACTCTATTTACTTCTTTAGCATTCGCCACATGCCTTTTTAGGGCTCGCCTGCTGTGCGCATGCGCATAGCTGGCGAAGCTCTAATGTGGCTTATCCCGAGGTTAACCACCACTGGCGATTCCACTGGCGATTGCATGAAGTGCATGTGCTTTTTAGGTGATTGCGCAAGCGCAAGCCCTAAAAAGCGCGTGCACAATGCCACCAGCCGCCTGCCTGCCTGCCTCGCATTAGCACATCAAAGGCAGCCCTCCCAGCGCATTTCTCACCCCCTAATTATTCACGGCCGGCCGGCCGTACTTTCAGTTTCCGGAGGCCGTGTCTCCTTTTAAAACTTGTTTAACTTGTTTCTTTCAAAGTCCGTCCTGATAAATTTCGGTAAATGCACCACTTGACTCACATTTTGCTGCTGTCTCTGGACAGGTGAGTTAAGCTTGAAATGTTGAAATAAATGTTTGTGTGAAAAATTAGCCCACGGTTCTGATTGCTTTTACATTAAACTATTATCGGCACCACTGTTTTGTTAACCAAAATATCGACTCACTTTAGCATAGATGGCGTACTCTGTCCGAGTTTAAAATTAAATTCTCCTCCCAACATTTGTGATTCAGCTTCCCTACCATACAAGGTATGTCACATTTCATTTTCGATTCTCCTTTGCTTTGCAGCTTCAGCAGCTTGTGGTGTTTCTGTGCTGAAAGGAATGGGCTTTTGCCTGCCAGTGCTGCTGGCCATGTCTCCCGCAGGGCGATATTGGACAGTATCGTATTGTTGCTCTTGCGCAAAAAAGTGTAGGCAGTTCATCCCAAATAGCTTACCATCGGTACAGAGAAATCCTCCCCTTTTTATTTCCTTACAGTATCCGGAGTGGGTGGGATAAGGCCATGGGTCAGCAAGTAGGGCAGTGCCTTTTTTGTGGTCTACGTTCAGTTCGGTGGTTGGGGAACACTGTAGCAGTGGTCGACACAGTCCGAGCTTTCTATCTAGCGGTGTGTGTGTGGTAAAGTGAGCAGAGGGTGATTCTCGGTCTTGGAAGGGGCTACACCTCTAACCCCAGGCTAAGGAGAGCCGTGGGACCCTGTTTCTTTCTCTCTGCTGTCCTGGTTAATACACAGCACTCTGAGGCATAGAGCTTCTTCTAACACAATCGCCATGTCGTGGACCTCGCTATGCTTCTAGCTGATTGCTGGTAGGCCAGGGTGCCTAGTGACCTTTGAAAAGAAAGTTATCCTGTAGCCCCAGTCTGCTTATGCAAGCACTTGTGACCCCACCCAACCCACAAATGACCTCTCTGGCTTCCCTGTCGTGAGACAATACCCTGCACCGACTAATCTTGTGTCGGTCAAAGGCTGGTTAGTGGAACTGTCTACTGAGTATGCCTGTCACTTCTGGTGTTCCAGGGTGGGTTAAAACTTTTCCAGTGTGCTGGCTGTTTTAGGCCTTCAATGAGGGGCTTGATGCCATACAATTAATGGGTCTTAAAAATGTATCGCCGCTGGGTCCGCAACAGTGTTGAAATATTTTGCTTATGTCTGATGGCTGCAGCGTTGGTTGGTATGAACCCACCACACAGCTCCACCGAGGCACTCACCATACAGCTCCACCAAGGCACCCACCACCCAGCTCCACCGATGCACCCACCACACAGCTCCACCGAGGCACCCACCATACAGCTCCACCGAGGCACCCACCATACAGCTCCACCGAGGCACCCACCACACAGCTCCACCGATGCACCCACCACACAGCTCCACCGATGCACCCACCACACAGCTCCACCGATGCACCCACCACACAGCTCCACCGAGGCACCCACCACACAGCTCCACGAGGCACCCACCATACAGCTCCTCCGAGGCACCCACCACACAGCTCCACCGACACAGCTCCACCGATGCACCCACCACCCAGCTCCACCGATGCACCCACCTCCACCGACACAGCTCCACCGATGCACCCACCACACAGCTCCACGATGCACCCACCACACAGCTCCACCGAGGCACTCACCACACAGCTCCACCAAGGCACCCACCACCCAGCTCCACCGATGCACCCACCACACAGCTCCACCGAGGCACCCACCATACAGCTCCTCCGAGACACCCACCATACAGCTCCACCGATGCACCCACCACACAGCTCCACCGATGCACCCACCACACAGCTCCACAGATGCACCCACCACACAGCTCCACCGATGCACCCACCACACAGCTCCGCTGATGCACCCACCACACAGCTCCACCGATGCACCCACCACACAGCTCCACCGAGGCACCCACCACACAGCTCCACCGAGGCACCCACCACACAGCTCCACCAATGCACCCACCACACAGCTCCACCAATGCACCCACCACACAGCTCCACCGAGGCACCCACCACACAGCTCCACCGAACGACCCACCACACTGCTTCACCGATGCACCCACCACACAGCTCCACCGACACAGCTCCACCGATGCACCCATCACCCAGCTCCACCGATGCACCCACCACCCAGCTCCACCGACACAGCTCCACCGATGCACCAACCACACAGCTCCACCGATGCACCCACCACACAGCTCCACCGAGGCACCCACCACACAGCTCCAACGATGCACCCACCACACAGCTCCACCGAGGCACCCACCACCCAACTCCACCGAGGCACGCACCACCCAGCTCCACCGAGGCACCCACCACCCAGCTCCACCGAGGCACCCACCACCCAGCTCCACCGAGGCACCCACCACCCAGCTCCACCGAGGCACCCACCACCCAGCTCCACCGACACAGCTCCACCGATGCACCCACCACACAGCTCCACCGATGCACCCACCACACAGCTCCACCGAGGCACCCACCACACAGCTCCACCGAAGCACCCACCACACAGCTCCACCGAAGCACCCACCACACAGCTCCACAGATGCACCCACCACCCAGCTCCACAGATGCACCCACCACCCAGCTCCACAGATGCACCCACCACCCAGCTCCACAGATGCACCCACCACCCAGCTCCACCGATGCACCCGCCACCCAGCTCCACCGATGCACCCACCACACAGCTCCACCGATGCACCCACCACACAGCTCCACCGATGCACCCACCACACAGCTCCACCGATGCACCCACCACACAGCTCCACCGATGCACCCACCACACAGCTCCACCGATGCACCCACCACACAGCTCCACCGATGCACCCACCACACAGCTCCACCGATGCACCCACCACACAGCTCCACCGATGCACCCACCACACAGCTCCACCGATGCACCCACCACACAGCTCCACCGAAGCACCCACCACCCAGCTCCACCGATGCACCCACCACACAGCTCCACCGATGCACCCACCACACAGCTCCACCGATGCACCCACCACACAGCTCCACCGATGCACCCACCACACAGCTCCACCGATGCACCCACCACACAGCTCCACCGATGCACCCACCACACAGCTCCACCGATGCACCCACCACACAGCTCCACCGAGGCACCCACCACACAGCTCCACCGAGGCACCCACCATACAGCTCCTCCGAGGCACCCACCATACAGCTCCTCCGAGGCACCCACCATACAGCTCCTCCGAGGCACCCACCATACAGCTCCTCCGAGGCACCCACCACACAGCTCCACCGAGGCACCCACCACACAGCTCCACCGATGCACCCACCACACAGCTCCACCGATGCACCCACCACACAGCTCCACCGATGCACCCACCACACAGCTCCACCGATGCACCCACCACACAGCTCCACCGATGCACCCACCACACAGCTCCACCGATGCACCCACCACACAGCTCCGCTGATGCACCCACCACACAGCTCCACCGATGCACCCACCACACAGCTCCACCGAGGCACCCACCACACAGCTCCACCGATGCACCCACCACACAGCTCCACCAATGCACCCACCACACAGCTCCACCGAGGCACCCACCACACAGCTCCACCGAACGACCCACCACACTGCTTCACCGATGCACCCACCACACAGCTCCACCGATGCAGCCACCACACAGCTCCACCGACACAGCTCCACTGATGCACCCATCACCCAGCTCCACCGATGCACCCACCACCCAGCTCCACCGACACAGCTCCACCGATGCACCAACCACACAGCTCCACCGATGCACCCACCACACAGCTCCACCGAGGCACCCACCACACAGCTCCACCGAGGCACCCACCACACAGCTCCAACGATGCACCCACCACACAGCTCCACCGAGGCACCCACCACCCAGCTCCACCGAGGCACCCACCACCCAGCTCCACCGAGGCACCCACCACCCAGCTCCACCGAGGCACCCACCACCCAGCTCCACCGACACAGCTCCACCGATGCACCCACCACACAGCTCCACCGATGCACCCACCACACAGCTCCACCGAAGCACCCACCACACAGCTCCGCCGAGGCACCCACCACACAGCTCCGCCGAGGCACCCACCACACAGCTCCGCCGAGGCACCCACCACACAGCTCCACCGATGCACCCACCACACAGCTCCACCGATGCAGCCACCACACAGCTCCACCGACACAGCTCCACCGATGCACCCATCACCCAGCTCCACCGATGCACCCACCACCCAGCTCCACCGACACAGCTCCACCGATGCACCAACCACACAGCTCCACCGATGCACCCACCACACAGCTCCACCGATGCACCCACCACACAGCTCCGCCGAGGCACCCACCACACAGCTCCGCCGATGCACCCACCACACAGCTCCACCGATGCACCCACCACACAGCTCCACCGATGCACCCACCACACAGCTCCACCGATGCACCCACCACACAGCTCCACCGATGCACCCACCACACAGCTCCACCGATGCACCCACCACACAGCTCCACCGATGCACCCACCACACAGCTCCACCGATGCACCCACCACACAGCTCCACCGATGCACCCACCACACAGCTCCACCGATGCACCCACCACACAGCTCCACCGATGCACCCACCACACAGCTCCACCGAAGCACCCACCACACAGCTCCACCGATGCACCCACCACCCAGCTCCACCGATGCACCCACCACACAGCTCCACCGATGCACCCACCACACAGCTCCACCGATGCACCCACCACACAGCTCCACCGATGCACCCACCACACAGCTCCACCGATGCACCCACCACACAGCTCCACCGATGCACCCACCACACAGCTCCACCGATGCACCCACCACACAGCTCCACCGATGCACCCACTAAGCTCCACCGATGCACCCACCAAGCTCCACCAATGCACCCACCACACAGCTCCACCGAGCCACACACCACACAGCTCCGCCGAGGCACCCACCACACAGCTCCACCGATGCACCCACCACACAGCTCCACCGATGCTCTAACTAAGCTCCACCAATGCACCCACCACACAGCTCCACAAATGCACCCACTAAGCTCCACCGATGCACACACCACTCAGCGCAACCACAGCATCACTCAGCGCAACCACAGCATCACTCAGCGCAACCACAGCATCACTCAGCACCACCACAGCATCACTCAGCACCACCACAGCCTCACTCAGCACCACCACTGCATCACTCAGCACCACCACAGCATCACTCAGCGTAACCACAGCATCACTCAGCGTAACCACAGCATCACTCAGCGCAACCACAGCATCACTCAGCGCAACCACAGCATCACTGGTTCAAATATGTTCTTTCAATGTTTCAAGCGGTTTTCAAGCTTTCTTGCTTTATTACAAATCACAAAAAGATGTTAATATTTCACTTCTGTTCTTGGATTTTCGTCACAATAAAAACACTGAACATAATCTTCACAAAAGTTATTTACAAAAGTTTAAGCTATTGCCATTACAAATTAAATAAATTATTTAAGTATTAATTATTTAAAAAAATTAAAAGCCATTGTTATTTGTAATATCAATACATCTAAGTCACGTAAATACAAAACATGTTGCAATACAAATGCTATAGGTGTTTGCGAAAGTTAGAACTATTGGCATTGTAAATGACAAAGCTATTAATTTAGCTATTTTAAGAAATAACACATAAATAAAAAAAAAATCATTTATAAGACCAATAGCTCAAACTTTCCTAATGCGAGCCCTATTGCATTTCCAATGCTTGTTTTTATTTCTGCACAGCGCTGCTTTCACTTTAAATTTAAGAAGCAGCAGAGCTGAGTGCTGAGCTTCTGCAAACAGCAGCTATGTGCGAGCCCGATGCACGGTTGTTGGCCATTTACTGAATTCCATCTTGTTTCTTACTTTTCAAATTCCTTCTCGTCGCAGCTAATTGCCCCTTCCTGCCTCTATAACCCCTCCCTGCAGGAGGGCAGACCAGCCCCAAGAAATGACCATTTCACTGTATGGCACTGCTTTCACTTTAAGTTTAAGGAACAGCAGAGCGGAGCGCCGCACTTCGAAACAACGATGGTGAATGGAAGTACACCTATTCATTCCCTGGCCTGTTAACACCCGGCAGCCCACCGTCCGACAGCCCCTTCTATCTCCAGCGCCTTTTGGCCGGGCAGCACATCCTATAAATCTTACTTCTCTGGCCTGTGGTTGACTGGGTTTCTGCCCTGCTCTGTGCGGTGCACTAGGCATTTCCTTCAAGTACTCCCAGGTTGATCGCCCACTGCCCCTGTGTCCCTTGCATCCACAAGTTGCCCTTTTCCAGATAAAAACTTCCTTCAAGTTGTTGGTTGTTCATTACCAAGCCATGTCGGCTGTCTGACCAGCGCATATATCTGAAATTTCAAATCAGATTTTGTGTTTCTTGTTTTAACAAAGAAACCACCCGAACTTCAACACCCCCATTCAGCTGGAATTCATGGTCCGTGTCCAGATTGTTAAATGTATGTTAAATGTATGTGGGCAGCGTGTTGCACAATAAAAGGATAGCTTCACTGGAGTCCTGGATCATAAAACTAATTGTGTGGCCGCTTTGGTTACCAGCCCGCATAGTCTTTATTGTCACAGCTTCAATGGCTTGTTTTTTCTGTGCCATCTAATTTCATTTCCTGCTCTCTGCACAGTGTTACAGGGCAAATACCCAATTAAATCACCCAGATAAATAGCTTTTTAGCCCTTTATCGGAAACATATGGTTAGAACAATGCACAGCTTTTAAAGCTGTAAATATTGTGTTTTTGGCATACACCAACAACCTCTAAAGACGTGCTTTAACCTATTGAGTGCACTGGGCACACTTACTCTGCCATTCATTACCTTACGGGTTACCTTGGTCAATGTGCACACTTACAAAACCACTGTGGCCAAACAATACCTTTAATCAGTCAAGACACTGGTTAAGACTTTGGTTATCAGGAACTTTTATTGGAGTGCGCAGAACAGGGGATAGTGTTGAAAAAATGTGTTAATGAAAGAAAGACAACATAAGTAAAAAAACATTTACAACACCAAAAGCTCTAACTTTCACAAATGTGAGACCAATTGCATTGCAAAGGCTTGTTTTATCTCTGCGTTCAGAGAGAGAATTCAATGTTCAGTTTATGTTTTCTTACAATGACTTCTTTCTCTGACTGCAATCGTGCTGTACAAAGAGTGTCCAACTAAGTCCAACTAAACTGTGGAATGTAGGGATATTTCTTAACCCCTTGGCTGCGGCGGTAATTCCGCCGCAGCGCTAGGGGGGGGGGGCGCCATGCTCGTGGCGGAACCACTCCGTCACGAGCCTCGGCACCGCCCGCTCAATAGAAAGCGCAGCGCAGGCGCGAAATCAGAGCCGCGCCGTAACGGAACCATTCCGTCACCAGCACAGCGCGTCCGTGGCTGGTGACGGAGTGGTTCCGTCACCAGCATCGATGAGGTTAATACAGAACATTTAAATAGCTTGTAAGTTAACTGTACAAACATTTCGAAATATATTTCAGGAGTTATTAAAAGCAAATTTTTGTAATTCTATATGATGAAAAAAGATAAAACCTAATCACATTTTATTTGGTGAGGTGCAAAAGTTTTAGATGAAACCCAAGCTCCACAGATTGTTTATATATTAAATGTTTTTTTCAGTAAAACGAAGTTAGCGGGAAGGTTTGGGGCAATTTCAATGGTAAATGTGATGTTTTTAACCGCATCAATGCGGCGGCTTTTCCCGCTGTACGCGGCAATTTTGAAATTACCGCGTTACATGACGAGCTCAGCTCGTCATGAGCACGCGGCAGGTTACGCTCATGATGAGCTGAGCTCATCATCAGCCCCGAAGGGGTTAAGTAACAGTCAACTACTGCATCATGATTTAGTAATACATTTATTAAAAGTAGTTTTAAACGAACTGAGAAATAGTCCGGAAGTAAGAGGCGAGGGTCACGTGTACCCTGCATGTGCGCTACATTTTATTATTATTCAAGGAGGGAATGTTTAGTGTAATTAATCAAACAAAAGATTTTTATGTACAGCAAATGCAGAGCTCGCATATTTGAAGGTGCGCATAAATGTGGTAATGAAGAAAAAGGCGACTAAAAGAAATAAAGTATTTGCCTGAAATCAAACAATAAGAGACCAGTTTATGGGTCAAGTAGATTATTCAAGTTACTAGAACTGCAGGTCTAGTAACATTTTTATGATTTTTCTAGGCCTGTTATTTATCAGTTTGCTCTTTCGTTTTGGACAAAATAAGTTATCAGTAGGTCATATTGAGGGGAATTTGATGATGAAAGCGTGATGAATTACATCAATTCGAATTTTATTATATGTTCATGTTATAAAGCCAATGGTTTCTACAATTTGTTGCTAGCACATTTTTGATTAGGGGTGGTCCCTTTGAGAGTACATTTGTTGGATCACGGTGGACTGTCTTTGTTTTTTGTTATAGGTTTGTTTGGGATTTCTCTGATATTTTAGACGGCCAAGTGTCCTAATGAAGGTGACCAGTCATTGGCCTGTGTACACCAAAAAGTGTGTTGACAACAGAGCTGGAAGGCCCTGCTGACCGGATATTTGAAGCAGGATGTTTATGCATGTTAGGTACATGGATGTACTTCATAACACCCTGTGACTATTGTTGTTATTTAGGTAGTATGGGTGAATAGAATGGAGGATGGGCATTAGTGAGAGATGTGTTCATTAACTTGTCTTTGGATTTTAGTGAGGTGTTGACGATTTTTGTAAACATGACTTGAATTGTAAATATGTTGTACAAAGCTTACATATTAGTAGTGTATGAACTATTTATATTGATTCAATGAACTGTAATAAATTCACTATAACTGAATTTATTTTAAAAAAAATCCTTAATCCATGTTCTGGCTTTCATTTTGTATAAACTATTGTGTAGATTTAGGTTAAAGAAATTGAGGTCAGGCGGGATTTTCTCGTTATCATTACTGCAATTTCCTTCTCTCAACACCTATTCTACTCTTTTAGGGGGTTTCCTTTTTGTTTCTATACCACTTTGGAGAATTAGGCAAACTAAGCCACAGGGGATGGTTTTGTCCTACGGAGGCTCAGCCTTGTATTCCATGGAGTGCTGTACGGCAACGTTGTCCAGGTAGCACACCAGGGTCATTAAGGAATAACCAAGATGAAGGCACACCCGTGGGACAATGTGTGGCTCACAGGAATGGATGTCTTGGTTGAAGACACTCAATAACCAACACCTGTGACTAGTCACTTGGACAGGAGACAGAGCGGCCCCGTCATTACCGAGTTGAATTTCAACATACCATTGTCAATACCCAGTGCAAAAGTTCTGGCAGCCTACGACTTACCAACAGCGATCGAAGTAGGCAGGATCTTATGGGCCCAGCGGGCCCATACTTTTTCAATTTGACTAAACAGTTACTCTACTTTATGTTAAATAGCAACCACCCCGGGACAGTTAATTCCGACATTTGAGATGCCTCAGCTGAAGTGAAGGGAGGTAGTCTCTTGTGCTGTGAAACCGAGGGATGGAGACATCTGAACAAGAACCAAGCCTTCTTGCCAGGGTGTCTCCTACCTACAAGAAATGTAAGTGTGCTTATTAGGTAATTCTGAAAATGTAAAGGCTGCTTGGGAGCCAAGATGGGCTTGAATTGATGGAATCACTTGAAGAGTATTCTTTTTGAGGTGTATTGTAAGGTGACTTGAAAAGCTGTGGAGAGTGTGCTGTGAAGGAAATTTAGAAAAAATGGATTGCACTATGTAAAGTCTAGATATTATTAAAAAGCACAAGTTACTACTTGTGTAACGATATATCTGTAAGAGACATTAGTTAGTGATAGATTCCTTACCTTAAAATATCCCCAGGCATCAGACTGGATCCGGAATTTTTTTGCGTAGCAGTACCCATGCGCGTCGGTAGGCGGCGTCCGCCATCGGCGTCGTGATGACGTCGGAGTACTTAGACGCCGCCTCCGCGTGCTGACGTCAGTTCTTATACACAGCTTTCCCGCACCAGAAACGCAGAGCCATGATAAAAACCAACACTGGTGCCATGAAACTAGGGCCCTGAAAGGGGATGACCGTAACCCTAGATATCGGTTCACAGAACGGGGAGGATGGGTGGGTCGGTAAGGAATCTATCACTAACTAATGTCTCTTACAGATATATCGTTACACAAGTAGTAACTTGTGCATCTGAAAGAGACACGTTAGTGATAAATTCCTTACCTTAGAATAGATACCCCAGCAATACCAACCCCGGTGGTGGGTCTGCGAACCAATAATCACACCAGAAAGTCCTGGAGGACGGAACGGCCAAAGAAGCTATCCCTCCGGACTTGGCTGTCCAGGCAGTAGTGTCTTGCGAACGTGTGCAGCGAGGCCCACGTAGCTGCTTGACAAATGTCCTGCAAGGGGACTCTCCGGCCCAGGGCAGTAGTAGTCGCCGTGGCCCGAGTGGAATGGGCCCTCAGCCCAACAGGAGGTTCCTTTTTAGCCAAAGAGTAGCATGCCTGGATGCACAACACGATCCACCGAGAGATGGTCCGTTTGTGCACCGCCCGTCCCTTCTTAGCGCCCACGTAACCAACAAAGAGTTGGTCATCCACCCGGAACTGGCGTGTGCGATCCAGATAGTATGAGAGCGCACGTTTTGGGTCCAGACGGTGGAGCCTCTCTTCCTCTTTCGAGGGATGCGGAGGCGGAAAGAAGGTGGGCAAGGTGATGGACTGCCCGATGTGGAAGGCTGTGACTACCTTGGGCAGGAAAGAGGGTCTTGTCCGCAACACAACCTTGTCCGGATGGACAGAAAGGAAAGGAGGTTTGGAAGAAAGAGCCTGGAGCTCACTCACTCTCCTGGCAGAGGTGATGGCAACCAGGAAAGCAGTCTTTAGAGTAAGAAGGCGGAGAGGACAGTTATGAAGTGGCTCAAAGGGAGCGCACATCAGTTAAGTAAGTACAAGGTTCAAGTCCCACTGAGGCATCACGAATGGAACAGGAGGGAACATGTGTGTGATGCCCTTCAAAAACCTATTTACAATTGGGGACTCGAACAAAGATGGCTGATCAGGTAGCCTTAAGAAGGCGGAAAGGGCAGAAAGGTAGTCCTTGATCGTGCCCAGAGCAGAGCCCTGCTGGGCAAGAGAAAGAAGGAAAACCTCGGAAGGGGGGGCAGAGAGTGGATCCACAGCCTTTGGTGTGCACCATGCCACAAATCTGTTCCACCTGCAGGCGTATACCGACTTTGTGGAGGGACGCCTGGCTGCCAGAATGACATTACAGACTTCAGGAGGCAAGTCAAATGGCCTCAACTGTCGCCTCTCAATCTCCAAGCATGGAGGTGGAGACTGGACAGGTTTGGGTGGAGGACCATCCCCTGCTGCTGCGACAGAAGGTCCTCCCGAACAGGCAGACGAATCGGGGGATCGACAGACATGCTGAGTAGCTCTGGATACCAATATCTTCGTGCCCAGTCCGGAGCCACAAGGATAACTTGGGCCCGGTCGAGCCTGACCTTCTTCAGCACTCTGGGAAGAAGTGGTATAGGCGGAAAGGCGTACAATAGACCGCAACTCCATTCGCGACGAAAAGCGCCTCAGAGCGAGTCCTGCCTTGGAAATTCCAACGTGCAGAACTGATGACATTGCGCGTTCTCTCCTGTGGCGAATAGATCTAACCAAGTCTCTCCCCACTGCTGAAAGAGGCCTTGCGCAACGTCCGAGTTCAGACGCCATTCGTGATCCATCATGCACCGACGGCTGAGTTTGTCCGCCCTGGCGTTCAGAGAACCTGCCAGGTGTTGAACCCCCAGGGTCACGCCCTGATGTTCCAGCCACTGCCAGAGGCGCAGAGCCTCCTGTCATAGGGTCCACGACCCCATCCCGCTTGTTGCAGTACCACATGACGGTGTTGTTGTCCGTGAACACCTGCACTACACTCCCCCGGATAGAGGGGAGGAATCCCTTCAGTGCAAGTCGGATCGCCCGCAGCTCCAGAAGGTTGATGTGGAGCTGGGACTCCGCCGGAGACCCAAGGCCTCTGATCTTCGCCTCTCCCATGTGGCCCCCCTAGCCCTGGAGGGACGCGTACGTCACAACTACGTGCTCCGGTTGGGGTAGGGAGAGGGATCTGCCTCTGACCCAATCGCGGTCCGTTCACCACCACTGCAACTGTCTTGCAGTGCCCTCCAAGAAAGGTGCACTTATATACCGCCCACCGGGACCATGTGCAGGGTTCTCCCTCTCCCTCATGGAATCACTAGCCCCTTACCTTAGAGCCAAAGAAGACTTCGTCCTCCTAGGCGATTTTAATATACATGTAGACAACCCAGAACTTGCGGAAACAAAAGCTTTGCTTGCAGACATGTCTACACTAGGGCTTCAACTCCATAACTCCGATCCCACCCATGAAGGGGGACACCTCCTTGATTTACTATTCTCGAATTGCCCCACTTTGCCTTGTAAAGCCACCTCTCAGCTGGATTGGACAGACCACTATCTGTTAGAATTTGACCTTCCAACAACAAATAAACGGCCACCCAACAAAACTCTTCCTCCCATATGGCGGCGTCAGTGGCATAAAGTCACTACAGAAGGACTACAGAAGATCTGGGAAAAGCCCAAATCCCTTGCAACAGATAAAGTAGAAGATACGTTAATCAGATTCAAGGATTCTTTAATGAAGGCAATAGATAAGCTAGCCCCGTTAAAACTTCACAAACAATTTCCCACCCACAAAAAGGAGAAATAGTACACAGACATATTAAGAACTGAGAAGCAAGGGTGCAGAAGACTGGAAAAAAAGTGGAGGAGGTCACACCTCGTAGAGGATAGGAAAGCCTATTTAGAAGCCCAATCGAAATACTATAAAAACATCAGAAAGGCTTGTAAGAATAGTTTGGCCCAACAACTGTTAGAGGCAGGTAACTCCTCGAAGGAATTATACAAGATACTTGAATCCTTTGTAAAACCTATAGCATGTGTAAGCTCGGATGATTTCTCACTGCCACTCTGTAATGAGATATCCCTGTACTTCGAGAGTAAAATCAACACCATATATGATAAAATCTTGAAAGCCACTCCTGCCAACAGTGGCTACCCTGCCCCCACTGCATTGCAACAAAAAACAGTATCACTACTTTCTTTTCCCCTAGTATCTAACACCGATCTCCCCCTTTTAATTAACCATATAAAATCTGGCTCCCCTAATGACCTCATACCTGCGAAAATGATGGCCCCTCTAAACTCCTTCCTAGGCCCATTCATACAAACCATCTTAAATCAATCCCTTAGTGAAGGACAGGTGCCATCTGAGTGGAAACAAGCAGTAGTCAATCCAATTCGGAAAAATACCACACTACCTTGGTCTGACTTATCAAACCTCAGACCCATCTCCCTCCTACCCTACCTCAGTAAACTCACCGAGAAGCATGTTAACACTCACCTGTCGAATTACATCGAGGCAGCGGAGGGCCTGGACCCATCTCAATCTGGTTTCAGGCCCAATCACAGCACTGAATCAGCCCTCCTCTCCGTGACCGACAACATCAGGATGTCACTGGACAGGGGGGAATCAGTGATTCTAGTGCTGTTAGACTTATCCGCTGCCTTCGACACGGTATCACATGAACTTCTTCTCGAAAGACTGAGTGATGTGGGGGTAGGAGGTACGGCTCTATCATGGCTGCAAAGCTTTCTCTCTGGCCGTACTCAAGGTGTCAGACTGGGCTCTCATTCTTCACCATCAAGAGTGCTAACTAAGGGAGTGCCACAGGGCTCGTGCCTCAGCCCCACGCTTTTTAACATTTATGTGGCCCCCTTAGCTAATTTGATAAGATCTTTCGAATTTACTCCTGTGTCATACGCTGATGACACCCAGCTTTTATTCCCCTTTCAAACTCTCTCACCGGCAATTCAGTCATCATTTGCGGATGGGATGAGAGCAGTAGCACATTGGATGGCTCAAAATTTTCTTCAATGCAATGTGTCCAAAACCGAGGTTATGCTGTTTGGAGGGGCGACTCTTCTTTGGTCCCCAGAATGGTTGCCCTCGGAGCTAGGCCCCCTTCCCACACCCAAACCAATAGCAAAAAGCCTTGGCGTCAAACTAGACCAGGCGCTCCTGCTTAGGAGCACACCACGCAAGTGGCAGGTGCTTGCCTCCATGTGGTGGGGCTTTTGAGACGCGCCTTCCCATTTCTTCCAGATAGTCATAGAAAAACTCTCATCCAAACTCTTATAATAAGCAGAATGGACTACTGCAACGGACTATATATATCAGCAAATGAAGAACAGCTAGATAAACTTCAGGTTGTCCAAAATACGGCAGCTAGACTGGCCCTCAATGCCCCTCCCAGAACGCCTTCCCGCCCTTTACTTCGCCAACTTCACTGGCTACCAGTAAAGCAGCGCATTAAATTTAAAATCTGTAATATTATACATAGATGCCTGTTTGGTACTAGCCCCAGTTATCTAAAAGAAAAATTTATACCTTACATCCCTGGACGCACTCTACGTTCCAGCAACCATCTACTGCTACAGGTCCCAAAGATAAGAAGAGCCGGACAGGGAGGTCGAGCCCTGTCTTATAAAGGACCTATCCTCTGGAACTCTCTACCCACCGAACTGAAACAGATCAGGAATTTAGAACCATTTAGGAAGAAACTGAAAACTTACCTCTTTACTTTGCCTTAAAATTTATTTGACCTCCCCTCTTCAGCTCTAATTCATACAGTAAACTGTCTAAATGCAAGTAACAGCGCAGAGATATCCCTTCGGGAATTGACTCAGGCGCTTAACAAGCAAATAAATAAATAAAATAAAGATCAAGACATGGTCGGACAAGTTGCCCTGATGCTGGGCCCACTGAAACTTCAGGTCCCACTGCAGAGCCCGCATCCGCCACCGGGCGTGATGCACCAGAAGGATACAGGAGGCCATCAGCCCCAGAAGCCGCAGCGTCAACCTGACCGAGACTCGGGATAAAGGCTGAAAGATCGTAATCAGAGCCTGAATATCCCGAACCCGCTGTTCGGGAGGATAAACCGGAAACTGCGCCGAATCTAGAACCGCTCCGATGAAGAGGAGCTTCTGAGAGGGACACGGGTGCGACTTCGGCACATTGATGGAGAACCCCAGCAGGTGCAGGAGGTCGGCAGTAGTCTGGAGGTGGCTGATGACTGTCTGGGGCAAGCCCGCCTTCAACAACCAGTCGTCGAGGTTGGGGAAGACTGAAACCCCTGAGCTGCGACCACCGTCATTACTTTCGTGAACACACGTGGGGCACTGGTAAGGCCGAAGGGGAGCACGGTAAACTGAAGTGCTCGTGGCCTACCGCGAACTGCAGGTAACGCCGGTGGGCCGGCAGGACGGGGATGTGAAAATAAGCGGCCTGCGAGTCCAACGCTACTATCCAGTCTCCAGGGTCTAGGGCAGCTAAGACCTGAGCCAATGTCAGCATCTTGAAGTTCTCCTTCCGGAGGAAGCCGTTGACGTTCCGTAGGTCCAAGATAGGGCGTAGGCCCCCTTTGCCCTTCTTTATTTATTTATCCAATTTCTTAAGCGCACTACCACCTAACAGGCATCTTGGCGCTGGTAACTCTGAGACCGTGACAGCACAGGAGTGGGATGAAGCGCAGGGCTAGTTCATAGGGAATAGCCAGGTTTTACGGTTCTTTCTGAACGCAAGCAGCTCCCCATGTTGCCGCAGTACAAGAGGTAGAGTGTTCCACAGCCTAGCTGCGGCCACCCTGAATCTTCTGCCCCCTGCCCTGACTTTGTTGAAGCGTGGTACTTTTACTAACATTCCTTTCGAAGAGCGAAGCTCTCTGCCCGGAACGTACCACTCAAACATTTGCTGAAAAGAGATTGGACCTTTTCCGTGCAGGGCTTTAAAAACTAGGCACAGAGATTTAAATTTAACTCTCTGTGCCACTGGCAACCAATGCAGCTCCGAAAGTGCTCCAGAGGCAGAGGTCTGCCTTGACCAGCCCAGTACCAACCTAGCCGCAGCAGATTTAACCCGCTGGAGCCCGTCTAGCAGGAATTGGGGGGATCCAAGGAGTAGAGCATTACAATAATCTACCCGACTAAGTATGGTACTGCGTGCAATTAGGGCACGGGCTTGAGATGGTAGGAGGGGAAAGATCTTCCTCAAAGAGCGCATAATCCCCAGACAGCAGCTCACCACTTTCCCCACATGCACCTCCAGAGAGAGGTCACAGTCAAATGTGACCCCTAGGTTGCGAACTGTTTTTACCGGCAAGCCGGGGTTGGGGAACTCTGGTGGCCACAGATTCATGGGCGGCCCTTCCCTGGTCTTATGCGTTTTAACATGCATCAGTTCAGTCTTAGCAATGTTAAATTGTAGGGAATTCTCCTTCAGCCATTGTGTCATATCTCCTAAACATCTATGAAACTCTTCTGCTGAGATGGACCGCTCTCCCTCCAGGGAGAGAATGAGTTGAGTGTCATCAGCGTAATTGATGACTTTAATAGATTAACGCTTGAGGATCTTCAGCAGGGGTCTCAAATAAACATTAAAGAGAATGGGGCTGATGGCCGAGCCCTGAGGTACCCCATGAGGAACAGGAGTAAAGGCAGATTGGTAAGGAGGAAGGGATACTGCTTGCTGTCTCCCTGAGAGAAAGGAGTGGAACCATCTCAGGGCCGCCCCCGTGACTCCCACCTCACTCAGCCTCCTTCTTGGGTACCAGAAAGTAGTGGAAGTAACAACCACATCATACTTCTGGCCCAGGAACGCGCTTGATGGCCCCCTTGGCCAAGAGGGCCGTAACTTCCTCTTGTAGAAGTCTCAAGGGATCCCCCGACACGCGGTGGCATGGCTGAAGGGGACGCCTCGAAGGGGAGGGAGTAGCCCCTTCGGACGATTTGTAGCACCCACCTGTCCGAAGTGACAGTGCGCCAGTGGTGGAGGTGATGGCGGACCCTGCCCCCCACTAGCGTCACATGGGCCTGAAAGCACAGACTAGGAGGGTTTTGAGGAGGATGCTGCAGGTGTGGACTGGCCTCGCCGTTGTCCCCGACCGCCGCCACGGCGGATGGTAGTCTGCAGCCCGTGGCTGGCAGAACGTGTGGGGGTGCCCCTTCCTTGGCCACGAAAGGAGCAAAAGGCAGCCGTTTGCTGGCGCGGGGCAGAGAGGACTTGGCCGTAGCCCTGGAGTCCTTAAAGCGCTCAAGCGCATGACCTGCCTCGTCGCCAAAGAGGCGACGGCCATCGAACGGCATGTCCATAGGTGTGTTTTGGACATCAGCCGAGACGTTGGCAGATCTCAACCAGGCGTGGCGACGAATCGCCACCGTCTTTGCCATCGCTCTGCCCAGTGAGTCAGTAGTGTCCAGCCCACACCGGATGGAATAACATGCCGCATCTCGACCCTCCACAAGGGCTTTGCCGAGTTTAACCCTGACTTCCACCGGACATTCTGGCAGCACGTCCGCGACCTTATCTCACAGAGAGTGGGTGTAGCGGCCCAAGAGGCATGCGGTATTGACTGACCGCAATCCCAAACTTAGGGAGGAGAATACTCTCTTTCCGTATTGCTCGTACCGCTTGGATTCCCGGTCGGGGGGAGCCGACGGGAATGCGGTCTGGAAATTAGAGGCCTGGATGACCAGGTTCTCTGGAGTGGGGTGGGTAGACAGAAAGCAAGGGTTGCCCAGAGCCGGGCGGTGGCGCCTGGCCACGTTCCTATCCACAGGCGGACCATTGGCAGGCTTGGACCAAGTGCCCAGAAGAACGTCTGATAGGGCCTCATTAAACGGCAGCAGAGGCTCGGCCGAACTTGCCTGCGGTTTAAGGACCTCAGTGAGGAGGTTAGTCCTCGCGGCAGCGACGGGGACCTCAAGGCACATGGTCTTGGCCGCCCTCATCAGCACCACGCTATAGGCAGCCCCCTCCTCCGTAGCCACGCTAGGAGGGGAGACAAAACCAGTGTCGGGCGAAGTGTCCAGACCACTGGCATCCCAAGCTCTCCTGTCCAGTCCGTAGAATACTGACACTCGCGTGCCACAGGGTCCTCAGACCCCTCCCTGTCACCCATCGCATGGTACTCAGGCTCAAAGGTTGGGGCCGGGTCATAGAAATAAAAATCTCCCATCGGCGTCGAGAGCGGCGCCGCTCCGACGCCGGACCTGAACTGAGGGCAGGACCAGGGACGGCGACGTCCTGGGACGGCGCCGGGGGAGACACCCTTGGGGCCGGCGAGGTCAACCGGTGGTGACCCGGAACCGGATCCAGTGGGGCCCTGCGGCGTCGGGATTTGGAAGTCAGAAGAGCGATGACGTCTCTTCGACTTCTTGTGCTTACCTGAGGAGCCCATGGACGACTCCCGGAGCCATGGTGACTCCGACCCCGCGACCGGTCCCTCGACCTCCTCGCGGACCGGGACCTCGAGCGGCGCGGAGCCGACTGCCGGAGCTCGAGTCGCTTGCGGGACCGCTCCCGCCTAGCCTTAGACGTCAGGGCTCGACAGTCGGAGCAGGCCTCGTCGTCGTGGTTGAGGCCTAGGTAATGAAGACACCGGCGATGGGGGTCGGTAACCGACGTCAGTCAGTCGCAGTTGGCGCAGGGTTTGAACCCGGGCATCCCTACCGGCACCGTCGGAGTCGTACAGACTTTGAAGCAGATCAAAAATGATCAAAAAAGTTTAGTCAAAAATAGACTAAGGGTAACACTTTTTCCCGGATCAGCGCTTGCTGGTGCGGAAAAAAGAAGAACTGACGTCAGCACTAAGAGGCAGAGTCTAAGTACTCCGACGACATCACGGCGCCGACGACGGACGCGGAGCCGCTGACGACGCGCATAGGTACTGCTGCGCAAAACATTTCCGGATCCAGTCTGACGCCTGGGGATATTCTAAGGTAAGGAATCTATCACTAACGTGTCTCTTTCAGATCTATATTATAGACCACCTTTTTATCTCAAACCTAAATCTGTTTGTGCACTTTGTGGCAGTATATCTTATACAGTGTATAAATGCTGTACATATTCACAGTGTTTTCTGTCATATGCTGGGGCCTATTAACACTAAAAACCTCACAGGTCACGATTCCCCATTGCACAGACCACAATTCAATTCTGTGGCTCTCTGGTCACACACACTGGTATCTGCAGTGATTACATTAACCAATGGAGGTTTCACAACATAAAAAGTGCACCTCTCACTGATTAGTTGACCTTGAATTTTTCATTTAAAATGATGCATTCAATTTTCTTTTAAGGTTTGTGTTTTTTTAAATAGTTACTAAAAAGGTCAAAGGCCAACAAAATAGCTACAGAATATTTGTTGTCACGCCTTTGATCCCGCTCCCATGTTCACTGACCCAGTCCCAGTTGTACTCAGGATCAAAGTCTCCATACTTTTTTAATGCACTTTAACCATTGCTTACCGCAATCAAATAAGGTGAACAATGGATTCCCCATTTCTGGGGCATAACTGATTCATGACACACAGAGCTGATGGACGGAATGCAGAACATATCACAACATTCACCCCCAGTCAAGAGATCTGGGTTAAATCCATCATTCTTTTGCACACCATGCCTCCCCAGTTTAGACCTGGCCATATACAAATCAGTCTTGACCCTATGCCTAATCAGAGCAGACCAGCCCAAACTGCCAAGCCAGGTCATCCCTGGACCGGAAACAAGCACCCTAGGACCAGTTTCGGGGGTTCACCCCTCATCAGCCAGGATAGCCTGGATCCAGTGGCACAGTGAGCCCGGGACCTATGTCTGGGCATACCCAGCGCACTTAGGGCAAGAAAGCAAAAGACACAGAGTTGATGGACGGAATGCTGAACAAATCAAAACATTCAGCCCCAGTCAAGACATCTGGGTAAAATCCATTCATTCTTTTGCTCACCATGCCACCCCAGTTTAGACCTGGCCATTTGCTAATCATTCTTGACCATGTGCCTCATGGGAACAGTTGAGCCAGAACTGCCAAGCCACGTCCTCCCTGGACCGGAAACAAGCATCCTAGGACCGGTTTCGGGGTTTAAGTGAACTGAGGTGGCGAAGTGAGCCAAAGAATGGTGATGGATTCAACACTGATCTGTGACGGGGTGAGTGTCTGAAAAGTTTCAGCGCTCCATCCGTCATCCCCTTGTGTTTGCTTTGTTCGCCCTAAGTTGACAGGGTATGCCCATACATGGGTCCCTTGCGGACTTTGCCACTGCATTCAAGCTAGCCTGACTGATGAAGGGTGTTGCCCAGGAACTGGCCCCAGGATGCTTGTTTCTGGTACAGGGAAAACCTGGCTTGGCAGTTCGGGCTGGACTGTTCCCAAGAGGCACAGAGTCAAGACTGATTTGCATATGACTGGATCTGAACTGAGGTGGCAAAGTGAGCTAAAGAATGAGGATGGATTCAACCCAGATCTGTGACTGGGCGTGAGTGTCTGAAAAGTTTCAGCGCTCGGTATATCATCTCCTTGTGTTTGCTTAACTAATTCATACCTGGAGAGCACAGCACTATGCCATTACAAAACCACCTTAATGGCCGCAGGCAAATGGGAGGTGTGAAAAGGTTCATGACACTATTAAGGAAATTCGGATAATTAGTGTAGAACAGGGCGAAAACCGTAAATGGGCAATCTACAGCTGCCTACGTAACTAAAAGAACAAGTTACTGTGCTCAAGCTAATTGTATATTAGGCCAGACTGTCACAGATTCTCTTCCTCACTGTTAGTTATACATGATATAAACTAGGGTCAGTCTGCAATGGAGGTTGATGAATAACCATTATGCTAGCCTTAAGAGGTATGCCCGTCCGGCCAAAACGAGAGGGTGATAAAGTGCTTTTAAAGGACCAATAATAATAATAATAATAATAAGTTCGCCTTTTGAGTGTGGGCAATGAACCGAGAAAGACATGATAACATCCAAGTTAAATGGTCACCTGACGTGTAATTAGAGATGACTTGACAGAGTAATCGTCTACAGACGGGCTATTATAAATTCTTTAATATGCACGTAGATTGAATTTTGGCTCACTAAGGAGTATTGCTTTTCCCCTTAATACGATTATCTGATTCGTGCATCCTGCCTCCTACGGAACGGTTAAATTAGCAAGGATGGGGGGCTATTTTACATCTAAGAAATGCACATCACACATTACCACAGCAATCACCATTGTCTACAACAGTCACCAGCATTACAACCACGGCACATTATCCATGCGAATTTGCACTCTTTATCACGTGCAAGCCAGAGCCTCTGGCTATGAAAACCTTGCCTTTCAAGAGGACGATTTCCATCCTCCATAACCTGTGGTTGCAGATTATGAATTTATGATCAGATTCAGTCAGGGGAGGAACATATTAACTGCCATCCTACACCAGCAAAAGCAAGACCATTCTCGTCTCATCAACTCAAATATCCGTAGATGCAGCCCCGACCACCATGCGGTCCAGTCAAATCAATCCACACTCCGCGCTCAACTTCGGGTACTGGTCCGTGGAAACGGGAAAATACACTGCTGTTAAATACACTGCTGTTAAGGTGAGGAAAAACATACAGGGGGGGTGTCTTTTTAATAGCTCCACAAATCATTTCACAAATCTCACTAAACCGATTCGCGTAACTATTGCTGTCGCTTAATTCGTCGGGCTTGTTAGGGCATTTTATCAATGGAAATTGCATAATTTTTTGTACTTTGAGACTACGAACTGCTCAACCTCTCTGAATCCAGCATCCGAAATCTAAGGCGCGCTCGCCACCGACTACACCATCAACAAGCAGAGGCGTGCTGACGTCAGGCGTCTGAACAATGACGACCAGCATGTTCGAGGCAAACAAGACCTCAGGCGGAGAAGCCCTTCGCGGAACAGGGTACACAGTCGATGGAAGATACTTACTAGCTCTTCGGCCGCGAGGCCAAGCGGAAGTGTCTCGGAGAAGTCCGTTCTTGTTCCGTGGAAATTCACTATACGCAGCTTCCAATCAGTCTTCCCTGCACCGGAAGAAAATGGCCGCTCCACAGTGGCTTGCGGCAGAAGTACGACATCGGTAGCCACGCCCACTGACTGGGTCTACGGGCTGTGACATAATAGTTTTAGCGATCGTGTTTCCACGTTTGTATTGTCTTCCTGTTCTTCCTTCCGTCATGGTACTGAAAGCTCGCTCTTCAAATGCAGGAATGTATTCGATCTCCGTACAAACCTTTCTGTAGCCCAGCCAAGCGAGGATTATGCATTTCTTACTTGACTTATTACTACAGCAGTTTCACAGGTTAAAAGGGAAAATAGGCACTACATATCATATATATATATATATATATATATATATATATATATATATATATATATATATACATATATATATATATATATATATATATATATATCCAACAAGGCTTACGCGCTGCTACTGCGACGCAATCCAGGCCACACCAGCACGTCTCTTTCAGGTTGCATTTTATTTAAAATGAATAATTCAAAATTTGCAAACATTTGTGACAAGAATTTTCAATTCTATTAAGGACAAGGAGGCGAGGATTATGCTATCTCATTTCTTTAATGAAATGCCCCGCAGCCATAGAAACAATAAACTACATTACCCAGAAACACATGGGCAACAACCATAGAGTTAGGGGTATAAAATGGCATATAGAGAGTCACTCTTCCTCTTTCTTTCGTAACAAAAACTCCAGGAAAGCAGACCATATCCAGTCCGGAAAATCCAATAAGGAAAACAGGAACGCCAAACTAGGAAGTCCAAGGAACATCCAAAACGGCAGAGAGCTTTGCAGACTGTATCCAAAATCCTCCGCAGGAGCAGGAAGGCAGGGACCAGGCCAAACGGAGACATCCTCACTTTGGATCAGATCCTGAAAGCAACACAAAGCTGTAATATCCAAGCCATGTAACAAATGAGCATAAAGCAGAAATGGGGCGGGAAAAACAAGGTATATTTCAAGACATCATCAGAAGTAAAACAGTAAGATTATCATCTGAACAGAATGCAGAGAATAACGGGTGGGATAATCCTCGCCTCCTTGTCCTTAATAGAATTGAAAATTCTTGTCACGAATGTTTGCAAATTTTGAATTCTATGTCAGGACAGGAGGCTCCGATTGTGCTTGTTTAAAGCTGAGCCACCACAACAGAAGCAACATTATCAATAGGCTTAAAGTAAAAGGTTTTGAACACAGAATCAGAGGACCAGTCTGCAGCCTTCATTATATCAAACAAAGTCACTCCCAAAGAAAAGGCTTTAGAGGCCATAGCCCCACGTGCAGAATGTGCCCCAAAAACAGATACATCAATGCCAGCTTCAGCCATAAGCCACCGGACCCACCTGGCTAACGTAGCAGGGGTAACGGGGCGAAAAGGCTTTTGTAACGCAATTGACCTTGCATATCAGAACGTAAAGCAGAAGTACTTACTTCATAATCCTTCAGGCATTGAACGACACAGAGTTTTGGACGTTGAGGAAAAGAAGGATAGGAAATAATGGCAGTATTCGTTTTGGTCCGTCTGGAGAGACGAAACGAAACCCCGTCAGGAGTAAAACTGCGTCCGGCTAGATCCAAAGCCCGAACATCAGAAACCCGCTTGCAGGAAACTAAACAGAGCAACATAGTAAGTTTAGCCGATAATTGTTTACGAGACAGTAAAGAATTAACTGGCCAAGATTCCAGAAAACGTAAGACAATCGAAACATCCCACAAAGAAACATATTTAGGACGAGGGGGAGTTGCTAGGCGAATACCCTTGAGCAATTTGACAACCAGAGGATGCTCACCTACCGGTTTACCGTCCAAATGGGGATGACCTGCAGAAATAGCGGAACGAAAGTTGTTCACAGTACGATAGGCCAAGCCAGAAGAAGCGAGCGAGGCCAAAAAATTGACCATTACAGAAACATCTGCCGAAGAGGGATTAACTTGCCGTTGAGCACACCAGTCACTCCAACGCTTCCAGGCTCCCCTGTATCGTTTGTGGGTACTAGGGGACCAGGCGTCACTGATGAATTTGGAAGCGTCTGCAGAAAGGCCTGGGACTGACCAGCGCTCCCCGAAATTCGCCACGCCAGAAGAAGGAGAGAGCCTGACTGGATCAGGGGATGCGGATTCTGAAGCGGATCCAGCAGAAGATTCCACTTCTGGGGAAGAAGGAACGGCACTGCACAAGCCATTTCCAGGAGAACCGGGAACCACGCTTGAGCCCTCCAAAGAGGAGTGATCAGAATCAATTCCGACTGATACCTCTTCGCGTAAGCCAGAACCCTGGGAATCATCATGAACGGGGGAAAGGCATAACACAGAGCAGTCGGCCATGGTTGAAGAAAAGCGTCCGTGGCAAGAGCCGCCGGATCCGGTCTCCAACTGAAGAAACGTGGAAGTTGGGAGTTGAGACGGGAGGCAAAGAGATCCAGTTGACAAGGGCCCCAAGACCGGAGGAGAAGACGGAACACCCGAGGATGAAGCCTCCAATCGCTGAAATCTCGCAGATATCTCGAGTTCCAGTCCGCCACAAGATTGTTGCACCCTGGAAGGTATTCGGCAATAACCGTGATCCTGTGGTGCAGACAATAATGCCAAAACTCCTTGGCAATCTCCGCTAACAAACGGGACCTTGTTCCCCCCAGTTTGTTGATGTACCGGACCGTGGACACATTGTCCATCCGGAGAAGTATGTAGCAGTTGGACTGAAGAGGGGAGAGGCAGCGAATTGCGAAAGAGCCCGCCAATAGCTCCAGACAATTGATGTGGAGGGACAGTTCCTGGGGAGACCAACGACCCCCCGTCGAGACCGGACCGCACCGGGCTCCCCAGCCCCAGCGGCTGGCATCCGATTCTATCACTACTTCCGGAGTGGAACCGAACAGGGGTCGACCATTCCATGCCTCCATATGATCCAGAGTATGCACGAGGGGGTATACCCATGTATGGTCACTGGGACCTGGGTTGTAAGTATACTAGAAGGAAGGGGTCCCAGTGTATCAAGGGAACTAATTAGACAATTAGAACACAATTATTCAAAGCACAAATGTTTACAGATCCGCACGGTTTAATTCACAGTGGGATAGAGTATCATATACAAATAGTAGAATGCAATAAACTGTATTAACGTCATACAGTGCCCCAGGTGGGAGAAGGAACGTGATAGTGAGGATAGCGTGAAGTGAAGGGATTAGGTGACAGTAAAATCAGTTGTTTAAGCATATATACGTGACACCAATGCGGTGGCAACAACTTGTATATCACATAATAGTCACTTGTTCAAACAAAGGCATACTACACCAGGTACAGCATATATACAATATTGGTGTGTAGTTGCCACAATAAAAACAAACAGTCGACGTTTCGACCCTTTTGAGGTTGCAGGATCGTTTTAACCTTGCTGTCGGGTCTTCATCAGGACCAGGGGGGTGGGGGCAAAGGACCGCAAGTCAGCGTGTCACATGGCTCACAGGCGGCGGGTCAAATGGTTAAAACAAGTAGATGAATACCGCATCAGTTCGCGGCGGTACACAGGTCGTCAAAGAACGGAAAAATACAATCGTCAATTGCAGGCTAAATGCTCTGCGGGACGGGTCGATTTGGGCGGTGACTGAATATATCAGTGTTCGGTAAAGTCCAAAGTCGGCGATTTCAGGCTGAGATGAGTTCGGTAGATTGTTCTCTGTGGCTCCGTTAGCGAGATGCAGTATTCATCTACTTGTTTTAACCATTTGACCCGCCGCCTGTGAGCCATGTGACACGCTGACTTGCGGTCCTTTGCCCCCACCCCCCTGGTCCTGATGAAGACCCGACAGCAAGGTTAAAACGATCCTGCAACCTCAAAAGGGTCGAAACGTCGACTGTTTGTTTTTATTGTGGCAACTACACACCAATATTGTATATATGCTGTACCTGGTGTAGTATGCCTTTGTTTGAACAAGTGACTATTATGTGATATACAAGTTGTTGCCACCGCATTGGTGTCACGTATATATGCTTAAACAACTGATTTTACTGTCACCTAATCCCTTCACTTCACGCTATCCTCACTATCACGTTCCTTCTCCCACCTGGGGCACTGTATGACGTTAATACAGTTTATTGCATTCTACTATTTGTATATGATACTCTATCCCACTGTGAATTAAACCGTGCGGATCTGTAAACATTTGTGCTTTGAATAATTGTGTTCTAATTGTCTAATTAGTTCCCTTGATACACTGGGACCCCTTCCTTCTAGTATCCATATGATCCAGCCACCACTGCATCTCTGCTTTCGCCTCCTCCGATAGGGGAATCTGATCGGAATAACGAAGGCCGCTCCGAAGATGGCGAATCCTCAGACGTTGTAGAGCCCTGTAATGCAGCGGGGCCGGGAATATCGCTTGCAGAGAGGAAGCTAAAAGACCTACAACTCGTGCTACGACCTCAATGACACAGTCTGTTTCGAAATAACAGAAGTCAATTCCCTTTTGATATACCGAATCTTTTGATTCGGCAAAAGAAGTTGACAAGTGAGAGAGTTGACTTCGAAACCCAAGAAGTCGATCACCTGAGTTGGACGCAACACAGACTTCTGAGCGTTCATCAAGAAACCGAGGGACTGCAAAAGTTCGATGGTCCAAGTAAGATGAGACATCAATTTGACTGGGCAATCCGCTAGAAGGAGGATGTCGTCCAAGTAAATGATCAACCGAACACCCCGACCGCGGAGAGACTCGGCGACTGGCCTTAACAGCTTCGTGAAGCACCAAGGTGCTGAGGATAGGCCGAAGGGAAGAACTTGATATTGTTACCAAGTACCCAACCAATAGAACTGAAGAAAACGGCGATGGGGAGGAAAGATCGGGACCGACAGATAAGCGTCTTTGAGGTCCAGACGAACCATCCAATGCTTGTCCCGCAAAAGATCTCTCAAGAGATGGATGCCCTCCATCTTGAAGTGGCGATAAACCACCCCCCCGTTGAAGTCCTTCAAGTTGAGAACCAACCTCGATCCCCCTCCCTTCTTCTCCACTAGAAAGACCGTGCTGACGAACCCTCGTGGATGACGTTCGGTCGGAACAATGGCCCCCTTTTGGAGAAGTGATTTGAGTTCCTCTGTGATGAACTCTTGATCCCTTTGGGAAAAAGACATTGGAGAAGGAAGACGAGTTTGACATTGGGGATGGTAAAACTCTATCCTGTAGCCCTGAACCGTCTCCAGCACCCAAGCATCGCTGGAGATCAATTGCCAATTGTGGAGAAAAAACTGAATCCTGCCCCCCAGAACAACACTGCATGCTGGAATTAGGCTCACCTGAAGTTCCGGAATCGTGATATCCACCGGCTTGACCGCCGGAGCGTCCTTTCTGGTATTGACCTCGTCCTTTTCGTGAGGGATAAAAGTTGGACCTCTTGTTGTAATTGGAGTCCTGATGACCCCCTCTGTTGGCCTGATAACCTCTCTGCGAGGACTGCTGCTGCTGACCGCGGCCGAACGAGCGTCCCCTACCACGTCCGGCCTTGGCAAAAACCGGACGGAACGCACGCCGGAGAGTTGCTTGCGCCTTGTCCAATCCGCTGAAGGTACTCACGAATTGGGTCAGTTCCTTCAAAAAAGGTTGCCCAAAAAGCAAACCTTGAGCAGCAGGACCCGAGTCGGAGGTAGAGAGCTCCGCCAACTTCGGGTCAAGTTTCAACAAAATTGAACGACGCCTCTCACTAGAGAGTGCGCAGTTTGCATTGCCGGGTTGGCAAATGGCACGTTGAGCCCACTCAATGAGTTCGTCCGGGTCCACCATGGTTGAAGATTCTTTAGCGATAAAGCCAAGATCGAGGATCTTAGTCAGGGGACACAACATGTCCAAAACTTTATCCTGACAGTGTTAAAACCTGAATCGGGTCGGGGACAATCGATATTTGCCCGGCGGTATTGCCTCTGTGACCCTCTAGTTATTTAATCAATGAAGAGGCAGGCGCTGGAGACTGGAAAGCAGGAAACAAGGTTTTTATTTTCTCCGGAGGAGAACACAACGAAACGGACAGAAGGTATCGTTCTGAGGTGCTCTAGCTTACGTTTGAGGCCTGGCCCCTTATATACAGTGTTTGTGGTTTTTATTACAGTTTACATACATATGACAAAGCTTTGATATACGGAAAGACATTCCCGGAATCCCCCTTTGGGCCCGTTCCCACACACATTTACAGTTGAAGTCCCCACCCTAGTCATAACAGGTGATGAGTATCACGCAGCTGGATATTCCGCCGATTCACGGAATGTGGGGGGTTTGATCGGATCTCATGGAGTGGGGGCTTTGATCAACCCGGGGATCCTTTGATGGGGGAAGCTTTCTATTGTACGGGGAGGGGCAAGGAATGGTATCGGCAGAGCTGGGTGTCGGCCTGGGAACGGGGAAGACAAAACGGGCACACGGGGAAAAAGGGGGTTTGCATCTAAGGGCCGGAGATCATGAAAGGGAAGCAGGGAGGTGTCGCGCTGGGAACAGGATGAGGGCCTGGGGCAGAGCAGCGCCGAAGAGGGGTTTATGACTCAAGGCAGGTGCAAGCAGGGGGTGGTCAGCGTGCAGGCTTAGTGAAGGCGAAGGGCTATGTCAGGGGCCAGCAGCATGCAAAAGGGTTCGCTCTGATCGGGGCATCTAAAAAAATGGCGGGCGCGCACGACAAAAGTGTGGCATCAGGGGAAGAGGCAAGATGGCGCAGATAATGTTCACCAAAACGTACTAATTTTCAACAGTCCTCCCTTTAACATATTCAAGACATCTTGCTGGTTCATTTTCTACTCGGTTCTATTGAGGTGGGCATGAGAAAGAAAACGGTAGGAACCCTAGAGGAAAAGAGTTGTAAACAATACATTTTAACATTTCTAGTTTTTAGGAGGTGGGCCTATTTGATAAACTTTGATCAATTTGTTTAGCAGGAAAGTCATAGGAATGTAATACAAAAACGATTCTGTAGCGAGAGCAGCAAGCATATTTCATACTGGCAGGTTATTACATATATATCAGGTTCGGATTGGAGCATGATCAATACAATGGCGGCTGGGAGAGAAATGAGGTCTAGCAGAAACGGCGATTGGGGATGTCAAATGTTCGAAGTTTAACGAGTTCTCATCATTCTTTGTTGCCTTTCGTTGGCGCTGTTGAGCACCGGCGGTGGAGCTACAAGTCCAGCTCTGTTCTAAGTTCTGCGTTGCAGGGCACGACCCTTTCCTCGCGTTTCTGGTCGGAAAGGTCCTTTTCGCCCTGTGTCCTTTGAGGTGTTTGTCAGAAAGTTCAGATGGAAGAAGAGCGTACAAAACAGTCCATAGGGTAGGTCAGAGGAAAAGGGGGATGGAGCAAGGCCAAAGTAGGAACAAACTAGGGGAACGAGAGACTTCAAACAGGCGGGCGTGTGACCGAATTCAGAGAGCGGGGACTTGTCGACAGACACTGGACATCGAGCAGGGGCATCAGGTCGACCCTTTCTTCTCATGTTGTCGAAAACAGTGCCTCGTCCTGCAGCTCTTTTCTGTCGTGGTCTCGCCTTGGCTAATGTCGCAGGTGTTCCTTAGTCTGCAGTCAGGCCTCGTGCTCCCACATCCGGTCCTTCTCTCCTCCAACAGCAGTACCCTTAAACAAGTTTGAAAAGACAGTCTTTAGAGAATTTGCAGATGAAGATAATTAAAAAGTCTATTTCTCTCCCAGCTCCAGGCAAAGAATGAAAAATGCCCGTTATATTAGTGTTCACAACTGGCATATGAATGACCGGTGGCGGGCCTGTTGGATTTACTATGACTTTCCTTTACAATTATTTATCACAGTCACGACGGTTCATCTGATGGTGACCCACCTCCGTGAGACGGACCTGGCAAAGATATGCCGTTCTCTAGAGTTTTACATTTACAAAGGGTACTGTGAGTCGTCAACATGGTACTACACAGGTATTTTGCTGAGAGACGAACATGGCTAAACATTTCCTTTCTATCGATGCATCCTGCCTTTCAACTACTACGGGGTTCATTTCGATGATTTCTTTACCTTGGACTAGTCTGTTAACCTTGTAAAACATCATTCTGGATCCTACGTAACCTTTTATAGCCCGATTACTTAATTAGGAAGGACAGGGGTTTTATGGGGAACAACCAGGGACATAGGAAACTTGTGGTAAGGGCATAAATCGACCCATCTCTCACAACCGGAAATGAGGGGTAGTTTCATAATTCCAGTTTTTGGGCGGCTGATACAGGGGAGGTAACAGGGGTGATCATTTTTCCGGTTTGGGTATTGCGACAATTCGGGGAGGGGAGGGTCGCGTATTCTGAGGTCCTTGTTTTATACCATAGGAGCCGTTGACATGTAGTTCCCTTATTTCGGGTCAGATTAGGGAACCTCTGTCGTCTTACCTGTCCTTTCCCTTACGGCCCAACCTCGGTTCATTGACTTCTAGCGGAAAAGGAGAGGTAATGACGCGGCTTCAGGGTGATTGTATTAAAGACAAGTTTTTGTGCAAATACTGACGGTATTTGAAGCCAATTAGGTGGTGTGCTAGGGGTGGCAATCTGCCAATTTCGGGGCTAATCACTCGGAAGAGTGGGAGTGCAAAAAAAATAGAGGGAGAGAGAGAGAGAGAGAGAGAGAGAGAGAGAGAGAGAGAGAGAGAGAGAGAGAGAGAGAGAGAGAGAGTGCAACGGCAGGCTAAATAGTACACGTGCAACAGAGAGGGTGGCGGTGTATTCAAGAAAGGCTATTTAGTGCATTACACAGTAAAGGGCACTCACGGGTCTGCGTTAGAATCTTGTAATCATGCAGTTTGAGCATTAGACAGGGTAGAGGGGACGTGCCTTGAGAAAAAGGAAAGAAGAAAGGAGGTACCATTTTGTCGCACTTCTCGCATTCTCGGTCCTTCGACCAGTTGGGTCGACGCCTCAGTCACACACACACATTCCCTCATAGTTTCGCATCATACGTGACATGGGTTCATTCGTCCGGTCTGGTTTAAGGGTGATCACTTTTTATCAGGTTGTGCTAATTTTCCGGGTTTGTTCGATACGTGAGTAGTTTGCAGGCGTGCTTAGACACCACCTTGCGGCGCTAGTCCGTTTCGTGTATTAGACATGGCAAGGCTTCAGATCTTCGCCACACCTCGGCTGTAATCTCTGATGTAACCTGCAGAGGGAGGAAAAAAAGGGGTGGGGGAAACAGCATTCGCGCATATTCAAACACATGGATTCATAAGTCCTTTACTTACCTCTTACTCGTCTTTCCTCCTCGGGGCAGGGTCCCCGGGGATATGGTTTCTGGAGTCGAGGGGGGGGGGGGTAGTGTGTCCATATAGGTCGTGTGCGGGGAAACGTAAAAAGGAAACCAGAGGTGCTTAGTGCGAGGTATCTAGTCAAAGGATGTATCTCACTATCGGGATCCTTAAAACCTCTTTCAACGCTGTGGCGTTCTAAGGTTCTTCGGTTCTTGGGTCAGCTCCGTTCCCTGATACTTTGGAACGTTGTACTTTATCACATTTACATTATTTCATTTCACCCTCCTTTTACATTCCCTCATTTACACCGTTCGTTTTACCCATCCTTGGAAGTCAAGGTCTTCCTCTACGCGAGAGTTCATGAGTCAGTCGCGTACTTTGAAGGCGGAGTGTCGTGTTGTCGATCCGATCCGTCCTCCAGGGCTGGGCAACCATCTTCTTTTAACCTTAAAGAGAGAGCAGAGTAGGGTGCACAGAAAAGAACTTTCCCACCGACCCCACATTTTTTAAAAATAAAGCATGCAATACCCGTCCATAGTTTCAAAAACTTTATTTTGCAAAATCATTTCAGCATGAGGATTATGAGGGTGCGGTCGTATTTGGCCGGTCGTGGCAATGGCTAAAGTGCGTACAGTGGGGGGTGTCGTTTGCAGCAATAAAAACATCGGAAAGTTTTACTCACTCATTTGTAAGAGACTAAAACGTCTATTAATTGGCTGGGGGTTCGGGGGCATTTATTTTCATAATTTAGAAGCATAATCATAATAGTGGTAATCAGATTTCCTATATGCATACCGTACGTGTGCGTCGTAAATGAGGTTTACATCAGTTATAAAAATATAATACATTGTACATTTGTAATCAACATTTGTAACGGGGATCCTTTCATACTGTTCGTCGAGTGAGTTCTCCTTGTCTTTTCTAGCCAAGTGTACAAAGGATCATATAAAATCTCGGAACATCAAGTTTATATTAGTGCGAAGGAACACCACGAGGTGTTCGTAAGTTCCGATTGATACCAGCGCCATTTTGGGCGGGGCCGGCTCAGTCCGGAAGCAGCATCAGGGGGAAATGTTTCCCATTACTGGCAGTTTGGACCAGAGTCCTTTTCGGCAGTTCTAGAATTCATGCTAACAGAAGGAGTGGCAATGTCATGTTTGTTTCGTTGGCGATCAAGGCAGCCGTCCCTTACCGGAAGCCTGCAGAGGCCGAAGGTTCCGCCGGGGACCTTTGTAGGATCTTCAAGGCTGCGGAGATGCTGTCGGAGATGGGGGCTCGTGCTCCAGGGGGCAAATGTTCGAGTTATATTGCTGGTCAAAGTTACTCTAGTGGCCGGGGCCCACCTTCCAGCGGACCCAGACGCCATTTTGAGGCCCTACAGGGGCCACTCTCGTCGAGTTTGCAAGAGTGGGAGAGATCCTTCGGAGTGAAAGGAAGAGGTCCCTGTTGTGTGAAAGCGGGACGTTCAGCTGGGGTGCAGCTGTGATGCCCCCACCTGGGGGGGGCGAGGGAGACTCGTTCGCATCGTCTCCTTCTCCCGGTGCACTCCATGCCGCTTCTTTTCATCGCCCCGCATGAAGGTCTCTCCACATCCGGTGTCTCCCAAGTCCTGTGCTCAGTGCTGTGGGAGTATGGCCACCTGTGGCGCGCATTCGGCGCGGCACGAGTATCAGTGCAGTCATTGCAGGTTCGGTGTTCCGAAAATATGGCCACCATTGCACGTTCGGTGCTGCGCAAGTACTGGGGTGCCACCATGGTGTGTTCGGTGCTGTGGAAGTATTGGCACCATCGCCTGACTGGGGGTGTTCGGCGTCGGGCCGGGGGCTGGGAGACCTCCTATCGGTGGAGGTGGGAGAGGCTCGTCCGCGTCGCCTCTCCCTCCCAGCCCAACTTGGACAAATTGTTGTGGAGGTACGTGCAGGACATCCCGCCGTCCAGAGCTGCTGCGGCTGTTACGGAAGAGAAAAGGAAAAAAAAGGTGCCTCGTTCTCCTCTGGACATGTGGCGGGACTACTTAAGTCTATCCAGGCCCGTTGCGGCTGGCTGAGGAGACATGTGGCGGGACTACCTACAACTGCCCCGGCTGCTGGCTCCTGCCTCTCCTCCGGCTCCCCCATACGTTAAGATTTCCTGACCAAGAGTTGGCGGCCGGGCCCGCCTTATATGGGTTGCCGTTGGTTGGGCGTAGCCGTAACCCTGCCCAACTTTGGAAGGTTCCAGAATGGGGGGGGGGGCGAATGTTCTGTTTGACTTTCATTTTTCTACAGTTTACCGTTATTATTCCTTGTTTGTTGTGCTAAATTAAAAGTTCAAGTTCATTAATGGTCTACGGATTTTGTTTTACCATTTCTTTCTTTCCAGGTTGTTTTTATGCTAAGTTTCTGCTAACAGAGGTTGAGTAACACGGAAACACGTGTAGAGGGATGACGCAGATTTGTACATTACATACACACAAACTCAGACGGGGGACAGTACAAGTACGACATACAAAGACCCAAGACGAATATAAAACAGTTATTGGTCATAATTATCTCTTTCCGTCTGTGAATTTGAAACGAGGCTGGGTTCCCGTCTTGACGTTGCCCGACTTAGGAAAACTTGAGCATGCCGCTGAAATTGTCCTGGCGAAATCTGTGCCATCGGGCATAATCAAACGTGGTGGTTCTGTCTGGTCTGTCTATGTAAGTCGGGTTCTTCTTTGTCTCGCGCTTTTTCTCGTACTGCCGGTCTGTCGTTCCTGTCGGCCCTTTGCCTTTACTCACGCTCAGTAGAGTCGGGCATTGGGCTTTCCAGTGTCCGACATACCTACAAAAAGCGCATTGGTCTGGCCCTAAGTCTGGTCGTCTTTTGCATAGTGTCGGGGGATAAGTTGTGGGTAGCGATGTCCTGGGGTTGTCCTGTCGGTATATTTCTCTACTTGGTTTGTCCTCGTCTTTTCTCTGTCGTTGCATAGCCTCTCTGCGCCACATACCGAGACTGTCGAGCATAATTGGCGTTGTCTTATTATTTCGAAGGGCTATTTCTAACGTTTCTATTTTATCAAGGTCAAAGGATCCTGCCAGTGGCCACTGTTTGTCTTGACTCTCTTCGGTATACCTGTGCCACAATTTATTATAGGCTATGGTGACTAATCCATAGTTTATGAACATGTCCTTATTAGGGGTGCCTTCTAGTGGAGCTATATGGTCCACCTCTAATACACGGTCCGGGCTAAACAGGCTATTAATCAGTGGGGAGAAGACAGACATGACGGCTCGTAACGAGGGACTAAAAAGTCAGCACTGCCTATCTTATCACTAGGTGCAAAGACCGGACAGAATATTTCTATTCTACGTTGTTTGCAGGCAGTGAATACCTCATGGATCAAAAATAACAAAAAAGACCAATAAATAACAATGGGGAGAATGAGTAGGTCCGCAAAGATCTGCGTTACCTACCCTTTTCACTATCTGCAAAAAGGGTGGTCTCTTCCCTGTTTGCAGACAGGGAATCTCCAGGAAACAATAGTTTTGCGAACAACAGTTCAGTTTCAAGTAATTATTGAGTGGGGGAGAAAAAAATAAGCACGGCTGCTGCCCTACCTATCCTCCACTGCTTGCAAAGAGAGAGCCCGTTGTTTCTCCGTTTGTAGACAGTGAATCTCCAAATAAATAAGGAGCAATACTAGTATTTTTAAACAATCAAACAAACAAGCAATTATTTCGCAACTTGTCGTGATTACACGACCTTACCCGGACCATGTGGACAGTTTCTTGTCTTCCGAATCCAGCGCCCGATCGTCCTCTTTTTCTCGTATTTCTCACGGCACTCCTGATGGTCCCCAGTCAGGACCGTAGATCACTCGAGAGAGGTCTGTTCGGAACTAGTGAAGTTCGGATGATCGGCTGCCAGACGAGGGTCTATTGGGCAAGAGCTCTCCCGATCGTTGCAGTCGTTCACTCTGTCGTCGGGACCTCTCCCACTGGATCCACGAGTCGCTGATGGGCCCCACGTTTGGGACGCCAATTGTTAAAACCTGAATCGGGTCGGGGACAATCGATATTTGCCCGGCGGTATTGCCTCTGTGACCCTCTAGTTATTTAATCAATGAAGAGGCAGGCGCTGGAGACTGGAAAGCAGGAAACAAGGTTTTTATTTTCTCCGGAGGAGAACACAACAAAACGGACAGAAGGTATCGTTCTGAGGTGCTCTAGCTTACGTTTGAGGCCTGGCCCCTTATATACAGTGTTTGTGGTTTTTATTACAGTTTACATACATATGACAAAGCTTTGATATACGGAAAGACATTCCCGGAATCCCCCTTTGGGCCCGTTCCCACACACATTTACAGTTGAAGTCCCCACCCTAGTCATAACAGGTGATGAGTATCACGCAGCTGGATATTCCGCCGATTCACGGAATGTGGGGGGTTTGATCGGATCTCATGGAGTGGGGGCTTTGATCAACCCGGGGATCCTTTGATGGGGGAAGCTTTCTATTGTACGGGGAGGGGCAAGGAATGGTATCGGCAGAGCTGGGTGTCGGCCTGGGAACGGGGAAGACAAAACGGGCACACGGGGAAAAAGGGGGTTTGCATCTAAGGGCCGGAGATCATGAAAGGGAAGCAGGGAGGTGTCGCGCTGGGAACAGGATGAGGGCCTGGGGCAGAGCAGCGCCGAAGAGGGGTTTATGACTCAAGGCAGGTGCAAGCAGGGGGTGGTCAGCGTGCAGGCTTAGTGAAGGCGAAGGGCTATGTCAGGGGCCAGCAGCATGCAAAAGGGTTCGCTCTGATCGGGGCATCTAAAAAAATGGCGGGCGCGCACGACAAAAGTGTGGCATCAGGGGAAGAGGCAAGATGGCGCAGATAATGTTCACCAAAACGTACTAATTTTCAACAACAGGATCTCCAAGAGCGGTCCAATCCTTTTTTGGGATCCTTAGTGAATTTCCGTAAGTAGGTTAGCATTGTAGGATCCACCTCAGGTGTATCAGCCAAACCATCTGCAAGGTCCGGCCGCGGACATTCTGAGCGGAGGCGCGCACGGACCTCCCTGTCAAAAGACTGTCTAATGTGCTGCTGTACATATTCCGCCACCGCTGGGGACGGAAGCCAAGCCGTCGAATTAGGGTGGATTATGTCAGCGGGATCAAATGAGAGAACCTGGGGGTGACTAGGGGTATCTACAAAATGTTCCTTACATTTTCTCTTCTTAGGAGGAGGGGAAAGATGTTCTGAGGACGAAGAAGAGAGATGGTCTTCACTTTCGGCCTCCACTGCCCGTTTGCGAGACGTTGAAGTGGACATGGACTTGGCCAAGCGCTGAAAATCAGACGCATGTGGATTCCCAGGAGAAGAAGAATAGGTCTTGGAAGTAGGGACCCAACCCTGCTGTTGCGCATACTGAGTAAGATGGCGCTTAAGGGGAGTAATGGCACGGACCAAAGCTCTATTCATAGAGTGCTGGACACCCCTATCCAATGCCTCAACCAAGCCCTTTTCAAGGGAATCTGAGGCCTCCTCTTCATACTCATTGTCATCAGCATAGTAAGAGTCTGCCATATTGAAGCAGAACGATTTATAGCCCACAAGATGACACAAAGGAATTTGCCCAAGGCAAAAATCAGGGGGGAGTGCAAAAACCCCACAGCAAGCTAAGAAGGCACAAAATAATGCTGCACAAAAACAATTAAAACGTGGAGGGCAAGCTTGCTGTATACAAAGAAACACACTCTAGGCAGAGCCTATGCTGATTGTTCTTGCCTGAAGCTTAAACTAGCAACCGGCGTCTGAAGGGGTTAATAGGGAGGCTGTGGGCGCGTCTGTCACGAAGGACGACTTTCTTTCAAGCTCCGGTTCTGTCAACAAACACGGAGCGCCGGAAAAGCCTGAATGCGCATGCGCGGGACCTCGGCTGCCTCCCTGAACAATGCCGGAGCTCGCGCAGCAGCGCGAGCGACCACAAACCCCAAATGCCACTCCACCAGGAAAGAATGCAGGCGCGAGGCGCCCGACTAAAGAAAAGGAGGTGAACACACGCTCCTAAACGCGCCGCCGAGAAAAACCGGCGAAGGAAACACAGAAGCGCCAAAGCGCGAATACAGAGCTGCAAGCAGTGCAACAAAGCAGGAAATAACGCGGCACACAGCGCGAACACAGCGCAAAACAGCAATACAACAAACAGCATCAAAATAGTAAGTAATATCAAGAGAGCACTTAACTGGCTGCGGAGCAGCAAAGAAAGAGGAAGAGTGACTCTCTATATGCCATTTTATACCCCTAACACTATGGTTGTTGCCCATGTGTTTCTGGGTAATGTAGTTTATTGTTTCTATGGCTGCTGGGCATTTCAATAATGAAATGAGATAGCATAATCGGAGCCTCCTGTCCTGACATAGAATTCAAGCGTAACGCTTTTCGAGTCCCATGACTCTTTGTCAAATGCCAGTTTCTGCTGCGCCAGTGGGCTCGTTTACAGGTTTAAAAAAACGTAGCTTCGTAAACACTGAAAAGGGACACAGTCCAATTCTTCCAGTTTTTTAAAGGGACAGTTCAATCACCACTCCTAAATGATTCAGCAGTTTCACAGGTTAAAAGGGAAAATAGGCACTACATATCATATATATATATATATATATATATATATATATACACTTTTTTTTTTTTGCTGGTGTATTGTTGTACTAAATCCACGCGGGCAGTAGACTTCAGCCCAAGAGTCCCTTTAATCAAAGCGGGTCCGCTAGGTGGCGCTGCTTTGCGCCGCCTGAAGGTTTCTGAGCGTGTCGCGACCTGACAGGGCAGCGCGCTGCGCCCTTCTGATTCGTTAGAGGCCTGTTATTGAAATTTGTAACTGGTAAGGTAACCGCGTTGGGCATCCTTATCTACCCTTTTCTCTCCAACTCTGGCTGACAATTCCACGGCCGTTGGTTTCCTTATTCTCGGCCTCCCGGACGTTATTTCTTATCCCACCTAGTCCTCGTGGCATCACTTCTGGAGCACCTGCGAGGGGGGGCTGCCCCATAAGAGTTTCAATGGACGAATTTATTAAAAAAAATGTGCTCAGTCCCTCCCCAACATGGAATCTTATAGGGACCATGGTGATATTCCAAATCTTGCATTAGATAAGGAATGGTCTCCTCAACCTTGCTTTTCGCTAGCCGTTTCTAGGGCACTTGCACCCCTGAAGGAAGAAGTTGACAAGTTATTGCACCAGGTACCTTAGGGTTCTGGGAACTACTATGCAGCAGGGGCAGAGCCCAGCAAATGTTGCGCCTGACGCGATCTGTATTCCGGAGGTAGTGGGGCTCTATTGAAGCAACACCAAGTACTGCGGGGACAATTGTTGCTTGCCAGAAGGCATAGCTGAAAACCGGCATTACCGCGGGGGACATTGAACTCTGCCCCAGACTTACCTTGCACACGGCAGCCTCACCTGCTGGTCTCCCCCGCCGCCGCTGCTCCTGACATATGCGCGGCCGCTGGGAGGGGAGACTACAGGTACCACGACTCCCTGCGCTCTGACGCAGGCGCACACGCCCACTTCCGCACCCGGAGGCGCTTGAAAGACAGGCTGAGCCCCCGCGTCGCAGGACGCGCGCGGGTAGCGCCGGGAGAAGCCCGGGCAAAGGGCGGGCCGTCCGGGGCTGGCAGAGTCTGGGCTGGGCCCCCCCCCCCAACAACTCGGAAACAGACTGTGATATAAAATCTGGACCATTCTGTCGGTTAGTGACAAGGGAGGCATTTGACATATGTATTAAGGGGGCCATTTGAGATTGCTTTGGGGTTTTTGGTAAGGGGGTGACGTAGGTTTGTTGTGTTTGAGTAACAAGGGCGGTAGTGACTGGTCAATTTTGTGGGTATTGTATTAGTACTTTTGTTTACTCAACAGTAACTGTTATAGGTCTACACACTAAGAGACCTTATAAATAATGGCCAGTATGGTTCAAACAAGGTCCTCCAGGTACACTCTGCGTACATCACTTGACCGTTGTCAGGTTAGTAAAGCAAAAGGAATTCCCCCCTATACTTGATAAACCAACAGCAATAGACAGAATGTTGCGCAAAGCTATTGGGGAAGTGGCAAATGAAATTGAGCGCACAGAGAGGCGCCTCTCATTAACCCCGCAAATCGACCTAACGGCCACACAACTGGATTGTGACATAGAAGTCCCATTAACCCCATCACACACTCTGCCAGACCCTGAGTTAACTGACATTCCCTGTGCCCAGGGGGGACCACAAATGATCAAGAGACACACACAAGGGGGGAGAAGGCACAAATGGGCAAGAAAAAGGAGAACAGCACTAAAAAAAAAAAAAAAAACAAGGCCGAAGAGGGGTAAACCTGAGGTTCCGCTTGAAAAATCTAGTACAGAGGCAAGGGCCCATGGAGGTGGCGAGCTACACACACAAGCGCCCCCAATGTGGGTAGCCCAAATTATAACCGACCTACAGAACCACTTCGAGCACTTAATTAACACCCATACAAAATTAATTCTTAGTAGGCTGGACAAGGTAGTAACTTTGGTAAAAACAAAGGGGCTGGGTGGTGGTATTACTCCGCCCCCTCCATGCAACACCATAGTAGGGGAGCCCACCACCATAAGTCCGGCCACGCCACTATCGAGCAACCCCTTAAAAGGACAAACTAATACTGCTACACGCCCCCCATATCTCCCGGCACACAGAGGCCACACACAGGCCAGGTTCCTAAGGGTCATACCACTATCACTGGTGAGGTTACCCCGGGGGTGTCAAAAGGCACTCATCAAGCTATTGTTCATAGACAGCCTTCATCAGTACCCCCGATTCGGTGCCAAGTAGAAGGGCCACCCCCCAGGGCACCCACTAACCCTTTACCATGTATTTATTTACCCCCCGAAGCAGCCCCATATGTAATCATTCTAACACGTGTCCCGGAGTTGAGGCCAGACCAGACAGAGGCCCATGATGAGCTTAAAAACAAAACTATGTTCTGGCTGAACAAGCATAGGCCTCTAGTAGGCAATGAACAGGGGGACATTTCGTTGGTACATAGGGTGAACTGGGTGGGAAATAGGCCCAAGGATACCATCCGGGATTGTGTAGTGGTAAACTTTATGAATTAGCGAGTTGTGGATCAAATCGCAAAGGTGGGGACCGACTACTAATTTTAGCAACATTAGATCTATGCCCTTAAGTTCTTTCTACCCAAGGGGAATTCATAACCCAGGGTTGATTCAGGTCAGCCAAAGCAGAAGTGAGTGGAACTTGGTTGGGTGTTGTCGCAGACCTTTATATGCGCCCCTTATGAACCAAGGAGCGACATACCTGCAGAATAGATTTGATCCCTTGATGTCCCTGGTAGAGTTGGACTGACTAGGGAAGGACAGAACCCCCCAGAAGGGATATGGTAGGGAGAAGAGCCCTGAACAAGACATGGTACAGTCTACTATTATAGCCCAGCCCGATTTATTAGGTGTAGTTGTTGAGACGATGGACAGAACCACGGAGGGTCCACAAGCCAGGCCTGTAGCTGACATGGAAACAATGGGGCTGGATAGTATCTCGTCACGCCCTCAGCAACTGAAATTACATTCCTTACTTGAGCCCAAGGAAGCCCCGATTAGTGATAGGATAGAAAACAACAATCTTATCACACCCCTTGTAAGGATGACTCAAAAGCAGGAGGGGCTAAAGCTGCTATCCTGGAACATAGCAGGACTCGCAGCGAAATTTGATGATCAGGACTAGAAGCAATATATCACCAGGTTTCATGTAATATGTTTGCAGGAAACCTGGGTGATTGATTGCAACCCTTTCTCTCTGTCGGGGTTCAAGTGTTTTTCAGTGCCTGCCCAGAAGTCAGCATCGGGGAGAGCCATGGGGGGGGGCTGACAAAAGACGTGGATTTACAGGTAAGAGTGTGGACTAACCTGAACTGGCCATCACACAACATGCAAGCCAAGGGCTACACTCAAAAGGGTTAAACATCACCCTGATCAATTGGTATAATGCTGTGGGAGCCAATGGGAAGGGTCCCACAATAAAAGAATTGGACACTCCCCTAAATGCTGAGTTAGCTGCATGGAAAAGGGCGGTGGCGCCATTCCTGGTTTTAGCTGGCGACTTTAATTGCCACCTTTGCCCGATCTTGAGACCTGTCAACAAGGATTGGTCCCGTTGTACGGTGGAAGATGGCCCACACTTGCTGCATTCTCCTGAGGGGATGGAATTGGATAGGGTGTTAAAAAGCCACGATTTGGTTCATACCATTGACCTTGTGGCATTGGGAAGCGGAGGGGAGATTAGTCCCACATTTAAGGGTAGAGGCTGTCGCTCCTATATTGACTACATTGTGGTCTCCAGCATATTTAAAGTTTGGGTTAAAGGGGTAGATATCGAATGGAGCATATATAGTGACCACAATCCCCTAGTGTTGGATCTAAAAGGTCCGCCCACCAAAAGTACCACTCGAGGGGTAGGCCAAATAGAGAGGGCAACGGACCAGGGGAGGCGACTTAGATGGTCTAAAGTAGATGGGGACACCTTTTATAAATCTTTAATGGTGAAGGGCGGAGATGCACTTAAGGTGTGTCTCGATCCTTCCCTTGAGGGTGTCGCAGTTGTAAATGCATTTGAGGACATGGCGCACCTGATTGATGGATTACTAAAGACCGCTAAGAAGGTGAGAACAAATACCACCCCCAGATGGTTCGATAAAGTCTGCTCGCGGGCACATAAAGACCTGAAATCTAGCCTGAAAACCTTACCCCGGGATAAGTTACATATTGCCCAATGCAGGCTTGTATATAAAAAGGCATTAAAAAGTAGGAAATACTGTCTCCAATCGCAAGCCTGGGAGGACCTAAGGGAGGCAGCGGACAGAAGGGATTTGACAGAGTTCTGGAGAATCATAAACCATATTTTCAGGACGCAACTGCCCCAGAAATTTGTAACACAATTCTCCCAGAACAATGGCATTACTATTTCAAAAACGTATAGAACCATACTGGTGAAAACAATGAGGGCGATGGGATGGGCCCCCGGTGGGTTGCTAGACTTGAGTTCACCCTGAAAGAAGTAGTAGGGTCCATTCAAGGTTTATCCAAAAACAAAGCGCCAGGCCCAGACGCATACCTCCGGATCTCTACCTAAGTAAGGTGGAGCTGTGGGCCCCTATCCTGACGGGGGTTTTAAATGCGGCGGCCGAAACTGGTCTGCCGCGCTCCTGGTCCACAGCAACAATAGTCCCAATTTTCAAAAAAGGGAACAGGGACAATCCCCAATGTTACCACCCGATATCCCTGATCGACGTTACGGCAAAAGTGTTGGGTCGAGTGGTCCTCACCCACCTTATGGATTAGCTGATACACATCAGATTATTACTGACACACAATACGGGTTCAGGGAGGGAAGGTCAACAACGGATCAATGTTTGAACCTCTATCGCCTGGTTGCCAAATACATGATAGCCAGCAACGAGGCAGTTTACTTAGGGTTCATGGATCTCTCTGCTGCTTTCGATCATGTTAACAGAGAGAAGCTATGGGCCCTGATGATGAGCCTAGGGGTCGAACCTGACCTAGTTAATATACTTAAAGCATTGCACTGGAATACTTCTGCTGCAGTGCGTTTCAACTCAGAAGGTGGTACCACATCACCTTTTCCATGTAACAATGGGGTCAGGCAGGGCTGTATTTTAGCTCCTTTTCTGTTCTCCCTATACATTAACAACTTAGACAGGGAATTAGGTAAACTCGGAGTAGATTCCCCCCAAGTAGGTTCCCGTTCTGTCCCTGTCCTGCTTTACGCGGATGACGCGGTGCTGTTAGCCCGCACCCCTAAGGGTCTTCAGAGGCTGATTGATGGGTTTGTCAGCTTTATGAACACACTAGACCTATCTGCAAACCTGGATAAGTCTTATGTCATGCTGACAGGGGTCAAACCTTGCAAGAAGTTCTCCTATAAGATAAGTATCCATAAATTAGGGCAGGTTCAGTCCGTCTCTTATCTAGGCTTGTTATTTGACGGGTTATTAAGTTTCAAACTCCTAGTGGAAAAACAACGTTCAAAATTGGTGGCCTCAACCGGGGCAATAATGAATTATGGCCGTAGGCTGGAAAGGTGGTCGCCTGAACAAGTTATGAACTTGTACAGATCGATCTGCTGCGCTAAAGTGGTATATGGGTCAGAAGTATGGGGCTTCGCAAATATTCAACAGCTACAGGCAGAGGAAAATAAATACTTTAGAAAGGTACTTAAAACCCCACAAAGTATCCCTGCCACCATTATACATGAAGAATTAGGAGGGGCATATATTGAAGACCAAATAAAGGTCAGACCTCTCATAGCCTGGCTGAAGATCTGGACTAACTCTGAGACAGATCTAAGCAGACAAATTATCATAGATTGCCTGAAAAGGGATAAAGGAATGAGTATTCCCTGGTTAAAATATGTAAAGGGCACATTTGAGGTCATTGGCTGTAAGAATCTTTTGACCAATCCTGAAGACATCACCGCCAATGATAAATTGAGTCAAAATATTTTGGGGGGAACGGGCAGCCGCATGTAGGGCTGCCCCAGAAGAACGAAAACCCACAGTTGGAGCTTATAGATTACTGAAAACAGAGGAAGGAATGGAACCCTATCTTGCCCTTACACACAATGCACAGGACAGATTTTACATGACTCGTTTTAGGCTCAACCTTTTACATCATATACTGGCTGATCCTCCAGATTTTACTTTAACAGTTGAGCAGAAGAGTACCTGCGGCTGCGACAATAGGTCTCCACAGGATACCCTTCATTTTGTATTGTTATGCTCATTTTATACGCTACCCAGGTGCAAGTTTTTAGTGGGAATTCTAAAAAAAGTAACGTTTAAACACGCCAAGGTAGCATTACTGTTTTTGCAAAAGGCTAATGATCCCTACACCCTGTTCGTGTATAATGAATTTTATTAAGATCTCTGTAAGGATAAGGAAATCAAGAGGGCGGTGCTGAATGTATTGTTCGCCAATTGTTTAATCATGGGCTAATGGATAGTATTTTAAGGATTTTAACAGCTTTTATGTACTTTTATGGTATTTTTTAAATGCCGAATAAAGAAACATTGAATTGAATTGAATAGTGGGGTGAAGCACGGCCAGTTTAAAGCTGGCAACCACCAGCCGGATGCTGATTTGGCGTTTCAGTGTTTCGCGCTGTAGCTTCCTGCTGTTGGTTCATTCACCTGTTTCTTCTGGGTCACTGCACAACGCGCCAGCGGCGGGCTCTCATCAGGTCTTATTTAAAGTGGTATTCTTTTAGTGTTCCGGAATTACTTGTTGTGTCCACTCCTGCTCAGCTTCTGAAATTCCTGCAAAGAAGTAAATAAAGACTAACGCACATGTTTAAAGAATGAAACATTTGCTAGCATTCGCGCCAACAATTTTCAATTCTATTAAAGACACGGATGCGAGGATTATGCTTTCTCTTTCTTCACTGTAATTTTCAGCAGCCAATGAAAAACGTTCAATATATATACAACAAGCATTTACAATGCAATGGTCTCGGGATTATTAAAGGTAGAGCTATTGGCATTAGTCATGGCATTTTTTTCATTTTATTTTTGAAACATAAATAAATGGTATTGTCATTTACAATGGCAATAGGTGAGCATTAGAGAGTAGTAGAGAGTATTCGCGGACACAGTGCCACACACACAGAAAGCCACACACACACACAGAGCCCCCCACACACACACAGAGCCCCCCACACTCACACACAGAGTCACACACACATAGAGAGCCACACTCACACACACACAGAGCCACACACACAGAGAGCCACACACACACAGAGCCACACACACACACACACCCAGCCACACACACACACAGAGCCACACACAGACACACACAGAGCCACACACACACACACACAGAGCCACACACACAGAGAAACCCACACAGAGAGCCCCTCAAAGAGAGCTCCACAAAGAGAGCACCACACACACACACACACACACACAGAGCCCCACACACGTTTCTTCAGCCATAACTGCTTTCTAGGAGCTGCTTGTCGAGAAAAAAAGTATATTTTGGTGAGATCAAAAGCCCGTATTACCACCATCCCTTTACATGACTTTCTGTAATGTTTTAGTCCGAGGTGTATCATTAGAATTCAAGCCATTCTCACATTAATCAATGATAAACATTGATCAGACAGTGGTCATGCCGGAGTGCTCTTGCGTGAGAGGGAAGCAAGTGTAGCGAAATCATGTCATCCGAGTGTATTTGCGTATGTATAGGGAGTAAAACGGGCCAACATGCCGTTTACCAGTTGAGCTTCTCCTATCATTCCAACAAGAAACACTACGTAGTAGTTGCCAAAAGTGAACACGTGTAGATGTATACATAAATAGAAGAGGTAGGATGGGGATGCCGAGGGAGAGCAACATATGTTTGCCCTGGGTAACATTGTAGTGGGGTGAAGACGTGCATCATTAGAATAGTTATGGGCATGCCTCGTTAATAATGATGACAGTCTACTATAACAACCTAATATAGACTCCTGCAGAAACTGTACACTTTACTCTCTCTACGTCATGCAACATAAATCACTTGTGCCATTAATATCGATTTCCACGGTAACCTCATACACTCCCAACCACCTCACTTTGGTAGTAAGGCATTCTCATCAAAAACCATTTACCCCCACACCCCTTCTATTTTACATACCTCCTTCCAGGATACACCCCTCGTCTTACCCTAACTAATGGTACACAACCAACACAGTCACCTCCGTCTCCGCCCCATAGTGATGGCATACTTCACACCAGTAATGGTACAGTTGGCCCCACCCCCACATCCCCAGCCATAATATACTCCTCACCTCACCTCTCCTCTCTAAATCGAATCCCACCAGCATGAAGTAGTCCGCCAGGCGGGTCATGCTTATGTCGAGGTACCCCGGGCGCTGCTGTTGCTCATGTCCCGTGGTGGTTCAGGAGAGAGGCAGTGGTGACACACACTGAACCCCAGCGGCACCCCATAGCCGCCATCTTCCTGCAAATCCGAGCTGAGGCTGCTGCGCACGCGCCAACTGGCGAGCCAGGGCGGGGATGCCACAGAGTTCAGGCAGCTCAGCTGATTGTAAACCACGCATGTGCGAGATGAATGACAAGTGGCAGACGTTCGCTCATGCGCAGAACAGAGGGGCTGTTTCCTTCGCTAGCGTGCTTGGTAATGGCTGAATGAAAATACTAGCCGTCTCTTTTCTAAGAAGGCAACTGTTTCGCACTCAGGTTGTCGTGGAATCCCGTCTCCGGTAGTACAGCGCTATCGGCTGCTACGTAGTAGTTGCCAAAAGTGAACACGTGTAGATGTATACATAAATAGAAGAGGTAGGATGGGGATGCCGAGGGAGAGCAACATACGTTTGCCCTGGGTAACATTGTAATGGGGTGAAGACGTGCATCATTAGAATAGTTATGGGCATGCCTCGTTAATAATGATGACAGTCTACTATAACAACCTACTATAGACTCCTGCAGAAACTGTACACTTCACTCTTTCTACGTCATGCTACATAAATCACTTGTGCCATTAATATCGATTTACATGGTAACCTCATACACTCCCAACTACCTCACTTTAGTAGTAAGGCATTCTCATCGAAAACCATTTACCCCCACACCCCTTCTATTTTACATACCTCTTTCCAGGATACACCCCTCGTCTTACCCTAAGTAATGGTACACAACCAACACAGTCACCTCCGTCTCCGCCCCATAGTGATGGCATACTTCACACCAGTAATGGTACAGTTGGCCCCACCCCCACATCCCCAGCCATAATATACTCCTCACCTCACCTCTCCTCTCTAAATCGAATCCCACCAGCACGAAGTAGTCCGCCAGGCGGGTCATGCTTATGTCGAGGTACCCCGGGCGCTGCTGTTGCTCATGTCCCATGGTGATTCAGGAGAGAGGCAGTGGTGACACACACTGAACCCCACCCTATAGCCGCCATCTTCCTGCAAATCCGAGCTGAGGCTGCTGCGCACGCGCCAACTGGCGAGCCAGGGCGGGGACGCCACAGAGTTTAGGCAGCTCAGCTGATTGTAAACCACGCATGTGCGAGATGAATGACAAGTGGCAGACGTTCGCTCATGCGCAGAACAGAGGGGCTGTTTCCTCCGCTAGCGTGCTTGGTAATGGCTGAATGAAAATACTAGCCGTCTCTTTTCTAAAAAGGCAACTGTTTCGCACTCAGGTTGCCGTGGAATCCCGTCTCCGGTAGTACAGCGCTATCAGCTGCCGGGTTTTGCTTCCGCTCCAGTAAACTCAGGCACGGGGTCGTCAGCCATCCGGGGAGAGCCGAGATTCACTGCATATTACAAGCCTCTGATGACGGGGTCGGCTGAAACGGGGGCGGGCACGGGAAGGGGCTGAAGCACCACCATCTTTCTCCGAGGCAAAGCAGCAATGCCTCTGGGAAAGCACTGTCATTTTTCAGATTGAGGGGCGTGTTTTCGTTCTCTCCTCTTCCCATTGGCTGGAAGGTAAAATTCCAGCCAATGGGAAGAGGAGTGAAAGAAAACAAGAAAGAAGCTTCAAAAAACGCTCCGAATCTGAAAAAGACGGGGCTTGAACCGAGTGACGCCCCTCTCCTCCAATGGCTGGCCAGCATTTACTAGGCCAGCCAATGAAGAAGAGGGGCGGTTTACAAGTCCCGTCTAAGAAACATTAAATCTTCGGGCTCCGCCCACACTGCTTACAGCAGTGTGACGAAGTCCTCGACCTAAAAAACGACATTTCCAATAATGCCATGGTGCATATCTACCAATCACAGTGTCTCTATTCCTATAACCAGGTCCTTTCACATGATCATATCCTCTTCCTGTGCCTCGAAGGAGTACTATACTTAACAACTGCAACCGTCGAACGTCAAGAGCTTGTAGGAAAATCCAAACCGACTTCACATGAAGTTCAAACTTGAACGAAGACACAAAAACGTAGCGAAGAATCCTCCTCCTTTCTATTCTGCACCTGAAACAGAAATTCACCCTGTAATAACTGTGGAAAAATACCCATATATAAGGCGGGTAATAAATTACAACTGTAATGATAATTACATATTGGGAGGGATAAATCTCTCCTCTGTGTTCTTAATAGAATTGAAAATTCATGGTGTGATTACTAACAATTTTTTTCAGTCTATTACAGGACCAGAGGCTTCGGATTATGCTAGTTTAACGCTTCTCAAGAACAACAGATGCTATATCGCCCACAGGTTTGCCATAAAACTGCTTAAACGTAGAATCAGAAGACCAATCAGCTAATTTCATCATATCTTGTACACTTGAACCCAACATAAATGACTTTGATGCCATAGCGCCTCTCACAGAATGAGCACCAAACATTTGTGTGTCAATGCCGGCTTCTGCCATTACAGATTTCAGCCATCTAGCAATAGTGGCAGATGTAACAGGCTTGAAAGGCTTTTGTAAAACAATTAATACTCTTGTACAACCCTCCGGATGTACAGGTCAGGTACACTTTTCATATGCCTTTAGACATTTAACCACACATAATGTATCATTAGATGGAAAAACATTATAATCAATGAAGCAAGAAAACGTTTTAGTCCTAGCAGAAATAGTAAATGAAACTCCTTCTGGGGCGAATACTCTACCTGTCAAGTCCAGAACTCTCACGTCAGAGACGCGTCGACAAGCAGATAAACAAAGAAGAATGGCTATTTTGGCTAATAATTGTTTCCTAGATAATTGTGATTTGTCTGGCCATTTTTCAAACAGGTTAAGAACCTTAGAGACATCCCATAACACAGAATACTTAGCCGTAGGCGGGTTTGCCTCCCGCATTCCCTAGAGTAACTTACAAATCAGTGGATGCGTCCCCACCGGTCTGCCATCCACCTGTTCATTGCCCATCGAAATGGCAGATCGAAAGTTGTTCCCAGAACTGTATGTTAACCCGTTTGAGGCTTTTTGCGAGAGAGTTCTGAGTCAGCGGAAGAGCCAGGTCTTGAGGCTTCTCCTGAAGGTGTGCAGAGTGGGGGAACATCTGATGTTGAGCGGGAGTTCGTTCCAGGTCTTAGCCGTGATGTAGGAGTAGGCTCATCCACCCATTCTGGCTCTGCGGATGCACAGGGTTGCGGCGAGGTTGGCTGACCATAGGTTTCTCTTAGGTGCGTGGAAGGAGACACTTTTGTTGAGGTATTGGGGTCTGGTGTTGTGGAGGGATTAGTAGACATGGGTGAGTAGCTTGAAGGGGACTCGCTTCCCGACGGGGAGCCAGTGTAGGTCTTGTAGGTGCTGGCTGATGTGATTGTGTTGTGGGATGCCGAGTTCGACCCTGGCAGCAGTGTTCTGGATGGTCTGGAGTTTCCAGAGCAGGGATTTGTTGATTCCAGCATAGAGGGCGTATCCATAGTCCAGTCTGCTGGTTATGAGTGCATGGGTGATGGTCTTTCTGGATTCAGGGGGGATCCACTTGAAAGTCTTGCGGAGGGAGTTGAAGCATGAGGAGGAGACGGTGTTAATCTGTCGGGTCATGTTGCAGGAGGAGTCAAGTATGATGCTGAGGTTCCAGGCTTGGTCCGTGGGAGTAGGGGATTGCCGAGGGCGGAAGGCCACTAAGTGTTGTGCCATGATGAGGGGGTGGGTCTGAGGATGAGGACTTCTGTCTTATGCATCCTTGAGGTCTAAACGGACCATCCAGTCTCGTTCCCTCAACAAATCTGCACTTTATCTTGAAATGTCTGTAACTGACAAACTGGTTGAATTCCTTCGGATTGAAAACTAATCTGTGTCCACATCTTCTCTTCTGTACTAGGAAGACGTTGCTGCAGAAACCCTTGGGCTGCTGTTGGAAAAAGCTACCGTGTTTTTCTGTCTCCTATTTCTGTATCTATAAAATCGCTGTCTTGTTGGGAAAAACACCGCTGACGAGGAGGACATTTTTGGACTGGAGTCTGATAGAAATCTAAGTGTAAACCCTGAATAGTTTGCAGGACCCACACATCTTGTGTAATTGTAGCCCATTTGTGTAAGAAGTGACGGATACAACCCCATGAGGAAAATAGGCAGAAGCTATAAGTATTACCTGAAACAATCTAGGGCCAGAAGCCTGCTCTCTATCCGTCTGATGGAAGTGACAGCAAGATAATCTTGTAGGGTAGAAGGTGCTGCATCTAGTGTTATCTTGCCAGTCTCCTCTACCGCAGCTGTAGCCACCTCAAGGAGGACCTTGGTAGTATTGTTGGGCTGGCGAGTGCCCCCTGTGTCGCCCGCCCTGGCAGAAAGGCCAGCTTGGAACACCATTTTAATGTAAATAATCATACTCCACAGGCAACAGCCTGTGGAGTATTATTTACGTGAAGTCGGGAGAGTTGGAAAAGAAGGCCCGATGGTCAGAACGCTGACGAGTGCCCCGTTAATGCTTTCGGGCACTTGATGATCAAAATATATGTATATGTATATATATATATATATATATATATATATATATATATATGTATATATATATATATATATATATATTCTCACAGTCAGATAGCACCAAAAGGAGAAAATTCAAGAATTTTCCTGTGGCCTCTCTCCTTTTGGTGCTACCTGACTGTGAGAATATACATATATATATCACTTCACCTCGTGATATATCCAATTTTCTTCAGAAAAAGACGAGTCCAGACCTCCAGTTGTGCAGCAATTATTTTATTAGTCTTCTGCCATTACGCGTTTCAGCCGTACAAGCGGCCTTGATCACATGACAACGCTCAACAGTTTACCCCATTTTTTAGAGTGCCAGTGCTTAATTAATTCATGAAAATAGAAAACATACTCGGCTCTATTCGATGTAATACATGCATCAATGCTTATAATGATTTGAAATTACTACATTGAATCATTCACACTATCAACATGCAATATGTCGACAATAATATAAATATGAATATTATATGCAATCCAATATGGTCATACAAAAATGAAATATCGGCATGAATGCCTCATTGCTCAGAGCTCCAAGTCAATTTCATGAATTTTCTTTGATCGTGCAAAATCATTTAAAAAAAGTGCTTCCTAACCGTGGAAAAAAATAATATCTCAAAAAACATATATATAAAATAAAACACACTGATACCCAGCACATTGAGTCACTAATTTTTTACATGGTAATATATTCAGATAGGCTAAAATAATGCCATTACTGATTGGAGATGGTTCCACTTTCTTGTATTTTTCAGTATAATTACTCAATACATCCTATGAGCATTGATAGACCCTTTCTATTGTCCATAATAAATAAGTAAAGTGACTCATGCTACAGTACATAAAATTAAAGTGCCTACTGCCTTAAAGTGCAAATTGAGAGAACTGGAGATTCAATTAATAATTATGTGCAAAAATACAATAAAGATACTGGAATCCGATTTCATACCAAAATATCATATCAAATTTTCATGATTTCCTATTTTCATAGTGGAACATGTTGGCCAATGAAACAGTTGATACATAGATACAGTGTAGTTATCATACAAACTATAAAACTCTATTAAAATGACAGGAAATAAAACACAATGGTAAAACCCTATGTTTAAGACCAATCATTAAAACCAAGTTAATATAGACATTGTATTAAATAATTCACCTTCTAAGAAACATTGTGTTATCACAATTTAATAAATGAACTAAAACCAATCTTGAGACATTAAATTCTACCCACTGCTGGTTGACTGATTATATGCTATATCTAAGAGAAGACTTATTATTGCTCATAAAAATGTGTGGAGATCTTCAGTAGTATTCAGCCCGCCCGGATACTTGGAGTCCAACTCTATATATTTTCCGAAGTAAATTGCATATATCACGAGGTGAAGTGATATTTTACCGGCATTGGACTGTTGCCGGTTAGCAGACCCTCTCCCTGGAGGAAGGCTCCGTAGTGAACAGTCTCTTTGCTCTGAGAAGGTTCCCGCTTGCGGTGCCGCGGGCTCGCGGCGTTAATCTGGCGGGGACCTCTGGGGCACTAAACGAAGTTTGGAGTGAAACGGATGGAGCCCCACATGCGGTGCGCAACGATTCTGAATCAGCTGACTGCAATTGAGGTACGAGGCAGCGGAGAGCTAGGCAGCGGTAACATGGCGGAGATATCGCTCGGCTGCGCAGGTACCAGATGGGTGCTGCTGTCGGAGATTCAACGCTTTAAAGCCTCGAAGGTACGTGATTAACTACAGCTTTGCATGGGTTGGGAGGTGTGCTTTCTCCCCACAACCGAGGACTTTGTTTGGGCAGCGCTCGGCATCGTCATTAGGATTGATTGGAGGAGTCTCTATTTTCAAGTATAAGTCGGAATGTCTGCCGACACGCTCAGGAACCGTGCGTGAAATTGCCGCGGAGGAAATGTTCTTGGATTCCATAGGGAATCAAGCCAATGCCAGCATTGAGGGAACTGAGGACTCTATTGCCAGAACTAATGGACTTAAAGATAATTTCAAACTGCTGGAGAAATTCAAACGACAAGAACAATCTAAATGGGAGGAGGCGCGCTCATTGAAAAGATATCTTGATGTAGAGAGAATCCCTAGGGGGCTGAGTATCATGATTGCCCCCAGTTATGAGGCGCCAAACCCTCTCATGATGGGGGAGTGGAGTGAATGTAACCTCAAATCATCCCGCAGACTTGTTCAAATATTGATAAAATACGCAGAAATAGACAGGGCCGAACTACAAACTAAGATCGAAGCCCTTGAGGAAGATATTAAGCAGTAGGAAGGTGATTCCCGGCTGGGACACAAAATGAGGGACAAAATGACCATTAGACTGGCAAAGGAGGAAAAAAAAAAGAAAGGTGCAAAAAGCATACAAATTCAAAAGGGATTGCGATGATTATGTCAATGGCCACATTTTCACGTTTGCCCGGCGCTACGACTCGTTAAGGGCAGCGACTGCCAATAAACATAGCTTGGGGGACAATCGAGTAGAAAAACACCGTGTCGAACTGTCACCACTTTCGGAGACGAGCTCAGTACCGGAAAGTGGATCTGACAATGAAAACACCCGAAGGAATGTGGAACGTGGAGGAATCAAGCTTACATTGGGGGAAGAATTAGACATTTTAAAACGGGGCAGGAGGGACACTTTAAAGCCTCGCAACCAGGGATCAGTTCCAAATCAAAAATCCCAAAGGAGAAGGGGGAGACGCCAGGCCTGCAGGAAAGGGAGAGCCCAAGAGATGGGGATGGGTGAAACGGAATACGGCAAATCACTGAGAGGTCATCATGCACTGACAGTGGAATAGATAAACAGGAGGCAAACACCATAGTGAACCTAGCAAACATCAACCTGTCAGTAGCAGAAACCCAGGTACTATCCCTAGGCTTGTCCTTCTGCCCGGAATCTAATTTTCAGTATACCAGAATGAAAGCAAATGTTTATCAATTCATTAGAAAATTAAAACTTAAAAAATTCCATCAACAAAGGTCTACAGTTGATTCAATTGTTTCAAATACAACTGCCACAACCAGTAAGGATACTCAGGGGCTATTGGTCTCAGATATAGGCTTATATCGGGACCTGGGCCAACTGGAAAGTGGAGATCAATTAGCCAGGACATGCCCTCTCTCGGGGAACAGGCCAGACCTGAAACACCTTTTAAAATGAAATCGAAATTTGTTCCCCTCATGGCCCGTGACGGCCTGGATACTTTTAGTGAACATGTAGTAAACCAAATAAAGATCAACAGATCAAGAAAAACATATACTAACAGAGAAAGAAAATACAACCAGTAAATTACAAAAAGAAAATGTGGTCATAAGAACCTCGGATAAGGGCAGAAATATTGTCCTTTGGCCTATGGAAGATTGCATGAAGGAGGCATACAGTTAGCTTAACAACCTCCAATGTTATAGAAAAAGTACACCAATCAAATATAAAAGCACTCAAGATTCTCTAATCAAGAAATTGCTAGCCTGGAAAAGTCTGGGGCTTTTAAGTTGGGAAGAGTACAGATTCATTAGAAAAGAACATCCTTTGGTCCAAACCATTTACTTTATACATAAAGTCCAAAAGAACTTTGAGAACCCACCAGGCAGGCCCATCATTGCTGCTTGCGATGGGCCATTAGAAAATCTTTCAAGGTATATAGACTTTTTCTTGCACATGCAAATGAAACAACTCAAGTCATATGTCCAGGACACAGGTGACTTTTTAAATAAAATCAAAGACTTGTGTTGGGATACAGATTTGTTACTTATTACACTTGATATTTGTGAATTATACACGTGTATCAGAAACAAAGATGGACTACGAGCAGTGGAGTACTTCTTGAGTTCAAGACCAATGATGTTTGCACAAAATTCACCGATGTTGTTAGATATGTTGCTTTTTAGTCTTGAAATTTTTTTTTCTTTTTAATGGCCAGTTTTATCAGCAAATCCAGGGAGTCGCAATGGGGGCCAGTTTCTCCCCCACCTGTGCTTGTCTGTTTATATGCTGGTGGGAGGAACTGGTCCTCATGCGGAAGTACAAACAAATATATGCCACTAACGTTTTCTCTTGGTTGCGTTTCATTGACGATCTCTTTTTTTGTATAGCGAGGAAGCGAAGAAAGTGCCGCAAATTTTATAGATGAGATCAATCAAAATGATTTCAATCTTAAATTCACCTCTACTTTCAGCAGGCACTCTGTGACCTTTTTAGATGTTCAGATTTTAGTAGAAAATAATGTCTTAACTACCACCCTTTTTAGAAAGCCTACAGCTGGCAATACGGTTTTACACGCGTCTAGTGCCCATCCTCCACATCTCCTACAGGGAGATGCTCCACATCCGACGTATCTGTAGTAATTCAGAGGATGCTAGGATGAAGCCAATTGAAAGCCGTGAGAGGTTTCTGGCTAGGGGTTATAGTACAGGTATTTTGGATGCAGCTATCAGAAGATCCTAAGAGAGGGCTAGAGAGGATCTTCTTGCCTATAACACCAAATCATCCCAAAAAGATGTTGAGGGCACACAACCGTAAGATTTATTTTGACATACTCGAAGCAGGAGAAACAACTGAGGAGCATTATAAGACGCAACTGCCATTTTAACCAAGAAGATCCTGTGATCGGTAGCCAGAAGCCCTCCAATCCCTCTATTACATTTAGAAGGACTATGAGTATGGGGAACATGTTGGTCAACAATAGCCAAGAGAGTTACCGGAAAGATATGTGGTTGACGATAAGGAAAGGTTTTTTGAAATGTCTGTCATGTAAGGCCTGCCAGTTTGGAACCAATGTAAAAACGTTTACAACTGCTTTCTCTAGCAAAGTCAAGGAAATTAAACAACACCTAACGTGCAAGACAGAATATACTGTGTATGTTTTAGAGTGTGATTGTCACCTGAAATACATAGGGAGTACCAAACTGACAGTCCACAAACGAATTCTGCAACATATTCAGGCGATAACCAATAAGGATCAAAACTACCTGGTAGCAAGACATTTCCAAACTGTCCATGGCAGTGACCCACAACATTTTAAATGTTTTGCTATAGAGGCCATCCCTATCACATAAAGAGGGGGTGCTAGAGGAGCCAGATTGAGACGCCTCGAGACTAGTTACATCCTAGAGTTTCGACTCTTAAGTATCCGGGCGGGCTGAATACTACGGAAGATCTCCACTCATTTTTATGAGCAATAATAAGTCTCCTCTTAGCCATAGCATATAATCAGTCAACCACCAGTGGGTAGAATTTAATGTCTCAAGATTGGTTTAGGTCTTTTATTAAATTGTGATAACAGAATGTTTCTTAAAAGGTGAATTATTTAATACAATGTCTATATTAACTTGGTTTTAATGATTGGTATTTAAACATAGGGTTTTACCATTGTGTTTTATTTCCAGTCATTTTTAATAGAGTTTTATAGTTTGTATGATCACTACATTGTATCTATATATCAACTGTTTCCTTGGCCGACATGTTCCACTATGAAAATAGGAAATCATGAAAATTTGATATGATATTTTGTTATGAGATTTGATTCCGGTATCTTTATTGTATTTTTGCACATATTCATTAATTTGAATCTCCAGTTCTCTCAATTTGCACTTTAAGGCATTAGGCACTTCAATTTTACGTACTGTAGCACAAGTCACTTTACTTATTTATTATGGACAATAGAAAGGGTCTATCAATGCTAATAGGATGCATTGAGTAATTATACTGAAAAATTCAAGAAAGTGGACCGTGTCCAATCAGTAATGGCATTATTTTAGCCTATCTGAATATATTACCATGTAAAGAATTAGTGACTCAATGTTCTGGGTATCAGTGTGTTTTTGAAACTTTATATATCTTCAATGTTTTTTGGGATAATAATTCTTTCCACGGTTAGGAAGCACTTTTTTTAAATGATTTTGCACGATCAAAGAAAATTCATGAAATTGACTTGGAGCTCTGAGCAATGAGGCATTCATGCCGATATTTCATTTTGGTATGACCATATTGGATTACATATAATATTCATATTTATATTATTGTCAACATATTTGATGTTGATAGTTTGAATGATTCAATGTTGTAATTTCAAATCATTATAAGCATTGATGCATGTATTACATCGAGTAGAGCCGAGTATGTTTTCTATTTTCATGAATTAATTAGGCACTAGCACTTTAAAACAAGCATTTACAATGCAATAGGTCTCCCAGCTTTAAAGTTTAAGCTATTGGCATTGTATATTACAATGTGTTACATTAATTTTTTATCAAACTCTGAATTGTTGTATAAAGATGATTTGCAAATGACAAGGCCTTTTATTTATGTTTTGGTTTTTAAAACATAAATGAAAGGCATTGTCATTTCCAATGCCAATAGCTTAAACTCGCGTTGAGACGATCCCGCCTGCCATTTTGCCAAAGGCCATGGGAATGATCCCCACTTACCAGTGAGCCTGAGAACAGCTCTGCACCGAGCAATAGAGTTTTGCTTGGGTGCATTTTCCTGCCCCACCGTCCCCGCTCCTGACAGCGAGCCGCGCTGGGGAATGTGAGCGGCTCTGGGGGCTCCCCTTTACCTCTCACAGGTAAAAAAAATAATGAGGCCTTAAAAGGACAGGCATGCTTGGATTTATGACCAATATCTATATTTAAAAAAACAAAGCGGTCACCTAACAAATATCAAAATTACTACTCATGGTGTTCCAGCCAACATCCACAACTACTACATGAGATTACCCATCAAACATAAAAATGTACCACTTGGATGTACTGATCCAACATCCACAGCTACCTTTTGACACCATCCCGCTAACATCCACAAATAATACATGGAAGATCCTGCCAACATTCACACTCATATGGTAGTACACAACCAGCATCCAGAAATACAGGCACTCTTCCCCATTGTCCTGGTATTCACAAAGTAACAAAGTCAATTTCCACAAATACGATGTGGCAGCACCAATCAATATACACAAAAAAACTCAAATGTAGCACCCGCCCAACATCCACAGCAACATGAAATCTCCCTGCTAACTTCAACAACTATCACATGGCATTGTTCCGCAAACACTCACATGAAAGCACTTGACAACATTCACAACAACATGGTAACATCAGACCAACAATCAGAACTGCATGGCATCTCCCCTTAAACAACCACAGCTACCACATGTAATCACCTGGCCAATATATCCACAACTACGGATGCACAGCAGCTGTCAATATCCACAGCAGTCACATGGTAGCAACAGACCAACATTCAAACTACATAGAATTACCACTCAAACAACCCCAACTAGCATACGTAACCACTAGGCCAATAGCCACAACTATGAATGCCACAGCAGTTGTCAATATCCACAGCAATCACATGGTAGCAACGGACCAACCTTCACAACATGGCCTACCCTGCCAATATACATAACTATCACATAGCATCACCGCACTAAGTCACAGCTACTACATGGAAGTACCCGCAATGTACACAACTAGCACTTGGATTTATCAACAACTAACACTTGGGAGCACCCAGCTAACATCCAGAAGTACTACATAGGAGCACCCGGCCTGCATGCACATCTACAACCTGGCAGCACTTATCCAATTTGACCTAGATTCACAGAAGCTGCACAACGTCGCCGCAGGAACCTCCACAAATATCAAGCAACATCATCCGACCAAAACTCGAAATTTCACAGGGCAGCACCGGATCAATGTCACCTAGGGTTACAGATGTCAGGTCAAATGGACAGACGGTCTGCCTTTATCTGTGGCCTACTGATTAAAAGAAAACTGTTGCTAGAATTTCCACTGACAAAATTCTGATAACCTCAGAAGGAGACGTGCTCCAAAAAACATAACACACGGAGCGGATTTCAATTAAACAATATTCTGAATGTATTTCCACGTCTTTGGATTGCGAATCCTGTGCCAGTCAGTGGCATTTACAATAAAGGCAGATTTCCAATGCAATTCACCAGGAGAAGCTGCCACTGGCAGATCTAGCTGGCCCTGCCCGCTGCCATATGCCCCCCCACCCCCCTTCTGGAGGCACGGCAGGTGAATCCTGCCTTGCTGTGTCACGACGACATACTTCTCCACGCTGCTTGAGCCCTCCCCTGGGTCGGATCAGGCTATAGCGCGAAACAGAAACCTTGCATGGGGCGTGACTTACGTGGGGCGGGACTTCCGTCCTCGGAAGCCCGCGCACGCACCCATGGAGAGGAAGCAGTGCTGGTGACACGGGGCTCCCATGGCCGAGGGGGAGCCCCGCGGAGGCTGCAGAAGTGTAGAATTGGCGGTAAGTGGGGTTTGGGGGGGTGCGCTTGTATGTATGTATGCGACGGCGAGGGGTCTCTGTATGTGTGTGTGCGTGCGTGTGTGTAGGTGTGCTCGTGTGTGTCTCTGTGTGCGCATGCGTGCAGGGAGAGGTGTGCCTGTAAATGTTGGCGCTTCCCAGGAGACAGACACGGCGGAATGCAATAGGTCTCCTATTAGGAAAGTTTGAGCTATTGGTATTGTAAATGGCAAATTTTTTATTTAAGTTTTGTTTTTGAAAATAGCGAAATTAATAGCTTTGTCATTTACCATGCCAATAGTTCTCACTTTCGCAAATGTGACACCTATAGCATTTGTAATGCAATATGTGTTGTATTTACGTGACTTACATGTATTGATATTACAAATAACAATGGTTTTTATTTTTTTTTAATAATTAATACTTAAATAAAAGTTATTGTAATTTATAATGGCAATAGCTTATGTACATTTGTCAGACACTTTCCTGGCGCAATGGCTGAAGGGGGCTTACGCAAAAGAGCCCCATGGGTTGATGAGGCCGACCCACTGCCCATTTCTATTGATAACATGAGCAGCAATTAATAGCTTAGGCAGTCTGATGCAGAAGTAAACTAAACGGTAATGACCAATTTTTATTGCGACAAATAATGAATGCATTTAGACTTTACCAATTTTAGCTAAACGTACTGCTGATTATGGTGTCAGGGGGAAATGTCCCAAAAAACTAAATGGAACTATTGTCATATTTACACGCTTGGAGGGAGAAATCCGTGAAGAGTTTTGGTGCAAAAAAAAAAAAAGCGTGTTTTAGAGCCATTTATCAACGTGACATTAGAACATGACGAATTTGGCTTGCAGAGAACAGTTTACTAGAATGCCTTCGGTACGTTTGCAGAACAAAGCAGACACCAGTCGCTTCTGCAAGCCGTGCACAAGACACTACAGTCCCTCATGACATCAGCAACGGCCGAGGAGCTTCCGAGCAGCTACTCAATGGGAAATGAGTTCAGCCGGTCACCAATCACTCAAGTAACCAACGGACGAGCGCGAGATACTCTTCTTTCGCATACACATTACGGGTTAAGAGATTTATGCTGTATTGCACTCTGCAGTTTTCACAGCTTCCTGGCCACTGAACCGCAAAACAAACAGCCCCTTGAAGGAAGGACTTTGAAAATATAAACAAGCATCGGCAAAGCAAACAGACCTGGTGTTGGCTGCCAGTCTTTTGGCTTTGTCTAGGCTTGTTTTGACTTTTTTTTTTTTAAAACAATTGTTGGAGAACCTGGAGGGGCCCTTGTCATACACACACACACACACACACACGCACACACACACACACACACAAACACACACAAATACATATATAGGCTAAAAACATTTTTCGTCTAAAAAAGAAAATATTTCCATTGTACTCCCTGGCACTGAAGGAAACTACTTTGACTTGTGGGACACCCCCGCGCCGCACGGCCACCAGCTGCTGCGTGTGCCCCCAGTGCCTGCCTCTGCCTCAGCGCCGGCCTCGCTGCCGCCCTGAGCGCTCTCCTTTGGTTTTCGCCCGTTTTTGTCAGTAATTTGTGCTTGTTTCTTCCTGTGCCCAAGATCGTGTGCTTACTGTTTTTTCCCCCGTTTTTGACTTGAATTGTTGCCTGTTTTTTGTATGTGCCGTTTTCTCGTCGTGTTTTGAACTCCTCTGTACATTGTGCCTGTCTCCTTCCTGCTTCCCCGCCTACCTCGCCGCCCTCCGCTCCCGCTTCCCGCCACCGCCATTAGCCCCGCCCCTTTTCTCTTCTGTTTCCCTCCCCGCTCCCGCCTCCCAGCTGCTACGCCCACCCGCGCACTTGGCCTTAAATGGCGACCGTGCGACGCAGGTGAGTGTGACCCACTTGTGGGACACCCCCGCGCCGCACGGCCACCAGCTGCTGCGTGTGCCCCCAGTGCCTGCCTCTGCCTCAGCGCCGGCCTCGCTGCCGCCCTGAGCGCTCTCCTTTGGTTTTCGCCCGTTTTTGTCAGTAATTTGTGCTTGTTTCTTCCTGTGCCCAAGATCGTGTGCTTACTGTTTTTTCCCCCGTTTTTGACTTGAATTGTTGCCTGTTTTTTGTATGTGCCGTTTTCTCGTCGTGTTTTGAACTCCTCTGTACATTGTGCCTGTCTCCTTCCTGCTTCCCCGCCTACCTCGCCGCCCTCCGCTCCCGCTTCCCGCCACCGCCATTAGCCCCGCCCCTTTTCTCTTCTGTTTCCCTCCCCGCTCCCGCCTCCCAGCTGCTCCGCCCACCCGCGCACTTGGCCTTAAATGGCGACCGTGCGACGCAGGTGAGTGTGACCCACTTGTGGGACACCCCCGCGCCACACGGCCACCAGCTGCTGCGTGTGCCCCCAGTGCCTGCCTCTGCCTCAGCGCCGGCCTCGCTGCCGCCCTGAGCGCTCTCCTTTGGTTTTCGCCCGTTTTTGTCAGTAATTTGTGCTTGTTTCTTCCTGTGCCCAAGATCGTGTGCTTACTGTTTTTTCCCCCGTTTTTGACTTGAATTGTTGCCTGTTTTTTGTATGTGCCGTTTTCTCGTCGTGTTTTGAACTCCTCTGTACATTGTGCCTGTCTCCTTCCTGCTTCCCCGCCTACCTCGCCGCCCTCCGCTCCCGCTTCCCGCCACCGCCATTAGCCCCGCCCCTTTTCTCTTCTGTTTCCCTCCCCGCTCCCGCCTCCCAGCTGCTCCGCCCACCCGCGCACTTCGCCTTAAATGGCGACCGTGCGAACGCGCAGCGGTCACGCGCAGCGGGTGCGCCGAAGGCGCGCCAAAGGTAAGCCCGTCTGCGCCCGTCCGCGCCTGGACCGCGCCCAGTGCCAGGACCCCTGGCCCCCGAAGAGCCCGACCGACCCGCCTGACGTACTCCGCCGCCACCCTCACCGCTCTCAACACCGGCCGACTCCCAGAATGCCATCAAGCCACTCCACGACGTACCCACGGACCTTTCAGCTGCCCCGCCTGCAAGTTCTCCTGCATCCGGACCAGCCTCGCACCAGCACCCGCCAAGTCGAACACCAGCAGCACCCACCTCAAGTGCATCCTGCTCAACACCCGCTCCGTCCACAGACACGCCATCGAACTCTGGAACCTCCTAGACGCCACAGCCCCTGACGTTGCCTTCCTCACGGAGACCTGGATGAACGCCTCCTCAGCGCCCGACATCGCCATCGCCATCCCAGAGGGCTACAAGATCGTCCGGAGGGACCGAAACGCCAACCAGATGGGAGGAGGCATCGCCATCATCCACAGGAACACCATCCGTCTCACGACCAGCACCGACAACACCCTGACCAGCGCCGAACACCTGCATTTCCAGATCCACACCAACCCGAACACCACCCTCAGAGGCACCCTGATCTACCGACCCCCTGGACCGCGCACGCAATTCAGCGAGGACATCGCCGACTTCATCAGCCCGCATGCCCTCCCCTCCGCTGACTACATCCTCCTGGGAGACCTTAACTTCCATCTGGAGAACAACAACGACCGCAACACCAGCACCCTGCTCGACAACCTCGCCAACCTGGGACTCAAGCAACTGGTGTCCACCCCCACCCACCTCGCCGGACACACACTCGACGCAGTCTTCTCCTCCAGCACAGACATCGACTTCAGCCACGCCACAGAACTTCAATGGACGGACCACAGCTGCGTCCACTTCACCTTCAAGAGAACGACGACCCACCACCACCAACAACAGGCCGCCCGCAGAAGCTGGAACAAGATCACAGCAGACCAGCTCGCCACCTCCCTGAGCCAGCACCCTCCTGCCAGCTCAGCAGACCCCAGCCAGGCCGCCGACAACCTCACGAAGTGGATCAGCAACTGCGCGGACGAACTCGCCCCACTGAGGACCCCGCCCAGCAGACCCGGCAGCAAGAAGGCCCCTTGGTTCACCGACGAACTCAAGAGCTCCAAGAAGAACTGCCGAGCCCTCGAGAAAGTCTGGAGAAGGGATCCGACACCGGACAACAGGACCTCCTTCAAGCTTGCCACCCGGAAACACCACCAGCTGATCCGCGCCGCCAAGAAAACAGCATTCAAGGACAGGCTGGACAACAACGCACACAACAGCAAGGAACTCTTCAACATCGTGAAAGAGCTCTCCAACCCCAGCGCAGGAAACAACGACATCACCCCATCGCAAGACCTCTGCAACTCCCTCGCCTCATACTTCCACAACAAGATCGCGGACATACACAACAGCTTCAACAACCAACCAACGCACACCATGACCGAACAACCACCCCCCACTACCACCCTCCACGCCTGGACCCCGATCAGCACCGAAGACACCATCCGCACGATGAACTCCATCCACTCCGGATCTCCGACCGACCCCTGCCCTCACCACGTCTTCAACAAGGCCGACGCTGTCATCGCACCCCACCTGCGAGACATCATCAACACATCCTTCGACACCACCATCTTCCCTGAGAGCTGGAAACACGCCGAACTCAGCGCTCTACTCAAGAAACCAACAGCGGATCCCACCGACCTCAAGAACTACCGCCCCATCTCGCTCCTCCCGTTTCCAGCCAAAGTCATCGAGAAGACCGTCAACAAGCAGATGGCCGCCTTCCTCGAGACGAACGGATCCCTCGACCCCTCACAGTCCGGCTTCCGAGCCAACCACAGCACCGAGACCGCCCTCATCGCCGCCACCGATGACATCCGAGCCCTGATGGACAATGGAGAAACAGCGGCCCTCATCCTCCTAGACCTCTCCGCGGCATTCGACACGGTCTGCCACCGCACCCTAGTACGGCGCCTCAGCAACATCGGAATCCAGGACAAGGCGCTGGAATGGATCATCTCCTTCCTCGACGGAAGAACACAGAGAGTCCGCCTACCACCGTACAAGTCAGAGGCCTCCGAAGTCATCTGCGGCGTCCCTCAAGGATCATCTCTGAGCCCCACCCTCTTCAACGTCTACATGAGCCCCCTCGCGGCCATCGTACGCAAACACAACCTCAGCATAATCTCCTACGCCGACGACACCCAGCTGATCCTCTCCCTGACCAACGACCCCGCCGCCGCCAGAGCCAACCTGCACGAAGGGATGAAGGAGGTAGCCGAGTGGATGACGACCAGCCGCCTAAAACTGAACTCGGACAAGACGGAGGTCCTCATCCTGGGACCCTCACCCTCCGCCTGGGACGACTCCTGGTGGCCTCCCGCCCTGGGCTCCGCACCCAAACCAACAGACCATGCACGCAACCTGGGCTTCATCCTGGACTCCTCCCTCTCCATGACCAGGCAAGTCAACAACGTCTCCTCGGCGTGCTTCAACACCCTACGCATGCTACGGAAGATCTTCTGGTGGATCCCCACCGAGACCAGGAGGACCGTCACCCAGGCCCTCGTCACCAGCCGACTGGACTACGGCAACGCCCTCTACGCCGGCACCACCGCCAAGCTCCAGAAGAGACTCCAGCGGATCCAGAATGCCTCAGCCAGACTCATCCTCGACATCCCACGAACCAGTCACATCTCCGGACATCTCAGAGACCTTCACTGGCTCCCCGTCAGCAAAAGGATCACCTTCCGCCTCCTCACCCACGCACACAAAGCCCTACACGACCAAGGCCCGAGCTACCTCAACAGCCGAGTCAACTTCTACGCTCCCAAACGCCACCTCCGATCAGCCAACCACGCCCTCGCCGCCGTCCCCCGCATCCGAAGAGCGACTACAGGAGGAAGGTCCTTCTCCTACCTGGCTGCCAAGACCTGGAACTCCCTCCCGACCGACCTGCGCCTGACCCAAGACCACCTCTCCTTCAGGAGGAAGCTGAAGACCTGGCTGTTCGAGCAGTAGCGGCACCCCCCCCCCTCCCCCCCCCCCAGCGCCTTGAGACCCTACGGGTATGTAGCGCGCTTTACAAGTGTCATTGATTGATTGATTGATTGATTGAATGTGTAAGTCCTCCTTGAAAAACGGCCTCACTCGAAGTGATGTTAGCCAAAGCCTTCTATTGTAGAAGAGGGTCAGATACAGGCATGCTCCAAGATCTGACAGGTGGCTTCTAGCAGGTGGTAGGGTCACTTGAAAAAGCATGGACCACACTTACAACAGTAAAAGCAACAAGCAGCCACACGAAGCCATACGGCAGCTCACCTTTCATGGGTGGACACTGGGGATTACTTTACCGTCATGGTAGCATTGTGGCTTGTATTACTCGCACACACAATGAATGCACAGGACACTGCCGTCTTTCTATTCAGCAGACATGATTGACATGTTTTAATAGCTTTTCCTGCAGTAGTCTTTCGAATACTAACTAGCACTGTCAAGCCAGAGATCCCCCATGTACGGTTGTCGAGGCTAATAACCAGACTTGCCACACAAAACCGTCTCTCCAAATTTGGACTTATTACTGGCACAGACATAAAACCACCAGAAACATTTCAACCCTTGAAAAAGCTCTACAAAGCTTCCAGACCGCAGAGCGGAACACTTGTTGGCTGTTTTCTTGTTTACTTTATATATTTATGGCCTTTTTCAAAGCGCCAGAACTGTGATCCCTCCCCTCCACCTCCCACTCCACCCACCCGCAAAGTCAACACGCTACGCACTAAATAGCAGACTAATGCACTGCATTTCTTGCTACAAAAAAACATCGCTCTGAAGCTACTTTTCGGTTTTCTGTTCCATGCACGCCAAAATCCTAATTAAGAAATAAACACAGATAAGAACTTTTCAAAGCTTACAAAGTGGTAATTTAAAAACTGGGCTGCAATCTTTAATGTTTCATTTAACAAAATTGATATAATCTGCAGTTTATAAATTGCAAAAAAGTGCACCTTTTACTGAAAACGCTGAGCAGCTGACACGGCGGAGGACGCTACTGCGCGCGCACTCCCAAAAACGAAACCTATGGTGGGGGCGGGACTTCCGTTTTGTGAAGCCCGCGCCCACGGAGTGCCTGGAGCCGAGGAGCAGTGGTGACGCGATGGGAGAGCCCCGCGGTCGGAGGCTGCAACCGTCCGGAGTGCCGGTGAGCGGGGAAGGGGGGGATGCCTGTATGTGTGCGTGTGTGTGTGTCTGTGTGTGCAACGGCGGGGGGGGGGAGGGGGGATGTCTCTCCGTGCGTGTATGTGTGCGTGTTTGCGCATGCGTGCAGGGGGAGGTGTGCCTGGGTATGCTTGCGCTTCCCAGGAGACAGCCACGGCGAGCGCGTTCGCGCGCGCGTGGCCTGCGCCGATCGCCTTTTGCGAAATGCGCGCGGCAGGTGCTGTCTCCTGGGAAGCAGAGTCAGTAACAAAAGATCTCCTGGCGGACACAGCGCTGACGCGCTGTTAAACGCCAGGAGACCTAAAAAGGGGTAAACTGTTGAGCGTTGTCATGTGATCAAGGCCGCTTGTACGGCTGAAACGCGTAATGGCAGGAGACTAATAAAATAATTGCTGCACAACTGGAGGTCTGCACTCGTCTTTTTCCGAAGAAAATTGGATATATCACGAGGTGAAGTGATATTTTACTGGCATTGGACTGTCGCCGGTTAGAAGACCCCCTCCCTGGAAGAAGGCTCTGTAGCGAACAGTCTCTTTGCCCTGAGAAGGTTCCCGGCTGCGGTGCAGCGGGCTCGCGGAGTTGATCTGGCGGGGACCTCTGGGGCACTAAACGAAGTTTGGAGTGAAATGGACGGAGCCCGTTTACAAGGCTCTAAATATTTTGGGGTTTTTGACAATTGCTTTTGTACTAGAAAAGAGATACATATGGGAATGTATGCGCTTGAAGACTGCCATTCAAGTCGTGATTTCACACTGTGTGTAGTATGACCCCACGGTGCGGCTGCTATTATCCTGTCTTCGTGCCTATGCACAATTGGTGTTTGGTATTCGAGACTGTGACATCTGCAGCATTGCTGGTGTCAATATTGATCTAGCAGCAAGAGGTCAAAGGTCCTCAACCGAGGATTGTGTTATTAGCTCGTGATGAGCACTCCGGGACAAAGGCTGGCTTCATTTTGGCAAATCCAGTTTAGCCGCATGTTGTTTTAAAATACTCAACATATTTTATGTTTTATATTTTGGCAAACACAGGATGAGAAGTTTGGCGGCGCATTTCATATGCCATTAATAAACCAATCATGGCAAGCGATATACATTTTAAGCATGCTAAATCATCTTTGCCCATGTAATTCACAATAATGGGATTTCATGCGAAATATTTATATGCACTGTGCAATTTAGACAATTGAATATACTTTACCTTAAATATTGCTGATACCCAGCTGCATGAAGCGTGGTCCTATATGCTTCAAAGGGTCCACATTGTGGTTGCATTTTTTAGTATGTGTTCTATGTTTACTTATTTCGTGATTGGGAAGGGCTATATATTATGCTACTACCTAAAGATATTCAGTTCGTCTATTCTTAGTGCCAATGAGACAAAAAATCATCTGGGAATCCCTGTTTGTGTGTGCAAACTGGGTAACTTAGAGAGAGAGGGAAGGAATCCTTCCTGTTGTAACTAGGGTCCACACCCACCTAGCTAGCTAGGTGTCATGCTTCATCATATGGACCTGCTCCTTGTCGGGTCGGCACTGCAATACCCGACGGGCACCCATAAAGGGGCTCTTTAACAGAGATCTTTTGTTTCTCGCCGTTTGATGCTGTGGGTGTTAGGGGCCTAAAGGGTGTAGGTTTAGTGAAAAGATGAGTAAAATAGGTAGGATAGTCCAAATATGACTTTTATTAAGTCTGGCTATCCACCTAGTTAAAACAAGAAGATTGGCAGCTTTCTGATGTGATGATTCAGTTAAGTTATGCTCAACTCTAAAGGTCAACATGTTTCATGCCTGCTGGTCAGTTTGATCTGTGGCAATTCTTCAGGACCTAGTAAGTGAATCTATCTACACAAAGTGGTGGGGGTGAGTTCTACCTACCACGTGTTCGCACTACGAGCAAGGTTTCCCGCAGTGTCATGAAGTGACCTAAGAGAAGGGGATACAGAATGGAATCGCTACTGTATCAAAGGTATTAGGGTCACAATATATCCAAACCTCTCTCTCCAGATCCTACCCTGCTTGTGAACATATGATAGTGCGTTGTAATATCAGTGGCACGTGGTATTTTAGTGAGTGCTAATTATTCACCCACCAAAAACAGGTCAGTTAACTGGTTAAAAACAGAAGACTGTATTTAAAAAAGTTTTCACACAAGGGTATCAACGAATCACTCATTCAAAGCACACCACTAGTGTGGGCGGATATGTCTATCAAGCCACTCACCTATCTGTAGTGAAAGTATCACTTCATTCGGTGTCCGGCAGAATATCAAGACACCTGGACCATGGTGTCCTAAAAACATGGAAGGCAAGACAGATGAGAAAAACAAGCTGGCAAGGCAATGTTGTCACTTTTCCCCCGCGCAAATCGCATGACTCAGTGTCAGCTGACGGATAGCAAACTCATTAGTCAACAGCCCCCAATTTCATCCTGCAGTGGTACCAGGGGGGTGAATCTAGATAGTACATGGTTACAATACAGTCCACCGTGCAGCGGAACCCCCCACTCTCGGGTAGTCCGCCTTCCCGCTGTCGGAGTATGCCATATCAACCAAGAACTCAGAATTCACCCGTTAGCTCGCTGTTCGATGGATCGGTGTAGCGGTTTCTCTTATGGCTAGTTCCACCTATCAGCACCCCACTTGGTAACAACGATCTGTCACTGGATTTACACTAAGCCCAGAGTCTGCTTATACTCACCAATCCGTTGAGGAAGTGGGGCGAGTCACCTACCCATCTCCGCTGGCACTGGAAAAGTGACAGGCTGCCTAGTGATGATGCTGAAATACTTTCCAGCGTCTCGTGTGGGGAGGGGGCGGTTCCTGGGTCGCGTAGGGACCAAGTGACTGGATTAGGATAGGGCTGCTCATTTGTTTATGGTGCACACAGCGCCCATCTTATAGTGTAGTTGGAGGCAAAGTACGGCTCCATATACTCAATCACTCTCAATCCATGCTTGTTTAAGAGCCCTCATGCTCGCCAAACCGGACTATTCTTATATATTATGCTGTCACAATGGCGCCAACCAGGTTGATAAAGGTTTCAAGCAAGCCGAAACGCATCTCTCTCTTATCTCGGGGATTGAGGGTGACCTGAGAGAATAAACAGATGCCGAATCCCGACTACCTCGAGTCCGTGCCTTCTTCCGTGGATGATTCTGTGGGGGCTGGATGGAGTGCATATATATATATATATATATATATATATATATATATATATATATATATATATATATATATATATATATATATATATATATATATATATATATATATATATATATATATATATATATATATATATATATTGTAAATCCAAAGTTTTCCCTGCGCGAAAACAGCTCGTCACAGCTCGCACAAGGAACACAATGCACGGCCAGTGCATTTGATCTTTAAATAAAGTACAGTCAAATGTACTTTATTTAAAGATCAAATACACTGGCAACATGCAGTGAGCACGGCATCAGCGGTGCCACAAGAATAAGAACTGTCTAAAGATGCAAACATCATTACAGTGACGCTCCAAGTGCATTATGGAACATGTATTTTCACAGCAAATCACGTGACATAACATTTAAAATGCGTGCATTAACGCACTTGGTGGTTGGCTTCCTTCCGTGATCAAGGCCCACCCGCCGAAACATGTTGGAACTGGGAAGCTTTTACAATGCCGCATGACCCTGAATAAAGCTTCTGTCCTCAGTATTGGGCCTCTGTTTGTGTTTCATGGTTCGATGGTTTGACAGGCTTCTCCATGCCCGCTGAAAGAGGCCGCCCTGAAGGGCCGGGGGCTCCATTTCGGAGGATTGTTCTTGGATGTTGAAATATGGAGCATGGCCCACTCGCTGCACTGGAACCTACGAAAGGTATGCTAACACAGCGAATCATGGTGCAGCGTTGGAAGGGATTCAGTGAGGAGTACTTCACACTGATCGTGCTGGGGACTCGAGTTTTGGACGGGGTCTAAGAACATTGAGCATTTTGCTTTTCACGTGACTGTACTTTATTTAAAGATCAAATGCACTGGCAACATGCAGTGAGCACGGCATCAGCGGTGCCACAAGAATAAGAACTGTCTAAAGATGTAAACAGCATACAGTGACGCTCCAAGTGCATTATGGAACATGTAATTTCACAGCAAATCACGTGACATAACATTTAAAATGCGTGCATTAACGCACTTGGTGGTTGGCTTCCTTCCGTGATCAAGGCCCACCCGCCAAAACATGTTGGAACTGGGAAGCTTTTACAATGCCGCATGACCCTGAATAAAGCTTCTGTCCTCAGTATTGGGCCCATATATATATATATATATATATATATATATACAAGAATGACATGACGGAAGAAGAATTTCTGAATGAACTAGCTATGGAAATAGACAATAGAGTGGATAGTGGTTTAAAAAGGAAATCAAGATATTGCCAAGTTTTACCACCTGGGAATCACTTTGACCAATTTAGTGAAGCCATAATAGAAGAGTTGGACAAACTATCAAATACCAGGCATGAGAATAAAAGAGAAAATTTCAGTAAAAAAGAACGTGAAGCCATCAAGAGCTTAAAAGAGAACAATGATCTGACCATAAAACCTGCGGACAAGGGTGGCAACACGGTAATAATGAATACCCAAGATGATCTCTCTGAAGCATACAGGCAACTGAATGACACCACTAATTATGGCAGATTAACGAACAACCCAATAAATAAAATGGTATTGGATCTACAAAATAAACTAACTAAATGGCGTAATGAAAATCTAATAAGCGACGATGAGCTAAAATTTCTAGTCAATGATTTCCCGGTTATCCCAACCATATACTTTTTACCCAAAATACACAAGACACTGATCCACCCCCCGGGGAGGCCTATTGTCTCCTCATGCAATTCATTATACGAGAACATGTCAGAATATGTCGACCAATTTCTTGCCCCAATAGCAAGGAGCATGAGCTCGTACATCAGAGACACTGGAGACTTTTTGCGGATCTTAAATTGTACCGTCTGGAATAATCAATACTTAATGTTAACCATAGACGCAGTCTCGCTCTATACATCAATACGACACGAGATAGGCCCGAAGGCCTGTCACTACTTTTTGAAACAAAGGAAAGTATCTGAAATGAAACATGCACAGATGCTACTAACAATGATCGAGATGCGCCTTACCAACCATATTGTTTGCTTTAACAAAGAACTATTTATGCAGTTATGTGAAACAGCCATAGGCATTTCATTTTCCGTGAACTATGCGAACATAACGATGGGATGGTGGGAGAAGACAGTGGCCTAGGATGTGGAAAACCAAGACGATCTGGAGAGAATTATCCTATGGGTTCGTTATATTGACGACTTGTTTTTAATATGGAATGGAAGTGAGACACAATTCCAAGAATATTACACCAAACTGAACAGCAACCAAGTCGGTCTTTCCTTCACGTGCCAAATGAGCAGACCGGAACTTCCATTTCTTGACACACTGGTGATCATTAAAAATGATGAAATTCATTCAACACTCTATAGGAAGGAAACATCAATGAACAGTGTCCTACATGGAACAAGCTTTGATCCCAAACCCCTCCTGAACAGCATCCCGTATGGAGAACTCATGCGGATGAAACGGAACTGCTCACAACCAGAAGATGCAGAAAACAAAATCCAAGAAACCATGAATAGATTCAGACAAAGAGGTTACCATGATTACATTTTGAAGAGAAATGAGATGAAAATAGACTGTGTAACAAGAGCTGAAACCCTAATATCAAAAACCAAATCGGACCAAACAGAAAACCAGACGATACCTATATTTATAACAACATATAGCAAAGAAAGTGGAACAATTATGAGTAAAATCAGAAAGCATTGGCACCTAATTGCTAAGGATCCTGACATAGGAAAGTTGATTGGCCCTAAACCGACAGTAACATATAGAAAAACAAGATCTTTGAAGGGCATGCTAGTAAATAGCCATTTTAAAAGGAAAGAACCAACAAATTGGCTTGTGGAACAACAGAACGGCTTTACCAGATGCAACTCTTGTAAGGCTTGCAAAATCGGCAAGAATATGAAATCGATTACAGAACCAAATGGGAACATAATGACATTAAATCACAAAATAATATGTACCACACAGTATGTGATTTACATCATTGAGTGCAAATGTGGCCAAAAATACATCGGCAGTACCATCTGTCCTTTAAAGAAGCGCATTTTGGAGCACATCCGGGCGGTTAAGAATAAAGATACCGCATATGCAACAGCCAAACACATGATCCTGTGTCAAAATGGAGACTGGCGGGCCATGAACTACTACGGGATTGATACTATCATGCCAAATGAACGTGGCGGAAACCGCACAAGAAAATTGCACCAACTAGAGTCCCGGTATATTATTAGGCTTAAGACAAAGATCCTAAAAGGGATGAACTTTGACGAAGAACTCTCTGTACATTTAGAATAAGGGACATGAATCCGGTGACTTAACTAGAAGGAGGGCATATTGAACTAACTTCTCGAACCTGTATAATACCTAGAAGTTAAGAGATCTCGCAAGCAACTAATTATGTGTAACCTATGTTTCTCTTCTTCTTGATCTCTATACTTCCATTTTCTTCTCTTTTTCCGTTCTGTATGAGGTATTGCTAATAACTTGTAATATGTGATGTGAAGTGATAGGCATTTATATAGCGCACTACCACTCCAGGGAGCATCTTGGCGCTTGGACTCATATGCTAAAGATGGACGGAAATAGAGTTCTCAATCAGGGTGATTAAACCAACGATTTGCAGACTGAGTCTTCTAGACTATAGATCCATGTCTTGAGGAATTTCTTGAACTTTTTTTCGGGTGTAATAGTACGCAGTTGAGGAGGCAGCATGTTCCATGCCTTAGCGCCTAATACTGCCAAGGACTTTCCTCCCTTTGTCATCAGTTTGAATTTTGGGACACTCATTAAGTTGGCTGTAGTGGATCTAAGTTCTCGAGTGGGGTAATATCTGTTAAAATATTTAGAAAGGTATAAAGGGCCATGCTTATGAAAAGCCCTAAAGGCAATCGTCAACACCTTAAACAGGATACGTTTCTGTATAGGAAGCCAGTGAAGCTCCTTCAGTGCGGCAGAGGCTGAAGATTTCCTTGGCCATCTAAGCACCAGTCTTGCTGTAGCATGCTGGACCAACTGCAGTATATGCAGGGCAGATTTATTTACCCCTGCATACAGGCTGTTGCAGGAATCAAGTCTGGATGTAATCAGTGCCACTGCAACAGTACGCCTGGCAGATAAGGGTAGGAGATCAAAGAATTTCCTAAGACCCTTTATGATGTTTAAACATGATCCTGCCACTTCCTTAGCCTGCTGTTTAAACGAGAGAGTCTCGTCAAATTTTATGCCCAAATTTCGTGCTGCCACGATGGTATTGGGCGGGGGTTCTTCCTCTCTTGGCCAACAACTCTGGGGAGAGAAGAGATTGTTGTGACCAAACGGCACAATTTCTGTTTTGGCCGAATTGCATTTCAGATGGTTATTTTTCATCCAGGCAAAAGTCGCCATAAGACACTCTTTTAGGGTCTTTTCGGCGATTTCTGGGTCTTCATCAAGGGCTAAGCCCAGTTGAGTATTGTCGGCATACGCTATAGTGCTAATGCCGAAGGAGGCGATGAGCTCGATCAGAAGGACCATATACAGATTAAATAAAATGGGGCTCAAACTGGAGCCCTGCGGTACCCTAGACCGAACCACCATCTCCTCAGAACAGAACTGGCCTAGCATAGTAATCTGCCTTCTGTCCTTCAAAAAGTTTGTGAACCACCTTGACACGGTGCCCCCTATGCCAACACTCATAAGGCGATGTAATAGGATAGCATGGCACACCGTGTCAAACGCTGCAGAAAGATCTAGCACGATCAGGACAGCCCTCTTGCACTGATCCAGTGCAGCTCTGATGGTCTCTATGGTGTACAGTAGTGCAGATTCTGTAGAGTGATGGGCTCTGAAACCGGCTTGATTAGGATGAAGAATATGATTCTCCTCCAAATAAGCCACCAGCTGCTTATTAACACAGGCTTCTGCCATTTTACAGATAGCCGGGAGAAGCGAGATAGGCCGTAAGTTATATAAAACTGTGGGATCTCGTAATGCTTTTTTCTGTAAGGGTCTTACGGCAGCAACTTTCCAGCAGGCTGGGATCTCCCCTGTTTGAAGTGATGAATTAAGAATTGAATTAATCAAAGGGTTGACCTCCACTGTTATGGCTTTTAACAGTGCCGGCGGACACGGATCAAATGGTGATCCTGACTTAATTTTAGATATAACTTTGGAGGATTCCTCCAAGGTGATCGGAGTGAAGGTTTCCCACACTACCGAGTGTGGCTTTTTATTTTGAGGATTGTACGATTCCTTTGACACTTCCAGATTAACCTGGGGAAAATCTTTGGTGAGATTCATGACCTTCTGTTTAAAGAAGGTTACTATCTCATTACAGAGGGCCTGAGATGGGGTAATTTCTTGTGAAAGTATTTTGGGGTTCCTAAATTGTTGACAATTTGGAAAATTTCCTTTTGATTATTTTTAGAGGCTTCAATCAGGTTTGTATAGTAAATTACTTTAGAGCCTTTAATAGCTGCATGGGAAGCTCTTCTGGCTGTTTTATAGGCCTCCTGATCATTACAGTAATAGTGTCGGCGCCATGTCCGCTCTAGGACTCACACTTTTCCTAACGTATCTTTTAGTGTGCAAGTGAACCAATGAGCCGATATTTTCCCTTGTCTTGGTTTAACCTTTGTCCCCCGAGATTTGATCCTTTCTCCTATATTCCTCATCCAGCCCTCGTAGCTCTGATTATCCATGGTCGCATTCCCCACTGATAGCGGTCTACTTTCCTTCACCCAGGTGTTAAGGTCTGGGTGTTATATAATTTTCCCCCAGCACGGGGTAGGCGTCCTATTTTCAGGTATGACCATCTTCATCGCCTTCTTGCCATCAGTTTTAAGGCTGAAAGCAATAAATTTATGGTCCGACCAAGTAGTCAGAGGGGATTCGACCTTCATTGTATCTAGATTTGAACTAATACAATCTAAAATATGCCCCGCTTTATGTGTGGATTCCACTGTTAAAATCGACAGCTCCACAACTTGAAGAATATCTTTAAGAGACTTCACATTTGGATCATTAATGCTATCCAAGTGAAGATTTAAATCTCCCAATAAGGTGAAATTGGCAGATTTAAGAGAGAGGCTAGTCAGAACTTCCCCTATACTTTCTAAAAACTGAGTCACTTGTCCCGGTGGGCGATATATCAAAACCCCCAGCGAAGGTAAAAGAGTTGTGGGCCTGGAGCCTGAATTCCAGACATTCTGCCCCTTTAATATCTGATAGTTCCGTAGTGGTGCATTTCAGAGAGTCCCGATGGATAATCGCCAGTCCCCCTCCCCGTTGGAGAGGTCTATCTAACCTCTGAATTAAAAAGCCCAAAGGCAAAGCCTGAACTATATCCGGATTGGACCAGTCTCTGAGCCATATTTCCGGAATTAATAGACAATCCAGGGCATTTTCAAAAATGAGGTCATATATTGAGGTTCCGAGATTCTGAACCCGTTCAATAAAGGTTGTCGTATCGTGACGAATCTGGTGTCAGCAGACCGAGAATGGCGAGTATATTATGTACGAGTGTTTTCGCCATGTTCGAGTGATGGATTCATTACGAAATAAGGGATTCCGTTCTGAACCCTTGGGTTCCATTTTGTGTACGGCAGCCATTTTGTGGTTGCCGTCACATAGGCCGATGACTGCGGCCGAACGAGTTCTTGAGACACGTACACCTTTAGCTGACTCTTGTGTGACCTGGGCAAGCTGACTTCATTGCCCGAGGCCAAACTTGTTAGGCCAGTTCTTTTCCCAGTAGCTGATCAAGATTAGCGATCAAGGCACAGGACATTATTAACCTTTTATTACACACAACTATGTCTTATCTTACTTGCACGTGTCTCTGCTCCTTTCTTTATGGCCTGTTTACGATGGGGAGGTGACCGATTTTATGATGGGTTTCGATCGACTTGTCTGATGAAGAATGTTGGGTTAGACCAATAATTGATGGTGGGCTGGACAATGAAATGTGGGTTTGTCACGCAATGCTTTTTGTCGTATACACATGGGATTGGTTGATTGTAAATAAGGAATGTTTGCCTGAAGCACAATATTTTGTATAAAAAGGGTTGACTGGCTTTGTAAAGTTGAGCAGTCTCCTACGAATATACGTCATTGTACTTCGTGGACTTCTGTTACTGGTTGCAGCCAATAAATTTGATCTTTGACGCCACCTAGAAGAGTCCCGTATCTCTGTATGCCGAGACTGGGGAATCCGAAGACTTCGGGCGTTATCCCTGGCGCCGCTGGGTTCTAAAAACCAGGTTCTTCACTTGGCGCCCAACGTAGGGCGACTTCAGCGGTACCGGTCCAAGCCTGAAGATCGTGAGGAGCTTCGTGTGAAAATTCTGGAGGAAGGCCAACCACTTCATCGGCCCCTGTATGTCGTCGTGGTCCGAAAGTCTTTGCTGCGAGGTTCCCCGCTTTCCGAGGGCTACGAAGGACTGCTGCCCTGACTGTCGCCCTGTCTTGAGCCCTTAGACGATTTGTAGAGCGAGACGATAGACGGGTCTTCTGGTGATGTCATCGATACCTCAGTTAAGTATGAGTGGAGCGTCTCCCAGTCCTTAGTTTTGGGTATCCCCTTGGGATCTTTGATTTGGAACTTGCAAGTACCAAAGCCGAGGGACTCGTGTATTCACGAGACTATCGTATTCGATAATCCTTTGAAGTTTGAAGCTAGACTAGTGAGCGAAGATGCCTGGTATTAGCAGACTTGAAAATGTGTTTTGTTGTGGGCGAAATAGGGACTCCCGATTGGAAGATTCGTGTCCGGTTCCTCCAATTGGAACTCCAACATATGAGCTTTACGTAAAACATGGCGTGGGTCCTATCACGTATAATGAAGTATGGATCCGCTACACTAGGAAGGACGGTGTCTTAAAGTGGCCCCAATATGGTAGCTACGACACCGAGATTTTAGATAATCTAGAAGTTAGACTCTTCAAGAAGAAAGCCCGGCCGGCGATGTTTGACTCTTTCCGCCTATGGCGAAAGGAAGCCAAACAGAGAGGAATTAAATTAGCAAAGATGAATAAAAGAGAAAAAGGTGTTTCGATAATGCAGGCTGCTATACAATTTAAAGATAACGAAGAGGAATAAACGAGTGAGCAGTTGCACAGGCAACGTATACTATCCAGCTTTGCCGCTTCTTCAGCAAGATGCAGCGAAGGAACTTCAGAAAGATCCTTTAATGTCACAGTTGTTGAGTTCACCACCCCCTTATATGCAGAGTGCTAGAGCACGTCCGCAACATTTAGTTGCGCAACCTCCGGTTGTTTTGCCTCCTGTTATTCCACAGCCGCCAGCTCCTCTTCAGTTGGCTCCTACTCCTCTAGTGCAGCCTTCTCAAGGCCTGCCACCGACTTTGATACCTGCTCCGCCTTTACTTCCTACGACTTTTTCGCCTGTTCTCGCTGCCTCCTCTGTTTCTGCTCCTACATTAATCTTTTCTCAATCCGCTTTATCTCCTGTCCTGTCAACTTCTCCTTCTGTTCGACAGAGAATGACTGATACTGTTACCAGTCTTTTATCTCCTTTCTTTAGGTCATTAAGTATGATCCCTGTTTCAGAGCGTAAACAGTTGCGTAGTCAACTGCCTGATTCTAGAGAGCGGGAAGTATTGGGTCATTTGGCGCGTAAATGGGTGACTCGCCCTCTAAGATACGATGTAGATTCTGTTATGGATGTCTTCCGTCAATGGGAAGCACCGAAGCAGAGATATGTTTTTGATAAGATGTGTACTTTCCTTCGTGAGGAATGGGAAGATGGTGATTTGGGACAGACTCCGTCTGAGTTGTCCCGTGTACAATCCGAATTTGCGAAGGGAACTATAGTGGGTTCCGATGTTGAGAAAGCGGTTGCGACATTGTTGTCGTTTAGAAGTGAGGATCCTTCTCAGTCGTTGTTTGAGCCTGATCCTTCTGTTAGGAGAAAGGTGCGACAATATCCAATGAGAGAGGTTCCTCCGGTATGGAAGGAAGCAGTTCAGGCTGATGTAGGTCGTAATATTGATGCCGTACCGGCTCATTTTCAGCGTGTTTGGGTACATGTTCCATGGAAGCGAGCTGAAGTTCTGGTTCTTAAACAGACCTTACCTGACCCCCGTAAAAATCCGGCAGGGTATTATAAGGAATTATCACAGACTGCAGACTCCTGTATTATGAATTTAGCTGATATAGACATGTTGTTTGGGAATGTTGTCCCACAGCCCTTATGGGGATTGATTCGTCATACGGATCATGCACAAGAGCTAGGTGATACTTGGGTTAATCTTGCTGCTGAGGATGCGCGACAAGTTGGTGGTGCTAAACCTGAGCCTTTAGTAGCAGAACTCCCTGGCAAGATTGTTACTTATATGAAGACTTTAATGCCGGCTATGCTATTAAACTGGGATAAATTGTCTGCGTGTAAGCAGAAAAAGGATGAAAATGTGTCTGATTTCTTTACCAGGTTTGAAGAGACATTTATTGACCATAGTGGTCAAGATATGAGTACTGAAGGTGGTCAACGGTTGTTTGTTGATAAATTTGTGCATAATTTGCTTCCCGAGTTGTGTAAGAAGTTGAAGGATTCCGAGAGTTCTTGGGCCGTTTCCTCATCAGCACAGATATTGGCTACTGCACAGTATTATGAAAATAGAGATAAGGATGAGAAGGATAGAGCAGAGAAGAAGACTAAAGAGTTGAAGACGAAGGTGCTTTTACAGCAGGCGTATCCGCCTCGTAGTGGCCAGCGTGATTATCAGCCACCTCAGCAGTTTCAGAGGAACTCGCAAAGGTTCGAGTCTCCTCAATCGCATTTCCCTGTAGCCCCTAATCAGTGTGCATATTGTAAGGAAGAGGGTCATTTTAAAAGTAGTTGCCCGGTTTTGTTACAGCGCAGGAATGGTGTTTTTGGTGTGAGAGGTCGAGGTGTTCAGCAAGCTCCTAGAGGTAGGGGACGTGGAGGTTTCCCCCAGAATGCACGTTCCTTTCCTCAACAGAATACGATGAATTGCTTTGATCAGCAGAATGGTGCAGCTGGTAGGACGACTCAGTATTATGCTGACGACTACTACGTCGGAGGTGAGAATGTGGACGATAATGATTGCTAGGACAGCCATAGACAAAGAGAGGGAGTTGTTTCAGTTCCAGTAGATCAGAGTGGACCTTATGTTGAGGTGATTACATCAGGTGTGTCAGAGCCTTTTCTGTTGGATACTGGTGCTACGAAGAGTTCTATTATGCACTCTAAACTCCCTGGAGCACCTTTGTCTGGCAAAATGAATGTTTCAGTAGGTTTTTCTGGCGCCCCGGTAAGGAATCCGATTTCTAGTCCTTTGTCTCTCTCTGTTGGGCCTTGTGAATTGGAAGCACCCCTCATTTTGACGACAGGTTGTGGTGAGAATTTGTTGGGATTGGATCTTTTAAAGAGATTGTATGCAACGCTACAGTGTTCTCCTTCGGGAGTACAACTTACATTAGGTAAGAGAGTGATCTCTCCGATGTATTTGTCGAGAGACCGACTCCCAGTTGAATTGTCCTCCCTGCCTAATACTCTTTGGGCTACTGGTCCTAATGATGTGGGTCTCCTGGAGATTCCGCCATATGTTGTGACGCTGAAAGCGAATGTTAGACTGCCACGTATTCCACAGTACAGGATTTCTAGTGATGGTGAAAGAGCGTTGCTAGCGATCATTTATGATCTGATTGAGAAAGATGTGATTGAGAAAACGAGAGGTAATGTGTGCAATAGTCCGGTTTTGCCCGTCTTGAAACGCACTGATTGTTCTCAGCCACCTGTATATAGGTTTGTGATTGATCTTCGAGAGGTGAACAAGATTGTAGTGCCACAATTTCCTGTTGTTCCGGATATTACTCATAAACAAAAGGAATCCACTAGGTTGGGTTCGGTTGTCACTACAGTGGTGAGGAGCAACCAGTGTTGTTTAAATACCCCCCTCATGCTTCATCATCGGGGTCTTCGCAAACCTCTACGGGATGCGGCGTGCTACGACTCACGACTACGTAGGAGCACTGTAAGTGAACTATGTGCTGGTGTGTGTGGGTAGTAAAATGTGAGTGGTGAGGTGAAAGTGAAATATTAAAAAATACCTGGCTCGTAAGTACAGAAAAATTTATTAAGTCTTCGGCTGGTATCATTAAAAAGTGCGAGAGAGGTTGTTTTCTACTGATTAGGGTAAAACAACCTTACTAGTGCGTCGACATGTTTCGGAGTAGAAAACTCCTTCTTCAGGACAAGGATGTGCACTACTTATCCTCACCTTACTCACATGTATGTAGATGTTAAAGTGTGCTCTACAAAAATAATTTTAGGTGAAAATGTACCTATCTGTTTTATTAAAGGTCATTAAGTCCGTTGCGCCCAATTGGCGATGAACTGAACCTGTGAATGAAGAAAGGTCAAATAAACCATGATGTAAATACATGTTCAAGAAACACTGTGTAAATACACAGGAGGGTAACAAGGAGCAAAAATAAGGTCCTGGAACCCTAAAAAGAAAAGGAAAAAAAAAAACGAACAAACACATAGACTGGGACACACATTAATGGTCTCTGAAGATCTCCAAATGATTCCATGAGATAAAAAAACATAAAGGTAATACATAGTAAAACATAGATGTATATAGCTTACTTATAGTAATGGGCCAAATAGCCTCATGAGCCAGAAGCGTAGTATTGGGGGTTTCCTGTTCTGCCCAGTGTGGCAACCTGTGAGGTATTCAAGGAACCGAGTTTAAGCATTAAGAGCCGTCGATCCTGGTAAGGGTTTTAGGCAGATGTAAAACTTCCAAACACACACAAACACTCACGGTTACTGCAAGGCCTGGTTGGCTCTCATCCCCTCAACGCGGCTCCGACGAAGTGTCGGTCAAGTCAGAGGTAAGCCCTTTTATAGTGTTTCACCCGTTACTAATTGTCCCTTCATTGGAAAAGGAAACAGCCCATACATGGACTTGCCCCTTAGATTCCGACCCGCTTCTGCGCCGGTTGGGCAGGGCGTTTCCCCAGCAGTACGCGTGTATGCGGAGGGGAGACATTAACCGCCGGCGCATGCGCATGGCGGTAGTGTCTTAGTGAACGCTCAGGAGGGAGTTTGGTAGTCACTCGCGCATGCGCGGGAAATGCTTGGTAGTCACTCGCGCATGCGTGGGAAACGCTTATCTCTTATTGCAGTGTTGTGAGCGCAATATAGAAATCCTCATCTTTGAGCACACTATAGTTAGGAAAAAGGGGTTTGATTTGATTTGACAGCGTAGTTGTGGCAGGTATAAACGATAGGTAGGTATGTATAATTACACATTTTTGGGGGTGCATTTCGATTTCTCAAGATGACATTCAGAGGAGTATTTATGACACTTAGTTAAATGATGTCCAAGGTAGACAGGCCTGTATTTTAACGTAATTGGCTCCATGGGATGGAGTCATTTAGCCCCGTGACATCTGAGCCCAAACGAAATACCCATCTCTGTTCTTTTTCAAACAGACCTCTTTCTGAAGGCAGTTGTTCAATTACAGTCCAATGTATCTCGTTCACACAGTGCTGTGCCTCTAGAAAGTGTGATGCCATTTTCGTTGTCTGTTTTTTGCACCTCACATTGCTCTTGTGCTCATTGATTCTGGTTTTTACAGCACGTGTCGTCATCCCCACATACTCTTTTCCACAGGGGCATGTGATAAGGTACACAACGTTTCTGCTGTTACAGTTTGTGACTGCACGTTGTTCCCATCTTGTGCCATTTCTGAATTCGAGAGTTAGGCTTTTCTCAGTGAGGTGGCAATTATTACAATTCCCACACGGGTAATGCCCATGTAGACCTTGCAGCCTTGTCTGTTGGATTACATTGGTGTGGGGTCTCGTGTGCACCAAGATATCTTTTAAGTTTCTTCCTCTCCTGTGGGCGAAAATGGGTTTTTCTAAGTCTAGATTCCCACTTGTCAGAATTCGCCAATGTTTATTCACCAGCTTAGAGATCTGGTTTGAGACGGAGCTGTACGTCGTGACACAGACTGTTCTGTTTTCTGTTTCTTCTTTTGGAGGATTGTCTTCCAGGAGGGCTTCCCGGTTATTATTGCGGGCCCTTCTCATCACCTGGTTTATGATTTTGTTTGGATATTTCCTTTGTTGCAATTTCTTGCTCAGGTCTAGGGCTTGGGATTTGTACTTTCCCACATCGCTGCAATTGCGGCGTAGGCGTAGGAACTGTCCATATGGTAAGTTCTCTCTTAGGTGACGTGGATGAAAACTGTCAAACCTAAGGAGGCAGTTCCTAGCCGTAGGTTTAAAATGTGTCTCAGTTTTTAAGTGACCTGCCACACGACGAAACTCTCCTCATTATTGAGGAAGTATTACACAGTAAACAATGGAACTATCATACCCCACGTGGAGTAGTGATGGAATGTATCTCGTTGGCCCGTACCAAGAACTTCTTTGAGTATGAAGGAACCCTTTACTTACAACGTCATGGGACGAGCATGGGCAGCACATTTGCGCCGAGCCTGGCAGGTCTTTATGTACACCATTTGGAAACCACCAAAATCCTGCACCAAAACAATCCATTCAGGAGTAAGATCCTCTCCTGGAGGCGCTATATCGATGACATTTTGGTCATCTGGGAAGGGAATAGCCAATCTGTCATGGACTTCATGCAGTGGATCAACAATCAGAACAACTTCCTGAAATTTACCCACCAAATGTCCAATGAATCAATGGTTTTCCTGGACTTGAACATTTACCATGAGGCAGGTCACTTAAAAACTGAGACACATTTTAAACCTACGGCTAGGAACTGCCTCCTTAGGTTTGACAGTTTTCATCCTCTTCACCTAAGAGAGAACTTACCATATGGACAGTTCCTACGCCTACGCCGCAATTGCAGCGATGTGGGAAAGTACAAATCCCAAGCCCTAGACCTAAGCAAGAAATTGCAACAAAGGAAATATCCAAACAAAATCATAAACCAGGCGATGAGAAGGGCCCGCAATAATAACCGGGAAGCCCTCCTGGAAGACAATCCTCCAAAAGAAGAAACAGAAAACAGAACAGTCTGTGTCACGACATACAGCTCCGTCTCAAACCAGATCTCTAAGCTGGTGAATAAACATTGGCGAATTCTGACAAGTGGGAATCTAGACTTAGAAAAACCCATTTTCGCCCACAGGAGAGGAAGAAACTTAAAAGATATCTTGGTGCACACGAGACCCCACACCAATGTAATCCAACAGACAAGGCTGCAAGATCTACATGGGCATTACCCGTGTGGGAATTGTAATAATTGCCACCTCACTGAGAAAAGCCTAACTCTCGAATTCAGAAATGGCACAAGATGGGAACAACGTGCAGTCACAAACTGTAACAGCAGAAACGTTGTGTACCTTATCACATGCCCCTGTGGAAAAGAGTATGTGGGGATGACGACACGTGCTGTAAAAACCAGAATCAATGAGCACAAAAGCAATGTGAGGTGCAAAAAACAGACAACGAAAATGGCATCACACTTTCTAGAGGCACAGCACTGTGTGAACGAGATACATTGGACTGTAATTGAACAACTGCCTTCAGAAAGAGGTCTGTTTGAAAAAGAACAGAGATGGGTATTTCGTTTGGGCTCAGATGTCACGGGGCTAAATGACTCCATCCTATGGAGCCAATTATGTTAAAATACAGGCCTGTCTACCTTGGACATCATTTAACTAAGTGTCATAAATACTCCTCTGAATGTCATCTTGAGAAATCGAAATGCACCCCCAAAAATGTGTAATTATACATACCTACCTATCGTTTATACCTGCCACAACTACGCTGTCAAATCAAATCAAACCCCTTTTTCCTAACTATAGTGTGCTCAAAGATGAGGATTTCTATATTGCGCTCACAACACTGCAATAAGAGATAAGCGTTTCCCACGCATGCGCGAGTGACTACCAAGCATTTCCCGCGCATGCGCGAGTTACTACCAAACTCCCTCCTGAGCGTTCACTAAGACACTACCGCCATGCGCATGCGCCGGCGGTTAATGTCTCCCCTCCGCATACACGCGTACTGCTGGGGAAACACCCTGCTCAACCGGCGCAGAAGCGGGTCGGAATCGAAGGGGCAAGTCCATGTATGGGCTGTTTCCTTTTCCAATGAAGGGACAATTAGTAACGGGTGAAACACTATAAAAGGGCTTACCTCTGACTTGACCGACACTTCGTCGGAGCCGCGTTGAGGGGATGAGAGCCAACCAGGCCTTGCAGTAACCGTGAGTGTTTGTGTGTGTTTGGAAGTTTTACATCTGCCTAAAACCCTTACCAGGATCTACGGCTCTTAATGCTTAAACTCAGTTCCTTGAATACCTCACAGGTTGCCACACTGGGCAGAACAGGAAACCCCCAATACTACGCTTCTGGCTCATGAGGCTATTTGGCCCATTACTATAAGTAAGCTATATACATCTATGTTTTACTATGTATTACCTTTATGTTTTTTCATCTCATGGAATCATTTGGAGATCTTCAGAGACCATTAATGTGTGTCCCAGTCTATGTGTTTGTTCGTTTTTTTTTTCCTTTTCTTTTTAGGGTTCCTGGACCTTATTTTTGCTCCTTGTTACCCTCCTGTGTATTTACACAGTGTTTATTGAACATGTATTTACATCATGGTTTATTTGACCTTTCTTCATTCACAGGTTCAGTTCATCGCCAATTGGGCGCAACGGACTTAATGACCTTTAATAAAACAGATAGGTACATTTTCACCTAAAATTATTTTTGTAGAGCACACTTTAACATCTACATACATCAATCAATCAATCAGAGCATTTGTATTGCGCGCTACTCACCCGGAGGGTCTCAAGGCGCTGGGGGGGGGGTCCGCTACTGCTCGAACAGCCAGGTCTTGAGCTGCTTCCTGAAGGCGAGGTGGTCCTGGGTCAGGCGGAGGTGGGTCGGAAGGGAGTTCCAAGTCTTGGCAGCCAGGTAGGAGAAGGACCTTCCTCCTGTGGTGGCTTTTCGGATGCGGGGGATGGCGGCAAGGGCGTGGCTGGTCGATCGGAGCTGGCGTTTGGGAACGTAGAAGTTGAGGCGGCTGTTGAGGTATCCTGGTCCTTGGTTGTGTAGGGCTTTTGGTGCGTGGGTGAGGAGCCGGAAGGTGATTCTCTTGTTGACTGGGAGCCAGTGCAGGTCTCTCAGGTGTCCGGAGATGTGGCTGCGGCGGGGGATGTCCAGGATGAGTCGTGCTGAGGTGTTCTGGATCCGCTGGAGTCTCTTCTGGAGTTTGGCGGTGGTCCCGGCGTAGAGGGAGTTGCCGTAGTCCAGACGGCTGGTGACGAGGGCCTGGGTGACCGTCTTCCTGGTCTCGGTGGGGATCCATCGGAAGATCTTACGTAGCATGCGCAGGATGTTGAAGCACGACGAGGAGACGGCATTGACTTGTCTGGTCATGGAGAGGGAGGAGTCCAGGATGAAGCCCAGGTTGCGTGCGTGGTCTGTTGGTTTGGGTGCGCTGCCCACGGCGGGGGCCACCAGGAGTCGTCCCAGGCGGAGGGTGAGGATCCCAGGATGAGGACTTCCGTCTTGTCCGAGTTCAGTTTCAGGCGGCTGTTCGACATCCATTTGGCTACGTCTGTCATCCCTTCGTGCAGGTTGGCTCTGGCGGTGGCGGGGTCGTTAGTGAGGGAGAGGATCAGCTGGGTGTCGTCGGCGTAGGAGATGATGTTCAGGTTGTGCTGGCGTGCGATGGCTGCGAGGGGGCTCATGTAGACGTTGAAGAGTGTTGGGCTGAGCGAAGAGCCTTGAGGAACGCCGCAGATGACTTTGGTGGCTTCCGATCTGAACGGGGGAAGGCGGACTCTCTGTGTCCTTCCGGCGAGGAAGGAGACGATCCACTCCAGTGCCTTCTCCTGGATTCCGACGTTGCTGAGGCGCTGTACTAGGGTACGGTGGCAGACAGTGTCGAAGGCCGCGGAGAGGTCCAGGAGGATGAGGGCCGCTGTTTCTCCGTTGTCGAGCAGGGCTCGGATGTCATCGGTGGCTGCGATCAGGGCGGTCTCGGTGCTGTGGTTGGTCCGGAAGCCAGACTGCGAGAGGTCGAGGGAACCGTTCGTCTCGAGGAAGGCGGCCAGTTGCTTGTTGACTGTCTTCTCGATGACTTTGGCCGGAAACGGGAGCAGCGAGATGGGGCGGTAGTTCTTGAGGTCGGTTGGGTCTGCTGATGGTTTCTTTAGTAGAGCGCTGAGTTCGGCGTGCTTCCAGCTCTCCGGGAAGGTGGCGATGTCGAAGGAGGTGTTGATGATGTCCCGCAGGTGGGGTGCGATGACAGCGTCGGCCTTGTTGAAGACGTGGTGAGGGCAGGGGTCTGTCGGAGTAAGGTGAGGATAAGTAGTGCACATCCTTGTCCTGAAGAAGGAGTTTTCTACTCCGAAACATGTCGACGCACTAGTAAGGTTGTTTTACCCTAATCAGTAGAAAACAACCTCTCTCGCACTTTTTAATGATACCAGCCGAAGACTTAATAAATTTTTCTGTACTTACGAGCCAGGTATTTTTTAATATTTCACTTTCACCTCACCACTCACATTTTACTACCCACACACACCAGCACATAGTTCACTTACAGTGCTCCTACGTAGTCGTGAGTCGTAGCACGCCGCATCCCGTAGAGGTTTGCGAAGACCCCGATGATGAAGCATGACACCAAGGGGCCTGTTGGTGTGTGAGGGGTATTTAAACAACACTGGTTGCTCCCCACCACTGTAGTGACAACCGAACCCAACCTAGTGGATTCCTTTTGTTTATGAATATTGTCAGGGGAGACAGAATCCACTTCTCCCTCTCCCTCCCCCCTTTGTTTATTACTAGTTCCGGATATTACTGCATTACTGACAATGATTCCAGCTTCGGCTGCCTGGTTTTCGGTGATTGATTTGAAGAATGCTTTCTTCAGCATCCCGATTGCCGATGAGAGTAGGGATATTTTCGGCTTCTCTTTAGGAGGTCAAAGCTTCCAGTTTAAGAGAGCTCCTCACGGCTATTGTGAGAGTCCATCGATCTATAGTCAGGCTTTGAAAACACAACTTGATACGATTGTCTTACCTGATGGTGCTGCTCTTGTTCAGTATGTCGATGATTTGTTAGTAGCTATGGATACTGAGGAGATTTGTAAAGAAGCTACTTTGTCATTGTTGTGTCATTTGTCTGACTTCCATCATAAAGTGTCTCTTTCGAAGTTGCAATATTGTCGACAAGAAGTGACCTACTTAGGTCATCTTTTATCGAAGGAGGGAAGAAGATTGACCCCAGAGCGAATCCAAGCGATTGTGAGAATGAGTGTGCCAACCACACAGAGAGAAGTGCGTGCTTTCTTGGGTATTACGTCATACTGTAGACAGTGGATCCCGAATTTTTCGCTTCTTGCGAAACCTTTGATAGCTCTTACTGTTAAGGATACCCCGAATCCTATTCCTTGGACTGATGAATGCCAAAAGAGCTTTTCTGAATTGCGTGATGCATTGTGGAGAAGCGTGGCTCAGTGGTCAGAGGCGGCAGACCCGGAAGCTGAGATCGGCCGTGGACCAGGATTCGATTCCCCGCCTCGGTGGGTCTCGGGCTCAAAATTCCACGGACTTGACAATTCTCGCTCCGGTGCCTACTCGACTCACTGGGTCACACTCTGCGACTCTGGGCAATAGCTTGCTTAATCTCCACTACAGCCCCTCGCGGCGGGATGCCTGGCTTTCACCTTGTGGATACCCTGCCGGGGTATCTCACAGGGGAATACCAGGACGGGTTCCCTAAGCAAGCGCCTTGAGACCCCTGGGTGATTCGTGCGCTATATAAATCGAAATACATTTACATTTACATTTGTGTTCGGTACCCCCGACTACAGTAAGCCTTTTACACTCTATGTCCACGAGAGAGAGGGATGTGCGTTGTCAGTGTTGACACAGTCTTTTGGGGACAAGCAACGTCCATGTGCGTATTTCTCGTCGACTTTGGATCCGGTAGCTAGAGCATTGCCGAGTTGCTTGAGAGCAACAGCGGCAGCGGCTATTTCCATTCGACAGTCTGCTGGTTTGGTGATGGATAATACATTGATTGTGATGGTTCCACATGCAGTGGATACGTTGTTAAATAGAACCAAGACACAGCATTTAACTAGTGCTCGATTGTCAGGTTATGAGTTGACACTCTTAGCGAGTCATGTGCATATAAAGAGATGCAACCCGTTGAATCCAGCTACGTTGTTGCCGACTTCAGTGGAGACAGATGTTTCTGAGCAGCATGATTGCTTTCTGAGGACAGAGGAAGAAACGAAAGGGAGAATAGACCTTAGGGATACTCCTCTTGCGGAATGTGATGGTACCTTATGGGTGGATGGTTCGTGTTTCAAGCTTCCGAATGGTGATACGACTGCGGCATATGCTGTTACGACTTTGCATACGGTTGTTGAAGCTGCACGTATCCCACATAACTCAGCCCAAGCAGCGGAGTTGATTGCTTTAATGAGAGCGTGTGTGTTGTCAAAAGGGAAGCGAGTGACTGTATATACCGACATCCAGTATGCATTTGGTGTGGCTCACAGTTTTGGACGATTGTGGAAGGAACGTGGGTTCCTAACGTCTCATGGAACTAAGATACAGCATGGTCAGTTGGTGAATGAGCTTCTTGAGCCACTGACCCTGCCCTTGCAAGTTGCGATTGTGAAGTGCAGTGGTTACTGATGACGTTGGTCGTGGTAATGCGTTTGCGGATGAAGTTGCGAAAGAAACGGCGAGAGATGTGATGGGTCGAATGTATGTTTTGGGTCCGGCGAGATGGGTTCCGGATAGAGGAATGTTTGAAGATACAATAGAGAGTGTGAAGTCAATTCAAGCTGAAGCTACAGAGAAAGAGTTGAGCGTATGGAGAGAGAGCACGGGTAGATTGGATTCGAATGGTTGTTGGGTCGAGTTGTCCGAGCATCAGCGATGGTTGTTACCCAATGCGTACGTGCTTGCAGTGGTTACGATGGCGCATGGGATGGCTCATATCAGTGTGAAAGGGATTTGTAAGTTGTTGGCTCCAGTATGGCAAAATGCTGGAATTCCTAAGTGTGCAGAGAATGTGGTCAAGAATTGTATGGTTTGTTTGAAATACAATCCTGGTAAGGGAACTCCAACTTCAGCTGGTCATTTTGCTCCTCCGACGTATCCGTTTGAGGTTTTGCAGCTAGATTTCATCCACATGGAGAGATGCAACAACCTGAAATATGTGCTCGTGGTTGTTTGTGCCTTTTCGAGATGGGTTGAAGCATATCCCCTGAAAGATAATACTGCCTTGTCCACAGCTAAAACACTAGTCAAAGAATTTTTCCCTAGGTATGGTTTGCAGAGAATGGTCTGGAGTGATAATGGGAGTGAATTTGTGGGTCAAGTGATGAAGAGAGTGTGTGAAGGGTTAGGAATCCGCCAGAAGTTCCATGCTGCAAATCATCCCCAATCAGCTGGACTAGTAGAATGCTGTAATGGCACTCTTAAGTTAAAACTTGCCAAGATACAGGCGAGCTCTGGTCCTTAATGGCCTGATGCTTTGCCATTAGCACTTTTGTCAACTAGGATGACTGTGCATTCACGAGTGGGACTTAGTCCGGCAAACATATGGAGAGTGCAGAGGCCGACAAAATTTAGCGAGATTGAACATCCTATACTGCTTGACTATCTGTATGATTTGACGGCTAAATTGCGTGTCTTATACCAACAGGTTCACGAAACACTGCCTCAGGTTTCTGAAGATCCAGGACATGTCATCGATCCTGGTTCATGGGTGTTGATTAAGAATTTCCAGCGAACAAAGAACGATCAGCCCCGTTGGATTGGCCCCTACTTGGTCCTGTTATCGACACGATCTGCAGTACGAGTGCAAGGAAAGAAACACTGGATCCACGGCGTACACTGTAAGAGGGTCCCTTTGCCTCTGCCGTACGACCGGTGGGTCCAAGAGGGTATTCCTGAATCGGAAACTGAGACTGTGCCTCGTTTTCTGCCTTTTAGCGATGCACGTTTAATGGGGACAAGTTCTGAGCGTGAAAGTGACGATCTTCTGCAAGGAGCTGTGCCATCGTCGGTTCGATTGGACACTACTGAGCCTGACCTTTTGTTTCTTGATGAGACATTCACTAATCATAAATTGACCCAGTCCTCAAGGCAAGCAATAATGTAGAACTGTAAACAGCTATAGTTTGTCAAATGATCATTCTAATTATACCTCTAATTATAGAGATTATTGCTCTGTTTCAGTCCAATGCCATGGATAAAAGATAGCCCGTCTCTGATAAACAAATAACCAGACAACACAGTACAGACATCCACTAGAAGGACAACATTTGAAAAAAAGTGTGAATAGCTAGATGACACCTCACGGGCGCACCACCAATGGGACCCCTGGTTGGTACTCACCAGGATGGCCCTGTTCTCATCATCGGTGTCAAATAGCTTAACGTAAACGTGTCCGAAAACCCAAAGTAAAGAGGAAGACAGTGAATGGTGCAGTGTACGCAAAACTTATATGTGACAAGGACTAACAACGTTCAACATATAACACACAAAATACTGCGCAACAAGATGCAGCTACCTTTTTATTTATATTTTCTTGTTGCTTACAGTAAACATGTAATATAAAAAAGGGGGTACGAATACTACCTATCGATTCATACTCAGCCCACAGCCGACATGTTTCATTGCCTTAGGTATCTTATCAGGCAATTTCTTCAGGGCAAACGAAAATTAGGGTGCCACTGCCAGCGATACTGTGCTTTAAATGCTGTAAATCAAAAAAATTGAACCCATATATGTATCTATATGTAGACGACTGCCGGTAGCTTTACTGCGTAGTTAACACTACATTGCGCCTAGTAATAGACAATAATGCTCGTTACCTGGGGGGCACCTTTAGCTTTCATACCGTTACCAATATGGCTATATAAAAGTCTTGGACCCACTTCCAACCGGTAAGTATGGTCTGGCCTCCCTTCTATTTTCATCTGACGGGAAAAATGAAGAGAGGGGAAGGCGCCATACGGGCGCACGTTAAAATCAGCCATTCTAATCTCACCGTATCAAAATTATATTGTCCAGGAACAGCGCGTTTACCAGTGGAGGGACCTCAATCGGCGTCTTCTCGGCACCGGAGCGCCGAGTGTATGACGCGCGGTTTATTTACCTCTTCCGGCATCAGTGCTGTTTGGCTCTGATTGGACCGTGCTGTCACGTGGGCAGAACACCACTGATTGGTCCTACAGCTCACGTGGTAATTCTAGCCAGCGAGTGCTGACTTCTACTGATGTTTACACTTCCTATTCTATTTACACACTATCAATGATCGCAATTTCTATTTCGAAGATGGCATGAATACAATCAAAGCGTGCTCCTAATGACAAGGCATATATAACACGTGACATGCATTGAATAGAGAGGACGCCATCTTGGAGTGGTGCTACTTCACATAATGAAGTTATGGCTGTACACAGGGAAGGTGCACACATAGTACTAATAATTATCGACCACCAGGCTCTTTATATATTATTTCACCGTGAGACACTATTTCCATTAGGAAAACTTCATTAGTAAGAGATATATGTCTATTTCCATGAGGAAAACCTCATTAGTAAGAGATATAACCGCTCAGGTCGAATCTACAGTGAGTATCTAGTGTCATGGACCCTCTTACCGCATACGGAATAAGGCGACTAGATAATTTCAATATTTACAATTAAAAATGTTTCCATGTGCTGAACCTCGTCAGTAAGGACTATCATCCCTCAGGTCAAAACCACAGTAAGTATCTGATGTAATAGTTTACGAAAAACACCTTACGGCATATGGAATAAGGAAAAATGGATAGTTTCAATATTTACAGTGTGGTAAGTATGTCATCGGATTTTAGATTGTTGAGCTCTTGATGAGACATTGCCTGGGAAAAGCGGTTATAATTTGAGATCGAGAACTATGGACAAATAAAAGTAAAAATAATTTTCTTTGATATTTTTGAAAATTCAGCTCTCCCATCTGAGAAACTGTTTTGACGATTTTTGTTTTTCGAGCCGCCATCCGGGTTCAGCTGTAGGGTCGCGGTGTCAAGTCTTTGGAGTGCAAGCCGAAGACACAAGGTCGACGGTTCTGGTTGGTCCTTGGGCGTTTCCCTGGACTGACAGGCGCATTCCTTAGCACGGAACACCCTACCTCCGCGAGCAGCAAGGTTAGAGGATGGAGTTTTTCGAGATGGAAAGACCTGTTGAAGAAAAAAGTTTCAAAAGCAGATCTCTGATTCTATACATGTGGACGAAGGAGATTGGTCGTTAATGGGATGGTTTTGGGGATTGTTATCCAGATGGGGATGGAAGATTCTGATGGTCATTGGGATGATCTTAGCCATCCTTTTCCTGTTCTGTCTGTGTGTACAGTGTGCTCCTGCTATATTTGGCCTCTGTGCTACTTCGTGTGCAAGGAGACCTGTATCAAAAGATGTGCTAAGTAATAGAATGATGCTACAGCAACATCTTGATGATCTGATGAGTATAGACCTGGATTCAGACTAACGTGAGTTTGGGGGATTGCCTATGTAAGGGCAAAAGGACGGTCTGAGGTTCTGAGATTCTGAACCCGTTCAATAAAGGTTGTCGTATCGTGACGAATCTGGTGTCAGCAGACCGAGAATGGCGAGTATATTATGTACGAGTGTTTTCGCCATGTTCGAGTTCATTACGAAATAAGGGATTCCGTTCTGAACCCTTGGGTTTCATTTTGTGTACGGCAGCCATTTTGTGGTTGCCCTCACATAGGCCGATGACTACGGCCGAACAAGTTCTTGAGACACGTACACCTTTAGCTGACTCTTGTGTGACCTGGGCAAGCTGACTTCGTTGCCCGAGGCCAAACTTGTTAGGCCAGTTCTTTTCCCAGTAGCTGATCAAGATTAGCGATCAAGGCACAGGACATTATTAACCTTTTATTACACACAACTATGTCTTATCTTACTTGCACCTGTCTCTGCTCCTTTCTTTATGGCCTGTTTACGATGGGGAGGTGACCGATTTTATGATGGGTTTCGATCGACTTGTCTGATGAAGAATGTTGGGTTCGACCAATAATTGATGGTGGGCTGGACAATGAAATGTGGGTTTGTCACGCAATGCTTTTTGTCGTATACACATGGGATTGGTTGATTGTAAATAAGGAATGTTTGCCTGAAGCACAATATTTTGTATAAAAAGGGTTGACTGGCTTTGTAAAGTTGAGCAGTCTCCTACGAATATACGTCATTGTACTTCGTGGACTTCTGTTACTCGTTGCAGCCAATAAATTTGATCTTTGACGCCACCTAGAACAGTCCCGTATCTCTGTATGCCAAGACAGGGGAATCCAAAGACTTCGGGCGTTATCCCTGGCGCCGCTGGGTTCTAAAAACCCGGTTCTTCACTATGTGGAGTGCATTCTTGCACATAAGGCCCCCCTTTATGACTCTACGTATCTCTACGTACCTGGCGGTCTTTGGTACGGTTCTGCTATTTGTTTACATTCAATGCAACTTATCGGCCCTACCCATTTCTCCACGTTAAGGGCCTGGTAACAATACGTATATTGTGTATTTAGAGCAAGTAACCTGTCCCTGGATATCTTACCAGTGGTCAGTCCTCGGACAGAGTTTCTCTACGCGGACGGGCGCAGACGGGCTGGACTTTGGCTTGACTTCGGCGCGACTACGGCGCGCCCGCTGCTCGCGTCTGCTGCACGGAGAAGTAGCCATTTTCTTTTGAAGTCCCGTCAGCAGCGCTAGAGCGCTGGGACTTGTAGTTCCTCCAAAGTGTCTGCAATGTAAACAGTTCAAGCGTCTCCGACCACAGCACCTAATCGGCTGCGGAAGCTCGGAGGAGTCAGTGCTGGCTGTTACGGCAAATGGGAGTGACAATGTGACGTGAGTTAAGGAATTAAAATGTATTTATTTGGAATGCGGCGCAAACAAAGAAAGTAAAGATACCAAATAATTAAAATAAGCTGCGAGCAAACTATCACCTGGCTTTCCGCCTCAGGTGAGCAAAGAGTCTCGCGAGTCAAGCGCGCTCCCTTCTTTTGAAGTCCCGTCAGCAGCGCTAGAGCGCTGGGACTTGTAGTTCCTCCAAAGTGTCTGCAATGTAAACAGTTCAAGCGCCTCCGACCACAGCACCTAATCGGCTGCGGAAGCTCGGAGGAGCCAGTGCTGGCTGTTACGGCAAATGGGAGTGACAATGTGACGTGAGTTAAGGAATTCAAATTTATTTATTTGGAATGCGGCGCAAACAAAGAAAGTAAAGATACCAAATAATTAAAATAAGCAGCGAGCAAACTGTCACCCGGCTTTCCGCCTCAGGTGAGCAAAGAGTCTCGAGAGTCAAGCGCGCTCCCTTCTTTTGATGTCCCGTCAGCAGCGCTAGAGCGGTGCGTCCATTGGGGCGTAGGGGCGTAGCCCCGCCAGCCACCATGGACCCGCATCGCGGCTGCCGGACGCAATCCTATCCTGGTATTTTCTAAATTAAATATCGCATTATTGCAAGCAACAATCAGCCGCCGGCGGGAATTGCGCAGGGGGGCGTGGCCTGCTGCAGCTTGAGTGACAGTCCACACTCAGGCTGCAGCAGACCGTCCCGCTGGGGAACTTACAGTGCGCATTCTTGAGAAAGTTGACAACTTTCTCAAGCATGCGCACTGTAAGTTCCCCAGCGGGACCCAGGGGTGCTTGTTTCTTGCCACAGCCCGGGTTTTCAACAGCCGACAGGGCGAGCAGCAAATGTGCCCTCCTAGCGCTGAAGTGCCAGGATTGGCTGGTCCACCGGCGCAGCATCCCGCTGCCATTGGATGCCGCTCTTGGGGGTGGCTCGGCATTCGTGTAGGTGCCTGGGTGGGCGGGGTACGGATGCCAGTGCGCCTGCAGCTCAAGGGCCCGGGAGCGATGTCTCCACTCAACGTTCGGGGTCTGGGACTGGCTCTGCGCTCGCCTCCGGTAAGTGTCATTATCAAGGTTGAAGTTCACATATGAACAGCGTCAGCTTTTCTTTTACATTCCTGGAATGTTTTCTATGACCGCTTCCGAATCAAGCCTTGGGTCGGATTCAGCAGTGGATGGACGCTGGTTTTGTATTTACCTGCCCAACCCCCGCCCCATTCCACCGTCCATTACGTGTTTCTGGTGCAGGCGATATGCATTGAGTCTTTCTCCATTATATTCATCATTATGAACATTTTCACGGGAGAGGTCGTGTCCTTCCCATGGAGCGCCTTCAATGCTTCGCTCCCTAATGAGCGTCATTTCTTTCTCTAGTTTGGAGCTTCCTTTGTTATTCATGTCTTTGGCAGTTAACTTCCTAATGATGACGTTTGCAAAGATCAGCGCCGCAGAATCCCAGGAAAGTGCCAGAACGGTACAAAGCACACCTGGCAGTCAGACACAGATCTCACTTTGTGTCATGCAGAATTTAAGCGCTAATCCGGCTGAGGCAAGGCCTCACTCCTTTTGTCAGGAACCATCAGTCGCGCTCTACAAGGTGCTTATTAAAAGTTTAATTTATTCTGTACCTCTCGCCCAAAGATTGTAAAAACTCACGTTTTTTCACGTGCAGGATTAGGTGTTATGTTCATGCAGCAACCTAAAGTTATTTTATTTTGCCATTGAATGAATTGAAGTTTTGAGGAATCGAATATTGTTTTTAAATTCCAGATTTTAGGCGGAGGGACGCTGCCATGATAGCAGGCCATGATTGGAGGGCAGCCTTCCGTAGATGCCAACTCTGTACTAAACACTGCAAACATGTGCAACCACTTAAGAGTTCCTTCGGTGGTTCACCGCGGATCTGCGGAAAACCACAGTGAACAAACTCCTCCTGTGGTGAAGAGAGTCCCTAAAGTCAGTCCTCCCCGAGCCAGCAGTGGTCTGCTCCATACCTCAGCAGTACTGCACCTTTCTTGGTTGTTAATGTTAAGCCATCTTATGCACTGCCGAGCTTGCTTTATTTTTTGCTCTGGTTTAACACTGGCGTGTGAATTTGCATTTTCACTACCTTTTAGGGATACATTTTCTGTTGCTATAATACTTTTAATATGTTCCTCGACCTCTCCCATCCCTGACTCGGTCAAAAAGTTAGTACCACTGTAGTCTTAATTAATTTTTCCCACAGAAGTCCGTTCCCTTTCATCTGCTGGGGGCTAGCTTCTACTGTGTTTTGGAGGTAATACTGAGAGGCTTCCTTCCCACCTTTTTACTTTGGTTCAGGTCTTTTAATTTGTCCCACGTTGTACTTTTCAGCTGTCTCTCTTCTCTACCAATTGTAGCTTCCAATCCAGGCACAATACATTCTGCCCTTCTTTCGGTCACGGCATGGGTAATATCAGTGTCGGGGAAAACGCTTTTTAAAAGCCAGGCACCATGTTGTTAATCTAATGTTGCATCAAATCTGTTACTTGCCTTTCTTAATGTTGAGAATTTTATGCTCACTTAACCTAAGAGTGAGTAGGCCATTTTGAGTTGTCAGATAAAATCTGGGTATCATTTACGGTATCAGTGACAGTATTTGTGAATACTTTACATCCTTTGTGCTGCATAATATGATTAGGACTTTAGTTTATTCTCGTTGGGGTCTGAGGCTCTTTTCTCACCCATAATATACATTTACCCCTTTAACAGCTTAGTATAATAAGTAGCTGTTTACTTTTGATGTTTCCCAGCAATCAGTGAGTTCCTTTTAATGGCAGCCTGTCTTCTCCGCTCTTTCTGAGAGGTTCACACTGGGATTATAAGAGATACACTCCAATCACATCTGCAGCACTATCACAAATCTTATCCCAGAATGAGGTGGGCCCTCATTTCTCCCTCTTAGGGCTTCCTCAGAGTCTGCCAGACCATGAGGCTTACCAGAACAGAAAACCACTCCGCACACACCTGCATCTTCCATCCCTTCCTCCCTCAAGCTCGGACCGCCCTTAAGCTCTACTAAGGCCATAGGCACGTGAAAGACATCAAGAAGGTAGTGATGGCGCCATGGTTCTTGATAGCTCTTGGCATTGAAAGCACAGCATAAAACACACGATAAGGTTTCTTGTAGGTAGAAGCCTATATTAAAAATCAGAATCTGCTTAACTCTACTCCACAGTGAAAAACATGGAGCCCTCTCCTACGCTGCCCACAAGTGTATCTTCCCTCATAGCATAAGATTACTACCCCAGCAAATAAAAGTCTTCCCTGGCCTTATGCTTTACAGCTGCCCTCGATAGGAAGCCGTAGAATCTTTAATGAGGGCAGTACGCTCTGGAATGGCTTGCTTACCAGAAGCTCTTCTTTCTGAGCATATATTGATCTGCTCAAGAGCACAAGAGCCCTGTTAACCACTTGGCTGCTAAGGGTGTGCGAGGTGTTCCATTGACTTTCCATTGAAATCAATGGAAAGTCCATGACGAGTTACCCTTGTCATTAGCGCTGAAGTGGTTAATGTACTGAGACCTCTTCCCCTACCCTCTCATATGTCTCACTAGTCCAGCAGGATTCAGTGTCAGTGACCACACCTCTTTTCTAGAAAGTATATGCCCGAGCAGATCTGATTCCAAGGTGAATGTTTTACAACACTCCCATGCTTTCCAGCTAGGTCTGCACAACAGAAACACATTTGCGTACGTAAACCTATGTCACTGGACTCTTCAGGCTCCCCAAATGCCCAAGCCTAAACTGTAAAGGGCTAACTGCATGACTATTCTAGTGTGTGTGTCGTCATTATTCCTTAGGGGCTGCTATCTTTCAACATTGTGAAGTGCTTCGACTCAAAAGTTACATATTTTAAAACGCCATTCTTACATATATATTATATTTCATCCATTTGTCTCCTGGGTAGAGCACGATCGCGCAAAGTATCAGTGTTTCACCCTTCTTTTTTTTCAGTGCGGCGTTTAGGTTGCACCGCCAAAGATCCACGGGATATCAGACAGACAGACCCCCTTTGCACAGGCTCGCTCCTTGAAATATGTAGCGCTTTCCGTCTCTAGATTTAACTGTGGTTAATGCATGATATTTTTGAAACATAAACACACTGCTTACCCTGGAATGCTTCTTATCATATCCTATCGGTTTATTCTGCTGGCCAACTCTTAGGCATTTTCCCACAAAGAATTGAAACGCCAGGTCTGAGACATTACAACTTAATTAAGCTTAGGAGGCCTTAGATTTACGCTTAGCAGCATATGGTAAATAAACAAAGTCTGTAGCTTAATGGCCCTTGTGGGTGTGACTACATTAGGAGCCTTCTTGGAAATAAAGAGGGCGAGGAATCAGACGCATTTACACACAACAAGGGAACATGGCTTTCTAATTCCATAGCAGACTCGTAATAGATTTTGTTTTTAACTCTTCCATGCCAGCAATATGAAATTCTCAATCAGAAAATGGTGCTATGATTGTGGTGTCGAGTTCAATGTGCTGCAACTCTAGGCCCATATATGATACTTTTATGATCATGATGCATGCTCTGCCGTGGTGTTGGGCGTGTGTGACCTGAGGTAAGAGGTAGTAGGAGGGCCCAATTTGTGGTGTGAGGTGGGTCTAGATCTGTGTATGCTCAGAATAGTGATGAAACACAAACATTTCCCTCACTACAGGCACTGCTGTATTGCAGGTTTCTTGAATACCCAGGGATGCATATTAAGGGCAGTATCTGCCTTTGATTTATGAAGTGAGTTGATGACAGCATACCTTTCAATGTGGCATGCAGACCGGCCAGGTTTATCATTTATATCAATTTTGTCATGTTAGATATTGTATTTACTACAGGTTGTGATTCCTACATAATTGATTAGTGACGTATTGGTCTTGCTGAGGATGGAGCAATGGAGATTGGGCAAAAGATGATGGCTATGACAGCAAGTGTCCTATTATTTAATTTTGGCAATTCAATTTGAATTTAGATCTCCACATGCTTTTGGATGCATGAATGATGCAGCGATTGACAAGGCATATCTAATTGTCAAAAGACAAGGGATACATAAAGGGGAATTTAGAGACACCTTCGCAGATCCATTCTGCAATGGTTTTTTAGGATATACTTGACATAACTTTCATATTGTTCATATTCAACTTCTTACTGAAGTGCATATTGCTCCAAACTGTCATCCCTTTCTGGTCCATGGCTATGCATATACACAAATTAGAAGATGTAACACACTAGTCTAGCAATCAACGGCGAGGGACTAGCAATTTAAGAAATCAGCATGTTTTCCATCCAGTGGAGTTTTGGTAGAGTCATTTACATGTTCACGACTGCTATACAATCAGCCAGTCTCGGATTCCTGTATCTAGCAGAAAGGGTATGAAACCAGCATGAAAACAGAGTACACATTACATTACCAAGGGTTCATTCCCTGCCCGTAAAGGCACATTGCCTGATCAGTCAATGTGTTTACTGTTACTGATCATCTGTTTTCCTCTCCATATTGTTGTGATGTTAATGCTATTGGTTTTACTGGAAATTGTGTTGTATTTACAGAAGTGATATAGTTGAAGTAAAAGGCACTTTACGCCCATTCCCAACCCCACCCATCCATGGGTTGCGGAAGCTAATTAGCAGACTGGGAGCATTGCTTTTATTTTCCTTTAGTGTAATAGGCTGGCTGGTGAAGTGCACTTCCCATAGTGTGCAGTCACTTCAATTTGCCTTTAGGTGACTACCTGGCTTGATGGTGGTTTTCTATGTGATTTCATGTAACTCCTTGTCTTGATGAGTGCATTGGTTTTAGTTTGTTTGAGGTAACTGCTTCACATGCTGGTTTCATCACACAGCTGATACCCACCCTGAGAAAGCCAGAGCTGCCCTGTTAGTGGTATCAACACCAGTGCGCTTAGGTTCCTTACAGCTCCTTCACTTGAAGTGGATTACCACCTACCCGTTACTTTTTGTATCCTGCTCGTACCAAGTCAGACCCAGACCAGTCCCCACAGTTGCTCCGGATTATTGGACATTGTCATGTCATCTCAGGCGCGATGTAAAGAGTGAGCTGAGGACTCTTTTGGCTCAAGAACCAACTAGCTGGTGACCCTTGTGGTTGTTTAAAGATTTAAGATCAGCCTGTAACTCAGTCTTGAGCTGGGTCAGTGACCTCGATTACAAAGTGGATGTGCCAGATGTCCCATTATGACCCCTTTTGCCTGTCTCCCCTTCAGGCGCACAGGGCATAAAACTGAGGGGTTCTCAACCCTGCCAAAAAACTGAGGGGTGACCCTAAGAGCACAGCTGCCATCCTATCAGGGGTGGGATGCTTTGGTGTGCTGGTCTGGTTTTCTGGGTGCATTGGCTCAAGTTTTTTCCCATGTAATTGATTGGGTGTCTTGGTAAGTTGCTTTTATGTGAATGTCTGACTTATGACTGTACATTCCTTTCAGTGTGCACTTTCTTCAGTTTACTTTTGAGTCACTGTCTAGTTTGCTGGATGTATTGCTTTCATTTTTCTTTCATTAAACTGTTTGACTTGCTTGGTGCTTTTATGTTGGTGCCTGCATGCTGAGGTGTACTCTTCTTCAGTTTAAATGTATGTGACTGGCTTGTTGACTAGCACCCTGCTTTCAAAGTGAAGGTTCACAGGTTCACACTTGCTTTAGTTTACTTTTGTATGGTTGACTGCAGGTACTGTTTTGCTGGATGCATTGCTTTAAGTTACTACTTGATGCATTGCTTTCAGTTTGCTTTAAAGTAATTGCCTCTCATTTTCCCAAAGCTTTGTGAAGGCTGTTTCCCAACTGCGTGCAACTTCTTCTACTCTTAGAGCTGAGATTTTCATGAAAGTCTTATAGTCTGAATTCAGCACCTGAGCGTAATAGGACGAAATGTATGAAGCTCTGTGGTTATACTGAATAAGCAGCTACCTATGTTATGCCATCTATTAATGTAATAATTGCACTTTCACAATTGCTTTATTAACCTTCCTGCTTTCTCAAATTTGCTTGAAAATGCACGATTTTTCTTCTTTTTTTTCAAAATTTTCTTGGGGGGGGTTATCCCCCCAAACCCCCCTTTTGGGGTTCGGGCTCGCTCGCTACGCTCGCTCGCTACGGTGCTGTATGCAAATCACTTTGCGCCCCACCACTTTCAAATGTCACCCACCGCCCCTGGCTGGGACTTGTAGTTTCTCCAAAGTGTCTGCAATGTAAACAGTTCAAGCGTCTCCGACCACAGCACCTAATCGGCTGCGCAAGCTCGGAGGAGTCAGTGCTGGCTATTACGGCAAATGAGAGTGACAATGTGACGTGAGTTAAGGAATTAAAATTTATTTATTTGGAATGCGGCGTAAACAAAGAAAGTAAAGATACCAAATAATTAAAATACGCAGCGAGCAAACTATCACCCGGCTTTCCGCCTCAGGTGAGCAAAGAGTCTCGCGAGTCAAGCGCGCTCCCTTCTTTTGAAGTCCTGTCAGCAGCGCTAGAGCGCTGAGACTTGTAGTTCCTCCAAAGTGACTGCAATGTAAACAGTTCAAGCGTCTCCGACCACAGCACCTAATCGACTGTGGAAGCTCGGAGGAGTCAGTGCTGGCTGTTACGGCAAATGGGAGTGACAATGTGACGTGAGTTAAGGAATTTAAATTTATTTATTTGGAATGCGGCGCAAACAAAGAAAGTAAAGATACCAAATAATTAAAATAAGCAGCGAGCAAACTATCACCCGGCTTTCCGCCTCAGGTGAGCAAAGAGTCTCGCGAGTCAAGCGCGCTCCCTTCTTTTGAAGTCCCGTCAGCAGCGCTAGAGCGCTGGGACTTGTAGTTTCTCCAAAGTGTCTGCAATGTAAACAGTTCAAGCATCTCCGACCACAGCACCTAATCGGCTGTGGAAGCTCGGAGGAGTCAGTACTGGCTGTTAGGGCAAATGGGAGTGACAATGTGACGTGAGTTAAGGAATTAAAATTTATTTATTTGGAATGCGGCGCAAACAAAGAAAGTAAAGATACCAAATAATTAAAATAAGCAGCGAGCAAACTATCTCCCGGCTTTCTGCCTCATGTGAGCAAAGAGTCTCTCTTTGCTCACCTGAGGCGGAATGCCTCAATGATGGTATTATGATGATATAATGATGGTAATTATCATCACACTCACATAAATTAACGATACCAATCGTGAATTGAGGATGACAATTATGACAACTGTGTACATAGAATGTAATATACTCTCTGTACATATGTATAAATTAGTTTGCAAATAATTTAGTATAAAAGTTCTTTACCTCTTTCCTCTACTATTTCTCAACTTCTATTCCTCAACCTCAATCTCCCCTGCTTCCAAAACTCTCCTCCCTCCTTCCCCGTTGTTCCCTCTCGTAAAAAAAAAACACCCCCTCCCCGTCCTTTTCTTTTCCCTTCCCCTCTTTTTCTTTTCTTTCTTTTTTTCTGAAACCTTTTCCCTTCCTTGTCCCTCTACTTTCACTATGAGCATTACTGTGATACCAGTTTTAGGATTCTTTGAAGTGCTGCATACCATTGTGAAATTGCGTACTAGACGCTAAACAAATATGATTACTAATACCCAAATTATGGAGTTATTTTGTCTGATACTGAATCAGCATTTGCGCTACACAATGTTTTTCTTGTATATATTACAAATTTCCTTTCATGTATATATTGTCAAAACCATTTTTCATGACTGCACTACATTACCCATAATGCCACATTGAGGCCATGTGGGTGTATAAAATAGTGAAAGTAAGAAAGGACTCACTGACCGCGAGCAAAGCCGTGGAGGCTGAAATGCGTTGGTTGAGCTTCCCTAATTAAACTACTCTCTGAAGCATATCCCTTTTGAGTGCCGCGTCATTGGTGTGGAGAAGCAAAATTAAAGGGTCTGGATCCGACCCCTATGCTGAGCACTCGCTGCCAGCGTGCATCGGAAATTGAGGATCACTTTTGTGGTGCAGAATATATATAGATAGATAGATAGATAGATGGATAGATAGATAGATAGATAGATAGATAGATAGATAGATAGATAGATAGATAGATAGATAGATAGATATACACATATATATATATATATTTGAGTTTTTGACAATTGCTTTTGTACTAGAAAAGAGATACATATGGGAATGTACACATATGATTTCTTATATTTTTGTACTTTCTAGTACCTGCTTTAAGCCTTCTTGGCGCCTGTTTCAGTAAGCCATGAGATACATATAATTTTAAGGTGTCTGTGGACCTTGCTTAGACATGGAAGGGGAAAAGTGTTCAGGGGGAGTTTTTTGAACACCCAGGGTAGACACTAGCACTCTTGCATAAACTCCATGGGACACTTGTTCTTTCTCTTCCCTTCCCTTCTTCTCCATCGACCCAGACCAACTTTAATATAGTTGGGCTGCCTGTGTTGTGGGTGGCGTTGGGAGCAATCATCATGGCATCCTACCACTCCTGCAGGAGCAGGTGAGATTCTGATTGTGGATTAACAACCTCAATGACATACAGGGCCCAGAAATGTGACGTGGGCACCTGGAAAGCTTCGATCGACTGAGAAAGGCCTTCTGTAACAGTGCACACATATTGAGAGCCACACCCTTCAGTGAGGACGCTTTCCCCGGAGAAAACAGCGACGTGGTCGCACCTGATTTTGACTCTGAGGGTTCCCCTTAAAAAGGGGAGAATGATACTGATGAGGGTGGCTCATCTGATGAGGGGCAGAATTCCGGGAGACTCTGGATGTCCTTGCTATTGTAACAGAAAGTTTCAATTCTAATAAGGATGCGTAGGCGAGGATTATGCATACACTCTTCGCTTTATTCAAACAGCAGCCATTTACCCAAATAAGACAAAAAACAACTATTCGCATGAGACCTTGGGAACAGCATCAAGTCAAGCAAATCATTAACCAATGAACAAGTAATCCAAGCACCAGCCAATGAGGGGCCCTTGAATGCCGCTGTATAGTCCTTTACTTCTGTCCACATTTCCTCTTTCGTCGCGTGAGCTAAGCCGACTTTCCAGAGCAAAACATCCTGTTAAGACCCCTCTGTCTCTGAAACGAAACAGGAGCAATCATATCCACCTTCCTAAACAATGAAAAAGTGTCAAGCAACAAGAAAAACAGCCCTTATATGAGAAGTCCAAACAATGACATCTATGTATAGTAACATGTAAAATCTGCATGCATCCCTAATCTTCAAAATTTAAACAAGATTACTTACTAGCCACGGGGAAGGGTCCGGATTAGAATCCAGGTTGGGATAGTCCTCTCCTCCGCATCCTTAATAGAATTAAAAATTTCTGTTACGATAGCTAGGACGTTTTTCATTGTATGTGTCGAGCACCAACCGGTAGCCAAGCAGAAACCAGACTCCTCAGAAGTGTAGACAGCGTCACTCCCCTTCCCCAAGACAGACCCTCCTCCGTGATACAGAAACACAAGAGGCTGATTACTATCCTAGGAAAAGAGAGGGACCAAAACCATAGGTCTAAAGGGGATCCGGGGAGAGAACTGAACGTCAATGTGACACAGGTTCCTGCAGAGGATAGAGAGACAAGAGGCAAAAAGGAAATTAGCTAACATGCAATACTGTATGCCTTAACATTTGTTAACTAGCCAATAGTGGAATATGCTGTCACGCTCTTACCTGACCTTAGTAAAAAATGAACTCATAAGGCCATTCAAGGGGCACACAAAAAGGATATAAATCAGGCAAGAGTCTTTAGGTCTCTCTCTCGTTGAAAATAAACAGTAAGGCAATGGAGTCCCAGAAAGTTTACTTTCCCTTGTTGCTCCAGGGATAATAACCAGTGAGAAAGTTCCAAACTTTGAAGAGCTATCGGAATGCACTGGAAAAACAAGAACACGATCTCACGTGCTCCAGAGTGCACTAGGCAATATTGTCTGTAGTAAAAACGCTATCTCGCGTTCTCAAAATAAAGCAGTGGCTGTAGAAACACTTCCTCGTATTTCCACCGGAACAAAACAGTACAGCCGCGACTTCGCGCTGCCAAGGTATTCGAACTCAGTTTGTTTCGTGTCAGCGCTCCCGTGCACGACACGAATCTCCGAGTCAAGGGTTACTGCAAAGACAAGGGATTGGAGCGGGAGTGAAGGGGGGAGGAGTCACGAAGTCCAGGCTCATCCACGAGCAGTAACCGGTTCTCCTCCGTACGGCTCAAGTGCCGTGAGCAACGATGAAACAAAGATACAGTTCAGGAGGTAAGGGGGAGGCAGGGAGGAAGCTTCCAGATATCCGCTATTGGAAACGCTAGCGATAACCAGGGCAAATCCAAGGTCCAAACACGGAGCACACATATGGATGCAAGCGAGGAAAACCAAGCGCCGCCATCTTGGAGGGGGAGGTATAAGAGCCTCCTCTCCTCGTCTGATTGGTTCATAGACACCCAGTATCTCTCAGTACTCGTTCGCCTCCACCAGGGCATTCTGGGAGATATAGTGCCAGTAGAGCGGTACAGCATATTCCTACCTGTGGCCGCCCTCATGAGAATGGAAGGGGATCTACTGCCTTCATTTCCTAACAGTACCCCCCCTAAAGGTCTCCTAACGGGTCTGGGTTTGGTGGGGTGCAAGGCATGGAACCTTTGTACTAATCTAGGGGCATGAATGTTTTCTGCGGGTTCCCATGTTCTATCTTCAGGAGGGTAACCCACCCAGCCAATTAAATATTGTAATTTCCCTCGAAGACGTCTAGAATCCAGTACTCTTTTTACTTCATACTCTAGCTCTCCTTCAACTGTGACAGGGGGAGGAGGGTGTTCAGGGTGTGCTGGTACCAAATAGGGTTTCAGTAAGGAGGTATGAAAGACAGGATGTATTGGTAATTCAGGGGGAAGACTCAACTTAAGGGCCACAGAGGAAAGCACTTTCTGTACTTCAAAAGGCCCTAGGAATCTAGGTTGTAGCTTGCGGGGACCCTCTAGTCTTAGGTTTTTTGATGAAAGCCACACTTTATCCCCCACTTTATAGTCAGGTGCTGGGCGTCTGTGTTTATCAGCTTGTGATTTCATAACTGTTTTGGCCTGTGTTAATTCTTCTCTAGCTAGTTTCCAAATGCGTAACAGATTATCGTGTTGCTCCCTCACAGCAGGTACTAGAGTGTCAGAGGGGAGGTGTGCTAGAGGAAGAAATTTAGGGTGATAACCAGTTGTGAAAAAGAACGGTGAGATCTTGGAAGCAGAGTGAGTGGAGTTGTTATAAGCGAACTCTGCGAGGGGTAATGCCTGTACCCAATCATGACAAGAGGTAGTTATCAAACATCGTAGGAATTGTTCCAATGTTTGATTTGTTCTGTCAGTTTGTCCATCCGTCCGAGGATGATAGGCGGAGGACAATCTGTGATCAATGTGTAGGGCTTTGCACAATTCTTGCCAAAATCTAGAAATAAACTGGGGCCCCCTGTCTGAGATGATCATGGAAGGTAGACCATGCAGACGTACGATGTCACGTATAAAGACTTCAGTGAGTTCCAAAGCCGTAGGTGATTTTTTCTGGGGTATAAAATGGGCCATTTTTGATAGTAGATCTACCACCACCAGGATAGCAGTGTAACCCTGAATCGCAGGCAAGTCTGTAATGAAGTCCATACTGATGGACGTCCACGGACTGTTTGGTACAGGAAGAGGCTGTAATAACCCTGCGGGTGCGGAATGAGATGATTTTTGTCGTGCACAAGTGGGACAAGCTTTAACATAGTCGCTAACATCCTGAGCCATTCTAGGCCACCAAAACCAGCGTTGACACATTTGCCTGGTTTTGGTTTCTCCTGGGTGTCCCACCAATGGCAAGTTGTGACACCAGTGCAGTATGAGTCGTTGTGTTTCTTTGGTGGGTAAAAAGAGTTTGTGATCATGAAACCATAGGTTATCTAGAATGACATTATAGTCGTCTTCTACCCATTTTTCTCGATCTAAGTGAGTGTAGGATTTTTCAAGATGTACAAGAAAAGTATGTGAATTCACCGCTATGCTCCTACAGCAATGAGTCTGTTCTCGGGTATGATGGGCAAAGGTTTCTCCACAGTGCATTTATTCTCTTTTCCCAGCCGGGATAGAGCATCTGCTTTGCTTTGTCTTATTCCAGGACGGAAATGTATCTGAAAGTCATACTCACTGAAGAAAGAGACCCACTGTAATTGCCGAGGTGTCAGGGCAATGGCAGTGCGGAAATATTGTAGGTTTTGGTGGTCTGAATATACAGTGATCATATGGGGAGAGCCTAATAAATAATGTCGCCATTCTTGAAAGGCTCTTTTTATTGCAAGGAGTTCCCTTTCACCTATTGTATAGTTCTGTTCAGATTGGGTTAAAGTCTTGGAGAAGTAGGCGACAGGATGGAGTATTCCCTTAGATCTGTCACGTTGGGACAAAACACCTCCTACTGCATACTGAGATGCGTCTACTTCGAGAAAGTAGGGTTGTGTTTCGTCCGCATGTTTGATAATAGGGGCAGAAGTGAAACTAGTCTTTAAAGCTTGGAACGCTTTCTCCGCCTCGTTATCCCACTTGAAGTCAACCCCCTTTTTCAATAATCGGGTTATTGGTGAAACAAGATCCGAAAAATGGGAGACAAACCGTCTGTAGAAATTAGCAAACCCCAGGAAGGATTGGATTTCTTTTACTGATGTTGGACTAGACCATTTGACTAAGGCAGACACTTTGGCGGGATCCATGTGTATCCCAGAGGGGGAAATGATAAACCCTAAAAAAGCAACGCTAGTGGTGTGGAAGATACATTTGTCAAGTTTAGCGAACAAATGATGTTCCTGTAATTTGCTCAAGATGGTTTGCACGTGTGATACATGGTCTGTCTCATTGGAAGAATAGATGAGTATATCGTCAATATAGACGATGACAAAGATGTCCAAATACTCCCGCAGTATCTCGTTGATAGAAAACTGAAACGCTGCGGGAGCATTGCACAGGCCAAAAGGCATGACGTTGTATTCATATAATCTAAACTTGGTTCGGAAGGCAGTCTTCCACTCATCCCCTTTTCTAATGCGGATCAGGTGGTATGCTCCTCTGAGATCGAGTTTGGTGAATATGGTAGCTTTCCGCACCTGATCCAGTAGGGTAGAGATAAGGGGAAGAGGGTATTTGTTTTTTACTGTCACCTTATTTAATGAGCGGTAATCCAGACAAGCTCTGAGCCCCCCTTCTCGTTTTGGAATAAAAAAGAAGGGGGATGAAACAGGTGAGGTGGAATGACTAATGAACCCTTTGTGTAACATGTCCTGCAGATAGTCATAGAGATACTTAGTCTCTGTTTCTGTGAGCGCGTATATACGACTTACAGGTAGATCTGCACCAGGCACTTAATCTATCCTACAATCGTAGGTTCTACGTGGGGGTAAAGCAATTGCTTTTTCCTCATCAAACACGTCTGCGTACTTATGATATTCGCTAGGTAGAGAGGCACCATCAATAGTGGTGGTAGCACAATAGACAGGGGTATGCCAGTGAGTAATGTCTTGATAACAATGGGTTAAACAGTGAGCAGAACGAAGAGTGACTGTTCTAGCTATCCAGTCTATTTGGGGATTGTGTGTTTGCAACCAAGGAATCCCCAAGATGGCCCCAAAAGAAGGTGCATCAATGAGATCAAAAGACACACTCTCACTGTGTCCGTTATCACATAGGACGATGATTTCAGGAGTATGATACATCAACATTCCTGACGATAATTCAGTCCCATCAACGGCTCTGACTTTTTCTGGGTGTTCTTTTTTTACAAATTCCAGTCCTAATGTCTTAGCTAGGGTTATGTCTAAGAAGTTGCCCGTCGCCCCTGAATCCAGGAGGATGGCCATGGTATGTCGACATTGAGAAGGCAAGATAAACACCACGTTAATGGTAAAAGGTTTGGGTATGTGCATCCACGTGTTTGCCAGACAATGAGAGGTCTGAGACACAAAGGGACTTGGAAGAGCGACCTCTGTACTCCCCAAGTCATTCAGTTTCCCGAAGGCATCGTCTTAGGGACCTTGTGCTGTGCATCCTTGAAAGGACCTTTGGGTTTGACAGGACATTCTCTAGCGAAATAACCGGCCTTACCACAGTACAGACATAGACTTAGGCTTCTATGTTTTTCTTTCTCCTATACAGTTAAAGGACCCCTAATACCCCCGATCTGCATAGGTTCACTGGTATCCTTGGGTTCTCTTTTTTCAGGTCGGGTTATTAACAGTTTCGGATAATCACCTTTTGTCTTCTCTCCTTTACGCTCCATAAGCCTGTGATCCAGTTTTACCACAAGGTCTATGAATGCAGAGCATTCCTCAGGGGGATCGACAATCTGGGACTGGATATATTTTAATTCGTCTTTGAGTCCTCTATAGAAGAGTGAAGTACGTTTATCTTCAGGCCAGTGTGTTTCGGTTACTAGCCGATTAAAGGTTGTGATGTAGGATAATAAATCCTTAGATCCCTGCTTCAGGTTTAACAGCTCGTTGTCGCTGGCTTGCATGTATGTATGCCGCGCGAATAGGCTTCTCATCCTTTCTTTGAATAAATTAAAATTATACAGAACATGATCGTCATTTTCAACAAGAGTAAAAGCCCAAGTGGCTGCATTACCACTTAAATAAGAGATAATGAAGGCTATTTTAGCCGCATCATCAGGAAAGGAGGCAGCTTTACATAAGAAAGTCAGGTGGCATTGGATCATAAAAACACAATACCTTTGACTGTCTCCATTAAATCTCTCTGGCATGGCAAGTGGAGTTTGTGGAGGGGTCACTACCGTGACTTGGACAGGGTTAGGAGAGGTCTGAGAGGAGTCAAGGAGGGTTTCAGATGTGGTAGGAACCTGGAAATGTGCAGGATGTATATAACGTCTCTTAAATCTAGGTTGTATCTCAGTGGGCTTGCTCTCTGCTCTTAGCATCGTATTCTCAGACATTAACCTTTGATTCTCGTTTCTTAATAGTTTTAATTCTGTCTGTAAATTTACTACTGTTGTGGCCAAGTCTCTCAAAGTACATTCGCTAGAATCCTCCATTAAGACGTGCCCGTCCATGACTGTCTACACTCAGGAGGAGATATGCAACGTGGGCTTGGTTTTCTGTCGAGCACCAACCGGTAGCCAAGCAGAAACCAGACTCCTCAGAAGTGTAGACAGCGTCACTCCCCTTCCCCAAGACAGACCCTCCTCCGTGATACAGAAACACAAGAGGATGATTACTATCCTAGGAAAAGAGAGAGACCAAAACCATAGGTCTAAAGGGGATCCGGGGAGAGAACTGAACGTCAATGTGACACAGGTTCCTGCAGAGGATAGAGAGACAAGAGGCAAAAAGGAAATTAGCTAACATGCAATACTGTATGCCTTAACATTTGTTAACTAGCCAATAGTGGAATATGCTGTCACGCTCTTACCTGACCTTAGTAGAAAATGAACTCATAAGGACATTCAAGGGGCACACAAAAAGGATATAAATCAGGCAAGAGTCTTTAGGTCTCTCTCTCGTTGAAAATAAACAGTAAGGCAATGGGGTCCCAGAAGGTTTACTTTCCCTTGTTGCTCCAGGGATAATAACAAGTGAGAAAGTTCCAAACTTTGAAGAGCTATCGGAATGCACTGGAAAAACAAGAACACGATCTCACGTGCTCCAGAGTGCACTAGGCAATATTGTCTGTAGTAAAAACGCTATCTCGCGTTCTCAAAATAAAGCAGTGGCTGTAGAAACACTTCCTCGTATTTCCACCGGAACAAAACAAAACAAAACAGTACAGCCGCGACTTCGCGCTGCCAAGGTATTCAAACTCAGTTTGTTTCGTGTCAGCGCTCCCGTGCGCGACACGAATCTCCGGGTCAAGGGTTACTGCAAAGACAAGGGATTGGAGCGGGAGTGAAGGGGGGAGGAGTCACGAAGTCCAGGCTCATCCACGAGCAGTAACCGGTTCTCCTCCGTATGGCTCAAGTGCCGTGAGCAACGATGAAACAAAGATACAGTTCAGGAGGTAAGGGGGAGGCAGGGAGGAAGCTTCCAGATATCCGCTATTGGAAACGCTAGCGATAACCAGGGCAAATCCAAGGTCCAAACACGGAGCACGCATATGGATGCAAGCGAGGAAAACCAAGCGCCGCCATCTTGGAGGGGGAGGTATAAGAGCCTCCTCTCCTCGTCTGATTGGTTCATAGACACCCAGTGTCTCTCAGTACTCGTGCGCCTCCACCGGGGCATTCTGGGAGATGTAGTGCCAGTAGAGCGGTACAGCATATTCCTACCTGTGGCCACCCTCATGAGAATGGAAGGGGATCTACTGCCTTCATTTCCTAACAGTATGTCAGGATTATGCAAGTTTAAATCTTCTCGACCACCAAGTGAGTCATATCCCGTAGTCTTAAAATAAAACCTCTTGAAAGTAGAATCTGCTGACCAGTCGGTCGCATTCCTAATATCTTCCAACCAAACAGACAGAATGAAAGCGTTGGAAGCCATTGCCCCTGGGGCCGAATGCGCCCCAAAGATATTCAGATCAATGCCCGCCTCCTGCATTACCCATCTTATCCAATGTGCTATATAGTAGGGGAACAGACCGTTCTATGCAGCTTTCTGAGGGAAATGAGATGTTATTTTTCTCCCGGAGGACAGAACTCCTCCGACATCTCTTCATAAGCCTTGAGGCATTGCACAACACATAACTTAGGAGCATCTGGGAAAGCAGGGTTAGTAATTACTCTGGTATGGCATTTGGTCCGCCTACTGATCATAAAGGAGACACCAAAGGGGAAAACATTCTGCCCGTAATATCAAGGGTCTTTACGTCGGACACTCTCCTACAGGATATCAGACATAATAGCATTGCTAGCTTTGCAGTGCTCTTTCCGTGACAAAAACCTATTTGGTTGCCCGGATAGAAAAAGGTTCAGCACCCGATTGACATCTCAGGGAGCTTAATACGTCAGCTCAGGGGGAAAGGATAACCAAACCCCTCTGAGAAGGCGGGAACCAAAAGGGTGCTCCCCGACCAGGGATCTGTCTACCGCTGTGTGCCCAGTGGAAATGGCTAACCTAAAGGTGTTAATGGAGTAATAAGCCAAACGTTCTGAAGCTAAAGAGGCCAGGAAGTTGAGCACTTAAATGACTTCTGCGACCACTGAATCAAAACCCCGTCACACACACCAATGGGTCATTCTCGCCAGACCAACTTGTAACGTTTAACCGTGCTCCCTGCCCAAGCCTTTGAGACAAAAGGCTTGGGATGGACCATCTGCCCCTGTAATCCGCCAGGCCATCAGAGACAATGAGCCGTCCAGTACCATCTGATGGCAATCTGTTCTGGATTGAGAAGCAGGGCTGGGAATCAGGGGGGACGGATTAGAAAATACCAACAAAGTTGCAGAAGAACTGAAAACCACACTTGAGATCTCCAGATTGGGGTGACGATCACCGGATCCGCTTCCTAGCATCTGACCTGCGCCGACATTGAGTGATCACTGCGAACGAGGGAATGCATATCCCCATTCCTTGCTTCCATCTTGGAGAAAAGCATCCGTGGCGACCGCTTGAGGGTCCGGCCTCTAACTGACAACTCTGGGAAGCTAAACTTCCAGCCTGTAGGCAAATAAGTCGATGGAAAGAGGTACCCATGTGTGATGAAGTGCTGCAAAAACTTGTGGGTAAAGCTTCCAAAGGCTGACCTCCTGAAAATTGCAGGAATGCCAATCTGCCACCTGGTAACCGATATCTGATGATCTGGCAATATTAGCTGAAGCTGGTCGCTAGATCCGACAGCACGTTTGAGCGTGTCCCCTCCAGATGGTTGATGTACCGGACAACAGAAATGTTGTCCATCTTCAGGAGTACACTGGATTTAATCTAGTCTTGGGTCCAACATTGAACCGCAAAGGAACCTGCTAAAAGTTCCAAGCAATTGATGTGTAAAGTCTACTACTGGCTGGACCACAACGTCCTGTAGCAAGTCCCCACAGCGAGTGCCCCAGCCTGACCTGCTGGTGTCGGACTCTATGACTAGATCCAGAGCGGAACCGAAAATGGCCCTGCCATTCTAGGCATCTAAGTGAGTGAACCACCAGCCTAGTTCTTCTTTCGCTTCCTGTAAGAGGACTATATGTGGTGAATAAGTGAGGCCCTTCCTCAAATGTGAAGCTTTTAGTCTCTGAAGCGCCTGGTAATGTAAACACCCGGGAAGATCTGCTGTATTGAGGATGAAAGAAGGCCGACCAGACGGGCAATCTGCCTCGGAGATACGTGAGTTCTTGCCAAGGTTCTCCATAACTTGTGTCGAATTTTCGTGACCTTGCGGGTCGGAAAAATTAGAGAAGCCTTGGTTGAGTCTGTTACAAAACCAAGCAACATGATAAACTGGAATGGGGAGAGACTGGATTTCTTGTCGTTGATGACAAATCCCAGATCCTGCAGCAAGGAGACTGCCAGTTGGAGCTGGTGTTACAGCTGAACTGGACATTGCCCCAGTAGGAGGATATTGTCCAAGTAGACAATGAGCCTCACGCCTTGGGACCTGAGGAACTCCACTGCTGGCTACACCACAGGGCTGAGGACAGCCCAAAGGGCAGAGCGAAAAACTAGTACACCTGTTTACGTCAATAAAACTTAAGGAACCAAATAGCTAAATTGGCGTCCTTGAGGTTCAACCTTACCATCCAATTGGAGGGTCTGAGTAGGTCACGAAGGAGGTGAATGCCCTCCATCTTGAAATGGCAGCATATGAGCCATTTGTTGAATTCACGAAGGTTGATGAATGGCCGTTGACCTCTGCGACCAAAAAGATATTGCTTATGTAACCCTTTGGGTGAGGTAACGTAGGTTGGTTGGCCCCTCTGTGTAGTAGAGAAGAACCCTCTGTGTCTATCAAGGCTGTCTTGTCTGTGGAAAATTGAATGGGTCTTGGGGGAGCTCTCTTGTATGGGAAGCCGTAGAACTCCACTTGGAGCCCTTGGATAGTTTGCAGGGCCCATGTATCTGAGGTAATAGAACTCCATGTGTGTACAAAACCCGCCAGTCGACCCCCTATTCTCAGAGAGGAAAAAGGAATAACACTCACCAGAGTTGGAAGGTGCATTGAATCCCCTGCCTCTGCCTTTGGTCGGGGTAGAAAGTGGCATAGTAGGAGTTATCCTGGTAGGCGTTACGCCTGGAGCTTTGACCCTGGGTGTATTGAGAGACTGAGCAGCCCGCGGAAAACCCAGGGTTGAAAAATCTGTTTAATGTAGGACCTTATCTAGTAATGTAAACATATTCACAAAATTTCCCAGCTCTTTCATAAAGTGCTGTCCGAAGAGGAGCCCTTGGGCCACCGCACTGGCTGCTGAAGCTGCCAGGTCCCCCAGCTTGGAATCCACCTTGATGAGGAATGAGTGACTACGCTGTGCTGACAAAGCACTATGGACAAGACAAGAAAAATTATGGCTCGTTGAGCCTAGCCTGATAGGATGTTGGGAGAAATGACTGAGTAAAAAGACTTAGCGCCCTCAGCCATGTTGAATATCTTCGTCAGGGGGCCCAGGGTGTCGAGGAGTTTGTCTTGGCATGTTTGCCAGGACCTATCAATGCCTTTTGTAGGGCCTTTCATAAATTTGGCCAAAAAGGTAGCAATGGTAGGATACAGCGAAAGGTCTGAGCCCAGACACCCCACTCCTCTGGTACAAGCTAGTGATATACGAGTAATATGCTAGGGAGGAGGTGTCTCCATTATCAGCGTAATGGCTAGACAGGAGGATGGCAAGGGGCCTCATCGAGGCTCATCTCATGCTGTGAGGGCCGATCGGGCCAAAACTGTTGTACGAGGAATACAGCCTCCCCGGGAGGCGTCGTGCTACGAGCGCAGGCAGTACAGACCCGAAAAGGGTGTAAGGAAATATATTGGCCCTGGATGGGCTACAGACCCCAGTCACACCAGGGCGTCACTTTACAGGCGAGATGGCTCCAGGATGTGACGCACACTCTCAGACCCATTTAGATGAGGGAAAGAAAACCAAGTGTCACAGCGAGCGCCGAGGACCAGCGCCACCAAGCCGGCAGAAGTGAGCAATACGGAGCCGCACCGTACCCGCACGCCCATGAAGGGAGTGCAGAGCGGTCCCGCGGCTGGATACGCTGCAAGGCAAGATATAGCATCACAACAATAACAGTACAAAAATGTACAGACTACAAATGACTGAGGAAAACCACCAGGAAAGAAACCCAGAGGTAAGGAGAAGCACGTAACTCGGCTATGAGCAGCGAAGAAAGAGGAAGTGTGGACAGAAGTAAAGGACTATACTGTGGCACTTTGACTCCTTGTTCATTGGTTAATGATTTGCTTAACTTGATGCTGTTGCCAGGATCTCAAGGGAATGGTAGTTTTTTGTCTTTTCTTGGTAAATGGTTGCTGTTAGAATAAAGTAACGAAAGTATGCATAATCCTCGCCTCCGGTCCTGACATAGAATTTAACTTGGCAGACATGTTTCAGCCTGATTGCATATACAAAATGAGGTCCTCTGAATAGATACTGGATCAAATAGTGGCAGATTATGTGGCAAGTAAAATTGTCCAACTTCTTGACAAAAGAGGTTCATGCCTACTTATGTGTGAAGCGCCCTAGGCCCAATTTGGGAGACATAGTAGCATCCACCCTTTATTGACCCAGAAATGTGTGCCTTCTTTGCAAAATATATGAAGGATCCCAAGAAGGGTAGTGACCTCTCCTGGAGGGTGTGTTAAGACAAGTTATTGGACGTCCTGGACCCACTGACAAAAATCATTGAGTTGGCAGAGCAATCTAAGCAATCTGGGACCGCACTCCCCACTGACACTGTGGTGGGCTGGGCGCAGAGGGTGGTGTGCCTACTGGGCAACAACAACTGTGCTCTATCCTCTGAGAGATGTTGTTCCCTTGATAAGGATCGATCACAAGCCGGGGTAATTATCTACAACAGAGGCTGGTGCTATAGCACAGGTCAACTTGTTTTGGGAGCCACTTGTAAAGAAAATAGGAAAGTACATGGCCAACTTGACGCTTGATAAAGTGCAGACATCTATAAAGAAAATTTTCCCGGGGAAGGTTTTTGACGGTGCCGGTAAAGGCAGGGGTCGCTCCTCTGACTGCTCCTTACAGCAAGGCCTCAACAGAGTTTAAGCCCACTGCAACACTGGGCAGAATGACGGCCGCCAGGGAGCCTTTTTCCACAACAGGGGAGGTGGAAAAAGCAGAGCCAACTGTGCTGCTCGAGGAGGGGCTAACACACCCAGAAGTTTTAGCGGTGATCAATATCATTTCTTTCCTTCAAAACCTAGGGGGAGAATAAGGTTATTCATATTCAGGTGGGCAGAAATTTCTTTGGGCCCTTGAGTCATGGAGACGATACAAGTGTATCACATAGAGTTTTATGGATCCCGGGGCAAGTAGTAAAACCAAACCCGTTGGTTTTTTTTGGAGCATGACATGAGTCTGATTGACTCCGAAGTGAAGGAGCTTCTCCACAAAGCAGCGATTCGGAGGTCAGTATTACACCCTTGTGGTTTCCTCAGCAGCCTCTTTTTGGTAGAAAAGAAGGACAAAGTATCTTGTCCAGTAATAAACCTCAGAGAGTCCAGGGACTTGGGATTTGTCATCAACAGTCAGAAATCAGAACTGATCCCAGCACAGAGCATAACTTTTCTGGGTTTCCTCATCGACTCCAGGTCGGTCAATCTGAGTCTGCCAGAGTCAAAAATTTACCAGATCAAGAAGGAATTGATCAATATATTGAGAAGGGACAGGATTTCCCTTAGGCAGTTGGCCAGTAGTTTTGGATTGTTATCATCGTCGATACAGGCCAACTTTCTTGAGCCCCTAAACTACAGAGTACTGCAGCGGCTGAAGGCAGCTCATCTTAGGAGAGGCCTCACCTACTCAGAGCTAATCTCACTGACTGCGGAAGCCAGGATGGAGTTGCAGTGGTGGATACTCCACATTGAGGTATGGAACGGCAAGGGAATCTTTGGATTTTTCCCAGACCTGATCTTAGAATCAAATGCCAGCCAGCAGGGCTGGGTAGCCAGATGTGGTGAAGTCTCCATGGGAGGCAGATGGATGGAGGAGGAGTTGAACCTACATATCAATTGCCTAGAACTCCACACATACGCCTTTGCGATTCGGTCACTTACCCCGGACAAAGTCTCATGCTGCATCCTCCTGAGGATGGACAATATGTCAGTGGTACATACATCAACTGCTTGGGGGAGTAGACACGCAAAGACATTGGTGGAGTTGGCAAAGGACTTATGGCATTACTACCTCCAGCGCCAGATTTCAGTGATGGCGGAGTACCTTCTGGGCACTCAGAACACTGATGCAGACTGGAACTCCAGAAACCTCAACGTTTCCAGCAACTGGCAACTACATTGAGCTGTATTTTAAGCCCTGATGGACCCATGGGGTCTTTGCAGCATGGACATGTTTGCCTCCAGACTAAATGCTCAAGTTGCACAGTATGTCAATTGGCGTCCAGACCAGGGTGCCATGGCGGTGAATGCCTTCCCAGAGGACTGGATGACAGGTCAGCCCTATGCATTTCCACCGTTCATGCTGATTCTCAGAGTGGTGGCTCAAATCTGACATCAGAGGGCTTCAATGGTACTGGTCACTCTGATCTTGAAATCATAGGCTTGGTTCCTCACCTTGTTGAAATTATTTTAGGAAGCACAATGAAACTACCATCATTTCCAGCGATCCTTCTCGATCCCGTCGGCCCTGCACAGTGGCGTAACACAGGCCCCCGCAACCCCCGCAGTGCGGGGGGGCCCCGCGCTCCTGGGGGCCCCGGCCGGGCCCCCCTCCTCACTCACGTCATAGAATATACACTAAGTGTGTGTGGCTCTAAAATGCTAAAATGTTGCGCAGCGCGGGCCCGGGGCCGGCCGGGGGGCCCCTACGACACAGAAGTGCGACTTTTGAAATGGGGGGGGCGGGGCCCCCGGCCGGGGTGGCGCCGCGGCCCCCGGCGGGCCCCTGCGAGTGTTTGAAAATGGTGCGGCGGGACAGTGCAGTGGGACTGGGGACTGGAGCAGCAGAGTCTTCAAATGCGGGGCCCCGTCCCGAGTCTGAAATGGTGCTGTGCATTGTGCACCGTGTGCGGGGCCCCGAGAGAGCAACAACTGAAGTCCGGGGGGGTGGGGGGGCGGCCGGGGTGTGAGTGTGTCTGAGTGAGTGAGTGTAGCAATGCACCAATGCAATGCATTTATTACTTGTCCACAGTCTTGACCGTTGACCCGCCACTCCACTGCCTGGTCTCGAATCTATGAAATGGCGGCTGGCGGACAGGGATGTAATGCCCAGCACAAGTCAGCATTCTAGTGCTGAGCCTGTAACTACACTGAACACCCACCCACCACTGATGTCACAGGTCATGTGACACAGTACCAATAAAAGAGGCCGAGCGCACGTGCTCTGGGCCAGTTGCACCGAGTAAGCAGTGTGTCCTGCGTCCCAGTCATTTCCAGCATGAGGGCCTAAGGCCCGACCCTACAATGGCGACGAGGGCGGAGCTGTGCCCATGCGTGCCAGCTAAAAGAAACATCGAGGAAAAGGGAAGAGGAGAGCTGCCTGCATCGACAGCACACCCCCTTTGAAGCGTGCCAGCCGCCGAGAGGCCCGTCGAGCCCCGGGCCTGAAAGGAAAAGAGAAGGTGACCGGGAGCTCACCCCGCACCTCTCAAGCCTGCTGAATGCCGCCCTGCCGTGGCGGTGCCCCCAAGAAGAGAAGCGGACCGGCCAGAGCCCACCTGTACCGGCCGCAAGTGAGACTGAAGAAAGTGCGGACCGACCGGAGCCCACCCGCGGATCAAGAGAGGCCCGTTGGCCGAAGGTGAGCCCATACGTTTATGAAACCAAAAGCGGAGCCCACCCGCAATTAACATAACCGGGATAATGGCGGCCGCCTCCTAGCGCCGCCCGGAACTACACAAAGCGGAGCCCACCCGCTATGGACCGTAAACATTAACTTTGCCCAACAATAACAATAAAGCAAGGCTCGCGGAGCCCACCCGCGGCCTGCCTGCAGCGTCCCCCGCCGCGCGTGCGAAGTGCGGCGGCGAGGTGAATAAACTTTACCGGAGAGCGCCCGCAGCGTGCGGATAGCTGCAGGGCGCCGATCAACTAAAGCGGAGCCCACCCGCGATATGCCAAGCCGAGCGGAGCCCACCTGCATTGGCAGCACCAGAGGACCTCGCAAAATAGAGACCCACGCGGTGCCCACCCGCGTAGGAGTCAAAGCCTGCCAGCCCGTCGAGACCCCTGCTGAACTGCCCTCTCGCGGGCTCTAACACTGCCCAAATCGGAGCCAGCCTACTCCAGTAACAGCATTCAAATACCCCCCCATGCAGCGTAATAACTGAGCCTGCTGCGGGCGGGGACAGACGGGAAACAAGCACAAAACAGCTAGCTCGACCAGCGTGGAATTGAGCCAGGTCTCCCCATCAAAGTAGGCACAGACTCACCACAACGGAGAGGGAAGGCGTGCAGGAGCCTCTAGCTGCATGCATGTCTCTGGCGGCAGCAAACGGAGAGGAACTCTGCCCACAAGTACCGGCATCTCTGACCCAGTGAAGCCCACGAACGTTGAGCCAATCTGCAGCACAACTGAACCGGACTCGATTTGAAAGCTTCCCTGCCATCTAGTGGACACCAGCGGGAATTGCAGGGGTTTAACAGAAACAAGCCAAATAGACACACAGCCCAGCCAAGAGTGCATGGCCCCCACAAGTGTTGCAGCAGATGAAGAAAATAAGCCAACACAAGAACCCCCCCCACAAGCAATGCCGCCACCCAGTGGCCAGCGAGCAACACTGCACCCAGCAGCACGAAGGAGCTACCCTATGGCAGCAACTTACATGCCATAGAGCGACACGAGCCAACAGGCAACCGGGTGCCAGGGGGAAAACAAGGCAGCACAGAGCACGCTGCTGCAGCCCAGACCTACTGATAAGGTAAACTGACCACTGCAGCCCTGCAGTATAGCCCCAAGCGCACCAAACGAAAGCAGACGCCCAACAGAGGAGAACAAGCTGGGGAGCGCTCAAAAGGACACAGCAAAGTGCAAACCAGTGCTACCTGACACGCCAGTGGCGCCGCGCCACCACAAGACTTCAGAAAACAGAGAGTGGTACTGCGCCGCGCCACGCCAGACTGGAACAGGAACGCCACACAGCGACAAGGAAGCCCGACCAAAGACGCTGCACAGCGACACACCATCGCCACCAGGACAGCATAGCATAGCACTGCACAAGGCGGCGCAAGGAGTGAAGGAGCTCCGCACCAGGTGACTGCGAAACAACGCCAGGATAAACTGACCAAGCGCAAGAACACTGGTACACCAGAACGCCACCAAATCATCACACAGCCCGAGGAGATAAAAGGGTGACGACCCCGAGAACGCGCCAGGGACCCCAGAAGCGCGTCAGGAGTGCAGCAACTCCACGCAGGACATTCTAGAGGAAAAGTAACCAGCTCCCTCCAGGCAAGGAAAGGAGAAAGCGACCAAGCTCACCATACTAACTGAATAAGACCACATCACAACTGAGAACACAGCCAAGCATGAAGGTAAATGCACAGCAACACTGACTACAGTCGTACGCACAGCAACACTGACTACAGTCGTACCGAGACACTACCCAGAGGCAAACGGCGACAGCGCGGGAGCGCGCCAGAAACGCAAAGAGCACCTCTGCCAACAGGAGTGCAAAAAAAAAACTCCTCAGAAGACACTCGAAAGCACGCCGCAAGTGCGCCCAGAGAAAGTCCACAAGAATCGCAACCAACACCAAACAGAAGAAGCAAGACCAGAAGAACATCAACGGAGTGGTGACGCAACCCTCCAGAAGCATCTACGCCACGCCAGAAGAGAAGACAGCGATGCCTGGTGGCCACAGGCCGTCGCTGCAGCAGAATGGCGAAAGTAAGAACACCCCACACGAACCAACGATGGTTCTAGAACCCAGCACCAGGAAGTGCGAAAGCGCATGACGCAAATGCGCAGCAGTGCGGACAGCACTAGCCCAAAGCAGCAAGTCACAAGGGAACACCCGAAGAGCGCACCCAGTTGCGCACCAAAGCAATTGAACTGAGATGAAAAGAAAATGGTTGTGCAGACAACCCGCAGAACTGAAGATTCAACACAGAAACAACCTGACCACTCAGCCTGGTCACAAAGCACGAAGTCGACCAGCCAGATGGTTGCACCAAGAAGCCTACCTGCCGGACATCGGCAGAAGGGACCAGCACGAGGTCCAAGAAGCTCAGCACCACAAATCTTACCTGCCAGACCTCGGCAGAAGGGACCAGCACGAGGTCCAAGAAGCTCAGCACCACGAAGCCTACCTGCCGGACATCGGCAGAAGGGACCAGCACGAGGTCCAAGAAGCTCAGCACCACGAAGCCTACCTGCCGGACATCGGCAGAAGGGACCAGCACGAGGTCCAAGAAGTTCAGCACCACGAAACCCACCTGCCAGACCTCGGCAGAAGGGACCAGCACAAGGTCCTAGAAGTTCAGACAAGGCGCGGTCCGAGAACCTGGACCCACGAACTTCAACCACACTAATTAACGAAATCGACAGAAAGAAGTGTGAAGGTCGCGACGCTAACCCTGGAAGTGAGTGACAAGAAGACAGTGTCCTAGGACTAGGACAAGACCAGGAAGACATGTGCAGAGTGCGCGCGCTGCATGGGGAAGCCTGGCCAGAGAAGATGAAGAAAAGGGGACCAGGGTACGTCGCGAGGAGAAAAGAAGAAGAAAGCTCGGAGTGGCATGCCGCCACCAAATAAAGGAGAAGGAACAGAGTGGCCACCGCCACTACGAAGAAAAGAAGGAAGAAGTAATCAGAGTGGCACGACTGTCAGGCTAAGAAGAGGGAAGAAAGAACAGAGTGGCCGCCGCCACTAAGAAAAGAAGAAAGAAGCCACCCCTGCGCAAAGTAGGAAAGTAACAGGCACCGGAACACCTGAGTGCAATGGAAGACAAGCCTGGAAAGGACACCGGCAGCGCAGACCAAAGACAACCACCTACGAGCCATCCATCCACATGGCGAACGCAGAAGAGAGCAAGATAGACTGTTGGCGACATCTACCTCTGGGGTCTGAGCGGAAGATTGGATGGCGAGACTACTCAGGACTCCGGGAGTGGAGGACCTGACCTACCTCACACCAGCCCGTGGCAGACCAGTATCAGAAGCCTCAAGGGACTCTGGTGGCGGCAAGTCCCGCACGGGAGACAGATCTAGAGAAGCACGTCTGCAGGACCCAAGAGGATGAAAGCCTCGAGAGCAATGAAGAGAGTCGACAACTCAACCTTCAGCTGGAACTAGGACACGACGGTGAGGCTCGTGGAGCGCCCTGCTCACGGCCCGAAGGCTATGGTAGAGCAACGCGACCAAAAACACCAGTCCAGTGGAAACCTGGCAAAGAGGTCCTCCCGGACATCTTGTGGCAGAAGAAAACCGGCGAGAGGGGCATCCTAGTGAGAGGGATGTTCGCACCTACTCTATTCACCTGCTAAGAAACACACTGAAGCCTGCCTGGAAACATCACGCAACCAGCTTGGAGAAAAGAAGCCGGAAGGCAAACAACAACCACGTCATCCATCTCTCTTGAACCATTCGTCACCAAGAGAGCAAAGCAAAAGGCAGGGCTGAGAACAGCCGACAGAGAAAGAATGAACCCGCCGAACAACTAAGAACCGTGCCACCAAGAACTGCTAATTCAAAACGCAAGAACTATACTGCCTGCGGCTTGCAAGCAGCCAAAGAGACTCTTTTTGAAAGCGCAAGTCCAATGTTATTTTCTGTGTTTTCTTTCCCCCACAGGTGTTTGGACTTTTTCATGTTTGGTTTAATTCTTAACCAATTTGGGGAGGGATGTAATGCCCAGCACAAGTCAGCATTCTAGTGCTGAGCCTGTAACTACACTGAACACCCACCCACCACTGATGTCACAGGTCATGTGACACAGTACCAATAAAAGAGGCCGAGCGCACGTGCTCTGGGCCAGTTGCACCGAGTAAGCAGTGTGTCCTGCGTCCCAGTCATTTCCAGCATGAGGGCCTAAGGCCCGACCCTACAAGGGACAGAGTAGACTTTCCTTCAGTTTCACTTTCCATTCCTGGTTCGGCCGCCGCGTATGCGCGTGCCGTGTGGGGGTCGGGCTGCTGGTGTGTGGTGACCCAATGCCAGGCATCCGGCCCCGGGCCCAGGGGTACAACACTGTCGGGCGGCCCAATAAGCACTAAGGTCAGGTGTGACTGAGGTGTGGCCAGGGCCAGGGGGCACGGGGCGCGCACACACGTCGCATAGCCATAGTGTGATGTGAATAAGTGAAAGTGAAGACAGAGAGAACTGAACAACGAAGTCGAACTTCGAAAGACAAAAAGCGGAAAGCCAGGCCCGCCCGCCCTCCCGCCCACGCTCAGCCTCAGGACTCACTCGAGTGTGTGTGTGTGATGTGACTGACTACCCTCCAGTCTCCGAACCGGCGAACTCCGAAGTAAGTCCGTCACCGGGGCTGCTGCTGCCGCAGCCTCCAGGCTCCAGGGGTCCTCTTGCCATCACCTCCGAATTGCACTGACTGTACAAGTCAAGAAAATGATTAATACTTTTGATATGATGAGGGCAGGCAATATAAGATGTTTGTACTGTAACTTGACTGGAAAACATGTTTTAGCCAAATGTATTGTAGGCAGGGACTGGACGGAACCGTTTTCCCCGAGGCTCCGGAAACTAGGGTGCGTGCGTGTATGCAGTATGGGAGAGTCCATAGGAAAGAAACCCCAGGCAAAATGCAATTGGTGTTTACTGAATGTTGTGGGCACTGGGCAGGCTACGGTACATACCACGGGCTACGTGGTCTGGAACTGAGGATGAATTGAATTCCATGATATAGACGTTAAAAGAAAGAATCTTCAGTCTTCTAATCTATCTGTATTAATTACATGAACAGCACTTTGGCGACGTATTCGTGCGCAGAGGAAGGCCATTCACAAAGCTTAACTGGTCTTCTTTCATTTATTTCTGCATTTGGTTGTTAAAATGTTACAAAGTCAGTGAAATCTTGGTGCAGACAGTATAACTATGTTTACAAATTACAAAACAATGATGCAATACTACCAAAATATCTGCCGTATCATGCCGCATAATTTGGCTTTTCTCGCAACACAATTTAGTCATCCATGCCGAATAATTGGGAGCTCCACGGCCGCTTAAATCCAGTGCCCCTGTCCTAGATGCAAGGCAGAGGCCGCTGCTCATTCACAGTACATAGCAAGCACATCATGCATGGCAGCAGAGCTGCGCAGCGCAGCGCATACTAACACTTCAAGGAGATGAGGCGAGGAAAGATCATTTCTGCTTAAGCTGCCTTTAGTGCGAACTCGGAGATAGCCAGGGCTTTAAGTGGGCCGTCGCCGAGTCCTGCCTGTGCTCAGCTCCGGCGGTAGTTCTAAAAAGCTGATGCTGAGACTGTCCCTAATGGGCTCTTTATTTTTGTCCACTCTCATGGTGAAAAAAATATTATCTGTGCAGCGGGCAGCGGCACCACCCTTCAAAGAGACTCATTTAGTTCTTTCACAGTCTAATCATTTCAAAATGGAAGCGTTTTCGATTCTGTATACGGCAAACCCATAGTTGATGCTACTTTTATATTATGCAACTAACAACCATTTGCAAACCAATAGTCCTGGTCTGTTGTATGTGAAATGCTACTTCTTGTATTGTATTATATATCCGGATGCAATGATAGAAACAGCAAAATACCAGTCGGGCGGCACACTATGCTAAGCACAGGTTTTTAGCTTGGGTGTTTTTAAGCCACGCCATTAAATACATTAGCCACGCACCTTCGAGGCACCCCCCCCCCCCCAGTTTTTTCATCCCACTTAAAGCCCTGTTACAGGCAATTTACATTTTGCTGCGTGTTGCACAAAATTACATCCTGCCTATAGCCTTTCGTTTCACACTCGTACTCCTGAAAACTGTCACATAAATCACTTAACTTTTCTTTCTCTTACTACAAAGTGAGAGGAGTTTGTAAACACCAATCCCCATGTTATTCCTGCAACTATACTGCTGATCCCCTTTCCCTCTGGTGCCTTTTTCTGTGACAGTGTGTTGATGCTTATTGGTTTTATGCGCTTTATAAATTCAGATTGAAATGTTAAAAAAATATAAACAAGTTTGTTAGAAGACCAGGCCTGACATTTGACCTCTATCTTTGAAGCGCAGCAAATGTGACCAGGTGAATTCAGAATTTAAAGGGTTCTTTATTTATTGCTTGGACTTTTATGACCCACAAAAAATCGGTCTGCAACCCACTAGTGGGTCATAACCCACAGCTTGAGAAACCCTTTTCTAGGACTTGATGTGGAAGCAACTATTTTCAAACGAAGAAGTGCAATTTTCACACCGATTAGTTTGCAAACAAGCGTGCAATTTGCAATGTGACCTATGTACTAATAAGTCGCATCCAGGCAGGTTGTACGGTCATAGGGGGTCTCAAAATGACCTGCATCATGTCATGAAGATTAATTAAGCAGGCTGCAGTAGTGACCCTTGTGACTGGCGGCAAATGCAGGGATGAATGCCTGAAAGGGACAGCAGATCTCTGTCACTGCATATGCAGGGCAAAGTGGAACATGGTGGGCCGCGCCGCCGGGGAGGCATGGTGGGCCGTGCCGTGGGGGGGCCTCCATGTGCTTTGCAGGGGGGCCCCCTCAAGTTTCGTTACGCCACTGGCCCTGCACATCACTTGGTCTGCATGGCCATCTCAGCCTCATGGGTTGGAGGATTTCAGGCGACGCTGGGAAAACTGCAAACTTTTTGACGTTGCTGAGAAACTCATCCAACAGGCCTGGGCCTCCGGGACAGTCAAACTATAAAGATCGGCCTAGAGAAGATGGGTTCGTTGGTGTGTGGAAAGACACTTGGATCCCGTGGGAGCAGAGATTTCAGACAACCTGTATTTGTTTGTAGAATAGGCTTGTTCTGGCCTAGCTTATTACATCATGTGAAACCAAAATAACATACAACATAAACTACATAAGGGCACAGTGGTTTCTTATTGGATACACGAAAAAAGGAAAATGCCCAAACAAAGCATCAATAATTATTATAGTGAGTCTACACGATGGTAGGCACTATTTTAGTGGTTCAATTCCTTGTGGCGTCGACGGCGTTTCGACCCTCAGGGATACGGGTCTCGTCAGGACAGGGCAATGAGGGACATCTACAATTAAAAGGACGAAGTGGAAGTGAATATAGTGTATGACAACTATTAGTCATTATATATATGGACAAGGGATCAAAAATACCTGGATAATATCTTGTATTCACCCATGCATGGTGAAAAATAAAAACTCACTTACAGGTAACCCAGCCGGCTACTGTTATAGAAAAAGAAGAGAAAGTAGCGGGATAAGAATCAATTGAGGAGGACTGAAGATTTTGTTCTTGACACACAGACCTATTTCTTATGTGTGACTTTCCACCATACTGTGTGCAGGTGTAGTACTTACCACATGTAGTGGTCAAGGAACTGGAATGAATTATATGCACACAATGGCGCTTTCAATATTTTCACAGGACAATGCCTGTTAGAAACAATATTAGCAAAACACAATGTTAATGGATGCCATCAGTTGTATATATTATCAGGTCGACATATTGCAATGTTTAATTCTAAGTTTAGAATTTTACTTGAGCACGTGGAATTGCGCCAGATAACATAGATTGCACCCGCGTCTTGAATGGAGATCAATTCGATATATTCAACAGGACGGTGCCTGTTTAGAAAAAACCAACAGAAAGGAACGCGTCATTAATAATATCAATGCGCATTTCTCGCCGTATTCCAAGTCAATAAAACCCTTTAATTATCCGTACTCCAAACATTTACCTGTGTAGTGTGGCGCCCGATAGCGTGTCACAGTTGTCTCAATCGATGAGTTGAAAAACGACTACCCGCCCTTCCGGTTAACAACTCTTGTCAGACATGACGGTGAGAGTCAGGAAAACTCGATCACCGTCAGGTCTTATAATCAAATGCGGAGACAGGGAATGCTGTCTGATCGTTTATACCCGTTGCATGTAAGACTGTCCCGAGTGTGGCATTCATTGTAACAAAAGCGGGCACGGTGGGAATTATTTATATGAAAAATTGGCGATTCAGGTAATTTGTGGAAATTGCAGCTTATTATATTGGCAATCATAGTGTACAAAACATACAAGTTAGCATCTTTCTTATGGAATTCATGTCCACAATGAGGTTCTATTAATGGTCATCACACTACTTTGACAGCTCTTTAGAAAAAATGCAAATGCATTCAGCAGATGAAGGTCAATTATACAATTTACTCATTACGGAAGATGTAGATTAGATCTTCCATCAGCACCTTGACACATATCTACTTGTCACAGTGTTCAGTATAATACACATGGAATAACACTTGTGACATACAATATACATTGTTGCAACCGATACACAATAGAGTATACCTTACTTATTGTGGAAAGTACAATTTACATAGTAAAGACACAGTCGGTACCTTTATCAGCGTCTACAGGCAATTGTAAATACATGTCTATATGGTATTATTTCACAGGAGAACCAGCTAGTTACTCATATTTGACACATATCCTCTCCATTCATCAGCAGAGTTTAGACCATGATTAATAGAATAAAGTCTATCGATCCAGTGACATTCTCTACATTGTAAAATCTGTGAGATGTCACCTCCTCTGTCTGGCATCGTTATGCTGTCAACCACCTGCCATTTGATTTGATCTGCAGTATGATTATGGTCTTTGTAATGTGCTACAAGTGGTGCTGTCAGGACTGATTTCCTGATCCGACTCCGATGTTGGCCTATCCTTGCTTTAATGGGCTGTTGTGTCTGCCCAATGTAGGGTAGCCCGCAAGGACACCATATGCAATATACAACACTGCATGTATTGCAGTTTGAAAAAGCTCTCAATGTATGTGTGACTTCACCTTGTTGGAACATGATAGTCTTGAAAGTGAAAGGACAGGCCACACAATTTCCACATGGATAGTGACCTACCACAGGCGGCAGGCCCCATACTGATTCCAATGTACCTATACCATCTCCTGTCTTCTCATTTGAGGAATGCACGAGATGATCTTTCAGATTTTTGGCTCTTTTATAAGCAAACAATGGAACTTCAAGTGATGGATCAATGTTCTTAATGATATACCAGTTTTTTGTTATTAGACTGCGAATTTTGTTTGTATGCGTGCCAAAAGTGGTCACACATACAATCTTCTGCATGTCTTTCTTGGGGCGGGTCACCAAAAGCTCCTCCCGTGGACAATACTACGCGCGCTTTAGTGATCTCTTCACTAATTTATTGGGGTAGCCTCTACTGAGTAATTTCAATTTTAAAAAACCTGCTTCTTTCATATAATCTTCCCTACGGGCACAGTTGCGACGGATGCGCAAAAACTGACCGAAGGGAAGGCCATCTCTTAAAGCTCTTGGATGGTGGCTTTTATAGGAAAGTAATGTGTTTCTTTCGGTGTCTTTTCTGTGTAGTGAAGTGATCAGTTTATCACCCTCACTCATGATATTCAGATCCAAGAAGGCAATGGTGTCTTTCTGAATTGTGGACGTAAAGGTAAGATGTTGTTGGATACCATTCAAATGTGTCACAAAGGCATTAAAAGTTTCAGTAGTACCACTCCAAACTAAAAAAATATCATCAATATACCGATACCAACACTTAATGTTGGCACGATATGGATTGGAATCATTGATGGCAAAGGATCGTTCAACCTGGTCCATATAAATATTCGCCAGGTTGGGAGCAAAAATTGCCCCCATGCTTGTCCCACAGCATTGTTGATAGTATACTCCATTATGTACAAAGTAGTTCTTTTGGAGGGAAATGCGAAGTAAAGAGATTATAAACGAGGTAGGGACATTCATAGGCCTTGCTCTGGTGTCAAGAAGACTTTCAATAGTGGCAATACTATCATCCTGTGGGATGTTTGTATACAGTGATGAAATATCTAGAGTTGCCAACCAGTCAGTGTCTTCATTAAATAGCACAGTGTTTCTAACAGACATTGTCCTGTGAAAATATTGAAAGCGCCATTGTGTGCATATACTTCATTCCAGTTCCTTGACCACTACATGTGGTAAGTACTACACCTGCACACAGTATGGTGGAAAGTCACACATAAGAAATAGGGCTGTGTGTCAAGAACAAAATCTTCAGTCCTCCTCAATTGATTCTTATCCCGCTACTTTCTCTTCTTTTTCTATAACAGCACCCGGCTGGGTTACCTGTAAGTGAGTTTTTATTTTTCACCATGCATGGGTGAATACAAGATATTATCCAGGTATTTTTGGTCCCTTGTCCATATATATAATTACTAATAGTTGTCATACACTATATTCACTTCCACTTCGTCCTTTTAATTGTAGATGTCCCTCATTGCCCTGTCTTGACTAGACCCGTATCCCTGAGGGTCGAAACGCCGTCGACGCCACAAGGAATTGAACCACTAAAATAGTGCCTACGATCGTGTAAAATCACTATAATAATTATTGATGCTTTGTTTGGTCATTTTCCTTTTTTCGTGTATTCAATAAGAAACCACTGTGCCCTTATGTAGTTTATGTTGTATGTTATTTTGGTTTCACATGTACACTTCGGACACTGTGCACTTTGTTTGTGTCTTTATATTCACATGACTGTGTGACAATTTAAATATGATTGAATACGACTGATATAATGAAGTAAAAACATTCTTGAGATGTGTATAATTGGTTGTGTATTCCTTTCCGCCATCCCTGTCAACCCTCTGTGTTAGTGCTAATTGCTATTAAGCTACATATCAAGTATATATTAATAAGTATTATACCACAGGAACCGTTGTTCTTAACTTAGATGCATTAAGGCATATGTGGAATCAGGCCGCCCGGTGAGAGACAAAGTTTGATTGCTATAAAAAAAAATGTTCAAGGCGGTTTCATCTCCTTCCATTGCCAGGTGGGTTATGGCAGAGGCCGGAATTGATGTGTATCAGTTTGGGGCTCACTCCACGAGGGAACCATGCATCTAAGGCCATTCAGGTAGGCGTCACTCTGGTCTCGAGAGTCTACTTTTAAGCGATTTTATGTCAAACCTAGTTATGATGCTACATCGTTGGCAGTTAAGTAAGCTTTTAGCATGCATAATCCTCCTCTCCGGTCCTGGCACAACTGTATGATGTGCTTAGCCAAACAGTTAAAATTTGGAAATCACACCTTTTGGTCAATAATTAATTCAGTGATACAATGCCCAAGTGGCTTTTGTGAGGAGTATCAATGGTTTGCTTCTGTAGGATCTTTGGCATTACAATCTGACTGCATATTAGCTGTATTTCTTTTACGGTTACTATCAATTAATTTTACACTTGTTTAAGGGTCAGCACCTCACTATTTTTTTTATCCTTTTAGAAATTTCGTTGTAGAATAAACATACTTCCATCTGTTTGCTCGTATTGTTCTAATCACTTCATGAAAAGTTTTTTTTTATAAATTCTTTTAATTAAGACACACAAAATAAATCATAAACACATACAATTACATACACTGGGTTTCATCTTGACTCGCATTACAGATACAAATGTCCTCCTGATCAAGGAGATACAGCACAATAACAACATATGGGTTCAGGGGTATTCCGACATTGTCGGGTCTTCCGGCATGGCAGGAGGTGTGCAAATATTACCTCTATACAGATTCCAGGGCCCCCAAATCTTGCCCCATTTCTTGGGCCTCCCTCTGGCCACATACACCACCCGCTCCCTAAACATACACCAATCCAAGTCTTCCATCCATTTCCCAATCGTAGGTGGCTGTGCCGCCCCCCACAGTTGAGCGATATTACGCTTGGCTATACCACATGCCAAAGTGGCCTACACCCTTCCATGAGACGAGAGGTCTGTTGGCTCCCAAACATTCAGGAGACACCGCAGCGCCTCCAACTCAAAGTCCACTCCCCACACCTCCCGTATCTTGGCATGTACAGTGGACCAATACCCCACGACTAGAGCACAGTCCCATAACATATGAAAAAACGTTCCAACCTCTCCACATCCTTTCTTACACCCATCGCTCACAGCCAGACCCATTCGCACCATTCATGGACCAGTCACATAGCAACGGTGAAGGATCTTCAATTGAACCAGCCAAAGCCGCATTTGAATCGCAATGACCCTTGGGGAGGTCACCGCCTCCCTCCAGTCTTCATCATCTAAGATCAATCCATCAGCCGTCCATTGGCTTCTAAGAACAACTATGGGATCCTCTGTGTGGTTAACTAGTTTTTTGTAAATCAAGGAGATCGTCTTGGTTGGAAGATGACCGTCCAACACTTGATCCTCCAATGGGGAAGCCTCCGGGAGCATCGCTCCCTGTGGAATACCGGCCAGCAGCGCATGCCTAATCTGGAGGTAGCGAAACCGTTCATTCCTTTGCAGTTGGTACCGCTCCTGCAGCGTTGCAAACAGGAGGACTCCATCCCCACCCGAGAGGTCTCCAATGAGGTCCCATTTGTCAAAACCCTTAGACCCTTAGACTTCCATAGACTCCCCAGACGTTCAGAGTTCCAGAGAGGTGTAGCCAGTGTGATCCTTCCCTCCCACTTAAGGGAGCGGTTGGCCTCATGCCAGACCTGAACAGCAACCGCCGTCGGTCCCACTAGGGGAAAGCGTCCACGCCTAGCATACAGTGCCCTAGTAAATTCCCCACCGGGAACCAGACCGCGGTCCATAGCATAGCCAGGATCCAGCGGCGAGCCATAAATGGCATGATTAACCCCGCCAGCTGCGACGCCCAATAATACTTACGGATGTTAGGCAGACCAATTCCCCCATCATACCATGGCAACGTCAACTTCGCAAACGCGATTCGGGGCCTACCGTCCCATAGAAGCTGTCTCTGGAGAGACTCGACCTCCCTGAAATACGACGGGGGAATCGGGTCCAGTGAGTTTTGGAGTGCATATAGAAATCGGGGCAGAGCCATCATCTTAAACAGGACAGCACGCCCGAGGAGGGAGAGAGGAAGAGATTTCCATCGGGTCACGTCGCGGCGAAGCCGGGCCAGCGGCGGCAACAAATTATTGGAGTACCTACTCTGGGGGTCCAAGGAAATAAAGACGCCAATATATTGGAATCCCACGGTTTCCAGCCTGACCGGACAACCCGGAGGAACCACCGGGGGCTCACCAGTAGTAGTGACACCTACACTCCTGAGGCACAGCCGGGAGGTTTAGCTTGCTAGTCTGCAATTGTTTTTAAACTTCACTGTATTGATTTTTACTTGCACTTTCCCTACCATTGGGCATCTCTCCCTTGCAATCTTGACGAACAAACCCAGCGCTGCAGATTTAAGCGCTGCTGCGGGTTGATTACGATATTGCCGCCATTTCGCGCTAAGCCCTGGCCACGCCCACTATCGAGAGGCCACGCCCATTTTACCCGATCTGTATATAGTCGCGCTGATTAAGAGTCGCGTTCTATGACACCTACACTCCTGAGGCACAGCCGGGAGGTTTAGCTTGCTAGTCTGCAATTGTTTTTAAACTTCACTGTATTGATTTTTAGTTGCACTTTCCCTACCATTGGGCATCTCTCCCTTGCAATCTTGACGAACAAACCCAGCGCTGCGGATTTAAGCGCAGCTGCGGGTTGATTACGATATTGCCGCCACCTCGCGCTAAGCCCTGGCCACGCCCACTATCGAGAGGCCACGCCCTCACTCTTTACATCAATGAGTGAACCTGGGATGCGCAGCGGACGAGCGCAGCGCCGAAGGCGCGCCTAAGGCAAGCCCATCTGCGCCCGTCCGCGACCGACCGGGACCTGGGGCCACGGACTATGTCCAAGGACACAGTTATTCGGCGGGACAACTTATCTCCCTTAGGCCACCACCTCACCTCTGTCCTCCTATTGCTCCTCATATACGGAGACGTACGGCCATGTATGGCATTTCCCAGAACACACCAGCTTATCCAAACGCCACACTTTGTAACATCCCATTGGTCAATGATCCTCAATTAAAACTACGGTGCCTATACTTTAACACCAGATCTATGGTCAGGCATCAAACTGACATTTTCCTATTACTTTCCACTGAAAAACCAGACATTCTCCTGGTCACTGAGACCTGGCTTTCCCAGGACTCACTACCGGACATTCTTGCAGCGCTTCCATCTGACTATTACATCATAGCTGAGAATCGCCCGGTAGGTAAAAGAGGGGGGGAGTAGCAGCTATCATACGTAAAGAGCTCAAATTTATACAACTGCCCTCTCTGACCCTGTGTGACATGGAGAATATTGTAATAAAAATGGATACAGTTGGTGGGGCCTTATTGCTCGTCCTGCTCTATCGACCTCCCCAAACCATGGCCACCTTTCCAATGTCGATAGCAGAACAGATGGCACTTCTTGTGACCAAATACTCAAAAATACTCTTGGTTGGGGATCTTAATTACTGGTTTGATAATCCTACCAGTGACCCTCAGGCGTTGGAACTCTCAGAACTACTCTCAAATATTAATCTAATTCAGCATATACAAGTGGCCACGCATGAAAAAGGTCATACGCTAGACCAAATTTGGTCGCTTAACCTCCCTTGCTTATTATCATCTATCATGCCCTGCACCTGGTCTGACCATTTTTGTATTCAATTTGCGATAACCATTGGTGGATATTCTAAAATCCCACCTCTGGCGGGCGGAGAAACTAGGAAATGGAAAGCCATTAATATACCCGCTTTCATTGAAACATTGACATCCACGGTTCCAGTACCTAACAAGGAGGTAAACGTTATGGAAGAGGAGATCTCACATTGGCTCCTAAAGGCTACAGACTCCCATGTGCCCTTAACAAAATTTACACGGGCACGCACTAGGGATGCACATAAGTGGTTCACTTCGGATCTCAAGAACTTAAAACTCGAGGTACGTCAGAAAGAGAGAAAGTGGAGAGCACAATATAAACCTCAAGATAAGGAGGAATATATTGCGGCTCGCAGAAACTATTTCAAGATCATTCTCCAAAGCAAAACTAATTATTTCTCCGAGAAAATTTTAAACTCTCAAAATAAATCCAAAGACACTTTCAATATTGTAAATGACCTATGCAATAGCGAAAGAACTTCGCTCCCTATGACGTCCTCGCAGGAGCTTTGTGACTCTTTAAATGACTTCTCCATAGATAAAATTGTTAATATAAAAAAGAATATCCAAAATCTCCCTGGAGGAGATCCTATTGAAGATATCTATTATAACCTAGCCACTGTAGACACTTTACCTCCTATTGATGAAAAGATCTTTGCAGAACTTGTTATGCGTGTCAAGTCGGGCTCGCCCCTTGATAGCTTCCCCCCTCATATCTTGAAGGAGGTGTGTCTCGCTATTCCATCAGGAATTCTTACTCTCCTGAATGAATCACTCGGACAGGGTACTGTTCCAGATAAATTAAAAAATGCCACGGTGATCCCATTACTGAAAAAACCTGGAGCTGATCCCCTAGTTTTAGCCAATTATAGGCCCATCTCCCTTCTCCCTTTTTTTTCTAAACTCTTGGAGGCACATGTATCCAGGTGCCTTTCTAATTTTATCGAAGGTTCAGATTACTTAGAACCTAACCAAGCGGGTTTCCGACCATTCCATTCAACGTAAACTGTCATCTTGGCCGTCCAGGACACGCTAAGATCCAATGCCGATAAGGGTATTCATCACTCATCAGGCCCTGGTGCTCCTTGACTTGTCGGCCGCGTTCGACACGGTTGACCATAATATTCTGGTCAACCGTGTCGAGCAGGCCGGCCTCAGGGGCTCCGCATTGAACTGGATTGCCTCCTTTAAGACTAACCGCACACAGTCAGTGAGACTGGGATCTTTTACTGCCTCCAAGATGTTATCTAGCTGTGGCGTTCCTCAAGGCTTGTCACTTTCCCCTTTATTATTTAACCTCTATCTTCACCCACTTATTTACTCTTTAAAAAATTACAAACTTACCATATACAATTATGCCGATGATCTTCAGTTAATCATCCCCTTAAATTCCCCGGATTCAGCCGCCGAATGTTCAGCGGTAATGTTACATATACAGAGATGGATGACATTAAACCATCTTAAACTTAACCCAGGCAAGACAAAATTGATCTTGCCTGGGGAAAGTGGACTGAGCTGGGGTCGTCAATTTTGGCCAACTGATATGGAAACTCCCCCTACAGGGACTCAATCAGTTAAAAGCTTAGGGATAACACTTAATGAGGATCTAACTCTGAAAGGACAGGTGGGAATGGTGGTTTCCTCTAGTTTTTTTCAACTCAGGAAGACTGGGAAAATCGCCCACCTTTTAACACACTCTGCACTCATTCAAGTAGTGATTGCTCTTGTTCTCTCCCGGTTGGATTTCTCCAACAGTCTCTACTTGGGTCTTCCGATTGGCCTATTGAAACGTCTTCAGATGGTTCAAAACCAGGCGGCTAGGCTCATCTGGAAGCAACCCAAGTGGCAATCAATTAGAGCCGGGCTGGAAAAACTTCACTGGTTACCAGTAGCCCAGCGCATTGCTTTTAAAGCAGGATGCATCACCTTTAGGGCGCTCCATGATAATGGCCCTATTTTCATCAGGCAGTCCATCACCAACTATACACCTCAACGCAACTTACGCTCTACACACCTAAGGCTTGCAAATGTCTCTTCTTTTAAGAAGAAGCGCCAGGGTGGCAGCTGTTTTCACCACCTGGCTGCTTCCTTCTGGAATGCTCTTCCATTTTGTATCAGACAGAGCAATGATCTTTTGACATTTCGAAAGTCTTTAAAAACGTGGCTCTTCCAACAGGCCTATGCTTAAGATCTGTGTCTAGTGTCATGAACCGACAGCGCCAAGAAACCCAAGGGTGTATGTGCGCTTAAGAAATTGTTATTAACATAACATAACATAACATAACCACTCAAGACAAAAAGCACCGATTTTTCCCAGTTGATGGCAAAGCCAAAGTACCCTCCGAACACCGCCAGGACATCCAAAAATGCGATGAGCGAAGTTCGGGGGGAGGACAGGTACAACAAAATATCGTCCGTATAGAGCGATATCTTGTCTTCCCACTCCAGCGTCCACCTCAGCCCCTTGATCGATCTGTCCCAGCGAACCCAGGCCACGAGCGGCTCGAGTGCCAATGCAAATAACAGCAGGGAAAGAGAACAGCCTTGCCTGGTGCCCGTCCCCAACGCAAAGTCCGCCGATCTATGGTTATTGACAACTACTCGAGCCAGCGGGCCGGAATATAAAAGGCGAACCCAAGAAACGAACTCTGGGCTGAAGCCCATCTTGTCCAGGACGGCAAAAAGATAAGGCCATTCCACTCTATCAAATGCCATAGTGGCATCCAGAGATAACAAAACCGTCGGCTCGTGTATATGCGCTGCCCCTCCCAGCACCCCATGCAGCCTGCGTAGATTGAGCCGTATTCCGGCGAGGCATAAAACCTGATTGATCCGGATGAATCAGTGGCGTTATGACCTTTACAAATCTTGCCGCCAACAGTTTGGCCAAGACTTTCGGCTCGGTATTTAACAAGGAGATCAGCCGATACGAAGAACACTGCGTCTTCGGCTTACCTTCCTTGTGCAGGACTATGATATTCGCTACACGTTGATCGTATGGGAGCCGACCCCTCTCCCTACTCTCCACAAACATGGCCCTAACGAAGGGAGACAACTTATTCGCGTTAACTTTGTAAAGCTCAATGGGGAGCCCATTAGGGCCAGAAGCCTTGCCAGAATGAACCCCTCTAATCGCCTGCGCTACCTCGTCGTTTGTTAGTGGAGAGTTAAGAAATTCCTTGTCCTCATCCGAAAGGGTCGGCATCGGTATGTCACGAATCAAGTCCGCATTCTCGGACTCTGAATAATTACACTCGGCCGCATACACCTTCCTATAATAGGCAGCAAACGCATCCACAATCTCCTGAGGATCCGTGAGTTTCTCCGAACCCATGGGCTGCAGTACCGGAACCAACCGCAATGCCCTATTTCCCCTCTCCAACCATGCAATCAACTTCCTGGCCTTATCCCCGTGCTCATACACCCTACTCTGGGTATCTGCCAGTTGCGACCTCGTGTTATCTCGGGCCAGGCTACGATACTCATCTTTGAGGAGGGGCAAGCGATGCAATCCCTCCGGCGTGGAGACAAGCGACACCTCCCGCTCCAGTGCAAGCAACTCTGATTCCACGCTATCAATCTCAGCGCGTCCCTCCTTATTTTTCCCGGAAATGTGCGATAACAGTTCCCCTCTAAGGACAGTCTTAAACGCCTTCCATAGGGAACACTTGGAGTCCACAGAGTCTACTTTCTTCTGGAAATACCTATCAGCCACACGCACAATTTCCTTCTTGGCCACAGGGTCCCGGAACCGCCAAGCGCCAATAGGAGCGACCCTGGCCACGTCGTGCCCGCCAAGGTCCAAACTAATCCAAATAGGTGAGTGATCCGAAACCCCTCTAGCCAAATGTTGCACCTCCCGGAGCCACGCCGCCTGTGCCGCGGGGACCAGCACATAGTCAATCTTGGAGAGGGATTTGTGCGCTGCCAAAACATGAGTATATTGAGTATCACCGGGGTTTTTAAGCCGCCAACCATCAATCAGACCAACAGTTTCAACAAAATCAGCCAACCACCGTGGGATGGCAACAACTCCCAAGCCGGAGACCTATCAACCATCCCATCCATAACTGCATTAAAGTCGCCACCAACAATCAACAGCCCGACAGGCAACGTAAAAAAAATCTTGCACAGATCATGAAATGTATCCGTCTGAAGGGCCGGAGGAACATATACAGACACAAAAGTTACAGTTTTCCCCTCCCATAACCCCGAAATGCCAACATATCTACCCCTATTGTCGGGCCACGTGGCCTGGATGGCCAGTGGGAAGGTATTCTTAATCAAAATCCCAACCCCTCTCGACCCAGTCGCGAAACCAGCGTGCGCAAACAACTTATAGCCCCCTCTGTGGAGAGCCATGCACCGCTTTTCCATAAGGTGAGTTTCCTGCAATAACACCACATCTGGGGAATGTCTCCAAATCAACTGGCCAACCATACCCCTCTTAATCTTATCCCCCAGTCCATTCACATTCCAACTCAAGGCGGAGATCCCAACCACCCCTTTAACGGAGGACATCGCCATTCCAATTAAGAACAAAAGAGCTTGATGGCGCCCAGTGTGAAAAAAAAGATATACAAGGAAAAATAAAACAAAACACAAAAGACCCAAAGCTCACACCAAACATCCCCCGCCATCCCCCCTCCCTGCACACCTGCATACAGCTTACGCTCATCCCCAACTAGCAGTGTGCCTGTCTCCCCGTACAACACCACAAAAATCTAAAAGTAGAAAATAGAGGAGGGCCTACCAACTTGCTCCCCACCTCCCCCCCCCCCCCCGGAACTCTGTGTGGATATACCTGCTTCATTAATCACTCAAAAACAGATGAGCGTCTTTCAAATGGCAATCCAACATTAGCACCCGCTGAAACAAACCCCTAAACAATAATCAATAACCCCCCGTTGGCCTCACGTTCCGACATGTCATTGTTCCTCAGCTTCTCCTTGGTCACGGGACTCCCGGTCCGGGCGTGGGATAGTGTCAAGCCAGTCCGCCGCTACTTCAGGGTTACCAAAAAAACAAGTCTTTCCATCCAGTTCCACACACAGTCGGGCTAGAAACATCATTGCGTACCTCATGCCCTTGTACCTCAGCTTCTTCTTGATCGACAAAAACTGCTGTCTTTGTTTCTGGACCGCCTGGGTGAAGTCAGGGAAGAACAGAAGAGTAGCATTCTCATACTCCACATGGCCTGTCGCTCGGGCCGCCTGTTGGATAGCGCCCCGGAAATTGAGAACTGGTGCAATGATTGGTCTAGGATTCGCCCCAACCCGAGGCCCGCCGCCCAGCACCCTGCGTGCGCGCTCCACAGTGAAAAACTTGCTGAGGCCTTTTGGCTTGAGATGATTAAGGATGAGGTTTTCGACAAAGAGATCCGTTGTCTGCCCCTCCGCCTTCTCCGGGACACCCAAGATGTGAACATTGTTGCGTCGGGCCCGCCCTTCATACTCATCAAGTCGACGGTCAGTAGACTTCCTTGAAGACTGAAGGTCACGCACCTCCCGCTGCAGCTGATTCACGTCGTCAATGGAACTTGTGGTTTTCACTTCCAAAGATTTGACCTTCTCGTTTGCCTTTGAGAGGTCCGCCCGAATCAGCCCCATTTCTATCCAATTTGGTATCCAGAGTCTCCATCTGCTGACCCAGGGACGTCCGAACTCCAGTGATGGCCGCCATAAGGTAATGTAAGGACGGTTACTCTTCCGCGGGGTGGTCTCCAGCGCCTCCGCCAGGACCTTTCCGAGACTCAAGAGGCGACCCCTTGGGCAAGGTGTACCGATACAACTTGTTCGACTGCACCTGCCTGGCACCCCTGGCAGGTTTGGGCGCCTGCCTCTCTGAATCCGTCTTCGTCGCCATAGTGCCCCTCAAGGGCTCAGCCGCTGTACACAGGAGTAGTCAGTGGGAGGCAATCGCTAGCTCGCCGGGGCCGACCACTGAATGGATGGGCCACACCCAAGCCCAGGCGGCCGCAGACAAAGTCGAGGCCCGGTCCCGCCACAGCCCAACAACCAGGTTAGGTGTCCCTTCAGCCCTGTACAGCGTTACAACCAATCCCAGCCGCAGGCACCCGGGAGAGGAGGGAGCGTCCAGCGAGCCGCATCAAGCAGGATGAGGAGATGCGCCAGATCCGGGCATCAGTACGGGCATTCACGCCCAGCATGAACCAGAATAGCAGGAAGGCGTCCCAAAGAACTCAGCCCCCCACCGCAACCCCTGGCTCAAATGGGGGAACTGATCGTCATAGGCAGCTGCCACCACTCCTGCAACGCGATCCACTTAGTCCGGGCCACTCAACAAGTTATCCGGTCTGACCTGCGCTAGGCACCAGGCACCAGAGAGATAGCGAGGAGGCGCCTCGCAGGATCACAGTCTCCAGCAGTGGCCCTTCGCTCCAATGAGTGGGACCGTCCGCCTCTCAAAGCGGTCGCAATCTGGGCAGAGCACCTCTTCAAGGCCGCGCCGGGGTCCCCCAGGACGATCACCACTCCAGTGATTGGAGCAGGAGCCCAGCCGGGGCACAGGTCGTGAAACCCAGCAGAGGGAGTTACAGGCACCAAGGGGCAGGCCAGACCAAACCAGCCCCCAATTCAGGCTCCCCCCACGTCCAGGGGGGGTCACGACCAAGCACCAAGCACCAGGGGGCAACACAGCCCGCGGCCCCCGTGACCTCCGCCTGGCCGACTCGGGACACTCCCGGCGGCCGCTGTTGTTAACTCGTGGCCGGGGGGCCGCAGGAACTCTAGGCCCCGGCTTCCGACCGTCGCAGGCTGCAGACTGCTGGTCGATGCAGCATAGCCACCGGGGCCCTCAGGAGAACCGAAGACGTCTCCTCCGGCGCTGCACAGGTAACCCCACCCGTCAGACGGGTCGGGGGACAGGATGTTAATCAGGAGATCGAGTCGGGTGGAAGGGTTCGGCCGGAGCCGAGCTTCAAGCGGCCATCTTGGTCAGGACGCGGCTCCTCCTCTCTCCACTTCATGAAATGTTATATCTTCTCAAGTAGCTTTTTCCAACTTTAGAGGGTTGATTATCTAATGATAATATGTATCTCCTACTGCCAGTGAGTAACTTTGAGGATTAAATGCTGGCAATTAAAAAATAGTCTACTAAATTGTATTTCTTACCTTTCTTGTGTATTATTTTGAAGTCATAACCCATGAGCCTCATTCCCCATGGTACAATTTTTGCTGCAATTCTTGTCTATGGAATACCATATACCGCAAATAGTCCCTCGTGCTCTGTAACTATTGTGAATTGTTTTCCATACAGGAATAATTAGTGGAGTTTACAAGCCCAGAAGATGGTCACACTCTTTTTCTGCTTGAAAGTATGAGATTGGCATAAGTAAGTATGTATTGTGATGATTCCATTCCAAGTTTGTGCGGAAAAGGTATTGCCTCGAAGCCAACTAGACTTATATCTACTGTTCATTCAGTGCACAGTTGTGGGTAAAAATAGACCACGTTCTTCATAGACGAGACTTCTTCCTTTATTTTGTTAAATGTCTTTTCACAACTTTCAGTCGTTTTTGTTAGTTCTCGCAATGATGAACTGATTTTTGCAAATCCTGATATATAACTAGCTCAGTAAGTCACCATGCCAAGGAAAGAGGTTACCTCTGACCAGGCACGCAAAGCCCATAGGGCTGAAAGGGCTTTAGCCCCCCGTCGTATGTGTCAGCCCGGGCTGAGACAGCTTCCCAGGGACACACACAGACAGTTCTTGAGCTGCTGTGGGCTGGCTGGTCTGGTGTCTTATCGCTGCCCCACCCGAGTATTTCACAGGTCTTTAAAAGGCCATTTACTTGATAACGAGGCTTTGTAGGTTTTCAACCATTCCTAGAGCCCCTGCATCTCCACTCTGCCTATTCCTTAAAGTTGCAAATCACATTGTGAGAATGCATTTCCTGAAAAGTAACCCTAGGCTTTGTGTTTTTTGCAGTTTTATGTAGCTCGAACTCCACCCAAAGGTATTGAGGCACTTTGCATGAGCACCACTTACATTATACAAGGACACATTAATTTTTGAAGGCACAGGGAGATAAAGTGATTTGTCCAGGATCACAGAATGTTGAGCTGGCGCTGGGAAATGAAACTTGTTCACTAACTCAAAGCCAGCAGCTCTGGCAGTTATGCCACATCCGTTCCACTTTAAAGTCATAGCAACATAAAACATATCATGGCATATCAATAGTCTAAAAGATTGTTGCAGGACCCACAGATTATTTATTTCCTCCACTCTTTATCCTTGATGGATGCCATAATACAAATTATATCTGAGATCCCACTCACTACCATGATTAGCAAATATGCTGAGCTTCTCAGGTGTCTGTCCTGCATTCATCCAACTAACCCATCATTCTCAGCGCTCACTGTGCACTCACTGTGATCACACTGTATTTCCACTGATCACCATTCACTCACGCCATTCACTCTCCTCTTACCCTGCATCCACAGGAGCACACCTTTCAGCCTGTACTCACATAACACTCCACTCACCTGTCACTCTCACCCTGCAGTCTTACCACTCACCCTGCACTCACAATGATCACACCGTACTTATCTGCTCACCATGCACTCATGCCGTAGTCTCACCACTCAACTCTGCACTTTCACCTGCACCCAAACTCAAATAGGCACATCCATCGCCCTGCACTCACTCCTCTCACCCTACTTTCACAAGGGCACATCACTCATCCTGTACATAGGCACTCTGCTCACTCACAGCTCACCCTTCACTCACAGGGGCTCACCATTTACCCTGCACTCATAACACTCAACCAGGCTCAACACTCAACCTGAACTCACATCACTCACCCTGTACTCCCTTCTCTCATCCTGCACTCACACAGACACACTGCTCAGCCTGCATTCACACAAGCACCACAATCACCCACCAGTCACGCAGCTCACTCTTCTTGCACACAGGCACAACAGTCTGCCAGAACTCACAGGGACACACCACTCACCCTACACTAACTTCTCTCACCATACATTCACTGTCACAGCTCACCCTTCACTCTTGCCGCTCACCCTGCACTGACACAGGCACACTGGTCCCCCAGTACGCACACAGGCACATAACTCACCCTGTCTTTGCACCGCTAACCCCACCCACCCAGCACTCATTCCTCTCACCCTGTATTCACTTCTCTAACCAAGCACTCACATGTGCCCTTCTCTCACCTTGCACACATGTAGCTCGCCCTGCGCTCACATCGACACACCTTTCACCCTACACTTGCAAAACGCACACTGCATTTACTCACACAATTCACAAATGTTAGACGCGACCTGGAGGGTCGGCCGAGCACAAGGGGAGAGGCCTCCGGGAGGGCCGTCCCCAGCGATCGTACAGACAAGTAACTTCCCCCCCCACAGATGGACACCACACGAAGATCAGATTAACACCTTTTTATAGGCAGTTCTGGAAGTAAGGTAGTACGATACAATGAGATCAGGACACGATGATCCTCTCAATTCTAGTCTCTATTAGGGAAGGGGGTAGCGGGACAGTCTTGGTACCCGTAGGTACGGCGGTGGAACGGTGATAGCTCACAATCCTCGAGCTCGGTGTTCGGACGGGTCAGACCGCGGCAGCGCCAGCAGGTCCCGAAGAGGTCGTAGGTGGCAACGGCCCGCGGCAGCGCCAGCAGGTCCCAACGAGGATGAAGGTTACAACGGGCCGCGGCAGCGCCAGCAGGTCCCACGAGGATGAAGGGTTACAACGGGCCGCGGCAGCGCCAGCAGGTCCCACGAGGATGAAGGTTACAACGGGCCGCGGCAGCGCCAGCAGGTCCCACGAGGATGAAGGTTGCAGAAGGCCGCGGCAGCGCCAGCAGGCAGGACAATAGTTCACAAGGCAGGGCTGCGGCAGCGCCGGCAGTCCGTCAAGGATGAGTTTGTCGCGGTGTCTCTCGACTCCAGGATACAACTGCCTTCCTGTTCTGGGGCTGCCTCAGTTATAGGTCTGGCACTCTTTGATGTCCGGACCCTCGCTCTTGGAGGTCGGGAGGTCCGGGATGAGGGAGTCCAGACACCCAGCAGGGGGGTGGAGCCAGCGCCCGAGGAGGCTGGGGGTGATCTGCACCTGGCGGGAGAGAGCCATCGACACTTCTTACTCCCATTGACCTGCCAAGTGGTCCGTTCACCTCCTGGGTGGATGGTGGTGCCGGGATGTCGGGACCTGGCCAGGCCCGGGGTTGGGGTCGAGCTGAGGCCACGCGGCCTCGTGGCGCAGTGTCTAAGATGGCGGCTGGTCCGGGCAAGGGTGCTGACGGTGGCCCAGGCCAGGGACACAGGGATTCCCAGGAGCAGACGTCCCATGGGGGACGGGTTGGGGGTTGCTTCTGCGGGTAGTACCTGGAAGGCCGGTACCAGGGCCCTGTCATGCGGGGAGGGAGCGAGCCCTTCATGGGGCCTGTCCAACAACAATCACCCAACATTTATATGAGGTCACCTCTTATGCTTCACACATACCAAGCATTGGCAAAGCCCCTTGCTGTATAACATATATTTTGCAAGCTAGAGTGCATGCGCATGCAGAACATACTCTTTCACAGGCAAGACCTAAAAATTACCCAGCTGTCATAAATATACACATTTCTACAATGAACCTGCAAAATATCTGTTCTTTCTGCAAAACTAGGGGCCTCGTTTACAAACAAATGGTGCAGCGCCGCAAGCCATTTTTCTGCGCTGAACTGCATCATTGTAAAAGCACAGGGATACGTCATATTAACAACAATACGATGCATCTGAGTGCCTTCCCCTGCGCTGGCTCACAATTGGCTGCCATGTACCAGTGCAGGCACCCTTGTATCTTGTTGCAAAGGTGCCTGTGTTGTGGGAATGATTTTTTTTGTGCCGAAAGGGACACCTTCCTCCACAAAAACAATCATTGATGACATAGTAAGAGGAAAAAGCGATGAGAAATAAAAGTATTTCTCCTCGTTGCACCACTCCTACACCTCCCCTGGGAAAGTGTAGGATTCTGACGCATTCCCAGCTTTACAAAACTTTGTAAATCTGAGAATGTGTCCGGTTCCATGGATGTTGCATGGGAACTCCCACAGCAACCCCCATAGCATGCCCCTTTCACGCAGAGTAATTTCTGAAAGGGGCCCATATTTACATGGCCATGAAAAGTCAAGCAGGGTGGCTTTCTGTGGCCTTGTAAATAGGAGCAGGCACACTGCGCAACCAGTGTGTCATAAAAAACGACAGACTGTCAGCGCAATGGCCTTGTAAATGAGGCCCTAGAGATCGAGTCAGTCCCATCTGTAACTGCATGGACGGTGCAAGCGGTAATAGTGATGGCGAAAAGAGGGAGATCAGGGTTGAGGCTTTGGCGGATGGTGAGGGACTGAGGATCAGTCAGAGGCTGTGGAGATAAGCTAAGAGCAAGTGTTTATTTGGTACAGGAGGAGAAAGCAGGAAAATGCTGCAGAGGGGGGAAGTAGGCACAAGAGGTTAAGGATGAAGCAATATGACAGAGGCTGTGAGCTGGTGATGGAATAGAATGGAGACTTAGGTCAACAGTGCATTGCAGGTGGTGAAGTAGCCCTGGCTCCAGAGTTAAATTGTAGTCCTTCACCTGAGCTCCCTTGGCCTGGAGAGGGAGTTGATGTTTTCACTGTTACTGAAGCAAGGGCATAGATCAGTGTCTGAACCTGTTGGCCTGCACAATGGCAGTTTTCTGTGACGGTAGGTTCCACGGTAGAGAACTATCTGAAGCTGTGCGCACCCAATATTTCAGCTGAGTGGCTGGGACTCGTGAAAGCACACCAAAGCCCTGACTCTGCATGGGAAAATAGGGACCAGCATTGAGGTTTCTGTTCATCTTCTCAGTTCAGCCACGTTCAGTTGCTGTTACTACACAGCATAATTCTTTAGCATGTGATGCTATAGCATTGGTCCAATAGCCCCTTGGACCTGTCACTGTGGTGGGCAGTCCATTTTTCGCAAGCTACAATATTTAGATGAGCTTGATTGTTTGACATTTATCACTGGAATTCTAACATCTGCATATGACATGGAATCTTCGCACATTCACCATTTCACTGCATAGCTTTTGATTGGGTAAAAACAATTAGGCCAAAAATCACAAAATGAAACTTCTTTATAAACTTTTTGCATAGTTTCCCATTGTACTCTGTGACACATACAGCCATTCCATTCACCACAATGCTTCATTATGGAACATGTGTTTTTGTTCTTTTTTGGTACATTGTATGTTGAGTCTGAAAATCCAAAGATACAAATCTGGATAAAAAACTATGTTTGCCAAAGCAGTCAATCATTTCATAATAGCAATTAGATGCTGTGATATTACTTTTTAAAGAGTGGATTAGTTTGTTTCCAATATTGTTACTTCTTTTTATAAAAAGCACATCACAGCACTAAACTAAGTTTCTTAATTTTTCCAGACTAACGCATGGAGTTATGTCATGAGCTGCCATGACATAACTCATTATCCAGAAACAGTGCAGTGGTTTTTTAACCCTCTCAGTTTTTTTCAAAATTGTAGTGACCATTTTTCTCCTATCTTGGCATTTATTGCCAATAATTTTACACAGTTCCTATATGCACCCATTGTGCCTTGGACTCTCACTGAAATCCTAGTAAGCAAATGACAGTGACTCTATGGAGCTAGGTAGTGCACAGTTGTTGGACCATGGATTAGAATTATGAATAGGTAACAGGGAAAGCTGACTGAAGCCAAGCTACCTGATGCCTGCCTTGCTTCAGAGGAACCTGTCCTATGTCCTGTAGAGATGACCTGTGGCCTGAAGAGCAGACCATGGTCAAGATACCTAAACATGAGACAGGCGATCTGAACAGGAGGTGACGATGGGCCTGTAGATGACAAACCCACTGGAAGAGTTCACAGGTAAAAGGATCCTCTAACCACAGCAACTGAATTTACAGAATCGTAGGAAATCCTAATGCCTTGGCAACTCAGTCAAAGGCCTCTGGACTTTCCATTGCTGCGTGCCTGGCACACCTCCATTACTTCAAACCCCCAAATGACCCCCTCCATCCCTCTCCAGTGCTCAATCACAATTCCAATGGTGCTGCACAGTTCACTAGAAAATAAGTAATGAACACAACCACCAGTTACTCGCCTTCAACCTCCTGACCAAACAGGACTTCAATAAACCTGCAAAAGCTTGTAGACTAGCACCATCACTGGTAGAAATATATCTGCTCATATAGGCAATAATATCCTTATTAATAGCTCTGTAACTGATCTAGCCAGCGCTATCAACAACTCCTTGATTAAAGGTCTCTTCTCAAAAGAACTCGCTAAAACAAAGAGGTTTCAAACAATGGTGGGCAATCCGCCCGACACCAATGCCTGGATCCCCCCCCCCCGCCATATTAGGATGGCGGGGGGACAGCGGCGGATGGAAAGACCATCCGCCGCTTTACCGCCGTGGTCGCCTTGCGACCGCGGCGGTAATGGAATAATATGGTGGCGGTGTCCAATGGACACCGCCAGCCATATTACGATGGCTAAATTTAGGGGCCTTTCCGCGGCGGCAATGCTGCCACGGAAAGGCAGGCGGTGATTGCTGCGGGGGCCCCCTGCGGGGCCCCCATGTGATGCCAGTGTTGGGGAAACACATGAGGGGTACCTATGGTACCCCCCACATTTGCATATGCAAAGCGGCAGGCACCGCGCGGTGCCTGCCGCTTTGCATATGCAAATGCGTGCTGAAATGTTTATCATTGTGGTGGGCGGTGCTGAGTGCACCGCCCGCCACAATGATAAATATGTAGGATGTGCCCACCACTGTGGCGGGCACATCCTAATTCCCCCTACGGGACCCCCGCCCTTATGGCGGGCGGTCCCGTTCTCCGTTAGGGTGGCGGGCGAACAAAGTCCACCCGACATCCTAATGTGCCCCTAAGTCTCCTTCTAACTTCCAGACCATAACAAACTGTTTATCGGCAAATAGATTGAAAGCTCAGCGTCCCGACAAATAACTACATTCAGTGAAGAACATAACCTCCTCTTAGATTACCAAAACAGATTCTGGTAGGGCTGTTGCAAGAAAGCAGCACTGACTTCCACACGGGTTGAGTCAAACACTGGAATGGACCTCTCCCTTGCCTTTGCTTCTGTCCATCTCTACAGGGATTTGGAATTGGACAAATCTTAAATAACTTTGTGTCTGTAGTTAGCTGGGCCTCTGCCATTAAGAATGGCACCTCTGCCCATAATACTCCTTGCAAATCAACTTTTCTGAAAGCTCATTGACAACCGCCTGGTGCATTCCTAGTGAATGTGGCTCAGTATGGTTACATATATGGTATCCTAACAATAAACATTTTTTTTTTGTGTAGCACAGGTGTGTGGCAATGCATTTACATGCAGTAATCTTCCTAACTCATTGGCACACAACTGCAGAAGAAGGAATGGTATTTGGGGAATTATACCTATGATTTTCCAGCTACCTACCCCAACTTCACGTGTGGTAACCCACAAAGCCGTCCTTAATTAATTAAATCTTAAAGGCTGGGCCCAAAGCTTTGCTCAGGATCTTGTGTCCGGCAATTCCAAATGTCAGGAGAGCTGAATACCAACACTGCCATGGCTTGATTCTACTGTGTGCCACGTTCATCTACCACCAGTCACTCCCTGCCTCCTTATCTCACTCTTGCAGGTTATTTTTAATATTTGCTTACTCATTTTGCCATCATTTTTCCATCTTTCTGTTTCGCCTTTCCCCCTTTTGTGTTTTTCTCTCTCTTGTTCTGAAGCAAAGTCTGATGAGGAAACATTTGTGCAGGACTCCAAAAATGAGTGCAAGTGGGCTCCACCTCCAACCACTGGCTCAAATTAGGCACTGCCACTAAAGCCTATATTTTGAGACCTGTACGTAAGGGCAGCTTCACTCGTGAATATTTTGCAACATCCAATTTGGTAAAATAAATTGTGCCTTCAGTTGTTTATGGGGCAGGATCATATTTCTGGACTTTCAATTATAAATATTTCGCAAGCACTTTGTCCTGCACAGAAGGAATTGGGGAACTGTCAAAAATGGTGTTGCCTTGAACTACCTTTGTGAAAACATGTCTAATGTGCTTTAGATTCAACTTTATAGAAGCTGTTTTTTACTGTTAGTGCACTCAATCTGTTTTTCAAAGATCACTGTGAGAAGCCTTCGAACAATGTAATATGTTTTTCAAAGATCACTGTGAGCAGCCTAGGAACAGTGTCAAATCTACAAAAACATGCTTGTTACACTATGTAGTTTGTCCAATATGTTTAAATGGAACAGTTTTCACTTGTTATTCTCATATTGGCTATGAGGATATCTTGTACTCCTTTTGCCCCATTGCTGGATGTATCACAACCCCCCCCCCCCCCCATGAAATTTGGCTTTAGTTGTGCCCGTGCCTCTGACATATCTTTACTCTGTTTTGTCCCGTGAAGGGTCTCTCCACATTTTAAGATCTGGTTGCATGCCATATTTTGAGACCACATTAATTCTTTTATATTGAGTTCACACATTTATCTGCATTTAGTGTTAAGCCCCCTTCCATGAGCCTTGCACACACTTCCAGCAATGCTGTATTATGATCTTCCTGTATTTTCCCAAATATTAAAATATTATCTCTTTGGTTTAAACAATTTTTCACAGGTTTCATGACTTTTCTTTTTTTCTTTTTGATATTTCAGCTGCAGCAGAGGATATTCCGAAATTAAGTGCCTGATTTTGAGTTTGGGGAGCTGATCACTCTGTCACTAACGTGAATGATAGCCCGTCTGCCTTATTATAAGTGCCATAGGATATAATGCACTTGAAATAAGGCAGAGAGGCTAACCGTCAAATTTGTGATGCAGCCACCTGTCTGCCAAACTCTAAATAAGGCCCTAAATTTGAGAAGTCAGTGATCTATGGTGATTGCTCATCCAACTCATGCTGCTGGTATCCTTTGCATAAATCTAATTTTGAAAAAACTGTTTCTCATTTCGTGCAACATATCGTATCTGCCAGCAATGTCCCAGGGTGCCTCTCTCATTAAATAGCAGTATTTGGTATATTCATATCAACACAGATGCGAATCGGATCTATTCCTTTCTTGGGAATTCTTACAACTGAAGACACGCAGGGCCAGGTTTACAGAGGGATTGCATTGCCCTTGCGTCAAGTAAGGCAAAGCAGGCCCTTATGTAAGATTTACTAAGCCACGCAAATCTGCCTTTTGTGGCTGTATGTGGTGTAGTAAATCCAAGGTAATACAAAGCAGTGCATTTCACTGCCTCGCGTTACCTTGCAGTAGGGAGTCCTTTCATGGGTGAAGTAGGGGCGTTCCTACCAATCCACCCCTGGATTTCGGCGCATTCCCATTGTTACAAAGAGTTGTAAACCTGGGAATGCATCACAATGGTACACCTCCCAGACCTATGTGTAACAATCAGAAATACCTTTATTTCTCCAAGTTACTTGCTTTTTATATTTGTGATGCGGTGAACAACCTTTACAACGAAACTTTTACAACGCACTACCATTACAACGCGGTCATTACAACGCAAACCATTACAACGCATTGCACTGGGGGGGCGTTATAGGATAGGGAATACGTTTAATTTACTATCCAACACCTTCCCTAGTGTCCACGGGGACTGGTGTTGGAATAGTAAATTAAACTTTTCACTATCCAGCACCCCAAAGCGCTATGCGTTGTAATGGATTGCGATGTAAAAACCGCGTTGTAAAGGCAGGCGTTGTAATAGCCTGCGTTGTAACGTCATACATCCTTGTGATGCATTTCACATCACACATAGAAAAAGGAAAATGCCTTTACCGATTGCTTTTGTGTAGGAAGGTGTCCCTTCCTACCCAAAAACTATACTGATCGTAATTTAGGCACTTTTGCACTAGGGTGCAAGGCTACCTCCATTGGCGCTAGGCAGTACACAGTGCACCAGCATAAGGAGGCAGCAGAAATGCGCCATATCTTTGTAAATATGGCACATTTCCCATGTTTCCCTTCCAGGCAGCACAGCAGGTTGCCTTGCTGCGCTGCAGAATGCCTTGCTGCGCTGCATGAAATGTTAATAAATCTGCCCACTCAGTGTTTCTGCACAGGCAAAGGTTCTATTATGTCCCGTTTGAAAAAACTTTGAAAATATACCTTCTTTTGAAAGTCGATTGCCACTCTTCTATGATTCTGTATTACTGCCTTTACTGCTTCATTCATATGTAGAATTTTTTAAAACGTTTTGAATATTTCAAGTACTGGAACTAATTTTGGGAATCGTCTTCTGATTTAATGTCCTCTGTAATCCTGCTAGCATGGCTACAAGATCCAAAATGTGTAAAATAATATTATTAAAAAAACCGAGATCTGGGACCTCTCCTCCTAATACATATATCTCTTCTTGAGATGTTTTATCCCCAAAGCTTGTTGTGTCTTCAAACTTTGCTAAATTTTCAACAGGATTGCGCACTCCGAATTGGAATATGAAAGCATTAGATGTTTGAGTGCTGGTTTACTTATCATATTGTTATATTCTGTTACGCACATTACATCTTACGATGTTCTATTATTTTATTTTGTTTGAATCTGTTTTATTGAGTTTTGTTTAAACAGTACAAAAATAATGCAAGCAACAGATATGGCAACTTACAGCAAAGGCATAATATCGCGTGTGCAATGGCAGATGTTGCCCTATGTGGAATTTACAAATATTGAAATTGGACATGGCAAGAAAGTGGTTTCTGTTGCAGTACCCCCTCATTTCTTGCCTAGCTTTTGATGCAACTTTGACTGTAGAGTACTGGGTCTCTGCTAACCAGGTTCCCAGTACCAGTGTTCTTTCCCTAAAACTATACCACGATTGGCACCACTTTAGTTATCCCTGTAAGTCCCTAGTAAGTGATACCCGCAGTACCTAGGGCATGGGTACTGAAGAGGGTCCTCTGGGGCTGCAGCACTGGTTGTGCTACCCTAGGGACCCCTCCCCATTGCTGGCTGTGTGTCTTGGCGCAGAGAAAACTGAAGAGTCAACGTGGTACGCATCCCTATGTGCCATGCCCACAGACACTGCATGAGATATAGGTAAAACATCCCTCTAGCAGGCCTCATCCCTAAGCCGTCTGAGGACATAGATGCATGAACAGATATGCCCCTACAATATCCTGGTTGATTCCTGGATATTGGTATAGTATGGGATGTTAGGTACCAAACATCTTAGTATAATAAACCTTCACAGATTCCAGTGTCTGGTTCAGGGCCGGACTGGCTGTAGGGGGCACCGGGCGTTTTTCCAGTGGCCCGCCAGGTTGAGATTCGGTTTTGGCCCTGGCAGGCTGTTTTAGTTACATGGGGCCAGCAATATCGGCCCCCTGTAACAAAATTGGCCGAAACTGGCCCTTGCAAATTGCTCAGCAGCAGCCCCAGGGGGCTGACTGAGCACTTTGCCAGGGCCAGTTTTGGTTCCCAGTCCGGCCCTGGTCGGGTTGATTAAAATTGCACACAGAGGACCCCTTAGATGGATCAGTTGAAAACTGCCTATCCTTAATGTGGTCACCGACTGGCCTAAGCCAGCATGCTACCACCAGACAGTGTTCTGACATCATGGGGTAAGTGTCTTAGAGGTCGAGAACAATACCTTTATTGGGTGGAGGTGTTCACACCTCCCCCTGGTCAGGAAGAGCCATCCATGGCGGAGAGCTTCAAAGGCCTTGCCGCTTTTGTAATGCAAAGTCAGCCTCTACTGTTAGAGGGAACAGGCTCTCTTACTGTCCTCACCCCCTTTTTGGTAGGAGGACAAGTGGGAAAATTTAGAAAGAATAGGAGGCATGCGCCCCTTTGCCAACTCCACCCCTCAAGTGCTGGAGGCGAGGTGAAGTACACTTTTTAGTGCCTACCATCTTCGATGATCCTGCCCCAAAAGACAACTCGGCCTGCAGCCCAGCGACTTCCAGAACCTGGGGAGGACTGCCTGCCTTCATTAAAGACCAAGATATCCAGAGAACAGTCAACCTGTTCACAAAGCAGCCATCTTCAAAGTAAAGACTCAATAACCTGAAGATCTGCAAAGCTGGCCCCTGGTTCCACTTCCGCACCTGATGCCTCCGTAACCCACCAGTCCCAGCAAGGTTCTGCAGCGCTCCAGGCCTGAGTCAACCTTGAGTTGGCGTCTCCTGGACTTCTCAACTACATCTGCAGCTTCAGTAGTAAGACCCCTTTGACCGCGACCATCTCCGGTATGTAATTTCTTACACCAAAAGGCACCCCTGCACTTGTCCGCCCTGGGTCTTTGTGAAGAGGTCAAAAGGCGTACCTTCGTCCCTGAGCATCGCAACTTACCTCTACAGCTGTTGGCTTCTCTCAACTGGCCTCCAGGCCTGAGCCTGCAGCCGTTTTCCGATTTGGCCTGTCTCCATTGCTTTTCATTGGGCAACAGACTCTGTGTTGGCACCCTGAACCTGGCCGCCCCTGTGCCGCTGGTGGTGTAGTGTTGGTGCTGCCATGGGCCCTGTCCAGTATTGGCCTCAACCCTCGGAGACTGGTCCCCCAAGCCACTGCTACTTACTTGTAAGCAGCCTCTGTCCAATTGCCCAAGTCCCCATTGATTTGTATTGGGTGCCTGACCTCAAACTTGCACCCTGCACCTAGCCACCCCTGTACCGCTGGTGGTGTACTGTTGGTGCTGAACTGAACCTTGCCCAATCCTGACCTTAACTTCCAAAGACTGGTCTTGTAATCTATGTTGCCTATACGTATGTTGAATGCTTTCTTACTCCTGTAGGTTAGCAATGCAAAGTCTGAAAAGTGTCCACCTTTTTTATTAAAAAGTATTTCTATTGCAAAATGCATTTACCAAAGACGAAGTTCTGTGGTTCTGCAAAATAAATATAACCCAGTATCATTTCTATAAATTGGTCTCGGATTTATTGATCAAGTTTGTCTCATTTATTGCCATGTATGTACAACAAATGCTTAACACTGCCCTCTAACAATCCTAACTGCTCGCCCACACTACCACAAAAGAGAGCATTAGAATTGTCCACTTTAGCCTCTGTGAAGCCTCTGGGGATTCACTGGACTATCTGCTATAGTATACGGAGGGCCAGCTTCATACAGACGTACTGGAAGACAGTTTCTGAGGGAGTCAATAACAAAACAATACATTCTAAAGACCAGTCTATAATGTGACATGTATCCCTACATGTCATTACTCAACATATAACAGGAGAAAAATATACTGATCCATGCAAAAAGAAGACCATATCGCTGCAGATAGTGTTGACAACAGGTTCATGTGATGAAAACAGAATATGCAAAAAATACAGGATCGAAAATACAGTAAACTATACAACAGTGAACCCTGCCCAGCTCCTACACCTCGCATTTAAAATAAGGGTCCACATGACTCTGCCAACATTTGTTCGCATCTGGAATCTGGAAGGAACGTGTCTACGAAGGGGGTTCAGTACTCATCGGTGCTAAACAATGGATAAATAGTAATGGATATGGTGCAGTCTGTTATTCCCTATGGGGAACTCATGCTACTATATTGCGTGTGGTAACTGACTGAAGTTCAGATACAATAGTGTACCAATAAGTAGTGATAGTGTATCCTGAGGCCAAGAACATCTTCCCTTTGCAGCGCAATGCTTTCCACCTACGCCCAAGTAAGCATTGAGCTGGTCTTGGCTGCCAGAGGAGGGGGTTCAAGAACTACAAATAATTTTAAATCCAGGAAGCGAGAGGTGGTCCTGTACTTCTTGTGCATGCAATATAGACCCAGTATGCATGTCTCCCATGTGTGCAAGTCCAGGCGTCCAGGGCATGCGGAGAGGTGGAACTTGATACTCAGCCAATACCTATGTAAACGTGGGCACCCCCATAGCACATGTAACAGGTCTGCGGCCACCAGGCCACAGCGAGGTAAAGCGGTGTCTGTTCTACAGAAATAACAATTGATTTCGGCAGGAGTGGGGTAAGCCCTATGTATGATGTAGAGCTGAATGAGCTTACAAAGGGCATTACACGGTACGTGACTTGGGTTCTCCAATAAGGCAGCCCATTCCTTGTCCCCAAGGACACATTAAATCAGCCTCCCAATGCTTTTGTAAGGCTGTGAGTAGCTGGGCTTTGGGAATATATAGCAAACCATCATATGAGGTGTCTGCCTATTCCCATCACCTGGAGATACTGGACATGAGGTGCCTTGGGGGTTTGTGAGTCATATTGCCCCACTTGTTACCTAAGACAGTGCTTAATTTGAGCTGGTGCTTTCAGGTGCTCAGCACTGGCACTTAATTGGTGTCCAGTGCTCGGCACCCACACCTAATTGTCGAAACCACACTTAAAACAGACTACCACATGGTGGCGCTGCTCATCAAATTTAGAGATGAGCAGAACAACAATTGTTTAGGAATACAATATACATTAATACCTACCTCCCCAGCCATTCCTTTAGCTTTGGGTACCTGTAATACTCTGAACTGTCGCATTTACATGTAAGATAGATGGTTAGTAGTTGTTTTGGCAGCGATGACAAGGGCGATGGGTGGTGCAAGCTGCAGTGGCCTCCCGGTCAGAGCCCTGGCACTTAATATTTTACAAATTAAGCACTGCCTAAGGAAGCAATCAATAAAATATTTAGCAAGAATTGACCAGGGGTCAGACCATTCTCTGCCATCAGTGTCTCATAGAAAGACAGGGCGCCATTATGGTACAGATCACCTGAAGTGTTCAAGCCAGCGGCATGCCTCGAGGTACATCTGCTGCCAGTGTTAATCTGCCACTTCTGGGCGTTCCAAGCAATGCCAATGCTAGTGCATAAGGGCTTGTGCATCTTGTTAGGTAAAGATACCTTCTGTGGCATCAGTGGGCATCTCCCAGCAGCAAAGAGTCCGGCGTCCGTGTTTGTTTACAGGGGTAGAACAGTTGAAGGGTGGCAGGTAAGGACCAAGTGTGTAGGGATATGGCCAACGATTAAGCGACCCACTGAATTTGAGAGGCAGGTGAGTTACAGCGAGTCCACCCTGAATCGTGGGCAGGCAAAGTTTTGCCAGAGGTACCCTGCATCTAGACTTATGCCAAATGAATTCATGTACCTGTCTATCAAAAGAGCAAAAGAACATGGCTGGGATAAAAAGAGGGAGATTGGTGAAATAATATAAAAGACAGGGTAAAACCACCATTTTTAAAAGTGCCACCCATCCCGCACCAGATAGTGGTAACATACACCAAAAGGACATCTGGAATCTTGGGGATGTGACAGCGCGATTGATACTGCCATCGAAAAGGTCTGCTGGTGAATGGTATATGCGCACACCAAGGTAATGAAAAGTGTGGGGTTGCCAGTCTATCTTCGTGCCATTGAGAACAAATTGTAGATTAGGGACCTCTGACTGGAAGGGGAACAGGAACTACTTCGCCCAGTTAATCTTCAACCCTGAAAGGGTTGAGAGTTAAGGCTATCGTAGTAGGGATGGTGTATGTGTCTCTAAGGTAGAGTAATAAGTCATTGGCATATAAGGATAGTTTGTGTGTGCCCTGAGACCCTGGACTCTGGGGTATACCCTAAGGGTATGCCCCAGGGTCCGCCTCTGTCGTGCATTCCAATTGCTAGAGGCTCAATTGCCAGGGGAAAAGTAAAGAGGAGAGTCGGCAGCCCTCTCTCAGGCCCTGTGTATGGCGAGTGGTTCTGATATGAGAAAGCCTGTTTTGACCCTTATGAATGGTTTGGTATATAGCAATTTCACTAATCGAAGAAAGCGGTGGCCAATGCTGTCGCGAGGTGGCGTGTTAAAGAGATAGTCCCACTCCAATGAGTCAAAATCCTTTTCAAAGACCAGGACCATACACCTGGCATTAGGCCAGGCCTGTGTGACTAGGTCATGACTGAAGAAACGGTGTAGGTTCAGGTTCACTCTACCCCCACTCCACTCAACGCCAATTTACCCCATTCCACTCTACCATAATCTTTTGTTTTTAATTCTTTTTATTGAACACTAGCAGCCCGCCCCAGCGTTGCCTGGGGCAGTACACCCGCTCCCGGTCCGACCCCCTCCCGCCCGACTCCCTCCCGCCCCGACTCCTCCCGCCTGTCCCTCTGTGCACACCCGCTCCCACCCCCCTCCCGCCCGACTCCCTCCCGCCCTGAGCCTTTACTTTACCTGTGCTGCCGCTCCTTCCCGCGATGTTCACTTCACCGCCGCTCCTCTTCGCCATGACGCGCCCGCGCTCCTCACTTCACCACTGCTTCATGTACGCCGGCCTCCGCTCCTCTTCGTCATCACGCACGTCACGGCCAGCGCTACGTCGCGGCCAGAGCAGCGCCGGGTGTGTGGATTGGCGCTGTGGTTCCCGAGTTTACCTGGCTCAAAGGTGCATGTTCTCTCTTTATAATAGTAGTATAGATTAAGAAAAAGAAAAACAAGCTTCAAAACATCATCAGTTACAATGTAACAGTACAGGATGAACATTATCACAGGCTTCCCTAGAACATGACGAATGCTTTGGCCCATACTAGCTGGTATTATCCGTACAATCTATGAATACAAGAACCTCTCGGCTCTAGAACAGTTATTAGAGCACCCCATGTGGCATCGTCTACGGACCACATTGTCCGAAAGGATCTGTAGGCTTTCTTCAGGACCCGGTGAGTTTGTAGTGGCACGTTGTGGCGACTACTAAAAGTGGTACACTTACCACTTTTGTTGTATGCAGTCAGGTCAATGGTACCTGTAGCATGGTATTCCCGAATCAGGGCTCCCTCGAGGTGCTGGTCAGCTCTGGGACCTGCTCGATAGCAGTTCTGTCCTAACTTGTGCTGGCTCTGTGCAGCCTGGCGGTGTGCACAGAGCACAAACTCACTGGTCCTGAAGCAAGCCTACATATCCTCCCGGACAATAAGGCTGAAGCATGTCGACCAAGACCAAAATAGTGCGGTAGATCAGGAGATCAGTATCTCAATCTACGCACGCACCACTCTGTTTTTACCTTCCCACCCCACCAAATCTATTAAAGCATCTGCCTATATGGTGGTGTAAGGACTTTTAACTCACTTCACACTAGCACACCACTTCCCCCCTTTTTTATCTCTGGACGCTACTGCAATATAAGTTGGTCAACCTCCAGGTGGAGGTCAGCATATTCGAAAACTAAACCCTATGAATATGCTGTCACGTTACAGAACGGCGGAGAATCAAGATATACCGCCCGTACCTTGTGTATGTGAATGAGGTTTTTTTAGACGGATGAGTAACGAATTTGACCCTGGTCTTTTGGCAGGCAGATGCACCATCCAAGTTCAGTTCATTTTTGGCTTGAGGGTGCAAGAGGAGATGGAACTGAGCCAGGCATTCTGGCTCAAGCTTTCAACTGGCTTGCCCAACTCCAGAAAGAGGAAATCAGACTTTATTGCAGGTAATGAGCTTTGAGGCAAAGCTGTGCCATCTAGGAGAGGTCTTGGTGATGTCTGCTAGGTGGCAATGAGACAAGAGGATTAACCATAGTTAAACGTTTCCAAAAAAGACAATAGCTTGTACAAGTCATATGTGTTTTTTGTGTTGCATTATGAGAAGCCCGCTTTAATATTATTGTACCCTTTTGTTACGTACAAGGGGAAAGGAATACCCAAAATATACCAGAAATGCTTTAATATCATTAAGCACGTCTGCACACCAATTAAATCTCAATCAAATTAAATGTGTGCCCCTGGCCGGCTTCCTTTTCACTGCCTGTAGCCCGGCCCCCAAGCACTACCCCCTAGTCTACGTCTCAATTTGGTGAGTACCTGCACTTTTTTTCCATTTAAAGCACTGCTCACCAATATGTCTTACATATTGCTTGTCATGCTTGAATCTGCATAACCACTTTTCCCTCTGAGCTCCAACTGTTTGTGTTTAAGACATGTTGAATAGTAGAAACCTTGTGAATGTAGTACAAGTTAGGTTTTCTGATTGATTGATGCTTTATTTCGATATGCACATATCATAAAAGCAGTACAAAAAATATAAAAACAGCATGTCGAAATAAGTAAGACTGTACAAATAGAATGGCAATTAAAACACGATATATCAGAATAAATTAGCTAAAAAGAGAATTAAATTGATATGGACAGTCTTCTAAGTCTTATCAACCAAGCCCATTTTAAAAATTTTGCAACAGCACAAACAATAGGGGGGGCTGTATTCGTTAAAAGAATCCGAAGGGCAACAGAGTGCTGACGAGTCCCCAATTCTCTGCAAATGGGGGCAAGCCAACGTGATCTGGGGCGACCATAGTCCGGGCATTCAAAAAGAAAGTGTGGCACCGTCTCTGGTTTATCCGAACAAGAGGCACGTCTGCACACCAATTAAATCTCAATCAAATTAAATGTGTGCCCCTGGCCGGCTTCCTTTTCACTGCCTGTAGCCCGGCCCCCAAGCACTACCCCCTAGTCTACGTCTCAATTTGGTGAGTACCTGCACTTTTTTTCCATTTAAAGCACTGCTCACCAATATGTCTTACATATTGCTTGTCATGCTTGAATCTGCATAACCACTTTTCCCTCTGAGCTCCAACTGTTTGTGTTTAAGACATGTTGAATAGTAGAAACCTTGTGAATGTAGTACAAGTTAGGTTTTCTTCATCCCACCATCTACTTGTAGTATGTGTTGTGGCTTGAATGGACGATGCTGACCCATGTGATTTTGCCATTGTTTCTATATTTATTGTTTCTTCTTCTGTCATATCTTTATTTATTTAGGATTTAGGACACATATTGCGTTGAGTACATTCGAATATTTAAGTTATATTTTTTCCACTTTATTTCTTTTATTTTTTTCCTTTAGGTTTGTTTTACATTTATCTCACTTTCTTGGTTAGTGTTTGGCGGCCCCGTGTAGCCGTTTTAATTCTGTAAATTTCTTTCCTTGCACGCCATGTCATAGGCGGTTGTACCGACTCTGCTTCCTGTACCGGGCACGCCCCAACTGGCACTTGTGTTTATAGTAATGCATCGGCGCTGTTAGTGTAGCCCAACAGCGCCACTAAGGGTGTATTTTATTGTATTGAGTATTTGTATAGCACATGAAAACTGTCACCCTACGGGTATTCTGGCGCTTGACCTTGATGGTAAACAGCATGTTAACAGCCTAGCGTTGATAGTGGGAGGACTAATCTTCCATCCTAGGGAACAGCCAAGTTGTCAGCTCTTTTCTGAAACAGGTCAACAAATGGGCCTGTCTAATGGGCTGGGGTAGATCGTTCCATTGTCGTGTGGCTGCTATGCCAAACGTTCTCCCCCCATTCTGGATTTCTTAAATCTGGTGGTCTTGATCAGATTTACATTAGAAGAACGGAGCTGCCTGTTTGGATTATACCATACAAATCTCTCCTGTAGTGGAATAGGGCCCACATTGTGTACTGCTTTATACCCAATGCACAGGGATTTGAAGCAGATTCTCTCTTTGATGGGCAGCCAATGTAGGTCTCTTAGGGCTAGGGAAGTAGAAGCCCTACGTTGCCTATTCAGTGCCAGTTTTGCTGCCATAGCCTGGACTCTCTGCAAGCTCCGTAAGATGTACTGTGGAGCATCCAGAGACAGATCATTGCAGTACTCCAGTCTACTAAGGATTACACTCCTTACTACCAGGGCCGAATATCTTTAGGCAAAAGCAGGAGAATCTGTCACAGCATCCGCATCAGGGAGAAGCAGACACTAGCAGTTTTGTTTACTTGAGCTTCCATTTGAAGACTACCATTCATTGGTACCCCCAAATTACGCACTGTTTTGGCGGGGGACAGGGGATCATCTTCCGGTGTAAGCCTAAACTCCATTTTAGGATGTAGCTGCATACTAATGGGTGGGCAGAATATCACTTCTGTTTTCCCCCATTAAATTGTAAGGAGTTTTGTCTAACCCAGCCTACTGTCTGGCACATACATTCCTGAAAGGTGTCCATGGACACGGCCTGTTTCCATTCCAGGGAAAACACCAATTGGGTATCTTCCGCGTAATTAACCAAATTAACTCCGTAAGACTTAATTAGGGAAAGAAGAGGACACAGGTATATGTTGAAAAGGATGGGGCGTATCACTGACCCTTGCGGAACCCCATGATGTACTGGAGATTTACTGGACTCAAAGGATGACATAGTCACAGCCTGTTGCCTCCCTGATAGATAAGATTGCAACCACTGCAGGGCACGCCCTTTTACACCCAAGCGTCTTAATCTTTCCACTAATATAGTATGGCTCACCATGTCGAATGCGGCCGACATGTCTAGTAACACTAAGACAAAAGAATTTCCATTATTGGCACGCATCCGAAGGTTGTCCATTACAGTGACCAAAGCAGTCTCCGTGCTGTGGCCCGGACGAAAGCCAAACTGATCTCTGTCTAGTAGGTGATTGTCGTCTAAGTAGCAGGACAAAGTCCTGCTAACTAATTTCTCAAGGATTTTAATTGGTTATGGTAATAAAGAGATGGGTCTGAAATTAGCCGGAACCATAGGGTCTAAGGAGGGTTTCTTGAGCAGAGGTGTAACTACTGCTTGTTTCCAGGCCTCCGGAACCACTCCTTCTTCCAAAGATTAGTTACAAATTAGTCTGAGCCACGGAAGGCATTCCTGCCCAGATGTTTTCCAAAATATATGTGGGAGAGGGTCCCGTGGAGAGCCTGAGGTAGTACTGTGAGCTAAAGTGTTGAAGAGATCCTCCGCGGGGGCTTGAAAGTGTTCAAGGCAGGCATCTATTCCAGATCCTTCCCCTAACCTCTCAGGTAGATCACTCAAGTTGTCGATGTTATTAGGACAGAGATTGCCAATGATTTTCATGATTTTGTCTTCAAAATACATGGCAATTGCGTCGCAGAGTTTCTGTGACGCGACCACCTTGCTGCTAGTGCAGGTAGGGTGGGAGTGATCCCTGACGATATTAAAGAGTGCCTTTGTGCTGTTAGGGGCAAGCAGGATGGAATTAGCATAAAAATCCGCCTTTGCTCTGACTATCGCCTCCTTATATCTTGTCTTGGTCAATTTCAACTAATTTTTGTCCCTTTCCAGGTAGGCCCTCCTCCATTTCCTCCCTGCCTTCTTATAAATCATTCGTAGTGACTTTAACTCTTCACTGTACCACGGGGCAGAGGCTTTTTTCCTGTTTTGAATTTTCTTAATTGGGATTTTTTTGGCCAGTGAGCTAGTTATGTAGTCACAGAAAACCTGATAGTTTTCATCCACAGAACTTGCAGGGACAAAGAGACTATGTTTCCGGGGTGTGGGGGGTGGGGGGGTATAGGAGGGGGGGTGGGGGGGGGGTTATAAAATTATCTTATTTTTTACTAGCTTAGACCATTCTCTACCCTTTCGGTAAGTAGTCTTACGACTGTTATTGTCTTCCGGCCGTGTAATAGTTATGTGGAAATGGATTAGAGAATGGTCTGACCAGCTTTGAGGCAATATGTCCACTATCTTAGTCTCTGCCGGATTGGCAAATATAAGATCTAAAGCGTGCCCTCCTTGGTGTGTGGGTTTTTGTACTAGTTGGAATAAATTGAGATTTTCACACGTTTGCGTTAAATCTCTCAGGTGGGTACCTAAAGTCCCATTGTCCCATAAGTTGAAATCTCCTAGTAGGATCATCCTCGAGTGGGTCAGGGTCATGTCGGTGAGGGTGTCAAGCAGTACTTGGTACTGGGTATCATAACCTGGGGGTCTATAACAAACCTTCCCTGTGATTAGTCTCCCTTTGGCCTCCTGTAGTGAGAAACACAGAAGTTCTATCCCAGCAACTGCCTCAATCTCGAGGGGAGCAAAATTCCACTTTTGCTTATATAGCACCCCTACTCCTCCTCCTCTCCCAGCCACCCTTGGTTTATGGAAGACTTTATAGCCTACTGGGCACGCAAAGCCCAGTTCCACAGAAGAATCTGTGTGTGTCCAGGTCTCTGTGAGGAATACAACATCTAGATTCAAATCCTCTACCATGTTAGAGACCTCCAAGTGATGTTTAACCAGTGACCTACAATTCATCAGCCCACAATTTAAGTTTTTGTTAGTTTGTCTATCCCCCATAAAATCAGCTGTATATTGATGGTTCTCCTCCTCTCCCCTCTTACCAATGGTGAGCATCCTCTCTCTCGAGTACTCCATCCTGGCCTGAGCTTGATCCGGTCGGGCAGAGTGGCAGGTGCTAGGTGCAGCCGGTTCACGGGCGGGTGCAGACGGGCAAGCCTCTGGCGCACCTCTGGCGTGCAATCGGGGCACCCGCTGCGCACGCGCTGCGCGCTTGCATGTCTAGCTTAAATAGGCCGGCAGAAGCTGTTCTTCAACACTGTAGCGTGACCCAAAATGGCGCTACCGAACGTGCCACCGGCTCTTGCTCCCTCACCCAAGATGGCGTTCGGGGATCAGGAGTGCCCTACTTTCTCGCTAAAAGCGCGAGATGTGTGATCAACAATTTTATGGGCAAGGTATGCGGATTAGAAACAAAGCATTTGAGCCACAGAAAGCAAATTAAAAAACTGTTTAAGAAACTTTTTTTTAAAAAGCATACGAGGCAGTACGAATTAAATGCAGCCTCCCAGTAGATCTTCTCTCCCAGTCAGCGCGCTATTAACGTGGGTCTATGTGGCTGCGCGCTTGCATGTCCAGCTTTAAATAGGCCGTCAGAAGGTGTACTTCAACACTGTAGCGTGACCCAAAATGGCGCTACCGAACGTGCCACCGGCCCCTGCTCCCTCACCCAAGATGGCGTTCGGGGAACAAGAGTGCCCTACTTTCTCGCTAAAAGCGCGAGATGTGTGATTAACAATTTTATGTGCATTCCAATGTGGGCCCTGTCATCTTCTCTAGTGCCACGAAGACCTGCGCCCAGTATTCTCGTACCTTCTGGCACTCCCAGGCCAGATGTAGGAACCCCGCACCCGGACTGTGACATCTCTCGCACTGATATGTATCTCTCAATTGGAACCTAAGCAGCCTGGCCAGGGTATTATATAAACGTTGTAAAAACTGATAATGTATGACTTGTAGTCTGCAGCTAGCCGAGATATGTGCAATCTGCAGACAGCAATACTCCCACTGGTCATCCGCCACCTCGGTCCCTAGCTCAGCGGCCCAATGTACTCGAGATGTGTGACGAAGCTCCGGGCTATGTGTGTGGACACTATGATAGAGTGATGACACCATGTGCCTCGGCGCAGTAGTACTCAACATCTCGTGTAATGGAGCACAGTTCGCAGGCTCCCGCGGGAACTCCGGGAGCACAGAGCGCATTCCCTGTCGCAGCTGTATATATAGAAATAGATCAAGAGATGTAGTGTGTATCCCGTGTAATAGGTGATCGGATGATCAGAATGTACCATTATGGAAGAGATCCCCCCATTTAGTGATCTTTGTGCGGTTGCATAAATCACAAAAGCCTTTTTCCTGCAATAGGGACAATTGAGGTTGATATGTCAAGGGTAACAATGGCGAGTATATCATGGGAGACTGTAGGAGTCGTAGTATGCGGTGCCATGCATCGATCGTGCCTGTGAGGGTGGTGGGCATTGTTTCGTGTACTGGGGGGTGCATGTATCAACCCATCAAACGGTGTAGCATCTGCCAGCCAGTCTTGTGCCGCTATCTGGGGCATGTTGCATGGGGGGGTTAATCCAGTAGTTACTATAATGTGCTTGGGCACATGTGAAGTATAGATCGAAGTCTGGAATGTCGAAGCCTCCTTGCTCATATGGCCTCATGAGCACCGACCACTGTAACCGTGGCTTCTTACCTCCCCATCTTACCTCCCCAGAAGAACGGTGTCAGTTCTGCTCGGATTGTCTTAAAGAAATGACACCCAGAATGATAAGGTATGTTCATGAACAGGTATAAATACTGTTGGAGCACAACCATTTTTTAAATTTTATTTATTTATAAAGGTCTATTTAGCGCAAACTTGATCCCGAAGGATATCAGAGCGCTTTACAATTTGAGGCAAAGGTAACAAATCAGAACATTAGTCTAACATTGGGAATCTAATGGACATTGAATCAACTAGAACAAACATAGCATTGAAGTGAAATAAAGAAAGGAAAATGCTACTTACCAGTATGCATCTGTTCTTGGCATGTAGGGCTGCAGAACCACACACTATTTCATTAGATCACCATCTGGTGGTGGGCCCGGATGATTACACTTTGTTGTTGTCTTGGAAGAGTCTTTGTCTGTTAGATGACTCCTCCCTTAGATCGTAGTGCGCATGGGCATCAACTCCATCTTTAAATTGTTTTCGCCATTGGGCAAATTATGGAGTTGTATGAGTACAGATAAAGATGACCATGTGCTGTGTATCTAAATAATATAATACTGGAACAGATACAGGTAGCCGGGGAGGTGGGTGGGCGTGTGTGGTTCTGCAGCCCTACATGTCAAGAACAGATGCATACTGTTAAGTAGCATTTTCCGTTCGAGGCATATGGACTGCAGACCACAGACTATTGCATACATTGCACAGCAGTTTCTCCCTTAGTGGCGACCACCCGCATCTGTTGCAGTAGTTTGAAATAATGTTTTGAGTACAGCCTGGCCCACACTTACTTGTTGTTTTGCCTGCACATCTACACAGTAGTGTTTTGTAAATGTGTGCGGAGTAGACCGTGTAGCTGCTCTACAGATGTCATCTAATGGTATATTTCCTATGAATGTTATGTTATAAAAGGTTTTGTAGTGCGCTCAAATACTCTGAAATGCCATAGATGCCCCTAACTTACGGGTCGAATGAGCCCTAGGGGGAATGGATAGAGTGCGTTTTGCTTTTTGGTAACAAATTTGAATGCACTTAACAATCCATCCTGCAATGCTTGATTTTGAAATAGGATTGCCCTTATGTGGAGGAGAAAAGGACACAAACAGTTGTTTAGTTTTACGAAATGGTTTTGTCCTATCAATGTAGTAGAGAAGCGCTTTTTTTTACATCTAATGTATGTAGAGCTCTTTCTGCAACTGCTGTTAGGGAAACAATACTGGCAACTCAATAGATTGGTTGAGGTGGAAAGGTGAAATGACCTTTGGCAGAAACTTTGGATTTGTTTTAAGAACCACTTTGTTGTGATGAAGTTGTATAAATGGTTCTTGAATTATTAATGCATGGATTTCACTTACTCTTCTAAGTGAGGTAACAGCTACTAAAAAAGCAACTTTCCATGTAAGGAACTGTAATTCACACTTATGTAATGGTTCGAAAGGAGGACCCATAAGGTTGGCAGAATTCACCTACAATAATGCAGAACATTCCACTTTAGCATACTCCCCGTTCTTTTGTTTGTACGGTCATCATTCGAATATGCTTCCTTTTGAGTGGCCGGTCCAATTCAAACTTCCGAGCATTCAAGAACATCATGCTCATCTCTGGGCCGTACTGATAAACGCTAAGAAACATCTTGCATCAACTCAACAGGCCCACAAACGCTTTGCTGACAGAAAAAGATCTCCAGAACCCGTTTACCAGGTGGGAGATAAGGTATGGCTAGCTACCAAAAACATACACCTAAAGGGGGAAAACAAACTAAAACCTAAGTACATCGGTCCCTATGACATAGAGGTAGTCAATAACCCCGTAGCCATGAGCTTATCCTTACCTGGGTCCTGGCACATCCATCTGGTATTCCATGTCTCCCTGCTAACACTCTGTCCCATGAGTGTAAGAATATCAGATCGACCCCTCCGTTTGGTAATCGATGGTCAAGAAGAGTATGAGGTACATGAAATCCTAGATTCCCGCATAGTGAGGGGGTGGGTGCAGTATCTAGTAGATTGGAAGGGTTTTGGGGTAGAAGACAGAACATGGGAGCCAGTACAAAATCTTAACTGTCCTGAATTGATGGAACACTTCCATGCTACTCATCCGGGTAAACCTGGATGACTGCCGGGACGGCGATCCTTGAGAGGGGGTTCTGTCGCGATTACTAGCCTTAGACCAGAAGAGATGGCAGTCAGAGTAGAAACGCACCAGACACATTTCTCTGTTTTGAAAGGAAACCTTGTTTCACTCAGAATTGCTCCCTGCACTACAATTCCCAGAAGGACATGGGGCGCACTTCCAGGAAGAAGTAACCAGGTGACACGAAATGGTTCATCCCGATATGAGCTCCGCCTCTTTAGGAGGTCGGCGCTTGACAATCGCATTAGGTCGTGTAGCGGATGGTAATCCCCGCTGGAGGATTTTCGTTTACAGCGCTGCAGTGACTCTGCCTCTCAACCCAGGATCTGTGCTCTTTCCCGATACTCGGACTCCAGTGCGAGACATTTTCTCCCATCCAGGAAGCTTCAGGTATTTCCCCCACTGAGAGTGGAAGACTGTCCATGGAGCGCTCTCCTCTCAGCCCCTCTGATTACTGTTTGCCTCTGCCCGGAAACACCGCTAGCCTCTAAGCGGGTGTAGCGGTTTATTTGAGCCTCAAGCTATTTGTCCCCTCTGAGAGTGGAAGACGGCGCACGGAGCGCTCTCCTCTCATCCCCTGTGAGAATTGTTTTTTGATTTGCTGGGTGGAATCTCCGCTAGCTTCTAGCGGGTGTAGCGAGCTGTTCGCTCGTTGCGAGTCATCTGCCTATTTTTGATTTAGTCCCGGACGGGACCTCCATTTTGATTAAGAACTGTTTTTTGGATTACTGAATCTCTGGCGTAGGTCTTTCGCCCTCAGAGCATTACGGCGGGCTGTGATGCTAACAGTCGTGTACATTGCAAGTTGGGGATATCTCTTCACTGTATTGTGTTCGGCGCACACTGTGCAAAGAGAGGTCAAAGACTGATCCTATGTTATGAATTTTTGGGGTTAGAGTGATCCAGGATTAACATTCAGATACACAACTCCCCGTGAGTTACCTTCTTATGCTAACATTTTTGTAATCATGTATGTATGTATGAACTTAGTATGCCTCTTACCTAATTCTTCTTTTCTATCAATCACAGTACTATGAGAGGGAGACAAGAAAGATATACCAGACCTGTGAAGCAACAGAGGTTCTTGTATTGTTTTGTCCCCTTCCCTTTTCCCCTGGGTGCTCCCCTCCATAGTGTGGTCATGTACATTGTGGGAGGTAGTATTCGGGGTAAGAGGAAGGACATTCTTCACGGCATCGTGGCGTATTTCCTTACCTGGTGCTACTGACGACCGTGACAATAACGGTGTCTCACTGAGATCCCGGACACAGAGCTCAACTGAAACTTACAGCCCTCTGTCTCCCCTCAGTCGCCCTTCTCATCCTGTCAGTCTGCCATGATAAGGATATCTCACTGAGATCCTGGAACAGAGCTCCACTGACACTTACAGACCTCCATCACCCCTCAGTCACCCTTCTCATCCTGTCAGTCTGCCATGATAAGGGTGTCTCACTGAGATCCCGGACACAGAGCTCCACTGACACTTACAGCCCTCTGTCTCCCCTCAGTCACCCTTCTCATCCTGTCAGTCTGCCAAGATAAGGTTGTCTCACTGAGATCCTGGAACAGAGCTCCACTGGCATCTACAGCCCTCCGTCTCCCCTCAGTCTCCCTTCTCATCCTGTCAGTCTGCCCTGATAAGGGTGTCTCACTGAGATCCCACACACAGAGCTCCACTGACACTTATTTATAAAGTTTTTATGTATAAAGTTTTTAAGTTTTGTATAGCGTGAACTTGATCCCGAAGGATATCAGAGTGCTTTACAATTTGAGGCAAAGGTAACAAATCAGAACATTAGTCTAACATGGGGAATCTAACAAAAGAAGGTTTCTCGCCAATATACAAGCAGCCAAGTATGCTCGCTTCAGCCACATCATCAGGTTTTGGGAACTCCATGCAGAGATGTCAATTAGCCAAAGTTATTTTAGCTTGGCTCTTGATGGGTCACCATTTGACTTCAGGACCTCATTCTACAGAAGATTGTCTTCCAATAAACGTTTAGTGGTGCATCCAAATTTATAATAAAAATACTCAGACAGAACATTGACTCCTAAAGAAAGGGGGATAAGAAAGGCCGAGTGAGTGTGATACTGAGAGCGGATGGCTGGGAAGCAGGGATTGAAAAGACAGCATTGTCAGTAATGGCATTGGCCTCAGGACTTTAGGTCCTAACTTATGTAACCGAGAAGCAGCATGTACTCCGGCTTAATTTGAGCTGGTGGTTGCGGGAGGGGCCCATCGGCTCTCATTTTGGGGCAGGCATCTTTTTTATTTCAACAATCTTTTTGATCCAGAGCAAGTGAGAGAGAAAAAACTAAGAGAAAGGAGGAAGAGAAGGATAGAAAAACTGTTTCTACGAGAGGAAGCAGGGATGAAAAAGAAACTGCAAAAGTGAGATAAAAGGGGCAGAGAGTTTCTGGTGGCGGATGAAAGAGGCATGTGTGGGAATCAAGACTACGCAGTCTTAGTACTCGCCATGCAGACCATTTGTGACGCTGGCTGCAGGCTTCAGAGCAAAACTGTAGGCCCGGCACTAATTCTTTTACAAATTAAGCACTGTGGATTGATGGCCCGAGGGAGTCACAGCGATTTAGCGCTCTTAACTGCTGCGATTTAGCAATCTTAACTGAAGTCCCATCCCATATTTTGTTCTCCGCATCTGCTAAGAATACCGGCGATTCTTTCTTATTCAAGTGTTCATATAATATCTTTATCAATGATGCCCTGCCAGCCAGCGAGAGGGGCAGTGAGATCCATCTTGTGATATTACTAGTGAGGCGGTCTATAGCCGTGCCATAATTTAGTCGGATCACCTCATCCCTGTCCCCCGAGATTTGGATCCCCAGGTATCTGAGATCTGTATCACACCTCTCGACAGGGTAGTCCAAGGGGAATTTTGTGGTCACATGCGTTAAGGGGAAGACCTGGGACTTCGCCCAGTTCATGTGAATCCCAGAGAGCTTGCCGAAAACAATAAATTACCGTAGAAGGGGGTTGATATTGTGCTGAGGGTCCCATATATAAAGGGTGATGTCACCTACATAAAGGGAGAGGAGTATTTGGTGTAAGAGACATCGTAGCGCCTTCTCTGGATGGTGTTGGAGCAGTTTGCATGCAAGGGGTTCAATCGCGAGAGCGAATAGCGGGGATAACGGGCAACCCTGCCTCATCCCCCGCGTGATAGATGGCCGATTATGATCACCTTAGCTGTGGGATTGTGATACAGTAAGCAAATCCAGTTGACATATAGAGGGGGGAAACCAATGCGCTGCAAAACACCAATGAGGTAATCCCATTCTACAGAATCGAATGCCTTAGTGGCATCTAAAAACACAGCCGCCAATGGCAAGTCGGGGGCCACGTTCTGAAGTACTGAAAAAAGAGTACGGAGATTATGAGTGGTGGCCCCGCCCGGGACAAATCCGGACTGATCCGGGAGTACAAGTTTGTCCATTAATAAGATCCACCGGTTAGCTAGTACCTTCGCTAATATTTTCGTATCGCAATAAATGAGCTAGAGTGGCCTATAGGAATCGCAGGAATCCGGGGCTTTGCCAGCCTTCAGTAGTGACATGATCAGTGCCTCTCTCATCGAGGAGGGCAGGGAGCCGTACTCCATACATTCCTCATAGAGCTCCTTGAGGATAGGGGCCATAATGTCTGGATATGTTTTATAAAATTCGGCCAGCAGGAAACCTGGTGCTTTCCCTGACTGCAACTGCATAACCGCTTTACGGATTTCATCGAGCTCAAACGGGGCACTTAGGAAGTCTCTCTGCGCGTTCCCCAGCCACCCCAATGCCAGATCCCCCTGGAAGCTGTCGAGTTCGAAAACATCTCGCCTTTGAGAGGTATAGAGCGTAGAGTAGTGCGTACTAAAAGTGCCTAAGATGTCAGCAATATCGCGGTCCATTTGCCCCCAGCATCTGTGATTTCGAGGATGTGAGTGGAGAACTGAGGTTTCCAAATTATTTCCACCAGTGCCCTCCCAGGTTTTTCACCTTCTCCATAACGGCGGGCCACCCAACGTCCCTCTCTAATTTTTGTCTCACGTGCTGCGGTAACCAGAAAGGTCTGACAGTTTCTCCCGAAATTGCTCCGAAGCTCGTCCCGCCTTGCCCCTGGCCATCTGCGCCTCCAGTGTTTTCAAGGCCTGCTCTAGTTTCCGTAGCGTACCTTGAATATCTCTAAGCACTCCGAAAGTCTTAGAAATGCAAATCCCCTGATTGTGACCTTAAATGCTTCCCAAATAATTTCTATACTAGCAACGGAGTCCTTGTTTCTGTGAAAGAAATCTTGGATTACCTGCCCAACTTGCTGTGAAACACAGCATCTGTCAACGCCGCAGGCTGTAGTCTCCAATGACATCTGGGCATGTCATAGCCCGGCGGTGTAATTGTAAGTTGCACAGGGGTATGGTCTGAGAAGGTCCTTGCCAAAGGTTGTACATCTTTTGTATATGTGCCTAGGCCCTGCGAAAGCAAACACTAGCCTATACGAGACCAAGTTGCAGCTTGCGTTGTGTAACGTGTGCCTTCCCGGGTGGTGAGGTGAGTATGGCGCCATGCATCAATCAGGCCCCCCTCCTCCAAAATCCCCACAAGTGTCCCTTGGGCCTTAGTGTAATGGTGCGGTGCAGTATTAGATCTGTCCACAGCCGGATCAAGGGCTACATTGAAGTTCCCCCCCCCCCAGATAATGTGTGTAGATTCTACGCTCACTATCTTCCCCCAAAGATTTAAGAAAAACTCTGGCATATCTGTTTTAGGGCCATAACAACTTATTAGAGTGACCGAGTCCCTGCCCAACCGCCCCCATGCTATGGTGTACCTTCCCTACTGGTTCGCCATCCAACCTACGGGCGTGTATGGTTTGTGCCTTTTAATCAGGATAGCTGTTCCTCTCACATAGGACAAGTATGATGAGAACACCTTGTAGTCTGCCCACTTGCTGGCAAATGTGGTTGAGTGTGGCGGGTTGATGTTGGTTTCTTGCAGAAGCGCCACGTTTATCTGGTGGCGGTCTAGGTATGCCAGTACCGGTTTGCACTTTCACGCTCCCCCATTCCCTTGACATTCCACGACAGTATTCCCAGTTGTGTGTTTAGTGAGTTATCCGCACTACCCATGTGACATGACTAGTATGGTTCTGAGCCGCATGCAGGATGACAAAATCAAGAAAGTGGTCCAGTTTATGTCTGTAGTACATATCACATTTGTCATTCAAACTGTTGGGAACAATCCCCCCTACCTCCCCCCACTAGAGCATCCCAATCATGCCAGCATGTCCTGTCTCTCCCCCTCCCCACTCCCAGAAACGTAGAGCATTAAAATAAAGAGCATAAATCTGCTCTATGTAACCAAGATCCAAAGAGTTTTAAGAGGGATCACCCGTTAGGGGAACCCACTAGATGGTGCACGGAAACCCCTCGCCTGCCCAAGGGGAATGAGTTGGAAACTGCAAACCCCGTTGGGGCATGGGGGTGCCTGGTAGTATTTTTCTCTCATTACCCATCACTCAGCTATTATGTCCTTATTATTCAGCTTTCCCACAATATAATACTTAAGATAAATGAGCTGTTGCTACTTCCCAACAATAGAGGGTCATTGATTACCACATAGTTGCCCTTCGACCCCATCTCGTGCATACAGTTAGTCCGGGTCTGGCGAGGCTGATCGTGGTGAGACTCCGGGAGCGTTTGTGTTCGCATTCTGCCATTTCACGTGCTTCAGAAACTCTTCGACCTGCTGGGGCTTTGTATAGAATGACTGCTTCCCTTGATATGTGATTCGGTGTTTGGCCGGATACAGCAGAGCATAATCTATCTAGGTATGTCGTAGTTTCTGGTTCACGGGTAGAAATTTGCGCCTCTCTTCTTGTACGGTTGGCATAAAATCAGGGTACATGGTGAACGACACGCCTTCATTTGAAAGTTGCTGTTTCTCCCGGGCAACTCTGAGGGCAACATCTCGGTCTCTGTAATTTAGGATGTGCGCAATTATGGGACGCGCCGTGCCACCAAGTGGAGGCCTTGGGCCTAAGAATCGATGGGCCCGTTCCACTATGAAGTGAGGAGAGAGGCGGTCCTCTCCCACCACCGCCTTTAGCAGCTTCTCCACGTACTCCTCCATTTTGCCTGTGTTCGTACTTTCCGGGATACCTGGGATGCGGATATTGTTCCTGCGACTCCTCGCTTCAATGTCCTCATTCTTCGCAGCTATTATTTTCAGCAGTTTTTCCATCTGTGTAACGGAGCTTTGTACCTCCATCATTGCATCCTCCGCATCTGATATGCGACGTTCGGTTTCTTTGATTCGTTCCTCATGATCTTCAAGCTTGTGCACAATATTGTCCATCTGCATTGTCATGGTGTTCATTTTGGTAGCGATAGTGGCTAGGCCTTGCAGAACTTCCAGGAGGATTGCCTTCACGTCCTCACCGTGGGATTATGGGGGATCTTGCACAACCATCTCACCACTGGTCTCCGAGTCTGTTTACTGCAGGCGAGCACTCTTCTTTGCCTCGAAAGTGAGCCGTGGTTGCCGCGCATCTGGCTTTCCCATCACCACGGTCAGTTGGGGTGAGTGTCTTGTCCCGCTGGAAGAAGGATCTCAGGAGCTGCCCTGTCTGCCCTCAGCTTTGATGTTGCTCCCCACGCCCTCCAGGCGCTGCAGGATCCACCTGTTTGTCGTGCACTAGGACAGCAGCCTATTTTCCGAATCATGTATCAGGTTATGGCCTCAATGACATAGACCGCCGATCGACGATGCAGTGCAAGGCCTTTGCCTCATCCACCGAAGCCAGCAGTCATCAGAGACGCTGCGAGTCTCGGCAGCCTTCTCCCTTGCGCAGAGGTCAGATGTGCCTCCGTCTGCGCATATATGGCAATGCGTACTCCGTTTGCGGTGTCCAAAGCTCCAGCCACCCCTAGCAGCATGTGCACACCATTTGTGGCTCCTCGGATCCGCGCATCCGATTCCAGCATGTATGGCGCCTCCTCACAGGAACACCAGGCCAAGAGGTATTCCCTGCGCCGATAGCCCCTGCCCCAGCTGGCCACACTCGCTGCAGTGGCGCTGTACCTCTTTCCTTGCCACACTTATCCTGCAGGCGGGGGCTCCTAACGCCATGGGCCTCCGGTGTGGGCACGAAAGCCCTCCAGCGATCACCTCAATGCCTAATGCTGAACGGCAGCCCACCCTGCGTGGGTAGTTTTCCCCTTGCCCTAACGGCTCCCAGCTACACTGTCTTTAATAGGGGGTGAGCTGCCGGCCGTCCCGTGCACCGATGACCAGCCACGTAGTGCCCCCAATGTCGCCGCCACAAGCCACTAACGGCCGCACGGCGTTAATCTCAGAAGAAGCGTGGGGGCCTGCACACCTCGTGGGGAGCCGCAGCACTCGAGTAGCCGCCCTCCCTGATCATCCGCTCCGACCTGCACAGCGTCGCGTGTCGGTTCTCGCAGTTTCTGCACACTGCATCGCCAATTCCGAGCGGATCGTCTCCACACTTTCGTCGCTTATGCTCTGTCACTTGAGCATCAGAAATCTGTAATTCGCGTTCTTCTGTATCCAGCTGGGTATGATCATGTAAAAGACTATAGAACCAGGCAGCAGGAGCCTCACACAGTCGGCCATTCCGCTTGTGCGCACCCTAGCGCCCCCCCTCTCGACTGGCACTTGTGTAAACTTGATGACACATCTTTGTTCACCCTGCACTTGCATCTAGAGTCTAGACTACCTAACACTCTTGCGCTTAGTTATGTGCACTGTATTTACGTTATTAAATTTACTCACACATCTAAGCCTGACCATTTTCTTTTTTTTTTTAAATGTTTTTATTGAATTAAACATGGAAGGCGAGAAAACATACAGTTTCATCATCATAAAACGTATACAGTGCATATACAGTCAAGCTCAACTAGTATATCAGCTACAGGGCAGTAGGAATTCAGTTAGAGTGGGCACAGCAATACGACATCATACATGCACGTAATTACAACCCTCAGTCTGAGGTGACCTCATCCTCGTCTAGTCACGGGGCTCGCATATATTACCCCTGAACTTATTCCATACACCCCATATTTGCTCCCATTTCTCAGGGCATCCACGGTGGACGAATATCGCTTTCTCCGGCACCATTGCATCATCCATGTCCCTGCACCAGTCCCTTAGCGTAGGCAGCATAGCAGAGCCCCATAGCCTAGCAATGTTACCTTTCGCCATCATCATACCCAACATGGCCCAATCCTGCTGGCGATGAGTCAGGTCATTAGCTTCCCATACATTCAACAAACAGCGCCGGGGATCAGGCAGAAGGGAAACAGTTAGAGTCTGAGAAATGGCACGCATCACAGCAGTCCAGTTCATTGCCACCCGACCTCAGTCCCATATGGTGTGATAGAATGTCCCCTCCTCCCCGCACCCACGCAGACAGTACACATGTGACGCCTTCCCTATCTTGTATAAAATCGTTCTGGTGTAGTACGTGCGGTGTAGTATTTTAAGTTGGACTAATTTGAGCCTGGAGGGGATAGCCGTTTCCCGAGGGGAGGAAAGGGCCGCCTGCCACTCGGAGTCATCAAATTCGCCAATGTCTCAAGACCAATTCAACCTCAGCTTGGACGTCATGTCAGGAAGGTTGTTAACCAACTTTTGTTATGTGAAGGATGTTGCCTTGTCTGTCATATGTTCCGTCAGTAACCTATCTTCAAGAGGGGTGGATTCCTGCAGGTCCATCCCCACCGGAATGGCTGTTTGCAGCTCATGCCGATATATCTGAACCGTTCCACCTGCGCCATATCAAACTTCGTTTGTAAGAAGGAGAAGTTCACAACCTCGCCCTTCTTCCAAAGGTCTCCCACCACTGAAATACCTATGTTGTCCCAAGCCTGGAACCCTTTACTGTTGCAAAGAAAACCCAATCGGTATGAGTCCCATAATGGTGTCATTTGTGTGATAAGATCAGAACATTGAAGGCGCCTGTGTGCTTTATACCAGAGTTGTACCGATTGGCGTGTAGGGCCCAATAGGTCCGACGGCATACGATGACTGTAGAGGTTACCCATCAGTCCTCTAGTCTCCAAGCACTGTCTGTCTGCTAAGTATGCTGGTTCAGTCTGTGGGGCATGTAACCAATAATTAATTTGTTTGAGGTGGGCTGCCCAGTAGTACAATTCGATATTTGGGAGTGCAATGCCTCCTTCATACCAGTCCTTTACCAGCTTATCTTGTGCAATGCGTGCTGGTTTTCCATCCCATAATATGCTAGAGACCGTCGCTGCGATCGCTGTGAAATAAGAGGCCTGGACCGTAAACGGCGTATTTTCCAGGAGATACAGGAAGCGTGGGAGTGACATAATTTTGTATAGCAAAAAACACAGTTGATGGACAGAATGTAGAACAATGTCATACATTCACCCCAGTACAAAGATCTGGGCCTAAATCCATCGTTTTTTTGCACTTCACACCACCCTGGGTTAGACACTGGCTATATGCACACCAGTTCTGACCCTGTGCCTCATGGGAACAGTCCAGTCTAAACAACCAAGCCATGTCTTTACCAGACCGGAATCAAGCATCCAAGGACCGGTTTCTGGCTATCAGCCTTCATCAGCCTGGATAGCTTGACTCCAGTGGTGTGGAGAGCCTGGGACTCACGTCTGAGCATACCCAGCCCACTCGGGTTGAAAATTGCAAAAAACACAGTTGATGGACAGAATGTAGAACAATGTCATACATTCACCCCAGTACAAAGATCTGGGCCTAAATCCATCGTTTTTTTGCACTCCACACCACCCTGGGTTAGACACTGGCTACATGCAAATCAACTCTGACCCTGTGCCTCATGGGAACAGTCCAGTCCGAACTACCAAGCCATGTCTTTACCAGACCGGAATCAAGCATCCAAGGACCGGTTTCTGGCTATCAGCCTTCATCAGCCTGGATAGCTTGACTCCAGTGGTGTGGAGAGCCTGGGACTCACGTCTGAGCATACCCAGCCCACTCGGGGTGAAAATTGCAAAAAATGTTGATCTCCTACTCTTTTATCTTTTTAATGTACTGTATGAATTGTATACTTTTATGATGAAATTTTGTTTATCGAATAAAGTAAATACTATTATTACATATACCCAAGTATTGAACGCCTACACAGTAGGTCGTAAAGGGCAGCTCGCGGGAAGCAGAGGTGGGAGGCCGGCAAGAACAAAGAGGATAGATTTGGACCAATTAATCCTGTAACCCGACACTCTCCCAAATTTTTCACAAACATTCAGCAGTTCTAGAATGGATTTTTTGGGGGAAGTGAGATAAAGAAGTAAGTCATCTGCATATAGAGATATGCGGTCTTCCCACACTGCACACCACCGGATTTCTTTGATAGAGGGTTCCCACCTAATCCAAATCGCTAACGGCTCTAGAATCAGTGCAAATAGTAAGGGGGATAACGGACATCCCTGCCTTGTCCCGCGGCCGAGTGGGAAATCCCTTGAGATGTGTCCATTGGCTGCCACGTGGGCCAGGGGTTTGGCATAGAGCAGACAAACCCAGGCGCAGAACTTAGGGCTGAAGCCCATGTGTTGAAGCACTGCGAACAAGTAAGGCCATTCTACTGTGTCGAACGCCATAGTGGTGTCCAGGGAGAGGAGGACAGCAGGTTCCTGTATATACTCCCGGCGGGCCATATCCGCATGTACGCGGCGCAGGTTGAGCGCCGTGCTGTGGTGCGGCATAAAGCCAGACTGATCTGGATGTACCAAGGTGGCAAGATGGGGGGTCAATCGCAACGCCAGTAATTTGGCGAGGATCTTTGGTTCTGCGTTTATTAAGGAGATTGGGCGATAGGAAACCCAAGTCGTCGCAGCTTTGCCTGGTTTATGGATCGGAACAATCGTGGCGAGGGGTTGATCTCTAGGCAGTTCCCCAGCTTCTAGACTATCAGAGAACATATTCAGGAGGAAGGGGGCCGTCGTTTGCACAGTTTTCTTATATAATTCCACCGGAAGCCTGTTAGGACCCAACGCCTTGCCAGACGCGAGCGAGTAAGTCGCCTCTTGAATTTCATCAGAGGTGATGTCCCCCTCCAGTAGGAGTACCGCTTCTGGGGAAAGGCGAGGGATCGTCAGATCCTTGAAATAATCATATGCTTCCTCCACCGTGTAGGACGCCTGGGGAGCATAAGTGTTTTCAAAATGATCGGCCAGGAGACCCACTATAGCGTCAGGATCTGAGGTCATAGACCCCGTGGGGGACGTCAGCTGTGCAATGACTCTACCCGCTTTTTCTTTTTTGTCCAGCCAGGCTAACATCTTAAAACTAAGCAATAGTAAACATATAATGATGCATGTGTTTTCCAACCCACCCCAAAATACATAAAGTTGCATATTGAAATGGTATATGGTAATACACGAAAATGAGTAATGGTACTGTACGTTTTTCAAGCAGTGGTATCATTCAGTTAAAAAATGCATATATATATCAGCTGAATGAATTGCGAAAATTACACATGAAATGGCTCTTAATACAGAAGAGAAGGTCGAGACCATTCCATCACATAATAATACAAACTCTGTACATATGCTAGAGGCTGAGGTAAAATATTGTCTCTAGAGTTCCTAAAAATAGAAGCTCTGTTCTCTAAGAATAGTTCTACTTTAAGCAGAGTACATGTGCCAAAAAAAGTAAATATTTTGGAAGTGGAAAAAAATAATTTCGCTTCAGGGGAAAAAATAGTTCCAAATATTTTCAGTAGCTTTTGTTTATCAAAGCTGAAGGCCGAATTCAGAGTTCAGGGAACGCTGTGTGCTTGTAGCTTAAAAAGTTATTCTTTCTGTTCAGGGGAGAACATCATTTCAGACAGACTCTCAAAAAATTGGTCTACGGCTTCAGGTGAAAGTTCGACTAAGTTTGAAAATGCTGCAACAGTGCCGTCGTGAGAATGATTGCTATCATCGATGTCAGGATCAGCAATGCTCACAGAAGGTCGTACCTGGGTGATGCTGCTCTCACCTCGTACTTCACTGCCACCTAATCGTAGTGGTGAAGTCTCAACGAATGCCGTCATCAGAATGGGTAGCCGCTGGGGACAACACGATGCATGAGCCGTTACAGGACTTAGCAAAGTATCTGTATCCATCGGTACTGCTGATGGTAGTGTAAGACAGACGTCCAAACACGCATTCTTCTCCGCATAGCATACATCGAAGCACAGGTAAGATGCAATTCTGCCAGATGGGTCTGAATGAAAGAAACCAGGTCATATTCAGATCTCTTAGCCGGGCTAATCCAAGGACTTTAGTTATGCGGTCCCGATAGCGTATAGCTAGGATCGTTTCTTCCATCGTTGCTGGTGTTTTGTCTGCGACTTGGCTTGCCAATTCGGATCAGAAGGATCAAAAATAAAATGCCTGCTACGAGTCCCAACAGAAGTGGTAGGCCGCCAAAGGCAGAATGGACAAAATTAGGAAAAATGCCCAGAACTGTTTCGAAGGGTGTTAACAGTCCCGAAAAAATTGTCTTAAATATATGTGGGATACCACTGGTATCTGACATATTTAGAATTTGGCTTAGCATTTCTACGAAATGCACGGGGCAATTTGTTGATAAAAGGGTATGTATCTCTGCCGTTGTCCTTGCAACTTGCAGATCATACGTTTCTTTTGATGACGTTAAGGGCACAGTTATCTGTAAAAGGACAGACTTTATTCTACTTAAAGTATCAATTCGAATAGAAGAGATATTCAAAGAAGGCCAAATTGTTGCCTCCGTATCTGGAGTGCTGTTTGGATACAATACTTGCATACAGCAAGTGACCATGGAACTCACGCTCACGAGATAGGCTTTCCCTGGCACCATGCCACAACAGCTGTGGTCCACTATTAGAATGTAACTCCCGTTAGAAAACCGTCTAAAGAATGGTTCTATTTGTGTTGCAGGTGTGCCGTGCTGGTGACATGAAAGGTTATTTGAAGTCCCCTCACAGGCCCCATGCAGGTTAATACCTTGACACAGAAGTATACCGCTTAGTGATCGGTTAACATTTTTTCCACTAAGAAATACATTCTGTTTCTTTTCACTGTAACATGTGTGTGTATAAGGTAATTTCCATGATGACTTAATGTACCCTTTACCCAACCTTTCATACTGGCCCGCTGGTATATACTCTTGGCAGTATTTAAATTGGAAAGTTGTTATCGTAATTGTGATTATTCCATGTATTATCCATTCAATGACAGGTCTTTCTGACATTGTCAATGGTAATCTCTCAAGTTTTTCAATGCTCAGAATCGTATAGTCTGCTCCTTTTTGTGCCAAACTGATTTGTGTATCAGTAAGGTTAAAGATAGAGAATAATGGCGTTGTGTAGCCAGATTTTGCAACGTCCAGCCAAGCTGTACAATAGAACGTAATTGGGACTGACCGTGTTGTAACATTAGTAAGTCCTGCTCTATTATATCAATAGCAGAGGATACAATACTGTCCAGTGAATATATTCTGGAGGACAGAGTCATTAACCCATTGTCGACAACAGAAAATGATTTTTCCAAATTAATACGATCAATTTCTCGTATTTTTTCTGCTGTTTTAATTTGCATCACTTTCCAAGCTTCGTTGTATGCAGCGTATATACCGGCCGCTATGAAACGTTTTTGATGCTATTTGCGTGGTCCCATTATGAAATCACGCAAGTCAGCACCATCTTTAAGTAAAGTCAAGTGTTGCTTAATTTCAGCCAGTGTGGATTTCTGTAGCCATTCGAGGCAGAGTTTCCCTACACTGTATGTTGTGACTATCCCTGGATGTTGTCTTTGGGAGTATCTTGGGTCTGGTCTGGTCATTTCTAACCCCTGTGTTATGTTCAGGAATCTATCTTGACAGTTATTTGTGTCTGTGGGCCAGATCAACCATTTTTTCCAATCAGGATGTGTTCTGTTTTGGTTAAAAATATGGGATACGTCTATCTCAACATCTGTAGTGCTATTACTGTCAGGTGTTGGCTTTGGAATAGACGGTTTGTTTAAGTCTTTAATTTTGGCTAGGCCAAGACAGGTTGTCTGTTGAATGGTATCATTCAAGAGTCAAAGTCAAAGTCAAAAACCACTTTATTCGATTTTTTTTTAAATCATAAAAGCATGCTACAATCAAAAGGGCATTTCAATTACATAAAAATTCATACAATAAAATGTCATGATTTATGCAAAGATTAAAAGACATATAAATAGTAACAAAAAGAATTGTCATGTCTAAAAAGCAGTTTGTCGCCCATCACAGACCCCAATGCTACATTTTCAATCTCCTCCTCCTGATCCTGACAGCTGCAACAAGGTAATTAGCCACACTAAACATAACCAAGGGTGATTCTAGCATTTGAAGATACAAAAGAGCTGGTTTTGCCTGTATAAAAGCTTTACCTTTAAGCAAAGGGACCAAATACTTCGTTCTTGGGGTATTATAAAAAGGACAAAACAACGTGAGTGCATGTTATCTTGTAATGAAAAATTATCACATTTGCACACAGGTGCATCCTCAGGCTTATACCAACCATTGCTATCCCAGAGGACCGTATAGATTTGGTTAAATCAAAATTTAACCAGGAGCCACCTGTGAAAAGGGATGTTTACTACAGCAAGGTACGGTTGAATAGCTAAACAGGTGATCGTCATGTAATGGGCTCTGACCGAGGGCTTGATTAGTTGGTTTGCCTCCCGATCCAAACCCTTCAGTTTAGGGAAGTTATGCTTGACCCAATCTAGGTCTACTTTTTTTAGCCCCGAAGGACAGGAAAATATCTCAGGGCGCCCTAGTTCTATTGAACACTTGTTAATATATGACAGCCAATCAATATCTTTGAATTTATCAAGTTTTAAACAATCCATCAATATTTTATGGTTCAGGCTTAGGTTGTTATTAATCCAAACCCTAATCCATAAAAGAATAGGTGCCATGGACAGGATATCAGTAATGTACCCCAGTCCGAGCTCCTGATGGACTGAAAAAGTGGCTGTCGACTGAGGGAGCCCTAACATAGACCGGAGGAACTTATTTTCCTCCCTTTGGATAGTATCATTTTTAGCATATCCCCACAGGCCCGCTCCATACCTTGCTATTGCAAGTGTTTTTGCCTTATACAGAGCTATTAATGCACCGCTCGGTTTCCCTCCAAGTCTCCTCGCAAAGCTTAAATTTGCATTGGCCGAGCTCCTCACCGCTTTAGTTTTGGCTATTATTTGTGGAGTCCAACTCCCCTTGTTATCAAATATTACTCCAAGATATGTAAAAACTTTGACGCTGGTGATTGCTTCACCGTTACAAAAAAAGGGTTTAGTATTATTTTTAACAGCCCCAATTGTCATAACATGTGATTTTGAATTATTTACCACTAGGTCAAGTGAGGACATAAAATCGCTAAATGTGTTTAATAATCTTTGGAGACCTAAATGTGTCAGGGCTATTAATGCAGCGTCGTCCGCATACAGGAGAACAGGAATAGGAGTATCTCCTGCACGCGGGATGTCCAAGGATGCAGTTAAAAGTTTTTTCTCCAGAGAATTTATATATAAAGTGAACAGCATGGGGGCAAGAATGCAGCCTTGGCGCACACCCCTGCCAGATTTAAACCATGTTGTTCGATTACCTTCTTGATTCATTCTAATAGATGCCTTTAGATCTTTGTGAAGTTCAGCTAGAAAATGGACAAGAGGTGGGTTAAGGCCCCATTTTAACAGCATGGACCATAGCCGAGACCTGTTAACCAGGTCGAACGCTGTAGACAGGTCCATGAAGGCCACAAAAATTGACCCCTTAGAGGCCCTTGTATATTTTGAAATAATCAAGTGTAAATTTAAACATTGGTCCTCAGTACCTCTTCCTGATCGAAACCCATACTGGGCATTGGACAAGATATCATTGTCCAGCGTCCACTTATTAATTCTAGCAAGCAGTACTTTGCCCAGGACCTTCATAGAAGAATCCAACAAGGATATAGGACGGTAACATTTGGGGTCACACCTTTGCCCTTTTTTAAAAATAGGCACAATGATTGAGCATAGCCAGGTTTTAGGGAAACCCCATACAAGTACACAATTAAAAACCTTTGCAAGTATTATTGCCCACACCTTTGAATTTGATTTATAAAGATCCAATGGCACCCCATCCGGTCCCGGGGCTTTGTTCCCAGCAGAACCTTTTATCGCTACCTCAACTTCAGATACACTAAACTCTAGTTTGGGTAGCATATCGGTGGGGCAAGGCATATGAAATGTCTCAAATACCTCATTACTCCCATAAATTGCAGAAAAATGTTTAAGCCAGTCTGCTTCAGGGATATTTACTTCAAGATCTGTGTTTCGTGTTTGGGCAAATAACGGGTTATTAATTATTGACCAGAATTTAGAGCTTTGTTTGAGAGTGGCAGATTCCATTAATGAGTCCCAGGCTTCTTCTTTTATGACTTTTTTCCGTATTTTCACCACCTCAGCGTAGTTCTTCCTAAGTTGGGCAACCAGTGACTTGTCTCTAGGAGTGTGTTTAAGCGCTCTCAACAATGCAGAGTGAGCTTTAGAACATGCATGATCAAACCAACCATGGACTGGGGCCGGTCCCCTCCTTGGGCTAACTGTGAGCTCATCATCCACTCTAGAGCAAATAGCCTCAAAGGCGGCAACTACCTCCTCCCCCCCCCATGTCTGGATCCCTGCATGTATCAAATTCAACTGCCAAGTCTTGTTCGATCAAACCTAGAAAGTCCTCAGGACACACTCTACACCATTTTAGTCGCCTCCCTTGATCTTTGCTCCTAACATCCTTCACAGAAGTGCCCAATGAGGCACTTTTGAGGAGACAAAGAGACCCATCCATAACAAGCGTCACCGGGTTATGATCGCTAAACCCACTTAATATGGCATTGTAGAAAATTACATAATGAAGAAGACCTGGGGACATAAATATATAATCAATGATGGACTCACTTCCCCTTGCATTATATGTGACCACACGATCACTTGGGTCAGAAAACCCTGGTTCGTATAAATCATTGGAGGATAACAAATCTTCCATAGCTGAACCCTTTATACTGTGCTCAAAATGTGGCAAAGTCGTGTGATCAGGACAATCAACATCCTCAATCTGGCAATTTAACCCACACAAATGAACATTAAAATCTCCCATTAATATGAGTTGTACAAAAGTGGTTTGCTTTGACACATAATCAGTTAAAAAAGAAGATAGCCCTTCTAAAACAAAATTTGGAGCACCCCCCTGCATTGAGTTATAGCAATTTATAATAACCATCTTCTTTTTATCTGGTAAGAGGATTTCCAACAAATGAAAATAGTGTGAAGAGCTGGGGATTTCCTTAACACTACCAGCTACATTGACGGACACTAGGAGCATCAGACCCTCTTTATCCCTTCCCACCGGGGAACTCTGGGCTTTAACAAAGAATGATGTGTAGCCATCCAGCCAAAAAACATTGTCCCTGGACCAAGTTTCTTGTAAGGCCACTATATCGTACTCTTTAAGCGTTTTTAACCAAATAGGGTCTTCCTGCTTCGAACATAATCCCGCAATATTCCAGGACAACAACTTAACGTTTTCCCGGCCAATTTCTGTTGGGCCATCACAAACTATAGATGATATGTTAAAGGGTGACATGGTAATAGCATTATCGTGGCCGTAAGCTTTTTTTCTCATGTTAGCATGCACTAGTCAGTCAGTGTCTGCTCGATCGGCAAGTGCCGCAAATCTATTAGACAAAATTAAATCGTCTCTGGACATGAACCTTAAAGTATTAACTGTACCGCCTCCACCCCTAGATTGCTGGGTAACCCATTGATTAGCTTGTAGAGGGGAATTTGCCCTGTCTTCTTCACATGAGTTTTTATTATGAAACGGCCTAGTTTTCTCGCCACCAAATAACATGTGTACAGGCGGGTAGAAAAAACCAAGGGGCATGGCACGCACGCCCTTACCTACTGGGTCCAGGGGGGAAGCATCTCAAAAGAGGTGGCTAGTTATGTTGCGTGATTTAAAATTGACTATTACACAGTCACCTATCACATATTTCTTTGTATGACCCACCCAATTAACCCTTCTGCCCGTCAGTATATTATCTGCAATGTTACTTTCGCCCGAACAGTTTGCATTGCACCATTTTTTTTATGTTACTAAGCAAGGTTTCGTGTGATTCTACCTCCCCGTCAGCTAACTTAGGCACATTTACCAGTATTGCTACAAAAGGTGTTGCCTCTGGTGGTAAATTAACTGGGGGTGCCGTATCCGACCGCCCCCCCCTGTAAGCCTCGGGCCCTTTCCGATGGTGTGGAACTAGGCATAGTTTCCAAAATAGGTGTGGGTATACCCTTATCAACTTTTCCTTTATTGGGCGCAAGGTTACCAGTGACCGTGTTAGCCAAGGGACCGCCAGCCTTGGGTGCAGGTACCTGTAAAGCTGGTGTACACATCACAGTTTGTATGGGGGGCATAGAGACCTGTGTGTTTAAAAAATCATTTATACGGTCACATTTCACCATAAGGCCCTTAACACAGTCCTTCAAAGTCTCAGTTATATCTTTGGCAATCTGAATTAGAGCGGATTCCAGTCTGTCAGAAAAGAGTTTTTCTAATAATGATGAAATGCCCTCCTCTGTGATGTATATGGCAGGTTGACCCCCAATCTGGCCAGATGTATCAGGCAAAATGGGTTTCTTGGCTGGCCTCTTTCCATATTTTTTAGAGGGTTTAGTCAGTGCTTTCCTGATATACTCTCCATAACACCAGAAACAACAGGTGTGGGAGGTATCACTGTTTCTGGCAGTTCCGGGATAGGAAGTACAGTGGGGGTCTGCGGCATGATTGGTCTACATGTCTCAATAATGACCCTCGGTTCTAACGGAATACAGTTGATGGAAGAAGTATTAGTTGTACCTAGCCCTCTTGAGTACCTTCAAGGCCCAGCTCCCGCTCTGTGACCGCAATCTGAGTAGAGAGTTCGTCCACTTTCGTGGTCAGATATGTTATAATACTGGTAGTATATTTTGGAACTTTAGCTTTCACTTCCCCCACCGCAGACGTTGGTAACTTTCGCTTACCCATGGTGAAAGGGACGTGGCCCGTCCCATCCCTGGTCGTCCTTGGACGGCCTAAGACGGCCCGCCCTCTGCCCGGGCTCCGCCCGACGACGCCCGCGCGCGTCCCGCGGCGCGGGAGGAGCCGCTGTTTCTTATGCGTCTCCGGGCGCTGAGGGCTGGCGCTGCTGACGCTGGACCCGGCGTCCCCGGGAAAGAGCAGGGGGCGCTGGGAAATGTAGTCGCTCCGAGGGAGGGAGAGCGCTGCAGGAGATCCGGTGTCGGTTTGCGGGTCCCGTGCCTCTGGACCTCTGCAAACAATACCCCTCAGATGAGTGCCCCGCTCCTCTGCAGGAGCCGCTGTTTCTTATGCGCCTCCGGGCGCTGAGGGCTGGCGCTGCTGACGCTGGACCCGGTGTCCCCGGGAAAGAGCAGGGGGCGCTGGGAAATGTAGTCGCTCCGAGGGAGGGAGAGCGCTGCAGGAGATCCGGTGTCGGTTTGCGGGTCCCGTGCCTCTGGACCTCCGCAAACAATACCCCTCAGATGAGTCAAGAATATTATTTGTTCTGGGATCATGCAGGCTCTAAATAATGCTTCTAAACCTTGGACCTGCCAATCTTTGGTACCCCAGATGGTTTTTGTTTCAATGTTATTTTTCCAGAAATCAAAACCAAATGTGTTCATTTTTTCATAAAATGTTTCCGAGTAGATCAATTTAGTATTTGTCAGCATTGTTTTCATTCATGTCTTATTTAACATTTTGAAATAAAACGTTTCTGCATCACTTGTGTTAAATCCTGAGAAGTACGGGAACTTCCCGAAAAATGTTTTTGAACTACCTTTCGGCGGAGTTGCACAATGTTCCCATTGATTATAATCAAAAACATTTCTAGGTTGAACAGATTTATGCAAATAGTGATGTGCAAAGTGATTATAACAATACATTTCTCCATAAGTTGATGAACCCTGTAAGTAATCATGTTCTGTAAATTTTGCTGACATTACTAAATCTGACATCATATCATTAATACTTTCAAAGTCCCAATCATCAGAGAATGTACTCGGTTTTACAAAGTCACTTAATGAAACCTTGAACTGGTGTGGATATTTCAAGAGCTCAACCGGGCCATAGATTTCGTAATCCGTTTTGTCCCATGCTACCCCACCGGGTATTGGAATGGCTGTGACATTCACTGATGTTAGTTCTCTTTTCTCGATGTGAGAGGACTTGTGTGGCTTTAGGACCAAGTTGATGTTCTGACTTGCTGTGTCCATTGTACTGTATTTTCCCTCAATGAATTTTCCCAAACAAAGAACCATGATGAGCCAAAGCAGGAGGAAAAGTACACCTAACACAATCCATAATTCAATCCATGGAGAAATCAGATAGGTTTTTTTAAGTTGATGAAAGAGTTCCGTTACTTTGTCTTTAAAAGTTTTTGTTGCTGGCGTTTCTTCAGGTTCGCTTGGATCTTCAGAAAAGTTATCGAAATTGATGAAGTAGCCAGATGCAGTTCTGTCAATTGTTGGAATCGCTTCAGGATTTTTATTTGCTTTTACATCTTTTGATTCATTAGCATAGTCTGAGGCTACATCGTTGTAGACAGGTGTTTCTTGACGAACTGTTGCAATTTGGGTTTCAAGAGGCACAAGTTCCATGGCATTGTTGCATAGTCCTTTTTTATTCACTGCAGGTTTATCAAATGTGATTAGTCTCTCAGTTTGAACCTCTTGTATTGTAGCAAGTTTTGGTACTCTGCTACTTCTTGGGAGTCCACTGGGCCTACTACTTATTATTGGCCACATGATTGTGGTTTTACCAGGTCGATGGATACAACTCGGTTCTCCTTTTTACCAGCAAGGGGCGGTAGTACAACTGATCTTGTTCCGCTGACAGCTAAGACAGGTACTGCTTTTCTGTAAGAAGGCCCAAATTCCTTCTTCACCGCAATCTTTTCTCTGACCAAATCCCCAATCTTTGGAATCCAGGCAGGCCTTGCTGGGACAGGTGGTGTATCTTCAGAGGCTGTTGGCTGCCGTTTTAACTTTACGTTGCTCAGGTCTTTTCTTGTTTCATTTAAGTCCTGTAAAATAGCCAAACGATCTTTGATATCAAAGCATTTTTCTTCTACCACTGAAGTCTGACTATCGAGGTCCTGAATATGCATTCTAGTCCCGAACAATAGTTCGTACGGACTGAAACCTTTCAGAGAATTTCTTGGCAGATTATTAAGACTACGTTGGACACTTGTTAAATGTTGGACCCCCCATCACCCGAACCTAATAGCCTCGCCGTTATAGATTGCTTTATGTCCCGTTTTTTTCTTTCCACAATCCCATTTCCCTCAGGATGGAAGGGACAAGAGTACCGCAATGCAATGCCCATGCTGGTCATGGCCTCCTTATAAGCTCGAGAGCTAAAAGCAGGACCCTGGTCAGAATGTAGCATGCCAATTGCGTATATGCCGATATGGACTCGCAAATCTTTTATAACAGTTCTGGCGTCAGCCGAGTGCTGGTGTCTGCATTTTAAGTGAATCTAGTCTTAAACTTTAATGGGACGCATTTCTCCTATTGTATTTCTGCATATAGATAGGCTTATGCTTTCTAAAAGAAGGGTCCTGGCAATACTCCAGCCGGTTTGCCACTGCGATTTCTGTTGCAGTTTTGACAGCCCATTGCAAATTTGTAGTTATGCAGGCTCATCCCCGGCCACCAGTATTCTGATTGTAATTCTTTCAGAGATGTCAAGATCTCCTGGTGCCTCAGACCTTCACCCATGTGTGCGTCTGCTATTAACAAGACTCTCCTGTTCGTGTTTGGAATTACTCTATCCCCCACTCCAGGGATTCAAGCAAAAGGAACGGAGTTTGCATCTATTACGTATGTACAATTGATGGATAGTTCACGGGTAATGCTGCACAGTCGTCTTTTGAAGACGTTTTTACCGCCAGCATTGTTTCCCCGTCTATGTATTTTTCTGAACGCTTTTTTGTGGCTACGGAAGCCAGTTGAGTTGCTTCCGCTGTGGCACTGTGAGCCAATGAATTCCCTGCAACGTGAACGCCATCACGCTGATGACTCAGTGTATGTATCACGTGAGTCTTTTGTAGTTCCTTCTGCAAAAGAACTACCTGTTCCCAAAGCTTTTTATGCTTTATTGTGGCACCTGTGTCATCTTTTTAATAGTTTTGAACCCAGTTCTGCAAGTCATTATTGTAAGATTTGACGCAGTAATGCGTATCGCACACTATTAGTGTGGGGAATTCGCGATCGGCAATATCGAGCGCCATTTTTAAAGCTAGTAGTTCAGTTCGTTGAGCTGAACTGTCTTTTACAGATTGAGACATAGTTACCAGTGGTCTCAATTTACTTCCGTGCCACCGGCATTTAACAACCGCGCATGCAGCACTGTAAGCTTGCTTACCCCAAACTGCGGGTTGTGCTGATCCGTCTGTATATATTACACAGGCGTAAAGTTGTAGAGGCAGAATTTCGATTGGCAGAGGATATTCTAGTTCATATTTTAGATCTTTTAATTTTTTCATTTACGGGTCAAAATAGTATTTCACGTCTTCTGCAGCAACAGAATTTTCCCATTCGATCCATTTTGGATCTAATGCCACCTTAGTCATATTGCGTGGGCTTGTTAATGCCTCAAAGCCTGATTCTGCTGTTAAAACAGTTATCCTTTCGCCTTGTGCTTGGGCTCTTTCTTTTGCTACAGCAGTTTCAACCGCATTTACAATATTTTCTGTAAGACTGAATGTTTTTTCAGCTTGTGTGTACAAGTGTGATTTGTAAGCTATTGGTACCGTTTCTCCCTCACTAGAGGTCAGGTACGTGAATCCGCATCTTACTGGGATGACTCGGATTACATGGTTGCGTGTGTTTTCGCGTGTTTGCAATTTGTTTTAGCTAACATGTCTGTTTGCAAAGATCTCAAAATTTCTGTGTGTTTTTGAGTCCAATTGATTGGTTTAAAATCAGGTTTTATTAATTCATAGAGAGGTTTAACCCTCTCTGCATAATTTAGAATGTAAGTTCTTCCGAAATTCAGGAAACATAGTATTGATTGTAAGTTCTTCAGAGTTTTTGGTGCTTGGAGGACAGCGCATTTCTCTAAGAAATTGTCCGCTAGGCTTTTGCCTTCACTGGATAATTCATATCCTAAAAACAGGACAGTTAGATGGGCAATTCGTGACTTTTTAAAGTTGAATTTGTAACCCTCAGCAGCAAACCCAAGTATTATGGTGTTTACCCTTTTCAAGTGAGTGTCCAAGTCAACATCTGTTAGATAGATGTCATCGACATAAGATAATGCCTCATCATCATACATTTGTAGTAACTCTGTTACCCTTGCTGAGAATAATCCTGGGCTATTCTTGAATCCCTGTGGGAGTCAACAGAAATTTCCTGTGACCCCATTATTGAGAAAGCGGTCAAATACCTGCTTTCAGGTGCAATGTTTTGACAAAAGAATCCATTAGAGATGTTTAATGTCGTTTTGTATTTTTTGCGCACAATGTTATTCATTAGTGCTGCACTGTGTGAATTTTGTACTACAAATGTCTTGCAACATGAGTTAAGGTGTCTGTAGTCCAAAACTAGACAATATGAATCATCTGGCTTGGAGACAGGAAACAAAGGATTGTCCGAATGATCGAAAGATGATGCACCACGAACACTTTACTACATTGACCAGAGTCCTTAGGGGCGACACCGCCGGTGTGCGACCCCACCCCCATTTGTAACTTTAAAGCTCCCTTGAGCAGCGGGCTGACGAGCCTGGGATCCCGCACCTACGCGCCTGAGTGGTACTATACCTGGCAGATATTGGCAGCCATCGGCAACCCCAGTACACGGCCTATCCCTGCTGACGAGGGGTAATACCCCGAAACACGTGTCCAGGAATGGCGAAGACAGCGAAGATAGCAGAAGATCGAAAGATGATGCATCGCGAACACTTTACTACATTGACCAGAGTCCTTAGGGGCGAAACCGCCGGTGTGTGAGTAGTGTGCGACCCCACCCCCATTTGTAACTTTAAAGCTCCCTTGAGCAGCGGGCTGACGAGCCTGGGATCCCGCACCTACGAGCCTGAGTGGTACTATACCTGGCAGATATTGGCAGCCATCGGCAACCCCAGTACACGGCCTATCCCTGCTGATGAGGGGTAATACCCCGAAACACGTGTCCAGGGATGGCGAAGACAGCGAAGATAGCAGAAGATCGAAAGATGATGCATCGCGAACACTTTACTACATTGACCAGAGTCCTTAGGGGCGACACCGCCGGTGTGTGAGTAGTGTGCGACCCCACCCCCATTTGTAACTTTAAAGCTCCCTTGAGCAGCGGGCTGACGAGTCTGGGATCCCGCACCTACGCGCCTGAGTGGTACTATACCTGGCAGATATTGGCAGCCATCGGCAACCCCAGTACACGGCCTATCCCTGCTGATGAGGGGTAATACCCCGAAACACGTGTCCAGGGATGGCGAAGACAGCGAAGATAGCAGAAGATCGAAAGATGATGCATCGCGAACACTTTACTACATTGACCAGAGTCCTTAGGGGCGACACCGCCGGTTTGTGAGTAGTGTGTGACCCCACCCCCATTTGTAACTTTAAAGCTCCCTTGAGCAGCGGGCTGACGAGCCTGGGATCCCGCACCTACGCGCCTGAGTGTTACTATACCTGGCAGATATTGGCAGCCATCGGCAACCCCAGTACACGGCCTATCCCTGCTGACGAGGGGTAATACCCCGAAACACGTGTCCAGGGATGGCGAAGACAGCGAAGATAGCAGAAGATCAAAAGATGATGCATCGCGAACACTTTACTACATTGACCAGAGTCCTTAGGGGCGACACCGCCGGTGTGTGAGTAGTGTGCGACCCCACCCCCATTTGTAACTTTAAAGCTCCCTTGAGCAGCGGGCTGACGAGCCTGGGTTCCCGCACCTACGAGCCTGAGTGGTAGTATACCTGGCAGATATTGGCAGCCATCGGCAACCCCAGTACACGGCCTATCCCTGCTGATGAGGGGTAATACCCCGAAACACGTGTCCAGGGATGGCGAAGACAGCGAAGATAGCAGAAGATCGAAAGATGATGCATCGCGAACACTTTACTACATTGACCAGAGTACTTAGGGGCGACACCGCCGGTGTGTGAGTAGTGTGCGACCCCACCCCCATTTGTAACTTTAAAGCTCCCTTGAGCAGCGGGCTGACGAGCCTGGGATCCCGCACCTACGCGCCTGAGTGGTACTATACCTGGCAGATATTGGCAGCCATCGGCAACCCCAGTACACGGCCTATCCCTGCTGATGAGGGGTACCCTGAAACACGTGTCCAGGGATGGCGAAGACATAGAAGATAGCAGAAGATCGAAAGATGATGCATCGCGAACACTTTACTACATTGACCAGAGTCCTTAGGGGCGACACCGCCGGTGTGTGAGTAGTGTGCGACCCCACCCCCATTTGTAACTTTAAAGCTCCCTTGAGCAGCGGGCTGACGAGCCTGGGATCCCGCACCTACGCGCCTGAGTGGTACTATACCTGGCAGATATTGGCAGCCATCGGCAACCCCAGTAAACGGCCTATCCCTGCTGATGAGGAGTAATACCCCGAAACACGTGTCCAGGGATGGCGAAGACAGCGAAGATAGCAGAAGATCGAAAGATGATGCATCGCGAACACTTTACTACATTGACCAGAGTCCTTAGGGGCGACACCGCCGGTGTGTGAGTAGTGTGCGACCCCACCCCCATTTGTAACTTTAAAGCTCCCTTGAGCAGCGGGCTGACGATCCTGGGATCCCGCACCTACGCGCCTGAGTGGTACTATACCTGGCAGATATTGGCAGCCATCGACAACCCCAGTACACGACCTAACCCTGCTGATGAGGGGTAATACCCCGAAATACGTGTCCAGGGATGGCGAAGACAGCGAAGATAGCAGAAGATCGAAAGATGATGCCTCGCGAACACTTTACTACATTGACCAGAGTCCTTAGGGGCGACACCGCCGGTGTGAGTAGTGTGCGACCCCACCCCCATTTGTAACTTTAAAGCTCCCTTGAGCAGCGGGCTGACGAGCCTGGGATCCCGCACCTACGCGCCTGAGTGGTACTATACCTGGCAGATATTGGCAGCCATCGGCAACCCCAGTACACGGCCTATCCCTGCTGATGAGGGCTAATACCCCGAAACACGTGTTCAGGGATGGCGAAGATAGCAGAAGATCGAAAGATGATGCATCGCGAACACTTTACTACATTTGTGGAAAAGTAAATTTTGCCATGTTCTGTGTCCCTACGTGTCATCCATCATATGTTATGTGTGCATGACCAATATGCATATGTTATTCCCCATGTCCGATTCAAGACGCAATTACAGTTGTGTCCACCTCTGATATGTCATTTCCCAGTCCTCGTGAATACTACGAATATCAGGCCTATGTAAAGTAATGTTGCCACGTTTCTCAGTGTGCACGTTATTTCATTATAAAGTCCCCGTTTCCAGGCCTCAACAGGGCCTGGACATCAGATTCAGCTCCTGTCTCCTGAAGCCTCGCTGAGGAGCGACACAGCCCCCACCTGTATCCTCGACCTTTCACTTACTTCCTGCCTCGCAGTGCCCGGTGCAGCTTGGCTCTGCCTCTGAGTCTGCCAAAAGTATGTTATAGTTCCAGTTATCAGTTCAGTCCTCCTTCTCTGCATTCCTAAGCTACTGAACTGCATCAATAGTTTCCGTCATTGTCTAGCCTTCTCGTCTCCACGTTAGAGAAATACTGTATTTAATGGTCATTTAATATTCTTCATCACGCACTACATGTAGAATAATGCATGGTCCAGTCTTAGAGTCGATTAGCCCTTCCCCTCCTGACTTCTAGTTTATATCAACATGTTCCCTAAACATCAGATACTAGATAGGGTTTAGGTACATGTCGCTCCGACCCTCCAGACTTTAGTCTCTGCTCCTAGCACAGAGTTCATAGCCCCCAGCTTCTCCTCGTAACACGTCATTGCCAGTTTGCGCGCACCATCAGGTTAGAGGTCCCGGCTCCTTAGGTAGCCCCCTCCAATGTTTCCGCCCCATTCATGACATATTCTGTTACGTCTGCACCACATGTCTATGTATACGCCCAGTTACACCTACTTTTACTCTTATCTTTCACGACTGCTACGCGTCACGCCTTCTGCTCCACCCACTGCTACGCCTACTGCAATGTAATGCTATGTGTTTGCGTTTTGTATATAAGCTCTTGTATTGTTATTAAAAGTTAGCGCGCTCATCCCAGACCCAGCCCCTGTCACCCTGCTGGGCCCCTGTCACCCTGCTGGGCCCCTGTCACCCTGCTGGGCCCCTGTCACCCTGCTGGGCCCCTGTTCCTATGCAGGTTGTCCTGTTCCTGTCCTTATGCTGTATTAAACCTGCAAAACTCCTACTACCTCGAATCTTGACTCTTATTTATTGAGCTATCTGTTATGATATATGTCTAGTCAAAAATAGGGTATTATTTATTTATTTACCACATAATGGCGCCCGAACAGGGACTTGCCCTTTCCCCACGCGTCGGTGAAGCCACGCCGACCCCCTGACCCTCTGCAGCCGTGACGGAACCATACCGGCCACGTGCAGATATTTCTGCTTCAAGTATCCCTCAGGCCCACGGAGGAGACGGAGGAGGCGGTCCAGCATCCAAACGAGACGGTGGAGGAACGCGGCGAGTCCCGACCAGAGCCCAAGCCAAGAGTCCAAGGTCCGAGGTATCCGGAGGCCCACCCGTAACTGAAGTCCGAAGTTCGTCGTCCGTCGTCGTAGCAGTCCAGTCCAGTCCAAGGCCTTCCGTTCTTGCTGCCCGGTGAGTACCATTGCTGGGGTAGTATCTAGACAGGGTCAATCTAAATTGACTCTGGTCCGTGGGTTGGTGGTACCCAGGCCCACTAACGAAGTGTTCACCTAGGTGGATACGGGTCTTGATGCGTCCCTTTATGGGACCGGTATGTTCCGTACTGTTTCAGCAGTGCATCCAGTAACTCTAGTCTGTTCCGTTCTCGAGAAATTCTTGTGTTTCTGTTCTCAGTATTCCAGGTAATATTCCTGTCCGAACTGTAATGTTATGATGTTGTTCAATGTATTTCCAATATCGTGGTATGCCTGAATTGTTTTCCCAATTGTTATTGTTCCTCGTCTATTGTATTGTGTTCCGATTCAAGTTTACAATGTCTCTCTTTTCGAGACTACGTCAGTTAAAAACTAGAAAGGGTTTGTTAGAAGAAGCAGTTCCTGTCCCGCCCAGGGACAGTCCAGGTCACTTTATGTATCAGAAACATGGCATAAGTGCCATATTGTATCTAGATTTATGGGTAGAGTATACCAAACAGTTAGAAGAAAAGTATAGATGGCCCGTATCGGGTACATGGGATGCCGAATGCATCATGCGAGTAGAAGAGGCATTATGGAAAAAGAAAGCCAGACAGTCACAGAAAGATGCCATCGAGTTATGGCGCAAAGAAGCTCATAAAAGAACTGAAAAAGAAATCAGAAAGACAGAACTAAGTAGAGAATCCCAAGAACGAGCCCAAGAAAGAGAATTAATCGAGATAGGTGAACGAGTCAAAGCCGAACAGTCAGACAGACAGAGGCATGCCCTTATTAAGGGTATGTATCCTCTTCTTGCTGAGGGCTTGCCAAAAGCGACCCCAGAGGCATCCAGTAATTTCCCGCCACCATTAGTTCCGACCAAGCTACGTCACAAACCGACCGCAGCTGATATTTTTATTTCGTCCTATCTGGACGACACAGTCCCCGAATATGCAAATCCTGTTCGCACTCCGCCAGTCCCTGTAAATCAGGTAATTCCTGCTCCTCCAGACACCGGGGTGCCCTTAACAGCCCCCCCGGGTCAGCCCGCCATACAAGTCCAGCCCACGTTACAATTACCCACCCTGCCAGGACGAAAAGCATCAGTCGATGATTCCAGTTTAGGGGCCGCAGGGGGAGGTCTTCCTCAAACCCCGCCGCCATACAAGCGTTTATCAGCACTCGAATTACATGCTCAAGCATCACAGCGTACTCCTAAGAGTAATAAGTCTGTTGCAGAAATCAGGCAAACCCTTGGCGAATGTGTCTATGACCCAGTTCCAGGCGAATTTAATATGGTTTTATATTCCGTACGCATAAGGAGAGTGACCGAGTATCTAGTCACCCTGCCGAATATGAAAGAAGATCTAGACAGAATATATCGTTTCATCCGTACAGGGGATGATCCAGAAAGTATTAGTGATGCCATGTCTCAAAGGAAAGCCGAGATTCAGCGTATGATATTAAAGTTCTTAATTAATTGTCTAATAAGAGAACAAGATTACCCGTCTAAAGATCCAGCCGAAATGAAAACTCTAACAAAGTGGAGTGATAATATAGCCGAAGGAAAGCACAATACCATTAGTGCCATGGAAAGTATGTACAAGAAAATTCGTAGAGAGATAATAAAGATACACGAACAGCGTAAAGCAGCACAAGTAAGCGAGAAAGAAAGTACCTCCGATCCTGAAGAGGAAGATGACGAGAATACTGCCAGAATAGCGTATGTAGGGAAACCTAGATTTCCAGATCGCCATTTACGTCTAGAACCCAAGTCTATTTTCCATCATCCAGCACCAGAACAAGGTTCCCTAGAACAAGTATTCCAAGCTACCGATCACATTCTGAAATCACGAATCGGTTACAGTGAGTTAAGTACTATGCATGAACAAGGACTAGTCCGATCAGCAGTCCGATGGATTACTGATTCTACCACTTTTCCAGACGAAATAGTGGCACAAATGTTTCTGAAAATGCCCCCAGCCGAGCAGCGACTGGTGGGTATGTATATGATTCAGCACCTCATTACTCTGTATGAGGGTCAGCACTCTGATCCAGGTCCGTTACATGATATCCTGAACGAGTTACTCCAGTATAAATGGAGAGGTCTAGGTACCGATTTAATTAGTGTCATTCTAGAACAGCGTCATAAATATAGAACATTCTTGAACCCGCATTTTGTTCATGTCTCACCCCCAGAAAGTAAATCATTCTATATAGACAGACAGAATCCGTTACGAGAAGTCCACCCAGTTAGAGGAACGGGTGGCGAAATGCAGCGAGTGTTTGTATACACTCCGATCACAAAAATGGAACTTCTTGAAATGAAGAAATTAATTCCCTGTCATGACAAAGATCCAGCAGGGTTCCATCGAGAATTAAAAGACATGCTCCGTATGGGAGAATACACTTACCCAGATATCATTAAAATGTTAAAGGTCCTGTTGCCCGCAGGGGTGTATGAAAAGCTAAAGGAAAAAGAATGGGAGGTGGGAGAGAAAAAGATCGATTGGGCAGTTCTAGAAGCTGAAGACAAGGCACGAGTACCAGGTACCGGTCTTGGAGATAAATGTAAAGAATTACCAGAATTATTAATTCAAGTTTTACCCAGATTATTGACAACGAGAAAAGAAGACTGGGATGCAATCTCAGCCTGTAAACAGAAACAAGATGAAGATATTAGTGATTTTTATTCTAGATTTGAAAAATGTTTCAGTATCAACAGTGGTCTCAAGACAAGTAGTGAGTCATACCCTCACCTTTTTGTTACTAAATTAGTCGAGAATTCAAGTCCACCAATTAAAAACCGAGTTTTGAAAGTCGAAAGCACCTGGCAAGCTAATACTCCGTCCCAGATGCTCCAGATGCTCCAGTACCACCAAAATAGAATCAGGGAAGAGCAAGAACACGAAAGAAAACGTATGAAAGACACGAAAATGAAAGTGCTAGTTGCACAATCTGTTCCTCAAGACAGTCAGAAGAGGGGTCCGAATCAAGCCAGTCATCCTGCAGCTCCCGTTAAAGGGAACTGCAATTATTGTAAACAGCCAGGTCATTTTATAAACGAGTGTGCAGTTCTGAAACACAACATAGCTACTGGTAAGACTAAAGAAAGACCACGTCCGCCTAGACAAGAACAAGTTTCACAGATTCCTCAGCCACAGAATGCACCACAGACAGTTACAGTACCGCAGCCTATCGCTGCAACCCAGCACGTTACATCGCAGATGTACCAGTATGCACAGTCTGAGTATCCAGAGTATCAGCCGTACTCATGAAACAGCCTAGAGAGGGAGGTAGGCTTGCCTCTCATCGAGATACCTGTAGATCAAGAAGGTCCCTATGTTCACAGTCAAGTATTAGGGAAAGACAGAAAGTTTTTGATTGATACAGGGGCAAGTAGGACCACTATTAGTCATGCCGAAGTTCCAGGGGCTCCGCTCTCAGGCTCAAGAAATGTTTCCCTTGGATTTTCCGGAAAACCTATCGCAAATGAGATTTCAAAGCCAGTTACTCTAGAAGTAGGTCCATTGTCCCGCACTACTGACCTGTTACTTACTAAGTCATGTCCAGAAAATCTATTAGGCATTAAAACACTGAAAGAATTAGGTGCGGTTATTTGTTGTTCCCCAGAGGGAATACGTCTGTTCCTACGTGACTTTAAGGGTCACTATGTATTACGAGATTTTGATTCAAGACTGTCTCAAGTTCCGCAGCATTTATGGGCGCAAGGTCCAACTGATGTAGGTTACATGCAAATCACACCCTATCGTGTGACTCTCAAACCAGGTGTAGTGTTACCACGAATCAGACAGTACAGATTGCCACCCGAGGCTATAACAGCCTTATCCAAAATTATAGACGAGCTCATCGCTCAAGGAGTAGTTGTAGAAACTGACTCCAATGTATGCAATTCTCCGATCATTCCAGTCATGAAACGTACTGATCCAAATGCACCCCCAGTATATCGATTAGTGATTGATTTACGAGAACTTAATAAATGTATTATTCCTCAGTACCCAGTTGTCCCAGACATCTCTTCCCTGTTAACTGCTATTGATTCCGAAGCCACGTTCTTTACAGTAATAGACCTCAAGAACGCATTTTTTAGTGTTCCGATTCATCCAGACAGCCAGTTTCTTTTCGGATTTTGTTTAAATGGAAGGAGCTATATGTTCACACGAGCTCCTCAAGGTTTCACAGAAAGCCCTAGTATTTACAGTCAAGCACTTAAGAGACAACTAGATAATATTCACATGCCAACTGACACTGCCCTGCTCCAGTATGTCGATGATCTACTGATCACAGCCCGTTCTGAACGTGATTGCGAGCGAGCGTCACTGACGGTTCTGTATTTCCTAGCCGAGATGGGGCACAAGGTGTCACCTTCGAAGCTTCAATTCTGTGTCCAGCAAGTGGTATACTTAGGACACTTGCTGTCCAAGAGGGGTAGGCAGTTGACACCAGACCGTATCCAGTTGATAGCGAGTCTTCCCCAGCCCAGAACCCAGAAGGGGGTACGTGCCTTTATCGGCCTTACTTCTTATTGTAGACAATGGATTCCCCAGTATGCATTCCTAGCCAAGCCATTGATACAGTTAACGACACAGGAGGCAGCCGTATCGACTGTTCTCCCTTGGACATCTGAACATACCCTTAGTTTCAATGAGTTAAAGAAAGCTTTATGTCAAGCTCCAGTTCTAGCTACACCGAACTACAGTAAGCCTTTTACACTTTTCGTTACTGAACGTGAAGGTACAGCATTATCTGTTCTCACACAAGATCAAGCAGGACAATACAAGCCCTGTGCTTATTTTTCGAGCACACTAGATCCAGTCGCCCAGGCGTTGCCTGCGTGCCTCAAGTCAGTTGCAGCCACAGCCCTAGCTATCAGACAAAGTGATTCCATAGTTTTAGGACATACCTTGACAGTACAAGTCCCACATTCCGTGGAAGTTCTTCTAAACCGAACACAAACTCAGCACTTGACAATTGCACGTTTAACAGGTTATGAATTGACACTGTTTCAGCCACACATAGAAATTAGACGCTGCAACATCCTGAATCCTGCTACACTGTTACCATCAGTTAATTCAAATCCTGACCCACACGATTGCGTGGAAGTAGTTAACATTACGACAAAGCCAAGACAAGACCTGACAGACATTCCGTTACCAGATCCTGACCTGACACTTTATGTGGATGGTTCATGTATGAGAACTAGTACAGGAGAACTAGTCGCCGCGTATGCAGTGACTACTGACACCGAAGTTATTAAGACACACCGTATTGATACCCTGTCCGCTCAAGCAGCAGAGCTAGTTGCTCTGACACAAGCCTGTATACACGCCAAGAACCTGAAAGTTAATGTTTACACAGATTCACGTTACGCATTTGGAGTTGTACACGACTTCGGAGTGCTCTGGCAGGAGAGAGGTTTCATGACTTCTCATGGAACCAAGATTCAGCATGGTCTCCTTATTCAAGCTCTGTTAGATGCCATACATTTACCGACATCCATTGCTATCATGAAATGCAAAGCACATACGAAAGTTACTGACATTATTTCTCAAGGTAACGATCTAGCAGATCGCACAGCCAAGCTTACAGCACAGACTCTAGACATTCCAGTTAACCTGACACACACTCCAGATCCGATTACATGTATGACAGTTAAGGACCCCACTCAAGATGTCATAGATATCCAGTTACATGCTACTCCCGAAGAAATCAAGAAATGGTCCGAACAAGGAGGGGTCCAGACAGATCAAGGATGGTTAACGAAGGGTAGAGCCACATGGTTTCTCCCCGACTCTATGGTTCAAGTCATTATTAATACCGCTCATAGTCCAGCACATTTAGGAGAAAAAGCTATGTTAGACAGTATCCAGAACATGTGGTTCAACAAACATTTACGAGCTGCAGCCAAGCAGAAAGTCCGTACCTGTATGATATGTTGTCAGTTTAATCCAGGTAAAAGTGTCCCGGTGGAACAAGGTGGTTTCCAGCCTCCTGACCACCCTTTTGAAGTCCTCCAGATGGATTATATTCAGATGGAGCGATGTCGAGGTTTCAAGTATGTCCTTGTAGTTGTATGCGCTTTGTCCAGATGGACAGAAGCATATCCAGTCCCAGATTACACAGCCGCGACCACTGCCAAACAGTTGGTTCGTGAATTCTTCCCTCGATATGGACTCCCTAGAGTCGTATATTCTGATAACGGTCAGCCATTCTCATCTGAACTCATGAAGCACGTTTCCCTGTTGTTAGGGTACCAGTGGAAGTTTCATTGTGTACGCCATCCTGAAGCAGCCGGTCTAGTCGAGAGACATAATCAGACTCTGAAAATCCGAATCGCCAAAGTATGTAAAGATAAGGGTGTGGACTGGCTAGTAGCTCTGCCAGTTGCTTTGTTTTATATGCGCATAGTCGCACATTCCAGATCAGGTCTGTCCCCGTATGAGGTCGTATTCGGCCGCCCCCCTAACATGTGGGGTACTCCTAGACCCCGAAGTATTACTGATGTTTCATGTAATATGCTGACAGATTACCTAGCTTCCTTGATGTCTGCCCTCAACTCATGTCGTTCACAGGTTGCTGCCGCATTTCCAGACAATACCGAGGTGGCACCGCATGAAATCGTTCCAGGTTCCATGGTGATGGTCCGTAACTTTGACAGATCAAGTCCGCTGGAGCCTCGATGGAAAGAGCCCCGTCAGGTCCTCCTCACCACCCGTACAGCCGTGAAGTTGGAAGGCCGAAAAGGATGGATACACCTTTCTCACGTTAAACTTTTTAAAGGACTGAAACCCGTCTTTAAAAACATTTCCCAGGATATCAAGACTTGTCAAAACATTGTTCTTAAGGACTGTCCCGCAAAAGACATTGATACAACCCCTCCCTTGGTAGAGAAAACTCCGCAGCAGGAGTATAAGCAAAAACTCCGGTCTAGTAAAATAAGTCAGTCAGTTTGATTGTCTAAGTCCTCCCCTAGGTGAAACGGTTAGACTGTTTCTGACATGTATAAAATAGACCCCCATAGTGAGAGAGTTAGTAAAAACTCAATCAAATGTATCGTTTTTCTAAGTTTCATATTGTTTCTCAGCATTATGATTTCCTGCACCAGTTATGCCTTTTTCCTATATTTCCCAGTTCTTCATGTAAATAAGCCTGCTAATGCTACAGCAGAGCACACGTTTAGTGATCTGCCCCCTCATGAACTGTCCTACCGCCTCGCTATGCGTAATAACTCATTTATCCGCATGTTACATTATTCACACCAGACCAGCAATGCCACTAATTGTTGGGTGTGTGGTCGACTCCCCCCTTTCCAGACACCGAAGGGAGTTCTGCCACTCTTTCCTTATCCTTTTTCACATAATGGTTCATGTGGAGCATGGTCCACGTTAACGTCATCCTCAACAGATATGTCTTTTCTTAACAGTACATGTTTCCCAGACAAGCAAGGTTTCCCCCACCGAACAGGTTTAGATCTAGAAAATGAAGTATATAATTTAGGTAATTATTCTTCGAATTTCATGGTCCTGAATGTTCAGTCTGATACTACTCCAGACTCACCTGCTATTTCAGTACTACCAGTCAAAGGCGAATTATGTGTCCGAAATAAGGGTTCCGTACACGTAGGACATAGTGATTGTACTACTATTATCCAGTATAGTGACAGTGGGAAATCTATTTTCAAAGCTTCACGTCATTCTTATTTTGTTTGTGGTCAGACCGCATATGTTCGTCTGCCCCTCGATTGGGAGGGTACCTGTTACATTGCTTTCCTACTACCACCTGTTTTTCTAGCCCCACCTGACTACCATAGGAATTCCTTCCTAGTACATACTAGACACAAGAGAAATCTCCCGATTGTCGATTATACTGAAACTGCTGCAGAACAATTCATTGATATTGATAAAGGTGTGTTCCCTTATTTAGGTACAGTTGTAAATAGTAAGCTAATTCGTAGATTAACAAGAACCCTTGAAGCTGTAGTAGATGAGACTGCCTCTGCTCTAGGTAACTTAACCGAAGAGCAATCCTTTATGAGAATTGTCGTTTTACAGAATCGTCTCGTCCTTGACGTCATACTGGCCGATAGGGGCGGGGCCTGTAGAGTCCTCGGATCTAGTTGCTGCATTTTCATTCCAAATAACGCGCCGTCTGTTTATTCAGCTATAACCAGACTTCATAAAATTGCCCATCTGTTACACCAAGATCCAGGCACCTGGACATGGTCCGGTTGGTTCTGGAATATAATTTCCGCCTGGGGATGGAAAGTCCTGTCCTTTCTAGGTATTGCAGTAGCGATCATATTCAGCTGCTGCCTCTGTATACAATGTGGCCCTGCGATTTGCGGCATGTGTGCTACCTCTTGTATTCCTAGTCCCAAGCCCCATTTTAAATCCCGTTCCAAGACAATTCGAGATGAACAAATGGTACTGTATGAAATGATAGATGGTATCATGAATATTGATGTTTCCTGATGGAAACGTAGTGACAAGGAGGGAATGTGGAAAAGTAAATTTTGCCATGTTCTGTGTCCCTACGTGTCATCCATCATATGTTATGTGTGCATGACCAATATGCATATGTTATTCCCCATGTCCGATTCAAGACGCAATTACAGTTGTGTCCACCTCTGATATGTCATTTCCCAGTCCTCGTGAATACTACGAATATCAGGCCTATGTAAAGTAATGTTGCCACGTTTCTCAGTGTGCACGTTATTTCATTATAAAGTCCCCGTTTCCAGGCCTCAACAGGGCCTGGACATCAGATTCAGCTCCTGTCTCCTGAAGCCTCGCTGAGGAGCGACACAGCCCCCACCTGTATCCTCGACCTTTCACTTACTTCCTGCCTCGCAGTGCCCGGTGCAGCTTGGCTCTGCCTCTGAGTCTGCCAAAAGTATGTTATAGTTCCAGTTATCAGTTCAGTCCTCCTTCTCTGCATTCCTAAGCTACTGAACTGCATCAATAGTTTCCGTCATTGTCTAGCCTTCTCGTCTCCACGTTAGAGAAATACTGTATTTAATGGTCATTTAATATTCTTCATCACGCACTACATGTAGAATAATGCATGGTCCAGTCTTAGAGTCGATTAGCCCTTCCCCTCCTGACTTCTAGTTTATATCAACATGTTCCCTAAACATCAGATACTAGATAGGGTTTAGGTACATGTCGCTCCGACCCTCCAGACTTTAGTCTCTGCTCCTAGCACAGAGTTCATAGCCCCCAGCTTCTCCTCGTAACACGTCATTGCCAGTTTGCGCGCACCATCAGGTTAGAGGTCCCGGCTCCTTAGGTAGCCCCCTCCAATGTTTCCGCCCCATTCATGACATATTCTGTTACGTCTGCACCACATGTCTATGTATACGCCCAGTTACACCTACTTTTACTCTTATCTTTCGCGACTGCTACGCGTCACGCCTTCTGCTCCACCCACTGCTACGCCTACTGCAATGTAATGCTATGTGTTTGCGTTTTGTATATAAGCTCTTGTATTGTTATTAAAAGTTAGCGCGCTCATCCCAGACCCAGCCCCTGTCACCCTGCTGGGCCCCTGTCACCCTGCTGGGCCCCTGTCACCCTGCTGGGCCCCTGTTCCTATGCAGGTTGTCCTGTTCCTGTCCTTATGCTGTATTAAACCTGCAAAACTCCTACTACCTCGAATCTTGACTCTTATTTATTGAGCTATCTGTTATGATATATGTCTAGTCAAAAATAGGGTATTATTTATTTATTTACCACACATTGACCAGAGTCCTTAGGGGCGACACCGCCGGTGTGTGAGTAGTGTGCGACCCCACCCCCATTTGTAACTTTAAAGCTCCCTTGAGCAGCGGGCTGACAAGCCTGGGATCCCGCACCTACGCGCCTGAGTGGTACTATACCTGGCAGATATTGGCAGCCATCGGCAACCCCAGTACACGGCCTATCCCTGCTGATGAGGGCTAATACCCCGAAACACGTGTCCAGGGATGGCGAAGACAGCGAAGATAGCAGAAGATCGAAAGATGATGCATCGCGAACACTTTACTACATTGACCAGAGTCCTTAGGGGCGACACCGCCGGTGTGTGAGTAGTGTGCGACCCCACCCCCATTTGTAACTTTAAAGCTCCCTTGAGCAGCGGGCTGACGAGCCTGGGATCCCGCACCTACGCGCCTGAGTGGTACTATACCTGGCAGATATTGGCAGCCATCGGCAACCCCAGTACACGGCCTATCCCTGCTGATGAGGGGTAATACCCCGAAACATGTGTCCAGGGATGGCGAAGACAGCGAAGATAGCAGAAGATCGAAAGATGATGCATCGCGAACACTTTACTACATTGACCAGAGTCCTTAGGGGCGACACCGCCGGTGTGTGAGTAGTGTGCGACCCCACCCCCATTTGTAACTTTAAAGCTCCCTTGAGCAGCGGGCTGACGAGCCTGGGATCCCGCACCTACGCGCCTGAGTGGTACTATACCTGGCAGATATTGGCAGCCATCGGCAACCCCAGTACACGGCCTATCCCTGCTGATGAGGGGTAATACCCCGAAACACGTGTCCAGGGATGGCGAAGACAGCGAAGATAGCAGAAGATTGAAAGATGATGCATCGCGAACACTTTACTACATTGACCAGAGTCCTTAGGGGCGACACCGCCGGTGTGTGAGTAGTGTGCGACCCCACCCCCATTTGTAACTTTAAAGCTCCCTTGAGCAGCGGGCTGACGAGCCTGGGATCCCGCACCTACGCGCCTGAGTGGTACTATACCTGGCAGATATTGGCAGCCATCGGCAACCCCAGTACACGGCCTATCCCTGCTGATGAGGGGTAATACCCCGAAACACGTGTCCAGGGATGGCGAAGACAGCGAAGATAGCAGAAGATCGAAAGATGATGCATCGCGAACACTTTACTACATTGACCAGAGTCCTTAGGGGCGACACCGCCGGTGTGTGAGTAGTGTGCGACCCCACCCCCATTTGTAACTTTAAAGCTCCCTTGAGCAGCGGGCTGACGAGCCTGGGATCCCGCACCTACGCGCCTGAGTGGTACTATACCTGGCAGATATTGGCAGCCATCGGCAACCCCAGTACACGGCCTATCCCTGCTGATGAGGGGTAATACCCCGAAACACGTGTCCAGGGATGGCGAAGACAGCAAAGATAGCAGAAGATCGAAAGATGATGCATCGCGAACACTTTACTACATTGACCAGAGTCCTTAGGGGCGACACCGCCGGTGTGTGAGTAGTGTGCGACCCCACCCCCATAGGAAACAAAGGATTTTTCATTTGAGAGGTGCATGTTTCAATCACCCCCTGGTATTCAAGTTGATCTAAGATCTCCCTGACTTGTTTTTTAGCTTCTTGCTTAATTGGGTACTGCCTTTGTGCAGTTGGTTGGCATTTTAACTGGATTTTGTGAGGAGGAGAGTCCTCATCCCATCCTACATGATTTTTATATAATGCAGGAGCTTGGGCTACTGCCCATTTTCTTGCATATGTATATTTTCTATGCATTGGAATATGATTTGAGAAGGCAGGCATAATCATTTCTTTGCCATGAGGGCACTCCCTGACAAACTCTGGTGGCCAGTCTTTCTCAGCTAAGAGGATGTCATAGCCTTTTGAAAGGTTATCCCAAAATAGACCCCTTACTTTCCTAGTCTTATCTCCCTCTATACGTAATGTCAGCGTTAAAATATCCCCGTCCATCTCCTGTTCTGGAGTACTGATCTACCGCCCCCCGCACTCTAGCACTACACATCTGCCGGCTTTGGCGGATTACATCATCCAGATCAGCACACGTTATGCTAATTTTACGGCTTTAGGGGACTTTAATCTCCATGTAAACGATGAGTCTTGCCCCCACAGCAAAAATTTTGTTTCCACGTTGGCGGCTTGCAGTTTAGCCCAAAAAGTAGAACTACCTACGCATAAAGCTGGACACATATTGGACCTGATTTGCTACAATCTGACAAATGTCCAGATAGCTCACCCTATTCCGGTCATTTGGTCAGATCATTTCCTCATCCCCTTTGAGATCGATATTCCTTGTCCAGATAGGCCCACACTTACTCCCAAGGCTTCAGGGAGAAACTGGAGTCGTATCACCCTAGAGTCACTCCAGGAATATTAAAAAAATTCGCAACCTATCCCGGCGTCTGACCTCGACAGGGGCATTGACAACCTGGACGCTTGGATCAGTCAGGCCTTGGAGGCATTGGCCCCTCTGAAGCCTATTAAAACTTACAGGGCAGTACCATCAGCTCCTTGGTATTCTGATGAGCTTCGTCAGAAAAAAACCCTGGTAAAATCCTTGAACGATCTTGGAGGCTGAAGTATTCTTTGGAAAGCAAAGTTACCTACAAGACGGCCCTCAAGGAATACCGCAGACTGATTGTGGAGCATAAAAGGGACTACTTGGCCTCCAGAATTAACAAAGCAAGCCACAGCGCCAGGGAGATTTTTAGCATAGTTAGATCCTTTATGGACCCTAACGCGCTGATTCGGAACCAGCCTGCTTCTCAGTCTCTCTGTGACAAACTTTTGAAATTTTTTGAGGAAAAAATTGAGAATATCTATACCTCCTTTCCCATTTCCAACTGTGTAGAACTGGAGGAGGAACTTATTACTCAGAATTCACGGACCCCTGCCCTTTTAGAATTTGCAGATATATCTGAAGCCGACTCCATTGCAGAACTTCTTAAATGCAAATTCGGATCACCAAATGACCCTTGGCCGGCGAAGCAATATAAGAAATTGGCAGCCTTTCTTAACCCCTACCTCAACTATATCTGGAACGAATCTTTGAGAACGGGTAGATTTCCTGCCAAATGGAAGCATGCCTCCTTGGTTCCCATCCTGAAAAAGCCCAACTTGGATCCAGATAATCCAAGTAATTACAGGCCAATTTCTCTCTTGCCTGCTCCAGCTAAGATCCTGGAAAAATTGGCACACTTCCAGCTTGCCAATTACATAGAATCCCATGGGCTTCTGCATGATTCTCAGCATGGCTTCCGGTCTGGCCACAGCACGGAGTCAGCCCTCATTGAAATGGCTGACTCGGTGAGATGGACGCTGGACCGGGGGTCGAGGGCGGTGTTAGTGCTGCTGGATCTTTCGGCAGCATTTGACACCGTCTCTCATAAGACTCTGCTGAGAAGGCTGGGGGACCTGGGTGTAGGCGGCTCTGTGCTGAAATGGCTCACTTCTTATCTATCTGACCGTACACAGCAGGTATACACTTCTCCCTATACCTCCCCCGCTAGACCACTTAAATGGGGAGTTCCTCAGGGCTCATCCCTGAGCCCGCTCCTGTTTAATGTCTACTTCACCCCCTTGGCTGAAATGATTGCGCGAACTGGGATCAAAACTACTTCCTACGCTGATGACATTCAGCTACTCTTCACCTTTGACGAGCCCTCTGCTTCTGCATTTGACCCTTTGAAATCCTGTCTGAGGGATATCTCTAAATGGATGGATTCTAATTCCCTAAGACCCAATGCAGGAAAGACGGAGATCTTGTTTTTCAATTCACCGTCTCCTCTGGATTCCAGCCTGTGGTGGCCTGGAGATCTGAGCCAAGCCCCCACACCCAAAGACTCTGTTAGGAACCTGGGGGTTCGTTGGGACAACCACCTAACTTTTAATGCCCAGGTACAAGTAGTAGCAGCATCCTGCTTTGCTAAGATCAAGACAATAAACAGGCTTATCAATTATCTGCCTGCCGACTGTCGTAAGACAGTGGTCCAACATTGATAACCTCTCACCTCGACTATGCCAATGCGTTATACCTGGGCATCACGGCAGGTCTATGTAATAAACTCCAGACTGTCCAAAATGCTGCTGCTCGTCTGGTGGAGAGAATCCCTGCCAGACATCATATTTCCCCACATCTCCGCAAATTGCATTGGCCACCCATTGCTAAGAGATGCGTATTCAAGGCTATGACAATGGCCTATAGAGCTTCGAAGGGTAAAGGATCAGCCCATTTGAAAAGCACCTTACGGCCGTATCACAATGCCAGGACATTGCGATCCAATTCCCAACTTCTTCTTGCCACCCCTAGATTTAAAAGAACTCGTTCAAGAGGGAAAACATTTGAGGTTTGTGCTACTCAGCGCTGGAACAAGCTCCCGATTGCCCTCTGTGCCTGTCAGACAGAATCTGCATTTCGAAAGTCTCTCAAGACCCATCTTTTCTGCTTATAACCCACCTTTTTCTTTTTTCTGCGCCCTCTGTTTCCAGATCTATCAGCGCCGGGACGCCCCGTCGGGGCAGCTGTGCGCTTTATAAAACACAAAAAATAAATAAATAAATATTTTGTATATTTTATGAGGTTTGCTAACCCTGGTATCTGCAGTTTCCACCTGAATGTATTCATGCGTGTCCACTGTCTCCAGAAGATTCATTAGGATCTTGCGAGCTATGGTCACTTCTGCTGCGCTGTCTAGCATTGTCTGGGCCCACTCTCTGTTTTTCAGTTGTGTCCTCAGTATCCTCGGCATGTTTAATTATTTTAATACTGGCTACCTTCTTTCTTGGAAATTGTAATTTTTTACTTTGATGAGCAGGTTCTTTGTCTTTGGACTTGACGTGCTCTTCCCTGTGTTCTGACCGTCCTCTTCTTTCCGATTTCTGCGAGGAAGTCTGAAGAGATCGAGAGGGACGTGTATCAATATCTTGATATCTATCAGGTTTCTTCAAATTATCCCTATTTCTAAGGTTGTATCTTTTCTCAGAGGGCTCCCTCTGGGGAGACTTGTTTCCTTGGTCCGGAGATCTTTCTCTCCGCCGAGGAGACCTTCCTCTGGACCGGAATCTTTTTTCTTTGGGAGTGGATTGTTTATTTCCATCCCAGTTCTTTTTTAGGGTGTTTAGATTATTTTTAATAAAGATTTTTTCAGGATTTTCAGTTAGTTGGGGTTTTACTGGTTTCCCACCCAAACTATCTCTACCTAGTTCTTCATAGGATTTTTCTATGATTCTGGCAAGTTCAAATGGTTGTTCTGCTATATCTGTCTCTCTCAATTTCTGGCGGATCGCCACAGATGCTGCTTCTCCTTTTATGTTGGCTAATAATATAGCCGAGACCTGCTTGAAGTCTTTCAGTAGTTTCATACCCAGAGTTAAAGCAGGTTCTGGACCGTATTCATTTTGAATCTGTCTTAGCACATCTGGTATTACCGCCATGGACGGAACACCATGTGTTTTTGTGTAAATGGAAGCAAAGACTGTGCCCCAAGTGTCACAGTCCTCCACATGTGGTGCGATCCCCATTGGGAGACAGATAGTCAGAATTCTGTGTTTCTCAGTAGGAGTAGTATCCGGAAATACTGCCTCTATTTGAGTGATTTTTTGTGCTAACCAGAATGGAATTTGTTCCCGTTTTGCGGGTGTTTTACCAAGACAGGATTGTATATTCTGTGGTGTTATTTTGTTTGTGTTCCCCTGATGAGGGGTCAACTGTGGAATGTTAATTGCTGGTTGGACTGTTGTAGTCCGCATTACATATTGGACTAATTGTCTATGTATTTTAATCAGTTGTTTTAGCTGGGCTAAAAGTTCTGGTACATTTTTTCGATGTCTGGATGTGGTGTGTAGCTGGCTAGAACCGGCCACGTTGCTCCTGGTCTACCTAGTGGACCGAGCCTGGTGATGTGATTGTTATGTTTTAGGGCGCCATTAAACCAGAGCAGGTGCTCTTGGTAATTTAGTGGGATTTCCACCTCCTCGAAAGGGGTGTACTCTTCCGGAGGTTCCTCTATTTTGTAATAGTGGAACTCGTGTGTGACAGCGTTTGCTGCTGGAAAGTTTATCCATGAATAGAATACCTCTGTCTGCCGATATTCATGGGCCTCTATCACGAATATGACTATACCACCTCGTGATGTCAGTTCATTTTCTATAAGTTTAAGAGTTATAGTTTTTCTTATGTTGACCGGAATGAGTATAACATTCGGGTCATTGTCTCGGAGACTTGTGTCATCCGCTAGGAGTCGAGCTGCTATTCTAGCTGCCTCCCTTTCGTCTTCACTTTCTGACATTTTTACTGACGGAAAGGTTTTTGTTGCAGATCAAGTTTCAAGGAAACAAAGATTAGGTGCACAATATTTTGGAGCACTGTATCCTTCAACGTTGACTAAACCAAAAACTATACACAGGAATCTCTTCCTACTAAGTTCTGGCGGATTTTAACCTTTTACCCACTCCAGACGTCTTTTGGAGTATTTACGGGAAAAGGGTTCTGTGTGAAAAAGCACGACTGAGTTACTCTAACGTCTTGCGTTAGATTTATCGCCTTACCAAACGTTGGGCGCCATGTAGTGTAGTTCCTATATTCCCAATAGGCTCTGCGCATTGGAATACTATATTCAGCAGTGTAGACGTAGGACTGAGGTCGACTAGGTCTCTACTGACTATATTAGACTTAAGTTTTTGCCAGCTAGCTCAGAGGTCACTAGAAACTTTCTCGAATAAGCGAGGAGGAGTTTAACCTCCCTGGATAGACAAGAAGGGATTAGCTTCTGACAACCATATAACATGACAACTTTGCTCCCTCAGAATAAGAGTGTTTCTCTAGAGTCGTGTGAAAACTATAGACAGCTATTTCACTCAGTCAAGTGTGCATACTTAGTTTCGCCAGAGTGCAGAGAAAAGAGAGACAGGCGTTTTCAATAAAAGGTTGTTATTTATTGAGCAGTCTTCTTTCTCATACAAGAGAAATGAATTGCCACAATTGCAATACTCATAGTAAAGTAAAGAGCGTACAGTAAAAGGAGGATTAAGAAATAATACTGTAAAAGCATTGATATGGTTTCTTAGCCATAAGATACTTTAAAATAGATAAAATATATACATACTTATATACATTGACTAACGTACTCAACTGGTGCTTCTAAATACGCCTACCCCGGTGTACCTGACATAAGCCTAATACGTGGGAAGGAGTAAGTAAGTAGCAGTTTAAGTTAAGTCAGTTTTTGCCAGGTATCTGACTCAAGAATTCTCTTAAAGGGTTTAGTCAGCTTCGTACCTGGGTTTTAGAAAGCAGGAGGTCTGGTATCTCTCTCTCAGGACGCGATATCCCAGTAACCCGCGAGGGTATCTGGAAACACCGGAGCTGGATTTCTCGGCAGGAGAAAAGACAGCGTCTCTCTCAGTGCGTCAAAGAGGAGGGGCAGCGTCCGTGGGCTCTCGCATCAGCTGGGCTCTCGGGCAAGTAGATAGCTGCTCTGCTCCAAAACCACCACTGTGTGTTTGCTTAAGGCAACGTTGGTATATTTATACCTGAAAGGTGCCGGGCTTGATGTAAGGTTGGACATAAGACGTCAATGAAGATGTCACCAAGAACTGGCCGTTCTTAGAGTGCTCACAGGAGTTCTAGGACGAAATCAAAACAAAAGCAATGGGGAATTCCCAGGTTGCTGGAGGTTTGGTTTGTTTACAGAACTCGTTGTACTTGCTAGGAGCCTGGGGAAGTAACCTTGCTTAATTTGGACAGCATGGGCTATGACTAAATATGGATATGATTCTTATGCCTTTATAAGGATATTATTCATTATAACAACATGAGGGCATAAATCAGGACTATCGAATTTAGGGTCCTAGATAGAACTACAACACTAGAACCCGAGGAGAAGTCTGCATGCGCCACTATTTTATACCCCCATCTATCCATCGCCTTGGTAGCAGAGCCCACTAGGTGTGTTTCCTGCAGTAGAACTACCACAGGACTACATCGTTTCAAGTACTGCAGTACCTGACCTCGCTTCAACTTGTCTCCCAATCCCCGGATGTTCCATGTCAAGACGGTTAGGACTGATTGATGGGGAGGTTGTGCTTGAGGAGTCTCAGGTGTACCTGTCACGTGTGTAGCCATCTATGGTGAAGAGTTGTGTTGTGCAATCAAAGATGAACCTGACCTGCAATGCACCTTCACTAGAGCAGCGTGTCGCCCTCACAACCATACAAACAACAAAATCAAAAAAATGAAACAACCCAGTTACCCCCTCACCCTGGGTCCCACCCACCCCCCCTGCCTCCCTGCTTGGCGAACCTTCAACTGCCCGCCACCCCAACTCAGCAGAGCGTTTTTCCCCTCCCATAACCACAATACTTGCTTTGCGGGGGAAAGAGTTCAACGAGGCTCCAGCCCTTTAGAGCGTCCCAGTCCAGAACCACAGAACGGCGAAAGCGCGGTTTTATACAGGACCGTCGTGGGCATCGGGAGTCATTATTGTCAGGACGATGATCATTCCTCTTCTTGTAGTGGGACTTGGTGCGTTTCTGTGCTTCTGGAGCTAAGAGTTCCTGCTGCATCTTCGTCTTCTCGGTGACGGTGCAGTCTGGGCCTACGAACTTAACGGCTCACAGTGCGCCATCCCTCCAGCCAGTCATGCGCTGCCTCGGGCGTTTCAAAGAACCACGTCCGGCTATCCGCCACTACTCTAAGTCTTGCAGGGAAGAGCATAGAGTATGGTAGCTCCTGTGGCCGGAGTAACTTTTTAACTTCAAAGAAGCTCCGCCGTCTTCTAGATACGGCCGCCGTGTAGTCCGGGAAGAACGTTACAGTGGAATTTTAAATACGGATGGGGGAGAGACTCTTGCTGCTTGTAAAATTGCGTCTCTGTCCCTGAAGTTGAACAGCCTGGCGAGCACTGGTCTTGGGGGCGTTCCCGGCTTAGGTTTGCCGCCAGGCACCCTGTGGGCACGCTCCACCGAGAAGAAATTAGAGAGCCCCTTAGGTTGCAGTTTAGAGGTAATTAGTTCCTCCACATACAAGTCCATTGCCTGGGCACCTTCAGACTCAGGAATACCAATAATTCTGTTCGTCAAGCTTCTCTGCAAGTAACCTGTTCTCCTTTTCCAGCTGGGCGACAGAGGTTTGCAGTTCCGAAGTGTCCGTAACTAAAGATTTAGCGACTATCTCCACTTCTTTCACCTGTCCGCCATCTTGTGGAGGTCAGCTCGTAGCAGAGAAACGTTCGTAGAGATAGTGGCCACCGTTGTCTGCACATTCGCCAGAGCCCACTAAACGTCTTCAAGAGTGACCTTTTTTGTTCCCTCGCTGTCCGGTGATTTGCCCTGAGGTGGCACCGGAGATGAGCCCTTATCGTATCCAAACTTATCCATCTTCGCCTGCGTAGTGTGGTGTTTTGGCCCTCTGCCCGCCAGTTTGCGGAGTGCACAATATCTGAAACCAGACTGGACTAACGTTCTCAGGTGGCAGGATCCCGACAGGTGCCCCAAAGTGACCTGGCACAGTTCGTATCACTGCAGGAGTAGGCAAAGTAGGGAGTCCCTCCGTGGACCAGCGTGGTGACAGCAGTCTTCACCTATCCAGATGAGATGTAGCGTGGGTTATGCTGCAGCCTATGTTGTCAACTCACACCAGGGTGCATCCCACAGCCCCCCTCGCCACCGTCACCTCCAGCCGGGCACCGCGCAATATCCCTCCAGGCACCAGGATCTCCTCTTTTCTTTGAACTTTCAGCGCGAGTTCTCAAAGGCTCCTCTCCACCCCCTTCCTTTAATGGCCCCTCCTCCCCCAGCACAGAGTGTGCATCGCTTGTTGTTTTTTCCCTGCCTACTTCTACACAGCCCCTGTTATTGCCTTTCGTTCGCTCAGGTGGTCACCCCTCACCGCTTTTCTCTAATACATGTTCTTTTCGGTGAGTGTCCAGCGCTCAGATTCTATAATACTCTGCTTGAACCCGGACCACTGCTCAGTCCACGGTGTGCTTAAATGCTTGAAGTTTTCCCCGGTTTCTAAATTTCTGTGCTGCTACTTATATCAATAACTTTCCTGTGCTGGACTTCACTATTTGCTTTTTTTTTTTTTTTGCACGTTATTTAAGCCACTCCCTTTATTACATTACCCACGCTGCTGGCGTTATCCTTTCAAGCCACTTTTTGCTGCTGTACTGTCCCTCACATTTTAGCAAATTAAGGAGTTATGTGGGGCTGTTAGGGCAGGACGATGGTAGGTGGTATTGCAAGTTATTTCACCCTTCACCCCCTCTTAACTCATTGTAACCTCCTTCAGCGCTGTGCACCCCTTCACACACTCGCACATAGCTGACCATCGCTGCGTGCTCTCTTCAGAGGGGGCAGGTATTGGATGGGAGTGTCTCCTGTTAAGGGGCGTCATTCATTCCAGTTACCTTACACAAGGTCACATTCATTTTTATCGTCCCAGGAATATTAGCTTATTCGTCCTGAACTATAGGATGTCGAGCGACTCCGTGACTTGAACCCGATTCCCAGTTCTAAAATCAGCAGGTCTGGCCATTACACCGCATCCTGAGGTAAGGGGAGAGGGGCAGGCAATGCCACATGGAGGCTCAGCTCGATATGGGCTCGAGGTGCCAACAGGACCTCGGGCTGAGTCAGAGCCAGGCATCTCCCCCCCCCCCTCCAGTATTCAGGGAGCTGAGCCGAGCCTGCCAGGACCTCTCTACAGGCCTATGCTCTGCTGATGTGGACGGCATTAAACGAAGAGTGTACTGTAAGGTGATGCCACGAGTCCTCGCTTCCTTCCTGATGGCTCTGCTCACAAGGCGTCTCTTCTCCTTCTATGTACAGCTATCTCCCATAGCGCCTCGCTCTGCACACACCTGCTTTCTCCTAGCGCTGCATGCTTCTAGCTCACTAAAGCCTTACTAAAGCTTGACGATGAGTTGAAGCGCAGAGGAAGACCTTTTACAATAGTTGACTAGTTATCTTTCATTTGTTTATTGGTGCATTTGGATGTTAAACAGGTACTGCTAATAAGGTGAAATCTTTTCCCAGATGGTGTGACCGTGAGTAAAAAAGGCAAAATAGTTAAGTAATATAACAAAATGTGTTGCATTACGCCGCATAATTTGCCTTTTCTTGCCATATAATTTAGCGGCATACTTTGGTCCATCACTGCCACATAATCCCAGTGGTCCTAGATATAATGTTCTGGTTAGACCACTATTTCTATGTCAGGAGAGTTTAAAAGCTCAGAAATAGACATGTGCATACTTTTGTAATCGTCTAGCGTAGGGGCGACGTGTCGGGGTCTCGCACATGACCTATTTTGCATCTATTTTCTCACATTTCTGTAGTTTTTGTAAATACAGTTGGGTAATTTAGGTGGCTCCTGGACATGTCACAGCAGCTTCTTTTGGCGTCTTAGGTATAATCACCCTTAGATCTCAAGAGGCTAACTCTCTGGTTTCACCGGAGGGTCACTTTATTATCTCATGTGAAGGTCATTTAAGTATATAATGTGAGGGTCACTTTAAGAGCTAACATGAGGGTTATTTTATTACATGCTTTAGATTTCACAGGAGGGTCTCCATCAGCCAGCCAGGTAATGAATGTACTGGTACACTGCTTTTTCCCAGTGGCGATAGATGAAAACGGAAGTGTGCCTGGAGTTTATTGAGGCTTAACAACAGTGCAAGTTATAACTCGGACCGACCGTCAAGGGGGAGTAGGGAGTCTGGAAGCACATGCTTCAGAATATGAGCATAAACTGTGTTCTCCTCAGAGCTGACATTACACTTATCTGCCCCCTCACCTGCCCCACACACACACAGCCACACAGACACACAGCCACACACACACCCACACATACAACCACACATACAGCCACACACAAACACACACACACACAACCACACACAGAACCAACCGCCAGTGCACACTTTCACCAAGCACAGACACCATCAGTCATCAGTGCACGCTTTCACCGGGCACAAACACCACCAGCCGTCAGTGCACGCTTTCACCGGACACAAACACCACCAGCTGTTAGTGCACGCTCCCACCAGGCACACACCACCAGAAGTCAGTGCGCGTTTTCACCAGGCACACACACACCACCAGCTGTCAGTGCAAGCTTTCACCAGGCACACACACACCACCAGCCGTCAGTGCACACTTTCACCAGGCACACACACACCACCAGCGGTCAGTGCACGCTTTCACCAAGCACACACACACCACCAGCCGTCAGGGCACGCATTCATCAGACACACACCACCAGCCGTCAGTGCACGCTTTCACCAGGCACACACACCATCAGCCGTCAGTGCACGCTTCCAACAGGCACACACACCACCAGCCGGCAGTGCACACTTCCACCAGACACACACACTACCAGCCACCAGTGCACAATTTCTACAGGCACACACACCACCAGCCATCAGTGCACACATCAATTGTTAATGCGTCCACAATTAACTATTGTAACAATAGCAGTATGGCGCTCTTTACTTTTAAACATACTCATTTGAAGCGCAGCATGCCACCATTGCTACAAAAATAAATTTTAAAAAATTTGGGCTACAATTTATAGACTTTTGTTGCAATTGGTGTTGCAATATTTAGCAATGCCAATAGCTCAAACTTAATTAATGCGAGACATATTGCATTGTAAATGCTTGTTTAACCACCACGTTGGGCAGTGCATCCTGTAACAGGAGGTACGTCCTCTCAATTGTTACCACTTTAACTGCCCACGGTGTGCCCTGTCCCTTCAAAAGCTGCCACCCAAATCCAAATAGGTGTGAATAATGACTCTGCCCAGAGCGGTCCCCACTCTTATTTGCTCTTTAATAGGAGTTCTCTCCTGGTGTGAGACTGAATGAAGCTTTTGGTTTTGAGATTGAATGAGCGGCGTCCAGCGGCTGCCGAGTTTTTTGTAACCAGAGACTGAGCTACATAGCTACTGAAGAATTTATTGTACGGGTATATTGTATATTGTGTCTGCCGGGTTTGCAGTGTAACTCGCATCTGAGACTGCCCTTCCTCTAGCAGCTGCCTAGTTTTATGTACCTGGAGACTGAGCTACCTCCAGCGGCTTGTGAGTTTGTTGTAGCAAGAGACTGGGCTTACTCCGTCTGCTGGCGCCCTTCGCAGAGTTCTGATGGAGGCCAGAGATGCTGCAGTAGCCTGAGCCAGCACAATGTTGACCCTGGAAGGCAGGGACTCCTGACACTATAAATTGCTACCAACGACTAAAAGCTTCACAATCCAGAGCGCCATATAAAGGTCTCTTATGCAAACATTTCACACCAAGGGTAATTTTGCCATCAAAGGCCCTACTGTCCGTGGACTCTGTGCTTTCTACCCGCAACTTACAAGCATATCTCTGCAACAGCAGACGCACAATCACACGGAATAAAGCAGCCCAAAGTAGCAATTGCACACCATGGCATTATGGGTATTCAAATGAGCCCAGGATCGGCTTCTTTCTCCATATTGCAGTATCCGACCTGTAAGAAGTGAAGCCCACGTTACAAGTGCAGTGGGGGAAAAAATAAAATTTTTCAGCTAATCTCGCTTTTATTCAAAGGCAGTTAAATAGGTCTCTTCACACTTTAATTGAGACTTTCCGGACAGGTGCAAAGTACAATTCAGTTTTAAAATAACATTCTGTTCGTTTTTCATAAGTAGACGTGCTCCACGGGTATTCACTTTAATCCATCCCTGAGATGAAAGTTGCAATTGAAGTGCTTAAAAGTAACATGTCAATGGCCAATGCTGCTGCACGGTGTGCTCTTTGTTGCCGGCCAGCAGACACCTCTAAAGTTTATTGTCGTTGCCAGGGGCGCAACTAGGTCTTAAGTTCGGGGGGGGGGGGGGCTGACATGGCATAAAAAGGGGCGTGGTTAACATTGTTAATGGGGCGGGGCTAAAATGGCAGACAATCAGGATCGGATAATGCTCAGGCCAAGCTAAGAAAAAGAAGTGGCAAATTCTGCATTCAAAACTGGACAACAATCAGTTTTATGAGAAGTAAATTGGAGAACAGAGGGTAATGTGAACCATTTATATAACAGACAAGGGATTTGTTCATCTTGCAATAAAGTGTCACTCAAATACATTATATTGTCTCACAACGATATTATGTAGACGGTTAAAATTACACCCTTTTTTCTAATGGAATGCCCATGAAACTGGGTCTAAAGAGCCCAGAACAACATGCTACTCTCTGAAAAACCTAGACTGTTCACAGATATAATTCACACAAAAAAGGGGATTCTGTCCACCCCCCAAAGACAAAGAAGGAATTTGAGATTTTGCAATGTGTACATTTGCAGTGTTGTTACAAACTACAGTATCAATAAACATTAATTTATTGGCAGTACAGACATTAAAGCATGGTGCTTTAATGTACAGGCATAATAATCATGCTGGAATTCAGAAGGTGCATGAGAAATAATTAAGCATTTACATTTTGATAATATCATGTTACATTTGCTGTTCTTCGCACTTACTACCCCATATGAGGTGTTGAAGCGATTTTTGGTGGGTAGCACACTACTCTGGAACCCAAACAGAATTAGTGGGGACTGATATAGGGAAATATGAAATTAATCTGAGTGGTGGAGATCTTAGTCTGTTATTTGTATTGAAAATGAATAGTGGAGCAATAGAAGAAAGAAGGAAGGGTCTGGAATGGTTTTTTTGGGGGGGGTAACAGCAGTAGGAAGGGGTTTGGGATGGAGGTGGAAGAGTCAGAGTGAAAGGTTTAGAAAGGCTTATTTGGGCGATCTGAATACTAAAAGAGGTATGAGATGATGGAAGGAGGGGTAGAGGATAGAAGAGTATGGGGTTTAGGATGAATGAAAGAGTGTAGGTAGAGAATATACTGATAGAGGTATGGGGTTAAAAATAGGTCAGTGCATTGGAGAGAGTAGTAGAGTGAGGTTTGAGATGAGTCGGTGGAGGTAGGGAATATATTGCAAGAGATATATGGTGACATCTAGGGTAGTGCAAAGTAATAAACATAAAGATACTTAAGTACATGAAAGGTATCTAAATGCATAAGGAAGGAAATCTATGTAGAATAAAGTTGCATTTAATAAACTAAGACTTTCAAATGTTGTTGTACTTGTGTGTTTGTGTAAGGTGTTAGATTATTCTGTACCATTACAGACCACTATCCCGCCTGAAATAAAGGAAAAAGCTAAAAACCTGTATTTTCACACTATAGTTCCTTCCACCAAGCTGAATCTGTTATAAGTTTCATATCTATAGCACCAAGAGGCTCCTAGCGTACATGTTTAACAAATGGCCAAATAATACCAAAGAATGAAGAAAATAACAAAATGAGACCACACACAAGCCAATTTATCTAGTAAACAAAATATGAAATGAAACTAATAAAAAGTAATTATCACAGTCTAGACTCATGGCCTGGGAACAAGCCTGGTGTTATATATCAGCTTAACACATTGGGCCTGGCTTCAGATGGAGGAAATTCTTACAAAGAACCAGTAGCGGTCGGTGGTGGGAGTGCTGCCGGGCGGTGATGTGGGGTGGGGCAGGGTGAGGGGTAGAAAACTATGGAATACGGCCAAATACAGGTAAGTAAACATAAAAATAAATAAAATGAATTTCATTGCACGCACTGCATCGCCAAATGCGATGCAGTGCGCACAACAAAATTTGTTTTATTTATTTTCATGTTCTTAAAATGTGTATTATGATGATGTAACAATTGAATTACTGCACAGTGAATATTTAAGATTGGCAGGTATTATCGGTCTTTATTGAGATAGAGGGTGAATCGAAGAAAAACAAGAAAATAAACTAAAAATACACAAATAAACTTACAAACCTGTCTACAATACACATACTCCCAATCCAAACCTAGGACATGGTAGACATATTCGGCCATCATCTGTTTTTACAGTACTGCAGACTTCTTTAAAAAGGCCGATCCTACTCCTTGACTGGATGTAGTAGAAGTGGGCCCCATATGCTTCAAACATCATCCCGGACAGGGACACCCCACCTGTGGCACCACTTGCCGGGGCCACTCTGCAGATAAGGGGGCGTGTTCTGCTTCACATCAGCATCACATCTCTTGCAAGGACATGCCAGGGCCACCACCGCCTCAAGGCCACTTGCTGAGAATGCGGCTACGATCTGCTTCGCAACAGCATTACTTGGAAGTACCACCCATCCATAGTACCTCTGCTTCGCAACAGCATCACTTGCAAGTACCACCCATCCATAGCACCTCTGCTTCGCAACAACATCACTTGTAAGTACCACCCATCCATAGTACCTCTGCTTCGCAACAGCATCACTTGCAAGTACCACCCATCCATAGCACCTCTGCTTCTCAACAGCATCACTTGCAAGTACCACCCATCCATAGTACCTCTGCTTCTCAACAGCATCACTTGCAAGTACCACCCATCCATAGTACCTCTGCTTCGCAACAGCATCACTTGCAAGTACCACCCATCCATAGCGCCTCTGCTTCGCAACAGCATCACTTGCAAGTCCCACCCATCCATAGCACCTCTGCTTCGCAACAACATCACTTGCAAGTACCACCCATCCATAGTACCTCTGCTTCGCAACAGCATCACTTGCAAGTACCATCCGTCCATAGCACCTCTTCTTCTCAACAGCATCACTTGCAAGTACCACCCATCCATAGTACCTCTGCTTCTCAACAGCATCACTTGCAAGTACCACCCATCCATAGTACCTCTGCTTCGCAACAGCATCACTTGCAAGTACCACCCATCCATAGCGCCTCTGCTTTGCAACAGCATCACTTGCAAGTACCACCCATCCATAGTACCTCTGCTTCGCAACAGCATCACTTGCAAGTACCACCCATCCATAGCACCTCTGCTTCTCAACAGCATCACTTGCAAGTACCACCCATCCATAGTACCTCTGCTTCTCAACAGCATCACTTGCAAGTACCACCCATCCATAGTACCTCTGCTTCGCAACAGCATCACTTGCAAGTACCATCCATCCATAGCTCCTCTGCTTCGCAACAGCATCACTTGCAAGTAACACCCATCCATAGTACCACTGTCCGGCCCACTCAGCAGACACGGGGGCAGGTATGTGTGGCATCACTGCCCCAAGCCCACACAGCTGAACTGAGGCCTAGCACGCGCCCCTGACCACCACCTCCATCACACTTGTGGTGTAAGGTGAGGACACACCAGGTGTTGCAAAACTTCACAGCCATAATTCTCAACGCAGGATCTCTGCTCTCACTTCACCATGTTACCCTACAGCCCACCCAGGAGTGCAGAAACCAAATCAAAGCACCTACATCCATTGATAAAAACATTGTGGGGATCCAGGGCCTAACATTTTATTTCCAACCAAGTAACACCCTTCAGTGGCAAGGTTTGTTAAAAATAATAAAATCGGATTGATCATAGAACGGACCAGTCAAGCATTAAATTGAAGAGTTGCTTTCCCCTCGACTGCTAGCACCTTCCTATTAGAAGTTGGGCCACTGTTGACAGCATCTGGTGACAGCCCCACCCCAGGCACCAACAGTAGGTGCTTCCATTCTCCCTACCTCAATGTGCCGCTTTCATAGCCAGCACAAGCACTGAAACCAGTGCCAAAACCCACTAGGAGCTATATCCGTGCTTACGCACATTCACAGCTCCTCTCCACCCCAACAATCCCTTCCAACCAATGAAGGGGCCATAGGACGCAATGAGCAGCACTATCGTGCACCCCTATTCACTGTGTCCAGTCAGGAAACTGATAATGCTTGTAAACCTGGGATGTAATGGCGCACAGCGGCGGGTCGCATAAAGAATGACAGTACATTACCCACAGGACGCGAGTGTAGTGCTCTTCACAGAGCCCTCTAACATTTACCATTGCAATGTGTCTCCCCTCCTCACGTAGATCTGCGGTTTGAGCAACGCTCCAAGTACAGGCTGGATACAAGTAAGGACAGCTCCTAAGGAAAAAAATCAGTTGAGGTGTTCCTTGAAAAGCTGTGTCCAAAATGCCCAGGGCAGGCGGGGCCTCACTTGAGAGAGTGTGAAGATGTGCACAGCAGGGGTAAAGGGATGGCCAGTGCAGGTGACGCTTTTCCTTTGTAAAGGAATTCCTGCTGGCGTCATATCTCCCTGCTGTGCAAATCTTCACACTCCATGATGCACAGCACATCAAACGTGCTTAAGTGAAATCTCCTGCTTCAGGCAAGGAAATCACCTCGGTGGCACCCCTCTGAAAGAGAACAAAAGGTAGGGGGCAGGGAGGGTTGCTGAAACCGTCAGAGGATAGCTGCCTCCGGCTGGTTCTGGGCCTCTCTGAAGGGGTCATTAAAATCACAATCTCGGATTCTAAACCATCCGAGAATAAATGTGGAGCCTTAATGCAAATGAAAGTGGGAAAACGGTTTTCATACTTTCCTTATTTTACATCATTGTAAATCAGGAAAGTATGTTGTGCTGTCATCTGAACCTTGGCAGCCCGGGCTGGAGATTACGACGGGGGGGGCTGAAGCCCGCTCAGCCCAATGGGTGTTGCGCGCCTGGTCGTTGCCATCTGTATATCTGAACAAGCATTTGCAATGCAATAGGTCTCTCATTTACGCGAGTTTAAGCTATTGGCATTGTAAATGACCATGCCTTTTATTTATGCTTTAAAAACCAAAACATAAATAAAAGGCATTGTCATTTACAATGCCAATAGCTCAAACTCGCGTAAATGCGGGACCTATTGCATTTAAAATGCTTGTTTCTTTTAGTTTTCTTGACACGTGTTAGTTCCGGCTGTCGCCAATGTTGAAAACCACCACACTAGCAGGATCCTTAAAGGGTATATTTATCAGAGTGAGAAGCACTATCTATTTGATCACAACTAAACAGAACTATACAGTCTGAAATAAAAAAAAAACGTTCTATACCGTGACATTCCGGGCTACTGTTTCAGTTTTATTTAAAAGGCTATGCCACATAGCTCCTGACTGACAGCCCCGCAACAACGTTAGACATATGCACAACATGCTCACAATACAGCAGATAACAGGATTCGAAACACTATAAAGCAAATGGCTTGCTGAGCCATCCATGGGACTCTGAAATAGCGATTTCAGGGAGAAGGTCTTAAAACAAGCATTTGCAATGTAATAGGTCTCGCATTTGCAAAACTTTGAGCTATTGCCGTTGTAAATGGCAATCCCTTTTATTTGTGTTTTGAAAACCTGCAAGCGGTGTGTAAACATTCACTTTGTACTTATAGTCCCTGCTTACTAGAGGCTGGCAGTAAAAGAGGAGCAGTTACTGCCAGCCTTGCTTCTCCTAAGCAAAGACTAAAAGTACAAAGTGTGTGTTTACTCACATCTTGAAGCTTTTCAAAACACATAAATAAAAGGCATTGTCATTTACAATGCCAATAGCACAAACACTCACAAATTCGAGGCAAATGCTTGTTATTTTAGGCTGTTAGGCGGGGGACACTTTAATACAGCCAAGTATTGCAGGACCTCAGAACAGCACTTGGGGGTCAAGACTTATTCCAGCAGAAGCCACCAGCAGTGCCCAGGGCAGGTCCGGTTAAAACTGGTTTGCAGAGCTCTTCAGGAAAAGAGCTTTCTGTGGCTTGTTGTTTCCCTATAACTTAGCAGGATATCTCTGACCCTTGGAGTCTACTACTTTGTCCACGGTACAAGTGGAAACAAGTTGAACCTTTTAGGTCTCCTCACAGGTCTCGACAACAGGTAAAGTCCTTCTTCTGTCTTCCACAGGTCCAGCAGTGTTCTGAAGAGGCTGCCCAGGGGTGTCACATTTATGCCTGGCATCAGCTTTGTGGGCGGGTGCGACTTCAGGCCCTTCTCCAACTAATAAGGGAAAATTCAGTGTTTATCTTGTCACATTTGCCCTGATTAAAAGACCAAGGTCAAATGTTGGCTATGTCTTCTGACAAACTGCTGCATATTCTTTTAACTTAGGGATTGCTGTTTTCTATCCCTCACTGTAAACTGAGAGGAGTTTTTAAAGTAAATTGTGATACAATATTGTTTTAGTACAGGTATACAGGTAGTTAGAAGGGAAAGGCTCTGGGATATTTTTTTTGTAACACAAAACAAAATGTAAATATCTGTACATGTATTGTATGCATTTGGCAGTTAGGAAATGAACAATGAAGCACTTTTTTGTAATGCTGAAGTTTCCTGGAAATAGAGATTTTAATATAATCAAAACAAATCAAAACTCTTTACTTGGCGATGCACAAATGGTAAGAAGTCCGATTTCCATTCATCAGTATTTGTTTGCTATATTGTTTTTTTCAGTAAAACTATATGTCTGTTTAAAAATATGGCCATTTCAATGAATAATGGGCTGCTGGTAAATGACAATGCACTACCACTGGAGGCTATACTTACATTTAAAAATCGCTTGCATCATGTCCATTAAAGGTAACCCTTCGTGGAAGTGTGTTGTTCTAAAAAATGGGTTGTGGTTCCACGATTCGCTGCCTGCGCTTTCATGCCCGCCACCAGGGGGCTGCATGCCACCATCTGTGGTTGGATATAGGCATAAGAATGTCTTATCTTATGCAATCATGGGAAGGTAGCTCTCTCCAAGAAAGTGGTAATGAGGATAAAGATTATTGGAAAGAGGGAAATTGTGTGTGTGGGAGGCCTTCCTTTCATGAGTTTGCTTGCCCTACATTTGTGTGAGCTTGCATTGTGCTGCTCACATTGTACGTGTTTCAAGAGAGGGAAGCATGTGCTGCTACTACGCTCTTTGCACCTCCATGTGTGAGAGATGCTTGGACTGCATCTGCCAGTGTTACATCTGGACAGTGTGTGAGGGAAGCTTGCATTCTGCTGCTCACATTGCACGTGTTTCAAGAGAGGGACGCAGGTGCTGCTACTACTCTCTTTGCACCTCTTCATATGTGAGAGAAGCTTGCACTGCATCTGCTAGTGTTACATCTGGACAGTGTGTGAGGGAAGCTTGCATTCTGCTGCTCACATTGTACTTGTGTCATGAGAGGTAAGCAGGGGCTGCTACGGCGCTCGTTCTGGGATTTTCCATTTGTGGAGGAAGGGCCTGCTGCAGTGTTATAACTGTGGTATGAATAGGTAGCGCAATGCTTTGTGGCTGTCTGTGCTTTATCTGTTATGAGTGTGAATGAAACCTGTGCTGCGGCCCATGCTACACCTTTTCTCACTGAGGCTGCTTCTGCCTGCTATGGAAACATCCACCACTGCTAAACAAGTTTTACCTGTTTTTTGTGTGAATTAGGTTTGTAGTGCCGCTGCCCACACTGAACTTGTTTTTAGGTCTCGTCTGAGCCAGCGCATGTGCTGCCCTGCACTGCGAGACATTTAGTAAGTGGGTTTTCAAAGTGCTACCACAGGCTTTTGCTGGCCTCAAGCTTGCGGTTACACACGCGTGCGCGCAGCCGCCATCTGCCCTTCTGTCATGACTCATTAAGCCTCACTTTCACTCCGATCACTTTCACTTTCGCTGCTGTGTCACTTTCACGGCTGGCCACGCGGCCAATGCTTGTCTGAGGTGGTTGCCATGGCAGCCGAATGCGTGCCTCTTGCATTGTTACGGAATTCTGAATTCTGTCAGGGGATTCTGGACAGTAACTACTTTGCGTTATGTTTTATTACATGGGTAGAATATTTTGCCCCGAATAGTTGGCAGTTTCAGAGTTCTAGTACAGGCTTGTACCTTTCTCCGTACTGAATCACATGATGAGCCACGGGTGTGTCACTTGTCAACATATGTTTGGGATTGTGAATACAGAATTACAGGCCCAAGTGGATTTTATGGTACTTTAAAGATTTTAAAAAAAGGCGTGTAGGGCTGGGCAAAGTCACCCATATATTCACCTGTTAGTCATGCCTCCGACTTCCTCCCTTTCGAACCACCTGTCTGGAATAATACATTTGTTATAACACCTAATACACTGTTATGTTTTTTCCCTAGAGAAATGAACAAAAGCTGGTGTGTCGTCCTTTTGCCGCGGACAGTCATTCCCAGCACAGTAGCAATACATACCATTATTGTGTGAGGTTCTAATCACAGAAAACGTATCTGAACACAATGAAGTCCAAAGTTATTTCAAGATTCCAAAACATTACTTAAAACTTTAATATTTGTGACATATCACTCTCCTTTGTATACCAATGCTTAACAGAATGTACTTATAATGTTACATGACAAGCCTCTAGTGCAACATGCGCTGTGCCTCTTCTGGCAGCCAAGGCGGAAGGAGAAAAAGTTTAAGAAACAAAAGGTTAGTTGTCCTTTCAACTTGTCATTGTATGCTAAAACAAACAAAAAACGGCACTCACTTCACTCTTGGACTAAAGTAAAAACAGAAGCCAACGGGGTTTAGGCACACTGGCTTACACAGCAAAATCCGTGTACTTCATAAACCGACTGGTTGCAGCACTGTACGAGAACCCCGACAGGATGGGTGAAAATAACTAAAGGGGGAAATAAATTCTCCTTGCGGGGATGAACTCTGAAGCAGCACGTAGATTAAAAAAAACTTTATAGGTTAATTTCTTTCATACTGAGAAATAAACAAATTAAACAAGTATTTGCATAGCCAATAGGTTTCACCTTTGGGACCTGATATGTGTTTACCCATGCAACAGTTGATATTGTTGCACCAATGATATTGTGCTGCATAACTAAATACTTATAAGGTCCCAAAGGCGAGACCTATTGGCTATGCCAATGCTTGTTTGTATTAGGGAAGCTTCCATGACAGCGAACCATGCTGTATCTGTTTACTGGTGAGCGGGCTTGCACTGCAGCAGGCCATACAGTACCTTGTTCGAGTAAAGGAAGCTTAAATTACTACTGCCTCAGAGATACTGCTATGTGAGGGAAGCTTGCACCCTTGAACTGTTTTGGCTGCATGTGCGTGACAAAGAAGCTTGGACTTCAGTTCCATTTCTGTTCTTACTTTGTGACATCGTTAGGGGCCATAGTGATGATGATGGATATCACGAAGACGATTTTTTTTCTAACCAATGATTTCGAAATTAACTTAACAAACCGTCACATTAACGTCCAAGTCAGAATGGCCATATGATTCTTTTCCAGGTGCCTGTTGAATGGCCAGGATTCGGATGAACAACGCAGAAACAGCTTTTGAGTGTGTGTTTTATGAAATGTGGCTTCATTGAACTAGGTATGGCTAGAAACACTCTGGCCACCAACACCCACGGTGCATTGGCCTTCGACAAACTTTAGGTGCCATGTTGTCATTTCAATGGACTTATAGCTGTGCTGCTTCTAACTGAAACCTATCCAGCGAGTGACCCGTGATCAGATCTGTGGCAGTTTTTTCATTTTGAAACACCCAGACACCATCTCACAATGAGAACATTCTGTACCCTATACTTGCACGTGACAAAGGGCATTTCAGGTCCTTCTTGGAGGGGCAGTCTCAGCAGGTGTGCCTCCCCCATGTGCCTCTGTACCTATGCCGGTGTCTACGGGTGTGCCGCAGGGGTCATCACTTAGCCCCTTGCTCTTTAACATCTATGTGACTCCGCTGGTTTATCTCACTGAGTCATTAGGGGCTAAGGTGATGGCTTACGGGGACGACACCCAGCTTCTGGAGTAAGGATGATGACTCAGTAATGGAGGCCCAACATTGTTTGTCCTCGGTCTTTCATTGGCTGGCGCATCCTCAGCTGAAATGTAATGAGGGTCAATCCGAGGTGCTTCTTTATGGCTCATTTTCAATGGACTCTAAGGATAGGCTTTGGCCCCCTGGGTTTCCGCGACCTATTGTGGACAAAGGCGCCGCCAAAAATCTTGGCGTCTGGTTTGATGAAAACCTGAATTTCTCCATTCAAGTAAAGAGACTGGCCGGTACCTGTTTTGGCATCCTGAAAACCTTGAGAAAGTTTCTCCCCCTTCTGCCTGGTAGTGCCAAAGAAACTGTGGTTCGTGCCCTTATCTTGTCCCGATTGGACTATGCAAATGCCCTTTTGGTCAGCAGCCCGGTTCCTCTTACCAAGAAACTACAAGTTGTCCAAAATTCATCGGTCAGATTGCTTCTGGGCCTAACATCCAGGCACAGTGTGCGCACCTATTTGCACTCTTTACACTGGCTACCAGTAGAATCCCGACTGAAATTTAAAATGCTAACTATTGCACATAGACCCCTCTATGGGCTGGGTCCCATCTACTTGCAGAAGAGGTTTGCTTTTTATACACCAGGAAGACAGCTGCGCTCGTCTGGCCAGCTGCTGATGCAGACCCCTTGGTTTTTCCACCATAGACTTGGCGGGTGCTCCTTCTTGCGCAAAGCCAGCATAGCTTGGAATATGCTGCCTTTGGCTCTTCGAGCCATTCAGGACCCAATACTGTTTAAGAAAAAGCTGAAAACATTGTTGTTTTAGCCTCTGTTTTTGCATACAATGTGCTCTTTCTGTAGCGCCGGGACACATTCGAGTAGCTGCGAGCTCTAGAAATTAAATATAACATGACATAACATTTGCAAAGATTGAGCTGCTTCCTCCAGCCCTGGTAAACTACACCCTGCAGAATTGTTACCCGCGGAGAGGTAGATTGCCCAAACAGTGTCAGTGACACTCAGGCCTATAGACAAGGCTGAGTTCACGGCGTGCTGCTTCTGCACCAGCTGCGTGTTCTGTATTGTTCTGGGTTTATCACACTTACCACATAATCCACCACACGCTGCTTAATCCTCATATTGCTGTAAATAACATGTATATTTCTACATAATTTTCTTTTTTTTTTGCCGAGTAATTTTTTAATCCCTGCTGCATACTTTTGGCCTGTTTAGTCACATAATCCTTGAGGCACTGCTTATCTAGCATTAACATACTTTCTAGAGGGCTTTGTCGGTTTATAATTGGCTTCTATTCAAATTACAAGTCTGCGCATACAGTGAAACCTGCATTTTGGGAGTCGTCTTGCAGGACTCCGAGCACTGGTATTACAAGCAAGTAATTTAGCTGCGGAGCGCGGCGGCCTTAATTACCACTGCCACAAGACGTGGAAGTGAGAAAAATATTTGGAATACGAGACCTATGGCATTGTATTCTAAGCAGCAGCCGTTGTCCAGGCTTCTTCGAAAGTGAAAGTGTGCCTGGCGCCCTTAATGTAAGCAAAGCACTGCGTCGAGCCTAACTAGGAGAAACTCAAGAAGGAAAATAGTACATGAACCGTGTAACAACCAAGTAAAGGGGCCAGTAGCCATGGGAGGTTACAAATGAAGACATGACCGTACTAAGGAGGGACTAACAAGCTAATTACAAAATCGAAAGCCAGCATTTACCACAGACAAAGACACAAGTCAATGAAAAATATGGGCAAGGGGAGTGGCCGGGGCTTCTCTCTCGTAATAAACTACAACAGATCATCGCCAGAGAAGGGCTTGCATGCTGGCTCAGGCTCGACCTAATAAAAACTGTGTTCTATGCAACATTGCACAGAGATGATCTTTACTCACCCCTGCCCCCTTTAATAATGAGGAAAGAGACTGAAGTTCAACAGAGCCAATGTAAAATGGATGGTATCGCAGCTGCCATAAGTAATTACCTCATAAACAATTTTTTTAACTTCTAAATAGAACCCTTTTTCACTTGTAGTAATACATGTACTGAGCACTGATGATCAATTTAAAAGCATCTAATTATAGAAAAGGCCCTGCATGGCTCGATTCACATTGATTTGCCTGTTTATATTGATTGTAAAAATGTAGTTGGTAAGTAAGTGCAATCCTGGCCAGTGGGTAGTGTCCACTGTCCTACAGTCAAATAGGTCTGTAACCCGGAATGCAATCAATTCAGTTTTAAAGCAAAAGTTATCTAATTGGTGCTTTAAAAGTGTAAGGAGCATAACAAAATAGTGTTCATGCATAAAGCAGATTCAACTCACGCATACATTTAGTATTTATTGATCTCTGTTCAGTTTTCAGTGTCCACCAGATTCAACATTATATATACTTTTGAGAACCAATGATGAGCAGACAGCCAACACATGTTTTGTCCCTCACTGGCATGCATGCCTGTGGCTTTTTCAAATCTTAATCAGGTTTTATGTCAAGGTCGGTCTCTAGGCAATACTGTTCGACATTTAGATGAATGGACCTTTGGTGTCTCACTTTCACAAAAAAACATTATTTTATTAAGGCAGAGGAAGATGATAGAGGTGCAGAAGGTCTGATTCTTCTTTGTTCTATGTCCCTAGCAGAGAGTTGAAGAAAAGCCACCAAACTGGCCTCCAATATGCCCAGCACAGGTTGTGTGGCTGGACTGCTGCTCTGTGGGTAAGCTGACCTTAAACTAACTTTTGTAACATGTTCCTAAATGCCATACATCCCTGATTCATCTAGCGGATTGACTCTCACACTGTCGCTACCACAAGGTTCAGGGCATGCCTATTGGCCCTGACTGACTCCATCTGGAACACTTGTTGTAATTGGCGTACATGGAACAACCACATAATTATTGGTATCACAGCCACAAATACTGGCTGGTATCCGATTTATTTTAGAACTGTATTCAAAATTATGATTTACCCGGACAGCTTGTCATGCTATATATATATATATGACCATTGCGGTCATTGGGATGCACGTGAAATAAAGAAGACTGCAAACTACCTGCTTGGGTCCGTTTTCGTTTTTCCTATAGACTGGATGAAGAAACGAAGTTCTGCTAATATATATATACTAGCAGCCGTCCCGACGTTGTCCGGGTATGAAATAGAATGTGTGTAATGTGTGTATTTGGCAAGGGCAATTTATTTTAAAATCTCGTGGTAGACAACATTTTTTGTTTCATTAGAATAGGGACGGAGAAGGCCCAGCTGCAGCCCTGGTTGATGTTAGCAGGCGCGTGTAATTGGTGTAGTGATCCGCTGCCTGAGCCCGGCTACAGCCCTGGTTGATGTTAGCAGGCGCGTGTAATGTCGTTGAATGAGAGTTATCAGCCGTGGGTAAATCCGTTTAATGAGAGAGTTGAGTGACAGCGAGTAGGAGAGGCTGCAGTAATTGTCCCCGCAGACACGCTCATTTGCGTGTTCCCCCGCTTGAGGCCCAGATGCAGGCCTGTTTGATGTTAGCAGGCGCGTGTTCCCCCACTTGAGGCCCAGCTGCAGCCCTGGTTGATGTTATCAGGCGTGTGTAATTAGTGTACTGATCCGCCGCCTGAGCCCGGCTATAGCTCTGGTTGATGGTAGCAGGCGCGTGTAATTTCGTTGAATGAGAGAGTTCAGTAACAGCGCGCAGGAGAGGCTACAGTAACGTTACTTACCAGGCCTCCAGGTGAACGCGTTTGTCACGCCCCCAGCACACGGCCACAGCAGACGATCTTCTGATTAATGTACGACCCACATGGCATGAAGGGCGGAACGTAGCACAGGCCCCCAGCGTTTCTCACGCCCCCAGCGTGCCCCTTGATGCGGCGCGCTTGCGTTCACATGGCATGAAGGCCGGACGCACGCCCCCAGCGTGTCACGCCCCCAGCGTGTCACGCCCCCAGCGTGTCCCTTAATGCTGCGCAGCAACGTAATTAACGTTTGTATGTACGACTCACATGGCATGAAGAGCGGACACATGCCCCTAGCGTTTGTCACGCCCCCAGCATTTGTCATGCCCCCAGCACACCCCCCTGCCCACGATGTGATTGCCGTACCACACGCCCCCAGCCCACGCCCACAGCACAACGCAGACACGCCCACAAGGGACTACTTTGCTGGCACGGTTCTTTTACCTTTTAAATGTATAGAGGAGTTGGCCTAACGGCTAAGGCGCTCGACCTCGGACCTGGGGATCTGGGTTCGAGTCTTGGTAACGACGCCAAACATCCTGTGATTCTTGGCAAATCATTTAATCTCCCCGTGCCTAACAAAAATGAATGTGCGTCCTCATGTAACGTAACTGGTGCTATGTAAAGCGCTCTGATACCTGATTCAGTTCGGGTCAAGTTTGCGCTATATAAAACTCTGCAAAAAAAAAATATATATATGATGGCCGTCTGCATAGCCTATGTCCTTCTGCTGCAACTGCCCTTTCCAACGCTGTATTGGGTGTTGTGATTGGTGCTGTGGTTACTGAGATTACCCGCCACAAAGGTTTGGGCTCTCTCTTTATAATATTAGTATGGAGATATATATATATATTAAACACACACAGGTAAGCCAACGAAGAGAAGCCTCCAGAAGTTCTTTAGTATTTGCATTTAATAGTTTCAACAGCTTGCTAGCAGATAGCCAAAACACTTACAGTCTTCCAGATTAAAAGTTCGCCTGACGCGTTTCAGGAACTGTGTCCTTTCATCAGAGGCATGTTCAAAAAGGATTTCAAAGCCGTTCATGGACTCGCACCCTTGATAAGTATCAGCACCTGCCTGTAGTGGGCGTGGCCTTTCACAAGGTCTTCTGGGTTCTGTAGTGCGTCCATCATCTTCCCCGAGTGGGGCAGCTCGTAATCCCACAACTTAGAACAGTTCTTTTCCCAGTGGAAGAAGCTGTGCGCGAAATGCCATCTGCCCTGCTTTGTGGCTGTCAAACAATGCTCGAGGCAGCACCACCTGTATGGCGCCGTGCTCGTCTCCTGTTCAATACTGCAGGTTAAAGTTCTCAGCCTGCATGAACCCGCCTTCCCGCGGTGAGCTCCTCTTCACGGCCTGGCAAACGGCCGTATTTAATTAAACACACACAGGTAAGCCAACGAAGAGAAGCCTCCAGAAGTTCTTTAGTATTTGCATTTAATAGTTTCAACAGCTTGCTAGCAGATAGCCAAAACACTTACAGTCTTCTAGATTAAAAGTTCGCCTGACGCGTTTCAGGAACTGTGTCCTTTCATCAGAGGCATGTTCAAAAAGGATTTCCAAGCCGTTCGTGGACTCGCACCCTTGATAAGTATCAGCACCTGCCTGTAGTGGGCGTGGCCTTTCACAAGGTCTTCTGGGTTCTGTAGTGCGTCCATCATCTTCCCCGAGTGGGGCAGCTCGTAATCCCACAACTTAGAACAGTTCTTTTCCCACACACAGGTAAGCCAATAGTTTCAACAGCTTGCTAGCAGATAGCCAAAACACCTGTGTGTGTTTAATTAAATACGGCCGTTTGCCAGGCCGTGAAGAGGAGCTCACCGCGGGAAGGCGGGTTCATGCAGGCTGAGAACTTTAACCTGCAGTATTGAACAGGAGACGAGCACGGCGCCATACAGGTGGTGCTGCCTCGATCATTGTTTGACAGCCACAAAGCAGGGCAGATGGCATTTCGTGCACAGCTTCTTCCACTGGGAAAAGAACTGTTCTAAGTTGTGGGATTACGAGCTGCCCCACTCGGGGAAGATGATGGACGCACTACAGAACCCAGAAGACCTTGTGAAAGGCCACGCCCACTACAGGCAGGTGCTGATACTTATCAAGGGTGCGAGTCCACGAACGGCTTTGAAATCCTTTTTCAACATGCCTCTGATGAAAGGACACAGTTCCTGAAACGCGTCAGGCGAACTTTTAATCTAGAAGACTGTAAGTGTTTTGGCTATCTGCTAGCAAGCTGTTGAAACTATTAAATGCAAATACTAAAGAACTTCTGGAGGCTTCTCTTTGTTGGCTTACCTGTGTGTGTTTAATTAAATACGGCCGTTTGCCAGGCCGTGAAGAGGAGCTCACCGCGGGAAGGCGGGTTCATGCAGGCTGGGAACTTTAACCTGCAGTATTGAACAGGAGACGAGCACGGCGCCATACAGGTGGTGCTGCCTCGTGCATTGTTTGACAGCCACAAAGCAGGGCAGATGGCATTTCGCGCACAGCTTCTTCCACTGGGAAAAGAACTGTTCTAAGTTGTGGGATTACGAGCTGCCCCACTCGGGGAAGATGATGGACGCACTACAGAACCCAGAAGACCTTGTGAAAGGCCACGCCCACTACAGGCAGGTGCTGATACTTATCAAGGGTGCGAGTCCACGAACGGCTTTGAAATCCTTTTTGAACATGCCTCTGATGAAAGGACACAGTTCCTGAAACGCGTCAGGCGAACTTTTAATCTAGAAGACTGTAAGTGTTTTGGCTATCTGCTAGCAAGCTGTTGAAACTATTAAATGCAAATACTAAAGAACTTCTGGAGGCTTCTCTTCGTTGGCTTACCTGTGTGTGTTTAATTAAATACGGCCGTTTGCCAGGCCGTGAAGAGGAGCTCACCGCGGGAAGGCGGGTTCATGCAGGCTGAGAACTTTAACCTGCAGTATTTAACAGGAGACGAGCACGGCGCCATACAGGTGGTGCTGCCTCGAGCATTGTTTGACAGCCACAAAGCAGGGCAGATGGCATTTCGCGCACAGCTTCTTCCACTGGGAAAATAACTGTTCTAAGTTGTGGGATTACGAGCTGCCCCACTCCGGGAAGATGATGGACGCACTACAGAACCCAGAAGACCTTGTGAAAGGCCACGCCCACTACAGGCAGGTGCTGATACTTATCAAGGGTGCGAGTCCACGAACGGCTTTGAAATCCTTTTTGAACATGCCTCTGATGAAAGGACACAGTTCCTGAAACGCGTCAGGCGAACTTTTAATCTAGAAGACTGTAAGTGTTTTGGCTATCTGCTAGCAAGCTGTTGAAACTATTAAATGCAAATACTAAAGAACTTCTGGAGGCTTCTCTTCGTTGGCTTACCTGTGTGTGTTTAATTAAATACGGCCGTTTGCCAGGCCGTGAAGAGGAGCTCACCGCGGGTTCATGCAGGCTGAGAACTTTAACCTGCAGTATTGAACAGGAGACGAGCACGGCGCCATACAGGTGGTGCTGCCTCGAGCATTGTTTGACAGCCACAAAGCAGGGCAGATGGCATTTCGCGCACAGCTTCTTCCACTGGGAAAAGAACTGTTCTAAGTTGTGGGATTACGAGCTGCCCCACTCGGGGAAGATGATGGACGCACTACAGAACCCAGAAGACCTTGTGAAAGGCCACGCCCACTACAGGCAGGTGCTGATACTTATCAAGGGTGCGAGTCCACGAACGGCTTTGAAATCCTTTTTGAACATGCCTCTGATGAAAGGACACAGTTCCTGAAACGCGTCAGGCGAACTTTTAATCTAGAAGACTGTAAGTGTTTTGGCTATCTGCTAGCAAGCTGTTGAAACTATTAAATGCAAATACTAAAGAACTTCTGGAGGCTTCTCTTCGTTGGCTTACCTGTGTGTGTTTAATTAAATACGGCCGTTTGCCAGGCCGTGAAGAGGAGCTCACCGCGGGAAGGCGGGTTCATGCAGGCTGAGAACTTTAACCTGCAGTATTGAACAGGAGACGAGCACGGCGCCATACAGGTGGTGCTGCCTCGAGCATTGTTTGACAGCCACAAAGCAGGGCAGATGGCATTTCGCGCACAGCTTCTTCCACTGGGAAAAGAACTGTTCTAAGTTGTGGGATTACGAGCTGCCCCACTCGGGGAAGATGATGGACGCACTACAGAACCCAGAAGACCTTGTGAAAGGCCACGCCCACTACAGGCAGGTGCTGATACTTATCAAGGGTGCAAGTCCACGAACGGCTTTGAAATCCTTTTTGAACATGCCTCTGATGAAAGGACACAGTTCCTGAAACGCGTCAGGCGAACTTTTAATCTAGAAGACTGTAAGTGTTTTGGCTATCTGCTAGCAAGCTGTTGAAACTATTAAATGCAAATACTAAAGAACTTCTGGAGGCTTCTCTTCGTTGGCTTATCTGTGTGTGTTTAAAATATATATATATATATATATATATATATATTATGATATACAGGGCGTGTTTGCACACATGTTTGCACACATGTCACATCAGGCCCCGCCCCCTTCCTTCACCACTGTGCAAACACACCCCCTGGCGACTTGTAAGTTGGGGAATTAATCCCCCTTCAAAACTGAGGGTCCCTGGGTGCCACCTAGCCCACCAGGTACCTCCAGTATGCGCCAGGGAGCTGCGTTGCAGAGATGTGTTCAGAGGCCATGCCCCTTTTTAAACCTCTCTGCAACACAGCTCTGTGGCACTCAGGATTCAAGGGCCCCGTTTTACACCTCTCTCCAACGCAGCTCTGTGGCGCTTACTGGAGGTACCTAGTGGGCTAGTTGGACCTTAGGAACTCTCAGGATTCAGGGGGACTTTATCTCCCAAATTAAAGTGGCCACAGGGCGTGTTTACACAGTGGTGAAGGGAAGGGACGGGGCCTGAGGTGACGTGTGCAAACACGCCCTGTGGTGCATTTTAAGTTGGGTAATTAAGTCCCCTTTAATCCTGAGAGTCCCTGGGTCCAAATAGCCCACTATGTACCTCTCGTTGCAGAGAGGTGGTCCGAGACCATGCCCCATTTTACACCTCTCTGCAATGTAACTCTGTGGTACTTACTGGACATACATGGTGGGTTAGTTGGCCCCCATGGGCCCGCAGGATTCAAGGGGACTTTATCCCCAACTTAAAACGCCCACAGGGCGTGTTTACACAAATGTCATCTCAGGCCCCCCTCCCTTCACCAGTGTGCAAACGCACCCCATGGTGCTTTTTAAGAGGTAGTTTTAATCCCCCTGCCCTATTTTATACTAGGTTGCTTACAGAGGAGCTCATGCTAATCACAGGGGTACCCCAACGCATAGTGTTCCCTGGTGTATGTAGGTGTTTTCACTGTATTCTAAGTGTCTTTTAGCGTACCACTGGCTCTAGGTCTGGTTAGTCAGAGTCAGTTAACACCAGTACCCGTCTGAAAAAGTCGTGGGCACAGGATGATTTTGTAAGAAGGCCTCTTTCTGCTCCTCTGTTTGTTCTTTCTACACATGTCTTGCTTCTTCCTGCACTTTTCTTCATCTTTGAGGACTTCTGTTGCGTCTTTCTACATTTCTTTTGCTTCTTTCTGTGTTTTTTCTTCTTTCTTCACAAGTCCTACCTCTGTAGGCATAGTTAGAAACTAGCATTTAGAAAAACCTTTGAAATTCACTGAAAAAAACATAGGTTTCAGGCACGTTGTAGTTAGAAATTAGCATTTAAAAAACCTTTGAAAATTCACAAAAAAACCCAAAGGTTTCAGGCACGTTATAGTTAGAAATTAGCATTTAAAAAACCTTAGAAATTCACTGAAAAAAACATCGTTTTTAGGGGCGTTATAGTTAGTTGGACATTTCACTTGTACAAAACCATAGAAATCCCCCCGTTATAGTTAGTTCAGCTAACTATAACTCACGCGCCCGCAATGCACTGCTGATGACGTCACATATAACATCACTCATGACATGGTCAGTGACATAACTCATGACATCTCAAATGACATCCCTGATGACATCATCCTTGTGATAGATTGGCAGACCTCTTCTCACCCTAATATAACCTTTGATACACACACTCAAAAATAGAAACTAACATTTTCAAAACAATGGAGATACCAACCAGTTACAACACACCTATTCAGTAATTCCAAGATCTACACAAACACATCCACTCATTCACCAACAGTTCTATACAGTCACTCATACATGTACTCACTCATCATATGTACTCATACACCTATACATCCTGTTACACACTGACACTCATCCATAGAGTTACTCACACACATAGTGTTAGACGGGGACCTGGAGGGTCGGCCGAGCACAAGGGGAGAGGCCTCCGGTGAGGGCCGTCTCCAGCGTGCGTACAGACAAGTAACTTCCCCCCCACAGATGGACACCACACGAAGATCAGCTTAACACCTTTTATAGGCAATTCTTTGAGTAAGGTGGTACGATACAAGGAGATCAGGACACGATGATCCTCTCAATTCTAGTCTCTATTAGGGGAAGGGGGTAGCGGGACAGTCTTGGTACCTACAGGTACTGAGGTGAAACGGTGGTAGCTCACAATCCTCGAGCTCGGCGTTCGGACGGGTCAGACCGCGGCAGCGCCAGCAGGTCCCGAAGAGGTCGTAGGTGGCAACGGGCCGCGGCAGCGCCAGCAGGTCCCGAAGAGGTCGTAGGTGGCAACGGGCCGCAGCAGCGCCAGCAGGTCCCAACGAGGATGACGGTTACAACGGGCCGCGGCAGCGCCAGCAGGTCCCACGAGGATGAACGGTGCAGAAGGCCGCGGCAGCGCCAGCAGGCAGGACAATAGTTCACAAGGCAGGGCTGCGGCAGCGCCAGCAGTCCGTCAAGGATGAGTTCTTCTCGGTGTCTCTCGACTCCAGGATACAACTGCCTTCCTGCTCTGGGGCTGCCTCAGTTATAGGTCTGGCGCCCTTTGATGTCCGGACCCTCGCACTGGGAGGTCGGGAGGTCCGGGATGAGGGAGTCCAGACACCCAGCAGGGGGGTGGAGCCAGCACCCGGGGAGGCTGGGGGCGATCGGCACCTGGCGGGGGAGAGCCATCGACACTTCTTTCTCCCATTAACCTGCCAAGTGGTCCGTTCACCTCCTGGATGGATGGTGGTGCCGGGATGTCGGGGCCCGGCCAGGCCCAGGGTTGGGGTCGAGCCGAGGCCACGCGGCCGCGTGGTGCAGTGTCCAAGATGGCGGCTGGGCCGGGCAATGGGGTTGACGGGGGCCTGGGCCCGTGGCACAGAGATATCCGGGAGCAGGCGTCCCGGAGGGGGACGGGTTGCGGGTTGTTTCTGCGGGTAGCACCCGGAGAGCCGATGTCTGGGCCCTGTCATGCGGGGAGGGAGCGAGCCCTTCGTGGGGCCTGTCCAACATGCGTCCCCCCCAGCTGAAGGCGGGGAGAGTCACCCATCCTCTTGGGGACTCTCCTCGTCGAGGCGGAAAAAGCGGGACAGGCCGTCCGCGTTGGCGTGGTCTTGGCCAGGGCGATGCTCCACAGTGAAGTCCATCCCCTGCAGGGAGATGGACCATCGCAATAGTTTGGGGTTCTCTCCCCGCATTTGCATTAGCCATTGCAGGGGCCGATGATCTGTTTGTACCCGGAAGTGGGTTCCGAAGAGGTAAGGCCGGAGCTTCTTGAGGGCCCATACTACTGCGAAGGCCTCCCGCTCAATGGTGCTCCAGCGCTGTTCTCGGGGCAGGAGGCGTCTGCTGAGGAAGGCCACTGGTTGGTCGACTCCCTCGGGGTTCAGTTGGGAGAGGACGGCCCCGATGCCCTGGTCTGAGGCATCCGTCTGGACGATGAACTCACGGCTGTAGTCGGGGGCCTGGAGCACAGGAGCGGTGCACATGGCGGCTTTCAGCCTCTCGAAGGCCGCTTGACAGTCGGGAGTCCAGTTGATGGTTTTTGGGTTGGTCTTGGATGTGAGTTCCGTGAGGGGCCGAACAATGCTGCCATAGTCCTTCACGAACCGCCGATAGTATCCAGTGAGCCCCAAGAAGGCTCGGACCTCGGTTTGAGTTACGGGGGGCCGCCAGGACTGGATGGCAGCGATCTTGAGCTGGAGGGGGGCCACCAGACCGCTCCCCACTTGGTGTCCGAGGTAGGTCACGGACCCCTGGCCTATTTGGCACTTGCTGGCCTTGATTGTGAGGCCGGCCTGTTGGAGGGCCTGCAGGACCCCTCGGAGGTGGCGGAGGTGGTCTGACCAGTGGCGGCTATACACCGCGATGTCGTCCAGGTAGGCGGCGCTGAACTCCTCGAGGCCCGCCAATACCTGGTTCACAAGTCGTTGAAACGTGGCTGGAGCGTTTTTCATGCCGAAGGGCATCACTCTGAAATGGTAGTGTCCATCCGGGGTGGAGAAAGCGGATCGTTCTTGTGCCCTGGGGGTGAGGCCGATCTGCCAGTAGCCCGCCGTCAGGTCGAAGATGCTTAGGTAGCGGGCCGCCCCCATGCGGTCAACTAACTCGTCGGCTCGGGGGATGGGGTGAGCGTCGGTTCGGGTGACAGCGTTCAGACCCCGATAGTCGACGCAGAACCGGAGCTCGGGTGTGGTGCCCGGGGCCGCCGTTTTGGGGACCAGTACAACCGGGCTGGCCCAGGGGCTGTCCGAGGGTTCGATGACTCCGAGGGCGAGCATCTTGGAGACTTCTTCTTGGATGCAGGTGCGTACCCGATCTGGTACTCGGTACGGCCGGTGTCGGATAGGAGGACTGTCGCCGGTGTCCACGTCGTGCAGGCACCAGGGGGTGACCCCGGGTGTGAGGGAGAATAGGCGTGCAAATTGCAGCAGGAGGGCCCGACAGTCTTGGCGCTGCTCCGGGGTCAGGGCCTCGGAGAGTTGGACCCCGTCCACTGAACCATCTTTTTCCCCGGTCCCCAGCAGGTCAGGGAGGGGCTCGGAGTCCTCTTCAGCTCCACTGTCTGTGGCCATCAGCAGGCTGAGCTCCGAGCGCACGAAGTGGGGTTTTATTTATTTATTTATTTATGGTTTTGTATAGCGCTAGAATCACTCCATCAGGCGTATCTCTGCGCTTTTGACCGGTAACTCCACGAACTTATTGATATACTGAGAGATGTTTAGATTTGATTTTTGAATAAAATGGTTTTTAGTTGCTTACGAAATGTTAAATGTTCATTACATTGTCGTAAGGTCAGAGGCAGTTTGTTCCACATCTTTGGTCCTAGAGTGGATAGAGCTCTACCTCCATGCCTGGCCTTTTTGACCTGGGGGACCACAAGTAAAGAGTTGGTACTAGATCTGAGGGACCGCGCTGGGACATAAGAAACAAATCTCCGTTCGAGATAAGTAGGTCCCTGTCCGTTCAGACACTTGTGGATTAAACAGCAAATTTTAAATTTGGCCCTTTGTCTGACTGGGAGCCAGTGCAGTTGCTCAAGAAGGGGTTTGGAGGGAGTTCTCGGAGGAGCATTCAGAACAAGGCGAGCTGCCGTGTTCTGGATGACCTGCAATTTGTCTAGCACTCCTTCATTGGCTGAGATTAGCAGACCATTGCAGTAGTCTATCCGACTCAGTACAAGTGCTTGCACCAAGGTTTTCCTCACTGAGTTAGGTAGAAGCGGGAAGACCTTGCGAAGCAGGCCGATGGTGTGGAAGCATATCCCTGCTATGTAACTGGTATGCTGTTTAAGAGACAGGTCTTGGTCCAGTCGAATGCCCAAGTTCTTCACAATCTTCTTGGGTTCAGGGACAGCCCCCAGCTCAGCAGGCCACCAATCCGGAGTCCAGAGTATCTTAGCTTCTCCAAACAGCATGATCTCTGTCTTGCTGACATTACATTGGAGGTAGTTGGAAGACATCCAATGTGCTACTGCTTTCATGCCAGCTGAAAAAGAGTTCTTAACTTCGGCGGAAAGAGATTTGAAGGGAAACAGGAGTTGAGTGTCATCTGCGTAGGATACGGGGACAAATCCGTATCTACGCAGCACTCCTGCCAGGGGGGCCACATAGATATTGAAGAGTGTAGGGCTCAGACATGAGCCCTGTGGCACCCCCTTAGAAATCTCAATTTCCGCCGAGCGATATGTGCCCATGGTGACTCTCTGGGTACGATCAGCTAAGAAACTCTTTAGCCATTCCAGGGCTTTGTTCTTAAGGCCAGCGCTCGACAACCGTTGAATTAAGATGGAATGAGATACGGTGTCGAACGCTGCCGATAGATCTAATAGAACCAAGATGACTGATAGGCCCTTGTCCTGGTAGGCATGGAGATCATCAGTGACAGACAGCAAGGTGGATTCAGTACTGTATTTGGGGCGGAATCCAGATTGGGACTCATCCAAGGCATGAACGTGTTCAATATGTCTAGATAGATGTTGATTGACATATTTTTCTGTGACTTTCCCCAAGAAAGGAAGCAGAGAGATGGGTCTTAAATTTGTCAAGTCAGACCATGGTAGGGCGGTGTTCTTCCTCAAAGGTCTGACAAGAGCTCGCTTCCATTCTTTGGGGACAGTGCCTGAGATGAGTGAAAGGTTCACTAGTTCTGTGATCAGTAGGCTAAGGTGTTCATCCAAAGTGGGTATTAGTCTGGCTGGTATAGCATCCTCTGGGCTGCCACTTTTGATTTGTTTTATAAGTCGCGATATTTCTTGAGATGAAACAGGGGGAAAGATATCCAGAGATTGTGAGTCTGGTGTAGAGTCAGGGGGGGTAGATAATGGGTTCACCGGAGTAATAGTTGAAGCCTGATTAGTATATAAAATCTTATCGTAGATTTTATCTATTTTGTTGGTGAAGAAACATGAAATCTCATCACACAACTGTTGGGACGAAGTATCAGGAGCTTCACATGCTGTTGGTTTAGCAAATGTCTGTACTATTTGAAAAAGAACTCGAGGGGAGTTTCCAGCTTCTTGTATTTGGGTAGCAATATGTGCTTTACGCGCGCAACGAATTGCTTTATGATAGGAGGATAGAGCGCTCCAATATTTTTCTTTGTCTCCTAGAAGATGGGATGTTCTCCAAATTTTCTCTAATTTCCTGGCACCTTGTTTGAGAGTTCTTAGTTTATCGGAGAACCAGACTTCTTGCTTCCTAATTGGCTTGGAATTAAAAAATTTTAATGGAGCAATTCTGTCTATAGTTTTCCTGATTTCATCATCAACTTTCTTGAGAGCTGCTTCAGTGTCATTTAAATGTCGTATTGTGGGAGGGTTAAAATTATCTTTAAAAGTGGATTTAGTGACTTTGTGCCACTGTCTACGGATGCAAGGTAGTGTGCTGTGGTGCGTAGGTTTATGCGCCTGGGGGGGGGTTGTAAATTCCACAACGAAATGATCGGTCCAGCTCACCTGAGTGGCAGGCGGGCATGAAATCGCGTGAACATTCGAAAAAACTAAGTCCAAGGTATGACCAGCCTGATGCGTGGGTCCTTTGTTCTTTAATGTCAGACCTAGCATTGATAGGTCTGTTATCAGTGATTGGGCATCATTGCAGTCAAGTTTCTCACCATGGACGTTAAAATCTCCAACTAATGTGAACTCCCCATCATTATTTATATGTGGGGCAAGTAATTCAATTAAAACGTTGGAGAAATTTTTGTAGGTGCCAGGTGGCCTGTAAACTAGGGCACCTTTATAGTTTTCCTTAGAGGACTGTATCTTAAAAATCAGGATTTCTATGTCAAGGGAACAAAACGCTTCTAAGGTTGTTGCTTTTAATTCATCTTTGTATGCTACAGCGATTCCGCCACCAATTTTTATAGGGCGGTCCAGTCGCAGTAATTTGTAGTTACATGGAATTGCAAGGGTGATGGCCGGTGTGCAATGTGGTTTGAGCCATGTTTCAGTAAGAAAACACAGCTCCGGTTGACTAGAGGATATCATATCCCATACCTCCACCGTGTGTTTTGATAGGGACCTTATATTACATAGGATATTTTTCCTCCCTCGCGGGGTGGTAACTACAGCAGGCGATGGCATGGGAGTCAACAGATCCTCACAATGTATACGCGGAGTCACAGTGTGAGCAGTCGTAAATTGTGCACAACAGGATTTGCAGGAAAAGGGGCCTACCACCTCTAGATGGGAGGGGCACTTAGCGTTTAGTGAGTAAGGAACATTTAAACTTCGCAGTACCTTAGAGGAGTATGTAACTCTCGTCGTTGTGCTGGACGGCGGAGGAACAGCAGGACCTGCCATAGCCCCTAGCCCGGTCTGGCGCGGACGGGCGCAGACGGGCAGGTCTTTGGCTTGTCTTAGGCGCGTCGAGGGCGCCCCCTGCGCGCAATCGCTGCGCGCTTGACTCCCGACGAGTGGCTAAACAGCCCCAGTTGCAGTAAGGCTAGAGCGCTAACCGCTCTGAACTACAACAGTAACAGGAAGTGTGTCACCAGGCTCGTACCTGACCCGCCCTCCGCTCAACGGTACAGGTTTGAGTCTGTTGGCGTGGAGGACCCGGAGGGGGTTCCGGGGGGATTCCATGTCGATGAGGTAGGTGACGGGGCTCTTACGCTCGATCACCTTGAAGGGCCCCGTCCACTTGTCCTGTAAGGCACAGGGTTCGATGGGGGACATCACCCACACCTGCTGGCCAGGCTCGAATTCGATGGAGGAGGCATGTTGATCGTACCACTTCTTCATGTCCTCCTGACTGGCCTCAAGATTGGCTTTGGCGAGCTCTCTGAATCGCCGGGTCTGATTACGGAGGGTCAGGAGGTACTTGTAGACGTCTGGAGGGGTCTTCAGGGGGGCCATTTCCCACTCCTCCTTAACTAGGCTGAGAGGCCCGCGAACAGGGTGTCCGTACAGGAGTTCGAAGGGGCTGAAGCCGAGGGACTTCTGGGGGACTTCTCGGTAGGCGAAGAGGAGGCACGGTAGTAGCACGTCCCACTGGCGGCGTAGGGGTTCTTCCAGCCCCATGATCATCCCCTTGAGAGTGCGGTTGAATCGCTCGACCAGTCCGTTTCCTTGCGGGTGATAGGGGGTTGTGAATCGGTAGGTGACTCCGCACTGTTGCCATAGGGATTTCATATATTTTGAAATAAAGTTCGTGCCCCTGTCACTGACGACCTCCCTGGGGAAGCCCACTCGAGAGAAGATCCCCATTAAGGCTCGCCCTACCACTGGTGCTGTTACAGTTCGAAGGGGAACCGCCTCAGGATAGCGGGTGGCGTGGTCCACCAGGACCAGGATGAAGCGATGCCCTTGTGCTGTTCGGGGGTCCAGGGGCCCCACAATGTCTATTCCCACCCTTTCGAACGGGGTGGTCACCACGGGGAATGGTTGTAGGGGGGCCTTGAGTTTGCGGCCGCTCTTCCCGCTGGCCTGGCAGGTCGGGCAGGACCGACAGTGGGTGGAGACGTCATTTCTCATCCTAGGCCAGTAAAAGTGAGTCACCAGGCGGTTGTATGTTTTGTCTTGCCCCAAGTGTCCAGCCAGGGGGACATCATGGGCCAGGTTCAAAAGGAAGTCTCTGAAGCGGAAGGGCACCACCAGCACTCGACTGGTCCCCAGCTCCGCTACTCTTTGTTCGCTGTACAGCAGGTCATTGTCCCAATAGATCCAGTGGGCCCCTGCGGTGTCTCCTGCGCTCTGGGCGAGCGCTTGCTGTCGCAGTCCCTCGAGGGAGGGACAGGTCTTTTGCTCTTGCTGGAATTGTTCTTGGGTGGGCCCCCCTTCCTGACGCCACTGAGCCAGGTCCGGAAGGTCTTGGGGCTGAGCGGGCTCTTCTTGGGGTTGTTCCGGGGTGTCGGTAGGGATGGAGTCTCCCTCCGGAGCGATCGGGGGAGGAGGTGCTGGCCATGCGGGTTCTTCAGATCTAGGGATGGTGTCGGCGGCCATGGACCGGGTTGTTACGCACGCCCAGCCCGGGAGGCCTAACATCCCCAGGTGCTCTCTTCTTTCAACGGCTGCCCACGGGGAACTCTCGAGATCGTTCCCCAGGAGGCAGTCCACGGGGGCATCGTCGCGGACAGTCACTTTTAGCATCCCGGACACTCCTCCCCATTCGAAGGGGACGCAGGCCATCCGACACAGGCTCTCCGAATTGTCGGCCGATCGGACGGGGCAAAGAACATTTGGCAGGATTTGTTCTGGGGTCACCAGGTGACAACGGACGGCCGTCACACTGGCCCCTGTGTCACGCAGGGCTTCGGCCTTACGCCCATTTATGTTCACCCACTGGCTGTACTTCCTGGTGTTGGCTGGTAGGGGAGCCTGCGGGATCAGGTCTCTCCCCCCTAGGCAGGCCAGGGTCATGGCGGCAGGTTCCCACTGGGGCTGCTCCTGCTCGTAATCTTCAGGCTCCTCGGAGACTTGCTCTTCTCCTAGGGCGGCGGCAGCCACCTGGCGGGGCCCGGGGGTCTGGTTCTTTGGGCAGGTCGGGTCACTGGCATAGTGGCCGACTCGCTGGCATCGATGACACGTAATGTTGGCTCGGAACCCCGGGCGCATCGGGGGGTTGCCCCGGCCGGCCGGGGGCGGGGTGTAGTTCGCGGGAGCGGCCGGGACGGCGTCTCTGCCCCGGCCCGGGCCTCCTCCTCCTCCTCCTCGGGGACGATGATGACCTTGGTTGGGTCTGTTCTGCTCATTGGGCCCACTTCGGGCCACTCGGGTGCTCTCCCATCGGTCAGCCTCGGCGGCGAGCTGCCGTGGGTCAGTCAATTTACTGTCGAGGAGGTGCTGCCTGAGCTCGACGAAGCAGTTGTTGGAGAGGTGCTCCCACACAATGAGGTTGAAGAGCTGTTCGTAGGTGGTTACGTTGCTACCCTTGATCCATCCCTCAAAAGCTCGGCTGAAATAGTTCACATATTCTATCCAGGTTGTACCCGGGATGCGGGTGCAGTTGCGGAACCTCTGGCGGTACATCTCGGACGTCAGCCCATATCGACTGAGGAGGGCGGCCTTCATGTGGTCATAGGACGTCATTTGATGGTCCGGAAGCTGCAGCAGGGCATCACGGCCTTCATTGACGAATCTCCCCCATAGACCGGTCCCCCAGTCACTTCGAGCGATCCGGTGGGCAGTCATGGCGATCTCGTAGGCCTTGAACCACTGCTGTATGTCGTCGTTCCGGACATATTCCCGGACCACATCTTTGGGGATGTGGACCTTCTGTTCGGTAGTACCTGGGGGGCGCGGTTGCTCGGGCACCCCTAGGTCTTTGTTCTGTTTGCGCATCTCTATCTCCGCTAGCTTGCACTCGTGTTCGTATGTCAGTCTTTTTTCTTCGAGTTCTCTCTGTCTCTGCTTCTCCTCTCGCTCTTCTTGGAGCCGTAAGTGTTCTAAGTTCATCTTTTGTTCTGCCAGTTTCAATTCTCCGTCTAATTTGAGCCGTGCCAGCTCTAACTCGTGAAGTCTATTTTTCTCTCGTTCTCGGATCTCTTCCCGGGAGAGATCCATTCTCCTTTCTTCTGTCAGGGTGGTGTTTGTTTCCGGGGCTTCGAGGTCCCGGGGTCCGGCGGTATTTGTCTCTGCCCAGGATTCTAGGGCGTGTTTGAAGTCCTCTTTCGTGCTCAGACCGGTGGTAGCAATGCCTAGTTCTATGCAAAATTGTTTTAGCTCTCGGTGGTTGTACTCTTCCAGTTTTTCCATCTGGAATTTCTCTGCAGATCCGCTCTCTCTGGTCGTCATCGTGGATTAGTCGTAGGGTGAGTTACTCTCTGTACGGTACGCGTTGGTTCGGATCGCGCCGCTGGCCACCAATGTTAGACGGGGACCTGGAGGGTCGGCCGAGCACAAGGGGAGAGGCCTCCGGTGAGGGCCGTCTCCAGCGTGCGTACAGACAAGTAACTTCCCCCCCACAGATGGACACCACACGAAGATCAGCTTAACACCTTTTATAGGCAATTCTTTGAGTAAGGTGGTACGATACAAGGAGATCAGGACACGATGATCCTCTCAATTCTAGTCTCTATTAGGGGAAGGGGGTAGCGGGACAGTCTTGGTACCTACAGGTACTGAGGTGAAACGGTGGTAGCTCACAATCCTCGAGCTCGGCGTTCGGACGGGTCAGACCGCGGCAGCGCCAGCAGGTCCCGAAGAGGTCGTAGGTGGCAACGGGCCGCGGCAGCGCCAGCAGGTCCCGAAGAGGTCGTAGGTGGCAACGGGCCGCGGCAGCGCCAGCAGGTCCCAACGAGGATGACGGTTACAACGGGCCGCGGCAGCGCCAGCAGGTCCCACGAGGATGAACGGTGCAGAAGGCCGCGGCAGCGCCAGCAGGCAGGACAATAGTTCACAAGGCAGGGCTGCGGCAGCGCCAGCAGTCCGTCAAGGATGAGTTCTTCTCGGTGACTCTCGACTCCAGGATACAACTGCCTTCCTGCTCTGGGGCTGCCTCAGTTATAGGTCTGGCGCCCTTTGATGTCCGGACCCTCGCACTGGGAGGTCGGGAGGTCCGGGATGAGGGAGTCCAGACACCCAGCAGGGGGGTGGAGCCAGCACCCGGGGAGGCTGGGGGCGATCGGCACCTGGCGGGGGAGAGCCATCGACACTTCTTTCTCCCATTAACCTGCCAAGTGGTCCGTTCACCTCCTGGATGGATGGTGGTGCCGGGATGTCGGGGCCCGGCCAGGCCCAGGGTTGGGGTCGAGCCGAGGCCACGCGGCCGCGTGGTGCAGTGTCCAAGATGGCGGCTGGGCCGGGCAATGGGGTTGACGGGGGCCTGGGCCCGTGGCACAGAGATATCTGGGAGCAGGCGTCCCGGAGGGGGACGGGTTGCGGGTTGTTTCTGCGGGTAGCACCCGGAGAGCCGATGTCTGGGCCCTGTCATGCGGGAAGGGAGCGAGCCCTTCGTGGGGCCTGTCCAACACATAGTCACACATGCAAACAAAGTATCAATGGATATACAGTTATACACACGCCACCACAGTTACTTCTACAGAAACTTACACATACTTACTCTCTTAAACAATCTTTTATAGAAACACATACTTATTTATACAGGAACTCTTCTAATCTCTCACTCTCACATATACCAATACTCACATATACTAGTTTAAAACATATGTAGTTACTCATAAAGACACTATTGAGACAGTCATTCACTCACTAACACAGTCCTGCATAGTCACACATAGGGAGCTGCACGTTAGCAGCTCCCTATGTATAAAAGCAATGCCGGTTCCTGCAGAGGGTGGGGAGCTGGCAGGAACCGTGGGGGTTTTGGGGGCCCCCACCCGATCCCCATCATTAATAGTAAGTGCTCAGGGTTGGGACCAGGGCACCCACACTACAGGCTGGACCCCAGGAGATGGGGTGACCGTGGCCAAAATCAGTACTTTAACTTAGTAAAGAAAAAAAAGGTTGGGCCTGGGGAAGTGGGCTCCCTGTGGCTGAAATTGGCCCAGGGAGGAGGGCCACGTAACCCCCTCCCCATTCTGAAAAGCCTCCTAGCCCTGGGGGCTGGGGTCCCCATGGCCAAAATCGGCCCTGGGAAGGGGGGGTTGCACAGCCTCCCTTCCCTAAAAAAGTTTTTAAATGGCGGCTACTCGCCGGAGGCCCCGCCTCCTTAGTCCACCATTCTGCTAACGTGCCTCCGGGTGCACTGCTGATTGGGGGATGCAGTCCCCTTAACTTCAGGGGTCCTTGGGGGCCAAAAAGCCCTCCTATTACCTCCAGGAAGTCCCACACTGCGGGATTGCTAAGAACTCTTCGAAGGCCATGCCCCCTTTCTCCACCACTCTGCAAATGCACCTCCTGGCACACTGCTTTTTGGGCGATGACGTCCCCTTGGCTGCTGAGGGTCTTCAGGGGCCAACTACCCCTCCTATTACCTTCAATAACACCCACACCACAGGGTTGCTGAGAGGTTGTTGGAGACCATGCCCCCTTTTTCCCACCACTCTGCAAACATGCCTCCTTGCTCACTGCTGGTTGGGGGATGGAGTCTTCTTAGATGCTGAGGGTTCTTGGGGCCAGGAACCCCTTCTGTTACCTCCAGTGATTCCCACTCAGCGGGATTGCTGAGAGCTGTTCGGAGACCCTGCCCCCTTTCTCCACCACACTGCAAACATGACTACTAGTTAAAAAAACTATAGCAATTCAGGGAAAAAAAACGAAAGGTTACAGGGATGTTATGGTTAGGAAATGGAATTAAAAAAGTTGGACATTCATTAAAAAAACAAAGTTTACAGGGATGTTATGGATAGGCTTAGGTTTCACTTGGACAAAACCAGGAAAATTCAGCAGTTACAGTTATCTGAGCTAACTATAAATCATGCCCCCTGCAATGTACTTCCTGTTATCTCACATATTACATCAATCATGACATGGTCAGTAGCATCACTGATGATATTTCAAATGACATCATCCACAGAACCACTGACGCAACAACTCATACCCCCATAGAACCTTTCATACACCCACACCCACCCCCATTCCCACACAAACACATCAGATTGCATTCCAGTACTGATACACCCACACACTGATTCAAAGATCTATACACATATCAACTCACTCACCCACACAGCCACTCATACACCCACTCACTCACTAATACAGCCACTGATCCACTCATACACCCTTACAGCCACTCACACACTGAGTCAGTCACCCATAGAGCTACTCACACACCTAGTCACTCACCCCGACAGTCAATCACACATCCATTTACTCACCCATACAGATGTACACATACCCACTCACTTTCTCATACAGATACTAACATGTACTCACTCACCTATACAGTCACTGACACAAGCACACACTCACCCATACAGCCACTCTCACATTCACTCACTCACTCATACAATCACTCATATACCCCATCACTCACCTAAACTGCCTTTGATGTAACCAGTTACTTACCCATATCCCACTGACACATTCACTTACTCACCCACATAGCCATATACACTCTCACTCACCCATATAGCCCCTCACACATGCACTCACTAACCCATACAGCCACTGACTCACCCACTCACTTATCCATATAGGCAGTCAACAACCCCCTCACCCACCCACACAGACAACCATACAGGTACTCCAACAACCAATCACTCATCCATACAGCCACTCATATTCCCACTCACACACACATACAGCCACTTAGACACTAACTGACAGACAGATATAGACAGTCACACAACCAGTCACTTACCCATACATTCACTGAGACACCTAATCACTCAGTATTACTGTCAGTGTCGCACCCACTGAATCATCCATACAGGCACTCATACACCCACTGATTCACCACTACACCTTGGTATATATATTTAACACTCATGCATTTTGTAAAAACACTCAAAGTCACTGGATGATGTCATCAGTGCTGTCATTTGAGATTTCATCAGTGGGTTCGGCATTGGAAGTCTAAGGACTTTCTTGGAAAAGTTCTGCTCCTGAGTCTAACTATAACGTCCCTGTAACCTTTTTTTCATAGCTAAGATATATCACGGAGAAATGGTGATGGAAGTTAATTTTGGTGGCATGACCCGCTCACCTCTGCTGGAGATAGATGGATTTCCCTGAAGTAAATGCATTCAGAGGTGAGCAAGGGAGGCAAGGGGGTATTCACAACACCTGTTGCTGGCTTGAGATGGACATGCTTTGCAAAGACATTTGTTTATTGTGGCAGCTATTGGGCAAAGCACCTGGGAAGAAGAAATATATCAAAATACAAACTGTGAATATGTTCCCTTCAAATTCCAGAAAGGAACTTTACTATTTTCCATGGTGCATTCTGGGACATTGAGGTATCCAGACTACGAAATCAAACAGTCCGTCTTTAACTTTAGTCACCTGACGTTGCTACAGCGCGGCTCCAAAAATCATTTCTAATTAACACTCACCATTACCCTGAAACCTTAAAATACACAACTCACGCATCAGTGGGGCCCATAACACTGCGCATTTACCCTGTTCACTTACACTTGGCTTCAAGGCTCTGGTGAATCGCAACAGAGATACGCTGTTACATTTAGGTGGAGCGTCTAAACCTATTTAACTATTCATTATTTACACCTGCAGATTTAAAACATTTTACCATGGGTTTATTCAGACTTAAATTATTCAGACACACCACCATAATGGCAATGGATCTACTAGAATGAAAATTAGGCGTAGGAAGAATTCAAAGACCAGCTCTTACTTCTCCATTTATCTAATTTTTATTCAGCAAAAACTTTATCATGTCTGACAATTAAGCATTAGTAAATCTTTATTCAGTAAAATCTTAAACTTTATTACAAAATGATCATTTTATTTAGAGCGCAAGGAAAATCGCTTTAATATAGAAACAATTAAAGATTAGCAAAGAACAGATAGTTCCAATTTCAGTCTCTCCTATCATCCCTAACTAACGCCCTCATCTTATCCTTCAGTCCTGCAAAGCAAACAAGTAAAGGAAACGTTAAGGTTCTTACATCCAGGAATCGGTCAGCAATCGGGCAGCATCTCCGATAGAAATTGAAAAAGGCGACCCCAACTAGACAAAACCAGGGGGGTTTATACCCTATTTCTCCAACTTAATCTATCTAAATTGTATCTAACATTTCTTATTCAAAATTTCATTGGACAATTTCGGGGTGGATGAGCATCATCTCACCCTTATGACATCATTTTCTCGATGGTTCAGTAAAGAATAAAGGGTCTTTGTTTAGGACAGTCTTTGGCCTAGCCAATTCCTTGAGTGGCAACATCAAGCAAAATTCTCATGATCTCAACGTTCAGTCGCCCAGGTATGGCACCCATCCTAGGTTCCGGGCCACATCAGCCTTGAACCTCCTCGAGCACAGGCAGTTCACTCTGACTTGCAGGTTTTGGTGCGCCTGCGCAGTTCAGCTCTTGCTCACAGTTTACCCGAGAGGCCATCTTTGCTCAGGCCTCAGAGGCCACTTTTGGAACTATCTTAATATCAAACACAGATTTATGTTAATTAATGAATTTAAACCCATTCTGTTTACCTCCCACCTAACTAATGTTTCCCAGTTAGTTGTTACCTAGCAAATAAGCCACATAAATGCATTTTATACTTACATTTCGACCTCTCCACCACATAGATGAATACAATAAGCACATTTAAATTGCACTTTCCAAGCTGTGCATTAATTCACAACACAATAACAAAACATATTAGCTGGGTTTATTTGTATCATGCAAGCAAGTTAGTTCTCCCCGTGTGTAATAATAAAAATAATGTGTGCACTTTACTCTATGGTTGGTTAATTTCGCAAAACATGCAATCAGTAACTATTAATGTTATGGGACATTAACAAAACCAAAATGTTGCGTTTGCCACCTCGCTCCATCAACGTCACAGACTGCCCACCAATGATTAAAGTTGTTATATATGATGAAACGCATCTGGATAAGAGTGCTACTGCATGGTGTTGATTAAAGCGTGTTTCATCTTTGAAGTAGGGCATCAGCTTATTTTCTCGGTGCTGCTGGCAATTCAGTGGGATGCTACGTTCCTGTGGTGCTGAAACCGCCCTGTCAGGGTTGGGGGCCCCCTATCACGGAGAAATGGTGATGGATATATATATATATATGTTGATTTATATACCACCCTAAGATTTTGCAGCGGCTTTAAAATAAAAGGTGATCTGCGGTACATATATTCAAGAATTACATCAAGTGTTTAAATTAATTGTTAATGAACCTGTTTGATAGAAGAAAAGGGCATGCCTGCTTAGTGATGCTTATTTTCGCAGCACAGTGTTCACATTGCTGGGAATTAGAAATATAAGAGCGTTGAGAGAAATGGAGGCTTTCAGTATGATGAACAGTGCAGCAGTTACCAGCGAACACTCTAATATATTGCAACAGTACAGCTCGAGAGTTTGTAATTCCGAAAGGCACGCTACTCATAAGAACATTTTGTCTTGCATATCATGACTTTAACAACAGTTGCAGTGAACAACAATTATAATGAAAAATTTCCTAGCTTACGAGAAGGAAAGTTTCAATTCTATTAAGGACTAGGAGGCGAGGATTATGCATAATCTTCTTCACTTTATTATGCACAGCAAGTTCAAAGAAACAAATAAAACACTGTAAAACTACACATCCCATGAACAATGAAGCAATCTCTATGATAGTCAGTCCAGATAGTCCATGTTATAATATCCCATGACGTCGTTTCCTCTTCCTCTTCGTCACTGGAGGAAGTTAAGCAGACACCACTGTTTCAATCAAACTTTTGGTTATTCCCTGAAATAAAGAAACAACCCCGTTATCCAATTCCTTCAGACTCCATTTATCAGAGTGTACCAGCAACAACAGCAATAAAACATAGCATGACCATCTAAACAATTAGATAGGCAGCATAGCAAAACAATACTTGCAAGATCATTATAACCACAAAGAAAATTACTTACGACTACCGATTCGACATCCAGGGTGGGAAGATAATGAAATTAGTCGCCGGGAGGGATAATCCTCGCCTCCTAGTCCTTAATAGAATTGAAACTTTCCTTCTCGTAAGCTAGGACATTTTTCATTCTATGGCAGGACGGAGGCAAGGATTATGCAAGTTCAAAGCTTACTTACAACCAGCGATGCTGCCGCAGAGATAGGCTTAAAGTAAAACTTCTTGAAGGTCGATTCAGAAGACCAGTCTGCAGCATTCATAATGTCTTCTAACCGACCACCCACCTGGACTGCCTTAGATGCCATGGCCCCTCGTGTGGAATGTGCACCAAATCGATTGACATCCACACCCGCTTCAGACATAACCCATCGTACCCACCTGGCGATGGAAGGGGAAGAAACTGCCTTAAAAGGTTTCTGCAAGGCAATGAGCAACTGTCGTTCTCCAGGGGGCCGGAGAACCGACGTCATCTCTTCATAAGCCTTAATACAGCGCACCACACATAACTTAGGCTGATCAGGAAAAGAAGGATAACATACCGACCTGGTATTAGTCTTGGTCCTCCTTGAAATAGTAAACGTAACGCCTTCCGGAGTAAACACTCTCGCCGTAACATCCAAAGCGCGTACATCCGACACGCGCTTACAGGATATTAGGCAGAGGAGAATGGCCAATTTAGCCGACAACTCCTTGCGAGAAAGATATTGATTATCCTGCCACTCCACCAAGAGACGTAAGACCTGATTAACGTCCCACAAACCTGAATACCGAGGTTCAGGGGGATTGGACAACCGGATGCCTCGCATCAGCTTGCAGACCCAGGGATGTTCCCCCGCCGGTCTACCGTCGATCTCACCATGTCCTGCAGAGATGGCCGACGAAAGGAGTTAACCGTCCGATAAGCCAAACCCTGCCGTGACAATTCCGCCAAGAAATTCAGAATATGTGTAACTCGGGCCCCCATGGGATCCACGTGTCTCTCCAGACACCAACGATGCCATCGTCGCCAGTCCGAACGATACCTCTTGACAGTTCCTGAAGCCCAAGCTTGTTGGATGAATTGAGCAGCATCCGACGAAAGCTGGTCGTCTTTCCAGCGTCCCCGGAAATCCTCCACGCCATGAGACGCACATGGCCCTGAAGAACCAGAGGATGAAGGCCTCCCTGGGAATCCCGGAGTATCGAAGGGAATGAGGGCAGAAGGACCAGGCAATCCCACGACAACTCCAAGAGAGTCGAGAACCAAGCCTGCGCCCTCCAGACCGGAGTGACCAGCACTAGGGACGTCACCTGCCGGCGAACCTGAGCTGCCACCCTGGGAATCAGCATGAAGGGCGGAAAAGCATAAGGGGACTCCGTCGACCACTCCTGAAGAAAAGCATCCACTGCGACTGCTTCCGGGTCCGGCCTCCAGCTGACAAAGCGTGGAAGTTGATGCTTCAACCAAGAGGCGAAAAGATCCAGAGTGCAAGGGCCCCATCTGGCCATCAAAGCCAGGAAGACCGCACGGTTCAGTCCCCAATCGCTGGCATCGGAGAAATTCCTGGAATGCCAATCCGCCACCGTGTTTTGCAGGCCAGGAAGATACTCCGCCGTGACCGAAATCTGCCTCTGAAGACAGTAGTACCAGAAATCCTTCGCCAAGTTGGAGAGGGCCCGAGATCGAGGGCCGCCCAGGCGATTGATATACTGCACCGCCGAGATGTTGTCCATCCACAACAGGATGCAACATGAGATCCTGTCCTTGGTCAGAGACTTCACCGTGAAGGACCCCGCCAGCAGCTCCAGGCAATTTATGTGCAACCGGAGTTCCTCCTCGGACCAACGACCGCCCATGGAGACGGTCCCGCACCGGGCTCCCAACCCGAGCGGCTGGCATCCGATTCGATCACCAAATCCGGGGCTGATCCGAAGATCGCCCGTCCGTTCCAGGCCATCATATGGTCGATCCACCATTGAAGCTCGGTCCTGGCCTCCTCGGACAGCGGGATGAGTTCTGAATAATTCAAGCCCCGCCGGAGATGCTGGGCCTTCAACCTCTGAAGGGCCCTGTAATGCAAGGGGCCGGGAAAAATGGCCTGGATCAACGGGGACAGTAGTCCCACTATCCTGGCAAGTTTGCGGAGAGAAATCCGGTCCCTCTGGAGGACCTGTGCAAGTTCCTTCTGGATATTGTTAACCTTCGGCTCTGGGAGACTCAAGGACGCGTCGACTGAATCTATAAGAAAACCCAGGAAAACCATCCGTTGTGCCGGGCGAAGGTCCGACTTCTCAACGTTGATCACAAAGCCCAGGTCCTGTAACAAGGCAATAGTCATGGTCACATTGCGAATGAGATGTTCTAGAGATTGATCCAGGATCAGGATATCGTCTAGATAAATGATCATCCTCACCCCTCTTTGACGGAGAACCTCCACCACCGGGCGCAGCAGCTTCGTGAAGCACCACGGAGCGGAGGATAGTCCGAAGGGCAGGGCCCGAAACTCGAATACCTGCCCCTTCCACTTGAACTGAAGAAAGCGCCTGTGAGGGGAAAAAATAGGGACCGTCAGGTACGCATCCTCCAGGTCGATCCGTACCATCCAATCCCCCGGAAGGAGGATATCGCGGAGGAGGTGAATCCCCTCCATCTTGAAGTGGCGGTAAACCAGCCACTCGTTGAATTCTCGCAGATTGATACCAGGCCTGAACCCTTTGTCCTTTTTTTCCACTAAAAAGAGGTTGCTGAGAAAGCCATTTGGATGAAGTACTGACCTGCAAACTGCACCTTTCCGTATCAGCTCCGAAAACCTCGGAGTCTATTAAAGCCGCCTCCTCTGCCGAGAAGATCAAAGGCCTGGGGCGCCTCAGCTGAACTGGAGTGCCGTAAAACTCTATCTGGAAGCCCCTGACTGTCAGCAACACCCACGGGTCTGAAGTAATCTGTCCCCAATTGTGAGCAAAACAAGACAGCCTCCCCCCCAACTCTACAGGGGAAGAAAGGGAAATACTTACCAGAGGGACCTCCAGGGGCGTTCGCGCCACCTCTGTTGTTCCGACCTCTGCCTTTTCCGGCACCTCTGCTGGGATAGAAGGTGCCCTGGCGACTGTCATTCCAGCCGTTATTCCGTTGCTGTTGTCCTCTATTGGCGGAGCCTTGCTGCTGGGATTGGCCGGAGGAGCGACCCCTGCCTCGTCTGGCCCCGGCAAAAACACGCCCCGGGAAGATCTTTTTAATCGAGGCCTGAGCCTTGTCAAAGGCTGAAAAGGTCGTGACAAACTTATTCAGCTCCTTGACGAACGGGTCGCCAAAAAGCTTGCCTTGGGCCACCGAGCCCGCCTCCGACGTAGCTAGTTCCCCCAGCTTCGGGTCAACCTTAATAAGGAGGGACCGCCGTCTCTCTGCCACCAGGGCGCAATTCGCATTGCCGAGAAGGCATATAGCCCGCTGAGCCCAACTAGCCACTATTTCCGTAGACAGCGGGGTACCCGACTCCTTCGCCCGCTCCGTCAGTTGAATAATCTGCGTCAAGGGCCCCACAACGTCAAGTAGCTTATCTTGACAACTCCTCCAGGAGTGGTCGATGCCCTTCTTAGGATCGCGCATGTATTTGCCGAAGGAAATACACAACTTGTCGTCGATGTCAGGAGTATGCGCCACCTTCCCTTTAAGCGAAGGCCGGGGGCACTCGCTCCGCAATCTAGCCCTGACATCCCTCTCCAGGGGTTGACGGAGCTTGGAAGCGACATAGTCCGCCACCTTGGCATCAGGGAACCACTCAGATGACCGAGGGTGGTAAAGCTGCGTGGGATTGAACATATCCGAGTGGCCCCCGTCCCCATCCTGGGATTCCGAGGAGCGAGAACCTGGATGCCACTGACGGCCCAGATCTTTGTCCTCGTCGGACGAAACATCGCCCTCCGAAACACCCTCCTCGTCTAGGGAAAGACCACCATCGAGGTCTGTATTCGGGGCGACCTCGTCGCCAGTTTGTCCGGGTTCGTCCTCCTCCCAGCAGGGTACCTGTCTAAGCGTTCGCGCACTCTTAAGGAAGGAGTCCCTCAATTTGTCGAACCCTTCCAGGTGCCCCGCGTGAAGCTTAGCCGCCTTCCTACTCTCCTCCTGCCTCCGCCGTACTAGGGCCACCGAACACCCCCGGGATACTCCTAGCCAACTCGTCCACCCTATGCTGCAAGGGAGCCAACACCCTAGAAATGGCCTGTGAAAGAGCAAGGTCCAGGGCAGGGGGAAGAGTCCGCAGCCACTCCTCTTCTGCCACCTGAGTTGCGGAGTAAAAATGGTCCTCAGCCATAATGCGTAGGGTGAGAGCACCAAACGCCCTTGTAATCAATGGGCAGCCCCCTCTCCGGTGCTCAGACAGCACAAAAACTAAGCCGTCAAGAAATCTGGCCCAAATCAGCGCGGTAATGCACGAATGCCACTAGGTGGCGCTGCAGGGCAAAGAAGAGCCCAAGAATGCACCGCAACGTGGTGTCAGGGAGAGGGTTGGTCAGGACGCGGGCCGATATCTAAGTGCCCCCCCCGCAGTCCCAAACGCGCGTCTATGTCCGCGATAGCGCGGAAGAGCAACTACACACGGCAAAGGACGCGCCCCACGGAAGCCTGTTGGCGCGCGTCGGTCGCTTCAAGGACCGCGTAAGAACAAACAGAAGCGCTCGGGCACCAGCCTACTGCGCCAAACCTTATAAGACCAGAGCGATCGCTAACACAGCAAAAAGAACCGCCATGCACAACATAACACGTCAGGTAAGGGAAATGAGAAAATATGGCACTTAACTGACGAGCAGTGAAAGAAGAGGAAGAGGAAACGACGTCATGGGATATTATAACATGGACTATCTGGACTGACTATCATAGAGATTGCTTCATTGTTCATGGGATGTGTAGTTTTACAGTGTTTTATTTGTTTCTTTGAACTTGCTGTGCATAATAAAGTGAAGAAGATTATGCATAATCCTCGCCTCCATCCCGCCATAGAATTTGTTTTGGAAGGACTAATTTAAATTTACATTTAAAATTTGCATGGCAGGTTTTGTCCAACAACTTTGCTGGGCATGTTCTAAAGACCACTATGGTCATAATAGAGAGCACACAATGTAACCTTGACTAAAGCAAGTTCGCACACCAGCACATACATGACTGCTTAAAATGTTCATTATTTTTCCTTTTCAATTAGTCATGCATTTAAACACAGGTTAATACTGCTAAATTTGTTACTTTTATGTCTATGGTCTTGTGAGCATTCAGTACTACTGCCCATGGTTGTGCATAATATTTTCTATGTTTATAATAAAAAAGAGTATAAAGTTGAGTTTCAAATAGCGCTCCTCAGATTGAAAAGAGCTGTTGATCAGCCGAAATGACGCGTCTCTTTGTGTCGCAGGGTGATGAGGGATCTTTTTAATTAAATGGATATATTTCACCAGTTCTGTGTGCATGCTCTCTTCGTTAAGGGAGTTCGGAGGAAACTTTGATATACATATACATATATATATATATAAATATATATATATATAAATATATATATATATATATATATATATATATATATATATATATATTTCCCAACACTCGGTCACTGCTCCCTGGACCGATTCCCAATAAAGAGCACTCAGAGTCATTTAACGCAGTTCCAAAGCGCCATATTTTATTTCAGCACTGCAATTTCTTCAAGGGTAACAAACGCGTTTCGGCGTTGCCGCCTTCGTCAGTGTTAACCTGACTCAAACTACATTTGAATTTAAATAAAGTTTCCTGTGACACAAGGTCTTGTGCATTAAAACCAAAAAATTAAAAACGGCACAGTCTGTTCAATTCATTAATTGCAGCAGCCATCTTACAGTGATCAAAACTCAGTAAGCATTCGATAATTCATCTACATTTGACAAATTAACCTTCATTTTCGAATTAATTCTTGCTCTATAATTTTTTTACTTCAATATGTGTTACATTACATTATTATCATGATAACTTCGGTGCTGTTTTGATCAATGATATACGATTTCCCTCGTATTCATTGGCCTAGAATGCTATGTCCGTTGTATTGCGTTCAACTATTGACATATTGCCCTGAATGGGCATATACTGTTTATGTTTTCATAGTTGAGCGCGACAATTGCAGTTTTCGAGGAGGTGGTAGGGAGGTAAGCTTATCAGACTTAGGGAGTAGGACAGATAAAAACGATTGGGCCCTATTCTGTTCAGGCTTCCTATCTTCAGTGTATTTCACCTAGTGTCTAGTCTATCCTATATGCACCCACATCTCCTCTTCATTATTCAGGCCTCCAGGGGTCTTCGTCTGGAGTTTGATAATGTATCTTGATTCAAGCATTCGGAGCTTCTTCACCCAGTCTCCTCCCCTTTCCGTTTTTACCATCTGATCGAGGATAAAAAAGATGAGTAGATTACTGTTGCTCTGATGTTCCTTCTCGAAATGACGAGCAACAGGGTAACTCTGATCCCTATTATTTATAGCTCTCATATGCTCCAAGATTCTCAATTTCGTCTGTTTTGTGGTACTCCCCACGTATTGTTTGCCACAAGGGCATACTAGACAGTACACTGTGAACTCTGAATTACAGTTGAGAAGTTTGGAGATGATTATTTTATTGGCTTTTCCTGGTACTGGGTAGTCTTTGACTTTGTGAGAATTCTTGCATGCTTTGCACTTCATGCATGGGTAGAATCCTACAATTGGAGCCTTTCTCTTTTTCTTAGGTTCATAATGACTGTTCACTAGATGGTCTTTAAGAGAATTTCCCTTCCGATAGGTTACTGGGGGATAGTCTGTCAATAATTTTCCCACTAGACTATCTGATTTAAGGATGTTCCAGTTTCTTTTCAGAGTCTGAAACACCTCTGAAGACTTCTCTGTAAAGTTCGTAATTAGCCTTACTTTCTGATCCCGGACCTTTGGTTTATCAATCAGCAATTCATTCCTTATGATTGCTTTGCATTTCGATTCTGCTTGGTCAAGAACCCTTTGCTGTAGCCCCTATGTTCGAATCTTATTCTGGATTCCCTTCTCACTTTCTCATATTCCTCATGTGTGGAGCAATTCCGTTTCATACGAAGAAATTCCCCCCAGGGGAATATTGTTAACCACACTTCTCGGATGGAAACTTCCCGCATGCAGGATGGTATTTCCTGCTGTGGATTTGCGATATAGAGAGGTCTGGAGAGTATTGCCCTCCACATATACTCTCAGGTCCAGATAGAAGACCTCCATTTTACTGATACTGCTTGTGAAGCTGAGATTTTGCTGATTAACATTTAGAATCCTAATGTGTTCTTCTGCCTCACTCTGTGTGCCCCGCCAGAAGATAAATAAATCATCAATGTAGCGGGTCCACAGCGCAATCTTGTCCATCTACATTTCATTGGTTCCTGCCCAGGCCACGTGCTTCTCCCACCAGCCCATGAATAAATTCGCGTAGCTGGGGGCGAAGCACGTGCCCATCGCGGTACCCTGGAGTTGTAAATACAGTTGCCCTGAAAACAATTTTTTTTTATGTTTTAGACAAAACTCCCTCAGTTCAATTAGCATGCGGTTATGTGTCCGATATTTCAACGCTCTTTTCTCCTGAAAAAAGTTCATAGCCTTTAGCCCATCCTCATGTCTAATTGAGGTGTATAGGCTTGTAATGTCAAGGGTTATGAGTAACATATCCTCTTCCCATCTTGTTCCTTGAATAATCCTTAAAAAGTCCTTGGTGTTCCTTAGATAGGAACTTAGATCCTTAACAAATGGGGCAATAAAGTCGTCTATATAGGTGGAAGTGTTTTCTAGTAAACTGTTCTTGGCTGACACAATCGGCCGGCCTGGTGGCCAGATTTTGCTCTTGTGCACTTTAGATAGATGATAGAACGTTGCTAATTGGGGATGGTCACATTTCAAATTCTGCCAGTCTTTCTGGTCCATTATTCCCTCATCTTGCCATTTTGTGATCAAGATATTAAACTTGGAGATGCTCTCAAGATATTTCTCTCTTTTGATGGGAGCATAGTGATCTTTCTTCCCTAATTGGGAAAGTGCTTCGTCCTCATATTGCAGTCTATTGAGGATAACTACATTCCCACCTTTGTCACTTGGCTTTATTATAATGTTCTCATCTTCTTTGAGACTCTTAATTGTCTCCCATTCCTCCTTATTTAGATTCCGTTTTCCACCATTGAATTTCTTTTTCTGCAGGTTTTTTACTTCCTCAATTATTACCTCCTGATAGGTGTTGATTGCATCATATGTTGTTCTTGGGATGAATTTGGATTTAATTTTCATTTTGCTCTTACATCCTTGCTGTGTAATTCCAGCTTCCTCCAACATTTGTGTTGGATGTGTTTTAATGTCTACTTCTGAATCCAATTCCCCCACCAGAACCTGTGCTGTAGCAATGGCTCCAAGGTCTCTTCCTGTTAGAGCATCAAACATGCCTGTCTCTTTTGGCATCCCCAATGTACTTTTTTTGGGATGTAGAATATGTATTTTCATCAATTAGATTTTTCTTATAAACTTATAAAGATCTATACGTATTTGCGTATAGTCGAAAACTGTTGTAGGACAGAATGTAAGACCCAACTGTAATATTTTTTGTTCCTTGTGTGATAGCTCCGTCAGACAAATTCACTATTGTCTTTTGGGTAGTTGTTACTTCCTTTAGCTCCATCGACCCCCTCGTTTGCTGCGGGTTGCCACCGGGTTGGAACGACCCGTTACGTTTTTTTTGCCCCTCCTTGTTTTCCGCTTGCCGCTTCTGGGGGATGGGTTCTGGCCACCGGTCTCTGCCTTAGTCCTCGCATTAATTCGTACTCCTGAAAAAAAGAAGAAGAAGAGGGAGAAGAGGACGAAGAAGATGGACCTCCCTCGCCACCGGTCTTATCTTCGTCAGTTGACGGTCCTCCGTCGCTACCCGTTTTTATTCCCATGGATCGACTCGTCCTCTGAAACTTCAGATTCTGAGGTGCTCTGTTGTACTAGATGGCCGCCACCTATTAAAACAGCGTGGTGATGTTAAAACAAACGCTGAGCCAGCATGCGCTCTTGTGATAGGTTCCCTCTGTTTTATGTGCAATATATATTGCATACAGTTTATTGCGGGTTTTGTAATTTATAATTGGGGATCTAATCTTGACATAATCTGTATGAAAAACTCCTTTGCCTTGATGCCTATCTGGCATCCACTACAAGATGGCCGCCAAACTCAATACAGCGTGTTGACGTTTCAACTCGTGCTAAGAAAGACGGGGTAGTGACTGTTTAAATAGATGGCGCCGACGGCGCTCGAGTCACTCGGTCTCGCTGTAGCTGGGTCGACGGAGCGATCTTTTGGACGTATCCAGTCTTCAATCCTAGTAAGTCCAAATACTATGTGAAGACCCTTATGCGCATTAGGTGTTGAGATGTTCGATTTGTTATCTTTTTTGTCTACATTTCGGTGACCTTTTGTCTCTATACTTAGGTCAACAGTTAAACTTCTAATCAGTGAGTACTCCTTCCTCTAGTCACCTTGAGGTGTTGGGATATGATTAGATGGTTATAATGGATTGTATTGCGTGATTATTGAAGTTTTGCCATGATTGGTTTTTTATAGGTCATTGATGATTGTTCTGTGTCCACTAAGTGAGTACCCTTGGGTTCTTTTGTCCTATCGGCTTGTTACAAATAATGGAACCTCTCTGATGCTTACTAAGTTATGTTACTTTACAGATTTATATATGAGGAGCTTGCCGAGTGATCTAATTTCTCTTGATTACTTTGGGAATTGAACTACCTAGGATAAGGTGAATAGACGCTATATCTAAATTCAGACAATTGTTATTAGTTTTATTTATTTTTTCTAACTAGTTTTTAAATTGGACCTTATTGTTATGCAATAAGTTCTCACGTGGTTTTGTCTCACACGAGTTGGGTGTGTTGCACGTTTGTTGAATTTACTCACTGGGTAGTTCGGTTTTAGATGGGTGCATTTGTTGTCCTGATATGTGAAGCAACACAATTGGATTTGATATGCAGGGAATATTGTAAAGTTGTAGTTTGTTGTTTTCTTACTAGATATATACATGTGCAACTACATCGTCCTGATGATGGTCCTAAGGATCGGATAGGCCAATGGAGGACCGAAACGTCGACACTCTATCACCATTTTGCGAATATGCTGTAATTGGATTATATATAAACACACATATGATTGTGATTGTGTCTCGTATTATGGTAATCTAACCAAATCCATAATTGTGGCAAATGGTGATTACACACGACTGTAATCAATTGTAATTTTGTGGTTATGTGTATGTTGCCTAGTATAAAGAAAATATATATAAGAAGATAAACAGTGAATACAAGAATAAAACTTGTTTTTGATACAGACAGCTATTTGTATTGGTTGACTGTCTCCTGCTCAATGAAAAATGTTGATCACGAATGTGACATTTCTGTGAATGATTACATTGAACTAAATGATTCCTGGAGGGACATCTGATGTTTGCTGTTGTATTATGACTTGCGTTTTCCCTGATAGCAGATTTTTTCGGGGGACATCATATTTCCTCGCGAAGGTTAGGATCCGCCCATTCGCGTAGTCTTTCTCATCCCTTACGAATTTGGTCTGCTTCCTCAATTTAATCACTGCTTCATAGTCAATAAGACGCTGTTTCATTTGTTGGCGTAATTCATCACTTTTTTTCACATCTTTCTCCTCACTTATCTTTTTTTTGATCTCTTTGATTTCCTCTTGTAGTTTTATTCTATCATTCCATGCATGTTTGATCAAAATCTTCAGCATTCCTTGTGTTACCTCGGTCATAAATTCCTACCATTCCTGGAGTAACTCTGTGTTCGGATTTTCATATGATGGTTGTGAGACTTGGCCCTTTCCCCAAAATTTTTCGCCTTTTTATTTCCCTTTTAAATCAGAATGCCCTCATGGTAACAACAATGTATAGGCCTTGTGTAGTGAGGAAAGCCCTGTGTACTGTGAAACTGATGTTAAGATGCAGGTGTCTTATACCCCTAACATGGCTGCCACTGACCACTGCTGCTGCAGCGGGGTTTAGTGGGCGCATTCTAGTGGCTAGGGCCTGGCTGGAACCCTCCAAACAATGTATCAACTTAGCCTGCCAGCCTGCCCACAGGTAGAATGGTGGAACCTCCTAGAACCCCCTGGGACCTTCTGGAACAGGTGAGGTGACACCAACTGCCACTGCCAACTGTCAACTGGCACTGTATAAGGAAAGGAAGGTAAACTTTCCTGTCAGAGGGACTAAGGGGAGACCTGGGGAAGTACCTACGCAGGAGGATAGGCAGTGGGGGTCAGGGCAGGGTCTTATGATGCTGGAATGACAGGGCCTAGTGTGCTGCTTTACAAGTATTGAGGCATCCTGTACCCCCCCCCCACTGACCTAACCCCGCGGCAGGGAACCCCCAGGGACCACTTGAAGGGATTGGCTGAGAAGAACTTGGAACACCAGCCACCAAACTATTCCCCCCTTCAAGGAACAAGAAACCAAGCAACAAAACTAAGGGCGTAAGAAACATCACGCCAACAAGAAACTAAGCTTCTATTTATAAGGGCGCAAGAAACATCACGCCAACAAGAAACTAAGCCTCTATTTACAAGGGCGCAAGAAACCTAAAGCGCTAAGAAGAAATTAAATCATCACAGGACTTTTGAAGAAGCAAACAGGTATTGGCGCGGTACTGACCCTGCGTTTCCTGATGTCACCTGGGGTCTCCCTTGCTAACCTGCTACTGGGGTGTCACCTGTCCTGTATATCTAGCGCTGCCCTTGCTGACCCTGTGAAGAGCGCTGAAGTAATGGAGGGGGTTGCTGCCTTCTGAAGCGCTATATTTGCCTGAACTGCAGCACCCTGAACTGAATGTTATTAGACCTGCTGGTCTTGCCCCCACCTCGTGTGGGCCAAAGCGCTATAGCCCTGCACCCTGCTGTCTGTGAAACGCTAGAATCCTGGGCGTGATTCCTGCCTGAAGCGCTATATTCTGTGGTGCCCTTCAGCAGCGCTACCTGGAATGAACTGTCTGCCGAGCGCTACCTCTGCTGTGAATTGCCTGCTATATCGTAGCGCTGTGAATCCTGAAAAGCGCTATCCCCCTGAAGCGCTGTGTCACCAAGAACTTCTGTGGCTCTAGAAGTTGCTGCCTTCTGAAGCGCTGACTCCCTGCTCCCCCAACGCTCCTTTGCTGTCCCTGTGAAGAGTGCTGAGGTACTGAAGGGGGTTGCTGCCTTGTGAAGTGCTGTACCTGCAGGGTGCTATTATCTAAACCTGATTGCCTGCTGAAGCGCTGTCCCCAGCATTGCCTGTGGCCAAGCGCTGTCATGTGAGGAACTGAGGTAGTGCCCAGGGAAGCGCTGTAATTTCACTCCAAGCGCTTTCTTGAATGTCCCATAGAAGCGCTGTAATTGTGCCTCCAAGCGCTCTCTTGTAGGCCCCAGAGAAACGCTGTATTTGTGACCTTAAGTGCCCACCTGTTGGCCCCTATGTGCCTCTAGTGACGTGGAGGCCATTAAGTTACTGTTTATGCCTGAGGACAGGCTTGCCATTCATGAACTGTTTGGGCCCTGGTTCCGGCGTAGGCCTAAAGACATACTGAGTTCATCTGCGATGGCTTAGCCCTGCATAGGGGAGTCCAAGGCATAGTAAAATGCTCATTGAGAATGCTTTACTGAATTGCTTATTGAAATGTTCACCTTAATTAACACAAATGTTTTACTAATCTAAAGCAAGGCCTGTGCTTACTTAATGAGATGTTGCTCTCTAGCAATGAGTAATGTTCTATTTATAAGTTACTTAATGAAATGCCTATGCCTAATTCCTTCCCTGTAATGTTTACTCCTGATTAGGGGGATGTTACCTATGAATGGGGAAGAGTTTTGAAGTGGTTATTCCTGCTTGGAACCAGGATTATTCTGAACTATAGAAGTTTTATTACACCCCTGCCCCAGTGTTATAACCTCTACTTATTTACAGGATTACTCTTGGGTGCTGAAAGGTTTATGCCTGCTTAATGTAGGAATTAGAATGTTGATCCTGGCCTGGGGTGGAAACGCCAACAGCTGCATAATGAACTGTGTCTGCTGACTAATGAAACATTTATTCATGTTGGTTGAAAGGTGGAGCACATGCCCACAGTTATGGAGTGAGGTGCTCCTTGCTTTAAAAGAAATGTTTACATTTACTAAAAGGCTTTACATGCATAAACCAAGTCTTCTAAGCTCAGGCTTGCCTGTTAAAAATGGTTATCTCTGCCTTGAAGAGTTGTTAACTGTTGATTGCTGAGTAGGGGAACGTTCATGCTATAAGGATATAGTTACACTGCCTAATGAGATGTTTTATCCGCAGTGGCGTGTTTTTATTCCTGCCATAGGAGTTTCATTCCTGCCTAAGGAAATGGTTAATGAAATGTTTTACCCTCAGTGAAGTGTTTTACTTCTGCTAAACTGATTATCTCTATTGCAGGAAATGTTTTACCTGTAAGCTCCTGATTAATAGGGGGAAGGCCCTGCCTGTTCAGGCATCAGGTAATAGGATGGTGTGTGATGCCTAAAGGAATACTTTATGCCTAATGAAAGGTGTTGACCTCATTTGAGGCAATGTTTACTCCTGCCCAGGGAAGGGTCTCATACCCCTGCTATAACAGAGATCTACTTACACCTGCTCAATGTAGGGATTTCTACTTCCCTGATGGAATGTTGGTGTAGCCCTGATACAGTTAAACCTGCACAAGGGGATGGTTACCTAGATTGCAATGTTTTCTCCTAGTTAGTGCTGGCTAATGCAATGGTTAGCTGGGCCCAATGAGAAGTTCTCCCAAAGGGATGCCCAACCTTGTTATATGGAATAATTATTCTTAATGAAATGTTTAATTCCTATTACAGGAGGAGAGTTACGTCCACATACTTTTGTGGCAAATGAAATGTTTCATATTTAAGGAAATGTTTGAACTACACTTAACGAATTGTTTGTTCCTACAGCGGGGAGATGTTTCTGTTATGGAACTGTCCCTTTGTTTACCTGAGGAAATGGATATTGATGCTTAATGCAGTGTTGTTCTTATGACTTTGAGATGTATTCCTTTCAGGTACTGACCAAGAAGCAAGGCGTAGGTCGGGCCTGTGTCCCACTAAAAATGTATTTAACTATTTATTGATCCAATATTTAATATTTATTGCAGAACGGATATTTATTCATCTAATATTGATCGCAAGTTTTGAGACACATGTATTTTAAATGAATTTATGATTTCCCTGCTCCTGCTCTATCTATCTGATTATTTATCTTAATACAAATCACTTGTTTTTATACAAGCTCTGGAGTGGAGTCATTTATTGCGTGCCCAGGTTTCTGTCTCAGTGTGAGTGTGTGCTGCATGATCGCTTAACACATGTGCTTTCGGATGCCTACCCGCTCGTGCCATGCTACCCTAGGGGACTGGTGACCCCAGTTCCAACATATTGGTGTCGAGCGGTGGGATCCAGGACCTGTGACCATGCAGCACCCTCCATTGGGACAGGGTGCACAGCAATTGGGCTGCACAATTATTGTGTGTGCAAGCCTTAGGAATTGACCCCTCCACTGTCTAGCCTGTGAGTGTATCAGGGCATGTTGGACCTCATTCTGTCGCCACATCCTAGAACCTTTTTCCTGAATTATCTGAGTCCTCACCTGGCACTGGAGTGTTGTGTCAGGGGATGGGGGTGCCTGTTGGGCGGAGGGAAGAAGGAACTCCGTACCACTTTGGGGCACGGGTAGGAGCCCACCCAGAGGGGAGAGGGGATGGGGACAGGAGGGGCAGGTCACACCCAGGGAGGCGGTCACACCAGAGAACCTTGGAAGGGGGGGGGGTGTCGTCAAAGAGGTTAGAGCAGAAAAGGGAGAGTGTGAGCCTTGCAATGAAGGAAGGGAAGCTGGTGCACAGGCTTCAGCTAAACAGAGACAGAGCTGAAGACCTTGAAATCATGTGTGCCAGGTACTTCCATGGTGGCAGCGTACCCGAGGTTCGGGGTTTGGACCAGTCACGGGGTGTAGAACCTGGACTGGGGTTTCAGGTGCAGGGATTGCCTGACCTGGAGGGTGGGGTACCAGTAACTATGGACCCTACCAGTGTGACTTCCAGGGGTACCTATCCGGGGAGGAGGGTGCGGAACCCTGGAAGGGGGTGCAGAGGGAGGAAGGACTCTCCTCTGGCACTGGTCCAGCCACGGGGTTAAAGATCCTGGGTTGGGTGGCCAGGTTCAGGGGTTGCCTGACCTGGCGGGAGGAATCTCTGTATTCAGAGTTCCCCCGGTTGTGACTTCCAGGGGTACCTATCCGGGGAGGAGGGTGCGGAACCCTGGAAGGGGGTGCAGAGGGAGGAAGGACTCTCCTCTGGCACCGGTCCAGCCACGGGGTTAAAGATCCTGGGTTGGGTGGCCAGGTTCAGGGGTTGCCTGACCTGGCGGGAGGAATCTCTGTATTCAGAGTTCCCCCGGTTGTGACTCTCAGGGGTACTACTCCAGGTGGGAGGGTGCGCAACCCTGGGAGGGGGTGCAGGGAGAGGTAGGTCTCGCCCCTGTCACCAATTCAACTTAAGGGTTTAGACCCTAGGTTGAGGAGGAGAGTGGAAAAAGGTACCACGGGCCTGGGGCGACTGCCCCCCACTCTGAGAGAGAGTAAGGGCCAGAGACATCTGGATTGGAGGTCTGTCCTGGCCGCATCCCACTAGGAACACCAGTGGGGTGGTTGGATTAGCGAGAATGTCATGGTGGTATTGGGCCTGCGTCCACCTTTTTCCGCCCCAAGCTGGGAAGCCCATCAAGGGAATGATCGGTCTACCCTGGCTTTTGGCTGGGGGGGAGATGTGTGAGACTTGGCCCTTTCCCCAAAATTTTTCGCCTTTTTATTTCCCTTTTAAATCAGAATGCCCTCATGGTAACAACAATGTATAGGCCTTGTGTAGTGAGGAAAGCCCTGTGTACTGTGAAACTGATGTTAAGATGCAGGTGTCTTATACCCCTAACATGGCTGCCACTGACCACTGCTGCTGCAGCGGGGTTTAGTGGGCGCATTCTAGTGGCTAGGGCCTGGCTGGAACCCTCCAAACAATGTATCAACTTAGCCTGCCAGCCTGCCCACAGGTAGAATGGTGGAACCTCCTAGAACCCCCTGGAACCTTCTGGAACAGGTGAGGTGACACCAACTGCCACTGCCAACTGTCAACTGGCACTGTATAAGGAAAGGAAGGTAAACTTTCCTGTCAGAGGGACTAAGGGGAGACCTGGGGAAGTACCTACGCAGGAGGATAGGCAGTGGGGGTCAGGGCAGGGTCTTATGATGCTGGAATGACAGGGCCTAGTGTGCTGCTTTACAAGTATTGAGGCATCCTGTACCCCCCCACTGACCTAACCCCGCGGCAGGGAACCCCCAGGGACCACTTGAAGGGATTGGCTGAGAAGAACTTGGAACACCAGCCACCAAACTATTCCCCCCTTCAAGGAACAAGAAACCAAGCAACAAAACTAAGGGCGTAAGGAACATCACGCCAACAAGAAACTAAGCTTCTATTTACAAGGGCGCAAGAAACATCACGCCAACAAGAAACTAAGCCTCTATTTACAAGGGCGCAAGAAACCTAAAGCGCTAAGAAGAAATTAAATCATCACAGGACTTTTGAAGAAGCAAACAGGTATTGGCGCGGTACTGACCCTGCGTTTCCTGATGTCACCTGGGGTCTCCCTTGCTAACCTGCTACTGGGGTGTCATCTGTCCTGTATATCTAGCGCTGCCCTTGCTGACCCTGTGAAGAGCGCTGAAGTAATGGAGGGGGTTGCTGCCTTCTGAAGCGCTATATTTGCCTGAACTGCAGCACCCTGAACTGAATGTTATTAGACCTGCTGGTCTTGCCCCCACCTCGTGTGGGCCAAAGCGCTATAGCCCTGCACCCTGCTGTCTGTGAAGCGCTAGAATCCTGGGCGTGATTCCTGCCTGAAGCGCTATATTCTGTGGTGCCCTTCAGCAGCGCTACCTGGAATGAACTGTCTGCCGAGCGCTACCTCTGCTGTGAATTGCCTGCTATATCGTAGCGCTGTGAATCCTGAAAAGCGCTATCCCCCTGAAGCGCTGTGTCACCAAGAACTTCTGTGGCTCTAGAAGTTGCTGCCTTCTGAAGCGCTGACTCCCTGCTCCCCCAACGCTCCTTTGCTGTCCCTGTGAAGAGTGCTGAGGTACTGAAGGGGGTTGCTGCCTTGTGAAGTGCTGTACCTGCAGGGTGCTATTATCTAAACCTGATTGCCTGCTGAAGCGCTGTCCCCAGCATTGCCTGTGGCCAAGCGCTGTCATGTGAGGAACTGAGGTAGTGCCCAGGGAAGCGCTGTAATTTCACTCCAAGCGCTTTCTTGAATGTCCCATAGAAGCGCTGTAATTGTGCCTCCAAGCGCTCTCTTGTAGGCCCCAGAGAAACGCTGTATTTTTGACCTTAAGTGCCCACCTGTTGGCCCCTATGTGCCTCTAGTGACGTGGAGGCCATTAAGTTACTGTTTATGCCTGAGGACAGGCTTGCCATTCATGAACTGTTTGGGCCCTGGTTCCGGCGTAGGCCTAAAGACATACTGAGTTCATCTGCGATGGCTTAGCCCTGCATAGGGGAGTCCAAGGCATAGTAAAATGCTCATTGAGAATGCTTTACTGAATTGCTTATTGAAATGTTCACCTTAATTAACAGAAATGTTTTACTAATCTAAAGCAAGGCCTGTGCTTACTTAATGAGATGTTGCTCTCTAGCAATGAGTAATGTTCTATTTATAAGTTACTTAATGAAATGCCTATGCCTAATTCCTTCCCTGTAATGTTTACTCCTGGTTAGGGGGATGTTACCTATGATTGGGGAAGAGTTTCGAAGTGGTTATTCCTGCTTGGAACCAGGATTATTCTGAACTATAGAAGTTTTATTACACCCCTGCCCCAGTGTTATAACCTCTACTTATTTACAGGATTACTCTTGGGTGCTGAAAGGTTTATGCCTGCTTAATGTAGGAATTAGAATGTTGATCCTGGCCTGGGGGTGGAAACGCCAACAGCTGCATAATGAACTGTGTCTGCTGACTAATGAAACATTTATTCATGTTGGTTGAAAGGTGGAGCACATGCCCACAGTTATGGAGTGAGGTGCTCCTTGCTTTAAAAGAAATGTTTACATTTACTAAAAGGCTTTACATGCATAAACCAAGTCTTCTAAGCTCAGGCTTGCCTGTTAAAAATGGTTATCTCTGCCTTGAAGAGTTGTTAACTGTTGATTGCTGAGTAGGGGAACGTTCATGCTATAAGGATATAGTTACACTGCCTAATGAGATGTTTTATCCGCAGTGGCGTGTTTTTATTCCTGCCATAGGAGTTTCATTCCTGCCTAAGGAAATGGTTAATGAAATGTTTTACCCTCAGTGAAGTGTTTTACTTCTGCTAAACTGATTATCTCTATTGCAGGAAATGTTTTACCTGTAAGCTCCTGATTAATAGGGGGAAGGCCCTGCCTGTTCAGGCATCAGGTAATAGGATGGTGTGTGATGCCTAAAGGAATACTTTATGCCTAATGAAAGGTGTTGACCTCATTTGAGGCAATGTTTACTCCTGCCCAGGGAAGGGTCTCATACCCCTGCTATAACAGAGATCTACTTACACCTGCTCAATGTAGGGATTTCTACTTCCCTGATGGAATGTTGGTGAAGCCCTGATACAGTTAAACCTGCACAAGGGGATGGTTACCTAGATTGCAATGTTTTCTCCTAGTTAGTGCTGGCTAATGCAATGGTTAGCTGGGCCCAATGAGAAGTTCTCCCAAAGGGATGCCCAACCTTGTTATATGGAATAATTATTCTTAATGAAATGTTTAATTCCTATTACAGGAGGAGAGTTACGTCCACATACTTTTGTGGCAAATGAAATGTTTCATATTTAAGGAAATGTTTGAACTACACTTAACGAATTGTTTATTCCTACAGCGGGGAGATGTTTCTGTTATGGAACTGTCCCTTTGTTTACCTGAGGAAATGGATATTGATGCTTAATGCAGTGTTGTTCTTATGACTTTGAGATGTATTCCTTTCAGGTACTGACCAAGAAGCAAGGCGTAGGTCGGGCCTGTGTCCCACTAAAAATGTATTTAACTATTTATTGATCCAATATTTAATATTTATTGCAGAACGGATATTTATTCATCTAATATTGATCGCAAGTTTTGAGACACATGTATTTTAAATGAATTTATGATTTCCCTGATCCTGCTCTATCTATCTGATTATTTATCTTAATACAAATCACTTGTTTTTATACAAGCTCTGGAGTGGAGTCATTTATTGCGTGCCCAGGTTTCTGTCTCAGTGTGAGTGTGTGCTGCATGATCGCTTAACACATGTGCTTTCGGATGCCTACCCGCTCGTGCCATGCTACCCTAGGGGACTGGTGACCCCAGTTCCAACAATGGTACTATGAAGATTCTTAGTCCTCTCGGGCACGGCCAACTTCCAGATACTTTTGTAAGCTCGTGGCCTCCCACCACTTTCGAATTTCTTTTTCATAAGTCTTTTCCAACATAGCATATTGATTTTTAAGTGTACTCTGGGTTGTTTTTTTCTCCTGTACAGTCTCCTTATTCCTTGATTCTGCTTTGTTCACAAAAAGACTTTCTGCAGCTTCCTCCCTCTCCGTATCCGAAAACATTCTCTACTGCAGTGCACAATTTTAACTTATGGCTGTCACTATCGTCTCTTGCTCAACGTGGTTTGCCGGTAATTGAAATGCAAAGGCGTCCACTCACCCGTTCGGCGTCTTCCAGTTCCTTGGATACCTCCCAGGTCCCGGTCGGCGTTTTCCCTGGTGAGTGGTTGGCTGTTCGTTGCTCTTTTCAAAAATGTGCGCCGTGCTTCCTTTCGTTGCACGCTGTTTCCCGGCAAATTAAACTCCTTTACACCCTTCCACCAGACGCTGCTCCTCTTTACCACGGGTGCCTCTTTGCGCACGCCGGGAGGTATCCAAGGAACTGGAAGACGACGAACAGGTGAGTGGACGGCTTTGCATTTCAATTACCGGCAAACCACGTTGAGCAAGAGACAATAGTGACAGCCATAAGTTAAAATTTTGCACTGCAATAGAGAATATTTTCGGATACGGAGAGGGAGGTAGCTGCAGAAAGCCTATTTGTGAACAAAGCAGAATCAAGGAATAAGAAGACTGTACAGGAGAAAAAAACAACCCTGAGTACACTTAAAAATCTTTATGCTACGTTGGAAAAGACTTATGAAAAAGAAATTCGAAAGTGGTGGGAGGCCTCAAGCTTACAAAAGTATCTGGAAGTTGGCCTTGTCCCGAGAGGACTAAGAATCTTCATAGTACCCATCATATGAAAATCCGAACACAGAGTTACTACAGGAATGGTCGGAATTTATGACCAAGGTGACAAAGGTGGGAATGTAGTTATCCTCAATAGACTGCAATATGAGGACGAAGCACTTTCCCAATTAGGGAAGAAAGATCACTATGCTCCCATCAAAAGAGAGAAATATCTTGAGAGCATCTCCGAGTTTAATATCTTGATCACAAAATGCCGAGATGAGGGAATAATGGACCAGAGAGACTGGCAGAATTTGAAATGTGACCATCCCCAATTAGCAATGTTCTATCATCTACCTAAAGTGCACAAGAGCAAAATCTGGCCAACAGGCCGGCCGATTGTGTCAGCCAAGAACAGTTTACTAGAGAACACTTCCACCTATATAGACAACTTTATTGCCCCATTTGTTAAGGATCTAAGTTCCTATCTAAGGGACACCAAGGACTTTTTAAGGATTATTCAAGGAACAAGATGGGAAGAGGATATGTTACTCATAACCCTTGACATTACAAGCCTATACACCTCAATTAGACATGAGGATGGGCTAAAGGCTATGAACTTTTTTCTGGAGAAAAGAGCGTTGAAATATCGGACACATAACCGCATGCTAATTGAACTGACAGAGTTTTGTCTAAAACATAAAAATGTTTTGTTTTCAGGGCAACTGTATTTACAACTCTAGGGTACCGCGATGGGCACGTGCTTCGCCCCGAGCTACCCGAGCGCCCCGGTGGGCGTGGCCCACACTGTGGCCTTGTGGTTCTTGTAGTCCTGCCAGTATTATTCAAGTGATTTGCCCACTGTTCCATCCAGATAATCACCATCAGTATTACTAATGTGGGTCGAGGCTTGATGAGCTGTAATGATTGTACTGATGGTGATTATCTGGATGGAACAGTGGGCAAATCACTTGAGTAATACTGGCAGGACTACAAGAACCACAAGGCCACAGTGTGGGCCACGCCCACCGGGGCAGGTCCTTGGAATTGAAATAAGACCCGCCAAATCCTGCACTGCTGTGCTTTCCTCAGCCCGAATCCCCTGATGAAGTGATCCACGAAACGCATCGGGAAGGGACCTGAAATTTTAGCGGACTGAAGTACTGTCTTGACGCTGCTGTTTTGAATAAACCTATGTTGGCAGATATCATCTTGTGGCGTAGTTGTCTTCCACAACAGGCATCCTTTTGTTGATGTACGTGGCGGCCAGCCTGGGTCGCGGAAGACAACCCGACGCTGTCATGGCGTTCCAGTGAGTCCGTCAACTGGCGGAGTTACTGTTGGCACGAGAGCCGGTTGTTCATATTATCATACAGCGGTGCCTGGTTACAGCTCATTAAGCCTCGACCCACATGGGTAATACTGATGGTGATTATCTGGATGGAACAGTGGGCAAATCACTTGAATAATACTGGCAGGACTACAAGAACCACAAGGCCACAGTGTGGGCCACGCCCACCGGGGCAGGTCCATTGAATTGAAATAAGACCCGCCAAATCCTGCACTGCTGTTCTTTCCTCAGCCCGAATCCCCTGATGAAGTAATCCACGAAACGCGTCGGGAAGGGACCTGAAATTTTAGCGGACTGAAGTGCTGTCTTGACGCTGCTGTTTTGAATAAACCTATGTTGGCAGATATTATCTTGTGGCGTAGTTGTCTTCCACAACAGGCATCCTTTTGTTGATGTACGTGGTGGCCAGCCTGGGTCGCGGAAGACAACCCAACGCTGTCATGGTGTTCCAGTGAGTCCATCAACTGGCGGAGTTACAGTTGGCACGAGAGACGGTTGTTCATATTATCATACAGTGGTGCCTGATTACAGCTCATCAAGCCTCGACCCACATAGGTAATACTGATGGTGATTATCTGGATGGAACAGTGGGCAAATCACTTGAATAATACTGGCAGGACTACAAGAACCACAAGGCCACAGTGTGGGTCACGCCCACCAGGGCAGGTTGGAATTGAAATAAGACCCGCCAAATCCTGCACTGCTGTTCTTTCCTCAGCCCGAATCCCCAATGAAGTGATCCACGAAACGCGTCGGGAAGGGACCTGAAATTTTAGCGGACTGAAGTGCTGTCTTGACGCTGCTGTTTTGAATAAACCTATGTTGGCAGATATCATCTTGTGGCGTAGTTGTCTTCCACAACAGGCATCCTTTTGTTGATGTACGTGGCGGCCAGCCTGGGTCGCGGAAGACAACCCGATGCTGTCATGGCATTCCAGTGAGTCCGTCAACTGGCGGAGTTACAGTTGGCACAAGAGCCGGTTGTTCATGTTATCATACAGCGTTGCCTGGTTACAGCTCATCAAGCCTCGACCCACATGGGTAATACTGATGGTGATTATCTGGATGGAACAGTGGGCAAATCACTTGAATAATACTGGCAGGACTACAAGAACCACAAGGCCACCGTGTGGGCCACGCCCACCGGGGCAGGTCCTTGGAATTGAAATAAGACCCGCCAAATCCTGCACTGCTGTTCTTTCCTCAGCCCGAATCCCCTGATGAAGTGATCCACGAAACGCATCGGGAAGGGACCTGAAATTTTAGCGGACTGAAGTGCTGTCTTGACGCTGCTGTTTTGAATAAACCTATGTTGGCAGATATCATCTTGTGTCGTAGTTGTCTTCCACAACAGGCATCCTTTTGTTGATATATATATATATATATATCCAAAAATATGATTGCCGCGTTTCAGCAAAGATCAGCCGGCACTCCTAAGGGTAGGTCACTCAGTTATTTATTTAAGTGATGATTACATCGACGCATTTCAACAGCTTCTCGCTGCCTATATATATATATAATTTAGGAATAAAAATCAGTGGTTGAAGAAACTGGTATCCTGTGCTGTGTCATTACCTGTTGTACTCATGGACAGGTCGTGGGTGAAATTAACGAGTTTTTGGCATCGTTTTTGACACTTCCCTTTGTTCAGGTGCACCATGGATTGCTAATGCTTTTGGAAGGATTCTATGGATATACACCATGGAGCTCCCAAGCTGTTATGGATGTTCACAGCAGGCTGCTTGCGGCCAGATGCTTGCGGCCAGAGGGTCGGAAGGCACTCGAGACTGCAGGTGACGGGATCTGAGGTAATTGGAGCAGAGGGCTAACAGCATACAGATCAGTAGACAGGATTATCAGGACGACTGAAAGTACTTTTCCAGGCATTGGCAGTCGAATTTTAAAGACCGGCAGGATTTGTGACATTGTTAATAAGTTGTAACCAGGCGTGGGTAGCAGCCCGACAAAATGGGCGCACCCTATGGAGTCTCCGCTGTCCAAATATCTTCCCCGCAGAACTGTACACTGATCCGGAGGCTCTTTCCACATTCACGCGTAGTTAGTGGTGTCGTAAGAACCTGTGCCTGCACTGCTAGTGGTCCGAGCTCGAATAAGGTCTCCTAGAGGTAGCAACGTCGAACGGACAAACGTGGCCTACCTCGGTGAGACAAGCCGGGGACTAAAGTTGGTGAGGTGCCGTCCGTGGCACACACGAGGGTCCGGAGCCCATCGAGAGCGGAACACGGTGTTGGGGCTAGAAGGACACCTTTAAAGATTGGGGTGATTAGCGGGCGCATATACGCAAAGGATTGCGGTGGCGGCACCAACAACGTTTCAGAGCTTCTGTGCCGTCAGACTGGACGGGGCCGCCTAGCAGCGGCACAAGCCCCAAGTTACACAATGTACAGCAACGGCCCGAAGAGACACCCTGATGATGGCTTCGAGCTGACAGACGACCAGAACACCAACGATAGGAAGTAAGCCCCCCCAGGCCTCACCATAGCGACTGCATCCACTGTGCAGTATTGACGCAGGTGGCCCATTAACAACTCGTGGGGGGTGTCTGAATCCGGTAATCCACTACCACCCGGGCTCGGGGTGCCACCGTCCCTCAACACCAGACTGCACAACGGCACCAGCACCCAACGATCCTGAAGGCGTAAAATACTACAGTGGTGCCCTACAGAATACGACGCAGCGCTGGGGTTGAGAAATCCGAAAGGCCGCGTGTGCTAGGGCAGCGCACTGGCAGGCAGCGGGGACTACCACCCCAACACTGGAACATAGCAATCCGCCGTTCCTACGGCCAAAATGAGTAGCAAATCCCACAAGGGCATGCATCAAGCCAAACTGGAGAAATTTGCTTAAGCCAAACCGCAGGCTGAACGTGCAGGCCAGGACACTACGTCTGCACCCAGCTCTAAAGACACTGAGAAACACAAGATTACACTGCAGGACATTATGACCACATTAAATAGTCTCCACGCCTCCCTAGATTCTCATATTGGGTCCCTCTCAGTGAAACTTTCCTTAATCTGAGCTGATTTCAACAAAATGTCCGCCAGAGTCTCAGTAGTGAAAACAACAGCAACGGTCCTTACGAACGATATGTCCACTCTCAAGAAGCAGATTCCCCAACTCGAGGCGGACAACAAACTGCCGGCCGCCAAGCTCAAAGATCAGGAAGGCTGATCGAGGCGGAACAACATTCGCCTCATAAGTGTACCGAAAAGGGCAGGTGGCCCGGCACTTGACCTCTTTGTCGAGGAAGTCATCACAAACCACCTCTCCTTGGAAAGGGCGCACCAGGTACCGGGTGGGAAACCCAAACCGGGAGCGCCCAAAGGCCCATTCTTGCTCGCATTTTTAACAACGGGATCGTGACGTGATATTGCAAACTGTCTGTACTGCCTCTCCACTGCAACTCAACAATTATATTATCACAATTTTCCCGGACTATACGGCAGCAGTCACGAAACAACGCAGTGAATTCATTGTTATTAAAAAGACACTCAGCGACGGTGGACTTAAATATTCCATGCTGTTCCCCGCTAAACTAAGGGTAGAAGCTGAGGGCAAAGTGTGGTTTTTCCTGACACCCGAAGACGCTCAGGAATGGCTGGTGGGTTGGTGCAGGGTCACAGGATCGACCCAAACTGGCAGTGGTAATGGACAACGTGGGAGAAAACATACGGTGGAAGACCCAGAACGGGCGGAAGCAACGGACGGACCGTGGTAAACCAGTGGAGGAGAATGACCATAACTATGGCACAGAGAAACACTGGCATAGATGGACAGTTAGAACTTGATTGCTTATTGGCCGATTAAGTCAACCTCTGGCCGATATTTGCAAGAGGCCAAAGCGGTGAGGGACAATCCCATAAAGATGACAGTGGAGACATAAATACTTTTCTGTAAGGACCCAATCACCACCTAGAACGTATCCTTCAATGCATTCACTGTTGGAACAGATACAGCCATTAAAGTACATGATGTAGTTGGGGAGGTATAAGGGGACCACGGATTATCTCCCCCCCACCTGTTATGGTATTGAGAAAGGGTACTGAGCACTCTGCACAGTTGGGGAGGTGGGTAGTTTTAAGTCTGTCATGCAGGGAGGCAGGGAGGAGTGAGGGTGTGGGGTTTGTTAATTGTTATTTATGTTTTTTTGTTTGCAGGTTCTGAATGGGCGGTGGTTAGTTACTTTCACCTAAACACTACGCATCTGACACATTGCCAACACATTTCCATCGTTATGCGTACGACCATGACAGACATAACCGCGAAGACTCAGCAGATTATTGACTCAAAACCACCTCCCTTGACACCAACTGCTCCCTTGTCACTGCTTACGTGGAATGTATACGGGCTCGGTGATAAGATAAAAAGAGGATTCGTTTTGCAATACTTAAAACGACAGGCCCCTGAAGTGGCACTTCTTTGAAAAACACACTTGGTGGGTTTATCATGTAGGGCAATGGACCAATGGGGTTTCCAAATGGTGATGTATTCTGAATTAACCTCGGGGTCACGGGGAGTGGGTATCCTAGTATGAAAGAAGTTCCAGTGTTGGGTAGTGTTTTAAGCTCCGAGTGAATTTTCCCGATTCATGCCCTTATATAGGTACAATTCACATTGCCCTTATATAGGCATAGAAATCAATCCCTTATTTCGGCAAAGCCCATGCTACCCAAATACAGGCATGGCTACGTCCACCCATACCAAAAGTCACAACAATTTCTTGCAAAACCAGCTTAAGCAGTTAGGGAACTTCACCTTGCTTGAATATTGATTTGTCCAAGAACTCAGTTACTTTACAAAGAACAACTATTCCCTAGGGGTTCTTTCCTGACATTCATATGCCCGACTTTACGTCAAACTATGGCATTCCTAAACACCTTTAAGGTATAAATATATCTTCACTTGCTCTAGCAAGATACGGTGGTTCGGAGCAGTTTGAATACTTACTTGCCTGACGCAGCTCGCTACAGCAAGTGCAGAAGGAAGCCGACTCTCCAGCTGACGTATTGATGAGGAAGCTCCTTTCTCCTGCAGAGAATCCAGCTCCAGTGTTTCCGGTTCCCCTGCGGGGTGTTGGGAAATCGAGTCCCGAGACAGAGATACCAGACCTCCTTCCTTCTAACCAAGGTATGGAGCTGACTAGAACCTAGAGAAACCTTTGGTATATTCTTGGCAAAAACAACTGAACCTATGCTACACAATACTTACTTCTTCCCTCGTACTAGACTTAGGTTAGGTACATTGGGGTAGGCGTTTATTAGAAGCACCAGTTGAGTATTTTAGTCAATGTTCTTTATGTATGTATTTTTATATGGCTTAGAAACCATACAATGCTCTTACAGTATTATTTTATGTTACTGTTTACGCTGTACGCATTATACTTTGCAGTCTGCATAACGATTGTAGCTGTTCACTTCTCTTGCATGAGAAAGAAGACTGTTCAATAAACCCTTTTTATTGAAAACGCCCATTTCACTATTTCTCTGCAACTCTGTAGAAACTAAGCATGCACAATTGAGTGAGTGAAATACTGATCTATTGTTTCCGCGACTCTGAGAGATATATTCTTATTCTTGGGAAACAAAGTTGTCATATTTATGCGGTTGTCAGAAACAAATCCCTTCTTGTGTATTCGAGAAAGTTTCTAGTAACCTCTGAGTTAGCTGGCACACACACAATTAAGTTTAGTATATTCTATAGAGACCTAGTTGACTTTATTCCTACGTCTAATTAATAGGATATATTATCCCAATGCGCAGAGCCTATTGGGAATATAGGAACTACACTACATGGCGCCCAATGTTTGGTAAGGCACTAATTTAACGCTAGATACTAAAGTAACTCAGTCGTGCTTTTCTCATAGACCCCTTTTTCCGTAAATACTCCAATAGACGTCTGGAGTGGGTAAAGGGATAATATCCACCATAGCTGAGTAGGACGAAAATCCTATGTATTAGTTTTTGGTTTTTTCAATGTTGAAGGATACAGTGTTCCAAAATATTGTGCACCTTATCTTTGTTTCCTTGAAACTTGCTCTGCAAACTTTCATTAAACAAAATGTACCTCGATAATAATACAGAGGCCGGTGGAGCTACAGGCAGCAACGCCGTACAAGCTTTAAACTTTACACGTCTCCAAGAGACCAACGTTGATGCCATAAGCATTCCAGAAACTTTAAGGAAAGCCATCACTATAAAACTTATAAGAAATTACCTATCATCTAGTGGTGGTAGGGTAGTTTTTGTGATAGAGGCACATGAATATCATCAGATAGAGGTTTTCTATTCATGGATAGTCTTCCCTGAAGCAAATCTAGGAACAAAAGTGTTTCACTTCTACAAAGAAGATAAACCACCAGAGGAATACATTCCTTTCGAGGACATTGAAATTCCACTAACATACCAAGAGCATGCGCTCTGGTTTAAAGGCGCCCTAAAACATATACATCACATTACCAGGCTCGGTCCACTAGGCAGACCAGGAGCAACATGGCTAGCTTTAGCCAACTACAGACCTGACCCTGACATTGAAGCAATGTCAGACGATGAATTACTAGATAATATACAGAATTTAGTAGAAATATATAGTTAAAGGTCTTTATTAAAAACACTCCTACTCCTCCCAAAAAGAAGGGGGAGAACACTAAACAAACTTCCAAAGAGTAGCCTTCTCAATCCCGAGGTAGGTCTCCTCAAAAGGAGCCCTCTGAAAGGAGGTATAATCTCAGGAGTAGGGATAACTTGAGAAAACCTGATGGATATCAAGATACTGATACATGTTCCTCTCATACCTTTCAGACTTCCTCACAGAAATCCGAAAGAAGACGACGGTCAGAACAAAAGGAAGAACGCGTAAAGTCCAAAGACGATCAACACGTTCAGAAAAATAAGAAAACTCAAATCACCAAAAAGAAGATATCAGGTCTAAAAATCAGACATGCAGAGGATCTTGAGGACACAACTCAAGAACAGGGAATGGTCTCAAACGATGTTGGACAGCGCAGCAGAAGTCACCATAGCTCCCAAGAACTTGAAGGATCATCTGGAGACAGTGGACTTGAATGAGTACATCCAAGTTGAAACTGCAGATACCAGGGTTAGTGTCCCATATAGGTTATATGAAGTAACACTCCGGATGGAGGGGGACATAACTAGGAAAATAAGAGCACTCTTTTGGGAGCATCTCTCTCAGGGTTATGACATTTTTCTAGCTGAACAAGACTGGCCACCTGAATTTGTCAGGGAGTGCCCACATGGCGAAAACATCATTATGCCAGCTTTCCCCAAGCACATTCCAATTAATTTAAAACATACTAATGCCAGGAAATGGGCAGTAGCCCAGGGTCCTGCATTATATAAAAATCATGTAGGATGGGATGAGGATTCTCCTCACCATAAAATCCAGTTAAAAAATCAACCAACTGCACAAAGCCAGTATCCAGTTAAGCAAGAAACTTAAAAACAGGTCAGGGAGATATTAAATCAACTTGAATACCAAGGGGTGATTGAAACATGCACCTCGTCAATGAACAATCCTTTGTTTCCTGTTTCCAAACCAGACAATACATATCGTCTAGTATTGGATTACAGACATCTAAACTCTTGTTGCAAAACTTTTGCAGTACAAAATGCACATAATGCAGCACTAATGAATAACATTTTGCGGAAAAAGTATAAAATCACAGTAGATATTTCTAACGGTTCCTTCTGTCAAAACATTGCACATGAAAGTAGGTACTTGACCGCTTTCTCAATTATGGGGACACATCGTCAATTCTGTGATCTCCCCCAGGGATTCAAGAATAGTCCAGGGTTATTTTCAGCCAGAGTAACAGAGTTACTATATACCTATGATGATGAGGCTTTATCATATATCGATGACATCTATCTAACAGATGATGACTTGGATAGGCACTTGAACAGGGTGAAAACCATAATATTGGGCTTCGCTTCTGAAGGGTACAAATTCAATTTTAAGAAATCACGAATTGCCCATTTAAACGTCCTTTTCCTATGATACGAGCTATCAAGTGAAGGCAAAAGCCTGGCAGCAAACTTTCTAGAGAAATGTGCGCTGCTCCAACCTCCAATAACGCTGAAAAACTTACAGTCGATTCTAGGTTTCCTGAATTTTGGAAGAACTTACATTCTAAATTACACAGAAAGGGTTAAACCTCTCTATGAATTAATCAAACCTGATTTCAAAACAGTTACTTGGACTCAAAAACACACAGAAATTTTGCGTTCATTGCAAACAGACATGTTAGCAACAAAACATTTACAAACACGCGTAAACGTACACAACTTAGTGATCCGAATCATTCCAGGACAATGCGGATTCACATACTTAACCTTTAATGAAGGAGAAAAAGTACCAATAGCTTACAAATCACACTTGTACACACAAGCAGAAATGAAATTCACTTCAACAGAAAAAATTCTGACGGCGGTTCAAACTGCAGTAGCAAAAGAGAGAGCCCTCACACAAGGTAAATGCATAATGGTCGTTACACCTGTACCTGCCTTAGAGGCAGTGACGAAAGCGAGCATTCCGAATGCTAAAGCTTTACATCCAAGATGGATACAATGGGTTAATTCTCTTGCTGCAACAGACGATGAATACGGTTTTGACCCTTATTTGAAAACACAAGCATTTCTACAATACGAACAAGAATGTCCTCTGCCTACTGAGATTCTGCCTCTAGAACAGTATGAATGTATAATTTATACTGACGGATCAGCCCAACCCGATACGAGGGGTGAACAAGCTTATAGTGCTGCGTGCGCGATCGTTAAAGGTCGCTGGCGCGATGGTAAATTCCGATCAATGGTCACTAAAATGCAATCTCTATGAGATTGTACAGCTCAGCGAGCTGAACTACAAGCATTCAAGATGGTGCTTGAAAATACTGATTGCGAATTCCCCACACTCATAGTGTGCGATTCGTATTATTGTGTTCAATCTAACAATGAATACTTGCAAAACTGGATTCAAAATGGTTACAAAGATGCAAAAGGTGGCACAATCAAGCATAAGTTGCTATGGTAGCAAGTAGTTCAGTTAACCCTTTGGGTGCTCATGACGAGCTTAGCTCGTCATGAGCCACGGTGCTTGTGTGCTCATGACGAGCTGAGCTTGTTATGACCATTAGAACGCTTGCACGCTGGGCAAATTCCCCTGCTGTGCGAGCATTCTACACAAACGGGTGTGGTCATGACGAGCTCAGCTCGTCATGAGCACACGACCATCGTGGCTCATGATGAGCTCAGCTCGTCATGAGCACCTGGGCGCTGCGCGTGCCCCCCTCCCCCCAGCACAGTGGGGGAATATGCCCCGCACGGAAGGGGTTAAGACAAGAACTACAATAGACTCAGTGATACATACACTGAGTCATCAACGTGATGGCGTTCACGTTACAGGGAATTCATTGGCTGATGAAGCCGCGAAGGCAGCTGTGCAAACGGCTTCCGTAGCTGCAATCACTCATTCAAAAACAAAAATAGATGGCGAAATAATGCTAGCTGTCAATGCCACAAGCAAAGGCAGCGGTGCAGCGATACCTCATAACTATCCACTCAAATATTCATACATAATTGACACAAACTCCGTTCCTTTTGCTCGAATTCCTGGAGTGGGGGATAGAGTAATTCCAAACAGGAAACGTAGAGTAGCTTTGATACACGAAGCACATTTGGGAGAGGGTCTGATACATCAGGGGCTCTCTAAATCTATACTAGAATTAAAAGAGACGTACTGGTGGTCAGGGATGAATGGTCACATTCACACATTTGCAATTAACTGCCATAACTGCAACAGAGATCGAAGCAGAGAACGCCGCCAGATACCTGACTACAGTGTAGCCAGCCCAGTACAGACAGCATTGTTAGACAGCATTAGACTTTCTACACGCAGATGTTCCTATGGAGAAATGCGGTCCCACAAGTATTAAGACAAGATTCATTTGGATGTGGCCTCAGCGTTCGGCTGACGCTCGAACTGTTATAAAAGATTTGCGAGTCTTTATCGGCACATAAGCAGTCGGCACGCTACATTCTGACCAGGGTCCTGCGTTTAGCTCTCGAGCTTACAAGGAGGCCATGGCCAAATTGGGCATTGCATTGCGGTACTCTAGTCCATTCCATCCTGAGAGAAATTCAGTAGTGGAGAGAAAAAACAGGGACATAAAGCAATCTATAACAGCTAGGGCATTAGGCTCGGGTGGCGGGTGGGTCAAACATCTAATAAGTGTCCAACGTAGTCTTAATAATCTGCCAAGAAGTTCTTTAGGGGATAGCATATGAAATCCTTTTTGGAACAAGAATGATTATATTGGATCTCGATTGTCACACTTCAGTGGTAGAAAAAAAAACTTTGATATCAAAGACAGTTTGGCAGTTTTACAGGACTTAAATGAAATAAGGAAAAGCCAAAGTAACCTGTTCCTGAAGCCAACGACCACTGAAGAAAAAATATCCGTCCCAGCAAGACCTGTCTGGATTCCAAAGATTGGGGATCTAGTCAGAGAAAAGATCGCGGATAAGAAGAAATTTGGGCCTTCTTAAGGACAACCAGTACCTATCCTAGCCATCCACGGATCAAGAACAGTATTACTGCCGCCCCTGGCTGGTAAAAAGGAGAACAGGTTTGTGTCCATTGACCTGGTAAAACCACATCATGTGGCCGATCATAAGCAGTAGGCCAAGTGGACTCCAAAGATGTAGCAGACACCCTAATCTGGCTACTATCCAAGAGGTTCAAACCGAGAGACTCATCACCTTTGAAGAATCTGCAGTGCGAAAAGAAGGACTATGCAACAAAGCCATGGAACTTGTACCTCTTGAGACCCAAATAACAGTTCGTCAAGAAACGCCTGTCTACAATGAAATAGCATCTGACTATACAAATGTAACAAGTGATCAAGTGGTTCCAGCAATTTCAACGAATCCTGATGCAATCCTTACAATAGGCAGAACTGCCTCTGGTTATTTCAATAACTTTGGTACGTTTTCCGAGGATCCCAGCGAACCTGAAACGACGCCAGTAAAAAGAACTTTCAAAGAACAAGCAACAGAACTTTTTCATCACCTGGAAAAGACTTATATGGTTTCACCATTTATTGAACTTTGGATTGTGCTGGGTGTACTTTTTTTTCTACTTTGGTTGACTTGTATTTACTTTGGAAATGCTGATAAATTGAAGATATGTTAAAAAGGACACAGCAAGTAAGAACGTGAACACAGAGACTTGTCATCAGAGAACATCACAGCTGTTCCTATACCTGGTGGTATAGCTTGGGACAGAACTGAATATAACATTTTCGGCCCGGCGGAGCTGTTCAAGATTTCACACCAGTTCAAGATTTCCTGTGATTGACTTTGTTTCATCTAGTACCTTTTCTGATAATTGAGACTTCGAGGCTGTTAATAATATGATATCAGACTTAGAAATGTCTTAGAAATGTCTGCAAAATTTACTAATCATGAATACTTAGAAGGTTTATCAGATTATGAACAAATGTATTGTTATAATCACTATGGTCATCATTTCTTGCATACATCTGCAAATCCTAGAAATGTAATAACTTATAAGCAATGGGAACCTTGTCCAACGCCACCAAAGTGTAGCTCAAAAACATTTTGTGGCAAATTTTCATACTTTTCAGGTTTTAATGTTTCAAATCCAGAATCATTTTACTTTAAAAAATGTTAATAGGACAGGAATGAAAAGTATGTTGACAAATACCAAGCAAATTTATTCTGCTGCCTTTTATGCTCAGCTGTCTTCATTAGGTTTCGAGTTTTGGAAAGACAAAATTGAGACAAAAACTGTCTGGGGCACAAAAGACTGGCAGGTGCAGGGCTTAGAAGCTTTATTTAGAGCCTGCATCATCCCAGAGCAAATAATGTTTTTGAAGGACATTGTCCAACAGACATCTTGTCTTGGGCTAGCCAAGATCAAGGAGTTAAACAAATCGTCCATACCTACACCTACACCTGATAGTAATAACACTTCAGAGGGGGTGGTCAACATACATACTATTTTGCTTCACAACAGAACAGAGCCAGATTAGAAAAAATGGTTAATCCGGCCCACAGACACAAACAACTGTCAAGATAGATTCCTGAATAAGACACAAGGGTTCACATTCACTAGGCCAGATCCACGATATGTTCAGAGACAGCATCCAGGAATAGTAACAACATACAGTGTAGGGAAACTGTGCCTTGAATGGCTACACACGTCTACACTAAAGGAAGTAAAACAACACTTATCTTTACTTAAAGATGGCGCTGACCTGAGGGACTTCTTACAAGGACTAACTAAACCGCGTCATAAAGGTTTTATATACGCCGGTATCTATGTCATGCATAATGAAGCATGGAAGATTACGCAAGCAGAGACTGCAGAACGAATACGAGAAATTGATTGTATTAATTTAGAGAAATCTCTCTCTGTAGTTGACAATGGGTTAACAACTCTGTCGTCCAGGATATATTCTTTGGACAGCATAGTATCCTCTGCCATAGACGTAATGGAACAGGACTTGGTCGTGTTGCAACATGGTCAGTCGCAACTACGTTCTATAATGCTATTAGGCTGGATGTTACAAAACCTTCGTTCAGGGTATGTGCCTTGGCGTTTAATCAATACCACGTCACTGTTTTTAGAATTCAATCTCACTGATAAACAGATCAAATTGGCACAGAAGGGAGCAGACTACATGGTACTGGGCATTGAAAAACTGGAAAGATTTCCATTTACAGTCGCTGAAAAAACAGCCACTGAATGGATTATACATGGTACAATCACTCTGCCTGTTACAATTTTCCGTTTTCAGTATTGCTTGAAACATATACCAGCAGGCCTATATGAAAGGTTGGGTAAAGAATACATCAAGACATCCTGGGAATTACCTTACACACACAGATGTTGGAGTGGGGGGAAAAAAGTGTTTCTTAGTGGTAAAAATTGTGAAAACGCACTATGCGGCTCTCTCCTTTGTCAGGGTATAAATTTACACGGGCCTGCAATTTATCCTGCCACCTGCAAGGTTCACCAGGTGCAGTGATTGATCCAATTTTTAAGCAACTTTCTAATGGAAGTTACATTATGTTGAATGACCACAGCTGCTGTGGCATGTAGCCAGGTATAGCCTATCTCGTAACTGTGTCAGCCAGGCTCACTTGCTGTATGCAAGTATTGTTTCCAAAAACCAAGACAGGCCGGGAGTCGTCGTTATGGCCTTCACTGAACATCTCTTCTATACAAATTGATACTTTAAGCAGAATGAAAGCCATTCTTTTACAGAAAATTGTGCCATTGACCTCGGCCAAAGAGACCTATGATCTGCAAGTCGCAAGGACTTCTGCAGAGATACACACACTATTAACTACAAACTGCCCTGTACATTTCTCAGAAATGTTAGGTCATATCTTAACCCCTCCGACGCTGATGACGAGTTGGGCTCGTCATGGCGTAGCCTCCTCGCACGCTCATGACGAGCCCAGCTCGTCACGTAACATGCGATTTAAAAAATCTCAGCGTACGAGCGGAATTACGCATGCGGTTAAACATGTCTGATACGAGTGGTATTGTACATGTATTTAAGACGATTTTTACGGGACTGTTAGGACCTTTTGAAACAGTCCTATGCATATTTCCAAACTTCGGGCTCGCTCCAGGAATACTATTTCTGCTCCTACTGCTTCGATATGGCAAGCCAAATCACCAGCGATACCCAGTTCACCGAGGAAAATACTCTACTGGCGATGAAGTGTTGTGAGTGCATAGTCCAAATTTTGGGATCAACTTGTTTAAGATAATTGAATACCACATGGTTTATGTCATTCAACCAATTTGGCAAGATTGCATCTTACCTGATCTACGATGCCTGCTATGTGGAGAAGAATGCGTGCTAGCCATCTGTCTGACACTCCCATCAGTCATGCCAACGGATGTTGATACTTTGCTTGGACGAGTGACGGCTCATGCACTGTGTTGTCCCCAGCGGCTACCAATTCTGATGACGGCATTCATTGGGATCTCACAGACGCAAAATGCTGATGGTGAGATACGAGAGGAAAGCGACATGCAGGTACCTTCCAATGCAAACATTGCTAATGCGACCAACGCTGACGGCGATGCTTCACATCTATGTATGATTAACCTTCTTAACGAGGTAATCCAACTATCACCTACAATGGTAGACGAATTCTTTTCAGACTTAGAAGATTTGATGTTTTCTCCAAACAATAACACTGACTTTTAATTTGGAACGCAGTGTTCTGAGAGACTCTGAATTCGACCTTCATTTTACAAAACAAGTTTCTAACTTTGGAACTCTATTTTTTCTATGATCAAACTTTTGTTTTTCCAAATTTGTATGTTTTTCATTTTTTTGGCCCAAGGTAATCTGCTTAAAGTAGAACTATTCATAGAGAACTAGAATTCTTTGAAAACTTCCAAGAGACAATATTTGACCTTGTCCACACTCAAACAGTTTATTTAATCTGCCATGGAATGGTCTCGACTTTTTCTTCTGTAATTAAGAGCCATTTCATAAATGTATTTTCGTGATTCATTCGGGAAGCATTTTCAAAAATGTCATCTATATGCTTTGAATTAAACATTGCTTTAAATGCCTACAGCACAAATGCTCTTTTCATGTACAACCAGTACCAATGCATTTTTATGTATTTTGGGTGGGTTTTTAACTCATCATGTTTAGATATGTTTTTATGTGTTTAGAACTAGAAGTAACGTCGTACATAAGAAAGTGGAGTGGGTGTTGTGTGGCGTTTTAAACTCCGAGTGAATTTTCCCGATTTATGCCCTTATATAGGTACAATTCACATTGCCCTTATATAGGCATAGAAATCAATCCCTTATTCAGACCCCCCAGGATATAGCGGCATGGATTGGCAAATTTGGCGGCACAAAAATGAAAATTTAGCGGCACAAAAATGGAAATTTAGCGGCACAAAAATGGAAATTTAGCGGCATTTAGCGGCATTTTTTTTTTTTTTTTTTTTTTTACAACAAACACAGATATCTTATTGTTTGAGTTATTTTAGAACATGGAGCTATGTACATTTTGTTTATTTACAATTCAGCCCATTTGTTTTGGTTAAAAGGCATGTTAATCTTGACCATGTACGTTCAGTTCTTCCGAGCACTCCAAATCTAGACCAGTATTGTGCTGCTGGTTATAATGTAAAAACAATAATGCCCGGATCGATTGCTCTGAAAGGGACCGTCGTCTGGATGAGAGAATAATTTTGTAGATGCTGTTGCTCCTTTCAGCATCTGCAGAACTGGTCACACAGTCCTTGTATACAGCTGCAAGTTGGGAAAGAGCTGGAATGCGGTCAGCCAGCCCACGCCAAAAGAGGTCAGTGTCAATCACTCCAGAAACAGATGCCTGCACTGCTTCTGGGCCTCCATTTTCAAAGTAGAGGCGAAGCTCCTGATCGGGAACTTCGCTCAAACCAGGGATGGCTGAATAGGCACTCTTTTCATTAGGCAGGATGCAGAGTCGCGCAGGGTTAAAAATGCGCACTTGTTTCAAGAATTGTATGCCTGGCTGGGCCTCCCCCATGTATTTGGCCACCTTTTCTAGTGAATGTTCAAAAGCGTCATTAAGCTGGGCGGTTATCCTTTTTTTCTGTGCCAGACTTAATTTTGCCCCTGCAGTGGTCTGTAGAAATGGCTGTAGTGACTCCACAGTGAGGACTGAATTGTTGGTTAGGTTCATGTGGAGGTCCTCCAAATAATCGTATACCTTCATGGTCACTGGTGTCTGACTCTGGAATAACTCCATCAGGTTTAAAATGGTTTGGCATTTTTCTGCCACAATGTCCAATTGAACTTTGATGCACTCCCTTTGGTCGCTGTGAAAAATCTTCTGTAGATTTTCAAGGGAATCTGGGGGCGACTTGCTGAGTTGCATCTCAGACTCCACAAACCCAGCATAGGCCTCAAAGTGCTTGCAGTGGTACTGGACAGCTGCAAACCAAGAATTCCAGCGGGTACTGCAAGGGTCAGGTGCCACCCGTGCCTTCATCCCACTGTTCTCAGCAAGATGGTGCAGTTACCTTCTCTTTCTGCTACAGGCCATGTAAAAAATGCGGGAGAAGTACAGAAGGAAAGCATTTAGCTCCACAAAAGGCTTCCTAAATGCCTCTCCAACAAAATTCATGATGTGTGCCAAGCAGGTGATGTGTATGGAGTTTGTATACAGATTCCTCAACACCGTGTTGTAGGCCTTGAGCATGTATGCCGCGTTGTCAGTGTTAAAGGACATAACGTTCTGGAAGTCTATGCTGTACTCTGTGAGCACCTTTACAACAGCTTGCGCTACAGTCCCATGGTTGCACTGTGATAGGAAGACTGTGTCCACCAGGTGGGTATGGATCTGACGGGCACACTGCGGAGAGACTACTGCAACTAGCACATTCAAAACACACCGCCCTTCGACATCTGGTGTTTCATCAAATATGACACTGATCTTCTGATCTTTCAATAGCTCTTTCAGCTCGTTCTTGGCACTTATATATCTCTCAGGGAGATAACGTTCTTGCAGCTGATGACTCCCAGGTATCGCTCCACCATTCCGTACTCGCTCGTGTAGGAACTTGCGCAACACAGGGTGATCGGTTTTGCTCAGCGGAATGTTCAAAGCGGTGCAGACGTTAACCCACTCACTTATCATTTCATGGTTTGCGGCACCGGCAGCAGTACTCTTTGTGAATAGCGAGTTCACAGTCATCTGGCGTGCACGTTTTGGCGAGGATTGAAGGTCAGGATCATCTGAACAGCGCTTCAAGTGTTTTTGGGACTGCACATGCATATCCACAGTGTGTTTCCGGATATGGTCCACCGCCACATTGCACACACTGCAAAACAGCACCCCACCGTCAGCGTGCATCACGGTGCTGTAGTCTCTGGCCCGATCTGCTGCTGTTATCTGGGTGGGCAGATGTGATCTGTGCTTCACACCCTTTGCAGCCTGCAGAAACTTCTCCATTCTGCTTTTCTTCTTGTGGCGCAGTCAGTTAACTCACCTACAAAGATAGTTGGTATTACTAAATAATGCATCTCAAAGGGGGGAAAGGCAATTGTTGAATGGTAAGTTCAGAAAGCGCCGGTGCTCAATGATAAGAAATGCATGCAACCGTGAAGCACAAGTAAAGTGACAAACTTGTTGGGCCATAACTGCAATGGTAAATGCCAGTCCCCGAACGGCGTTGAGCAAAGAAACAGACAAATTGGACCAAAACGTGCCCGGTCAGCCACATCCAAAGAAAGTGAAAGAATTGCCCAGAACCAAAACAAACAATTATGAAATTCCCCACAGGTGCCCACAACCCCAAACTTACCAGTGCGCTGCGGCAGCTGGCCCAATTGGCTCTTGCAACAGCAGATTCTTCCCTGTGATGCTCTGCAAAAGAACCAAAATAAAGAGTTAGGAAACTCACCAGAGGGGCTCAGAACCCCAAACTTACCAGTGCGCAGCGGCACCTGGCCCAATGGCAAGTAAAAATTCATGCCAAAGGGTCAAGATTCAGGACAAAAATTCAGTAGAGTGACAGTAAAAATTCAGGCCAATGGGTCAAGAATCTGGACAAAAATTCAGTACAGTGCAGAGAACACAATTGCCCAGAACCAAAACAAACAATTATGAAATTCCCCACAGGTGCCCACAACCCCTAACTTACCAGTGCGCTGCGGCAGCTGGCCCAATTGGCTCTTGCAACAGCAGATTCTTCCCTGTGATGCTCTGCAAAAGAACCAAAATAAAGAGTTAGGAAACTCGCCAGAGGGGCTCAGAACCCCAAACTTACCAGTGCGCAGCGGCACCTGGCCTAATGGCAAGTAAAAATTCATGCCAAAGGGTCAAGATTCAGGACAAAAATTCAGTACAGTGACAGTAAAAATTCAGGCCAAAGGGTCAAGATTCAGGACAAAAATTCAGTACAGTGCAGAGAACACAATTGCCCAAAACAAACAATTATGAAATTCCCCACAGGTGCCCACAACCCCAAACTTACCAGTGCGCTGCGGCAGCTGGCCCAATTGGCTCTTGCAACAGCAGATTCTTCCCTGTGATGCTCTGCAAAAGAACCAAAATAAAGAGTTAGGAAACTCACCAGAGGGGCTCAGAACCCCAAACTTACCAGTGCGCAGCGGCACCTGGCCCAATGGCAAGTAAAAATTCATGCCAAAGGGTCAAGATTCAGGACAAAAATTCAGTACAGTGACAGTAAACATTCAGGCCAAAGGGTCAAGATTCAGGACAAAAATTCAGTACAGTGCAGAGAACACAATTGCCCAGAACCAAAACAAACAATTATGAAATTCCCCACAGGTGCCCACAACCCCAAACTTACCAGTGCGCTGCGGCAGCTGGCCCAATTGGCTCTTGCAACAGCAGATTCTTCCCTGTGATGCTCTGCAAATGAACCAAAATAAAGAGTTAGGAAACTCACCAGAGGGGCTCAGAACCCCAAACTTACCAGTGCGCAGCGGCACCTGGCCCAATGGCAAGTAAAAATTCATGCCAAAGGGTCAAGATTCAGGACAAAAATTCAGTACAGTGACAGTAAACATTCAGGCCAAAGGGTCAAGATTCAGGACAAAAATTCAGTACAGTGCAGAGAACACAATTGCCCAGAACCAAAACAAACAATTATGAAATTCCCCACAGGTGCCCACAACCCTAAACTTACCAGTGCGCTGCGGCAGCTGGCCCAATTGGCTCTTGCAACAGCAGATTCTTCCCTGTGATGCTCTGCAAAAGAACCAAAATAAAGAGTTAGGAAACTCACCAGAGGGGCTCAGAACCCCAAACTTACCAGTGCGCAGCGGCACCTGGCCTAATGGCAAGTAAAAATTCATGCCAAAGGGTCAAGATTCAGGACAAAAATTCAGTACAGTGACAGTAAAAATTCAGGCCAAAGGGTCAAGATTCAGGACAAAAATTCAGTACAGTTCAGAGAACACAATTGCCCAAAACAAACAATTATGAAATTCCCCACAGGTGCCCACAACCCCAAACTTACCAGTGCGCTGCAGCAGCTGGCCCAATTGGCTCTTGCAACAGCAGATTCTTCCCTGTGATGCTCTGCAAAAGAACCAAAATAAAGAGTTAGGAAACTCACGAGAGGGGCTCAGAACCCCAAACTTACCAGTGCGCAGCAGCACCTGGCCCAATGGCAAGTAAAAATTCATGCCAAAGGGTCAAGATTCAGGACAAAAATTCAGTACAGTGACAGTAAAAATTCAGGCCAAAGGGTCAAGATTCAGGACAAAAATTCAGTACAGTGCAGAGAACACAATTGCCCAAAACAAACAATTATGAAATTCCCCACAGGTGCCCACAACCCCAAACTTACCAGTGCGCTGCAGCAGCTGGCCCAATTGGCTCTTGCAACAGCAGATTCTTCCCTGTGATGCTCTGCAAAAGAACCAAAATAAAGAGTTAGGAAACTCACCAGAGGGGCTCAGAACCCCAAACTTACCAGTGCGCAGCGGCACCTGGCCCAATGGCAAGTAAAAATTCATGCCAAAGGGTCAAGATTCAGGACAAAAATTCAGTACAGTGACAGTAAAAAATCAGGCCAAAGGGTCAAGATTCAGGACAAAAATTCAGTACAGTGACAGACAGTAAAAATTCAGGCCAAAGGGTCAAGATTTAGGACAAAAAGTTGGCACAGCTTGCCCATCAGTTTACAATACAATTTCTTATGCAGGACCTAGAATATCAAGTCACAGCTAATTTTGCCCGCCCGGGGCCCGCCGCGTGCCCCGTGTGCGGCGGGCCTGCACAGTAAAGTAAGTAAAAGAATTATGGCCCCCGGGGGCCCGCCGCGTGCCCCTTGTGCGCCAGGCCCCCACAACAAAGGCAACTAAAAGTATTATGGCCCCCGGGGGCCCGCCGTGTGCCCCTTGTGCGGCGGGCCCCCACAACAAAGTAACAAAAATAAATTGTGCCCGCCCGGGGCCCGCCGTGTGCCCCGTGTGCGGTGGGCCCCCACAGTAAAGTAAGTAAAAGAATTGTGGCCCCCGGGGCCCGCCGCGTGCCCCATGTGTGGCGGGCCCCCACAGAATGAGGCCCCGGACCCGCCGCACACATGGCACCTGGCGGGACCCGAGGCAAAGCATTTTTTTAAAAAAAATATGGCCCCCGGGGCCCGCCGCGTGCCCTATGTGCGGCGGGCCCCCACAGAATGAGGCCCTGGGCCTGCCGCACACAGGGCACGCGGCGGGACCCGAGGCAAAGCATTTTTTTTTAAATATGGCCCCCGGGGGCCCGCCGCGTGCCCCTTGTGCGGCGAGCCCCCACAGAATGTGGCCCCGGGCCCGCCGCACACAGGGCACGCGGCGGGACCCGAGGCAAAGCAGTTTTTTTTTAAAAATATGGCCCCCGGGGCCCGCCGCGTGCCCCATGTGCGGCGGGCCCCCACAGAATGAGGCCCCGGGCCCGCCGCACACAGGGCACGCGGCGGGACCCGAGGCAAAGCATTTTATTTTTTAATATGGCCCCCGGGGGCCCGCCGCGTGCCCCATGTGCGGCGGGCCCCCACAGAATGAGGCCCCGGGCCCGCCGCACACAGGGCACGCGGCGGGACCCGAGGCAAAGCATTTTTTTTAAATGATGGCCCCTGGGGGCCCGCTGCGTGCCCCTTGTGTGGCGGGCCCCCACAGAATGTGGCCCCGGGCCCGCCGCACACAGGGCACGCGGCGGGACCCGAGGCAAAGCAGTTTAAAAAAATATATATATGGCCCCCGGGGCCCGCCACGTGCCCCATGTGTGGCGGGCCCCCACAGAATGTGGCCCCGGGCCCGCCGCACACAGGGCACGCGGCGGGACCCGAGGCAAAGCATTTTTTTTTAAAAATATGGCCCCCGGGGGCCCGCCGCGTGCCCCATGTGCGGCGGGCCCCCACAGAATGAGGCCCCGAGCCCGTTGCACACAGGGCACGCGGCGGGACCCGAGGCAAAGCATTTTTTTAAAAAAATATGGCCCCCGTGGAGCCCGCCGCCTGCCCCTTGTGCGGCGGGCCCCCACAGAATGTGGCCCCGGGCCCGCCTCACACAGGGCACGCGGCGGGACCCAAGGCAAAGCAGTTTTTAAAAAAAAATATAGCCCCCGGGGCCCGCCGCGTGCCCCATGTGCGGCGGGCCCCCACAGAATGAGGCCCCGGGGCCCGCCGCACACAGGGCACGCGGCGGGACCCGAGGCAAAGCATTTTTTTTTATAATTGCCCCCGGGGGCCCGCCGCGTGCCCCTTGTGCGGCGGGCCCCCACAGAATAAGGCCCCGGGCCCGCCGCACACAGGGCACGCGGCGGGACCCGAGGCAAAGCAGTTTTTTTTTAAAAATATGGCACCCGGGGGCCCGCCGCGTGCCCCATGTGCGGCGGGCCCCTACATTTCACCCTGCCTTGTTAATTCACCCACCTGCCGAGAGCCGAGCCCACGAGAGGAGGAGAGCCAGCCCCGCCGCGATGCAAAATCCTGGGAGGGAGTCGAGGCAGCAGCCAGAGGAGCAGCAGGAGCAGCAGGTGAGAGGTGAGGGGGGGTAATGCAGGCTGCAGGCGCACGGGATGAGACCCTTTGACCTGACCCCTGACCCTTTCTATTGGCTCCGTGGTGATGAGACCATGGAGCCAATAGAAAGTGCCGGATTTCGCGGGCAGTTTTGTAAAAATCGCGGCATTTTTACAAAACTGCCGATTTCGCAATTTTTTTGCAAATCGCGAAATCGCGATATCCTGGAGGGTCTGCTTATTTAGGCATAGCCCATGCTACCCAAATACAGGCATGGCTACTTCCACCCGTACCAAACGTCACAACGATTTCTTGGAAAACCAGCTTAAGCAGTTAGGGAACTTCCCCTTGCTTGAATATTGATTTGTCCAAAAACTCAGTTACTTTACAAACAACAACTATTCCCTAGGGGTTCTTTCCTGACGTTCATATGCCCGACTTTACGTCAAACTATGGCATTCCTAAACACCTTCAAGGTATAAATATACCTTCACTTGCTGTAGCAGGATACGGTGGTTCGGAGCAGTTCGAAGACCTACTTGCCCAACGCAGCTCGCTACAGCAAGGGCAGAAGGAAGCCGACTCTCCAGCTGACACACTGATCAGGAAGCTGCCTTTCTCCTGCCGAGAATCCAACTCCTGTGTTTCCGGCTGCCCTTGCGGGATGTTGGAAAATCGAGTCCCGAGACAGAGATACCAGACCTCCTTTATTCTAACCAAGGTATGGAGCTGATTAGAACCTAGAGAAACCTTTGGTAGATTCTTGGCAAAAACAACTAAACCCATGCTACACAATACTTACTTCTTCCCTCGTACTAGACTTGGGTTAGGTACATTCGGGCAGGCGTATTTTAGAAGCACCAGTTGAGTATTTTAGTCAATGTTATTTATGTATGTATTTTTATATGGCTTAGAAACCATACATTGCTCTTACAGTATTATTGTATATTACTGTTTACGGTGTACGCATTATACTTTGCAGTCTGCATAACGATTGTAGCAGTTCCCTTCTCTTGCATGAGAAAGAAGACTGTTCAATAAACCCTTTTTATTGAAAACGCCCGTCTCACTATTTCTCTCCAACTCTGTCGAAATGAAGCATGCCCGATTGACTGAGTGAAATACTTATCTATTGTTTCCGCGACTCTGAGAGAAATATTCTTATTCTTGGGAAACAACGTTGTCATGTTTATGCGGTTGACAGAAACTAATCCCTTCTTGTGTATTCGAGAAAGTTTCTAGTGACCTCAGATTTAGCTGGCACACCCACAATTAAGTTTAGTATATTCGATATAGACCTAGTTGACCTCAGTCCTACGTCTAATCTATAGGATATATTATTCCAATGTGCAGAGCCTATTGGGAATATAGGAACTACACTACACCCGCTAATAATTAAACTGACATGGACAGATGACATGGACCGATTCGCAGCTATCACATGTCAATGGGAGGGATGGGCCTTTAATATAGTGACAGTATATATTCCTCCAGCACTTCATGTGATAGCCCTCCCAGCCCTTAGTGATTTTTTACACACCCTTCCAGAGGGGGAACTCCTAATTGGAGGGGATTTTAATGCCACAATTTGCGGTAATCTGGACCGACAACCCCCCCAAAGACCAGAGTGGCAGGACCTCCCGTCCATTGTGATTTCTCGAGGCGCTCGGTCTCATGGATGCCTGGCGCTTCTACCATCCACTGACTCTGCAAATCACCTTTCATTCCGGGGTGCACAATAGCCTCTCATGAATAGACTATTTTTTAACGTCAGTGGATAGTAATATAGCAGAAATCAATACCTTGTCCAGGGGTATCTCCGATCACTCACCACTGCTATTAACATATACCCATAAACGTAGAACTAGACGTCGTATTTTCCCCATATATCCGGATACCTAAACAACCCCAAAACTCTAAAAGATATCACTACCACAACACAACACTACTTCCAGGAGAATGCCCAATCCGTTTCCTCTCCAGCCACCCTTTGGGAGGCTTATAAAACTGTTATTCGTCGGCCAGGCCATCGCCTCTATTACAGGTCACAAGTCCGAAAAGAATAAGGAGGTAGACACCATGGAGCTAGACTTACACAATGCAGAGGTGCTCCATGTCCAAAACCCGACGAGAGTGTTGGCTCACTCGCTACATCTTAAGCAACAAGAATATAGGGAATACCTAAAAGAAAAGGTTAGGGCCAGGTTGCAGGGTACGGAGCATAAAATTGATGAAATTGGAGATAAGGCGGGAAAGCTTCTGGCCTGGCTCGATAAGAAGGAACGCGCTAAACGGTGGAACACGCAAATACGCATGGAAGATAATGGGACCATAACAGACCCTCAGGGAAAAGTCAATACATTTCCTAAACATTTTAAACAGGTATATACACTAACTTCAACAATGACGATTGAGGAAGCACAGACCTTCCTTAAAGATATTAAAATGCCTAAACTAACTCCAAAAGTGGTCTCCAAGCTCGAAGCAGACATCACAACAGACAAACTGCAACTGGCAGTAGGGGCCATGCAGTCAGGGAAGGCGGTGGGGCCAAACAGCATACCCGCCGAACTCTATAAAAAGACAGCTAATACTGTAGCCCCACATCTTTTGAGCATGTATCTCGAGAGTCTGGAGGCAAACGAGCTCCCGCAAGATCAACGCACTGCCACCTTAGTGGCGATTCCTAAACCTGGTAAGCTTCCCGAAGACTGTACCTCATATCGCCCTATATCGCTGATCAATGCTGAAGCGAAAATTCTCGCTAACCTCCTAGCAACTAGATTAACCCCTCCTCTCACTGCTCTAATACACCCGGACCAATCGGGCTTCATGCCTGGTAGGAATATAGCCCTCAATCTGAGAGGCCTATATGGAGTAATGGTGCGTATACCCTTCATCCAAGAGTCGGCTGTTATTCTCTCCTTAGACACCCAAATGGCGTTTGATATGGTGGAATGGCCCTTTCTTTTTGCGGTCCTGCACCATTTCGGTTTTGGCCCCAAATGTTGTGCATGGGTACACTTGCTGTACTCCAGACCTCTGGCTCATGTCACAGCAAACGGGCATATGTCGGAAGATTTTCCGCTGGGGCGAGGAACACGTCAGGGGTGCCCCCTCTCACCGTTATTATTCGCCCTGGTCTTGGAGACGCTGGCGGCGTGGATTAGATAGGAACCGATGATCCGAGGGCTCTATTGGGCGGCTGGTTGGGAGGATCGCATCTCCCTGTATGCCGATGATGTGTTGTTGTATTTGGCATCTCCCAGATGGTTTATTCTTGTGCTATTAAACATATGCAACTTATATGGTCAGATCTCCGGCTACACCATAAACTGGTCCATGTTGAATATATATTTACTTCATGGTCCCCCGCCGCACCTCTCACAGGGGTGTAACTTGCAAATAGTGGAAGGAAGTTTTAAATAACTGGGTATCCAATTCACACCAAGATCGGACAAATTTGTTAAGAGAAACCTTATACCACCCTTGGAACGTCTCAGACGTGATACGGTACACTGGCAAGCCCTACCGTTGACATTGCTCGGGAAGGCGGCACTTTTTAAGATGATGGCGCTTCCCAGATTCCTCTACGTCCTGGAGAATACCCCATTTCCGGTGCCACCTAGTTATTTTAAAGCAATAGCAGCAGAAGTCTCTAGTTTACTCTGGCAGAACAAACCGGCATGCATTGCCATGGACAAATTGGTCCGAGGCTGGTATGATGGGGGCATAGCGCTCCCAAACATACAACTATATTGCTGGGCATCACAGTTGAAAGTACTTAATCAATGGATACATGCCCCGCAGACAGACCCTGCATACAAAGCAGACCGATATGGATTGGGAGAGGGGGGCGTCATGAACGCATTATATACAACAAAGCAAACTATCCCACTAATCGAACCCGCGGCACATACAATTCAGGTTTGGTACTCTGCCCAAAAAAACTAGGATGGAATGGAGTTGTAACTCGGCTCACCCCGCTCTGGGAAACACAGCGACTGGGTAGACTTTGAAATAGTAAGGTTTTCAGCATGTGGAATTCTATAGGCATCTCTACAGTAGGTGATTTATGTGTTAAAGGGAAGAAGGTTACATTTGATCACCTACATGAGCACTACGAGCTGGCATCCTCTGCAAAATTTAGATACATGCAGATCAGACACACACTCATGGCGGTAATACCACCTGACACCGCACTTCCTGAGGCCTCCCCCCTGGAGGATAGGTTGCTGACTGAATACATAGACAAGAAGGCTACTTCTCTCACTTATCGTAAGCTGGTAAACAATCTGCCTGATCCGAAGCAATCCCTACGCACAAAATGTTCTGATGATCTGGGGGACCTACACGACACAGACTGGCAGGGGGTGCTTTCGTTTCCTTGTGAAGTGGAAATACCCTCCAGATTTAGACTGGTGCAGCTAAAGATATTACATCGCAAGTATTACACCAGAATGACCTTGCACAGAATAGGGAGTACTGTGAATCCGCTTTGCCTGAGGAGATGCGGGGAGGAGGGAACGTTCTACCATACAATATGCCGATGTCCATGAATAGGACCCTACTGGGCAGTGGTAATGCGAACCATTTCTCAAGTAAGTGGAGTCTCTGTTATACCGGAACCCAAACGATGTTTATTAAATATTGGGGAACCCACTGATCTTATTCATGCAACACAGGATTGAGTGACCCTTGGGATGATGTTCGCTAAACGTAATATCACCTGTTTATGGGGATCAAAACTCTCTCCCACTCTTCATGACTGGTGCAAGGACATAGATGGGGCCATGGTGGCGAAGAAGGCGACATATGTACATCGTGGCTGCCCCCGAAAATGGGAGAGAACATGGGGAGCGTGGAATAAATATAGGGGATATAGCTGTACTCCTCCTTTGACAGAATCAGATGAAAGTTCTGAGTGAGGGGAGTGGTGGGAGGATTGGGTGGCTAGTAATATTCCATATTACTTACAATGTACTAACTGTCTTGTTGATATGTCTATGGCAATTGGGAATTTGTCAAGAGAATATTATCAATCTACCAATTTGTAACTGCCTTTTATTAAACCCTGTTATCAATAAACTGAATTTTAAAAAAATGTGACCAAGTTCTGCAATGGGATTTTTAAAGGTCACTATTTGCCTGAATTCCATTTGGAACATTCGTTGAGAATTGGCACTTTGAAGTTCGGTAGCATGAGGTGCAAACAACTACAAACCGAGGGGTCGATTCACAGAACTAATCTGAGACAAAATCCTAAACGTATTACTTTTGGTATTCACAGAAGGCACTTACTATTTTTGGTATTCACAGAATGCACTTACAACTACTAACTCTACGTCTGCAATCGGGCCAGAATTTGTGCTATCGGGCTGGAATTTCCACACCCGGAGCAGGAATTCCACATTTGTGCCCGGAGTTCCGCTTCCAGACCAGAATTTCCGATACCAGGCCGGAATTGCTGGATCCGGGCCAGAATCACCGCATTTGGGCCTGATGATCATCTCAAGTGCCTACCATCCCCCACCATGCTTCAGCTGAAGTCAATTAACACTAACAGGAAGACCAGCACCACAAACCATATAAGAGCAGCACACATTCAAGGAACAGGTTTGGCCACAGAGAGTTCCGGGTGTCATTCGCTGTTTATCTCTAGAGGAAAATGTACCAAATGAGGAGGAAGAAAAACTTCACTACTGAGGAGACCACCATGATTGTGGAGTTTATTGTGAGGCACCACAAACGCCTATATGGCCTTCTACCTAACTGCACCAGTGGCACACAGAAGACAGCTCAATGGCAACAATTAGCCACTGCTGTCACAGCATTAGAAGAGGAGAGGCGCACAGTCCAGGACATCACGAAGAGGCCGGCTGAACAGAAGAGGGTGAAGGAGAAGTACTCCAGGATCGAGTTGGACAGGATTCTCCCTGCCTCACACACTAGACCCCGCTTCCATCTCACCCCACTAGAGGAGAATATCCTCACTACAATCAACCCCACATGCTGCTGCCTGTGAGTGATGTCCACAATATGGTACCAGGTAAATGGTATGACAAAAATAAGTATATGAAAAGTTTGTCTGTGTTCTACTGCCATTATGAGTAAGGAAGCTGTACAAAGTTTATATAGAAAAATAGTCAGTCAGAGTCTCATGTGTTTCCCTCTGTATGTTGCACCACAAGTCCCACAATCCTTTGTATTAGAAATGGCAAATCCCTCTCCCGCTATTGAAAACATGGGCCCAGTACTGCTGCCGTATATGCCTAACACTGTTAAGTAGCAATTGACAAAGTGCTCCTTCTACTTATCCAGACGCTGCTGGGTCAGTAAAGAATGTAATGGGGTGGGGGTTGCGGTGCAGAGGAAAATCAACTGACAACGGAATAGGGAAAATAAGTACGAATTATCCAAAAAGTAACTCACCTTGTGCCAGCCAAAATCAAAAAGCAGAAGGTGAGAGAATCCTTATCTCAAAACATTTCATGCATATATTCCGTTGTCTATTTCTCACCCTACCACCCCATTACATCACAAACGCCCCACTGCTCCTACATGCACTCATTTTTGTTTTTAAAACAATTTTTATTAATTTCTTAACAATCAGTTACAAAATACCATTACATCCGCCCTCAACAACCACTGCCCGCCTTACAGACCTATTTCCTCCAGACCATATATTTCCTCATTATCCTATAGCATCAGTTGACAGTATACTTGCAACATCCTACTTATACTACTCTTAACCCCCTCCCCATGTCCTCCCTTATCCCTCCCCCGGTGTGTCGCACATTATTCCGCTCCTACCTGCACGCATCACGGACGTACTTCACAATACTGTTAGCATGCAGAAGATATGAGGAAATGTCTTGGCAAGTTACACATGTACATTTTCCATTTGGTAACTTTTCTCTCTTCTCACCTATTGACACATTCAGCCAGAGCACAGACAACCACTGTAGCAGGGGTCCCTGCATCTTGGTAGGAAACAACATCATCCAGAGCAACGCATACCACCCTCTTTAACTGGTAAGTCAAACTGGTCAGGAGATCGTCAAAATGCATACATTTGTCAGCAGACAACAGAGGGACATATAGGGCCCGAATATCAAAGGTAACCGGAGAGGAACAACTAGCTTTACAACTATTGCAGTTCTTAATTCACATTTACCTTTAGCAAATGACATTTGTGAATAGCGAAAGACAAAATATAATATATCTTGCCTCATCATACCTTTGTAATTTGGGAACATTACATGTATTCCACCAACAGTTCCAGAACTGGGAACTCAATCCTGGAATTGAATGCCACAACAAGTCAAAAAGGAGTCCCCACTATATTGTAATTGTTTTTGTAGACCAACAACTGAGATACAATTATCAGGAGTATTGAGAATGCATCCACTTGTTTTCCCTTTGGTCTTAAACCTGTTATTATTGTGTTACTTACAGCTCTCTATTCCGTTACTGTAACTTTTTAACCAGAGCACTTTCTACACTGTGTCCCCATGTATCTTTAGTTTTGATGGTTTCGAAGTGACAGAATATATAGGCCTTTTATTTACAGCAGTCGATCCACTCGATAATTAAAAATAACAAGCCGTTTTCTTGAAACCATGCTATTCTTGTTTCCCACAGCTTCTCTCATCATTCCACTTTATCAAGAAGTTTACTCTTTTATATCAAAAAATATACTTACCTGAAGTGGTATAACAGTGCTGTAACTCACACATCTATTGAAAGCGACATTTACAGAATTCTGTAGCTTGGAAGTAAGTACAGCCCTTTTTAATCCTTTTACATTTTTTCAGGCGTCATAGAGAAATATAAGACCAGTAATAACTTTTGTTTCCAATATGGTTCATGGCCTGCACTCTAATTCTCTTGACATGCAAACAAGATAGAGCATCCACCTTAAGAAACAGGTCAGTTTATCATATAAACATAAGACACCAGTTGAGGCTTTCCCTGTGCCTATCCTGTTCTCTTTCAATTCTGGCCTCCATGCCTTTATTACTTTAAGGAAAAGTGATCATTGACTGTGCCTTTGAAAAAGTTATCCTTGCGATGTGTTTTCTAGTTACCTTGAGCACTGAGGTTTACCTTTGGATTCCCTATAATTGGGACTCGCTTGTTAAATATATAGGACTACCACCTCCCCACTTCCTATTATTGTGCATTGTATTTATGAACTCATGACTGTTTACATTTTGCTCGAGTATCATGTAATGATTTTTATTGTGTTTTTTTTAAAAAAAAGGATAAAAATTTATATTTTGTGTCACTAATTGTGATTTCAATTTTAGGTATTTGAGTTTCTGTCTTGAAGAAGGCGCTGGTCGCCGAAACGCGCGTCGACAAAATACTCATTATATGTTTTTTATAGAGAGTTTATATGTGTCTTTTATGAATTATTGTTGCTTTATGTATTTTATTTTTATAGTATTTTGCTCCATATTTGTTTGATCCTATATTGTTATTTGTTGTAATACACTTTCATGGTCCATATGCTTTTTAATTTTATAATTGTAATCATGGTTGTTTTAATTTATGTCTAATAAAAATTGCCTTTAACTGGAAGTGGGTTGTTCATGTCCTACCACTATTACGTGGGCAAGTTCTTTACTACTGCCTAGGTTGATACCTTCACTGTATTGTATGTGTTGTACAACACTGTTGTCCTGCATCACAATATGCTCACATATAGCATTTAACCACATACCAGATAAGACCATGGCAGCTACTGAAATGATGACACAAAATGTATGCCAAGTGAGTGCAGAATGGACATAAAATAGTACATTGTGTCATATTAAGTGTCCTACACACTACTGGATTGCAATTCAATTATATGAAAACTCTTCTGCAAAATATCAATGGTGAAATCATATAGAAATTGGTGTGGATGAGGCTCGCTCTGATACCAGGTGGGTTCCTTTGAGATGGGTGTATGGGCTGCTAAGGTGAATCTTCAGGGAGTGAATTTTCAAATCATTTGGCTAAAAAGCACAACGTTAATCCAGTGCAGGCGGCAATCATCAAATCTTCTCAACTTACCTACATCCTAGTCAAATGTTGCATTCTGCTTGCCTCCTCTTCTACTGTATAAGTGAGTGGTTGACATATGAGGTTAGAATGTCTGCTGTACAAGACACCATCCGTTGTCAGCTAAGTACTACCTTGATGTTGGAAATGGAGTATGCAAACAGAGGACACTCAAAGGATGGACGTAACAAATGTGTGATCTCTCATTCAAAAATGAGCTCTGTGACTTCATGGGTAGGAAAGCACAAATGAGCCACATTCTGTACCTGACTATTGCATATCTCACACATGAACTCTGCAATGCACTGTTTGAACTGTTGTGCAAAGGTGCTACTGGTCAGCCTGGTGATGTACAATCCTTTTGACTTGACAACAGACATTATACTCATGAAACAAGTTAGTCTTAATGGTGAAGGTGGAATCAATGTAATGAGGAGGAGTCCTGATCATTTATTTTCTTCCTTGAAATATCAGTAACTGTTCAACTTGGGCCTATTTGGCAGGTTCACCCCTCGACTTTTTGCCTTTAGCCTCTGGAATAGTAGTAGTGATTTTAGGCCTCTGCGCACTTTAGCACTGTGGCCCAGTGTAAAGTGCGTGTGGTGAGAGTGGCCTGCCCTCCCATAGGAATGCATGGGGAATATGTGTGTCCATGGTAGTTCCTGATATGAGGGGAGTGCAGGGTCAAGTTTGGTATGTGTGAACTCGTGAGAATAAATGCTGCGCAATGGTGTGCGCCGATTTATTGTGGTTAGTTTAGAAATGCCACTTTTAGAAGTTGGCATTTCTGTGTGCTGTGAGATGTGAATTGCCTGTCTGGCTTGTGAGTGACACAGACCGGCTGGTATGGTTGGCTCCAGGAGCCAGGATGAGTCTGCCCGGTGGTGAATAGGGAGATCTGCATGTAGATGGGAGGGAGGAGTTACACCTGGGACCTGAATAGGGCTGTGCCTTCCCTCCACAATGCTGGCTCCACCTCCTGTAGTGCGTCTGATGTCCCTGGCCAGTCTTGTGAAAGGGATAATGGAGCTGGGCAAAACAAAGTGCTCCTGAACCAGTTGTATCTGGTTCTTCCCTTGCCTACACTGTTAGAACAAAGGATTTAGTGGTATAAAAGAAGGGGCTGTGACCCATGATGTTTGTGTTCTTGGACTTGAAACTACCAGGGGTGTGCTGCTGCTGGGGCTCAGGGGAAGGCTTGCCTCCCTGGGTGGAGAAGCTGGCACCTGCCAGCAAGCCCAGAAGGTGGCGGCTGGAATCCAGGAAAGCCCCGGGTCCCAGGAGGGGGCCCGGGTGAAGATTGAAGTTAGCACAGGGCTCCCAGGAGTCCAGGGAAGCCCCGCGAGAGAGGTGCTGCCATCGCCATGAGGAGACCCCCGAGAGCAGCCTGGTGAGTGAGAAAGGGCTGGGGGGCTCTGTGTGGCCAAGTGTTTGTGCATAAGCGAGGCACAGTGTTGTTGTTGCATTTAGAGCGGCCCCGGATGGCAGCGGGCCGCTCCAACCTCGTGGGCATGTTTATTTTTAGCGCCCATGCGCTCCACAGTGCTTGGGGGCAAGGTCTTCTACCCCAGTTGGCGCACAATTATTTCAGGAGCCAGTGTGCTCCAGGGGACATACTTTTCAGAGCCTAGGTGGCTCCAACGTTTTTGGCCCCATTATTTCTAGAGCCTGAGTGGCTCCAACACTCTGCCCATTATTTTAAGAGCCCCATGTGGCTCCCACATTGGGCACATTTGTTCTGAGGGCCATTGAGAGCCCATGCCACATTTTTACTCTCACAGCTGCCCAGCAAGTAGTGGCCAGCTGCTACGTTTAGGCCTTCATTTGAGAGTCCCAGCTGCTCAGCAAGTAGTGGGCAGCTGCAACGTTTAGGTTTGCGCTAAGTGAGCACCCCTGACTGTCGCTGCATTGGCAGCGTGCCCTGAGTTAGGACAGAGGGCATTTGAGCCCCTTAGAGACGGCCAGTTGGCCCTGGGGACTATTAGATTTATAGGGCGCCAGGCCCTAGTGTAATTTATATAGGTGCTAAGAAATGCAATGTTTATATAGTATGTTTTGTCCACCTTGATTTATGCTTATAGATGTGCTTTTATGCTTATTAGGTTTTACCTACTGCCTTAGGTTTTATTTCATTCTCTACTGTGGTCTAGGTTAGATTTATTCCCTACTGCAGTTTATGCTAGTCTGTTTATTTCCTAATGAAAGTTATGTTTAGAAGATTACGGTCTACCATATTTAGGCTCATGAGGTTGGCGCAGAATAGAGTTCTACTGTGCCTGTTATGATTTATGTTACAGGTTGATGCTGAGTATAGTGTCTGCCAGTGATTACTGGCTGTGTTCTAAGTTCATGATATATTCTTACTTTTACTATTCTTTACCAAGTGATGATTTTGACAGTGGCCCACGTGGCCTTGTCATGTGTAAATAATCCCCTGTAAATATTGCCCGTGCCAGTTGGCACAGTGTATACTGTGTGATTACCATCTAATGTGTTTTATGTTAATACAAAGGCTATTTTTATAAATAACTTCCTGTGGAGTTCCTTTTGTGGTGTGCCTAGTATGTTGTTACTGTGTGTGTTGTGCAAATGCTTTACACATCGCCTACGGGATAAGCCTAACTGCTCGTGCCAAGCTACCAAGGGGGTGAGCAGAGGTTATCATTGGCGTGTAACTTCCTTTCCCTGACTAGAGTGGTTGTCTCTGCCTGGCTTTGGCGCAAGCCTTAGCCAACCAGAGATCCCCATTTCTAACAATAACCTTCTCATACAGGTTTGTCTGTTGATGTGTCATCTCATTGATGTCAGTGCTGTCTGGAGTTAACAGCTGGCAATTGCTGCATGTGAACAGGGACCCACATGTAAAGTCCATGAGGTAAACATGCAGCACATTGGCCATGAATATCCTGTCAATGGTTATTGAGAATGACATGTACATGTTAGCTCATAGCTAACATCTGGTGTACTAAAATATGGACATGTATGTCTCATCACAGCAGCTGACAGGATGACACCAGTGCAGCATACAACACCCATCCCAGGGAATGCATGACATCCTGGCTGCAGCAGTGAAACCCTCTCACACCTGACCATCAGGTAATTGTGGCGTGAAGTGTTTCCCTATCATAGATTACTAAACCATGACAAAGACCAAAATCCTCTTCTGCATAGAATCTGCAGTCATTATTTACAAAGTTACATACATTTTGTAAGTGTCACATGTGCCTGTTTATAAATTAGTAATGCAGATCATTGAGAATGGTGTCACTTCCCTCTCCAGTTGCTGGATCGGGAACCGCTTCATCAACTACACCTAGGAGGAGCCAGGTTTAGCAGTTGACATCAGGTGGAATCGCAAAACGACAGAAAGCTGTGGCTGGAGCTGGTAAGTTTGGTTGTGCAATGTACATCTCCGTTTTACACCTCAGTGCTATGGTGTGAGCTGTCATTTATAGGGGTACCCAAACCAGGTCACATGTACGTCATCTGATGATGCAAAGTATAGTTAATCCAACCCATGTGTTGCACCACATCTTATGCTAGGTCAATTACTAATACTGTTGCAACCTCTTTGTTCCAGGGGATGATGATCATGAGGAGGGTGGACCTTCCACCGGTGTTGAGCGACGGGCAATCAGAGGGGAAAATCCACTGCTCCTCCAGGCAGTTATGTTGGCTGCAAGTACTGTGCAAGAGGAGGAGGACGAGGAAAAAGTACCTGAGGATGAAGGATTGGAAGATTATGGTAATTATATGTCCACCCACCTCTCTGGGGATGACGATTCTGATGCCATGGACAGAAATGTTACCACATTGCCCAAATCTTGCAAGGCATCACACCCTCCGCCCAGCAAAGTGTCTCAGCCTCCTCCAAAATGTAAGATTGCCTGTCCCCAACACAGAGCTAACCAGCCACAGCTCACACGCAACCCAACACAGACATCACTCCCTCACATCCAGGATAGACATGGTGGTTCCCCTACATGCTCCTCCCAATACAGTGTATCGCAGGCATTCTCTCCACCATCTGGGGGAAGTACCAACACTATTATGATGCTGGAATCCCCTGGGCACCATTTTCTTGTCCACAGGCTTACACCTGCCGCCACTCCCCTGCTGTTGGACTGCTTGTCTCAGCCATGGCCGACCCCTGCAGAGAGGGACTGCACCTGGCTATGGTGGCCAGTGGGAGCAGGATTTCTTCCAACAGCAGTCCGATGTGAGGCAGGACATTCGTGCCATTGGGGCTACCCTGTCAGATATATCTGAGTCCCTGCAGGACATGCTCCAATTCCCTCAGGTGGTGGACAGATGGATCCATGTTTTGGATAGGATGGATAGAACTTGGCAAGACATGTCCAAGAATATCAGAGACATGATATCCATCCAAAGGGAAGAGAGTGCAAGACACCAGGCCTTGGCCATGAAAATGATGGAGGGCATGCTGAAAGTGATCCAAAGTCTCCCTTCACGGTCAATGCAGGGAAGGGAGGCATCACTACTGCCTGCAGCACATCACACCCACACACCTGTACCACCAACTGCACAGGACCACAGCAAGGGTACACACCCATAACCGCGCCCTGAACAGGCACTCCCACAACGTGCACGACCACCATCACCCCCTGAACAGGCACTCCCACAACGTACACAACCACCACCAACCCCTGAACAGGCACTCCCACCACCTGGACAACCAGCCCTTGTCTACGCACAAACACCAGCAGTGCATATACCATCTGCCCTTGCACATAAACTTCACCCTGTACAGGCACATGCACAACCCACCTACACACAGGCGACAAGCCAGACATGATCCCTCACAGCGATCATCACCTCCAAAATTGTGAAGTCACAAGCACGATCACCATTGACAACATCCCAAAAATGAATTGACCACTGTGAATATGTACAAATAAAAAGTAATTATCTTCACAAGTCAAGACTCTGTTGCGTATCATGTCCTGATAGGCAAATGAATACAAATTCTATGTCAGGACCGGAGGCTTCAGATTATGCTTTTCCTTCTTCGCTTTAATTAATACAGAAACACACAGCAGCCAGAAAAGCATCAACGTAAGCCCAAAATCCCAGAACAAGGATAAGGCTTAAAGAAAACATCAAAAGGACTCAGATTTGCGACAAAACTATAAATCCCATCATGTCCATCAAGCCAGTCCACAGAGTAGTCCTTCTTCCATGTCCACGACAGATAGATAGGACGTCCCTCCTATGACCACTTCCTCTTTCTTCGCAGCCAGTTAAGTGGTTTTTGTTTTCTCTTGGTACTATTGAATGTATAAATGACCCATTTGCTATGTGGGTAATTTAGGGCTCTTCAGGCTGTTTTTCCGCTATGTTATAATTGTTTTTGCCTTGCAGAGCCACTTTATACGATCGCGGTAACGGTTTCCGTTCCTCACGCGATCTCCCTGACGTGCGGCGCAGTTCTGGCCGCCAGGGGGAGCCAAAGCGTCTCGTTGGTCTCGGCGCGGCTCTTCACACACGGAGAGCCGTGCTGAGGTGAACGACCGCTGGAGCCTTCCCCGCCGCCTCACCTTGACGCCCAGGTCTCCTGGGTCAGTACTGTGTCCCCAGCCTTCACGAACGCCCCGCGGGGGGTCTGTATCTGTATAGCGGTTTCAACCGCATTTGCCGCCTGCGGGCGTTATTGTGTGCACGAGCGCGTTATCTCGCATTTTCTTTCATTACGCCTGCTGAGCAAGAAACGGTCTCACAGCGCGCAGGGAGGTGGCATAGACCCGGTCTATTGAGGGTCAGCGCGCTGAGTGGTTAGTGCTGCCCCAGTCCTGGTTTCACCCGGCCCAAATAGTCCCAGGCAGTGCTCTGGCATAAAGTGCGCTGGTTTCCCTGCGCAACCCTGATCCCCTGCCTCAACTTTGGGTTTTCTGCACCTGGTAGGAGTTGGGTGGCTAGCCTAGATGGATCAGGAGGGGTACTACGAGGAGGAAGAGACTCATAGTTACTTAAACGATGATGAATTTTACAATGCGGTTGACAGCTCTATATACCGCTGTGTTACAGAGGTGGTAGGACCTATGGAAGAGCGCTTATCCGCCCGCATTATACAGGAGTGCGAGAGAGTGGCGCAAGCCCACTTGGGGAATTCTGGTTCTATACCTACCCCAGAGGGAGATACCCCCCCAGCTCCCAAAAAGGTTTGTAGGGAAGGGGGTTCTGGGGTGGCGCAGGGTGAGGACAGAGACACCTTTGAGCACCTACGGGCCGCTTTTTTGGCCAAGGCGACTGCGCCCACCCCTGCGCCTCCGTCGACCCCGGGTCCTTCGGGAGCGATGAACACAGCGCCCTCGTCCCCTGGTGGCACGTCTCCAGTAGACACAGACGATGAGGACGGGTCTGTGCGTTCTTGGCGTCTGTCGAGCTCGGCCGCGGAGTTACCCCAGGATAGCTCTGGCATGCTTGACCCAGATGAGATAATGCATCCGCGGTCAGCTGCTTGGACCCCGGGGGACAAGGTGGCGAAGTTCGTGGCGAGTCACCTCCGCAAGCCCTTAGAAAAGGAAGCGCGGAGCTGTCTACGCGGGGAGTGCCCTAAGCCTACTTTAGAGGGAAAGGTGGCCCTCACTCCGGAATTGGACCCAAAGATGGCCACTTTCCTTGCGAAATTCGTTAAAGACCCTCGCAAGGGCATTGATCGTTCCTGGCGCTCCTGTCAGGATAAGTTACTGGATGCTATAGGGCCTATAACGAAGATACTTGATATGGCGGAGGAGGCTAAAGTGACAGGAGCCGCCATTTCCCCCGACGTTCTGTCGAATTGGGCGCAAAGGGTGGTGGTCTTTCTAGGGAACGCCAATTGCGCCCTATCGACCGAACGCCGGCGGTCCCTCTTGATCAAACTGGATCCGAAGTTGGGGGATCTGGCCTCTTCGGAGGCGGGAGCAGTGGCCCAAGGGGGCCTCTTCGGGGACCCTTTCATAAAAGAGTTAGGGAAGTTTGTCTCGACTTTTACGTCCTTAGATAGGGCCCAGTCAAGCATTAGGAAAGTGTTTCAACAACGTTTCTCCCGTGGGGCCGGTCGCGGTGGGGGCCGCGCGACCAGCCGTGGCGGTCAGCAGTATGCCAACAGAGGGCAAGGCTCTGGCAGAGGTCAATATAACACCTCAGCGAACTATAACAACTTCTATCCTACCAGAGGCCAGCACTTCCGAGGTCGAGGGGGATTCAAGAACAACCGTGGAAACCCCAACTCAAACGGTGGGTGTCATCTCGGCGGACCGAGTCCGTATTGGGGGGCGGCTCGCTTTGTTCCCAGAGACTTGGTCTGCCATCACAACAGACGCATGGGTCTTGCAAACAGTCTGCGGGTTCCGCATAGAGTTCTACGACCATCCCCGCCAAGGGGCTCCCCCACGTCCTATCATTTTTTCCCTAGCCGACGCGCAACTGGTCGACAAGGAGGTCTCAGACTTGCTTCGCAAGGGGGCGATTTGCCGATCAGTTCGCCACCCCGCTGGTTTTTTAAGCAATATCTTCCTAGTGGAGAAGACGGATGGAGAGAAGCGTCCAGTGATCAACCTCAAAGAGTTCAACGGCTGGTTGACTTACCATCACTTCAAGATGCAGGTATCCATCTTCTGAGGGACGTGCTGCTTCCAAACGACTGGATGGTCTGTTTGGACCTGAAAGATGCGTATTTGGTAGTCCCCATCCATCCTCCGCACCGTCGCTTTCTCCAGTTCGTGTGGAGGGGCCAGGTGTTCGAGTTTACCGCCCTTCAATTTGGTCTTTCCTCGGCACCTTGGTGCTTCACCAAACTGCTCCGGCCGGCGGTAGAGCTCTTGAGAGGGCAAGGCATCCGGATGATAGTCTATTTGGACGACATCCTATTGATGGCATAATGCCCCAGGACGCTGAACCTTCAGCCCCAACAGACGGTATCTCTGTTACAGGGGTTGGGGTTTGTCATCAACAAGGACAAGTCTGTCCTCTCCCCTTCCGAGACCATAGTGTTCTTGGGTTTTGCGGTGGACTCGGTCCGTTCCACCTTAAGTCTACCGGCCAGGAAAGTGGGAAAGATTCGCCACATGCTGCGTCAAACGATCTCGAGATCTCACACACCGCTCAGACAGATTGCTCGGGTGGTAGGCTTTTATCCTCCTCCATCCAGGCAATCTTCCCGGGGCCCCTCCATTATCGGGCCCTGCAGCGACTCAAGGCATATCATCTCAGACGTGGTCTGTCGTACGATCAATTGGTTCCACTTTCGGACGACGTGAAGAAGGAAATGGCCTGGTGGCTTGCCCATATGGAAGCTTGGAACGGCAGGGCAATCTTCGGCCCGGGTACGGATCTGGTGATAGAATCCGACGCCAGCAGGACAGGTTGGGGTGCCCGATGTGGGGATTTTTCCACAGGCGGCGCTTGGTCGTACGAGGAGCAAGGGTTGCACATAAACTGCCTGGAACTGCTGGCGGGGTCCTTCGCAGTACGCTGCTGGACCAGAGACTCGGTTCAGTCCTGTGTCCTTCTACGAATGGACAACGTATCGGCGGTCCGGTATGTCAATCACCTGGGCGGTCCCCGCTCCAAAGCCTTGGCGGACTTGGCAAAAGATTTTTGGGACTATTGTCTGGCTCATCATGTGTCGGTGACGGCGGAATACTTGCCAGGCCAAGCCAACCAGGTTACGGATTGGCACTCCCGACATCTAAGAGACTCTAGCCAATGGAAACTGGACTCTCAGGTCTTCCAGTGGCTGAACGACCTTTGGGGGCCGTTCTCGGTGGACCTCTTTGCGTCGCGGTTGGATCGTCAGCTCCCAAGGTTTTTCAGCTGGAGACCGGATCCGCTGGCGGAGGCCACAGATGCCTTCCTCCAGGACTGGAGTCAGGAGAAGGCTTATGCGTTTCTTCCTTTCTCGATGGTGGTGCGAGCGGCGGCACAGCTTCGCCGCCAGGAGGCGGACATGGTGATGGTGACACCCTTGTGGAGGTCTCAAGTTTGGTTTCCGGTTCTTCTGGAACTTTCTTGGGATTCTCCAATCCTACTCCCCCGGTTTCCGCGCATTCTTCTCAACGCGGACGGGGATCCTCATCATCTGATCACGCACAGCTCTCTCCGCCTCATGGCATGGCGGCTTTCAGGAGACATTGGTCGCTCCCAGGCCTTTCGAGATCAGCTGAGGATTTCATGTCAAAGGCCTGGGCAGTCAGTACGGCAAAGCGTTATAGCTCCGCCTGGAATAAATGGACCAGTTGGTGTCTTCGACGGGATTTGGATCCCTTGGTCGGAGGAGTCGTTCCAGTGCTAAATTTCCTAGCGGAATCCGCTTCGGCCGGATTAGCTTATCGCACTATTAACGCGCTGCGGTCAGCGATTTCGGCGGCTCACCATCCGGTGGAGGGAGCGCCGATTGGGGAACACCCTTTTGTTTGTAGACTTCTGAGAGGCATCAGACTCTCCTTGCCCCCGGAACCGCGTTATTCGGTTCTCTGGGATGTCAACCTAGTCTTGAATCTTTTTCTGTCCTGGCAACCTAACAGGTATCTGTCGTTGAAGGAACTGTCGGAGAAGTTGGCAATGCTTTTGTGTTTGGTGTCTTGCGATGTTCGAGCCTTGGATGTCTCGGCGAGAGTTTTTTCTCAGGAGGGAGTGATTTTCACATTGGGGCGTCGCACAAAATGTGCGTCCAGAACGATTTCGTACCCAGCTTTTGTGGACGCCCCAAAGTTATGTGTGGTGCAATGCCTGAAGGCATAGGAAGAATTAACACTAGAACTTCGCCCTCCGGGCGAACGACAGCTGCTTATTGCTCTGCGAAAGCCACACAAGGCTGTCTCATCTCCCACCATTGCCAGATGGGTAAGGTGGATCATGCAGGAAGCAGGCATCGATACAAAACAGTTTGGAGCCCACTCGGCGAGAGGGGCCATGGCTTCTAAGGCTTTCTCTTTGGAAGCACGGCTGGAGGACCTGATGCGAGCAGCGGATTGGTCCTCGGATTCCACTTTCAAGTGGTTTTATTTTAAACCTGTGGTGGACATTGCGCATTTGGTGGTGAGTAAGCTTTAAACTAGCATAATCTGAAGCCTCCGGTCCTGACATAGAATCGAAATTTGCCTAACATTGTAACGGTAAGTTTCAATTCTATTAAGGACACGGAGGCGAGGATTATCCCTCCCGGACCACCTTTTGGGGGTCTTCCCCCCCGTACTACAGTAAGTAGTCAGGTTTTCTCCTGGAAAATGTTTGACTATGTTACGGTTATCATTGTTGGAATAGTTGTACCTAGTGCGTGTGGAAGTCTTTTTCCTTTCATCGCTTACGCTGTTGCTTTTTTCTACTAGGTAACGATGGTTCGAAACAAGACCAGTAGGATCATGGCGTGGCTCGCGCGAAGAAAGAGGAAGTGGTCATAGGAGGGACGTCCTATCTATCTGTCGTGGACATGGAAGAAGGACTACTCTGTGGACTGGCTTGATGGACATGATGGGATTTGTAGTTTTGTCGCAAATCTGAGTCCTTTTGATGTTTTCTTTAAGCCTTATCCTTGTTCTGGGATTTTGGGCTTACGTTGATGCTTTTCTGGCTGCTGTGTTTTTCTGTATTAATTAAAGCGAAGAAGGAAAAGCATAATCCTCGCCTCCGTGTCCTTAATAGAATTGAAACTTACCGTTACAATGTTAGCCAAATTTCGATTCTTCCTCCTTTGCAAAATCATTAATATGTGTTATAAGTAAGCTGCATCTACTTGCCCTAAACAACTAAAACCCAGACAGAACCATTTTTTACTTTAATAGAGTCTAAAGGGAAGCGCAGTGACAAAAGCAGAAACGTATGCCCTATGGAAATAGTTCAACCTAACCATACTAGCAATATATACCTATATATATGTAAACATGTATTTAAACGTATATACACCTATATATATATATATATATATATATATATATATATATATATAGATAGATAGATAGATAGATAGATAGATAGATACATCTATAAGCGTCTACCAGAATATACCAAAAGTCTTATCATCCCCATCAGGGAAGCAAACCACCCAGTCAGCTTCTGCAAGCAGGGAGCCAGCCCTGTGTAGAAACAAGATACCCCCATATAATAGAAGTGTGCATGAAAAGATAGATATAAGTACCAACATGTATTGGTAATAGAGCAAAGATGCAACAAAGTTAAAATTATAGATATACAGATATCACAAAGCTGGAAAACCAGCAACCTTAATACTGTATAAGAGGAGTGGTAGGAACACCACACACTCCAGAAAAATGAAGCCAACCACCCATGAGCCCACCTTACAGTCTGACAAGGCTACCAAGAAGCGACTAACCAGGAATAAACAGAAGACAGCAGGCGTGAAAACATCTGCTATGAAGAGAATGAAGATCACCACCGAGGTTCATGCAGAGCCATAGTCAAAATGAAGGCCAACACATAGAAGGTCCCAACAGATAATAATTCCAATCCAACGGACATATATATCTCAGTTAGCAAGACCTGACTGACATTTCTCAATAAAAGATGAAGCATCATAGCCGTGAAGTGATCAAGCCCTACAAAATTAAAACAATGGATAACAGTGCATACAGGCACAACAAGGATGGAGGTCAGAAATAAATGTCCCACCTTGAGCCACGGTGTATTTATGACTAAAAAAAGGGAATACATACCCCATCCTCCAAAGGAAGAGAACAAGGAAGAAGAAATAATACCTCCAATCATTTGTAATTCACAAAATAAGGTGGGAATGGTATAGCAGACCTTTGAGCAATCAAATCCCTACCCCATCATATGAGGAGAGAAAAGAACCTTCAGGAAATGGATGGTAAAGAAGACCTCAGTCTCCTTAAAAACCAATCCTCAAAAGAATGGAACTATAACATTAAAGGGACACACATTCTGGAAGGAAACTCTTAGATGAAAATTAGCCACAACACCAACCAAAATGAGGAGTGAGATGGTGATAGCTGAAGAACACCCAGATCATAAGAAAATGCTGTGGTTGTAATCATAATTGGTAAATGAATAATGCCTTTAGAAAGCAAGGAAAATAAAACATTCCTAATATGACAAGACATCACGTCCTCTCAGGGGATGACAAAGACAGTGGCACCGGATCAAGGACACATTAAGGAGGAGGTGAGACCTGAAACATTGCATTAGACTGACTTTCGCCGAGGCATAACCTAACAAGGAGCTCCAGAGAGCCATGGCAGGAAACCTTGCTGCCAATAGAGTAAAATATGAACAAAAAGAAGTGCTATGCACCATAAAAAGTCTTAGGACTAGGCTAAAATCCTGCCCAGGCCACGGATCCTGCCCCCATATCCAATACTTCCTATATGGAAAGAAAGCTACATGATGGCCGCAGGGGGAGGAGAAGTTAACATCTCACTTGTGCGCTATTGAAGCAACAAACACTTTGTGTTCAACCCTGGAAAGGGAAGTAAGATAGGAAGAGCCATTGGGCATCACCCTGTGAATGGCTCATATGCAAATGGGAGGTCCCCCAAACAAACTATTACAAGAGAACTAGGAAAGCAGTCAGCCGAGTTAAGAATCTCCCCCCTCCCAGACTATCTCTAAATCTCCACAAAGTCAGCATGCCTGCCGAATCAACAGGCGCCATCAAAAGACATATCAATCAAAGTGGCCTGAACCTCCTCTGAAAACAGAGAGGTGCACAACAAGGCACGGAGTGCTACTGAAGAGGCCAGAGCCCAACCTACAGAATCAGTGGTGTGCATACCCCAGCGAATAATCAGGTTAGTCACCTGTTGCTCGTCCTGAGCTAACAAGAAAAGAACGTTCCTTGTCTCTTTCAGAAGGGAGGGCAGCAGAGACTCCAACGAATCCCATAATGCATGGGAGAAGTGTCCATGGACACAAGAAATATTAAGAGACTGCAGTGCAGAACTAGTGGCGGTGACAGCAGGGAACGTATCAATATTTTGGACGACCCAAGGCAGACTGCACCACAAAACACTGATGAGTTGGATGCCTAGGGAGTCATTTTCATCCCACAGGGACCGGCCAGTGTCTCTGAGAAATAGAGCGATCCACAGGGGTCCCTGTTCAGGATTAGCCCAAGCCTCCAACAGAATATCAAAAAGAACCTCACTATAAGGAAGCAGCGGCTCTACCCCTAATTGGTCCTGATACAGGACTCCAAGTAACGATCTGTAGCCAATTCCACCAAGGGAGCGTTACCTCCAGAACAACAGAAACTGGTCCAAGAATATCCGCCGGAGAAGAGCCCACCTCTGTAGCAAAACCAGGAAGTGACAGGAGGCCCAAGGATGGGGCAGACTCAAAATCACTAGCTTCCCCTAAACCCATCAACCAACTACACTCCATAGGAGGTTGAATCATGCCAGAAATGGGCTGGAAAAACTGAGAACCCTTTCCATTACCCCATCATCATAATCCTCAGCAGGTAAAACGGGATGAAGGACTTCAGAATAGGGTGTCTCCACTGATGCCGCATGTGGCCTGTATCCGGGACGTCTGGTGCTGATGAGAGGACGTCAGAGAGTAAAGAAGGTGGAGCATTGAGCTGCACTGTCATTGAAATCAGCAGGCTAAACCTTGATGCGGGAGTTGGAGGACCAGAGCCCAACGTCGAAGGCGGCAACCCCGAAGAAGTGTGCACCGATGTCAAAACGGATTTAGAATCTGGCAACCGGACTAACGCTGAGGGCATACCCACCGGCATGGACACAGTGACAGTCACGTGCATCTCCTTGGAGAGAGTTGTAATATTCTCTCATTTGGGTCAGAGTCGCCCTGGCTCCCGGGTAGGCTGGAAGGTGCAGGGTAGCCTCATGCTTAGACAGGACGGTGTTTCCTTTCAGCAATTCCAATCATACATTTGCAGTGTATAAGCTGAACAAGGTGGGAGAAAAAACGCATCCCTGCTTAAGCCCGTTATTAGTATCAATATCTGTAGTAGCATGTTTCTTGGTGATCTTGGTCCAGACACATGTGGCTGTGTACAGCTCTGTAATGGCTGCGAGGAGCTTCCTCTGTATTCCACACTTCGCGATTTTTGACCAGAGGATGTTATGGTTAATGCCTTTAAAAGTAGCACTGTAGTCAACAAAGCAAGCATACAGTGGCAGTGATGTGGTTTCCCTAGCCTGAGCTGCTAAATAAGAGAGGAAAATAACTTTGTCCATGGTGGAAGAGTTTGGCCTAAAACCCGCCTGGTAGTGAGGTATGATGTTATCATCGATCCAATCCTCCAGCTTGTTCAGAAGCACTTTCGCGAAGGCCTTACCATCAACGTCCAGTAAGGCAATCAGCCTGTAGTTTCCCAGATGGGAGTCGTCTCCCTTTTTGTGTATGGGAGACAGGATGGAACCGTTCTATGAGTCCGGAATGGCTGATGTTGAAATGCATGCAATGAACAGGCTATGCATGTAGGGAGTCCAGAATTCCCAGTCTTTGTTGAAGATGTTGCCTGGTAGGCCATTTGGTCCAGGGGCTGGTGACGTGTCCCCAAAGTTCCTTAGTCCTACTGAGTGCTAACAGAGAGTGTATATATTTGCATTCTTCCTGTTTGTTTTTGTTTTAACATCCAAGAGTTTTTTTGTGTAATGTCATGCCTCTTTTGGAATGCTTTCCATTTGTGTGCTCTTTTCTTTTTTATGTAGATCAGCCCAACAGCACTTCCTTTTGTTCTCTTTAAATTCTTTGTAGTCAAGATGCAAAAAGGGACTTCTTATGTGCACTCTTTGGAGGTTGTGATTCTTATATGCAGATAAGACTTCATATCGCATTTTCATTACTGCTACCCAATGATTCTCAATTACCATGATCTGAAGAGCACAGACTAGTTTCACGCTGTGAATATCTGGCCAGGCATGCAACACCCCAATTAATTCTTTTTATAGATGGACCAGCATTGAAGGGAGTTTTTTGGTTGCAGTATTGAATTCCCTGTGCTTCATCACACTCACGCTGACCGCAATGTATATTGGGTGATGGTCGCTTTTGGTTCTGTGTTGGACTTGATAGCTTATACACCTGCCTAGGAGATTCTTACTTAGGAAGATGTAATCAAGTGTTGAGATGTTTTTGAAGGTGGGCTTTGTTTTTCCCTCCACAGGACCTATTTGATCAGCGGATCCCAACTCAAATGTGCTAATGCAGGCTACCTGGCTGTTTTGACCGCAGCTCGGCTTATCTCAGAATGCCACTTGTCTCCAGTGTTAAAGCCTCCTGCCACAAGACACTTGTTCCCCGGGTGCTCATAAAGGAACTCTTTTATCAGGTCAGTGATCTTCGTGGCATTTGCTACTTTCACATCCCTGTGCGTAGAGGTTTACCACTGTGATTGAGGTGTGATTTCTTTCTATTAATATGCCATTTATGCTAAGGATCTGTACGCCATGTGTACAGATGCTTCATTCCTTTATTTATACCTACAGATCTAATTTCACATACACAGAAAGACCAATAGGTGGTCTTCCAAATAGATTTTTCTTATGAACCGCTGTGTGAATTGCCTGGAAACCAGGAATGGAGCTGGGCATTATCAACCACGTTTCCTGCAGGCATAGGGTGTCACCGGTTTGTAGAAATTCCATGGAGGAGTTGTTATCCATTACTGAGTTAAGGTATGCCACATTCCAATTTATTATCCTAATCATGGTTTTTGAAATCTTATCCCTTAGCCCCACGGCGCTAGGAGTTCGACATCTCCTTTATATCAAGAGCTGCTGGTAACCAGGCCCAATCAGACTGCTCCCAGCATATGTAGGCTGATGGTTCTGCCGTGCAGCATCTCTCTCCAGGGCCTCTTGTCAGCTGGATTGTGATCTTTTTTTCTCAGGGCTGGGGAGTGATCAATGAAGTGACTCTCAAAATGCGTTTCAAAGATTTTCATTGCACTGAGTGTTCTATTCTCGTTGATAGGTTGTGGGGATATTTTTCTATTGCAGAGTTGTTTAAAAGTATACTCCAGTCCTTGAATTTCTCTTTTTCTGCCTCGATAATGTGAACATTAGCTATGTCTGCCCATTTAGTTAGTGTAGATTCCCTTTGGCTAATCCAGAGATAGTTCTTAAATTGGACTGATGTTAAGTGCGCCGATGTGAGATGGGAAAGTGAGGGTATGCTCTTTAAGAGAAGTAGGATATTCGACCGGTTTAATTTATCACATGGCCCTCTGGTTTCAAATTCAGGACTAAAGATCAATGGAGCAGATGGTGATGTAATCAAGTTTTCCTCCTTTTCGCCATCTTCGTTGATTACGTTAGTGGCCACCGTTCGTACTTTCATGTTCGTGGGTCCATATCTAAGGATTTCCAGAGTACTGAGCAGTCTGAATTGTCTCAGCAGGCCTAATAATACCAAACTGTTGCATATCTATTTGGTTAAGTAGAACTGTCTCTCTCAGTGTAGCTGTCTGTTGGATGTCTGTGACATGGCTCTCACGGTGTTCCTCGGTAAGTGCCATTTGATCATTTCTTGCCCCCTGCTGCAATTCTCCCATTCTATTTTACACAGTTGCATATCCTTTTGAATTCTCACTGTCCTAATTATAACTGCCTGTGCTGCAGTTCCTCTAGCAGTCTCATGTGGCACAATATTCTGCTCAGTTAGATGCGATCTTGCTTGCCCGATGGAAGTGTCTTTGGAGCTAGATTTCACAACTTGCAAGTAGGTTCTTTCCAAAGGGGTGTGTGCTCTATGAAGCAATGTCTGGGTATAACTTTCCTTTCTTGAGCTTGCGTCTGGCTGCAGGTGCGGACAAGTAGGCTTGCTTTCATCCAAGCATGTTTTAGCTTGAAATAACTGTTTAGGGTGGCTTTGTTTTGATTGGAAAATAGGATAGTTTCCCAGTACCTTATGAGCTTCAGTCATGTCCAGACTCTGGCTCCTTGACTGGTGTATTTGTTGCTGGTGATGTAGCCGCTGTCTTTGTTTGCATAGTGTAAATCTGCTTGTATTTCCTTTTGCAGTTTTTCAATGATTTCCGCTGTTTTTAGGTCTCGGCCTGACGTGAGCAGCCCATGCGCTGCTCTCCTCATAAGAGGGCTTCTTGGAATCAATACAATTCCAAAAGTTGTGTCTCAGCTCCACCCCTAATTTCTATTGGCGTGCCTCATTTACCTTCATAGTTTATGGTAAATGGAGACTGCTAATTGTAAATGAGGCTCCTGGTTGCCACCCTGTCCTCTTTTGGCCCCGCCCACCGGGAGTGAATCGTTTACTTGTGGAGGGACACGGCCTCCTTCAATTACTCGGTAAGCACTATATTTGTTACTGTTTGTAAATTACATGCGTGGTCCACTTTCATTTTCGGGACCGCGAGCACAATAGATATTTATTCCCTTCGTTCTTGGATGTTGAAAGTGTTTCTCTGATCGGCTTCTCTGTGGTATTTTTTAACTTCGAGCCACCCTGCGTTCTTTGTCCTTGGCTTTATTCTGTCTGGTCCTCTGATTTAATTTGCTGCTTTTATTCTTAAATCGGCCTGACTTGCCTGTGCTTTCCGAAATGTCAGGAACTTTGTCTGGACTGGTTGTTCTTCCCATTATCCTCCATACCCTCCCTTCCCACCTTTAACACCATTGTGCTTCACTGCTCTATATTAAAATTTCGCATTCAAGGGTTGCTAATCTACAAATAAATGTATTAGGAGGGGTGTAACACCCAACACACTCCCCCTCACCCCTCGAAGCTACACCCCTGCTCATCTGCACCAGTCTTGATTAACGCCGCCACTTATTGTAATCACAGTGAACATCCCAAACTATTAATTGTTATCTGGCAGGTAAGTGTTCATACCATGAGTGTTCTTAATACTGCTATGGTTTCATTCAAACAGCGTTGTGTCGCAAACGATCCAGTTACAAACGTATTTAAGTTTAAATTTTAAGAGTTCAGGCCGACGGACACGTCCCCGCAGGGGACACAAATAAGAGGGCGGCCACCGTAGTGCACAAGATAGCACACGGGGCAGCCCAGCTCTTTGAGACCCTGGTGGGTCCCGCGCGTCACTTACTTCCTGTGGTGGGCGGGGGAGAGTATATATTCCTCCCCCGCCCACCGAGCGGCCTTCAGAAGAAAACTGACGAACTCCTACATCTGATGGAAACTAAGGACGTGAGTGTGGCGCTTATCTCTGAGACTCATCTCCAAGGAAGCCAGAAGCTTACCCTAGCAAACCACAGGGTATACCGCACAGATCGCACCACTGGAGCCAAGGGCGGAGGAACAGCGGTGATCGTCAGCACAAAAGTGAAGCACCACGAGATCTCTCTACCACCAGTTGGGAGCATTGAAGCAACTTGCATACAGATCCAGACATCTGCAGGCCCGCTGCGGCTGATCGCCGCCTACTCACCCCCAGGCAAGCTAAGCCCAAAGGACCTGGATGCTTTACTGGACCCCAGCATCCCAACAATAATTGGAGGTGACCTTAATGCCAAGCACAAATGCTGGAACTCTCGGACGGGAAACAGCAAAGGACACACCCTACTTGCCCACTCAAAGGAGGACTTTGTAGTGGCCGGCCCGACTCAACCAACACACTATCCAGGCTCTGCACTGCATAAACCGGATGTTCTGGACATTGTGGTCATGAAGAATCTCTCCCAGTCTATGGAGCTTGAAACCCTAACAGCGCTGACATCCGACCACAACCCAGTGTTGATCACAGTTGGAGACGTACTTGAAGACCAGCAGCAGGGCATCAGGCACAACTTCAAGAAGGCGGACTGGTGCCTATACAAGAGATGCCTGAAGGAGACACTGGTCCCTGGTCCCCTGCGAAGCACTGAAGACATTGACCAGGCGATTCACCACTTCACAGCTTCAATCCACACAGCTATTGAGCGCAGCATTCCAGAGCAGAAACTACAACGATGCTCTATCTACGATCTCCCGAAGGGCATCAAGCAGTCAATAGCTGCCAAGAACAGAGCCCGCAGAGAGTGGCAAAGGAACCGCACCCCCGACCTGCTGAAGAAGTATAATGAACTGACAAGACAGCTGAAGATGCAAATAAGCCAGCACAGAGGCGAAAAATGGGAAGCAGCTACAGCTAACCTAAAGGACTCAGACAACTCTCTATGGAGAATGACCGGCCGCCTGACTGGGAAGAAGGAACCAAACCCACCGATACAAGGGACGACTCACCTGGCATGCAGCAGCAGGGATAAGGCTGAGGTCTTCGCTGACACGCTGGAGGCATCATTCAGGCCCAACCAGGCAAGCAAACTGGCAACAGAAGTAGAGCAAGAGGTCGCCAAGCATCACCGGGAGCACCCACCAGAAACAGAAACTGCACACATTGAGGAATGCTCAATGGGCGAATTACTGGCCCTGGCAAAAACACTAAAAAACGGCAAGGCACCAGGGAAGGACAGAATATTCAACCAAGCCATCAAGATGCTACCAGATACTGCAGTGGATCACCTTGCTGAGATATTTAACGCATGCATGCAGCACCAGTATTTCCCAAACACCTGGAAAGAAGCAAGAGTCGTCGTATTCCCCAAGGCTGGGAAACCACTGCGAGACCCTGCAAATTACCGCCCCATAAGTCTGCTATCTGGCCTATCAAAACTCTTTGAAAAAGTCATCCACGCCCGTCTCGTGGACTTTGCGACAAGCAACAACCTCCTTGCTAAAGAACAGTTTGGGTTCCGGAAAGATCACTCAACCAATCACCAACTCCTCAGAGTTGTGGACATCATCAGCCATGGTTTCAACATCAACAAGTCTACCGGAGTAGTCTTTCTGGATGTAGCCAAAGCATTTGACCGAGTATGGCACGAGGGACTGCTTTATAAACTTATCAAGCTCCAGTTTCCCAGCTACCTGGTCAAGCTGCTGTCCAGCTACCTGACAAAACGGACCTTTCACGTGGCAGTTCGAGAAGAATGCTCATCGCCACGCCCAATTCTTGCTGAAGTGCCTCAGGGATCAATCCTAGGACCATTCCTCTTCAACATATTCACAAACGACATCCCCACGGACCTAAAGAAGACTGATCTTGCCCTTTACGCAGATGATGTTGCGGTCATCTCTCAATCCTTCAGCGACAAGGAAGTGGCTAAGAACTGGAGACATCGCTCTGCAGACTCTCCGAATGGTACAGCGACTGGCAGATCACCTTGAACACGGGCAAAACCACTGCAACATTATTTACCAGGAAGCAGAACAGGAAACACCCACAGATCCTCCTCAACGGGGACGAGGTCAAATGGGAAAACAGCAGCTCCTACCTGGGGGTGACTCTGGACTCTAAACTCAGCTGGAGAAACCACATAGAGAAGACCTGCCAGAAAGCAGCATCCAAACTGGCTGCATTATACCCACTCCTGAAGACTAAGTCGATGCCCATGCAGAGCAAGGTGCGAGTAGTCACTGCAATAATTCGACCAACTATGACATACGCTTCACCAGTTTGGAGTGGTTGCCGCCCACAGCTTCGGGTGGACCTACAGAAAGTACAGAACAAGGCCTTACGGATTGCAGCAGGTGCACCTATGTTCACACGAACAGCAGACCTCCACAGAGACTTAGGGATTGAGATGTTGGATGAACATCTCCTCAAACTCAACAGGAAATTCTACACAGGATTAGATCAAAAGGAAAACCCACTGATCAGGAAACTCGCAGACATCTCTACGAACCCATTTGACCGCTACCCGCGTCCCATTGAAGCGCTAACCTTGCAAAACTGAAACAGAAACGCAGCATCCAAAAACTCAGCACTGCTTGAAGGCAAACGCCGGCAGGTACACAAAACCCACCGCTGCCAGATGGCATAACAGCCTCGGCAAGCAACCAAAACTCAACACTATCAGAAGGAACTTGATGGACAAAGACAAGACCCTCTGAGGAAACATGCTGACAATTCTGCATACTCAATCGACCGCTACCCGCGGCCCATCACTGAGATAACCATGTGATGCAACCTCAACTGTGACAAAGCGTCACACATCAATAAGACAATCTAAACAGCGACTAAAAAAATTCAAAATGATTGTGGAGTAATGAGGCTACTGCCTCGGTATCCAAAAACTCACCACTGTCAGAAGGAATCTGACAGACGAAAACAAGACAGCAGCGAGCGGCCTCTTTGTCCGCTGTCCCCTCACCCTGATGCCGTTTGCTGCTGCTTCTGCAACGAGGTCGTTTGACCACGAGGTCAGTCAGTGCGGGCCTTGTTTTATTCCCCCTCCTTCCCCGACCTAGTAGGGGTCTCCTCACTGGCCCGTGGGGGTCACAGTCCCAGCTCCTGCCCCGGCCTCGCGCCGTGGGGGTTCGGAGGTTAGGGAGCAGGACGGGGGCCGGGGATTGAAGGATGAGGTCCCGCGGGCAGCAGCTGCCTCTTGTTAGTGGCAAGGTCGCAGGCTCACTTGCAGGGTAGGTCCCATATCACCCAGGCGACCTTGCCGAGGCTGTTTCTGTGGGGTGGGCCTCTCCCCCCCCCACTCTCGGCATACTTCAGGCTTTTTGGAACCTAGAGGGGGTCCATTCGGCAATGAGGGGGCATTTAATAGATACGCCCCACCCCCTCCTTTGCGGAGGGTGAGGCTATTTAGGGCCTATGTGAGCATCGGCACGCTACAGGATGCTTTCAGCATCGGCGAGTAGCAGGCCTCGGGACCAGCTCCCAAGCGGCGGGGTGGTTGTGCCCCCTCGGCCTACACTACCTGGGAGCATCCGTCACGCAGCGTCCCACTCAAGGGAGACGGATCCAGCTGCACACCTCTAGTTGGTGAGCCCCCTCCTCAGCGTTGGCACGGTGGGGACGGCTTTGGCGTGGGCGATGTTGCGACCCCCGTTCAGTGTTCCAGCAGCTGCGAAGTGGGGCACTCCTGTGCCTGCTGGTGGCACCGGGCACTATAGCGTGGGGCTGTGCGGGTCTCCCCCCTCCCCCTTAGACGAAGCGGCAATGGCGGGCAGAGGCCTCCATGGGAGGGGTGGGGACTGCCCGAAGGGGCAACGGCCAGCGACGCCTCTCCTTCAGCCGGCGTAAGCCCTGAAACGGGGAGAAGCCCTGTAGGGCAATTTGTGGTGAGCCTGCCGGGTCCCCGCTCGCCTTTCAACACAACGGTGTTGGCCCCGGCTTGCCTACGGCGATGCTTCTCTGCGTGGGCACGGGTGCAGGGAAGCCAGCGGGGTCACCGTATTCGGTGCTCTGGCGGTGTTGGTCCAGGTTGGGGCGGGAAAGATAGTGTGTGGGGGGGGGGGGGCTCATAGGCGGCGAGGCGCCCCGATCCCCTCTGAGCGCCACCTTTGAGTTGACACGTCTTTTGACCCGAGCTGACTGTGCTCTCGTTTACTTGTCAGCCAGGCGAATAGCCAAGGGGGCCTTGAAGGACACAGATAGCCCACGAAAGCACTTTCAGCACGGTGTCTCGATGCAGAGGCCCGACCCTCGGCATTGCGCTGAGGGTCGGGGATGTTAGAGCAGAGCCAGGCACCCCATGCGCGTTGGGGAGAAGGGTGACAAGTCGCTAGCCCACCCCAACCCCCACTCGTTTTGTGTCGACGAGCCCCCGGCAACTGCACAGGGGGCGGGGAGATCTAGGCAGAGCTAGGCTCGGGGATGCCCGACGCGTGGGGGGTGGGGGGGGAGCAGTGTTTCCCGTTGTCTCCCACGCTGTATTTGGGCGGCAGCTCTCCAACCATTTGCCCCTCATTAGCACGCTGCGTTTTCGTCGGCTTTTCTGGTAACAGTATAGTGGGGCCTCTCTCAGGCGTGAAGGGTTATCGCACCTTTGGAAGGGGGCGGGGCAGGGGAGAATTCCTGTTCAGAGCCAGTCTCGCAGTACCCTGCTGATTGTCACCGCAGAGAGGCCAAGGTTTATATGGTCAGGTGAAGAGCTTAAGACCTGGGAGGCAGCATGCCTATAAGCACACGCTGTATGATTACACCGAACCTGGGGGGAGAGGTAAGCTTTATCGTGTGCTGCTCACATGAAGCTGGGGTCCCTGGGTGGTATTAGGCGGGCAATTGGGAGGACGATGCCCTCTCTCAGATTGAGAACCACAGCTGCTGCATGCTTTTTTAGACCCGCTGTTTTAAGTGTGTTTTTTCAACCGTAGACCGGCTGTGCCTCGATAGTCGGTCTCCATGGCGCATTGGCCCTGGAGGACGGGAAGAGGATTTCGCACGGGTCTCTCTAGGTACGTCATCACACACCTGCGGTGGTGATAATTGGAAAGATGAAGGCGCGGCGGCGCATTTGGTGGGGAATGCAACTAGTTTGGGGTTTTATCCTTGCATTATAACGTGCTGAAACAGGATTTCTATCCCCCTTTGATGAAGTGTCGGTAGCAGCAGGCGGCCAGAGTTGGTTTGCAGGTCTCGGGCCGTAACTTTTGCTGTGCACAACACGTGTATGCTTGGAATTCAGCGGATCCTGTGTGGTAGAAATTAACTTAGAAAGATAAACATTTTGTGTTCGCCGTTCAGCATTTTTTTTGTTCGGGCCTTTTTCGTTTTCATATACGCATTAGGCACACCCCGATCAGCAGAACATTACTCTTTCCGGCGCCAGTGAAAAGGCAGGGGACCCCTTCATTGAAATGTGCCTGTGCCACATGTAATGGGGATGGCGCCAGCATGCGCTTAGATCCGGAGTTATCTGTTTTCAGAAGCGGCAACACAACCTTCTGCCACAAACATGACCCCAGCCTGCCCTTTAGCATTCAGAGAAGACTGTCCTGTGTAGGTACAGAGCCAGCCTGTCCGGTAAATACTGACCCCAGCCTGTCCTTTTGGCATGGACATCCTGCAGCACAGGCCGATCAGCCATCATCCTGTGCGCCTACCGACTGGGCCACACGTGCAAGGGCGGACATTTTTAGGGGCACTATTGTCTGGCGCAGACGGGTAAGGGTGCCCAATGCAGCCATTTTACTGGGAGCATCTTGTTTATGTTGTCCGACCCACGCGGTGAATGGCGGCGGGGTCCACCATGTTAGGGGCTCGGAATATTATGCTCAGCACAGGTACGTATGGCTCAGTGCAGTCTTTTCAGGAGAGCCCCGGCTTGATGCGGGTGTAGTGGGGATACACCTTCTGCTGCTTTTGCTCTGTCAAGGGAACCTACAAGCCGGAAAGTTTAGTTTTTGGTCCTATGTAAGAAATTTCAGTCATCTTCGTGTGCGCTTACCGACTGTGGGCCACAGGAGCAAGGGCGGCCATTTTTAGGTGCTCCATTATCTGGCGCAGAATGATAATGGCGCCCAGGGCGGCCATTTTCAGGGGCATCTTGTTTCTATGGTCCGACCCACGCGGTGTATGGCGGCGGGGGTGGCCATTTTAGGAGCTCGGAATATTATATTCAGCGCATGTATGTTTGGCTCGGCTTTGGAAATTGGTGAGTACTAGGCTGGGGCTCTGTGATGCTGGCCAGACCGGTTCTCCTTCCTCTCCTCGAGGCACGGTGGCCAGAAGTGCTTTTCCCTCAGGTGCATGCACACGTGTGCCGCTGTAAGCTGGTTGCCTGTTTTATTGCCCACAGCTCGGCGGGGCAGATTGCACTGGCTAAGCCACCGCTTTCAGGGCGGCTCGCATGACATCCCTCAGGTCACGGTCAGTCATTAAGCTGCACTCGCACGGTCCTGCCAGCTAGCCTAGCGGCCTCGTTGGGGGACGTTGCTTATTTACTGCAGTAGCGCTAAGGAGTTTTTATTGGGAATTATTTATCCCGGATTTTACTTTATGCCGTACTACATTTCATCAGCTGAGTATGTGCTCAGGGGTACGCCACATCAAGAATTCGGTAGCATGTCTTACCATTTAAGTCTTTGGATGACAGACTCTGGTGTCCTAGCGTGTTGGACAATCATGCAGAGCTAGCGCGCAGGTGGATGCCGCACGTGTACCCAATACAATTTTTATATCCCTAAGTAGAGTTCCATATCACCTGTAAGCTGGGTGCCTGATTTATGGTCCGCAGCACGGCGGGGCAGGTTGCACTGGCCAAGCCACTGCTCTCTGGGCGGCTTTCTATGTTCATGTAGAGGTAATTTCTGTTATGCTTGACAGGCAGTCAAACTCAGGTACAATAGTTTCCGCACACTATGGTGGCACGTGTACAATTACCGAAAACATAACTATGTTAAGAGGGAGCACTGAGTATGTTACATATGATAAGTGACGTTTGCATTTTACAAATAGTATCACACGCAGGTAGAAGGCTATTACTGCACCAAAATGGCAGACTCCTTAGCATAAGAACACACTGGTAAGACGCTTCCATAGTCTAGGGGATTAGCTCTAGCTTTTCTGGTTTCCCCTCTTTTATTAGAGGGCTCAAGTTGTATTTGGTTGAGGTCAGTTTTAAGGCCTGGGATGAGGTGTTCTAGGTAGTTTGGTAAGGGGTGAATTTTTATCACACACACCAATGTGCATAGGTCATCACTGACTGCGCATTCCATTTGGCAAGTGTTCTCCTCTATTCCCTCTGCAAGGGGCAGCTCCTTAGCATGCTCCTTGCTGGGGTCTGCACGCAATGTCCATGCATGTGTTTGCTAGGGCATGGTACACCTTACATGTGCAATTCTCACACATACCCCAGTACCTCCAAGTCTCTGGCATGCCCATTTCACTCACTTCGGACGGGTCAGCACCTTCGGGAGCCACTGTCCTTCCTGGCCATTGTTGCTTCTCCAACTTGGGTCACCTTGGCCAGCAGGTAGAATTACCTGTTCAGGACGACAGCATTAGCTTGAGGGGATTTGTAGGGGTCCCCCCAAATGGGAGACAGTGGCTTCCTCTGTCCTTTGCAACCTTGATTGCAACTTGATTGTTATTTGACAGGGGGAGACGAGATCATTATTTTTCTCTTGCCTATTCAGACCAAGCATTACACTTTTGGTCATTTGGGACTTTCTTTGAGTAACTGCCTCCCGGATATCAATATACAGCGGATTTTGCGTATGCACTTTTTAAGGAACCAGCAACAGCTCTCCTTACCACTTGTACAGAGGGGGAAGGGTGTCCGGGTGCCTGCCAGAACAGTGATGCACGTTTTACTCGAACTGGAGCCTCTGCAAGGCTGATGGAAATACTAACTGCTGTGTCTGGCAGGCAAGGGCATCTAGGGGCTGCATTCACCAGGGTCAGGCAGGGTGAACGGCATCTTTACCCACATCGCATTAGGGGGCGGTGGCGCCTCAGTGGACTCAATTCTTTTATTTCCCTATCCAGGTCAGGAGTGCATACGCTACACAACACACTCGCGGTTGTATGATCGGTGTCCTGGTTAGAAACCATAGTTGGGGGCCCCTGTTTGGATAAGCTTTGTATTTGATACAGTCCAGCGCTTGCACGCCCTCTATGGTAAGAGTTACTGACAGTGCCCGGGCTTACTCTTTCTTCTCAGAATGTGTTTCCGTACATTATCCAGGGATGGTTACATGTTTGCTACACATCTCGCAGCAACTCACTATAGAGTCATGGATATATTCGGTGACTCTTCCAAATTGCCTTGGGGGTTCAGTTTTTATCTATAGAAACCTCTAGGATGTTTTAAGAGTAGAACACTTTGCCCTGGCGGCGCAGCGTGCAGCTTTGCAGGGAGGCATACCAGGCTCGGTTATCTATACGCTGTGGGTCAGTAGTGCGACCATTGGTGTGGGTTTTCGCTCTCACAGGTTGAGAACAATCTAGGAGACTTAGGCTTGGTCGGCGTCTTTCTGTTATTAGACTGGGTTGGGGTGCTCAAGATGAGGCGTCTCTCTTCATACCTGGCACGTTGACTCACAAAGTAGCATACATATGTCATTGTTTCACACAGGCACCCGTCTAGCTCGGGAATTCCTGACATAATGCAGCCTTATCCTTGGCCTTTTAGAGTCTCTTGTTAGTCAATTGGTGTATTTACTGATTTGGGGCTTACTCAGCTCCATTGTTCGATTGCTGGCACGAAAGTGTTATTCTGGTCCTTTTATGTCTCTCATAGTGCACTGTATTGATGGAAATGTCACACTTAGCAGTTGACACCATGGTGATATGGATGGGGGGGCGGCTTTTTCTTGTTTTGGCTATGCAAGATAGCTATTACTGTGGCTTTGTTATCTCATGCACTTGAAGCATAGACTATACAATGAGTTGGGCTTGTGGTATGGTAGTGCTCCTTTTCTAAGTAAGGATAGGGAGGCTTTGTCTTAGTGGCCTCTCACCAAGCACTTCTCAGCACCTTTGCATGTGCAAGCTGGGTAACCCATGTAGACGATCGCTTTAGCTGTCTTTTGGTGTAGGGTCCGCAAGGGACAGGAATTTCCTCAGTCTACGTCCCTCATCGGGGGTTGACTGGCAGTGGAGGGCCCTTGGCTAGGTGCTTGGGTAAGCTTTTCACCCAGACAGTATCAATTTAGTTGTTTTCAGGTAAAATAGTCTGGGTTCCTTTGGCAGTGTTCACTTACCAGGTAGTAACATGAGGAAGTTTTAGTTCCCATAGTGCCACAGGATGCAAATACAGTTGTATAGGCTGCTTGTTTAAGCTTCCTAGGGTACAACGCAGGCCAGGCATAGGGGGACGACTTGCACAAGTGTCTAACACGAGGAGATCCCTACACAGTGTTATAAGGGATGTTGCCTGTGCGAATCTCTCACTGGCCTCATACGCTTGATGGAGAAGCTTGCGACCAGCGGTGGGCTGCCCAACCAATGTATTATGTGATGGGGGCAGGCATGGACAAGGAGTTGATCCTCGAGATCTGCCAAGTCAGTCATTTTGACTCGATGGCGTTCCCACTGCCGAAGATGGGTCAAGTTGCATTCTGGTAGTTCCCCCTCCTACCGGGCCGGTACTCTGGGACACCCGTGCTCATGTCACTCTTCCCATGGCACGACAGTCACTACTAGGTGGGAACGGCCAGTTACAAGCCTCGACAGGACAGGACCAGCCACTCACATTTTCTGGTCACTTTCAAGTAATGCAGGTCACACACACTGACTGGGGGTGCGGGGCCTTATGCCATTAACCTAAGCTGCGATGGGGCATCGGGCTCTCAGATGTCCTTGTGGGACAGAGATGGGCATTAGGGGCCTAGTGCATGACGCAGTATTTGCAGGGACACATATGGGTCCCAGCGGATCCCCCAAAGGGATCTCAGCAAAGCAGGTGACACAAAACCTGATAGCCCGACACCGGCCGGGTGGAAGTATCAAGGCTCACACGGGTGGTTAGCAGGGACCGGGTTTCTGTGTCCGGTCACCGGGTCAGCAAGCAGGGTAGACTGCACTAGTTGGCCCTTCATGGAGGTTTTCAGTACCTATCCACAGGCAACACACTCTCTTTCCCTCCAGCTTGTTGTGACACCATGCTTTGTCGCCGGGGAGTTATGGAGAAGTATTGTTAATTTGTCTGGGCTCTGGGGCTAGCATGCACCTTAGAGGAGGAACACAAGGGGAATTGGCCACACGTTGGTGACAGATATGCTCTGTGGTCGGATTTCTTATCCCGAACCCCAGTGGCATGTTGCCCTGTCTGGGACAGTGAGGCAGCTGGCTCGCACGATGTTTGCTGCGCCATGCGTAAATATTTTGAGCAGAGATTTGGCCTTTTACATGTGTGCTACAAGCCAAACTCACTTGGTGTTGCTGGACTTTTGGGTCAGCGGTCCACGTTGGCATGGACCTGTTTTTTCTGAATAGGGAAGAGACCCTAGTAATAGCAAGTAGGAACAGCTAGGAGGAATGCTGGCCTTGGTGGGGGGCCCGGGCTGCGACGGTCGCCACACCCAGGGCTGTGGCGGAGTTACAGGGCGATCCAGAGGCGGAAAGGTACCCGGGAGTACCCTCTTCAGGAGCACAAAGGATGCTGAGGCCTATTATCCCCAGGAAGTCTGTGCGGTGGACCCCGGGGGTACGACGGCACCCCGCTATCCTACGGGCGGTTGGAAACCTGTACAACCGGGGGTCGCTTGAACGCTCCGCCCCTCGTAGGGGGGGGGCGTGAGCAAGAGGGTGGACCAATGGTTCACCGGAATTGGGAGGGTCTATCTCCTCCCATAACCGCTAAGCAACGAGTGGCTAAGGCCACGTTGCAAATTGGCCCATCAGGTGGTAGGTCGCGAGGGGCGGCTTGCCTTTGGATCGCCTGTAAGATAACCCACCTTGTTGGCATGTGTATATGCTAATAAACCTGCAGCTACTTTTCTCCAACAAAAAAGTTGTCTTGTCTGCTTATTTCTGCGAAATGCATGTTACTGCGAGCGGGCTGGTGAGTGGGCCGATATTGGCACTATGCAGGCCGACCGACACGTCCCCGCAGGGGACACAAATAAGAGGGCGGCCACCGTAGTGCCACAAGATGGCACACGGGGCAGCCCAGCTCTTTGAGACCCTGGTGGGTCCCGCGCGTCACTTCCTTCCTGGGGTGGGCGGGGGAGAGTATATATTCCTCCCCTGCCCACCGAGCGGCCTCTTTGTCCGCTGTCCCCTCACCCTGATGCCGTTTCCCTCCCTTCCGCATACCCGGCCTTTTCAGGGTGGGGGGGGAATGTTTCTAATCTTTTCTCATTTGTGTTGCAGGCGGAGTTACAGGGCGATCCAGAGGCGGAAAGGTACCCGGGAGTACCCTCTTCAGGAGCACAAAGGTTGCTGAGGCCTAATATCCCCAGGAAGTCTGTGCGGTGGACCCTGGGGGTACGACGGCGCTCCGCTATCCTACGGGCGGTTGGAAACCTGTACAACCGGGGGTCGCTTGAACGCTCCGATCCTCGTAGGGGGGGGGGGTGAGCAAGAGGGTGGACCAATGGTTCACCGGAATTGGGAGGGGCTATCTCCTCCCATAACCGCTAAGCAACGATTGGCTAAGGCCACGTTGCATATTGGCCCATCAGGTGGTAGGTCGCGAGGGGCGGCTTGCCTTTTGGATCGCCTGTAAGATAACCCACCTCGTTGGCATGTGTATATGCTAATAAACCTGCAGCTACTTTTCTCCAACAAAAAAGTTGTCTTGTCTGCTTATTTCTGCGAAATGCATGTTACTGCGAGCGGGCTGGTGAGTGGGCCGATATTGGCACTATTGGTTATTCGCTGTCAAAAGCATCAGTGGTGTTTTCTGGAGCGTGGGGCCTCTAAGATCAGCGCCGCTCCTCGGCAAAGTGCTAAAGCAAGCATTGGGTGCGTACATGAGTTAAAATAATCACTCAGATAGGGCTCCTTGGTACTTGCTGCTTCGTAAATAACATGTTGATTACTGTTATATAGTTTAATGTTACTCCGTTTATTTGCCTTGGGAGGATGAGATTCTGAGCCTGCAGCACCTACCAATCCAATCCTCTCTACTTCTATCTGAGGCCCCACGCCTCAAATCTTTCGTGATGCAGTTTCTTTCCCTCCCAGATTGCTCACTCTCAGCCCCCTCCATCCAACATAATCGAGTTAATGGACTAAACTTAAAGTATCCTAAAAAGAAATTTACCAATCGAAAAAGGCCGCCTGTCATATTGGCTTTGCAAAGTCTCTCTACAATCCCCCCACTCCCTGGAAACTGGACAAAAATGAACAACTTAAACAGAAATGCTGAAGGCAAAGTGGTTCTGTTATATACCGGAATCAAAAATGAGAAAAACGTAGCAACGTCATATTGCCAAAAACCTCTGTAAAGCACCCTTGTGGAAAGCCAGGCGCTAACCCTCGTGTGCGGTTTGTTTTATGCCTGGTCTCATTACAGAATTGCAAATGCAAAAATGCGTTTTTGGAAGATGTTCTTGCACATGGACTCGTGCCAGGATTTGAAGCCTCTCTCCCATGTGAAAAAAAGCAGATTATTCGTCAGCCTGAATGAATTATGCGAGAGCGATGGTGTTGTGCCAGGTCTCTTGGAAATGTTCCATGTTTCCGTGTAATGTCAATTCAAAAGGCTGCACATCATTTTCTGCATTAGTGATTTTTCTAACAAACTTTATAAAAGACAAATTTTATGCACAATGCCCACGTGTAAAACATTTTAAAGCTTTGCACAGCAAAATGTTTAAATTCTAGAAGGTATGAGTTTCTCAATATTGCCATTTTCACACAAGAGTAAACACAGTGGACTAGATGTTCAAATACCTCATGTTTATGGCTAGAGCATTCTTTGCATCTCCCATGTCCATGTCTCTCTTGTCCATGACTGGATGACTTTGTTTTCCATCTACATTTCCTGCTCCTTATTCAGTGGCTTTTCTCTCTGTTCTTGGGATTATCCCACCCTTGGACCATTTATGTTTCTCCAGATTTTTGATTGGCTGCTTGTATTCTTCCACTGTTGACGTCAGTAAAGTGTTTTTTACCCATATATATCTGGCATTACAGCTTTCCAGCTCTATCGGAGTACATGTCCTGCTCTTTCCTCTCTCACCCTTTCTTCTTTCCCCCCTCTGCCTCCCCAAGTCATTCTCCCATTTCAACCACACACTCACACCATATTGTTCTGGATTAGGTTATGTCAGGAGAGTATGTGTTGCTGAATGGTTTGTCTTGAGCAAGTGGAAACACCTTTTAGTGTGGCACTTGTAGGAGAGTAGGGTCTGCTATCCTATGGCCACCCCATTTTTTGCTTTTTGCTTCACTGGTTTTCGACTTAATGTGGCTGTGGGCCTGCTAATCAGACCCACAGCCCTGCTGTTCTCTCTCTAAATTTCACACCATGTACTTTAGGTACATCACCAATTGGATATTGAGTCACCTTATCAGCCCCCGTATAGTGTACTATAGGTACCCAGGGCATAGGTGCACCCAAGGCCTACCAGGGGCTGCAGCATATCTTTTGCCACCCCTGGCTGGCCATCCAAACTGACAAAACTGGCTGATCACTCAGCTGGGGCAAGGTCGTGTAATCACCTCTTGCTTAGGTATAGTATTCCTATATCTAACCTTATAATCTAGACACATAGGAAATGGAAATGGAATGGAATGGAAATGGATGGAAATGGATGTAGATTTGTAAAGCGCGAATTGCTGCCCGGAGGCGTCCAAGTGCTATAAAATAACCAGGAGCCTTCGTGGGGAGGCTAGCTGAGACTTAATGAGGCAGGTTAAAAAATATGCATATGCACATATAAATCACTCCTATTGCAGGCCTTAACAATCCTGGAGGCAGAGTACTTGGTTTTATGTGAGATGGTGCTCTAGTATGAGCTGAGCCTGTCTGCAGCTTTCGGAACCATGTCCTTATAGCTGTTCTAGGATATTGCCATACCATATACTCTTAAGTGCATTATAATCCTCGCGGTTATTGCTAACTTTGGTTTGGCTTTATCAAAACATGTCGTGTAAGGTGTCATACGCTTTGGAATACTACCCCCTCGCCAGTTTTGGCGACGGGGGTAGCATTCCACCCTTCTAGAGAGAGAAGACATGTTACTTCCATTAATCCCGGTTAAAGTTAACCAGCGCCTCAGCATCACAAAATGGATGCTGCTGCCACAGACACAAGTCTGACCTCCTGCTGCTGGGAGCCCTTCCAGCGAGGGAGGTTTGGACAATAGGTTTCCTGTCACAGGGAGGTGCTAGCACCACTCCAGACAGGAGATAGTGGATTGGGGCAGGGAGGGCTGAATGAAACGAGACACTGCCTGGGGCACACAAGGTGTCCCATGCATAGTCCAGTTCAAACCGGTGCTGGGGCACTCTAGCCCCAGCTCTGGCGCGAAACTGAACAAAGGGAAAGGGGTGTAACCACCCCCTTCCTGGGTCCCACCCATAGGAGGGACCTAGCAGGTGATCCAGCCCCTTGATTTGGAATAAAGGTAGGAGCTGTGCCCTTAGACTTTAGATCATCCTGACTGAAACTTTGATACAAAACTCTGGACCCTTCGACATCCTACTCGATGTAGAAGACTGAAGAATCTCCCTTGTGGTCAAGGAGTGACCACCCTGTGCAAGCAGGCACCATCAAGCGCTCAACCATTTGCTTAGTTGTTGCTCCTGCCGGAGCGCAAACAACAGAGACCGACAAGAACCGGACTTCCAGACATCCAACAGCCCGATCCATAGCCACAGCAAAGCTGATACCCGTGGAGGCGACGAGAGACGTGGGACCGGCAATCTTGGAAAGCCAGCAAAGTGCTTTCTGTGCAGCTCCCGAGGCACCCTCAAAGCTGTGCATTGGGGATTGAGAAGCCCCAGCCCCGAGCATCCTTTGCACCGAAGATCACCTCTCCACACTCACCGAGTGCTGCGTGGGGCCCCTTTGCATTTTCCTGCTTGACACGTCTGTCTGGTCACTTGCCCGTTGGCTAGTGGCCTCTGTGACGACGAACCTTCAAATTTTCAATGCTGGTCTGGGTGCTCCAGACTGGCCCTTGCTCCCCTGAAAAGGAGCAGCCCATCAGACCTTGCTGGTCTGATCCAGAAGCCATCTTCGATTCCTGCGTGGGTTGCATTTGCCAAGGCCTGTTGACTTCGAATCAAGATCCAACACCGCCGACAGCGAGAGCATTTGTGGGACAGTCCGTGCCCAGCTCCTGGTCATCATCAACACCTCCTGGTCCACGTGGCAGCGGAGACAAGCTTCACAACATCCCCTGATTGCAACCTGACATCGCCTGGTTCCTTCCTGGTCACTGGTTAGTGACCCAGACTCTGTCCCCTCTGCTTTCAGGTACTCTACATCTTCGATCCACCCTTGGATCCAACCGGACTCTTCTCTCCTGGTCGCCTGCAGCATCTTTTCTCCAAGGCTCCATAGAACTCCACGACGAAACCCGACACACTTTGACACCTTTGCACCCGCTTCCTGTGGGTGAGGTAACACGAGTACTCCGGTGCTCCTGTAGAGATTTACATCCCTAGTGTCCTGGTTTTAAGTGGTTAAGTTTAAGTCCAGTCGGAAGACTTCCAAATCGGCAACTTTCTAACTTTACGCACCCATTGACTTCTATTGGTGCACGCGTGTGCATTTAGACACTGCACCCGCATCCTGTGGGCCTCCTACGTCCTAACTGCTGGCAGTCCAGTGTAGCCCCAGTGATTCCCAAGGCCCTAGGCCTTACCATTGTTCGTGACGTGGTACTTATACCACTATTTTAGTATATGGTTTTAAGGGCCACCAGGGCCTATCCATATTTGTGCAACTTTTGTATGTTATATTAAGTTACTTGTTATACGCTTGTGCTCCTGCGCTCATAAAGAGTTAAGGGGATTTATTTAGAAATAAATACATATATATTTTGAATATATAACCTGTGTGGTGTCCTTTCATTTGGTATTAAAAGGTTTGCATATGGTAAAACAGCTGGCTTCACATGCCCTCTTGAGTTTAGCCTAAGACTGCTTTTGTCTATGCTACCACTAGGATAGCTGGTCTATAAGGTTGACTTTAAAACCATCACCATAAGGGTTGTTTGGACTGGTGCAAGGGGCTCACTAGAATAGTGAACATCATATACCAGGCCAACTTCTCACATTGGTGTGCAGCGGTTGGGATTTGAGCTTGCTGTTGTTTTACCAATTGTAATCTTTGATATCATTTGAAAGATCACATTAGGTACCATAGGTACATATAACAAAGCTTAAAATACTTAAGTTCTACTGAACTTAGTTGTTGTAGAGGAAAGGGCCTAGCACACCCTGACTACAACTCCTAGAGAGGTTCTAAGTAGGTATACACTCAGTGTAGGTAGGTGCACACACACCACACCTCAGTAGACATGTCTTGCACAGGTGAACCTAGTTCTCTACCTGTGGTAAGTGACCTTCCCAAAGCACCCTCCAGATATGAGATGCTCAATGTCCGAGAGATGAGGTCATTGTGTACCTCCAGGAAGTTGAAACAGGGTTCCAACCCTACCATCCAACACCTGATAGAAGTCCTAGAGGCAGGTGGTCTTGAGAAGGCCTCTAATCCAGGTCCCTCAGAGAACACAGGTGAAGGTAGCCCCTCCACAGAAGATGACCCCTTAACTCCAGAGGTAGAGGAGGAAGAGGAGGAGGAAGACTCTGATGGAGATGATAGCCAGGCCCAAGTCAGGAGGCTTAGCCAGGCTAACCTAAGCTTACATGAGAATGGAGAAGGGTTTCACCCCTCCAGACCCAATAGTAGGCTTCTCCCAGGCAATAGAAGGGAAATATCTCCTTCCAGGGAGTCCCTCCTCTCTAATGCCTCAAGGGGTTCTCAAAGGGGAATGACTTCCCCCCAGAGAAGAGAACATGAGGCTAGGATGAGAGCTGTCCAACTTCAGATAGAGAAAGAGGAAACGGCCCTGGCCCAAGCTAAGCTTGCTTTAGCAAGGGAGCAAAAGTTAAGTGGATTAGATTCCACTGGTGGCAGCAATATCCCCAAGGATAAAGACAGGTTGTTGGGACGGGAAGTCTCCTGCATGTCTCTGGAGAGAGTGCTTCCCCTGCCTTATGCTAATCTCCAGGCAAGTCACTCAAAAGCTACTGTATAGTTTCTAGATCCCTACCTCAGTGAGCATGACAATCATACATGTCCACTGAGGGTCTCCCTGTTTACATGGATTGAGACCCTAGAGCTTGGCTCTGAGGTCGAGGGGGCATGCCTAGTGCACCCCTATTTTTCAGAGAGTGGCTACTGCCCTCTCTATTATGGCTGTGGTAGACTGACAGTGGTGGCAGCAATAAATCTATAGTTAGGAGGGGTGAGTCCCTAGGCACCCTCCTGACATAAGTCTGTGCAGTTTGCCATGCCTGTGGGCCTGTTGCCTTTGTCTGACTGATGTGTGTTTGAGAGCCCGTGGGTGTACAGGGGAAGAATGGGGATTTGAGCCAGTGTGAGGAATGTGAGCTGTCCTGCTGGACATCCCAGCTCCCCGTCCCCCTCCCTATTTCCTTGGAAAGGCCTGGTGGGCTGCGGGAAACACTCAGCTCTTATCTGGGTTTAGCTGCACTAACTGTGTGGAGAGGACCCTCCCCCACTGGTCAGGGCCTTATGGGCTGGAGTTAATTAAAATTCCTCTCTAGGGGGTTGCACAGCCTGATACCAGAACAGGACCTGCTACATGCTTTACCCATGCATTGAACACGCGGTGAATGGTCTGTGATTGGAGGTGTATTCAGAATGCAAAAAGCGGCAGACCCTCTGATTGGATGAGCCTATCAATCAGAGGTGATAAAAGTCTGGCCTGAGTGGTCAGCTGTTGTTCAAAGACTGGTCTATGACTGACGAGCGGCCACACCAGAGCCCTCAGACGGTAACCAGCCGCGACCCCGTGGTGTGAAGGCAGAAGATAAGACTCTGTTCACTGCGGTCTTTAAGGACCAGCTGTTTTTGTGAGGCTTGGAGGAGCGTTCGCTTTGGACCAAGGAAATTACAGACAGCTGCCCAAGGGGTGGAAAGGAAGCTTGCGGCACATCACCCAGTGTGGAAAGGAAGCTTACAGCACATCACAGAGGCTGGTGGAAAGAAGCTTGAAGCACATGACGAGAGCCAGAGAGGAGGATGCTTGATTCTAGTCTTTGAAGGTGAGACCAAATCCCCTCTAGGCTCCTCCCTTGCGCTGTGGGAGCCTGTACAAGCAGTAACTGGGAAGAGAGGCCAGTGAAGCAGGCCCCCACCTTTCTTTTTGTGAACTCTGAGGGTATCAGGGTGAACTGGCACTCTGCTCAGCCACTACCCTTCTACAGCTAGCCAGTGGCTACTGGACTAGTGGGACTCCAGTAAACTGTGCCAAGACATCCGGCACCTTTGATCAGATCCCTGACACCACTAGAGCGGTGTCCTCACTCACCATGGGAGGGCACTTCTGTTGCTTTGGGTGGGGGGTTATGGGCTGATCATGAACATTTGACTTCACATCATATGCTGAAACTATATCCTTGCAATACAAAGTTTGGTATCAAGGCTCTAGTGAATGAGAACAGCCCTGTGTAACATGATCTGTAATATGCAATGCTTACTGTGTTTTCATGTTAACAGTGTTTTTATAGTGCTTGGCGTCTAGGCGCTATAATACTGTTTGGGGTCAGAACTCTGCCCCAGAGGGTTGTAGAGACTTCTGGTTTTCACTGTTTATCCTAGTTTTATGTGTAGAATAATTATCGTATGTGTATTAAAGTACTTTTCTTTTATAAAAAAGTAAAGCACTGACTGGACATTGAGTTTATCAGCTGGTGGTACGGTTTACACTGTATTCTGAATGTCTAACCCCACCTCACCTCCTTGAGTCAGCCTTGGACTGCTCTGTCTCGCTACCCTGAGAGAGTCAAGTGCTGGAGAGGAGTACTTGGTTATCCAGTTTTGGGTCCCTTAGTACTGAGGCCCCAGGACACCAGTGAGGGAACACTCCAGTTGATGCGATTGGAGCACAGTTACCTCTGAGTGCCCTGGCGCCCAGGAAGCCGGGTCTAACATTGGTGGCAAGCGGTGACGGATCACTAGACTTCAGGCTCAGTGGACACTGAGGCCAGTTGATAATTCCAGCAGATATCCATAAGCTATATGTAAAATGGCAGATAACACTGGAGACGAATTGGAATTGCAGAACTTGACTGTGGAGCAATTAAAGCAAATGTGTGCTGAAAGGGGGTGGAAGGTCCCAAGGTCTAAGGACAGGGGGCACTTGATTAGCCACATGACAAAATGCTATGAGCAAGAGGTCACTGTTGTGCAAGAGTTGGAGAGCACTGATACCACAAGCCTGCCAAGTCAGTCAGTGCAGGCTTCTCCTGTACCAGCCCCAAGGCATTCCCCAAGGCTTTCCCCCATGCTTTCCCCTAGGTATTCCCCTAGACCTGCCCCTAGACTTTAACCTCCCCCTAACCCCAGGGCTACCTTTTTCCCTGTCCCAGGATTCGCCTCCTTAGGAGGGACAGAGCTAGCAGAGACCCTTAAACTTCAGCTAAAACTCCAGGAAGCTAAGGATTTAGCAGAGGAGAAAGCAAGGGAGTTTGAAAGGGAGAAGCTAAGGATGGCCCGCCAGGCAGAAGAGGAGCAGCGAAGGGTCAGACAGGAAGAGTGGGATTGGAAGGAGAAAAAGAAAGAAAGGGAGAGACAGGAGAAAGAGAAGGAGAGGGAAAGGGAGATGCTGGAGAAAGAAAGGGAGAGACAGGAGAAAGAGAAGGATAGGGAATTGGAGAAAGAGCGGATAGCCCTAGAGAAAGAGAAGCTCAAGTTAGCAGCTGATAGAGGGCTTAGCTCTGTGGATGGTGCATCCACTTCAAAGTCCCAGGGAAAGGAAAATACCACCAAGGTACCAAAAGAATTGATACACATGTATGTCCCTGGCACTGATATTCTCAGTTGGATGCGTGCCTTTCATCTAGCATGTAAGGCTCAAGGTCTTAATGGTCAGTCCAAAGCAGCGACTTTACTGAGTCGCCTCCCTCGGGAAGGGACTGAAGTGATTGAAAGGATGCATGAGAAAGACAGTCTGACATATGAGTGCATGAAGGATGCTTTGATTAGGCGGTTTGGGTTGAAACCAGCCCAGTACTTGCAGAGGTTCCGTGAGAACAAGAAGGCAGAGGGGGTTCCTTTTGAGAATTGGGTCCATGACATAGTGAGAGACTGGAATGAGTGGGTGAGAGGGATGGAAGCAAATGATTACCAGTACCTAAATCAGGTGATGATTGCAGAGCGTCTCCGGGAGGAGTGCTCTGTCCCACTCAGACAGTATTTGTCTGACCTTCCTGAGAGGGATCCTGAGAAACTTGCAGTGATGGCAGATAAGTGGCTTGCCAACAGAGTGAACAGGGGGCAGGGGCAACCCCTTTCCAAGCCCAAGGGGGAGAAGAACTCCCAGCAGGCTGGCCCTAAACCAGAGGGGAAGGGCCAGAACGGTTCCCAAGGCTCTCAGTCAGGACAAGAGTCTAAGGGGAACGGGGCCTCTAGTCAGTACCAGAAGGGGAAAGGAGGAAAGGGTCCTTTCACTCCGAAGGGGATTAAATGCTATAAGTGCCACCGAGAGGGACACTTAAAGCCAGACTGCCCAGTGAAGGATGTGGTGCCAGTGGCACCCGTGATAGCAAGAGTGCTTTCAGTGGGGGCAGACATGAAGGGAGGCCCAAGTGAGTTTAACTTAGTCACCAGGGACATCTGGGAACTTGACCCAGAAGCCCTTAAGCATATTCACCCTAACTCAACGGGGTATATGAGTGTGGCAAGTATCAATGGAAGGAAGGTTCCTGCCATGAGGGATACTGGTGCCCACAGGACTATGGTTGAACGCAAATATCTCAAACCCGAAGAGATCATTCCTGGTTCCAAGGGGTATGGACTTGTAGCTAGTGGTGATGACATGGAGTACCCTCTTGCTAGAGTGGAGGTAGAGGTGAATGGCAGGAAGGCCATGGTCAATGTCGGGGTGCGAGAGAAGCAGGGTGCTGGGTGCTTTCTGGGGAATTATCTTGTTGAACCCGGGTTAGTACCAGGCCCTGAGGCCGATATGGCCTGGATTTCATCAGCTGTGCTCACTAGGGCACAGAAGGTAAAACTGCTTCCTAGTGAAGTGGGGACAACTCTAGCGGAAGAGACACAAGAGGGGAACAGGCCAGAACAAGGACCAAGGGCAGATTCTGAGAAGGCACCTGTTCTGGTGTCGGCACCTCCTGCTCCAGTGGGAGAGGAGGGTGAGCATCCAGAGGCGGATAAGGTGTTGGAGTCTGTGTCCCTGCCAGAGCTGCTTGCGGCAGGAGGGCCGTCCCGTGAGAAGTTTTGTAAGGCGCAGGCTGAGTGTCCTACACTTGTGGGCCTGCGGAAAGCTGCTCAGGAACAGGTCTCTACTGGAGTAGTCGGAAAGCACAAGGTGGCTTGGGAAGATGGACTCCTTTACAGTGAGCCTGCTGACCCAGAGCCAGGAGCCAGCAAAAGGTTGGTGGTTCCTCAGGTGCACAGGAATTTCCTGCTGCAGCTAGCCCATGAAGTACCCCTAACTGGGCACTTGGGCATAAAAAAGACAAAGGACAGGTTAGCACCTCTGTTTTACTGGCCAGGAGTTGGTCAGGATGTGGAGACATTTTGCCGAACCTGTCTGGTCTGTCAGGCCAGTGGCAAGTCTGGTGGTCAGACAAAGGCACCCTTGGTGCCCATACCTGTTGTGGGGGGTGCCCTTTGAAAGGGTGGGGATTGATATAGTTGGTCCGTTTGACCCTCCATCATCCTCGGGCAACAAATACATTCTTGTTGTGGTGGATCATGCCACCAGGTACCCTGAGGCTGTGGCTTTGAGGAACACTACTGCTAACGTGGTAGCTAGGGCTCTACTAGGGATCTTTTCCAGGGTTGGATTTCCACAGTCGGTGGTGACTGATAGGGGAACCAACTTCATTTCATCTTATATGAAGGCCATGTGGGAAGAGGTCGGGGTGACTTACCACTTCTCCACCGCTTACCATCCCGCAACCAACGGTTTGGTGGAGCGCTTCAATAAGACCTTAAAAAGCATGATGGAGACTCTGTCTGATCCCCTCAAGAGGAAGTGGGATCTCCTCTTGCCATGCCTGTTTGCTTACAGGGAGATACCACAAAAAGGAGTAGGGTTCAGTCCCTTTGAACTACTTTTTGGGCATCCTGTCCGAGGTCCCTTGACATTGGTCAAGGAGGGCTTGGAAGGCAACCCTAAGTCCCCTACCCATGATGTGGTGGACTATGTCTTGGGCCTCCGTAGGCTGATGGCCCAGCTCATGAGTAAAGCAAAGAACAATCTTCAAGCCAGCCAACAGCTCATGAAGGAGTGGTATGACCAGAAGGCTATGCTGACTGGGTACCAGGAGGACCAGGAAGTTTGGGTCCTGAAGCCGATTTGTCCCCGGGCTCTGGAGGACAAGTTGTGTGGCCCCTACAAAGTTGTTAGGAAGATTTCTGATGTCAATTATCTAGTTGACACAGGTGCTGCACGGGAACCCAAAAGGGTATTCCATGTCAATCGGATGAAGCCGTGTCTTCGCAGGGAGTACACAGTTTCTTTACTTGCAATGGCTGAAGAGGTGGAAGAAGAGAGGGAGCCCCTCCCTGACTTATTGCAAGGTGATGAGAAGGATGGTTCAGTTGAGGGAGTTAAGCTTGCCTCTGAACTGAAACCTGAACAGCAGGTGGAGTGTAAAGCGCTGCTGGGGAGATTCTCCCATCTCTTTTCACTTACCCCTGGACTGACACCTGTCTGTGTGCATGACATAGACACAGGGGACACCCTGCCTGTTAAGAGCAAGACATATAGGATATCGGACCGGGTTCAAGAGTGCATCAAGACTGAGGTGGCCAAGATGCTTCACCTGGGGGTTGTTGAACACTCCCGTAGTCCCTGGGCCAGTCCAGCGGTGTTGGTGCCTAAGCAGGGGTCAGCTGACCTGCGCTTTTGTGTGGACTATCGCGGTTTAAATACTGTGACAAAAACTGATGCCCATCCTATTCCCCGAGCTGATGAGCTGGTGGATAGGTTGGGTGCCGCAAAGTACCTTAGTACTTTTGATCTAACCAGCGGTTACTGGCAGATTGCATTAACACCTGGTGCCAAGGAGAAAACAGCATTTTCAACCCCAGAGGGCCTCTACCAATTTAAAGCTATGCCTTTTGGATTGAAGAATGCGCCCGCCACTTTCCAGCGCCTAGTCAATCATGTATTGGCAGGCCTGGAAGAGTTCTGTGTGGCGTACCTGGATGACATTGCTGTCTACAGCTCCTCCTGGGAGGACCACATGGGACACCTGGAGCAGGTGTTGGTGAGGATGCAGGGGGCCAAGCTGACCATCAAGGCAACCAAGTGTCAAGTTGGGCAGTCCTCTGTTGTTTATCTTGGACATCAGGTGGGTAATGGGAAGGTTCACCCCCTGGAGGCTAAAGTCCAGGCGGTGCTGGACTGGGAGACTCCCACTACTCAGACCCAGGTAAGGGCCTTTCTTGGCCTTACTGGTTACTATCGGAACTTTGTAGCAAACTATGGGACCATTGTTGCTCCATTGACAGCCCTGACCTCTAAGAAGCAGCCCAGGAAGGTGATCTGGACTGAAGAGTGTCAGAAGGCATTTGATGAATTGAAGACTGCACTATGCAATGCACCTGTGTTGAAGGCCCCTGATTACAGTCAGACCTTCATTGTGCAGGCAGATGCTTCAGACAAGGGAGTTGGGGCAGTTCTTGCCCAGCTCAATGAAAAGGGAAGGGAGCATCCGGTGGCCTTTATCAGCCGCCGACTACTCCCCAGGGAGCAGAACTGGTCTGCAGTTGAAAAAGAATGCTTTGCCATAGTGTGGGCCCTTCAAAGATTCAGGCCTTACTTGTTTGGTGCAAAGTTTGTGGTTCAGACAGATCACAAGCCCCTCAAGTGGCTTACGGCAATGAAAGGGGAGAATCCAAAGTTGCTCAGGTGGTCCATATCTCTGCAGGGACTAGATTTTACAGTGGAACATAAAGCAGGCTTACAGCACGGTAATGCAGATGGACTTTCCCGCCGGTTTATCCAATCAGATGATCGGTCTTCTCCCACTGGGAAGTAAGTACCGGCCATTCTGATCTGGGGAGGGCATATGTTGGGACGGGAAGTCTCTTGCATGTCTCTGGAGAGAGTGCTTCCCCTGCCTTATGCTAATCTCCAGGCAAGTCACTCAAAAGCTACTGTATAGTTTCTAGATCCCTACCTCAGTGAGCATGACAATCATACATGTCCACTGAGGGTCTCCCTGTTTACATGGATTGAGACCCTAGAGCTTGGCTCTGAGGTCGAGGGGGCATGCCTAGTGCACCCCTATTTTTCAGAGAGTGGCTACTGCCCTCTCTATTATGGCTGTGGTAGACTGACAGTGGTGGCAGCAATAAATCTATAGTGAGGAGGCGTGAGTCCCTAGGCACCCTCCTGACCAAGTCTGTGCAGTTTGCCATGCCTGTGGGCCTGTTGCCTTTGTCTGACTGATGTGTGTTTGAGAGCCCGTGGGTGTACAGGGGAAGAATGGGGATTTGAGCCAGTGTGAGGAATGTGAGCTGTCCTGCTGGACATCCCAGCTCCCCCGTTCCCCTCCCTATTTCCTTGGAAAGGCCTGGTGGGCTGGGGGAGACACTCAGCTCTTATCTGGGTTTAGCTGCACTAACTGTGTGGAGAGGACCCTCCCCCACTGGTCAGGGCCTCCTGGGCTGGAGTTAATTAAAATTCCTCTCTAGGGGGTTGCACAGCCTGATACCAGAACAGGACCTGCTACATGCTTTACCCATGCATTGAACATGCGGTGAATGGTCTATGATTGGAGGTGTATTCAGAATGCAAAAAGCGGCAGACCCTCTGATTGGATGAGCCTATCAATCAGAGGTGATAAAAGTCTGGCCTGAGTGGTCAGCTGTTGTTCAAAGACTGGTCTATGACTGACGAGCGGCCACACCAGAGCCCTCAGACGGTAACCAGCCGCGACCCCGCGGTGTGAAGGCAGAAGATAAGACTCTGTTCACTGCGGTCTTTAAGGACCAGCTGTTTTTGTGAGGCTTGGAGGAGCGTTCGCTTTGGACCAAGGAAATTACAGACAGCTGCCCAAGGGGTGGAAAGGAAGCTTGCGGCACATCACCCAGTGTGGAAAGGAAGCTTACAGCACATCACAGAGGCTGGTGGAAAGAAGCTTGCAGCACATGACGAGAGCCAGAGAGGAGAATGCTTGATTCTAGTCTTTGAAGGTGAGACCAAATCCCCTCTAGGCTCCTCCCTTGCGCTGTGGGAGCACTCTGCCCAGCCACTACCCTTCTACAGCTAGCCAGTGGCTACTGGACTAGTGGGACTCCAGTAAACTGTGCCAAGACATCCGGCACCTTTGATCAGATCCCTGACACCACTAGAGCGGTGTCCTCACTCACCATGGGAGGGCACTTCTGTTGCTTTGGGTGGGGGGTTATGGGGCTGATCATGAACATTTGACTTCACATCATATGCTGAAACTATATCCTTTCAATAGAAAGTTTGGTATCTAGGCTCTAGTGAATCAGAACAGCCCTGTGTAACATGATCTGTAATATGCAATGCTTACTGTGTTTTTTCATGTTAACTGTGTTTTTATAGTGCTTGGCGTCTAGGCGCTATAATACTGTTTGGGGTCAGAACTCTGTCCCAGAGGGTTGTAGAGACTTCTGGTTTTCACTGTTTATCCTAGTTTTATGTGTAGAATAATGATCTTATGTGTATTAAAGTACTTTTCTTTTATAAAAAGTAAAGCACTGACTGGACATTGAGTTTATCAGCTGGTGGTACGGTTTACACTGTATTCTGAATGTCTAACCCCACCTCACCTCCTTGAGTCAGCCTTGGACTGCTCTGTCTCGCTACCCTGAGAGAGTCAAGTGCTGGAGAGGAGTACTTGGTTATCCAGTTTTGGGTCCCTTAGTACTGAGGCCCCAGGACACCAGTGAGGGAACACTCCAGTTGATGCGATTGGAGCACAGTTACCCCTGAGTGCCCTGGCGCCCAGGAAGCCAGGTCTAACACAGGTCCTATGATCATAGAAACCTGAGTAAGATTGTGCCCCCCTACAAAGATGGGGATGACATCCACAAGTGGATAACTGCTTTGGAGAGGGCCTGCATGGTACAGCAGGTTCCCCAGAGTCAGTGGGCAGCAATCTTGTGGCTCTCCTTTTCAGAAAAAGGAAGAGACAAACTCCTCACTGTTAGTCATGAGGATGCTAAGAAATACACTGTCCTAAAGAGTGCTCTAATTGATGGATTTGGCTTAACCACTGAACAGTACAGGTTAATGTTCAGAGATACCCAGAAGACATAGACTCAGGACTGGACTGACTTTGTTGATTGTGCCACTAAGGCTCTGGAAGGTTGGTTAATGGGAAGTAAAGTTAAGGACTATACAGAATTGTATAATTTGATCATGAGAGAACAAATCCTTAATAATTGTCAGAACCAGTTGTTGCACCAACACCTGATTGACTCAGATCTGACCTCTCCACAAGAATTGGGAAAGAAGGCAGACAAATGGGTCAGAACCAGGGTTAAGCAGAGACCCCAGAACCAAGGTGGTGACCAGAAAAAAGCAGACCAAAAGGGTGGAGATCAAAAGCAAAAAGACCAGAAGTCTTCTTCAGGCCCCCAAAATACTTCTAAGGAGGGGAGTCCCAAAATGCTAAGAAAAAGAAAGAAGGTCCTACGAAACCTTGGTGTAACTACTGTAAAACTGCCTCTCACTGGTTTAGTGAGTGCACCAAGAAAGGTACAGCCCACACCACTGCAGCCCCTAAGGCAACTGCACCCCCTAGTACAGTCAGGAGTACATTCCCAACCCTAGGCTATAGTGGGGTTAACCATGGGTACTGAGGTGGATCCAGGCCTAGTCAGGATTCTTACTCAGGCTGTCTTGATTTGTGATGTGGACATGGCTATGTCCACTACTATGAGTCCCAATACTTTGGGCAAGTACAGACAGACACCTTTGATAAATGATAAAGTGGCTCAAGCTTACAGGGACACATGTGCCAGTGTCACTATGGTGACACCTAACTTTGTGAACCCTGGTCAGATTGTACTGGGTGATAATTACCTAGTGACCAATGCTAGCAATGTCACTACTACACATAGTGTGGCAGTTGTTAATTTCTCCTGGGGAGGGGTAACTGGCCTCAAAAGAGTTGTGGTAAGTGCAGACCTCCCAGTTGAATGTCTTTTGGGCAATGATCTAGAAAACTCAGTATGGTCAGAAGTGGAGTACAGGACTCATGCAGAGATGCTAGGTATTTCAGCACATGTCCATGCTGTGACCAGGTCACAGGCCAAAAAGTTCTTACCTGAACCTGTGCTGGATCTTGAAACTATAGACCAGACACAACCCAAGAGAAAGAGCAAGAGGGTTAAGGCAGTGCCTTCCCCTCTGCCTCAGGTTGAAGATCAGCCCTCCCAGGAGGATGATTCTGTGATCCAAGAGGGAACTGTCCTTGAACAGCTTGAACTTGATCAGGTTGAGTTTCTTGGGACAGGGGGACCCTCAAGGACAGATCTGGGACAGGCTCAGTTAATCTGTCCTTCTCTTGAACCCCTCAGACAGCAGGCTGCTACTGAGGCTGCTGGGAATGCTCAAGGTACCCATAGAGTGTATTGGGATGATGGGCTTCTTTATTCAGAGGCTAGAGACCCCAAGCCTGGTGCTTCCAGGAGGTTGGTCATACCTCTGCAATTCAGGGGCTTCCTTCTTACCTTGGCCCATGATATTCCCCTAGCAGGACATCTAGGCCAGAACAAGACTTGGGACAGGCTTGTCCCTCACTTTCACTGGCCCCATATGTCAGAAGATGCCAAGGAGTTTTGTCGCTCCTGTGTGACCTGCCAAGCCAGTGGCAAATCAGGTGGCACAACAAAGCCCCCCCTCATACCACTACCTGTGGTGGGGGTACCCTGTGAAAGAGTGGGGATAGACATTGTTGGCCCAATGGACCCCCAAACAGCATCTGGGCACAGATGTATACTGGTGGTAGTGGATCATGCCACCAGGTATCCAGAAGCTATTCCCCTGAGGACCACAACAGCAGCTGTTGTGGCAAGGGCACTACTTGGAGTTTTCTCCAGAGTGGGGTTTCCAAAGGAGGTTGTCTCTGACAGAGGTGCAAACTTCATGTCAGGATATTTGACTGCTATGTGGAAGGAGTGTGGTGTTAATTACAAATTCACTACACCCTACCATCCACAGTGCAATGGGCTTGTTGAAAGGTTCAACAAGACCCTCAAAGGGATGATAAAAGGGTTACCTGAAAAGCTTAGGCGAAGATGGGACATCCTTTTACCCTGCCTTCTGTTTGCTTACAGAAAGGTCCCACAAAAGGGGGTTGGCTACAGCCCTTTTGAGCTTTTGTTTGGGCATCCTGTAAGGGGACCCCTGTGTCTTGTGAGGGAAGGATGGGAGTTACCTCTCAAAAAGCCTATACAAGATATAGTGATGATAGGTTTCCTGATAGGTTTCCTGTCACAGGGAGGTGCTAGCACCACCCCAGACAGGAGATAGTGGATTGGGGCAGGGAGGGCTGAATGAAACGAGACACTGCCTGGGGCACACAAGGTATCCCATGCATAGTCCAGTTCAAACCGGTGCTGGGGCACTCCAGCCCCAGCGCGAAACTGGACAAAGGGAAAGGGGTGTAACCACCCCCTTCCTGGGTCCCACTCATAGGAGGGACCTAGCAGGTGATCCAGCCCCTTGATTCGGAATAAAGGTAGGAGCTGTGCCCTTAGACTTTAGATCATCCTGACTGAAACTTTGATACAAAACTCTGGACCCTTCGACATCCTACTCGACGTAGAAGACTGAAGAATCTCCCTTGTGGTCTAGGAGTCACCACCCTGTGCAAGCAGGCACCATCAAGCGCTCAACCATTTGCTTTGTTGTTGCTCCTGCCGGAGCTCGAACAACAGAGACCGACAAGAACTGGACTTCCAGACATCCAACAGCCCGATCCACAGCCACAGCAAAGCTGAGACCCGTGGAGGCGACGAGAGACGTGGGACCGACAATCTTGGAAAGCCAGCGAAGTGCTTTCTGTGCAGCTCCTGAGGCACCCTCGAAGCTGTGCATAGGGGATTGAGAAGCCCCAGCCCCGAGCATCCTTTGCACTGAAGATCACCTTTCCACACTCACAGAGTGCTGCGTGGGGCCCTTTTGCATTTTCCTGCTCGACACGTCTGTCCGGTCACTTGCCCATTGGCTAGTGGCCTCTGTGACGACGAACCTTCAAATTTTCAAAGCTGGTCTGGTTGCTCCAGACTGGCCCTTGCTCCCTTGAAAAGGAGCAGCCCATCAGACCTTGCTGGTCTGATCCAGAAGCCAACTTCGATTCCTGCGTGGGTTGCATTTGCCAAGGCCTGTTGACTCCGAATCGAGATCCAACACCGCCGACAGCGAGAGCCTTTGTCAGACAGTCCGTGCCCAGCTCCTGGTTGTCGTCAACACCTCCTGGTCCACGTGGCAGCGGAGACAAGCTTCACAACATCACCTGATTACAACCCGATATCGCCTGGTTCCTTCCTGGTCACTGGCTAGTGACCCAGACTCTGTCCCCTCTTCTTTCAGGTACTCTACATCTTCGATCCACCTTGGATCCAACCGGACTCTTCTCTCCTGGTCGCCTGCAGCATCTTTTCTCCAAGGCTCCATAGAACTCCACGACGAAACCCGACACACTTTGACACCAATGCACCCGCTTCCTGTGGGTGAGGTAACGCGAGTACTGCGGTGCTCCTGTAGAGATTTACATCCCTAGTGTCTTAGTTTTAAGTGGTTAAGTTCTAGTCCAGTCGGAAGACTTCCAAATCTGCAATTTTCTAACTTTACGCACCCATTGACTTCTATTGGTGCACGTGTGTGCATTTAGACACTGCACCCGCATCCTGTGGGCCTCCTACGTCCTAACTGCTGTTAGTCCAGTGTAGCCCCAGCGATTCCCAAGGCCCTAGGCCTTACCATTGTTCGTGACGTGGTACTTATACCACTATTTTAGTATATAGTTTTAAGGGCCACCAGGGCCTATCCATATTTGTGCAACTTTTGTATGTTATATTAAGTTACTTGTTATACGCTTGTGCTCTTGTGCTCCTGTGCTCATAAAGAGTTAAGGGGATTTATTTAGAAATAAATACATATACATTTTGAATATATAACATGTGTGGTGTCCTTTCATTTGGTATTAAAAGGTTTGCATATGGTAAAACAGCTGGCTTCACATGCCCTCTTGAGTTTAGCCTAAGACTGCTTTTGTCCATGCTACCACTAGGGTAGCTGGTCTATAAGGTTGACTTTACAACCATCACCATAAGGGTTGTTTGGAGTGGTGCAAGGTGCTCACTAGAATAGTGAACATCATATACCAGGCCAACTTCTCACAGCACTCAAATGGGTCTGCCTTTCTTCACACCCAGGGGCGGCTCCTCCATTAGGGCAGAGGAGCATCGCCCCACTGCTTTCTCGCAGTGCGAGAAGCAGAAACATAAAATGGTATTTTATGGTTTAAATCTTTTTTATTGAAGTTTTCATCATATACAAAAATAATCATACAGGTGTAGCCGTCATGCCATTAACATTGCTAAATTCATGACCCAGAAGGGTCAAGCTAGATCTGCTAGTATGACAGTGGGTCCGTGCCAAAGTAGAAAAACCTTACATGAAGTAAAGTTAGCAGGAAGAAACATCACAATACAAAAACATCATAAACCCTGCCCTTCCCATCCCCCACCCTTGTTCCAAGTCCACCACCTAACCTATCTAAACTATACTTGATCTCAATCTCTATTTAGTCTGTTGCGTATCAGAGAGGCGCAATAAGCGGAGATATCGGGGGCAAGTAACTTCCCGGAATTCAGAGGCCAATATGGATAGAAAGGGTTGCCATAATTCGACATATTTGGATCCATCCCCTGCTGTTGTCAGTGTTAGCTTCTCCATTCCAAGTACATGCCCCAGGTGGTGCATCCAGCCCGTGAAGGTTGGGATGTGGGAGGTACGCCAGTGTGTGAGTATATTTTGCATCGGTGAGCCTAGCACAATTGCCATCTGGCAGTCTCTACGGGAGCGGAGTGGATAGGTCAGGGGGTTTGGCAGGCCCAAAAGAACATATGCAGGAAAACGTGGAATTTCTGTATCAAAGTGTTTATCCACTTCGTCCAGCACTTGTTTCCAATAAGGTTGGATATGATCACACTCCCACAATAGGAGTACCAAAGTGCCTACGTATTCGCAGCCCTGCCAACATGTCGCTTCTCGAGTATGGTCTATTGAGTGGAGAAGCTCAGGGGTATAATAACAGTAGGTCGCTATCTTTGTGAGGGTTTCAGTGAGTCCCATATGATAGGCTGAGTGACGGGCTCTATAGTATATTCCCTCCCACTCTTTGTGACTGAGTGTCCTGACCAGTTCCCTCTCCCAGCATGCTCATCCGGGGCTGTAAGTGTGAGCATATCGGGCCTGTAACATCTTGTATGAATCAGATATTAGCTTTTTATCTGTCGTGCGCTTAATGAGTCATCGCTCATAGGGAAGAAAATGTCTGTTAGCCACGAAGCGGACTTGATCATTGAGCGCCTAGTGTCGTGCTTGCAAATACCGAAGTCTCTCCGCTTCAGGCATCCCATATTCCTGTTTAAATTGATAAAATGGGATAACTCCCTCTGTGGTATACATGTGATACAGGAATCAACATCCAGAGGGTCGCCATCTAGCAAAGGCTACTGTGTCCATACCCAGGGTGAAATTGGGGTTGTCCATCAACGGGGTGAGCGGAGACGGGAAAGTAGTACGTTCGTGGTTGGTTTGATCCCATATCTCCATGGGGACTCGAGTCATATGTGAAGCATATAAATTAGGGGACCTATGGCGTTTGCGGAGAAAGAGGATTTCCTGTAGGGGTCCGGTTGCCACTGCCTGGTCCTAGAATAACCAGTGTTTCTCCGACTCCCAACGACTCCACTAAACCAGTAGGCGCAATTGGGCTGCCTGGAAGTAGAGCTGTAAATCAGGGAGTCTGAGTCCACCTCCCTCCAGGGGGAGTGTCATCAGCCTCTGCTTCAGGTGCGGCTTCCGACCATTCCAGATGAACTGGGCATGTTCTGATTGCGTCTGCTGTATCCAGCCTGGAGGCGGCCTGAGAGGGATAGTACGAAATAGATAAAGGATCTGGGGCAGAATGGTCATCTTGACTGCGGCTACTTTGGCTAGCCACGATAGGGGGTGACGTTTCCACTGTTCCAGTTCTCGCCGGATTTTCTGTTGCAGGTGCGCGTAGTTAGCGGAAGCTGTTTTAGAGAGAGAGGAGGACAATTGAATCCCCCAAGTACGGGATTGCGTCTGTCGCCCACTGAATGGGGAGCAGTCTTTGAATATATTCATGGGTGGGTCGCGTTAAGGATAGGTCTAGGGCAATCGACTTGTCCATATTCACTTTGAACCCGGCAACCTGTGCAAAGAGATCTAAGTCTGCTAGGCATGCCGGTAGCGCGCCCCTTGGGTTAGATAGTGAAATCAAAACATCAGCAGCATAAAGACTGATCATATGGGTATAACCGCCAAATTTTATCCCGGTGATCGAAGGATTGTGGCGTATCTTTTGGGCCAGTGGTTCCACATAAAAAGGAAAAGGAGAGGCGATAAAGTGCACCCCTGCCTTGTACCTCTCTCAATGGTGAATCGGGAGGATGTGTGTCCGTTCACGCGAACTGTAGCCATCGGATATTTATAGCAATTCAAGACATATGTGCAGAATTTCTCGCCCATCCCCACTCGTTCCAGAACCTGCTCCAGGTAAGGCCAGTGGACTCTATTGAATGCCTTTTCGGCGTCGATAGTGAGCATCATATATTCTCCCTGTGTACGTGTGGCTTTTTCAATAAGGTAGAGGGCTCGTTTCGTGTTATCAGAGGTTTGGCATTCAGGGATGAAACCCCCCTGATCCGGATCAATGAGATCAGGCATATGAGGAGCAAGGGGGGCGGCTAGAATCCCGTGTATAATTTAAGTTCTATATTAAGAAGGCAGATAGGGTGCTGAGTCTTGTCCTTTCCTGGTTTGGGGATCACCGCTATGGAGGCCTCCAGGAGATCTCCCGGGATTACACTGGGTTCTGCGAAGGAATTAAAAAGCTGAGTGAAGAGAGGGGCGATCTGGGCACAGAACGTTTTATTAAAAACAGCAGAGAAGCCATCCGGCTCAGGTGCTTTCGCTGGTTTGAGGCGAGCAATGGCGGCAATGACTTCTTCTGGCCGAATGTCTCTATCGAGGTAGTCGGCTCGCACTTTAGTTAGAGCTGGTAGAGTAATGGAGTAGAGGAAAGCGGCCTCAATTGATCTCTCTAGTGGAGAGCTGGCATAGAGGTTGGCGTAAAAATCGCAAAACGCCTCACCGATGTCCCTGTCCTCCGAGACACGTTCACCATCCCTCTGGAGAATTTCCTGAACCCTCTGCTTTTGCCTGGTCTTGCGTAGCTTATGGGCAAGAAGGCGCCCGCACCTATCTCCCCCTGTATAATAAGCGTGTCGCAGTCGCAAGGCCGCAAATTCTGCCTTATCCTGGTCGAGCGCTGCGAGTTGCTGGCGCATGGCCTTAAGTTGCCTCCACACACGAGGGGCTCCCGCCCTCTGATGCATCGGCTCCAGTTCTCTGGTTTGTTGGGTGAGTTCTTCCCGCTTGCACCTATGCTCTTCATTGCACCTGAGATGGCTATTAACTCCCCCCAATGACTGCCCTTAGTGCCGCTCATTGTGTTGCGAGGGTGGTGTCGGTGTTGGCATTGTGAGAGAGGTAGTCAGTGATGGCGCTGAACCCACTTAACCACTTCCTCGCGATGCAGTAGTGTATCCCTGAGCGCCATGTCCCAGAGGGCTGGTGTATAGGTGGAAGAGTAAGAACAGATGTTACCGGTGCATGATCTGAGAGGGAGGCAACTCTTATTTCTACCTATTTCGTTAGCTCGTGTACGGGCATGGATGCCAGCAGGTAATCTACCGGGGCGTATATTATTGCACACTGGAATAGTAAGAGTATTCGTGGCTTTGGGGTGGAAGCTACGCCATAGGTCGCTGAACCCTAAGGGCTAGATGTAGGTAATTCTTATTTACCACTTTTTAAATACCGAATTTTACCGATTCGGTATTTAAGAAGTGGTAAAATAGAGGGGGGATGTAGGTATTTCAGAATCGGTAAATACTGAATCGTTAAGATTCGGTATTTACCGATTCTGTAAATACCGATTCGATAATGCCCATTGATTCCTATGGGCCCTGAAGCCCATAGGAATCAATGGGCAATACCGAATCGGTATTTACCGATTCGGTAAATACCGATTTTTGCAAGGGTGCAGGGGGTGTCACTTTGACACCCTCTAGCACCCCAAAGACGGGCATGTGTGCCATGTGGCACACAGACATGCCCTAAGGGCATGTCTGTCTGTCACATGGCTAGGTGTGCATGCACAGATGTGCATGCACACCTGGATTCGGTATTTTACCACCCAATTGGATTGGGTGGTAAAATACAGAATCTGTAAGGCCTTAGGGACTCTGAAGAGTCCCACCTACATCTGGCCGTTACCGAATCGGTAAAAATACCGATTCGGTATTTTACAGAATCGGTAAATTTACCGATTCGGTAAATTTACCGAATCTGTAAAAATGGCCCCCTACATGCCAAATACCCATTTACCGGTCGGTAACGGCCGAAATCGGCCATTACCGACCGGTAAAGGGCTGCCTACATCTGGCCCTAAGTCATGTAAACGGGTCAGACCCTCTGTGGAAAGGTCGCCTGTCTGATGTGTGCGTTGACATGATCTGTCTAGGGTGTTGTCAAGAACCAGGTTCTGATCTCCCCCCAGAAGAATTTGGCGATCGGACGTGGCTGTTCCATAAGAGCAGAGTGTAGGAATCGTTCTTGGCCATAATTTGGGGCGTACACTGAGCCAATGGTGAGCGTTAAGTTACCTACGGCAAATCTATAAGCCAATAGTCTACCCTTTATCTCAGCCTCTTTGTGTAAGACCTCCACTTTAAAAAGCTGAGCCACCAGGATAGCAACCCCGGCTGTTTTAGTTGAACCTGAGGAGAAAAACTGAGTTGGGAACTTCCGGGACCGGAGGCGGTGACAATCTTTAGAAAATAGGTGTGTTTCCTGCAACAGGCAGATATCCGCTTGGGCAAGTTCTAGACACAAAATAACCATTTTGAGCTTCACCGGGTTATTAAGACCTCTCACATTTAGGGTAAGTATTTTAAGCGTGGTAGCAAGCATTCACAATGGTAACAAAATAAAAAGCAAGGGCGGGGCGCCGGATCTGATACTGCAGAGGCGAAGGGTATACTCTCGCCTTAGAGTGCCGAGATGACGTGGACCTACGCTAACCCTGAAAAGAAGGTGGACAAGGAACACTGGACCCCCCCCCCAAATAAAAAAAAAGTATAAAATGTGAAGAAAGAGATCAGTAGCATATTGTCCATCATCCATAGGTGATTGGAAGTGTGGCAAATTGGGGTAGTTGACCAAGAATCAAAGAGCCCCCCTCCCGCCAACGGCTCATGGCAGAGAACAAGCAATCAGTCGGCCATTTGATATCATGAAGTTCAGCCAGGTTGAGATGTAGCCAGTTCTGTCAAGGCAATTTCAAAAGCGGCCTGCTGGCCCTTTGTTATTTCTAATTATTTACAACAAGGGGTGGTGAGGGACAGAGTCTCTGAATTAAGCAGAATACTCTCACCCAGTCAAGAGATCAGGGCTAGATCCAACACCGTTTTTTAGCTCATTGCACCATCCCAGTTTCAGAACCTGGCTGTATGCAAATTAGTCTGTTCCTGTCCCAGTGCATGATGGGAACAGGGCAAACCAAACTACAAAAGCCAATTCTTACACTGGGAAGGAAACAAGCTTCCGGGGACCGGTTTCTGGCATTACAGCCGTCTTCGGCCCGGCTTGCTTGAATCCTGATGGTGCAATGAGCAAGGGACTCATGTCTGAGTATACCCTTCCACGCTTAGGGTGGACAAAATTATTTACAACAAGGGGTGGTGAGGGACAGAGTCTCTGAATTAAGCAGAATACTGTCACCCAGTCAAGAGATCAGGGCTAGATCCAACACCGTTTTTTAGCTCATTGCACCATCCCAGTTTCAGAACCTGGCTGTATGCAAATGAGTCTGTTCCTGTCCCAGTGCATGATGGGAACAGGGCAAACCAAACTACAAAAGCCAATTCTTACACTGGGAAGGAAACAAGCTTCCGGGGACCGGTTTCTGGCATTACAGCCGTCTTCGGCCCGGCTTGCTTGAATCCTGATGGTGCAATGAGCAAGGGACTCATGTCTGAGTATACCCTTCCACGCTTAGGGTGGACAAAATTATTTACAACAAGGGGTGGTGAGGGACAGAGTCTCTGAATTAAGCAGAATACTCTCACCCAGTCAAGAGATCAGGGCTAGACACAACACCGTTTTTTAGCTCATTGCACCATCCCAGTTTCAGAACCTGGCTGTATGCAAATTAGTCTGTTCCTGTCCCAGTGCATGATGGGAACAGGGCAAACCAAACTACAAAAGCCAATTCTTACACTGGGAAGGAAACAAGCTTCCGGGGACCGGTTTCTGGCATTACAGCCGTCTTCGGCCCGGCTTGCTTGAATCCTGATGGTGCAATGAGCAAGGGACTCATGTCTGAGTATACCCTTCCACGCTTAGGGTGGACAAAATTATTTACAACAAGGGGTGGTGAGGGACAGAGTCTCTGAATTAAGCAGAATACTCTCACCCAGTCAAGAGATCAGGGCTAGATCCAACACCGTTTTTTAGCTCATTGCACCATCCCAGTTTCAGAACCTGGCTGTATGCAAATTAGTCTGTTCCTGTCCCAGTGCATGATGGGAACAGGGCAAACCAAACTACAAAAGCCAATTCTTACACTGGGAAGGAAACAAGCTTCCGGGGACCGGTTTCTGGCATTACAGCCGTCTTCGGCCCGGACTGGGTAGGAGTGTTCTGCTTAATTCAGATACTCTGTCCATCACCACCCCCTTTATGAATCGAATCCCTTTGTTATTTCAGCAGCAGGAGGTGTCTTAGGGCGACGTCTTCGGCCCTGTTTGCGCCATCGGGGCTTGGAGTCACCCACTTCCGGTTTGGGGCCCTCCATATCATTCTCCTCCGTAAGGGGATCTACACTCAGCAAGCGGCAGGCCTTCGACAGGGATCGTAACTGATACAATTTATTGTCCATGCGGAACACCAGATGGAACGGATGGCCCCAGCTGTAGAAAATATTGCGCTGTTGTAAGTGAGCAGTGATGGGTATAAAGGTTCTACATTTTGCAAAATGACGGCTGACAAGTCCTGGTATAGAACCGGCGTTTGATCGCAAAACATCAGAGGGTGTAGCTGGCGAGCTTTTTGGAGGATATCTTCTTTGATGTGATAATCTTGCACGCAGACCAAAATGTCCGATGGCGGACCCGATGGGGCCTGCGGTGGACCCACCCTATGCGCTCTGTCTAGGCGTAGCTCCATTTCTAGGGGTCTCCCTAGGGTGTGATTGAATAGCTCCCTCGTGTACCTGAAAAGGTCCTTAGTGTCGTCCTCTGGTTTCACTCCTCGAATCCGGATATTATGGCGCTAGGAGCAGTTCTCCAGGTCTTCGAGGTGTGTCTGAAGGTCAACCTGCTGATAGTGAATCCTGAGAACCTCCTGCTGCAGCGCTGCTAGTTCCCTGTCCCTTCTGTCGCTTTTGTCTTCCAGTTCGGCAACCCGTTCGCCGATACCGTCCACGTCCCTGCGGACCTCCTTTATTTCCTCTGCGAATTCTCGCTTGAGCGTTTGGATATCGTCCCTCAGCGCAACAAACATGGATTCCAAGAATGCCTTGGTGATCGGTTCCGCCCCATCATCTCGCTCAGATGCGTGCCGTGTAGCGCCTGATGCCATGTTGGTAGTCTGTTGCTCGGTTTGGGCTTTCGCGAACAAGCCCTTCAGTGTCTTATCTTTGCGCCCCCTGGAGGAGGACATATCGCATCAACAACTGAGTCCCAGGGGAGCTGTGAGCTGACCGTATTCCCACCGGGGTACCGAGTCCCCTACCCCAGGGAACGTTGGAATCTGGGATGTCTGAACTTCTCGCTGCACTTATCGCTTTTGGGCGGCAGGGCACAATGGTAGGCGGGACTGTGTGGCGCTGTAGCTGTGCAATCACTAGTGGGGAGCCCGGTGTCTCTCTCCGTGTGCCCCCTCCAGTAGGCCCAACTTCTCACCCCTGCGCTGTCTTACACCACAGTCCGCTGATGACTCACCGCTCGCGCAGGTAGTCTCCCTTGCCGCTCTTACTCGCCACAAAGCTGCGCTCATTAGGCGGCACTTGCCTGATGTCACCTGCGGTCGCTGCCAGCCTGTGTGGAGCTCCGTGGGGCCGATTCTTCTTCTACTAGGCCCCAACAGCCATGTGTCCTGATGTGGGGGGGCTCCTTCAGGCTCTCATGGCCCCCTGTCAGCCTTGGGCCCGTCTCCGTCTCTCCTGCGTGCGGCCTAATGGTTGGTATATGGCACTTTCTTCGTGTCCCAGGCTGTGCCCTCGACTCCCATCCCCATGTGGTAGACGCCGAGTCAGGCTGCGCTGCACCCTCACGTAGGGGGAACCTGGCGGGGGTGCCTGTACCAGGCCGAAGGGTTCTCAACTGGCCTCGCTCTCACTGCAAACCCCTTGCTGCCGCGGTCTCGATTTGCTGGTCGGTATTCACTGCTGCTGTGTCGCCGCTCTCGCTCGGCTCAGCGGGTGTCCATTCAGGGGTAGATGTAGCACAGTCAGGGCCTCAGTGCCTGCGCTCCGACCGGGGCCTCTCGCACTCGCCTAGGCCCCAACGTCGCAGCTCCGGAGATCTGCACTCGCCCAGACCTCAACCACTTCCGAGCCCTACTGGGTGTCACAGGCAACGTTTCTAGGTGTTTTCCTTAACCGCGCTGCCACGGGAGGGTCCTGACACCGCTATCAGGCCCTCAACCGTGCGCGCATGCTGTTGAGCTGTGTGGGGGCCTCGCAAGATGGCGGCCCATCACCCTCTTTTCTCAGCCGTGAGACCCCTACCAGTGTTCTCTTCAGGCTCAGCTGCCTGTTGCTACTCCAGTGATGGTGCAGGGTCTCCGGTGTCTTCCGTTGCTCTGGGCGGATGTCCCAGGCCTGCCGTCTCGCTGTCTGGGCCAAGCCTCGCCTCGCCAGGGATCGCAGGGCCCCTCCACGCGGCTCCGGGGGAAGGGCTCGCTCCCGGCCGCTCGCCTGACGCCGCCCGTATTTCGCACATCGGGACCTCTTCACGCCAGCTAGATCTTTCCTTTCCATTTCAGCGACCAAGACCGCTCCGGTGCTGAGGTCAATGAAGTTTTAAACGGCCAAATGCCGGTGCTTTTAGTGGGCCGTCGGCAGGAGCGTTAGAGCAACACATCTGCTCATGTCGCCATCTTTGCCACGCCCCTCAAAAAATGGTATTTTAAATATCATTTTATGTTTCTGCTTCTCGCACTGCGAGACAGCAGAAGTGTATGCCGAGTTGAGGGCGGGAGGGTGAGGGGATCGGGGAGGAGTGGCCTGCCCAATGCTGTGGGCCCTGACTGTTTGGCCGGCCAGCTGGGGCCGACCAAATCAGTTGTGCGCACTTTGGATTTTCTCTATGTAGGCTGCATGCAGCCTACATAGAGAAAATGGCCTCCCATAGGCGCCCGGATGGCCGTCGTCTTCACCAATCACCCGTGTGCAACTTGCAGGTTGCTGGTTCCAAAGCCAGTCAGGGGCGAGTGTAATGCCACAAGTATCAATCTCACAAAGACAACTCCCTGAATTGTTACCTAGGAAGTGTGCTCAACCGGGCGAGTACCTACAAAGGAAAAATATTATCCTGCTGATAGAACAATTATATTGTAACAGGCTAGTCATTATTATGGAGACCAACACCAAGCAAACAACAAGCATTAAAAATACAATAGGTCTCACCTTTGATTAAGTTAAAGCCATTTGCTTTGCTATACAATACCATTAACTAAGCAAATGGCTTTACCTTAATCAAAAGCGAGACCTATTGCATTTTCAATGCTTGTTTCTTTTGACGTCCGGAGAGCTGTCCCTGGGCGCTCACTGTCATTTCTTTTGGCTCTCCTTCCTGACTGGATGGCACATCTTCAGAGCTTAGGTCAGGACTGGTATTGCTGTTACAGACCATGCTTTTCCTTCCGGGGTCAGTGGGCCCATGAGTTCCGTCCCCATGCTTGTTTGTTCTTTGGGGCCTGTTGTTCCTCCAGTTTCTGATAATATATTATCACCCCTTATGTCAGGTTCATCCAAGTCGGACATTTTCCAGCCGAGAGTCTTTACAATGATTTATTAAGGTTGATAGTAGTTCAGGCAATGTGGTAAATGGTTCAATAATGGCATCAATTATATTACTTGTTGAAGCCTCCCCACTCTTATATTTGTTTGCCCAAAGTCCCACCTTAGAGTTAAACGTGTCTAGCTTCCTATCAATAGTTAGCACGCTCTGTGCCAACTTGTGCATTAGATCCCATTGAATTTCTAATTTATGAGATTGCCATCGCTAGTGTTCATTGTTGAAGCAATCTCTTAACGACCTCTATTGGTTCGGTGGGCATACTTTGGTCATAGAAATTGTGAGAATTTTTGAAAGAGGCTGCCCTTTTCCATTGCGTTTTCTGCCAACTTAATCATCTCCACAATTGTCGATTCTTCGAGGGTGGGGCAAGTTATGCAGTCTGGGGTATAAGCAGCTAATCGATCACAGAGGCGCCGTGAGTCAGAGGAATCATGAGAGAGCCGAGGAGCAGCAGTGCAGTGGATGCAGAGCGGCGCGAGTGCTGTGCCGAGCCCCCACCACCCTATCGCCAGCTGCTCTCACTCACTATCTCCCCCCTCAGCCCCTAACCGCGAACGTCATCACCGCCGTAAGCAAGCAGCTGAGGGAAGAGCTTGCTCGGCGGGAAAACAGCAGGACGCGGCCAGCGGTGGGGGGCCACGGAGCAATCACGGAAGGGGAGAGGGAATGCAGCAGTGAACGAAGTTGGAGGTGAGCCGCGACAACGCTCGCATTTGTGGGCGCCTTCTACAACCGGTCCTGTGCCCCCCCTCGCCCCCCCCAGGGGTCCCCGCATTCTCAAAACTGCGGCGGGCGCCGTACAAACTTCAGCCGGACACGCTGTGGCAGTGACTGACAGCCGTGATTGTCAGCAGCAGCAGCAGTGTTCTTTGTGCTCACCTGTGTCTCACCTGTGTCTGCCCGAGTGTAACGTCTCAGAGGGGCTCAGAGGGTCTAACTAAGGCTAACTAAGGCTAATTAAATCTGCCCGCTTCCAGCCTGCCTCATTAGCCGCCACCAGACCCCAGTCTCGAGCCTCTCCCATACATCTATACGTCCTCACTGACCTGCTCTACCTGCGTCTGTGCCTGCATCTCGTATCGGCTGCTGCCCCCGGCTGGTTTTGGCTGTTGGCTGTTTTGGTGGTTAGGGAGTGCCGCAGTGTGCTGTAGCAGACAGGACAAAGAAAGACACGTGGCTACTGGTAGTGGGGTGCCGCTCGCAGCAGTTGTTCGATTTTTGGTCTTTGCTCTACCCTGCCTGGTGACTTTTAAACTCCTGCTGAGTGATTTGTCATTTGAACGCCGAGAGGCTGAGACAGCTTGGGGAAGTTCCTGATTGTGAGGAGACAGAGCGGGCGCCCGGGACTGCGAGGACCAGCATTCTCCCTTCCATCCACAGCTGGTGCCTCTTCCCGGGCGTGCTCCACCCCCATCTACCGCCTCACTACCGCTCGCAGCAGTTGTCCGATTCTTGGTCCTTGCTCTACCCTGCCTGGTGACTTTTAAACTCCTGCTGAGTGATTTGACATTTGGACACCGAGAGGCTGGGACAGCTCGGGGAAGTTCCTGATTGCGAGGAGACAGAGCGGGCGCCCGGGACTGCGAGGACCAGCAGTCTCCCTTCCATCCACAGCTGGTGCCTCTTCCCGGGCGTGCTCCGCCTTCTCCTCTCTTTTTGTTCTTTCTTGATTTCCCAACGCACATCGCGGGACGCGCGCGGGACTTAGCCCGGGCAAAGGGCGGGCCCTCTGAGGCCCTCAGAGGCTGAAGAAGGCTGTGCTGTGCCCACCCTCCTTAAAGAATATTTTATTTGTTATAACGTCTTTTTGTAGGTCTGTGACTGCTTTAGTGTATATTATTGTTCCAGCGACTCTTAGTGCCCTTTCTAGATTCATTTGAAATGACAGCCAAAAAACTTAGGTCTGGGAGATTACTGGTTGGAAGGTCGTGTACCAAAACAAAATCGAATCCCCTCCGTAATAAGGTTAATCATGTTGTGCAACGTAAGGGCACTTGTCAGTTATTTAACCCTTGGGAAAGGGGGAAAAATAGAGCTACAAATGTAGAGCCTGTTCACGATGACATGGCAAAATCCCCCTTCTCTTTGATGGGATTGAGTACTGAGGGTTTGGTGCATGAGAATAATATGGAAAAGGGAGCCATTTCTCTTGCTGCAGTAACGGAAGGCTTGGCCTCCTCGGACAATTGTGTGTCTCCCCCCTTGTACGCATCAAAGGATAAAAATAAACAATCCCCTCTCCCCCTACAAATCCCTCCTGAAGCTATCTTACAAGAGGTGGGGGTGATAGAACATGTTTCTTTTCCTAAAACTAGTGAGCCTCCATTTAAACACCATGAATCTAGTCCTGCTTCACCTAGAGGAGAGTATAATAATGACCTAGCTTATTCTGATTTGGATTTAGAGCTATGTAGGAGATATATTGAGGTTGAAACGGATAAGGGTAGGGATTTTACAAAAACTCCTGTAACACCAGCTCCACCTGTTCTCCATCTTTATAGCAGTACTCCCTCGAATACCTCCCAGTTAAATATTTCATCCAACTCTAACCTTAATATAACAGGTATTGATGCCATGCTTCCGCCTAGGTTGGATAAACCTGTTTCAGACTGCCTATCTTCTCTTGAGCATTTGCTCTCCTCCATTTTGTTATTATTAGAGAAATTTGTTGGGTGTTCTGATTGCGTATTGGAAACAGTTATCCAAATACTGAAGTTCTTATTGCACAACAGACACGAGAAGAAATCCTGCTCAATATTAGAGGCTGTTGGAGAAGACCTTGTAGAGCAGAAAGTCCCTAAGTTAGAGAAGGGGTTTTCTAATATTTCCCATGATAGGGAACAATTAGTCCTCCCTTTGAGAACCCCTGTTTCAAACTGTGCAGTTGATTTTGTTCCAGTAGTGGTCTTACACGAAAGGGTGTCAAAGGAGGGTATAGAACTTCCTCCAACAATAGAGGATCTACGCGAAACGGACCCTAAGGAGGACAAAGAACTCTTCCCGATTTTTAATAAACAGCATAGTGAGGGAGACAAGGAGGTTCCAGAACCAGAAGGTGATAGGAAAAAGGAAGATTCAGGGAAAGTTAAAAAGAAAGGGACAAAAAAAGTAGACTAATTAGAAGAATTGAAAAAAATAGACGGAGAAAAATTCTTTGGGGAGAAAACCTGGAAATGGTCTCAAACCAAGAAACACATCAGGTCTCTCTGTTGATATTAAAAGACGAAAGTGAGGACGCAAAAGGAGCTGTGGACACCTCGATCCCTGTAGTACAGAGTACTGCTCCATTACCATCATTTCCCTGCTCTTCTGGTGGGCTCTATACGGTTAAAGGTGATCTGTTAAATCCAATTTCCCAAAAAAAGAGATTATTTTTACTGGCCCTGTATCCTCTGTTCTTAATCCTTTGGCCAGTCCCTACTCCGTTAAAAGGGAAGGAGTAGTGGTTTGTCACAAACCTCCTGAAATCCCTAAGGAGGAAAGCGTTGATACTCTTACTCTTGACTTCTTCCCCTTATTTGATGCTGATTGCACTTTAAATAGATCATTGCTCCTTAGATATTTTCAGGAATCAGCAAATTTGAAATTGCTACAAACTGCAGATATAGACTTAGTACAGATTCTGAAGACAGAGGGTAGAAATTTAACGAGGGTAAAGTTCTATTCTAAATTAGTAGTAAATCTAATTCTACAACGGTCGGAAGATTTCAGAGTAGAGGGATTGAGGTTATGCCTTTTTGGGGGAATTTCCCCTTTTCTAGACCTTCTAAGTCTTCAAGGCCTTTAGGGTCTTCTTTATCTCTCTCGAAGGTAGCCTCTGGAAATGTAGAACAATCTGGCGGTGTCAATGATTTGAAAATTTGCTTATCAAAAGATCTCCGTCTTGTATCTTACCCTAATCCTCCTACATCCCTCCCCCAGGATAAGGTCGTAGATGAAAATCTTCGTTGGAACTGGTTACCTGGTGTTCTCTCGAGGAAATTGACTATTAAGTACCCGCCTAATCCTCATCTTTAGCGACAATATAACAATACTATCTTGGAATTGTGCTGGTTTGAAGAACTGTTCTGAAAAACTTCAATTACTCCTGTCCCTAAAAGCCAGTGTGATTTGTCTCCAGGAGACGTGGTGTTCGGAGAAAATCCAGATAGGAAGGGATTAATATGTTCTGGAGGGTTACGCTGTCCCCTCCAGGAGAGGCCATGCTAGTGGGGGTATTGCCTATCTATTATCCAACCGGATAAAATGGAATTTCTCTACTATTTGGATCCTTGTAACCTTTTTCAGGCTGTAACGTTGTTTAGTTACGACAATGTTGATGTATCTAAACCTTTAGTTTTGATTAATGCTTATATTCCCCCCGAAGTTAGTTTTAACGTAACTTTAAAAAGGGTTTTTGTCTATATTCAGAGTATTAGGGAGAAATCTCCTCCTCCTAATATAATCCTAGTAGGGGACTTGAACTGTAAAATCTCTAATTTAAGTATGAGCCTGTTTCGCGATAAATATAAAGAAGAATCATTACAGATCCCCCAAGCTCTCTTCCCTGAGAAGATTAAAACAAACAAGCGAGGGAAGATACTTCTTAAAGAACTGTCCGTTATGGACGGGATCATAGCGAATGGAAGGCTCCCCTCTGATTCCCCTGCAAATTTTACTCATAAATCATATCAGGGAGAATCTATATTAGATTTTGTGATAGTAGAGAATTCTACCTTTGCCCTATTAAAGGATCTTAGGGTTATTGAAACCCTTTTTAGCGACCACAAAATACTTTCTACCTCTGTGAATATAATCCCTCCGAAACCCGACCAATGGTCACTTAATGGCGACCAGGTAAGTTTTGGAGCAAAATCAGGAAGGTGCTATTGGAACACAAAAGCTGAACGAGAGTTGGAGAGTGTTCTTGATGTTGCAATTGATGACATTGCTATGTGGCACGGTTTTGAAATTGTGTGCTTCCTAGAATTTATGAAGGTAGTGATTTCGGTGGCTAAAAAACCAAACAAGAAAAGGTGTTTTGCAATACCCTCTAGTCCCCTGCGTCTACTTAATATAGAAATAAATAAGTTAGTAAGGGAACAATATCTGTGTAAATCGGCAGAAGGATCGCGTAGAGTAACCTTACTAAAAAGAAGGAGGAGAAGGTTACAAGCAAAATTACGAAAAGAAGGGGAGGATATTATTTGGATAAAACTAAGAGAGGCCGCTTTTAATGGAGAAATGAGACAGTTCTGGTCCCTTATAGGTGAGGGCTGTGGAGCCAGAACAAGACCGCTTCCCATCCCCATTGAAGAACAAACATGGGTGGATTATGTTACATCCCTTTACGCAAGTAATAGAGCAGCGGTCCCCCGTATAGGTTTTATTGAGAGTGGTCAGCCTTTGGTCCCTTTCTCTGAAAAGGATATTGAATTAGCTATTAAGGAAATGCGCTCTTCCGGGGATATGGGGCTAGATGAACTCCCAATCTCTGTCTTAAAACAAAGCAGCGTAAAATGGAGCAAATTGTTATGCCCTGTGTTTAATATTTGTTTCTCAAGCGTAAAGATTCTTCCCTCGTGGAAAGGGAGTATCCTGGTGCCCCTCTTTAAAAAGGGTGACCGACGTTCTCCCCAAAATTATCGCCAAATTGCCCTGTTGGATGCAATTGGCAAAGTTTTTGCAAGATGCCTTTTGATACGAATTAATGAGTGGGTGGATCAAGCTAATATACTTCCCCTAGAACAGACGGGATTCCGAAAGAACCATGGTACCATGGATAACTTAACAGCTCTGCAAGTAATAACTGATAAATATATCAGGGTCCGAGGAGGGAGAGTCTATGCAGCCTTTATAGACTTCTCCACGGCTTTCGATAAAGTTGATCGACCTTTGCTGTGGAAGAAACTACTAACTCTTGGTATGCCACCTCGGCTGCTAAATCTAGTTCAGGACCTCCACTCTGATACCTGGTGCAGAGTATTGTTGGGTGGAGAGAGAGAGGCCTATCCCAAGCAATCCCCTCAGCTAATGGTCTTAAACAGGGCTGTTTATTAGCTCCACTATTGTTTTCCCTTTATGTCTGTGACCTTCCCCAGAACCTATCCTTAAGTGAAGGAATTGCCCCCACTTTAGGGGACAAACCAGTTGCATGCTTAATGTATGCAGATGTTATATTACTTCTAGACCTGACTCCGAAATGACCTAATAATCGTCTGCATGCATTGCATGTATTTGCAGAGTCCCACCACCTGAAGATTAACATCTCTAAAAGCAAGGTAATGTGTATAACGGGGAAGAAAAAATCGAAATCTGGAAATTTTAGTTGGTATATAGGCAGTGAGAAACTGGAAATCGTAAAATCTTACGTTTTTTTAGGGAAAATAGTATGTGGTAACTTGAGCGACAAGGCTCACATAGATAACAACATTTGGAAAGCCAAGACACAGAGAAATGGACTGAGTGCTCCTTATAAAGCCACCGGCAAAAGACATTTTGTCCATCTGCTACAGGCCTTTCGAGCCAAAATTCCAGCCTCTTTGCTCTATGGCATCGAGCTTATTGATTTGGGGCAATGGGGTTTTTTAGATACCATCGAGGGCAGACTTTTGCGACATCTAACTTCGGTCAATAATGCTTGTACAGTGGAATCACTCAGACTCGAATTGGGCATACGAAGTAGTTGGGTTCAGGCCCTGGCGGGAGTAATACGTTGGGTCTTTTGCTTAGCCAAGGGCAAACCGGCCACTTTAAGATCTCTTATTAAAAGAGAACTACTAGGTCCCCTGAAAGAATATTCCTTACTTATAAAGAGTTTCAGAAGGGCTGTTACATTACTAGAATTGGAGGAATCAACTCTTTTTTTTGCTATCCTCACATCAGCTAAAGTCGTCACTAAGACTGGCTACATGGGAGTTAAGCTTTAGGAGGGACAGAGATGTCCTCATTTCTAAGAAAGGTGTTACGCAGGTTGTTAATTCTTATTTATTTAAACACATACAACCGTATGCCTCTTGGAACCTCCCTCACGGCTTACGCCGTTTTTGGTTCCTCTTGAGGCAAGATCTTCTCCCTTTAAATAAATTACTAGCTAGATGGTATGGTTCTTCCGATAAATGTAATTTATGTAACAATAATAATTTGATTCAGGATATTACCCATATCCTTTTCATATGCCCGGCCCTAATGGTGCATCATCGAAAGTGGGTGAGACCAATTTGCTTACAATCAAGCATTTTATCTGCCAAATCTTTATTCGATGCCATTCTTAACCCTCCTAATGAAATGTTTTGTTACAGAATTTTCAATTTTTTTAAATGTTTCTTAGAATTATATTAACGGATATGATTTTCACACTCCAGCTTCTGTGTATATAGAATGTATCTTAAGGATTTTATGTTTTGTAATTTTGTTGTCGTTTATGCTTTGTTTATATGTGGATCTCAATTGAGTTCCAAATCATATACAAATAAAATTGAATTGAAATATAAGCAGGTGCATCAAATCTGCTTCGTCCCTTCTAGGCCACCTGGTCTTATTTCCCTCGTGGGTTGCCCCAATGCTCCTGGTTCCCCCAGTGGTTCCTCCATGCCTGCCTTCATTCTTGTAAAGTACTTTAGTATGGGGTTATTTGTTATAGCCAGCCCACAGACTTGGGTCGGTGAGCCCCTAGAAAGATCCTGGGCTGCTGACCCATCCACAACCTGGGTTAAACTTCTCTCTGGGATGCCATATGACGCAAGCACAGACTTGCGTCAGGTGGGCATACCTCTCTGTCTCAATTGCTGCTGCGCCCCTTCTGCTTTTGTGCCTGGGTCCAGAGGGTCTGCTTTTCTCTGAGCCCTTTTTGAATCAACAATATGTCAGTGGACCTCGAATACTCTATGCAAGATTCTTGCCTCTCCGAGTTGTACCTTATTTCTACTATTGAGGCCACCAAGGGGGATGCAGATGTTTGAGTTAACATGTGCACCTCCCTCTTTATTCTGTCTTGATGTGCTCTACTTTTATCTTTGCTTCCGGCTTCTCACCTTTGGATGCCTTTCCTTGTGATGAAAATTGGTACATGCTTTGCAGATATCTTAAACACTGTGGTCGTAGCTATAGTGTGGAGACTTCACTGACTACATGTGTGCTCTAGGCTCTGAGCTCCTGACTCTGGGTTATTGGCTGTTTATTAGCCGCTTCCCGAACTCAGAAGGCTCCAAGTCCAAGTCTCTAAAGTGCTCTGTGTTGCTTCCCAATCGATTATGGGTCAAGATCGCTGTTGTAGCTGTTGGAGCTATTGAAGCTGTTGTGACTGTTGGAGCTATGGGTCACTTTTAGAGCCACTCTCTTGGCAGATGAATGCAGGAATGGTGGGAAATAGTGAACACATGTGGCCCACACTTTATGCTCTGCATTCACTCTGCGGGCTGGCCTGCTCCTGTCTCACGTTCTGAGTGCCTGGCTCATTGACTCTCCTCATTTGGCAGTGCAGAAAGGGGGGTAAGGGCTGCTGCGGTGAGGTCCAGTGAAGTTCTCTAGGCTGGTAGGCAGGTGGAGCCACCCCTGCTGAAGGTACACCAGGGTTTACAGCCGGGGGATGTGGAGTTTACCGGGCGTGCCACCCTTGCGCCCCAGTCACAGGTGCTAAGCCCCATGGTGAAACTCCCACAGCTCACGATCCGCGCTCAGCTCCCTCTGCACGGCTCCTCGACTCCTCAGCACTGCTGCAGCTGCCTTGCTTCTCACACGTGATCACGCCCAATGCCAGCATCCACAGCGCAGTGATTGCGCCTGTCTGATGGATACATACTGGCAGTGCATTGAGTTTGCCTACACCCGGCTCATCCCCGGATGGCGTGGCCTATGCTCCCTGGTCACTATGCACACCCCTGGGGAAGATCTGTCCGAGTTGTACCAACATCCGCTACAGAAGAAAACAACTCTGGTGCATCAGGCTCAGGAGAAAAGAACTGCTGATTATTTTGGCTGGTTCAGTTCAAGGACATTCCGGAAGAATTAAGACTGTTCTGACACATAAGTCAATATGGGAGGGTCCATACCCTTCTTCACTGTGCAGACAAAAGCGAACACTAGCCGTTTGCAAATAACCAGTTGGGAAATGATGAAAATGATGAACAGTACTGAGCTCGGCCTTAATGCAATCAAGGAAGAACTAAGAGTTATCCACCTCATGGTGATGTAACATCAATATGTATTGGACTTGATGACTGCAATGGAGGGAGGGGTGTATGCCAAGAATGGTTCGTCCTTTTGCACATTTATCCCAAGCAATGACATGGACAATGGGACTCTGACTCTTTCCATCCAAGCACTTTATCGTTCACAAACCTGAGCAGGACTGGTACATCAGTTGGTTTCTTCGCATCTCCAAGAGGGTGTCAGGACTGTGCACATCATTGCTGCCTATTTTCATTTTTGTACTGTTTTGTCTGGTTTCCTACAAGTGGGGGTTTCCTGCTGTAAAAACACAGTCCTTACATTATGGAAACAGTATTAGTTAAAACTAAAACACATCAATCCCCTAATAATGTGACTGTCATGAATAATGGGGTAAATGATGTAGTTGAAAATTCAACTAGAGGGGGGAACGGTAATACTGATGTATGCGATAATACATGTATGCATATAAACAAAATTGAATAACTGTTGTCGGAATCACCCGCGACGACCTCTCCATCAACACAGAGTCAAAGATACGTGGTCAGGCAGGCCATGCAACCTAGGCCTGAGGCAACTGATTGCCAGATCACGGGTGAGGTGGGGTAGCACGTAACCAGCAGAACAAACACGCAAACAGGAAAAATCCAGATTAGTCCCACAGGTTGGCCCTAATCAAACGCACATAGCCGAAAGGGTGCGCGTTCCCAAAACAACATAAAGTTAGATGTGACATGAAGTTAGAAAAACTCAGCCAATCAGGACACAGCACATGCAGTGATCACATCATCCCCATGCAGGACATCTGGATATGTTACCCACTGGCCCTCATTGTGTCGAGGCAAGGTATAGACCCACCTACATCTGTCATCAGGTGGGAGTCATTTATGGCTCCATGACTAGGCCCACAATCCTCTCCCTAAACAGGATCTGCAAATTGCTTTATGAAGCTCCAAGAAATGTATATAAAGGAGCTCAAAACGATAGTGCTTTGAGTCAGTCCTCCGACCAGTTTCTGCATGCTGTACTCCCAGCCACAGTGTTCAATTAAACCAACTGTTCCTGTTTTGCCAAACGTCTCGTCTTTGTTTTTTTAAGGTAAATTCATATTCAAGCAACACCTGAAACTTTGGCCACCTCAGGAGGGTGATCTGCTCAGTCATGTAGATAGTACAACCCTGTTGCAACACCCGTCTAATCAAGCAATAGAGACCTGTATGAGAAGAACAAACTACTTACCTTTGGTAATGCTCTTTCTGGTGGATACTCTTTATAATCGTGGATTATTCAGGTTGTGAATATTTCCCATATGTCAGATTCTGGGAACGATAAAGCAGTACTCCTGCACACTTGTAAGTGGTGTTGTGTGGAACTGCATCAATGTTGTTCATCTCTGGAAGTGATCAGTGGAACAGCATATAAGCTTTATCCATGCATGCTGACATCAGCGGCTTTCTTATGCTGTCTGGACCCTCAGACGCAGAGCATGTCTGCAGAATGGCATGACCACTGAGCACATCTCTAAATTGGGATTTCTTTTTAATTGGAGGGGGGAAAAAGAGCCCATTCACAGAACAGGGAAGTGGGAGGGTCAGTGAGGACTCCGCAGTTGGAGTATCTACCAGAAAGGGTGTTACTGACGGTAAGTAACTTGTTATTCAGATGGATATCCCAATATCAAATTCCTTAACTTGTGAATGGATACCATAGCAGCACCTCCTCAAATCATTGGTCTGTAAACTGGCTGAGACCAAAGAGTCTAGTAGAACCGAGCAGGCATTATGCTCCTCTTGAAAAACTTGACTGTTGAGGCAGTAGTACCTCGTGACCATGTGTACCAAGAGCCACCTAGCCGCCTTTCAAATATCTAAGACAGACACTCAAAGTGCCAACACAATGGTAACAGCTTTGGCTCTGGTGGAATGAGCTGGTAAGCCTTCTAGATGTTGGTGGTTAGCCAATGCATAGAACATCTTCATGCAGAGAACCATTTGTCAAGAGACTGTACACTTTTATACTACTGTACCTTTCTTTGCCCCGGAGAACTCAATAAAGAACAGATTATCCACCCAATGTTCCTTGCTGCCATCAGTGTAAAAGCTGAGCACTCTCTTGGGGTTCAAGCAGTGAAGTCCCTCTTCCTCTTTTGAGGGACGAGGTGGAGCAAATAATGCCAGATGTGTGATGGCTGCTCAACATGAAACGGAGTTCCTTTTCAGTAGAAAGGAATCTTGGGTCTTCAGTACCAGTTTAGCTGAGACGAATGTAGTGTAAAGTGGGTTGAAAGAGGGAGCCTGCAGCTCGTTCATATGCCCAGCTGATGTTATTGTAATGAGAAGGAATGTGCTACTTACCCTGTAAGCATCTGTATGTAGCATGTAGTGCCATGGATTCATGTGTTTAGTATAGTGAGGTATTGAAATTCTGAACCTTGTTATAAAAGTCGTCGTACCATGACGATTTTGGTATCAGCAGACCGAATATGGCGAGTGCTAGATGTGTGGGTATTTTCGTCCTATTCGAGTGACGAGATCACCATGAAATCAGGGAGTCCGTTCTGAACCCTCGGGTTCCATCTTGCGTACGGCAGCCATTTTGTGGTTGCCCTCACATAGGCCGGTGGCAGTGGCCGAACGAGTCTCCAAACACACGTACACTTTAGCTGTCTTCTGAATGACCTGAGCGAGCGACCCTCTTGCCTGAAGCCAAACTTGTTAAACCAGTCCCTTTCCCGGTAGCTGATCAAGATTACGGTTCGAGACACAAAACACCATCAAACCTTTTATTGCGCATAACTATGTCTTATCTTGCTCACACCTGTCTCTGCTCTTTTCTTTATGATCCATTTACGATGGGGATGTGCCCGTTTACGATGGGGATGTGCCCGTTTTTATGGTGGGTTCGATCGACCTGTCTGATGAAGAATGTTGGGTTTGACCAATAACTGGTTATGGGCTGGACAAACTGAAAAATGGGCTTGTCATCATGATCCTGCCTTTTCTTTCTGTTAAAACATGTGAGTGGTCAACTGTAAATTAGGAATATTTGCCTGAAGCATAATTTTTGGTATAAAAAGGGATGACTGGTTTTGTTATAGCGAGCAGTCTCCTGAGAACATACACCGTGTTGTAATTCTAGGATCTCTGTTACAGGCTGCAGCTACTAAAATTGATCTTTGACGTCACCAAGAATCACCCGTGTCTCAGTACTCTAAGACAGGTGGACCCGGAGACTAGGGTGTTTCCCCTGGCGCCGCTGGGTCTTAAATAACCCGGTTCTTCATTTGGCGCCCAACATTGGGCGACTTCAGCGGTATCGGTCCAAGCCTGAGGTTCGTGAGGAGCTTCGTGTGAAAATTCTGGAGGAAGGCCAACCACTTCATCGACCCCTGTATGTCGTCGTGGTCCGAAAGTCTTTGCTGCGAGGTTCCCCGCTTTCCAATGGCTACGAAGGACTGCTGCCCTGACTGTCGCCCTGTCTTGGAGCCTTCGATGATTTGTAAAGCGAGACGATAGACGGGTCTCCTGGTGCCGACATCGATACCTCAGTTAAGTATGAGTGGAGCGTCTCCCAGTCCTTAGTTTAATTTTTGGGTATCCCTTGGGATCTTTGATTTGGAACTCGTGATCTTTGATTTGGGACTTGCAAGTACCAAAGCCGAGGGACTTGTGTATTCACGAGACTATCGTATTCGATATTCCCTTGAAGTTTGAAGCTAGACTAGTGAGCGAAGATGCCTGGTCTTAGCAGACTTGGAAGAATATTTTGTTGTGGTCGAAATAGGGATTCCCGATTGGAGGACTCATGTCCGGTTCCTCCGATTGGAACTCCAATCTATGAGCTCTATGTGAAACATGGCGTGGGTCCCATCACATATAACGAAGTATGGATTTGTTACACGAAAAAGGACGGTGTCCTACAATGGCCCCAATATGGTAGTTTTGACACGGAAATTTTAGACAATCTAGAGGTTAGACTTTTTAAGAAGAAAGCCCGGCCGGCGATGTTTGACTCTTTCCGCCTATGGCGAAAGGAAGCCAAACAGAAAGAAATTAAATTAGCAAAGAAAAATAAAAGAGAAAGGGGTATCTCGATAATGCAAGCTGCAATGCAGTATAAAGATAACGAAGAAGAACAAGCGAGTGAGCAGTTGCACAGGCAACGTAAAATGGCGATCGATAAATGCTATCCAGTTTTGCCGCTTCCTCAGCAAGATGCAGCGAAGGAGCTTGGGAAAGACCCTTTAATGTCACATTTGTTGAGCTCGCCACCCCCTTATGCGCAGAGTGCTACAGCACCTCCGCAACCTTTAGTTGCGCAGCAACCTCTGGCTGCTTTGCCTCTTGCTATTGCACAGCCGCCAGCTCCTCTTCAGTTGGCTCCTACTCCTCTGGCGCAACCTTCTCAATGGCCGCCGACTTTGCTGCCTGCTCTGTCTTTACTTCCTACGACTTTTTCGCCTGTTCTCGCTGCCCCTTCTGCTACTGCTCCTACATTGGCTCTTACTCAGTCTGCTCTATCTCCTGTTCTGTCAACTTCTCCTTCTGTCCGACAGAGAATGACGGATACTGTTACTAGTCTCTTTTCTCCTTTCTTTGGGTCATTGAGCACGACCCCCAATTCAGAGCGCAAACAGTTGCGTAGCCAACTGCCTGATTCTAGAGAGAATGGAGTATTGGATCATTTGGCGCATAAATGGGTTACTGACCCTACAAGATATGATGTAGAGTCTGTTATAGATGTCTTCCGCCAATGGGAAGCACCGAAACAGAGGTACGTTTTTGACAGAATGTGTGATTTTCTTTATGAAGAATTGGAAGGTGGTGATCGGGGACAAACTCCGCCTGAGTTGTGCCGTGTACGGTTCGAGTTTGCAAAAGGCACGATTGTGGGTCCCGACGTTGAAAGAGCGGTAGCGACGCTACTTTCGTTTAGGAACGAGTTTCCTTCTCGGTCGTTGTTTGAGCCTGATCCTTCTGTTAGAAGAAAAGTGCGACAATATCCAATGAGAGAGGTTCCTCCGGTATGGAAGGAAGAAGTACCTGCTGGTGCAAATAATAACCCCCCAGCTGTGCCAGCACATTTTCAACGTGTTTGGGTACATGTTCCGTGGACGCGAGCTGAAGTTTTGGCTCTTAAGCAGACTTTGCCTGACCCCCGTAAAAATCCCGCAGGGTACTATAAGGAGTTATCACAGACTGCAGACTCGTGCGTTATGAATCTAGCCGATATAGACATGTTGTTTGGAAATGTGGTTCCACAACCTTTATGGGGTTTGATTTGGCACACGGACCATGCGCAGGAGTTAGGTGATACCTGGGTCAATATTAGTGCTGCGGATGCGCGACAAGTTGGTGGTGCTAAACCGGAGCCTGTAGTTGCAGAACTTCCTGGTAGGATCATTACTTACATGAAGACTTTAATGCCTGCTATGCGAGTAAATTGGGACAAATTGTCTGCATGTAAGCAAAAGAAAGATGAAACTGTGTCCGATTTCTTCACTGGGTTTGAAGAAACGTTTATTGACCACAGTGGTCAAGACATGAGTACTGAAGGTGGTCAACGGTTGTTTGTTGATAAGTTCGTGCATAATTTGCTTCCCGAGTTATGTACCAAGTTGAAGGATTCCGAGAGTTCGTGGGCTGTTTCCTCATTGGCACAGATATTGGCTACTGCACAATACTATGAAAATAGGGATAAGGATGAGAAGGATAGGGCAGACAAAAAGACTAAAGAGCTAAAGACGAAGGTTCTTTTACAGCAAGCATATCCGCCCCGTAGTAACCAGCGTGATTATCAGCAGCCTCCGCAGTTTCAGAGAAACTCGCAAAGGTTCGAGCCTTCTCAGCCGCGTTTTCCTGTAGGCCCTAATCAGTGTGCATATTGCAAAGAAGAGGGCCATTTTAAGAGTAGTTGCCCTGTTTTGTCGCAGCGTATGAATGGTGTTACTAGCGTAAGAGGTCGGAATGTTCCACAAGCTCCTAGAGGTAGAGGACGTGAAGGGTTCCCCCAGAATGCACGTCCCTTTCCTCCACAAAATTCAATGAATAGTTTTGATCAGCAGAATCACACGTCTGGTAGGACGACTCAGTACTATGCTGACGACTACTATGTCGAAGGTGGGAATATGGAAGGTAATGATTGCTAGGACAGCCATAGACAAAGAGAGGGAGTCGTTTCAGTTCCAGTAGATCAGAGTGGACCTTATGTTGAGGTGATTACATCCAGGGCACAAGTCCTAAAAAAAGAAGTGGGGGGACTCTCCAAGGTAGGCGTGGTCACAGGAAGTGACATCACGATAGGAAGTGACATCACAACAGGAAGTGACATCACAACAGGAAGTGACATCACATGTAAGGCAGATCGATCATTTGCATATAATGCAAGATTTAACAATTGAAGCTGCTTGGTACTTAAGCCTGTGACTTAAGGTCATTGCATGGAGGAATTAGCAGCCCAAATGTGGATGAAGTTTGGCGAAGGTGACATGAACACATTTTCAAAACGCTACAGGAAAGTTTGACTGCAAGATTTTGTATACATTACAGGTTCCCAGAGAGGCTGCTTCCCACACTCGACAATGACTATTACACACAGTAGGGCTCCATATTCACGTTATTCTATCGATGAGTGTTATATGTTATCTCCCCACCTATTGCAAACTAGCGACTCTGTATTAAATAGTTTTGTCCCAGCTGCCTCTCTCTAGCTGTGGCTAGATTTATTTATTTTATTTATAAAGTTTTATATAGCGCGAACTTGATCCCGAAGGATATCAGAACGCTTTACAATTTGCAGCAAAGGTAACAAATCAGAACATTAGTCTAACATTGGGAATCTTGGCTGAAGACAATGGAGCTGCCGGGGCATTAACTTGGGTCAATGCCTAAATTTTAGATATATTAACTGGCCATTGTATTTATTTTAGCAATTTATTTATTTCTATTTATTTTAGGAAATGTATTTAGTTTTGGTATATTTTAGTTTGACTTATTTGCCTTCATTTACTTCAGTGCAACAAAATATAAACATTGCTTTACTTTGTATTAATACTGTTTATTTTTGTGATAGTTCCTAAAAAAAGGGCCGATTATGACTCATGCATTGTAATGGTTGTTTCCCCCTTTACAGAGACTACTTACTATAAAATCGGGGTGGGCCTAGCTCATGATGTCATTTTGTGGGGACCCCTTGAAGAAAGCGGGCAGAACCTTTGCAAAACTTTGTGCCCCCCTATCCAGTAGTGCAATTATCCAAACACTGACAGGATTGAGCCTAAATTAAAAATATACTGACATACGTAATGCCAAGTCAGACGTCATCATGGAGTCATGTTTAAATGAACAATCCAGCGCCATCCTACACCTCCCCATTCCACAAAATTATACAATTCAGACCAACAACACAAACTAGAAGGGGGCGTTGCTGTCATCATTAAACATTCCATGTGGAAACAGCGACACACGGAAGAACACACAAGGGTACACCATCATACTACTTACATTTTGTAGCCTGGTGTCAATTGTTCAATGCAGGGCTTAATTTGTGCCAGTGCTTAGCGCCGGCACTTAATTGGCAGGGCCGGGTCTAGTGGGACTCTGATTCTACACGCACGAGGCGCACAGTGCATGTAAAATGTTTTAATTTAACTTACAGCACACTTGCTAGTACTAATACTTAATTAACTCCTCAAGTCTCGTGCAGCCGCATCACATTGTGTTTAGCTTTTCACATCTCAGTTTACCCTTAATTGTTCACGATCACTTGAATAATGAAATATTCTGAGTGGGAGAGCTCTTTGGCAGCACTCTGCCAGGTTTCTCCCTCGTCACTCTCATGCTGCTGTGTTAAAGAGCCTCGGTTCTACCGCACAAAGAATTAGGGTGACCAACTGGCATTGGTGCAAATTCAGGACGGTGAGTGTAAAAATTCAGGACAAAGGGTCAAAATTCAGGACACAAATTCTGGACAGGAGGTCAAAATTCAGGACAAAACTTCAGGACAATAGGTACGTTTTACAGACACATCAGAGGTCGCGCAATAGTATATAAGTAAGCCCAGTCATTTCCAAAAGTATTCAACCATTTGCAAACCTATCCATCATGTATCCTTCCATCTATCATTTCACTCATCCATCCCTTCATCCATCCCTTCTTCCATCCCCTCATCCATCCTTTCACTCATCCTCCATTATCCATCCATCCATCCACCCTTTCACCCTATCCATCTGTACACTTATCCATCCACTCTTCATCCCATCCATCCATTCACTCATCCATTCAGCCATTTACCCTTTCACCAATCCAGCCATCCTTTCACTTACTAATCCTTCCACCCATCCACTCTTTTAGTCATCCATCCATCCTCCCTTTCTCTCTCCATCGACCCTTTCACTTAGCCTTCCTTCCATCCATCCATCCATCCATCCACCCATCCATCCATCTACTCATCCACTCATGAATCCATCCATTGCCCCTATCACTCATCCATCTATCATTTCACTCCTTCACACATCTATTCATCCTTTTATCCATCTACCCTCCCTTTCACTCACTCATCCATACTTACACCCACCCTTTCACTCATATGTCCATTCATTCACCCTTGCACTTATCAATCCATCCATCATTTCACTCATCCACCTAACCCCCATCATCCACCCACCATCCACCCACCCACTCATCCATCCATCCTTTCACCCACCCACCATCCAATCCACTGATCCATCCTTTCACCCATCCACCATCCACCCACCCACTCATCCATCCATCCATCCTTTCACCCACCCACTCATCATCCATCCATCCATCCTTTCACCCACCCACTCATCATCCATCCATCCATCCTTTACCCACCCACTTATCCATCCATCCATCCCTTCACCCACTCTCCAATCATCCATCCTTTCACCCACCCATCCATCCATCCCTTCACCCACTCTCCGTCCATCCATCCTTTCACCCACCCATCATCCATCCATCCTTCCCCTCATCATCCGTCCATCCTTTTCCCTCATCATCCATCCATCCTTTTCCCTCATCCATCCTTCCCCTCATCATCCATCCATCCTTTTGCCTCATCATCTATCCATCCATCCATCCATCCATCCATCCATCTGTCCTTCCCCTCATCATCCATCCATCCTTCCCCTCATCATCCATCCATCCATCCTTTCCCCTCATCATCCATCCATCCATCCTTTCCCCTCATCATCCATCCATCCATCCTTCCCCTCATCATCCATCCATCCTTCCCCTCATCATCCATCCATCCTTCCCCTCATCATCCATCCATCCTTTCACCCACCCCCTCATCATCCATCCATTCCCTCATCATCAATCCATCCATCCCCTCATCATCCATCCATCCATCCATCCCCTCATCATCCATCCATCCACCCTTCCCCTCATCATCCATCCTTTCACCCACCCCCTCATCATCCATCCATCCATCCTTCCCCTCATCATCCATCCATCCATCCATCCATCCATCCATCCCCTCATCATCCATCCTTCCCCTCATCATCCATCCTTCCCCTCATCATCCATCCTTTCCCGTCATCCATCCATCCCCTCATCCATCCTTCCTTTCATCCATCCTTCCCCTCACCCATCCATCCATCCCATCCATTTATCCTGCCCTTCATCCATCCATCCTTCCCCTTACCCATCCATCCATCCCATCCATTTATCCTGCCCCTCATCCATCCATCCTTCCCCTCCATCCATCCATCCATCCTTCTCCTCATCCATCCATCCATCCTTCCCCTCACCCATCCATCCATCCCATCCATTTATCCTGCCCCTCATCCATCCATCCTTCATCCTTCCCCTCATCCATCCTTCCTTTCATCCATCCTTCCCCTCACCCATCCATCCATCCCATCCATTTATCCTGCCCTTCATCCATCCATCCTTCCGCTCCATCCATCCTTACCCTCATCCATTTATCCTTCCCCTCATCCATCCTTCCCCTCCATCCCTCATCCTTCCCCTCATCCATCTTTCCCCTTATCAATCATCCAGCTACCCTTCCACCCATACATCCAGCTATTTACATTTTCTCTCCATCCTTCCCCTCACTCATCAATCCATCTATCCTCTCTCAGTATCCATTTATTCAATCTTTCATTCATCCATTCACCCTTTCACTAATTCATCCAGCCATTCACACATCCCTTCACTTACTTACACGCCCACCTTTCCATATTAATTTTGAGGTGAGCCCTTTTGAGAAGAGGTCCATCAAGAACTTCACCCTCGCTGCAGGGGCCGTTCCAGGACTGGGACAGAAGCCACCCAGGGCGGAGACAGGATCCACCACAGGGGGGGACAAGAGCCATCACAGGCGGGGGTGAACTGGAGCCACAAAATGGGGGGACAGGAGCAGGAGTCATCACAGGAGAGGGAACGTGTTCCACCAGGGTGGGCACAGGGGTGGGCATGCAGTATTCTAGTATCATCTTGGGCTTCTCGCCCCCTCCTGCACAAGACAACGAGAAGACAGGCTCTCTGTCCAAAATGCCATCCCCCACTGTGATATATAGTACTTACAGGAGATACTCCGAGAGAACTGATTGAACTGATTGTCCTCCATACTTTGTTAATCAGTGTGGGTGCGATTGTGCCATTTCTTTATTGTATTACATTATGCATGTTTGAAGAACCGAGGTTTGCTTACAAATTAGTGACAGTAATTAAGCTCGGTGAAGAGAAGCAGGTGCTGCCTCGGTGTAATCAGGGGTGTAATCTGGCCGAGTCTAGGATGTTTGGGGCCCTGGGTAGAAATGGAATGTGTGAGCCCCCTCTAAATAGCAGATACAAGACGCATTCAGGGTTGTTTGCGTGTGAATGGATGCCTCCTGCTCCTGAACCTGCAGCCCCTCCCTCTCAGTCACCTTCAAGCACCTTTTAACAGCTCATCAAGGGCTGGAGGTGTGAGGGTTGCCATCCCGCTGTGCCTCTACGGTGCTGCTGGGGGGTCTGAGCTTTCATACAGCATCGGAGTCAAGAAGGGAGGTGGGGGCAAGCTGTGCCCGGTTAAAATTACGGACAAATGGCAGGGGCGTGGTGACCACCGGCGTGCTTGGTAACTTCCGGATTCAGCCAGCCACTCGCCCACCCGGAAATGCTTTATTTACTTTGTGCGCGCCGCGCTCCCGTTTTTTAATGGTGGACGCGGTTTTGATTTAGCAGGGTGGACGGCGTCCACCCTGAAAAACCCTCGGAAATAAGTGGGGGGATGCCGTCCACCCGCGTGGTACCCCGACTCGTGCCCTGATTACATCAGGTGTGTCAGAGCCTTTGCTGTTAGATACTGGTGCTACAAATAGTTCTATTATGCACTCTAAACTCCCTGGCGCACCTTTGTCTGGCGAGATGAATGTTTCAGTAGGTTTTTCTGGCGCCCCGGTTAGGAACCCGATTTCTAGTCCTATATCTCTTTCTGTTGGACCTTGCGAATTCGAAGCACCCCTTATTCTGATGACAGGTTGTGGTGAGAACTTGTTGGGACTGGATCTGTTGAAAAGATTGTACGCAACACTGTATTGCTCTCCTTCGGGAGTACAACTTACATTAGGGAAGAAAGTGGTCTCCCCAATGTATTTGTCAAAGGATAGACTTCCGACAGAATTGTCTTCTCTTCCTGATATTCTTTGGGCTACTGGTCCTAATGATGTGGGTCTGTTGGAGATTCCGCCATATGTTGTGATGTTAAAAGCAAATGTTAAAATGCCACGTATTCCCCAATACAAGATCTCTAGTGAAGGTGAAAGAGCGTTGCTAGCGATCATACATGGCCTGATTGAGAAAGATGTAATTGAAGAAACGAGAGGTAATGTGTGCAATAGTCCGGTTTTGCCTGTTCTAAAAAGGACTGATTCCTCGCAACCACCTGTATATAGGTTCGTGATCGATCTTCGCGAGGTGAATACGATTGTAGTTCCGCAATTTCCTGTTGTTCCAGACATTACTGCCTTACTGACCATGATTCCAGCTTCAGCCACTTGGTTTTCGGTGATTGATTTGAAGAATGCTTTCTTCAGCATCCCGATTGCCGAGGAGAGTAGGGATATCTTTGGCTTCTCTTTAGGAGGCCGAAGCTTCCGGTTTAAGAGAGCTCCTCAAGGCTATTGCGAGAGTCCTTCTATCTATAGTCAGGCTTTAAAACACAGCTTGATACGCTTGCTTTACCTAATAGTGCTGCTCTTCTCCAGTACGTTGACGATTTATTAGTCGCTGCCGATACTGAGGAGATTTGTAAAGAAGCTACTTGCTGTTGTTGCGTTATTTGTCTGATTTCCATCACAAAGTGTCTCTTTCGAAGTTGCAGTATTGTCGACAAGAAGTGACCTACTTAGGTCATCTCTTATCGAAGGAGGGAAGAAGACTGACTCCAGAACGAATTCAAGCAATTGCGAAAATGAGTGTGCCTACTACACAAAGAGAAGTGCGTGCTTTCTTGGGTATTATGTCATATTGCAGACAATGGATACCGAATTTTTGTTTGCTGGCCAAACCTCTGGTGGCATTGACTTGTAAAGATACACCGAATCCCCTCCCGTGGTCTGACGACTGTCAGAAAAGTTTTTCTGAATTGCGCGATGCATTGTGTTCGGCTCCTGTGTTGGGTACTCCCGACTACAGTAAGCCTTTTACGCTTTATGTCCACGAGAGAGAGGGATGCGCGTTGTCAGTGTTGACACAGTCTTTTGGGGACAAGCAGCGTCCATGCGCGTATTTTTCATCGACCTTGGATCCGGTAGCTAGAGCGTTGCCGAGTTGTTTGAGAGCGACAGCGGCAGCAGATGTTTCTATTCGACAGTCTGCTGGGTTAGTGATGAATAATATGTTGATTGTAATGGTTCCACATGCAGTGGATACCTTGTTAAATAAGACTAAGACACAGCACTTAACTAGTGCTCGATTGTCCGGTTATGAGTTGACACTTTTAGCGAGTCATGTGCACATAAAGAGATGCAATACGTTGAATCCAGCTACGTTGTTGCAGATTGTAGCAGAGACAGATGTTTCTGAACAGCATGATTGCTTTCTCAGGACAGAGGAGGAAACGAAATGAAGAGTGGATCTTAGGGACACTCCTCTTGAGAAGTGTGATGGTACCTTATGGGTGGATGGTTCATGCTTCAAGCTTCCAAATGGTGATACGACTGCGGCATATGCTGTCACGACTTTACAGACGATTGTTGAAGCTGCACGTATCCCACATAATTCAGCTCAAGCAGCCGAGTTGATTATACTTACGAGAGCGTGTGTGTTATCGAAAGGAAAGAAAGTGACCATATATACTGACAGCCAGTATGCGTTTGGTGTGGCTCATAGTTTGGGACGATTGTGGAAGGAACGTGGGTTCCTCACTTCTCATGGAACCAAAATTCAGCATGGTCAGTTGGTGAATGAGCTTCTTGAATCACTTACCTTGCCGTTTCAAGTTGCGATTGTGAAATGCAGTGCACATAAGAAGATTACTGACGACGTTGGTCGCGGTAATGCGTTTGCTGACGAAGTTGCGAAAGAAACAGCGAGGGATGTGATGAGTCGAATGTATGTTGCGGGCCCTGCAAGATGGATTGGTGACGTTGGAATGTGTGCAGATACAATAGAGAGTGTGAAGTCTATCCAAGCTGAAGCTACAGAGAAATAGTTGAGTGTGTTCGGAGAGAGTACGGGTAAATTAGACACGAATGGTTGCTGGGTTGAGTTGTCAGAGTATCAGCGAATGTTGTTACCCGATGCGTACGTGCTTGCAGTGGTTACAATGGCGCATGGAATGGCTCATATCAGTGTGAAAGGGATCTGTAAGTTGTTGGCTCCAGTATGGCAAAATACTGGAATTCCTAAGTGTGCAGAGAATGTGGTCAAGAATTGTATGGTTTGCCTGAAATACAATCCTGGCAAGGGAACTCCAACTCCAGCTGGTCATTTTGCGCCTCCGACGTATCCGTTCGAGGTTTTGCAGCTAGATTTCATCCACATGGAGAGATGCAACAACCTAAAATACGTACTTGTGGTTGTTTGTGCCTTCTCGAGATGAGTAGAAGCATACCCCCTAAAAGATAATACTGCCTTGTCCACAGCTAAAGCACTTGTCAAGGAGTTTTTCCCTAGGTATGGTTTGCCGAGAATGGTCTGGAGTGATAATGGGAGTGAATTTGTGGGTCAAGTGATGAAGAGAGTGTGTGAAGGGTTAGGAATCCGCAAAAATTCCACGCTGCAAATCACCCCCAATCAGCTGGTTTAGTGGAGTGATATAATGGCACCCTCAAATTGAAGTTGGCCAAGATACAAGCGAGCTCTGGTCTTAAATGGCCTGATGCTTTGCCATTAGCACTCTTGTCAAGTAGGATGACTGTGCATTCACGAGTGGGACTTAGTCCATATGAAATAATTTTTGGTCGCCCGGCAAACATATGGGGAGTACCCAGGCCGACGAAATTTAGCGAGATTGAACACCCTGTACTGCTTGACTATCTGCATGATTTGACGGCTAAATTGCGTGTCTTACACCAACAGGTTCATGATACACTGCCTCAGGCTTCTGAAGATCCAGGGCATGCAATCGATCCCGGATCGTGGGTGCTGATCAAGAACTTTCAACGGACAAAGAATGATCAGCCCCGCTGGACCGGTCCATACTTGGTGCTTTTATCTACGGGAACTGCAGTACGAGTACAAGGGAAGAAAAACTGGATCCACGGCGTACATTGTAAGAGGGTTCCTCTGCCTCTACCGTACGACCGGTGGGTCCAGGAGGGCATTCCTGATTCTGAGACCGAAACTGTGCCTTGTTTTCTGCCTTTTAGCGATGCACGTTTAATTGGGACAAGTTCTGAGCGTGAAAGTGACGATCTTTTGCAAGAAGCCGTGCCACCATCAGTGCGGCTGGACACTACCGAACCGGAACTCTTATTCTGCGATCACACAACGCCCGGCAAAAAACGTTATAATTTGCGACCAAGAGTCATGGGACTAATAAAATGAAAATCCGTTTTCTTTACTATTTTTTAAAGATCAGCTCTTTCATCTGAGAAACAGTTTTGACCGATTTTTGTTTTTCGAACCGCCATCCGGGTTCAGCTGTAGGGTCGCGGCACCAAGTCTTTGGAGTGCAAGCCGAAGACACAAGGTCGACGGTTCTGGTTGGTCCTAGGGCGTTCCCTGGACTGACAGACACATTCCTTAGCCCGGAACACCCTACCTCCGCGAGCAGCAAGGTTAGAGGATGGAGTTTTTTGAGATGGATAGACCTGTTGAAGAAACAAACTTTAGAGCCAAAATATGTGAAATAATGAGTAGAAAATGTTTTCTAATATTGTGCGTTTTCATGTTGCTTAGCTTAATGATGTTTTTAATGGGATACGTTATATTCTCTTTTCAAGTGACGTTTGCATCCACTACACAACCCATACCTTCTTCTACTGTTCCTTCGCATTCTTTTCATCCTCTGCCTGAACATGAGACCGTTAGAAGATTGGAGTTTGTTAATAACTCTTTCGTTCAGCTTCTGCACCAACACCAATTAGTAGTGAACACGACTAACTGTTGGGTGTGTGGTCCTATGCCTCATACTACTGATAAAGGTATTCCTTATCTAGTCCTGCCATTTAGCTACAATGGTTCTATATGGGCGTACCGAACGATGTTCATCTACGCTCGCGAAGCCCACCCCCTACGTTCTGTGAAGGATAATCCAAAGAATAGTGCTCTAGTTAAGGGAATAGTCGATATGATTAAAGAAGCTAGTTCCTATGAGACTATCCCGAGAGATGAGACACTAGCGTATATTGGATGGAACGTGACCGGATATGGAGCTAGTCTGAGTAAGAACCAGCAAGCGAAAAGATCCTCTCCGATTTGGATTGTACCCCATCAGGGTCATCTTTGTCTGCAAGGTAATGGCAAGAATCCGAGAGCTCAGTTAGGGAGTAGTATCTGCACTGAGACGTATGTTTTTTCGTCCCAGACTTCCCCATCGTTCCTAGCAGCTTAGGGTACCTATTTCATCTGTTATGATAGAGCATACACATGGCTGCCCCCTGATTTCTCGGGCACATGTTTTGTCTCATTCCTGTTGCCTCCCACCTACACAGCCGTGGCAGATTACCACAAGACAAGAGTAGTCAGAGGTGTCTTCAGTCAGGAAGATACTGCAGGACAAGAATTGGGAGATTTCTTGAAGGGTTTTCTGCCGTTTTGGGGACCTATGGTGAACAGCAGGAACATACGACAACTGACGAGAGTGGTTGAGTCCACCGTAGTTGAAACTGCCGGTGCCCTTAGTAACTTGACTGCTGAGCTCCAGTCGGATCGTCTTATGACTCTCCAGAACAGAGTTGTGTTAGATGTCATACTTGCAGATCGAGGTGGGGTATGTAAAGTGATCCAATCAAGTTGCTGTGTTTTCATTCCAGACAATGCTCCGACAGTGTACCAGGCCATTTCCAAACTGCATAAAATCTCCGAATCTATACACGTGGATAAAGGAGATTGGTCATTGATGGGATGGTTCTGGGAACTGTTATCCACATGGGGATGGAAGACTCTGATGGTAATTGGGGTGATCTTAGCCATCCTTTCCCTGCTCTGTCTTTCTGTACAGTGTACCCCTGCTATATGTGGTTCTGTGCTACATCATGTGTAAGGAAACCCCTATCAAGAGACGTGCTAAGTAATAGGATGATGCTACAGCAACATCTTGATGATCTGATGAGTAGAGACGTGGACTCAGACTGACATGGGTTTAGGTTATTGCCTATGTAAGGGCAAAAGGAGGGGCTGAGGTATTGAAATTCTGAACCTTGTTATAAAAGTCGTCGTACCATGACGATTTTGGTATCAGCAGACCGAATATGGCGAGTGCTAGATGTGTGGGTATTTTCGTCCTATTCGAGTGACGAGATCACCATGAAATCAGGGAGTCCGTTCTGAACCCTCGGGTTCCATCTTGCGTACGGCAGCCATTTTGTGATTGCCCTCACATAGGCCGGTGGCAGTGGCCGAACGAGTCTCCAAACACACGTACACTTTAGCTGTCTTCTGAATGACCTGAGCGAGCAACCCTCTTGCCTGAAGCCAAACTTGTTAAACCAGTCCCTTTCCCGGTAGCTGATCAAGATTACGGTTCGAGACACAAAACACCATCAAACCTTTTATTGCGCATAACTATGTCTTATCTTGCTCACACCTGTCTCTGCTCCTTTCTTTATGATCCGTTTACGATGGGGATGTGCCCGTTTTTATGGTGGGTTCAATCGACCTGTCTGATGAAGAATGTTGGGTTTGACCAATAACTGGTTATGGGCTGGACAAACTGAAAAATGGGCTTGTCATCATGATCCTGCCTTTTCTTTCTGTTAAAACATGTGAGTGGTCAACTGTAAATTAGGAATATTTGCCTGAAGCATAATTTTTGGTATAAAAAGGGATGACTGGTTTTGTTATAGCGAGCAGTCTCCTGAGAACATACACCGTGTTGTACTTCTAGGATCTCTGTTACAGGCTGCAGCTAATAAAATTGATCTTTGACGTCACCAAGAATCACCAGTGTCTCTTTACTCTAAGACAGGTGGACCCGGAGACTAGGGCGTTTCCCCTGGCGCCGCTGGGTCTTAAATAACCCGGTTCTTCATTAGTCCTGCCATCTAGTGTTGGGCTCATACATTTCCAAGTAGTTTTTCTTCAAAGAAGTTCTTAGAGTCACACAGTATAGCTACTCCATCTTTAGTCTGTGCTGTGCATGTTCATTGGCTCTTTTGTTACACTGTTTTTGGATTATCTGTTGAGCTTTAGGATAGGAACAATATAGTGACAGAAAAGATGAGCATGCAAGTGAATGATATAGTAATATAAAAGTTAATAAGTAATTATATACATGAATCAAAAGCTGCTGGGGAGGAGGCTGAGTGCATATGGATTTACGGCACTACATCCTACACATAGATGCTTACAGGGTAAGAAACATATTCTGTTCATGGCATGTGGTAGCCATAGATACATATACTTAGCATCAACTGTAAAGCAGTGCTCTGCATAAGCGGTGGTTAGCTATTGGTTGATTTAGATCTTTGAAAAAATGTTCGTAATACAGCTTGTTCCATTGTAGTTTATTGATTAGCTAAGACATCAACACAATAGTGTTTGGTGAATGTATGTTGGTTATTACATATAGCTGCTTTACAAATATTGGCTAGTGGGATGTTTCCTGAAAAGGTCACTGAGGCTTCTTTTTTGCGTGTGGAGTGAGCCCTTGGAGTTACAGTTAATACTTGGTTTGCTTTTAGGTAGAAAGTTTGAATACAACTAACTATCCATCTGGTTATTCTAGTTTGGATTTTGGAGACCCTTGCTGTAGATTTGTAAATGCAACAAAAGTTGTGTTTTGAATCCTGGTTAGGGGGAAAGCAGGTTGTTCATTTGTCTGATTTGTGTGGAAGGTTGACACTACTTTTAGTAGACATTCAGGGTTAGGACAAAGTATAAATATTGTTGGAAATATTTGAAAGAAAGGCTTTTCTAACGTAAGGGCATGGATTTCACTTATTCTTCTAAGAGAAGTGGTAGCACTTAAAAGGCCACCTTCCATGTGAGGAACTGGAGATCACAGGAATTGAGTGGCTCAAGGGGTGGATCCATAAATCTTGTGGGGACAATATTACACTTCTAGACTAGTGCTGGTGGAATGACTCTTTTGGGTCATTACATAAATTCTTTACCACTGTAATTTTAAAGTGTGCTATGTGCGGTGTATTTTGCATATAAGCAGCTAAAGCTGGTCATTGTAATCTGATTGATGTGTAAGCAAGGCCTGCTTGCTGTAGGTTAACAAGATAACCAATAAGATCTTTCACTGTTGGGGATAGCAGTTGGATTTGTTTATTTAAATACCAATGAACAAATCTTTTCTGTTTTGCTGCATAGCATGCTCGTGTAGTTGTTCTACGTGCTTGTTTGAGAATATCCATGCATTCTTGTGGTAGATTAGGTGTCAAAATTCTAAGACCTCAGGAGCCACATCGCTAGATGTAGCTGTGTGGAATTTTGGTGCATTACCCTCCTTTTATACTGAGTAAGAAGATGTGGCCAGAGAAATAATTTCTTGTGTGGCACTGCTAATATGTGCAGTAGGGTTGTGAACCAAGCCTGACGTGCCCATGTTGGGCTATTAGGATTAGATTGAGGGATGGTTTTTTTTTTTGTATGAGTAGATTTTATTAGATTTCACTTACAAATTTACAGTAGCAAAAGTAGACAACAAAAACCACAATAGTGCGCCCAAGTCATCTGTACTCATCCCCCCACCCCATGCCTGCCCCCCCCCTCCGAAAATTAAATTATATGATCTTCCAAACAGTCTAGTATTGAAGATAGTATTCCTACTATTTCCCCCAAGTTTTAGAGAACTTTGAAAGGCAGCACCAGGCAATATAGATTGGTTCCTCCAGCTTGGGGCACCACTCCATACCCTCACACCATTGTTTCATTGTCAGTGGAGAGGGTTGCCTCCAAGTGCAAGCAATGTCTCTTTTGACTACCAAAGTTGCCAGTCCAATTAAGGTTCTGCCCCCACGAGGCCCTCCCAGCCCATCAATCACACATAGTAGTGTCACTTTAGGCATTAACTGTATGGGTGGTCAAAGGACTGCTGCTAGGGTAGTGCCAATCCAGGACCAGTAAGGGGCAATCTTGGAACATAACTACACCATATGAAAAAAGTCAGCCTCCAAGGATTGGTATAGTGTACAACTGGGAACAGTGACGAGCTGCACACGTCCCGGTCTCTGGGGAATCATGTGGGTGCAATGGAGGTAGTGCAACTGGATCAATCGTAGTCGGGAGGAAATCTCTAGCTCTCTGGGAGCCAAGCAGGCCTCCTGCCAATCAGCCTCATATAATTCCCCAATCCAACCCTCCCTCTTCTGTAGTGAGTCCAATGATCTGGGTGCATTACCAATCAGAGCCCGGTATACCTGGGAAATCTCGCCCTCACCCAACCTCCCAAACGTCAACAAGGCTTCAAGATGAATAAGGTCTGGGAGCTTATGCAGATCCCCACTGTAAAATTCAATGGCATGGCCTTCTTGCAAGTATTGATGAAATTAGGTATTGGAAAGAAAGAATTGTGACTGAAGGCTGGTGAAAGAGTACATGGTGGACCCCCTCCAAATGTCAGCCAATGTGGAAATACCGATCAGATCCCAGAGATAAAATCCTTTGAGCTGTGCAAATTGTGCTAGCCAGCGACCTCTCCATAAGGAGGTCTGCCCCGCCAGGCGCCTATTTATGTTAGCTTTAGCACCATGTATGGAATAACTGGGAGGGAGGAGCATAAGCAAATAACCCTGACCAATTGATCCATATGGCATTGCCTTTGGATTGGGGGGTGAGGAAACCTGGAGGTAAAGTTCTGACATTTTGCATTGTGTGACAAATAGGTCTATCTCAGAGGTTTCCCACCATTTAAAGTATGAGTGTAGAAATGTTTTGTCACTTTTCCACTCTTATACTTGCTGATGTGTTCTGCTGAGCATATCTGCAGTTGTTTTCCTCCCCTGGCAGGTATTCTGCTAAGCGGTTAATTTTGTGATGTATGGCCCATTGCCACATGCGCTCTGCTAGTAGAGACAATATATTTTCCAGATCCCCCAAGGGGTCCCAGACAATATACAGGATCCTGGAGATCAATATGATGCAGATCCAGTAGATGATACTGATCCAGTAGATGATACTGAAGGATTAGTTACTTACCTGTAATCCTAGTTCTCTTCCAGGGGTATCCTCATCAAAGTCATAAGCATTAGAATATTCCCGCCCATGTGCAGGACCCCGGAAACACTATATTATATGTGCCCCACATATATATACTCATATATATATATATATATATATATATATATATATATATATATATATAAAAACATGCAATAGCAGCCAAATAAAATCAGAGCTGAAATATGCTGTGTAGAATTTCCACCATACATGAATAATAAGCATTAGAAACATGAGAAACAACAACAAAGTTTGTTTAGAAACTGTTTTAATGCTCAGAAAGCAGTAGAAATTCTCATAACTCACTGGAAGCATAGAAAGCTCCCAGGCTGCATTGCAAACACACAGTCTAAAAAGACTGAAGAGCTAACCTGTAGCTGCATAGCAATAAACTGACACCGTGCCTTTAAGGCACCCATGACCCCCAGTATCCCATCATGCCTCAGGGGTGACAGTTAGGTCAGTTGTTCTTTTCGGAGACTGAAAACAAACCCAGTAACAAATAGGTTAACAATATCTCCTTATTAAAGAATGTTCTTTGCCCGGGGAGGCGGGAGGGTTGCTTATGACTTTGATGAGGATACCCCTGGAAGAGAACTAGGATTACAGGTAAGTAAATAATCCTTCTCTTCCAGGGGATCCTCATCAATAGTCATAAGCATTAGAATAGAATAGCGAGCCTCACCTCATCTCCCTGCGGGCAAAGGAGTAACAATACAGTAATACCCATACTAAGCCTAGTAACAACTAAGCTCGTACAGGCTGCAGGCTACCCAAATAGATACCTCAAAGAGGCTTGTCCTACTTGAGTATCGGCCCTGGAATCAGATTCTAGGCAGTAATGCCTAGTAAAAGTATGAACTGATTTCCATGTCGCAGCCTTGCATATTTCTGACATTGGAATGTCGTGCAAGAAAGCTACTGTGGCCGCTTTCCCTCTAGTGGAATGCGCTTTGGGTGACACCAATAAAGGCTTGCCTGCAAGCTGGAAGGCCAATTTAATGCAAGAGACAATCCATCTACAGATGGACCTCTTGGCCACCGGAAACCCTGTTCTCATCGAACCATAGTTCACGAACAGCTGATCCGACTTCCTGATTCCCTTGGTTTTTTCCAAATAGAACTTGAGCACTCTCTTTAAATCTAATGAGTGCAACGACCGCTCTGCTGGGGCCGCTGGATTTGGGAAACAAGAAGGGAGGGAAATGGACTGATTTATATGAAAATCAGAAACCACCTTAGGTAAGAAGGATGGGTGAGCCCTCAGGATAACCCTATTGTGATGGAAAACAGTATATGGTTCCTTCGCACAGAGAGCTTGTATCTCGCTTACTCTGCGCGCTGATGTGATTGCCACTAAAAAGGCTGCTTTCCAAGATAGATGTTGCAAAGAAGCCTTGTGGATAGGTTCGAAAGGAGGTGACATTAACCTGGACAGAACCAGGTTCAATTCCCAAGGAGGAGAAGGATTTCGCACAGGGGGATAGACTTTCTTCAACCCCTGGAGAAAGTCCTTAACCACCGGAACCTGAAAGAAAGAAATCTGATGAGGCGATTTCCTGTACGCCACTATGGCAGACAGATGCACTCTAATGGAAACATATTTCAATCCAGAAGTTGCCAAGGAAAGGAGGTATGGCAGGATTACCTCCTCCTGCCCTTTAGTAGGATCCAGATGATGATCCCTACACCATAAGTAAAACCTCTTCCACTTGAACGCATAAGACGCTCTCGTGGAAGGCCTCTTAGCCTCCTTTAAAATGTTCATGCATTCGGGAGGCAAGTTCAGATGTCCATATTGCAGGACCTCAGGTGCCATGACGATTGAGAACAGAATTAAGCAAAGCCATCGAGAGGGAGCCTCAGGGCCCAACAGTTTGCCACCAATATTATACAAACAAGACCCAAAATACTGGTCTACTGCATTACTACCACTCTTTGCTAACATCGCCAACAGAGGAACAATCCCAGAATCGTGGAAAGGCTCAATTATCTCCCCTATCTATAAAAAAGGCTGTAAGAGCGACCCAAAAAACTATAGGCTTATAGCTCTTATAGACATTGAGGCCAAATACTACGCAGGCCTCATATTGGTCGAACTACAGGAATGGGCCAGGGAAAAAACTTTAATCCCAATCAACCAAACAGGGTTCCAGGAAAACCTGGGGACTTCCACAAATATTCTGGCCCTCTCTCTCCTAGCCGACTCTGCAAAAGCAACGAGACAACCATTATTTGTTTGCTTTATCGACTCTAAAACCGCTTTTGACAACATTGATAGAGGAAAATTATGGTCAGAGCCAGCTCGATGGGGAATCCCTTCTGCCCTCCTGAACCAACTGATTTTATTACACACCGAGACATGGGTCCAAATAAAACTGGGGAGTGGCACCATCGTGTCCAGGCGGATTCTAACGACCAGAGGCCTCAAGCAGGGCTGTGTCCTCGCCCCAACACTATTTAACCTTTTTATAGCTGACCTTTCAACTGAATGAGACAATTGCAATCATCACGCACCAAATCTGGTTAGCCTCCCCCTCTCAAATTTATTATATGCCGACGACCTGTTATTAATCACCCAAACCCAAGTTAGCTTACAGCATTTACTCAACTCCACAAACAACTTTGCTACAAACAACGGCCTGTAAATCAACTTAGATAAGTCGAAAATGATGGTATTAAACCAGCGAGGCACATAAAAACGATCAAAATGGCAGCTGGGTGAGAGTGAACTCGAAGTTGTTACCGAGTACAAATACCTCGGAATAATCTTCGACAACAAAGGGTCGTACAACCAACAAAAAGAGGCAATTCAAAGGCGAGGGACCCTCCTAGCTATCACCTTGAAAAATCTTAAAAACAAAATAACCGGCCCAAACCTACTCCCGCTGCTTGAAGTACTCAGAGCGAAACTCCTACCAACGGTAACCTACGGTAGTGACGCAATGCGAGGGAAGGACGAAATAACCCTGGACAAAACGGTCTCTAAAGCGCTAAGAATAATATTCAAGCTGCCAAAATACACCTCCCCAGCGCAACTAAGACTCAAATTCGGATTACCAAACCAGCAAATAAGCCGGAAAGGTGCGTACGTTAAAAGCTGGTACAAAATAAAGAGCTCCGCGGCCAGATCACTAAACTCATTTCTATGGAAAGAAATCACAAGGAAAAACAACTCCCCGGCCATGGGTTATCTCCAATCAGGGATCAGCATGTTAGCCCTTCAGAACATCTGGGAATCCGAACTTCCTTTTAACAACGTTAAAGTCCTGGTAAATAAGTCGATAAACCTTGTCTTACACAAGAGGGCGCACAGCTGGTTTGTGATTCAAAGTTACTCAAAAAGCTCGCCACAACTGTACCTAGGCACCAGCTTCTCCAGAATGCTGAAGGTACGCTTTTTGGCAATGAGGATGGGGATTCTACCTGTTCAAACCCACATGCCCCCTGGAAACGCTCATCTATAACCACCCTCTGCAGATTATGTGGAGAAACCAAAGAAGATGTCCTGCACTTTTTGTGTATCTGCAAGTCTCTTGACCAGGAGAGGAGAGAACTGTTAAAGCCACATATAAACAAACTGCATATTCAGTCTTGTAGACAGGCAGTGAAGGCGTGTTTCGATGGGGCCAATGTTAGACTAGCTTGCAGTTTTGTCCGCTTTATGAAAGAAGTACAAACAAACCTAGGCACAGAAACCTGAGCACACTCTCCCACGTCCATGGCCCTCCGCCAAGTACCTACTTATGATCCCCACCCCGCACAGACACTAAAACTAGCGTGCTATGACTAAACAAATAACCTTTTTAGATCTAAGGACCCAGGTGAGGACATAAGCCCGGGACTCACATACAGACTTTGCCAAAATTAAGAAGCTCATTATAATTTTATCATATGTATTTTAACTAGTTTAAACTTTTTGTTTTTAGAATACAGTGTTCCCGTTTTTAAGGAAATATGAAATTGTGCTATATATGTGTTTTTACACCACACAGACTGCTAAGATTTTAATTAATCAAGCAATAAAGACTTACTTACTTACCAGTTCAAGGTGTTACCACTCAGAGTAACCACAGCTCCAAGGTTATTCACCAAATGCCTTGCAGTGGTGGCAGCTCACCTCAGAAGGTGGGGGTCATACATGTTTTCCCCTATCTGGACGATTGGTTTATCGAAAGTGCTACCAAACAAAGTCAACAGCACACACAGCAGGTAATCAGCCTTCTACATAAATTAGGGTTTACACTAGGCATAGCAAAGTTGCACCTCCAACCTTTGCAATCGAACCATATCTAGGCACATCATTTAACTGTCATAGCCAAAGCTTACACCAGCCCACAAAGGGTACAAACGTTCCAGCTAGCATTACCTCTGTTACAACCACATCATCGAGTCACTGTAAAAACAGCCATGAGCTTTCTAGGAATTATGGCATCATACCTATACATAGTACCAAATGCTTGACTACTTAATGCGTCCCCTTCAACTCACTCTTCAGTCAAAATGGTCTCAAGCGGAGGGGCATCTACAAGATCTAGTGTTGGTAGGCCCAGCGACCAATCTGCATTGGTGGAACCACAAATTGTTGCAGGGTCGGCCCTTCAAAGCTTAGAGTCTGCAAGTCACCATTAACACAGATGCATCCCTTCAGGGTTGCGGGGCACATATGCAGTATATGGTCAGCATTTCAGAAACGATTCCACATCAATCATCTGGAGCTTCTAGCAAGTTAACTATCTTTGAAAGATTTTCACAAACACCTTTACAACAAATTAGTCCTACTATGCATGGACAACATGACAGCAATGCATTATGTTAAAAAATGGGAACACACATTGCAGCTCTCTCTACTAGCAGTACAAAAGGGGGTGGTGATGGACAGAGCATCTGAACCAATCAAAAACTCACACCCAGTCAACAGATCTGGGTTTAATCCATCACCGTTCTTTAGCCCACTCCGCCACCCCAGTTCAGACATGGCCATATGCAAATCAGTCTGACCCTGTGCCTCATGGGCACAGTCCAGCCCGAACTGCCAAGCCATGCCTTCCCTGGACCGGAAACAAGCCTCTTAGGACCAGTTTCTGGCATTTCAGCCGTCTTCAGCCAGGCTTGCTTGAATCCAGTGGCAAAGTGAGCAAGGGACTCACGTCTGAGCATACCATGCCAACTTATGGCGAACAAAGCAGTACAAAAGGGGGTGGTGATGGATGGAGCATCCAAACCAATCAAACACTCACACCCAGTCAACAGATCTGGGTTTAATCCATCACCGTTCTTTACCCCACTCTGCCACCCCAGTTCAGACATGGCCATATGCAAATCAGTTTGACCCTATGCCTCATGGGAACAGTCCAGCCCGAACTGCCAAGCCATGCCTTCCCTGGACCGGAATGCTCAGATGTGAGTCCCTTGCTCACTTTGCCACTGGATTCAAGCAAGCCTGGCTGAAGACGGCTGAAATGCCAGAAACCAGTCCTAGGAAGCTTGTTTACGGTCCAGGGAAGGCATGGCTTGGCAGTGAGCTCACCTTGGCAGCTCCCTATCGTTAGGCTTCAAACTGCTGACAGCCATCGAGGTGTGTGATCTTACCCCAGAACGTCGGCACCAGCCTCAGTAAGCTTTTGGGGGGGGGGGTGTAGGAGAGTGGGGTCTGCAATCCCATGGCCACCCCAGATGTTTGCTTTTTGCTTCACTGGTTTACGACTTTCCCTGGCTGTGGGCCTGCTAATCAGACCCACAGCCTAGCTGTTCTCTCTCTAAATTGACAAGCATGTACCTTAGGTGCATTTACCAATTGGTACTGGGCCACCTTATCAGTCCCTGTACAGTATACCTTAGGTATCCAGGGCATAGGTGTACCCAGGGCCTACCAGGGGCTGCAGCATGTATTATGCCACCCCTGGCTGGCCACCCAAATCTGACACAACTGGCTGCACGACAGCTGGGGCAAGGTGGTGTAATCACCCTTTGCTTTAGATATAGTATTCCTATATCTAACCCTAAAATGGACACATATATTCCTATCAGTCACTCCTATGGCAGGCCTTATCAATCCTGAAGGCAGAGTGCTTGGAATTATGCGAGATGGTGCTCTGGCATGAGCTGAGCCCGTTTGCAGCTTGCGGAACTAAGTCCTTATAGCTGCTCCATGATAACGCTATACCATATACTCTTAAGTGCATTATGAACCTTGCGGTCAAATGCTAACTTTGGCATAGCATTATCAAAACATGTCGAGTAAGGTGTCATACGAATTGGAATACTAACCCCTCGCCAATTCTGGCGACGGGGTTAGCATTCCACCCTTCTAGAGGGACACGACATGTCTGTAATTGTGAACCCCGGTTAAAGTTAACTCGAGCCTCAGCATCACAAAATGGATGCTGCCACCACAGACACAAGTCTGACCTCCTGCTGCTGGGAGTCCTTCCAGCAAGGGAGGCTCAGACAAAGGGTTTCCTGCCTTGGGAGGTGCTAGCACCACCCCAGACAGGATTTTGTGTATTGGGTAGGCCAAGGCTGAAAGGAATGAGACATGCCTGGGGCACACAAGGTGCCCTGTGCATACACCGGTTCCAACCAGTTGCTGGGGCACTCCAGCCCCAGCTCTGGCGGGAACCTGGACAAAGGATAGGGGGTGTAACCACCCCCCTTCCTGGTCCCACCCAGAGGAGGGACCTAGTCGTAGTGCAGCCCCCTTTAGCTGAATAAAGGTAGGAGCTGGTCCCATTCCCAGTTAGATTACTCTTGACAACTTCCACGAAGAACTCTTGACCTTCGACCTCCTGGACACCAGAAGACTGAAGAATCTCCCCTATGGTCAGGGAGTGACCATCCTGCTTCGCAGGCACCATCAAGCTCCTGTGTGGTTTGCTGCAAAGTCCTTCCATCCCGAAATCCGACGACCCAGCTCGACAAGACCCGGACCTCCAGACCTCTCTGACCTCTACCCACATCCACAGCACAGCTGGGACCCGTGGGTGCAACGAGTAACGTGGAGACGGCCATCTTGAAGAAACCTGCACAGCGCTTCCAGCACGACCCCGAGGGTTCCTCGAGTGAGTGCATTGGGGACTGAGAAGCCCCACACCGACGCAGCTCCTGCACCAAAGACCAGCCCCCCAGCATCCCCGTGATCAGCGTGGGGCCCTTTTGCCTGGTTGCTGCCCTTCCTGTTGTCTGGTCACTTGCCGGCTGGCTTGTGACCTCTGAGACGACGACCCGAAGATTTCGACACTGCTAGTCTGGTCCCCCAGACTGGCCCTTGCTTCCTTGTGAAAGAGAAGCACCCCGGACCCTCCTGGTCCACACCAGACGCCATCTTTGTTCCATCGCGTGGCTTGCATTAGCCAAGGCCTGTTGTCCAGATCGACGATCCGACACCGCCAACAGCAGCAGACTACGTAGGACAGCTCGTGCCTCCAGCCTGGTCGTGAAGAACAGCTCCTGGTCCGCGCAGCTACAGAGAGAAGCGACCCTTCTTCCACCTGAACGCGGCAACAGCTCCTGGTTCCCTCCTGGTTCCAGCACCGTCACTGGCTAGTGACCAAGACTCTGTCCCCTTCCTTTTCAGGACTTCCTTCTTCCTAGTTCCATCCTTGGAACCACCGTACTCCTCCATCTGGAACCTGCCAGCAACTCCTTGTTTCAGGCATCACCGGGATCAACGCAGCAAACCCGACGCAACTTCAGCCCTATGCACCCGCAGCCTGTGGGTTAGGTAACTAAAGCTTCTAGGTGCTGAAGTCAGTGTCCACTATCCTAGTGTCCAGGTCCACTGTTCTTTTCCCTCCATCCAGCCGGGTTCGTCCGGAATCCGTAACTTTGTAAACTGTAGTATCCATAGACGTTGGTACGCATCCCGCGTGAGAGTTTCCACTCTGCACGTGAGTCCCGTGGGCCTCCTGCTCCGTACTTACCTAGTTTGTAGCGTAGTCCCACCGATCCTCCAGCCTCTGGATCTCCTTACAGTACTTTCCTTCCTCGCATTCCATTGTTTTGAGTATATGGTTTGTCGTGCCCCTAAGGCACTCGTGTAAATATTGTGCGAACTCGTATTTCTTTTGTAGTATTGTCATGTGCTTAGCCCTCTGACCTCATAAAGAGTTCAGAGGTGTATGTTAGCTAATAAATATCCTTTTATTTTCATAACAACCTGTGTGGTGTCCTTTCATCTGGTATTCAAGGGGTTATATTGTGGTAAAACAGCTGGCTTCACATGCCAAAAGAGTTTAGCCTAAAGACTGCTTTTGTCCACGCTACTAGGATAGCTGGTCTATAAGGTTGACTTACAACCAATCATCATAAGGGGTTGTTTGGACTGATACAAGGTGATCACTAGAATTAGTGAGCATCATATATCAGGCCAACTTCTCACATTGGTGTGCAGCGGTTGGGATTTGAGCTTGCTGTTGTTTTACCAAATATAATCTTGTAATATCATTTGAAAGATCACATAAGTACCCAGGTACATATAACTTAACTTAGAATACTCTGAGTTCCACTGAACCAGCTGTTGTAGTGTAACAGGGCTTAGCACACCCTGACTACAACTCTAGCAAGGGATCAGTAGGTAAACCCATAGTGTAGGTAGGTGCATCACTTACACCACACTAGATGCATGTCTACCCATGGAGAGTCTGCAGAGACTCCCCTAGTGGCTAGTGACCCTCCACAGGTCCTTTCCAGATATGCAGCTCTCAGTTTCCAGGAGATGAGACAATTGTGTACCTCCAGGAAATTTACACAGGGTTCTAACCCTACCACTCCTTTTCTGTTAGGTCTCTTAGAGACATATGATGCTAGAAAAGCTACTCATACAGATGGGAGCATGCCAGCCTTAGAAGGGACCCTTGGTGATCCTGACCTCCCTTAAACTGAGGAAGTAGAGGAGGAGGAGGATGAAGAGGTTCTTTCTGGGGATGAGGCAGACAATGGTCCTGAGCTAATCAGCAGACTTACTAGGGCCAACTTAGACCTACATAGGGAAGGATCTGGGGGACCCCCAGTACTGACCCTAAGCAGGCCTAACTTTGGAGTTAGAAGAGATAGGTCTCATTCTAGGGACTCCAATAGATCTGTGCACTCTCATGCCTCTTCTCAGAGGAGAATGACTTCTCCCCAGAGGAGAATGACTTCCCCTCAGAGAAGAGAACATGAAGCAAGGATGAAACAGGCTAATCTGAGGATCCAGAGGGAAGAACTTGCCCTTGCCAAGGAGAAGCTTGCCTTTGCTAGAGAGCAACAGTTGAGTGGGGTAGCCCCCACTGGTGGCAGCAATATCCCTAAGGATAAAGACAGGAGTTTTGATACTAGACACCTGAGTAAGATAGTGCCCCCCTTTAAACAAGGGGATGACATCCACAAATGGATGACTGCTTTGGAGAGGGCCTGCACTGTCCAGTGCATCCCCCAGAGTCAGTGGGCAGCTATATTGTGGCTCTCCTTTGAAGGTAAAGGTAGAGATAAGCTCCTCACTACTAGAGCTGAGGATGCTAACAATTACCAAGTCCTGAAGAATACACTGATTGATGGGTTTGGCTTAACAACTGAACAGTACAGGTTGCTGTTCAGAGACACCCAGAAAATTCAGTCTCAGGATTGGGCTGACTTTGTTGATTGTGCCACTAAGGCTTTTGAAGGCTGGTTACTGGGAAGTAAAGTTACTGATTACACAGGATTGTATAATCTAATTATGAGAGAACAATTCTTAAATAATTGTCAGAATCAGTTGGTGCATCAGCACCTTATTGACTCAGATCTGACCTCTCCCCAAGAATTGGGAAAGAAGGCAGACAGATGGGTCAGGACAAGGGTCAAGCAGCAGAACCAGGGTGGTGGCCAAAAGAAAGCAGACCCCAAGGGTAATGAGAATAAGCAAAATGACCAGAAGTCTTCAACAGGGCCCCAACAATCTAAAGAGGGTGGGTCCCAGAATTCCCAAAAGAAGAAGAATAATGGTCAGAGGAAACCATGGTGCCAATACTGTAAAAGTAATACTCACTGGTTTAGTGAGTGCACCAAGAAAGGCCCAACTCCTACCACTACTGCCCCTAAGGCATCTGCACCCCTAGTACAGTTAGTAGTGGTAGTAATCCTCCCAAGGCTATAGTGGGGTTAACCCTGGGAACTGAGGCGGGTTCTGACTTAGTCAGGATACCTACTCAGGCTGTTCTTGTTTGTACTGGGGACATGGATATGACCCCTACACTAAGTCCCAGTACTCTGGGCAAGTACAGGCAGACGCCTTTAATCAATGGAAAAATGGCTCAGGCCTACAGGGACACTTGTGCCAGTGTCACTATGGTGACACCAAACTTTGTGGACCCTGACCAGGTAATACTAGGTTCAGACTACCTGGTGACCAATGCTAGCAATGCCACTACCTCCCATAGTATGGCACTTGTTAATTTCTCCTGGGGAGGTGTAAATGGCCTCAAAAGGGTTGTTGTTAGTTCAGACCTCCCAGTGGACTGTCTTTTGGGCAATGATTTGGAATCCTCCTTATGGTCAGATGTGGAGTATAGGACTCATGTTGAAATGTTAGGTTTGTCAGCACATGTCCTTGCTGTGACTAGGTCACAGGCCAAGAAATGCCCAGCTGAACTAGTGCTGGATCCTGGAAGAATGGACCAGACACTACCCAAGAGAAAGAGCAGTAGGGGTAAGGTGGACCCTCACCCCCTGCCTCAGGTGGAGGATCAGCTCTCTCAGGAGACTGACCCCAAGACCCCAGAAGGAACTGTCCTAGAAGAGCTTGAGCCTGAACAGGTTGAGTTTCTTGGGACAGGGGGACCTTCCAGGGCAGACTTGAGGCAGGCACAGTTAGACTGTTACTCTCTTGAACCCCTCAGACAGCAGGCTGCTGCTGAGGCTGCAGGGAATGCTACAGGTGCCCATAAGGTATATTGGGACGATGGACTCCTATACTCTGAGGCAAGAGACCCCAAGCCTGATGCTACCAGGAGGCTGGTCATCCCCTTGTCTCCGAGAGGTTTCCTTCTCACCTTAGCCCATGAAATTCCCCTTGCAGGTCACTTAGGCCAGAACAAGACTTGGGACAGGCTTGCCCCATACTTTCACTGGCCTCACATGTCTGAGGACACTAAAGAGTTTTGTCGCTCATGTGTCACCTGCCAAGCCAGTGGCAAATCAGGTGGCACCACAAAGGCCCCCCTTATACCACTACCTGTGGTGGGGGTTCCCTTTGAAAGAGTGGGGATTGACATTGTTGGACCAATGGACCCCCCAACAGCATCTGGGCACAGATTTATACTGGTGGTAGTGGATCATGCCACCAGGTATCCAGAAGCTATTTCCCTTAGGACCACTACAGCTCCTGTTGTGGGCTAGGGCCCTGGTTGGAGTTTTCTCCAGAGTGGGGTTTCCTAAGGAGGTTGTCTCTGACAGAGGTGCAAACTTCATGTCAGGATACTTGACTGCTATGTGGAAGGAGTGTGGTGTAAATTACAAATTCACCACACCCTATCACCCACAATGCAATGGGCTTGTTGAAAGATTCAACAAGACCCTAAAAGGGATGATAAAAGGGTTACCTGAGAAGCTTAGGCGAAGATGGGACATCCTTTTACCCTGCCTTCTGTTTGCTTACAGAGAGGTCCCACAGAAGGGGGTTGGTTACAGCCCTTTTGAGCTTTTGTTTGGACATCCTGTAAGAGGACCCCTATGTCTGGTGAAGGAAGGATGGGAGTTACCTCTCAAAAAGCCTAAACCAGTTTTTTCTGGGCTCCGTTGGTTTTCTTTCTGCTTTTTATCTGTTTTCCTCTTGTTATGTTGTGAGATCGGTGTGCAAAACAAAGCGCCGGGACACTCTATGAGTAGCCGTGCGCTATATAAAACCCCAGTATAACATAACATAACATAACATAGTGGACTATGTACTTGGTCTCTGCTCCAGGATGGCAGAGTACATGGAGAAGGCATCTAAAAACCTGGAGGCCAGCCAAGAACTTCAAAAAGCTTGGCATGACCAAAAGGCTGTCCTAACTGTTTACCATGCAGGACAGAAGGTGTGGGTGTTGGAGCCAGTGGCCCCAACAGCTCTCCAAGACAAATGGTCTGGACCCCACATCATCATTGAGCAAAAGGGAGAAGTCACCTAATTGGTGGACATGGGAACTCCCAGGAGCCCTCACAGAGTACTTCATGTGAATAGGCTCAAAGCATTTGTTGACAGGGAGGACATGGGCTTGCTCATGGCCACAGATGAGGGACAGGAGGAAGAGAGTGACCCTCTCCCAGACCTGCTCACTCAGAACCCTGATGATGGGTCAGTAGATGGTGTAGTCTTTTCTGACAGCCTCTCTGAGCATCAACAAAAGGATTGTAAGCAAGTCATTCAATCCTTCAGACAAATGTTTTCTCTGACCCCCAGTCAGACAAACTGGTGCACACACGAGGTGGACACTGGAGACAGTCTGCCTATAAAGAGTAAAATCTACAGGCAACCTGACCAGTCAGGGACTGCATAAAAACTGAAGTACAAAAGATGTTGGAATTGGGAGTCATTGAACCCTCAGAGAGCCCTTGGGCTAGTCCTGTAGTTCTAGTGCCTAAACCTCACACCCAGGATGGTAAGAGAGAGATGAGGTTTTGTGTAGACTACAGGGGTCTCAATGCTGTCACTAAGACAGATGCCCATCCAATACCTAGGGCAGATGAGCTGATAGATAAGTTGGCTTCTGCAACTTTCTTAAGTACATTTGACCTAACAGCTGGTTATTGGCAAATCAGGTTAGCTGAGGATGCCAAGGCCAAGACAGCATTTTCTACCCCAGGAGGTCATTACCAATTTGTGGTGATGCCCTTTGGTTTGAAAAATGCACCTGCCACTTTTCAAAGGTTGGTGAACCAAGTTCTCACTGGGTTGGATGACTTTTGTGCAGCATATCTAGATGATATTGCTGTCTTTAGCTCCACCTGGGAGGATCACCTGATCCACCTAAGGAAAGTTTTAGAGGCCCTGCAAAAGGCAGGCCTCACTATCAAGGCTACTAAGTGCCAGACAGGGCAGAGTCAAGTTGTATACTTGGGCCACCTTGTAGGTGGAGACCAAGTTCAACCTCTGGAGAGCAAGATACAGACCATAAAGGACTGGGCTCCTCCAACCACCCAGACACAGGTCAGAGCTTTCTTGGGCCTATCTGGTTACTATAGGAAATTTGTCAGAAATTATGGAACCATTGTGACTCCACTTAATGACCTGACAAGTAAGAAAATGCCAAAGAAAGTTCAGTGGACAGTTAGCTGTCAGAAGGCATTCGATGACCTAAAGCAGGCCATGTGCACTGCACCTATTCTCAAGAGTCCAGACTACTCCAAACCTTTCATTGTCCAAACAGATGCTTCTGAGTTGGGTGTGGGAGCAGTTCTATCTCAGCTGAATATTGATGGTCATGACCAGCCCATTGCTTTTATAAGTAGAAGGCTGACCCCTAGAGAGAAACGTTGGTCAGCTATTGAGAGGGAGGCCTTTGCTGTGGTTTGGGCCCTGAAGAAGTTGAGGCCATACTTGTTTGGTACTCACTTCAAGATTCAGACCGACCATAAGCCCCTCTTATGGCTAAATCAAATGAAGGGTGAAAACCCCAAACTTCTTAGGTGGTCCATTTCCCTACAGGGGATGGACTTTACAGTGGAGCACCGCCCAGGAACTGACCATGGTAATGCAGATGGTCTCTCCAGGTACTTCCACTTAGAACAAGAAGACTCACCTGGTCAAGGTTAGTTTAATGTCCCTAAGTTTGGGGGGGTTATGTAGGAGAGTGGGGTCTGCAATCCCATGGCCACCCCAGATTTTTGCTTTTTGCTTCACTGGTTTACGACTTTCCCTGGCTGTGGGCCTGCTAATCAGACCCACAGCCTAGCTGTTCTCTCTCTAAATTGACAAGCACGTACCTTAGGTGCATTTACCAATTGGTACTGGGCCACCTTATCAGTCCCTGTACAGTATACCTTAGGTATCCAGGGCATAGGTGTACCCAGGGCCTACCAGGGGCTGCAGCATGTATTATGCCACCCCTGGCTGGCCACCCAAATCTGACACAACTGGCTGCACGACAGCTGGGGCAAGGTGGTGTAATCACCCTTTGCTTTAGATATAGTATTCCTATATCTAACCTTAAAATGGACACATATATTCCTATCAGTCACTCCTATGGCAGGCCTTATCAATCCTGAAGGCAGAGTGCCTGGAATTATGCGAGATGGTGCTCTGGCATGAGCTGAGCCCGTTTGCAGCTTGCGGAATCAAGTCCTTATAGCTGCTCCATGATAACGCTATACCATATACTCTTAAGTGCATTATGAACCTCGCAGTCAAATGCTTACTTTGGCATAGCATTATCAAAACATGTCGAGTAAGGTGTCATACGAATTGGAATACTAACCCCTCGCCAATTCTGGCGACGGGGTTAGCATTCCACCCTTCTAGAGGGACACGACATGTCTGTAACTGTCAACCCCGGTTAAAGTTAACTCGAGCCTCAGCATCACAAAATGGATGCTGCCACCACAGACACAAGTCTGACCTCCTGCTGCTGGGAGTCCTTCCAGCAAGGGAGGCTCAGACAAAGGGTTTCCTGCCTTGGGAGGTGCTAGCACCACCCCAGACAGGATTTTGTGTATTGGGTAGGCCAAGGCTGAAAGGAATGAGACATGCCTGGGGCACACAAGGTGCCCTGTGCATACACCGGTTCCAACCAGTTGCTGGGGCACTCCAGCCCCAGCTCTGGCGGGAAACTGGACAAAGGATAGGGGGTGTAACCACCCCCCTTCCTGGTCCCACCCAGGGGAGGGACCTAGTCGTAGTGCAGCCCCCTTTAGCTGAATAAAGGTAGGAGCTGGTCCCATTCCCAGTTAGATTACTCTTGACAACTTCCACGAAGAACTCTTGACCTTCGACCGCCTGGATACCAGAAGACTGAAGAATCTCCCCTATGGTCAGGGAGTGACCATCCTGCTTCGCAGGCACCATCAAGCTCCTGTGCGGTTTGCTGCAAAGTCCTTCCATCCCGGAATCCGACGACCCAGCTCGACAAGACTCGGACCTCCAGACCTCTCCGACCTCTACCCACATCCACAGCACAGCTGGGACCCGTGGGTGCGACGAGTAACGTGGAGACGACCATCTTGAAGAAACCTGCACAGCGCTTCCAGCACGACCCCCGAGGGTTCCTCGAGTGAGTGCATTGGGGACTGAGAAGCCCCACACCGACGCAGCTCCTGCACCAAAGACCAGCCCCCCAGCATCCCCGTGATCTGCGTGGGGCCCTTTTGCCTGGTTGCTGCCCTTCCTGTTGTCTGGTCACCTGCCGGCTGGCTTGTGACCTCTGAGACGACGACCCGAAGATTTCGACACTGCTAGTCTGGTCCCCCAGACTGGCCCTTGCTTCCTTGTGAAAGAGAAGCACCCCGGACCCTCCTGGTCCACACCAGACGCCATCTTTGTTCCACCGCGTGGCTTGCATTAGCCAAGGCCTGTTGTCCAGATCGACGATCCGACACCGCCAACAGCAGCAGACTACGTGGGACAGCTCGTGCCTCCAGCCTGGTTGTGAAGAACAGCTCCTGGTCCGCGCAGCTACAGAGAGAAGCGACCCTTCTTCCACCTGAACGCGGCGACAGCTCCTGGTTCCCTCCTGGTTCCAGCACCGTCACTGGCTAGTGACCAAGACTCTGGCCCCTTCCTTTTCAGGACTTCCTTCTTCCTAGTTCCATCCTTGGAACCACCGGACTCCTCCATCTGGCTGCCTGCCAGCAACTCCTTGTTTCAGGCATCACTGGGATCAACGCAGCAAACCCGACGCAACTTCAGCCCTATGCACCCACAGCCTGTGGGTTAGGTAACTAAAGCTTCTAGGTGCTGAAGTCAGTGTCCACTATCCTAGTGTCCAGGTCCACTGTTGTTTTCCCTCCATCCAGCCGGGTTCGTCCGGAATCCGTAACTTTGTAAACTGTAGTATCCATAGACGCTGGTACACATCCCGCGTGAGAGTTTCCACTCTGCACGTGAGTCCCGTGGGCCTCCTGCTCCGTACTTACCTAGTTCGTAGCGTAGTCCCACCAATCCTCCAGCCTCTGGATCTCCTTACAGTACTTTCCTTCCTCGCATTCCATTGTTTTGAGTATATGGTTTGTCGTGCCCCTAAGGCACTCGTGTAAATATTGTGCGAACTCGTATTTCTTTTGTAGTATTGTCATGTGCTTAGCCCTCTGACCTCATAAAGAGTTCAGAGGTGTATGTTAGCTAATAAATATCCTTTTATTTTCATAACAACCTGTGTGGTGTCCTTTCATCTGGTATTCAAGGGGTTATATTGTGGTAAAACAGCTGGCTTCACATGCCAAAAGAGTTTAGCCTAAAGACTGCTTTTGTCCACGCTACTAGGATAGCTGGTCTATAAGGTTGACTTACAACCAATCACCATAAGGGGTTGTTTGGACTGATACAAGGTGATCACTAGAATTAGTGAGCATCATATATCAGGCCAACTTCTCACAGGGGGTCCTCCTAGGTACTACTCAGCACAAAGCCCCGCCCCCTTCTTACACAGTAAGACTGTTCAAGTTGGCAGGTATGGTATGTATGTACGGCACAGTCGTATGAGTTACTTACCTTCAGTAACGATATATCTGGTATAGACAATTCTAGCCGCAGATTCCTTAAAGTAGAATTACCCCAGGCGTGAGACTGGATCCGGAAAACCTTTCTGCCACAGCACCCCTCCATGGAGTCTGCCATCAGTGCCTGATCGATATCGACCAGAGTGGGCATTCGACTTATGTATCTGCGCTGACGTCACGAACGCGGACGGCGTCAGGGCAGAGTCACATGGTGCCGTCCCCCCGCGTGCAGGGATGCTGTGGCAGAAAGGTTTTCCAGATCCAATCTCACACCTGGGGGTAATTCTACATTCAGGAATCTGCAGTTAGTAGTCTCTGTCAGATAAACCTTTTCAAAAGCTCTACTGGTCTCCTCCATTTTAAGTGTGTTTGCTAAAACTCCCCCCTTCCAGTATGTGAAAATGAGTTCTTTTCTCCTCTCACTACCGGCTGATCTTCTGGCAATATAGGTTGAAGCAGTTTTTGCCAGGGCGCCCTTTAAAAACGAGAGTATTTTCATGAATGCCAGTAAAATGTACCCTATCCCTCCCATGCTGTGCTAGGGACCCCCAGGGAGCTGCAGATTGGAGTAGGTGTGTGTGTGCTAATCAATGGCCCGTTCAATGGGACTCCCTGCGCCTTTGTGGCTTTCCCTAATCCATTTACCTCTCCCCAAGTCACAGCTGCACAACTGTGCATTCCCTGTTCTCTGCGGGGCCCAGTGCCTTTTTTAGGTCGAGCCTAGACAACGCAAGCTGTCAGGTGATCTGTTGTGTGTACTTTGTGGTGTCTGACTCCTCCCACCGCTTTGTTTGGCTTTTGTCTGTGTCATTCAATAATTGTAGCCTGCAAATGGCTAATGTTTGGTTCATGTCCACCTTTTCTCACTAGTTAACTCCCCTGGAGTATTGCCATCGGAAAGAGCAGCGACACGCAGGGCTTGTTCTCATTACACGACACTTCTCGCACCAGTCACTCCTCCCACAACATTTGGCTTGCCTGCCTCTGCCCCCTCCGAGATCGCTACTTTTTTTTGTCTAATTTAGATTAGTTGTCTAATTTGAAATTGTAGAATATAATGCGGGTACGGACGGAGATTAAACAATTTGCCTACATTTAAATGATGTTGAGCTCGGATCACGAGCTCTGAAGTGGGCAGCCCTAGCCACTGGGCCATACCTTTCCCTATTCTCTAGCGATAAAAAGTTTGCCATCAAGTCAATACACAATAGGTATATGTTACAATCAGAAGCTGCACACTGGAAAAGATACTGAAGGCAGACAGTACTGACTAGTGGGGTCTTTTAGGATTTGGCCGAGGAGAACACCATTTAATTCCCTCTGTTGAACTCCAGCTGATCGGCTGCAAACTGATTCCCCTGGGTAATAGTAACACGCTCTTGCACACTGGACTATATATGTTACAATAGAAATAAGAGCCTACTGTAACAATAAACACGAAGAACCAGTTCTTAAGATGCAAATGGAATTTTCGTTCCGGTTGTTGTACTATCCCGCTTGCATTTGATGCACGTTCTGTCATGTACTATTTCAATGTAGTGTTTTTTGTATGACATATCGCTGCCATTTGATGTCAGTCGCCATTCCGCATTGGGAACAAATGTATTGTGAATGTGGCTGTTTGAAGGGAAAAAAACATAGCACAGTCTAGCCTCTCTTAACGTGAAATCAACCAGGTATAATACAGGGAGGGCTAATTTTGCAATCTCTGCGTGATTATCTGATAGAACTGGTGCACACTATAAAAAACATTTAAAGTGTTTTTATGCAGCATGATTCCACCTATAAAGAATAGGAGGCGTGGCTCCACTAAGAGCAGCCCCTTGTTCACCCGGCTTGTTATGGTTTCCATTACTTTATTTGGTCCTTCTTTCGTCTTCATAGCCTATTTTGTAGCAGCAGTGGTTTTCATTTTCCAGCTGGTTCGTTGTGCTTCTGCACTTTTTCCCATGGAATCTATCTAAGCCCGGTGTCACAAGTATTGCAATCTGTGGGGTTCATCTGAGGCAGCTGACACGGTTGGGCTTTGTAAGCGTTGGGCAAGATGGGGGATGAAATTGCCTTCTCTCTTATTGTTTATGTGATTTATAAAGTTCATGGTAGCTCAGGGGCTTCCCAGCACTGCCGAAACGAAGCAGAGTGTGGAGAAGAACATTAAGGGAACAGCGGGGTCGTAAGTTTTTTTCTGAAACTTCCTTCATCTCTGGTCAGTCTCAGCTCCTTGGTCAATGAAATCCAGAGATTTGGGGCAAGGATTGTGAAAGAACTCCTTCCCCATCTCGATCTCTTTATCCTTTGAGTGATCATAAGATAGTCAGAGGAGGACCTGAGAGATCTATTAGGGACATAGGGGTGACCATAGTTTTTAACAGGGCTGGATCCCGTTCGTACATGGCTCCATGAGCTAAGCAAAGGGTTTTGACTTCACCCTGGACTGGATGGGGAGCCAGTGCAGTTTTTTAAGTGAGGAGCTAGCTGTCTCCTGTCTAGGAATTTTCAGGAGCATCCTGGCCGCAGCGTTATGGACAACTTGTAGCCCATCAACAACGTATTTGGGAGAACTCAAATACAAGGAGTTGCCGTAGTCTAATCTTGAAGTCACAAGGGCCTAGACCACTGTTCTGTGTGCCTGTTCAGGGATGAGGTCCATGATCTTGGATCATGCGCAATATGCCGAACCAGACGGCTGAACGTTTTATAGCATGAGTTTCCATGAACAGGTTGTGGTCAAGCCACATCCCCAAATTTTCTATGGATGTCTTTGGAACAGGAGGGGCGGCCCAGTCCTCTGACCAGCTGATTTTAGCTCAGGGCCCTGGGCAGCAGCCCAGGAACATCAGGTCTGTTTTATCGCCATTCAGTTTTAGATTGGAATTGGTCATCCATTTGGCTATCTTTTCCAGGCATGGTACCAACTGAAGATGATTAGAGTTAATCTCTTCTGACACTGATACTATCAATTGTGCGTCATCAGCGTAAGAAACTATGGTTAGGCTGAACTCCTGTACAATTTGTGCTAGAGGGGTCAGGTAAACGTTGAACATGGTTGGGCTGAGCGCAGAGCCCTGTGGAACTCCATTGGGGGGGGGGGGGGGAATAAATATGTCAGATAGGTAGGCTGCTTTCATGCATTGGCATGATCTATCCCTTAATAAGGAGGAAATCCATTTTTGGCTGTATTCTGGATCCAGATGTCGTTTAGCCTCTGTATGAGAATATTATGGTCCACAGTATCAACGGCCGCACTTTGATCTAAAAGAATAATGGCGGCAGATCCCCCTCGATCTAGTTTATCTGTGATTGTTAGGAGGACCGACTCTGAACTATGTCCTGAGCGGAACACCATTTGCGTTTGGTGCAAGATGTTATTTTCCTCCAGGACCTGTGAGATGATACAATTGACATGCTTTTCTACTACATTGCCCAAAATGGGTAGTGAAATAGGTTGGAAATGTCCTAGAACCGAAGGATCCAGTTGCGATTTCTTGAGTAAAGGCTTCATGAAGGCTTTTTTCCACGTCTTAGGGACTGTCCCGGTACTCGGTGAGAGTGACAGGAGGTCTGCCATTACGGAGAGAATGGGGTCACCAACCTGGAGTAGGATGTGAGGAGGGGCAGGATCTAGTGGAGAGCCAGACTTAATTTTAATTAGGATTAGTCTCATCTGTTCATTGTTCACTATTGGCAAATAACTCAATGTTGGAGGAAGAGGCGGACTGGATGATTGGCTATCCAGATCCGAAGTTGCTTGCCTTTCTTCAGAGCTAGCCACAAAGTTCAGGTGTAGTGAGTTGATTATATTCTCTACTTTGTTAATGAAGAAAGTGGCTGGCTCATTGCATCTCTCTTTGGAGGATTGAGTCGCGTGGACACCCTGTTTGGTCGTGGTGAGGGACTTCATGATTTTAAAGAGTTCTTTGGGGGAATTGGCAGCCATATTTATCCTCTCCTCATAAAATGTTGCCTGCGCTAGTTTGATGGCGTCATGATATTGTCTGATGGCTCTTTTGTATACCAGCTTGTGGTCTGGGGGAATTTTTTTTCCACCAGTTTCTTACAAATTTTTGGGGGAGTAGCTAGTAGGTTATTAAACCAAGCTGTTCTTTTTCGGTTGCATTGTGCTGTCTTTCTTGTTTTCTGGAAACACATGTCTACCGAGTGGTTGATCCAGTCTACCTATTGTTTACGTGCCTCATCAATATCTTTTGTTAAAAAGGGGTTTGTGGACTCAAGACATTTGATCCAGTTTACTGGTGCAGCCATGGGCCAAATTCTGCCGGAGTTCAATTTATCTGCCGGCGGCGTTTGTGTGACCGGTATCTCAAACAAAAGGGGGATATAATAATGGTCAGACCACGGAACTTGAACTGGAGTGAGGACCTGCCGCCTGGGGTCGTTAAAAAAATGGGAGCAAGGATATGACCTTTTTCACGTGTGGCTGAGCCCACCGACTGGGAAAGTTGCAGGGCCTCTAGATCTGATAAAAGTCTATTTGCTGATTCTTGGTATAGTTGAAATGCAGATTAAGGTCACCAAGCTCTGTCATAGTGCCTTTTCCTACAATAAGGCCGGCCAGGAGGTCAAGAAAGGCCTGGAGAAATGTACTACTCACCCCAGGGGGCCTGTAGACAAGAATTCCAGAGAAGAAGAGGGTGGGGGCCAGTAATATCCTAAATAACATAGTATCACAGCTGACCAGTATAAATGGAGTGATGGAGCAATTAACTGTGATTAGATTGACACCCCTCCTCTCATCTTTCCCACCCGGTCCAGTCAGCTGATGCCATATCCCAGGGGGGGGGTCATATTGATATCTGCGCTGTGCTCTCTTGGAGCCAGGTTTCTGGAATAAACAGAAAATCAACAGCCTCTTCCTCTAGAAGCATCCCGATTTCTACCCTTGTGTCCTGGTAGGGATCTGCAGTTAAACAACTACATTTTTAAAAGGGGGTTATTGTCTTGGGTACCTCGTTTCCTATTATGGTTATACAGGTTCCTGTCTGTTGAACAATTGCAGTCTTGGCACAGCATTCCCTTTTCTAAATAATTACCCGGCTCTAGAGCGTGTGCGCAGAGTGTAGACATGTCAGGCCTGAGCTGCCAAAGTTCCTTAGCAGTGAATTTTATATAACTTATGGGGGTTGTGGAAATTTGGGCAGGGTTCCTGGCCCATAGCCCTGTTCGAGCGCAGACGGGCTTGCGTTAGGCGCGCCTTCGGCACCCCAGCTGTGCCTCCGCGCTGCAGCCACCATTAATAATCGTGCCCGATTAACTGGAGCGCTAATCTGAGCGTTCCTCTCTTTGGTCACTAGGAGTATCTCGCTCCTCTCTATTATTGAGCGAGCAGCCAACAAATTATGCAAAGCAAGAGATTTGTACTTTGATCTACCAACAGCTCTTTTTAAACAAGCATTTACAATGCAACGGTCTCACCTTTGAAAAAGTTAGAGCTATTGGCATTGTAAATGACAACATTTTTATTTATGTGTTGGTTTTGAAAATAGATAAATAAATGGCACTGTCATTTACAATGCCAATAGCTTAATCTCTCGCAAATGCCACACACAAATACACAGACCCACACAGAGTCCCACACACATACATACCTACAGAGCCACACGCAAAGCCACACACAGAGCCACATACACAGAGCCACACACAGCTACAGACACACACACACACACAGCCACACACACTTCATCCATCCACTAAGTCCATCCACCTAGCCACCACTCAACTCCATTCATCCACTGACTCCATCCACCCAACCGCACCTTGTCAATGGTAGTAAGCACTATATAAATACAGTTACAAAACAATACATAAAACGAACTTGTGCAAGTACATGACACCTTAACGAACCACAATCACTTGCTCTGCCTTGATCCAGGCGTAAAAGCCAGTCGAGACCTAAAAATAACAACAGCTGGTAACAGTAAACCAGTGAATGTCACGGACACTCCCTCTAGCTGTGTTTTTCAAACCCTCCTGAATGTGCGGTCTATGCCATACAAAGTCTTTTCTGAGAAAGCCAATGTTTTAACGCTACCCGGAATTTATTCAGACATTACTCTCGGATTTACCCTGTAGACAATGGCACAAGGAAGACGGGGTCACTGACGACAAGCCCCTTTCTATTGAGGTCACAACTGAGTTTTTCCATGAATAAATGTAAACAAAGACTGCTCCCAAATCATAACCCAGATACAACTGAACGTGAACTCTGTGGAGAGGGCGCCGCCGATTATGGAAACTAAAAGCCACAACCCTAGTTTCTTTGATGTAAAATCATCTGCCGCACGAGGTATGGAGCACGGTGGAAGAGACGGAAACTATTTCATAATATGATACCCAATACCCGAACCGTTGACAATTAATCAAAGAATAATCATGCACTATATTTCAAATGCTGCCATAGATATGTGCTTGATACATTTTTTAGTTCATTTTACAGAAATCTTATATCTTGAATAGTATTCTTATGGCATAACAAACACCGGGTGTTTGTTATGCCATAAGAGTACTATACTATTGATTAATTGTACATATTTTGTGTTACTGCTGAGTGTATGAGAGTGTATGCAAGTGATTCACATATGAGTGGTTGTGAGAATGAGGAAAAGGGGAGTGTTTTAATATATAGAATGTTTTCTAAATATTGTATGGTACATGTTGTTTTTGAACTTGATAAAATGTTTTGCAAAAATGATGATCAAATAATCACATGAAGTAAAAAGTGAATAAAAAATTCAGATTCATTCAAGGGAATCAGACCCTCTCACTTTATGTTCTAGTCAAAAGTGAGTTGTGCTAATTGATGGAAAAGTGTTAATGGCAGCATTGGCGTTTTGTTATTATATTACATGAGGCAGTGGCTTGGCCTTGCTGCTTGGGAGCCCGTACCCAGTGGTGTTTTCTTACCTCCCACTTGTGAGCAATACCCTCTCCTCCCCGTCAGCTCGCAAGGGGCGGGGGTGCAACATGCGGGAGAAGAGGGAGAAAGTCGAGCCTTGCTGCTCCGCATCCCCTGGTGAGGCAGGAACGTGTGGGTGGGGTGGCGAAATCCTGCTAGTGTGGCGCTTGGGGAACACTGCGTTGGGCAGTCCAACTTCCGTCACGGTTTCTGTAGAGTAGATGCCGGCCGCCCTGTTGCATGGTCTTACTCCTTGTCCAGCGTTCAGGGGCTGGCGGCGGGGCCTCGTGCAGTGAGGTAGCCACGTGCACTTTATCGCCAGACCTTGCCTTGCCCATAACTTGGTTCAGTCCTGTTGTTTCAATACCACCTTTACCATACAGTGGACCATGGTCATTCCGGGGGCGGAGTGCACGGGTCCGGGGTGATGCCGCATGCCCTGCAGCAATAATCTGACGGTCCCTGTAGGGGCCGGGGTGGGGCGAGCGTTGCGCACGGCCTCTTTTGCCTGGGGGGTACGTCGGAGGGTTTAAGCAGTCCAGTGCGGGGGTGGTTTGCAGTTGTGGGTAGGCCTCCTGGAGACACAGGCTGTCCAAGCCAGGATGGGGCGCAAGGGACGGACCACCCCACACCCCCTCCCGAACTTCCAATATAGATTTCCCGTTGCAGGCCGCAGAGCAGGGCGTATCCCGATCAAGTCGGGACTGCTGAGTGGGAGCTGCCATGGCCATGTGGGCTGTGCGTAAGCACGCCCCCCCACCAACCACCCACCGGCTCCCAACCCCAAACGCCCGCAAGTTTCACGCCTGTGTATCTGGATGATCTCCACCTTAGGGTGTTTTCTTCCTCAATGGGTGGAACTGTTGTCAAGGCTTCAGTTATGTGTGTTCCCGGCATTTTCAGCAGCGCGACGGGGCAGAAAGAGCGCAGAGTGGAGAGCGTTCAACTGAAGACTTTTAAGTCCTGGATTCAATCCTGGGTTTAGACAGAAGAATTAGGATGAGCAAGAAGTCACCCATTTTAGCAAAAAACATAAGGTGTATTCAACTACTTTAGACACTTACTTTCTACTGAGGAAGGGCGAGGAAAACACTACAGTCAAGATGTGCGGTGACTTCAGGGCTGTGTGAGTTCATCCGCACGGTAAATGTTGATTAAATGCAACCTGGCTGCGCATGCGCATCAGTGCATTACAGCCTGTAGTAAGAACGTGACTTGGGTGAGCAAGTTGTTTTTACACTGGCCTCAGCTGGAATCTGTGCAAAAGTTATTTATTATTTTTAAGCATATCACCCTCTTGAAATGTAATTTTGAAAAAGCTATTACAATTTGAGAACAAGCACTCACCCGAGGACTTTTCTGGCGGCGGTCGGGGGAAATGAGTAAACGCCTACCTCCGAATGACGGAGAGTAAAGGGGCGGGACTTAAAAAAAGACCCAGAAACGCCCCCGAATAGCGTCGTGACGGGGAAAGAGTGATTGACAACCAATCTCTTCCAATGGCTAGCCTCCATTTATGGAGCTAGCCAATGGAAGAGAGAGGCGGGACAAAGCCCCACACTGTACATCAAAAGATTTCGCCTGCACAAGCACTGCTGCGCAGTGCTACAGCCAGGCGAAACCTAAAAACGTATACCTCCTCCGAGTGTACTGACACCCAAGTGCCCCCTCTCAGCTGCATGTCTGTGCTGATGCAGCCATTAATAGGCAAGCCTGATTAACTGGAGCGCTAACCTGAGCATTTCTCTCTATGGTCACTAGGAGTATCTCGCTCCTCTCTATCATAGAGCAAGTAACCCATGAATTAGGCAAAGCAAGAGCTTTGTACTTTGACCTACTAACAGCTCATTTTAAATCTGTCTTTGAAGTTGGGTGGAGAACTGTGCGACGCCGGTTCTAAATTAAGCCCTATTTGATGATTCACACGTACGCCTTACTCATTTGGAGATTGTCTTTAAGATTCATTGTGCAACACTACCTCCCTGAAGATGGTCTTGGGGATTTTCTAAACCATTAGAGACCGAAACGTCAACGCTATCGCACCTTTTTGTTTGTATTTATATTCTTTGAGGCATAATGAAAGCGAAGTGAAAAGATCTGTTTAAGTTTGATATTTGATGGATTTTCGCCCATATGTACAAAAAGCAAAAGGTGTTTTGTTACTACTGTGAAATATATGGATAAAATCTGTACTTTGGTTGCCATACATGATAAATTGAATATTTTTCTTCAAATTGGATTAAAGCAAATATTTATACAACCGTGTTCTAGGAGAAATTCCCTGATTGCGATAAATTGTGTTCACATGTGTGGCATGTTTTGAAATATGAAATAATAGTTAAATGATTCCTCTAGGGACGTTTGTATTTTGTTATTGATTCCCGAGGGGATTATTGGGTTGCCCTATTTTTTGTATATTAGATACTTTTTAAATAACAGCGATTTTTTAAACAGGTGAGGTATTCAATTCAATACAATACAATGTTAGGGCAGTATTGCTCTGTTTAGACAAAATGCATTCAAATTCAATACAGTACGATTTCAATGCAGTATGACTCCCTTTTCAATAAAGATGCAAATGCAAGGGTAGAGTGAAAATACCTCCTGACTGTACTGACACCCAAGTGCCCCCTCTCAGCTGTACGTTCGCGCTGCTGCCGCCATTAATAGGCGAGCCCGATTAACTGAAGCGCTAACCTGAGCGTTCTCTCTATGGTCACTAGGAGTATCTCGCCCCTCTCTATCACAGAGCAAGCAACCCACGAACTAGGAAAAGCAAGAATTTTGTACTTTGGTCTACAAACAGCTCTTTTTTAAAAAACGGCGAATTTTAAAACAGGTAAGGTATTCAAATTCAATACAATACAATTTTAGGGCAGTATTTCTCCTTTTCAATAAAATGAATTCAAATTAAATACAGTACGATTTAAGTGCAGTATGGCTCAGTTTTCAATAAAGATGCAAATGCAAGTGTAGAGTGAAAACACCTCCTCTGAGTGTACAGACACCCAAGTGTCTCCTCTCGGCTTATGTTGCAAAGGATCCGCTAAGGGTCATTATTCTGGTGGCAGGGTGAGTGGCATCTCTACTTTTTTATGCTGGTACCTCAGAGAGTGTGGGTTTTGAGGTTGTCATCTTATGAAGGTAGAGAAGGCATATCAGGGTGAAGATGTACCACTACAGCTAGTAGCGATTCAATGTTGCAGATACAAAGGATTGTTTTAATGATATGTGTGTGTTTAGTGTCATAAGGTGGCATGTGATAGCCGGAGGAAAGGGGTGAAGTGAAAGTGGATTTTAGCTGTGTGCCTTGTAATTTCGATGTAATAATGTGGCTGGTACTTTTCAATTTATTATGGCTTGGTAGGTTTTTGTACGGCTGAAGTGAGCCTATACAGTGTGCTGTGGTTTGTTGTGTTTGAGGAATTCACATAGTATGTTCTGTATGTTTTGTGGTGTGTTCTGATCTGGTGTATGGTGCGGTATGAGCGGCTGGGGGTGACTGCAGATCATGGAGAGTTCCAGGGTGTCTGCTTTAAATAAAGGACTTGGGTTAAGGTGATTACATTAATGTGGTTGTTAATTGCTGCAGACACCACATTGTGATGCTGTTAGATTTAACCCAAATATATTTGAAATTTGTACATGGGAGTGATGAATGTATGGCACTTTGGGGGAAGTCTGGGCTAATCAGAATGTGTTTTTTCTTTTCAATTTTATGTAGCGCAAACTCGACCCAAAGGTACTGGAGCACTTTAAATCAGCACGAGTTACATTACACAAGGACACACTAATTGTTTGGTAGGCACAGGGAGATTAAGTGATTTGCCCAGAATCACAGGATGCATTTCTCTCTACCACACAATTACCTCTCCAACTTTAACAACCTACCTCTAAACACTCTCTCTCTAATTCTACCTTTCTCTAAATCTTTCACTGTCTATATCATTAGCCCTTTCTTCACCCATGTATGCAAATAACTATCTCTGTATACCATCTCTCTCTCGCTTTCTATCACTTTCGCACCCGCGCGCTGTCTCTCACATATGTAAAAAACATTTCCATTAAAATGCCAATAGCTCTAACTCTCGGTGTTTTAGCACAGCAAATATTGCCTTAAGCAGTTGTATTGACTTCCTGTTTCTCATAACTCCTATTTTGTTTCTTAAATGTACGAAACTTTCAAGTAACATTTTTGCACCTTTTTGCATGTTAAGGGTCTATTGTTGTTACACTCTTCCTCTCTGCCAGCAATTATTGTATTCACATTTGAGGAACGGTCCAGTGAGATTCGAAGGTGCATACATACATCCTTAACATACATAAACTGTAGCTGAGATACTTCACATCAATGCTGTTGCGCTATGCTTTACGCCATTCTGTGCCAGTTTAAACCCTTCTCAAATCTGTACTCGTGATACTTCACATGTATGCGGTAGCGCTATGCATTGAGCCTTTCTTTGGGTTAATCATAATCTGTACCTGTGATACTTCAGAAAGGGTTCCGTGCTGTCTTCAATGCTTCACTAGGAGTAGTTTCTGTCCTGTAACTCCAGTTCTGTAGTAGGGGTATCTCTGTTATAGTCATAATCTAGTGAATAGTCCCGCCCATGTGCGAGGACCCCGGCAATCAAAAATAATCTCTTAAATTGTCAGAAAATTGCAGAACTACAAAGACACTTAAGAGAAAATTTAAAGACAAATAATGCAGCCTATATTCACAGGCTACACTGTCCAGTACTTCAACTAGAAAATTCCACCAAAAATCCACAAACAGCAAAGCCTGTCCAGATTTCCCTTGCTTCAACAGCAAACACCCTCAGAAATGATAGAGAGGAAGGCATGGACAGACAAGCCCCATAGGCTGCCATTATGTGGCTTAAATAGGATACTGTGCCTTTAAGAGAACTTTCCAGAACTTCTCCCAGTATCCCAGAATGCATAGCAGGTCCCTCTCACTTTCAGTTCTTTTTGAAGGCGTAACACGCCAGACCTGTCGCATTCCTTAAATGAACATCTCTCTCCACCGGGGAGGCGGGAGGACGCTTATGACTATAACAGTGATACCCCTACTACAGAACTGGAGTTACAGGACAGAAACTACTCCTTCTGTAGTAGGGGATCTCTGTGTATAGTCATAATCTAGTGAATAGAATGGCAAGCCCATCCCCACACCAAAGCGGCGGTGGAGAAAAGAGAATTAACGCCACTATTGTGCGAACAGATTTCGCAGCGAAGCCTGCCCAACCTGAGCGTCTGCCCTGGCATCAGTGTCCAGGCAGTAATGCTTAGCAAAGGTATGAACCGACTTCCAAGTGGCCGCCTTGCAGATTTCTGCAATCGGAACATTACGGAGCAAGGCTGTCGTGGCAGCTTTGCCCCTGGTGGAATGAGCCTTAGGCTTACCTCCTACGGTCTTATTAGCTTTTTGGTAACATAACTGTATGCAGGACACAATCCACCTAGAGATAGACTGCTTAGAGGTCGCAAGACCCGTCCCGACAGATCCATAATTGATAAACAATTGGCCAGACCTACGAATATCTTTGGTCTTATCCAGATAAAATTTCAATACCCTCATAACATCCAGTGAATGTAGACCTTTCCGCTGGAGATGAAGGATTCTGAAAAAACGTAGGCAAAGTTATGGTCTGGTTGACATGAAAATCAGAAATAACCTTGGGAAGAAATTTAGGGTGAGTACGCATAACAACCTTACCAGCATGAAATACAGTATAAGGTTCTTGGCAACACAATGCCTGAATTTCACTCACCCTCCGGGCCGATGTAATGGCAACGAGGAACGCCGCCTTCCAGGACAGGTACTGCAACGCAGCCTTATGAATAGGTTCAAAAGGCTCCTTCATCAATCTGGACAGCACCACATTCATTTCCCATGAAGGCGAAGGAAGCCTGATAGGAGGGAACACTTTCTTCAGGCCTTCCAAAAAGTCTTTGATCACAGGGATCTGGAAGAAGGAAGTCTGCGAAGGACACTTCCTGTAGGCAGTCAAAGCAGCAAGATGAACCTTAATAGAATGGACATTAAGGCCAGACTGCGCCAACTGTAGAAGATAACGAAGGATGACATCTACCTTACATGTCGTCGGATCATAGTTCTTGGACTTGCACCAGATACAAAATCTCTTCCACTTGTACGCATAAGAAGTCCTAGTGGAAGGCCTCTTAGACTCCTTCAGTATGTCCATACAATCTGCAGGGAGATTCGAATGACCATATTGCACTATCTCAGGAGCCATGCTGCCAACTTCAAAGACGAGAGGTTGGGGTGCAACTTCAGCTCCCCGAACTTCGCGAGAAGGTCCGGCCTGCACGGCAGCCGAATGTGAGGAAGGAGAGACCGGTGAAGCAGGTCCGTGAACCACCACTGACTGGGCCATTCCGGGGCAATCACTATCATTCGCGCCCTGGACTGAGACAGCTTGATGAGAACCGTCGGAATCAGGGGAATGGGTGGAAAAGCGTACAGAAAGCTGTTCGACCAGTTGATCCATAACGCATTCCCCAGCAACCCCGGCTGGTAGTACCTGGAGGCGAAGTCTCGGCATTTGCTGTTTTCGGCGGTGGCGAACAGATCTACGTCTGCAGTCCCCCACCGTGCGAAGACTTCTCCTAGTACTTCGTCGTTTATGACCCATTCGTGGTTTTCCTGAATCAGTCTGCTCAGTGCGTCTGCCTGAACATTCTGCACACCTGGCAGATGGGTAGCCGTTATCGTCATTCCTCGAGCCAGAAGCCAGTGCCAGATCGACTGCGCCTCCTGCGACAGGGTGCGTGATCTCGAGCCCCCCTGCTTGTTGAGGTAATACATTGTGGTCGTATTGTCCGTCTGTACAAGTAGAGAGTTGATCTGGAAGGACGGGTGAAAGGCCTTCAGTGCCAAGTGAACAGCTCTGAGTTCCAGGAAATTGATGTGGTACGTGGACTCCGTCGGGGACCACGTCCCTTGAATCTGCAGGTCTCCGGAGTGCGCTCCCCATCCCTGGAGAGAAGCATCAGTCACGATAGTCTGAGTGGGAATGCCCTTGTGGAAGGGAACCCCTCTGAGGAGATTCTCCGCTGAACACCACCACCTCAGAGACTGAAGAGCATACAGAGATAGACGTATCTTGTCGTCCCAAGATCCTCTCCTCTGATCCCACTGATCCTCCAAGCACTCTTGCAACGGTCTCATGTGCAGCCGTGCATGGGGCGTTAGGAAGATACACGAGGCCATCGATCCCAGTAGAGAAGACACCGTCCTCACTGTTGTGGATGGAGTGGTCATAAGAGCCTGAGCCTTCCAAAGCAGTGATAATCGTCGCTCCTCCGAAGGAGACACGCTTGCTGACAGCGTATCGATGGAGGTTCCCAAGTACTGAATGCACTGGACTGGAGTCGGTACCGACTTGGACATGTTGATGTGCAACCCCAGCTTGTTCAGTAGAACGCACGTCTTCTTTAAGTGTGCTTGCGCTTCCGTGAAGGAGGAGGCCTTGATCAACCAGTCGTCCAGGTACGGGTAGACAAACACCTTGTTCTTCCTCAGGTGTGCTGCTACCACCGCCATGCACTTTGAGAATGTTCTTGGCGCAGACTTTAGTCCGAATGGCAGTACTGCGTATTGATAGTGATTGGCGCCGACTTGGAACCGCAGGAACTTCCTGTGTTTGTGTGCAATGGGCACATGGAAGTAAGCATCCTGGAGGTCTATGGCACACAGCCAGTCTCCCCGTTGCAGCTGAGGATAAATCTGATGCAACGACAGCATGCAAAACTTTTACCTGCGAATCCACTGGTTTGCTTGTCGCAAATCCAGAATGGGCCTGAACTCGTTCCTGTCCTTTTTGCGAACCAGGAAGAACCGTGAGTACAGACCTCTTCCTCTTTGAGACAGAGGTACGTCTTCTATCGCCCTTTTCCTTAACAGGATATCGGCCTCCGCCTGGAGCTCGTGCAGCTGACACTGCGAGCTGACCGGGGGAATTGATGGAGGCGGGCTGGTGAACCGAAGACTGTATCCATTGCAAACAATATTCAGCACCCACTTGTCCTGAGTAATTTTTCTCCACTCTGCCAGAAAAGATTGAATGCTTCCCCCCACCGGAGCGGGTAACAGTTGCAGGGGAAGTAAGCGCTCAGGGTCTAGACCCAGCCTGGCCTTTAGTCGCTGGAGTAGACTGATGGCCGCCTCTGCCTCTCTGGCGCTTCTGGAACGGTCTTCTGAACTGCTGCTGTTGTCCAGAAGATTGGCCACGCCCTCTGCCTTGACCACCGAACCGACGTTGGAACGGACAGTACGACTTCTTGGTCTCCTTGGGCTTCTCCAAACCCACCGCTGTGAGCGTTTCGGCCTCCGCTTTCATGCGGGCCATTTCATCATCAGCGTGCTTTCCGAACAGGGTTTCGCAAGAGAATGGAAGATTGGCAACCCTTTGTTGAGCGTCCGGTTTCAGAGACGTAAGGCGGAGCCATGCATGTCTTCGCTGGTTAATTCCGTGGCAGAAACCATGCGCCGCCAGCAGAGAAGAGTCGGCTGCAGCGCTGATGACTTGATTTGCCACCAACATCCCTTCGTTCAGCACCTCTTGGAAGTCTTCCCGCTCGTCCCGCGGTAGGAGCTCCACTAACTGTTGAAGGGATTCCCAGAGGGCTCTGTCATACCGACCCAACAAGGCAGTGGCACTAGCGGCCTTCATTGAGGTCGCCGAAGTCCCACAAACTCTTCTCCCAGACGAATCCAACCACCTAGATTCCTTATCTGGTGGAACTGTGGAGGAAGGCGTGGTGGCATGCTGTTTGCGCGCCGCCGTCACAATCACCGAATCTGGAGGGGGCTCCACCCTTAGAAAGGCCGGGTCCGAGTCCGGAGCCCGGTACTTCTTCTGCAGTCTCGAGGGTGCCGCCTTAGTCACCGCAGGGGTGAGAAAAAGATCCATGGCCGGTTCTTCCAGCCCCGGCACCAGTGGCAGTAACGGCCGAGACAAATACTTCTGGTGTAGCGTCTCGAAGATGACTGATGTCTTGGGAGTGGGCACCGTCAAAGTAATGCCCAATTTCGCCGCACCACGTAACAGTACGTCCTGGAAGGACACCAGATCATCAATCGGTGAAACCCTCGTGTCTGGCGAATCCGACAAGGTCGGGGAATAGTCCCTGGTCCCTGACGACCTGGTCCGGGAACGAGACCTGTGCCTCCTGTGGCGCCGTCTAGATCGTGTGGAAGACCTGTTGCGCGAACGCTCCCTTCTCCTGGAACGGGAGCACGACCTCCCGGTACGTGGGCGCTCCACCGGTTTCTGTGGAGGCGTCTTCCGTGGTCTATCCCGGGGCTTCGGAGTAGGTGTCCCCTTAGGAGGTGTCGGAAGCAGAGGCAGCGACACCGACCTCGGTGGCCTGACAGGAGGCCTCTCCGGCAAAGGCGCGGGCCCATGAGGTGGGACCGGCGGCGGAGGTTGCCCCGCAGGGGGTAGCGGAGGGAGCGGCGGATTAATAGGAGGAGCCTCCTTCGGTAGAGGTGGAGGAGTCGCAGGCCTTGGCGGTGTATATACCACCGAGTACACCGAGCCCGGTGACTTCTTCGGGGGAGGAGCAAGTGACCCAGACCCTCCAGAGCGTGAGCGACGCCTCCGACGTCCTTCCCCAGATCCAGCTTGACTTTTCGCGCCAGAATCCCTTCTGCGCCGCTTAGGGCAGGTGGAGATCCTCGGGGACGCTGATCATTTCCTGCTCGACGTCTAGCGTCGTTTTTCAGGCGTGGAACGGCGACCCCTCGACTCCGGCGTCGAACGCCGTCTCGATGTCGAGTGTTTCTTCCTCAACGACGACCGTCGCCCCCTCGACGACGAACGGTCAGACCTCGACGGCGAGCGTCGACTCTTCCTCCTCGTCGACCGTTTCCTCACAGTCCTCGACGTCGAGGATCCCCTCGACGGCGATCCGCTAGAAGGCGACCGGCGGTGTCGCTTCGACGGCAAGCGCCGGTGCCTCCTTCGTCGACGGCAATGCCTCGACTCCGACGTCGACGAAGACGCCGTCGGCGGTGACCTCGACGGCGGCCTACCCAGGCCTCTCGACGTCGATCTTCCACGCTGTCTCGACCCGGAGCCCCGGGGAGAAGGGGAACACACCGTCGTCATCCCTCTCGACGTCGTCGTCGATGCAATCGACGTCGACGGAGACTGGGACCTTTTGCTGGTCTTCCTGCCTCTGGGGAGCCCCCCAGAGGCCTCAGCAGGGGCAGAGGGAGACTTCCCAGCCTGCCCAGACCCACCTGCAGCCTGCAGTCGCCTCTCTTCCAGGCTTTGGAGCCTAATCCTCAGCCTTTCCCTCAGGGTCCTTGTAGAAAAGGTCTGGCAGATGTCACAATCTTCAGGGACATGCTCTTCAGGGAGGCAAAGAATGCAGACGTTGTGTGGATCAGTCTTGGCCTTCTTCCTTCCACATGCTGGGCACTTGTCGAATAAAGCAGGCATTTTAGATCCCTAAAACGCCTGAACAAACACACAGAAGTGAAAGGAAACACCAAGTAGCAACTGAAAACACTTTTAAATCCAAAAAGTGTACAAAAACTCCAATAAACCCTTGAAAAAGGGAGAGCTCAATGCACCAGGGTCCTGTAAGCAGGAGCCGGAAAAAAGAACTGAAAGTGAGAGGGACCTGCTATGCATTCTGGGATACTGGGAGAAGTTCTGGAAAGTTCTCTTAAAGGCACAGTATCCTATTTAAGCCACATAATGGCAGCCTATGAGGCTTGTCTGTCCATGCCTTCCTCTCTATCATTTCTGAGGGTGTTTGCTGTAGAAGCAAGGGAAATTTGGACAGGCTTTGCTGTTTGTGGATTTTTGGTGGAATTTTCTAGTTGAAGTACTGGACAGTGTAGCCTGTGAATATAGGCTGCATTATTTGTCTTTAAATTTTCTCTTAAGTGTCTTTGCAGTTCTGCAATTTTCTGACAACTTAAGAGATTATTTTTTATTGCCGGGGTCCTCGCACATGGGCGGGACTATTCAGTAGATTACGACTATACACAGAGATCCCCTACTACAGAAAGACAGTTACGGTCAAGATGCCACCCGTGAAATAAGCACAAGGGATTTTTGTGGGCATGATGTACGTGTATATTTTGTAATGAGTTAGAGGGCAGATGGTCGGTCAGGCAATTTATTCATCTTACCGTAATGCGCTTCATTATTATGATGTTTTGTAATCTTCAATTCTTGTTTGTGACTTATATCCCATATGGTTCCTCTCAGCCCTTACAGATTCCTTCCAATTAGTGGCAAGAAGCTACATCAGCTTTGAGCACTACTCTTCCCACCATCTTCCTAAAAAAAAAAAAAAATGTATGTTTATACGTTTGTTTGGAGTGGTGGAGGGTATCCTGCCAGTTTCCCCGTCCCCCCAAAAAAGAAGCTTGTTTTCCCCCAACGTTCTACAGCATCACGTAAGAGCATTGGTAAAGCCAATAGATGCTTCCACTCTTCTTTTTTTCTCTCACTTTCTTAGTTTTGACCTCTCCTACCTTTTCTCTCCACAATCTACTCCCGCCTTTACGTGCTCTCCCTCATCTCACTGCTTCTCTAAGTATCCTTTTCTCCATTTGCTTGTCTTTCCTCTTCTTTCCATCCTACTGCTCCTTGTTTCTTTCTTCACCATGGTCTCCTCTCTTAGTCCCCAGCTCATGCTCAGTAAAGGAAACCCCTGACGCCTGTAGCCTTGTGTGGAAGAAAAACAAAGAGGTGGTGGTGGTTTGCATTTCGGAAAACTAATATATGCCTATGAAGCACAGCCCCGACTGAATTGTGGACTTATGACAAGGTTTTAGGTGCTAAGTTAGTCTCAATATGGGTAGTTTGAGCTACAAGATTTCTAAATAATAACCAGTTTATGTTTTTTGAATGGTGAGTTAGAGGGAGTTGGCATACTTGACGTGGAATTTTATAGGCTTTCCCTACTAGTACTGATTTCTCTTCTGGTGGGGTGTGCAAAGCTTCACGTAATCTACGTAAACCATTTTCTTTTAGACATGGGTAGATTAAGTGTTGCACCAAGAATAACAATGCACTGACAGGGAAGCAAACATGGATCCCCAGTTTAAAAGTCAGCAGCCCTGCCTATGAGGCCACATCCTATGCCTGCCACGCTACCCTCGCTCTGCATTCCTCATCTGGTCTATGTGTAGTAAGCGAGGAGTATTTGATAGAGGGGCAGGAGCCATATTTCATTCAGACATCACAGGTCCTCATTTGAAGTGGAGACAGCGTAATGTAGTAAAATTATTTTTGAGAATGAAAAACAATGCAGTGAAGGGTGGCAGTCCATGAACAGATCACTACTGGTCTGATGCTTCAGAGAGAACCTGAACTCAAATATAGCAAGGTTTGTGCACTGCTCAAACAACTGCAACAGTGCATAGTTCACTAAGGGAGATGTGTTAAATATGTCATCTTATTGTGCTATGCATAACGTTTCAACATGTTGCACAGCAGCCACACTGCTCTACACATAGCTTAATGACATCAACAAAGCCAATAGCTCTGGCTAAACACTTCGTTCCAAAGGGAAGACCTACTGGCTATGTCAATGGTTGTTAACATATGTATGTTACCCTTAATACAGGCTGATTGAGCCCTAAGGCAGTGTGCTGTGTATTAGAGAGTGGGACCTGGTTTCACATGTTTCAACAGTAAAAACAAACTGTCTTTTGTTTACTGTGAAAAGGGATAGTAGCCCGATTGGCAAGTGTAGTCACAGGCTGCCACAGCAGCCCTGCTAACTTCTGTGACTAAATTCTGATGCCATACTTCACATATAGTGGACATCAGGAGAGAAACTACTAGCTCATTGACTAGCAACCAAGTCTACAGTGAGTGCATTTTCAGAGCAAAAAGAGCACCACTGGCTGCACCAGCATGGACTACATCTGCTGGACCAGGTGGCTAGCAAAGGAGAAGGGACTGGGCCTGCCGTGTCATCTCATGGAGAATACATCTCCAGGGCCAGCCGAAGCTAGGGCCTTCAAGGGTCAGCTGGCTGACAGTCTGTTTACAGCATAGGTCACCAACTTCTGAAGAAGCCTGCTGGGGCGAGTTGGTAGTCCAGATTTTCAATACCCCATGCAACGCTAGAGACCAGACATTCTGATGGACCTGGGTGTTGTCACTGTTGCTTGGTCGCCTGGAAGGAAGGTCATCCTCCAAGGAAGGATTCCACTGTGGTCGGGAGACTGGACTTCTGCGAGGAACAAGGGACATCAAACCCTATGGACAGTGAAGGGCGTGGCCAAGGCGGCGAGCATGGCGGACGCAGCTTAAACGAGCTCCGTCCCGCCGGCACAATATCCTGCTAAATATCCTACGTTGGCCCGACCCAGGGACACTCAGACTAGGTGGCTGCTCACGGACAGCGGAGGGGAAGCCCCGATAGAGAGTTGGGCGCCCTCGCTGCCTTTCTTCTACCGTCCTGAGCCCTGACTGCGGTGCGGCCTGCGCCACACGCTGAAGCCGGGAGCTGGCGTGGCGAGCAGTCCGCCCGGAAGTGCGGGCGCCAGAGTGAGGCGTGCCGACCCTGATCTCGGCCACAGATGCACTGGCACCGGAGACCCCGGTCGAGTGTTGCCGCCCGGAGGAGGAGCAGCAGCAGGGCCTCGGTGACGGAGATTGTGGGGTAAGAGGCCGTAACTTGGCAGGCGGCCTTGCGGGGGAGGGGACGCTCCTGTAGTGGAGCGCTGTCCCCGATCGGCAGTTGAGTCGGACCGCGTGGGTCCAGAGGCCTCGGAGCCTTGGGGGGCTGCTGCCTTCCCGTTTCTCCTCCCCTCCCCCCCCTCCCTCGATATCTTGCACCTGCCTCCTCAGGGTGCTGCGGCGAGAAGCGTACTGGCTGGTGGCTGAGTCCGTGCACCGCGGAATTACTTGAGCGGGACCCTCCGTTCGGCGGCCACATCGGGCCGCGGAGAGGGGACACACACACGAGGAGACCCCCCCCCTCGAAATTGGGCAGCGCTTGGCTGGCAGCGGGGCCCCGAAAGTGACTTGGTGATTACACGGGGGCGAAAGGAGGGAGGCCCGAGCTGTCTCCGGTGGGCCCTGAAGGAGGCGGAGTGGACCCCTGCTGAGACGCCGCCATTGCCACGACGACTTACAACTCCTGACTTAAGGTGAGGTGTGTGGGGACACGGTGCTGGTGCCAAATCGGTGGGACTTCAATTGGATGAGAGCGAGGGGCCGACCCCCCCCCCAGAACATCGTGTGTGCTTCCCCCCGGACTTCGAGAGAGCGGCGGAGGTTGGATCGGGGTTCCCGTGTTCCCCACGGACTGCCATTGTGCCCTGAGCGCAACATGACGAGAGGCGGAAACAGTGGCGGAACCACGAAGCAGGGCCCGATGGACAAATTCGCGGGGCCGAGTGGGTGTGCAGGGGCATCCGGTGGACAACAAGGCTCAGGACCGATAACGCGACGCTGATGGCAGCGATTACGCAATCAAGGGACATGCTGGATGCCAAAATTGGGGAGGTCGGGCTGATGTGACCTTGCTCCGACAAGATTTACGCAACGCTGTCGCCCGCATCACCGAAACAGAAACCAGAATCACGGAGGTGGAAGATGATGTGGTGATCCTCAAGAAGAAGATGGCCGCCATGGAGGGGATCCAAAAGGGTCTAGCGCTCCGGGTTGAGGATGCGGAAGGACGGGTCAGGAGGAACAACCTGCGGTTTGTGGGATTTCCGGAGGACAGTGAGAAAGGTAACATGGAGGCCTTCCTGACCCAGTGGCTGGAGGGGTGGCTTCCCCCGGAGTCCCTCTCACGCTGCTTTGTCATGGAGCGGGCACATCGTGCACTTCTGCCAAAGCCACCAGTGGGGGCTCGCCCCCGATCAGTGATCGACAAACTGCTCAATTACCATGATCGGACACTATCTTACGACAAGCCCGCGCCAAAGACCCTCTAATGTACGAGAATCACAAAATTCTGATATTTCCGGACTATACTAAACTAGTACAGCAGCAGCGACAGTCCTTTACTGCAGCGAAAGCGCGACTGCGAGAACTTAAGATTCAGTATGCCCTGCTTTATCCGGCCCACCTACGGGTGGTGTTCCAGTCCCGTACCCAGTTCTTTAACTCTCCGGAAGAGGTTTTTGCATGGACAGATGAAACGGTGCGCGTTAAAGTACACACCCCTCCGAGACGTGATTCTGATTCATCATCCTCGGCGGGACATCCGAGGACACCACGACGATCACGTAGTAGGAGCAACTGGAGATCGCGCTCACAGAAGCGCCCACCTCCTCGGGAGGAAGCGGCGGAGGATGCGGAGGTGACGGACTCTCAAACCCTGAAGCTGTGAGGCCTTCTGTTAATTTGAGTCAGACTGACACTGTGGCCCCCGGTGGCCGATGAGGGATCATGGTAGCGTAAGGAACGATAATGCTTATTGCAGGCATGCCACCTGAACTTTTGAATTACACGTGACTGTATGTAGGTGGGACATGGGTCGGGAGACGCACGAGAGAGGGCGGGTCCACTCCCGACGTTCGTTTTGTGAGTTGGGTAAGGGGTTGTTTCAGACCAGGTGGGTAGTTGGGTGGGATCTATTGGCGTAGTGGGTCTCTGACCTCCCGTTGGAGGGCTGGGATCGCCTGCACCGCGACAGGTACTTCAATGTTGCTGAGGTACGGGGTGGGGGGCTGGAGAGGGAGTTGGGGGCACAGTTTGGGGCAGGGGTGGAAGTGGAGGGAGGTTGGGGGGACAGGGGTGGTGGGGGGATCTGGGGGGGAGTTGGGGGGTTGGGGTAGTTAGCATTAGCACAGTGTGTACGAGAGCATGATCGGTCTTATGTGTCTGTGTGTGGCCTCTGACGCCCAGCACCCTGAAACTTTGGCCTGTGGATGGCGGCTGATGTACTTGAAACGGGCCTCCCGTGGGCCTCGCTGCGAGTTATGAGCTGGAATGTGAGGGGGATGCTCAACAAAGTTAAAAGAGGTGCAGTCTTGCGGCTAGGGAAAAGGCTGATGTGATGCTCTTACAGGAGACACACCTCCTGGGAACCAAAACCCTTAGCTTACAAAGATATGGCTATGATCAGGTATTTCACGCTGGCTTTGCGAGAGGGTCCCGGGGGGTCGCAGTTCTGATACACCGTAGGGTGTCCTACACGCATGAGACGCAATGGATAGATGCCCATGGCAGATTTGCATTCGTTAAGGGGATGGTGGGGGATGAGCCCATGGTGTTTGGCAGTGTGTATGCGCCACCCCCGCTGCAGGAGGCCCTTATAGAACATCTGTTAGATATCTGGGTTGAAGTCCCGAGTATGTTGACGGTAGTGGGCGGTGACTGGAATGACGTGATGAATGGGAGGTTGGATCGATGTAAGCCCGGAGGGGGCCTGGTTGCGGACACTCCTACTAAATTGAGCAGCTTGGTGCATGGGATGGGTTGGATAGACGCATGGCGATACCAACATACACATAGCCGCGAATTCACTTATGTCTCTGCAGTCCATAAATCCTTCTCTAGACTCGACTACCTGTTTATTCCTCAACCCTGGATTGGGAGGGTGGACTCTACTTCCATACTTCCGCGGGGTCTGTCGGATCATTCCCCAATAACAATGGACTTACTTTTAGATAGGAGGCGGCAGCCATTTCGATGGCGCCTTTCCATGTGGCACTTGCAGCAAGACGACTATCAGTCGCATATGAGAGAGGCAATAGCCCACTACTGGGAAGACAACGATAGGCCGGACACCGATGCCATGACCTTGTGGGAGGCCCTGAAACCAGTGCTCCGTGGCGTGGACATCGCTTGGTGTGCAGCGAACCGCAGGAACCGTAAGGGGGCCATTGAGGAGGCAGCGAACCGGGTCCGCGGCCTGGAGGCGGAGTGTGCCTCGGGGGGGAGTGATGATGCGGTAGGGCAATTGCTCTGCCTTCAGCGGTCGTACACTTCATTATTACTGGATGAGGCCCATCAGCTATGGCTGGCTACACAGAGTAGGATATATCAATGAGGTGACAAATCCAGCACGAGGCTGTACAGGCTCTGCCAAGGCGCTTTCCGGGCTCAGTCCCTGCCGGGGGATCCGGGATGAGGCGGGAGACCCTGTGACTGCCCCTGGGGTCCTGGCCGCTACCTTCGCGTATTACTATGCGGCTCAGTACGCCCCCCGGGACACTCTCCTGGCGGAGGAGGTTGATAAATTCCTTGCGGACCTCCCACCCCGGACACTTTCGGATGAAGGTCGTGCTCGGCTTGAACTCCCACTGTCGGCGGAGGAGCTGGGAGCGGCGCTGGGGGAACTGAATACTGGTAAGGCCCCTGGGCCCAACGGCTTCCCATGCGAATTTATGAAAACGTTTCATCTCCAGCTGGGGATGCGCTACAGGAAGGCGCTGGAGGCGGCCAGAGACTGTGGGCGCCTACCGGCGGACTGGCGACATGCGGAGGTTGTGGTTTTCTGTAAACCTGGGAGGCCCCCGGAACGCCCTGAATCATACCGACCGATCTCGCTGCTTAATGTCGAGGCGAAAATCCTGGCGAAGGCCTTGGCTAATCGCCTCCTACCCTATATCACGGACTTGGTCCACCCGGATCAGGCCGGGTTTATGTCCCACAGGGCGACGAGACACAACATCAGACAAGCGCAGTTAGTAGTGGAGGCAGCGCGGGCGGCGGGAATCCCTGCGGCGCTTCTACTAGCCCATATCGATAGAGCTTTCGATTCGCTGAGCTGGACATATCTCCGGGCGCTCTTACTTCGCCTCAATTTGGGTCCGCATTTCCTGTCGTACATACAGCTACTATATACAGACCTGACGGCAGCTGTGAGGGTGGCCAGAGCGGTCTCGAGCCCCTTCCCTGTAGGCCGAGGCACCCGGCAGGGTTGCCCTCTTTCACCGTATTTATTTGCCCTGGCCATGAAGCCGCTGGCGGCATGGGTGCGGATGGACGCACAGCTGCGCGGCGTTGAGTGGGAGGCGGGGCCGTCTGACAGAATCGCGCTCTATGCCGATGATGTTCTTTTCTTCCTTACAGACCTGAATAGATCAGGGCCCAGGGTCCTTGAAATAATGCGAATATTTGCCGAAGTGTCTGGTCTCAATTTGAACGTGCAGAAATCGAAGCTGTGGGTGCTGGGGAGGCGTGGGGGCCTGGGTTCCTGGGTTTCGGCCCTGCAGGAGGCAGCGGGTGGCATTAAGTACCTGGGTGTTTTTCTGACGGATGTGCCCGGAGTCTCCTGGTCACGCAATGTACTACCTGTGTGGGACAAAATACGGTCTGATATGAAAATATGGTCTAGGAGGCCTTTGAATATTTATGGCCACTCGGCCATATTCAAGATGGTAGCTCTCCCCCGTATTCTATACCAATTACAAAACCATCCATATCCTATATCGCGCCGCAGTGGTTTCGGCAGGTAAACTCGGCGCTAAGTCAGTTCTTGTGGGCCGGCAAGGGTGGCGCTCCGCACCTGCTTCCTCTCCACTTATTGTGGGGGGCTGGCCACGTCCAACGTCCTGTCTTACTACCAAGCATCACATCTTTTGGTCTTCAACGAGTGGTGGTATGGGGACCAGGGTGACCCGGCCTATGCCCTGGAGAGATACCTGATGGATCCAGACACGCTGCATACTATCTTGTACTCGGCGGCCATCAGAAAGAGGCTCCCGATGGTCACCCAGGTGGTCTTTCAGGTGTGGCGTGGCACTCTCCGTCGCATGGGATGGTGGAACACGCTGACAAGGGAAACCCCATTATGGCACAATGGGAGGCTTCCGGCACTGGCGTCCCTGCGGGGATTCAGTGGCTGGGATGCGATTGGCATTTCGGCGCTGGGCCACGTCATGAATGGCACGACCCTTAAGTCCTTTCAGGCTCTACGAGACAAATATGATATGCCCCATACTCAATTCTTCAGATACCTGCAGCTCCGACACGCCCTGTCCCCCACATTGGTTGGCTTGGACTCTTTGCCGGAGTTCAGCCCCCTGGAAGCAAAGGTGTTCATGGGGGACTTGGAAACTAAGAAAATATCTAATATATATCAAACACTCGTTACACACTGCTCCTCTTCCCTTGATAAATTGCGGTGTGTGGGAGGGAGATATAGGAGGCCTGGAAGAGGAGGATTGGAGAGAAGCCCTGGAGGCCCCAAGAGGGGGCAGCAGTTGCGGTGCGCTTTATTCAATTTAAGTACCTGCATAGGGCATACTATACTAGGGATCGCCTGTGGCGGGCGGGTCTGATAGCCTCCCCTGACTGCCTGCGGTGTGGATGTTCAGTTGGCTCCTTTATACATACGGTATGGGCGTGTGCGGGGTTGCAAAGATTCTGGACCGTGTGTGGGATTGTCTGACATAGGTGTTGGGCTGGGACCTCCCCCGCTCGCCGAAGCATGGCCTTCTCCATGTTCTGGAACAAGTGGGAGATAATATATATAAACGTCATCTGCTTCTGCTGGGCCTTACGGTGGCCAAAAGAGACATTGCTCGGGCTTGGAAGGATCCTAGGGCCCCCTTGGTGGAGGTGTGGAAGAGGGGCATGGACTTTAACATGGGGCTGGAACGCCCTGTATTTGAGGCCAGGGGCTGCCCCAGAAAACATTTTCAAATCTGGAAAAGATGGGCGGACTACAGAGGTCTGTTGCTGGACCCTCCGGCGCCGCGAGACGCCGATGCAGAACGTTTACTAGTTGATTCTGGGTGAAATGATACACGCGTAGATACTGAGTGCACTATGCTCTTTCTCATGGACCATGTAGACACTGTGCGGGGTTGGGGGTGGGTACCGGGCGGGGAGTTCTAAGGGTGGGGGCTTTGGGCGGGGGGATCGGGGTACAGCAATAATATCGGAATGTTGATTGAATAACTGGTTTGCGAAGCTACTTATATGCACACTGCCTTTCTGACTTCTAGGAAGCAGTACCTCATTGTATTCTATCAACAGCAAAACTCCAATAAAATTTGTTCTGAGAGAAAAAAACCCTATGGACAGGAGTAGCTGCAGTCAGTCAACTGCATTCCATCCAGAGCATTCTGGAGCACCTTAATTATGTATCCCTTGAATCATGACCACTTCCATAAGAACCTATAGCAAGAGAATAAAAGCACCTGGAAGTAAAAGAAAATTGAGTCTTCCTCCAAGGTAGATGTTTCTAAGCACCTTGCTGGTCCACTTGACTGGCACCCATCCAGAGTTTCGTTGAAGATGCTATGGCTTGTTCGAGGTTAAGTAAAAAGTGCATATTTACTGTACCTTGTAAATGTTGCCTCTCTAGAACAATCTGGTGGATCTTTTTCATTCGAGTAAAAAAAAAAATACATAATGCAGCATTTTTCTAAATCGTTGTCAGATTAGTGTCTTGTGAAATTCTTCCTATGTGTAAGCCTGACAGCTTGGAGCTACTGCTACCCAGGATTCATTCACAAATGAAATGCCGCTAAAGGGAGCTGAGTAAGTATTACACAGAGAGGTTGCACTGCCACACCATATAGTACACCCCATTAACTTACAAGCATTTGCAATGCAATAGGTCTCGCATTAGGAAAGTTTGAGCTATTGGTATTGTAAATTACATTTTTTTTAATTTATGTTTTGTTTTGAAAATAGCAAAATTAATAGCTTTGTCATTTATAATGCCAATAGTTATAACTTTCGCAAATGTGACACCTATAGCATTTGTAATGCAATATGTGTTGTATTTACGTGACTTACATGTATTGATGTTACAAATAACAATGGCTTTTAATTTTTTTAAATAATTAATACTTTAATAATAGTCATTGTAATTTATAATGGCAATAGCTTAAACTTTTGTAAATAACTTTTGTGAAGATTATGTTCAGTGTATTTTATTGTGAAGAAAATCCAAGAACAGAAGTGAAATATGAACATCTTTTTGTTACATTTGTAATAAAGCTTGAAAAATTGAGAGAACATATTTGAGCCAGCTGTTGTTGATTGGTTGCACAGATTGAGGCTGTGGTGGAGAATAGTGATGTTGTGATGGCGAACGAGTGATGCTGCGGCGTTCAGAGATGCTGTGGTAGCGCATAGTGATGTTGTGGTGCCCCTGAGTGATGCTGTGGTGGTGCTTAGTGATGCTGTATGCTATGCTAGGTTTTGTTTTGCCATCCTATATTTTGTTTTGGTATGCTATGTTTTGCTATCTTATACTTTGATTTGTTATGCTATGCTATGCTGTCTTTTGTTATGCTATGCTTTGTTATGCTAGGTCTTGCTAAGCTATGCTATGTTTTGTTGTGGTTTGTTTTATTATGCTATGCTTTGTTTTACTATGCTATGTTGTGTTATACTATGCTATGCTATGTTTTGTTGTGTTTGGTATGCTATGTTTTGCTATGCTATTATGTTTTGCTATGCTATGTTTTGTTGTGTTTTGTTATACTATGTGTTATGTTTTGCTATCCTATGCTTTGTTTTGTTATGCTATGCTATGTTGCGTTTTGCTGTTTTGTTATGCTGTGTTGTTGTGTTTTGTTATACTATGTTTTATGTTATGCTATGTTTTGTTATGCTATGCCATTAGTTTTGCTATCCTATGCTTTGTTTTGTTATGCTATGCTATGTTTAGTTTTGCTACCTGTGCTATGTTGTGTTATACTATGCTATGTTTTGTTGTGTTTTATTATGCTATGCTTTGTTTTGCTATGCTATGTTTTGTTATGCTATGCGATGCTTTGTTATGCTGTTTTGTTATGCTATGCTTTGTTATACTATGTTTTGTTATGCTATGTTGTGTTATGCTATGCTATGTTTTGTTGTATTATGCTATACTATGCTTTGTTGTGTTTTGCTAAGCTATGTTTAGTTTTGCTATCCTATGCTTTTTTTGTTATGCTATGCTATGTTTTGTTATGCTATGCTATGCTGGTGAGGGTGTGAGGTGTGTGAGTGTGAGGGTGTGTGAGGGTGAGGGTGTGAGGGGTTGAGGGTGAGGGGTGTGAGGGAGTGTGTGAGGGTGAGGGAGTGTGTGAGGGTGAGGGAGTGTGTGAGGGGGAGTGAGGGTGTGTGAGAGTGAGGGGTGTGAGAGTGAGGGGTGAGGGGGTGTGAGAGTGAGGGGTGAGGGGGTGTGATGGTGAGGGAAATCAGCCCACAGGATCAGGGGCCAGATGTAGGTAGGAAATATTTACCGATTCTTATTTACCGAATTTTACCGATTCGGTAAATAAGAATCGGTAAATAAGAAGGGGGGAGATGTAGGAACATCCAGATGTTCCTTTTACCGATTCGGTAAAAATCGGTATTTACCGATTCGGTAAATACCGACCGGTAATGCCCATTCATTCCTATGGGCTTTGAAGCCCATAGGAATGAATGGCCATTACCGGTCGGTATTTACCGAATCGGTAAATACCGATTTTGACAAGGGTGCAGGGGGTGTCACTTTGACACCCTCTAGCACCCCCAAAAAAGGTTTGGGTGCCATGTGGCAGGCATACCTGCCCTAAGGGCAGGTCTGCCTGTCATATGGCACAGGTGTGCATGCACACATGTGCATGCACACCCGATTCGGTATTCTACCATCAAATAGAATTTGATGGTAAAATACCGATTCTTTAAGGCTTGTGGGACTCAGAAGAGTCCCACCTACATATCATATTTACCGAATCGGTAAAAATACCGATCGGTAAATTTACAGAATCGGTCAATTTACCGACCGGTAAATTTACCGATTGTGTAAATATCCTCCCCTACATGTCAAACTCCATTTACCGGTCGGTAACGGCCGAATTCGGCCGTTAACGACCGGTACAACCCTACCTACATCTGGCCCCAGGTCCCTTCTTTCTATTGCCTGTTTTGGGTGTAACCTTTTACCTCCACTGGAATGCATGAGAGACAATTTTACTTCTGAAAAGTACACTCAGCAGTCATCATCCATTTTATTATTTTTCTCATCCCTGCATTATATACGCATGAAGCAAAGATTTTGTGATCTGGCTTCAAAGCATGGCTGTGGCTCGAGACGGAGTAGTTTCTGTCCTGTAACTCCCGTTCTGTAGTAGGGGTATCTCTGTTATAGTCATAATCTAGTAAATAGTCCCGCCCATGTGCGGGGACCCCGGAGCAATCAAAAATAATCTCTTAAGGTGTCGAAAAATGCAGAACTGCACAGACACTTAAGAGAGAATTAAAGACAGATAATGCAGCCTATATCCACAGGCTACACTGTCCAGTACTTCAACTAGAAATTCCACCAAAAATCCACAAACAGCAAAGCCTGTCCAGATTTCCCTTGCTTTAACAGCAAAAACCCTCTGGAATGATAGAGAGAAAGACCTGGACAGACAAGCCCCATAGGCTGCCATTATGTGGCTCAAAACAGGATACTGCGCCTTTAAGAGAACCTTCCATAACTTCATAGTATCCCAGAATGCACTGCAGGTCCCTTTTACTTTCAGTTCTTTTTGAAGGCGTAACACGCCAGACCTGTAGCATTCCTTACATGAATATCTCTCTCCACCTGGGAGGAGGGCGGGCGCTTATGACTATAACAGAGAAATCCCTACTACAGAACTGGAGTTACAGGACAGAAACTACTCCTTCTGTAGTAGGGGATCTCTGTGTATAGCAGGGCTCGACAAATCCACTCGCCCGCTCGCATTTGCGAGGGAGAATGGATAAGGACGAGCTATTTTTAGGTCCTACTCGCCCTTTCTGGCGAGTAAGAAATCAAACTAACTTTTGTCCTCTGTCTTTAAAAACAGAGCAAAAGTGACAAGATACCACGATTTAAAGGCATTTTTATTGCTCACAAAGGAAATGAGCAATAAACATGCCTTTAAATCTTGTTATCTTGTCACTTTTGCTCAGTTTTCAGAGACGGAGGTCAAGTGGGTTGGAGTCAGGTCGAGGGGATTTTCCGTGGTACTAGACCTGCAGGACTAGTACCATTTTTCGGATTTGTCAAGCCCTGTATAGTCATAATCTAGTGAATAGAATGGCAAGCCCATCCCCACACCAAAGCGGCAGTGGAGAAAAGAGAAATAACACGACTACTGTGAGAACAGATTTCGCAGCGAAGCCTGCCCAACCTGAACGCCTGCCCTGGCATCAGTGTCCACACAGTAATGCTTAGCAAAGGTATGAACCGACTTCCAAGTGGCCGCCTTGCAGATTTCTGCAATTGGAACATTACGGAGCAAAGCAGTCGTGGCAGCTTTGCCCCTGGTGGAATGAGCCTTAGGTTTACCCCCTAAGGTCTTACCAGCTTTTTGGTAACACAACTGTATACAGGACACAATCCACCTAGAAATGGACTGTTTAGAGGTAGCAAGACCTGTCCTGACTGATCCATAATTGATAAACAATTGGTCTGACTTACGAATATCCTTGGTTTTATCCAGATAAAATTTAAACACCCTCCTGACATCCAGGGAATGCAGGGACCTTTCCGCTGGAGAGGAAGGATTCTGAAAAAACGTAGGTAAAGTTATGGTCTGGTTAACATGAAAGTCAGATATAACTTTAGGAAGAAATTTAGGGTGAGTACGCATAACAACCTTAGCAGCATGAAATACAGTATAAGGTTCTTGGCAACACAACGCCTGAATTTCACTCACCCTGCGGGCCGATGTAATGGCCACGAGGAACGCCGCCTTCCAGGATAGGTGCTGCAACGAAGCCTTATGAATAGGTTCAAAAGGCTCCTTCATCAATCTGGACAGCACCACATTCAATTCCCATGAAGGCGAAGGAAGCCGGACAAGAGGGAACACTTTCTTCAAGCCTTCCAAAAAATCTTTGATCACAGGGATCTGAAAGAAGGAAGTCTGTGAAGGGCATTTCCTGTAGGCAGTCAAAGTAGCCAGATGAACCTTAATGGAATGGATATTAAGGCCAGACTGCGCCAGATGTAGAAGATATGGAAGAATGACATCTTCCTTACACCTCGTTGGGTCATAGTCCTTCGACTTGCTCCAGATGCAAAGCCTCTTCCACTTGTAAGCATAAGAAGTCCTAGTGGAAGGTCGCTTAGCCTCCTTCAGTATGTCCATGCAATCTTCTGGTAGATTCAGATGGCCATATTGCACTATCTCAGGAGCCATGCCGCCAAACTCAAAGACGAGAGGTTGGGGTGCAACATCTGCCCCCCGAACTTCGTGAGAAGGTCCGGCCTGCACGACAGCCGTATGTGAGGAAGGAGAGACCGGTGAAGCAGGTCCGTGAACCACCACTGTCTGGGCCATTCCGGGGCAATCAGGATCATCCGTGCCCTGGACTGGGACAGTTTGATGAGCACCGCCGGAATCAGGGGAATGGGTGGAAAAGCATACAGAAAGCTGTTCGACCAGTTGATCCATAGCGCATTCCCCAGCGTCCCTGGTTGGTAGTACCTGGAGGCGAAGTCTCGGCATTTGCTGTTTTCGGCGGTGGCAAACAGATCTACGTCTGGAGTCCCCCACCTTGCGAAGACTTCTCCTAGTACTTCGTCGCTTATGACCCATTCGTGGTTTTCCTGAATGAGTCTGCTCAGTGCGTCTGCCTGAACATTCTGCACACCTGGTAGATGGGTGGCCGTTATCGTCAGTCCTCTGGCCAGAAGCCAGTGCCAGATCACCTGCGCCTCCTGCGACAGAGTGCGCGATCTCGACCCCCCCTGCTTGTTGAGGTAATACATCGTGGTCGTATTGTCTGTCTGAACAAACAACGAGTTGGTCCGGAAGGACGGAAGAAAGGCCTTTAGTGCCAAGTGAACAGCTCGGAGTTCCAGGAAATTGATGTGGTACGTGGACTCCATCTGGGACCACGTCCCTTGAATCTGTAGGTCTCCGGAGTGCGCCCCCCAGCCGTGGAGAGACGCATACGTCACAATAGTCTGCGTGGGAATGTCCTTGTGGAAGGGAAACCCCTCTCAGGAGATTCTCCGCTGAACACCACCACTTCAGAGACTGAAGAGCATGCAGAGACAGTCGTATCTTGTCGTCCCAAGATCCTTTCCTCTGATCCAACTGATCCTCCAAGCACTCCTGCAGCGGTCTCATGTGCAGCCGTGCGTGTGGCGTGAGGAAGATACAGGAGGCCATCGACCCCAGTAGAGAAGACACCATCCTCACTGTTGTAGATGGAGCGGTCAGAAGAGCCTGAGCCTTCCGAAGGAGTGATAACTGTCTCTCCTCCGAAGGAGACACGCTTGCTGACAGCGTATTGATGGAAGCTCCCAAGTACTGTATGCACTGGACCGGAGTCGGGACAGACTTGGACATGTTGATGTGCAACCCCAGCTTGTTCAAGAGAACGCACGTCTTCCGGAAGTGCGCTTAAGCTTCCGAGAAGGAGGAGGACTTGATCAACCAATCGTCCAGGTACGGGTAGACAAACACCCTGTTCTTCCTTAGGTGTGCGGCTACCACTGCCATGCACTTCAAGAATGTCCTGGGCGCAGACTTCAATCCGAATGGCAGTACTGTGTACTGATAATGATTGGCGCCGACTTGGAATCGCAGGAACTTCCTGTGTTTGTGTGCAATGGGCACATGGAAGTATGCATCCTGTAGATCTATGGCACACAGCCAGTCTCCCTGTTGCAGCGGAGGATAAATCTGATGCAACGACAGCATGCAAAACTTTTCTCTGCGAATCCACTTGTTTGCTAGTCGCAAATCCAGAATGGGCCTGAACTCGTTCTTGTCCTTCTTGCGGACCAGAAAGAACCGGGAGTACAGACCTCTTCCTCTTTGAGACAGAGGTACGTCTTCTATCGCCTTTTTCCTCAACAGAATATCGGCCTCCGCCTGGAGCTCGTGCAGTTGGAACTGCGAGCTGACCGGTGGAATTGATGGAGGCGGGCTGGTGAACCGAAGACTGTATCCATTGCAAACAATATTCAGCACCCACTTGTCCTGAGTAATTTGTCTCCACTCTGCCAGATAAAATTGGACGCTTCCCCCCACCGGAGCGGGTAACGGATGAAGGGGAAGTAACAGCTCAGGGTCGAGACCCGGCCGCGCCCTTGTTCACTGTAGAGGACTGTTGACCTCCTCTACCCTTCTGGCGCTTCTGAAAGGGCCTCCGGAACTGCTGCTGTTGTTGCTGCTGCTGTCCCGAAGCCTGTCCTCGACCTCAGCCCTGCGCCCCGAACCGTCTCTGGAACGGGCGGTAGGCTTTCTTTTCTTTGGGCTTCTCCAAGCCCACAGCCATCAGAGTCTCTGCCTCCGCTTTCATGCATCTGCATGTTTCCCGAACAGGGTCTCCCCCGAGAAGGGCAGATTAGCCACTCGCTGCTGGGCCTCCGGCTTGAGTGATGTGAGCCTGAGCCAAGCATGGCGTCGCTGGTTGATCCCATGACAGTAACCATGGGCCGCCAACAGGGAACCATCCGCAGCCGCGCTGATAACCTGGTTCGAAACCAGCATTCCTTCCTTCAGGATCTCCAGGAAATCCTCCCTCTTGTCCCGTGGCAGGAGTCCCGTGAACTGTTGGAGTCGTGTGAACTGTTGGAGAGATTCCCACAGGGAACGATCGTACCGTCCCAGCAGAGCCGTATCGCTAGCGGTCTTCATGGCCGTAGCTGCTGTCCCACAAGCTTTCCTGCCATTAGAGTCGATCCATCGGCTCTCCTTGTCCGGAGGCACGGTAAACGACGGAGAAGTAGAATGTTGTTTTCTGGCTGCCGTCACTATAACGGAATCCGGAACCGGGTCAGACCGTAGAAAAGCTGGGTCGGAATCCGGAGCCCTATATTTCTTCAGCAGACGGGATGGAGCAGCTCTCGTTACTGCAGGCGTAAGGAACAGCTCCTCCGTTGGCTCTACCAAGCCTGGCACGAGCGGTAGCAGAGGGCGAGACAAATGTTTCTTGTGAAGTGTCTCAAAGATCACGGACGTCGTAGGTGTGGGAGCCGTCAACGTGATTCCTAATTTCGCCGCACCCCTCAGGAGAACATCCTGGAACGTGCTGATGTCATCCACGGGAGATACCCTAGTCCCCGGGGAGTCAGACAAGGTCGGGGAGTAGGACCTCATCCTGGAAGAGCCCGTGTGGGACCGTGATCCGCGCCCCCTGTGGCGCCGTCTGGACCTCGTCGAGGATCTGTGACGGCTGCGAGACCTCCCTCTCCGTCCGGAGCGGGATCGCGACTTCCGTGGCTTAGGTCGTCCTGCCGGTTCCACCGGTACAGGAGACTGTGGCTTGGGTGGTCCCCTTGGCCGAGGGGTCCCCTTCGGAGGAGTCGGGTACCTGGGCAGGGAAACCGATCTCGGAGGAAGCGGTGGAGGCTTGTCAACCGGCAGCTGAGGTTGAGGCTGAGGCCGAGGTGGAAGAGGTGGTGGGTTAGATATCCGCGGAGGAAGCCCTCTCGGCAAAGGAGGAGGTGTCACTGTCCCCGGCTTAGGAGGGGTATAAACAAGGGAGTACACCGAGCCCGGTGACCCGCCCTCCTCATCAGGCTGGGATGTGGGAGAGTCTCTCCTAGGCACTGGACGCCTGTCTGACTGACTCCTGGCGCCCAAAGTGCTTCTGCGCCGTTCCTGCGTCGAAGAACGGTGACCCGACGGCGAACGCTTCCGTCTCGACGGCGATCTCCATCGCCTCGACGTCGATCGACTTCGCCTCGACGGCTTCCTGTGCCTCGACGGCGATCTCTTCCTCGACGGCGATCACCCCCTCGACGCCGAGGATTCCCTTGACGACGATCTTTTCCTTTTCGCCGACGGCGGTGTCGCCACGACGGCGTGCGCCGACGCCGGGCCAACAGTCGACGTACGCGCCGACGCCGGGCCAACCGTCGACGTAGAGTCCTCGACGAAACTGTCACTGGTGACGTCAACGGCGGTCTGTTCAGCACCCTCGACGTCGAACGTTGACGCCGCTTCAACCCAGAGCCCTGGGGAGACGGGGAACAGACTGTAGTCATCCCTCTCGACGCCATAGTCGGTGCAATCGACGCGGACGGAGGCCTCAGCATGGGCAGATGAAGCCCCTCCAGACCCACCTCGTGCTTGCAGTCTTCTCTCCTTCATGCCTTGGAGCCTGATCTTCTTTCTGTCTCTCAGGGTCCTGGTTGTGAATGCCTGGCAGATCTCACACTCATCAGGGTTATGAGAGGAGGGAAGGCAGAGGATACACACTTCATGTGGGTCAGTCTTGGCCTTCTTCCTGGAACACTCGGGGCATTTGTCAAATAATGTAGGCATATTCGACAAAAGGACTGCCCCAAAAAGCACACCAAAGAAGAACTAACCAAAGTAGTTCAAACAAGGTACCAAAAAACACTTGAAAAAGTGGGAAATCACAAAAATAAATCCCAAAAGGGAGAGCTCAATGCTCCAGGGTCCTGCTAGCAGGAGCCGGAAAAAAGAACTGAAAGTAAAAGGGACCTGCAGTGCATTCTGGGATACTGTGAAGTTCTGGAAGGTTCTCTTAAAGGCACAGTATCCTGTTTTGAGCCACATAATGGCAGCCTATGGGGCTTGTCTGTCCAGGTCTTTCTCTCTATCATTCCAGAGGGTTTTTGCTGTTAAAGCAAGGGAAATCTGGACAGGCTTTGCTGTTTGTGGATTTTTGGTGGAATTTCTAGTTGAAGTACTGGACAGTGTAGCCTGTGGATATAGGCTGCATTATCTGTCTTTAATTCTCTCTTAAGTGTCTGTGCAGTTCTGCATTTTTCGACACCTTAAGAGATTATTTTTGATTGCTCCGGGGTCCCCGCACATGGGCGGGACTATTCACTAGATTATGACTATAACAGAGATACCCCTACTACAGAACTGGAGTTACAGGACAGAAACTACTCCGTCTCGAGCCACAGCCATGCTTTGAAGCCAGATCACAAAATCTTTGCTTCATGCGTATATAATGCAGGGATGAGAAAAATAATAAAATGGATGATGACTGCTGAGTGTACTTTTCAGAAGTAAAATTGTCTCTCATGCATTCCAGTGGAGGTAAAAGGTTACACCCAAAACAGGCAATAGAAAGAAGGGACCTGGGGCTTTACCGGTCGGTAACGGCCGAATTCGGCCGTTACCGACCGGTAAATGGAGTTTGACATGTAGGGGAGGATATTTACATAATCGGTAAATTTACCGGTCGGTAAATTGACCGATTCTGTAAATTTACCGATTCGGTAAATATGATATGTAGGTGGGACTCTTCTGAGTCCCACAAGCCTTAAAGAATCGGTATTTTACCATCAAATTCTATTTGATGGTAGAATACCGAATCGGGTGTGCATGCACATGTGTGCATGCACACCTGTGCCATATGACAGGCAGACCTGCCCTTAGGGCAGGTATGCCTGCCACATGGCACCCGAACCTTTTTTGGGGGTGCTAGAGGGTGTCAAAGTGACACCCCCTGCACCCTTGTCAAAATCGGTATTTACCGATTCGGTAAATACCGACCGGTAATGGCCATTCATTCCTATGGGCTTCAAAGCCCATAGGAATGAATGGGCATTACCGGTCGGTATTTACCGAATCGGTAAATACCGATTTTTACCGAATCGGTAAAAGGAACATCTGGATGTTCCTACATCTCCCCCCTTCTTATTTACCGATTCGGTAAAATTCGGTAAATAAGAATCGGTAAATATTTCCTACCTACATCTGGCCCCTGATCCTGTGGGCTGATTTCCCTCACCATCACACCCCCTCACCCCTCACTCTCACACCCCTCACTCTCACACACCCTCACTCCCCTCACCCTCACACCCCCTCACACACTCCCTCACCCTCACACACTCCCTCACCCTCACCCTCACACACTCCCTCACACCTTTCACCCTCACACCCCTCACCCTCAACCCCTCACACCCTCACCCTCCCTCACACTCACCCTCACACACCTCACACCCTCACCAGCATAGCATAACAAAACATAGCATAACAAAACAAGCATAGGATAGCAAAACTAAACATAGCTTATAGCAAAACACAACATAGTATAGCATAATACAACAAAACATAGCATAACACAACATAGCATAACAAAACATAGTATAACAAAGCATAGCATAACAAAACAGCATAACAAAGCATCGCATAGCATAACAAAACACAGCATAGCAAAACAAAGCATAGCATAATAAAACACAACAAAACATAGCATAGTATAACACAACATAGCACAGGTAGCAAAACTAAACATAGCATAACAAAACAAAGCATAGGATAGCAAAACTAATGGCATAGCATAACAAAACATAGCATAACATAAAACATAGTATAACAAAACACAACAACACAGCATAACAAAACATAGCAAAACAACAAAATATAGCATAGCAAAACATAATAGCATAGCAAAACATAGCATACCAAACACAACAAAACATAGCATAGTATAACACAACATAGCATAGTAAAACAAAGCATAGCATAATAAAACAAACCACAACAAAATATAGCATAGCTTAGCAAGACCTAGCATAGCATAAAGCATAGCATAACAAAACACAGCATAGCATAGCATAACAAATCAAAGTATAAGATAGCAAAACATAGCATACCAAAACAAAATATAGGATGGCAAAACAAAACCTAGCATAGCATACAGCATCACTAAGCACCACCACAGCATCACTCAGGGGCACCACAACATCACTATGCGCTACCACAGCATCTCTGAACGCCGCAGCATCACTCGTTCGCCATCACAACATCACTATGCGCCACCACAGCCTCAATCTGTGCAACCAATCAACAACTGAATGCATTGGGTTTCAGCTACAAGCCCAAGGCTGTTAAAATAGAGAGACCTGATACGACTGGGTTTGCGAACTCTACATTAGAACGAAACTGTCTCATATCACACAGTGCGTCAGTGGGCATGCGCGAGGCCTTCCAACCTGCTGGGCCTCATTCTTCAAAGACACCAGGCCGGGCAGCTGCAACAGATGGCCCACAAATCATGTGAAGAAGTAACGTGGCATACGCATTATTCTGCAGGTTAAATCTGATTGAGGGCGAGAAGCAAGGCAGGAGACGGCAAGATCACCCCAGGGCACGCGCGCAGGCCTCGGACAGATATTTACAGCAAACAATGCTGTGCTAGATGCATTCTTCCGCCAGGGACATGTGATACCGGAGAGCAGAATCAGAGAGTGATGTGTGCTACAAGTACTGAGAGAAATACTGTGCTCGGAGATGAAAGCATGAAAATGGGAAGGGACTGTCCTCTCTTTCAAAAAAAATAAAAAAAGTTAAGAATAAAATAGCATTTACAAACCGCTTTTCTGAGGTGAAGTTTCAAGTTCTCGGCATTGCTGTAAATGCGTGGTGAGAACGAGGCCTGACACGCAAATAGGATTTCCGGCCAGGAGAAAGGAGAGGCGTGACACGCACGAACTGTCCGGAAGGGGCGGAGAAACAACGGAGCGGGCTGCGGAGTCTGGACACGGAGGAACAGGACGAGAGGAGTATAACAGACCCGGTGAGGGGGAGCGTCGGGGCACATTGACGGTGCCCGCCCCCCCAGTGATGGAAGCCCTGCGTGTGCCCGGTGAGTGGGGTTGGGAGTGTGTGTTTGTGTGTGCGTTTGTGTGTGTATGTAAGCCCTGCGTGTTCGGGGGGGGGGGGTGCGCTTGTATGTGCCTGCGTGTGTTGTGGCTGTGTGTGTGTGTGGCTGTGTGTGTGTGTGCCTGTGTGTGTGTGTGCCTGCCTGTATGTGTGCTGTGTCTTTTAAACATGCCTTAAGTTTTCAGAAGACACGCACTCCAAAACCGAAAGCACTCAAGCTGTCTCCAGCAAGCTGCCAGCAGCCAGATACGAAAGCGCGCTCACACGGACAAATCTGAGACAGCAGAGGCGCGTGGCCGAATGCTGTCTCAGATTCACGTGAAACTGAAAACAATAGGTACCGAGCTAGACACGCATGCTACGCATGCGCAACTCTAGCTCGACCTAATAAAGGAACTTGGCCTTGTTCCTCTATACGGTCATGGCCTCAATGACTTGCTTTATTATTGTAATGTGCCAAAGTCATCCTGTGCCCTGGGTACCTCCCCCCCCAACATTTTGCTGACTGGTACAGGTGGTAACAGACTGGACCTGGGCTGTCTAACCAGGCCCGGTGCTATGCTCAAGACACTTCGAATACCGTGAGAAACACCTACATACAGTAGGGTACACTATGGGTTAGGGTGCACCTATGATTGGCATGGCCTCCCCTAAAAGGCACAGTACATAATAAGGCAAGGGGATTAAAACTACCTTTAAGGCCCTAGCGTATAATAGGGCATGGCAGTTTAAAGGCCACCAGCTTTTCTGTACTTGCATGTGTGCAATGCGAATGCCTGAAGTCAGTTTAAAAGATGCCCTGTGTTGCAGGACTGCTTTTACAATGCAAATTGTGCCCAAACTCGACATTGGCGTTTGAGGCACTTGAAAATTGATACAATGTTTGGGCATATTAGGTACCCCCAGGTGTCCCAGGGGAAGGAAGTCAAGAATGTATAAAGAGGACCCTTATAAAATGACTTTTACATGACCTGGGTTTAGTTAAATTGCACGTCAATCACAACATCGTGGTAAAATTCTAACCAAAATCGACTTTTGTGCTAGAAGCACTGTGGAGTGAGGATCTGCAATATTTACACTTATTCAGGACCGTTAAAGTCTCCCCTAGGTGTTACAGGTGTGGAGGGCCATTTAGATATAGGCAGGGTTCTTATTATTATTATTATTATTGAGTTTTATAACGCGCCTGGTTACCCTTGGGCATCCCCGCGCTCATCCAGAAAAAACACCAAAGCAAGAAGCACAAACATTTAGGCAGAAAACAGATGGGTTTTTAAAAGTTTACGAAACCGCAAAGTGCTCGTTTCCAGGCGCAGATGCAAGGGGAGGGAATTCCACAGTGTAGCCACATTTATGGAAAATCTTCTGCCACCGGTTCTTGCCTTCCTAACCCTTGCAACTTGCAACAGATAAAGATGATCTGAGCGAAGGGCGCGGGAGGGCTTGTAAAGCTGAGCCATATCCCGCAGGATAGGAGGACCTTTCCCTTGCAAAAATTTTTGGGCCAAACAGAGTGCCTTAAATTTCACCCTCTCCCTGACAGGGAGCCAATGCTGCGCCATCAACGCGGGGCGAGCTGACTGACGCCTGGGAAGGTCCGTCAGGAGACGGGCGGCAGCATTCTGCACTTGCTGCAGTTTGTTTAAGGTAGCTTCTGGGGCCCCCAGAAACAGAGCATTACTAAAATCCAGCCGTGAGATGATGAGACCCTGGATGAGTAATCTTCTGGCTGCCACTGGGAGGAGAGGGAGAATCTTACGAGCTGACCGGAGCAGACCGAAACACACGCCAGCGGTCTTTTTGGCGTGTGTCTTAAAAGAAAGGTCCTGCTCCAGCCATACCCCCAAGCTGCTGGGCCAACTCCTCGATGACAAGGAGGGGAAGGAGTTCTCTAGCATCATCAATTCCGTCTTTGAGCCGTTAAGTTTGAGTGATGAGCTACACATCCAAGTGAAGATGTTAACCAAACACGTGTGCAGCCGGTCGGGTTGATTTGCCGACTGGGGAAGCCCTACTACCAACTGAGTATCATCAGCGTAGCTGATGATCTTAATACCCAGTGGCAGTACTACACTCTCCAGTGGGGCCATATAAATGTTAAATAAAGTAGGGCTCAGCGATGAGCCCTGCGGCCCGCCACTGGAGAGGAATCAATGATGACTTCTCGTGGCCTTCCCATACCTCAAACGTCCGGCCTTCCAGAAAGGACGCGAGCCACTTCAAGGCCATCCCGGAGACCCCTACCCCCGACAGCCGTTGGAGTAACACCTGATGGTCTACGGTGTCAAATGCCGCACTGAGGTCCAGGAGGATCACTGCCACTGATCCCCCTGAGTCCAGAATGCTCCTGGCATTCTCCACAACTGCCAGCAGGGCAGTGTCCGTTCCCTGCCCGGGGCGGAAACCCGTTTGAGAGTCACCCAGAAGGGCGTTAGACTCCAAGAAACCCGATAGGCGACTATTCACCAACTTCTCTGCCACCTTACTAAGACCAGGGAAATAGGCCTAAAGTTAGTGAGGTCACCAGCATCCAAATTGGGCTTCTTCAGAAGGGCCTTGACAACCGCTCCCTTCCAACTAGGGGGCACCACTCCTTGGGTGAGTGATAGGTTTATAAGGTCCGTCACTGGGCCGCCGATGGTAGGGGCTACCTGCTTCAAATATTTCATTGGTGCAGGGTCTTTCGGTGATCCACTCTTCATGGTCGCCAGGACTCCAAGGACTTCTTCCATAGTGACAGGACCGAAAGAGTCCAGCTCCTCTGACTGTGCCCTGGACTGAAACCCTGGATTACCACCCAAGGGAGTCTCTTGGGCTGGCTGAGGGAGAGATGCCAAGATGTTATCTATTTTGGTTTTGAAGAAAGAGGCAAGTTCAGAGCATTTCTCACGAGGATTGTCATAAACGATCTGCGGTTCAGGAGCTTTCAGGAGTTCTTTGATGACCCTGAACGACTCTTTCGAGGAATTAGACGATGAGCCTATTCTCTCCTCGAAGAACTCGGATTTCGCTACCCGGATAGCGGATTTATAGATACTAAGAGCCGCCCGATATTCTCTCCGGCTAGTTCCGCTCCAATCTCTCCTCCACATCCGCTCCAGCCTCTTGCAGCCCTTCCTCAGTGTCCTCAGCTCCGATGTGTACCAGGGCGCAGATCCCACTCTCTTACCCCTGGTGAGAAGTCTTTTCTTGGGGAGGATGGCATCAAGCGAGTTAGTCAGCCAGGTGTTAAGCTTCTCATCGGCTACTAATGGAGTAGACCCGGGGATAGGCCGGGACTCCTCCAGATGTACCACCCAGGTGTCCACTGGGAGCCTGGACCAGGCTCTTTCTACAGTGTAAACCCTAGGGGTTAATGCCCCTAAGACTTCAAATTGCCACTGGACCTGCACCAGGAAATGGTCTGTCCAGGGCAATGCCAGAGTGGGTAATGCTGTGAGGCAGTCCACATTAGAGAAAATGGGATCAAGCAAATGTCCCTTCCCATGCGTTGCACCCGTGTTAACCAAGTTGATCCCGAATGCTTTAAGATCGTGCTGATATAAGCCTTATAAGGTTTTTTTTAATTTTTTATAAGTCTGGATGTTGGATAAATTGCCCCGTTCATTTTCCCCATTGCAGATCCCCAGCCACATAGGTTAACATGGCAAAAGGGTATTAAATAATACCAAAGGTCAAGGTGGCAATAAAAATATAATTCAAGGATTTCCAAAAATGGTATTGAAATTCCAACAATATGGTATTGTTGAATTTATCCTAATATGTACAGACAAATTATAAGACTTTGTAAACCAAATTTCAGCCCTCTAGTGCTTTGAACCGATTGGCGAGAGTAAAGCGGATTAGCCAGGCTGGTTTGAGACGGTCAGGGTGCCATACTGGATTTGGTTACATAAGAATGCTATGGCAGGAAAGGGGTCGTAAAGTACGATGTATCTGGTAGAAACTATTCTAGCCGCAGATTCCTTAACGTAGAATTATCCCCAGGCGTGAGACTGGATCTGGAACCGGAACATTTTTTGCCACAGCATCCCTGCGCGCCAGGGGGACGGCATCATGAGACTCCACCCAGGAGTTGTCCGCATGCGTGATGTCAGCGAGGCCACACAAGTCCCACCCCGGCGCGCCTACGTCAGTTTTCTTCGGAGAACTTTTCCGCTCCACAACGTGGAGCCATCAGACAAAACTGTGAGAGTATAGGAACAGTGTGCGAAAGAGGCAGAAAAAAGTGGAAAAAGGAATGGTGAGGAACACCACCATAAATAGCAGTGCCAGGCACTGCAGTACCCAAAAGCAGGGAAAAGAATAAAGAACAGAGCCCAGCCCTGAGCAGCAACCCTGCCAGTACGGAGATAGCCCCCTTTGAAGACAAAGAACATATGTAAAAATGTCATAACATGGAGCAGGACTTCAACCCCATCCAATAACAATGAAGGGGAACCAGTCCGGGACAAACAAGGAACGACAAAACTCCAAGACAGCCCCATCACAGAGTGTGACATCCCCCATAAGGAACAAAGGGCAGAGGCACAGCCAAAAGACCCCAACCTAGAGGACAGCAGAGAGCCCAGAACCCTAGTAATAAAGGGGAGAGGGAGGGGGCGGAGTGGAAGGTAGGCCCCAACCTGGAGCAACCATAGCATAAGGGCACAGAAGTACCTATAAACATATCCTCCAATGCGCCAAAAGGGGAGGAAAAGGAACAAATAAACAGGACAAATATCCCATCAGAAAGAGGGAAAGAATGCACTCACAGAAGACATAGCCACCCACAGGGAGGTGAGTGCAGAAGACTAAGCCAAAGGTCCTTGCAGTACGGGGAGGAAGGGCAGGTCATGAAGGAATCTGCAGCTAGAATAGTTTCTACCAGATACATCGATACCGAAGGTAAGTAACTCGCACATCTGATAGAGACTATCAGATGCAGATTCCTTAACCTAAGAATAGATACCCTAGCCATACCCAAGGGGAAGGCGGGTCTGCGAGAGGACCCCATCAGCCTGGACATAACAGAGGGTCCCACAGGGGACGGGTTCCATGGACAGGATGTGGAGCCCGGTCCCCCCCAGGCAGGGGGAACCCCTACAATCAGAGGACCACCGAGCCCAAAGGGGATGGGGTAAAAACCAGAGAAGAGGGAGCCCATCCTCACTCAGCAGAGGAAACCAGTCAAGGCGAAAGGAGGCCAAAGCACCCTACGCCCATACAAGGCAACAGAACCTACATGCCCATGGCCAAGGCAAGGAAGAGGAGCACAGAGGAAGAGCAACCTAGAGACGCCAAGGAGAAGATTCAGAGCAAAGGCAAGCCCCCACCGTCCCCCACCAAGAACACACCCAGTGAAGAGGGCAGCCGAGCCTGTCACAGCCAGAAGGCCCGAAAGAGGGACAAGGAACCCAAGAACCATCTCGGAGAGGTAGAACTGAGTGCAGGACCCACTGGAAGAAGCGGACAAGGCAAAGATGACTGTCCCACTAAAGCGCAAGGCATAATGGTGCAGAAAAACAGGAGGTCGGCACCGGCAAGCACAGCCAGACGCCGAGAACACCACGGAACGATGCACTCAGGGCAAACCAGACGCCAGAAAAAGACAGAGCAGGAAGGCGTAGAAGGGTCCGGACACGCCCAGGGAGGAGTCCGAATACACGGCCCAAAAAGAAGTGGAGCCAGGACGCAGGCCAGACCACGCGAACATTGCAACAACCCGGGAGGACCCCCCAGGGTGCAACTCAAGCTATCAGCAAGAGGATTGCATCTGCAACATACCGTAACGCCACGGAGAGCAGAGGCCCGAAGGCGACCACAGCTCCCCAGCACATGACAGAGCTATATAACAGCTACCACTGCCCCACATAGGGCATGTTATGTCCCAAGACATGGGAACCTCTTAGGAAAACATTTCTGCAGCAGAGGACAACAGAAAAGACATGCGAAAAAACCCGAAGACGGCTTGTCAAGCAGCCCAAGAGATAAAAAAGAGGGCCGAGGCTCGGGGCCAGCATGGTTTAGAAAACCCAAAAGCAAAAAACATAGTCAAGAAGGGCCGGCCAGCAGCCAACAGTCCCAACAAGGAGGACTCGAATGCACATGAAGCACTCCGATTACACAACTGGGGCCGAAGCCCTGCCAAGAACCTCTGAAAGGCCGAGTCCGCAGGGGCATGGAACAAGAGCGCCATCGAAAGGAAGGTCCACCAACCGTCCCCTAACATTCTCTGGGAATACACTGTCCCGAAGCCAGACATGGTGACTAATCGCAACCGAAGAAGCCATGGCACGACCAAGCACCTCCGACATGTCCAGCGTGAAGTGAAGAATTAACGCCACCAGCTCCTGGCCATCTAACGGATGGTGCCGCAAATCAACACAAGCACCTTCCTGAGAAGCGGCAGACATAAGGGACTCCGCCGAGTCCCGCAAGAAATGGACCTAGCCAAAACACAGAGTGTTATGGGCACGCAGAGCCACACTGGTGAGGCAAAAATACTGCGCCCCCAAGTGTCAAGCCAGCGGGACTCCCGTGACGGGGGGGGAGGGGGGCGACAGCAATGGCAGGGAGGGAAAGGCAGTCTGCAAAAGAGGGCCTCTGGCAGAGGGATGGAGGGACACACCGGGTCACGCGGCACCAGATGGTGACGGTGCAGAAGGTGTTGGGGCACCGGGTCCCCCGTGGCGGGACGACAAAGTCCAGAAGAATGGAGCAAACCATCGAAGGGAAGCAGCAGCTTCCTACCACTAGAGCCCCGATGAAGAACCTCCAGAAGATGGTCCGCAGGGAAATGGGCAGCTGGATCACCCATGCGCTAAATTCCTACAGCCATGGAAACAGCGCGAGCTAAGGCCGCACCCGCCTCCGTGGGGTTCCCATGGAGGGGAGAGCTCCTCAGTAGGCGATGGCTGCAAGCTAAGGCGGCCGTCCCCAAGCCAACCAGAGGGAGGAAGGGCCAGGTCTGGAAAGGAAGAGGGACCGAGGAGTGGGGGACCTGCGGCTCCACCGGCAAAGACCGCGGCCACGGCGAAGAGCCGTCCTTAGAGGACGTCGGGGATAAAGCCGCGATGCGGAGACCCGTCCCCGGCGAGGACACCAGCAAGCTCTGAACCTCTGGAGAAGAGGAGGCGTCCAAAGTAGAGTAACGACCAGACGTCGGTCTGGCGCCGTAGTCAGCAATCTGAGGCAGGACATAGTCGTCCGGCACCAGGGGCGACTGGGGCTGGGCCGGAGCCGGGACGGCGAAGGAACGGTGCCGACTCGACCTTCGACGAGGCAGCTGCCTGCGTGGAGAGACAAGAGGGACCCGGGGAGGGACGAGGATTCTCCCGCCAGCCTCAACTCATGATGGGATGAGAGGGGCCCTTTGCGATCCCTGTGGAGCTGCCAGGGCCAGTAGCCGCCGGCGCTGTCACCTCGGCCTCAGACAAAATCGCCGCCTGTCTAGAGGGGCCCGGGGATGCGTCCCGTGCCCTAGCGACCTCCTGTGACACCACAAGGACTCCCGCAGGAGTTTGAGGCGAAGCATAGGCGCCGTGGTCCAAAGGAGGGACCCCCGAAGGGTCGCACCCCAACGGCAAACATCCTCCGAACCTGGATCCAAACCAGTTCGCGCCAGAGCCGCCGGCGATGCCGCGGAAGGCCCTGCCCACTGCAAGGGATCCGCTAACGCCCCAGGAGGGGAAGGAGAAGCCAGCGCGGACTGCAAAGCCGCCGCATGTCTCCATCTGAGCTCTAGTCGCCCCCACACCTGGAAACAACTGCAACACTTACCGACAGGTGAGCAACGCTCTTGCGGCCTGGGAGAGGGACGATGACTGAGGCAGCAGCTTTGAAAACCCTCCACAGGGGCTGGGCGAGGAACCAAAGCCGACCTGGACATGCGAGCTGAGAGAAGTTTCATCTGGCGCTCCCGCCGGGACTTTGGTTTAATCTGCTGGGACGCTTCACAATCCGCTGGGTTGTGGTGTTCCCCCTAACACCACATGCAGATGAGGATCCGTCACTGACATCAGGCGGCCACAAGACGAGCACATCTTAAAGCCCGAAGGCTTCCACACAGTTCCCACACACCCACAATAGCAAAAGGGAAAGACCTGAACAGGCCAGGAGCACGATCTGGATCCGCGTTGTACGCGGAAAAAAAACCTGACATAGGCGCGCCGGGTTGGGACTTATGTGACCTTGCTGACGTCACGTACGCAGACGCCTGGGCGGAGTCGCACGATGCCGTCCCCCGGTGCGCAGGGATGCTGTGGCTAAAAACATTCTGGATCCAGTCTCACGCCGTAGGATAATTCTACGTTAAAGAATCTGCGGCTAGTAGTCTCTATCAGATACATCTTCTAAAAGCGAGGAGGGGACAGAGTGTACATCAGGTTGTTACAGCCCTACCCTCTGAACCCAGCCAGATGGCAGGCATAAAGCAGGAATTTCCAGATGGGAAGGGGCCAATGTAGATTAGTCATCCTGTGGGCTGGTTTAACTAGCTCCTGCTCCTCTGCTGTAAATTCGGACATTTATTTACAAAGTTTTATATAGCGCGGACAAGATCTTTGCAGATATCAGAGCGCTACAGTAGACATTGAATTTTGGCGAAATTGTGCTTTCTGGTAGAACCTTGTATCACACTTAGAAGGAAGTAGTTATGCTCTGGGGTGTTGCTCTGCACCTCATTGAACAATACAGCCCTCCCGCTTGACCTGAGAACACTGAATAAGTATAAGATGGGCAGTGCCTCTCAGATGTGCAGCTTGAAAATTAAGCAAGTAGAAGGGGCCATGCAGAAAGTTTGATTTGCACCAACCAGGCTCTGCACTCTGAAGACTACGCCTGCTGCATTATGTGGACTACAGCACTGTGGATGCACCTTACTTTAGGAGGAATAAAGAGGGGACGCCAAACTGGAAACTTGATTTGCCCTATCAGGCCCTGCATTTTGACAGACTGCGCCTGTTACATTATCTGGAAATACCTACCGCCTTTTGGATATACCTTCTTTCAAGATGCATAGAGTGAGCTCCCTGTAAGCTACAGGTTAACATAGCTCACTTGCATCAACTCCACTGAGTCCCCTGCCGTAGGTGTATCCAGTAGACTTCTGTGCTCAGGACGGCCGGGAGCCGCCCAGAGCCACAGTGGGCGTGTGTTCAGGACAGATCCTGGCACCCACATGCCATGACAGTGGAAGACCTTCTGCTGCCTCCAGTCATCTAATGACGCAAGCGCGCAAATACATTATTTACATGAAACTGGGTGCACTGAAAACCATGTCCTTCCAGGAGAGAGGGGGTTAATTTCCCCTTGGGATGTGGGATTTTGTTATCAGAGGCATTGGGGAAAGGGGTTTCCTTTCCTCTGTTGCCTCTTTGAGCATTCCCACCTCACACTGGGGATTTTTTTTGTTTGTAATGCATGAGAGCAGCCCATTGGGCAAAGGTCGCTCCCCTATGGGGACATTTTGTGTGGCTGTTTCTGCCCGGGGGAGGTCGTCTGGGTCAGATTGTGCAGAATTTAGATGGCCCACTAGGCCACAGGGATATTTTTTTTCTTCATATATATATATATATATATATATATATATATATGTGTGTTTAATGCATCCAGGGAGCGGCCCCATGGGCAAGGGTGGCTTCCCTTTGGTGGGCATTTTGCGCTGCAGTTTCTGCAACCCTGTGGGTTCAGATCTGGCGGTTTCAGCAGTGGTAGATCTGCAGTTTTTCTTAATTGCATTTATTTGGTAAGAAAAACTTTTTTGTTGTGTTTACTCCAAGTATTATTGTTATGCATGAGTTAATTTTTCATAAGTGGTATAACAGCAGTATATTTAATTTGTTTTATGCGTGAAATTCGGTGATGTCTTTTGCGCTCTTATGTGTAATTTTCTTTTTAGTGGGATATTGTTGGTCCTTGCTGTGTCTGTGCAGAGTAGGTGGTGGTGAGCCTATCTGCTTATCAAGCGAGTTGTATAGTTTTAAAATCTATAGGTCTTTGTGATAAAGCCACACGTTTTTTACAAAAAGTGTTTGTTGTTGTTAAGCTACCTTCGTTAGTAAGGATTATGGCTAGCCGCAGAATTACTGCTCAGCAGTTGGTTGGTATGCTTTTTGAAATGGTCCTCTGACCAGGATTATGAGACTGACCGTGCATTTGAGGGCAGAGGAAATGCAAGATTCTGGCAGCAAGTTTTCTGTCCACGAGAAATCATCCGATGGTGAAGCTACTCAGTCCGGATGAAGTGCCTGCTTTAGAGGACACTGATGTGTCAATGGTGCAGCAAGAGCCATTGGAAGCGATGGACTCTTGGTTCATCCAAATATGGTGCAGCCAGTGTTGCCTGCCTTTAATTGTGATGCACGGTGTAGAGATAATTTTAAATTTTTTTTGCCTATACAGTTGGTTATGGATGTATTTTTGAGCACTTATTTGTATGCTGAACGGTATTTGAGACAACAGTGACAGACTTAGGCCCCACCCTGGAGCTCCCCGATGGACTCGCACAAATGTGGACGAGTACATTTTTGGGTTCGACTTTCTGAAGGGCTTGATAAGGAAGCAGTCCATGGCTTCTTATTGGTCTACCAGTCCATCGATGGCAACAGCCATATTTCCTGCAATTAGGAGTTGTGATCTGTATTTACTTGTGCTTCAGATGCTACATTTTATTGAGAATGCTTCAGCATTGCTACAAGATCACCCTGTGACCATCTTTTTAAGATTCAGCCTGTTCTTGATCACTTTGTAGATTGATTTGCAGAGATCTATAATCCAGGGAAAGAAATAACTGTTGAGGAGTCTTACGCCCTGTTCAAGGGTCATTTGGTTTTTAGACAGTACATTCCTAGCAAGAGGGCACTTCATGGAATTAATATGTATATGTTGCCGAGAGTACTAAGCATATAGGTCTATAATTTACAGGTGTACACTGGGAGAGATTCCACTATTATCCTTCCTGGCTGTCCATCTTCTTTAAGGGTTTCAGAGACAATTGTGAGGGAACTTGCTAAAGGACTTTTTAAAAACGGTCACCATTCATATCTAGGTAACGTCTACACTGCTGTGCAACTGTCTTAGGAATTGTTCAGTGGGCACAATCCGCTCTAACCTGAAAGGTTGCCCAAAAGAGCTTGTGTGCAAAAAGCTTCGGAGGGGGCAGTGAAGTGCATCACGTAGTGAGGAACTTATAGCTGTGAAATTTGTGTACATGCGGACTACCATCCATGATTAAAGTACTTCACCTGTGGCTGTTTGGGGTCAGGTTGCTGAAGCTGTAAATCTGCGTGTATTATACACTACAATAAGAACATAGGTGGTGAAGATAGAGTAGATCAAGCTTACATTTGGTATAAGAATTTAGCCATCCATCTTTTCAATTTAGCAACTTTTAATGTTTTTGTAGTGTTTGAGTGTTCTCCCGCGTCAAAGATGACTTTTGCTCAGTTTACAGGAGCCTGCAATAGACAGCCTTGTTATAGTGAAACAGACAAGTGTTCCTTATTTTTTATAATTGCTGTGTCAGTCATGCGGTCGTATGAAAGCGATGTGCCCTTGAATGGTACGGTCTGTTGATGTGAATGTTGTAATGTGCTGGGCCTGCGGCTGGCAGTGCGAATGGTCCTGTCACACATGAACGGTGTGTGAATGGCCAGTAAAGAGGTTGGTGCCTTGCTGTGGCTACGAGTCATTGGTTCAGGTTCTTAACCATTATTAGAAGTGCATTTCATTTTTGTGAAATCTCGGTATAAAATATACATTTTGATCCCTTCACTCACACTGGTGTCAAATCCAACCAGTATGCATGTGTACTTGAGAAACATGGATAGACCGTCATATTTGTCACATCTGTCTTTCTGTGCTTCAGTGTAATCTGTCACTAGGGAAAATACAGCAACTTTAGATAATTTATCCCCAAAAAAATGGGGAGTGCTGGGAGGTGTGCCGATCAAGGGTCCTGACATGTTTTTTTTACTCACCAGGCCATGCAAACCTCAAAATGCGACTATAGCCACACATTTTTCTTGCATTACTGCGATATAATATTCTGGTATAAGAAAACACAATTTTCCTACCATCAAGCACAAAGAAAAAGGGTTACAGGTGACACTTTGGACCCGCAAGAGGAACTTCAGGAAGAATGAATCCAGCCTGCCCAACATCTGGTGCAAAATCCTCCAGAGAAGTTGTATGTGGGGGAAATAAGATCTTAACCGAGGGTCTTCAGTTTAGTGCATCATGGATTCCATCGCAGTCAAGCTCAAATTTGGCTTTGTCCAAGAGTGGCACTATATGTTCAAGTCCTAGAAAGAGTTACCCGTTAAATGCTTCTCCTACCGGTCTGAAGTTTAACCTGCCTTCTCGCAGCCAAGCTACCACGTGTTGACATGGGATTCATTTTTTAAAGACCTATTACGGGCCCTATATAGTGTTAGGGGTATTATTGCCAGTGGTAAATGCATATCTGCCACTACTTTTAATCCACTTTCCAACCATTGTACAGCAGTGGATACAATATCATCGATAGAGATGCCAATCGATAGAACAATTGACAAATTCAAATATTGTTCCTGTTATGTCAGTTTTAGGATTAAAGGCACAATTATCCTACAATCGCACTAGCCCCAAAACTGAGACAACCGTATTTTGATTCTATCATGTGTGCGATTGTAGCATCCTCACTCACACTCAAAATTTTTGAAGTTACAATTTATTGTTGACGCAGATTTTTTTTACCTTTATTTTCATACTGCCATTACTTACTTCTGAAAGTAATGCTGTATCTTTTCTTAGCCAATGCATGCTTGTTCTTAATCAGTTGGACTTGCATCAAGAGCAAAATGAAAGCAACATCAACTACAACCCGAGTAACTTCACCAAGCCATTGTGTTCAAGAAAATCTGCTGACCCCATTGGGGAGATACAGACTGATCAAGAGGTCAGCTAAATTGAACCAACGTAAAAGAGGAACTACGGTCCATTCAATGCAAGGGCCTTAGGGTTATAACTGAAGGAACTAGAAAGTGCATGACAGCGAGCAAGAGTGGATGGAAACAAAGTAGTGAGTTAATTAGCGTTGTTGTGTATTGAATGGTATAAAAGAGCACATCACTTATCGGGAAAAAACTTATTTGAGATGAATGCCTTGTTCTTCGCAAGCATGCCAAAGAGGACTCTGGTTTTGGGGCAAGAGGTTGAATTTCAGGGATGAAGTCAGCAAGGATAGATGGAGTAGTAATGGTGAGGAAACAGGAAGAATAACAAACGTCAGCCTCTGTGTTAAGAGTAAGAAATAATGGCACCATTGTCTCTGAAGGGCAAGGTTCATAAAAAAAAAAAAAAGAGCTAGAACGGTGATCTGAAAAGCTGCCAAATAAGATACTGCTAAAAGGTGGGTATAGTGAGTGATGAAGGGGACTGGACTCTTTAAGCACCTTCTGGAAAGGGGCACCTTAAGGGTGCATGTCAGACAATTTATCGGCTAGGTGCGAGACCAACTATACTTAGCAACTCTGGCAAGTAGAACAGTAATTGCAACAGCGTAGGCAGGTTATTTATGCAGAAAGATGGGTGGTTGGCATTAGGGTGACGGTCGTAGAGACAGGAAGGTGTTTTAGGCCTATAACATAAAACGGGTGTGAATGTCAGATTTTCTCATGCCAGTGATATGCCTGGCAAATGGCTTCAAGATGACTCAGCCACTAAAGCATTTCCATACTGGACCAGATATATAGACTGCTGTACAGACATTTTGAAAGAATTTAGTTATTTCCCTTGTGCGAAAGATGGTTCATAATGAGATGTGAAACAAAGTGTTAAGCGACAGCGATGAACAGTTGTGGTGCATAAAAGCATTTTTTTGTTTCTCAGCAAAACTATGGTGGCAAGGAATCTGCTGCGTAAGGAAATGTCCTAGTATTAGTCAATGGATTTGGGGATGCGCCCGAGCTGTAACAAGCATGAAGCGCTTATGAAAGGCTAACAAAACGGGGCACTGCTAAGAGAATTTTGGTTTTCTGGCTGAAGGGCCTCTGGTAAATAATCAACTAAAGTCCAAGGTTCAGTACAAAGCTACAACTTAGCAGGGACAAGCCACAAATTTATAAAGTTTACCCTTTATTTACCCTTCCTACAAAGTGCCCTGTGCCAGCGTGCCATGGACGACAATTTACTCCTAACAGAAGTTCACCTCTCACCACTACTGTTGACTGGCAATTTATCAAGTAAGCAGCATCTAAATTTAGAAACTTAATCAGCATATAAATGTAATAGTTTGGAGTAGCCACACACCATCCAACGGTTATAATTGTGTATTCTATTTGACCCCCACCCCTGTAAAAAAGAAATACTGTAGATCAAAGGATGCTTTACAAAGAAACTGTTTTTATTATGAGCCAAGGCGATTGCAAGCTTTTGAAAGCTTGACGTCTTTTGTCAATAGATGCCTCATTAAATTCTTTTAATCTTGGCATGGTGAGTCCTTCCTGTCAGCCACATTGTAAATATTATGGAAATGAGGTAAACAACTACTGCATTGAAAGGGGTAGTATAAAGAGTTGCAACAAAGCGAAGTAATTATCATGACTAAATATGAAAGGTTGTGTTGTACCCTTTTAAAGAGGGTGAATTTTCAAGCTGTTCTGCAGCTCTCTGTAATGTTATCCGCACAAATGGTTGTTGTTGGCGAGAACAGTAAGTTTCTCTTTTTCAAGCAAAATCACAACTGCATTTGTATATTAGCCAGATGTTATATTTAAAAGCCTTTTCCTCATTTGTTGTGCAAAGGTTCAGTCTGATCACAGATGCACTACTTTATAGTCTACTGGTAAAGTGTTTTAATATCAGATGTCCACCAATGAGACCCTCTTTAATTTACACTTCAGTTTATGAGGGGAGGCGCTTTTTTTTCTTCATAATTCTTTTATACATCTTTTTCATACTTTTACTCGACGTGTGTTGCATACATTGAGTAGCAGACAGGCTACTGTTGCATTCTATTTGATTTTGGTGATACATCTGGCATTTAATGACCTACTAGCTCCTTTTGGAGCGTAGCAGAGAAGTGAGAGAAAATTGGGGATACAGATGGTGGCTCCTGGGCACAGCTAAAATGTTCTACAAATTGCTCAAGTATTTGTACTTTTCATGTACTCCCAACTGAAGTAATATTAAAAGATCTATTATGAAGTACACAGACTACCATTGATTCAGCCTATCTGGCTTTGATCCTATTACAGCTTGTGGAGTGTGTGCGTAGCCCTCAATATATAGTTCGAATTGGATATGCCTACATCAAGAAATAGTGCTCCATTATGGCAGAGGCAACAGAAAGAGGATCCCTTACAGAGGGCTAAGCCTTTGTTGCTGTAGTAATGGAAAAGAGTGGGTATGTATAGTTAAGTCAATTCTTTTTGGGTGTTGTGTGGGTTGCTTTGTTGGGGGCCAATTGAATGGAATTGCTCTCTGGTTTTCTGGGGAAAATCTTGGTGCTGTTAAGTCATAATTATGATACACCCAGTTCAGGACTTATCTAATTTGATGTGGTTGTGGATGGCATTCCTATACTGAACCCATCAAGGATCTTTCTAAGCAGAAATAGGTAAGTGTATATATAAGGGGATCAGAGGTATGCCCCCACATGATATTCGTAATAGCAGAGAACGAGGAAGAGAAAAACAACTTGGTGGTGTGGTGGTTTTGGGAGAAGGATTTGCGTATGTTGCCGCAGACACCCAGATCTAAGTGCAGTCAATGTAGCAGAGTCATGTAGTTGATAGAGGGTTATATGGAGTCAAGTAGGATCTGGGCTTATGGGTCAATCTGACACATTGTTGTGAGCATCACGTCTCTTATGTTCATGAGCACAGTTTGATTTCCCTGTGAGGGACAACATCAGAATGATAGTCACTGAAGGACTATCAATTCCAGTTTGTTTGTGAGTTGGGAATAGGGGTGAAGATTGTTTCCAGGATATTTTTGCTGCTGCATATATCGGAGATGGGTTTACTGGTTATGAGGATATTGTGGTTGCATAGAATTTGTGATTGCCTACTTGATCTACTCTGAAATTACTCCATCACTGAGGAAATTTGTTTTTGGAGAGAGGAGAGCAGATAAAGCAGGGTGTGACCCTTTGACGTTGCACATCATTGTTGGTGATCCTGGTGGTTTCAGGGATATTGGGATCTTAATTATTTCTGCATTAGAGACCAGGGGAAAGATTGCAGGGCACCAGGATTTACCAGTGTGGTGATTTAGAGATATGGGGGCACAGTGAAAGTACTGGCAATCTTTTGTAAGTCATCGTCCAAGCATTGGAAATAAGCTTTTGATGGTTACAGCTTTGAATGGTATCAACAGTGCTCTATGAATTCATATGAGTTCTTTTAGGAAATTTCTGTTTTTAATGACCTGTTAATATGGAGTTGGCCTAACGGCCAGGTCGCTCAACCTCGGACCTGGGTTCGAGTCTCGGTAACAACGCCAAAACCTCCTGTGATTCTGGGCAAATCACTTAATCTCCCCGTGCCTAAAATGAAAGTAACTGGAAAACGTAAAAATGTATCGTAACTGGAAAAATATGTAAAGCGCTCTGATACCTGATTCGGGTCTAGTTCGCGCTATATAAAACTCTGCAAATAAATAAAGAACAGGTAAGAACATTTGGGTCGTAAAAGATTGTCTTGTATGGGGGTGTTACTTTTACGCAAACAAATGAAGGATTTGCAAACAAATGAAGGATTTGCAAACAAATGAAGGATTTGTTCGAAAGATTCAGATCACTGCTTTCCGTGCAACACTGTCACCCACCACCACCCAAACTCCATTGAAGAGGGAAAATTAACAAATGTGTAAAACAGCCAGTTTAAACGTTTTTATTTAAGAATGACCTATATTTACAACTTGTAAAAAAAAAGCATCCAAACACAGAACACGTGACAGAAGCAGACCACATTCTTTTAGGGTTCTTACAAGCATGTTGACTTCCATCAAATGACACACCAGTCCCCCTGTGGCACATCGCAGTGCTCGCTCCTGAAGCACAAGCTACAGTTCGCATAGCCACACTTACAGGTCATTAACAAAGTACAATTACACCCCATACAGCATTCACAGCAATAGACAAGAGAAAAATACAATTTCTTTGCAAAAACACATTCAACTACATTAGTTTACAAGGCATGGAAACTCGTGCACGTCGTCCGTCCAACAGATCTGAGGTCTTCGAGTGCAGGAAACATTCGTACGTTACTTGCTCCCATTGCTCTGCACACTTTCTCACCAAAGCCACAGGGTCCAGAGACAATCTTGCCACGTTTGAAAGTAAAATCCAAGCTGCAACACCAGGTCTCTGCACGCGCTACTTTTTCCCCACCTCTTCGCTCATACCCAACCATATCATTCCTCGGCACCATCATCAATTCCACAAAGTTCAAACAGCCGTCTGGTCCATCTCTCAGTCTTGCGAGTCTAGCGTTGGTATGAATCCATGTAATAGTGGATTAAAAATGCAACACCCACCGTTTTTAGACGTGGCACGTGCAGGGAGGATGGCGGATTGGATGATAACAAGTCGACAAAAAGCAATCCAGAGAACAGTTACAGCTGCGCTTTCAGGAAGTGCTCTCCCAGAACACTCACAGCACTCTGAATGTAGTAGAGATCTGGTGACGCGTTCACTTGGTACTTTGTAATTAAGGATGGGGGAAGACTGTACAAAAAAAGTAACCCAATTTTTGAAGGAATGTTCCTGAAACAAATTCATTTGCTCTCTTGGCCTTCCAAATGCAATGGTGTCAAATGAAAGCCCTGACTGAACCAGGCAACTTCAACCTATCCCACTCATTTTAACAAACCTTCCAACAAAAAACAAAAAACAAAATTTAGAGCATTCAGTTTTTAGAAAATAAAGTGTCAAAAATGCTGTTGTTTCAACACGATCAGAAGACTGTTTTACAGTATACTTACCATCAAGTTAGAAAAAAGGAACCAAAAATTCCAAAACTTCCTTCAGCTACATGCCCCAACCAGAAGACTTTGACTCCATACTCGAAGAACCAAACCCTGCACCATTGAAGACACCACTAGGACCTGGGTTAGAAGAAGAGCCCCATCCTACCGCCCCTGCGTTTGAGCCATATGCGTTACTCCCAGAACCAAAGCCCTGATTTGGCTCCCGTGGCAAGTTACCTTGAGCAGGATTGTTTCCTGGTGGCCCACCAGGTTGATTTTGCTGACTAGCCAGCATGCCCATCATGCCCCAACTGCTCTGCAAGGCTGCTTGTGCAGCAGCCATCATTGCAGGGTTGATATTAAAGGCTCCGAAATTCATCCCTCCGCCAGCTCCGCCTCCACCACCACCGCCGCCACCACCCATGTTGCCTCCTGGAGGACCACCAAGTCCACCTCCAGCTCCAGCACCAGCACCACCTCCACCACCACCACCCAACATGCGGCCTGGACCAAACCCACCCTGGTTACCAAAGCCCCCTTGATTCCCCCCAAATCTGCCACTGCCTCTATCAAACTGCCTATTGGTATTCTGTTTAGGCTCTGCATTAGAAACATGCACGCTGACTCCTTTAATGATCAAATCTTCTCCACACAGCGATTGGGCGACCTAAAAAGTAAATTACAAAGATATTAAATTCTATACTTTACAAGAATGTGGTATCTACATCAGCTGCTCATATTATTTTGTTTTACTGTACCTGATCATCAGCAAACGTGACAAATGCAAAGGCCCTGAAAGGCTTAGGAATGAAGACATCCACGACTTCGCCATACTGGGCGAAAAACTGCCGGAGTTCATCAGTAGACATGTCTTCAGTACAACGGCCCACAAACACCCGACTGCGTAGTGGCTCCTCAGGACCCTGTAAACGTTTTAAAGAAAAATGAATTACAACATGAGCCAAAAAAAATTGCAGTCCAGGTGTGAATACTTCCACATTTATATACTAGACTTTCAACTGCAAGACTACTCAGTGGTAGAGTAAAAACAATAGGAACACCCAAAGTAAAAGGCCATGTAATATTCGAAGACCTGTACAATATACAAAACATTGATGCGCTAACTGGCTTCATGCAACAGATACAATAGACTCGCAATAACAATCATAGGCACAGTCCTAGCACACATAAGCAGCATGACAAACTGCTTCGTACTTCAAAACGCTCAGGACTATGCAGACAATATCAAAACAAGGCTCCTAGGGTACAGACCTACAATTTGGGCGGATTGCCACAATCGATAGCAGACAACTGTTATAATCAAGTAGACAACCTCAAACTCATTAGGCGTTCACTCCACTCGACCTTTCGCAGTTAATTCCTTTAAAAAGCGACGCATAGATCAAACTTCTGCTTTTGATGTCGAGCAGAAGTTCCATAAAATCGGTCTCCACAAATCTCATGTTGGTTTGCAAATAGATATATAAACAACAGGAGTAATTCTGAATCAATGAAATGTGCACAAAGCAGAAGGACTAGTTGGTGACATGCTTCATCATGGGGTTCCCGGTCGAGTGCCACTCGGATGTGCTAGGACACCTGTTTACAGCGGAGCGGGTAGTTTTCTTAACGTGCAGAGCGAGATAGCGATAGTTAAAATTACCTTTACTTGACCTTAAGATTTTTAATGATGGAAAACTAAGGTACGGTTAAAACAATGAGGATGTCCTGTTGGTATTAAATGACCAGTGACATGCCTACACAAGCATTTGCAATGCAATAGGTCTCGCATTAGGAAAGTTTGAGTTAGTCTTGTACATGACAATTTTTTAATGTATGTTATTTTTGAAAATTGTTAAATAGCTTTGTCATTTACGATGCTAATACTTTTATTTTTTGACAATTTGACCCTTATAGCATTTTTAATGCAAAATGGTTTGTATTTACGTGACTTAGAAGTATTGATTTTACAAATAACTTATTATGTGGAGTTGGATTTGGAGGGTGGAGTTGGATTTGGAGGGTGGAGTTTGAGGCTGGAGTTGGAGGGTGGAGGCAGATAGGGTGGTAGAGTGTTGGTGGAGAGAGTGGTGGCGGTAGAAAGCTGTACTGTGTGAATGAGAGCGTGTGAGATGACATGCAAGAACAGAGAAAAACAAATAAAACCCGAGGGGGAAGGGGAAACAAAGTAAAAGGGGTACAGAGTACTTTAAACTGGAGAATCCAAGAATGCGTGGGCAGATGGGGAATGCTAGAAGGAAGAGTGGAAGAGAACCAAGGGAAAAAGAAGGGGTAGGAGAGATCAGCAGAATGAGCAAGGGTAGAGAAGGGGAGGCGATAAGGGGGTTGTGAAGGACAGAGAGGAGAAGAAAGTGAGAGGAGGGGGAAGAAATGTTGGAGGATAATGATGAGGGGAGTAAAAATTGGATGGAGAAAGAAGGACACAGTTCAGGGACAGATTAATCAAGGAGCCAAACTAACCTCAGAGTTTCCCCAAGTTTTTTGAGTTGGGGAGAAATGGAGCAGTAAGTAAACAACCAATTGGTAGTTTCTGGGGACAAAATTGTATCTCAAACCAGATAATTTCATTCCTTTTGTCCACTGGCAGACACACCAACGGGAATGGAGGCAGCCACAAGAAAATTAATTTACCATTTTTAACTGGGAACTGGAAGTTAGTCTTCAGATCCACGATCAATGTAAACAGTAAGGAGAAGAATCGAAAGATCCAAGAAACAGTAATCAGACACAGCCAAAAGAACATATCCCCAGTGGCATGAGCCAAGAGGCACAAAGTTCTTATGAGGCTGGATAGGCTACTATATGTGGAATCAAAATGTAGGCGAGATTTGGGATAATGCATGAAATTCTCTCTCAGCTCCATGGCAAAGCTCTGATAATACTTTGATGGCTGCCCAGCTGGACTGCAAAGCTCTTGTACTTCCTGGGCAGCTAAGACCGTTGACGTGACTTCCACAGCAATAGTAAGCTGGGCCTTGTGATAGTCTTCCTGTCATTGAGATGGCTCATCTCCTTTCTGGGCTGTTCATCTCCACTTCTTTTCCGCCCAGGAGCACAACTCTATATATGGTCAAGGCTTATCCTGGCATTAAGAAAAGCAGCTATTGGGAAACTTTTTGACCCAGGCAAATGCCTTTGAGCACACTCAGCGAACTCTAGATGGTGTACTGGTTATTGGCTCCAGAGTCAGGATTTATGACACAGTTTGGCTTATACTCCCTCCAACAAGGATCGGCTTAATGCAAAGTTCAAAATCTTCACCTAGTCCTGAAGAAGAGCATCTTGGAATGTACACTCATCTTGGGTGACTTTCTGCAGTAGGGAGTAAAGTCACGCTAGTTAAAAGTGGTAAAGTACAAGTTGTGGATCCAAGCGAAAATGGTGCAGCCACAGGGCTCAATGGCACTAAAATTGTGATATTTCAATTAACTAAGTGGAAAGTTATAATCACAAGAAAAGCGACGGGGGACCCCAGCCCACTCAATTTAAGAGGTTACACTAGCTTCAGGAAAGCATCCCTAAAGCAGGCAAGAGGTGGTTACGTCCATGATGTACAAAGTAAAGTGTGCATGGAGACCACTATCTTGTGATCTCATGCTCCAGCTTCTGAACGGACACCTTTGATTCAAGGTGAAGCGTACACAATTAAACATAAGTAATATATTCCATTTAATACTGGTATGGATAGGGGCAGGCTTCATGTACAAACTAGGACAAAAATTCAAGTGAAAGTTACAATAGAAGGGGAATGCTTAAAAATTAGACAGATAACCAGGAAGACCGCACCAGAAAAAGTATGTTTTTAGAAATGTTCTGAACAACTGATCCATGATCAGTGCAGTGTTAATTTTGCAAAAATAAAAATTTACGAAATGCACACTATCATGGCTCACCTACCAGCAAACAAAGTTCCTTATTCCACCTGGTGGAAACGGAGGCCCAAATGTCTTTGCCTGGCTTGCCCCACGTTGGAGGACAAACGCGGCGATCAAGGCTGCTAATGTGGGTTACAGAGGCTGCTGCTGTTTATTGTACTCGCTGCTGCTGATTTTAAAAGCACGCTTTGACAAAAGCATTTAATTTTATATATTGTGTATGCAATTGTAACTACTTTTTAAAACTCGTCTTACTTGCATTGACAGCCGCTCGTGGCCCCGTTCCACACCATCTTGATCGACCATGTCCACAACGCCGGTATTCTGGGAGTGGCCCTTGACTGGCTCAGATCTTTCCTTCACCAGCGTTCACAGTCCGTTCACTTCTCCACTTTTCCGCTCCCTACACTTCCCTTCCCTGCGGTGTCCCACAGGGCTCTGCACTATCCCCTCTCCTTTTTAATTTGTATATCCAACCACTTTTAGCTTCCCTCCGTAACTCCCCGGTCACAATTTTCAACTATGCGGACGACCTTCAGTTAATTTTTCCCATAGACTCCTTCCCTTCCTCCCGTATTAACTTCCAGTCTACCATGCTGACCATTGCGGAGTGGATGTATCACAGCCACTTAAAGCTGAACCCTACCAAAACTGAGCTCGTCCTGGTAGGAGGACCCAATCACCCATGGAATGACACCTTCTGGCCTACATCTCTGGGGACTGCACCCACTCCTGTGAGCTCAGTCAAAAGCCTGGGGTTGATCATTTCCGAAGATCTATCAATGAGACCGCATATCAACGCGGTCGCTTCCGCCTGTTTCTTCCACCTCAGGCGGATTCGTAAGATCAGTAGGTTTCTTACCAAAGAAGCCCTGACCCAAGTTGTCATTGCGCTCATCACCTCCAGGCTCGACTATGCCAACATTCTATACGCAGGAATTCCTGCATGCCACCTTAACCGACTTCAGATGGTGCAGAATCAGGCTGCTCGCCTGATATTCCACCAGCCTAAACATCAGCACGTCACTCCCCTCCTCCGCAGTCTACATTGGCTCCCTGTTTCTAAACGCTGCACTTTCAAACTGGCATGCACTACCTTCAAGGCCCTTTCGGATGCAGCCCCCATGTTCATCTCTTCGGCCTTGTCCCGTCACATCCCTTCTAGAGCCCTTCGCTCAGCATCACTAAACCTCCTCGAGGTCTCTAGATTTAAAAGACAAAAGCATGGTGGCCTGAGCTTTTCTGTCCTGGCCCCCTCAGTCTGGAATTCCCTACCTCCTTCTCTCCGTCTCTGCCCAAAGTACGATTGTTTCCGCAGACTTTTAAAAACCCTGCTCTTTCAAGCCGCTTATGACTAACCCTCTCACCCTGGATCAACGCTATATGTCAATGAGCGCCAAGAAGCCGATGGTGATAGTGCGCGTTATAAATTATTTTAATAGATTTAATAATAGATTTAATAGAATAGCCTGGCATTTCCATAGAATGTTCTGCTGGGAACACTGGTCTCAGAGTAGGGACCAGTACTGCATGCAGTTCTCATCCACAAACTAGATACAGGCAAACGCCCGGTCACCCCTCCTCACCCTCCGCCAGTTCCAACCAACAGCCGAAAATTAAGCTCTCACACCAGAGATCCCCCAATGCCTTAATTCGCTAATCATGCAACTCAGCAGGTGCCTGAACACCTCAGTCAGCGGCAGTGCATCTGACAAAGCTGCTGCTGCACAGAGGCAAATAAAGTGGTAATCATAAAGGATGTGGGGGAAAAATGCTGTCGGCCCCCTAGAAAGGCCCAATCTACTCCCTTACGGTTTGCCATGGTTTGTGTGCGCGCATAGGCATGCGAAAAGAGGTACCTAACCCTGCAATGGTGCAGGTGGGAAATTTAGTTTACTGGCCACACGAAGGCCAAGTCCTATGCAGCCTCTGGTGTGAGCAGGCAGGAAGTAGCTTCAAAATAAGAATTTATGGTTTAGTCTGCAAATACCCTGTAGATGCAGAATTCGGGGCCATCACCTGTTAGTCTCTGCAGGTTATCTTTAAAGATGCTATGTGGGGGAAATGCCTACCTGGTGGCCAGCACTACCAACGTGTTCGACAACCCTTCCCTCCCAGCGGGGCTGAAATACTAGCAGTGATTAAGCACCATCAGGAGCGTGTCACTGCAGATGGTAGCCCGATGCCCCCCCCCCCCACCCCACAAGCACCAGGTTTAATTTTACAACAAACCTGTGCACACCGGGAGACTGACAGAGCGACAAGGCGGCACTGATCATGCAGAGACTAAACATTTACTAACTTGTTACGAAGGAGCAAACAAAAAAAAACATTAGTTTAATAATGTCAGAATAGGGGCAAAAAAAATAACATCACGGACAACTGGAGGGCAGGCGGAGAAGGCATGGACAACGGGAGGGAGGATGATAGAGGTGGGCAGAGAGACAGCACAGACGACGGCAGGGATGGCGCGTGGGTGGGGAAGGCACGGACAATGGGTGGGGGTAGGGAGGAAGGTAGGCAGGTAGAGAGACGGCACGCACAGACAATGGTCGGATAGCGTAAACATGGCCCTGGCCATTAAAACATTTTACACGAGAATTATACTTTAAAGCGTTTTTTTATTTTTGGCATGGGTAGATTTTAGTGATTTGGGGCAGAGGCACTCACAGCGTCTATCCGCCTGCCTCCCTCGGCTGTTTCTGCCTCGCGCACACGGAAAGAGATAAATGAAACCTAAGAGGAGCGCGACGTGAGCTGTCTCGGTAGAAGCTCACACGCGCGACGCAATCCAGAAGCTCACACGCAATACCAAGGCGCATGGCAGTCTGATTCCGACGCGCGCGACCCAATCCAAAGGCGCGCGTCGGAATCCGACTCTGCCATGCGTCTCAATGGGCGCTTGGCCAGCTCCTGTCGCACCTCGTTTGTCGGCTGAGCCGACAGCTATAGTAAGCTCTGCAAGAGCGCGCTTTCGCGCGCTGTTCGCAGCGAGCCCTAATAAAAAGAGTGAAAGGTGGCCGGTCTACATGATTCAGCCTCCAAATGCAAATATTAATGACAAAACCCCGGTAGGATCCATGGGGCAATACTACCTTACTTCAGATGCAAATTACAGATTTGCTTTGCTTTTCTCTCACCATCAGTGTGGGTATGGTAGCCTCACAATCAAGTGATGCTCACGTAGTTTGGTCATTAATCTTCCCTGCTTTCTGTCACATAAAACTAGTTTTATAGTTATCAGCCCTCAACTTGCGATGGATTGATAGAATTACGTAACCAACAAAAATAACGCCTCAGGGGTAGTTTTTAAGTACTCTACCACAAGATACATATATGGCCGCAATAGTGCTAAAATATGCCCTCCACGCCACACACCACAGGTATGTGATCCTAATTCAATAATTTGCATGTATGGTAGCAGAGTTTGAGGCGTTCCATTGCATTGACGCAGTTTTGATATGTACCTCACTACCATTACTGCACCCCCACCACCACTAACTTACACCCAGCCTCCACCCTGCTCTCTCCGCCCTCCACCAACCCCCTCTCTACCTCATCCATACCGCCCCCGCCCAAACTCTCTCTCCTCCCTAACTCCGGCCCGTACATGGACACTGACACAATGGAGCCCTGCACGAACACCTTGCTGTGGGGTCTTCATCAGGACCTTACACGCGTTACACCTTCGAACCGAGCAGCGTGATCAGCCCCGACTCAATCGATTCCGGATTCACTCCCTACGACGCCTCATCAAAATAATTACGAGTGAGCGTTTTGCTGAATGCTTGATCGATTCCGGATTCACTCCCTACGACGCCCCTCATCTAAATAATTACGAGTGAGCGTTTTGCTGAATGATTGCTACCGCCATATCCTGACGGCGCCATAATCCATTCCTGACCATTAGAAGTATTGTCAATCCGTGTGGTTACCTGCCCCTACCCCTTGGTCCTGATGAAGACCCCACAGTAAGGATTTTTAATTCTCCTGCATTGATAAGAGGGTTGAAACGTCAACTGTTCTTCTTACGGCAATTTCACGCCTGAACGATGTATATTCAATATACCATGTGGAATATGTCTACCTATGATTTTGGTCATTGTTAGCCGTTTTGGCATTTGCAGTTACACGAATCACAGCTTTACTCAATCTTAAACGTTTGATTTTACTGTCACACAATCCCGTCACTACCTTATCCTCACTTATATCACTTCCCAACTCCCTCCCGGGGCACTTTATAACCTTTAATACAGCTATTAAGTTATCTGTGTATTTACTGCATTTGATCTTCCAGTGAATAAAACTCGGTAGATCTAACTTGTGTGTTGATGGATTAATTCACTAAATTTTGCAAAATGTGATTATCACTGTCCGTCTATACTGGGACCCCCTCTTCTTTGTAACTATTCAACCCAGGTCCCAGTGACTATAATTGGGTAAACCCTTTTCTTATACTCTTCTTTTTCAGAAAATCATATTTTCAAAGCACGAAACTAAGTTTGCGGTAATTACTGCCACAGGAGAGGGCGCACCGTACATAGCATGTGCATACCACTGCGAGTGTCTCGGTCCTGAAGAAAACTTCGCTAATTTGCATTATGAGACAGAAACATGTAGACCGGACACCTTTCACAGTGTTTGTCGGGATGTCACTGGTCATTTAATACCTGCCGGACATCCTCATTGTTGTTTTAACCTTATTTTTCCATCATTAAAAAAACTCCACGTAAAGGGGATTTAACTCGCAGCAACTCACTCTGCACTTCACAAAAACTACCCGCATCGCTGTAAACAGCCGTCGTAGCACACCCGAGTGGCAGTCGGCCGCTCGGGTGGGAACCGCATGATGAAGCATTACACCAACTAGGTTGGTGAGCGATGGTTATTTTAAAAGTAAGTGCTACTCATTCTGCTCTGTGCACAGTCTATTCAGAATTACTCCTTTTGTCGTTTATATACATTGCTTCCAAGGGGACCAGGAATGGTTCAGTTTGAAAGCACTTAATCTCTTATTGCTTTCAGCGGTATGCAAATATACCCATCCCACTCAAAATCTTTTTGGTACAACTGCTTCTTACCAAATTGATGTATAGGTTAAACACGGGTAAAAAGGAATACAAGTTTCAGACCGAGACCAGCTAAATTTTAGGGCTCAGAGAATACACCCGGTACAGGATGCAGACACGAGCCAAGGAGGAGGATGCCACTGTGGGGTTGCCCAAGAGTGAACTGGACGGCCGGCCTGGATGTAGAGTTCTCACAGCATGCCACTACACCAGAATCAATTTTACTATTAACCAGCTGTTGGATCTAAGCTCCAATTAAAGAACTGGGCTTCCTCAACTCCTCTAATCAGGGAAAATTACGATCCACATTTACCTAATGACAGCGTATGCTTTTACGCTTCTTAGGCTACACGCTTCAAGACTGGACCTCCCGAACCTTAGATTCAACCATCCTCATAATTTGCCCGGTCAAGTTACAAGACGATAGACCGGCACATGACCAGAATTTAGAGAGCGACTATTTTACTGGCCATAGCTAATGAAGTTCTCCCAATCCTGCAATGTGCTCTAGTAATGTGTCTAACACTGGCCCATAATTATCTAAACACACAACAACGGTGGTCTGCAGATTTTAGAATTGGCCGTTTACTCCCTACGAAGATTGGGATATTTTAGCAATACGTTTTGAGTCACAGTTGGGTATTATTTCAGACTTGACCCAATTTACACTTCCTCTTTAATAAGTTCTGAATTCATTCACTTCCCTTAGGATACGGGACAAGTGAGTCATATGGTGGTTTACAAACCGCATGTCGTATCCGAACAAAGATTACTATTTTCCTACTTAACCATTGACCGCATGGCGTCGCCTAATCTTGCATGAAAAAAAGTTTCTGAAACACTTATAAGAATGAGGTAGCGAATTAAAGAGTGTGTGGAATCATACGCTACCCTACAGCCATGTACATTAGTCCAAAGGCTATCGGGGGCCTCTTTAGTACAACTGCCCTGCGAGGCCTGTATGCATATTAGTCTGGAAGGTCTATTCCATTACGAACATAGTTACTAGAAAGAGGGTGATAGGTAAACATTTATGAACACTAGTTCAAAAAATAAGTAGGCGAGCAGGGATTGCCTGCTAGCAATAAGGCGAGACAGCTCGAGTACAGGCATGCTGATTGTCATGTACATGTTTTAAGTAGTTAACGCGGTAAAAAGGACAAGTCCCACCACCCTAACTATTTACCTTCGAGTTCGGCAGTTTGCAGTCACACCATCTCCCATCAATCATGTGGCGCTGAGACATTGCCTTCAATTGGGTTTCATACTCCATAAACCGCACAAACCCAAACCCTTTGGAATTGCCAGATTTAGCATCTTTCTTCACCTAGATATAGAAATTAGATTACATCAGAATGTGAGGGAAAGAAACATACAACCGAATAAAGCACTACACCACTAACATACTTCACAACATAATACAGCATTTATTTCATGAATTACGGGCGTGACAACTTTTCAAAGCAGCTCGTCAAGTGGGGTCGTGCTATTGGAAACTAGTTTCAAGGTGCAAAAGGTTTAACCTAGTAGCTGCCCGGAATCAACTAGCGACCGAATGCTTGCCATTTAAATCACTTACCTGCACCATGACGACCTCCCCAAAAGTGCTGAAATATTCCTTCAGGTCTTGCTCAGTAGTCTTCCAGGGAAGCCCCAAAACAATCAAATCGGAGGTTTTCACGGCACGTTTCACTTTTACAGCAGAAGACGCGTCTGTCTCGTCCATTTTCCTTTTGTTGTCTACAAGATGTGCAAAGCTATGATCAACCAGCGTTTCCCAATACATTCCATATGATACTGTTATAGCAAGCTATATGGCGTCACTGGGTAAATGAAGTTTAAAACTAGAAAACAGATAATGTATCATGCTAAACCAAATCTCCATCTCTTAACCCTTAAGGAGACGAAATTGAATTACATAAGAATGACCCCCCCCCCCCATTCTATTAAACTAAAACATCTAACACCGCGACTTGCACATGATACAGTACTGCAACGAAAACGGAGTACCCCTTATAGCAGAGGCAAAAAAAAACAGACATGAACATCGCCCATAAACAATCTACGACTATTACAACGTATGCCTAAGATTCCCGGAAGCATCAAAAGTACCTTTTGGATAGTTGACGACATAGACCAGGTTGCCCCAACCGCTTTCTGGGGCATGCAGCACTCCTTCCGCCAGTCGGACACCCCTCATGCACTGATTAACTGGATTTCTGTAACGTAAGCCGCAGGCTCCGGGGAACTGGGCGGTGACGGTGGACAGCAGGACCGTGCCATCATCCTCAGATGGGATCTCAATTGGCTCGTCGTTCTCGTCCTCTGTGATACGGATGTATTCCATCTCCATGACTGACTAGATGAAAACAAAAAAAGGGGCTAGTTTAAAGCTAGTGAAAAGAAAAAAAATGTGGGCGCTTTCACGGCATGTGTAGTAATTCAGGATCATAACTTTTAACAGTTTCAGCTTAACTTATTCTTTGCTTGATACAGACTCCTCCTCAAGTGCTGAGCTATCTGGGCAAAGTGACTAACCAATGGAGCAGAGATCTGTTATACAGTGTGCTGTGCAAGGGTCGGTCACTCATTGGGAGTCAGACATGATTCACCTAAAGAACAAAGATGGCAGAACACAGAAGTGGTTTTCCCCTGTAAGCGTGGCCTAACTTTCAGCATAATGCAAGACGTAATCACACTGCGTATCCTGCTCGACTCTGTCGTAGGCCCGCAGCAAGTAAAATAACCATTTGGGAATAAATTAAAAGGACGTGGTAGTGCACAATACATGCTTACACCCGTTACTCTGTCGAATTCATCTTCAACAACTCCAAAATACTCGATCTAGACTAGAGGATTCGTTCAAGTTTAACGAGGTTGATTTCCTTCAGCAATAAAAAAGGAACATTTAAATTTAGTTATATCTTGCCAAAGATTATAGGGTGCATTTACATTTTTAGCTAAACCCCGTCTCTCAAACCACAAAAGTGTAAAATGAGAGGACGGGTAATCGGTCTATGTCTGGTATTTGTTATTTTAGGACAGTGGTGCTACATGCGAAACTGCCTATGTGCTATCGTACTTTCAAAATAACTAGAATCTTTTGCCAACTTTCTTGAAGCACATTTCTATAAAGCGATCTTCAAATGGCCGTACGAGTAGAACGCCATGTTCGTAGTCTTAAATCGATACACCTTCAACAAACATGGCCGCCGCGCACACGGAAAAAGAAACGTGAACCCAAGTCAACGAGTATCAGCGAGTCAAGGCTATTATGCGGGGTAAAGTTAAACTAGCTGGCACCGCATAGATTATTTATTGCCCTAATGGCACGGCACACACAAACCAAGGGCCTTATTTATGAAGGCCTTGCGCCGCCGGTGCGTCACTTTTAAAATGGGAAAAAGTGACGTACCGGCGGCGCAAGGCCTTCATATATAGCGGGGCAACGTAGTGTTTGGGTTACAGTCAAAGACGTACCTCGCTAGGTTTACTGTTGACGCATTGGCCTCCACCCACCAAAAATCGCGCGCAGCCTGAAAATATGTCAACGCAGTCGCGGAAGTACAGGATTTACATGAACGCCATTTGGCTTACTGATGATATAACGATGACGTTTTTCATTCCTTCTATTCATGGAAAAATAACCTGCGGATCCATAATACTTACCGGCAGAGGAGCAGTCTCGTCCTGCCCGCCGACTGAGGACTCGTAATCTTCAGCTGGGAGATCGTAGGACTCGAGGCCTGAATCAGGCTCCTCAAACGTATCCGTGGTTGCGCTGTGTCTCCAACCTACTGCCTCGCAACTCCCGATCAAAATGGCCGTTTCTAATCGGCCCGCGAGAAGACAACAGCCTCTATAGCCACGCCCACTTATGAATCCACTGTATCACGACGGGATAGGGGAGAGACTGGCGCATATATTATTAGTCACCCTCTCCTTGTCACAGGGTTCTGATTCAAATAAGCAAGACATTTATATTTCATTTTTGGATTTAACTATCTTGGGGTAGCCACACTAAATGTTTTAATATAATGGTTTTCTTCTTGGTAAAATACGCCCATGACGGGAACTTGGTACAGTCTCAAGCGTCACCCGTTGGGCAACTGTGCGCAGGCGTATTGTCATATGCGAGGGCTCGAAAGAGGAGTGCGCCGTTATACGGTGCGCTGGGCTGCGCATGTGTCAGGGTCTATCTCTGGTCCGTTGGGGGTGAAAGACATGGTTTTATTGGAGTCAGAAACAAACAGTATTTCATTGAATACATTAACAGAGAACCGAAATAATTTGCACAGTTCAATTCCGAAATGGAATTGCACTTGCCGCGTTTGATTTGATTAACAGTTTGAAGACTATGCCAATCAGGCCATACGAACATTTCATATACATACATACAGTTCATATGATTAACATTTTTTTTTGCAGATTTAAATAGCGCGATCTCGACCCGAAGGTATTGGAGCACTTTACACGAGCAGCAGTTACGTTACATTAGGACATGTTCAATTTTTGGTAGATACGAGAGATTAAATGATTTGCCCAGAGTCACAGGATGCTGAGCCAACACTGAGGCTGGAACCCGTTTTCCCAGCAATAAAGTCATCAGCTCTAGCCATAAGGATACTACTTTCCCCAATGCCGCATACTGCTTAAACAAGCATTTACAATGCAATGGTTTCGCCTTTGGAAAAGTTAGAGCTATTGGCATTGTAAATGACAAAATTTGTATTTATGTGTTGGTTTTGAAAACAGATAAATAAATGGCATTGTCATTTACAATGCCAATAGTTTAATCTCTAGATCGAAACTTGTAAACAGCTACTCCAACCAGAGTGTTCCGGTGCTAGAGTTTCACAAATGACGGCAGCCTAGGACGACTTAACTCTTAAAAAGGCATGTTTTTAGCTGTTTCTTAAAAAGGTAGTCGTAGCAGTGGATATCAAAAGCACGTTTGTATGTATATTGTCAAAAACTGCACGAAATACACTAGCTTCACTAATCATTTCACATGACAACTACACAATAGCACTAGCTGTACCACAAACCTTCCCTTGATCGCAATCACCAAATTCAGACCATTACTATCTCGACGACAGAAAAACACCCAATGCCTGTTTACACACTACCAAGATGGTAAAATTAATATACTATTCTCTCAAATCCTGACGTAAAATCTCTGCATGAGATTGTCAAAGTGATTGCCTGACCCTGGAGAAACACCTAGAGGCAGTACAGTGCTGCACAGCGGACGCCAGGCAAAACCTAAAAAGGCTTTATTAAGGCCAACATGTAAAGTTATTATTGAGTACCAAAACAATAAAAAGCCCAAACCTGATGTTTGTGTGCTGGGTGATGCTATAAAGTTCATTGACGTCACACCTGTGCAGTTTTAACAAAGGAGAGCTATACAAAAAGAGTTACAGATACAATCTGACGCTTGGAGATATTCCCAAGGCAAGGAATCAGCAGGTAGAGTATGCACCAGAAAGATTACCACCAAAGATAAGTAACTTTTTTGTTTGAGTGACAAAATCTGAGTTACAGCATGTGGGAATCATATCATGTAGAACTATGAATAGAAATTCATTCTATAAGTTGACTTTAGTGTGAGGACCCATGCGTGTCTCTGGCAAAAGAGTAAACAGTGGTCACCTTCTATATTCAAACTGCGTAATCAGGATATGCAGGGATGTAAACAAGTTATGCATGTACGCAGTATGTAAACAGAATATGCATGTACGCAACCATTTCAACATGTAAGCTCTTGGAGACTGATTGGTCTGAGTTTGGAACAACTGGGAAACGTTTTCTTCCCCCTGGTGATCTAAGGTGTAGAGTTGGGAAATGTTCTGTGTACCAAAGGACGCTTTGTTTTAACTGTCTGCTGTTAAAGGCCGGGAACTGTGTTTTGTTATTATAACCATGTGGACTGAAATATATTTCACAGTTATGGTATCCACTGCTTTGGGACACAAGGAAAGTTTTTTCCCCAAAAGAGCTGCAATTTGTCAAAAAGTGAAGATTTCAGTATTCCTTCGAACTTGCTTCCTTGTATAAAACATGCAAGACATAACACATTCGTATGCCTAGTCAAGCCGGAGACATCTGCTTTGTAATAAATAAGTAAAGCTATGCTCATAACAGAGCACTTACCTTTCAGGGCTGTCTTGAGCAGCTGTTGCGTGTCAGCGTCAAAGGACTGCATTTTAAAATCTTCTTTGCCTGCGTCTCCCATGATTCGGTCACAATCATATGGTCCTGATGTGTGGGCAAGGTTAGGCGGTCTGAGGTAAACTAAAGGAAAATACGGATTATTAACCTCAGCCCGATACACCCAAAGTCCGTGCCTTAACGAAAACCAGGCGGACACACTATGTGCTGTCTCCTTCAAATCTGTAGCCTCCTCGTCAGTGCAATACCCAGTAGAGGCTATACTCCAGAGGCTGTCTTGTGCCTCTTTCTACTGTGAATGCAAAACAACTGTGAGCTACAGCTAATTGTTGGACAGACTGGCTCTAAAAGTGTGGACTCATCAGAAGCTACCATGCGGTTCACATCGTGAATGAGACTGGATTTGAGCGAATAAAAGAACTAAACAAACTCTCGACACATGACTGTTCTGCATGGGAAAGCTAAGGTTTGCTGACAAGCAAAAATCGCTTTCACAATGCACGTTCCCGCTTATCACACGCCCTCTTGGGGGCTGTGCAGGCCCCTTACCCGATTCATTGCCAAAACAAATGCACTAACGGGGGGATTATTAAAAAAAAAATGTTGAAGAGATGAATACACCTAATGCAGTTTTCACATTCACCTCGACTAACGGTGATCAAGGAGAGGGGTTTCCAGTGCACGTTCTTTAGATCAACATACCATGGCAACGAGTAACTTTTATACCATGGTAACTTTTCTGAAGTATTTGGGTTTAAATTGAAACGCACCCTGAAAGCGCACTGCATTATTATCAATGCATTCTTGAGTGAGCCTGTTAGAAAAAGGCACGATCTGGGGCTAGCTCGTTTCAACGCCATAAAACAGTATAATAAAAAATAAACGTAATAAAAATATAAGAAAAACTTACAAGTCTATAGATCTGTAAATAGGCATTATGTCATAGAGGTGTCCTGTAGCGGGGCACAGGTGACTTCTTATGGGAAATCCAAGGCAGAACATAACCGGGATAGCCGACACTCGGGCTGTCTTGGTTTTAATTGATCTCAAACGTTTACTCTCCAACGTGTTTTAGTTTTGCCATCTCATAACCCGAGCCAACGTATTCGCCCTCTTTAAACGCCCCCTACTTTATCTCGTGAAGCTAATCTGTCACCTGTTCTGAAGTACCACGAATGTGTGGCGGTTTACCAGAGTCTTACCTAAAAAAAATTAATCCAGGCTACTGGTGCCTTAATTTAAGTGGGCGAATACATCATCCATTCGGTTAAAAATCCTTTTCCGATAGTCTCCGGTCCACTCTCCACATCAAAACATAGAACTACAGCTTCCTTCCGGCTACGTCACTCGGGTCGCAAATGTTCCACCTTCTTAGAAATCGTGACGTAGCCCTCGCGGAGACGAATAAGAGTGAAACGTGCTTTAGCATTCAACAGAAAATTAGAAAATTGACCCAATCCACTAAACGACATAGACATGTTGTAAACGCTTGGAACCAGATGGACTTACATCTGTGTCGAAAGCTGTAATTCCATCTTGGGAGTACATTACGTCCTGTTAAAGCTTGGATATCTGTGTCAACTGGAGCATATTTCTGTAAATGTTTCTACTTGGTAAACAATCTCGTATACAAACTCCCACTATTTAACACGGCCGCCTTCCCAACGCCTCCATTCTAAGATGGCCACCCTTTTCCCCGCTTTCTGCGGTTTCTTAGCTTTTTAAATATTACACACAGAGGGTATGCCGTACATTCTCTTCAACAAGGTCGTGACTGTACTCTTTGCGTGGCTATTGGAAAGACCTTTAATTATACTGGTAAGGACAACGTCCATAGGATTCAAATCGAGTATCGTTTAGTCAGACATTGAACCGGTACCCCTGGGGTACTGAGAACCCTCAAGCACCCAGGGGTACAATCACATTGTAATTTATTCCGTCCTCCAACGTCGTCTTCGCTCGTAACAACAAACCCGACTGATTGGTGCCGCGACCTGCCGAGCCTTCGCAGGCTCAGAGTGCTGATTGGTGCCAGAAAGGCCGCAGAGGGGAGAGCAGTGAGGGCGTGTACCCTTCAGAGTCTCTCTCTTGCCTGTTTTCGCTGATGGGCACAGCTGACTCGAGTTGCACGAACGGGAGGGGGGCGGGAGAGGACACGGACGGCGGGAGGGGGGCGGGAGAGAACACGGACGACGGGAGGGGGGCGGGAGAGAACACGGACGGCGGGAGGGGGCGGGAGAGGACACGGACGGCGGGAAAGGGGAGGGAACGGGAAAAAACGTAACTCCGCCCAGGGAAAAAATCTCGGGAACGCCCCCGAATCTGGTCCGGCCTTGACGGACAGATCCGGCACCCAATGGCTAGCCTCCATTTATGGAGCTAGCCAATGAGAGCCGGGGGACGTTCCCGAAGTCCTTATGGTCAACATAGGATTTCACCTGCGCCGAAAAGCTGCGCAGAGCGCAGCCTTCGGCAGGCGAAACCCAAAAACAAGCTTTTTCAATGCAACGGTCTCGCCTTTGCAAAAGTTAGAGCTATTGACATTGTAAATGACAACATTTTTACTTATGTGTTGGTTTTGAAAACATAAATAAATGGCATTGTCATTTACAATGCCAATAGCTTAATCTCTCGCAAATGCAACACACAGATCCACACACACACACACACACACATAGCCCCCCTACACACACATAGCCCCCCTACACACACATAGCCCCCCTACATACACACAGAGCCACACACACACAGAGCCACATACACACACACACAGCCACACACACAGAGCCCTCCACACACACACTGCCCCCCACACACACAGCCCCCCCCACACACACAGCCCATCACACAGAGAGCCCCCCAAACACACACAGAGCCCCCCACACATACACAGAGCCCCACACACACACACAGAGCCACACACACAGAGAGCCACACACACACAGAGACACACACACAGAGTCACACACACAGAGCCACACACACACAGAGCCACACACACACACACACAGAACCACAAACACACACACAGAGCCGCACACACACAGCTAGCTGAGCCACTGCAAACTTTCAGCAGGATTCACAGAGCTACACACACAAACTTGTATAAGCTATTTAGTTATTGCTAGAGCTCCAATATGTGCCACCCACGTGCCATTTGAACCATAGGTTGTAAATAGGCTGCAGGCAATTTCCACTTATTCATTTCTTTGTTACGCCAACAACACTCATCGTCTAACATTCCTTCTTTAGACCATTGCTCAAGCTCTTCCACAGAGGCAGATCTCTGTATATCCAATACTTCTTCTCTAACGTCATGCCAACGCTCAGCTTGAGACTTCACTACGTACATGGAAGTAGTGTTTCGCTGCATCGCAGTTTCACGAGCTACGCGATCTGCAAAGGCATTGCTTTGTCCTATTTTGTCAATGATTTTCTTGTGTGCGCTACACTTCATAATAGCAACTTTCTTTGGGTATGTAAGTGCAGTCATGAGATTATGTACTAATTCTCCGTGCATTATCTGCATACCGTGGGATGTAAGAAAGCCTCGTTCCTTCCAGAGTAGGCCAAAATCATGGACCACTCCAAAAGCATAGCGGCTATCCGTGTAAATGTTCACACACAAGTCAGTGCTAAATTCACACGCTCATGTCAAAGCTATTAGTTCAGCTGCTTGAGCCGACTTCTGAGGTATGCGAGCTGTTTCCACTACTGTCTCAAGCGTGGTGATTGCATAAGCAGCTGAAGTCGTGCCATCTGGTAACTTTAGACAGGGCCCATCAACCCACAGTTCCCAATCTACATCTGGAAGGGGCGTATCTTGCAAATCGATGTAACCCTTTGTCTGTTCCTCAGTAAGGAATATACAATTGTGAGGTTCCTTTGACTGGGACTGAGTCGCAGGATATGGCAACAAAGTGGCTGGGTTCAGTGTTGCGCACCTCTTCAAGGTAATATGAGGTGCTAACAGTGTCAATTCGTATCCTGTCAGGCGAGCACTAGTTAATTGTTGTGTCTTGGTCTGATTCAAAAGGGCATGTACTGCATGGGGTACTAGCGCCAACAGTTTGTGTGACAAAACTATCCCTTCACTCTGACGTATGGACACAGCTGTTGCTGCAACTGAACGGAAGCATCCAGGCAATGCACGAGCAACAGGATCAAGAACTGCAGAAAAATATGCACAGGGAAGCTGCTTATCACCATGTGTCTGTACTAAAACTGACAATGCACATCCATATTTCTCGTGTACATTGAGCGTAAAAGCCGTTGTGTAATCTGGTGTGCCTAACACTGGTGCAGAGCAGAGAGGTTGTCTTAACTGACGAAAAGCGTTTGGGCATTCATCTGTCCATGGAAGGGGGATCGGAGTGTTTTTAGTCAAAAGCGCTAGCAGGGGTTTAACAATGTGTGAAAAGCCCAATATCCATTGCCTACAAAACGAAGTCAAACCAATGAACGCACGGACATCTTTCTGTGTGGAAGGTACTGGGGTGTCTAAAATTGCTTGAATGCGATCTGGTGTCAATGCACGGCCCTCCTTAGACAGAAGTTGACCTAAGTAGGTTACCTTCGGTCTACAATATTGCAATTTCTTTCGTGATACTTTATGATGGTGTGTAGCAAGAAAAGAAAGCAAAGACATTTTTCCCACTGCTCAGGCATATCAGCTGCCAACAAGATGTCATTGACATATTGTATGAGAGCCACTCCTTCAGGCAAAGTAAAGGAATTGAGTAGTCATTTTAAGGCTTGACTATAAATACTCGGACTCTCAGTGTACCCTTGAGGAACTCTACAAAATCTGTATGATCGATTATTCAGAGTGAAAACCGAACAAATATCGGCTATCAGGATGAATAGGAATCGAGAAGAAAGCATTCTTCAAATTGATTACAGAAAATGTAGTTGCTGTCGGAGGGACCAGGGTAAGTAATGTCGTTATGTCAGAAGCCACAGGGTACTACGGTACTACAATCTTGTTGACTTCTCTTAAATCAATGATGAATCTATAAATCCTGGTGTCAGTATCTTTTTTCAAAATGGGAAGAATCGGACTATTGCAAACATTGTAAGGAACTTCTTCCACAACCCCCACTTTAATCAAATCATAAACAATGCATGTAAGTGCTTCTTCTCCTTCTTTAGAAATTTTATACTGAGGCAGTCTTGGCAAAGAAGCACCCTCCTTGACACTAATATGCATTGGCGGAATAACCATTTGCCCTACATCGGTGTCTGAAGTAGCCCACAAAGTACTAGGGAGTGAGGCTAGTGCAATGTCCTCTTTAACAATACAATATCTCTCAATCACAGGGTAGTTGTCATTCAAAATAACCCGTACTCCTTCCGGAGAACATCGTATCGTAGCCCTGAAATATTTAAGCATATCAAGACCCACAATATTGTCTGGTGTGTTTGGAGAAAGCAAAAACGGACATAGAGCAGTAAACTTATCAACATGGAATGCGAGTGGTTGTGACAATGGGCTGAGGGAAGGTGTTCCATCGAAACCTATCGATGTAATGGTTAAGCCAGACAGGGGAGCCCTTGGAACCAATTGTTTAGACAAGGTGCTACGAGTAGCTCCTGTATCAACCAGAAACTGATCAGTAAAACCCAAAACATGTGCTGTAACATAGGGACCCCTCTGATCTACCGGAACTTCAACTGGTTCCTTACCCCATCCTAGGCAAACATATGCATAAGCAGAATCTTGAAAATCAGACGGTACATAGTCGGACATTTGATATTGGTTCCTTCTATCAAAAGTGTTAAACCCATCCTGCCCACGTGTATTAGCATCAAACCTAGGGCGATCATTCGTGCTTCCTCTAGGCCCTGAATATCCTGAGCGATTTCTCATTTGTCCCCGACCAGGTGGACACTGCTGAGAACGCAGTACTGGACAATCAGAAAGCCAATGCCCAAATTTCTTGCAGTACGCACACTGGTCAACAGATAAATTCGAACGAGTATAAGAAGGAAAAGACGAACCATAAGATCCACGTCCACCTCTATCATTACCTCTAGAAGGCGGTCCATATGCTTGAGCTAACATAACATTTGTTTTCAACTCTTTAGACTTTTTATCCTCATTACCTTTAGCTTCTAATTCTTGTCGCTCATAATACTGAGCCATGGTTAGGAGAGAAACCGGAGAAGAGGTAGTCCATGAACGCTCACTGGCCTTTAGGCGACTAGCTATTCCTGGCAAAAGGTTTGCAACATATTTATCGACAAACAGATGCCTACCCGTGTCATCTGTTAATGACTAGCCACTAAAATCGTGGAATGCCTCTTCAAAGCGTGTAAAGAAATCTGAAACCGATTCATCTGCCTTTTGCTTACACGACGCTAATACAGTCCAATCTATCTTTTTAGGGGGAATAATCGTCTTTAGCTTAACTAATATAGCTGCCGGAAGATTTAAAATTAACTTACACGGTTTCTGTGCAGGTTCTCTATCTTCATCTAACTACTCTAAATCTTTCCATAATGCTCCAAATGTCGCACGGTCATCAACTTTACACACAGTTCTCCACATATCAGGCGGTAATATTAATCGAAAAAACAAATCCATATCAGGCAAAGTCATAGTACAAGAACTAATTGCACCCTCAACTTTCTCATAAAAGGCTGCTGGATTCTTTCGCGGATCAGGCAATGCATTTTTAAGGGCCATAACATCTGCTCTATTCTAAGGAGTGTAAACCCAATTATAAATAAAATACCCTTTAGCATCTACAGAAGTCTTATCATCATTTGTACTCGTTCCCTTAGGAGGAACATATAAAGGCGCGGCTTCCCGCATGGGTTTCACATTAATTACAACATTCTTATCTGTTTCAAGAGTAGAAGTTCGTGCCATGCTGACGTGGGATATTTGTGAAGCTGCATCTGCTGCCTTTTTCTCCCCTTGCAAACGGGCTGCGTCAATACGCATTTTAACCAAGCGTCTGATCGTGTCAGGCACCTGGGAAAAGACAAAAAGACCGTCACGTAATTGTTTACAATCAGCTGCTACATCATCGGGCTCCATTTCTACTGAATGTTTCCTAAATCGTTCAATAACCTCTGCTGCAAATGTATCGGTAAAATATATTTGCTCCCTTTCCTGCCAACCTTTCATACTATCTAAAAGTTCAGAAGCAGTGGCAGTACTACGAACGGCTTTACGCGCAGCAGATCTAATGTCAGATGCACGCCCAGCAGATAACATTGAACGAGTTTCTCGAGCTTTGTCCTGGTCTGTAGGAGAGTCCTCATCTGACTCATAAGGAGCAGCAGGAAGAGTATACAGAGGTAGATCTAATAAGAGAGAATCATCTTGGGGTTTATTAAGAAAAGGATAAAGAGGTCTACGAACAGCGTATTGGCCATTTACCTGTAAATGACGCTCCCTATCTTCCCTCTCTTTAATTTCTTTAATTTCCCTATTTTTCATTTTCAATGCTTTGCATGAATACTCTTACGTTGTTCTTTTCAATCAAGGCTTGCTCACGCTTCATTCGCTCACGCACTTCTTTCTCCCACATTCGTACACAGTCAAACATATCTTGCCTAGCCTTTCGCTTAAACATCCGTTGCTCCACATACTGAATCTTTCGCAAATCAAATGACCCATGCATAGGCCAACGCAACTCAGGATCTTTACAAGTGTATTTATTCCATAACGTGCTGTACATTATGGAAGAAATACCATACTTAACATACATGTCCCTATTAGGCGTCCCCTCCGGGGGGGCTGGTTGTGTTTCGTCAAGTCTCAAATTGGTACCACTTCAAAAGCAACACATCCTACGAAGTGTGCTGGAAACAGGCATGCCAAAAATAGTGCAAAATATGCAGTAATATAATCAAAGTAGCGCTTAAGGCACTCTTCAAACGTTGCGCCGTTCAAACAAAGTTAAATAGAGAAAAATCTCCCCATTACCTGTCTATATGAATTGCAATACATATATAATTGTCAAACAGATTTCAATATTGGCCAATCGTACAAACAAAGTAAGTAAGTGTTACTAATCTACCTTACCAATCAAAGGCGTCAGACCAACAGCAAGTGCCGCAGAACGGCTCTTACCAATCAAATGGGGTCCCAGTTCCAACTGCCAAGTTCTCAAATCGATCAAATGGTCACTGCACAGCGAATCAACAGAAGGGATCTCAGTCGAGGACCGGCGCCACCTGGATGGTCAGATCAGAAAGAAAGGAAAAATGCCGTGGGTGCCAAGACTTGGGTCTCCTCAGGCAGCAATCGCGTCCAAAGCGAGATTCCAATCCTTTGTCGCGACCAGTCCTTCGGGCATCCGAGTCGCCGATGAGCCCCGCGTTGGAAGCCCCAATTTGTGGTGGTGAGCCTCAGCAAGGCCTACCAGTACTAGGGGTTCTCCCTTCCCTGCACAGAGTCCTCAGACCAATAGAAAAAAGTTGGCACAGAAGCTGGAATAGAAAAGACAGAGTTTATTAAACCTCATGAGGTGGAACTACATTCACACAACACCCTTCGGCAATGTATGAAGTAGCACACTGACTGGAAGGAGCTTGGTCCTTTGAAACCCACACAGGGGCTCAAATGAAGGCGGCACAAGTACAGAATGCTGGTTGTAGGTACATATAAGGTCATACAGAGAGTGTGCTGGCAACAAGTGGGAGGGACTGACAGTTAGCTAATTCTGGTGGACACATCCTGACAGTTACAAGTTGGGGACAGCTGTAAGCTCAACTGAGTATGTGCGAAGCAGAGGAGGCTAAATATATTTCATCTCTAGGAAGATTTCAAGAGCAGTTGACAGGAAGGTAGGACAGAGCACATGGCGAGCACATGGCAAACAAAATGGCTGCCAGAAATACAAAATGTATTCCACACAACGGACAAGATAGTCTCTAAATACAAGATGTCTTCTGCTAATGCTTAACCTCATCGCTGCTAAATTACAACACTGTCTGTCTAGCTAACTTCCATCTTATAAAGACTGGGACTGCCCCAGCGTAACCTTCAGGGCCCACCTCCTTATATAGCTACTTTTTATATCCATCAAGTAAGGCTGAATATGCCCCCCATAATTTGACTCCTTTAGATGATACAAATTATCTCTATTGCACACATCCTCTATATAACTCCCCCTGTACCACTCTTTTATTTAGTGCTTCAATGTTTGTTTCTGCTGCACTACAGACATTTTTCTACCCCTACTGTAGCATACAGGGAGACCTTTATATCGAGGTGATCAGCAGCCCATTGACCAGCATGCTTCTGCTGCAAAAAGGATTTTATTGTTTGCCTTAAGGAGCCCTCTTCAGCTTTAAGGAGACACTGTTTGTATTTAAATAAAATACTTGAAAGGCCTAGTTCTAACCTCAGGGCACTATTTACCGATCATCTGGGCAGGCCAAGCCATTTTTTCAATATATTCCTTTTGATGGTCTGCACCCTCCTCAAATACTTTACAGGCAGAACCTCACAGCCATACAAGAGCAGACAAACAATGTTGGCATTATAGGTCTCTATGAGAACCTAAATGGATTTATGGCCCAATGCTAAGTCCAGCCTACATAAAGCACCTGCAATAGCCTTAGCATGCACCTCCTGGAGGTCAATATGAGGAGTAAATTTGAGGTTATATTTAAAAAGAAGACCAAGATAACGATATTCCTTTACTACCTGTAGTGGTTACTATCTTCCAAAAGCCCTTATTACTTCCGATCTCAGGGAGACAATTGCTTGTATCTGTATGCTCTCCCTGTCTTCCCAAGCTATACTTCTAAGCACTTTCCTATGGCTTTTCCTATGACATTAATCTAGATATCCCTTATTAACATCACCTCTTTTTTAAACCTCCCTTATTTTCTTATTTAGGGCATTCTTGGACTGTGCTATGGCAAAGCCAGATGAGACCTTTCTGCCCGACTTAACTTCAGGCCTGTTAATGCCATATTGCTTATAGAGGCAATTAGATTCTCATACTTCCCCACAATGAGCCGAGGTGGCAAATTGGACTGATCTTTCAGTAATTCCTTCATTGTATTTTAAGAATAAAGTTTTAATTTACCAGTCCATACCAGTCTACGCTCAGTAAAGCAGTGAATTAGTGCACTATTTTGCCAAAGATCTCTTAAAAGTGTATCCCTGTTCAGCTTAAGGATTAGGGGCTTGTGATCACTGCCTACTAGATGGCCAACTACTATATCCATAACTGTACCAACATTTTCAGTGAAGATCAATACATAAGCTATACATGTAGACACCCTTCCATTATCAAAGGTGTTTTGAGCAGGCTGATCCACTACGCACCTACTATTAACAATTGTCAGGTTCAAGCTATCTAGCAACAAACCCAGTTGTTTCCCTCTCCCATCCATTTGATGGTGCTTCAGAAACTGACACATGTTCCCCTGAACATTTTCGGTCTCCTTTTGAAACTCATCTTTTGACGGATTATGGGAAATCTTAGCTTTAAAATCACCCGTCAACAGGATTGATACCTTTGGGAAACTTGAGCTCATCTTACCCATCAGGACTGCCAGCTCCTTTAACTGCACATCCAACCGTTTATTCTGTGGAAAATAGGATGTGCCACATTATGCCCCCTAATTTTCCTTTTCTTGCTGCATAATTTAGTCAACATGACCGCATAATTTGGCCCTCCATTGCAGTGTAATGACCCTGCTTATTTTAAATGCTTTTTTGGTTTCCCATAATGATGACAATGATTACTGCTCAAAGTAAATATGATTTATTAGCATTAATCAGTGCATTCAGCAGGATTATTCTTTTTGATAATTATACAGTGTTTGATATCACGCCTCTGGAGAAACTGACTTTTTAATCAATCATCTGTTTGAACTATTTATTTATCATGCACTATGCACTTTTAAATGCCAGTACTGTTTTTTGCTCTGATTAATTTATTGTCATATTAGATGTGATTATTTCTTGGTGATATAACCCGAAAGGCGGGCACCTTATAAATGTGGCAGGTAATACTTTTTTACAAATATCTGCCACATATAATGCCCATAACTGTTTTAATTAAATCCTTGTTATGTAGAATCTGAGACTATGTTTTAGGGTAAATTGATAGTTTTAAATTATTTATTCATTTTGTACTATGCTCTTTCATATGTGAGTGATGCCTGACGACTCCACTGTTATACCCGAAGCGACCATTTTTTCTGGCGAAGTAAACTGACTAGAGGGCACCCTAAAATTGTGCTAGGCAATCTCTAGTGACAAATATGTGTGCCATGCTATGACTACTCCTTTTTAACCAACTGTTTATGTTTTAACATTTTTTTTCTGTATGTACTGTTATTTGCACTTTTAAGGTCACACTGACCAAAATAAAGTTTTTAAGTACAAAATAATGGCTTTAATATGTGGTTTGTTGCTCTTGAACCTTGACAAAACCTTGACTTGACTCACTTGATATTTTCGTGTGACCCATTTATAGGGCCAAAAAGTGATTAAACAATGTCATATATGATATTTTTCATTTTCCAATGTACATATTTGTAAATTACTGTGTAGTATTTAGATATGTGTGTGGAATAAGAAGACTTCTCCTGTTTCTAAAGAAAAAGTACTGACTGGGCAATCATTTATTGAGTGTTATTATTGCGGGCCAGCGAACAGTGATTACTAGCCCACACCACCGCCCCTTAGTAGGCCTTGGACTGCTCTGCCTCGCTACCTTGAAAGAGTCAAGTGCTACAATGAAGTGCTTGGTTCCCTGTAAAGACACTTGTGGACCATTTACTTGTGCAGGCCACACAACTAATAACCCAATTTCCTACAGTATGTATATTAGATTTGTGCAAGAAAATACTATTGGTAACTATTTTGTTGATATACTATATTTTTATTTAAATTCAATGTGTATAACAAGCTTTGGGTCTGTTTAAAGTAATTGTTTTATGTGAAAAGTGTTTAGTGTTTTATTAATGATTGTTTAATTAGTTTGGCCATATTATTGTACTTGATATTGTGTGGATCAATATTTTTGACATATTGTATGCTTATTTAAAGGTAATGATATTTTTGTTCCGATATTTTTGCTTTCGATACATGTAAAATCTTTTATTTTTTACAACAATATTTGTGTTCTCAATATGTGTGGTTTGTATAGTTAAGAAATATTTTTGTTAGCGATGTTTCATTTCCGATAATTTTGTGTTTCGATATTTGTTGGATTGATATTAGGTCAGTTATCCATCCAGGACAAATACAGTTGTAATTGGTCAGCAAGGTACTTTGCAGATGCAGGGCTTCTTTATTTTTGTGTGTTCCTGGAGCTTAACAGCAGGCTGGCTAACTAGCCCTTTGACTCCACTTTCTGGTCCATGGCACAAGTAGGAACAGACCCAGACCTTGAGGTGTCTCTCCATGTTTCCTGAGGTCCACAGGTTTAGTAAGTGCAGTCCTTCTTATTTCCTTTATGTCAGTTTTGAGTTTGTGGGTGGGGAGGACTCCCTAGCCAATGAGGATAAAATTCACAAGGGCAACCATACCCGCTTTATATAACTTCCTAGTGGATCGGCACAAACAATACCACCGTTCATTTCCTTGCCCAAATCCAACATGTCAGAACCTTTCCTCCATTGGTCAGAGCTATCGGCACAACCCTGAGGTGGGTCCGGTATAATGAGTGTTGGAAATGGCCCTTTTTGCAGGGTTATCCCCAAACTTTTTGCTTCTTCCTCCTATTTTTTCCTGACTTGTTTCTGTTGGTTTTAGGACTCTGGGCACTCTACCCCTGCTAATCAGTGCTAAAGTGCATATGCTTTCTATGTAAATTGTGTTATGGATTGGTGTTTCCATGATTGGATATTTGATTTACTTGTTAGTCTCCAGTAAAGTGCACTGAGTGTGCCAGGGCCTGTAAATCAAAGGCTACTAGTGGGCCTGCAGCACTGATTGTGCCACCCACGTGAGTAGCCTTAAAAAGGTAACTCAGACCTGCCATTGCAGAGTCTGCGTGCAGTTGGTAACTGCCATGTTGACTTGGCCAGTGCACACACTTGCCAGTACCTAACCTTACCTTTCCTTACGTCAAGCACCCCTGAGGAAGGTCCAATGTACCCCTGTTGGCAGGGTGCAGAGTATGTGAAAGGTAGGACATGCCCTGGTGTGTGTGGCATGTTCTGATAGTGAATTACAGCCCATTTTGTTTTTCACTTTTGTAAGGCTATCTGTTCCCCATAGGACAGAATGGGAAGTTTGTTTATAACATCTTATAAACATAACTGGCCCTGTGAACTAGGTAGGAAAATAACATTTAGTATGCCTGAACTCAGGATCTAAAGATGCATCTTGTAGTGAAGGTGATTTTTACATTCTGTGTTGGAAAATACCACTTTTAGAAAGTAGGTATTTTCTTGCTCATTCATCACGTATGCCTCTGCTGGAATGTGGATTGCCTGTCTGGGTTTTGGTTGACAGAAGGCTGGGGGAGCAGGAGTGGCTCCAGATAGTCTAGGTGGGTCAGGAAAGGGCTGAATAGACCTGAGCTGCAATTGGGGAAGGGGGAGGAGATTTCCTAGCACCTCAAAGGGCCTGGTCTGCGTCTGACAATGTCATCTCCACCTCCTGCTAGGAAGTCACACCAGAGAAGGCAGAATTAGTTCTGTCTGAGCACAGACACTCTCTGCCTAAGAGATCAAAGGATTTTGGGTTATACATATTGGGGCCCAGACCCCTTGTGAGAAAGTGCCATCTTTCTTGCATTGGTATGCCCCCACTTTTTGCTGAACTTCTGATTTGCTTTGACAGAGTGTGCCCTGGGCTCCTGCCAACCAGGTGCCCAGGGCCTGTGTTCCTTCCCTAAAACTGTGTTGAAACTAAAACCCAATTGGCATCTCTGGCCATCTGTCAGCCCCTAGTAAAAGGTACCCTAGGTATCCAGGGCATGGTGACCAGAGAAGAGCCCTAAGGGCTGCAGCACTTATTGTGCCACCCTTAGGGGGCCTGTACCCTGACACCCACACACTGCCTTTGCAGGCTGCGTGTCTAAGTACAGAACTAAACAAAGAGTCGACATGGCACACATCCATGTGTGCCATGCCCACAAAACCCCCTACCCTGGCATACATCAGCCACCCCTCTAGCTGGGTATCCTATGCCAGTGGTGTGGACACAGGTACATGAGCCCTGTGCCCCTACAGTACCCAGGGACATTCCGGGGCACTGTAAGTGCAGTGATGCCATTAAGAGTATATGGTGCTGGGAGATTGTCATTACGAACTCCACAGCACCATAATGGCTACACTGAAGACAGACAAGTTTGATATCAAACTTCTCAGCACATTAAACCCACATTGATGCCAGTGTGGGATTTAATGTAAAATGCACTACAGAGGGCTTCTTAGAGATGCCCCCTGAAACCTAACCTGTAATCCACGTCTTGTCTGAGGGGCTGCCTAGGCTGCCACACAGCAGACCTGTTGCTGGACCCCTGGGTGGAGAGCCCTCGCTCTCCTGGGCCTGCAACAATGCACATGCTGGGACGAGGTGCCAAGCCTCCTCCCCCAGGATGGGCAGGGGAAGCTTCAAAGGGCATTCCGCTCTTGTGAGCTTCTCCAGACCATTTGCTGTACTCAGCAACTGGCCCCCGCCGGTTCTGACCCCCACTCTGGCAGGAAGACTGGCGGGAAACCCTATGTCAGGAAGGGGGATGTGCTAATCTGTGCCAACTCCACCCCTCAGGTGGGAGAGGTGAGGTGAAGCATGACCCCGGGCTCCGGCCATCTTGAAGATGGGGAGCCCTGCCCGATCACAGCTAGGCTCCTGCCCCACTCCCACAGGAGAGTAGCAGGCTAGGGGGTGTACCCACCCCAGGACAGGGACACATTAGTCCCTGCCCTTGCCCTACCTGTAACACCCCTTAATGTAGTATTTAGGGGCACCCTGAACCTTCCTTCCTCAGATCCCAATTGCAACAACAAGAAGACCAAGAAACAAGGAGACCTGCCGCCCAGCTGCCAACAAAAGGACGACGCCCACTCATTTGACCCCAGAACCCTACAGGCCTGTTGATCCTTGAAGCTGCTCCTGTGAAACTCCGGCGTCTCCTGCGGACAGCAACCTCAACAACCCAGGAGGACCTGCCTGCCTTGAACCTTCCTACAGACTGGGACTCCATGAGCAGTGGTTCTGCTCCATTAGCAATACCCCTGATGCCAGCCAGGAACCGCGAATCCAGCCCACCCTGCACCCGCCAAGCCCGGCCTGTGCCTGAGTGACCCAAGACCACGAGGATGTCCCCCCGGCGACTGGGACCCAAAGTCCAGTGCCCAAAGACTCTCCTCGATGACCCACATGACGCCTGCAGCCTCAGAACCAGGGACCCCTCCAACTGCGACCAGCCAAGGGTAAGATTTCCAGACACCAAAAGACACCCCTGCACTTGGCGCCCCACGGCCCCCTGCACCCTCCTTTGGTGTACCTACCTCTTCTCCAAGATCCCAACTTACCTCTCGACGTGGTGGTCGCACCTGAAGAATCTCCGTCCCCGAGCCTGCAGCCTTTGTTCACTTCGTAACTTTCCCGTTGGATAACATTGAGCGCCCGACAGCTTAAAAGCACTCTGCACCCAGATGCCCGAGTGCAGCGTGAAGTGCAACTACTACCCTCCTCTACTTCCCCACTTGCCCTGAGTAAGTGACCAGGAGCTCAGCTCCCACAGCCGCGTGGTCTGCCTGCTTGCAGCCACCAACCAAAGGCCCCCTACCCTACATTGGATTGCATTGGGCCTACTCTCTCTGCACCCGGCTGCCCCTGTGCCGCTGAGGGTGTAACAACCGTACCTTCCTCACCCTGGGAGACCCCTGAGTCTATGCCCAAAACCTTAACATCACCAGTCGAGTACTCACCTGAAAGGCGATAACTCACTTTCCTTCCATAGGCTAACATTGACTGGTTTTCACTGAAATCTCTTCCAAGTGTGGAGTTTTGAAACTTTAAAATATTCATCTAAAAGCAGCCGAATAACAAATCCAAAATACTCACCTGTGATCAGGAGGGAAGCCAGTACTGTACCTTTTAGCCCAGTACTGAACCACAAAAGTAATCCTAACTGTACTTACCAGTAACTTGAATTTTCTTCCATAGGAAACCATTGACTGTTTTTCTCTGAAACTTCTTGTCGATTTTTGCAAACTAGAAATATTCCTTAAAAATCGTACTAAATACTAAAACGTAATTACTTACATGTCTTAGGTAAAGATCCCAGTGCTGAACCTAGGAGTCCAGTATTGGATTACAAAAGTAACAAGAAACTTCTTTACCCGTGACTTGAATTTCCTTCGATAGAATAACATTGCTAGTTTTTCACTGAAAAGTTTTTAAGTGTCAACTTTGAAAATACATTTATATTCTTTAAAAATCACAACTGTAACCAAACCGCTTTTACTTAACTATTTACAGCTTAGGCCCCGGGACTGAATCCAGGATCCAGTCCTGGGGTTAGAAAAGTAATCCTGAAAGTAATCAATTGCATTTATGTAGAAAAACCCATTGAACTCAATGATAAATTGTGTTTAGAATTGTGTTGCCTATTGCAACCACTGTAGCTATTGTACTTACAAAGTCTATTACATTTCTGCAAAGTAGTTACCTAAAGTCATTCATATTGAGAAAAGTATATTTTGATACCTGTTGGTTCTAAAATAAAACAACTATATATTTTGATATATTAACAATTGGCCTAGAGTTCAGTTCTTGAGTGTGTGAAACCTTTTGCTGACTGAGCGTGTACAACAAATGCTTTACACTGTCCTCTGATACTGCCTTACTGCTCGACCAAGCTACCACTTTAGAGAGTAGAGTCATATCTGACTTTAACCTATGTTATACCTCTGGAGATTGGGGACTCTATACACACTGCACCTTACTTTGGTCCAGTATATATAGAGCCACTTTCTTACACCCCTGAACTTTAGAAATGTTTTGGATCAAGAAGACTGCCAAGAAGAAGAGCAGGAGAAGCTGTGAGGAGGAACTACCACTTTGCTGTGTGCTTTGCTGTGTTGACCTGCAGTGGCTGCTTCTGTCTTGGGCAGTAAAAGGACTGGACTGAACTTTCTGCAATCTGCTTTTTGAGTTTCTCCAAGGGCTTGAGGTAGAGCTTGCCTCCTGTTCACGAAGTCTCAGATTCCGTGTCCTGACGGCACAGCAGAGGGCACCACTGCAACGCCGCACCATGACCTTGGTCTCACTGACGACGCCTGCTGATGCCACCACCAAGCCGCTACATGCACCGCGACCTGTGGGCACCGCACCGCCTCGCTTTACGATGACGCCTTGGCACCACAGAGGGCACCGCCGCACCATGACCCTGGTCTCACCGATGACACCATCCAACGTCGCAACCAAGCCATTGCTGGTACGTGACCTGTGGGCATCGCACACCGCACCACCTCGCTTCAAAATAACGCCTTGGTATCCCCAATGATGCCTCTCCACACCGAAATCGAAGCCCCTGCTTTCACCGTGGCTCGAGGGCACCGCTCATAAATTTACACGACACACCGCCCTCATTCTGCACCGCAGCCTTGATCTACCGACGCCGGCGCCATCGACTCCAGTTCTTCAGCCGACGACAGCGCTTCAGCAACGACAACGACGCTGCTTGGACCAAGACCTGCCAGCACCGTGATGAGCACCACCTCCATCTCGCACCGCAACCATGGTCTCACCGACGATGCCATCCGACGCCGCCCCCGAGCTGCTGCTCGCACCGCGACCTGGGGGCACCGCACGCCGCACCGCTGCACTTCGCACCGCAGCACACGACGCCTGCTGATGCCAGCGCTCCTGATCCCAACAGAGAGGAGATCGACCTGCAACGTGTGTGACTTCTGCATCGACCTCCGGAACCGACATCTACAGACACCATGTTTTCGGAAGCTCAACGACAGGTCGCCGATGCCCTGCATTTCTAAAAGATTCAGAAAAGGGGGTGGTGATGAACAGAGTGTCTGAATTAAGCAGAACACTCTTACCCAGTCCAAAGATCAGGGCTTGATCCATCACAATTATTTAGCTCACTGCCCCATCCTAGCTCAGAACCTGGCTATATGCAAATTAGTCTGTCCCTGGCCCAGTGCATCATGGGAACAGGGCAGACCAAACTACCAAGCCAATTCTTCACCAGAAAGGAGACAAGCTTCCGGGGACCGGTTTCTGCCATTTCAGGCGTCGTCGGCCTGGCTTGCTTGAATCCTGATGGAGCAGTGAGCAAGGGACTCATGTCTGAGTATACCCTTCCACGCTTATGGTGGACAAAATGATTCAGAAAAGGGGGTGGTGATGAACAGAGTGTCTGAATTAAGCAGACCACTCTTACCCAGTCCAAAGATCAGGGCTTGATCCATCACCGTTATTTAGCTCACTGCCCCATCCCAGCTCAGAACCTGGCTATATGCAAATTAATTTGGCAACAATCCTGCCTTATGGGGACCCTCCCACTGGCCTGTTCAAATGGGCACTCCTCCCAACCCTTCGAAAACTGCTCGTAATCTGGGAATAATATTCGATGATCAGTTGTCCATGAGACAACATGCCGTGAAAGTCTCCTCCATTTGTACAACCATCCTCAAATGGTTGAGGAAAATTACCTGGATGCTTCCTCTTGAAACCCAGAAAACCGTAGTCCAGGCGTTAATAACATCTCGCCTAGACTATGGCAATGTTCTCTTTCTGGGTGCGGGCAAAGAGGTAATTCGGAAATTACAAACGGTCCAGAACATGGCAGTCTGTCTCCTTTGTAAACTACCTTATAAAGCTTCCACTTCCCTGCACCGTCGTAGTCTTCACTGGCTAAACATTGACAATCGATGTAAATTCAAGGCTCTTTGTCTTGTACACAAAATTAACACTGGCAAAGCCCCCCAGTATTTGAAATCTCTTATTCATCCGTACCTTCCTTTACGCACTCTGCGTTCATCTAGCCAACATAAACTCTTAATTCCCAGGACAAAAAGAGCCAGAATGGGAGGTCGATCTTTTTCTTTTCTGGCCCCATCCCTGTGGAATTCTCTTCCTTTATCCATTCGGATGGAATCCAACTATTTAAAATTCAGAAGGGATGTCAAAACATGGCTTTTTGATCTTTAATTCTGCTACTGTACACTCTCTTCATTGGTTTAGCGCCGGGAAACCTCCGGGTAGCTGTGCGCTCTATAAAATTAAATATAAATAAATAAATAAATACATTAGTCTGTCCCTGGCCCAGTGCATCATGGGAACAGGGCAGACCAAACTACCAAGCCAATTCTTCACCAGAAAGGAGACAAGCTTCCGGGGACCGGTTTCTGCCATTTCAGGCGTCGTCGGCCTGGCTTGCTTGAATCCTGATGGAGCAGTGAGCAAGGGACTCATGTCTGAGTATACCCTTCCACGCTTATGGTGGACAAAATGATTCAGAAAAGGGGGTGGTGATGCACAGAGTGTCTGAATTAAGCAGACCACTCTTACCCAGTCCAAAGATCAGGGCTTGATCCATCACCGTTATTTAGCTCACTGCCCCATCCCAGCTCAGAACCTGGCTATATGCAAATTAGTCTGTCCCTGGCCCAGTGCATCATGGGAACAGGGCAGACCAAACTACCAAGCCAATTCTTCACCAGAAAGGAGACAAGCTTCCGGGGACCGGTTTCTGCCATTTCAGGCGTCGTCGGCCTGGCTTGCTTGAATCCTGATGGAGCAGTGAGCAAGGGACTCATGTCTGAGTATACCCTTCCACGCTTATGGTGGACAAAATTATTCAGAAAAGGGGGTGGTGATGAACAGAGTGTCTGAATTAAGCAGACCACTCTTACCCAGTCCAAAGATCAGGGCTTGATCCATCACCGTTATTTAGCTCACTGCCCCATCCCAGCTCAGAACCTGGCTATATGCAAATTAGTCTGTCCCTGGCCCAGTGCATCATGGGAACAGGGCAGACCAAACTACCAAGCCAATTCTTCACCAGAAAGGAGACAAGCTTCCGGGGACCGGTTTCTGCCATTTCAGGCGTCGTCGGCCTGGCTTGCTTGAATCCTGATGGAGCAGTGAGCAAGGGACTCATGTCTGAGTATACCCTTCCACGCTTATGGTGGACAAAATTATTCAGAAAAGGGGGTGGTGATGAACAGAGTGTCTGAATTAAGCAGACCACTCTTACCCAGTCCAAAGATCAGGGCTTGATCCATCACCGTTATTTAGCTCACTGCCCCATCCCAGCTCAGAACCTGGCTATATGCAAATTAGTCTGTCCCTGGCCCAGTGCATCATGGGAACAGGGCAGACCAAACTACCAAGCCAATTCTTCACCAGAAAGGAGACAAGCTTCCGGGGACCGGTTTCTGCCATTTCAGGCGTCGTCGGCCTGGCTTGCTTGAATCCTGATGGAGCAGTGAGCAAGGGACTCATGTCTGAGTATACCCTTCCACGCTTATGGTGGACAAAATGATTCAGAAAAGGGGGTGGTGATGCACAGAGTGTCTGAATTAAGCAGACCACTCTTACCCAGTCCAAAGATCAGGGCTTGATCCATCACCGTTATTTAGCTCACTGCCCCATCCCAGCTCAGAACCTGGCTATATGCAAATTAGTCTGTCCCTGGCCCAGTGCATCATGGGAACAGGGCAGACCAAACTACCAAGCCAATTCTTCACCAGAAAGGAGACAAGCTTCCGGGGACCGGTTTCTGCCATTTCAGGCGTCGTCGGCCTGGCTTGCTTGAATCCTGATGGAGCAGTGAGCAAGGGACTCATGTCTGAGTATACCCTTCCACGCTTATGGTGGACAAAATTATTCAGAAAAGGGGGTGGTGATGAACAGAGTGTCTGAATTAAGCAGACCACTCTTACCCAGTCCAAAGATCAGGGCTTGATCCATCACCGTTATTTAGCTCACTGCCCCATCCCAGCTCAGAACCTGGCTATATGCAAATTAGTCTGTCCCTGGCCCAGTGCATCATGGGAACAGGGCAGACCAAACTACCAAGCCAATTCTTCACCAGAAAGGAGACAAGCTTCCGGGGACCGGTTTCTGCCATTTCAGGCGTCGTCGGCCTGGCTTGCTTGAATCCTGATGGAGCAGTGAGCAAGGGACTCATGTCTGAGTATACCCTTCCACGCTTATGGTGGACAAAATTATTCAGAAAAGGGGGTGGTGATGAACAGAGTGTCTGAATTAAGCAGACCACTCTTACCCAGTCCAAAGATCAGGGCTTGATCCATCACCGTTATTTAGCTCACTGCCCCATCCCAGCTCAGAACCTGGCTATATGCAAATTAGTCTGTCTCTTGCCCAGTGCATCATGGGAACAGGGCAGACCAAACTACCAAGCCAATTCTTCACCAGAAAGGAGACAAGCTTCCGGGGACCGGTTTCTGCCATTTCAGGCGTCGTCGGCCTGGCTTGCTTGAATCCTGATGGAGCAGTGAGCAAGGGACTCATGTCTGAGTATACCCTTCCACGCTTATGGTGGACAAAATGATTCAGAAAAGGGGGTGGTGATGAACAGAGTGTCTGAATTAAGCAGACCACTCTTACCCAGTCCAAAGATCAGGGCTTGATCCATCACCGTTATTTAGCTCACTGCCCCATCCCAGCTCAGAACCTGGCTATATGCAAATTAGTCTGTCCCTGGCCCAGTGCATCATGGGAACAGGGCAGACCAAACTACCAAGCAATTCTTCACCAGAAAGGAGACAAGCTTCCGGGGACCGGTTTCTGCCATTTCAGGCGTCGTCGGCCTGGCTTGCTTGAATCCTGATGGAGCAGTGAGCAAGGGACTCATGTCTGAGTATACCCTTCCACGCTTATGGTGGACAAAATGATTCAGAAAAGGGGGTGGTGATGAACAGAGTGTCTGAATTAAGCAGACCACTCTTACCCAGTCCAAAGATCAGGGCTTGATCCATCACCGTTATTTAGCTCACTGCCCCATCCCAGCTCAGAACCTGGCTATATGCAAATTAGTCTGTCCCTGGCCCAGTGCATCATGGGAACAGGGCAGACCAAACTACCAAGCCAATTCTTCACCAGAAAGGAGACAAGCTTCCGGGGACCGGTTTCTGCCATTTCAGGCGTCGTCGGCCTGGCTTGCTTGAATCCTGATGGAGCAGTGAGCAAGGGACTCATGTCTGAGTATACCCTTCCACGCTTATGGTGGACAAAATGATTCAGAAAAGGGGGTGGTGATGCACAGAGTGTCTGAATTAAGCAGACCACTCTTACCCAGTCCAAAGATCAGGGCTTGATCCATCACCGTTATTTAGCTCACTGCCCCATCCCAGCTCAGAACCTGGCTATATGCAAATTAGTCTGTCCCTGGCCCAGTGCATCATGGGAACAGGGCAGACCAAACTACCAAGCCAATTCTTCACCAGAAAGGAGACAAGCTTCCGGGGACCGGTTTCTGCCATTTCAGGCGTCGTCGGCCTGGCTTGCTTGAATCCTGATGGAGCAGTGAGCAAGGGACTCATGTCTGAGTATACCCTTCCACGCTTATGGTGGACAAAATTATTCAGAAAAGGGGGTGGTGATGAACAGAGTGTCTGAATTAAGCAGACCACTCTTACCCAGTCCAAAGATCAGGGCTTGATCCATCACCGTTATTTAGCTCACTGCCCCATCCCAGCTCAGAACCTGGCTATATGCAAATTAGTCTGTCCCTGGCCCAGTGCATCATGGGAACAGGGCAGACCAAACTACCAAGCCAATTCTTCACCAGAAAGGAGACAAGCTTCCGGGGACCGGTTTCTGCCATTTCAGGCGTCGTCGGCCTGGCTTGCTTGAATCCTGATGGAGCAGTGAGCAAGGGACTCATGTCTGAGTATACCCTTCCACGCTTATGGTGGACAAAATTATTCAGAAAAGGGGGTGGTGATGAACAGAGTGTCTGAATTAAGCAGACCACTCTTACCCAGTCCAAAGATCAGGGCTTGATCCATCACCGTTATTTAGCTCACTGCCCCATCCCAGCTCAGAACCTGGCTATATGCAAATTAGTCTGTCTCTGGCCCAGTGCATCATGGGAACAGGGCAGACCAAACTACCAAGCCAATTCTTCACCAGAAAGGAGACAAGCTTCCGGGGACCGGTTTCTGCCATTTCAGGCGTCGTCGGCCTGGCTTGCTTGAATCCTGATGGAGCAGTGAGCAAGGGACTCATGTCTGAGTATACCCTTCCACGCTTATGGTGGACAAAATTATTCAGAAAAGGGGGTGGTGATGAACAGAGTGTCTGAATTAAGCAGACCACTCTTACCCAGTCCAAAGATCAGGGCTTGATCCATCACCGTTATTTAGCTCACTGCCCCATCCCAGCTCAGAACCTGGCTATATGCAAATTAGTCTGTCTCTGGCCCAGTGCATCATGGGAACAGGGCAGACCAAACTACCAAGCCAATTCTTCACCAGAAAGGAGACAAGCTTCCGGGGACCGGTTTCTGCCATTTCAGGCGTCGTCGGCCTGGCTTGCTTGAATCCTGATGGAGCAGTGAGCAAGGGACTCATGTCTGAGTATACCCTTCCACGCTTATGGTGGACAAAATGATTCAGAAAAGGGGGTGGTGATGAACAGAGTGTCTGAATTAAGCAGACCACTCTTACCCAGTCCAAAGATCAGGGCTTGATCCATCACCGTTATTTAGCTCACTGCCCCATCCCAGCTCAGAAACTGACTATATGCAAATTAGTCTGTCCCTGGCCCAGTGCATCATGGGAACAGGGCAGACCAAACTACCAAGCCAATTCTTCACCAGAAAGGAGACAAGCTTCCGGGGACCGGTTTCTGCCATTTCAGGCGTCGTCGGCCTGGCTTGCTTGAATCCTGATGGAGCAGTGAGCAAGGGACTCATGTCTGAGTATACCCTTCCACGCTTATGGTGGACAAAATGATTCAGAAAAGGGGGTGGTGATGAACAGAGTGTCTGAATTAAGCAGACCACTCTTACCCAGTCCAAAGATCAGGGCTTGATCCATCACCGTTATTTAGCTCAGTGCCCCATCCCAGCTCAGAACCTGGCTATATGCAAATTAGTCTGTCCCTGGCCCAGTGCATCATGGGAACAGGGCAGACCAAACTACCAAGCCAATTCTTCACCAGAAAGGAGACAAGCTTCCGGGGACCGGTTTCTGCCATTTCAGGCGTCGTCGGCCTGGCTTGCTTGAATCCTGATGGAACAGTGAGCAAGGGACTCATGTCTGAGTATACCCTTCCACGCTTATGGTGGACGACGCCTGAAATGGCAGAAACCGGTCCCCGGAAGCTTGTTTCCTTCCCAGTATAAGAATTGGCTTGGTAGTTTGGTTTGCCCTGTTCCCATCATGCACTGGGACAGGAACAGACTAATTTGCATATAGCCAAGTTCTGAGCTGGGATGGTGCAGTGAGCTAAAAAACGGTGATGGATCAAGCCCTGATCTTTGGACTGGGTAAGAGTGGTCTGCTTAATTCAGGCACTCTGTTCATCACCACCCCCTTTTCTGAATCATTTTGTCCACCATATGCGTGGAAGGGTATACTCAGATGTGAGTCCCTTGCTCATTGCACCATCAGGATTCAAGCAAGCCGGGCCTACGACGCCTGAAATTGCAGAAACCGGTCCCCGGAAGCTTGTTTCCTTCCCAGTATAAGAATTGGCTTGGTAGTTTGGTTTGCCCTGTTCCCATCATGCACTGGGACAGGAACAGACTAATTTGCATATAGCCAAGTTCTGAGCTGGGATGGTGCAGTGAGCTAAAAAACGGTGATGGATCAAGCCCTGATCTTTGGACTGGGTAAGAGTGGTCTGCTTAATTCAGGCACTCTGTTCATCACCACCCCCTTTTCTGAATCATTTTGTCCACCATATGCGTGGAAGGGTATACTCAGATGTGAGTCCCTTGCTCATTGCACCATCAGGATTCAAGCAAGCCGGGCCGACGACGCCTGAAATGGCAGAAACCGGTCCCCGGAAGCTTGTTTCCTTCCCAGTATAAGAATTGGCTTGGTAGTTTGGTGTGCCCTGTTCCCATCATGCACTGGGACAGGAACAGACTAATTTGCATATAGCCAAGTTCTGAGCTGGGATGGTGCAGTGAGCTAAAAAACGGTGATGGATCAAGCCCTGATCTTTGGACTGGGTAAGAGTGGTCTGCTTAATTCAGGCACTCTGTTCATCACCACCCCCTTTTCTGAATCATTTTGTCCACCATATGCGTGGAAGGGTAGACTCAGATGTGAGTCCCTTGCTCATTGCACCATCAGGATTCAAGCAAGCCGGGCCTACGACGCCTGAAATGGCAGAAACCGGTCCCCGGAAGCTTGTTTCCTTCCCAGTATAAGAATTGGCTTGGTAGTTTGGTTTGCCCTGTTCCCATCATGCACTGGGACAGGAACAGACTAATTTGCATATAGCCAAGTTCTGAGCTGGGATGGTGCAGTGAGCTAAAAAACGGTGATGGATCAAGCCCTGATCTTTGGACTGGGTAAGAGTGGTCTGCTTAATTCAGGCACTCTGTTCATCACCACCCCCTTTTCTGAATCATTTTGTCCACCATATGCGTGGAAGGGTATACTCAGATGTGAGTCCCTTGCTCATTGCACCATCAGGATTCAAGCAAGCCGGGCCGACGACCCCTGAAATGGCAGAAACCGGTCCCCGGAAGCTTGTTTCCTTCCCAGTATAAGAATTGGCTTGGTAGTTTGGTTTGCCCTGTTCCCATCATGCACTGGGACAGGAACAGACTAATTTGCATATAGCCAAGTTCTGAGCTGGGATGGTGCAGTGAGCTAAAAAACGGTGATGGATCAAGCCTTGATCTTTGGACTGGGTAAGAGTGGTCTGCTTAATTCAGGCACTCTGTTCATGACCACCCCCTTTTCTGAATCATTTTGTCCACCATATGCGTGGAAGGGTATATTCAGATGTGAGTCCCTTGCTCATTGCACCATCAGGATTCAAGCAAGCCGGGCCGACGACGCCTGAAATGGCAGAAACCGGTCCCCGGAAGCTTGTTTCCTTCCCAGTATAAAAATTGGCTTGGTAGTTTGGTTTGCCCTGTTCCCATCATGCACTGGGACAGGAACAGACTAATTTGCATATAGCCAAGTTCTGAGCTGGGATGGTGCAGTGAGCTAAAAAACGGTGATGGATCAAGCCCTGATCTTTGGACTGGGTAAGAGTGGTCTGCTTAATTCAGGCACTCTGTTCATCACCACCCCCTTTTCTGAATCATTTTGTCCACCATATGCGTGGAAGGGTATACTCAGATGTGAGTCCCTTGCTCATTGCACCATCAGGATTCAAGCAAGCCGGGCCGACGACGCCTGAAATGGCAGAAACCGGTCCCCGGAAGCTTGTTTCCTTCCCAGTGTAAGAATTGGCTTGGTAGTTTGGTTTGCCCTGTTCCCATCATGCACTGGGACAGGAACAGACTAATTTGCATATAGCCAAGTTCTGAGCTGGGATGGTGCAGTGAGCTAAAAAACGGTGATTGATCAAGCCCTGATTTTTGGACTGGGTAAGAGTGGTCTGCTTAATTCAGGCACTCTGTTCATCACCACCCCCTTTTCTGAATCATTTTGTCCACCATATGCGTGGAAGGGTATACTCAGATGTGAGTCCCTTGCTCATTGCACCATCAGGATTCAAGCAAGCCGGGCCGACGACGCCTGAAATGGCAGAAACCGGTCCCCGGAAGCTTGTTTCCTTCCCAGTATAAGACTTGGCTTGGTAGTTTGGTTTGCCCTGTTCCCATCATGCACTGGGACAGGAACAGACTAATTTGCATATAGCCAAGTTCTGAGCTGGGATGGTGCAGTGAGCTAAAAAACGGTGATGGATCAAGCCCTGATCTTTGGACTGGGTAAGAGTGGTCTGCTTAATTCAGGCACTCTGTTCATCACCACCCCCTTTTCTGCTGCATTTCTAAAAGGTATCTTTTCGACACCGTAGCTGGCCCGGGACGCCGCGGTCACTCAGAACTATTTGGATTTGTTTTTGTTTTCTCAGGACGCTGTGATAGCCCCGGACAGAGCTATTGACATCAAGGAACTGTTTTTAAAGCTTATTTTGACAACTGTAGATTTTTAAAGACTGGATTGTGGATTTTTATCGTTTTTGGACTTGTCTTGAAGTATATAAAAATATAGACTATTTTTCTAAACTGGTGTGGTGTCCTTTTGTAGTGCTTACACTGTATTACGGTTGGTTATGTGCAAATGTTTTACACACAGCCTCTAAGATAAGCCTGACTGCTCGTGCTAAGCTACCAAGGGGGTGAGCGGGGGTTATTTTAGAAGTGTAACTCCCTTATCCTGACTAGAGTGGGGGTTTCTGCCTGGCTTTGGCGCATGCCCTAGCCTGCCAAAAATCCAATTTCTAACAATGAGGAACACATCCTGGTAAACTGGTTCTGCAACAGGGTTTCCCCCTCTGGAAGAGATGCCAGCCTGTCTACCTAGACAAATGAGAGGGAAGGCTAAAGTATGACTCGCATTTGCCTGTGACAGGCAGCAGGCCCTTTGAAGCTTGGCCATCGGCGACCACAGTCCTCTGGCCATCACAAGGTCTTTTGTTCCCTGTTACAGGGAGCAATTCACACCTCCTGGCTTGAGGGCAGTAGGCTGTCTCAGGGACAACTGCAGTAGTTAATAAGAAATGGCTACTAGAACTTTGGGGCAATACAGTGGCTACTTTAGAAAGTCACCTTTATATTACAAGTTACTTTAAAGCCAATGTTAGCACCATGTCATGTTTAATGTAACAATTTGATACCTTAAAGTACTATGTTTGTTAGTCTCAAATGGAAATCCACACTTAGCGGTTGGACCAGTGTAACTCCATGTTAGCCAATGGGACTACCAGCCTTACTACAGAGAAAATGACTATGGTGAATTTCCACTGTCAAGACAGGTAAAACATTAAAGAAACACACCCTCCTTTTTAATATTCTGCTCCTTGCCTTATGGACTTTTAAGGCCTTCCCTAGGGGCAAGGTATAAATATTAAAAAGGAAGGTTTGGACTTAGTGAAAGGGTTATTTTACCATTTCAGGTTGTCAGTTTAAAAGCTTCTCAGCTAGGCTACAGTAGAACGCCAAGAGCCATATTTTCACTTTGTCATTGCAATAGTGGTGAAATAAACGCTGGAGTGCACTCGTGGCATTTAACTTACAAGCCCTGGGTACACCTTGTAGCATATACGAGTGACTTATAGGGAAGTTAAATCTGCCAATCAGTTATTAGCCAATTGTAGATACAGTTGAGGGACCTGGACAGCAGGACCTAGTACACTTCAAAGTTGAAAAACCATCTGCATCAGTCCAAACATTTGGGGAAATATCATACAAAAAATGGTATTCCCCCTCTAGCCCCCCCTCCCCAGATGAAAGGTGGCAAGCAACTGTCTAATAGTTCTCATCATGCAAGTGAAAAAACCTGGAAAGGCCATCTGCATTTGCACGATCACTCCCAGGTCTGTGTTTCATTGTAAAATTCCCTGTAGGGAGCAGGACCACATCAACAGCAACAGTTTTGGGGGTTTCCCCTCTTATCTGCATGAGCCATGTGGTTGGTTTGGGCTCTGAAGTGAGTCCCAAACAGACAGAGCCCCAGCTTCTTCAAGGAAAACAACCTCTGCAAAGGTTTCCCTCTCAATGGCAGTCCAACAGTGTGCACTGGAGAGGCAGCTGATTGATAGGCAACTGATTGATCCTAGCCCTCATCATTTACCTGTGCCAGCACTGCCCCATACCAATGTTCAGAAGCATCTCTATGGACAATAGACTATCTGCTACAGTCAGGTGCTTTTAGGACCGGTGCTGAGCATATTGCATCTTTCAGGAAGTCAAAGGCATTCTGACACTCTTCATCTAATTAACTTTCTTGAGCTTTTTCTTGGAGGTGACTGCTGTCCGGAGTGCTCCAATAGTGCCATACTCTTTTAAAAATCTCCTGAGTTACTCAGTCACACCAAGAAAGACCATAACCTGGGCTTGGGTTTTGGGAGGCTCCCATGCCAGAATTATCTGGGTCTTTGCCTAGAGTGGTTGCAGATGTCCCCGACATATAAGGTGGCTCAGGTGCACCACAGTCCATTGCCCTATTTAGCACTTGTTTGCCTTAAAAGTCAGGTCTACCTGCGGCAGGACCAGAAGCACTTCCTTCATATGGGCCAGGTTGTCCTACCAGGTGGTGCTAAATACAAAAATGGCATCCAGATATGCTGCACTAAAAGTATCCAACCCAGACAGAACCCAGTTCACCACATTTCAAAGGTGCTCAGGTCATTCTTTAAACAAAAGGACATCACTTTAATGCAGCCCTGTTCTTGACTCCTTCTGTTAGGTCAATCTACCAATATCCTGAGGTGAGAAAAAAGGTACTAATGTACTTGGAAGCCCCAAGTCTGTCTATGAACTCATTAGGTTCTGGGATGGGGCGAGCACCAGTGTTGTTTAATAATCTGAGTCCCCTGTATTTCACAAAGAGCCTTTGCTCTGACTTCCCACGTTTTGGATTGGGCACCAGAACCACTGGGCTCTGACAAAGGACTACTGGAGGCGCCAATCAGCCTCAGCTCCAACATATTCGATGCTGGTGTTCACCTGGCCAAACAAATGTGAGAGTTTGCTTTTGACAGGTAAACTGTCACCTGTGTCCACATCATGGACCCACCTCTGGGTATGACCTGGTTTGGAAGAGAACAAACCAGCAGTAGGAAACAAACTCTCTATATACTATATCAATAAGAGGTATAGTGTGCAAGAAGTCCAGTGGATCCCCAGTGTCTTTACAGAGACTAAAGTAGATAATACTAATGTTCTTTTGTGGTATTGTGGGCGAGCAGTTAGGCTTATCAGAAGGTAGTGTTAAGCATTTGTTGTACATACAGTGGCAATGAATGAGATACATTCAATGAATAAATCTGAGACCAATTTATAAAAAAGTACTTGGTTATATTTATTTGGTAGAACCACAGAACTTCGTCTTAATGCAATTTTCAGACTTTACAATGTTGACATATGGGGGGGTAATATTCAGCATACGTATAGACAAAATTGACTTACAAGACTGTTCTTCTGAAGTTAAGGTCAGTATTGGCAATGGTTCCGTTCAGCACCAACAATACACCACAAGTGGCACAGGCCCAGGCGGGTTCAGGGTGGGCACTGTAAGTGTACTTCATCTCGCCGCCAGCACCTGAGTAGTGGAGTTGGCAGAGGAGGAAAACCTCCTATCCTATCTACGCTTTCCCGCCTGTCATCCTGTCAAAAAGGGGGCGAGGACAGGAAGGGGGACTGCTCTCTCTAACAGGAGTGGCTGGGGACGCATTACAAAGGCGGCAAGGCCTTTGAAGCTTCCTGGCACGGATATCTCTTCCTGACCAGGGGGAGGTGTGAACATCTCCACCCAGGAAAGGCATTTTCTTGACCTCAGAGTGCGCAGTTACCCTCCACATTAGGTCAGAACACTGTCTGGTGGTGGCAGGCTGGCTCAGGCCAGTCGGTGACCACAGTAGGATTGGTAGGTTTCAGGGGACCCCTCTAAGGGGCCCTCTGTGTGTAATTTTAAATAAATCTGGCACTGAATCAATGCAGGTTTATTATACTGAGATGTTTGGTAACAAACATCTCATATTTCAGTGAAGCCAACATGGAGCTGGGGAACTCGTAATGATGAGTGTCCAGCCCATGTACTTACTATGGCTTCTCTGGTCACTTACAATATCCAGGAATCAACAAGGGTACTGCAGGGGCATATATGCTCATGCTTATATGCCCGCACAGGAGATGTAGTGCATCCTACCTTAGGGCTAAGGCCTGCTAGAAAGGTGTCTTACCTATATACCATGCAGTGTCTGTGGGCATGGCACACAGGGATGTGTGCCATGTTAACTACTCAGTTTTGTCTGCACCAAGAGATGCAGTGGCTACATGCATGTGCTTGGTGAGGGGTCCCTTAGGGTTGCACAATTCGTGCTGCAGCACTTAGGGGCCTTCTTTAACCACAAGGCCCTTGGTACCAGGGGTACCTTTTACTAGAAACGTATTTGTGAGCTAAAGGGGTGCCAATTGTGGAAACGACAGGCATAGTTCAGGGAAGGAGATCTGGCCCAGGGGACCTGGTTGGCAGGGACCCTGTGCTCTTCCAGTCAAAACGAAATCATTTTCCAGGCAAAAAGTGGGGGATAACCATGTCCAAAAGAGGCACTGTCCTACACCAGCAAACTGTCCCAACAACGTTTGACAGTTCTTCTGCTGTTGTTCTGTCAGGGTAAAGGAGAGCACTACTCCTACTGAGGCATCCATGGCATTATGTGACAGAAGGTCTGGGTTCCTCTCGATCTGTCACAATGAGCATAGTCATGTCCACCATGTCTTGATGGGGTTTTAACCTGCATTCATGGCTCACTCAATGGGGGTGTCTGGGGGTGCCCAGGTCTGCTAACTAGGAGAACTTCTTTTACAGGATCTTGTACGGCCCACACAAGTGTTCTGGGAGTTACAGGTTCCACTACCCACACCTCCTGACCGGGCTGGTACTCAACCAAGTTGGCCATCTGCTCATACTAGTGTCTCACAAGCTCAAAGCCAGAGTCCAAATTCTTATTTGCTTTCTTCATGTACTCTGCCATATGTGACTCCAGGAGTTCATAGTCGCCAATGTCCTGCTTTGGTTCTCTGGCAGGTTCGCCCAAACTTCTCTCACCAGCCTCAAGGGACCTCTCACAGGTTTCAAACCAAAGGTTCAAAGGGGCTGAAGCCCAGTCCTTTTTGGGGTGATTCCCTATTGGCAAACAACAGACATAGCAGTAGGGCATTCCTCCTTCCTCTTAGTATTACAGGCAAACTAGTAATCATGCTCTTCAAGGTTTTGTTGAATCTCTTAACTAAACTCTAAGTTACCCCACACATCACACATAGCCTACGAGTATGCAGACATGAATGTTTGGTCCCCTGTCAGATATTGCTTTCTTTAGAAACTACATTCTGGTGAAGACTCCAAATAAAGCCCTGGCCACAAAGGGCGCAGTCACAGTCCCTAGGGGTATTGCCTCTGGTTATCTTGTGGCATTGTCCACCATCACTCAGATGCACCTATTGCCAGAAGCAGTTAGAGAGTGTAGGGGACCAGCAATATCAAACCCCTACTTTCTCCCTGGACGGTCTCCCGGTGGAGTTTTACTCCACCTACGTTGACCTCCTGGCCCCACGGCTTTTGGTGGTTTACAGAGAAGCGAGAAGCCTGGGGCGCCTACCTGGCTCGATGCGTGAGGCCCTAGTGGTACCTTTGCTCAAGCCCGGTAGGGAGGGCGATGAGCCAGCGTCCTACAGGCCGCTATCGATGCTTACAGTCGATTATAAGATCTTGAGCAGCATTTTAGCCTCACGATTGCTGGACCACATGGGCTCCTTGGTGCATGACGACCAGGCGGGTTTCATTCCAAAGCGTAATACTACGATGAATATCCGCCGTTTGTTTCGCCTGCTGGAAGGGGACCACGCTGAGGCCCCTAGTCCCATGATCCTCTCGATTGACCTAGAGAAGGCCTTTGACAGCTTGGAGTGGGTCTACCTCCGCAGAGTGCTTGAGCGCTTTGGCCTGGGAGAGGGTATTATATGCCTCGGCGGTGGCTAGAGTTCGATCGGGTCCGCTGATCTCCCAACGTTACCCAGTGGAACGGGGCACGAGACAGGGATGCTCGCTGTCCCCGTTGCTGTTCGCCCTTGCGGTGGAACCTCTGGCGATATCGATCCGCACGGGGGCCCATTACAGGGGATTGCGGACCTTGTCGGGACACCACTACATTTCCCTATATGCTGACGACCTACTGCTTTTCCTTGAGGACGCTGGTACAGCCTTGGCCGGGGCTGATGCAGTGCTCACAGTTTTTGGCGAGGTATCAGGCCTCAGGGTAAATTGGGCGAAAACTTGCCTGTTCCCGGTCCGCAGAGACGAATCCTAACCGGACACTCCCAGGGCGATCAGATGGGAACCTAGCTGCATTAAATATCTGGGGGTGCACGTTTATCATCGCCCTGCTGACACCCTTGAGGGCAACATCTCCAGATGCATCCGGGCGTTGAAGAGTAGCATGTCCTTTTGGGCCACCCTGCCGCTCTCGGTAGCGGGACGGATTGCGCTGTTGAAGATGGTGGCGCTCCCTCGGCTTTTATACTACTTCAGGACACTCCCGATCTGGATCCCACCATCTAGCTTTCGGAACCTGGATTCCTTGATCGTGGCATTCCTTTGGGATTCGGGTCGCCGCAGAGTAGCACTCAGGACCCTGATGAGACCGAAAGTGGAGGGGGGGTTGGCCGTACCCGACTTTGAAACGTATTACTTGGCTGCCCAACTGCAGACTTACACTCAGGAGGTGGCACGGGAGTTTCGTGGCCCGGAGGAGACACGGGGTCGTGGCATACCCAGGCATGTTTTATCCTATATTGCGCTGCAACAAAGACTAGTTTTGAGGGACCTCACTCAAGAAGAGCGCACCATACGATCGTGCTGGAACCGAGTACACCGCAGGCTGGGAGTGTCACGTCCTTATGCCCCAGAGATCCCGCTGGGGATGCTCACTGCATTACCGCATGGCGGCGACAGGTCGCGGCTGCTGCAGGCTTGGGAGGACGCGGGCATACAGCTCATGGGTTTCATGACCTTGCGCGCTGCAGTACCTATTGCCGCATTGTTGTTTTAAATATTTTAAAAACCTAATCATTATACTGCGCGTTCGCGCTGCTGCTCTTGGCGCTAGGCGCTATCTCGCCTATAGCGTTTTTTATTAGCACTAATCTTACCCTCTTACTTGCACCATAAATTGTGTCCTCACCCCGCATTTTGCGGGAAATCGATCGCTTCAGGGCACTCAGGGCGCTCGGGGACATCGCGTTGCCGTGTTGGTAGCCGCCATCTTGGGTGAGTGAGGGAACCAGGAAGTGCCGAATTGCTGGCGCCATCTTGGTTGGGGGGATAGTGATCGCACTACAGGACTCTTGCGCTTGGTAGTGCATAAAAGTAGAAACTCCCCCATTGACAGGTCAGACTTTCATGACCTTGCGCGCTGCAGTACCTATTGCCGCATTGTTGTTTTAAATATTTTTAAAACCTAATCATTATACTGCGCGTTCGCGCTGCTGCTCTTGGCGCTAGGCGCTATCTCGCCTATAGCGTTTTTTATTAGCACTAATCTTACCCTCTTACTTGCACCATAAATTGTGTCCTCACTCTGCATTTTGCAGGAAATCGATCGCTTCAGGGCACTCAGGGCGCTCGGGGACATCGCGTTGCCGTGTTGGTAGCCGCCATCTTGGGTGAGTGAGGGAACCAGGAAGTGCCGAATTGCTGGCGCCATCTTGGTTGGGGGGATAGTGATCGCACTACAGGACTCTTGCGCCTACGGCTATATAGGATGGACGCCCTTAAAGCGCGCAGCGTAGGCGCGCAGCGGGCGCGCCGGCGGTGCGCCAGAGGTAAGCCCGTTTGCGCCCGTTCACGCACAGGACGCGCCGGGCGCCGATAGTACTACCTCTTGGAACCAAGATGTACCTCTGTACTCCTATTCCCGTGATGAACTTCTAGGTCTTAATCCCGGTTTAGTTAGTAATCACAAGAACAACCTCTCCAGTAAGCACCCAGCCACCTTGTCCTGTGGTTTGCTGAATGTGCGCTCACTCATCAAACATTGTGAAGAAATTGCGTTACTCGTTGAGTCTTTCCATCTTGACGTACTCTTCATGACAGAGACTTGGACAACACCGACTAGTTCGGTGGAATTAGGGATAGCATGCCCCCCTGGCTTCAAAATAATGCATAATCCTAGGGTGGGAGGCAGAGGAGGTGGAATTGGCATCATCTTTAGACAGACTCTTCACTTCACTCAGCTCAATATCAAGGCTATCGCTGGGTGTGAAATATTGGGTTTCTCCATCAAGGATCATGGAGGCATGCTACTGACGGGTCTATTATGTTACAGACCCCCGGCTAGTTCGCTATCTGCTGTACCTGAGCTCATAGATTTAATATACGATCTCGCCCACTCCCACACAAAGGTGATGGTGTTGGGGGACTTTAATCTTTGGTCAGAGGGATCGACCAAGACGGCCTACGCAGAGTTGGTCCAAGCTTGCCATAATATTGAGCTTCAACAACTGGTACTTTCTAAAACCCACTCAAAGGGCCATATTCTTGATTTACTCTTTGCGGCCGCTGGTCGAGTTTCCATACTCGACGTCCTGCCTCAGTGTTGGACGGATCACGCCCTTGTCCAGTTCTTCCTCTCGTGCACTAGCGCTCTCTCAAAGAAGGGGAGCGTGGCTGGCACCAGAATGGGGAGACAATGGTCCAGACTGCTCAAACAAACCATCTTGCCCTCGCTGCTGCCAGATGGCTTTGTACTGGGAGTGAATGTGGATGTGAGTTATGAGACTCTCTGTCAGCAAATTTTAACTTCTTTGGACTCTTTGGCCCCGCTGCGGAAAATCAAAGACAGGAATAATCTCGCCATGCCATGGTACTCGGAAGAACTTCGGCAGCTCAAGCTTCAATGCAAACAGGCTGAGCGGACCTGGAGGAAACAGTACCTGGATTCACACAGAGTCCTTTTTAGACAAGCGTTGGCGTCGTATAAAATCAAGATCAAGCAGGCCAAGGTTAGATTCCTAGAAGAATCTTTGCTGGCAGCCGTAAACAAATCTCAGGCCTTATTTAAGATCGTAAAGGACCTGGCCCATCCAGGCTGCACTAAAAATGTCATCCCGGCCTCTCAAGCTCTCTGTGATTCACTAGCACAAGCCTTCGAGGATAAGATTGCCAACATCTTAAACAATCTTTCCTCCTCGTCTGGTTGTGCTGTGCACGATTCCATCTTGTCAGAGAATGGGAAGGAGGGCACTAAATCTGGTGAGCTGAGTAACTTTCCTCTACCTTCCTTTGAGGACTTTTGCTCTTTGGCTGACGGGGTGTCCTCTGGCTCACCCTCTGACCCGCTTCCACCCAAGTTCTGGAAACTTTATCGTGAAGAGCCGTTTCCACCACTTTTTTCCATCTGCTGTCAGTCTCTCACCTCAGCACGGGTTCCAGACTGCTGGAAACTGGCGGTGGTTTCTCCACTGCTTAAAAAGGAAAATCTGGACCCCACATGCCCAGCCAACTTCAAGCCCATCTCCCTCTTGCCTTTCCCTATTAAAATTCTAGAGAAACTGGCGACAAAACATCTCTCCAACTTTCTTGAGACCAATGACTGTCTGGATGTGGCACAGTTTGGGTTTAGACCGGCACATGGGACAGAGTCGGCATTGGGGACTGTTCTTGATGACCTTCGGACGCGGGCAGACCAGGGTCAAGCAGCCTTTTTAGTGCTGCTTGACATGTCGGCCGCGTTCGATACGGTCAACCACGCGATACTGATCAGGAGACTAACGGAGGCTGGGGTGTCGGGCCTGGCCCTTGAATGGCTGGTGTCATATCTCGATCAAAGGCACCAGGTAGTTGCACTGCCACCATTCCAATCGAACATCAAGAGGGTTGGTCAGGGAGTACCCCAGGGCTCGGCCATCAGCCCCATTCTTTTCAATCTTTACCTCCGTCCCCTGATCTTGTTGATCAAGTCGTTCGGCATTACAGTCACCAACTACGCCGATGACACCCAACTGATCTTCTCGTTTGAAGGTAAGGGCGGGGTGTCACAGGAGGTCTTCCATCGATGCATGAGCACCACGGCAGAATGGTTAGGTAACAACTCCCTACAATTTAACAGCTCGAAAACCGAGGTGCTACACTGCTCCATGGATCGGACCCCTAGACCCCTACCGCAGGGTTTTTGGCCTTCTGATTTCCAAGGTAACAGTTTGCCTGCTGACTTGGTTCGGAACTTGGGGGTAATGTTTAGTTCCGACCTTCAGCTGGACATATCAGTAAACAAAACGGTGGCCGTGTGCATGGCCCTACTTGGATCCTTGCGAAAGATTCTACCTTTGCTCCCGGCACAGGCAAGACCAGAGGTAGTGCGGAGCATAATTTTAAGTCGTCTCGACTATTGCAACGCGCTATTGCTGGGTGCTCCAGCTACATTGCTAGGAAAACTCCAACGAGTACAGAACTTTGCTGCCAAATTGGCTCTTTCGCGCCGCCGCCTGGACTCCTCGGCCAAGACACTTAGGGACCTCCACTGGCTGTGAATTTCTCAACGGGTGAACTTCAAGGCGCTGTGTTTGGTCTTCAGAGCCTTACACAATCAAGGTCCGTCCCCTGTGCAGGATCTCTTCTCATGGTACATCCCCTCAAGACCACTTCGGTCGGCTTCGGCTCACCTGGTGGTAGTACCTAAGTTTCTGCGGTCCCGGATGGGTGGTCGGTCCTTTAGGATTACCGCAGCGCGGCTGTGGAATTCTCTTCCGTTAGGCCTCAGGGGCCAGGAAGAATTCTCCTCTTTTAAAAAAGCATTAAAGACCCATCTGTTCCCCAGAACAATGTAAACAGAAGGAAGCTGGTAACATCATGCTCGGTGTCATAACAGTCCAAGCGCCAGGATGCCCGTTGGGTGACAGTGTCAGCGCTATATAAAAACGCCTATACATACATACATACATGGGAGACCTTTATGAGGACGGGGTGCTACTGCCTTTTCAGGCACTTCTAGACCGCTTTGACATCCCCCGGGGCAATTTTTTGCTTTACGCGGCGGTCACAAGGGCACTCCAAGCACACTGTAAGACTGGTCCTGAGGAACCGCAGTAGTCAGTGGCGTGTCAGTACGTCATGATGACAGCAGGGACAGTCAAAGCGGTAACATGCTTGTATTCCAGGATGATCAACGAGAGACTATCCCCCCTAGATGTGCTCAGGACCCGATGGGAAACAGACATAGGGAAGGACATCCCGGAGGCCACATGGGCCCAGCTGATACGCCGAGCCTGGAAGGGCACGCGTAATGCTCGGTTCCAACGGGTCCACTTCTATATATTACATCGGGCCTATTTAACCCCGGAGAAAATACAGAAATATTTCGCCTCGGACACGGCAGCCTGCCCTAGATGCCGGACGCTCGGAGCAGACCTCATTCACATGTTGTGGTCCTGCTCGGCGCTGACCTCCTACTGGATGTTCATAGGAGACACGCTTACCGGGGTAACTGGAAGGTCCCTGCAGTTTGACGCTGCGGTGGGGATTCTACACTGGTTCTCGCATACCCCCAAAAATAAATTTTCTAGTAAGTTCATCGACTTGGGGTTGCTCCTGGCTAAGCGGAAAATAACCAGACATTGGAAGGCGCGGGTTGGTCCAACAGGCACTAAATGGCGCAATGAACTTCTTAAATGGGCAGGGAGTGAGAGCACCTTGCGATATCAGCTGGCGAGGCGGCGACAGGACGAGCGAGCTCTAGAGGCGGCACAAGCTTGGGAGACGTTGGTGCAGGCCCTGCACGACCACGACATACATACTGACTCTGATAGTGTTGATGGAGATCTGCCTATACCCCCGTAGAGTAACGCAGGCGGGGTGCTTCCATTGGAAAGGACATTGTCTCTTACCACACGCTCTTTGACCGTATACTAGATTACCGATGGCGGGATGGGAGGGGGGAGGTGGAAAGAGGGAGGGGGAGCGTCATCAGCTTCCGTTAAGCACTGGAGATCTCTGGCACTGAAGACTTGGAACTTAATCCTCTGGGGGGGTCTGATTGTTTAGGGGGGGAAGGGAGTTTATCTAGGTTGTCTAGAAAAGCAGAAGAGATTTACTCGTTTTCACCTGTTTCACATTATCAGAGCGCTGAGCCATTAAACAATGATTCGATGTACATGCCGCCCGACCTCCGGGTTGTGGGCTGAATGGCCGTGTATAGGTGTTGTTATATTGTCGGTGCATATGCTATGGAACATCATACAGGTGCCCAATCTGTGACTGTAATTGATTCCTGCAATAAAAATATATTTACAAAAAAAAAATCAAACCCCTACTTTCTCAAAGAGTGTCCCAACCACTGCTAGTGTAATTTAGGTAGCCTTGGGTTGTCTCCTACATTGTCACTGGTGTAGCAAGAGCGACAGAACTCCTGTATTTTCTCTGGTATCTGGGGCTAGCAAAAGTGACTGACCAAACTGCCCTGGGCTTTGTCTGCCCAGATGCCCAGCTGTGAAGGTGCATGGGCCAGATTTAGAAGGAAGGCCCAGCACTGTTGGGGGACCACCAGTGTTCTAATTGCTCCGGGTTTGGCTCCCTTGCTTCACTGTATAAGACACCATCTGCCAGGTAGACTCTGTGGGTACTACTGACATCTCCCTGTTCTTGGGCTTCAGCCTGCTGCTGAAGGCAGTAGACCAGGTATTCTGTCCTTGAGACAACTCCTCCCAGGTCTGTCCACCTGCCCCTTGCAATTCTATACGCTCTGGCATAACTAGGTAGAGCCCTTCCCCTTCAGGTCCCAGGCCCAGAGAGACAGACTCCTTCTTGTCCATCGGAACTTTAGGAATCTGTTTCCCAGACGTTTTGCCCTTCCTTTTGTTTGTTGGTGACTGGGCTATTATTCCAGGCACCATGCTCCCTTAACTCCCCTTACTGCTGTTTTGGCTTTGGTGGACACACACCCTCTCAGGGAGACCCAGCATCTCTGCATGAGCCTTCCTTTCCACATGTACCCAAGCAGAGGTTTCTAGATATTTTCCTAGCAGACACTCCACTGGGTTTGCAAGGGACACAGCTACCTTCTTCAGGCCATTAACCCCTCCCCAGTCAAAGTTCACCATTAGATGGGACTGCACTGAATACTCTGTTTACCATATCTGGGAATATCTGCTCTGGGGAAACTAACTTGTCCACCTCAGTGGTCATGCTGGCTCCTGCTTCCCTCAGAGCCACTGCTTTAGTGCTGTTGATGCTTGGCAAATGCCGGTACTTCACTGTGCTGGGAGATAAGGTCTTCAAGGTCTTCACATCTACTCCACCCACTTATATGAAGGTGACAGCAGGATACCCCTTGGATTCCCTAGGACAAACATCCATCCCAATCCATGAGAACTGCTTGCTTGTGTTGGGCTTCTTGGAACAAACGGGGTTCCTCTCTTGTGCCCAGACTTCTGACACACAGATCACACACAGCCTTTAAAGGGTCAAAATTATTTTCCTGATACCCCCTTCTCCTGGGCCTGGGCAGCTTAGCACCTACAAGATGCTGCTGTAGCTTTTCTGAAGAACAATTGTTCTTTCACAATTACATTGTACAGCCCTTCATATGTCTTAATGTCATTGCCCTTTAACCAACCTTGCAATGCCTTTACTGATGTGTCTACAAAGGTCACCCAGGTCTGCCGTGCATCTGTGTCGGTATTCTTAAATTTCTTTCGGTACTCTTGTGGGGTTAGACCAAAATGTTCTACTAGGTCATCCTTCATGTGGCGGTAGGACTCAGCTACTACCTCCTCTATGGTCAGAATACTGTTCCCCATAGTGACTAGAATCAATTCCCACGGTGTTGGGTGCCCACCTTCCTTGGTTTGCAGACTTTGTACTGCGTTTATTTTCCAGACAGACATGTCTCTGCCTGCACTACAGCACCTAATAAAACAGCTCTGCAGTTGGAGGTGGTGAAATGCCAGTGAGCAGGGTGGGGGGTGGCAGTGGAGGTACAGGCGGCAACCCCTATAAAAAAGACAAAATGGCAACTACCGAGGGGCAATCACCAGTGCTCCGCAGTGAAATGTCAGTAAATCACCTTCCTCCTCCTTAGAGCTCTCTTAAAAGAAGCAAATCATTTATCTATGTCGTCCCCAACCACAAAACTCGGCACATTCCCTTTGGTCAGGCAATGGTCATGTGATGCCCCCTCCCTCCAACAAGTAGATGCCTCTTGTTCACTGCCACCATGTTTCGTCGGCTTCAGGCACAGTCTGTACCTCTTCTTCACAGGGACCAGTCTCTTTTCCTCAAGGGACAATCTATTTTTCTCCAAAGCTAGTATGACCATTTGGGCATCTAGCTCCCTGCCAGCTTTGTCAGACTGCTGGTATTATACTGAGACAGAGTGTTGTCTTCATCCACCTCCTCTGACGGAGGAGTTTTTTTTCTTCCCTCTCTGTGGCTTCTGTTTCAGAAGTAACCATGGCTAAACAGGCTGTATCCCAGCGCCTAAGGGCTTTCTGGAAGCCGGCTTTGTTTTATCTTTGTTTTCTACCTAGATATTAATTTCTTTTCACAGAGCCTTCAGTTCTCTGAGGAACAGGTTGTGCAGGTTATCCATGTCTAGCTCCGTGGCTCAAATTGGCATTGGGAATGACCTCAGAAAAATAAAAACTGACCCATTCAATGACTTACCCTATTAAAAATCAAAATCAAACAATGTTTGCCTTATGTCAATTTAGGGATTCTTGATTTCTAGCTTACTAGCTGAGCGGTGCTGCTAAGCACAAGTTCTGTATCCCACTACTGACACACTAATGTGAGAAAGTGGATTATTTGTTGTCATGGTTTTGAGACAACACCAAGTAATAATCTCACTAGTTAGGTTGCTTGGATTTAAACTTTAGCTCAGCCCTGGGTAGATGTGGCACAGAGCAGTCAGGCTTAACTCAAAGGAAAGCTAGTGTAAAGCATTTACCAGTACCCACAAGAGGCAACAAAAACCCAATTCCGAATTATAAAAATAGTATATTTTACTATCTTTAAATAGGCATCAAAACAAAATATAATCTGATGAAGGAAACCAAAGTTATGATTTTTCAAAGATTTTTGTAAATCATTGCAATTCACACAAAAGAACAAAATAAATCAATTCTGTTCACTGTTTGTGCAGTAGGGGTAGTCTGTGAGCCTCAAACGTGAGGGCCTGGGCCAAAGTCAAAGTTTCAGACTGACTGTAATGGCGCATCAGTCAGATGCAGGGGCCTGGTTGTCCCCAGTCAAACAATTTTTTTTTTAACTCAGAATCTGTTTTTTTTTTATTTTAAAAACAGCAAGTACATGTAGCGGTCAACTGATAAAATTCTGTAGAATCATTTACATAATAAGCACATATAGGTGGACTACTATATAGCACATAGGAGCAATAAAAAGGGAGATACAAAGAAAACAGCGATCAATAAGTATCAAGGAGAGAGAATCAATTTAACAATACAATAGTATGCCGGAAAAGGGAAACCTAGATTATTTTTTAAATGACTAAAAACTTCTTTCCAGAAAAGTTGAAGTTGTATGCATGTCCACCATATCTGGTTAAAGGTACCATCTTGCACCCCACATCTCCAGCAAGAGGCGGAAGTCGCAAGGAAGATTGACTGCAGATGTACTGGGGTGTAATACCACTGGAACATTAGCTTGTAGTCGGATTCCTGGTGAAGGATGCTGCAGTGTGTCTTTGGGATTTCCCGCCATAAGAGCTCCCATTATTTCTGCGTGATATCCAGGCCACTCTCTAGCTCCCATCACGCCTGATATGGGTGTTTCAGAAGGGAAGATTGTTGGAGGACACTATAGATCCAAGAGACCAAGCCCTTAGACACTTCAAGTTAAAGATCAGGTTTTCAAAGGGTGTAAATGGGCATGTCACTCACTCCACATTAGGAGGGTGGAATGCCCAATGGCGGAGTTGGAAGCATTGATGCCTAATTCTATCAGGTAAATGAAATTCAGACTTGCACTGATCAAAGGGTTTAATTTGAGGTCCTTGGAATAAGTCCGTCAGTGTCCTACAGTTCGCATTCTCCCAGAGGGTGAGAGATCCCGGGGTCCCTGGTGTGAAGTCCAGGTTACTTGCAAAGGGATTATTCTAGAGGTAAATGAGGTAAGGCCTTAGGAAAGTGCAATTCTGTTCCATATTTCCAGTATCATTCTACTTGGGGTTGCACAATAGGCACTATGAGGGCAATAAGGTTTTGGTAGCCAAGCCAGGTCCCACAGTGGCCTGCATGCCACAGCGCGATCCATGTGTAGCCAATGTTTTTCACTCTGTCGTAGTACTACCCATTGGGAAATAAACCTGAGATGGCCGCTCGATAATAATCAAGAAAATTAGGACAAGATAGGCCTCCTCTTTTTCTGGGCAGCATAAGTATGTGATTGAAGGTACAGGGCTGTTTCCCATTCCAGATAAAGGCTCAGACATCTTTCTGGAGTTGACAAATATCTTCAGCTGGAACAGAGGCTGAGAGGGCCTGAAACAGGTAGAGTATGCAAGGCAGAATATTTATTTTGACCACATTGATCCACCCCAACCAGGAGATATGTAACAGTTACCATCTGCACAGAACCTCTAAAATAGTCTTAAGGTAATGGGGCCATTTAGCGCAAGTCCAGGTCTGAAGGGAATTTGTAACATGAAGCCCCAAACAGTATATATAATGTTTAGCCCATTGAAAAGGAAACGCGTCTTGCAGACCTGGAAGGAGCTGCGATGGTATAGTGAGGTTTAGTGCTTTTGATTTGGCTATATTGACTTTACAACCGGAGGCAAGTTCAAATTCTTCCAGCTGCAGGATGACGGCAGGGAGAGTTGACATAGGGTTAGTCAGAGTTAATAAAAGTTAATTGGCATAAAGCAGACCTTTATGATACCGCCCACAGAAGTGTATGCCTGTGATGTCCAGGGACTGGTGTTGGTGGATCACTAGGGGTTTTACAGCCAGGACAAAAAGAAGATGGGACAGGGGACAACCCTGACAAGTCCCCCGCTGTATTAGGATAGGAACAGTAGAATGGCCATTTACTCTGACTACTTCAATTGGGAGGTGTAGGAGGCCATGATTTTTCCAATCAAGACAGGGCTCAAACTAATTTTGGTGAGAACAGCACATAAGTCCCAACTGACCCTGTCAAATGCCTTCTCCACATCCAAGTACAGGAAAAGGGCAGGGATGTTATACATATAGGCCTTTTCTATCAGGTGGGCAAGGCGCCTAGTATGATCAGGGCCCTGTTGATGTCTAAAGTCCACCTGCTCAGGGTCAATCAAACTGGGCAGTAGGGAGGGATTCTAGATGATTGACCAGCATTTTGGTATATACCTTAGCATCAGTATTTAAAAGAGCTTTGGGCATGAAGGAGGAACATTGAGCAAGGTCTTTGCCCGGATTAAGAATGAGTGATATTTCCACTGCCAACATTGCGGCCGTAAGGCCAGTTAAGTGGGTGAATGAATTGAAAAGTGCAAGCAAGTGTTCCTTCTTAGATGGGGAGAATATCTTAAAGAAGAAAACCGACAGACCATCCGGGCCCAGGGTTCTCCCCACTGACAGTCCCTCAGCCGCTTTTTTAAGTTTGGACATCGTGAAGGGCATTTCCAAATCATGGGCAAGTTGAGCACCCAAGGCAACCATTGGCACTCCTGCAGGTAAGCCTGAACAGCTACATGATCTTTCTCCCCGCTGGCCTAGAGGTCACTGTAATAGTCATGAAATGCCTTCGCTTGTCAGCTTTGCTAATTGCGTAACCTAAGTGGATTGTGCAAAGTTTCGCAGTGTGGGAAGGAGCATGTTGATGTCGTAGATGATGAGGCAGTAAGGTGCTCACCTTGTCCCCTCCATTATAAAACCTCTGCTTAAGAGCCAAAAGTGAGCGCTCTGCCTTATTAACTCTGTGTGCTCTTAGCTGCACTCGTATCAGCACAAGCTGTCGCTTAGTACGTCATGAAGGCGTCTGCTTACCCCTACTCTCCAGGCCCTAATTTCATCTCTCAGCTTAGTCTTGAAGAGGCTTGCTATAGAATAACACTGCGAATTGGTGCCTTAAAGCCATCCCACTGCATGTGAGGAGAGGTGGTGGATAAAGTAATGAATTCAAAGTATTCTTGGATTGCCTCATTGAGTGTAGCTTTGTCGACTGGATCACACAGTATATGGGGTGGAAGTCTCCACCGGAGATGGGCATCTGAAGCACCTGTCCGAAATGGCCTGATCAGTTCAATATGAGCATGATCAGAAATAGAGATATCAGATATCTGAACCGATTTCAAATGGCGCAGGAGAGAATTGGTGACACATATTTAGCCAATGCAAGAGTATGATTGATGTACATGCAAATAAAAGGAGTAATTGGCATTAGGGTGGAAGAAGCACCAAGCATCCACTAGATCTGAGTCAGTGAGTTCCTTCTTGAGTGGAGTGAACATGGCCCCACACCCTGATAATGGGCAGCGGTACTGTCCAGCATTGAGTAACATACAACATTGAAGTCTGCTCCCAGGATGATGTCACCCCGGGCTAGGCTAAATGGTTCCTTAAGAATCCTGCACAAAAAAGTATTGCGCTTGATTTGAAGCATATAGCTTAAGGAAAGACAGGGTAATGTTCCCTTTTCTAGTATCACCAGCAAAAACACCTCCTGGATCCCTAACCACCCACGTCAGTGTCATTATGAAACCTCGTTAAAACAAGATGCCCACTCCCAATGTTTAGTGTCGGTGTGTACCCAATATCGGAATGTGTACCAAGGGTGAGACGTGCGATGACAGTCTTCATTAAGGAGTTGGGTCTCTTGCAAGAAAATGATATCTAGGTGTAGCTGGAGAAGTTAACACCATACCTGTTTGCGCTGATTAGGGGAATTAAGCCCCTTCATTTTTAAGGAAAGGAACTTTGTTTTAGCCACGATCCCCATATACTAGGCAATAAAGAAAGGGGAAGAGAGAATTTATTAGTGTCTAGAAAGGAAGCGCCTCACAGCAGTGAACAGGTTGAGGCATTGAGAACAGTAAGTACTCTTCCAGCGGGGTTCCCTCCCCTGAGCCCCCCAAGGGCCTGGCTAGGAAAGCGGGTGGGTAACCAAAAAAGAAGCAAGCATTTACAATGCAATGGTTTCGTCTTTGTAAAAGTTAGAGCTCTTGGCTTCGTCTATGACAATTTTTTTTGTATATGTTTGAAAAGTGATGAGTAAATGGCATTACTATTTATAATAACAATATCTTAATGTGTTGCAATTGTGAGTATTGAAGAGTTGTAGTGTTAGTAGTAGAGAGCGAGTAGTATAGTTATTTTTGAGTTGAGTAGCAGAGAGTGAGTATTAGAGAATGAGTAGTACAGTAGTAGAGAGTAGCGTTGAGTAGAGTGAGTAGTATAGTTATTATTTGTTGATAGTATAGAGTGATTAGTTTAGTGTGAGTAGAGTTTTAGAAAGTGATTATTTGATTAAGTATTAGTGAGTAATAGTGAGTAGTAGAGTTATTGTTAGAAAGTGCGTAGTTTAGTTATTTTTAGAGAGAGCGTAGTAGAGGAGTAGTGTGTTGTAGATAATTATATGTAGTACTAGAGTAATAGAGTTCTTAATAAAAAGTGATTAGTAGATATTATTAGTGAGTTGTGTAGTAGTATAGTGATTACTGAGTATTGTGAATAGTGTAGTGTGAGTAGCGAGTGATGAACGTGTAGTAAGGAGTGAGTAGTGATTAGTGGAGTGAGTAGTAGGGAGTATTAGTGAGTTTAGTAGTAGGGAGTATTAGAGTGAGTAGTATTGAGTTAAGAGTTGTAAATAGTGAGTATTATATTGTAGAGAGCGATTAGTATATTGTGAGTATAGAGTTGTAAAAATCTGTTAATAGAGTAAGTAGTAGAGAGTGACTAGAAGTGCGTGTATGGATTACTAAATGTTTGTGGAGTACTTAGTAGAGTACAAGAGAGAGTAGTATAGAGAGTATTATAGTGGTAACATTTAAGTGTGTGTAGCAAAGTGTGAGTATGAAAGTGTGTGTAGTAAAGTGCGATTAGTAAAGATTGAGTAGTAAAGTGTGAGTAGTAAAGTATCATTTGTAATGCGTGAGTAGTAAAGAGTTAGTCACAAAATTTACTGGTACAGCAGCTTAATCCAAAAGCGCATTAACTATGCAACCGATGGCAGGAATTTGAACTCATTCTGTCATTACAGTGAAATTACAAGTCTTGATTTTCCAGGCACAGGGAAATGACTGTGACTTAATGTGCAACTCCTTGTAGGAGCCTAGAACATTCTCCTAAATAAGGGGCAGGCTAAATCAGGTAAATCAGGGCACCTATATGAACATGTGTGTATTACGGAACCGCTTTGAGCATATGTACAGCTGTTATGAGCACGTTTACTAAAGGTCGTTACTTTCGTAACTCCCTTACCTATTATTTCACGGTTCCTGGCCTGGCAGTCCTGGCAACGTGTGTTAGAAACATTCAAAAGTATAACATTCTCATGCTAGCGGGTGACAACCCCGCATGCAATCAAAATTACGAGAGAGCCCTTCCCGTTGCCCTTATCAAAACACTTTCTCGACCCAAGTCGCACTTCTAAAACTCCCAGGCCACTGCTCAGTGCACCCGTGTGGCTGGTGAGGTTGAGCCTATGAGGAGGCTTTTCGTGTGAACTGCTGCCGGAGACTGGCGCTATGCTCCCTGAAAGGTAACGACATCGGCGGCAGCAGGGGGGGAATGCGCGGAGGTGGCAGGAGCCACATGCTATACCGCCCCCCACCAGCCCCGAAAGCGGACCGCGTCGGCATGCACGCCCATCCCCCATGTGGAGACTGGGAGCCCGCCAAACCACTCAAGGCAGTCAAGGGCGCGCCTGCAAAGGATGCCAATGACCACGACCGACGGTAATGTAGTACGTGCCCGTCGGAGTATCCAATCCAGGCACGGAGGGGTAGGCGACATCCTAACGCCACCCTGGGGACGCGACCACGTGCATCGGACCCAAGACCCGCCGCCAGTTGCGACAGTCGGCCCGAGACCCCCACCTCTCTCACATTGAGGGGGGGCGCGAAGCTCGCACGAACCAGGCCACAGGTCCGCCAGGCCCCGTTCAGCGCTGCATGTGCCCACACACAATTGAAGTACACTGGATGGCAAAAGGAGCTGCTCAGTCACGCGGGGCTCGAGCTCGGAGACCCTAAATACCAAGCAGCCGTGCCAACCAAGCGCACACCTCCCTTTTGTATTCCACCTGTAAGTATGTCAGGAAATGATCGAGCCCTAGGGGCCCCCCTGCCGCGCAGCCGGGCACGCCTGCCAACACTGTGCACTTCTCTACTCGTCTTTTGTATGGAGACAGTTGCCCTTTACCTCATCTTGGGCACCAGTACCAAGTGCCAGTTCTGTCCTTCTGTAGCCCCTGCCTCACTCAGGTACGATTGCGCTGAGACCCGGGGCATGCCTGACTTTGCCCTGGCGCCAAAGTTGCTTAAGTCCGCTTTGCACTAATTGGGAACAACAAAGCAACGGACAGGGACGCAAAACTAATGCGGGCAGAAACCATTCTACCGCCCCACTGCCGCCTCGGCTCTCGCCTCACCCCTGCAAAGATGTAAATAAACAAAATGCTGCTTACCTGATAAGGAGAGGACTGAAATCGCGCAACCCACCCCTGCAAAACACACGTCTAAAATGGCCAAAACATCACGGGGAGAAAAAAAAACATCCGCCCACCGCCGCAATGACGTTCTACAAGGGGCGGAGAGGGAAAAAATCGCCGGAACGCCCACCAATCGGACAATGACGGACAGATCTCACCTCCATTTATGGAGCTAGCCAATGGAAGTGAGAGGCGGGACAAAGGAACATACTATTCCAACATAAGATTTCGCCGGCGTGAACGCTGCTGCGCAGCAGATCGCCAGGCGAAACCTAAAAACAGGCCAGCTGAGGCCAACGAAGTGAGGTTCTCCATGCTCGTACAGAGGAGAGCATCACAAAGTCCGGAGAGATGTCGCCTCAGGGGCAGAAGTGCCTCAAGAAAGGGGGCGAGACCAGGCAGAAGAGCAAGAGCAATTTACAGAACAATACACTTCTAACAAAAGTATTTCAACAATACAGACTAAATGACTGCAGGCAGAAATACAAAAACCTCCGGCTCTGAGGCTGCAGACCCCGCAGAGGAAAAGAAAAGAGCAAATATAGGAGAACAACGTATGACAGTGCTCAAGTTAGTAAATACAGGCTTGGTACAATCCAGTAAAACAGCAATCAATTATCCAGGCCAGTCTGTTGTGAAGATTCCTGCTTCATATTCTGTGGATGGGAGATAATGTCTTCTTTAGCTTCTCTCAGGGCCTTTGCTTGAACCCAAAAAGCATGACCCCACCTGCCCGCCGTGTTCCAAGTTGAGTGTTATCGATCACCATCCTCTGAGGGCGCGAGGTGGGTGTCCCGGTCTCGGGAACCCTCCAGTAGTTCCAGTAGGCGCTTGGCTTCAGTCAATGAGCGAACATGAGCTGTTTCCCGTTAAGCTGAAAGAGCAGGCCAAAAGGGTGGGTCCTCTGGTATTTGAAGTTCATATCCCTAAGTTTCTCTGTTATCGGCCTCAAGTCCCTGCGTTTTTTAAGGGTCACTAACGAGAGGGCTTGAAAGATCAGTATTGTGTGGCCTCTGAAGACCAAATCAGCCTTGCTTCGACAGGCTCTCATGATTGCTTCTTTGTCTTGAAAAACAATTATTCTTAGTTAAGATGTCTGGGGGAATCCGGTTTACCTATCATTGCAGTGACACAATGAGCTTGGTCAAGAATGAGTGGCCGGTCTTCCTCACCTCCCCGAATAGTGGTCAGCAGCTCCCTCGTGAACATCAGAATATCTTCCCCCCTCTGGATTCAGATGTTATTTCTGCATCTGTGGTTTTCTAAATCTTCCTGGTTAGTTGGAGTTCAGACTGCTAGTCTTCCAGTGCAAGAACACCATGCATAAGCATTCTTGGTCTTCCATGCAGGAGTTTAGCGTGAGCTCTAAATCATCGACACGCGCCCACCTCTGTGACCTTTCTGCACAGGTGCTCTATACCACTTTTTAAATCTGCCTTTTCTTGTTTAATGGCATTGAGGAATGGGGTTATATAAACCTGAGTAACTAGTGGGGTCACGGAGGGCTCCCTGGCCTGAGTTGAAGAAGCCCCTTTATTGTACATGTTTGTTGAAGAAGACTTGGACCATAAAGAGACAACTGAGCTGTCTCTAAATGATTTGCCCCCTGGCATAATATTGGAAGACCAAACAGCTGGCAAGTGCAGTAGTTAGAGCGAGGGTACACCCACTCAGCAAGTGCCCACTAGCTGGGCTGGTCTAGAGGAGGTCACGCTGGAAGGCGTTGCAGGTGATCAGTGGGGCCCCAAAAGTTTGATAGAGCCAGACAGAGGCCCACTGGTGCATGCCGCAGAAACGAGGACAGGAACCACAGCAAGTCGAGGTACATTGAAAAGGAGACAAAGTGGGAAGGAGACTGGGGCTTTTGTTCAGAGCTGTAGTTCTAATCTGAATACTCCCTTTCCGGGCCGGTTGAAATCGCAAGCCTAGACAGTGTCCTTCTTATATGTGAGCTATTATTTTAAAGGCATTCTGCAGAGCGACGTGGTACTAGGCCCCCGGAGCATATAAAGCATTTCTTGGCGTGTGCAGGGGCCCTTCAAAACACGGGTGATCAGTGCGAGAGTATGGGGTCTCAGCGGTGGCAAGGTGAGGCTAGGAAGTTTATAGAAGTCTGTAGCATGGGCCTCAATCCCATATGTCAGGGAGCAGAAATGTTCACTCGTGAAGATATAAGCCGGAAGTAGTCTCTGGAGCCTGGCACTGAAGGCAGACACAGTCCCATGGTGCACGGCCTGCAATCAGGATGCCAGGTGGGGGCGAAAGGTATCGCGTGCAAGGGCGGCCGCAGGGGCACCGTGGTTACACATAGCACGTGCCTGCCACGTACAATGGTGCACACGCCGTTGGGGCCGCCCCGGCCAAAAAACAAAGATTGCAATGTAGAAAGATGGGGCATAGTCCAGAAATTGTGTGGCACATGATTTGTGGGAAGAGAGTAGACCAGGAACCTCCGTTTGCTAGTCCTTACTGCTAATTATAGCGCTGCGCATGAATGAGCACTGAGTGCAGCTTATTAAAAAAGATGACACGCAATTGATTATAACCGGCTTGTCATTCGTGCCTACCTTTAATCTACATGTTTTGGGTGTGAATCTTTTCTCGGTTTACCTGGTTGCTTGCTGGGACATTAAGTCCAAGCTTTCCTAGATATCTTTGGAAAATGAAACTGGAAGAACTACAAGCCCCAGAAAGGCCCTCCCTGGGAATCCTAACACTTTCCTGTGCACAGGAATACACTATCAGAGCCTCGAAGTACGGTCAGTGCGATCGGCTGTTCCCAAGTGAGTGGATGGGCGCAGAGGAGCAAGGCTTCAAGCTACCCTAAACCCTGCTGGTAAGGAGAATTCCTGGGAGGGAGAGGAGCGCAGGCAGGGAAGGCCAAACAGCAGATGGCAGGCCAGAGGGTGAACATTAGACAGCCCCTGTCTCCAGAGTACACCTTACAGTGTCACTCTGTAACCCCTATCCATTCTGAGTGCACTTGCACTGACTGTGGAGTCTGTGGACCTCTTTTGTACACCAAGCAGGCCCAGGTCTCCCCTGTATTTTCTTCAGAACCCACAGGAAGGCCATGAGCCCCATTTAAACAACTTAACCTTCAATACTTAGTCTATTGACATCCTGCTAACCTTTTAATATGTAACCTCCTTTCCTTCTCTGTGCACACTGCTCTCCTATATAAACCCCAAGCCATCGCTAATCTCCGGGCCTCCTTTGTACACCTTGACTTGCAAACCCGAGCCTCCTGTACTCCATATAGTTATACAGTAAGCAGTAGCTGGATCTCCGGGGTCCCACGATATACCCTTCCATTTCTGGTGATTACAGCAGTTTTAAGATCTTCTTAGAGTTTCTTTTTTGCTCAAATGGGTGTACTTTCTGGTATCTATTTGTTTCCCTCGTCTTCATTGCTTGATTTTGCGCCCAAGAAAGTGTCACTCATTAGTCGTTGAATGTCACTCATAATTTCACTGAAAATATGAAATTGTCACACATAGCAATCTGAAACCTTGGCAGCTATGGTCACATAGATTATTTACATTTAGAATTTAGACAAGTGCGCCTTGGCACTATCTGACCTGGCCAAAGAGGGCATGAACGAGCTGAAACTTGCTCATAAATTCAAAGCTCATCAGAACAGGGCCCCCCAAAACATATTTGGCCCAGAGCTCCAAAATCCTTAAGTTGTCCCTGATTGTGGCCTGTCCAGAAGGGGCTCTCAATCCGTGCTTATAGAGTGATGATTGCAGTTGCAGGAGTAACTTATACCTATGAAATGTTCCAGGCAGTACTTTCAATGAAAACATACAAAAAGTGCTGGTACTTATCTACAGTACCTATTTCCTCCTTCAAAGTACTATTGTTCTCCCATTAAATATTATAGCACTGCTGAGAAGTCCAGATACTCTCCCTTTTAATTTAACGTAGTGCAGGTACTCAGTACCCCAATGTTAGACGGGGACTCTGAGGGTCGGCCGAATACTGAGGGAGAGGTCCCCGATGAGGACCGTCCCCGGCGATCGTACAGACAAGTCACCTCCCTCCCCACAAATAGGCACCACACCAGGTCGAGTTCAATGCTTTATATAAGGTACGTAAGGCAAGGATATTAGCGATACAGGATATCTCGGACCTGAGGGTCCTCTCGCTTCTAGTCTCTGTAGGGAAAAGGGGGTAGCGGGACAGTCTTGGTACCGGGTCGGTACAGGGGGTGGCAAGAGGCGAGCTCACAATCCTCGAGCTGGAGAGTCTTTGAGTCAGGCCGCGGCAGCGCCAGCAGGCCAAGACGATGGTTTCACGAGGCAGAGGGCCGCGGCAGCGCCAGCAGGCCAAGGCGATGGTTTCACGAGGCAGAGGGCCGCGGCAGCGCCAGCAGGCCAAGACGATGGTTTCACGAGGCAGAGGGCCGCGGCAGCGCCAGCAGGCCAAGACGATGGTTTCACGAGGCAGAGGGCCGCGGCAGCGCCAGCAGGCCAAGGCGATGGTTTCACGAGGCAGAGGGCCGCGGCAGCGCCAGCAGGCCAGTCACGGATGAGTTCTTCTCGGGTCTCTCGACTCCAGGATACAACTGCCTTCCTGGGCTGGCCCTGCCCCAGTTATAGGTCTGGTCCCCTTTGATGTCCGGACCCTCGCGCCTGGGGGCCGGGAGGTCCGGGATGAGGGAGTCCAGACACCCAGCAGGGGGGTGGAGCCAGCGCCCAGGGCGGCCTGGGGGGATCGACACTTGGCGGAGGAGAGCCGTCGACGACTCCTTCTCCCATTGACTCGCCAAGTGGTCACTCTGCCTCCTGGGAGGAGGTTGGTGCCTCGATGTCGGGGCCGGCCGGGCCCAGGGTTAGGGTCGAGTTGAGGCCACGCGGCCTCGTGCTGTAGTACCCAAAAATGGCGGCTGGGCCGAGGCCGGGGTGTGGATGGTGACCCGGGCCAGCGGGGTCCGGAGTTGGTGTCTTGTGGTGGAGGGATTGCCGGGTACTTCGGGTGGTCGCCGGGGACTCTGGTTGGGGATGCAGGGAGAGCCAGGGTCCGGGTCCCGTTGCGGGGAGGGGGGACAGCCTGACCATGCGGCCTGTCCAACATGCGTCCCCCCCAGCTGAAGGCGGGGAGAGTCAGCCATCTTCCTGGGGACTCTCCTCGCTGAGGCGGAAAAAGCGTGACAGGCCGTCGGCGTTGGCGTGGTCCTGGCCTGGACGATGTTCCACCGTGAAGTCCATCCCCTGCAGGGAGATGGACCAGCGCAACAGCTTCGGGTTCTCCCCCCGCATTTGCATCAGCCATTGCAGGGGTCGATGGTCTGTTTGCACCCGGAAGTGGGTGCCGAAGAGGTAGGGCCGGAGCTTCTTGAGTGCCCAGACTACGGCGAAGGCCTCCCTCTCAATGGTGCTCCAGCGCTGTTCTCGGGGCAGTTGGCGTCTGCTGATGAAGGCCACTGGTTGGTCGACCCCTTCGGGGTTGAGTTGGGAGAGGACGGCCCCCACACCATGATCGGAGGCGTCCGTCTGCACAATGAATTCCCGGCTGTAGTCGGGAGCCTGGAGCACGGGGGCCGTGCACATGGCGGTCTTTAATTTCTCGAAGGCCGATTGGCAGTCCGGGGTCCAGTTGACTGTTTTGGGGCTCTTCTTGGAGGTGAGCTCCGTGAGGGGCCCCACGATGCTGCCATAGTCCTTCACGAACCGCCGGTAGTATCCTGTGAGCCCCAGGAAGGCCCGGACCTCCGTTTGGGTCGTTGGGGGTTGCCAGGCCTGGATGGCAGCAATCTTGAGCTGGAGGGGGGCCACCAGCCCGCTTCCCACTTGGTGTCCCAGGTAGGTCACGGACCCTTGGCCAACCTGGCACTTGCTGGCCTTGATGGTGAGCCCGGCTCGCTGGAGGGCGTGTAGAACCTCCTGCAGGTGGCGGAGGTGGTCGGTCCAATGATGGCTGTACACAGCAATGTCGTCCAGGTAGGCGGCGCTGAAGTCTTCAAGGCCCGCCAGTACCTGGTTCACCAGCCGTTGGAACGTTGCCGGAGCGTTTTTCATGCCGAAGGGCATTACTTTAAAGTGGTAGTGCCCGTCCGGGGTAGAGAAGGCGGAACGTTCTTGGGCCCTAGGGGTGAGGGCGATCTGCCAGTAGCCCGCTGTTAGGTCGAAGATGCTCAGGTAGCGGGCGGCCCCCATCCGGTCAATTAGCTCATCTGCCCGGGGGATGGGGTGAGCGTCGGTCCTGGTAACTGCATTCAGCCCTCGATAGTCCACGCAGAACCGGAGCTCAGGGGCAACGCCCGGGGCGGCCGCCTTGGGAACCAGGACGACTGGGCTTGCCCAGGGGCTGTCTGAGGGTTCGATCACTCCTAGGGTCAGCATTTTGGACACCTCGGTCTGGATGCAGGCGCGCACCCGGTCGGGTACGCGGTACGCTCGGTGTCGAATAGGAGGGCTGTCCCCGGTGTCCACATCGTGAAGGCACCAGGGGGTGACTCCGGGTGTGAGGGAGAACAGGGAGGCGAACCGCCTCAGGAGGGCTTGGCAGTCTTGGCGTTGCTCCGGGGACAGGGCCTCGGAGAGCTGGACCCCTTCCACTGAACCATCCCGCTCGAGGGTCCTCAGTAAGTCCGGAAGGGGTTCGGAGTCTTCTTCCGTCCCGTTATCGGTAGCCATCAGGAGGCTGAGTTCGGATCGCACAAAATGGGGTTTGAGCCTGTTGGCATGGAGGACCCGTAGAGGGTTCCGGGCCGTCTCCATGTCGATTAAATAGGTGACGGGCCCCTTGCGTTCGATCACCTTGAAGGGTCCGGACCATTTGTCTTGGAGTGCACAGGGTTCAACCGGGGACATCACCCAGACCCGTTGTCCCGGTTCGAACTCAATGGAGGATGCGTGCTGATCGTACCATCTCTTCATGTCCTCCTGACTGGCCTCGAGATTGGCTTTGGCGGTTTCTCGGAACCGCCGGGTCTGGTTGCGGAGAGCCAGGAGATACCTGTAGACGTCCGGGGGAGTTTTCTGGGGGGGCTGCTCCCAACCTTCCTTGACTAGGCTGAGGGGGCCCCGGACGGGGTGCCCGTACAGGAGTTCAAATGGGCTGAAGCCGAGGGATTTCTGCGGGACCTCCCGATAGGCAAACAGGAGGCATGGAAGTAGCACGTCCCACTGGCGTCGAAGGGGTTCCTCTAGGCCCATAATCATTCCCTTGAGGGTGCGGTTGAACCGCTCGACCAGTCCGTTTCCTTGCGGGTGATAGGGGGTCGTGAATTTGTAGGTGACCCCGCATTGTTGCCAGAGAGACTTCATATATCTGGAGATAAAGTTCGTGCCCCTGTCGCTGACGACCTCCCGGGGGAACCCTACCCGGGAGAAGATCCCCATCAGGGCTCGGCCCACCACGGGGGCCGTCACCGTCCGAAGAGGGATGGCCTCGGGATAGCGGGTGGCGTGGTCTACTAAGACTAGGATGAACCGGTGTCCTTGGGCTGTTCGGGGGTCGAGGGGCCCCACAATGTCTATTCCCACTCGTTCGAACGGGGTGGTGACGACAGGAAAGGGTTGTAAAGGTGCTTTGATTTTTCGGCCACTTTTTCCGCTGGCCTGGCAGGTGGGGAAGGCCCTGCAGTGGTTGGTGACATCCTTTCGCATTTGAGGCCAGAAAAAATGGGTCACCAGGCGGTCGTAGGTTTTATCCTGTCCCAGGTGTCCGGCAAGGGGGACATCGTGGGCTAAGTTCAGGAGAAAGTCTCGGAAGCGAAGGGGCACCACTAGTACCCGACTGGCTCCTAGTTCTGCAATTTTCTGCTCGCTGTAGAGCAGGTCTTGGTCCCAGTAGATCCAGTGGGCCCCCGAGGTATCCCCTGTGCTCTGGGCCAGGGCTTGCTGCCGGAGTCCTTCGAGAGAGGGACATGTTTTCTGTTCGGCCCGGAATTGTTCCTGAGTGGGGCCTCCCTCCTGACGCCATTGTGCCAGGTCAGGGACGTCCCGAAGCTGGTCGGATCCTTCTTCTGTTTGGGTCGAGGGACTGGCTTCTGGGGCGGCCTCCTCTGGGAGGAGCGCGGGAGGAGGTTCCGGCCACTCGGGCTCCTCTAGACTGGGGACCGCGCGGGCGGTCATGGACCGGGTCGTGACGCAGACCCATTCGGGGAGGCCGAGCATCCCCAGGTGTTCCCTCCGTTCGACAGCTGCCCAGGGAGAGCTTTCGAGGTCGTTTCCTAGGAGACAATCCACGGGGGCATCATCGCGGACAGTTGCCCTTAACATCCCTGTTACTCCTCCCCACTCGAAGGGGACGCAGGCCATGTGGCATAGACTTTCGGAATTGTCTGCGGATCGGACAGGGCAAAGAATGTTCGGCAGGATTTGGTCGGGAGTGACAAGGTGGCGTCGGACCGCCGTTACACTGGCCCCGGTGTCGCGGAGGGCTTCCGCCCGGCGGCCATTAATGTTGACCCACTGACTGTACTTCTGCGTGTTGGCGGGAAGGGGGGCCCGCGGAATCATCTCTCTCTCCCCCAAGCAGACCAGCGCCATGGCGGCGGGTGCCCACTCAGAGGGGTCGGCCTCGTACTCTTCTTGGTCTTCCGGGTTGAGTTCCTCCCCTAGGGCGGCCGCTGCGACCTGGCGGGGGGTAGTGTTCGGATTCTTGGGACAGTTGGGATCATTGGCGTAGTGGCCGGGTCGCTGGCATCTGTGGCACATAACGTTGGCCCGGAAACCGGCCCGGATGGCTGGGCTCCCTCGGCCGACCGGGGTTGAGGGGCTGCTTGTGGGTGACAAGGGGCCGGGGTCTCTCCCCCGACCCTGGCCTCCTCCTCCTCCTCCCCGGGGGCGATGGGGCCCTGGGTATGGTCTGGATGATTCGCTGGGTCCGTTCCGGCCAACTCGGGTGCTTTCCCACCGGTCGGCTTCGGCGGCGAGTTGTCGAGGTTCGGTTAGTTTACTGTCCAAGAGGTGTTGCCGGAGTTCCACGAAGCAGTTGTTCGACAGGTGCTCCCATGCGATAAGGTCAAAAAGTTGTTCGTAGGTGGTCACTTTGTTGCCCTTGATCCACCCTTCGAAGGCTCGACTAAAGAAGTTCACGTACTCCACCCAGGTCGTACCCGGAATCCGTTTGCAGTCGCGGAACCGCTGGCGGTACATCTCGGGTGTGAGCCCGTATCGAGTGAGGAGGGCGGCCTTCATGTGGTCGTAGGATGTCATCAGATGGTCCGGGAGTTGCAGCAGGGCGTCCCGCCCTTCGTTGACAAACCTCCCCCATAATCCGGCTCCCCAGTCGCTCCGTGGAATCCGGTGGGAGGTCATGGCCACCTCATAGGCTTTAAACCACTGCTGTATATCATCGTTTTTGTGGTATTCCCGGATGACATCTTTGGGGATGTGAACCTTGGGCTCGGTAGAGGCAGGCAGGGTCGGGCGTTCGGGGAACCCGAGTTCTTTATTCTGTTTCTGGATTTCCAGTTCCTTGAGATTGCGCTCATGTTCGTACGCTAGTTTCTTTTCCTCTAGCTCTCTCTGTTTTTGCTTCTCTTCTCGCTCCTCTCGGAGCCGTAAGTGTTCCAGAGTTATTTTTTGTTCCGCTAGCTTGAGTTCTCCATCCAAGCGAAGTCGGGCTAGTTCTAATTCGTGGAGTCTGCTTTTTTCTCTTTCTCGGATCTCTTCCAGGGAGAGACCCGCTCTTCTTTCTTCAGTTGGTGCGGGGCTCGTCTCGGTTGTTCGTGTTCGGGGTACGGCCGTACCCGTTTCTGCCCAAGCTTCTAGGGCCCGTTTGAAGTCTTCCTTTGTGCTCAGACCTGTGGTTGGAAGGCCAAGTTCTATGCAATATTGCTTCAGTTCTCGGTGGTTGTATTCTTCCAATTTTTCCATCTGGAATTTTTCCGTTGTTCCGCTCTCTGTTGTCATGGTGGTTGGGTGTCGTGGGGCGAGTGACTTTCTGTACGATTATGCGTAGGTCCGGATCCCGTCGCTGGCCACCAATGTTAGACGGGGACTCTGAGGGTCGGCCGAATACTGAGGGAGAGGTCCCCGATGAGGACCGTCCCCGGTGATCGTACAGACAAGTCACCTCCCTCCCCACAAATAGGCACCACACCAGGTCGAGTTCAATGCTTTATATAAGGTACGTAAGGCAAGGATATTAGCGATACAGGATATCTTGGACCTGAGGGTCCTCTCGCTTCTAGTCTCTGTAGGGAAAAGGGGGTAGTGGGACAGTCTTGGTACCGGGTCGGTACAGGGGGTGGCAAGAGGCGAGCTCACAATCCTCGAGCTGGAGAGTCTGTGAGTCGGGCCGCGGCAGCGCCAGCAGGCCAAGACGATGGTTTCACGAGGCAGAGGGCCGCGGCAGCGCCAGCAGGCCAAGACGATGGTTTCACGAGGCAGAGGGCCGCGGCAGCGCCAGCAGGCCAAGACGATGGTTTCACGAGGCAGAGGGCCGCGGCAGCGCCAGCAGGCCAAGGCGATGGTTTCACGAGGCAGAGGGCCGCGGCAGCGCCAGCAGGCCAGTCACGGATGAGTTCTTCTCGGGTCTCTCGACTCCAGGATACAACTGCCTTCCTGGGCTGGCCCTGCCCCAGTTATAGGTCTGGTCCCCTTTGATGTCCGGACCCTCGCGCCTGGGGGCCGGGAGGTCCGGGATGAGGGAGTCCAGACACCCAGCAGGGGGGTGGAGCCAGCGCCCAGGGCGGCCTGGGGGGATCGACACTTGGCGGAGGAGAGCCGTTGACGACTCCTTCTCCCATTGACTCGCCAAGTGGTCACTCTGCCTCCTGGGAGGAGGTTGGTGCCTCGATGTCGGAGCCGGCCGGGCCCAGGGTTAGGGTCGAGTTGAGGTCACGTGGCCTCGTGCTGTAGTACCCAAAAATGGCGGCTGGGCCGAGGCCGGGGTGTGGATGGTGACCCGGGCCAGCGGGGTCCGGAGTTGGTGTCTTGTGGTGGAGGGATTGCCGGGTACTTCGGGTGGTCGCCGGGGACTCTGGTTGGGGATGCAGGGAGAGCCAGGGTCCGGGTCCCGTTGCGGGGAGGGGGGACAGCCTGACCATGCGGCCTGTCCAACACCCAACCATCTGCCCAGTTACTGCAATAGTTTACAGGAAGAGGACTGGATTTACTGATCACTCTGGTAAGGTTTAGTAGCGTGGAATGGCAATTTTACACTGAGAGAGCGGTGTCAATTATCTGCGGTTCTGTGGTGCGAGCAGGTGTAAAGTGTAGGATGAGAGGAGATTATGCTAGTGTATGAGAGTGTTTTGTAGAGGAGAGTTGGTATTTTGAAGAAGTATGTACATGGGAGAAAGCAGACGTAGGATGTGGTATAGCTTCCACTTCTGGTACTTTACAGCAGTTTTAAAAATAATTTTTATCCTTCTCGTTGCTAAAATGGAAGAATTTCTGTAATTGATAAATTTCCCTTGTCTCTGTTGCTTGATTTTTACTCACGAGAAAGTGTCACTCATTGTCGTTGAATGTCACCCATAATTACACTGAAATTCTGAAAATGTCACACATAAGTAATCTGAAACATTGACAGCTATGCACCAAGCCATTCACAAGCATACATGTGCAAATACACCCATTTATTCACAAGAATACACATGTGCACCCACAACCACCCATTAATTCATAAGCATTCACACATGCACATCAAGCTACCTATTCACAAGCACATACATGCACACACTTGCACCCATTCATTCACAGGCACAATTGCACATATACAATCTCCTATTCACAAGCACATACATACACTTGTACACACCCATTCGGATCACTGACATAATATCGAATACAAAAATATAGAATTACCAAAATATTGATGAAAAAATATAGAATTCCTATCTACAAACAGGTAAGTACAAAAATATCGAATCAAAAATATCATTGTAAAAAATATAGTTAGTCAGAATATCGAATTTTTTAAATGTCTTAAAAGTAATTTAAAATTAACGAAATAATAAATATAATTAACTTAAACATACTTAAAAATACTTAAATAACCTTAAAATGATTAAATAATTAATTTAAGTTATAAAAAAATACAATTTTATTTTTTAATATATATATATATATATATATATATATATATATATATATATATATATATATATATATATATATATATTACAAAGTACCTGGTATATTCTTCATGCGAAAAGACACCAGAGTCGAGGCCCAATTTCTTCATTCAGTGCTCAAGGTTTATTTGGCAAAAATAAACAGCCCCTACGCGTTTCGAGGTAAGCCTACCTCTTGATCACGGGATCATGAAGAATATACCAGGTACTTTGTAATTTGGAGGTTTGGCGACCCTGTCGAGCGCCCGCCGTGCAAGCGGCAGAAGCACGCCGCTTTTCGTGTGCATATATATATATATATATATATTCACTGAAAAAACCATAGGTTATAGACCATATATAGTTAGGAATTAGCATTTAAAAAACCTTATTTTACTCACACAAAACCATTGAAATTCCATATATAGTTAGTAGTACTAACTATATATCGCGCACCCGCAATCCACTGCTGATCATGTCACATATTACATCATTCATGACATGGTCAGTGACATCACTGATGACATCACTGATGACATCTCAAATGACATCACTGATGACATCACTGATGACATCTCAAATGACATCACTGATGACATCACTGATGACATCTCAAATGACATCACTGATGACATCACTGATGACATCTCAAATGACATCACTGATGACATCTCATTTGACATTACTGATCACATCACTGATGACATCATTCATGTGATAATACGATGAACCTCTTCAGACTCTAATATAACCTTAGATACACTCAGTGTAAACAGACACTCACAGACTGTCACTCATCCATGGAGTTACTTACACACCTAGTCAGTCATGCAAAGAATCAATCACACCTCAATTTCCTCAACTATACAGTTATACACACCTTACTTATTCAAACATATACTAACACATATTTACTCTCTTTTACAATCCCTGATACAAGTTCACAATGATCCATACAGCCACTCACACATTCACTGACTCTTATGCACAGTTATTTATATATGCCAATTCTCACATGTACTGTGTTTTACATATGTACTTACTTTGACATGTAGCACTGAGATATCCATTCACTCACCAATGCACTCATGCACACAGTCAACCACCCATACAGCTGTTTCCACATGCACTTTTGAACCCATACATCTAGTGAATCAACTGCTCACACATCTATGCACAGAGTCATACACCTCCCAGCCACCCACACACACACTCAGTCTCCCATACAAATACTTGAGCAACCAATCAATAACCCATATACTTACTCATATAGCTACTGATCAACACATGCAGCAGTTTACAGAACAACAAACATAATGATGCACAAATTAAGACAGTTCGTCACTAACCCATGCACTCAGTGAGACACATTTAACCACTCACTCATACAGTCAGGCATGCACCTACTAAATCCTTCATCCAGACACTTCTACATCCACTCATTCTTCAATATGTAAGACATATTTTAACTTTACAGAAATACACAGTCACTGGATGTTGTCATCAGTGATGTCATTTGAGATGTCATCAGTGATGTCATCAGTGATGTCATTTGAGATGTCATCAGTGATGTCATCAGTGATGTCATTTGAGATGTCATCAGTGATGTCATCAGTGATGTCACTGACCATGTCATGAATGATGTAATATGTGACATGATCAGCAGTGGATTGCGGGTGCGCGATATATAGTTAGTACTACTAACTATATATGGAATTTCAATGGTTTTGTGTGAGTAAAATAAGGTTTTTTAAATGCTAATTCCTAACTATATATGGTCTATAACCTATGGTTTTTTCAGTGAATTTTCAAGGTTTTGTAAATGCTAATTCCTAACTATATATGGTCTATAACCTATGGTTTTTTCAGTGAATTTCAATGGTTTTTTAATAGCAAATATCATAAGCTGTCGATTGTCAAGTACGTGGTAAGAAAAAACATTTTCGTGTTTATGCACACTGATCTGCTTTCAATGCTGCCCCCCCCTCATTTCTATTAGGAGTACTCTCTCTTTCCAGATAGTGAAGGTTAGTTAACGCAGGCCTTTGCCCCGTTGTAATCCGTCGTGCCTGCTTCTCTCTCCATTTGATTGATTGTTATCCAAGCATTTGCAAACAAGCACAGAATCGCCATACTCTGTTTAGTCTTTGCAGGTAGTGAAGGATAGGTAAATGCAGACTTTTGTCCCCATTGTAATCCGTCATACCTATTTTTCTCCCCATTGATTGATTGATTGAATCGAGCATTGAATTGTTCGAAGTTGGTTCTCTTAAGGATCTTCTCTGCCTGCAAACGGGGAAGAATAGGAATATTCTCTCTCCCTTTGCAGATAGTGAAGGGTAGGTAACGCAAACCTTTAACACATCGTGCCTATTTCGTTCCTCATTGATTGATTGTTTGCCCGAACATTGACTGTTTGGGAATTGGTTCTTTTTGGAGGTATTCCCTGTTTGCAAATAAACGTAGGAAAATCTTTGCAAGTAGTGAAAGGGTAGGTAATGCGGACCTTTGTCCCCCGTTGTAATCTGTCATGCCTATCTACTCCCCACTGATTGATGCACCTGTTTCACCCGGACCATTTACTAGAGATAGGTCATCTGGCCCGACCAGAGAGCACCCCTAGTGAAAAGGACATATGCAATAATAACGAAGTGATCACTGTATCCTGTTAACAGAAACTTTAGCATGAAACAACCTGGAAAGAAAGGAATAGGAAAACGAAAATCAGTAGGCCACTGATGAACTTTTTATTAAATAACAAACAAAGAAACGATAACAATACGTAATGATAAAACCTATTATTGTCCTAGAAACAAGAAACGTTAGAAGTAAGCCCGTAATAAGAAACCTGAAAACAGTAAGAGAAACCAAGTGTGACATTGCAACGGCCACAAGGCAACGAGGCTTCATCGCCCCTCACTGCCCCAAAACGTGTCTTTCCCACCGCCTGCCACGGCCAAATAACGGCAAACTGGGAAAGATACAAGTCAGCAGACATCCGCCCCATTCTGGAAACTTCCAAAGTGCAACAGGTTTCCGGCTACGCCCAGCCGGAAGCAACACATATAAGGCGGGTCCTGCTGCCAACCGTCGGCAGAAGATCATCACGTAGGGTGTAGCCGGAGGAAAGGCCGAGGCCAATGGCACCCGTCCAGGGGGATTGCTACGACCACCCTGGAGAGTTGCAAGGGGGGGAATGTCTGTGTCCTCGACCCTCCCCTCTCTCTCCCAGTCCGGCCACCATCAACCAGAGGCCGAGGCCGACGGGATCCGGCCGCGGTGGCGGTAACCCTGGAGAATTGCAGGTTAGACCCTCTCTCTCCCAGTCTGGGCCAGCATCCATGGAGGGCCTGGGAGTGGAGAGGCCACTGCACGAAAGGCCCAGGAGAGGCACCACACGCCAAGGCCTGCCCCACCGGATGAGCCAAGGAACCCGTTCATGGGGCCAGAGCAAAGGGCGTCCGGCCGCCATCCACCGGAGGTCCGGCCCAAAGACGGACGGGACATTTCTTCTTTCTTTTATAATGGCTGCGACAACACTGGGGGGGATGTCTTGCACATGCCTCCGACCCCCCCCCCCCTCGTCCTCATCGCCTGGTCCGGCCATAACAAATGTCAAGCGAGACGCCGTGGGGTGCACTGGGTGGGAGAGACGGTGCGAACAGGCCTCTCCCGCCTCCCCAGGTGGAGGCTTCCCAGCTGCACCCTCAGCGCTCCAGGCGCCCGGAAAAGGGTTCTTCCACTGTGGCGATGCTGCAACGTCTCGCCCGGCAGGGTGGAGCCCGTCCGCTCATTTGACCCCGCGATCGCCGGTAGCTACCGAACTCTCAAAATGGCGGTCGACCTGGCAAGAGCGGGCCCAGCATAAAGAAATGGCCCGGTCACTGGTTGACTCCACCACCGTAGTCCTCCACGACCTTGAAGATTCTAGAGGAACCGCGGGAGTCCCCGACCCCCGCAGACACCCCCGATGGGGAATGACTGCCATGATCGCCCGTGGAGTGACGAAACTGTAGCCGCGGGACGTCGGCGCTCCCATGCTGGCGCCAGCCTCAGTTTGAATGACTAGAATCCTGCAGACCTCAGTTCCGGTGAAAGCACAGTGTGACCCGGTAGGAAAAATTGTTGCACCCCCTCCCCTTTTTGACTGATGGTTCAAACCACCGATCCTTTCCTTTGCCCTTTTACCGGAACTTTGGACTGCCCCCCCCCGCGGCGCCTCACGCCGTTATTTGGTGGGCGGCAACTTACTGGACATCACCTTGGTGCCATCCAGATTTCAGCGCGTTCTGCTGCCTTGGAACTATTCGCACAACAGACCGCTACTGACGACCCACCCCCCGGGACGCCCCACGCCGGATACCCAAATCAGTGCGGCACCCAGGCAACATCTTCTGAATTTTCATAATTTGAAAGAACTAGTAACATGTCCTCATCAGGAATTTCCTCTTCAATCATCTCATCAGGAATCTCCTCATGAAAAGTCTGCAATGATGATTCTTGTAACTCTATGGTCTCCAAACATTCGATAAATTCGCCATCAAGAGATTGATCAAAAAAATCATTCAAGTCATCTCCTCCTTGTGAGAATATTTCATTATTGGTGCTGTCAATTTCAATAAATGTAGTGGATAATTCAAAAGAAATTACCACGGTCTCTTCATTGTTTAAATGTTTTTACTGTTTTTGTTTTGTTGTATATATTTATAAGTTATTAAAGTTTTATATTCCTACTACTTTGTTGGAGTGCTATATATTTTTAATGTGACACATAATTGTAAAAACTTTGATGTACAAAGAGTCATCCCTGGAATCTTCCGCTTCAGGCTCGGTCCCCTCCCCAATCACAATACAGGATGGTTTTCAGATAGTAGGAACGCGTGTGGTGTGACGGATCTCATCGGGTGTGGGCCTTGATCTACTATAACTCCTTTGAAGAGGGGTGATTCTTTACAGCTGGGGCCATAAACTACATCTGCAGGGCTAGCTGATAGCCTGGGACCGGCCTGGACAATCGGACACAGAGGAAGAGGAGTGTCAGAGGGTGCGGTAGTGAATAGGGCGAAAGGGAGGTGTCGGGCGGGCACAGGGTGTGATTCTCAGGGAAGAGCAGCGCAGATGGGGGGAGGTTTATTGCCCATGCATAAGACAGAGAGCGGGGGTGACCAGTGCCTGGGGAAGATGCTTGCGAGGGTGGGGAGCCATGCTACGGATCGACAGCGTGCAGAGAGTGGGTCTGGTCAAGGCATCTAAAATGGCTACCGTGCACGACAAAAGTGTGGCATTTGAAAAAAGGCAAGATGGCGCAGACAATGTTTTTCAACACTTCCTCATTTCCTTCGAATCGAATGTTAACAGACGTTGGGGCATATTACCAAAGTTAAGCGATATTTATCCCTAACGATGCTTAGCAACGAATTTTTTACCGCTAAGCATCGTCAGAAATTATCGCAGATAAACCTTGCTATTATCAAGGTTTATCGCAAATGCCATAAAAAACGGCCGCAATGCATTAATATCGCTGAAAAGTCAGCGATATTCATGCATTACCGAGCTAATGCTCTTAGCCATGTTATCCACCTCCCATTGGATGACATGGCTAAGAACTGCTCAGGACAGGTGTTACTATTTGGAGATATTCGCGCTTAGCGCGAATATCTCCAAAAGTTGGTAATAGGAGATAGCGATGTTAGCGACTGTTTCCAGTCGCTAACATCTTGGCATGCCCACTTTGCATGTCATTAGTGATAAATATCACTGACATGCAAAGTGGAGCCCAAGATGGTCGCTATCTCCTACTAGCAGTCGCTAACTGGTGTTAGCGACAGCTACGTAATACGGAGATAATTTTATCTCCGCTTTCTTGGCTTTTAAAGCAAAAAAGCGGAGATAAACCCCCTTGATAATATGCCCCGTTATCTCTCCCACACTACCGGTCCCCCTGGGCTTAAACGCCGAGATGGTAGGGACTGCATCCCGTGGAGATAGGCCGACACGTCACTCAGCAGAAAAACAAGTCTATAAACATACAATAAGTTAAAAGTCAATCATTCTTCTTTCCTTGTAGTACGCTCCCCAGTCCACTTCCCGTTACGCTAACCGGGCGCACCCCACCAAGCACCAAGCACTCTATACTATAAGTCTTTTTTTATACTACAATCACTTCGCTACAACCTCATAAATTAAAAATAAAAATGAATAATGTCTCAAACAATTTTTGATTTCTAAATATAAATTTATTCTTCTGAATTTTCATAATTTGAAAGAACTAGTAACATGTCCTCATCAGGAATTTCCTCTTCAATCATCTCATCAGGAATCTCCTCATGAAAAGTCTGCAATGATGATTCTTGTAACTCTATGGTCTCCAAACATTCGATAAATTCGCCGTCAAGAGATTGATCAAAAAAATCATTCAAGTCATCTCCTCCTTGTGAGAATATTTCATTATTGGTGCTGTCAATTTCAATAAATGTAGTGGATAATTCAAAAGAAATTGCCACGGTCTCTTCATTGTGATCCATTTTATTTTGAAATTTCTTGCTGTAAATTGCAGAAAAAAATAATCACTTTCATTTATCGTTTTTAATAATACATAATATAAAACTAACTTTATCAAGTATTTAGTATAACAGAAGGACTGTAAATGAATAACAGAAAACATTTTTCAAATTATCTTAAAGTGTACAACATAGTTCCCCTTACAAATTAACAACTCACCTTTTTGAAAGTAGGAGAAGCGTTAGTACTGTGTAAATCAAACACCAGAAATTGAGCACCAAAAATTCCTCACAAATGTACCTCAGACAGTAGTATCACAAAATGGCTGTGGTTTCCTCTCATTTTAGATATATACATAACCAATTAACTTTCATCACACACAAATACAAAACCAAAGTAACATTTTAATTGGTTCTAAATTTCAACACTTTCAAATGTGTTTTCCCCATGCAATTTTCCATAGGACATTTAGATACGTCTACAGCCTGAATGGCTGAACGGAATTACACCAAACTTGGCAAAATGGTACATCAAACCTAAGAGGTCAGTGAGGATCTACTATGCCCCCTTATGGTCATTTGCCCCTTCGCTTTGGCCTCCTCTTGTCTCTCGATCCTACCGAGAGACAAGATGGCGGCCGCTACGGACTGTTTGGAATGTTTACAGACGCCGGAGAACCAATCAGCTTCGCAAAGCTACGTAACGCGAAAAGTACGCGAAGCGGAGCGCTGTTACAGATATATATCTTTTTTTGAACGTTAATTTCTCAAAATCCACTGGAGCACATATATTGAGACCTAGCAAAGGCACATCGGGCTACCAGTCCCTACAATTTTGCCAAGTTTCGTGCAAATCCATTCAGCCGTTCGATTATTATTATTTTTTTTTTTGCCCCGCGGTGCCCTTTTAAAACCTCCACATCAAACCTAGGGGGTCAGGGAGGATCTACTATGCCCCCTTATGGTCATTTGCCCCTTCGCTTTGGCCTCCTCTTGTCTCTCGATCCTACCGAGAGACAAGATGGCGGCCGCTACGGACTGTTTGGAATGTTTACAGACGCCGGAGAACCAATCAGCTTCGCTTCACAAAGCTCCGTAACGCGAAAAGTACGCGAACTGGAGCGCTGCCTGGTCCGCTGTTACAGATATATATCTTTTTTTGAACGTTAATTTCTCAAAATCCACTGGAGCACATATATTGAGACCTAGCAAAGGCACATCGGGCTACCAGTCCCTACAATTTTGCCAAGTTTCGTGCAAATCCATTCAGCCGTTCGGGCTAAAAGTGAGGCCAACCGCCCTATGGAAAACTCAATGTTAAAAATACGTTTTGGGACCCCCTTTTTTCTCGGCCCCCCCTTGACGAAACCCCCCCAAATTTTCAGGGGCTGCTCAGAAACAAAATGTTCAATTTTCCTGAAAATTTCAGCCAATTCCGTCCACAAACGCCAAAGTTATTAGACATAGAATTTTCAAAAATCCCATAGAGAAAAAATCCTAACTATATATACCTACTGGCGACCGCCAGTAGGTAATATATATATATATATATATATATATATATATATATATATATATATATATATATATATATATATATATATATATATATATATATATATATATATATATATATATATATATATATATATATATATAAGCAGGAAAGAGGTGTAGCAATGGGATCCTGTTTCTCCCCCAGCTATGCGTGCTTGCACGTTGGCTGGTGGGAGAGACAGGTCCTTGATTGCACACCCAACAGACACAAAGTGAAGTACTGGCTACGCTTCATAGATAATGTTTTTGCAATATGGGATTGGGATTTGGAAATTGCGAAAGAGTTTGTCAATAATCTAAATGTTAATTCTTGCAATTTACATTTTACGTCCAATATCAGTTATTCAACAGTTGAATTTTTTGATGTACGTATCACAGTGATTGACAACATTTTGGAAACAACCCTGTTTAGGAAAAAAACTGCTGGCAATAGCATTTTGCATGCCAGTAGTAGCCATCCTCGCCACCTAATTGAGAGTATACCGTTGGGTGAGCTGCTAAGATTAAAACGTATTTGCAGCTCCCCACAGGAATATGACAAATGAGCAAAAGAGATGATGGATAGATTACAAGATAAAAGTTATTCAAAAGCAACTCTCTCTAAAGCCTTGGGGAAGACTGGGGAGCGGACACGAGAATCATTATTGATCCCTAAAGCCAAAGTGGTAGTAAAACAAGATGAAAGTCCCCGATTGATAACCACTTTCAGTAAACAAGAAAGAAAAATCAAGTCCATCGTCAAAAAGAACTGGCCCATTATGCTCACTGATGGTGTACTTGGAAGTAGATTACCTGAGTCACCTACGATCACTTTCAGACGAGCAAGATCTATGAGAAATCAATTGGTTAGGATGAGCCCGGAAATTAAAACAGATGGTACCTGGCTCAAACCGAGAACAGGGTTTTTCAAATGCTCACCATGCAGAGCATGCAAATTCGGGGTGAACACAACCCATTATACCACTCCATTCTCAAATATGAGTGTAGCCATTAAGGGTAGTTATGGATGCCGCACTGAGTATGCTGTATATGTTCTGACGTGCACCTGTGGACTATGCTATGTAGGTAGCACTAAGCTGCAGGTGCATGTCAGAATTTTGCACCATCTCAGGGCTATAGTAAATAATGATGCGGCATATCCTGTGGCAAGACATTTCAGAGTAGCACACAACAACAATTTGAAATGCCTCTCCTACTATGTAATAAATGAGGTAGCACCATTACAGAGAGGTGGAGATAGGGAAAAACTGCTAAGGAAATTGGAAACTCGCGTGATAATCGAGTTAGACAGTAAAAATCCCAATGGGTTGAACAACACCGAAGATTTACATCAATTTTTATAGATATGAGCATCTATGGATTATTGCATGTATGCATGATTATGAAACTGTCAGGACTGTGCAAAGTTATTGAAAAAATCTCCAGATGTTATTGACAATGGTTTAATCATTAGATTGTAGTATATGAAATTCTTTGTAAAATAGTCCTCTAGAACCTCGAATCATTTTAATTGTAATTGTGTGTTGTTTACTTTTATGGGCAATAGATTTTTTTATAGTGTGGCACTCTAAGGGGCCCATTACGATGTCGGGCGGATTGCCCCTGCCAGGCTGGCGGTAGCCACCGCCAGCCTGGCGGGGGCAATCCGCCCGACATCGTTGCACTAAAAACCCCCCGCCATATTAGGATGGCGGGAGGACCTCTGCCGCTTTTCCGCCCCGGTCGCCTTGCGGCTGGGGTGGAAAAGGAATAATAAGCCAGGAAGTAATACCAATAAAGAGCCGTCAGTCATCAATGCAGGAGAAAATAATCAGGATGTTAAACAGTTGTTAAGAACACTGAAGAAAAAAACTAAAAGCGAGATTACGAAATGGTGGGAACATAAATCCCTGACAAAATATGTTGAGGCAGGACGGGTTCCCCGAGGTCTTAGAATTTTACTGGCACCGAGCTTTGAAGCACCAAATCCTGCTATGCTCCGAGAATGGGGCGAAAGTAATCTTGAGGCCGCAATGAATCTGGTCAAAATTTTAATCAAGTATGCAGCAATTGATCGGCTGGCGTTACTGGACGAGATACAAAAGATCAATGAGGAATTGGAAGCAGCAGGCCAGAATATCCAACATAAAGAGCTAATTGAAAAGACTAGAAAAGACATTAGTGAACGCTTAAGAAAACATGAAGACAGGATCAAAATTCGTAAAGTGCATACATTTGCTAGGGATTTAAAAGATTGTGAACTGGGACAGATTTACACATTTTCAAGAAAATTTCGACCATGCAAAGAATCTAAAAATCAATGACAGAAATGTAACCACAGGGACACTGCAAAGCAGACCGCAAATAGAGCAAACCTCTGACATAGAAGGGGACACTACATCTTTGTCTAGCGCCTCTGCTTAAGAGATGAGCAGTAATACGAGTTCTGGCAATAATCTGGTTTTGAACTTAAGTGAGGAAATTGATTTTTTAGTCATGGACAGGTTAAAAACACTCCGACCAAGAACGAAGAATGTCCAACGCGAAAAAGGAGAAATGCAAAGCGTAATGCAAGAAGAAAAAGACAAAAAGCAGCAGCCAAGGAAAAAGCAGTGGTTCAAAAAGAAAAGATAACAGATTTAACAATTACCAATCTGTCAACAACCACGTTGAGTGGAGTTCATTTAACTATTCCAGCACTAGGGCAGATGTATTCTGTTTTATAAGGAAATTGAAATTAAAAACGTTTTTCACTATCAAATCAGGAGGAACCACGGACAGCCAACATAACAATGAACAGTCAAGTAATCCATCATTTCCAGTGGTGCAGTCAGCAGATGCTAGCACTTTATTGACAATGCATGATTTAGCAACATCGGTGTCAGAACAAGGCAATTTATCTGACGAGGAAACAATGAGCACACAGGAGCGTCTTAGGGGTATTGAAATAATGCAAAGAGGAGCAGGAGAAAGCCAGTTTAAACCTAAAAGCGTCTTCACTCCCAATATGCCAAAAGACGCGATTGACATTTTCCATGAGCGCATAGTTGAGGATTTGAAAAAGCTTAATCATGCTGTGCAGAAACAATATCACCACAAAAAGAAAAACTACAACTTAGATCACTATACCAGGTTGATGAAGATATTATCAGAAAATCATGAGGTAATAATAAATAAATCTGATAAAGGGGGCAATATTGTCCTGTGGCCAAGAACGGACTATGTAAAAGAAGCCATGAGACAATTGAGTGATGCAGATTGTTATACAAAATCAAATGGGATGCAATATAAAAAAGCAAAAGAGAAAATAAAAAAATTGTTGTATGAGTATAAAAGAAATGATCTAATATCTACAACAGAATTTAAGTTTCTCCATGTGGAACATCCAGTGATTCCAATCCTTTATTTAATACCAAAAGTGCACAAAATGGTCTCACCAACGCCAGGTAGACCTATAATATCCGCAATTAACAGTATGGCGGAACATGTCTCCCAATATATAGATTTTTACCTCCAAGATCATGTAAAAAATCTTCCAAGTTATGTGAGAGACACGGGAGATTTTTTAAATAAACTTGGTAGTATCAAATGGGAAAGTGACTGGTGTCTAATTACATTAGACATCGAGTCGCTTTATACTAGTATTGAACATGAAGCAGGCCTGCGGGCAGTGAACTATTTTATTGGTTCAAAATCATGTGAATATTATGGGCATAATAAGATGCTGTGCGAGCTGACCGCTTGGTGTCTGAACAATAATTTCTTCTTGTTTGACAAGGAAATCTAGAAGCAGGAAAGAGGTGTAGCAATGGGATCCTGTTTCTCCCCCAGCTATGCGTGCTTGCATGTTGGCTGGTGGGAGAGACAGGTCCTTGATGGCACACCCAGCAGACACAAAGTGAAGTACTGGCTACGCTTCATAGATGATGTTTTTGCAATACGGGATGGTGATTTGGAAAGTGCAGAAGAGTTTGTCAATAATCTAAATGCTAATTCTTGCAATTTACATTTTACGTCCAATATCAGTTATTCAACAGGGGGCAATCCGCCCGACATAGTTGCACTAAAGACCCCCCGCCATATTAGGATGGCGGGAGGGACCTCTGCCGCTTTTCCGCCCCGGTCGCCTTGCGGCTGGGGTGGAAAAGGAATAATATGGCGGCGGTGTCTAACAGACACCGCCAGCCATATTATGATGGGCTTCCTGACATGCTTTTCCGTGGCAGCAATGCCGCCACGGAAAGGCATGCGGAGACTCCCTGAGGGGGCCCGTTGCGGGCCCCCTGGGAGTCCGGGGGGTGATGGGTGCACATGGGGGGTACCTAGGGTACCCCCCCGCATTTCAAAGTGCAATATGGCAGGCACCGCGTGGTGCCGGTCATGTTGTGCTTTGAAATGTACAATGTGCATTTTTACCATTGCGGCGGGCGGCGCTTTCTGCACCGCCTGCCGCAATGGTAAAAATACAGGATGCGCCCGCCTGTGTGGCGGGCGCATCCTAATGCTCAAGGCGGGACCGCCGCTCCTATGGCGGGCGGTCCCGTTTTGCACGAGGATGGTGGGCGGGCAAAGTCCGTCCGCCATCCTAATGACCCCCTAAGCATTTTATATTCTACCTCCATTAAGCTGAACCAGTGGAGGTGTCGATGCAAATATGCATTTATGCAGAAATACAAACTCTCTGAAAATTGTAAATCAAACTCCAAATTTTGATAAAAAATAGGGCATCATAATATCTAAGTAATTGTACACAGCGCAGTTATATATTCCCATTCAAAACCAAAAGGATATAAGGGAAAAGCTCTTCAGCACTGTGTATATATATGAGATTTGTATATTTATAGTTTTAGTAATTGAAATTATATTCATGAATTTTAGGCATTTTGTGTATATTTATTGATATGGATATTGATGTTATTTATTTATTTATTGCATAATGTTGCACTATAAAATCTGGAGTGGCTTGGTTACATTGAGGCATTGATGCCGATGAATAGAGTTGATGTTTACATCTACATACATATGCATATTTATTAAACAATCATAAAATTGTAAGGTGAGCACTGATCAGAATGAGGCATAGCGCACGTTGCATGAGTATGTTTTCCATGTCTATGCAAAGATGAATCACGTGATTGTGTGCACTAGGGGCGGGCAGTCTGTGTAAGTTTAAAAGTAACGATATGCTGCCAAATTCTTTGTGTGAGCAAGAGCACGGCTGTGCTCGAAATGCGTCGCAGCAGAGCGGGGAACGGGAAATAAAATACCTTTCTGCCTGGTTCATTGGGTCCGCCTTCTTCATTTCGCCAGGAGTGGATGTTATGGAGGATTGTTGTCATTGGAGTAATTCGCGGATGCAGGTTGTCTCCGGCGGCGGTACCCCCTCTCCTTGAAGTGGCTTCTGATCACAACCAAAAACGGAAGCACAGTTCCGAGGAGGAACCTTTACACAGAAGCCCCCTACTGCAGCATGAAATTAATATAACGGAAGCCGGGAGGAACGCGAGGACGACTGAGTCGGAGGACCCGTCGCCATTGCTGACCAGCGGTGAGTGATTGTTAGAAGCTGCGTGTAGGTGGGGGAGGACAGGTTCGAGTGGCAGTAAGAAGACAGGTAATAAGGCGGACGCCGACCCGACAAGTGCAGTGTTAGACCCCGCACTGCTTAAGGAAAATGTCAGCCAGCTTGGAAAGAGAGCGGGAGGAGGCAGTCAAGGAATTGTTCGGCAATCTGCCAGGAAGTAATACCAATAAAGAGCCGTCAGTCATCAATGCAGGAGAACATAATCAGGATGTTAAACAGTTGTTAAGAACACTGAAGAAAAAAACTAAAAGCGAGATTACGAAATGGTGGGAACATAAATCCCTGACAAAATATGTTGAGGCAGGACGGGTTCCCCGAGGTCTTAGAATTTTACTGGCACCGAGCTTTGAAGCACCAAATCCTGCTATGCTCCGAGAATGGGGCGAAAGTAATCTTGAGGCCTCAATGAATCTGGTCAAAATTTTAATCAAGTATGCAGCAATTGATCGGCTGGCGTTACTGGACAAGATACAAAAGATCAATGAGGAATTGGAAGCAGCAAGCCAGAATATCCAACATAAAGAGCTAATTGAAAAGACTAGAAAAGACATTAGTGAACGCTTAAGAAAACATGAAGACAGGATCAAAATTTGTAAAGTGCATACATTTGCTAGGGATTTAAAAGATTGTGAACTGGGACAGATTTACACATTTTCAAGAAAATTTCGACCATGCAAAGAATCTAAAAATCAATGACAGAAATGTAACCACAGGGACACTGCAAAGCAGACCGCAAATAGAGCAAACCTCTGACATAGAAGGGGACACTACATCTTTGTCTAGCGCCTCTGCTTAAGAGATGAGCAGTAATACGAGTTCTGGCAATAATCTGGTTTTGAACTTAAGTGAGGAAATCGATTTTTTAGTCGTGGACAGGTTAAAAACACTCCGACCAAGAACGAAGAATGTCCAACGAGAAAAAGGAGAAATGCAAAGCGTAATGCAAGAAGAAAAAGACAAAAAGCAGCAGCCAAAGAAAAAGCAGTGGTTCAAAAAGAAAAGATAACAGATTTAACAATTACCAATCTGTCAACAACCACGTTGAGTGGAGTTCATTTAACTATTCCAGCACTAGGGCAGATGTATTCTGTTTTATAAGGAAATTGAAATTAAAAACGTTTTTCACTATCAAATCAGGAGGAACCACGGACAGCCAACATAACAATGAACAGTCAAGTAATCCATTATCTCCAGAGGTGCAGTCAGCTGATGCTAGCACTTTATTGACAATGCATGATTTAGCAACATCGGTGTCAGAACAAGGCAATTTATCTGACGAGGAAACAATGAGCACACAAGAGCGTCTTAGGGGTATTGAAATAATGCAAAGAGGAGCAGGAGAAAGCCAGTTTAAACCTAAAAGCGTCTTCACTCCCAATATGCCAAAAGACGCGATTGACATTTTCCATGAGCGCATAGTTGAGGATTTGAAAAAGCTTAATCATGCTGTGCAGAAACAATATCACCACAAAAAGAAAAACTACAACTTAGATCACTATACCAGGTTGATGAAGAAATTATCAGAAAATCAAGAGGTAATAATAAATAAATCTGATAAAGGGGGCAATTTTGTCCTGTGGCCAAGAACGGACTATGTAAAAGAAGCCATGAGACAATTGAGTGATGCAGATTGTTATACAAAATCAAATGGGATGCAATATAAAAAAGCAAAAGAGAAAATAAAAAAATTGTTGTATGAGTATAAAAGAAATGGTCTAATATCTACAACAGAATTTAAGTTTCTCCATGTGGAACATCCAGTGATTCCAATCCTTTATTTAATACCAAAAGTGCACAAAATGGTCTCACCAACGCCAGGTAGACCTATAATATCCGCAATTAACAGTATGGCGGAACATGTCTCCCAATATATAGATTTTTACCTCCAAGATCATGTAAAAAATCTTCCAAGTTATGTGAGAGACACAGGAGATTTTTTAAATAAACTTGGTAGTATCAAATGGGAAAGTGACTGGTGTCTAATTACATTAGACATCGAGTCGCTTTATACTAGTATTGAACATGAAGCAGGCCTGCGGGCAGTGAACTATTTTATTGGTTCAAAATCATGTGAATATTATGGGCATAATAAGATGCTGTGCGAGCTGACCGCTTGGTGTCTAAACAATAATTTCTTCTTGTTTGACAAGGAAATCTAGAAGCAGGAAAGAGGTGTAGCAATGGGATCCTGTTTCTCCCCCAGCTATGCGTGCTTGCACGTTGGCTGGTGGGAGAGACAGGTCCTTGATTGCACACCCAACAGACACAAAGTGAAGTACTGGCTACGCTTCATAGATGAAGTTTTTGCAATACGGGATGGTGATTTGGAAAGTGCAGAAGAGTTTGTCAATAATCTAAATGCTAATTCTTGCAATTTACATTTTACGTCCAATATCAGTTATTCAACAGTTGAATTTTTGGATGTACGTATCACAGTTATTGACAACATTTTGGAAACAACCCTGTTTAGGAAAAAAACTGCTGGCAATAGCATTTTGCATGCCAGTAGTAGCCATCCTCACCACCTAAGTGAGAGTATCCCGTTGGGTGAGCTGCTAAGATTAAAACGTATTTGCAGCTCCCCACAGGAATATAACAAATGTGCAAAAGAGATGATGGATAGATTACGAGATAGAGGTTATTCAAAAGCAACTCTCTCTGAAGCCTTGGGGAAGACTGGGGAGGGTACACAAGAATCATTATTGATCCCTAAAGCCAAAGTGGTAGTAAAAGAAGATGAAAGTCCCCGATTGATAACCACTTTCAGTAAACAAGAAAGAAAAATCAAATCCATCGTCAAAAAGAACTGGCCCATTATGCTCACTGATGGTGTACTTGGAAGTAGATTACCTGAGTCACCTACGATCACTTTCAGACGAGCAAGATCTATGAGACATCAATTGGTTAGGATGAGCCCGGAAATTAAAACAGATGGTACCTGGCTCAAGCCGAGAACAGGGTTTTTCAAATGCTCATCATGCAGAGCATGCAAATTCGGGGTGAACACAACCCATTATACCACTCCATTCTCAAATATGAGTGTACCCATTAAGGGTAGTTATGGATGCCGCACTGAGTATGCTGTATATGTTCTGACGTGTACCTGTGGACTACGCTATGTAGGTAGCACTAAGCTGCAGGTGCACGTCAGAATTTTGCAGCATCTCAGGGCTATAGTAAATAATGATGCAGCATATCCTGTGGCAAGACATTTCAGAGTAGCACACAACAACAATTTGAAATGCCTCTCCTACTATGTAATAAATGCGGTAGCACCATTACGGAGAGGTGGAGATAGGGAAAAACTGCTAAGGAAATTGGAAACTCGCATGATAGTTGAGTTGGACAGTAAAAATCCTAATGGGTTGAACAACACCGCAGATTTACATAATTTTTTATAGATATGAGCATCTATGGATTGTTGCATGTATGCAGGATTATGAAACTGTCAGGACTGTGTAAAGTTATTGAAAAAATCTCCATGTTATTGACAATGGTTTAATCATTAGATTGTAGTATATGAAATTCTTTGTAAAATAGTCCTCTAGAACCTTGAATAATTGTAATTGTAATTGTGTGTTGTTTACTTTTATGGGCAATAAATATTTTTTTATAGTGTGGCACTCTAAGCACTTTATATTCTTTAGCACTTTGTGTAGGCCTCCATTAAGCTGAACCAGTGTAGATGTCGATGCAAATATGCATTTATGCAGAAATACAAACTCTGAAAATTGTAAATCAAACTCCAAATTTTGATAAAATGTTAAGGAGGATTGTTGTCAATGGGATATATATATAATACAAATATACAATATTTTTACCGTAGGATAGCGGGAGATTAAAATTTACTATTCCCACTCCAGTGAGTGCAACAGTAGGGAAAGCGTTGATAGCGGGAGGGTAAAAATTACTATTCCCACTCCAGTGAGTGCAACAGTAGGGAAAGCGTTGGATAGCGTAGGGGTAAAAATTACTATTCCCACTCCAGTGAGTGCAACAGTAGGGAAAGCATTGGATAGTGGGAGGGTAAAAATTACTATTCCCACTCCAGTGAGTGCAACAGTAGGGAAAGCGTTGGATAGCGTAGGGGTAAATATTACTATTCCCACTCCAGAGAGTGCAACAGTAGGGAAAGCGCTGGATAGCATAGGGGTAAAAATTACTATTCCCACCCAGAGCGTGCAACAGTAGAGAAAGCGTTGGATAGCGTAGGGGTAAAAATTAGTATTCCCATTCCAGAGAGTGCAACAGTAGGGAAAGCGTTGGATAGCGTAGGGGTAAAAATTACTATTCCCACTCTAGTGAGTTTAACAGTAGGGAAAGTAATGATTTAATATATCTTAATAAAAATAAATTAAACATCAATACCAATAAAAAAATAATTAAAATAAATGATCAATTTAATAATATGTAATAATCGATTAGAAATACAAATAAATATTAGTTATTAAAATGAATTACCTATTCATAATTAATTAACAACTAATTAATTTTCAATAGCAAAAACTAATTAATAATAAAAATGAATACGAATTAATAATTAATTAACAGTAAAATAATTATCAATACACAAAATGTATTTTTAATATGTAATTAATTACAATTAAATTACTTCCCACCCTATTCCCTATAAACCCACAATCCGCTACAGAAAATAAATTAATACAATTATCGTAATTATCAATTAATGAATTAATACAAATTAATTAACAATTAATACAAATGAATTACCAATGAACAATTAATTAACAATAAATTAAAAATAAATACCAATAAATAAATAAAAATGATTTACTTAATTACAATTAAATTACTTCCCACCCTATTCCCCTATAAACCTACAACCCGCTATGGAAAATAAATTAATAACATTGACATAATTATCAATTAATCAATTAATAAAAATGAATTACCAATTAAAAATTAACTAACATTTAATTCAAAATGAATACCAATAAATAAATAAAAATATTTAATTAATTACAATTAAATTACTTCCCACCCTATCCCCCTATAAACCCACAACCCGCTACAGAATTAAAACGCAAAATTAAATTAAAAATAATTAGTAACTTCTAAAAATTAATATTTAATTTAATATAATTAGATTACTTCCCACCCTATTCCCCTATAAACCCCCAACCCGCTACAGAATTAAATTACGCAACAATTAAATAACATAAAATTCATTACTTAAAATAAATTACAAAAATAATATACACTTTTCACACATATACTAACATACAAACACTTAAAAAATTCAATATTATTAAAAATTCGATATATTTTAATACCTATATTATATACTTCGATATTTTGACTTTCTATATTTTAAAAATCGATATTATATTACTTACCTTCAATTCGTTATTTTTCACCACTATATTCTGTCCGTTCGATATTTTGTCCGTTCTATATTTTGACTTCGATATTATGGCTATTCTATATTTTGTATTCAATATTATGTCTAGTTATCACCCATTCACATGCACTTCCTCAAATACACATACATGCATACATTGCTCTTCCCACTACAATCTATTGCAAATTAGGAAAGGGTGGTGTGAGACTTCATTGATAAGCAGTCAGTCATAGGCTTTTCATGGGTTTAACCTATAGCCCCTAAATGTAAATGTGGGATACTTGTAAAGCGCACTGTTACTCTACCCGAGTGTCCTGGCGCTGTAGACCGCTGGGGAACCCGTCCTGGTTTTCCCTGTGAGATGGTCCCTTTCTAGGTATCTCCAGGGTGAAACCAGGCATCCCCGGCGTCTGTGGGGGGCCGTTGCAGAGATGAGGCAAGCTTAATGCCCAGAGTTACTGAGTGTGTTCCCTGGTTAGAGTAGGCACTGAGGCGAGAATTATCGAGTCCGTTGACCCTGGTCCAAGACCCTGCCGCGTCGGGAATTGAGCCCTGGTCCCGGGCCGTTCTCTGCTTAAAGGTCTGCCGCCTCTAACCAGTGAGCCACACCTCTCCTAAGGCTAAAGCTCTCTGTGATGCTCCTTTATGTCATCAGTGTGAGTTTTCTTCTACAGTGCTCAAAAGGCTTTCCTGGTTGGGCTGCTAATATCACTGCTTTCAAGGCTGTAAAATCTTAAGTTGAGGAAACCTTGGCTCAGGCTGCCAGGCACCTGCGCATTAGTTCATATACTGTGCCTGGCTGCCTGACCTTGACAGAAGTGCCTGTCAGAATGATCTCTGCTCAGCTTGACAGACAAGCACCATGCTTTGGAAAAGAGAGTAGGGTGCCATGACTCCTGCACTGACGGGTCGCCATTGACCCTATTCTTTTTTTTTTTTAATTCTTTTTATTAACAATAGTTAAACAGGTGGCAATCATCACATTCAAGTCAGTAGTCGGCTACATATAAGCGCAGGGAGATTCAGGACATATACAGTTATCACAGTATGGAGGCATACAAAAGTATATCCAATAACGTTCACAGTACCAGCGGTTCGTCATGCAAAGTGGTTTGGGGGGGTTCACAAATGTTCCCTCTATATTCGTTCCAGGTGTTCCATATTTTTAGCCACTTCTGAGGGCACCCCCGTGCCTTGTACACCGTCTTCTCTTGGAGCATGCACCAATCCATGTCGGTTTTCCATTGGCTGACCTTAGGAGGTCGAACCGCTCCCCACAGCCTAGCAATGTTTCTTTTAGCGATCGTAAATCCTAGAGTGGCCCATAGCCTCCCACAGTGTGATAGGTCGGTAGGTTCCCAGATATTTAACAGGCACTTTTTAGCTTCAAGCCTGATCTCCACCTCCCACACTTCCTGCATACAGCGGGTCACTCGGGTCCAGTAGTGCTGCAACCGCGGGCAGTCCCACTGTCTGTGGAAGAAGGTCCCCAACTCTCCACAACCCCGTCTACAAAGTCCATCTGTACTGCGGCCCATTCGCTGCAGTCTAGTCCCTGAAAGATAGACACGGTGTAGGATTTTTAATTGAATGAGCCGGAGTCTGGCCGATATGGCCACCTCCTTAGGGGAGGCTAGTGCGATTCTCCATTCCTCCTCCTCAATTTCAAGGCCATTGGCTTCCCATTTACCCTTTAGGGGGAGCAGTAGGTCAGGGGAATGATTAATTATCTTTTTGTACGTGAGTGATATGGCGTGTTCGGGGAGGTGACCATCGAGGAGCCTGTCCTCCAGCGGGGAGGAGGCAGGGGGCTGTGTTCCCGCGGGAATGTTGGCCTGTAAGGAGTGTCTGACTTGCGTGTATCGAAAGTATTCAGAGGGAGCTAGTTCGTGTGCTGAAGGGAGGCAAATGGTATCATCCCCTTCAGACCCCATAGGTCCCGGACATGAGATATGCCTATGAGGTCCCAGTTACGGAACCCCTTGGTGCGGCCGAGCCTGCCGAGTCGCTCAGAGAACCACAGGGGGGTTGCCATTGTGAGGGTGTCAGCTCAACCCAGTTTGCGCTGTACCAGATGCCACAGCTGCACCGAGTGCTGCGTGGGCCCCGTTAGCGGGTATCTTCCCGGTTTAGAGTAGAGCGCCGCTTCGAAGTTTCCGCCCTGTAGCAACCAGCGGTCCATTCCGTATGCCGGGTCATTCCCATCACTGTAGGTGCACTGGTTGATGGCAGAAAGGTGCGCAGCCCAGTAGTATTTGCGGATGTCAGGAAGTGATATACCGCCATCAAACCATCCCAAGGTCAATTTCTGTATGTAGATGCGGGGCATTCCATACCAAAGCAGTTCCCTCTGTGTGGCCTCAATAGAAGCCAAGTAGGCGTGCGGGACCAGGTCTGGGTGATTTTGTAGGGCGTATAGGAACCTAGGCAGCGCCATCATTTTGAAGAGTGCTGCCCGTCCGAGGAGGGACAGCGGGAGTCGCCTCCAGGAGGCAGCGTCCCTCTTGAATCTCTGAAGAGGCGGGAGGAGGTTACTCTCGTATCGTACAACCGGGTCTTTGGATATGAATACCCCCAGATAACGGAACCGCTCGGTGGCTACCATGATAGGGCAGTTTCGTGGAAGCACGGGGACCTCTGCCTGCAGTACGTAGAGGACGGATTTGCCCCAGTTGATGCTGTAGCCTGAGTTTTTCCCGAAGTTGTTAATAATATCCATGACCACTATAAGGGACTTGCGGGGTTTGGTGAGGTAAAGCAGGACGTCATCCGCATATAGCGAAATCCTGTCCTCCCATCCATCAGCTGAGTGGATCCCTTTCAGGGATAGGTCTTGCCTGATCCACGCGGCCAGGGGCTCCAGTGAGAGGGCAAAGAGGAGGGGCGAGAGGGGGCAGCCCTGTCGCGTTCCTCGTCCAAGTTCAAATATTGCGGAAATTTTGTTGTTAACAGAGACTTGGGCTAAGGGTGCTGCGTATAAGAGGCGCACCCATCCTATGAAGCTCGGACCGAATCCCAATTTGCGGAGGACCGCCATCATGTATGACCACTCGAGCGTGTCAAACGCCACGTAGCGTCAAGGGACAACACCACCGCATCCTCCTGGAGAGTATGGCATCGACCCAGAACTCCATGCAACCTCCGAAGATTAAGTGCTGTGTTCCGGTGTGGCATAAAGCCAGACTGGTCCGGGTGGACCAGAGCGGGAAGGACAGGTTTTAGTCTGTTGGCGAGGACTTTGGACAGAATTTTGGGCTCTGCGTTTAGAAGGGATATAGGCCTGTAGGAGGCACAGGAGTCCCTAGGTTTCCCTTCTTTGTGGATGGCCACTATTTAGGCTATACGCTGGTCGCGCGGCAGAATACCCCGTTCCTTGCTTTCCTCAAACATCCTTATTAGGTATGGACCAAGGCCAGAAGGTGCTAGCTTATGAAGTTCTATTGGTAAGCCGTTGGGCCCTAATGCCTTCCCAGACCGGAGGTCTCCGATTGCTCGGGCCAGTTCTTCTACGGTAAGTGGCGCCTCCAAGTCCTCTCTCTCCAAAGCTGAGAGGGAGGGCATTTGAATATCAGTCAACAAGGAGACCGAGTCGTCCTCTGGCCTGTCAGAGCCTTTACTGTATACCTTCTGATAATGTGACGTGAATTCCCGAATGATATCATGGGGTTCATTGATTGCGGCACCAGACTCTGTTTGGAGCTCAGCGACTATTCTATGTGCCTGTTGTTTTTTGTCTAGCCAGGCTATGAGCTTGCCCGCCTTATCCCCTTGACCGTACAGTCTACCCTCTTTGTCCCTGGCAATGGTCTTGGCAGCATCGGTGACAAGGGCTCTGTATTCCACTGCCTTAAGTTCCATAAGATGAACTGCCGCAGGCTCACCCTCTGCGTTAGCCTCTGCTTCTCGCCTTAAAAGGTCTCTCTCCATGTTCACGATTTGTTCTGCACGCTCCTTTCGGCGACCGGAGATTGCCGAGAGGGCCTCTACTCTGAGCACCGTTTAAAGGCTTCCCAAAGCACCGTGGACGAGGCCACCGTACCATCATTCTCTGCGAAGTAGCGTTCTATGGAAAGGAGGAGTGTTCATCTAATTGGTTCACAGCGCAAATACCACGCGTTAATCGGTGCCGTGCAGCCCTCTTGTTTGTCGCCCATTGTGAGGTGGGCAAACAGCGGCGAATGGTCTGAGATTCCTCGCGACAAATGTGTAACCTCCTGGAGTGTTGTGTCGTGATATTGTGGCGCTAGTATGTAGTCGAGGCGGGAGAATGAACGATGTGGGCCCGAGAAGAAAGTGTACTGTGTGTCTCGTGGGTGGCGGGTTCGCCACAGGTCTAGAAGGCCGAAAGCATCTAAAAAGTCAGTAAGCCATCTGTGACCGTGTGGGATGTATCTTGGTGGAAATCTATCTAGGGTCCCAGACACTACAGCGTTGAAGTCTCCCCCTATCAGGAGGCGCCCCTCGGGAAGAGAGAGGATCATCTTACCCAAATCATGGTATGATTGCGTTTGGAGACCAGGTGGTATGTAGACCGTGACTAGGTTAATCTTGTAGCCCTCCCAGGAACCTGACACCACTGCAAAGCGTCCCAGGGGGTCAGAGTCTGAATGCTCAATTACTAAGGGAAATTGGCGCCGGAGCAATATGCCCACCCCTCGTGGTCCTGAGGTGAAACCAGAATGTGCCGCCATATAGTAACCCCACCGGTTCAGGGCATGGCATGTGTTGCCTAATAAGTGTGTCTCCTGCAGGAGTACTACGTCAGGGAGATGTCTTTTAACAGCTTGCAGAACAATGGTGCGTTTGAGCTTGTCCCCCAGCCCGTTGACGTTCCAGCTCAGTACTTTGATACTCTTATCCCACTTCATCAGGATGCGTTTCTGCCGACGGAGTCTCCCTCCAAACCTTCTGCCAGTGTGCAGAACAGTATGTCCGACCTGATGCCCTGCCTAAAATAGCGTAACTTTCGACAAAACAATAGCATAGTTGATGTGACATTGCCAAACTCTCGTAACTGACCCTTACCACCCCCCACCCCATTTCGCCCACTTCCCCAACACCCTGTGCCCCACCCCCCCGCTCTGCTGCCCTGCTCCGCGGGTTTAGAACAACCCACATCCCCAAATAGCAGAGTGCCTTTCGCCCCACTTACACACCCCTGGACGGGAAGAAACTACAAAACTAAACAGCCCATCTTCCCTTCTTGATGGACCTTTCTCTTGGAACGTGTGCTGGCCCCAGCCCCGCCCGCATCCCTCCCCCCCAACTTCGATATGAAAGTTGTTCACGAGTCCTGCAATTTGGATTGTCCAGTGTCTACACTCAGTTATGATGCCAAATAGGTCCTTCCCCCCCGTTAGTTCGGCCCTTCAGGGCCAGGAGCAACAAATCAATATGCAAAGTGACACTTATCAGTAGTATGGATCCCTCGATTGCCGCATCAGACGTCTCGCCTCTGTTTCTCTCATTTCGGACTTGCAGAGCGGGATCTCCAGGAGATGTTGACTTTGACAATCTTGCTCAGACCTCCCAGCCGTAGAACCTGGAGATGCAACCCGGGTGTCTCTCCAGTTTTGGCCCTCTGCTCCCTCGCCAGTGGTGGGTGCCTCCTTATCGATCCAGTCCTGCACCTCCGACGGCGAAGTGAAGAAGAAGGATTTGTCTCCCATGAGGACCTTGAGTTTGGCAGGGAAAAACATAATGTATTTGATGCCTCTTTCTCTGAGCGCCCCCTTCACACCTGTGAAGGATCTCCTCTCACGTTGGACCTGGAGGGTGAAGTCAGGGAAGAATCGAATTGTGGCATTCTCATAGAGCAAGTCCCCAGCTTTCATGGCCGCCTGCAGGACGGTGTCCCTGTCCCTGTAGTTGAGGATTTTAGCGATGATCGTCCTCGGCGGTGCTCCCGGTTTTGGTTTTGGGATGGGTGCCCGGTGTGCCCGCTCAACAGTAAATATTTTGGACAGGCGTTTTGGCTCGAGGTGATTGAGGATCAAGTCTTCAACAAAGAGCTCCACACTGGGCCCCTCGAGGTCCTCCGGCACACCAACAAGGCGGACATTACTCCTTCGGGCCCTCCATTCCTGGTCGTCCAGCCGCAACGTCATCTGGTGGTGCTGATGGACCAGATCATTTACGTGCCTTTCCAGTTGCTTCGCCGACGTCTGCAGTTCCGCAATGTCAGCCTCGTTAGCCATGGTCTTTTCTGACGTTTTGTTAAGGTCAGTTCGGAGAAGGTTAACTTCAATGGCCATTTTGTCAATTTAGGTTTCCAGGGTCATGCCCAGCGATTGAATGGCAGTCATAATGCTGGCCAGCGACGGTTCTTTCGGACTCTGTGGGTCGCCTGCCCGCGCTCCCGTCCGCGGCGTGCCCCTCTGCACCATATATTTGTCGAGGTTATTTGATTGGGTGGGTGTGCCCTGCTTAGGCCTCATGTTTGCGTTTCAATTGGAGACCAGGCCTGTGAATGCGGTCGGCGATGTGGTACGAATGAAGCCCACAAACAACAGGCGAGGAGAGGTCCACTGTCTGGGACGGAAGACCCTGGAGGGCCTACGCAGCAATGGATCAGTACAGGCACTTTGGTGTATTGGTTGGCAAACTCGCCCCAGCCGTCCCTCCCCACATCCGCGAATCGAATGTCAAGGCAGCGGACCCCGCCGCGTGGAGGGCAGGAGCACCACAGGGTGGCAGATCTGTGTGTCAATAAAGTCTGTGAAGGCCCAATGTGTGTCCAGCAAAATGGTCACGGGCCAGAGCTCTGCACATGGAGGGCGCCCAGCGCCGATGCGGGTCGTAGGCAGGGGTGGCAGCCGCTTCTGTGCCGTCGCGCTAAAGTTCCGGAGTAGGGACCACCCCCCGGCTTCATAGGCCCATCCGCCTACCAGGTCCAGGTCCGATAAGGCTACCGCCTCCCAGCATGGGCACGATTGTGTGGCGTAGGATGCGACCAGATCTGTTGTCTTCGCTGAGTCTCAGCCCCTCACATAGGCCTCTCCCCCTTCTCGGGCCAGTGCGCCACACTCTCGGCCGCTCTGGCAGCGTGGCGGGGTCCACAGCACTGAAAGGATCGCAGTCACTCACCTAGGCCTCTCCCCCTCCACGGGCCGGTGCGCCACACTCTCGGTCGCTCTTGCGGCGTGGCGGGGTCCACAGCACAGAAAGGATCTCAGCCCCCGCAGGTCCGCCACAGATCAGGCAGATCGCGCCTCCTCAGGGCCTCCTCCGCCCCCTCAAAGACTAGGCCCCAAGCCGGGGGCTCACGTAGCGCAGCACGCCGGCTGCGAGGCACTCTCTGCACGGGCCCACTCCCTCTCCTCGGGCCGGCGCGCCGCACCCCCGGCCGCTCCGGCGGCGCGGCGGGGTCCACAGCACTCAGGAGATCTCAGCCCCCATGGGGCATGGCACAGATCGAGTGGAGCGCACCTCCCCAGGGACTCCTCCGCCCCTTCCGGAAACTAGGCCCCAAGCCGGGCGCTCACGCAGCGCGACCCGCCAGCCGCGAGGCACGCTCTCCACGGGCCCTCTCCCGGGCCGCCGCGCCGATGGCCGCTTCTCGGTGACGGAGAGGCGCAGAGGGGCAAAAGTTAGACCGCCGGATGCGGCTCGAACCGGGGGATACAGCGTCACTGGGTGGCTGCAGGAATCAATGGATTCTGAGCGGATTTCAAGGAGTTGGAGGCTCGGGCAGACGGAGCTCTCCGTTCAGGCGGCCATTTCAGCCGGCGCCAAGCCACGCCTCCATTGACCCTATTCTTGACGTTGAGCCATCCATCCAGCTGCTGGCATATCTAGGTAAGTTGTATAGCGGTTGTATATAGTATTTTGGTTGCATTAAATACTGGGAGTCAGCAAATCGTGTGAATAATATGTAACTGAAAGCATTTTGCGGAGGCTGTGTAGGTAATAAAGGCTTCCATGATCATGGGTGGACTGGAGATAATTTGAAGCTTTCTGTGCGAAATTGCGAATTTCAGAGATTCCAGGGAAAAGAGGATAGAGTGTCTGAAAGAGGTCTGGGTGTAGTGGGAAAGTGAATGTATATAGTCTTTGTTTTATGCGTTCCACATGAGTTTCTGTAGTGCCATTCACTAGTGGATGGCTGTGCGGCAGTGCCAATTGCGTGGCTGGTACGTTTTGTACATGCTGTGAACAGTAGATAGTGAGTGGTTATTGAGACCCATGAAGCCGTGAGATGGTGCTAGAAGGCAAGCTATACTGGTGTGTAAGCAGTGGGGGTGAGTACCTGATGACCCAGGAAGAAGTAAGGTGGTACTAGAAGGCAAGTTATACAGGTGTGTGAGCGGGGGGGGTGAGTGCCTGATGAGACCCAGGAAGGTGTGAGGTGGTGCTAGAAGGCAAGTTATACAGGTGTGTGAGCACGGGGGGGGAAGTGCCTGATGAGACCCAGGAAGGTGTGAGGTGGTGCTAGAAAGCAAGTTATACAGGTGTGTGAGCAGGGGGGGTGAGTGCCTGATGAGACCCAGGAAGGTGTGAGGTGGTGCTAGAAGGCAAGTTATACAGGCGTGTAAGCAGTGGGGTGATTGCCTGATGAGACCCAGGAAGGTGTGAGGTGGTGCTAGAAGCCAAGTTATACAGGTGTGTGAGCATGGGGGTGAGTGCCTGATGAGACCCAGGAAGGTGTGAGGTGGTGCTAGAAGGCTAGTTATACAGGCGTGTAAGCAGTGGGGTGATTGCCTGATGAGACCCAGGAAGGTGTGAGGTGGTGCTAGAAGGCAAGTTATACAGGTGTGTGAGCAGGGGGGGTGAGTGCCTGATGAGACCCAGGAAGGTGTGAGGTGGTGCTAGAAGGCAAGTTATACAGGCGTGTAAGCAGTGGGGTGATTGCTTGATGAGACCAAGGAAGTTGTGAGGTGGTGCTTGAAGGCAAGTTATACAGGTGTGTAAGCAGTGGGGTGAGCGCCTGATGAGACCCAGAAAGGTGTGAGATGGTGCTAGAAGGCAAGATACTGAGGTGTGTAAACAATGGTGGTGAGTGCCTGATGAGACCCAGGAAGGTGTGAGGTGGTGCTAGAAGGCAAGTTATAAAGGAGTGTAAGCAGTGGGGTGAGTGCCTGATGAGACCCAGGAAGGTGTGAGGTGGTGTTAGAAGGCAAATTATACAGGCGTGTAAGCAGTGGGGTGAGTGCCTGATGAGACCCAGGAAGGTGTAAGGTGGTGCTAGAAGACAAGTTATACAGGCGTGTAAGCAGTGGGGTGAGTACCTGATGAGACCCAGGAAGGTGTGAGGTGGTGCTAGAAGGCAAGTTATACAGGCGTGTAAGCAGTGGGGTGAGTGCCTGATGAGACCCAGGAAGGTGTGAGGTGGTGCTAAAAGGCAAGTTATACAGGTGTGTGAGCAGTGGGGTGAGTGCCTGATGAGACCCAGGAAGATTGTGAGGTGGTGCTAGAAGGCAAGTTATACTGGCGTGTAAGCAGTGGGGTGAGTGCCTGATGAGACCCAGGAAGGTGTTAGATGGTGCTAGAAGGCAAGTTATACAGGTGCGTAAGCAGTGGGGTGAATGCCTAATGAGACCCGGGAAGGTATGAGGTGGTTCTAAAAGGCAAGTTATACAGGCATGTAAGCAGTGGAGTGAGTGCCTGATGAGACCCAGGAAGGTGTGAGGTGGTGATAGAAGGCAAGTTATACAGGCGTGTAAGCAGTGGGGTGAGTGCCTGATGAGAACCAGGAAGGCGTGAGGTGGTGCTAGAAGGCAAGTTATACAGGCGTGTAAGCAGTGGGGGGAGTGCCTGATGAGAACCAGGAAGGCGTGAGGTAGTGCTAGAAGGCAAGTTATACAGGCGTGTAAGCAGTGGGGTGAGTGCCTGATGAGACCCAGGAAGTTATGAGGTGGTGCTAAAATGCAAGTTATACAGCCGTGTAAGCAGTGGGGTGAGTGCCTGATGAGACCCAAGAAGGTGTGAGGTGGTGCTAGAAGGCAAGTTATACAGGCGTGTAAGCAGTGGGGTGAGCGGCTGATGAGACCCAGGGACGTGTGAGGTGGTGCTAGAAGGCAAGTTATACAGGCGTGTGACCAGTGGGGTGAGCGCCTGATGAGACCCAGGAAGGTGTGAGGTCTCGCCTGATCCACGCGGCCAGGGGCTCCAGTGAGAGGGCAAAGAGGAGGGGCGAGAGGGGGCAGCCCTGTCGCGTTCCTCGTCCAAGTTCAAATATTGCGGAAATTTTGTTGTTAACAGAGACTTGGGCTAAGGGTGCTGCGTATAAGAGGCGCACCCATCCTATGAAGCTCGGACTGAATCCCAATTTGCGGAGGACCGCCATCATGTATGACCACTCGAGCGTGTCAAACGCCACGTAGCGTCAAGGGACAACACCACCGCATCCTCCTGGAGAGTATGGCATCGACCCAGAACTCCATGCAACCTCCGAAGATTAAGTGCTGTGTTCCGGTGTGGCATAAAGCCAGACTGGTCCGGGTGGACCAGAGCGGGAAGGACAGGTTTTAGTCTGTTGGCGAGGACTTTGGACAGAATTTTGGGCTCTGCGTTTAGAAGGGATATAGGCCTGTAGGAGGCACAGGAGTCCCTAGGTTTCCCTTCTTTGTGGATGGCAGCTATTTAGGCTATACGCTGGTCGCGCGGCAGAATACCCCGTTCCTTGCTTTCCTCAAACATCCTTATTAGGTATGGACCAAGGCCAGAAGGTGCTAGCTTATAAAGTTCTATTGGTAAGCCGTTGGGCCCTAATGCCTTCCCAGACCGGAGGTCTCCGATTGCTCGGGCCAGTTCTTCTACGGTAAGTGGCGCCTCCAAGTCCTCTCTCTCCAAAGCTGAGAGGGAGGGCATTCGAATATCAATCAACAAGGAGACCGAGTCGTCCTCTGGCCTGTCAGAGCCTTTACTGTATACCTTCTGATAATGTGACGCGAATTCCCGAATGATATCATGGGGTTCATTGATTGCGGCACCAGACTCTGTTTGGAGCTCAGCGACTATTCTATGTGCCTGTTGTTTTTTGTCTAGCCAGGCTATGAGCTTGCCCGCCTTATCCCCTTGACCGTACAGTCTACCCTCTTTGTCCCTGGCAATGGACTTGGCAGCATCGGTGACAAGGGCTCTGTATTCCACTGCCTTAAGTTCCATAAGATGAACTGCCGCAGGCTCACCCTCTGCGTTAGCCTCTGCTTCTCGCCTTAAAAGGTCTCTCTCCATGTTCACGATTTGTTCTGCACGCTCCTTTCGGCGACCGGAGATTGCCGAGAGGGCCTCTACTCTGAGCACCGTTTTAAAGGCTTCCCAAAGCACCGTGGACGAGGCCACCGTACCATCATTCTCTGCGAAGTAGCGTTCTATGGAAAGGAGGAGTGTTCGTCTAATTGGTTCACAGCGCAAATACCACGCGTTAATCGGTGCCGTGCAGCCCTCTTGTTTGTCGCCCATTGTGAGGTGGGCAAACAGCGGCGAATGGTCTGAGATTCCTCTCGACAAATGTGTAACCTCCTGGAGTATTGTGTCGTGATATTGTGGCGCTAGTATGTAGTCGAGGCGGGAGAATGAACGATGTGGGCCCGAGAAGAAAGTGTACTGTGTGTCTCGTGGGTGGCGGGTTCGCCACAGGTCTAGAAGGCCGAAAGCATCTAAAAAGTCAGTAAGCCATCTGTGACCGTGTGGGATGTATCTTGGTGGAAATCTATCTAGGGTCCCAGACACTACAGCGTTGAAGTCTCCCCCTATCAGGAGGCGCCCCTCGGGAAGCGAGAGGATCATCTTACCCAAATCATGGTATGATTGCGTTTGGAGACCAGGTGGTATGTAGACCGTGACTAGGTTAATCTTGTAGCCCTCCCAGGAACCTGACACCACTGCAAAGCGTCCCAGGGGGTCAGAGTCTGAATGCTCAATTACTAAGGGAAATTGGCGCCGGAGCAATATGCCCACCCCTCGTGGTCCTGAGGTGAAACCAGAATGTGCCGCCATATAGTAACCCCACCGGTTCAGGGCATGGCATGTGTTGCCTAATAAGTGTGTCTCCTGCAGGAGTACTACGTCAGGGAGATGTCTTTTAACAGCTTGCAGAACAATGGTGCGTTTGAGCTTGTCCCCCAGCCCGTTGACGTTCCAAACCTTCTGCCAGTGTGCAGAACAGTATGTCCGACCTGATGCCCTGCCTAAAATAGCGTAACTTTCGACAAAACAATAGCATAATTGATGTGACATTGCCAAACTCTCGTAACTGACCCTTACCACCCCCCACCCCATTTCGCCCACTTCCCCAACACCCTGTGCCCCACCCCCCGCTCTGCTGCCCTGCTCCGCGGGTTTAGAACAATCCACATCCCCAAATAGCAGAGTGCCTTTCGCCCCACTTACACACCCCTGGACGGGAAGAAACTACAAAACTAAACAGCCCATCTTCCCTTCTTGATGGACCTTTCTCTTGGAACGTGTGCTGGCCCCAGCCCCGCCCGCATCCCTCCCCCCCAACTTCGATATGAAAGTTGTTCACGAGTCCTGCAATTTGGATTGTCCAGTGTCTACACTCAGTTATGATGCCAAATAGGTCCTTCCCCCCCCTTAGTTCGGCCCTTCAGGGCCAGGAGCAACAAATCAATATGCAAAGTGACACTTATCAGTAGTATGGATCCCTCGATTGCCGCATCAGACGTCTCGCCTCTGTTTCTCTCATTTCGGACTTGCAGAGCGGGATCTCCAGGAGATGTTGACTTTGACGATCTTGCTCAGACCTCCCAGCCGTAGAACCCGGAGATGCAACCCGGGTGTCTCTCCAGTTTTGGCCCTCTGCTCCCTCGCCAGCGGTGGGTGCCTCCTTATCGATCCAGTCCTGCACCTCCGACGGCGAAGTGAAGAAGAAGGATTTGTCTCCCATGAGGACCTTGAGTTTGGCAGGGAAAAACATCATGTATTTGATGCCTCTTTCTCTGAGCGCCCCTTCACACCTGTGAAGGATCTCCTCTCACGTTGGACCTGGAGGGTGAAGTCAGGGAAGAATCGAATTGTGGCATTCTCATAGAGCAAGTCCCCAGCTTTCCTGGCCGCCTGCAGGACGGTGTCCCTGTCCCTGTAGTTGAGGATTTTAGCGATGATCGTCCTCGGCGGTGCTCCCGGTTTTGGTTTTGGGATGGGTGCCCGGTGTGCCCGCTCAACAGTAAATATTTTGGACAGGCGTTTTGGCTCGAGGTGATTGAGGATCAAGTCTTCAACAAAGAGCTCCACACTGGGCCCCTCGAGGTCCTCCGGCACACCAACAAGGCGGACATTACTCCTTCGGGCCCTCCCTTCCTGGTCGTCCAGCCGCAACGTCATCTGGTGGTGCTGATGGACCAGATCATTTACGCGCCTTTCCAGTTGCTTCGCCGACGTCTGCAGTTCCGCAATGTCAGCCTCGTTAGCCATGGTCTTTTCTGACATTTTGTTAAGGTCAGTTCGGAGAAGGTTAACTTCAATGGCCATTTTGTCAATTTTGGTTTCCAGGGTCATGCCCAGCGATTGAATGGCAGTCATAATGCTGGCCAGCGACGGTTCTTTCGGACTCTGTGGGTCGCCTGCCGGCGCTCCCGTCCGCGGCGTGCCCCTCTGCACCATATATTTGTCGAGGTTATTTGATTGGGTGGGTGTGCCCTGCTTAGGCCTCATGTTTGCGTTTCAATTGGAGACCAGGCCTGTGAATGCGGTCGGCGATGTGGTACGAATGAAGCCCACAAACAACAGGCGAGGAGAGGTCCACTGTCTGGGACGGAAGACCCTGGAGGGCCTACGCAGCAATGGATCAGTACAGGCACTTTGGTGTATTGGTTGGCAAACTCGCCCCAGCCGTCCCTCCCCACATCCGCGAATCGAATGTCAAGGCAGCGGACCCCGCCGCGTGGAGGGCAGGAGCACCACAGGGTGGCAGATCTGTGTGTCAATAAAGTCTGTGAAGGCCCAATGTGTGTCCAGCAAAATGGTCACGGGCCAGAGCTCTGCACATGGAGGGCGCCCAGCGCCGATGCGGGTCATAGGCAGGGGTGGCAGCCGCTTCCGTGCCGTCGCGCTAAAGTTCAGGAGTAGGGACCACCCCCCGGCTTCATAGGCCCATCCGCCTACCAGGTCCAGGTCCGATAAGGCTACCGCCTCCCAGCATGGGCGCGATTGTGTGGCGTAGGATGCGACCAGATCTGTTGTCTTCGCTGAGTCTCAGCCCCTCACATAGGCCTCTCCCCCTTCTCGGGCCAGTGCGCCACCTTCTCGGCCGCTCTGGCAGCGTGGCGGGGTCCACAGCACTGAAAGGATCGCAGTCACTCACCTAGGCCTCTCCCCCTCCACGGGCCAGTGCGCCACACTCTCGGTCGCTCTTGCGGCGTGGCGGGGTCCACAGCACAGAAAGGATCTCAGCCCCCGCATGGCGCGCCACAGATCAGGCAGATCGCGCCTCCTCAGGGCCTCCTCCGCCCCCTCAAAGACTAGGACCCAAGCCGGGGGCTCACGTAGCGCAGCACGCCGGCTGCGAGGCACTCTCTGCACGGGCCCACTCCCTCTCCTCGGGCCGGCGCGCCGCACCCCCGGCCGCTCCGGCGGCGCGGCGGGGTCCACAGCACTCAGGAGATCTCAGCCCCCACAGGGCGTGGCACAGATCGAGTGGAGCGCACCTCCCCAGGGACTCCTCCGCCCCTTCCGGAAACTAGGCCCCAAGCCGGGGGCTCACGCAGCGCGACCCGCCAGCCGCGAGGCACGCTCTCCACGGGCCCTCTTCCGGGCCGCCGCGCCGATGGCCGCTTCTCGGTGACGGAGAGGCGCAGAGGGGCAAAAGTTAGACCGCCGGATGCCGCTCGAAAAGGGGGATACAGCGTCACTGGGTGGCTGCAGGAATCGACGGTTTCTGAGCGGATTTCAAGGAGTTGGAGGCTCGGGCAGACGGAGCTCTCCGTTCAGGCGGCCATTTCAGCCGGCGCCAAGCCACGCCTCCATTGACCCTATTCTTGACGTTGAGCCATCCATCCTGCTGCTGGCATATCTAGGTAAGTTGTATAGCGGTTGTATATAGTATTTTGGTTGCATTAAATACTGGGAGTCAGCAAATCGTGTGAATAATATGTAACTGAAAGCATTTTGCGGAGGCTGTGTAGGTAATAAAGGCTTCCATGATCATGGGTGGACTGGAGATAATTTGAAGCTTTCTGTGCGAAATTGCGAATTTCAGAGATTCCAGGGAAAAGAGGATAGAGTGTCTGAAAGAGGTCTGGGTGTAGTGGGAAAGTGAATGTATATAGTCTGTGTTTTATGCGTTCCACATGAGTTTCTGTAGTGCCATTCACTAGTGGATGGCTGTGCGGCAGTGCCAATTGCGTGGCTGGTACGTTTTGTACATGCTGTGAACAGTAGATAGTGAGTGCGTATTGAGACCCATGAAGCCGTGAGATGGTGCTAGAAGGCAAGTTATACAGGTGTGTAAGCAGTGGGGGTGAGTACCTGATGACCCAGGAAGGCGTAAGGTGGTACTAGAAGGCAAGCTATACAGGCGTGTAAGCAGTGGAGTGATTGCCTGATGAGACCCAGGAAGGTGTGAGGTGGTGCTAGAAGGCAAGTTATACAGGTGTGTGAGCGGGGGGGTGAGTGCCTGATGAGACCCAGGAAGGTGTGAGGTGGTGCTAGAAGGCAAGTTATACAGGTGTGTGAGCAGGGGGGGTGAGTGCCTGATGAGACCCAGGAAGGTGTGAGGTGGTGCTAGAAGGCAAGTTATACAGGCGTGTAAGCAAAGGGGTGATTGCCTGATGAGACCCAGGAAGGTGTGAGGTGGTGCTAGAAGGCTAGTTATACAAGCGTGTAAGCAGTGGGGTGATTGCCTGATGAGACCCAGGAAGGTGTGAGGTGGTGCTAGAAGGCAAGTTATACAGGCGTGTAAGCAGAGGGGTGATTGCCTGATGAGACCCAGGAAGGTGTGAGGTGGTGCTAGAAGGCTAGTTATACAAGCGTGTAAGCAGTGGGGTGATTGCTTGATGAGACCCAGGAAGTTGTGAGGTGGTGCTAGAAGGCTAGTTATACAAGCGTGTAAGCAGTGGGGTGAGCGCCTGATGAGACCCAGAAAGGTGTGAGATGGTGCTAGAAGGCAAGATACTGAGGTGTGTAAACAATGGTGGTGAGTGCCTGATGAAACCAAGGAAGGTGTGAGATGGTGCTAGAAGGCAAGTTATACAGGAGTGTAAGCAGTGGGGTGAGTGCCTGATGAGACCCAGGAAGGTGTAAGGTGGTGCTAGAAGACAAGTTATACAGGCGTGTAAGCAGTGGGGTGAGTACCTGATGAGACCCAGGAAGGTGTGAAGTGGTGCTAGAAGGCAAGTTATACAGGCGTGTAAGCAGTGGGGTGATTGCCTGATGAGACCCAGGAAGATGTGAGGTGGTGCTAGAAAGCAAGTTATACAGGCGTGTAAGCAGTGGGGTGAGTGCCTGATGAGACCCCAGAAGGTGTGAGGTGGTGCTAAAAGGCAAGTTATACAGGTGTGTGAGCAGTGGGGTGAGTGCCTGATGAGACCCAGGAAGATTGTGAGGTGGTGCTAGAAGGCAAGTTATACTGGCGTGTAAGCAGTGGGGTGAGTGCCTGATGAGACCCAGGAAGGTGTTAGATGGTGCTAGAAGGCAAGTTATACAGGTGCGTAAGCAGTGGGGTGAATGCCTAATGAGACCCAGGAAGGTGTGAGGTGGTTCTAAAAGGCAAGTTATACAGGCGTGTAAGCAGTGGAGTGAGTGCCTGATGAGACCCAGGAAGGTGTGAGGTGGTGATAGAAGGCAAGTTATACAGGCGTGTAAGCAGTGGGGTGAGTGCCTGATGAGAACCAGGAAGGCGTGAGGTGGTGCTAGAAGGCAAGTTATACAGGCGTGTAAGCAGTGAGTTGAGTGCCTGATGAGACCCAGGAAGGTGTGAGGTGGTGATAGAAGGCAAGTTATACAGGCGTGTAAGCAGTGGGGTGAGTGCCTGATGAGACCCAGGAAGGTGTTAGATGGTGCTAGAAGGCAAGTTATACAGGCGTGTAAGCAGTGGGGTGAGTGCCTATGAGACCCAGGAAGTTATGAGGTGGTGCTAAAATGCAAGTTATACAGGCGTGTAAGCAGTGGGGTGAGTGCCTGATGAGACCCAAGAAGGTGTGAGGTGGTGCTAGAAGGCAAGTTATACAGGCGTGTAAGCAGTGGGGTGAGCGGCTGATGAGACCCAGGGACGTGTGAGGTGGTGCTAGAAGGCAAGTTATACAGGCGTGTGACCAGTGGGGTGAGCGCCTGATGAGACCCAGGAAGGTGTGAGGTGGTGCTAAAAGGCAAGTTATACAGGTGTGTGAGCAGTGGGGTGAGTGCCTGATGAGACCCAGGAAGATGTGAGGTGGTGCTTGAAGGCAAGTTACTGAGGTGTGTAAACAATGGGGGTGAGTGCCTGATTAGACCCAGGAAGGTGTGAGGTGGTGCTAGAAGGCAAGTTACTGAGGTGTGTAAACAATGGGGGTGAGTGCCTGTTGACACCCAGGAATTTGTGAGCTGGTGCTAGAAGGCAAGTTATACTGGCGTGTAAGCAGTGGGGTGAGTGCCTGATGAGACCCAGGAAGGTGTTAGATGGTGCTAGAAGGCAGGTTTTACAGGTGCGTAAGCAGTGGGGTGAATGCCTAATGAGACCCAGGAAGGTGTTAGGTGGTTCTAAAAGGCAAGTTATACAGGCGTGTAAGCAGTGGAGTGAGTGCCTGATGAGACCCAGGAAGGTGTGAGGTGGTGATAGAAGGCAAGTTATACAGGCGTGTAAGCAGTGGGGTGAGTGCCTGATGAGACCCAAGAAGGTGTGAGGTGGTGCTAGAAGGCAACTTATACAGGTGTGTAAGCAGTGGGGTGAGCGGCTGATGAGACCCAGGGACGTGTGAGGTGGTGTTAGAAGGCAAGTTATACAGGCGTGTGACTAGTGGGGTGAGTGCTTGATGAGGCCCTGGAAGGTGTGAGGTAGTGCTTAAAGGCAAGTTATACAGGTGTGTGAGCAGTGGGGTGAGTGCCTGATGAGACCCAGGAAGATTTTGAGGTGGTGCTAGAAGGCAAGTTATACTGGCGTGTAAGCAGTGGGGTGAGTGCCTGATGAGACCCAGGAAGGTGTGAGGTGGTTCTAAAAGGCAAGTTATACAGGCGTGTAAGCAGTGGAGTGAGTGCCTGATGAGACCCAGGAAGGTGTGAGGTGGTGATAGAAGGCAAGTTATACAGGCGTGTAAGCAGTGGGGTGAGTGCCTGATGAGAACCAGGAAGGCGTGAGGTGGTGCTAGAAGGCAAGTTATACAGGCGTGTAAGCAGTGAGTTGAGTGCCTGATGAGACCCAGGAAGGTGTGAGGTGGTGATAGAAGGCAAGTTATACAGGCGTGTAAGCAGTGGGGTGAGTGCCTGATGAGACCCAGGAAGGTGTTAGATGGTGCTAGAAGGCAAGTTATACAGGCGTGTAAGCAGTGGGGTGAGTGCCTATGAGACCCAGGAAGTTATGAGGTGGTGCTAAAATGCAAGTTATACAGGCGTGTAAGCAGTGGGGTGAGTGCCTGATGAGACCCAAGAAGGTGTGAGGTGGTGCTAGAAGGCAAGTTATACAGGCGTGTAAGCAGTGGGGTGAGCGGCTGATGAGACCCAGGGACGTGTGAGGTGGTGCTAGAAGGCAAGTTATACAGGCGTGTGACCAGTGGGGTGAGTGCCTGATGAGACCCAGGAAGGTGTGAGGTGATGCCAGAAGGCAAGTTATACAGGCGTGTGACCAGTGGGGTGAGTGCCTGATGAGACCCAGGAAGGTGTGAGGTGGTGCTAAAAGGCAAGTTATACAGGTTTGTGAGCAGTGGGGTGAGTGCCTGATGAGACCCAGGAAGATGTGAGGTGGTGCTAGAAGGCAAGTTACTGAGGTGTGTAAACAATGGGGGTGAGTGCCTGTTGACACCCAGGAAGGTGTGAGCTGGTGCTAGAAGGCAGGTTATACTGGCGTGTAAGCAGTGGGGTGAGTGCCTGATGAGACCCAGGAAGGTGTTAGATGGTGCTAGAAGGCAGGTTTTACAGGTGCGTAAGCAGTGGGGTGAATGCCTAATGAGACCCAGGAAGGTGTGAGGTGGTTCTAAAAGGCAAGTTATACAGGCGTGTAAGCAGTGGAGTGAGTGCCTGATGAGACCCAGGAAGGTGTGAGGTGGTGATAGAAGGCAAGTTATACAGGCGTGTAAGCAGTGGGGTGAGTGCCTGATGAGACCCAGGAAGTTATGAGGTGGTGCTAAAAGGTAAGTTATACAGGCGTGTAAGCAGTGGGGTGAGTGCCTGATGAGACCCAAGAAGGTGTGAGGTGGTGCTAGAAGGCAACTTATACAGGTGTGTAAGCAGTGGGGTGAGCGGCTGATGAGACCCAGGGACGTGTGAGGTGGTGTTAGAAGGCAAGTTATACAGGCGTGTGACTAGTGGGGTGAGTGCTTGATGAGACCCAGGAAGGTGTGAGGTGGTGCTAAAAGGCAAGTTATACAGGTGTGTGAGCAGTGGGGTGAGTTCCTGATGAGACCCAGGAAGATGTGAGGTGGTGCTAGAAGGCAAGTTACTGAGATGTGTAAACAATGGGGGTGAGTGCCTGATTAGACCCAGGAAGGTGTGAGGTAATGCTAGAAGGCAAGTTATACAGATGTGTAAGCAGTGGGGTGAGTGCCTAATGAGACACAGGAAGGTGTGAGGTGGTTCTAAAAGGCAAGTTATACAGATGTGTAAGCAGTGGGGTGAGTGCCTGATGAGACCCAGGAAGGTGTGAGGCAAGTTATACAGGCGTGTAAGCAGTGGGTTGAGTGCCTGATGAGAACCAGGAAGGCGTGGGGTGGTGCTAGAAGGCAAGTTATACAGGTGTGTAAGCAGTGGGGTGAGTGCCGGATGAGACCCAGGAAGGCATGAGGTGGTGCTAAAAGGCAAGTTATACAGGCGTGTAAGCAGTGGGGTGAGCACCTGATGAGAACCAAGATAGTATGAAGTGGTGCTTGAAGGCAAGTTACTGAGGTGTGTAAACAGTGGGGGGGGGGGTACCTGATGACCCAGGAAGGCGTGAGGTGGTGCTAGAAGGAGTTATACAGGCGTGTAAGCAGTGGGGTGAGCGCCTGATGAGACCCAGGAAGGTGTGAGGTGGTGCTAGAAGGCAAGTTATACAGGCGTGTAAGCAGTGGGGTGAGCGCCTGATGAGACCCAGGAAGGTGTGAGGTGGTGCTAGAAGGCAAGTTATACAGGCGTGTAAGCAGTGGGGTGAGTGCCTGATGAGACCCAAGAAGGTGTGAGGTGGTGCTAGAAGGCAAGTTATACAGGCGTGTAAGCAGTGGGGTGAGTGCCTGATGAGACCCAGGAAGATGTGAGGTGGTTCTAAAAGGCAAGTTATACAGGCGTGTAAGCAGTGGAGTGAGTGCCTGATGAGACCCAGGAAGGTGTGAAGTGGTGCTAGAAGGCAAGTTATACAGGTGTGTAAGCAGTGGGATGAGTGCCTGATGAGAACCAGGAAGGCGTGAGGTGGTGCTTGAAGGCAAGTTATACAGGTGTGTAAGCAGTGGGGTGAGTGCCTGATGAGACTCAGGAAGGTATGAGGTGGTGCTAAAAGGCAAGTTATACAGGCGTGTAAGCAATGAGGTGAGTGCCTGATGAGACCCAGGAAGGTGTGAGGTGGTTCTAAAAGGCAAGTTATACAGATGTGTAAGCAGTGGGTGAGCGCCTGATGAGACCCAAGATAGTATGAGGTGGTGCTAGAAGGCAAGTTACTGAGGTGTGTAAACAGTGGGTGAGTGCCTGATGAGACCCAGGAAGGTGTGAGGTGGTGCTAGAAGGGGTTAATATTTGAGAGGAAGAGCTTCTAGTATAAGCCTCCTCACTTGTACCTGATCTCGCATTATCTCAGAAGTGTCACCTTCTTTCTGAAAAATAAAGTTAGCTGATGAGGGTAGGTGTACATAGCGTGGTGTCTGCCCTGCCCCCTCCCCCTGTTAGCCAGAGATCTCACAAAGACAGTGTAGGAACATTAACCTTGGGTGGCTTCCTAGTACCTTCGTATTTATTTATTTTGTTGCTGACTCGTGTGAAGTCTGTTAAATCGCGTGTTACTATTGTTGTCAGGTGTAGGACCTGTAGTGGGGCAAGGCCCTGTAGTGGGGCCTGCATAGGATGACCGGGCGTCCCTGATTTTCCGGGTCAGTCCCGTTTTTCAGCAGCTGTCCTGGCAAATTTCGGGAAAATTAGCTCATGTCCTTGTTTTTTGAGAGGGTCGAGTGAAAATGGTGAGTGGTGCCTTTTAATATTTCCCAAAGCAGGAATAGTTAGCAGCTATTACAAGAAAGCAATTTAATAAAACAGGCTTGTGATGTGGTCATTGGTGGGCGGGCCATGGCTGTAGCCCGGAGGTTTAGCAGCGGACCTCTCTTGCTATTTACTTACACACCACAGGTACTCACTCATGTACTAATTGGGGGCGGAGCGAAGAGTGCAATAAAATATGTCTTGTATAACCAGGAAGTTGAATAGAGTACTTCCGGTGTCCTGGTGTTTCCTTGCTTCGAACTGTACCTGAACATAACATTTTGGCGACGAAGGTGGTAGCGGGTGTTCCTGCCTGACCTGTTCCCTGTGGTGCCGCGGTGTGGAGCGCCGCTGGGTTTTTTCCGGTCCCTGCTGTGGCCGGGTGCCGGCTGCTTCGTGCTTCTTGGATTGCCTCCTGGGTTCTCGCGGCCTCTTGCTGCTGTTGGTGGTTTGGTCAGCCCCGTTTATTCTGGGGGCGTGGCCTTCTGGTGGCGGCGTGAACATGGCTTGAAGGAGGCTGGGTGGTGTGCAGTGACGGTGGGAGTGCTGTTGCGCTGCTGGTGCCCCGCGGACCGTGGGCTCCTGTTGGTGCTGTGACGGGTGTTTCATCGGCGATTCACAGGCTGTTGCACTGCTGGTTTCCAGCGGATTGGAGTCTCCTGCGGGGAGGTGGAGGTGCATTTCACCGGCCGTAAGGAGCGTTGTGCCTGCCTGGTGCCTCTCTGGTGCGGGACTCTGGATTCAGTCTAGTTCTGCTTGTAAAGAAGTTAGCAGTCTAGTAGCTGGGGTGGGCGGAGCTAGGTGGGCAGAGGGGAAGAGGTGGGGACAGGACAGGAAGGGGCAGTTAGAGTAGGGACAGGGTAGGAGCAAGAGGTGTGTAATAAAGCTCCAATTAAGGTAACTACAAGTGTCTGTAATTATTGTAGCTGGACGCTACACTGCTGTTTTTGTTTTCTTGTTGCCTTTCGGTCCCTGGGTGGTGCTTGTGTCGGGGACCATGGTGAATTTTGCTGTAGGGTTTTGATATGTCCGCCATGCCTCCTGTGGAGCCTTTTCTGTTGGATGGTCCTCCGTCAGCCCAGGCGGCCCGGTGGTAGGACTGGGTGGACCGTTTGGAGACATATTTTGATGCCATTGACCTGGAGGAGGAACAAAGGCATCCTATGCTGTTGCATATGGGAGGGGCAGCCATTCATTGTTTGGGGTGGTCGTTGGTTAAAAAGTGGACCACCATATACCTATAGGACTTTGAAGCAAGCCCTTACCGCCCCTTTTGAACTACTGGCCAATCCGGATTATGAGAGGTTTCTGTTGTGTCAGGTATGACAGTTGCCAGATGAGTCTGTGTATACCTTTTATGCCCATCTGCGTTAGTTGGCCAGCAGCTGTACATTGCCTGATGCTGCGGATGAGATCAGGACCCAATTTATACAGAGCTGTTCTTCCAATAGGTTATGTGAAGCCATTCTACAGGTGCCGGGCATGTCAATGGCTGACATGTTGACCCGGGGTATATCTATAGAACTTTCACAGGTGCGAGCGGCACATATGGAGGCAGCTCTCCAACAGGTTGTGAAGATGGAGCTGGTTAATGTTGTTTTGGCCCGAATCCCTGATAGGAGGAAACCGAGGACTAAATGGAAAGTGGATCAGCCCAGGCACTGTTGTGGTTGTGGGGGTCCTTTTCCTCATAAAGGGGTGTGTCCAGCTAATGGGAAATGTTGTTCCAATTGCATCAAGTTCAACCATTTTGCGAAGATGTGTCGCTCTGCTCCTGCACAAGGTTCTGTCCCTGTATCATCTGACCAAGTGTATGTTGCTGATCAATTTCCGGTGGAAGGAGACATGGACGATGATGATGTGGAGGGGCTGTTCATGTTATCCATGCTCTGCAACCTGGGGGTCACCTGCCAAAGTGTATTCCTAAGTGTACTGTGATGGTAGATGGTCACCCGGTACAGCCTTGATTGATACGGGCGCCTCTATAAATGTCATGGCCAAATCAATGATGCTGACATTGCCGATTTCTCCTGTTTTGAGTTCCACCACCACCAGGGTTTTTGCCAATGGGTCCTCTGATTCCCTTCCGTTGGCAGGAGTTTTTACTGCTGCAGTATCCCATGGCTCTCATATCTTAAAGACACGGGTATATCTCATCCAAGGGGGTCAAGGGGTGTTGCTGAGCTGTCAGACAGCGGAGTTCTGTAGTTAGTCGTTTTTGCCGTGAGTGTGCATCAATGGAACATGGAGGAGTTGTTGGCTCAGTTTTCACCTCTGTTTGATGGTATTGGCTGTTTGAAGGGTCGTATGATCAAACTTCATATTGATGAATCAGGCAGCCAGTAGCCTTACATCATAGTAGAGTAGCGTTCCATGTTCGGTCGAATATGGAAGAAGAACTCGCAAAACTTGAGCTGGTGGACACCATTGAAAAAGTGGATGGTCCGACTCCCTGAGTGTTCCCAATTGTGGTGGCCCGTAAACCTAAGCAGCCTGCAGAAGCCGTATTTGTGTGGATATGCAGTTAACCAATCTTGCGATTAAGCATGAACTGCACCTCACCCCTAATGTGGAGGATATAGTGCTGGTGTGCTGAGTTTCATGAGGATGGTGTACTATTGTGGCCGTTTTATCCGGAATCTAACTGATCTTACGGCTCCTTTGCTGGAACTTAATAAATCCAATGTTGCATGGAACTAGGGTCCCAAGCAGGACTGTGCATTTCAGGCTACTAAGCAGGCCCTATCAGCTGATACCACTCTGGTGTATTTCGAACCAGCGCTGGAGTCTGAGTTGTCATTGGATGCTAATCCCTTTGGTTTGGGGGCCGTGCTTTCTCAGCGGCTGGGCAATGGGGAATTTATTTATTTATTTTATTTATTTAGAAGGTTTTATATAGCGCAGACAAGATCCTTGCGGATATCAGAGCGCTTTCCAATAAAGAATGCAAGTTATACATAACAATAAATGCGAGAAAAGTCACGAATAGTATAACAAATTATAAAGGAAATAATATGCAGGAGAGATCACGCCTGACATGAGCAGTTCGTGTACAGAAGAAAAACCATGGAGTACATAACAGGTACATCACAGTTGATACAAGTCAGGGCAGAAACATGTGACTAAGATGTCTAGTTGGGTCCTTGACAAGAGAGTGGAATACTAGTAAGGGTACTAATGCGTCTCCAGAGTTACTTAGTCTGTAATCAGGTGAATTTAGCCATGAGAACCGCTTTAACTTCCTTTTTGAAAGAGATGGTAGAGGCATTCAATCTGATTTCTGGGGGAAGAGTGTTCCAAATCCTTGGCGCCATTCCTGAAAAGGTTTGCTTACATGTTTTCTTCTTGTTGAATCTTTGAGGTTTCAGTAATAGGTTGTCTGCACTCATTGAGGACCTAGACCCACCAGAGATTGTCAGTTTCTGTGAGAGGTAGATGGGTGTATTGTAGTGTAAGGCCTTATGTGTCATGCACGCAATTTTAAGATGAATTCTGGCTTCCAGCAGGAGCCAATTCAAGGATTTCAAGTCTGGGGAAATGTGGGAGCTTCTTTTCGAGCCAATGATGAGTCTCACAGCTGCGTTTATTGAGGCTCTAAGGGAAGCTATTGGTACTTTTGGAAGGCCACATAAAGAGGCACTTCCATATTCCACATGAGGTATAACTAGAACTTGTACAGCCAGCTTGAAGTCATTGACTGGCAGGAAGGGTTTCAACTTCCTCAGACTGTTTAACTGGAAGTTTGCTCCTTTTGTAGCATTGCTAATGTGTTTCTGTATAGTGAGATTGCTGTCTAGAGTTATGCCCAAAGATTTCGCTGAGTCAACAATGGTTGGTTGAACGTTGAGTGCAGTAAGATGTTGGATCAAGTTTTGCAAAGTGGGTATTGTGGCGGGTGGGGCTATAAGGAGGAATTAGTCTTTTTGAGCATTCAGTTTAAGATGGTTTTCTGCCAGCCATGTCTGGGTGTTCGTGAGTGTAGTGTTAAGCCGCTTAATGTCATCTAGAGTGTTGATCTTAAGATAAAGCTGTTGATACTTTTGGAAGGCCACATAAAGAGGCACTTCCATATTCCACATGAGGTATAACTAGAACTTGTACAGCCAGCTTGAAGTCATTGACTGGCAGGAAGGGTTTCAACTTCCTCAGACTGTTTAACTGGAAGTTTGCTCCTTTTGTAGCATTGCTAATGTGTTTCTGTATAGTGAGATTGCTGTCTAGAGTTATGCCCAAAGATTTCGCTGAGTCAACAATGGTTGGTTGAACGTTGAGTGCAGTAAGATGTTGGATCAAGTTTTGCAAAGTGGGTATTGTGGCGGGTGGGGCTATAAGGAGGAATTTGTCTTTTTGAGCATTCAGTTGATGGTTTTCTGCCAGCCATGTCTGGGTGTTCGTGAGTGTAGTGTTAAGCCGCTTAATGTCATCTAGAGTGTTGATCTTAAGATAAAGCTGTGTATCGTCAGCGTACATATGGTATTGCATGTTGGAAGCCTGTAGAGTTTCGGTGAGTGGTTCCATGGACAGGTTGAGCAGTGTCGGGGATAATGAGGACCCTTGCGGGGCTCCCAATCTTACTGGTACTGGTTTGGACAGGGTGTTGTTAACCAGGAAGTTTTGTGTTTGGTTATGGAGAAAAGAGGTAAACCAATTTAACACTGATCCTGATAGACCCATTCTAAGTTTGAGAAGATCTAGCAGATTCTCATGCTTGACCATATCAAAGGCCGAAGAAAGGTCTAGTAGGATGAGTAAGCAAGATCCGTTCTGGTCAAGGATTTGTAGCGCATCGTCGACAATGTGTGTCATGGCTGATTCAGTGCTATGACCAGCTCTGAAGCCTGATTGGTGATTGTTAAGGAGGTCAAAGTGATCAATATGTTTAGTCAGTTGGTGGTGTACACATTTTTCAAGTAATTTGGCCAAGGTAGGAATATTGAATATAGGACGGTAGTTGTTAAGGTCCGTAGGGTACGCAGTTGGTTTCTTTAGGATGGGTGAAACCTGTCCGACTTTGAGGGAGTCTGGGATGCGGCCTTGTTGCAGTGAACTATTGATGATTTTGGTCCATAGGGGTAGAAGCCAAGGGGTTAAGTCTTTAATAGCGTTAGCAGGGAGTGGATCGATGAGGTGGTTGGGAGGCTTTAGGGCATTGAGAATCATGCTTAAAGCCTCTTCAGTGTAGGTATCTAAGGATGACCAGGCGGCTTCGTTCTTAAGGTCAAACTTTGAGGGGATTTGGAGTGGGGAAGTTGGTAGTGAAGAGGATGTTTGCGAATGTGGCACCGAGTACAATAATAGATCATTTAGAAGATCCTTCTCGATGTTATCAGTCTTCTGAGTGAAGAAGGCAGAACATTCTTCACAGGTGGGATGTGGTCTGGCTGCATCTTGTAGCCGTTGAGGTGCTGCCTTCGATTGAGTTTTGATTAACTCAAAGTTTTTTGGGGCGATTTCTAGTTTGGTCTAGCTGGTGGCTGAAGAAGTCTGCTTTAGTGCGCTTGATCTTTTTGTAATAGGCAATTCTCTTTTTCCTTAATAACTTAAGGTGATTAGTAGATGGGACTGATCTCCAGTTACGTTCGAGGGTTCTAAGCGACCGTCTGACCGTCCTCGTTAAGTAGGCCATTGTACCGGGGCTTAGAGTCTTTAGTGGAAACTCTCTTTAGTTGAAGGGGGGCTACCTCATTAATTATCAAGGTCATAGAGTTGAGGTAGTGGTTGGTGAGATCGTGGACGTCTGAGGTGCCAGCAGGTGGCCGAAGAAGGTTGTAGCTTGAGGAGGGTAGTGTGTTGGGGTTGAGTTCTTTTAGGTGGTGTATGCTAGCTGTGTGTTAACTGCTACTGAACAAAGGTACTCTCATATTGAGAAGGAAGCTATAGCCATTCATTGGGGGTGTCGCCATGTTCATCTATACCTGTATGACCAGCCATTTGTTGTACACATGGATCATTATCCCCTCATTCCGTTGTTTATGGGGTCTTCTTCCAAGCCTCCCCCACGAATTGAGAAATGGATCCTGCAGTTGAAGGATTATTGCTTTACAGTGGTGTTTCATCCAGGGACACTAAACCCTGCTGATTATCTTTCAAGGCATTTCCGTCCTGCTACTCCTGGTGAGTAGTCTGATGCTGAGGATACTGAGGCATATGTGCGTTTGGTGGTGGAGCAGTCTCGGACACTTCCTATTTCTTTGGAAGATATTCTGGAGGCTACGAACTGGATGGGTGTTTCCAGCTTTGTCTTTCTGCAGTGAGTACTGGGAAATGGAATGTCCTGGTGGATAAGGCCAAGTATCGTACTGAGGATGCTAAAGTTACCTTGGCGTCCCAATACAATGTGCGGGATGAACTGGTTATGTCCCCGGAAGCCTGTTTGATGAGAGGTCCACGGCTGGTGATTCCTGGTTACCTTCAACAAAGGGTGGTGGATGTGGCTCATTTGCCTCATCAAGTGGTGGTGAAGACCAAATCCAGGTTGAGATGCAAAGTTTGGTTTCCGGGCCTAGATGCGTTAGTTGAGAGCACTGTGATGAACTGTGCATTCTGTCAGGCTGTTGAGACTATGGACTCTCCAGCTCCCATCATCACAGAAGATATTCCTTCATTTCCTTGGCAACGGGCAGGTGCTGATTTTGGGAGTTTACCGGATGGGCATCATATGTTGGTGGTTATTGGCGATTTCTCTAAATATCCGGAGGTTGAGATTTTGACCTCTACTACGGCTTGTCAGACTATCCCTCGGTTCGAGAAAATCATGGCTACTCATGGTTTGTTCACTGAGCTCCATACTGACAATGGTCCTACATTTTCAAGTCAGGATTTTCTACCTACATTCAATCCAGGGGGATTCGCCAAAGAAAGATTACCCCTATATGGCCTCAGGCCAATGGGGAGGCTGAGCGCTTTATGCGCAACCTTAATAAAGCTATTAGGATTGCTGTGCCTGACCAACAGGATTTGGATTGCGCTTTGTATGGTTTCTTAAGAGAATATTGGATGACCCCTCATTCCACTAGAAAGGTCAGCACAATGTCTTTGTGTATAAATAGGCCTATGGGTGACTTTGTCCCTCAGATGGAGGCAGTGGCGGATGAACTACGGAAAAGCAAGTTGAAGAATGATAGGGTTTCTTCCAGTCATGGGGCACGACTGAGTTCATTTAAAGAGGGGGATGTTGTTATGGTAAGGAATCTGCATCCAAAAGGGAAGTTTAGTTTGCCATTTGAGCCTGACCCGTGGATTGTTAAGTCTGTTCATGGAACTAAGATCACTGCCATGAGACATGGACTGAGCATCTCTAGAAACGTGTCTTTCTTTAAGGCTTATTGGACTACTGGTGGTAGCCGGATGGAGAATGGTACAAATGCAGAAAATGGGGCTCTCGTTTCTGACGGATGGTGCGGATCTGGGTAGTGGTGGCCTTTCTCCTGATCTGGCGTTGGACGGGAGTGGAATTCCTGGTGGGAGTTTTGTAGTGTCGGGACAGGGTGGTGTCTCTTCCTCTGCGGTGACGCCCTGTGTGGCACCGGAGTGTGAGTTGTTGCCCCGACCTGATAGCTCCCAGGGGCTGGAGTCTGGTACACTGCGAGGGGGTGTTGAGAGGTACCAGCTTCGGCTGTGCCCCGCTCGGTCCTCAAGCCTGAAGAACTATGTAACCTGTTGATGGCCCATTTTGTTCTATTGTTGACTTTGTGTGTTTTACATTATGATGGGGTTTTGTTTGTTTTATCGTTTTCTTTTTTGTGTTTTATTTTGTAGGTTGTGGAGGAGTGTGATGTGGTCACTGGTGGGTGGCCCATGGCTGTAGCACGGAGGGGTAGAAGCGGACCTCCCTTGTTATTTATACACAGGTGGTCACTCATGTACTAATTGGTGTGGAGCTAAGAGTGCAATAAAAGATGCCTCATGTAACCAGGAAGTTGAATAGAGTACTTCCGGTGTCCTGGTGTTTGCTTGCTTCGACTGCACCCGAACATAACAAGGCTTACTACAAGCTTTAAAAATTACATTTCATTTATATTCTTACTGACTCTTCTGCAGCGTCGGATTGGTAACACGGGCACTCGGGCAATGCCTGAGGGGTCTGTGCCGAGTTACAACTGTGGCCTGCTTTTTTGGAGCAGTCTGGGGGGCAGATTTGGGCGGTGTTGCTGTTATTCGTATACAGCCAGCGGCCCAGTGGGTGTCTGAGTTGCCTCTCTGGAGGCATATGGGTGCTCATTACCTCACGTTTAGCAACAGGCAAAGGTGTCACTTTCTTTTTCTCGCAGGGACGGCCCATTAATATATGCATACCTAGCGGGCAGAGGGCCTGAGCAGAAGTGGCCTCACTTGTTTTTAGTCACCAGTGTAAATGAATCTGTGCATTTTTTTGTATACCCCCCCCCCATTTTTTAAATAAAATTTCGCCGAAGCAGTGTTTTGAGGAAAGGCAATATGCAAATGTAGGCCACTTTTTTTTAGGGTGCCCTGGCAGATTTTGGATTCCAATTGAACTCTGCTCTTCTGTAATTCTCTGCTGTGGAGCGCTGTCATTCTGTGCGCTAGATTGGGGTACAATTGTAGTCGTTCTTCTATTTCTAAGGTTTTGCCTATCCAGCGGCCATGCGCTGCATATGAAAAAGACCTTTAGAAATCGCTTAGCCTTTTCAGCCAAAAACGTGCCAGCATTGCATTGCTTTCAATGGCAATGCGTGCACGTTTGGCAATTCCCTTGCGGGAGCGAGCTTTCAAATCATCTGTTAATTACAAACAGATGGTTCCTGCTCGCTCCCGCAAGGGAAACAGGCGCAGACCCCCTCCTGTCTCCCCTCCCCCTGCTACCTGCTCCTCGCCTAGTCTGTATTTTCCTTAAGCGCGAGCGCTTGTTTTATCTTAAATGCACTGGCTACAAGCATCACACATGACTATCACCACCTCGCCGCTTTAAGGCATGAGGCTGTGCGACAGTTAAATGCACGCCCCGCACCGTGGCGGGTTTACATATAAAAAATGTGCCTGCTTCAGTCTTCGTATACCCCGGAGATAAATCTCTCTAGTTGGGCTAAACTGACTCCCTTTGGAGTGCCTTCTTAGTATTATGCTCTCGCTCACACTGCGCAGGGCTTCATGCTGTTCGCTGGTGCATCACTGTTTACAGTCCCCCATCTTTACCTTTCCGTTTGTAGGACGCTCCTGGATATAAATGTTGCTCATGTTTCCCCGCTAAGCAGTCCCCACCAGTCCTGGTTTCAAGGCCTCCACAGACAAGATTATACAAACTACATGTTCCTGCATTCCCATTAAAACATTCACATTAACACACTCTACACGCTTCCTTGTTGGAGAGCAGTTTGAACCATTCGACAGGAGGCTGGGGGGGATCTCGTGCCATATTAAAAAAGAGTAGATGGTAGAGTCGGAGAATAGTGACCCTTATTCTGCATTCCAGAGTTAGCTAAAGTCCCGTTCTGCAGACAGTGAGTGGTGTGCTCGTCATGTGGGGTGGGTGGAGGTGAAAGGAATAATTACGGAAAAAATTAAAAAGGGGGGGAATTAGAAATAACCAAGCTAAGCGGAGTCTAGTGCCATTGTTACAAGGTGGCCAGTGCCGAGGTTAAACCATGATAGGGATGTGAGGGAAATTGTATGTTTCCGAAGGAAACGGTCGGGTTGACCAGGCAGGTTTAGCTTCATGTGAAAATTTTCCAACCTGCTAACGCTGTGTAGCGGAGGAGAGCCCTCCCCGCGACACAGTATACACAGAGGAATTACGGATCACTCTTGAAGGCAGAAAAGAGTCTATAAACTGGTTGTGTACTCAAATCAAATCAAATCAAAGATAGCTTTATTCGGTATTTGTTAAAAGACCATAAAAGCACATAAAAAAGATTTTGCGGGAAGAAAACATTTTATCCACAATTACAATAATACAATTTGATACATAATTTTACATAGAAACGTTAAAAAAAAGAGGCGTTAAAATTTCATCATTAAAAAGGGAAAACTAGAGGAAATCCTGGATGATTAAAAGTACTATTTGATCAGGTAGTATACAGTATACAGTACAGTCATACAATCAATATGTCATCGAGCCTCTGCATCCTACTACATATTTCAGATATTTAACAGCTGCGATCATAGTAAGTTCGTCTTGTAGCATGTATAATTTGATCAGAGCTGGTTTGCATTGTCTCAATCCCCACATCTTTAAGAGGGGCAACAGATACCTCTTTCTGCCCCACTCATAATATTTACAAAAAAAGATGCTGTGGATGTTTGACTGCAAGGAAGAATCGTCACATGGGCAATTTATTAGTGTGGCAGACCAGTCATTCGGGGCGGGAAATGATATCAGCCTATAAAAACAATCAGTTCTCATCCTTGTTAGTAGCATTCTGGGGTAGCTGGAGAGAACCGGGGCCAGGTATGGATATAAACCTGGACCATGTAGAATGCGACGATGAGAAATGATCGTAGACTTATTTCCATCCAGGTACCACCGCCTGTCTTCTAACAGCTCAAGGCAAGTTTCTTTTATGACTTTTTTCGATATTAATGCACATGAACTCGGGGTTACATAAAGTTCTGGGTGGCCAATGAATTAAATTTTTTTTAACATAACATAGCCGGGTAAAATTCCTCGCCGCTGATTGGTTCATACACTCTTGGATCACTTCCCTACTAAAAGCTGTGTCCTTGGAGGACCATATCTTATGCCACAACATGACTGGACTTATCTTAATTAAATCTGTGATATGAACCCGATCTAGTTCTTTGTGACATATGGTTGTGGAGACTGATCTTGGAACAGCTAACAGATACCTAAAGAAGGCATTTTCCGCTATTTGAATCTGTGTGCAATCGGCCGTCCCCCAAATACCAGCTCCATAGGTCGCAGTAGAAACACATTTGGCTGCGCAGATCTTAAGCAAGATATCAATGGGTTTACCACCCAGTCTCTTAGCAAATTGTTTTACTGCGCCAATGGTACGGGAGAAGGCCAGGTTGCGTGTGGCAGTAGCTGTGGACCAGTTTCCTCTATTATTAAAAGTAATACCTAAATATGAAAAGGTTTTGGTCAAGCCTATCTTTGTCTGATTAACAAAAGTTTTGCAGTCTATTTTGGAGGTGTTTTTTGAGGTACAACACATGGTAAAAGTTTTTCCCACGTTTATCTTTAAACCTCTGGATCCCATGAAAGATGCAAAGCCAGTTAGTGCCTTTTGAAGGCCCACCTGAGTTCGAGACATTATTACGGCGTCGTCGGCATACAGCAATATAGGTACCGACGAGCCGTTTTTTCTTGGGATAGTCAACTTCCATATTAATCAAAAAGTCTGCCACTTCGTTAATATACAAATTAAAAAGAAAAGGTGCAAGGATGCAGCCCTGTCGAACGCCCTTTTCTATGGGGAACTTCTTGGTGCGTTCTCCATTTTTTCCATGACGGACCGTTGCACCTGCACCTCTATAAAGTTCTTTTATAAAATTCAACACAGATGGGTCTATCCCCATATTGATCAGAGTAGACCATAATACTTTATGATTCAGGCAGTCAAAAGCCGAACTTAAATCGACGAACGTCATGTATAGGTTCCCCTTTTTGACCACCATGTATTTGCTAGTTATTAGGGCTAGATTAAGTCCCTGCTCTACTGTGCCCAGCCCCCTCTTAAATCCATATTGGAATTTAGACAAAACCCCTTCAGTTTTGGCCCAGGATTGTAGTTTAGTGAGTAGAACTCTCCCTGCCACTTTCATCAGAGAGTCAAGCAGGGAGATTGGCCTGTAACATTTAGGGTCCTGTCTATCTCCTTTTTTGTAGATGGGGATTACAATGGCTTCCTGCCATGTGGCTGGAAAGCCTGTTTGAGTATAGGCGTTCAACACATTGGTGAGAAGCGGGGACCATAATTCCATATTCTCTTTAAATAAGTCAATAGGGATTCCGTCCGGCCCTGGGGCTTTGGAATTTGAGCTCTCTCGGATGGCCTGCTCAACCTCAAGTGGAGAAAAAGATATGTTCAATGGGAAGTTATCTGTAGTGTGTGGTACTTCGGGCTGCGGGGCAATGGCGATGTGTGGGAATATCGCACAGGAATTTGATGTCGGTAATTCTTCAGTTTTATATAATGCCGTGAAATGGCTGACCCACAGGTCCTCAGCTATAGCTTCTTCCAGGGAGTCTGTCTTTCTCTCCTCGAAGAACGGGGCATTAACTTCTCTCCAAAAAGAGATATTATCCCGAAGAGCGCTAGCCTTGATTAGCGCCTCCCATGCATGATTTTTAAGTTAGTTTTTCCTGTTTTGAAGTGCCTGTTTGTAGTCCTGCCTAGCTATTCTAACTAGCTTGATATCTTTCGGGAGGGTCTTTACGGCCTGTAAAAGAGTTTTATGGGCTCTAGTGCAGGCAGAATTGAACCAGCCGTTTGATCTAGCCGTTTCGGCGTCTTTTCGTTTTCTGGTCAGTTTGTCATTAATGGTAACAACTATCTTGTCATAGGCCGCTCTGGTCTCATGGGGATTGGGGTGTTGTTCCAGACACGTCATGAAATGCTCACGTTCTTTCATGATTACTTCCTTTAAAAAGTTCTTCGGGTCGACCTTGGCCCATTTAATGGCGTAACCATTTCTTCTGGTCAGGGAAATTGAATGATGATATCATTTTTCTGACAGGCTTGATGCGTGGCTATCAAACGTGCCCGCATCCAGACTGATGCTAGTTGGAAAGTGGTCACTCATTACTAGATCTTCTGTTTTGTAACCCTGTACAGAACCATATTTGTTAGTAGACATCAACATAAAATCTATGATGGTGCCTGCCCCTCGACCATGAAAGGTTGGTTGAAAATCGACCGCAGGCTCGCAAAGTTCATTTGCGAAGCCTAGGTCCCAGTCATGCATTAATTGATTTAGCATGTTACCAAAAATGGTATGTTCGAAGTGCGTGCTCGCTTCCCCTTTTAAGTTTGTTATTCCACAATTGTCAGAGCCACTATGTATACATAAATGACAATTGAAGTCTCCCGCTATAAGGATACAATCAGCCTCCCCCATTCCTCTCTTTAAGATGTAAGTTAAGTCCTCTATGAGTACTTTAGCTTCTTCTTTCGAGGTGTTATTATATAAATTGATCAGAAGAAGGCTCAGCCCTTTCCCTTTAACAGAAAAACCCTGCAGGGATTTACACTTCCTGTTGTTAAACTCCTCATTTTCGATTCTCTTCACAGTCAGATGTGCCAGGTTTGAGACGTACGTACAGAGGCCTCCAGAGCCCCTGCCTCGGTTACCCTGAATAGACGGGGTAAAGAAGGTACTAAAGCCCTCTATATGGGACTTCTCCTGATCCCAGCACTCCTGGAGGCATGTAAAATCAAATTTATCGGCGAAGGATAAGAATGTTTGATCCTTCGATTTCTTGGAGAGACCCGCAATGTTCCACGATGTTAAGGCCACGCTGTCTCTCCTCACTGACTGAGTTAGATCTTTTTCCCGTAAGTGAGGGCATACGCTATTAACTATACAGTGCCCTGTCGTAACTGGGGTTCCTATGTTTATATCCTCGTGGGGGGAGATGTTGAGTTCCTGATTGACAACATTAGCATTGGGCACCTCCCGAGTGACGCCCGAGGTTAGTTCATATGAAGAAAGTGGTGCCAGTAATAGTGGTGATGCTGATGGCCAATGGGGGGCGAGGTTGGTATTTATCAGAGTTGGGCTGGAGAAACCGGGAGAGTGTGTTTTATTACACGAGTTGCGATCCCTCTCTAGGGTTGGAGAGATAGAGAAAGTTCTATGATCCTGTTTTTCCCCGATCGGATACCCTAGTGGTCAGTCTACCATATCTAGACAGTCGTATCTATTTCTTGTTGGAAAACCCCTCCAGCCTTCTCAATTAGACTGTTCCCTTCTAGGAGGCCAGGACCGAGCTTCCCAGTCTCTTGTCCTGTTCCTATTGCTGTTCCAGTGGCCCACTTGGGTCCAAGTCCAGTCAGGACCCTCTTCCCAACTTGGTGGTTCTCCGTGATCAAAGGTGTTTGATGGTGGGTAAAAAAAGGAGAGACGGTGGGCATCAATCCCTCCCTTTTTTGCCAGAGTTGGCCAGAAACAAATATAATCAACCGTGGCGGGATCGTCACAGTTGATTATAACACAGTCACCCTGTAAACTTTTTCTTAATTCACCAACCCACGCAACTCTTCGTACCGAGGAAATACGGCCGATGTTCGGTGGTTGGAAGGGTCTATTTATACACAGCCACTGCAGTACCTTATTTCTAAGGGACCAGGAAGGTTCATCTATGTTTTCCGACAACTCTGGGACCCCAGTAAGGATGACAGTATATGGCGTTGCCTCGGGTGGGAGGTGTGTCGGACGTCTGAGCCTCGCTCCTTTCTTGCCATCGCCCATTGGCTGCGGAACCAGCCCTTTGGGAGGTATAAGTGGTGTAGCTTTCAATTTAACTGACTGAGTTGGACCCTTTGATGATCCGGGAGTAGCCTGAGAGGTTTCTTGTATTGTATTGGACTTTACCTGCCCAGATCCTAAGCTGACTTGGGTAGTATCTTTTAATGTTTTCCGCTCTGGTTGCGCGTTTGCGACTTTTGCGACTTGTATTGGATTAGCTCGGGTGTCAGGTTGGGCTGGTTGCGCTGGTGTACTGGTGACTTTAGATTTCACCCCCCCTACATTGGATGAGCCTAATGTTTTCTGAGTGAAAGGTGGTGTATTAAGCTTCGCTAGTTGTTTTTCAATGTTCATTAGGCTTCGTTCTACTGCTGTAAATAGCGTTTAAGTAGCACCCCCACACTGTTTAGTAGTTGGATGTTGGAAGCACAGGTGTTACATGTGCCCACAGCCACCCCCATGATGTTTGAGTTCTCGGGCATTCCTGATGTATTAATCAAAGGGGTATTGCTAGTGTTTGGGGGACACAGGATGGACTGGTTTGAGGCCAGTGTATGAGTATTAGGGGAAGACATGTTTTTTTTTGAGTAGGAGTTAGTCTTGTTTTTCTTCGCCCGTTTTGCTATGGCGCCCTCTCTCCTCCCCGTGTCATTTTTACCTGGGGGTTCAGCATGGGTTTGACATTTTTGTAAATCGGGAGTTTTTTCTAGATCATCCGTTATATCCGAGTCGAGGGACAGCTGGGTAGCAGAGAGATCCACCGTACTAGGGACAGTGTGGATCACAGCTGTAGTTTCAGGTGGCAACAACAGGGGGGTGTTTGGACCTCACTGGGCCGGGATCAGGGCAGAAGCAAGAAGGCCCATGAAAGACCTTCTCGCTATTGCCAGCTCATGAGATACCCTACACTCCAACATAATTATACTCTGGTCTATCGCCTCATTAGTTCTTGTAATAAAAAGATCTATTGGGCCTGTTATCTGGGCAGCGCTCTGCACCGTTTTACTTCTGGACCCTCTAGTCATGGCTAAGCACACAGATGATGACAGATGGAGGTATGCTGTCACAAGATAACAGGATTGGTAAAATGTCACTCTATCAAGCAGCAGGGAGAGATCTTGGGTGGAAAAACAAATAACGTGGCCCAGTCCAGTCTTACCGGTCTATAACGGGCTGAAACGAGCCCGCCCTTTAACCGGGCTTCGCTCGGCGTCCCGCTCTCGTCCCGCGAGACGGGTCTGGTGACGTTTTTAAGCACCTCCTGGCGCTTGCAGGTGACGCGAACACCGCAAGGGCTTCTGGGTGGTGTAGTCCGCCCCTCGCCGGTCTCCTCTCGGCGGCCCCGCTCTGGATGAAAAAAAGAGCGGCCAGGCAGCGGGAGACAGGCGGGCGGGTCCGCGATGGTCACAGAGGGGCAGCAGAAAGTTTGTGGTCGGAGAAGACTGCAGGCAGCAACAAGGGCAAGAAAAGTTGTGTACTCATCCTATGTGGACCGAGAGTTCCTCGTCCTCATTCAGGCCGAAGGGGTTCTTGGTATCTAGGAGCAAGATGTACTTGGACTTGGACTCAAGGATTTACAGTTGTTTTTCGCGATTACCCCCTCGGGGGCTTGCCGCCATCCTGTCAACATCAAAGAAAGACAAACTGTTAGTATTCTTGTCATGATGTCTCAACCAGTGTTTAGCAGTGGAGTAACTCAGGTCGCTGTACTTTATCGCTCTAATGTGTTCAAGAATCCTCTTCTTCACAGTGAAGGTGGTGCTCCCTATGTACATTCTGCTACATGGGCAGACTATGGCGTAGATACAGTAGTCTGAATTACAGTTTATACATTTTGAGATGTTCCCTGTCTTCCCTGTGGGCAGTGGGTAAGTTTTTCTACTTTTACTCGTGCTGCAGGCCTTACATTTGCCGCACTTAAAAAAAACCTTCTGCTGTTGTATCCAACTCTGTTGTTTGCTGGTGCCCAGGTAGCTATTAACCAACATATCTTTCAGGGATCGTGACTTTCTGTACGTGACCATGGTGGATTCGCTGACTCTTGTTCCTATTACTGGATCATTTTTAACAATGTGCCAGTATTTTTTCAAGGTTTCTCGAACCCTGTCAGACTCAACATTGGACTCTGTTATCATTCTTATCTTGTTACCTCCACTCTTTGGTCCTGGTCTTTTCACCAAAAGGGATGCCCTGTCCTATGTTTTTGCTCTCTCGCTAGCTGCACTAAGAATTTTGTCAGGGTAACCTCTTTTCCTGAATCTGTGAATCATGGTCTTTCTCTCTCTCATAGCTAGGGTTGGTGTTACAAATTCGGTTCGCTCTTATTAGCTCTCCATATGAGATGCTCCATTTGAGTTTAGGGGGATGGTGGCTACGGGCATGCCGGAGATGATTCCCTGTGGTGGCTTTCCTGTGCAAAGAGTTTGATAATCTACCTTCCTCCACTCGCACACACAGATCCAGAATATCACTCTTATGTGTAAAGCGTAGATTGGCATCATTAGCACCCAGTCCCATCAGGAACTGATCCAATTCCAGTTTGCTGCCTCCCCAAATCATGAATACATCATCGATGTATCGGGTCCAAAACACAATGGGGCTCATTAGGATGGCGGACGGACTTGCGTCCGTCCGCCACCCTAGAGGAGGAGGGACCGTCCGCAGGGGCAGCGGCGGTCCCTCCAGTGCAATTAGGATGTGACCGCCAGGCAGGCGGTCACATCCTCAATCTTTAACATTGCGGCGGGTGCAGCTTCAAGCTGCATCCGCCGCAATGTTAAAAATGCATACATTGCAAATGTATGCAGCAAGCAGCAGGCACCGCACGGTGCCTGCCGCTTGCTGCATACATCTGCAGGGGGGTACCATAGGTACCCCCCATGTGCACCCCCCACCCGCCAACACCCTGGGGGCCCGCAACGGGCCCCCAAAATCAAAAGTACACATGCTTTTCCACGGCGGAAAAACCGCCGAGGAAAAGCATGTTTACTAATGATTCCTAATTTGGCTGGCGGTGTCTGATAGACACTGCCAGCCAAATGAGAGCTTTTCCGCCGCGGTTGTAATCCGACCGCGGCGGAAAAGCAGCGGACAGAAACCAAGACCCACCAGCCATCGTAATGCGGCGGTGGGTCTTTGGTGACTCCGCAGAGGATTTTCCGCCTCCTCCGGGCCGGAGGTGGCTTCCGCCGGCCCGGAGGAGGCGGAAAATCCTCCATCCTAATCGGCCCCTAAGTGTCTAGTTAGGCGTTTAATCACATCACACAGACCACCTGCTCCTCCCACCATCCCATTAGCATACAGGCGTAGCTCAGCGTAAAGCAACGTCCCATTGCGGTACCCACCACTTGTTTGTACCACTTGTCTTCAAAAAGGAAAAAGTTATTGTTAAGGTGTGTATATATATATATAACATCATCGTGAAACAGGCCGATAAAGGCGGCAATGTAGTCCTTTGGCCCAAATATATGTATCTCAAAGAGGCGGAACTACAACTCAATGACATCTCTTGTTATCGCAGGAGCAATATCCAGGTCGTAAAAACTATGTGGGTTGAACAACATCAAAAATTACAAGCCTGGAGAAGTGCTGGACTTCTTACACATGAGGAGTTCAGATATCTAAGAAAGGATCATCCGGTTATCCCCTCATTTTATTTGATCCCAAAGATCCATAAAGACATTGACACACCACCGGGCCGACCTATCATTTCGGCTATTGATAGCTCCTTGGAACACGTTTCCAAATATATAGACTTTTTTTGCAAGGTTATGTTAAGACTCTCAACTCGTATGTCAAGGACTCCTTTGACTTCCTAAGCAAAATTGAGCACTTTATTTGGGAAGAGGATATGATACTAATGACTCTGGATGTTTCATCCCTTTACACCTCAATAAAACACTGTGATGGACTCAAAGCTTTGGATTACTACTTAAACAAAGGCCCCCCACATTCGATGGCACATAACAAAATGTTACTGGATATGACCAAAATGTGCCTCGAACAGAACTTTTTCATCTTCAATGGCGTAATTTACCATCAGGTTAGAGGTGTGGCGATGGGGGCCTGTTTCTCACCTAGCTACGCGTGTTTACACGTTGGGCTGTGGGAGGAACAGGTCCTAGTCGGCCAACACCACAACTTTATTTCCAATAACATTGTTTTGTACTTACGTTATATTGATGATGTTTTTCTTATTTGGAAGGGCAGTGTTGATAGTGCCAAAGCATTCGTAGATTTGATTAATATAAACACCATTAATCTCAATTTCACTTCAAATATGAGTTCTAAATCTATCTGTTTTTTAGATGTTGAGGTATTTGTAGAATGTAACACCTTGAATACAAGATTGTACAGAAAGCCCAGTGCAGGGAACACTATATTACACTTCAATAGCCAACATCCGGCTCACTTGATTCGGAGCATTCCTTTTGGGGAAATGCTCCGGATCAAAAGAATCTGCAGCACTGATGTCGAATGTGCGGCTGCACAAGAGGCATGCAGATTACGTTTCCTTACCAGGGGCTATTCAAATGACAATCTCACCAAAGCGATCAAGCGTTCAAACTCAGTCAGCAGACAGGAGGCTCTGATTCCCAAAGTAAGAAACATCCACACGGATGTCTCCTTGGTAGGGGAGGTTAAAATAAGTTCCCCACAAGTTATTCTGACGTTTACCCAACAGCATGGGGCTCTTCGGAAAATTTTGTATAAAAACTGGAACCTGGTTCAAAGTGATCCAGTGATTGGACACAAAGTGGACAACAAACCAGAGCTCACCTTCCGAAAATCTCCTTCTATGTCGAAGGCTTTAGTCAGTAACACCTTGGAGCCAAGAGCCTCCACCACTTGGACGACACTTAAGAAGGGCTTTAAGGCATGTCCGCAATGTAAAGCCTGCCGGTTCGGCAGCAATAGGACCCACTTTAAGAGCCCATTCCGTGAACATCCAATTGCCATTTCCAAGTGGCTTACCTGCAAGACTGAATACGCCATTTATGTATTGGAGTGTCCGTGTGGACTTCAGTATGTGGGCAGTACTAAACTGCCCGCCCACAAACGGATACTCCAACACATACGTGCAATTTCCGGGCACGATCAAAATTATCCGGTTGCCAGGCATTTTCAGGAGAAACATCTAGGCATACCTGACAAGCTCCAATTCTTTCTGATTGATTGTGTAGAAGTTTCAAGGAGAGGAGGGGACCGTGAGGCCAAACTCCGTCTCCTTGAGACCAGGTACATTTTGGAGCTCAATACGAAAAATCCTAATAGATTAAATGACAGGGAAGACCTTTACACCAGCATTTAGGATTTATCAGTATGTCCGTAAGACCTGTCCGGATTCAAAAATATTTTCATCCCAGTAATGTCATTTCTTATACCATAAGCTCTTGACATTGTGGTGACTCTGTTGTATATATTTTTATCATCATGAAAATAAGATTTTTTAGAAAAACTTTTTCTGATTTATATTTCAGGAATTATCTGTTGTTATAGTTGCACTTTACATTGCTAATTTTGCACAATCACCTTTGCACTTGTCTTGTTTCTAGCAGGCATCGTGACAGGCCCACTTGGGCTCTATTTAGATCAATTTACTCTTGTTTCATAAAATTGGACCAACGCTGTTGTACTGCACTTGAGCATATTACTTGATTTTTTGCACAACATTGATATTTAGATTGTTTACATGTAGACATTGGGTCGACACTCTTTTACATAGACATAATTATTTGTCATGTTTTGGTACCATTTCTATTTGTTCGTGTTGTGTTAATATGCTTGTACATTTATTAACTAAATAACTGGTTTTATTGAATGTAAAATATTTTGGGAAATTTACATGTTTCCTAAAGGCTTTCTTTCATTGATTGCACAACTACAGCGTCATCATGTATAGTATTTTTACAATTTTTATTAATCATTCTGATGCACTGTCACTTTAAATGCCCCGCTCAATGACGAGCAGTTTCTCTTTTGATCAAGCCTTTCCGAAGGCGAAACGCGTCATGGCGGCAGCGCTGGCTTTATTTTAATAAACCACCTTTGCACCAGCACTCCTTTGGGTCGACTCTTTGTCACTACGGATCCGGCAGTTCTCTGTCTTCTAAGTGACGAGCCTCGTAAATATATATATATATATATATATATATATATATATATATATATATATATGCAGAAAAACTCCTGACCGCCAAATGCAAGGCGGACAAAATGCAGGTGCGGACCTCTTCGAACCTCCTTTAAATCACGGACCACAACACAGGATCAAAGTGCGAGCAGTGTAGCTTATTTATTTAAGCATAGTGAGACAAGTGTCTTTCCTTGACGCGTTTCACTCCACGAAGGAGCTTTGTCACATGACGCGCCCCAGCAGACATTGCGTTTTTAGTATTACATCTTTTTATTGAAAAAAAGGCTCTCGTACAGTGCAGAAAATATCCAGCATACAACGCATAAGCAATGAGTCCCAGACCCATAGCGGTAACCTCAGAACAGAGCTTTCTAGGCGGCCCATAGTGCCAAAAAGACTTCTGATATAGTCGGTAAAGCGGCTGAGTTAGAACCATTATTGGAAGAGCCAGAAAAAGGAACAACCCCATCCCCATCCCCAACCCCCCCAAACCCCGACCACCCCCCGGCCTACCCACCCTCCACCCTCGTTCCAGGTCCAGTTCCCCACACCAATCATGCATCCAATCTTTCAACTCTGAATCAAGCATCGGATTGTGATAGTCGCAGCAACCGCAGGTATCGGGGGCATGTCACTTCCCTGAATTCCATGGCCAAAAGAGACAAGAAGGGCTGTCACAACTCCGCATACTTAGCCCCTTCCCCTGCTTTAACAAAGGACAGTTTTTCCATACCCAAGACGGACCAAAGCCGGCACAACCAACCCTGAAAAGTAGGGACCTGTGAGGTGCGCCACAAGGCCAGAATGTTCTGGGTGGCGGAGCCCAGCGCTATTGCAATTAATCGGCCTCTGCGTGCTCTCAAGGGGAAAGTGATAGCATTGGGCAGCCCTAGAAGTACATAGGCCGGGAATCTTGGGACCTCCGTTTCGAAGTGAGCATCTATCTCATCGAGGACTAACTTCCAGTAACTTTGAATGTGTGTGCAATCCCACAGGAGGTGCGTCAGTGTGCCTGTCTCGCCGCAGCCCCACCAGCAGGACGCATCCCTGGTGTGGTCCATCTCATGCAATCGTTCAGGCGTGTAATACCAGTACGTCACCAACTTAGTGAAAGTGTCTGTCAGTCCCATATGATAGGCAGAGTGTCTGGCCCGATAGCAAATGTCCTCCCACTCCTTATTGCTCAGGCCTCTTCCCAGCTCCCTCTCCCAGCGTGACCTCCCCGCGTTATAGACACGGGAATAGCGCTCCAATAACATGCGATAGAGGTCTGAAATGAGTCGCTTGTCTGTCGCCCGTGTGATAAGCCAGTACTCGTACCGGCTGAGCTTCTGGTCAGCCCCCTCTCGAACCTGGGGATTGAACGCCCAATGACGAACTTGTAAGTATCGGAGGCACTCCGATTCTGGTAGACCATGGTCCTGACGTAAGCACTCAAAGGGTGCCACTCCATCACTGGAGTATATGTGGAACAAGGACCGACAACCTGCCGGGCGCCACCGAGCGAACGCCCGCACATCTCTACCGGGCCCGAAGTCCGGATTTTCCAACAGGGGCGTCAATGGAGACGGAAAAGTCGTCAGGTCGTGCCGAAAGCTAGTCTGATCCCACACCTCCAACGGTACTCTGGTGATATAAGATGCATATAGGTTAGGAGGACGTTGCTGTCTACGGAGGAAGGGGACTTCCTGTAGCGGTCGGCCCGCCACTGCCTGGTCCTGGAAAAGCCAGTGCCGCTCCGATTCCCACTTACTCCATTCCACCAGGGTTTGAAGTAACGCCGCCTGGTAGTACAGCATCAAGTCGGGCAGTCCCAGTCCCCCCTTCTCGGGAGGGAGCATTGCCAGCCGCAGCTTCATCCTAGGGCGCCTCCCGTTCCAGATAAACTGTGCGAGTTCTGACTGGGTTTGGCGGATCCAGCCCTCGGGGGATTGAAGCGGAACAGCCTGGAAGATATACAGAGCCTGTGGAAGAATGGTCATCTTCACCTCCGCCACCCGCCCCTGCCAGGAAAGCGGTAAATGCCGCCATCGCCCCAATTCTGTGCGGATGATGTGGCGGAGTTTGGCATAGTTGATACGCACCGTATCCTGTAGAGTTGCTGCCAGTTGTATCCCCAGATAGGGGACCGCCTCCGATGACCAGCGGAAGGGAAAACACTCTTCCAGGGAGGAGCGAGTTTGGTGTTTCAGGGAGAGATCAATAGCCAGCGATTTTGCCATATTAACCTTAAAACAGATGCCCCTGCGAACGCGTTTAAAATCTCGACACTGGCCGGCAGAGACTCTCTTGAAGCAGCCAAAGAGAGGAGTACATCGTCAGCATATAAACTTATTGTATGGACGTACGCTCCAAATTTGATCCCCTTAACTCTGGGGTCCGTCCGCAAGGCCTGCGCCAGTGGTTCCATATATAGTGCAAAAAGTAGAGGGGAGAGTGGGCACCCCTGCCGGGTCCCGCGTTCTATGGGGAAACGGGGCGATGAGCACCCATTAACGCGCACCATCGCCGTGGGGAAGGTATAACAATTCAGCACCCACGTGCGGAATTTGGCACCCAGGCCCGCCTTTATCAGCACCTTTTCCAAATACGGCCAGTGGACCCGATCAAACGCCTTTTCGGCGTCAATCGCCAACATCATGTATTCACCGGGCAATCTCGTGGCCCGTTCAATCAGGTGGAGCGCTCTCTTAGTATTATCAGCAGCCTGTCGTTCAGGAATAAATCCCGCCTGGTTCGGGTAGACCAGTCCTTGCATGAGCGGCGCTAACCGGGCCGCAAGAATGCTAGTGTAGAGTTTGAGATCCACATTAAGGAGGGATATGGGCCGGTAGGCTCCACATTGCATGCGGTCTTTCCCAGGTTTAGCGATAACTGAGATAGTGGCATCCATCAGGTCACTCGGGATAGCACTGGGGTCTGAGAATTAGTTAAAAAGAGCGGTTAGCGGCGCCAGCTGGAAGCAGAAGGTTTTGTAAAAAATTGCGGTGAAGCCGTCCGGACCCGGAGCCTTAGCCAGTTTGAGGCGCGAAATTGCTGATATCACCTCTTCCGGACGGATCGCTCCCTCCAGTAATTCCGACTGTTCCGTTGACAGGGCTGGCAGAACGACAGATCGTAAGAAAGCTGCACTGTCCGCAGGATCAAGCCTGGCTCCGGCATATAACAAGGAATAGAAATCGCTAAAGGCGTTCGCTATGTCCCTGTCCCTGGTTACTCTGCATCCCTCCGGCGTGGTTATCTCTTGCACCGCGTGTCGCTGTTGCCGTTCTCTGAGCGCTCGTCCCAGCAGGCGCCCGCACCTGTCCCCGCCCGTGTAATACATGTGACACACCCTCAGGGCCGTGTATTCAGCCCGATCTTGGTCTAAAACCGCCAGCTGTTGAAAAAGCATCAGGGCCCACTTGTACCGGGTTCACAACCTACAGTCTGATACACTACCATGCAGCGTGTGCAGCGTGTAAAGCTCTTTGCTTTAAGTGGTTGCTCTAAGTGTCTGCGCAAAGAGCATTTCACTGTAGTGATGGGTGTCTGCTCTAAGTGGTTGCTTTATATGTTTGCTTTAAGTACGTGGCACTACATGACACGTCCACACCAACCACCTCACACGCTGCATGGTGGTGTATCAGACTGTAGGTTGTGAACCCGGTACAAGTGGGCCCTGATGCTTGTTCCCGGGCTTACGATCTTTTTCCTTGTTTGTCCCAGTAGAAAGCTATTGGCTAAAGTGAAGGTAGGATCTCACGTTTGGAGCTCCATACATCTCGTCCATCCCCTAGGCGACCGGTATGATCAACCAGGTGGTCTTTGGGTAAATATGTTTACACACTCAACACGGTCATTACATTTATTGATCGAGGGGTTTACATGTTTTTAATGGTATTGTTGACTTGTTTTTCCTTGGCAGTAAACAAAGAACAAGTGTCCAAAGTTGAGTGGCAGCATACAGTGCAGCCCTGATGAAACTGCCTTAAAGTATATGGCAGTGAAACATGTCGGCACTGGCACTAGGTAATGGTATGCATGACTAGCTACCAGCCTTTTTATTGATACAGCATCTAAACATTTTCCCTATGAATAAAGTTGGTTAAGGGGACTAGTTGCTGTGTTTTACGCACTTTTTTACGTTGTATGTTTGTCACTAGCAGACTGTCTCTGCTTTTCACATTTTGTCACATATTTGTGTTGTTTGTGTTTGGAAACTATTTCCCTTTTCTTTGAGAATCAAGTGACTACCGATGATGAGACAGGGGCTTGTCTGGAAATTACATACCAGCTACCCCGATGGTGGTGTTTCCGTGAGGTGTCATTTGGTTTTCACACTTTTTTCTGAGGAGCATTTAATCCCACACCGTGAGGGTGGAGTTTGGTGATAGACCTAGGTGGGACATACGATTGGGTGTTCAGTGTTTCTGCCAAGGAAATTCGGTTTTTTATAAATTTGGGCGCAGTGCAGTGATTGTACCCCCACAATTGTTGTGTGGTTCTGGAGTAGTTATCAGTACAAAATGACTGTTTTTCCTCCCTACTGACTTCTGTTGACGCCCTTGGACAGGGTCTTGTTGGTTGTTCTATAACTTTTGAGTGGAGGGCGACCCTGTCTGTTTTTCCCTCTGGGCTCCAATTGTGGTTTTGAACAAAGTAGTCCCGGACCAGTCACTACCTTGTTCAGGCCCATGGTATAAGCCAGTAGAGGGAAACGTGGCACTGGCGACCCCGATGGCCCCCACCCAGCCCCCATCAGACCAGCATGGTAGTAGAGCTTAAGAGGAGAAAGCCCACCCGCCTTTTTTGTCAGGAAGTGCGTCAATCCAATGTTGCTGTGTCCTTGGACACCTCTTGGATGGCTGCCGCCTGCTCCTGTGCCATCGTCGTCGAGTCCTGTCTGAGTGACACCCTAGATGACCGTCGGCGCCGCACACACTGCCATCCATCCCCCGAGGAACGCGGGGGTCTCCGCTGTGAGGAACCTCCTGCTTCTTCGCTTCCTGTCGAATTCTCGGTCATGTCGATCCCTAACAAGGCACATGTGTCTCTCAATGACCGGAGCTGCTGTAAGGTGCCATTCCATTTGAAAACGAGTCGGAAGGGGTGACTCCAAGAATATGGGATCCCCTTGTCATGTAGGAACATAGTGGCAACTTTGAAGGCCTTCCTCTTCTGCAAGGTGATGGCTGAGAGGTCCTGATAGAGTGCCACTTGTTGCCCTTGATAGCGGAGAGGCTGTTTCTGACGTGCCTCCTTCATTATGCGCTCCTTCAATGGAAAGTCAGGCAGGAACGCTAGGATATCCGGGGGTGGAGCGAGCGCTCTGCATGCCAAGCCCACCCTATGCGCCCTATCAACGCGGATTATGAAGTCCTCACCTTCCCCAAAGATTTCCCTGAAAAGACCCTGCAGATAAAAGGTGACACTATCCCCTTCCGTCTTGGATGGAACACCACGGACTCTTATGTTGTTCCTTCGGGAACGATTTTCAAGGTCCTCCGCATGGGCCTGTACGTCCACCTGTTGTTCCTGTAAGCGTAGCACTTCCTGCTGTAAGTGTTTCACTTCCTCACTCCGTGTCTGGTTAGCATCTTCTACTGCGGCCACCCGTTCCCCCAGTCCGTCCACATCCCGGCGGAGCTCACGATACTCGCCCGTCATATCCTGTTTCAAGGTTTGGAAATCCTCCCGTAAGGAGTTGAATAGGGATTCCAGGAATGCTTTGGTTATTGGGGCTCCCTCATCTTCCCGCCCTGCGATGTCTTTGGCTACTGCCGGGCCCGACGGGCTCTTCTCCCCCTTAGGGGCCCCTTTCATCAGCATGTCCGTTATAGTGCGGCCACCCCTGCGTGGCCCCGACGACGTGATGAACCAAGCACTGTTTCCCCAGGGGTCCCGCTGTGGAACGGCTCCAGGAGAGATATGATGCCTCACCAGCCCACAGTTGCACTGGACTCACCGCTGCCGCGAGGGCCAGCCGTCTCCACAAGTATCACACAGCACCTCACCGCTCCAAACGGGAGAGATCACAATCCTGGTCGGCTAGGCCCCAACCATCCTAGGCCCTCGGGGAAGTCCACCACTCCCAGGCCCCTACTCGCCTCACCGCTCGGCCATCAAGGGGAACGAACGTCCAAACCCCTCTAGTTTCAGCTCCTGGGCAGGGACCCCCCTGCGTGGCGCGCTCTCTGTTGGCTTGCGGCAGCGACAATCCGGCTGTCTCCCTGAGAAAGGGCCCCTTCTGGTAGGCCCCGAAGCCCGGGCCTCAAGCTATGAACGGGCCCCCATTTCCTGCTGGGCCCCCTTGGCACTCGATAGTGGGCGCTCCAGAGACACCCCAGGTGCTGCTGCTGTTCATCCGCACCAGCCCCGGCGGGCCACCGCGGGTGTGGGGAAACTCCCTCGCTGGGCCCCGAGGCAGTGTGACAGCAACCATGCACCAGTCCCCCAGATGTAGGCCTCGAAGCCTGGACCTCGATTTCCGCTGATGCCCAGCACGCGGCAGCCGCCTATAACCAGTCTCTCAGATGTAGGCCTCAGAGCCTGGGCCTCGATTTTCGCGGAGGCCCCCCGCTCTCAGCCGGTCTCTCTCTTCAGGCACCGTCTCTGCCTCGCTCCTCACCGGCCTCTGCTGGCCACTGCTTGCTAGGGAGACCCCCCGGGAGGCCTCCTCTCCTGCCCTCAGGGCGCTGGCTGCTCTCACCTTCGTCCACCCCACCAGGGGTAGGCCCCGAAGCCTGGGCCTCGATTTTCGCGCTCCCACGGTCTGCTCCAGCTCCGACCGGGAGCGCTCACCCCACCGCTCACCTCCTTTTCTGGGGCAGTTATCTTGGATATGCAGCCGACCTCAGCGCTCCGGGCCCGCACAGCCTCCGCTATCTCCGATCTCGTCAGTCGACCGGGGCAGGCACTGTATCCCCCGGGCCTGTCTCACCCAGGAGGCGCGGCGCGCAGCCAGCGTCCGCGCCGCTGGAAGCAGAGTGTCGTGCTGGGCAGCCGCTGCGATCGGAGCTCAATGACCACCGTGCTGGGAACCCCAAAAAACGTTGTCTGGGGGGGGATTAAAGGCTATACATGGTTCGAAACTGGGGCTGGGACCGGAAGCCTCACAAACTTGCGTCCGCCGCGGTCGCCATCTTGGCCACGCCCCGACATTGCGTTTTTAAAGTGAATTAAAAGCCCAACCAGCTTTAAAAAATAGACTGGCCGGCAACAAACCAACAGTAGTGAAAATAAACAAAAGACTATGGCAAAGCAACCAATGTAAACATATTGCAGCATTCTCATTGACATAGAAATGACCATTACAATTTTAGCATGTATAATATGTGCAAATATCGCTAAAGTACAATTAGACTTTAAGATAAATACATTTATCACAAAGATGGAAATTTCAGATGCACATATAGACATCCGACCACTATCTTATTGCAATCACGGCAAGTGCCCTAAACATCGGTCCATTAATTATAATTAATAAATCAATTCAATTTGAAAATTCCATAGACTTTTAACATATCTTTGTTGATGAGAAAATAAATGGACAAATAGGCATCACGTATGTGGCCAAGAGAAATGCCACTGCATATACAAAGGGCACATAACCAAAAACCTGACAATATACACAAATAAAGTGCTAGTGCAACTTTCAAAGAATATCACACAGGGAAAAAGCCTAAAGTCCATCTACTGAAGTGCTAGTGCATATATCAAAAAGAATGTTATATAAGGGCCTAGATATGCAGCGTTATAAAGTGCAAATGCATATATTAAAAAAAAAAAACACATTGCGGCAAAGGCCTGAATACATACATACTGATATCTGGTCAACAATGGACGTGAAAGTAGAGAAACTTTATCAAGTTGTGCCATTTAAATGGTCTAAAGTTCAAAAGTGCTATGAAGTGGTAACAATCATGTGCAAAAGAAAGGCAATGAATATTAAAAACGAATAGCAGCAGAATGGAGGGTCCTGAGCTAAACAACCTCCCATCAATAGAATTGATAAAGAAACAGCATTCACCAAAACAGTTTCATTGATCTACAACTAAAGTGATATTCACGTATTATGAGAGCTGGCAATAATGAAACCAGATGGGATCACATGCAAGTTTGAAAAGATAGATGTTAAACCTTGCCTAACTAACAGACCCACTAGACCAAGATGTAAACAGATCCTATAAGTAATTGCGGAGGTCCTCATTCATATTAAGTCCATTAGGGACTTTGGTGTCGAGTGATAGAATGAACTGGGTTTCCTTCTGTCTAAGTAATTTATCCAGATTCCCGCCCCGTCCGGGGTTAGGGACTGATCCCAAGACAGTATATTCAAAGTCCTTGAGTTTGTTGTTATGTATGAACTTAAAGTGCCTAGCCACCGGATAGTTACTATCAGAATTTACGATGGCTCTTACATGTTGGAAAATACACTTATAAACGGGGAGCTTCGTGCTGCCAATATTCTCAAGATCGCAAGTGCATCTAAGTTTGTAAATAAACATATTCGGACCTGCATGTCAGATGTTCCTGTATTGCGATCTTTTCCTCACTAAAAGCTGTTGTATAGTGGGTACCGTTTTTAGCAAAGGTGCAAGCACGGCATGAAGTGCACTTAAAAAAAACATTTTAGACAACCATGATTTCTTAGCTGGGACCTGGATCTGTCAAGGGCATCTCGCATTGAAGGGGCCCTTCTAATAGTGATAGCTGGTTGACTAGGCATGATGGGAATGTGGAAAATGAAATTTTGCCTGACCAAGATGCCCCCTACGTGTACCCTATGTTACATGTGTGTTACATGTCACCCATGCTTATTTTCCCTTAAGTGGCCTGAACAAAGAGGCCTCTGCATTTACGTCCTGCATTAGGACGCCAGAAATCAAGTCTCCCATGTAAGAAATATTAAGCTAACATGAAGGCCCATGTATTTACATTGTGCACTTTTAAATAAATCACGATGAAACCTTTTTTGTGGCTCAGTCTGAACCACTTTCTGAAATAAGGGTTTTTCATGACTCCTGACACACTGAAGGCTGCAGTTATGTATCTCTGGCCTCGCATGCTTCTAGCTCAGCCGAAAGAAACCCAGCAAGGGTTGCCAAGATATTATTATGAATAACAGTTATCTGCCTGCTGTACAGAGTCACATTCCTGCCCAGTGAGGAGGGTAAACAGAACCCGTCTGCTGAGATAGGGCCTAGCTTTCCTGTCTCCGTTTAGATGAAATCACAGTGCTTGCATCCATAGAAAGCTCACAGCCCCAGGCAATGAACGAAGAAATATATGCTTTTTCTGATTCCTAGTGACGAGCAACCTTTACTTCAGATAATACATCCCCGACTCTAGATATCTCTAGATATCAGATAGTACAAGACGTGCTGGTCGCCCTGACACTGAAGGTCTCTCTACTAGACTGAAAGTCAGCTCTCCTCCCAGTTACACGTCAATTGCACGTCATGACCAAGTTGCACACAAGTAGGGCAAAGTTCCAGCTGGTCATGCAAACTCCTCCTCTGTGTACCACCCACCTATGACACCTACCTATGACTCATAAAGTGTACACCCACATGTACGCCCACATGCTCTTATCTGTTTCTTTCTCTGCTCTGCGTTCCTTCCTACGCCCTATGTACAAGACAAAATGTATATATGTTGTTCATTTGTTATTAAATGTTAGAAGACCCTTCCTGAACCTCAGTGGTGATGGAACAGATTCTCCCTTAACTCGAGTTATTGGAATAAAGCCCTTTTAACTTGGCCACCACAGACTCTCTGCCTCTCATTTGATACATGCTAATTGTTAAGCCTAGAAATTATGCCAGGGTAATTATTTTATTTACCACATTAATTTGGCGCCCGAACAGGGACTATCCCTTTCCCCACGCGCCGGCGACGTAGGTCCAGCTTTTGCCCCCTTCTACAGCCGTGACGGACTCCGAAGTGCACGCAGCGGGATTTCCTGCTTACTCCCTCAGGCCCACGGAGGAGACGGACTGCGACCAGGCGTCCACACGAGGCGGTGAGGATCGCGGATCATCCCAACCAGAGCCCAACCCGTGAGAGAGCAAGGTCCGAGGTTTCCAGAGGTCCACCTGTTCCAAGGCGCATGCGTAGAAGTAGAAGTATCCAGTATCAAGTTTCCGAGGCCTTCAAGTTCGCTTCCCGGTGAGTACCACTATGGGGAATGCATAACGTTTCAAGACGGGTTCATTTTATATGAAAACGGTCAAGACGGGTCCACAGTAAAACGTGGAAACGGTCAAGACGGGTTCACGTTATTCGTGAAAACGGTCAAGACGTGTCTCATTTTTGAGACCGGTATGGTTGTACTGTATTCCAGTGCATATAGTTTTTCAAGTACATGTTTAGTTCTCTGTATTGGTTTAGATCATGTTTGTTTTAATGTTATGATGTTTTAGTGTGAATGATTGTTGGTTGTTTCAGTCTATTTTTGTGTATTGTGTTTCCATTGTGTTGGTTTCAAACATGCCACTGTTTTCAAAATTGCGTCAGATAGGGACCAGAAAAGGTATACTAGAAGAGTCAGTTAACATCCCGCCGAGAGACACACCTGGTCATTATATGTATAATAAGCATGGATTAGACGCCATTTTGTTTTTAGACTTATGGGTAGACTATACAAAGGACCTGGAGGAAAAGTATAGATGGCCTATCTCAGGAACATGGGATCCTGAATGCATTATGAGAGTAGAGGAATCGCTATGGAAAAAGAAGTCAAGACCCTCTCAGAAAGATGCCATTGAATTGTGGAGCAAAGAGTCACATAGGAGAATAGAGAAAGAATTTAATAAAGCAGAGAGAACTAAACAAGCAGAGAAAAAAGCGAAAGAAAAAGAACCAGCTAGAGTGACCTCCTCAGAAACACCCAGTAGGTCGCGAACGCCACCACCTGTACCCTTTAGAGTATGTAGAAAGAAGCTGACAGCATCAGAGTTCCTTGTAAATAGCTCCTTGTAAATATGGTTTATGAAGAGCATGTCATTATTATAACTTGTTGAGTTTCTTGTGAATATGGCTTGTGAATAGCGCCATGTGGTTATGGTTTGTGCAGAGCTTGTTATCATTACGTTAGGCAGGAGAGAGCTGGATCTCTTTCAAGTGCTTGGAGAAAACGTTTTTGAAGATGTGCGTACGTGTTATGTGATAACGTGGAGAGATGAGTTCATGACTTTCCCATGTACTGCAGTCATTGGGGAAAGATTATGCTTCAGCTGCCAAAGAGTTAATATCTTGTATTGAGAAGGCAGTATTTGTTTTAACATGCTGTTTAACAAGGTGTTGAGGGATTTTGGCGTTTTTTGGTGTTTGGGGGGGGGGGCGTGTTTTTGAGCGGAAATTCGTACCCGTTCCAGTGGAGGGATTTGGTTGCTTTTTGTTGAGGATTTAGGGAATCGCTTGGACTACTGTGATGCCAAATTTGAAAAGGACCAGAGCTGTGGAAGTGGTGGAAAAAGCATGTTTTGTGCGGAGGTGCGATTTGCCATGTTATCCAATTGGCGTATTTCTGAAAATTGAGAAATTATTTTGGGGGTGTTCCAGGTGCGCTAGGGGCCCGGGGGTTGGATCAGCGGTAGAGGAGGTGGATGGCCAGATGTGCTGAATTTTGGGGATTTTTGGTTTGGGCGGAAGGGTGTGTTTGGCTAATGTGTATTTTTGGAAAATGGAGCTGTTTTGATTTGTGCGTGCTTTTAGGCCGAGATTTCGTGGTGTGCTAAGTAGTTCTTAACTGAGTCTGCGGGATCGGCTGAAACTTGGGAGTGTCTAGTTTTGCGGCAAAGTAGTTTAAAGGAAATTGGTGGAGGGAAGGTGTCTTTTTGGCGTAGTTTGGAAGTGCGTTTTGGCACGATTTCATGGCTGTGTAGCTCACATGCATGGTTATGTGAGCTGACACTAAAAGTCAGTGAGTATTTAGTTGATTGATGGTTTGATTTTTTACTTTTTCATTGGTTGCTGGGTCTGCCTATGTGCTTTGTCAGTTTGCTGACTGAATGGTAACATCTTGCATGGAGAGTAAAGAAGTGTTCATTTAACATTCTATTTCAAATGCGTCCGTGTATTTGTGTAGGTTTGCCTTGGAACACTTGATTAATGTGTTTTATAATGTAAATAAACCAGTCGGATTGAGATAAGGGTTTGCATGGAGGGTGCTTTAATGTTTTCACGGTTGAGAAGAAAATATAAAACAGACCCATCATAGAATGTGCTTTTAATTAGTGTAATGCAACCGTGTGTTTTTTTTAAATTAAAATTTGTTCTACAAAATATACATTATTATTATTTCCCAATGCAAGCTGCCCTTTAGTATAGCGTGTGACAGTTAATCCACTCAATTAGACAACATGTTTTTTTTTACCTCAATTAGAAAACATGGTTCTTTGAAAAATAATGAATCTGGCCCTTTTATTAGGTAGAATAGAAGAGCTTGCACACTTAATTATGAAAATCTTGGTTCTGCAATGCAAAATTATGGAGTTTTCACATGTTATTTTCAAAAAGTAAAATGTGATGTGTTTCCATGTCATGTTCTGTTTCTTTTTTTTTTCCTTTGCAGCTAGTAACAATATTTTATGGTATAATTATTTGAAAATGCTAGCATGTGTCTAGGTTACAAAAATAAAATATATCCTTATTAATTACTGATTTTAGGATGCCTGGGTACAGATATGTTTTGAATTACAGAGAATGTGTTTTTCGACCTTGAAGGTTGCCTGACTCGCAGGGAAAGATATTTTGTGAAGGGAGGGCTTTTCCCTCTTGGAGCACCGAGCAGTGCCTGTCTTGTTATTATTGGCCATTCCCCAATTCTCTTCCGCGGACAGTTATTGGCAGTCCTCCAACTGACTCAGGCTTCCTTCGCATGCAGATAAAGAATGCTTGCAATTTGACTAAGGTCTCTCGTCAGTAACTTGGCAGCTGTTCTTAGCTCTCAGAGTTTTGAAAGGGTGGAGGAACCGCCCTGTGGGTGACATCATGGTGAAGGGGAAGGCAGTGTAGAGAAAAAACTTGATGAGCCGCAGAGAAAATGTTTATAAAAGGTGGGGGTCAGGTTGCTCTTCCTTACAGCCAGCACTGAAAGCTTCATTGACTTCAGATAAAAGCATGCTTGCAAAAGAATAGTTTTCCCTCGTAGTGTAAACAGAATAATTGGCAGGAGTTTCACTCTTGCAATGAGCCCTAGTATTTACAGTCAAGCATTTAATAAGACAGCTGGGACCTGCCCCTTGGATGCACAGCTGGGAAGATGCACAGCCAGGGCCCTGCAGCCCAGTCTCACACACCCAGTCTCACACACCCTTCAGCCCTGGAGCTCAGTCTCAGGTAGAGCCCTGTATGAGGTGCATCAGTCTCGCCCCCCCGCTCTGCAGCTCACTCAGTTAGAGCCATGCGTCCTGTAGTGCGGTCTCACACACGCTCAGTCTCATTACGCAGACAGTATTCATATGCCTCCCAACACTGCCCTACTGCAGTACGTAGATGACATCCTAATTACAGCACGTTCAGAACCAGAATGCGCAATTGCATCACTGACAGTTTACATTTTCTGGCTGACAAGGGGCACAAGGTGTCCCTTTCAAAGTTGCAATTCTGTGAAAAGCAAGTGGTGTACCTTGGACACTTACTTTCCAAGGAGGGTATACAGCTAACACAAGCCTTTCATTCAGTTAATTTCTAGCCTTTCACAGCCCAAGACACAGAAAGAAGTACGTGCATTCATTGGCCTCACTTCTTACTGTAGGCAATGGATTCCCCAGTATGCATATCTAGCCAAACCACTCATACAGTTAACTACACAGGAGGCAGCCACTCCGACTGTTCTCCATTGGACACAAGAACACACCTTGGCATTTGAGGAATTAATAAGAGCATTATGTCAAGCGCCAGTTTTAGCGACCACATGTTTTAGTGTACCACATGCAGTGGAAGTTCTCTTAAACAGGACACAGACACAACATTTGACTGTAGCGAGACTGACAGGATATGAACTGACATTATTTCAACCACACATAGAGATCAGACGTTGTAATATTCTGAATCCTGCAACACTTTTGCCCTCAAGTACAGTAAATGCACCACCACATGACTGTGTGGAAGTAATGAATATAGTGACAAGACCAAGACATGACCTGACAGATATTGCACTTCCAGACCCTGACCTAACACTCTATGTAGATGGATCATGCATGAGTACGAGTGCAGGAGAATTAGTAGCAGCTTATGCTGTGACCACTGCTACTAAAGTCATAGAGACACAGAAAATAGACACACTATCAGCACAAGCAGCAGAGCTCATCGCTCTGACACAAGCCTGCATAAGAGCTAAGCACTTAAGAGTGAACATTTATACCGACTCACAATATGCCTTTGGCATAGTTCATGATTTCGGGGTACTTTGGAGGGAGAGAGGTTTCTTGACCTCCCATGGGACCAAGATCCAGCACGGCCAGCTCATTCAAGCCTTGTTAGAAGCAATACATTTACCTACAGCCATAGCTATCCTGAAGTGCAAAGCTCACACCAAAGTTACAGACACCATTTCCCAGGGTAATGACCTGGCAGACCGAACAGCTAAACTTACAGCCCAGACAGCCCAGACACCAACAGACACGACAAGGACAGAGGTACCATTACTGACAACATGTATGACAGTCAGGGATCCCACTCAAGATGTACTCGACATATAGACACATGCCACTGCAGATGAGATAAAGAAATGGACTGAACAAGGAGGGGTCCAGACTGAACAAGGTTGGATGACTAAGGGAAAAGGTACATGGTTTCTTCCAGATTCTATGGTACAAGTAATCATAAACACAGCACATAGTCCAGCACACTTGGGAGAAAAGGCAATGATAGACAAGTATGATCTGTTGCCAGTTCAATCCAGGTAAAGGCATTCCGGTGGAACAAGGCGGATTTCATCCTCCTGACCACCCTTTTGAGGTCCTCCAGATGGATTATATCCAAATGAACAGATGTAGAGGTTACAAGTATGTCTTGGTAGTTGTGTGTGCACTATCTAGATGGACAGAAGCATATCCAGTTCCAGATTATACTGCTGTGACAACAGCCAGGCAATTGGTGCGCGAATTCTTTCATCTACTCAGACAATGGTCAGCCATTTTTCTCTGAATTAATGAAACAAGTGTCTCTTCTGTTAGGATATACTTGGAAATTCCATTGTGTAAGACACCCTGAAGCAGCAGGCCTTGTAGAAAGACCTAATCAGATAATTAAGACGAAACTAGCAAAGACTTGTGGGGTACGCCTATGCCAAAAAAAAAAAAAAAATAACTGATGTTGACAGTAACATGCTGACAGATTACCTGGCTTCCTTGATGTCTGCACTACTCTCTTGTCATTCACAGGTTGCTACCGCCTTCCCTGACAACACCCAGGTCAAGGAACACGCCATAGTCCCTGGGAACTTCGTTTGTTTCCGGAACTTTGATCGATCAAGCCCCCTTGAGCCACGTTGGAAGACGCCGAAGTTGGTGCTACTGACCACGAGGACCGCGCTGAAAGTCGAAGGACGCAAGGGAAACTTCACGCTCAACACTGCAAGAGACACTTTGGACAATCTAATACAGATACAAAAACCATTACAAACAATACAGACTTTGCGCCGCTTGCGCCGCTTTTACTAGAAAAGACTCCACAGCAGGAGTATAAATCTAAGTTAAGATCTAGTAAGTCAGACGTAGTTTAATTGTCTAAGTCCACTCGGTGGTGAATCGGTTAGACTAAGATTTCTGACATGTATAAGATCACATACAAGAATAGTAAGAAAAGAAACATGAGAGAAAAATACTGCAAACTATTACGCAGTAGATGTATAGTTACTTTGATCATTCTTTTTATTCTGTGCATTGTTATAATCTGTGTCAGTTTATTACTACATGTTTTCTTTCCTATTTCCTCACATATACACTCTTCCAGTAACAACACCACAGAGCATACATTTAGTGAACTGCCACCTCATGAATTGTCATATTGACTTGCATTGCGTAACAATACTTTTATTCAAATGTTACACCATTCTCATCAGACCAGCAATGCGACTAATTGCTGGGTATGTGGCCAACTGCCACCTTATCAAAAGGCGAAGGGGGTTCTGCCCTTCTATCCTCTACCGTTCTCACACAATGGTTCATGTGGAGCATGGTTTGCCTTAATGACCTCAATAGATAGAAAGTACATAGCTTATCCAGGTGGCTGGATATATGGAAACCTGAATAAAGTAATGAATGAAGCATGTTTTCCAGACAAAGACGGATTTCCTCAAAGGAAGGGAACCGATCTAGAGAATGAAGAGTACGAGCAGGGAAATGCATCCGTTAATTTTATAATGTTAAATGTTCAGCCCAAGCAAAATACAGGTCCACCGTTTATTTCAGTTCTACCAGCAAAAGGTGATTTATGTGTTAATAAGAAAGGCTCAGTACATATGGGACACAGCGAGTGTAAAGTTGTAGTAGTGTTTAATGATGAAGGACTTTCTTCTTTCAAAACATCACGCCATACCTATTTCATTTGCGGTCAGACAGCCTATGTACATCTGCCCTTAGACTGGGGTGGGACTTGTTATATAGCATTCTTATTGCCACCTGTATTCTTGGCCCCATCCCATTATCATAGAGATTCACGACTAGAACATGTTAGAGTAAGGAGAGAGACAGATGCCTCAGGGATTGATCAGACTGAAACAGCTTGGGAGCAATATACAGATTTTAACAAAGGATTCTTTTTTTTCATAGGTCCAGTCCAAAACAGTAAACTGATACGCAAATTAACAAGAACTCTTGAGGCAGTAGTGAATGTGACTGCATCTGCCCTGGCGAACTTGACCCAGGAACAGTCTGCCATTAGACTTGTTGTTCTTCAAAATCGCCTCGTTCTAGACGTCATCTTGGCGGATAGGGGCGGAGCTTGTAGCGTGATCCGATCTAGTTGTTGCGTTTTCATCCCAAATAACGCGCCATCTGTGTATGCAGCGATAACAAGGCTCCACAAGATTGCTCATGACATACATCAAGACCCAGGCACATGGACTTGGTCCAGTTGGCTCTGGGGTGTGATATCTGCTTGGGGATGGAAAGTGTTGTCCTTCCTAGGAATGATCCTACTTATGATATTTGGTTGCTGTCTCTGTCTGCAGTGTGGCCCGGCCATTTGCGGCCTGTGTGCAACTGCATGTGTTCCACATCCAAGTATACAAAGGGTTAAGGACGAACAAATGATGCTGTATGATCAACTATACGGTCTCATGAATATAGATGTATCCTGAAGGGTTAAGTAGGGGACAAGGAGGGAATGTGGAAAATGAAATTTTGCCTGACCAAGATGCCCCCTACGTGTACCCTATGTTACATGTGTGTTACATGTCACCCATGCTTATTTTCCCTTAAGTGGCCTGAACAAAGAGGCCTCTGCATTTACGTCCTGCATTAGGACGCCAGAAATCAAGTCTCCCATGTAAGAAATATTAAGCTAACATGAAGGCCCATGTATTTACATTGTGCACTTTTAAATAAATCACGATGAAACCTTTTTTGTGGCTCAGTCTGAACCACTTTCTGAAATAAGGGTTTTTCATGACTCCTGACACACTAAAGGCTGCAGTTATGTATCTCTGGCCTCGCATGCTTCTAGCTCAGCCGAAAGAAAACCAGCAAGGGTTGCCAAGATATTATTATGAATAACAGTTATCTGCCTGCTGTACAGAGTCACATTCCTGCCCAGTGAGGAGGGTAAACAGAACCCGTCTGCTGAGATAGGGCCTAGCTTTCCTGTCTCCGTTTAGATGAAATCACAGTGCTTGCATCCATAGAAAGCTCACAGCCCCAGGCAATGAACGAAGAAATATATGCTTTTTCTGATTCCTAGTGACGAGCAACCTTTACTTCAGATAATACATCCCCGACTCTAGATATCTCTAGATATCAGATAGTACAAGACGTGCTGGTCGCCCTGACACTGAAGGTCTCTCTACTAGACTGAAAGTCAGCTCTCCTCCCAGTTACACGTCAATTGCACGTCATGACCAAGTTGCACACAAGTAGGGCAAAGTTCCAGCTGGTCATGCAAACTCCTCCTCTGTGTACCACCCACCTATGACACCTACCTATCACCTACCTATGACTCATAAAGTGTACACCCACATGTACGCCCACATGCTCTTATCTGTTTCTTTCTCTGCTCTGCGTTCCTTCCTACGCCCTATGTACAAGACAAAATGTATATATGTTGTTCATTTGTTATTAAATGTTAGAAGACCCTTCCTGAACCTCAGTGGTGATGGAACACATTCTCCCTTAACTCGAGTTATTGGAATAAAGCCCTTTTAACTTGGACACCACGGACTCTCTGCCTCTCATTTGATACATGCTAATTGTTAAGCCTAGAAATTATGCCAGGGTAATTATTTTATTTACCACAGGACCCAAGATATTATCAGTCATAATGATAGGCCATTCGGAGCAAATAATACGGCGAATGGCTCTCTCTTGCGTACAGAAAGTTGTTATCGGTGAATTGAGCATTCTGACTTTTGGACAGCAATTGCATTGACCAAAGGTTCCAGTAATTCATCTCTGGATTTCACTTTGGCCTTTAGTAGAGCTTGATCTAATAGCTTCTTTTTATAGCCACTTTTAAGAAATCTCTGGACCTATTCGGCTAGACAGGCATCTGATGCTGCATCACTACTGCATATCCGACGGATACGAATAAATTCTCCGTACGGAATGCTGTTGATGGTGTGGATAGGATGAGCACTTTGGGCATGAAGAATGGAGTTGCCTGCTGTCGATTTTCTATGCAACCTAGTTTGTAGAACACCTGCCTCAATCTACAATTCGACGTCCAAAAATTCAGCCAAGCTGTCATTAATCAATGCTGTGAATCTCAAATTCAGATCATTAGAGTTGATATCATTAACAAAAGCTAATGCCTCATCATATAACCCCTTCCAAATGATGCACACGTCATCAATATAACGCCAATAATGGACAATGTGCTTCCACCAGTGGCGATGGGCCCATCCGAGCATGTGCTCCTCCCACCAGCCAACATGCAAGCATGAATAGCTGGGGGAGAAGCACGAATCCATTGCCACCCCGCGCAACTGCTGGAAGATCTCATTCTGAAATTGGAAGAAGTTAGTTACAAGACACATTTCTATCATCTCTATTAGCATTTTGTTGTGTTCTCTAAAAGTGACATCACGGCTGCTTAAGAAATATTCAATTGCCTTAATACCATGTCGATGATTAATACTGGTATATAAGGATTCTATATCCATCACCACAAATAAATAGTCAGAACACCAGTTTACACTCTTGATTTTGATCAAGAAATCAGAAGTATCTTTAAGATAGGATGGCAGATTTGTTACATGCGGTTGAAGAAACAAAATTGACAAGATGTTTTCATTCATGCTTCCTTGTGCTGAGATTATTGGGCGACCTGTGACTGGAGTAACCAACTTATGGACTTTTGGTACGAAATAAAGAATCGGAGTGATTGGATGTTCCACACTCAAAGATTTCGATTCCACTTTATTTAGGAGATCAATTCTCTGACAGCTGTGAATTTTCTTGCGTTTTTGTTCTTCACAATTCCGCTTCACAATTTTGGTGGATTTAACATAGCAGGAAGAGTCTAATAAATGTCTCTCAGCTTTGGCCAAATAGTCAATTCTTGACCACAGGACTGTGTTTCCCCCTTTGGCCGAGTTTTTAATTATGATATTGTGGTTACTTTGCAATATTTTGACGAGTTGATGGTATTGGCTGTTGTTATAGTCGACCTTTTTTGTCATTGTTCAATACCCTTTTGTTGAGATCTTTTAATTCCACAATGATTCTGTCGCTGAAGACGTCAATGGCGTATATATATATATTCACTAGCAGCCCATCCCGACGTTGTCCGGGTATGAAATAGAATGTGTGTAATGTGTGTATTTGGCAAGGGCAATTTATTTTAAAATCTCGCGGTAGACAAAAATTTTTGTTTCATTAGAATAGGGACTGAGAAGGCCCAGCTGCAGCCCTGGTTGATGTTAGCAGGCGCGTGTAATTGGTGTAGTGATCCGCCGCCTGAGCCCGGCTACAGCCCTGGTTGATGTTAGCAGGCATGTGTAATGTCGTTGAATGAGAGAGTTATCAGCCGCGGGTAAATCCGTTTAATGAGAGAGTTGAGTGACAGCGAGTAGGAGAGGCTGCAGTAATTGACACAGCAGACACGCTCATTTGCGTGTTCCCCCGCTTGAGGCCCAGATGCAGGCCTGTTTGATGTTAGCAGGCGCGTGTTCCCCCGCTTGAGGCCCAGCTGCAGCCCTGGTTGATGTTATCAGGCCCGTGTAATTAGTGTACTGATCCGCCGCCTGAGCCCGGCTAGAGCCCTGGTTGATGGTAGCAGGCACGTGTAATTTCGTTGAATGAGAGAGTTCAGTAACAGCGCGCAGGAGAGGCTGCAGTAACGTTACTTACCAGGCCTCCAGGTGAACGCATTTGTCACGCCCCAGCACACGGCCACAGCAGACGATCTTCTGATTACTGTGGGACCCACATGGCATGAAGGGCGGAACATAGCACACGCCCCCAGCGTTTCTCACGCCCCCAGCATGCCCATTGGTGCGGCGCAATAGAAGGCCGGATACACGCCCCCAGCGTTTCTCACGCCCCCAGCGTGTCACGCCCCTAGCATGCCCCTTGATGCTGCGCAGCAATGTAATTGGCGCTTGTATCTACGACTCACATGGCATGAAGGGTGGACACACGCCCCCAGCGTTTGTCACGCCCCCAGCACACGCCCACAGCCCATGATGCGATGGCCGTACCACACGGCCCCAGCGTTAGTCGCGCCCCCAGCCCATGCCCACAGCACAACGCAGACACGCCCACAAGGGACTACTTTGCTGGCACGGTTCTTTAACCTTTTAAATGTATAGAGGAGTTGGCCTAATGGCTAAGGCGCTCGACCTCGGACCTGGGGATCTGGGTTCGAGTCTTGGTAACAACGCCAAACATCCTGTGATTCTGGGCAAATCACTTAATCTCCCCGTGCCTAACAAAAATGAATGTGTGTCTTCATGTAAAGTAACTGGTGCTATGTAAAGCGCTCTGATACCGGATTCAGTTCGGGTCAAGTTCGCGCTATATAAAACTCTGCAAAAAAAAAAAACAGTCATAATAATATGGTGGCCGTCTGGTTAGCCTATGTCCTTCAGCTGCAATTGTCCTTTCCAACGCTGTATTGGGTGTTGTGATTGGGGCTGTGGTTACTGAGATTACCCGCCTCAAAGGTTTGGGCTCTCTCTTTATAATATTAGTATGGATTACACAAAAGAATGCCACACTCCAGGATCGACAAAATGTATTCACATCACTAACACCAACACGTTTCAACACAAGGTCTTGATCACATTTGGGTAAGCCCTATCTTAATTACTTTGGTACCTTGTAAGTATTTACATTTGCAGCACAATAGCCTTGGTGCAACATCAACTGTTGCATGACTAAACACTTATAATGTCTCAAAGGGGAGACCTATTGGCTATGCCAATGCTTGTTTTAAATGACCCTGGTTTTGGCTTTAAAATTCTGGTCACCCTAGGCTACACCATGTGCTGGGAAGCGTTGCAGCCATCAGTTTTGATCTTCGAATATTCGTTCTGGCCTGGAGATGTCTCACACTGGGGTGTCTTTTTCATGTTGCTTTTCTGTATTTTTCTGCGTGTCCCTGCCTCGGTTGAGCTTTCAAACTTCTGCATCACAAGGTTAGGGACTTAACAAAAACCACAGACTCAGACATATGAAATAGTACATGTTCTAAGGAACCAGGAAACTTGAACTCAAATCCGGAAACTTAAATTAAAATCCGTCTCTCCCACTTACACTGTGTGAGCAACGTCAAACAAGTTTTATCTAGTTGCGCTCCATTTCTGGTATCTGCTCAAAGTGTGATTGCTGAGGAACAGGGTTATTCCAGTATGGCCAGGGACTACCTATACCCCCTCCTCCCTTATCAAGCCCCGGTTAATGACATGAGAAGAGTTTTTTCGATATGGGGGTTGTAAAATCCCCGTCCGTATTTATTAAACATAAAAATAAACAAAATTTTAAATCAACAATGTTTACAAAATTACGCAGAAAACATTGCATTACATTGATTTCAATTGATAAGTACAGATGTCAGATGGCTAAACTTAACATAACTCTAGTACAACGGTATTTCCTATCCAAATCTAACATATCATCAATAATCATCACAGCATTTACTTTTCTGCGTATTCTATTTGGGCTTACGGCAAGGTCACTAACTGGTGTCAGATCCTTATCAATTAATCACGCCCTCCAGCCGGAGTGCGCATGAGCAGAGGGTCCGTTTACTGTGAGGGTACTCCCCCCCGGTTACCCCCGTAACTCTATTATCTCCATAAAGGGGGCCCTTGCAGTTCTGCGCCGTTTACTGGTGCCATTGTGCAGTATGTGGTGGCCAACCAGCCTAGAGAAAGCGTGACTCCCCTCTCCACCGCACCCATCCAGTCAACCAGCTGTAACTGCCCCTGAAGTTCTAGGAGAGATCACTTGTCCCTCCCTCTTGGGCCACCCCATACAAGAATGGCCGCCCTCTAAGGACCTTAAATTTACTGCTCACCAATCATGACCTTACCACCTGACCAGGGAATCGCACTAAATATGACAATTGATGATTTGTAAACAGGACAAAATTCTAAGGAAAAAACACACCAAATGATACACACCATACCACCAGAACATATGCAAACCTGTGAAATAAAACACAATTACATCACAGCACCAATATTTTGCTTTAGGGGACGGTGGGTGGGGAAAACAATTACAGCCTCTTATCGAGGCTGGTGCGGCAGGCTGGGAAGCGAGGAGTCAAGAGACCCAGCTTTTTAAACTACCTACCCTGCCAGACCGGTTCTAACCGGCCTGGCGTTAGCCCATCGCATGACCCGGAAGTGATTCCCATCGCTTCCGGGTCACGCCCAGGACCCGGGACCAATTATGGTCGAGGCGCGCCTGATGCATTATCACCATGCGTGACAGGCTTGCCTCTCTGGTCGTGAGAGGCCGGCACGCCCGCCATACTTTTGGTGTGACCGATGCCGGCCCCGCCTTTCTCTGTTCGTCACTAAATGTAAAGCATACCTTTAAGTCACCTGTGACCTCTCTTGGGTGCTACCAGCAGCTGTGATTTGGTCGTGCAAAGAAGCGCTCACAAGCACTCTGCTGATAGCAGTGGTGAACAACTGGAGATATGCAGCTGTTTATAGGCCCTGCACCACGAACTGGATCATGTGGGCGCGTGGGTACGCGTAGGGATGCAGAGCTTGTGAAATGTGCAGAGTGGTCCGCGCTCGATCCTGAGGGCCTCCATGTTTATGCAAACTTCCTGTAGTATCTGCTTGTTTATAGAGGGCCTATAGAGCGTAAAAATACACCAACTGGGTCATGTGGCGCTATAGAAGTACTGTTGTGTAGGATGATGATGGCACCTAAGACTAGCTCACAAGGTATTGGAAAAGAGATCCGAGCCATGTATGCTCATACACTCCTTGGCCTCTCTCTCTCGTTTTACCTGACGGTACCATGTCGGCAAAAAGCGGTGCTCAGTTCTGTGCTTTTCTTTTACACAGCATTGCCAGAGGTTGTTAATTGAAAACCCAGGGCTGTTGGGAAATGGGTACCTAGTACTGCAGTTTTGTCTATCACTGACCGGGTCCCAGAGAACAGGAGATGGCCCGTATTCGAGGGAATGCACATTTGCCTTTTTGGGCTGGGACGGAGAACGTTCACTGGTTAGCCATCTCTTGTGTCCTTTCAAACACAAGCATTTGCAATGCAGTAGGTCTCACATTTAAAAGAGTTTCAACTATTGGCATTGTAAAGGACAATAGCTTAAAGTCTCTCAAATGCAAGACCTATTGCATTGCAAATATTTTTTTTATTGTAAAAGCGCCCATGCTGCGGTTTCACTTTAATAGCGGCTGCGGAACTTTCTTTAGACACGGCTCGTCTAAAGAAAGGGGCCCTGCCTCCATTAATGTGAAAGCGTGGTATGGGGCGCTTTTAGAAAAAAAGGCATTTGTCTGTCAAGTTGACAAAAAAATGCTTTTTGTTTTGTAAACGTGCCCCATGCCGTGGTTTCACATTAATAGCGGCCACGGACCTTTCTTTAAATGTGACTCCTCTAAAGAAAGGGGCCTGGCCTCCATTAACCTGAAAGCGCAGGATGAGGTGAATAAATAAAAAAAAAAAAACAAGCAGTCGTGTTTGTAGCACAAATAAACCAAAGGCACAACCGCCACTGTGACATGACGGGCTATAAAAAAGAAAAAAAAAATTAGGAGAGAGTGTCATGCCTGCAGGCAGGTGAAAACAATTTAAGGAAATAATGCTTGGAAGCTGTAATTAAAGTCCACTGAGTAACAACTCATGTAAGAGGGCCAGTCCTTATGGGAGGTTACAACATGAGACAAGGTGGTACTAAAGAGGGACTACTAAGCCAATTGACCAATAAAATACACAGTTTACAAAGGGCAATGACAAAAGCCAGTGAAAAATATGGGTGGAGAGTAGGCTGAGCTTCGAGTCCATACCTGAATACAGCCTGCCTCGCCGAGCAGCACATGTGCTGTCCAGGCTAGACCTAAAGAACAAGCATTTGCAATGCAACGTGTCTTGCCTTTGGGACCGTACATGTATTTAGCTATGCAGCACATTAACCTGGGTGCTGACATATTTACTGTTCTTTAACACGGAGAAAAAGTAAGCACCAAATTGCACGACACACCAGTTATGGGTACACATGGAGAGAAATATTGCCTTTCAGAGGGAAATGGTATAGTCCAAATCTCTGTTTTAATATAAAATCATGGCCTTTGGTGGTCATATCACTGAAAATACAAGATTTTTTCTGCCCTCTGCTGGTCGCTTTGTATCAAGAAAGTTAAATAGAGGCAGTTGCCAGAAAAAAAAGAAAACCCCTCAGCAGAAAGCAATTCTGGTATTTTACTGACCTCAACCAGTGGTTTTCTATCAAGACAGTTAAATAGAGGCAGTTGAATATAAAAAAAAGTCCCAAAGCGGAAGCAGGCAAGTCCTAGGGTTGATCTCCAGAGCCCAAAAAGTACTTACACATATAAGTATATACTAAACTATATACAAGAGGTCTTGAATACTCCACCTAATAAAGTATATACAAGAAGTCTTGAATGCTGGACCTAAAAAGGACACAAAGTTTAGAGAAAAGCTGGAAAAGAGACATTAACTTTAAAACACTGAAAACAAACTTCTACGTTCAGGAGGGAGGTGGGGCCAAGCAAATAAAAAGAACGACGATTGGATGGTAGACTTGAGCGGAACTTCGGAAAGTGCTTCAGAAACTTTGCTGGCAAACATGGGAGGAGGAGACAGAGTGCAGCAACTGCGGGATGGAGGCAAGGAGGAGAGAAAAGTGCAGCAATTGCGTGGCAGAGCAGAGGAGGAGAGGAACACGAATGCCTGCGAGATCGAGGAGATGGAGGGACCAACTGTGGATACAGAGACCAAAAGAGTAGGGCAGCTAGATGTTTTACTGTGACCTTTGCAACCTTCTATCCTTCTTCCTCACAGGCACTTATTATCTTCCTTTGGGGTGATTAAGAAAGTAGTGCCAATGCCCTGCTGACAATTTATGCTTTAGGGCCAGAATAATTGGTGGATTTTACTATGGAGGGAAAAAGAGAGAGAGGTACCTGCACATTGAGACACAGGTGTTTTGGTGACGGCGAACTTGGCTACCAGAGACCCAATACTTACCACTTTCTTTGTACTCCTTTGGTCAAGGGTGATAGTGGCAACATCCATCTCTGGGCTCTGGAAGGGAAGAGTGGGAAGAATTATTACTACGTCTGTCAAGTGTTCTACAGGACCACACTATATATATGTATATAAAGAGACCTTTTATTTTCTGGGCCTGTCCCCCTCCACCGTGATGTAATAATTCAAATCCCCTGTCACCAGAAATTCCCTCAGGTTCTTGCGAGCTATTGTTACTTCTGCCACACTGTCTAGCATCGTCAGAGGCCATTCCCGTTCAGAAGTTGTTTCCTCAGAATTCTGTTCATGTCTGAACTTCAGGCCTGCAACTTTCTTCTATTCAAACTGAGATTTTGATTTTGGCTTTTCTTCTTTTTTGGAAGTATAGTCTTGAGCGTGCTGCTTGTCTCTGGACTTAGTACGATCTTCTTTGTGTTCTGACCATCCTTCTCTCTCTGAGTTTTTTGATGAACCCTGAAAGGAACGAGAGGAATGTGTATCAGTATCCTGATACCTGACAGGTTTCCTAATGTTATCCCTATTTCTAAGGTTGTACCTCTTTTCAGAGCGCTCCTGTGGAGGAGATCTACCTCGGGATTGAAATCTTTTTTCTGTAAAGTTATCCCACTTCTTTTTAGATGAAGTAGGTGTCTGCTTAGTAGTGTCCTTCTCAGGATTGCCCATAAGTTTTGGTTTTAAAGCTTTCCCACCCAAACTGTCTCTGCCTAATTCTGAATACGCAGTTGGGTAGTTTGTGTGATTGGTCTAACAGACTGAACTCCCTTAGGCGTTGGCGGATTGCCACTGAAGCTGCTTCCCTCTAATATTAGCTAGTATTATGGCTGATACCTGTTCATAGTTATTTAATAACTTCATCCCTAAGTTCAGAGCAGGCTCTGCTCCGTACTCGTTCTGTATTTGTCTTAATACATTGGGTCTGACCGCTAATAAAGGAATACCATGAGTCCTGGTATATATGGCAGCAAAGACTGTACCCCAAGTGGTACAATCCTCTAACTGTGGTGTTATCCCCATGGGAAAGCAGATTGTCAACATTCTGCGTTTTTCAAATGGGGTAGTATTCGGGAATACTGCCTCAAGCTGAGTTATTTTCTGAGCTACCCAGAATGGCATTTGTTCGCGTTTTGTAGGCATTTTGCCCATTACTGTCTGTAATGTTTGTGGAGTGATTTTGGTTGCTGTTCTCTGAGATTGAGTTCTATTTGTTGCAACTGCTGCTGGTTGGACTGTGAAAGTCCTCATGACAAATTGTGTCATGTTTCTGTATATTTTAATTAAATCTTTGTATTGAGTGAGTAAGTCTGGCTGCGGCATTGTTTCAATGTCAGGATGTGGTGGGTAGGCTGCTAATATAGGCCATGTTGCTCCAGGTCTTCCTAATGGACCAAGTCGTATTTCTCCTCCTAAGTGGGGCAGAGTGCCATTAAACCAGTATTGGTGTTCCTGGTAAGTGAGTGGAATCTCTATTTCTTTGAACGGACAATATTCCTCTGGCGCATCTCCATCTGTGTATGAGTGAAAAGTATGTGTTATTGCATCTGCTGCTGGGAATGTAACCTACAAGTAGAATACCTCTGTTTTGTTCGATTTGTGTGCCTCAATCACGAAAGCTACTACCCCACCCCTAGTTTCTAAGCCATTTTCTAATAGTTTTAGGGTGATTGTACGTCAGTCTTTAGGTGCAATTAGAATTCCAACCTCCCCCTCATCTCCTGTTGAGATGTGTTGATCCACCACCGGATGCTCTCCGCCCTCAGTCATTTTGTTCAAGGGAACTAAGGTAAGGTTTTACGCACAATTGTTTAGGAACACTGTGTCCTGCCAAGCTTGATCAATCAGAAGCCAATAAATAGGATATTTCGCCTACTCAGATGTGGCGGAGTTTGTGCCCACCCACTCCAGACGTCTCTGGCATTTTGTGAGTAGGGTTCTCTGAGAATAGGCACGACTGAACTACTCAGATTCTACTGTCAAATAAGTACCAAACCAACACTGGTGGCGCCATGTCGTGTAGTTTGTATAGTACCCATGCAGAACCTGCGAGTTTGGATAACATAAACTGTAGGATTGATGGCAGACTAACTATGAGCACCCCCACCGCGTATGTTAGCCTGTTTGCATTAGCTGGCTCACAGTGCCACTAGAGTCTCCTCTTAACGAGGAGAGAAAAGTTTCTGGCAACTTTAGAACATGACAGCCCTGATCTCCCAGGATCGTGGAAACAATGTACTACTACCTTTCGCTCAGTCACTCGTGCTCACTTAGTTTCTCTCAGAGAGTTACACAGAAGAAACAGTTGGGCATGTTACAATAAGTATTTATTGCCCAGTTGTTATTCTCGTGTAAAATATATGTGCTGCGACAACCATTAGAAAGAAGCAGTTATATATGATCAGCAGTACAGTGAATATAAAAGGATAGTACAGTTGTACCATTTTGCAAAAGTCATGAACACATACATGGATATAAAATGCTTGATAAAAGAAAGCGTGCGTACTCCTACGATGCCTATCTAGATGTATCTAAGCGTACCTAGCATGTGAGTAGGTGTGAAGCCAAGAATCCCTTTAGGTTTTAGTTGAATCCCATTACCTGAAGTGTGAAATGGTCAGAGCCCTTCTTGGTCTCGAGTTGGACACCCCGCGAGGGATGTTCAGACCACTGTCAGCTGGAGCGTCTGCAGTCAGGAGCCTCGGCGTCTCTGGTCAGTGTGTCGGCTTTGAAGTCTCAGTTCCCTCTGACTAATACTAGCAAGAGATGCTGTATTTATACAGAAATTATCTAAGGTTCCTTTGTCCCTTGTTACTTGTATTAGCCATTGGTGGGTTTGAGGATGACGTATAGGATGAACCGTGTACGTAGATATAGGGAGGAAGGTGGTGTAGCCCCAGCCTGGTTTCCAAGAACCCCTATGAATATTAATTTATACTGTGTCTGTCTAAAGATGGAGTCATAGAACGCCATTGTTCAGGGAAACCCTCCTTCTGCGCCCAGGACTAGAACTAAGTAAAGGTTCAATCCTAAAACTGGGTTGGATTGAGGATTATCTTACTGGCCGCCTCACCACCCTTCAAGTTGACTCTCTGGTTGCCCGCAGCCGCCCGGTCATGGTGGGTGTGCCTCAAGGCTCGATTCTGAACCTGCTGCTCTTTAATCTGTACTTGACACCTCTGGCTAAAATAATCAAATCTTTTGGCTTTGGAACGGTGTCATATGCAGATGACACGCAGCTGCTGATCACATGCCGCGTAGATCTCGCCAATACTTGCGTACGTTAAAAAAAAATTATGGTTGAGATCAGCAGCTGGATGCGGGTGAATAAACTCCAACTCAATGCGGGCAAGACTGAAATAATTTTGTTCGGAAAAGCAGAGAGATGCTGGACGCAAGAGTGGTGGCCGGCTGAATTGGGAGCTTGCCCGGCCCCTAAGCTGGTAGTCCGCAACCTTGGAATTATAATGGACAGTGCCCTGTCCATGAAAAATCATGTAGCCAAGGTGACGGGCACCTGCTACGGTATAATGCGCGGCCTCAGAAAGATCTTCAAATGGCTCCCGCTGGAAGCCAGGAAGCCTTTGGTTCAGGGCCTGATCATCAGCCATCTTGATTATGGTAATGCCATGTACCACGGCCTGAATGAGGATCTGTTGGCAAAACTACAAATTTTGCAGAATACTGCGGCCAGATTAGTGCTGGACCTGCCGCCTAGAGCGGCTTCCGCACCATGTTTGAAAAAACTAGACTGGCTCCCCATACGGCAAAGAAGTCAATTTAAGATCTTAAGCCAGACCCACAACTCATTGTACAACAAGGGGCCCCGGTATCTTAAAAAAAACTCAACTGGTATGTCCCCAAGAGGTCCTTAAGATCTAGCCACAAGTCCGTACTAACGCAACCCCGCGTGCGAACCTCTAGGTATGGGCAGCGCTCCTTTTCATATCTTGCACCGGCGCTTTGGAATAAGCTGCCTCCTCACCTTCTCTCTGTTAATGAGCATAAGCAATTTCGTAATTTTTCCTTAGCAGGGTTCCCCTGTCCTTTGCTTCGATGCTCGCTCTGTTTTTGTCTTTTCTTAGCCGGTTCTTATGCTGCAAGCGCCTTGAGACCTTGCGGTGACAAGCTGCGCTCTATAAAAACCTATGACATTGACATTGACATTGACATTAAAAGGCTTGTTACTGTGTTGTGTAGGGGAGAGAATGTAGGTGAAAGGGTATGATGTTACCCGGGCCTATATTAGGGTACCTATATGAAACATAACATTTTCTTAGCTTTTTTTATAATCTGTAGTTTCTGACGGTGAAAGTTTGTCTTGATTGGTGTTTGTTTTGAGTCAGGCCAGTTGCAGCTTTCTAATTTGTTGTATAATCTCTTTTATCTCTGTGTTTCTCCAAGGTGCTTGTTTTCTGTTGTGTCGTTTTAGTGGTACCAGAATACCAAAAGTCACAAAGGCAATCTGAGACAAAAGTCTAACTTCACGACTTTTGGGATTCACAGAGGTCATTGATGAATCGTATCTTTACGTCTGCAGTCGGGCCGGAATCTCCAGCTTGGGCTGTACTCTCTGCACCCGGGCCCTACTCTCCGCACCCAGTTCGTACTCCCCAGCTTGGGTCATACACTCCGGCTGTGGCCGAATGATGTGTAATAAATGGGCCGGAATACAATTTTTACAAAAAGGAACATTAGGATTGTGTGATAAATGGTAGAGGAGGTCATGAAAATCAGTTTGGACAGGGAAAAGGGTGTGGCTGGACACTACATCATATCCTAGAAAAGTTTGCTCCTCTGCATCATGGTTCATGCAATTCACAATGTATGCTCCCCTCAGTGTTGACTGTAGTTTCAACACTACAGTCAACACTAAAGGCTTGCCTTTGTGTTGACTGTACAGTGTTTTTTTCTGCTAGTTTCAAGGCCACCAGCCAAAAAGTAAATCATTTCTACTATTTAGACAGCAGCCTGTGAACAGCAGAGAAAATTCACTATTTACCTGGAGGCCGGTGTTGAAATTGTATTTCTTGTACTTACACTGTTGTGTATTGCATATATTTTCCATGTCTACTGTTGCGCGTGCTGTAAGTTCCATCTTAGAACGCTCTAAGATGGTACTTATATGACGTCACACTTACTGTTACTGGATTTTGCCGTTCCGATCTGCTGTGCGCTGACGCTTTCCCCCTGGCTTCCTGTGAGCCTTTATTTATCTTAAATTAAACCATATTTCCATCTTCCTCCTGTGTCGGCCTGTCATTTCAACAATTGGCGACGAGGGTAATGGACAGCGTTTCGAATAAGGAAGGCTCACGGATTAAGTATTCGGGTAAGAATTGGTGAAGGATATTCGACGCCGCAAGGTTTTTGGCATGAATTAGTCTATCGGTAAAAGAGCTGAACCAATAAAGGAATAGAAGTAAGTTCCGGATTGAATGCGCGCAAGCTGGGCAGTTTCTTGATAGCTGCACGAAGGAATCCTGTCAGAAGGCACGCGTGATGCATGCTGGGAACGACGTGAGCGTTGGAAGCCAATTTTAATTGGTTTGTAGCTCCATACGTCATCCTTACAGCGTGCGTGCGGCCATATTGGATGCAGTTCGAAGAATTTTAGTCAGGAGCATTGCGAACAGCGATTAAAAGCGGAATTAGACTTGAATTAAGGAACAAAACACTTCGCAGGAAAAATAAATATATAACACGCATTTGTAAGGCGTAGTATATGCAGCATGGGTGAATAAATGCACAAAAGAATATTATTGGTGCATAGCAGCAAATGAAATTTATGTGAGAAAAAATAAAAATATAGCTGAAACATTTTGCAAACTGCCAATGATAAAGAATATCCAGGTATAAAACAAGCAAGCAGTATAAGTCAATACATACAAGTGAAAAGTGATAAGAAACAACAAAAAGAAATGGCACAAAGTAACAATATATGTGTACCACCACTTTTTCTTGATGAGCCAGGAAAACCTGCTATGAAGTGGAAGAGTTGGTTGAGAGCGTTTGAAAACTACGTAATATCAATAGATGGCAAAAGTTATGATGCAGAAAGAAAGAAGTCACTTTTATTTGGTCTCTTAGGAAAAGCAGGTCAAGGGGTATTTGACCGCCTGCCAGAATATGAGTACCCACCAGGAGTTTTTATACAGATGAATGAGTATCAAGAGGCTATAAAAAGACTAGAAAAACAATATAATGAAGAGAGCAATATTATGGTGGGAAGGCACAAATTTACATTAAGAAAGCAGGTGGAAGGAGAGACAGTAGAAGAATACATAGCGTGTCTAAGAGTCTGAGCAAGGGATTGCGAATTTGAGGACTTGACTGATACATATATAAGAGACCAATTGGTGTTCTACTGTTATTCTAAAAAAGTAAAAGAAAGATTGCTAGCTTGTAGAAAACTCACATTGCAGGAAGTTGTGGACATTGCTAAAGGAATAGAAAGTTCTTTGATATCAACGAAAAAAAGTTGTACAAGTAGTAATTCTAATGTATTTTATTTACAGGATAAAAGAAAAGGAGAATGTAAAGGTAATGAAAGAAACTGGAATGATAAAAAGGTATGAGGAAGAAATGTTAGTTGTTTTAGATGTGGTTCTCAAGGCCATTTAGCAGACTGCAAGACATGTCCTGCACTTGGAAAGAAATGTATGAAGTGTAAAGATATGAGCACTATTCTACTTTATGTAAAACTAGGAAAGTAGCAGAAAAATTTTAAATTAATACCGTTGGGGATTTTGATGAAGAAATGTGTGCCAACATTGTGGATATATGTTGAAATTGTAGATGGTAAAATAAAAGGACCAATTGGTGATGTTAAGATAGGAAATGTAGATTTGCAGTTTACTGCAGACTCTGGTTCTCCAATAACGATAATATCTGACAAACTATTTGAAGAAAAGTGGGAAAATGTGAAGTTAAATGAAACTGACATAAACCCCAAAGCATTTGGGAAACAGGATATTGAAATGGCGGGGTACTTCTGTGACACGTTGACATTCAAAGGGAGAGTGATCAATACCAAAATCTATGTAGCTGAAAGAGGTAGAATATTAGTAGGTTGGAAGGACCTAGCTAAATTAGGTGTGATTCTACAACCAGGAGCAAAATATCCTATAATGTTAATAGAGGAGTTTATAAACAATATATGTCTTGAAGAAACAAATGATGAGGTAGAGGAATTCTTGAACAAGTACAAGGATGTTTTCAAAAATGAGATAGGGTGCGTGAAAGGTTTCACACATGAAATAAAATTGAAGGAAAATGCTGTGCCAACTAAACATAAAGCGAGATCTGTACCACTGTCAATAAAAAACGAATTAAAGGAAGTACTGGAAAAATTGAGGAAAGAATGTGTGATAGAAGAAACTGATGCATCAGAGTGGGTGTCTGCGATTGCAGTTTCCAAGAAGAAAAAAACAGGTGACATAAGACTGTGTATAGACCTCAGATCACTAAACAAAAACATTCTCATAAATTGTCATCCACTTCCCAAAATGCAAGACATACTACAGTCTGTTGCAGGGTCAAGATATTTCACATTAATTGACTTAAAAGCTGCGTACCACCAAGTCTGTTTGACAGAAAAATCAAAGAAACTAACCACGTTCATAACACCGTTTGGTGCATACAGGTACATTAGGCTCCCATTTGGCCTTGCCTCGTCATCTGGAGTGTTTCAAAAGCTTATGGATATCCTGTTTGGTGGAATAAATGGAGTCGAGGCATTCCAAGATGATATTTTGATACATTCAAAGAGTAAACAAGAACATCTTAGTTAACTAGACACAGTATTGAGTATACTGGGGAAAAGGGGAATGACTGTATCCAAAGACAAATGCAAATTTATGGAAAACAAAGTTGAAAATCTAGGCCACGTGCTAACCTCAGAAGGTATAACACCAAAGGATGATTTAGTGGAAGCGATTAGGGATGCACCGCAACCAAAAGATAAAGAGACATTAAAATCCTTCCTAGGGTTAAGCGAATATTATTCCAAATTTATTCAAGCTTATGCAGCCAAGGTAGAGCCATTGAGGAAACTTCTTAGGAAGAATGTGAGTTACAATTGGACAGAAGAACAAAATCAGTCTTTCATCACAATAAAAAGAGATATTTCTGAAGCACCAGCTTTAAAACCGTACAACCCCGATTTGGAAAATGTAATCACAGTGGATACCAGTGCGAAAGGCATAGGTGCAGTATTCTGTCAAAAGCAAGGCAAGAAAGAAAACACAATAGCGTTCATATCAAGGAGATTAAATGACACAGAAACGAATTACAGTACCATCGAACGCGAAACACTTGCGTGTGTTTGGGCAGTGCAGAAACTAAAAAACTACCTATGGGGCAAAAGTTTTGAAAAAGTCACAGACCACAAACCCCTGGTGTATATGATGGATGGCGAAGGGCGTGGAAACGGAAGAGCAAGCTCGAGATTGATAAGACTTTTGTCAAAATTACAGGAGTATACCTTCAGTATACGCCACATAAAAGGAGGAATGAACTGCAGGGCAGACTGTCTATCACGCCTACCCGTGAGTGGTCCATCTGAAAATATATTGGATGATACAGAGTGCGTCGTAGCTTGGGTCGACGCAACAGAAATGTGTAGTGGATCAATAACGGAAGAGGAATGGCTGAAGTGCCAAAATGATGACAAAGTAATGGAAAAGGTAATGAGTTACATAAGAACTAATTGGCCACCCATCAGAAACCTGCAAGGAGAATTGAGGAGCTTCCAACAAATTTTGGAGACAAACTAACTATAGAAAGTGGATTTTTGTAGAGATGCGACCTTTTTGTACCACCAGCAAGTTTAAGGTCTAAATTAATAACTCTGGCACATAAGGGTTATCCAGGAAGCAGCGCAACAAAAAACATCTTGAGAATGCACTACTGGTGGCCAGGACTGGACATTGATGTATGTGACTTCATAGATAAATGTGAGTAATGTCTAAAAGCAGACAAGCATTGGAAGGTTAGTAAAGGGGAATTACAAATGGTGGAAATACCAAATGGACCTTGCTCGAAAATTGCAATAGATTTTGCAGGACCGTTCAACATATTGCAAGAGAATTGTAGATATATAATAGTACTAACAGACTACTACACAAAATGGGTGCATTACAAATTTGTAAAAAATGTGACCACAGAATGTGTAATACAATTCCTCAAAAAAGTTTTTGCGATAGAGGGACAACCTAAAATCATTGTCTCTGATAATGGCACCCAACTGATGTTGAAACAAATGAGTGAATTTTTAGAAAAAATAGGTGTCAGGCAAGAAAAGACGCCACTTTACAGTCCCAAAAGTAACGGTCAAGTGGAGAGGATGAACAAGTTTATAAAGGAGGGCATCCAACTGGCAATTGCATCCAAGTTGAGCGTGAAAGAGTTCATAAGAGATAAGATAAACACATACAATAATACACCAAATGAAACTACTACATTCACTCCATTTTACTTGATGAGAGGAAGAAGCTGCAACAGTGAACTTACACCCAAATTTCAGAAATGGTACAAGGAGGAAGGGTCTACTGAACCTATAAGGGAGTGTGCAGTCAAGGTGAAAGAAAACATTATGGCCAAACAAGTGAAGACTAAAAGGTATTCAGATGAGAACAACAAAGCTAAAGAGAAGGAAATAATGAGAGGCGATTGCATACTAGTAAAGAAACCATTCAAGGTTAACAAAGGAGAGTCTGTGTTTGGTAATCCCGAACAAGTATGCGAAAAGTCTAAAGGTGCTTCTTTATGTAGATGGCAAAGGATGGCGTAGCAAAGAGAATGTGGTTAAATTGAAAAAAGGGCAAGAAAAAATCATAATGAGAGGAAAAGATGGAAATGAAAATGATTTGGATGATAGTATTCTTGAATGGGAAGATGTGCTAGGAAATCAAAGCAATCAAGGAGAGTATGACAGTTTAAATACGTACAACAGGGAGGATGAGAGTGTTGCGAGAGACAGAGTGGAAAACATCAGAACTGAAGGAAGGTCATATGACAGTAACCAACAAGAATCAAATGACAAGGATCTGTACACGAAAAGTGAAAATGTTATTGACAATAGGCAATGTGCCGTGCGTACACAAACTAGATCTGGAAGAGAAATAAGTTTGCCTAAACATTTTGAAAATTTTGTACTAGAATGAAATTCATTTTATTGTTTGAGAAAGGGAGATGTTGAAATTGTATTTCTTGTACTTACACTGTTGTGTATTGCATATGTTTTCCATGTCTACTGGTGCGCGTGCTGTAAGTTCCATCTTAGAATGCTCTAAGATGGTACTTATATGACGTCACACTTACTGTTACTGGATTTTGCCGTTCCGATCTGCTGTGCTCTGACGCATTCCCCCTGGCTTCCTGTGAGCCTTTATTTATCTTAAATTAAACCATATTTCCATCTTTCTCCTGTGTCAGCCTGTCATTTCAACAGCCGGGTAAATAGCTGCTACTTTATAATAAGGTGATGTTACTTGGGTTAGGCGCTGTTAGGGTGACCAGGAGTCCCGGATTTGCCAGGACGGTCCCGGTTTTTCAGCAGCTGTCCCGGCAGATTTCAAGAAATTTAGCTCATGTCCCGGTTTTTGGAGAGGATCGACTGAAAACGGGGGAGGTGTTCTCTATGTTTTACAAAGCAGGGATAGTTAGCAGTTGTTCCAAGAAAGCAATTTAATTTACAGGCAAGCTGCTGGGTTTAAAAATTGCATCTTATGTATGTTTTTACTGCCTGTTCTGTAATTCTCTGCTGAGGAGCGCTGTCATTCTGTGCGCTCGCTTGATGTAAAATTATAGCCCTTCTTTTATTTTTGTGAAAAGTCCCGGTTTTTGGCTTTAAAATTCTGGTACTCCTATTTTTATTCATTTTATTTGGTGAGTTTTATATAGCGCTGGCTAGACCTTTAGGTATCAGAGCGCTTTACATGAGTTACATATTGTTACAAAGTTACATCAGATACATCAGAAACAAGTTACATCAGTTGCAAGGATGTTACATAGAGTGGAAAAGGAGAATAAGTGCTGGTAGAGGGTGAAGAGGAAGAGGCTAGGCGTTGTTAAACGAGAAACGTAAATATTTAAGTTTCATAAGTACTGGAGAAGAGGAGCCTTGTCCCTATTTTAAGATCATTCTAAAATGTAATTTTGCCAGTGACGCGGTAATTCATACTTGCGAATAGACCTGATTCCGGTGGGAGACTACAGATTTTTCAAACCAAAAATGGCTTTATTTTAGCTGTCTTCCGCCTGAAATTGCATTTTCTACAATAGAAGTCAATGGGGAATTTTCATTGTCCCGATTTTTCATATTTAAATCTCCCACATCCCTGTCCTGAAATGTTGGCATGTGTGGTAATTTCTTAAATTTACCCAAACCTAACCCCCCTCCCACCCCCGGAAGTGTCCGCGCTATATTAAACAAATCAAAAAGCTGGTCATGACATGATTTTGCATTGTTAATGTATAATGGAACAGAAATTGACACCTCAGTTTAAAGCAATAGTGTGAGTAAACCGTGTTATTTCCGCATTTACGGCTGAATCCCAAATATGGCCGCTATTTATGCGTAGAACACAGAAAACACAAATATGTTGGTTCCCGCTCTAGTTCGCGCGATTGTTTCTGCGCATGCGTAAAGGTAGGAAGTACTGCCGGTTGGACCATTCCAAGTATTTTGAATAGGGAATTCACAAAAATCTTGTGCTCGCGACAACAATACTCACGACCATCAACTGTGGTAATGGTTAAATAAAGTAATGTACTTTATAGTAGCGCATATAGCAAGGACTAAAGGCAGCCTTCTGGTTTCCTGAAAGGTAGATAACACAGTGTGGCGTCTCCCGCGCCCCCTTTCTAGCACTGAGTTGTATGTTGGTTGCGGCCATAGTACGCCGTTGTCCTCGCGCGGGCAACCTAATTTCGGCCATTTTGTTCATGAACGGCGGTGAGGTGGTTGGCCGTTAAGATACGGATTCCTTTCAGCAGCAGAGTGCTTGAAGCCTTTTGACCAGCGCTACGCTGTCGCCCTTGCATACTAATCGGAACACATCGTCGCCTTCACAGTGGGTAAGATTCCGGGTAGTGCAGCGCGTAGAAGGTCATTCACAGGAAATATACCCAATACTTTTTCGAAACGATTCCAACTTTTGATGTGGGGTGGTAGTTGGTAAAAAGAATGCGTATGTAATATCACGTTGGGGCTCTCGTTGTGACCCTGCCTTTTATATTGTCTACGAATAATACAAACTTTGTGTGAAAGCGTGAAGCTCTCCACGTTGGGCAATCTGGGATCGGTGGCAGAGGCGGCCTGTTGAAAAGTCGCAAGCTCATGAACGCCAACGCGTGTCGTTTTGTATTAAATGTAAGTGGTTATGATGGTATCCACGTCATTCCCCGCAAGTCCAGTCCCTCACTTGAGATCCCCGAATCGGGTTAGGGCTGAGGACTTCGTTGTATAGTACAATCGCCCATAGTTGAGCTATAGAGTTTCAAAGGGAATGAGCATATCACGCACACCGTAAATGCGTTTTACCCATGTATATCCGTTGAGGTTGCTGCCCGGCAAACTTAATAGTTTGAACTGCATGATTTCTACCTTCTTTTAGGCTGCCATGGAGATGGAATATATCCGTATTACCGAGGATGAGAATGATGAACCCATGGAAATTCCCTCCGAGGATGATGGCACGGTCCTTCTTTCCACCGTTTCTGCCCAATTTCCCGGAGCTTGCGGTCTGCGATACAGAAACCCAGTCAACCAATGTATGCGGGGAGTCCGGCTAGTAGAAGGAATACTACATGCCCCTGAGAGTGGTTGGGGGAACCTGGTCTATGTGGTTAATTATCCTAAAGGTAGGTTGTCTAAGAATTATGGATTTGACTTCTCATATTTAACACATTTATTTATATCTGGATACTGCAGTCCTGTGATAACTCATTTCGTAAGGTGACTGTTAACTACTAGTTGTGTGATTTGTTCAGACCGTCCAGCTACACTTTTAGTCACGGACAACGTAAATTTGCTGTCATTATAATTCCTGCACTACAATTGTTAGTGGCTTTTCATAGATGGAGTAGATATATGTATTGTATTTGTCTTTAGATAACAAAAGGAAAATGGACGAATCCGATGGGTCCTCCGCTGTAAAAGTGAAGCGTGCTGTGAAAACTTCAGATCTGATTGTTTTGGGGCTTCCTTGGAAGACTACTGAGCAAGACCTGAAGGACTACTTTAGCACTTTCGGAGAAGTTGTTATGGTGCAGGTTAGTACTGGTGTGTTTCACTTGATTACTAAACTGTGTTGCTCAACGTAACTAATTTAAGGCCCTCCTTCTGGGAACAAAGTCTACCTATGAGAAGTCTTTGCCACAATACCTCGTACTCGATCTCACGAGCATTGATAGAATTCAAATATTCTTGCTAAGAGTAGTATGCTAAAAAAGCGCATAACATTGTATTTTAAATTAAGTGTTAAACAAAGTTGCTGCAAGAATGGTAACCAGCCTGAATTTTATGGATGGGTAACTGTCCGGGTGACCTTTTCAAGAAAAGTGCAAGATTCGTACCAGACGTCGGGGAGGGGGGGGTCGTCCTTGAGGATGGGGTAATTATTACACTAGATATGTTCTGGCACCGTTGGGATCATAATGTATCAAGTGAGATAACTAGCACCCATTATTATTGTCAAAGTGTGGTCTACCTGGTGGATTTTGGCTAAATCATTGCTATTTTTAAATTTGCCTGGTCATGGATGTGTATTTCACAAGTTTTAATTAAAATGCACCGCGCAACATTTATTCTAATTTTACACCTATTTTGTTACTTAGTTGAGAAATGTTCCAATAAATATATTACAACATTGAAACCAACTCCCACCTGAATCCTTAAAATAAGCTATTTCGACATCCCTAATACAGAGAGGACTATTTGTGACATCACCATGTCCAGTCCCTAACCTTATATAAAACAAACATTAGAAATGCAATGGGTCTTGCATATTTTCAGTTAGCTATTAGCGTTGTAAATGAGTTTTTTTTTTTTACCCTTGTGCTATGGAGTGTAATATATTAGCAACTTAAAATCAGTTTTTTTTATTCTGAAGATCCATGAGCATCATAGGCAAGATTTTGAAATTAAGTATTGCGTACCATTTGGTTACTATGTTGAAGTTTTTGTGTAACCAGAAACTAAAAAAATTAAATAAAAGCAAAATTGTGAATTAAACAGAGTAGCATAACACTACTTCCCCCATTTTTGAAGGCATATACCGTTTGGGTGGGACGCCCCTAACGTGCTTCAAAGAGGCAGTGCTGTGTGGGTTGGATATAAAAGTGGCTGCCTTTGTTATGCACTCACACAGTATGTTGTGCCTTCTTCTGCAAGACATTAAATTAAGTGAATAGTATTCCTGAACTGCTACTGAAAGATAGGGAGTAAGGACACGTGAGAGGGGCTGTCCTTATGGGCTAGGAATGGACTGCCAAGCCTATTGACAAATCAAAAACCATCATTTATTCAATTCAATTCAAAAGTGCTTTATTTCGAGTATTACTCATAAAAGCAGACAAACATACATATATTAAAAAACAATTAAATTTACATCGTCATATTCGACTTAAGCACACAATTAGTATTTAAAAACACAATACATAATTAAAAATGTCAAAAGCAGGTTTAGTATAAAAAAGTGCCAGAATGATAATCACGAATAAACAATTTGTAAGAATATATCATAAAGTTTCAAACCGATGATACGTTAAAATTAAATATATTACAATGAAATATAAAATAGATACAAGTCTAGCAGTCACTGACCAATTAATCAATTTTTCAGAGAATAGACTATAGCCTAGCAGTCTCTGGATTTATCGTAAATTATTACAGAGAATAGACATGTATCTAACAGTTCCTGTGAACGACACAATAGTTTGTTATCCTCTAATCGTTCTGTCTTATAATCCAAGCCCACCCCAGGTACTTTGCAGTAGCAATTTAATCCAGTTAGCAGATGTAGTTCTTAAAATCCGCAATGCTACCATGCTGTTTTTTGTACCTAGATTCCTGCACATGGGAGCCAACCAAACTCGCCTAGGAGCGGAATACATTGAACAGGAGAACAGAAAATGACCAAGAGTCTCATTGCCTACCCCACAGACAGGACAAATTGACACACCCCCTGCTTTCCATTTAGATGTTAAATTAGATAGAGGAAGAGAGCCTACCCTCAATTGGAAAAGCAGTTTCCTGTCCATGGGCTTTAATATGTAATCCCAATACATTTCATAAATTGGGTACAACTTGGTCTCTAGGTAGCTTGTGGTCATAGACCCACTGTTTAAACTAAGCATACTCTTTTTAACAACATATTCCCAGTAAGTGCTTTTTATGGTGGACTTGGAAGGGAATGAGGCCCCAGCTGGGTCAACCCATAGAGCATTAAGTCCTATATCGAACAAGGCAATCTTCAATGATTTAAACCATTTGATTTTGTTGTAGCAGTCACTTGTGACAACGTCTTTAAACCCATTCGCATAGTGGGAGAGCTCTGGCGTGGTCCAAAGCCTACGCCAGTATAAAATCGGGCGTAGTTTAGCCTTATCAGAGATCGCTCTCCTACCTAATTCATATCTTAGGGGCAATTGCGGGCTACTCTGAGGGACGCCTATCAAATTCCTATAGAATTTGTTTTCAGAGGTTTGGAGCTCCTGAAGGTTTTCGTACCCCCATAACTCCGCACCATACAAGGCAGACCCTATTGCTTTTGCCTCATAGATTATCAGTGGTGGTTTGATGGGCTTAGTGAGCGATTTCCTTTGCTCCTTGATAATTGTGCCAGCTAGTTGCTTGTGCCTTAGTGTAGCAATGCTAAGGTGTGACTGCCACCTATTATCGTCAGAAATGTGGATCCCTAAGTAGGTGAAGGATTTTACAACCTCCAAGGTACGACCACTCAACGAAATGTTAGATTTAAAATTTCTGTGGGGATTGAAGGCCATGAGTTTTGTCTTGGACCCGTATACCTCCAATCCGTGGGCTACACAGAAATCATCGAATATTGCCAATGCTTTTTGCAACCCAGCTGGTGTTTTTGATAAAATTAAGGTATCATCGGCGAACATTAAAATTGGAACTTTTTCGCCTGCAAGAAAGGGAGCATCCACTGCCTGAGATTGCATAGAAGAAACCACACCATTGATAAAAAGGGTGAACAAAGTAGGCGCCATTGAACAACCCTGCCTAACCCCACGCTCAACTGGGAATTCAGCGGTGTCATTACCATACCCGCCCCAGCGAATTTTGGCATAATTGCCCTCATGCAAACGCACGATTAAGGACAACAATTCCCCGGGGACCCCAAGTGTCACAAGAACTTCCCACAGTTTTGACCTCGGTACCAGGTCGAAGGCAGCCCGCAAGTCAACAAATGCTGCATACAGGCTGCCTCCACCTAGCACCACGGTCCTCCACTGAATCAGCTTAAAACGGAAGACTTGATCCACAGTGCTGGTTGCCCTGCGAAAGCCGGCCTGAAAGGGGGATAAGATGTTATTATCCTCAATCCAATCAAGCAGCCTATTAATAATTACTCGCCCCACTATTTTTTGAACAGTGTCGATCAAGCTAATTGGGCGGTAATTACCAGGCAGAGCGCGGTCACCTTTCTTGTATATCGGGATGATAACAGCACCCCTCCATGTTACAGGAATATCTGCACCTCTGGCAATATGATTAATTAACAGATGAATGTATTTAGACCACCTTGCAGTATCGTTTAAAAAAACGTCTGCTGGTACACCGTCAATGCCAGGGGCACGACCATGATGGACAGCTTCAAGTGCCATCGATATTTCGTGCTGCGTAAAGGTGTCAGCTTCTGTCATGGAAAAGGGTTGACATACGCTATCTGTAGACAGGTCGCTTGAAGCATATTGTTCGCTAAAAATTTTTACCCAGGCATCCTGGGGGACATTGTTTGTGGTGGCGTCTTCAATCCTGTCATAACCCCATTTGACTATATGCCAAAATAACCTGGAATAATTTTGGTCACTGGCACTCTGTAACAAATTCCAATGGGCTTCGTCCCAGTCTTTTTTTGCTTTAACTATGGAAGATTTATATTGTGTCCTAGCTGTCCTGATGGCCTCCTTGTTTTTATTCTTAATCGCGGCACATAAGCAGGCCCTGGCCCCCTTGCAATCTTGATTATACCATCTGGCTGGCCTATGGTTCCCAGGCTTTTTATTATTAGCCGGTTTTAAGAAATGGCATTTTATTTCTTTGAAAAGGTCGTTGTGGACCTGAGTAACCATATTTTGGGTAGGAGATAGCCCAACCTCACCCTCAAGGGCCACTATGGCCTTGTCAGTTGCCGTATTTATTTTTTCCAAAACCAGCGGGTCAGTTTTAACACTGGTCCACCTCAGCCTGCGCATATCATTTGTGGGTATAGTCAATGGCGGAAGAGATTCAGCACAGGTACTAGAAACGACATCAGACGTCCACCAATTATGAAGGACACATAAAGGGTTGTGATCGCTCTCTATCCTTTCCAACACAACCATGTCAATGACCTTTGGCCATATGGGCATACTACATATAACGTAGTCAATACGGCTCTTATTTCTTCCATTGTTAAATGTCATAGCTGGTACTCTGTCAGACTTTGTCCGACCGTTCAAGGCCCTTAACCCATGTTCAAGACACATAGCGTTTAGGCCAAGAATATCCTCAGTCCAGCGAGTTATTGGAACTGTAATGAGAGCAGGAATGTCCCATAGCGTGTCTTCCTCCATGCCCAGTTGTACATCGCCGATGTCTAGAGGTTCAAAGGTGCGATTTAGGTCGCCAGCTATTAGTATGTTATTCCCTGATGAGTGAGTTTCTAATAGTTTATACAAAGACAAAAGGACCTCAGATTTTCTTACATTTCCCCCTCTAGCATATATATTATAAATATCTATGGAGGTAGATGAGTTACCCTTTAATCGAATGAGCTGAATATCTTTTTGGTAAAGCTCAATGTTTCTCACTTCAATCATAAGAGCCTGGCGCACCCATATAGTAAGTCCCCCCATCGGTCGCCCTTTTGGACCCTTGGTGGCCGGGAGGTGAAAATTCAAATAACCAAGTGCGAAAACGGGGTCAACAGCCCAAGTTTCTTGAAAAATGCAGACATCGTATTGGCTGACAAAACCAAACCATTCACCACAATCCATTTTGGAACAAAGCCCCGCAATGTTCCAAGACAATAAATTCCCGGTGGCATTTGCTATTGTAGAACAAGTGCAATGAGCTGACCCTGTTGGCAGTAGATCAACATTACCAGTTTCATTAGTATTTACAATAGCTAAACCAGCTCTAAGTACAATAGTATCTGTCACATTTTGTAAAAGTATGGGACAACTCGACACCACTGTAGGGCTTTCAGCCATAGGAACTTGCAACAAGGTGGTGGAAGTGGAAGGTAGTCAATCACAAGCGTCTAGGTTGGAAAGTGCAGCAAATCTATTTTCCACTCCTAGGCCCCACTCAGCAAGATCAGAGTTCTTGCTGCCCCACTTGGTTACAACGTTCCATTTTGTTCTAAGAGTGCTGCAATTAGGACCTCTACCTTTCCTGGGATAAAAGAAATCTAAAGTCAAAGGGACAATAGGGGTAAATCTTTTCTGAGGCGGGTGAAGATTGGGCAAGATATTTGGCAGGACCTCGGGGTCAGAGAAGTTAAGTACAACACAGTCCCCCTTGAATTTTTTTGCCCTGTTCCCAATCCACTCGACCCTTCTTGCATTCACCAGTTCTTCCGCTAGTTGCTCCTTGCCCCACCATCATTTATAAGGACAGGAATAGGAGGCAGTTGTAAAGATTGGCGGAACGTAATGCCCATATCCTGACTGCTGCATGTCTCGAAGAAATCGTACAAGCGCTGCCTAGGCGAGACCTAAAAGGTGTTCACTTGTGTGTGTTTTTCCGGTTTGGGCCAGCTAACTACAGTGTGCTGTTGGCGCGTGGATCTGCGTTGCTACATAAGCATGTTTTGGCATTACAAAAGCAAAAAGTACTGAACTGATTTACACCAAACTACGAAAAGCACTTGTACCAAGATCTAGCTTTTTACCATATTTGTTGTAATTCCATTCGGTGGTTTGGTTTATAGTTGTATCTAACTTCCTTATAGGAAATTGCATGGGGAAACTTGTTTTGAGATACCCCAGACCCCTTCTTAGTCCCTGCTTTATGAATCCACTAGTAACCTTAAAAATGCAAGTTTAAAAGGAAAGGAAGATTCGTCAAATATCGCCCAAATTATTAGTAAAACAAAACCTGTTTTTCTTTGTGTCTCATAAATCATTCTTTTCTGTTGCATTTTGTCTTTGGTCTTCCTATGATTTTTTTGTTTAATTACCACTTAAATTAACACTATTTTATTTTCCCTATTCTTTCAAACTCTACACAGGCAGGTGTGCATGCACAACAGCTTATTATGATAGGAATTTTGAACTGGAGTCTGGAACCATAATCCTATTTTTAGTGAAACTCTTTTTTTTTTTAGCGATAAACTCTTCTGCAGTTAGATAAGCTTATCAATTGACTGAGTGCGAATGGTGCCACCTTGTGGCCATTTTTGGAAAATAAGCTGTAATCAACCAGTCAGATTTGAACTATAATACGCTGTGTGCTTGGAGGTTATGCCATTATAAAGTAGCTCTAGAAAAGCCGTGCCAGTGCTAACTACACGGGCAAAAAAACGCTCCATGCTCTACATTCGGAAAAACACTATAGCAGGAAGCGAGGACAGTTTAGACTAAAATGGAGTCGGGAAAAACAGATTGTAGTGCTGCCTTTATGACATTAAAGAGAAAAAAAAGTGATGGGTGGTTCACTTATAATTTCCCTGAACCACAATCCACAGCATCGTTTTTCCCCAAAGGCAGGAAGGAGCCATATGTAAATATCGCTGCTCCTCCTCCCATAGGACTAGTCCTGCCTGCCAGTTGACCTCTGAATAGGAACATAAGCAACTCCAGCTTGGTGTCATCCTATTTGGACCTCAACAGTAGGTGCAGCTTGAGTCCTAGGGCAGAGTGAGTACAGGACCCACGTCTGGGTAGCTTCAGGCCAGTAGCTCAGTGAGCATGTGACCCAAGTCAAGGCATATGGTGGCGCCTGAATGGATTCATGTGGTAATCTCAGCCACTGGTAGTAACTTTGGGCCGCAATCTAGTCCATCGTTTTTTTACCACCATGAGGCCTCAGGCTGAAACTTGCCATATGTAAATCTGATTTGGTTCAAAGCCAATACTGGTTTTTTGTCTGACCACCTGGACTGATGCATTAAAAAAAATCCATCTGAAGATGCAACAGCCAAACCTTGTGAGGTACACAAGTCCCTCTCGGAGGGGACAACACATGACCCTCATCCAGAGTTTATCTGCGGCTAGTGTGCCCCACCCCACCCTTGTGATGTACACGAGATGGTGTGCATGAGCTCATTTTAAGACTACTCTTACCTACCTTCATGACATATATAGCACTCCATCTAACACCACAATGCCCAGTTCTCGTGATGTGCACAGCGCCCCACCCGTCCGTATGGCATTCCGCCCCACAGTTCACGTCTACCTCAAACCGAGGCTTCAACAGCTCGCTGTAATGTAAGATCTCATCTCATGTTATATTAAATGTTATTTTTCAGCATTAAAAATGCAATTCATTAAGTTAAAGCCATTTGCTTTGCTATACAATACCATTAGCAAAGCAAATGGCTTTAACTTAAAGGCGAGACCTATTGCATTTTCAATGCTTGTCTTTCAAGCTGCACAGCTTTGGGGATGCAGTGCAGTATAGTTTCCTAGACATTTGTCTATGCTTGCTTTTATTAACTGTAAAATTTGGTACTATGTACAAGTGAACAATCTGTTTTGCAGAGCACTAATTAATACACGTTTTAATAAGCTATATATTGCTTCATATGCCTTAAATAACAGTGCATTCAGAAAAGAAAATGTTGACTCCCTGTGGCTGCTGGTTGACAGATAAAATGTGGGACCAGAAAATACGACTCTCCCATTCCACCTTACATTGTTGATATCACTGCCGGCTACGTGCAGGGTCATCTTAATGTATGACTTTCCAGCTACAAAGAAAGCTATGGACCCATGAAACAAATTCCCAGAACTCAAAGTAATACATTGCGTTTACTGTCTTATAAACTCTGGAGTCAAACTAACAAATGCCAATATATATCTTTTTGTCCTGTAATTTTGTTTTTGCTCTCTTCCTCGTTTGGTGATGGAAGGTAGGGAGTTTGTGTACAGCAGTTACGTTCTCTGGGCTGAGCCTTTTAATTTAAGAATATTTAAATTATGGTTTCCTAGATCTATTCCCGTACCAATCTTACTCCTCGTTCTCTTGCCTTTTTGTTGTTTGCTAAGCACTAAATCTGGCTAGTTTGTGGCAATGCTCGTTCGATTATACAGCATTACTGAATGAAGAATACTCCTGCTAAAAATAGTTGCGAGGATGGATCAGACAGTAACTACCTCTTAAACCCATATTGGCTTTTAATAGTGGCCAATGTGTATTGGGTTTCCATACGCCAGTCTTTTTCCATCTACTTGCGTCTCCAATTAAGATTTAAGTTTTTAGCTCAGTCCTTGTTTGCAGTCATCGGTGGAGCAACTAGTAGCCATCTCATTGTAATGTATGTACCTGTAGTGCTCCATAAGTCTGACTGCACCAGGTAGCCAGTGGCCTCTGCAAAAGCTTTTTATTTATCGAGTGCGTAACTTATTTGATTCGTTTGCTTACACTTTCAATTTTTCTCTACGGATCGACTTTTAATAGGTGAAAAAAGATACAAAAACTGGCAATTCAAAAGGATTTGGATTTGTGCGGTTTACCGAGTATGAAACCCAAGTGAAAGTGATGTCACAGCGGCACATGATTGATGGGCGATGGTGCGATTGCAAGTTCCCAAACTCCAAGGTAAATGGCGCAGGTCTTTGATAAATGGCTGAGTAATTTTTAGTACTAATTTCAGACCGATTTTTTTTTTTTATAATGGTAAAACTTTTCCTGATCACCTTGCATGGTGTGGTTTCAAGTGTGAAGTGTTTGCATGCTTGAATGCATCATGTTATTTCTAGAATAGAACACTACCATGATCACTACCCATCGTAACCAGTCGACAATACATCCCTCTCACGTTAGACAGAGCTTTGGAAAAGAATAGTTCCTTGTTCCTCTTAATGCCATCTGAGCTACCAGTAAGATTTGAAATGGCCGGCAGCATAAGCAGCTCGAATTCTTTTTGAATAATTCTGCGAACTGCCTCTACACCAACCATCAATATCCTATTTTAATGCATAAAGTTGTTTCCGCTTCCATACGGTTTTTATCCGAGGGGTTGTGAGCTGATGTGTGCGAGGTAGAGTATGCTTTAGTAAGTTTAAACGTTGCCGAGTAGAACTGTTTAAAAGAATACCCCATGTTTAAACACTTTGGGTGTATAATTTCGTCACCCACTGTTGCTGCATACTTGTGCTCAAAAACTTTTACCCCTCCACTTTAATTTTTTTTCTAATTAAGTTGGGGGCCATATCTGGTGCTCCACATACTTATAGAACCCTTATAAGCTTGCTGTAATGTTTTTTCCTTGGTTGGACTCTGGCCAGGAAAACCTAGTAGCGGCACATGAGCATAGGATATCTTTTTTAGTATTTTAGTAACCCGGAGATGGCGGGCTATATGAATACCGGAGGGAAGCACAGCTACTACGAATGGGGCGGGGATGCAGACAGCTCCCCCTCGCATTACTGGAACTCGGTAAGCTTTCAGTATTTTACAGGGCCTTTGGCTAGTTTCAGGACTGTGAGCGACCTCATGTAGTGACCTTCAATTTAGGCATTGATAATGGTCCTTTAATGACCTTGTTCCATAGTTAGTATACATTAGGCTTCTGCTCTGTTACCCACACTTTTCTGTCCTGTGTTCAACCGCTTATCAAACGACAGTTTCTCGTGAAGTTTTTTTTGCAAACGTGTGTGTGTGTGTGTGTGTTCGTTGACAGGCATTGATGGTAAGGTGGTGAGATCTGTCCTAGGTTATTCGTTATAGCGTGTTCTCCAAGTTGTTTACTTTTGGTGGGGAGGGCGAACTCCTGTTTTAATCATTTTTTTGTTTGTGTACATTGGACTGAGTTACAAGACCTAGACTTAATATGTACCGTAAAGGCATCTCAGCAAGTAAGTTGCTTGTAGCAAGGTCTGCAGAGTTAGCCAATCCTAGTGTTGTGGGGATGTTCTATAGCTTACCATTAGTTATGGCTAGAAAACGTGTAAATGTCTAGTAGTTTGTAATGACGTATGATTATTTGGACTTAATGGTAATTGATTTTTACCTTCCATCTACAGGGTCCTGATGAACCAGTTCACAGTCGGAAGGTCTTTGTAGGGCGTGTTACGGAAGACGTATCTGCAGAAGAACTTCGACAGTTCTTTACCCAGTATGGCGAAGTTGTTGATGTCTTTATCCCTAAACCCTTCAGGGCTTTTGCGTTCGTTACTTTTGCTGATGATCAGGTACTATACAAAGTTGAAAACTTGACACTTCAGTTTCTCATTGTTTGATGTTAGAAGGAATTTACTGTCTTTTTCTTCTTGATTTATAGGTTGCCCAGTCTCTTTGCGGAGAAGATTTGATTATTAAAGGAGTCAGCGTGCATGTATCCAATGCAGAACCTAAAAATAGATATTTAGACAGAGGAGGTGGTAGATTTGGTGGGAACATGGGAGGCTTTGGAAACCAAGGTGGATATGGTCCTCCTGCTCGGGGTGGTGGTGTTGGTGGTGGTGTTGGTGGTGTAGGTGTAGGGGGTCCCCCAGGTGGTAACATGGGAGGGGGTGGGGCTGCAGGGGGCATGAATTTTGGACCATTTGGAGTTAATCCTGCTATGATGGCTGCAGCCCAAGCTGCACTGCAGAGCAGCTGGGGCATGATGGGAATGCTGTCGGGGCAGCCGAATCAGCCTGGTGGACCACCAGGGAACAATCCAGCGCAGGGCAATGTACCACGAGAACCAAACCAGGGATTTGGAGCTGGCCCTAATGCTTATGGATCAAACACGGGTTCTGTTGGCTGGGGTTCATCTAACCAGGGCCCTAGTAGCGGCTTTAATGGTGGAGGCTTTGGTTCTCCAAGCATGGAATCTAAATCTTCAGGGTGGGGCATGTAGGATCAGTGTATCTAGTGCGTTTGTTTTTCTAAGTTCATGGTAAGTATACTGTATAATACCTGTAAGCAAGTCTCTTAAGACCGTGCAGCAAACATATACAACAGTATTTTGACAGTTGTTTTTCCCTTTGTTGTAAACATAAAAATTGAACGTTCTACATTTTATAACTTGTTAATTGAGGGGTTGAAATTAAGTGACAGCGATGTAGAGATTTGTGTACTCTACCCTGCCATTTCTGTTCAACGTTTGTCAGAGTCAGTGTTCATTTTATTTAGTCTAATTTTCTCTTGGACAGTGACTTTCTGCAGATTACCCGTTTGGAAAGCTTAACTTCAGAATTGGGGTATTGTTTACAGTCTTCCTCGTGTACAAAGCACAGTGAGATCATCAACTGATTTCTACGTTCATCTTGCTGCCAATGTTCTGCAACGAGCACTTCCCCTTGAAAGCACAGCTGTAAATTGCTCCCCGGATTACTTTTGCCGGATTACTATCCAATCCACCATTCTCCCTGCACGTGCCTCGTCTTAACACGGTGGGTGTTGCATTTTTAATCCACTATTACATGGATTCGTGCCAACGCTAGAATCGCAAGGCTGAGAGATGGACCAAACGGCTGTTTGAACTTTGTGGAATTGATGATGGTGCCGAGGAATGAGAGGGTTGGGTATGAGCGAGGGAAAAGAGAAGAGCGCGTGCAGAGACCTGGTGTTGCTTTCATGGATTTTCTTTTCAAACGTGGCAAGATTGTCTCTCGACCCTGTGGCTTTGGTGAGAAAGTGTGCAGAGCAATGGGAGCAAGTAACGTACGAATGTTTCCTGCACTCAGAAGACCTCCGATCTGTTGGACGACTTGCACGGTTTCCGTGCCTTGCAAACCAATGTAGTTGTATGCGTTTTGAAATGAATTTGTATTTTTTTCCTCAATGTATACTGCTGTGAATGTTGTATGGGATGTAATTTCTGTTCATGACCTGGAAGTGTGGCTTTGCAAACTAGCTTGTGCTTCGGAAGCGAGCACTAGAATGTGCCACATGGAACTGGTGTGTCATGGAGTCAAAATGCCTGTAAGAAATCTATAAGAATGCGGTCTGCTGTTGTCATTTGTTCTGCACTTGAATGCTTTTTTTTACAAGTTGTAAATATAGATAAATCTTAAAACATTTAAATAAATGGTCCTTGTTTTACAGCTGTGAATGATATTTCTCAAGTGAATTTCTACTACATTTGACTGCATAGTGGCTTGTTGCTTACATATTTATTGTCTGGAACACACTGGTGGTGTCGCAGTTCCCTGGTTGACATGAAAGTCGGTCCCTTTTCAAGGCTTTGTTACGCGCTTGCTCTGTTTATTATGGACTTGTCACTGATGATTTAATGTTGGTGCTTAAGTTCTGAAAACGCACGTTGTTCAGCTAATCTCCACTATCGCATCGTGCTCGAGTTAATTGGATGCGGAACACATTTTAGCTTTGTGCATGTGGCAATCAAGCCACTAATGCACCGCCTTTCCTTCCCCTCATTCAGTGTTTGTTGGCCACAGAACTTTGAAATATGAATTTTCATAAAGTTGTTGAATTCTTACTGAGTTGTCGTAGGACATGAAAACACGCTTTTAAACATTGGCAGACACGTCTCTCCTTTTGACTTAATGCTGTTCAGGAACAGAAAACTTTAGTGCCATGTTCTGGAACCATCCCAAGAATAACTAAATATAATGAAAGGTATGCCAGCTTTTTAAACACACTGACAAAAAACATGTATCAGAGCATGACCTCTTTAGAAAATAATTTACAAGCCACCAGGAACGGAACTTAAGAAAAAATACAGCCGTAAGTGAAGCAAGCTTCACAGACCAAATGACCCTCTACACAAATAACTTAGCATGCTGCAAGACACTGTTAAACTCTGCTGATTCGAAAATGTGTGGTGTGACCAACTCAAATCAAGCTGAGCTAGAAGTAAGGGCACTGAAGACCAGGATGAAGCGAGCTAATCCGTGCAATGCTCAGTGAGATAAACTGTGCGAATTTGTGGTGCCTCTTGCAAATTTAGGTGTTATGCTCTGCAAGAAAGGGAAGTACATTACAGGATGGGCAAAGATTACAAATGTAGAAGAAAACTTTAAAAAGCCCAGTTGAGCAGTAGTGCCGGGATTGGAATCCCTTGTGAAAACAAACACTTCTAAGCAAGCAGTAAGAAAACGACTAAAATGCCCTGGTAAGGCTGCGTGGCAATTGGAGAGCATACTAGGGCGTGAGCAAGAAAACGCAGGCACGCCCATCGACTGCTGAAAGATGATAAATGAAAAGTTCCCTGAATGTTGTAAGTATTGGAAGGACACAAATCATCGAGTCGAAAGGGTGTTAAAGGAGCTATGATTCAGTTGAGGGACAACTCCAGAAGATGCAAAAGCCATCAAATAAGCAAGCAGGTGACACTGAGAAATCCAGCCAACAATAGCAGTGACTGATAAAGAGCCAACTGTAAATATTAGTTAAAGCGGTCTTGCTAAGACCCTAAAACTGCTCTGGCAAAGTTTACAAACAACTAGTTGGGAGACTATGTTCAGGTTATGCAAGCTACCTGACAATCAATAAAGGCGTTTTTTGTCACCAGCTAGGCATTTTAAGATCCCAAAAATTCCCAGTGCTGCGGTCTTAGATTTTTTTTTTCTTCACTTTTAAATGGCTTTTATGTGTGTGCACCTATATACATATGCTCCTTCTCCGTGCCACTCAATTTCGGATTCGAGGGGAGTTCTGAAGGTGATTAATTTGAACACTACAAAAACCACACTGACAACTCAGTCCGAGTTCAAACGGCAGTGCATTTTTTTCCACGCAGGTCTAGCTGTTTGCGAAAGACCTAGTGGACGATACAGATTTTGTTCAGCCCACTGCCAACACATTTTTTATTGTGTCAGTTGCTTATTTGATGGCTTTCTTTCCCCTTTTGTTAGCTTCTTTATCATCCTTCTGGATGGCTTGCTACTTTTTATATTAGGGGAAACTAGTTTTTTTTTTATTTGGGCACTCCACAAGCGTGCCTTTTTCTTGCTCTCTCCTCCCTCGAGCGTTGCTTTCTCACTAAAATGCAGCCTCTGCCCCATGGGCCTGTATTGCTGTACACTCCTTGCCTCCAGAGCCTCTGCTACCCTTCAACCATTTTTGACTCCTACCTTACACCTCCCATAATTTCTCACCCCCCCAAAAATTGTATATATTGGACCTTCACCTGCCTTTGTTGCAGAGTCACTCAGTTTTCAACTTTGAGTGGACTCTTACACCTTGGAACGCTGAATTAAAAATCAAACAAAATAGTGGCAGTGTGCACTGATGCTTGCACAACATTCATAACATTGGCGGCCATACTACACGGTGAAATGAGAACTACTGGCCTTGCTAATGTGTTTTCCTCCTTGTCTTTACTGTAGACGTTTGTACTAGCAACTCGCCATGGAGTTCATTTTACTAGTCTACAGTCTATTCATTAAAGTAGATGGGGATTTTTAAAATCTTTTTTTCCTTAGAATAAAGATCTTTGACCTCTAAGATTGGTTCCATCAGCTTGAATATCTGCTATAGATTATTTATTTGCGGGTTTATATCGCGCTTGAATCGACTCCCAGAGGAGTATCTCTGCGCCCTAAGAACACCACAAGCACAGTCTGAGGGGACACTTAAAAGAATTAATTTTGAAACAGAAAAGTTTTAAGCTGCTTCCTAAACAGATGTTCTGAACATTGTCTGAGAGCTAATGGGAGCTTGTTCCATAATGAGGGCCCAGCCACAGATAGAGCCATGCCTCCGTGTCTGGCCTTCTTTGCACGGGGCACACGCAGTAAAAACTGGTTGCTGGACCTAAGGGAGCGAACAGGAGAGTAAGGTGTAAGTTTGTTTTTTAAATATGCGGGACATAATCCGTTTAAGCTCTTGTGAATTAGGCAGCATGTCCTAAACTTAATCTTTTGCTGGACCGACAGCCAATGTAGTTTGTCCAAAAGAGGTTTGGACGCAGATCTAGGAGGGGCGTTCAAGACCAACCGGGCTGCAGTATTCTGTACAACTTGGAGTTTGGCTAATACTCCCTCATTTGCAGATAACAGCAGGCCATTACAGTAATCGATGTGGCTAAGGACAAGAGCCTGTTACCAATATTTTCCTGATGAAGTCGGGGAGTAAGGGTAACACTTTGCGTAGAAGGCCTATCACGTGAAAACATGAGCCCACAATGTAGTTGATATGCTGCTTCAGTGATAGCTCCTGGTCTAGTCGAACTCCTAAGTTCTTCACGACAGGTTTGGGGTCAGGGACTGGCCCGAGATCTTGTGGCCACCAGTCCGGAGTCCATAGGATTTTGGCCTTCCCGAACAGCATGACTTTGGTCTTCCCTACATTACACTGTAAGCAGTTTGATGACATCCACTGAGCCACAGCCTTCATACCCTGGGAGAAGGTTTGGCAGCCCTCATGATTTATAGTCCTGTTTTAGATCTTTCAAATAAGTAACACCGTTGCTAATGCTTTATCAACCCATTGGGCCTATCAGGATTGAGTTACTCATGTTTAAATGGATTGGCTTAATTTTTTCGGACAGTTTAAATCCCTTGAAGGTTGGTTGTAGGTAAGCATAATTGCCATTAAAAATGTACATTTGGTAGATAAGTATACTATTGCTTGGGAGCTGCTGGTCCGATTTTTTTTTTCTTTTTAAGACTAATCTGTTTGCTTAGATACACTGTTGCGCAGGGAGTAGTTGCCACCTGTAGTCTAATGCTGTAACTTGATTTCTGTTCTTCCAAATTAAGTGCCATGAGCCAAAATATTTGATGTATGTGTTGATTTTCCCATTAGCCCTGTGCCTTGCAAAAATGTACTTTTAATTCATGCAAACAGTGTAGTGAAAGTCTTGCTACATCTGGAACTCTGCATCACAATTAAACCTCAAACTCCAAGTTCACAAATTGACTTGGTAGAAGAAGAAACCACTTTATTCGGTTTTTTTATGACGAGAAAAAAAAACAAGCAATTATTGCAGATACAATTCGGTTTTACATTTTAAAAACAGATAATCGATATACATAATGTTACAAATTAATGCCAGTTTTATATCACCCGAGAGGGATTAGATGTACAATATGACTTAGTGCCACAATTTAGTAATCATCATTTTCGGTTAACGATTTGTTACAGTCAGTATGAAACGCACAGTATAGCATACAAGTTTAAAACCTAAATTCGTTATAAGTTAGAACGATGTCGGAAAATAAATTTCAATAGTCTAACAATGTGCCTCGATATGCCCTCCACTTCCAGAAATTGTAAATAAATCAGAGCCGGGCGGCATCTTCTAATGCCCATAAGTTGTAATATAGGCAGCAACCAGGTCTTTCTGTGTTCCGTACAAAATTTACAAAAAACAGGGTATGAATTGTTGCCTTCGCCGAGATGTCATCACAAGGGCATGGTGGTAATTCTGGAGCCCAATTTTTGGGCTGCGGGAAGGCGACCAGACGGTGGAAGACATTTAGCCTAAATCTAACCAGAAGAAATCTTTCAAATACAGTGAAGTTTCAAATTGACTTGGTATTGGCAGCTGCTTTTGTTATTGCCAGCAGACACTTGGGTGTTATTCGGGAATAGAGTTTGTGAGGATTAGGCTAGACCCTCTTCTTGGGAGACCTTCATTAACAGGTAGGTGCTGAAAATGTAAGGATATTATTCTTGTGGGCAAATGGTGAGTGCTAGATCAGGGCATCTGCGGATGGAAATTTAGAGGAATGTGACAAGAGGCAGTCGTTTACAAGTAGAGAAGGCACAAGATTCTGGAACCTGTTCATAAGAAAAGTACAAGGCGAGAATGCACTGGCAAGCAACCAGGCTGTATGTGGTGGGGTAGGCATGAACAGAAGTAGTGCAAGTAAGGGGGTTGCCAGCGTTATCCGCTGCTCAGTTTTTCCATTGCCTGTTCGATAGACATGGGCACCACCTTCTGTCGAATGCTGATCCTGTTCGGAAGTCAGAGTGGTGCTGTACACATACACATGTCTTCCTATCCCACTTGTTTCCGCAGATCAAAAGATGCACTGCTAATGTGGTGGACTACCTTCTGTGTCATTACCAACTTCTCCAGAGCATATACGGTCAGTCCGGAATAGAAGCAGGAATACAATATTAGCGAAGTGGTGAAATAACTAGAATTGAAGCATCCAGTTGGACTGGCTATGATAGTCGTTCTCCCAGAGCTTTCATCTTAATTTTGGTTGTGTATGCATGCGCTCTGACAATATAGTGTTTCTCTAATTTTGTTTGTATATTGGAAAGGTTTGAGCTCCAGCCAGCCTTGGTGGGCAATGATCTACTTTTTTTTAGTCCTCAATTGAGGTTAGTTTGACGGACACAATCAACCCTTTACCTCAGTTATTAGCCCCTAGCTTGGAATCATTGGGCTTTATGGTATGCTAATGTGTGTACAGTACAGTGTTGGTAGTTCCAGATAAGTGGCTTTTGGGGATAAGGCTGTGAGCACGTGTATAACCCATCATGAGAGGTGGTGAGCAACATTTTGAATATGCAAGCTTTCCGATACAAATATCGTGCATGCAGGTGAGTAACTTGCTATCCAAGGCTGAAGGAGTTTATTCTCCCAGTGTAGATGATTATAGTTTGCGTAAATGGCTGCATGGAGTGAATGGAGAGCTAAAGTCTTAAATTACAAATGTTTTCCGAGTGCTTCGGCTTTCATGGCTATCATGTAATTCATACCCCTTTTTAAAAAAATCCATGGAAATGGTGTGGTTGCGTTAGTGGATGAGAATGTAATGGTTTATGGCAAACACAGGCATAGGCTGTTTAGTTTAAAACTTCTTAAGCCCATCGTGGGTGTGAATTCTCGAAGACCTTGGCGGCAGATTGCATTTGTGTGTGGCTCGGGTATGAGTTAGCCTTGGTACACATAAGCATAACGGCCAGCACACCTGATATTGCAGGGCGCTTAAGTGTGGGTGTATGGTCCTTTATTAGACTGGGTCAAATCTAACTGCTTTTCTGTTGAACGGTCTGCTTGCTTTTGATTCACGCCGTCTCCGTACTGTTGATACACAGCCTCGACATCGCATCCACCGTGAATGGATGCCTTGCTGACATTACCTTGTTGATCTGCTTAAATTGCTATTTTCTTTGATTTGGCAGCCCTTTCAGTTTCACGGATCCTGCTGGTAAGTATATTTTTCGTGCACTTGTCTTAACTTTGGCTGTGCAAAGTCTTTCATGTTCTGTGAGCAACATGAACTGCCTCATACACGTTTGCTGTCTGAAGTATGCAAGTTGTTCCTTTCCCACTATATCTTTGCATAAAAGCTGCTTCAACCGAATAGGTGTTCTCTTCTAATTTTCTGTTGTGTAGGGTAAGAATGCAGCGACCACAAACTTCCCCCTTGAATCTTACTGTGATATTTGTCTGCAGTTTACGATCCTAATAGCACGTGTAGGATTTGGAACTGTCACTTGTTTACCTAGAGTTTGTTGTTGATACTGTTAGTGATTATCAAGGATGACCATGATCGACCGTTTTGTCCTTTAATGAAACTTTAATGTTTTATAATTCGTGTTTTTCTCATCAATAAATTATACTAAAAGTATTACCCTGGAACAGTCGTGTGTTTTTCATTAAACCAACATGAAACACTTGTCAGTAGTCCATCCTGTCCATGATCTCAAGTTTTATTTGCAGCTGCATTTGACTAGATCACTGACATTGATATTGCATCATAGTGCTGTAACTGCTAGGAGAATGTGCATCTACTCATTTTGAGCTTTTTCACAACCTGAGGGCCTCTGTTGAAGCGCAATATACAGTTCAGGTCAAGAATAACTCATTGATTTAAGGACCACTGGATGGTTGTAGAATGCTTTGGCAGTTGGGTGTTCCTTTCAGAAAGGGTCTATGAGAGTAACTAGTATTTGGACATTACTATTTGCTTTCTTACTAGAACAAGCATTTGCAATGCAATAGGTCTCGCATTAGGAACGTTTGAGCTATTGGTATTGTAAATGACAATTTTTTTATTTGTGATGGTTTTGAAAATAGCAAAATTAATAGCTTTGTCATTTACAATGCCAATAGTTATAACTTTTTAGCAAATGTGACACCTATAGCATTTGTAATACACTGTTGTATTTATGTGACTTAGATGTATTGATATTACAAATAACAATGGCTTTTACTTTTTTTTAAATAATTAATACTTAAATAAAAGTTATTGTAATTTATAATGGCAATAGCTTAAACTTTTGTGAAGATTATGTTCAGTGTATTTTATTGTGACAAATCCAACAACAGAAATGAAATAACATCTTTTTGTGATATTTGTAATAAAGCTTGAAACATTGAGACAACATATTTGAACCAGTTGTTGAATGGTTGCACAGATTGATACTGTGGTGGCGCTGAGTGATGCTGTGGTGATGTGATAGAGGGTGATAGACTGACAGACTGAGGGCTTGTGGGGTTGTGTGTGTGTGTGTGCGCACATTTCTTGTGTCCTGACATCTCAGATGCCTCCAAGCAGCTGGTGGTCCATGTATGTTTTACAGGGGTCTGAACCCAGGGCAGATGAAATAGTAAAGCTCCTTTTGTATGCTCTCCTTGTATTTGCATGGCGGGTGCGGAGCTCACAACATTTTGGATAGCTATGTCAGATTTGATTGAGTTATTTTTCAAGTTGGATGCATAAGAGAATGTAGCATGTGAAACCAAACTAAAGCTGAATTGTAATTAGCACATGAGTACTGTTTGCTTTTGTCCTGCTGTGTGGCACTTGGAGATTGACCAAAGCTGGGCGCAAAGGATACACTCTGTCTAGATTTATTCTAAATCCTATTTATTTGTTGGTTTAAATCATTAAGGTTTGCTGTGCAATTCATTAGGCTAAAGTTGCTTTTGGTAATCAAGAGTATTATTCAGGGCTCCTGAATGGGTATGAATAGGGTCTGTTCGTAGAGTGGGTGAATGTATGCAGACATAGCGAACACAAATTAGGTACTTAAAATGATGGTCGTCTAAAAAAAAGTTCACTAAGATATTTTGCCACTTTTTTTATGTTTATATACTTTTGCTGTTTAATATAGTGCATACAATGTCCAAATGTGCAGCAGAGCGTTTTACATAAGGATAGAAATGGTAAAATTAAGGTTATGGCTGTGTAATGCAGAAGTACAAGCCTGTATACATATACTAACAAGCATTATCTTGCAGCGAACACAAATGCATGTTACAAGTCTAGGAATAAGAGCGAGCAATAGCCTAAATATACCAAGGTTCATAATGGAAAAATTAGTTTGTAGGTGCGGCCTACTTGAAGTGACGGATTGTCGTACTACTGTCAGCCACCGTGAATTAAACCCCCCCTGTTGGTAAAATAAACGCAGTCCTAATTGTTAAGAAAAGTGACCCGTATAGTCGGACTTCGTCTGTATGAGCAATGCATAGGGCTTTGAATTTAAACCTCTGCTCAGTAGTTGAGCACAGTTATGAAAAATAGAAATGAGAGCGAGCAATGGCCTGAGAAACAATGGTTCATATTCGAAGTGTGAGTCTGAAGGGGCAGCCTATTGGAGGAGGCAAAGTGGCCTGTTTCTGTATCGGCCACCGTAAATTAAAAAAAACCCTTTTAGGTAGAAATGGAAATCTACACTGTCCTTTATTGTTTAAGAAAAATGACCCGTGGAGTCGGACCTCGTTTGTATATGCATGAAGAAAGGCTCAGTGGAGTAGGGCGCAGTGGAGTAGAGCGCATTGTGAACCTGATGTGACTGGCTTAGCATGGGATCCAAAGAGCCTGGTCAGAGAATTAAGTACTTCTCTATGTTGGTGAAATCATTGGATATGGGAAAAAATAAAAAGGCAAGCGCTGAACCGGACAACATGGCCGGTAAGCATATATTAAGATTAGGCGCAATGAGTCCTATACAGGGAAAATAAAAACAACAAAAGAGAAACACACATGGCTAAGTCCCAGCGAGGGCAGTCTGTATCAACGAATAAAGATTGCATGCGGGCGCTCAGCATGTGAAAGGGAGGGCCGGTAAGCAAATCATGAGTAAAAGCATTGTGAATCACATATACGGAAAACAAAATAAGACGGCAACGATTTGAAAAGCGGGCGTTTTTTGTGCGTCCATATTGGTGAATAAGGGTTGTATGCGGCGCTTAGCTTGTCGAAGGGTGGGCCGGTGAGCATAACGTGAATAAAAACGCGGTGAATCGCATATACATTAGACCGAATAAGACGACAGGTATTAAAAAGCGGGCGTTTTAAGTGTGTGAACATGGGGGGACGGTGTAGAAACCGTAATAAGGCAATGATGTCCTCAATCTATGCGCGTGGTGGAGGTGGCGTTTAGGCGAGCAGTACTCGGGCTGGTAATATGCAGCACGAGGAGATGCAGTTCGCAGCTCTGTATGAGACGGTATAAGCGGGACGTACCTGGTGAGCAAGTGAAGCAGCCGTCGACTCTATTGAGTCGTGTGGAGTGACGGGCGGATGCGAGTGGTGACGCAATGCTGATTGAGACAAGCCTGGGAGCACCGGTTCTGTAGTAGGGGATCTCTGTGCATAGTCATAATCTAGTGAATAGTCCCGCCCATGTGCGAGGACCCCGGCAATCAAAAATAATCTCTTAAGTTGTCAGAAAATTGCAGAACTGCAAAGACACTTAAGAGAAAATTTAAAGACAAATAATGCAGCCTATATTCACAGGCAGTACTTCAACTAGAAAATTCCACCAAAAATCCACAAACAGCAAAGCCTGTCCAGATTTCCCTTGCTTTTACTGCAAAAGCCCCTCAGAAATGATAGAGAGGAAAGCATGGACAGCCAAGCCCCATAGGCTGCCATTATGTGGCTTAAATAGGATACTGTGCCTTTAAAAGAACCTTCCAGAACTTTCTCTCAGTATCCCAGAATGCATAGCAGGTCCAACTTACTTTCAGTTCTTTTTTCCGGCTCCTGCTTACAGGACCCTGTGCATTGAGCTCTCCCTTGTTCAAGGGTTTATTGGAGTTTTTGTACACTTTTTGGATTAAAAGTGTTCTCATTTGATCTTGGTGCTTCCTTTTCACTTCTGTGCGTTTGTTCAGGCTTTTAGGGATCTAAAATGCCTGCTTTGTTTGACAAGTGCCCAGCATGTGGAAGGAAGAAGGCCAAGTCTGATCCACATGACGTCTGCATTCCTTGCCTCCCTGAAGAACATGTCCCTGAGGATTGTGACATCTGCCAGACCTTTTCAACAAGGACCCTGAGGGACAGGCTGAAAATTAGGCTCCAAGGCCTAGAGGAGAGGAGAATGCAGGCTGCAGGTGGGTCTGGGAAGGCTCCCTCTGCCCCTGCTGAGGCCTCTGGGGGGCTCCCCAGAGGCAGGAAGACCAGCAAAAGGTCCCGGTCGACGTCGATTGCATCGACGGCGACATCGAGAGGGATGACGAAGGTGTGTTCACCTTCTCCCCGGGGCTCCGGGTCGAGGCAGCGTGGAAGATCGACGTCGAGAGGCCTGGGTAGGCCGCCGTCGAGATCACCGCTGACGGAGTCGTCGACATAGTCGACGTCGGAGTCGAGGCATCGCCGTCGACTAAGGAGGCACCGGCGCTCGCCGTCGAAGCGACACCGCCGGTCGCCGTCGACCAGATCGCCGTCGAGGACGGTGAGGAAACGGTCGACGAGGAAGAAGAGTCGACGTCGAGGTCTGACCGTTCGTCGTCGAGGGGACGACGATCGGCGTCGAGGAAGAAGCACTCTACGTCGAGGAGATGGCGTTCGACGCCGGAGTCGAGGGATCGACGTTCCATGCCTGAAAAACGACGCTCGACGTCGAGCAGGAAGAGATCAGCGTCCCCGAGGGGCTCGACCTCCCCTAAGCGGCGCAGGAGAGATTCTGGCGCGAAAAGTCACGCTGGATCTGGTGAAGGACGTCTGAGGCGTCGCTCATGCTCTGGGGGGTCTGGGTCACAGGTCCCTCCCCCTAAGAAGTCACCGGGCTCTGTACTCGGTGGTATATACACCACCACGGCCTACGACTCCTCTGCCGAAGGAGGCTCCTCCTGTTACTCCGCCTCTACCTCCACTTCCTCTGCTTCCGCCTACAGGCCAACCTCCGCCGCCGGTTCCTCCTCATGGACCAGCGCCTTTGCCAGAGAGTCCTCCGGTCAGGCCACCGAGGTCAGTGTCATTGCCTCTGCTCCCGACACCTCCCAAGGGGACTCCGACTCCGCAACCCCGGGATAGGCCACGGAAGACGCCTCCACGGAAACCAGTGGAGCGTCCACGTGCGGGGAGGTCGCGCTCCCGTTCCGGAAGGAGGGAACGTTCGCGCCACAGGTCCTCCACACGATCCAAACGGCGCCACAGGAGGCATAGGTCTCGGTCACGGACCAGGTCGTCTGGGACCAGGGTTTACTCCCCGACCTTGTCGGATTCACCAGATACGAGGGTTTCACAGATTGACGATCTGGTTTCCTTCCAGGACGTGCTGTTAAGTGGTGCAGCGAAATTGGGCATTACCTTGACAGTGCCCACTCCCAAGACTTCAGTCATCTTCGAGACGCTACACCAGAAGCATTTGTCTCGACCTCTGTTGCCGCTGGTGCCGGGTCTGGAAGAACCGGCCACGGATCTTTTTCTCACTCCTGCGGTGACTAGGGCGGCTCCCTCTAGACTACAGAAGTAGTACCGGGCTCCGGACTCGGACCCGGCCTTTCTGAGGATGGAACCCCCTCCAGATTCCGTGATTGTGACGTCGGCGCGCAAACGGCACGCCACCACACCTTCCTCCACGGTTCCACCAGATAAGGAATCTAGGTGGTTGGATTCATCTGGGAGGAAAGTTTGTGGGACTTCAGCTACCTCGATGAAGGCTGCTAGTGCCACCGCCTTGTTAGGTCGGTATGACAGCCCTTTGGGAATCCCTTCAACAATTTGTGGAACTTCTACCGTGGGACAAGCGGGAAGACTTTTTCAGGAGTTGCTGAATGAAGGGATGTTGGTGGCAAATCAAGTCATCAGCGCTGCAGCTGACTCCTCACTGCTGGCGGCGCATGGTTTCTGCCATGGAATTAACCAACGGAGACATCTCACGTCTCTGAAACCGGACGCTCAACAAAGGGTCGCCAACCTTCCATTCTCTGGCGAGACCCTATTTGGAAAGCACGCTGACGATGAAATGGCCCGCATGAAGGCGGAGGCCGAAACTCTCACAGCGGTGGGTTTGGAGAAACCCAAGGAGGCTAAGAAAGCGTACCGTCCGTTCCAACGGCGGTTCGGTGGCCAAGGCAGAGGACGTGGTCAGTCTTCTGGGCAACAGCAGCAACAACAGCAGTTCAGAAGGCCGTTCCAAAGGCGCCAGAGGGGCAGAGGCGGCCATCAGTCGACCCCAGCGACTAAAGGCCAGGCCGGGTCTAGGCCCTGAGCACTTACTTCCCCTGTGACTGTTACCCGCTCCGGTGGGGGGAAGCATTCAATCTTTTCTGGCAGAGTGGAGAAAAATTACTTAGGACAAGTGGGTGCTGAATATTGTTTGCAATGGATACAGTCTTCGGTTCACCAGCCCTCCTCCATCGCATCCTCCGGTAGGCTCACAGTATCAACTGCGAGAACTCCAGGCGGAGGCCGATATCCTGTTAAGGAAAAGGGCGATAGAAGACGTACCTCTGTCTCAAAGGGGAAGAGGTCTGTACTCCAGGTTCTTCCTGGTTCGCAAAAAGGACAAGAACGAGTTCAGGCCCATTCTGGATTTGCGACAGGCAAACAAATGGATTCGCAGAGAAAAATTTCGCATGCTGTCGTTGCATCAGATTTATCCTCAGCTGCAACGAGGAGACTGGCTGTGTGCCATAGACCTCCAGGATGCGTACTTCCATTTGCCCATTGCACGCAAACACAGGAAGTTCCTGCGGTTCCAAGTCGGCGCCAATCACTATCAATACACAGTACTGCCATTCGGACTGAAGTCTGCGCCGAGGACGTTCTCGAAATGCATGGCAGTGGTAGCCGCACACCTGAGGAAGAACAAGGTGTTTGTCTACCCGTACCTGGACGATTGGTTGATCAAGGCCTCCTCCTTCAAGGAAGCGCAAGCACACTTCCAGAAGACGTGCGTTCTACTGAACAAGCTGGGGTTGCACATCAACATGTCCAAGTCTGTCCCGACTCCAGTCCAGTGCATTCAGTACTTGGGAGCCTCCATCGATACGCTGTCGGCAAGCGTGTCTCCTTCGGAAGAGCGACGGTTATCACTGCTTCGGAAGGCTCAGGCTCTTATGACCTCTCCGTCCACGACAGTGAGGACGGTGTCTTCCCTTCTGGGATCGATGGCCTCTTGCATCTTCCTGACGCCACATGCGCGGCTGCACATGAGACCGCTGCAGGAGTGCTTGGAGGATCTGTGGGATCAGAAGAGAGGATCTTGGGACGACAAGATACGACATGCTATTCAGTCTCTGAAGTGGTGGTGTTCAGCGGAGAATCTCCTCAGAGGGGTTCCCTTCCACAAGGACATTCCCACTCAGACTATTGTGACGGATGCTTCTCTCCAGGGCTGGGGAGCGCACTCCGGAGACCTACAGATTCAAGGGACGTGGTCCCCGACGGAGTCCACGTACCACATCAATTTCCTGGAACTCAGCTGTTCACTTGGCACTGAAGGCCTTTCATCCGTCCTTCCAGACCGACTCTCTGCTTGTACAGACGGACAATACGACCACGATGTATTACCTCAACAAGCAGGGGGGCTCGAGATCACGCACTCTGTCGCAGGAGGCGCAGGCGATCTGGCACTGGCTTCTGGCTCGAGGCCTGACGATAACGGCTACACATCTGCCAGGTGTGCAGAATGTTCAGGCAGACGCACTGAGCAGACTGATTCAGGAAACCACGAATGGGTCATAAACGACGAAGTGCTTGGAGAAGTTTTCGCAAGGTGGGGGACTCCAGACGTAGATCTGTTCGCCACCGCCGAAAACAGAAAATGCCGAGACTTCGCCTCCAGGTACTACCAGCCGGGGACGCTGGGGAATGCGTTATGGATCAACTGGTCGAACAGCTTTCTGTACGCTTTTCCGCCCATTCCCCTGATTCCGACGGTTCTCATCAAGCTGTCCCAGTCCAGGGCGCGGATGTCACTGCACCGGAATGGCCCAGGCAGTGGTGGTTCACGGACCTGCTTCACCGGTCTCTCCTTCCTCACATGCGGCTGCCGTGCAGGCTGGACCTTCTCACGAAGTTGGGGGGGCTGATGGTGCACCCCAACCTCTCGTCTTTGAGTTTGCAGCATGGCTCCTGAGAGAGTGCAATATGGCCATCTGAATCTTCCTGCAGATTGTATGGACATACTAAAGGAGTCTAAGAGACCTTCCACTAGGACTTCTTATGCGTACAAGTGGAAGAGGTTTTGTATCTGGTGCAAGTCCAAGAACTATGACCCGACGACATGTAAGGAAGATGTCGTCATTCCTTATCTTCTACAGTTGGCGCAGTCTGGCCTTAATGTCCACTCTATTAAGGTTCATCTTGCTGCTTTGACTGCCTACAGGAAATGCCCTTCACAGACTTCTTCTTCCAGATCCCTGTGATCAAAGATTTTTTGGAAGGCTTGAAGAAAGTGTTCCCTCCTGTCAGGCTTCCTTTGCCTTCATGGGAATTGAATGTGGTGCTGTCCAGATTGATGAAGGAACCTTTTGAACCTATTCATAAGGTTTTGTTGCAGCACCTGTCCTGGAAGGCGGCGTTCCTCGTGGCCATTACATCGGCCCGCAGGGTGAGTGAAATTCAGGCGTTGTGTTGCCAAGAACCTTATACTGTATTTCATGCTGCTAAGGTTGTTATGCGTACTCACCCTATATTCCTCCCCAAGGTTATCTCTGATTTTCATGTTAACCAGACTATAACTTTGCATATGTTTTTCCAGAATCCTTCGTCTCCAGCGGAAAGGTCTACATTCCCTGGATGTTAGGAGGGTGTTGAAATTTTATCTGGATAAGACCAAAGAGATTCGTAGGTCTGACCAATTGTTTATCAATTATGGATCAGTCAGGACGGGTCTTGCGACCTCTAAGCAGTCTATCTCTAGGTGGATTGTGTCCTGCATACAGCTATGTTACCAAAAAGCTAATAAGACCTTAGGAGGTAAGCCTAAGGCTCATTCCACCAGGGGCAAGGCTGCCACGACAGCTTTGCTTCGTAATGTTCCGATTGCAGAAATCTGCAAGGCGGCCACTTGGAAGTCGGTTCATACCTTTGCTAAGCATTACTGCCTGGACACGGATGCCAGGGCAGACGCTCAGGTTGGACAGGCTTCGCTGCGAAATCTGTTCGCACAATAGTGGTGTTAATTCTCTTTTCTCCACCGCCGCTCTGGTGTGGGGATGGGCTTGCCATTCTATTCACTAGATTGACTATACACCGAGATCCCCTACTACAGAAGGAGTAGTTTCTGTCCTGTAACTCCAGTTCTGTAGTAGGGGTATCTCTGTTATAGTCATAAGCGCCCTCCCTCCTCCCCGGTGGAGAGAGATATGTTCCTTTAAGGAATGCGACAGGTCGGGCGTGTTACGCCTTCAAAAAGAACTGAAAGTAAGTGGGACCTGCTATGCATTCTGGGATACTTATAGAAAGTTCTGGAAGGTTCTCTTAAAGGCACAGTATCCTATTTAAGCCACATAATGGCAGCCTATGGGGCTTGTCTGTCCATGTCTTCCTCTCTATCATTTCTGAGGGGCTTTTGCAGTAAAAGCAAGGGAAATCTGGACAGGCTTTGCTGTTTGTGGATTTTTGGTGGAATTTTCTAGTTGAAGTACTGGACAGTGTAGCCTGTGGATATAGGCTGCATTATTTGTCTTTAAATTTTCTCTTAAGTGTCTTTGCGGTTCTGCAATTTTCTGACAACTTAAGAGATTATTTTTGATTGCCGGGGTCCTCGCACATGGGCGGGACTATTCACTAGATTATGACTATAACGGAGATACCCCTACTACAGAACTGGAGTTACAGGACAGAAACTACTCCTTATGTTACAAAAGGACAAGTTCATTTTTTTGGGATGACTGTCATTATTGCAATATGAAAGTATAGAGGCACACAATTTTCAAGTTGCAGCTTTTCCCTCCTTGTGCTCTTTGAAACTTCCATTTGCATTCCATATGGCTGCGTTTTATTACTCTTTTCAGACATCTTTATATATCGCGTTTAACTTCTGTTTTCGTCTCCATTAGGGACACACAGTTTGTCTGTACTATATTTGTCATACAAGCCATCTTTTTCTCCCTCTTGCGATATATCACGTTTACTAGTCTGCTTGAGTGTAGGTGCGTATTTACTTCCTATTACGTATTCATGTTTTTTTGTGCCATCGCTTTGTCTTGTCCTTCCTTGTTCTTCTTTTCTTGGCCAATCTTTACTCCTGCCTTTTCATTGTTTCTTATTCTGAGTGCGCTTCACTTGGTTGTGTCTTTTCTAAAAAGAAAACTAATAAATATTGTTGACTGACTCTGAGCTCCTGTTCGCTCACAGTGGTTAAGGGCTTTAACCTACAACACTCCGCACTTTTTGACCCTATGGCAGCGCAATCTAGTAAACTGCAACACCAGCTACACGAGTCTCCCAAAGCATGCAAAAAACCAAGGATGTGCTAGAGCCGGAGGGAAGTGTGTTCACATATAAATAGCACTAAAACATTCCACCACCTCCTGCTGAAAGCAAAGTACAAAGTTCAATGTTCTCAGATTCTTGCCAAAACCTACTGAGTTGAGTCACAATATCGGTAGAAACTGACATCCCACCATGTGTCAACCAGAAACCAGCAATCCACACAATCACATGTCCTCAATTAAGAGAGCCTCCAACTTCCAGGAACAGGAGGAACATAATTTGGCATGCAGTACTTGAGGTCATATCATGAACCTAAACCTGAAGGCAGACGCTAGCCATGTGTGCCTTTAGAACCACCCAGAAACTGAAATGTCATAACTAACATAGGATTTGGCTTAAAAAACTAAAAATATCAATGAGAATGTTGGCAACAAAACCAGACCTGCCAAAAGTCTAATTTCCTCACAGAAAATGAAAACCACAGCACGTTGAAGCAAACTAAATGTTATAGACGCCACTCTAGGGAAACATTCAATAATAAAAATATGTATTGCCGTTGTCACAAGAACCCAAGACAAACTTGACCTTAAGACCACCAAAAGCAAGGAGGTGAAAAGTCATCCAGTTATTAGCCAACGCACACGTCTTTGCAGTTCTTCTGTAATTTTTTGATCTTTGCAACAGAACAAACCCGTTGGAACATTTTCAACTGTATTTCAACACTTAGTTAGATTTCAGCTCATCCACGCTATATCCTTCTATTTCTTACGCTGAATATTGACTCAAACGATGTCTTTAGTATGGGACTAAACGGCTAAAGCAAGAACCTGTAGAGCAAAAAAGCTCAGACTGAGACCAATCAGTTTCGCTAAGCTTCACTCAGCTATCAATCAGACCCCCCAGGATATAGCGACATGGATTAGCAAACTTAGCGGCACAAATATGGAAATTTAGTGGCATTTTTCGGACCTTTATTTTACTCATCATTAATTTTCAGCCTTGAATCAATGGAAACTGTTTTAGCAGAGTATTGCACTTGGAATAGGCATGCTTAAAGTGTCTGCAGCTCTACAGAAGCACAGCTTCAGTCCTAACCTTGTGGGAGGGGGCTGTATTTCTCCCTGGGATGTTCTAGTGCCCATGTATGCACCCCTATCGGGGCACTGCTGATCCAGATCCAAGAGGCAGGAAACCTTCCTCAGGCAGCCTCTTTTTAATTTTTTTTAACTAATGCTATGGGAGTGCTCAACAAAGATCAGTAATGTTGAGGGAAGCCTAGGTGTCACCAAACAGGTTTTGCTGGAAGATAAGCAGACTACCAGCATCAGAAGTTACCGGCCCAGTACTAAATCAAGTAACCTGATTTGATTAAAGACATCTGGGTCCTCCTGATAGAGGAGAGTTAATCCTTGTATTTCACATGAACTTGTAACTAATGATTCAGATCATGTTAATGCTGTGAAAGCTATGACTGATTTTTCTCAGTGCACACCCAGGGAAAAGTAAAAAAGGAACCTTTGCGTACTGTTCACCATAAGGATAACATGCTGCCCAATCCAGTTTATGTTTATGCTCTCTGGGCAAGGGGAGCGAGAAGCAGCCTGTCACACACATTGTTTGTGCTAATGTTTCAGGTGGGACATTGAGACACAGAGAGCACCGCGGCACTGTCATACCCTGGGAACATATTGCAAAGACACATTTTAAAAGGGGAGGCATATTACCCAACATTTATTTGCGCCGTCCAGGGGCCAAAAAGCATTCAGAGCTCAAAGTGATTCAGGCCCTAACAACCCCCACCCCGTCTCCCTTCATGTGTGCAGCCCGGGCTGACGCAGCTTCCTGGGTATTATTGCAGCCGCACAGAGTACTTCAAAGGTCTTTCAGAGGCCATTCACATCTTAACAAGGTTTAATTGTTTTTCGCCCCTTCGTAGAGTCCCTGCATATCCATTCTATCTATTGCTGGAAGATTTGCCCCCGAGAAATGTTTATACAAATGCTGATCCAAGTGGCATCCTCCTCGGATTTGTAAATAAAATATGAATGCAAATTGCATCTGAGTCATTCCATTGGTACGCACGTGCATTCTTACGAATGCCTACACGTACATCCTCGGGCATGCACGTAGAAGTGACAGCCATGCTCACATCTTTGCGCCTTTTTATTAGGTCGAGCGACCTATCTCAATGCGCATGCGCATTGAGCAGGAGCTCGATTATATAGGGGCTTATCGAGAGTTTACCTAACTGGCGATTTCACTGGCGATTTGATGCTGTGCCTGTGCGCTTTTAGGTCAATGCGCAAGCGCATTGACCTAAAATGCGCGTGCACATCATCAAATCACCAGTCAATCACCAGCAGTACTCCTCCCACACCTTTGAAGTGAAGCGTATCTTCACTTCAAAGGCCCCGGCTGCTTCACACCCTCATGCCGCTCTCCCCGCTCCGCCCCCTCCTGCCGTGTCGCATTTCTCCTCCCCCCCACTTTCACTTTGACGGCCGCAGGCCGTCTCTCGTGTTTCTCTTGGTTTTCTTTTTAACTCTCCCAAGCGCATGCTCTTTCTGCCTTTCATAGCTATCTGCCTTTCGTAGCTGTCACTCGTCTCTTGTATTCTCTCTCACACTCTCAAACACACACACATTTACTCTTAGCTTTCATGACACTGCTGCTCTCCTTCTTTTACGCTTTCTCTTTCATTCACTCTTTCCGCAGCCTATCTGTCTCCACGGCTGTCTCAGTTTCTCTCTCATATTTTGCCCCTCTCTCGCTCGCTCTGTTTTTCTCTCTCAAACACACACACGCTCAGAAAGATGCTTGTAAGCACACGTCTAACTGCAGCCCGGACAACGAAAAACATCCGAGTGTGGCTAGACTACGTAAACTTTGTACCTCAAACACACACACATTTACTCTTAGCCTCCGTGGCACTCTCGTCCTCCCTTTTGCACGCACATTTTTTGCTGTCCGCTTCCACGACTCTCTCTGCTGTTCCCTTCTTTAACTCTTTCATTCACTTTCCTCATCCTTTTTTTTTTTTACTTCTCCCAAGTGCACGCTCTATCTGCCTTTCATAGCTATCATTCGTCCCTTGTATTCTCTCACTCGCACGCTCAAACACACACACATTTACTCTTAGCCTCCGTGGCACTCTCGTTCTCCCTTTTGCATGCACATTTTTTGCTCTGTTTTTATGACTCTCTGCTGTTCCCCTTCTTTTACTATTTCTCTTTCAGTCACACTTTCCGCAGCCTGTCTCCATGACTGTCTCTGTTTCTCTCTCATATTATGCCCCTCTCTCTCTCTCTTGCTCTGTTTTTCTCTCTCAAACGCACATGTACACGCTCAGAAAGATGCTTGTAAGCACACGTGTAACTGCAGCCTGGACAACGAAAAACTTCTGAGTGTGGCCAGACTATGCAAACTTTGTACAAGTGCAGTGAATTTTGCCTGAGCTTTTTTTGCACTGACCTAAGTGCAAATATAATATTTTCACAGATGGATGGCTGCACAAAACGGGCTTCTGCAGCAATCGGTGCAAATGTGTTTGCATTGATCATTCTGTGCAGATTTTGGTGCAAGCATTGCAGTGCACGAGTGCCATGGTACTATGTTGGTGGTTCAAGGGTAGATGGGTTCAGATCTTCGTTTCGGTCTGCCCTTTAGTTTTCACAACAAAGCAAAGACAACCCTGAAAATGTCCATGAAGTATAAAACATCTTAATGTAAATTGTCCTGCAAATTCCCACTGAAGATCTGGATAGGGAACCCCCCTTGTTTGGCCGCTAGCTAATAGGTCTCGCCTTTGGGACCTTATAAGTGTTTAACCATGCAACAGTTAATGTTGCTGCACCAAGGATATTGTTCTGGGTAACTAAATATTTATAGGGTCCCAAAGGCGAGACCTATTGGCTATGCCAATGCTTGTTTATCTATTTTGTATTCATATATTTGTGTATTTATTGAAGATGCTTCACAACATCCTGCAACATTCTGCAAAAAGCCCGATGTAAGGCATCTCGAAAAGGCATTGGCAAAGCCAAAAAGTCCTAATGGCAGCACCTTTTGCTTTGCCCATGCTTCATTTTGTTTCAATGTAATTTTTTTGTTTTCACACGCCCTATAAAATAGGCTAAAATAAGAATACAAACAATAAAAATGGACTCCTAAGCAGCATTATGTTGCATGCCCAATGCTTCTTAATTGTCTATGCAATGTTTAGCAGCCAGTCTTACCCACGCTTGAAATCATCTTTCATCTCGTCCTAAGTCTCTTTGGTGGGAGCGCTCAACTGAAACCTGGATACTGACTCAGACAGTCAGAGTTTTCCCTGCAGTGTATTCTACTATGCATTAAATCAGAACAGTCTCTGGCACCCAGTGGCTGCCATATCGCTGTCCTTGCTGTTCAAGTAAGGGATTAATGGTCTGTTGTGAGTCATGCATTTCACAAGGAATAATCCATGGCTGAAATTAGCACTCACTCATACAGACCCCCCCAGGATATAGCGGCTTTTGTAAAAATGCCGTGATTTCTACAAAAGTGCAGATTTCGTGGGCACTTTTGTAAAAATCGCGGCATTTTTACAAAAGTACCGATTTCGTGGCAAATCGCGACATCCTGGAGGGTCTGATCAATTTAACGTACAGAGGAAGCAGATAAGGGTTGTATGCGGGCGCTTAGCTTGTTGAAGTGTGGGCCGGTGAGCATAATGTGAATAAAACGTGGTGAATCATATTTCGGAAGACAGAATAAGATTGCAGGGATTAAAAAGCAGGAGTTTTAAGTGTGTGAACATGGGGGCTGTTGGAGAAGCTGTAATTTAAGGCAATTATGTCCTCAATCTATGTGCGTGGTGGTGGTGTTTAGGCGAGCAGTCCTCCGGCCGGTAATATACTGCATGAGCAGATGCAGTTCGCAGCTCTGTATTAGACTTAGTTGTGTGGAGTGACGGGCGGACGTGAGTGGTGACGCAATGCTGCTTAAGACCAGCCTGTGAGTTGTGCGCACCCGCGTGACGAAAAAAGTGCTGTGCTTGTCGTGCGTGTGCTTGTGCAGGTGTGTGTGCAGGTAAGCTGATCGCCACTTTAGAAGCACTTCCAAAAGCCACTTAACTAAATGTCTCGCTGACCACGCATGTGTGCTGGATCAGCGAGACCTAACAATGATTGGTGCGAGTCTCCTTGGTTAGGTTATTTGTGAAGGAAACCAGTGAGTTGAGTGCTTTTACTGTATTGAGTGGGTGTTAGAAATGTTGGTGGATTTTAAGTTAGGCATTTAATGTTGCATTTTATGTTGACTTGAGTCATTCTGGTTCGCTTTTCGAGAGCGCATTGTCCACTTGTACAGTGTTGGGCATAGGAGAAAATAGTGTCTGCTTTTGGAGTCTGCTAAGGTGATCGTGGTTGAAGTTGTTGGCTTAAAATATATTCTTGCATGCAGCCCTTTGTGTTGAGTGCAGAATGATAGTAACCTTTTGCTATCCGCATTTTTGTTTTGTGTTGGTTGGGAGGATTTTGTGCTTTTAGAGTGTTCATGTGGAGTAGGAGGTTGGCGTACCTAGTTGTAGGACTGTGCTAACCCATTTAAGATTTTAATGAAAGAATGCAACAAATTATCTTCGGATAAACGCAGCACTTTGCCGTAACCAATTTTGAATGGTAACTGTTAAACATGAAAAGGCCGTTCAGACATTTGCTGTTGTAGTTGCATTGGAATTGGTTCCAACCTGTAAATTTGTATATTCAAGTGCTCCAACGGCAGCGGTCCACAACATTTTTTAGGTCTCACGCCTAGCATTACACTGCCCAGCAGTGTTAGCGCAGAATCATTTTGTCCGGGTTTTCGAAATGGACCCAGAAAATGAACGTGTGTGCGGGTTTTTTTTTTACTTTTGCTGCCTGCTATTGGCCTTTCCATGCGTGTTCCTTTTAAAGATAGCACACAATAGCTCCGCCCCTGGCCTATTGGTGTCTATTACGCACATTTCCTGGCATATGGTTTCAATTATCGTGCCCAGACACGGGCGCGATAATTGAAAGCATATGGGCGTGCAAGCACTACTTGCGGCTTTGTCTTTGTTTTCTTTCATGCTTGTTGAAGTTGCTTGTAAACAACTGTGACTCGGCGACTCACCTTTCAGAGCAGACATTTCAAAACAGAGCAGAGCTTTTTGACTTCTTTGTAGGATTTATATTATTGAACTCTGCAAGTTTGCTGGCAGTTTGAGACTGAAGTCGCCTTAAGACACACAGAGCTGGACTGCTTCTGCGACATTGAAACAGAAGGTGTTGTTGAAAGTGACCAGGAAGAGAAATGGGAGTGGTTGCACCTCCCCCACCCGGTGCCCGCTGAAGAGGCTTGCGCGTCGCTCCTACTTCCGGGGGCAGCCAGCCCGCCTGCTCGCCCTCTGCTCCTGTGCCGAGGCTGCCGCTAGGAGTGGGGCTCCCCGCTGCCTCGCTTTCTTACCCTCCCCCCCCCACCCCCTTCCCCCCCTCGAGTAGCATGGCCGCCGGCTCCCCCACACCGGATCCCCAGGGCTCCCCCCGCCCTCCCTGCAGCAGAACACCTGCTCAACGTGTGGGTTCAGGCCCCCTGAGGAGGCGGGCGTCTGGACCGGGACTTCATGGAGGCTGTGAAGCGGCACTTCCTGAGCTGGCTGCAGATGCGCACGCGGCCCAACATCACGCACTCCGTGCCCAAGGCGGCCATGGTCCCGGCTTTGCACAAGCTGCATGTAGGCAAGGTGCGTAAGGACTGCCGGAGATTCCCAACCTGGACGGGCACGCCACTTCCATGCCGGACCAGCATCAGTAGACCTCCGAGATCATCAGCTTCGCCGAGACAGGTTGGGGGGGCCTCAGCGCGCTGTGTTTAGCACTGTTTCTTCACCACTGCTCGCCGCCGGTTGCGCTGCTGTTCTGTATGATTCAGCACCCACCTTCTCAAGGTGTCATAGCCACTGCCCCCCCCACCCCCTCTCCACTATCTCAAGGTATTCACTGTCCTCCATCACCCACCATCTCAGAGTATCCACCGCCACTGCAACCCATTATCCATTATTTCAAGTATACTGTATTTCTTTTACTTCCACAAACTAAACACCCCTACACACCTCCAAAACCATTATTTATAATTATCCTCTGCTTAATATCTTTTGTCTATTCTTTAGTGATGACACCGCATATCATCATTCTGTGACCACCACCTTGTCAGACGATAAAACATCGCCCACCCAGTCGTGAGATACCACCTCAACTTTCCTTAATGGTCCATCCTTTACATGGAAGTTTAAGTACATCATGTGAGGAGATGAACCCCTACCTTCCTTTGAGGGCACTCTACTTCAGAAGGACAGTGCTAAAACTTCTAAGCATGGCGTCAGTATACTCGCACTCTAGCCGGCATTGGTCACCAGGACTAGAGCACATCAGTAGGTAGTCTGCTGATGAGTGGCATTGATTCACTGCCACTGTCTGGCCCAGCTCCAGTAACTCACTAGGCCAACATTAGCTCTTCTCAGCAGGGTTCCAATAAGCTGCAGGCTAGAACTGCTACTTGTCAGCAAAGTTCTAACCATTCAAGAGCTGGTACTGGTACTTCCCAGCAGGACTCCATATTCACAAACTCCGTAATGGTTCTTCCCAGCAGGACTCCAATGGTTCACAAGGCGGTACTGTTACTTCCTAGCAGGACTCCAATAATTCACAAGATAAGTAGTGGCACTTCTCAGAAGGACTCCAATATTGCACAAGGCAAGTAGCGGTGCTTCTCAGCAGGGTTCCAGTAACTTATCAGGATAGCTAGTATTGACACTTCTTGTCATGGTACCATTAATCCACAAGGCAGTACTGGCACCTGTCCCAGCATGGCTCCACTAGATCACTGTTCGCACGTCTTAGAAGAAAGCAGACAAAGGGAGGCTGTCCTTTCCTTCACATCTTCCCCCCCCCCCCCCCCCCATTTCAAGCTCTGCAAGTTCCAGAAAGTGTTTTTTTTTTTTTTTTTTAAAGTAATCATTGAAGTGTGAAACCGTGCTGCTGGGTGCTGCAGGCGGTAGAATGTACCCGTTCTCAGCTGTGTTAAACTACAGTTTCACTGGAACTGTGCGTACCAGGCCTGTGTGCGTGTGCGCATGGTACAGAGTATATCGAACACAGGGTGAACAGCATACCTACCCCCCATGGCTCTCTCTACGAGTCCATGAGTAGGTTTGTAGGTTAGACATGACTTTGTCAGGATATTTGCCTTTTTCTGCAGACAAAGGCATGCATATAGACCTTAAGAGCAGTACACTCCCCAAATTGTGCAACAGTCACTAAAATAGCAACTGCAAAAACTAGAAAGCTGAAATAAAATGAAAAACAAACTGCAGTTGCATCACAGTAGGTAAATACCTGTGAACATGCAAGAAACTCTTGACCCTTCCAGATAGGTTGCTCCCCCCTCCGCACAGCACCGCCTGTGTGTCTGCCCCAGCTGCTGAGGAAGTTTGAGGCCCTTCTCCACCTGCATGCTACCACCTGCACCTCATCCCTGGTGGCCAGTGGTAGGCCGTAGGTTTGCTCATCCTCCATTGTATTGCCTGTATTTTCCTTCATTGCTCCTGTTGTAGTGACTGCATTTTCATTGTTGTCTGTGACTGCTGTTGTCTGTATTCCCCGCTGCCTGTACGTCGTCTGTGCCCGTTCTCTCCCTCTGTTCCCCTCATTGCCCCCGTGTCTCTCTACCCGGTTTCCCTTCTGCTCCCCTCGCTGCCCCCATGTCTGCCCGGTTTTTCCTTCTGCTCCCCTCGCGGCCCCGTGTCTCTGCCTGTTTTTCCCTTCTGTTGCTTAGCTGCCCCTGCATTTCTGTGACCTTTGCCTTCTGTGCCACTTGTTTCCCCTGTTTTTTGTGACCTTTCTGCCCTTTTCTTGTGATCTTTTGCCTTCTGTGCCACTTGTTTACCCCGTTTTGTATCCTTTTGCGACCCCTCTGTGCGACCTTAGCCTTCTGTTTCCTTCATCGCCCCTCACCGCCCTCGCCGCTGCGTCCCCTGCGGCTCCGCCCCCTGACTGCCCATTCGCTGCCCCGCCTCCCAGCTGCTCCTCACTCCCGCCTCCCCATACATGCAAGCCTCTGCGTGGTTGCGCCGCTGCCACACGCGGCAAGCCGGTCTGCGCCTGGACCGCGCCCAGTGCTAGCACCCCTGGCCCCCGCACCCGCCATGACGTCCGCCGCCACTATGATGCCAGCACTCTGCACGCTGTCAACCCCGGACGGACCCACCACTGCTTCAAGGCCGCCCCTAAACGCACACACGGTCCCTTCACCTGTCAGAACTGCAGCCACTCTAGCCACAGAGCCGACAACCACCTGCCAAGAAAGACCTCAACCACCTCCGATGCATACTACTGAACACCCGCTCCGCACGCAAACACGTCGTAGAGCTCTGGGACTTGCTCAACACAACCTCCCCAGATGTCGCCTTCCTGACAGAGACCTGGTTGAACAACTCCCCCGCACCCAACATCGCCATAGCCATCCCAGACTGCTACAAGATCACCCGCAGAGACCGCACCAACGGAGTCGGAGGAGGAATCGCCATTGTCCACAAGAACAGCATCAGGGTCTCGACTAGCACCGACGACACGCTCAGCACCGCCGATCACATGCATTTCCAGATCCACACAGACCTCAACTCCACCCTAGTCTACGGACCCCCCCCCCCCCCAAAGTTCAGCGACTCCATCGCTGACTTAATCAGCCCGCACGCCCTGACCTCCACCGACTACATCCTCCTCGGAGACCTGAACTTTCACCTTGAGAACAACTCCTCCACAACCCTGATCGATAACCTCGCCAACCTCGGACTGAGACAACTCATCACAACGCCCACCCACTCCGCCGACCACACGCTCGACCCAGTCTTCTCCTCAAGCCCGCACGTCTCCATCAGCCACACCACCGAACTCCTCTGGACCGACCACCGCAGCATCCACTTCACCTTCCAGAAACCCACCGCACCCAACAGATCCCCTGCTGCCGCTGGAGCAAAATCACCGAAGACCAACTACATGCAAACCTCGCTCAGCCCACCCACCGAACCCTCCAACACAGACGTCGCTGCCCACAACCTCAGACGCTGGATCGAGGACTCTGCCAACACCCTTGCCCCGCCGAAGAACCCCCCCCCCCCTGCCCCCAGAGACACCAGCAAGAGGGCCAGCTGGTTCACCGCAGTACTCCTAGATTCTAAGGAAGCCTGCTGGAAACTAGAGAAGAAATGGCACAGTGAACAAACTCCGGACAGCCACGTAGCACACAAGGACGCCGTCCGCAACCACCACCACCACCACCTCATCAGGGCTGCCAAGAAGACCTCCTTCAAAGACTGCCTCGACAACAAGACACACGACAGCAAGGAGCTATTCAACATCGTGAAGGAACTCTCTAACCCCAGCTCCAACACCAACGACATCTCGCCGTCGCAAGCCCTGTGCGACTCCCTCGCCACCTTCTTCCACCGCAAGATAGCAGACATCCACGACCGCTTCAACACCCAGACAGCAACACAACAGACACTCCGCACACCATCGACCACGTCCCCTTACTAGCCTGGACCAGCGTGAGCGTCGATGGCACCATCAAGACCATGAGCACAATCCACTCCGGCTCTCCGTCAGACCCATTCCCGCACCACGTCTTCAACAAAGCAAGCAGCTCCATCGCATCCCCACTTACGCAACGTCATCAATCTCTCCCTTGAGACCGCGACCTTCCCAGAAACACGCCGAGATCAACGCCCTACTCGGAAAAACCCAAGGCAGACCCAAGAGACCTCTAGAACTTCTGACCAATCTCTCTGCTCCCCTTCCCAGCCAAGGTCATCGAGAAAATCGTTAACCGACATCTAACCCGATACCTCGAAGAGAACAGAATCCTGGACCCTTCCCAGTCAGGGTTCCGCAGCAACCAAAGCACCGAGACTGCCCTCATCGCCACCACCGACGACATCAGGACCCTGCTAGACAATGGCAAGACTGCAGCACTCAGACCTCTCCGCCGCCTTCGACATGTCTGCCACTGCACACTACGCGCACACCTCCACGCCGCAGGGATCCAAGACAAGGCTCTGGAATGGACCACCTCCTTCCTCTCCGGCAGAACCCAGAGTGTCCGCCTCCCCTGTTCCGAAGCCTCTGAGATCTGCGGCGTACCCCAAAGATCCTCCCTGTACCAGACACTTCAATATTTACATGGCCCCGCTTGCACACGTCGCCCTACAGCACGACCTCAACATAATCTCCTACCCTGATACACTCAACTGATCCTCTCCCTCACCAAGGACCCCATCACCGCCAAAGCCAACCTCCATGAAGGAATGAAGGCCGTCGCCGACTGGGTGAAGATCAGCTGTCTGAAGCTGAACTCTGACAAGACGGAGGTCCTCCTCCTCGGCTCCAACCAGTCGGCCTGGGACGACTCCTGGTGGCCAACAGCACTGAGGGCAGCTCCGACCCCCACCGACCATGCACGCAACCTGGGAATCATCCTTGACTCAACGCTCTCAATGACCAAGCAAGTTGACGCCGTCTCCTCCTCCTGCTTCAACACACTCCGCATGCTCCGCAAGATCTACAGATGGATCCCGACAGATACAAGAAAGACAGTCACCCAGGCCTTCATCAGCAGCAGACTTGACTACGGAAACATCCTCTACGCGAGAGCCCCGACCAAGCTCATCAATCGACTACAACGCATCCTAAACGCCTCGGCACAACTGATCCTCCATGTTCCACGACACGGCCACATCACCCCCACCTGAGAAACCTGCACTGGCTCCCTGTCAACAAGAGGATATCCTTCAAGCTTCTCATCCACGCACACAAGGCACTCCACAAGACCGGCCAAGTCTACCTCAACAGACTGCTCTCTTTCTACACCCCCCAAACGCCACTTACGCTCCGCCGACCTCACGCGCCACCGTCCCGCGCATCCGAAGAACAAACACCGGCGGGAGATCCTTCTCCCACCTCGCTGCCAAGATATGGAACACCCTCCCACTGAGCCTACGACAGACCCAAGACCTGCTGACCTTCAGGAGGACACTAAAGACCTGGCTACGATCAGTAGATTATGGAATAAGAGATCACTTCCGGGTTTTAGTTGTTTCAACCCTCCTATAGTTTACAAGGTTTTTTTTCCAGTGTGTCGTGTGGCCAATTCAGAGCTGGTATTCAAAATCTGGTGGACATGGTGTTGTCGACTGATAGATATGGCAGTCCTTCTACTGCACTTGGTGGTCTGCGTCTGAAGGGCCTGGGGACTCGATGGGTCGTCCTTGATATCTGATGGGTCTTCCGCTTCATCTGATGGGCCTTGTAGTCCATGCCTTATGCACGTGTTGGTGTTGGATATAATGATGATCTGAAGGTCTGATGAGTGTTGTTGCTCTTATCTGATGCACCTTGAGGTCTGCACCTGATAGACCGGTTGTATTTCTCTGTTGGTGATTGAGTCCACATTTACCCCACACAGCAGTGCGCGTCTCCGGTGCTTGTCGGGCTGATCAGCCTGTCCTCTTCTGATGTTTAGCTGACCCCACATCTGATGGGTCTGGCTGTCCTGGTATCTAATGCATGTGGGATTGGTGTACTCTTATGGAGGTGGCAGTCAACATTTGCTATACCTGGCTGTTGACCTCTATTACAACATTTGGTCTGCATGTGATTGATCTGGCTGTCACACATACTGTACTTGGAGGCCTGTCTTACAGTTCTGTTGGTCTTAGGGGCCTGGCTTCTTCATCATGATCACTCCCCTGCCTCATCTGAAGCACCCGACTTTCCATATAGGATGGGCCTGATGAGAATTGAAACCTTCACCTGATATCTGAATACAAGTCCCGATATTTCCTAACTAAGTGTTGGGTGTGGGAAGTTGGCCTGATATATGATGCTCACTAGTTCTAGTGATCACCTTGTATCAGTCCAAACAACCCTTATGGTGATTGGTTGTAAGTCAACCTTATAGACCAGCTATCCTAATGGTAGCATGGACAAAGCAGTCTTAGGCTGAACTCTTTTGGCCTGTGAAGCCAGCTGTTTTACCACAATTTAACCCCTTGAATACCAGATGAAAGGACACCACACAGGTTGTTATGAAAATAAACGATATATTTATTAATAACAAACACCTCTGACCTCTTTATGAGGTCAGAGGGCTAAGCACATGACAATCTCTTCTGAAAAATACGTTAAGTTGCACGAAATCACAATGGTGCCCTAGGGGCACGACAAACCATATACTAAGTAAGTGGAATGTGAAAGTCGATAGAAGGAATGGAGCTGTCCAGAGGCTGTAGGATGGATGGGACCACGCTACACTAACTTCAGGTAAGTAATAGGAGGCCCACGGAACGCGTGTGCAGAGTGTGAACGCACACGCGAGATGCGTAACAACGTCTATGGACAGTACAGTTCAAGTTAAAGGTGAGTACGGACAATCCTGACTAGGTAGGACTAAAACGACTGTGGAACTGGACACTAGGACAGTTAAACTACCCTTGAGCACCGAAATGATCTCGTTACCTCACCCACGGGCTGCGGGTGCATAGGTGTCTGGTTCTCGCGTTGAAGTCTATGGAGCCTGAAAGAAAAGATGCTGCAGGCGACCAGGAGGAAGATGTCCGGTGGAATCCAAGGGTGGATTGTGGAAGAAGGAGACCTGAAAGCAGAGGGGACAATGTTCATTCACTAGCCAGTGACTGGAGTGGAACCAGATGTCGTTGTCGTGTTCAGGTGAAGAGTAGACACTTGACTCTGCAGCCACGTGGACCAGGAGGTGTCTTCGACGACCAGGATGGAGGCACGAGCTGTCCCACGCAGGCTCTCGCTGTCGACGGTGTTGGATTCGGAATCGGCGTCAACCGGCCTTGGCAAAGGCAACCCACGTGGTGAGGAGGAAAAGCGTCTGGTGCGGACTAGGAGAGTCCGGGGTGCCCCTCTTTTAGAAGGGAGCAAGGGCCAGTCTGGAGCAACCAGACCAGCAGTGAAAATGCAAAGGTTCGTCGTCTAGGAGGCCACTAGCCAGCCGGCAAGTGACCAGACAACGCGTCGAGCAGGAACCAAGCAGAAGGGCCCCACGCAGATCTCGTGGATGCTGGAGGGCTGATCTTCGGTGCAGGGGCTGCTCGGGGCTGGGGCTTCTCAGTCCCCAAAGCACTTGGTCGAGTTTACCTCGGGAGTCGTGCTGGAAGCGAAGTGCAGTTTCTTCCAAGATGGCCGGTCCCACGTGTCTCGTCGCACCCACGGGTCTCAGCTTTGCTGCAGATGTGGGTTGAGGTCGGAGAGGTCTGGGAATCCGGGTCTCGTCGGGCTCTGAAGTCTGGATCCTCGAAGGAAGACGACAAAGGGAAGCCGCTGGACGCTTGATGGTACCTGCTTGTGCAGGGTGGACGCTCCTTGCCCACAAGGGAGATTCTTCAGTCTTCTGTGGAGCAGAACGTCGAAGGCCAGAGTTTCTTCTTCTTGGATAGTTCAGGATCATCTAATTTGGAATGGGACCAGCTCCTACCTTTATTCTCCTAAAGGGGGCTGCACTACTGACTAGGTCCCTCCCCTTTGTCCGGTTTCCCGCCAGAGCTGGGGCTGGAGTGCCCCAGCAACTGGTTTGAACCGGTGTATGCACAGGGCACCTTGTGTGCCCCAGGCATGTCTCATTCCTTTCAAGCCTACCCTACCCAATACACAAAATCCAGTGTGGGGTGGTGCTAGCACCTCCCAAGGCAGGAAACCCTTTGTCCAAGCCGCCCTCGCTGGAAGGACTCCCAGCAGCAGGAGGTCAGACTTGTGTCTGTGGTGGCAGCATCCATTTTGTGATGCCAAGGCTCGAGTTAACTTTAACCGGGGTTCTCAGTTACATACATGCCGTGTCCCTCTAGAAGGGTGGAATGCTACCCTCGTCGCCAGAATTGGCGAGGGGGTAGTATTCCAAATCGTATGACACCTTACTCGACATGTTTTGATAATGTTATACCAGAGTTAGCGTTTAACCGCGAGGATTATAATGCACTTAAGAGTATATGGTATAGTGTTATCATGGAACAGCTATTAGGACTTGTTTCCGCAAGCTGCAAACTGGCTAAGCTCATGCCATAGCACCATCTCACATAATTCCAAGCACTCTGCCTTCAGGATTGATAAGGCCTTCCATAGGGGTGACTGATAGGAATACATGTGTCCCTTTTTAGGGTTAGATATAGGTATACTATATCTATAGCAAAGGGTGTTTACACCACCTTGCCCCAGCTGTCGTGCAGCCAGTTGTGTCTGTTTAGTTGGCCAGCCAGGGGTGGCATAATACATGCTTCAGCCCCTGGTAGGCCCTGGGTACACCTATGCCCTGGATACCTAAGGTATACTGTACAGGGACTGATAAGGTGGCCCAGTACCAATTGGTAAATGCACCTAAGGTACATGGTTGTCAATTTATAGATAGAACAGCTAGGCTGTGGGTCTGATTAGCAGGCCCACAGCCAGGGAAAGTTGTAAACCAGTGAAGCAAAAAGCAAAAATCTGGGGTGACCATAGGATTGCAGACCCCACTCTCCTACATAACCCCCCCCCCCAAACTTAGGGACATTAAACTAACCTTGACCAGGTGAGTCTTCCTGTTTAAGTGGAAATACCTGGAGAGACCATCTGCATTGCCATGGTCAGCCCCTGGTCTGTGCTCCACTGTAAAGTCCATCCCCTGTAGGAAAATGGACCACCTAAGAAGTTTGGGGTTTTCACCCTTCATCTGATTTAGCCATAAGAGGGGCTTATGGTCGGTCTGAATCTTGAAGTGAGTTCCAAACAAGTAGGGCCTCAACTTCTTCAGGGCCCAAACCACAGCAAAGGCCTCCCTCTCTATAGCTGACCAACGTTTCTCTCTAGGGGTCAGCCTTCTGCTTATAAAAGCAATGGGCTGGTCATGACCATCAATATTCAGTTGAGAAAGAACAGCTCCCACACCCAACTCAGATGCATCTGTTTGGACAATGAAGGTTTTGGAGTAGTCAGGACTCTTGAGAATAGGTGCAGTACACATGGCCTGCTTCAGGTCATCGAATGCCTTTTGACAGCTAACTGTCCACTGAACTTTCTTTGGCATTTTCTTGCTTGTCAGGTCATTAAGTGGTGTCACAATGGACCCATAATTCTTGACAAACTTCCTATAGTAACCAGACAGGCCCAAGAAAGCTCTGACCTGTGTCTGGGTGGTTGGAGGAGCCCAGTCCTTTATGGCCTGTATCTTGCTCTCCAATGGTTGAACCTGGCCTCCACCCACAAGGTGGCCCAGGTACACAACCTGACTCTGCCCTATCTGGCACTTAGTAGCCTTGATAGTGAGGCCTGCCTTTTGCAGGGCCTCCAAAACTTTCCTCAGGTGGATCAGGTGATCCTCCCAGGTGGAGCTAAAGACAGCAATATCATCTAGATATGCTGCACAGAAGTCATCCAACCCAGTGAGAACTTAGTTCACCAACCTTTGAAAAGTGGCAGGTGCATTTTTCAAATCAAAGGGCATCACCACAAATTGGTAATGACCTCCTGGGGTAGAAAATGCTGTCTTGGCCTTTCCATCCTAAGCTAACCTGATTTGCCAATAACCAGCTGTTAGGTCAAATGTACTTAAGAAAGTTGCAGAAGCCAACTTATCTATCAGTTCATCTGCCCTAGGTATTGGGTGGGCATCTGTCTTAGTGACAGCATTGAGACCCCTGTAGTCTACACAAAACCTCATCTCTCTCTTACCATCTTGGGTGTGAGGTTTTGGCACTAGAACTACAGGACTAGCCCAAGGGCTCTCTGAGGGTTCAATGACTCCCAAATCCAACATCTTTTGTACTTCTGTTTTTATGCAGTCCCTGACGTGGTCAGGTTGCCTGTAGATTTTACTCTTTATAGGCAGACTGTCTCCAGTGTCCACCTCATGTGTGCACCAGTTTGTCTGACTGGGGGTCAGAGAAAACATTTGTGTGGTATCCTTCACTGTGTTAGGCATGTGGTACTTGCTGATGGTAGAATGTTATCCTTAGAATGTGATGATGGAGTTGTGTTATGATTCCATGGGAGGCCAGAACTGTGTCAGTTGCTGCCTGCCTGTGTCTCCTGTGGATGAGATCCTTTCTCCTTGATATAAATGAATAAAGAAACCTTTTATTCATTCTACATTTTACTTTGTACTTCTTCACATTGGCGACGAGGACGGGATTGATGAAGACTTCCCTTACAACTTTCAGTATTTAAAGAAGAAGAAAATTGAAAACATTTGTCTGAAGGATTGAAGAACCTGCTTACAATCCTTTTGTTGGTGCTCGGAGAGGCTGTCAGAAAAGACTACACCATCTACTGACCCATCATCAGGGTTCTGAGTGAGCAGGTCTGGGAGAGGGTCACTCTCTTCCTCCTGCCCCTCATCTGTGGCCATGAGCAAGCCCATGTCCTCCCTGCCAACAAATGCTTTGAGCCTATTCACATGAAGTACTCTGTGAGGGCTCCTGGGAGTTCCCATGTCCACCAAGTAGTGACTTCTCCCTTTTGTTCAATGATGATATGGGGTCCAGACCATTTGTCTTGGAGAGCTGTTGGGGCCACTGGCTCCAACACCCACACCTTCTGTCCTGCATGGTAAACAGTTAGGACAGCCTTTTGGTCATGCCAAGCTTTTTGAAGTTCTTGGCTGGCCTCAAGGTTTTTAGATGCCTTCTCCATGTACTCTGCCATCCTGGAGCGGAGACCAAGTACATAGTCCACTATGTCAAGCTTAGGCTTTTTGAGAGGTAACTCCCATCCTTCCTTCACAAGACATAGGGGGTCCTCTTACAGGATGTCCAAACAAAAGCTCAAAAGGGCTGTAACCAACCTCCTTCTGTGGGACCTCTCTGTAAGCAAACAGAAGGCAGGGTAAAAGGATGTCCCATCTTCACCTAAGCTTTTCAGGTAACCCTTTTATCATCCCTTTGAGGGTCTTGTTGAATCTGTCAACAAGCCCATTGCACTGTGGGTGATAGGGTGTGGTAAATTTGTAATTTACACCACACTCCTTCCACATAGCAGTCAAGTATCCTGACATGAAGTTTGCACCTCTGTCAGAGACAACCTCCTTAGGAAACCCCACTATGGAGAAAACTCCAACCAGGGCCCTGGCCACAACAGGAGCTGTAGTGGTTCTAAGGGGAATAGCTTCTGGATACCTGGTGGCATGATCCACTACCACCAGTATAAATCTGTGCCCAGATGCTGTTGGGGGGTCCATTGGTCCAACAATGTCAATCCCCACTCTTTCAAAGGGAACCCCCACCACAGGTAGTGGTATAAGGGGGACCTTTGTTGTGCCACCTGATTTGCCACTGGCTTGGCAGGTGACACATGAGCGACAAAACTCTTTAGTGTCCTCAGACATGTGAGGCCAGTGAAAGTGTGGGGCAAGCCTGTCCCAAGTCTTGTTCTGGCCTAAGTGACCTGCAAGGGGAATCTCATGGGCTAAGATGAGAAGGAAACCTCTAAGAGACAAGGGAATGACCAGCCTCCTGGTAGCACCAGACTTGGTGTCTCTTGCCTCAGAGTATAGGAGTCCATCATCCCAATATACCTTATGGGCACCTGTAGCATTCCCTGCAGCCTCAGCAGCAGCCTGCTGTCAGAGGGGTTCAAGAGAGGAACAGTCTAATTGGGCCTGTCTCAAGTCTGCCCTGGAAGGTCCCCCTGTCCCAAGAAACTCAACCTGTTCAGATTCAAGCTCTTCTAGGACAGTTCCTTCTGGGGTCTTGGGGTCAGTCTCCTGAGAGAGCTGATCCTCAACCTGAGGCAGGGGGGGAAGGGTCAACCTTACCCCTACTGCTCTTTCTCTTGGGTAGTGTCTGGTCCATTCTTCCAGGATCCAGCACTAGTTCAGCTGGGCATTTCTTGGCCTGTGACCTAGTCACAGCAAGGACATGTGAGGAGAGACCTAGCATTTCTACATGAGTCCTGTACTCCACATCTGACCACAGTGATGATTCCAAATCATTGCCCAAAAGACCATCTACTGGGAGGTCTGAACTAACTACAACCCTTTTGAGGCCAGTTACCCCTCCCCAGGAGAAATTAACAACTGCCATACTGTGATTGGTAGTGACATTGCTAGCATTGGTCACTAGGTAGTCTGAAACTAGCATGATCTGGTCAGGGTCCACAAATGTTGGTGTCACCATAGTAACACTTTTGTGCAAAGAGGGGGTTTGGCCCAAAAGAGTAACGGAGGGCAGGTAGGGCCTATTAACGAGAAAAATACAAGTGTACCTTAACCTCCAATTTTTTAGAAAAGTTACTAATGTGAAGAAATAAACGAAAATGAATGCTTTTATCCTAGCCCATCATTTTGGCTGATTAGTTTTAATTATTCTATATACTACATTAGATTTCCAAAAAAGAACACATAATCAACTAGACAGACAGTCTCATTCTTTACAATCTCATACAAAATATATACAATGATACAACAAACATTTAAAAAAAATTGCATTTCCATAAATGACACTGAACAAAATAGAAAGACAATAAATCACAAAAAGATAAGAGCAAACAGTTGTAAAAGATCCGACTACACTTATTGCAGTAGCCAATTGTGATGTGTGAGTTTAAATCACATTTACATGTTTAAACGACACATAATGTTCCCAAAATGAAATGATAAATATTATACAAAAGACTCTTAATGTCCAAAGATCTAACTACACTTATTGCAGTAGCCGACGCGTTTCAAGTCCTGGTTTTTTGTATTGCCGGACTCTCATCAGGGCTGGATGAGTCTTTTCATAAAAGCCAACTGTTTATGATAAAAAAACAAAAAAATAATTGTACTGCGCTTCCCAATAAATCTAATTATTAAATTCGTGTTTAACTGAACAGTAGCCAACATACCTGGCAATTGACTGGCTCAGTTTAAAGGCTTATGTTGTGAATTCATGCAGTGCTCGCCACTCTGCAACAAAATAACAGAGACTAAATAGTCTTATAGATCAACTAACAACAACTTGTGGTTTAGTTCACCAGATAAAAAGAATTACCTCGTGCACTTGTCAGGCGTGATAATTTAATGGCTCCAAGTTCAATGTTAAAGGACGTGGGGCTTGAGTTCTCAAAGTCTGGAAGGGTAAAGGCGGTTCAAGATAACCATCAGTCACTTGTGACCTTCATGTTAAACAAGCTCTGAAAGATATTGCATTGGTTGTACTTACGCATGGGCCGATTTCAATTCAGGCAAAAAGCCACAGCTTTTATATTTATAAATCTGTTCCGATTCAGGTTCTGAAAAGGACAGAAGAATGCGTTAATGGTAATGACAAACCCTGCATATTTCAGATAAGAGCATGTGCACGACCCTGTCTCAACAAGCTAGAGACTCGCTCACCTTTTAAAGATGCCTCATGGTCGTTAAAGTGTTCCACTCGTACCGGGTAGGAGCGAGAGCTTGCCTCCATTCTCCTGCCTTCTTTACCAAGTTCAAAAACACCACGTGGTCGCAAGTAAGGGGCGGAGCTAACCCACTATTTCGTGCAATGCATCATGGAATTTGTAGTTTCGGTCCACAAATAATTCATCACCCATCTGGAGAATAATCACTGTGCTTGACGCATTTAAGGACACCAATTGCACCCACATTTAAGGCTCTAAGTCTCATGAGAAATTGGAATTAAACTCTGCTGAGCTCACTCATGCAATTTAACCCACGATTTATACTGACAAATTTCATGATCACTTTCGATGCAAGGAGAGAGATGTTTAGAATCAATTGAGGACAAAATTGTCCATTTAAATTGAGTCGCATTGTGATTTAAGGACAGGAAGTGTTCAACCATAGGGGCGGATTGCACCCTCTTCCTTATTCTAGATCTGTGTTGTGTTATTCGCATGTTTATCTGTTGACTTGTTTTGCCGATATAAATTTTATCACAAGGGCATAGCACTGCATAAACAACATTCTTCGTTTTACAATTTGTAAAATTTGTGTGCTTCCATGTTATTCCATTGTGGTCAAAAACCTCTCCCTCCAATGTTGACGGACAGGCCACACAATTACCACATCTGTGGTGTCCAGTAATCAGTGGTAGGTTCCATCGTGTAATTAAATTACTTTTAGATTTCGGAATGTAGCTATCAGCTCGTATTAGCTGCTGGCCAACACTCAGACTCTTCTTCATTGCAAAAATGGGTTTTGCCATTGGGCAGTCAAGCTTCTCCAATAAATGCCAATTTCTTTGACATGCATGCTGACTTTTTCTGTAAAGAAATGGAAGGGAGGGGTTACCCCAGGAAATTACTAAAACATTCTAAAAAAAAGAGCTAGGTTTACCCCTAGAGAGACTCTATTGGAGAAAAAAATTAAATAAGATTTAGAAAAGCTTGTTTGTGTGACAACCTACGGGCCTCGTACAAACAAGTTTAGACAAATTGTTTTAAGAAATTGGCATTTATCCATGGGTAGACATGCTTTCTAGTGTGGTGCAAGTGATGCACTTACCTACACTATGGGTTTTCCTACTGATCCCTTGCTAAGAGTTGTAGTCAGGGTGTGCTAGGCCCTTTCTACTACAACAGCTGGTTCAGTAGAACTCAGAGTATTTCTAAGCTTGTTATATATACCTAGAGTACTTTATGTGATCTTTCAAATGATATTTCAAGATTATACGTGGTAAAAACAACAGCAAGCTCAAATCCCAACCGCTGCACACCAATGTGGGAAGTTGGCCTGATATATGATGCTCACTAGTTCTAGTGATCACCTTGTATCAGTCCAAACAACCCTTATGGTGATTGGTTGTAAGTCAACCTTATAGACCAGCTATCCTAATGGTAGCATGGACAAAGCAGTCTTAGGCTAAACTCTTTTGGCCTGTGAAGCCAGCTGTTTTACCACAATATAACCCCTTGAATACCAGATGAAAGGACACCACACAGGTTGTTATGAAAATAAACGATATATTTATTAATAACAAACACCTCTGACCTCTTTATGAGGTCAGAGGGCTAAGCACATGACAATCTCTTCTGAAAAATACGTTAAGTTGCACGAAATCACAATGGTGCCCCAGGGGCACGACAAACCATATACTAAGTAAGTGGAATGTGAAAGTCGATAGAAGGAATGGAGCTGTCCAGAGGCTGTAGGATGGATGGGACCACGCTACACTAACTTCAGGTAAGTAATAGGAGGTCCACGGAACGCGTGTGCAGAGTGTGAACTCACACGCGAGATGCGTAACAACGTCTATGGACAGTACAGTTCAAGTTAAAGGTGAGTACGGACAATCCTGACTAGGTAGGACTAAAACGACTGTGGAACTGGACACTAGGACAGTTAAACTACCCTTGAGCACCGAAATGATCTCGTTACCTCACCCACGGGCTGCGGGTGCATAGGTGCGAAGTTGTGTCTGGTTCTCGCGTTGAAGTCTATGGAGCCTGAAAGAAAAGATGCTGCAGGCGACCAGGAGGAAGATGTCCGGTGCAATCCAAGGGTGGATTGTGGAAGGAGACCTGAAAGCAGAGGGGACAATGTTCATTCACTAGCCAGTGACTGGAGTGGAACCAGGAAGGAACCAGATGTTGTTGTCGTGTTCAGGGGAAGGGTAGACGCTTGACTCTGCAGCCACGTGGACCAGGAGGTGTCTTCGACCAGGATGGAGGCACGAGCTGTCCCACGCAGGCTCTCGCTGTCGACGGTGTTGGATCCGGAATCGGCGTCAACCGGCCTTGGCAAAGGCAACCCACGTGGTGAGGAGGAAAAGCGTCTGGTGCGGACTAGGAGAGTCCGGGGTGCCCCTCTTTTAGAAGGGAGCAAGGGCCAGTCTGGAGCAACCAGACCAGCAGTGAAAATTCAAAGGTTCGTCGTCTAGGAGGCCACTAGCCAGCCGGCAAGTGACCAGACAACGCGTCGAGCAGGAACCAAGCAGAAGGGCCCCACGCAGATCTCGTGGATGCTGGAGGGCTGATCTTCGGTGCAGGGGCTGCTCGGGGCTGGGGCTTCTCAGTCCCCAAAGCACTTGGTCGAGTTTACCTCGGGAGTCGTGCTGGAAGCGAAGTGCAGTTTCTTCCAAGATGGCCGGTCCCACGTGTCTCGTCGCACCCACGGGTCTCGGCTTTGCTGCAGATGTGGGTTGAGGTCGGAGAGGTCTGGGAATCCGGGTCTCGTCGGGCTCTGAAGTCTGGATCCTCGAAGGAAGACGACAAAGGGAAGCCGCTGGACGCTTGATGGTACCTGCTTGTGCAGGGTGGACACTCCTTGCCCACAAGGGAGATTCTTCAGTCTTCTGTGGAGCAGAACGTCGAAGGCCAGAGTTTCTTCTTCTTGAATAGTTCAGGATAATCTAATTTGGAATGGGACCAACTCCTACCTTTATTCTCCTAAAGGGGGCTGCACTACTGACTAGGTCCCTCCCCTTTGTCCGGTTTCCCGCCAGAGCTGGGGCTGGAGTGCCCCAGCAACTGGTTTGAACCGGTGTATGCACAGGGCACCTTGTGTGCCCCAGGCATGTGTCTCATTCCTTTCAAGCCTACCCTACCCAATACACAAAATCCTGTCTGGGGTGGTGCTAGCACCTCCCAAGACAGGAAACCCTTTGTCCAAGCCGCCATCGCTGGAAGGACTCCCAGCAGCAGGAGGTCAGACTTGTGTCTGTGGTGGCAGCATCCATTTTGTGATGCCAATGCTCGAGTTAACTTTAACCGGGGTTCTCAGTTACATACATGTAGGGTCCCTCTAGAAGGGTGGAATGCTACCCCCGTCGCCAGAATTGGCGAGGGGGTAGTATTCCAAATCGTATGACACCTTACTCGACATGTTTTGATAATGTTATACCAGAGTTGGCATTTAACCGCGAGGATTATAATGCACTTAAGAGTATATGGTATAGAGTTATCATGGAACAGCTATTAGGACTTGTTTCCGCAAGCTGCAAACGGGCTCAGCTCATGCCAGAGCACCATCTCACATAATTCCAAGCACTCTGCCTTCAGGATTGATAAGGCCTTCCATAGGGGTGACTGATAGGAATACATGTGTCCCTTTTAGGGTTAGATATAGGTATACTATATCTATAGCAAAGGGTGTTTACACCACCTTGCCCCAGCTGTCGTGAAGCCAGTTGTGTCTGTTTAGTTGGCCAGCCAGGTGTGGCATAATACATGCTTCAGCCCCTGGTAGGCCCTGGATACCTAAGGTATACTGTACAGGGACTGATAAGGTGGCCCAGTACCAATTGGTAAATGCATCTAAGGTACATGGTTGTCAATTTAGAGAGAGAACAGCTAGGCTGTGGGTCTGATTAGCAGGCCCACAGCCAGGGAAAGTCGTAAACCAGTGAAGCAAAAAGCAAAAATCTGGGGTGACCATAGGATTGCAGACCCCACTCTCCTACATTGGGCAACCAGCCTAGTGCAAATGGAGTTCTCATAACAAATGTCTATAATTTATGCTAGCCTCATTGCGCCGTGCTCACAATGCTGATTTTGTTGCAATGATTTGGCTCTTTAACCTGCAGTTGTGTGCCCTGCCAGTGCCAACAGCAATTTGCAGATTGGCACACCTCATCAAAGAGTAGCAGTGGAGTTGGTAACCGAGATCTCCGGAATGCCAGCTGCGACCTCAAGAAGAACTTGGTTTGCTAGGAACAGTTTAGGATGCGCAATTTCCCAAAGTGGTTCGTTAAATGTGGAGAATATTATCCCTTGAGCAATTGTTAAAATACCTTTCTGTAGTAGGGGATCTCTGTGTATAGTCATAATCTAGTGAATAGTCCCGCCCGTGTGCGTGGACCCCGGAGCAATCAAAAATAATCTCTTAAGGTGTCAAAATGCAGAACTGCACAGACACTTAAAAGAGAATTTAAAGACAGATAATGCAGCCTATATCCACAGGCTACACTGTCCAGTACTTCAACTAGAACTTCCACCAAAAATCCACAAACAGCAAAGCCTGTCCAGATTTCCCTTGCTTTAACAGCAAAAACCCTCTGGAATGATGGAGAGAAAGACCTGGACAGACAAGCCCATAGGCTGCCATTATGTGGCTCAAAACAGGGTACTGTGCCTTTAAGAGAACCTTCCAGAACTTCACAGTATCCCAGAATGCACTGCAGGTCCCTTTTACTTTCAGTTCTTTTTTCCGGCTCCTGCTAGCAGGACCCTGGAGCATTGAGCTCTCCCTTTTGGGATTTATTTTTTTGATTTCTCACTTTTTCAAGTGTTTTTTGGTACTTTGTTCAAAGTACTTTGGTTAATTCTTCTTTGGTGTGCTTTTGAGGCAGTCTTTTTTGTCGAATATGCCTGCATTATTTGGCAAATGCCCGGAGTGTTCCAGGAAGAAGGCCAAGACTGACCCACATGAAGTGTGTATCCTCTGCCTTCCCTCCTCTCATAACCCTGATGAGTGTGAGATCTGCCAGGGATTTACCACCAGGACCCTGAGAGACAGAAAGAAGACCAGGCTCCAAGGCATGGAGGAGAGAAGACTGCAAGCACGAGGTGGGTCTGGGCAGGTTCCATCTGCCAGTGCTGAGGCCTCTGGGGGGCTCCCCAGAGGCAGGAAGTCCAGCAAGCGTCCCCATTCTCCGTCGGCGTCGATTGCACCGACTACGGCGTCGAGAGGTATGACTACAGTCTGTTCCCCGTCTCTCCAGGGCTCTGGGTCGAAGCGACGTCGACGTTAGACGTCGAGGGATCTGAACAGACCGCAGTCGACATCACCGGTGATGGTTTCGTCGTCGTCGAGGACTCGACGTCGACGGGTGGCCCGGCGTCGGCGCTCGCCGTCGTGACGACACCGCTGTTCGCCGTCGGCGAAAAGGAGAAGATCGTCGTCGAGGGGATCCTTGTCGTCGAGGCGCAAGAGATCGCCGTCGAGGCGCAAGAGATCGCCGTCGAGGCGCAAGAGATCGCCGTCGAGGCACAAGAGATCGCCGTCGAGGCACAAGAGATCGCCGTTGAGGCACAGGAAGCTGTCGAGGCGAAGGCGATCGCCGTCGAGGCGGAAGCGTTCGCCGTCGAGGGACAGGCGTTTGCCGTCGAGGAAGCGAAGTTCGACGTCGAGGGTCCGATGCTCGCCGTCGGGTCGCCGTTCTTCGACGCAGGAATGGCGCAGAAGGAGTTTGGGCACCAGGAGTCAGTCTGACAGGCGTCAAGTGCCTAGGAGAGACTATCCCACATCCCAGCCTGATAAGGAGGGTGGGTCACTGGGCTCGGTGTACTCCCTTGTGTATACCCGTCCTAAGCCGGGGACAGTGACGCCGCCTCCTTTGCCGAGAGGGCTTCCTCCGCGGGTCCCTACCCCGCCGCCTCTACCACCTCGGCCTCAGCCTCAACCTCAGCTGCCGGTTGACAAGCCTCCACTGCTTCCTCCGAGGTCGGTTTCCCTGCCCAGGTACCCGACTCCTCCGAAGGGGACCCCTCGGCCGAGGGGACCACCCAAGTCACAGTCTCCTGTCCCGGTGGAACCGGCAGGGCGACCAAAGCCACGGAAGTTGCGATCCTGCTCCGGACGGAGAGGGAGGTCGCGCAGTCATCACAGATCCTCGACGAGGTCCAGACGGCTCCACAGGAGGCACGGATCACGGTCCCGCACGGGCTCTTCCAGGACGAGGTCCTACTCCCCGACCTTGTCAGACTACCCGGGGACTAGGGTGTCTCCCGTGGATGACATCAGCACGTTCCAGGATGTTCTCCTGAGGGGTGCAGCAAAATTAGGGATTACGGTGAGGGCTCCCACACCTACGGCGTCCGTGATCTTTGAGACACTTCACAAGAAACATTTGTCTCGCCCTCTGCTGCCGCTCGTGCCAGGCTTGGTAGAGCCAGCGGAGGAGCTGTTCCTTACTCCTGCAGTAACGAGAGGTGCTCCATCCCATCTGCTGAAGAAATATAGGGGTCCGGATTCCGGCCCGGCTTTTCTAAGGTCTGACCCGGTTCCGGACTCCGTTATAGTGACGGCAGCCAGAAAACAACTTTCTACCTCTCAGTCTTCTACCGTGCCTCCGGATAAGGAGAGCCGATGGATCGACTCTTAATGGCAGGAAGGCTTGTGGGACAGCAGCTACGGCCATGAAGACCGCTAGCGCTACGGCCCTGCTGGGACGATACGATCGTTCCCTGTGGGAATCACTCCAGCAGTTCACGGAACTCCTGCCACGAGACAAGAGGGAGGATTTCCTAGAGATCCTGAAGGAAGGGATGCTGGTTTCGAACCAGGTTATCAGCGTGGCTGTGGATGGTTCCCTGTTGGCGGCCCATGGTTACTGTCATGGGATCAACCAGCGACGCCATGCTTGGCTCAGGCTCACATCACTCAAGCCGGAGGCCCAGCAGCGAGTGGCTAATCTGCCCTTCTCGGGGGAGACCCTGTTCGGAAAACATGTGGATGTTGAGATGGCCCGCATGAAGGCGGAGGCAGAGACTCTGACGGCTGTGGTCTTGGAGAAGCCCAAAGAAAAGAAATCCTACCGCCCGTTCCAGAGACGGTTCCGGGCGCAGGGCCGAGGGCGAGGACAGGCTTCAGGACAGCAGCAGCAACAACAGCAGCAGTTCCGGAGGCCCTTCCAGAAACGCCTGAAGAGTAGAGGAGGTCAGCAGTCCTCTACAGCGAACAATGGCGCGGCCGGGTCTCGACCCTGAGCTGTTACTTCCCTTTCATCCGTTACCCGCTCCGGTGGGGGGAAGCGTCCAATTTTTTCTGGCAGAGTGGAGAAAAATTACTCAGGACAAGTGGGTGCTGAATATTGTTTGCAATGGATACAGTCTTCGGTTCACCGGCCCGCCTCCATCGATTCCTCCAGTCAGCTCGCAGTTTCAGCTGCGCGCGCACAGGCGGAGGCTGATATCCTGTTGAGGAAAAAGGCGATAGAAGACGTACCTCTGTCTCAAAGAGGAAGAGGTCTGTACTCCCGGTTCTTTCTGGTCCGCAAGAAGGACAAGAACGAGTTCAGGCCCATTCTGGATTTGCGACAAGCAAACAAGTGGATTCGCAGAGAGAAGTTTCGCATGCTGTCGTTGCATCAGATTTTTCCTCAGCTACAACAGGGAGACTAGCTGTGTGCCATAGATCTACAGGATGCATACTTCCATGTGCCCATTGCACACAAACACAGTAAGTTCCTGCGATTCCAAGTCGGCGCCAATCATTATCAGTACACAGTACTGCCATTCGGATTGAAGTCTGCGCCCAGGACATTCTCGAAGTGCATGGCAGTGGTAGCCGCACACCTAAGGAAGAACAGGGTGTTTGTCTACCCGTACCTGGACGATTGGTTGATCAAGGCCTCCTCCTTCTCGGAAGCTCAAGCGCACTTCCGTAAGACGTGCGTTCTCTTGAACAAGCTGGGGTTGCACATCAACATGTCGAAGTCTGTCCAGACTCCGGTCCAGTGCATACAGTACTTGGAAGCCTCCCTCAATACGCTGTCAGCAAGCGTGTCTCCTTCGTGGAGAGACGGTTATCACTCCTTCGGAAGGCTCAGGCTCTTATGACCGCTCCATCTACAACAGTGAGGACGGTGTCTTCTCTACTGGGGTCGATGGCCTCTTGTATCTTCCTCACGCCACACGCACGGCTGCACATGAGACAATGGAGGATCAATGGGATCAGAGGAAAGGATCTTGGGACGACAAGATACAACTGTCTCTGCATGCTCTTCAGTCTCTGAAGTGGTGGTGTTCAGCGGAGAATCTCCTGAGAGGGGTTCCCTTCCACAAGGACATTCCCACGCAGACTATTGTGACGGATGCGTCTCTCCACGGCTAGGGGGGCGCACGCCGGAGACCTACAGATTCAAGGGACGTGGTCCCAGATGGAGTCCACGTACCACATCAATTTCCTGGAACTCAGAGCTGTTCACTTGGCACTGAAGGCCTTTCTTCCGTCATTCTGGACCAACTCGTTGCTTGTTCAGACAGACAATACGACCACGATGTATTACTTCAACAAGCAGGGGGGGGTCGAGATCGCGCACTCTGTCGCAGGAGGCGCAGGCGATGTGGCACTGGCTTCTGGCCAGAGGACTGACGATAACGGCCACCCATCTACCAGGTGTGCAGAATGTTCAGGCAGACGCACTGAGCAGACTGATCCAGGAAAACCACGAATGGGTCATAAACGACGAAGTACTAAGAGAAGTCTTCACAAGGTGGGGGACTCCAGACGTAGATCTGTTCGCCACCGCCGAAAACAGCAAATGCCGAGACTTCGCCTCCAGGTACTACCAACCAGGGACGCTGGGGAATGCGCTATGTATCAACTGGTCGAACAGCTTTCTGTACGCTTTTCCACCCATTCCCCTGATTCCGGCGGTGCTCATCAAACTGTCCCAGTCCAGGGGGCGGATGATCCTGATTTCCCCGGAATGGCCCAGACAGTGGTGGTTCACGGACCTGCTTCACCGGTCTCTCCTTTCTCGCATACGGCTGCCGTGCAGGCCGGACCTTCTCGCGAAGTTCGGGGGGCAGATGTTGCACCCCAACCTCTCGTCTTTGAGTTTGGCGGCATGGCTCCTGAGATAGTGCAATATGGCCATCTGAATCTATCAGAAGATTGCATGGACATACTGAAGGAGGCTAAGCGACCTTCCACTAGGACTTCCTATGCTTACAAGTGGAAGAGGTTTTGTATCTGGTGTAGGTCTAAGAACTATGACCCGACGACCTGTAAGGAAGATGTCATCCTTCCATATCTTCTACATCTGGCGCAGTCTGGCCTTGATGTCCATTCCATTAAGGTTCATCTGGCTGCTTGACTGCCTACAGGAAATGCCCTTCACAGACTTCCTTTTTTCAGATCCCTGTGATCAAAGACTTTTAGGAAGGCTTGAAGAAAGTGTTCCCTCCTGTCCGGCTTCCTTCGCCTTCATGGGAATTGAATGTGGTGCTGTCCAGATTGATGAAGGAGCCTTTTGAACCTATTCATAAGGCTTCGTTGCAGCACCTATCCTGGAAGGCGGTGTTCCTCGTGGCCATTACATCGGCCCGCAGGGTGAGTGAAATTCAGGCGTTGTGTTGCCAAGAACCTTATACTGTATTTCACGCTGCTAAGGTTGTTATGCGTTCTCACCCTAAATTTCTTCCTAAAGTTATATCTGACGTTCATGTTAACCAGACCATAACGTTACCTACGTTTTTTCAGGATCCTTCCTCTCCAGCGGAAAGGTCCCTGCATTCCCTGGATGTCAGGAGGGTGTTGAAATTCTATCTAGATAAAACCAAGGGTATTCGTAGGTCAGACCAATTGTTTATCAATTATGGATTGTGAGAAGTTGGCCTGATATGTAGTGCTCACTATTCTAGTGATCACTGTGTATCATTCCAAACAACCCTTATTGATGATTGGTTGTAAGTCAACCTTATGAGACCAGCTATCCTAGTAGCGTGGACAAGAGCAGTCTTTAGGCTAAACTCTGGAGGGCGTGTTAAGCCAGCTGTTTTACCATTACATATACCCCTTGAACACCAAGTGAAAGGACACCACACAAGTTGTTATAAAAATATAGGATATTTATTAATAACAGTTCTACCCTGAACTCTTTATGAGTCAGGGAGCTAAGCACAATACAAAACTCTTAAACGAAAATACTTTAAGTTGCACAATATACACAAATGCCCGAGGGGCACGAAAAACCATATACTACAAAAGTGGAATGCGAAATACTAGCAGGTAACTAACAGGATCCAGAGGCTTCAGGATCGCTAGGACTACACTACTGAACCCTAAGGTTAGGAGCAGGAGGCCTAGGGAGATCGGGTGCAGAGTGTGCACTCTCACGCGGGATGCGGGAAGAAGTCTATTGATGCTAGCTTTCGTAAAGTTAGTGTTATCGGACGAATCCGACTAGGTAGGCTGAAAACGAAAAAGGATCTGGACACTTAGATAGTAAACCTACGTTGGAGCACCGAAATGCTCGAGTTACCTAGCCCAGGGGCTACGGCTACATAGGGTTCAAAAGACGTCAGAGATCCTCGTTACAGTCTATGGAGCCTGAAAGAAGAAGTTGCTGGCAGGCGACCAGTGATGAAGTTCGAAGAGATCCAAGCCTGGATCGGAGTTGAAGATGACCTGAAAGCAGAGGGGACTCAGTTCTGGATCACTAGCCAGTGATCAGATGGGCGCCAGGATGGCACCGGATGAGGGCACCTTGACCAGGTGAGTGGGTGACGCTGGGCTCTGCAGTCTCTCGGACCAGGTGGCGTTGTCGGCGACCAGGATGGAGGGGCGAGCAGTCCCACGACGGGGTCTGCTGTCGGCGCTGCTGAAACCAGGATTGGAGCAACAAGCCTTGGCAAAGTCAAGCCCACGCGGTGGACTCAATTGCGTCTGGAGTGGACCAGGAGGGTCCGGGGCGCTCCTCTGTTGGAGGGGAGCAAGGGCCAGTCTGGAGCAACCAGACCAGCGATGGAGATGTCGTAGTTCGTCGACAGGAGGGCCACAAGCCAGCAGGCAAGTAGCCGGACAACGCGGTGAGCAGCAAAGAGCAGAAGGGCCCCACGCAGATCTCGTGGATGCTGGGGAGCTGGACTTCGGTGCTGGAGCTGCTCAGGGTTAGGGCTTCTCAATCCCCAGTGCACTTACTCGAGGGTCTCTCGGGAGTTGTGCTGGTGAAGCGTCGTGCAGGTATTGAAGATGGCCGGTCCCACGGGTCTCGTCACACCCACGAATCGCAGCTGTGCTGGATGATGTAGGTAGAGGTCAGAGATGGCCGGAAGACCGGTTCTCGTCGAGCTGGGCAGTCCTGATCCGGAGGATGGACTTACAGCAAACCGCAGAAGAGCTTCGGTGGTGCCTGCTGGTGCAGGGTGGCTACTCCTTAGCCACAAGGGAGAGTCTTCAGAAGAAGTCAAGAGTTCTTTCGTGGAAAGTATTCAAGATTCAAGATTATCTAATTTGGGAAGGGTGCCTGCTCCTACCTTTATCCTAAGAAAAGGGTCTGGCCCACGACTAGGTCCTACCCTATGGGTGGGACCATGAGGGGGGTGGTTACACCCCTCTCCTTTGTCCGGTCTCTCCCCAGCTCAGGGGCTGGGGTGCCCCTGGAACTGGTTTGAGCCGGGCTATGCACAGTGAGCACCGGAGTGCCACTTTGCAGTCACCTTCCTTTCAGCCCTGCCTACCTGGGCTACACAAAATCCTGTCTGGGACGGTGCTAGCACCGCCCCTGGCAGGAAACCCTTTGTCCAGGCCTCCGTTTGCTGGAAGGACTCCCAGCAGCAGGAGGGCAGACTTGTGTCTCGGTGGCAGCATCCATTTTGTGGAGCTGAGGCTATGTCTGACTTTAACCGGGGTTCACAGTCACATACATGTCGTGTCCCTCTAGAAGGGTGGAATGCTAACCCCGTCGCCAGAATTGTCGAGGGGTTGGTATTCCAATTCGTATGACACCTTACTCGACATGTTTTGATAATGTTATACCAAAGTTAGCATTTAACCGCGAGGATTATAATGCACTTAAGAGTATATGGTATAGCGTTATCATGGAACAGCTATTAGGACTTGGTTCCGCAAGCTGCAAACGGGCTCAGCTCATGCCAGAGCACCATCTCACATAATTCCAAGCACTCTGCCTTCAGGATTGATAAGGCCCGCCATAGGAGTGACTGATAGGAATATATGTGTCCATTTTAGGGTTCGATATAGGTATACTATATCTAAAGCAAAGGGTGTTTACACCACCTTGCCCCAGCTGTCGTGCAGCCAGTTGTGTCTGTTTGGATGGCCAGCCAGGGGTGGCATAATACATGCTTCAGCCCCTGGTAGGCCCTGGGTACACCTATGCCCTGGATACCTAAGGTATACTGTACAGGGACTGATAAGGTGGCCCAGTACCAATTGGTAAAATGCACCTAAGGTACATGGTTGTAATTTAGAGAGAGAACAGCTAGGCTGTGGGTCTGATCAGCAGGCCCACAGCCAGGGAAAGTCGTAAATCAGTGAAGCAAAAAGCAAAAATCTGGGGTGGCCATGGGATTGCAGACCCCACTCTCCTACACAACCCCCCCCCAAACTTAGGGACATTAAACTAACCTTGACCAGGTGAGTCTTCTTGCTCTAAGTGGAAGTACCTGGAGAGACCATCTGCATTACCATGGTCAGTCCCTGGGCGGTGCTCCACTGTAAAGTCCATCCCCTGTAGGGAAATGGACCACCTAAGAAGTTTGGGGTTTTCACCCTTCATTTGATTTGGCCATAAGAGGGGCTTATGGTCGGTCTGAATTTTGAAGTGAGTACCAAACAAGTATGGCCTCAGCTTCTTCAGGGCCCAAACCACAGCAAAGGCCTCCCTCTCAATAGCTGACCAACGTTTCTCTCTAGGGGTCAGCCTTCTGCTTATAAAAGCAATGGGCTGGTCATGACCATCAATATTCAGCTGAGATAGAACTGCTCCCACACCCAACTCAGAAGCATCTGTTTGGACAATGAAGATTTTGGAGTAGTCTGGACTCTTGAGAATAGGTGCAGTGCACATGGCCTGCTTTAGGTCATCGAATGCCTTTTGACAGCTAACTGTCCACTGAACTTTATTTGGCATTTTCTTACTTGTCAGGTCATTAAGTGGTGTCACAATGGACCCATAATTCTTGACAAATTTCCTGTAGTAACCAGACAGGCCCAAGAAAGCTCTGACCTGTGTCTGGGTGGTTGGAGGAGCCCAGTCCTTTATGGCCTGTATCTTGCTCTCCAAAGGTTGAACTTGGCCTCCACCTACAAGGTGGCCCAAGTATACAACTTGACTCTGCCCTATCTGGCACTTAGTAGCCTTGATAGTGAGGCCTGCCTTTTGCAGGGCCTCTAAAACTTTCCTCAGGTGGATCAGGTGATCCTCCCAGGTGGAGCTAAAGACAGCAATATCATCTAGATATGCTGCACAGAAGTCATCCAACCCAGTGAGAACTTGGTTCACCAACCTTTGAAAAGTGGCAGGTGCAATTTTCAAACCAAAGGGCATCACCACAAATTGGTAATGACCTCCTGGGGTAGAAAATGCTGTCTTGGCATCCTCAGCTAACCTGATTTGCCAATAACCAGCTGTCAGGTCAAATGTACTTAAGAAAGTTGCAGAAGCCAACTTGTCTATCAGTTCATCTGCCCTAGGTATTGGATGGGCATCTGTCTTAGTGACCGCATTGAGACCCCTGTAGTCTACGCAAAACCTCATTTCTCTCTTACCATCCTGGGTGTGAGGTTTAGGCACTAGAACTACAGGACTAGCCCAAGGGCTCTCTGAGGGTTCAATGACTCCCAATTCCAACATCTTTTGTACTTCAGTTTTTATGCAGTCCCTGACGTGGTCAGGTTGCCTGTAGATTTTACTCTTTATAGGCAGACTGTCTCCAGTGTCACCTCATGTGTGCACCAGTTTGTCTGACTGGGGGTCAGAGAAAACATTTGTCTGAAGGATTGAAGGACTTGCCTACAATCCTTTTGCTGATGTTCAGAGAGGCTGTCAGAAAAGACTATACCATCTACTGACCCATCATCAGGGTGCTGAGTGAGCAGGTATGGGAGAGGGTCACTCTCTTCCTCCTGTCCCTCATCTGTGGCCATGAGCAAGCCCATGTCCTTCCTGTCGACAAAGCTTTGAGCCTATTCACATGAAGTATTGAGGGCTCCTGGGAGTTCCCATGTCAACCAAGTAGGTGACTTCTCCCTTTTGCTCAATAATGATGTGGGGTCCAGACCAGGCGCGCAACACCCATTGGGCTGACCGGGCTTCAGCCCCCCCCGTCGCCTCCTCTGCCCGGGCTAAGATGACACGCACTGAAATCATTAACTAACGCTGCGCATCGGAGCCGAGAATGTGATTTTTATTATGCATTCTGAGAGGCCCAGCAGCCCGAGCAGACAGCCAGCCTCTGAACAGTTTCCTCGAGTGAACCCCCCTGCCCTGACCTCTTGTTTTCCTTTAGAGTGGCGCAGAGGTGAAATCCTTGCCTGAAGGCAGGGATTCACCTAAGCACTTGATGGGTTATAAGCATGGGGTGTGAAGTGCACAGCAGGGAGGAAGGCATGGCCAGTGCAGGTGACGCTTTTCTTTTGTATGGGAATTTCTGCTGGCGTCATAGCCCAGGGTGTGCTGTCTGTGCACTTGTAAGGATGTGTATTCCATACAAGTGCACAGACAGCAAACCCTGGGCTAAGACACCAGCAGAAATTAATTTTCAAAGGAAAAGCATCACCTGCACTGCCATCCCTTTCACCCTGCTGTCTGTGCACTTGGATGGAATTCACATCCACCGCACTGCTCACCAGATAAATGGTGAACAGGGCCATGGATCTTTCTATTTCTCGCATCCAAGGTCAGCAGCGAAGAAGCAGAGGGGACCCAGGCAAGGAGAATCCAGGAGACCTATTTACTCTGCGACCTTCGAGGGGCTGGATGCCAGGACGCAGTGCTGCTGATCAGCCTGACTCCACAGTATAGTATCAGAGGAGCAGTCAGAAGTTTTTTTATGTAAGTTCCAGTAACTTTAATGCATTTTTCAGCACATCATTACCTTTTGGGGGTGCTAGTGGGTAACTTTAGAGTTCAGAGTGGGTGTGGGTTTTAGGGAGCCAGTGAGTAATTTTATGGTTCATGGTGGGTTACAAATTGGGGTGCCAGGGTTTAATTTTAGGGTTCTGAAAGGGTATGGGTTTTGGGGTTCCAGGGGGCAATTTTAGGGTTTAGGGTGGGTATGGGTTTTGGGGTGCCAGGGGTCATTTTAGGGTTCAGCGTGGGTATGTGTTTTGGTGTGCCAGGGGTAATTTTAGGGTTCAGGGAAGGTGTGGGTTTTGGGGTGTCAGCGGGCAATTTTAGGGTTCAGGGTGGGTATGGGTTATGGGGTGCCGGGGGAATTTATGGTTCAGCATGGGTATGGGTTTTTGGGTGCCAGAGGGTAATTTTAGGGTGTGGGGTGGGTATGGGTTTTGGGGTGCCAGGGGTGGGGGGGATACTTTTAGGGTTCAGGGTGGGTGTGGGTTTTGGGGTGCCATGGGATTAATTTTAGGGTTCAGCGTGGGTATGTGTTTTATAGTGCCAGGGGTAATTTTAGGGTTTAGGGCAGGTGTGGGTTTTGGCATGTTAGGGGGCTATTTTAGGGTTCAGGGTGGTTATGGGGTGCCAGAGGGAATTTATGGTTCTGCATGGGTATGGGTTTTGTGGTGCCTGGGGTAATTTTAAGGTTCAGGGTGGGTATGGGTTTTGGGGTGCCAGGGGGTAATTTTAGGGTGTGGGGTGAGTATGGGTTTTGGGGTGCCAGGGGTCATTTTAGGGTTCAGCGTGGGTATGTGTTTTGGTGTGCCAGGGGTAATTTTAGGGTTCAGGGAAGGTGTGGGTTTTGGGGTGCCAGGGGTAATTTTAGGGTTCAGGGCGGGTATGGGTTTTAGGGTGTGAGGGGGTTAATGTTAGGGTTCAGCGTGGGTATGTGTTTTGGTGTGTCGGGGGTAATTTTAAGATTCAGGGTGAGTATGGGTTTTGGGGGCAAGGGTGTAATTTTAGGGATCACTGCGGGTATGGGTTTTGGGGTGCCAGGGGTCATTTTAGGGTTCAGGGTGGGTATGGGTTTTGGGGTGCCAGGGGTAATTTAAGGGTTCAGGGCGGGTATGGGCTTTGGGGCTCCAGGGGGGTGATTTTAGGGTTCAGGGTGGTAATGGGTTTTGGGGTGCCAGGGGGTAATTTTAGGGTGTGGGGTGAGTATGGGTTTTGGGGTGCCAGGGGGGGATAATTTTAGGGATCAGGATGGGTATGGGTTTTGGGGTGCCGGGGGTAATTTTAGAGTTCAGGGCGGGTATGGGTTTTAAGGTGTGAGGGGGCATTAACCGATCCTGATTATCTGCCATTTTAGCTCCGCCCCATTGATTAACATTAGCCACGCCCCTTCTTTTGCCATGTTAGCCCCCCCCCCGAAATGAAGACCTAGTTGCGCCCCTGGTCCAGACCATTTGTCTTGGAGAGCTGCTGGGGCCACTGGCTCCAACACCCACACCTTCTGTCCTGCATGGTACACAGTTAGGACAGCCTTTTGGTCATGCCAAGCTTTTTGAAGTTCCTGGCTAGCCTCAAGGTTTTTAGATGCCTTCTCCATGTACTCTGCCATCCTGGAGCGGAGACCAAGTACATAGTCCACTATGTCAAGTTTAGGATTTTTGAGAGGTAACTCCCATCCTTCCTTCACAAGACATAGGGGTCCTCTTACAGGATGTCCAAACAAAAGCTCAAAAGGGCTGTAGCCAACCCCCTTCTGTGGGACCTCTCTGTAAGCAAACAGAAGGCAGGGTAAAAGGATGTCCCATCTTCGCCTAAGCTTTTTAGGTAACCCTTTTATCATCCCTTTGAGGGTCTTGTTGAATCTTTCAACAAGCCCATTGCATTGTGGGTGATAGGGTGTAGTGAATTTGTAATTGACACCACATTCCTTCCACATAGCAGTCAAGTATCCTGACATGAAGTTTGCACCTCTGTCAGAGATCACCTCCTAAGGGAACCCCACTCTGGAGAAAACTCCAACCAGGGCCCTTGCCACAACAGGAGCTGTAGTGGTTCTAAGGGGAATAGCTTCTGGATACCTGGTGGCATGATCCACTACCACCAGTATAAATCTGTGCCCAGATGCTGTTGGGGGGTCCATTGGTCCAACAATGTCAATCGCCACTCTCAAAGGGAACCCCCACCACAGGTAGTGGTATAAGGGGGGCCTTTGTGGTGCCACCTGATTTGCCACTGGCTTGGCAGGTGACACATGAACAACAAAAGTCCTTAGTGTCCTCAGACATATGAGGCCAGTGAAAGTGTGGGGCAAGCGTGTCCCGAGTCTTGTTCTGGCCTAAGTGACCTGCAAGGGGAATTTCATGGGCCAAGGTGAGAAGGGAACCTCTCAGAGTCAAGGGGATGACCAGCCTCCTGGTAGCACCAGGCTTGGGGTCTCTTGCCTCAGAGTAAAGGAGTCCATCGTCCCAGTACACTTTATGGGCACCTGTGGCATTCCCTGCAGCCTTAGCAGCAGCCTGCTGTCTGAGGGGTTCAAGAGAGGAACAGTCTAACTGTGCCTGCCTCAAGTCTGCCCTGGAAGGGCCCCCTGTCCCAAGAAACTCAACTGTTCAGGCTTAAGTTCTTCTAGGACCGTTCCTTCTGGGGTCTTGGGGTCAGTCTCCTGAGAGAGCTGATCCATCACCTGAGGCAGGGGGGAAGAGTCAATCTTACCCCTACTGCTCTTTCTCTTGGTTAGTGTGTGGTCCATTGTTCCAGGATCCAGCACTAGTTCAGCTGGGCATTTCTTGGCCTGTGACCTAGTCACAGCAAGGACATGTGCTGACAAACCTAACATTTCCACATGAGTCCTATACTCCACATCTGACCATAAGGAGGATGCCAAATCATTGCCCAAAAGACAGTCCACAGGGAGGTCTGAACTAACAACAACCCTTTTGAGGCCATTTACCCCTCCCCAGGAGAAGTTAACAAGTACCATACTATGGGAGGTAGTGGCATTGCTAGCATTGGTCACCAGGTAGTCTGCTCCCAGTATTACCTGGTCAGGGTCCACAAAGTTAGGTGTCACCATGGTGACACTGGCACAAGTGTCCCTGTAGGCCTGAGCCCTTTTTCCATTTATCAAAGGCGTCTGCCTGTACTTGCCCAGAGTACTGGGACTTAGTGTAGGGGTCATATCCATGTCCCCAGTACAAACAAGAACAGCCTGAGTAGGTGTGCTGACTAAGTCAGAGCCCGCCTCAGTTCCCAGGGTTAACCCCACTAAAACCTTAGGAGGATTACTACCACTACTAACTGTACTAGGGGGTGCAGGTGCCTTAGGGGCAGTAGTGGTAGGAGTTGGGCCTTTCTTGGTGCACTCACTAAACCAGTGAGTATTACTTTTGCAGTATTGGCACCATGGTTTCTTCTGACCATTCTTCTTCTTTTGGGAATTCTGGGAACCACCCTCTTTAGATTGTTGGGGCCCTGTTGAAGACTTCTGGTCATTTTGCTTGTTCTCATTACCCTTGGGATCTGCTTTCTTCTGGCCTCCACCCTGGTTCTGGTTCTGCTGCTTGACCCTTGTCCTGACCCATCTGTCTGCCTTCTTTCCCAATTCTTGGGGAGAGGTCAGATCTGAGTCAATAAGGTGCTGATGCAACAACTGATTCTGACAATTACTTAAGATTTGTTCTCTCATAATTAGGTTATACAATCCTGTGAAATCAGTAACTTTACTTCCCAGTAACCAGCCTTCAAAAGCCTTAGTGGCACAATCAACAAAGTCAGCCCAATCTTGAGACTGAGTTTTCTGGGTATCCCTGAACAGCAACCTGTACTGTTCAGTGGTTAAGCCAAACCCATCAATCAGTGTATTCTTCAAGACTTGGTAATTGTTAGCATCCTCCGCTCTAGTAGTGAGGAGCTTATCTCTACCTTTGCCTTCAAAGGAGAGCCACAAAATAGCTGCCCACTGATTTGGGGGGATGCTCTGGACAGTGCAGGCCCTCTCCAAAGCAGTCATCCACTTGTGGATGTCATCCCCTTGTTTAAAGGGGGGCACTATTTTACTGAGGTGTCTAGTATCAAAACTCCTGTCTTTATCCTTGGGGATAATGCTGCCACCAGTGGGAACTGTCCCACTCATCTGCTGCTCTCTAGCAAAGGCAAGCTTCTCTTTGGCAAGGGCAAGTTCTTCCCTCTCAATCCTCAGATTGGCCTGTTTCATCCTTGCTTCATGTTCTCTTCTCTGAGGGGTAGTCAATCTCCTCTGGGGAGAAATCCTTCTCCTCTGAGAAGAGGCATTAGAGTGCAGAGATCTATTGGAGTCCCTAGAATGAGATCTATCTCTTCTAACTCCAAGGTTAGGCCTGCTTAGGGTCAGTACTGGGGGTCCCCCAGATCCTAGCCTAAGCAAATCAAAGTTGGCCCTAGTAAGTCTGCTGACTAGCTCAGGACCTTTGTCTGCCTCATCCCCAGATTCCTCCTCAGCTTCCTCCTCCTCTTCTACATCAACTGCTTCAGTGAGGTCAGGATCACCAAGGGTACCTTCTAAGGCTGGCATGCTCCCATCTGTCTGAGTAGCCCTTCTGGCATCATATGTCTCTAAGAGACCTAACAGAAAGGGAGTGGTAGGGTTAGAACCCTGTTTTAGTTTCCTGGAGGTACACAATTGTCTCATCTCCTGGAAGCTAAGGGCTGCATATCTGGAAGTGACCTGTGGAGGGTCAACAACCACAAGGGGAATCTCTGAAGATTCTCCATGGGTAGACATGCTTCTAGTGTGGTGTAAGTGATGCACCTACCTACACTATGGGTTTGCCTACTGATCCCTTGCTAAGAGTTGTAGTCAGGGTGTGCTAGGCCCTGTTACACTACAACAGCTGGTTCAGTAGAACTCAGAGTATTCTAAGTTAAGTTATATGTACCTGGGTACTTATGTGATCTTTCAATCGATATTCTTAGGATACGTGCGAGGTAAAACAACAGCAAGCTCAAATCCCAACCGCTGCACACCAATGTGAGAAGTTGGCCTGATATGTAGTGCTCACTATTCTAGTGATCACTGTGTATCATTCCAAACAACCCTTATTGATGATTGGTTGTAAGTCAACCTTATGAGACCAGCTATCCTAGTAGCGTGGACAAGAGCAGTCTTTAGGCTAAACTCTGGAGGGCGTGTTAAGCCAGCTGTTTTACCATCACATATACCCCTTGAACTCCAAGTGAAAGGACACCACACAAGTTGTTATAAAAATATAGGATATTTATTAATAACAGTTCTACCCTAAACTCTTTGAGTCAGGGAGCTAAGCACAATACAAAACTCTTACGAAAATACTTTAAGTTGCACAATATACACAAATGCCCGAGGGGCACGAAAAACCATATACTACAAAAGTGGAATGCGAAATACTAGCAGGTAAGTAACAGGATCCAGAGGCTTCAGGATCGCTAGGACTACACTACTGAACCCTAAGGTTAGGAGCAGGAGGCCTAGGGAGATCGGGTGCAGAGTGTGCACTCTCACGCGGGATGCGGGAAGAAGTCTGGATGCTAGCTTTCGTAAAGTTAGTGTTATCGGACGAATCCGACTAGGTAGGCTGAAAACGAAAAAGGATCTGGACACTTAGATAGTGAACCTACATTGGAGCACCGAAATGCTCGAGTTACCTAGCCCAGGGGCTGCGGCTGCATAGGGTTCAAAAGACGTCGGAGATCCTCGTTACAGTCTATGGAGCCTGAAAGAAGAAGTTGCTGGCAGGCGACCAGTGATGAAGTTCGAAGAGATCCAAGCCTGGATCGGAGTTGAAGATGACCTGAAAGCAGAGGGGACTCAGTTCTGGATCACTAGCCAGTGATCAGATGGGCGCCAGGATGGCACCGGATGAGGGCATCTCGACCAGGTGAGTGGGTGACGCTGGGCTCTGCAGTCTCTCGGACCAGGAGGCGTTGTCGGCGACCAGGATGGAGGGGCGAGCAGTCCCACAACGGGGTCTGCTGTCGGCGCTGCTGAAACCAGGATTGGAGCAACAAGCCTTGGCAAAGTCAAGCCCACGCGGTGGACTCAAAATGGCGTCTGGAGTGGACCAGGAGGGTCCGGGGCGCTCCTCTGTTGGAGGGGAGCAAGGGCCAGTCTGGAGCAACCAGACCAGCGATGGACATGTCGTAGTTCGTCATCAGGAGGGCCACAAGCCAGCAGGCAAGTAGCCGGACAACGCGGTGAGCAGCAAAGAGCAGAAGGGCCCCACGCAGATCTCGTGGATGCTGGGGAGCTGGACTTCGGTGCTGGAGCTGCTCAGGGTTAGGGCTTCTCAAACCCCAGTGCACTTACTCGAGGGTCTCTCGGGAGGCCTGCTGGTGAAGCGTCGTGCATGTCTTGAAGATGGCTGGTCCCACGGGTCTCGTCACACCCACGAATCGCAGCTGGGCTGGATGATGTAGGTAGAGGTCAGAGATGGCGGGAAGACCGGTTCTCGTCGAGCTGGGCAGTCTTGATCCGAAGGATGGACTTACAGCAAACCGCAGAAGAGCTTCGGTGGTGCCTGCTGGTGCAGGGTGGCTACTCCTTAGCCACAAGGGAGAGTCTTCAGAAGAAGTCAAGAGTTCTTTCGTGGAAAGTATTCAAGATTATCTAATTTGGGAAGGGGGCCTGCTCCTACCTTTATCCTAAGAAAAGGGGCTGGCCCACGACTAGGTCCTGCCCTATGGTTGGGACCAGGAGGGCGGGTGGTTACACCCCTCTCCTTTGTCCGGTCTCTCCCCAGCTCAGGGGCTGGGGTGCCCCTGGAACTGGTTTGAGCCGGGCTATGCACAGTGAGCACCGGGGTGCCACTTTGCAGCCACCTTCCTTTCAGCCCTGCCTACCTGAGATACACAAAATCCTGTCTGGGACGGTGCTAGCACCGCCCCTGGCAGGAAACCCTTTGTCCAGGCCTCCGTTTGCTGGAAGGACTCCCAGCAGCAGGAGGGCAGACTTGTGTCTCGGTGGCAGCATCCATTTTGTGGAGCTGAGGCTATGTCTGACTTTAACCGGGGTTCACAGTCACATACATGTTGTGTCCCTCTAGAAGGGTGGAATGCTAACCCCGTCACCAGAATTGGCGAGGGGTTAGTATTCCAATTCGTATGACACCTTACTCGACATGTTTTGATAATGTTATACCAAAGTTAGCATTTAACCGCGAGGATTATAATGCACTTAAGAGTATATGGTATAGCGTTATCATGGAACAGCTATTAGGACTTGGTTCCGCAAGCTGCAAATGGGCTCAGCTCATGCCAGAGCACCATCTCACATAATTCCAAGCACTCTGCCTTCAGGATTGATAAGGCCTGCCATAGGAGTGACTGATAGGAATACATGTGTCCATTTTAGGGTTAGATATAGGTATACTATATCTAAAGCAAAGGGTGTTTACACCACCTTGCCCCAGCTGTCGTGCAGCCAGTTGTGTCTGTTTGGATGGCCAGCCAGGGGTGGCATAATACATGCTTCAGCCCCTGGTAGGCCCTGGGTACACCTATGTCCTGGATACCTAAGGTATACTGTACAGGGACTGATAAGGTGGCCCAGTACCAATTGGTAAATTGCACCTAAGGTACATGGTTGTAATTTAGAGAGAGAACAGCTAGGCTGTGGGTCTGATTAGCAGGCCCACAGCCAGGGAAAGTCGTAAATCAGTGAAGCAAAAAGCAAAAATCTGGGGTGGCCATGGGATTGCAGACCCCACTCTCCTACATGGATCAGTCAGGACAGGTCTTGCTACCTCTAAACAGTCCATTTCTAGGTGGATTGTGTTACCAAAAAGCTGGTAAGACCTTAGGGGCTAAACCTAAGGCTCATTCCACCAGGGGCAAAGCTGCCACGACTGCTTTGCTCCGTAATGTTCCAATTGCAGAAATCTGCAAGGCAGCCACTTGGAAGTCGGTCCATACCTTTGCTAAGCATTACTGCCTGGACACTGATGACAAGGCAGACGCTCAGGTTGGGCAGGCTTTGCTGCGAAATCTGTTCGCACAGTAGTTGTGTTATTTCTCTTTTCTCCACCGCCGCTTTGGTGTGGGGATGGGCTTGCCATTCTATTCACTAGATTATGACTATACACAGAGATCCCCTACTACAGAAGGAGTAGTTTCTGTCCTGTAACTCCAGTTCTGTAGTAGGGGTATTTCTGTTATAGTCATAAGCGCCCGCCCTCCTCCCCGGTGGAGAGAGATATTCATGTAAGAATGCTACAGGTCTGGCGTGTTACGCCTTCAAAAAGAACTGAAAGTAAAAGGGACCTGCAGTGCATTCTGGGATACTGTGAAGTTCTGGAAGGTACTCTTAAAGGCACAGTACCCTGTTTTGAGCCACATAATGGCAGCCTATGGGCTCGTCTGTCCAGGTCTTTCTCTCTATCATTCCAGAGGGTTTTTGCTGTTAAAGCAAGGGAAATCTGGACAGGCTTTGCTGTTTGTGGATTTTTGGTGGAATTTCTAGTTGAAGTACTGGACAGTGTAGCCTGTGGATATAGGCTGCATTATCTGTCTTTAAATTCTTTCTTAAGTGTTTGTGCAGTTCTGCATTTTTCGACACCTTAAGAGATTATTTTTGATTGCTCTGGTCCACGCACATGGACGGGACTAGTCACTAGATTATGACTATAACCGAGATACCCCTACTACAGAACTGGAGTTACAGGACAGAAACTACTCCTTTTGTTTGGCTCTCATAGTTTGTCTTTTGAAATTACTCTGTCTGGGCCTAGTGCTTTTTTTCCTAATCTGATTTTGCTTTGCGAATGCTTGCATTGTTTTTTAAAAGGCACGTGCCTTACCCCAAAGCCCTTTCCCAGGATTTTTACTTTGTTTTAGTTTGATTTTAGTTGTGTTTCTGTATAGTACCATACGTGCTAGTGAGTGGAGCTTCTGAGTGCTTACAATAGAAATTTATTTTTAATGTGTATGGCTCGAACCACACCAACCCATGGTAGTTCTGGTGTCTAGATTCCGTAGAGTGCGAAGGCCAAAGAAGGAAGACTTTGTGAATTTCCAATTTCTGTAGTAGGGGATCTCTGTGTATAGTCATAATCTAGTGAATAGTCCCGCCCATGTGCGTGGACCCCGGAGAAATCAAAAATAATCTCTTAAGGTGTCGAAAACTGCAGAACTGCACAGACACTAAGAGAGAATTAAAGACAGATAATGCAGCCTATATCCACAGGGTACACTGTCCAGTTCTTCAACTAGAAATTCCACCAGAAATCCACAAACAGCAAAGCCTGTCCAGATTTTCCCTTGCTTTAACAGCAAAAACACCTCTGGAATGATCGAGAGGAAGACATGGACAGACAAGCCCCATAGGCTGCCATTATGTTATGATGATGATTTATATAGCTCACGGCTACTCGGGCAGAGTGTCCCGGCGCTGTACAGATCTGTAGAGGGAGTCAGAACACATCATAGCACACTAAAGGCTAAAAAGCTAGATCTTAAGGCCTTTCCTGAAAGACAGGAGATTGTCTGTTCTTCTCAGAGAAAGGGGGAGCTGGTTCCAGAGCTGCGGAGCGCGAGCCCTATAAGAGCGGCCTCCGATACGTGCACGCTTTACTGCTGGGACAACAGCCAGGGCTTCTGTGGCCAAGCGTAGAGATCTAGAAGGATGATAGAACTGGACATGTTTCCTAAGATAGACTGCACCAGTACCATGCAGAGATTTGAAAGTCATGGTCAGAGTCTTGAAGATGATACGCTTCCTCACCGGGAGCCAGTGGAGTGAATCAAGAAGGGTCGAGGTATGGGTTCTGCGGCTCAGGCCAAAAATGGCCCTCGCGGCAGAATTCTGTACAGTCTGTAGGCGAGCCAAGAGGTACTCTGGGAGTCCTAAATAGAGTACATTGGCGTAATCGAGCCTGGATCCAATCATTGCTTGCACAGTAATTCTCCTATGACAGTGCGACAATAGAGGAAGAAATTTCCTAAGAGTGCGTAGTAGACCAAAACATTGGCCGACTAAAGTAAGGATCTGGGGTTTAAAGGTAAGACCATTGTCAATTTTGACACCCAGATTTTTGGCGACCGCAGTAGGTGACAGAGGAGGATGTGGCTCAGAACAGGATACTGTGCCTTTAAGAGAACTTTCCAGAACTTCACAGTATCCCAGAATGCACTGCAGGTCCCTTTTACTTTCAGTTCTTTTTTCCGGCTCCTGCTAGCAGGACCCTGGAGCATTGAGCTCTCCCTTTTGGGATTTGTTTTGTGATTTTCTCACTCTTTCAAGTGTTTTTTGGTGCTTCTTTCGAAGTACTTTGGTTATTTCTTCTTTGGCGTGCTTTTGGGGCAGTCTTTTTATCAAATATGCCTGCATTATTTGACTAATGCCCGGAGTGTTCCAGGAAGAAGGCCAAGACTGACCCACACGAAGTGTGTATCCTCTGCCTTCCCTCCTCTCACTCCCCAGAGGAGTGTGAGATTTGCCAGGGATTAACCACCATGACCCTGAGAGACAGAAAGATGATCAGGCTCCAAGGCATGGAGGAGAGAAGACTGCAAGCACGAGGTGGGTCTGGGCAGGCTCCATCTGCCAGTGCTGAGGCCTCTGGGGGGCTCCCCAGAGGCAGGAAGTCCAGCAAGCGTCCCCATTCTCCGTCGGTGTCGATTGCACCGACGACGGCGTCGAGAGGGATGACTACAGTCTGTTCCCCGTCTCCCCAGGGCTCTGGGTCGAAGCGACGTCGACGCTCGACGTCGAGGGAATTGCACAGACCGCCGTCAAAGTCTCCTGTGACGATTTCGTCGTCATCCTCGTCGGACTTGACGTCGAGTGATCGACGTCGAAGGGCCCGGCGTCGGCGCTCGCCGTCGAAGCGACACCGCCGTTTGCCGTCGGCAAAGAGGAGAAGATAGTGGTCGAGCGGAACCTCATCGTCGAGGAGTGGACCGCCGTCGAGGCGGACGAGGTCGCCGTCGAGGCGGGCGAGGTCGCCATCGAGGCGCAAGAGGTCGCCGTCGAGGCGCGAGAGATCGCCGTCGAGGCATAGAAGACGGTCGATGCCGAGGAAGAGACGCTCGACGCCGAGGGGCCGACGCTCGCCGTCTGGTCACCATTCTTCGTCGTCGAAGAGGCGTGAAAAGAGGCCTGATGCCATGGGAGGCTCTCCAACGTCCCAGGCTGGAGAAGGCGGATCACCGGGCTCGGTTTACTCCGAGGTGTATACTCCTTCGCAGAGGCTAGTTACGCCTCCGCCTCCATTGCCGAGGGGTCTCCCTCCGAGGGCTCCTACCCCTCCTCCTTTGCCTCCGCTTCCGCAAACCGTACCTCAACCTCAGGTACCAGAAAGGCCGCCCCCGGTTCCTCCGAGGTCGGTCTCCTTACCCAGGCTTCCGACCCCTCCCAAAGGGACTCCTAAGCCGCAGGCCCCAGTCAAACCTAAGACGCCCGCTCCGGTGGAACCGGCGGATCGTCCGAGGCCAAGGAAGTCGCGATCACGCTCCGGACGGAGAGGAAGATCGAGGAGTCGGCACAGATCTTCCACTAGATCTAGGCATCGCCATAGGAGGCGGGGATCCAGGTCCTGCACGGACTCCTCCAGGACAAGATCCTATTCACCGACCTTGTCGGATTCCCCAGGGACAAGGGTCTCTCCGGTGGACGACATCAGCATGTTCCAGGAGGTTCTCCTGAGGGGGGCTACAAAGTTGGGCTTCACGGTGACGGCTCCTACACCTACTACGTCCGTGATATTTGAGACACTTCACAAAAAACATTTGTCTCGCCCTCTGCTGCCATTAGTGCCAGGTTTGGTGGAACCCGCGGAGGAGCTGTTCCTTACGCCAGCGGTGGTGAAGGCCGCTCCCTCACGACTTCTGAACAAGTCCAGGGCCCCGGATTCGGTCCCGGCTTTCCTGCGGATAGATCCAGTACCCGACTCCGTTATAGTGAAGTTACACTCTACCTCCCCGTCCTCCAGAGTGCCGCCTGATAAGGAAAGCCGATGGATTGGCTCGGCTGGAAGGAAGGCGTGTGGGACTGCTTCCACGACCATGAAATCCTCCAGCAATTCGGCGTTGCTGGGGCGGTACGGCCGTGCCCTGTGGGACTCCCTGCAACAGTTCACGGACCTTCTGCCACGAGACAAGAGGGAGGACTTCCTAGAGATACTTAAGGAAGGGATGCTGGTTTCAAACCAGGTCATCAGCGCGGCTGCGGATATCTCTCTCTTGGCGGCCCATGGTTTCTGTCATGGGATCAACCAGCGACGTCATGCTTGGCTCAGGCTCACGTCCCTCAAGCCGGAGGCCCAGCAGCGAGTGGCTAATTACCTTTTTCTGGAGAAACACTCTTCGGAAACCATGCCGATGATGAGATGGCCCGCATGAAGGTGGAGGCAGAGACCCTGACGGCTGTGGGCTTGGAGAAGCCCAAAGAAAAGAAGTCCTACCGACCATTCCAGAGATGGTTTGGTGCACAGGGAAGAGGATGAGGGCAGTCTTCGGGACAGCAGCAGCAACAGCAGCAGTTCCGGAGACCCTTCCAGAAGCGCCAGAAGGGTAGAGGTGGACAACAGTCCTCTACAACAAACAAAGGCCCGGTCGGGTCTCGACCCTGAGCGGTTACTTCCCCTTCATCCGTTACCCGCTCCGGTGGGGGGAAGCGTTCAATTTTTTCTGGCAGATTGGAGAAAAATTACTCAGGACAAGTGGGTGCTGAATATTGTTTGCAATGAATACAGTCTTCAGTTCATCAGCCCTCCTCCATCGATTCCTCTGGTCAGCTCGCAGTATCAGCTGCGCGAGCTCCAGGCGGAGGCCGATATCCTGTTAAGGAAAAGGGCGATAGAAGACGTACCTCTGTCTCAAAGAGGAAGAGGTCTGTACTCCCGGTTCTTTCTGGTCCGCAAGAAGGACAAGAACGAGTTCAGGCCCATTCTGGACTTGCGACAGGCAAACAAGTGGATTTGCAGAGAAAAGTTCCGCATGCTGTCGTTGCATCAGATTTATCCTCAGCTGCAACAGGGGGACTGGCTTTGCGCCATAGACCTACAGGATGCATACTTCCATGTGCCCATTGCACACAAGCACAGGAAGTTCCTGCGATTTCAAGTCGGCACCAATCACTATCAGTACACGGTACTTCCGTTCGGGCTGAAGTCTGCGCCCAGGACATTCTCGAAGTGCATGGCAGTGGTAGCGGCACACCTGAGGAAGAACAAGGTGTTTGCCTACCCGTACCTGGACGATTGGTTGATCAAGGCCTCCTCCTTCTCGGAAGCTCAAGCACACTTCCAGAAGACGTGCGTTCTATTGAACAAGCTGGGGTTGCACATCAACGTGTCCAAGTCTGTCCCGACTCCGGTCCAGTGCATCCAGTACTTGGGAGCCTCCATCAATACGCTGTCAGCAAGCGTGTCTCCTTCGGAGGAGCGACGATTATCACTCCTTCGGAAGGCTCAAGCTCTTATGACCACTCCATCTACGACAGTGAGGACGGTGTCTTCTCTACTGGGATCGATGGCCTCATGTATCTTCCTGACGCCACATGCGCGGCTGCAGGAGTGCTTGGAGGATCAGTGGGACCAGAGGAGAGGATCTTGGGATGACAAAATACGACTGTCTCTACATGCTCTTCAGTCTCTGAAGTGGTGGTGTTCAGCGGAAAATCTCCTCAGAGGGGTTCCCTTCCACAAGGACATTCCCACACAGACTGTCGTGACGGATGCTTCTCTCCAGGGATGGGGAGCGCACTCCGGAGACCTACAGATTCAGGGGACGTGGTCCCCGACGGAGTCCACGTACCACATCAATTTCCTGGAACTCAGGGCTGTTCACTTGGCACTGAAGGCTTTTCACCCGTCCTTCCAGACCAACTCTCTGCTTGTACAGACGGACAATACGACCACGATGTATTACCTCAACAAGCAGGGGGGGCTCGAGATCGCGCACTCTGTCGCAGGAGGCGCAAGCGATCTGGCACTGGCTTCTGGCCCGAGGACTGTTGATAACGGCCACTCATCTGCCAGGTGTGCAGAATGTTCAGGCAGACGAGCTGAGCAGACTGATTCAGGAAAACCACGAATGGGTCATAAACGACAAAGTACTAGGAGAAGTCTTCGCAAGGTGGGGAACTCCAGACGTAGATCTGTTCGCCACCGCCGAAAACAGCAAATGCCGAGACTTCGCCTCCAGGTACTACCAGCCAGGGACGCTGGGGAACGCGTTATGGATCAACTGGTCGAACAGCTTTCTGTACGCTTTTCCACCCATTCACCTGATCCCGGCGGTTCTCATCAAGCTGTCCCGATCCAGGGCGAAGATGATTCTGATTGCCCCGGAATGGCCCAGACAGTGGTGGTTCACGGACCTGCTTCACCGGTCTCTCCTTCCTCACATGAAGCTGCCGTGCAGGCCGGACCTTCTCACGAAGTTCGGGGGGGTGATGTTGCACCCCAACCTCCCGTCTTTGAGTTTGGCGGCATGGCTCCTGAAATAGTGCAATATGGCATTCTGAATCTCCCAGAGGATTGTATGGACATACTGAAGGAGGCTAAGCGACCTTCCACTAGGACTTCTTATGCTTACAAGTGGAAGAGGTTTTGCATCTGGTGCAAGTCTAAGAACTATGACCCTACGACATGCAAGGAGGATGTCATCCTTCCATATCTGCTACATCTGGCGCAGTCTGGCCTTAATGTCCATTCCATTAAGGTTCATCTGGCTGCTTTGACTGCCTACAGGAAATGCCCTTCACAGACTTCCTTCTTCCAGATCCCTGTGATCAAAGATTTTCTGGAAGGCTTGAAGAAAGTATTCCCTCCTGTCAGGCTTCCTTCGCCTTCATGGGACTTGAATGTGGTGCTGTCCAGGTTGATGAAGGAGCCTTTTGAACCTATCCATAAGGCTTCGTTGCACCACCTGTCCTGGAAGGCGGCGTTCCTCGTGGCCATTACATCAGCCCGCAGGGTGAGTGAAATTCAGGCGTTGTGTTGCCAAGAACCTTATACTGTATTTCATGCTGCTAAGGTTGTTATGCGTACTCACCCTAAGTTTCTTACCAAGGTTATTTCTGATTTTCATATCAACCAGACTATAACTTTACCTACGTTCTTTCAGAATCCTTCATCTCCAGCGGAAAGGTCTTTGCAATCCCTGGATGTTAGGAGGGTGCTGAAATTTTATCTGGATAAAACCAAAGATATTCGTAGGTCAGACCAATTGTTCATCAATTATGGATCAGTCAGGACAGGTCTTGCTACCTCTAAACAGTCCATCTCGAGGTGGATTGTGTCCTGCATACAATTGTGTTACCAAAAAGCTAATGAGACCTTAGGGGCAAACCTAAGGCTCATTCCACCAGGGGCAAAGCTGCCACGACAGCTTTGCTTCATAACGTGCCTATTGCTGATATCTGCAAGGCGGCCACTTGGAAGTCGGTTCATACCTTTGCTAAGCACTACTGCCTGGACTCTGATGCCAGGGCAGACGCTCAGGTTGCGCAGGCTTCGCTGCGAAATCTGTTCGCACAATAGTGGTGTTATTTCTCGTTTCTCCACCGCCGCTTTGGTGTGGGGATGGGCTTGCCATTCTATTCACTAGATTATGACTATACACAGAGATCCCCTACTACAGAAGGAGTAGTTTCTGTCCTGTAACTCCAGTTCTGTAGTAGGGGTATCTCTGTTATAGTCATAAGCGCCCGCCCTCCTCCCTGGTGGAGAGAGATATTCATGTATGGAATGCTACAGGTCTGGCGTGTTACGCCTTCAAAAAGAACTGAAAGTAATTGGGACCTGCAGTGCATTCTGGGATACTGTGAAGTTCTGGAAAGTTCTCTTAAAGGCACAGTATCCTGTTCTGAGCCACATAATGGCAGCCTATGGGGCTTGTCTGTCCAGGTCCTCCTCTCTATCATTCCAGAGGGTTTTTGCTGTTAAGCAAGGGAAATCTGTACAGACTTTGCTGTTTTGTGGATTTTTTTGGTGGAATTTCTAGTTGAAGTACTGGACAGTGTAGCCTTTTTTAGGCTGCATTATCTGTCTTTAAATTCTCTCTTAAGTGTCTGTGCATTTCTGCATTTTTCGACACTCTAAGAGATTATTTTTGATTGCTCCGGGGTCCACGCACATGGGCGGGACTATTCACTAGATTATGACTATAACAGAGATACCCCTACTACAGAACTGGAGTTACAGGACAGAAACTACTCCTTATTGCCTAAGTAATGGCAAAAGGAGGGGCTGAGGTTCCGTGATTCTCGGGTCCAGACTCCATTTTGTATGAGTTGTTTGTGACGCCATTTTGTGTTGCCCTCACGTAGGCCGTGGAGGTAACTGAACGAACAAAGTTGCATGGGCTTCGTTGTTCATGTACGCATTAACTAGGCCTTTTCTGACTTGTGAGTGAACTGCAGGACGCTGACCCCGTCACCTGAAACTGACCCTTTTGCGAAGCCAATTCCTCTAGCTGATCGTTGTCTGAAATTGCCAATCAATGTTCAGGAGATCGTTAACTTTAGTTTCCTTGCACATATCTTATCCTATTCAGCATCTGAATTGTTTCTTTTCTTACGACTTTTCATTACATGGGTAGTGCTTTCAATTATGGGTTTGTCTGGCTTGTGGAAATTGAATTTGGGGCATTCCTAATAATTAACTTGTGGGTTGGTACAATGTAAACTGAGCTTTTTGCAATGTGATAATGTGTGGGAAAATGTATTTCATTCGTCAGTATTTTTCGCAGTGGGTGTGCATTTATAATGAGAGAAATATGTATAAAAAGTGATGTTTTGCTCTATGAATTTGAGCAGTTTCCTGAGTTGTACACCGTGTTGTATTGCTGGGATTACTGTTACTAGCTGCAGCTAATAAATTTGATCTCTGACGCCACCTAGAAGTATTCCGTGTCTCTGTATACCAAGACAGGTGAATCGGAAGACTTTGGGCGTGCCCCTGGCGCCGCTGGGTTCTGAAAAACCCGGGTCTTCAAGTCCCGAAAGGATGGCGGGCGGACTAAGTCCGCCCGTCATCCTAATGACCCCCTAAGTACCTTTACTGTGTCTATTACAGTCACAACCAGGTAAAGTGTGACATCTGTAAAGGTTTCTTAGCTGAGACTCTGAAAGTCAGAGACAGAGGACTGGCCTTGATGTTCCTGGAGGAGAAGTCTGAGGCTTCCACCTCTAGTAAACTGGTGTTGACCTTTAAACTCACATCAGAGAAATTCAGAATGTTGGCAAGCTTTTCTTCAATTAAGTTTTTAGAATCACAAGTTATATGGCGACTCCCCCCTTAGCTGGCAACGCCCATAGGCACTGACTAAATGTTATTGTTTTTTCCCTCCTATCTGGTTTGGACATTCAGAGCCAAAATTTTGACACATTTCTTCACTGTTCAGTCCAATTCAGTCTATTACTTGGCTGATATTTGGAAAACAACCTCTGTTACCTGCTGAATACTGATCCGCGTCATCTAGGGCCTCGTGCCTCTTCCCTTGATGACGCTCGTCCATTTTGGCAGCGACCTGACCTTCTCTTCTAAGAAGATGCTTCGTTATTAAGAGGAGACACAGTGGGCACTCCACAAGATGCAGTATCACTGTTCCAGGCACCACAAAATGCTTATAAATGTTATCCTTTCTAGAGTACTTTGGAAGTCTATAGCTTTCTACTGCTGAATGTAACAAACAACTTTCCTCTTTACCATTCCTGAGTTCAAGGTAGGTGCCTGGAACTGTGATGCCTTAAAGAAATGGGAATAAAGATGCCAACAAGGGAATTTTTTCAAGAAATTTAATCGCAGGTAATTGATCGCATAGACTTATGAGTTTCTGATCGACAAAATTGAATTTAAACCTGCTATTATTGTGATTTGTCCTATAAAGTTGGACACAGTAATCAAAATACTTAAGAAGAAAAGCTACACGGGTATTGAGTTTGATAAACAACATCTCTTTATATATTTGTTTTAAAAGGGTACGGTTACAATAAATAAGAAAAACAAATTCATCAAATACAAATGGACTAGAAATGAATGAATTTTTCTTCACATCCACTTGTGCTGTAGTCCACTCTTAGTAAATTGATAACAATGAATCTTGCATAGCCTAAAACAATGATTCAATTGTCTGAATTATTTAAACTTAAAAGATATGGACAAAAAAGTCGACGTTTCAGCCTTGTAGTTGTTACATCCTTAAGGCCATCCTCAGGACAATTCAATCTTTAGAGAGTAGAGACCCCCTGCGTATTGTCTAGATCCACACAATTTTGGAAGCTTAAGTTGACTTGGAATTTCTCGCGAGACTACGCCACGATCGAGATAAACATTGCATTCAGAACAAATACGCTGTGGAAACGCTGATTCAAAACGCCGATTCCAACATCTTTCCTTGTTCAATTATTTTTCAAGAGAAGCAGGTCGTTTGACATGGAGGGGTAAGAAATTGTGGGTCAGCTTTATGAATGATGGGGTGAATGTTGCTATGTCGACGTTTGTCTACACTAGGCTTCGGTCTGCCATGCGGGCCCTATACCCATGCTTCCCAGAAGATCCCTCAGAATTAGGTGCTCTGCACCTCATTTACACAACGCAGACCAAAACTAAATTAGTCTCACATTTATACTCTGCATCACAGTTGGATGAAGGGGCGGATGTACAGAGTTCTAGGGACAAATGGAAGGCTATTCTTCCGCAGCCACTTAGGGATGACGAATGGGAGGAATGTTGTGCGATGACTGGTTATTTCACGATCAATGGCAATCTCAAACTTATTCATTATAAATACATTCATCAGATGTATTATACGCCAGCACAAGTTTATAAATAGGGTTTGAGAGACTCACATTGTTGTAGATGTGGTGCTGACGACGCTGATTTTTTACATCTCGCATGGCTGTGTCCGAGGGTGGCTGCTTTTTGGGGAGATGTGGTGACAGCCCTAACTGAAATGGGGGGTGATGCAGTTGTATGTGATATGAAGCTGTGTCTGTTGGGTGATGTCCTGAAACTTCTGGCCAGTGCTCGGAAATTGGTGGCTATGTCTCCACAACTAGCCAAACGTAGAGTTGCATTGAACTGGGATGGTAGACCGGCACCCAAGCTAGCGCAATGGTTGCAAGATGCTGCCTATTGCCGTGATCAACTCACTTGTTATGCAGAGGAGCTTCCATATACCTCTAGACCACGTGATGTATGGGGTCCATTTACTGCCTATATGTTAAATCATTCTGCCGACTGTTGATCTTTCCTATATGGACAAAGTGGATATTGTTGGATTGATTTGATTCTCTGATCACATGGTATAATATGTCACTGTACTGTTTTTAATGGTAAACAGTCATAATATCGATTCCAAAATATAGAATGGACATAATATCGAAGTAAAAATATAGAATGGACAAAATATCGAATGGACACAATATAGTGGTTAAAAATATCGAATTTAAGGTAAGTAATATAGATTTTCAAAATATAGAAGTCAAAATATCAAAGTATTCAATATAGGCATTAAATATATCGATTTTTTAATAATATCAATTTTTTTAAAGTGTTTTGTATGTTAGTATATGTGTGAAAAGTGTATATTAATTTTTGTAATGTATGTTTAATGTATTTTAAGTAATGAATTTTATGCTATTTAATTTTTGCGTAATTTAATTCTGTAGCGGGTTGTGGGTTTATAGGGGAATAGGGTGGGAAGTAATTTAATTATATTAAATTAAATATTAATTTTTAGCAATTATTATGAATTTTTAATAACATTTTGCTTTTTAGTGCTGTAGCGGGTTGTGGGTTTATAGGGGAATAGGGTGGGAAGTAATTTAATTGTAATTAATTAAATATTTTAATTTATTGGTATTCATTTTGAATTTATTGTTATTTTTTAATTGGTAATTAATTTTTATTAATTGCCAATTCATTTGTATTAATTAATTAATTGTTAATTATGTTAATTTTCTAAATTTATTTTCTGTAGCGGGTTGTGGGTTTATAGGGGAATAGGGTGGGAAGTAATTTAATTGTAATTAAGTAAATATGTTTTTCATTTATTGGTATTGATTTTAAATTTACTGTTAATTAATTTTTAATTGGTAATTAATTTCTATTAATTGGCAATTAATTTTTATTAATTGATTATTATTTTGTATTAATTAAATATTTGATAATTATGATAATTGTATTAATGCATTTTCTGTAGTGGGATGTGGGTTTATAGGGGAATAGGGTGGGAAGTAATGTAATTGTAATTAATTACATATTAAAAATACTTTTTGTGTATTGATAATTAATTTACTGTTAATTTTTAATTGGTATAAATTTTTATTATTAATTAGTTTTTGTTTTTGAAAATTAATTAGTTGTTAAATAATTATGAATAGGTTATTAATTTTTAATAACTAATATGTAGTTGTATTTCTAATTAATTATTACATAATATTAAATTGGTTATTAATTTCAATTAATGTTTTATTGGTATTGATATTTAATTTATTTTTAATAATATATTAAATCATTACTTTCCCTACTGTTAAACTCACTGGAGTGGGAATAGTAATTTTCACCCTCCCGCTATCCAACGCTTTCCCTACTGTTGCACTCTCTGGAGTGGGAATAGTAATTTTTACCCCTACGCTATCCAATGCTTTCCCTACTGTTGCACTATCTGGAGTGGGATTAGTATTTTTCACTCCCGCTATCCAACGCTTTCCCTACTGTTGCACTCTCTGGAGTGGGAATAGTATTTTTTACCCCTACGCTATCCAACGCTTTCCCTACTGTTGCACTCTCTGGAGTGGGAATAGTAATTTTTACCCCTACGCTATTCAATGCTTTCCCTACTGTTGTACTCTCTGGAGTGGAAATAGTAATTTTTACCCTTCCAATATCCAACGCTTTCCCTACTGTTGCACTCTCTGGAGTGGGAATAGTAATTTTTACCCCTACGCTATCCAATGCTTTCCCTACTGTTGCACGCTCTGGAGTTGGAATAGTAATTTTTACCCTCCCGCTATCCAACGCTTTCCCTACTGTTGCACTCTCTGGAGTGGGAATAGTAATTTTTACCCTTATGCTATCCAACGCTTTCCCTACTGTTGCACTCACTGGAGTGGGAATAGTATTTTTTACCCCTACGCTATCCAACGCTTTCCCTACTGTTGCACTCTCTGGAGTGGGAATAGTATTTTTTTACCCCTGCGCTATCCAACGCTTTCCCTACTGTTGCACTCACTGGAGTGGGAATAGTATTTTTTACCCTCCCGTTATCCCTACTGTTGCACTCTCTGGAGTGGGAATATTAATTTTTACCCTTACGCTATCCAACGCTTTCCCTACTGTTGCACTCACTGGAGTGGGAATAGTATTTTTTACCCCTACGCTGTCCAACGCTTTCCCTACTGTTGCACTCACTGGAGTGGGATAAGTATTTTTTACCCCTACGCTATCCAACGCTTTACCTACTGTTGCACTCACTGGAGTGGTAATATTAAATGTTACCCTCCTGCTATCCTACGGTAAAATATTGTACTTTTTTTTATTAATAACTTAAATTAATTATATCTTAATTTTAAGGTTATTTGAGTATTTTTAAGTATGTTTTAGTTAATTATATTTATTATTCCATTAATTTTAAATTACTTTTAAGACATTTAAAAAAATTCGATATTTTGACTGACTATATTTTTTACAGACTATATTTTGGATTCGATATTTTTGTACTTACCTGTTTGTAGATAGGAATTCGATATTTTGGCATTCTATATTTTGGTGACTATATTTTGGTAAGTCCATATTTTGTCATTCTATATTATGTCAGTGATCCGTTTTTAATAATTACAGTCATGTATGGGGTACAACTTGTATTCATAATGGACAGCTGCACTTTTGTTTCTGTTTGAAACTTCATAAATAAAATGTATTAAAAAAATAAAAAAATAAAAAAATTATGCCCCTATCTGGGGCTAGAGGTCTCTCTTCTAATAAGTGATGAGTTAAAAAAAATTCCGGCTTCTCCCCGTGAGTACACCGGTCTGTAGTTCCACCTAAAAGAGAAGGAGACATAAGGTGGAAAGATAAATGCGACAGGTAATTTAAAAACAAATTCTCAGTCACTCTAGTGGTGCATAGATGAACTCATCCATGTGTCTGGGATGGGTGACACGTGCCTGATCATCTGAACAGTGAGGTGACCAACGATCGCTTGGTCGAGGCTCAACACACAGTCAAAATATATCCAGGAGGCTGATTGGTCTATAATTGACTGGATCGTATTGGTCCCCTTTATTATGCCGGGGCCTTTTCAGGTGTCAGGCACCAGAGTTCCTGAAGTTACAGAATTACTTAGGAAGTTGACACATTGTTCCCACATTGATAAATCGTGATGCAATAACTCTCCTTGTATTTTTTTGCCATGGGGCCTTGCACAACTTAATAGCCTCTATAGCCAACTTTGTCTCTTCCATAGTAAAGTAAGATTGTATTTGGTTGTTAAAATTGGGTTTCTGGTTGGTAGAGGTATGCGCCCTCGTCAAGCAGGAACCACAATCCTAGTCAAGGTAAGTCACAACACACCCCAAATTATCCTGTGCTCGCCCTATGGTAACTTGGCACAGAGCAGTCAGACCTAACTTAAGAGGCAATGTGTAAAATATGTGTGCAATACTTCAAACAGTAGCACAGTGAGAACAACACAAAAAGACTCCTCACCAGGTTACAAAGATAGAAAATAATTCTATAAATAAAACAAGACCAGAACGACAAAAATTCAATAAGTAGAAGTCGAGATATGAATTTTTAAAGAATAAACTATAATATAGTGCTTAGAAGCAATAAGTGCTTATTTGGAATATCTGGTCACAGCGGACCGGTACAATGGCAAAAGTTCAGTATGACTGCAATGAAGTGTGGCCAAAAACAGGGATCCCGTTAGGCCATGCTACAGAAAATGCCTTGATCTCAGCTGCGTTGTTGTCGAAGAAGAAGGGAGGTGCAGCTGATGAGTCAGGTTGAGCCATTCAGATGACGAGATGCAGTAATTTTCTCCACAAAACAGCAGCAGTGCTTTTGTTCTGATGGAGATGCACTGGCTCCAAATGTGATATGCTGCTACTGCAGCAGAGGATGCTTCTGTTCTGAGTCAGATGTGCCGGGTCCACTCCGCGCAATGAGGGTGCGCTGATAACGATCCACAAAAAGGCCAGGATGCGCTGTTTCTGACCCACGTAAAGGTGAAGATGTGCCGTTCCGTTGAGGATGCATGGGTTGCTTGATGAAGCACATTAGGCCAAACTTCAAGGGCCCAGGACTGGGTTAGCACCATTTGACTGGGCAGACTCACAGATGGCAGTGTCCAGGTGCAGATGCAGGTAAGATGGAAATCTTTTATGGCCCTCAGACTACAAATTAGGAGGCAAGCCTGATGCAGGTCCAGTCCTTCTCACCCAGGCAGGAAAACAGCAGGCAGTTGGGCAGCACTGCAAGGCAGGAGTCCAGCAAAGCAGCAGTCCAGCAGAGTGGCAGTCAACAAGCATTTTCATCTGCAGCCAGTAGTCTTTGGAACTCCCTTCCACAAATCCTTAGTGCTATTCCTCAGCTAAAGCCCTTTAGTAACACACTCATGATCTTGCTATACTCTCTTTAGACTATCTCTCTTCATCTACAGTTATAGCAGGGTTCTTCTAAACGGTCATCTACAGCGCCTTGATGCCTTTGAGCGATTGTTTGCACTCTGTAAATTTCAAATCAAAGTCAAATCAAAGCAGTCCTTTCAGCAGCACAGCAGTTCTTCTCCCTGGCAGTCTTCACATGTACAGGAGTGTACTGAGGTGGTGGTATCAGAGGTCCAGTACTTGTATCCAGTTGTGTCTTTGAAGTGGGAGAGACTTAAACAAAAAGGTAATTGAAGTACACAGAGGGTCTCTTCCTGCCCTGGCTCCAAACTCACTACAGGGGGTTATGCAGCCCTTTGTGTGGGGTCAGGTCACAGCCTGTTCAGGTGAAAGTATGATGCTGTGTCCAGCTCCTCACTCCCATACTGCCCAGGATGGCCCATCATAATGCAGATGGCCCATCAGTCGTTTCGTTTAGAAAACTTTATTTTGATTCATATAAACAGAATCATAAAAGTATGACATAGCATAATACACAATTTAAAAGAATCATGCACTTATCTCTAAACATTATAATATTATCCTTACATGATTTACAGATGAATATAAAAGAAATCAGATATGTTAAAAAAGAAACAGTTTACCAGTACAAATACAATAGATATTGGTGCCAAGCTCTAAACTAATTGCATAAGTAGGAAACAGCAATCCATGTCAATAATTAATATCGGTTTCTGATGCTGAGTGCTACTCTGATAAAACTAAGAACAGCATTGCATATTACTGGGGTTGATAATGAGAGTAAATGATCGTATCCCTCTTTATAAAAGCGGGATCCAAATGATGACAAAATTGGTCTAATAAATCTACTCCTTGGATCTTTGTACAAGGAACAAAAAGGTATAAGATGGAGAGTATTTTGGGAAACTTTGTTGTTACAAGCACACAAGGGTAAACTCTCACACCAGCCCGCCTACTGTGGAAATGCAAATAGAAAATGTAGTGTGTTCAGACGGAACCTAGTTAAATAAAAGCGCCATTGTGTCTGCCCTATATAAGAAAGGTAAGGTTGATGGAGCAACCTTCCCCTATGGTAGACCGCGCTCTCACTACTTCGCAGCATGCCTAATTCTGAGCGATAAGCCTCTTTAATTAATTGCTTTGTCTCAGCGCCAATAGTCTCGACTTTCAAAAAGATATGGCCCAGACCTATCTTAAAGAGGGTATCCCTAACGTATAGTAACCATGGGATTTTATCAAAATGCTCAAGCTTGAGACAGTCCTGTAATATTTCCTTGGTAAGTTTCAGGTCATCAGAACACCAAACCTTAATCCAAAGCTGCAAAGGGGAGACATGGATGATATCATTGACAAATTCAAAACCCGCTTCAGTGTGGCAAAAGATGTTAGAGGTGCCTGTTGGGACACATAAGAGGCATTTTATGAACTTGTTTTCCATAATTTGGATGTTGTTGCAGGATTGTGTACCCCATACTCCCGCACCGTATGTTGCAACCGGGATACATTTAGCTTTGTATAGGGATTTTAATTCTGCAACCGGCCTCTGACCCAATTTGCTGGAAAAACGAAAGATAGCCTCAGCAGTTTGGGTAGCTTTTTGCACACGCGCTGATATTAACGGATCCCAACTTAAGGTTTTATTAAATAGGTTCCCCAGATAATTAAAACTATCAACTTTCGCTATAGTCGAGTCCTTCACCACGAGCCTGCGAGATTTCACCCCTTTCGGGCCGCAGACCATAGTGAAGGACTTTGCGAAATTTACCCTCAGATCTAACCCCTGCATAAAGGTATCGAAACCATTTAAGCAAGTTTGCATGTTATTTGCAGTTAGGGTCATTAAAACTGTGTCATCAGCATAAGATAACATCGGTATACGTTTACCATTTACCTGGGGAAAATCAGCACAGCTTTCCAACAAAAAAGCTTCCAACCCGTTGGTGTATACCAGAAACAAAAAGGGAGCCAGTATACACCCCTGGCGGACCCCCTCAGTTGATGGTATGGGCTTTGACATCTCCCCTGTAGGCCCAAATCTGATCTTTACTGTAGTGGCAGCGTGGAGTCTACGAAGTAATGTAACCAATGGCTCCTCGAACCCCATAGACTCCATCATTTGCCATAGTTTTTCTCTACAAACAGTATCGAAGGCACTGGATAAGTCCATGAAAGCCAGGTGGATACAGCCACGCTTGGCTCTAATGTACTTACCCATGATCAGCGCCAAGTTTAGGCACTGCTCAGTGGTGCCCTTTCCCCACCTGAACCCATATTGGGATTTAACAATAATACCGTTAGATTCGGCCCAAGTTTCTAAGTGAGCCAGAATCACTCTACCCATTAATTTACAGGACGCATCTATTAGCGATATTGGTCTATAACAACAAGGGTCACATTTGTTGCCTTTTTTAAATATCGGGACCAATACCGCCTCTTGCCATGATGTCGGAATGCGACCTACCACAACTTCTTTAAACAAAAGTAATAAAAGGGGTGCCCACACATCTGTATTATATTTAAAAAAGTCCAAAGGGACCGCATCCAGCCCTGGAGCTTTCAGTGCTATGCCCTTTCTAAGTGCGGCCTCTACATCAGGGAGAGTCAGTGAGAGGCTAAGCGTGTTTGCTGATTCCCTCTTTGCATCGGGCAGCCCCTCGGAGCTGGTTACGAGGGAAGCCCCCTTTGGGTTAAGAATACCCCCGTAATGTGCCTCCCTGGTTGTGTGTCTGTAGGGTATCCTTATCTTCACTTTTTAGGAAGGGGCGATTTATAACCTCCCAGAAGAGTCGACTATCCTTTAATTCCGAGGCTCTGCCCAAGTCGTCCCATGCCTGTCTTTTTAGGTCAGTTTTACGTTTAGTGATGGCGTCTCTATAAATTTTCCTTGCCATTCTAACCAAACCCCTGTCACGAGGCACTTGACGTAATGCCTTCGTTAGGCTAGATTGCGCTCTGGAACATTCTGAGTCGAACCATTTATGGATGTTACACTTTTTTCCTCCCATAGGTCTCAGGAGATGGGAGACCACATTTGCTAATAGGGCTTCGAAGTTATCAATTATTACCTCTGGCTCGTTTGAAGGCGTTAGGCAGGCTTCTAGTCTTTGTTTATTTGTCTTAAAAGTCTCCAGCTCTAAGAGTTTTGCGTCCACCTTATCCCCCCTTAAGGTAACCCCCTGATTCTGACTAAATTTAATTGGGTGTTCCACAACCTGCATTCTCTTAAAGGCAGGGCACAAGCTCAAAATAAGTGGATTGTGATCACTTGCTGGATTAACCTGAATCTGAAAATCGTTAATGAGGTGCATATATTTTCTTGAGACTAAGGCAAAATCAATAACACTCATCTGTCCTCCCACGCCATGGAAAGTAGGAATACTCGAAGTACTTAAAAAACTGGGCATATCTAGAGCACAAAGATCATTAGTTATTATGATGTTGTTTAATGCCTCACCTTGTTTTGAGTGCTTAAAATGTGCAAGCGGCTGATCATTTAGGTCTACCAAACCACAAACTCTTGAGCCACTAAAATTACACAAACAGCAATTAAAATCACCTACCCACATAATAAACAGAGGAAATATGGTATTTGTTACTTTGACTAATTCATCCTGTAATTTTTGTATAACCACTGTAGTTTGGGCATCAAATATATTATAATACCAATTGATTAAGAGCAAGGGGACCAAAAATAAATCCTTAATCACAAGCAATTGGAACCAAGGGCATATCACCAATGAGTCAGTTTTTATTCTATCATGTTTTACGGCAATGGCTGTCATAAGGCCGCCCTTAGCTCTTCCAGATTGTGAGGGTTCTGCTGGATCGTTAAAAGATTGGTAGCCATCCAGACCAGAAGACCCCCTGCTCCATGTCTCCTGGAGACAAACTATATCGAAGGATTCCACAAATTTTAACCATGCCGGGTCCTCTAGTCTCCGCGAAAGACCAGCTATATTCCACAAAATCAGGCGGAATAAGTTGCCATCAGTCATGCTGTCTAAATCCTCCGCATGTGTTATTGTTTGTAGCTGAGTTACCACGTCAACTCTCGGGGTTACTACCAATGGGCTAGTACCTGCAACCAGTGGGATAGGTTGTACCTCTCGGGAGATGGTTCTTTCACCCTGTGGTGAGGTGCAACCGATGTGCATCCGATCACCTTTCTGGCACCCATTTGGCGTTGGTGGTCAATCCACCTTCTGTAGTAGGGGATCTCTGTGTATACTGAACACACGGAAGATGCCACAGGTCTTTGCATGATCCAGAAACACTTAGGAACCTACAAAGTATTCCACAAGAAGAACTGGAGTGACAGGATAGTGAGGAGATACAAAGGGTGGAAAAGTACCCATCAGCCCACTCAATAGTGGAACTTCGTCATTTGGGATTTCATGCTTGAAAAGTTGGTGTCCAAAAAGCACTTCCTCCAGTGGACATTGAGGATAGCCTAGGACCCAATGGTTGAACCCTCAACCAGAACAAATGACAGAGTTTGAGGCCGATAGGGCTTAGTTGCAGTGCTCAAAGAAATTATATAAGAATGTGTGAGGAAAAAGGAAAATGATCCAAGTGGTTTAAAAATGCCTATCTTGATGTCAAAAAGGAAACTTTATTGAGTGTGCCCATCAAGATGGTATGGTTAAAAAACAGAGTGATAATAACAAGAAAGATGGTTTGCTAATTACCATAGATGTTCTCTGGTCAACATGTTTCAGCCTTCAAAGGCTTTCGTCAGGACCTATGAATCACTACTGCAACACTTACTTCATATATTGTGAAAAACAAACTTCAGATATTTTCATGGGTTGTGTATCCCCTCCTGTCAAAGGAAATAAAAGAGAAAAAAGAAAAAAAAAAAAAGAAACCAACACAGAACACACAATAACCAGTTATGTTCATTCTAGTAACAGTTGTATGTATATACTTTGATTTGTACAATGTGTTCTGTTTAGCAACTTACCCAAATTTTTGGGATCAGGAACCTCACCTCACCTGGCGACAGCTCAGGCTAAAGGAGGCCACGCACTAAAAAAATTCATTTAAAGGGGTGTATTTTAGTTCATCTTAAAAAATTGTTATATTCCAGACTAGATATAGGTAGGTGACTCTGGTAGCCATAGGCAAGAGATGTGCAATTTTTCAAGAGAGATTCATCATTTTAAGACCTCTATATCCAGTCAGGTAACATTAAAAATTGTTTAGTTTATTTACATTCTACTCATAGAAACATAAATGGTACATAATATACTAGAAGCGTTGACAACAATAGTGAGACACAGCATACTAGTTCTATGCACCTTTAGACGAGTAGAGAGAGTCTCCTTAAGTCGGCTCTTTGTAGCTCAAGGAACCGAGCCGACTTAAGGAGACTCTCTCTACTCGTCTAAAGGTGCATAGAACTAGTATGCTGTGTCTCACTATTGTTGTCAACGCTTCTAGTATAATATGTACCATTTATGTTTCTATGAGTAGAATGTAAATAAACTAAACAATTTTTAATGTTACCTGACTGGATATAGAGGTCTTAAAATGATGAATCTCTCTTGAAAAATTGCACATCTCTTGCCTATGGCTACCAGAGTCACCTACCTATATCTAGTCTGGAATATAATAATTTTTTAAGATGAACTAAAATACACCCCTTTAAATGAATTTTTTTAGTGCGTGGCCTCCTTTAGCCTGAGCTGTCGCCAGGTGAGGTGAGGTTCCTGATCCCAAAAATTTGGGTAAGTTGCTAAACAGAACACATTGAACAAATCAAAGTATATACATACAACTGTTACTAGAATGAACATAACTGGTTATTGTGTGTTCTGTGTTGGTTTTTTTTCTTTTCTTTTTTCTCTTTTATTTCCTTTGACAGGAGGGGATACACAACCCATGAAAATATCTGAAGTTTGTTTTTCACAATATATGAAGTAAGTGTTGCAGTAGTGATTCATAGGTCCTGACGAAAGCCTTTGAAGGCTGAAACATGTTGACCAGAGAACATCTATGGTAATTAGCAAACCATCTTTCTTGCTATTATCACTCTGTTTTTTAACCATACCATCTTGATGGGCACATTCAATAAAGTTTCCTTTTTGACATCAAGATAGGCATTTTTAAACCACTTGGATCATTTTCCTTTTTCCTCACACATTCTTATATAATTTCTTTGAGCACTGCAACTAAGCCCTATCGGCCTCAAACTCTGTCATTTGTTCTGGTTGAGGGTTCAACCATTGGGTCCTAGGCTATCCTCAATGTCCACTGGAGGAAGTGCTTTTTGGACACCAACTTTTCAAGCATGAAATCCCAAATGACGAAGTTCCACTATTGAGTGGGCTGATGGGTACTTTTCCACCCTTTGTATCTCCTCACTATCCTGTCACTCCAGTTCTTCTTGTGGAATACTTTGTAGGTTCCTAAGTGTTTCTGGATCGTGCAAAGACCTGTGGCATCTTCCGTGTGTTCAGTATGTTCAGTTGGGGGACAAGATGCTGGTAGGTCTATAAACTATTTCCCCTCGGGCCCTTCTCCACTCTGTAGTTTTATGTAATTTTGTGCAGCTACGGCTGCGGGCCCCACCTTTTCTTCTTCTTTATTCATTAAGGCAATATAATACATTGATTTTGCCTGGTGGTTCATCTTTTTCCAGTGATATTATGGCAGACTTTGGTGGCCTAGGTTATGATGATGAGATTTTGTCATCTATTCTAAGCGAGAACCCTAGCATGCTAGACCAAATACCGACTACGACTCCGACAATAGTAGGAGATTGGGAAACAGTACTTAATCTTAAGAAAAGTCTTTCTCGAACATCAGTGCATGGACAGATCATGGCAGAATATTTACATGGTAAATGTGCACCCACAGGACTGATAGTAACGAACGCACCAAGGCTTTTCCTGACGGATAAAGCCTTTATTAAAGATTGGTCACTAATAGCGTGGCGTTGTACTAGAGATTGGCTCATTCTTATCATTACAACGGCCAAAAGAATAGCAGATGCCATCCTAGTCGAAATACAAGTCCTAGAGGGGCAGATAAAGACTACTCTTACCACTAAGAAGTTTGAGAAACAACAGGAAGACTCAAACAAGGCCAATAAAGAATACAGGGACCCAATATTCTTTGCAAAGATAGAGAAGTTCAAGAAAGATCTAGAGAAGTTCTCCCATGAGAAAATATACCCGTACACAAGTGAGAATTACAACCCGAATGACTCAAACAAGCAGAAACAAACAACTGGTTCCTCCTATGCCACTTCCTCAGATTCTGAATCATCTGACACTGAAAAGGGTAACACCAATCAATGGAGAGGTAAAGGCCGACAGGCTCGAGCTAATCGCAGATACAATGGGCGAGGGAGTATGTACCAACCAGGACCATGGTGGCCACCAGCCCCATGGGGTTACCCCCAATTCCCCCCTCCAATGTCACACTATCCAATGCAGCCTCAATACTTTGATAGCCAGGCTTTTTTAGGACAGGGCCGAGGCTGGAATCGTGGCAGGCGGAGAGGCCAAGGCCAAGTCCAGTGGGCAGACGAACCAGAGAACCCAATGTCTCGCAACAAATAAGGTCAGATACAACGGTTACAGAAACAGAAGATCTTGTGGTGAACCTTAGCGCTCGGACATTGACCATCAATGAACACAAGTTGCTCAATAAAGGGCTCGGGTTTGTACCCACCAACAATGGAGACTCCTTCCAGATTCGAGGTGAGATTGAGAGATTTTTCAGAACCGTGAGGCTACATCACCTCTTCAGAGAAAAAGACTCGGAAGATTCGACTGTTGATAAGAACACAGGCTTGAGGGTGAAGTCTACCTTCATGCCCCTACTCCAACAAATACCATCCAGAGTAGGTGCTTTTGAAGCAGCGGTACTGCATGATTTGAAATCACTTGATTTTTCGAAAGAAGGCAATTATCAAAACCTGTCCAAGTCGGAGAGGAATGCACTCGTAACTTTGTCAAAAGACACCAACATTGTGATTAAGCCAGCTGATAAGGGGGGCGCCATAGTGGTCCAAGATACAATTTCGTATAGGACTGAGTGCCTCAGACAACTAGGGAATACCCTCTTCTATGCTCCGCTGGATGAAAATCCGACAATGAGACTGACAAATGAGTTCAAACATCTAGTGGAAGAAGCAAACAGTGAGGGCTGGATCACAACGCAGGAGGCCATTTTCCTAGTCACTAAATTTCCCACTACTCTGTCTTTTTACACTTTGCCCAAAATACATAAATCTACGAGACCACCGCTAGGTCGTCCGATCATTTCGGGCATAGGGTCCCTTCTTGAACCCTTGTCCTCCTTTGTGGACGTGTTCCTCAGTCCATTGGTGAAAAAGATGCCATCGTACTTGCAGGATACAAAAGATGTACTTCGCTTACTACCAGAGGTACAGTTTGATACAGACACAGACATCCTGGCAACCCTGGATGTCGAATCTCTGTATACTTGTATACCTCAATTGGATACCCTTGAAACAGTACGAGAACTTTTGGAGGATTCGGCACCAGACACTATAACACCGATCCATTTCATAATGGAATTGGCAAAGATAGCAATGACAGAAATTTTTTTTGCTTTTGAAGATGACCTGTACCTACAGATATCAGGTACCTCAATGGGCAGCAAATTTGCGCCCAGTTTCGCGAATCTATATGTCCACCAGTTTGAAACTCAATGTGTCCTCAATACCAACAATCCACACCATCAACAATTGATGGTGTGGAAAAGGTACATTGACGATATTCTGCTAATATGGCGTGGAGATGAACAATCTCTACTATCTTTCAAGGACTGGTTGAACGGTCAGAATCCGTATCTTAGGTTCACCCTTGACTACAGCAAAACGGCACTCCCGTTTCTGGACCTTCGAATTTTTCCTGAAGATGGACATCTAGCTAGTTCTTTGTACCGGAAACCTATGGCACGAAATTCGCTGTTGAGATTTGACAGCCATCATCCTCGGTCTCTCCGAGAGAACCTTCCGTTTGGCCAGTTCCTTAGGGTACGCAGGAACTGCTCAGACAAGATGGATTTTCAGTCTGAAGCAAAAGACCTATCGATGAAATTGCTCACACGGAGATATCCAGGCACTCTGATTAGAAAGTCCAAAAAGCGGGCAGAAAACAATCATCGAGAGGCCCTTCTAGCACCCCCAGTCAACAAACCACCTCTGGATAGACTGGCATGTGTGACCACCTTCAACTCCTCGTCCTCAAAGATCCAGAAAATAATACGACAAAGATGGCGTATTTTGAACAGCACCGGAGAAAACATCCCTTTGCCTCTTTTTGCGTTTAAGAGAGGTAGCAACCTCAAAGATGAACTGGTCCACACAAGACCACGACTAACTCCCGAGGTACCAACTGCTACTCTGTGGAATCTCCCTCCAGTCCAGGGACACCATCCCTGTGGAAACTGCTCAGTCTGTCCTCAGACGAAAAAGACTCTTAATGTTGACATTGGCACTAGCAAACCATGGGTATTGAAACGCCATACCAATTGTAACAGTGAGAAAGTTATTTACTTAATCACCTGCCCATGTAATCTGAGATACGTAGGGATGACTACGAGAAAGATCAAGCTACGTATACAAGAACACCAGAGTACGATCAGGCGCAACAAACAAGCGACCCGTCTCACCTCTCACTTCCTTACTGCGAGACATCAACCAGATGAATTACAATGGGTGGTGTTAGAACAGCCTTACATACCCCAGCACATCACAGATGTTTCCCAGTTCCTATTAAGGAAAGAACAAAGATGGGTCTACAAATTGAAATGCGATTCAGAGGGACTGAACAATGACATTCCTTGGTTACAGCTGTGAATATACCGGCTGCAGGACTCATTTCGGGTCTGTAAATGCTTAATTTGTAGGTCTGTCCAGACATTGGTGTTACCCATACACAGTGTAGCGTCCCCTTTTGTGTCTAATAACGAGTCATTGAGGTCGTCTTGCAGCTTTCATAAATACCATTTAGGAGCGCACCTTGTCTTAGGTAGTCATGGAACATCACCCTGGGTTTTGCTATATATAGATGTTTGTCACACTAGAAACGAATGAGGTTTCAAACACAAACGAGCTCACTGGGATATGGATATTGAGGTTATTGGCAGGACCATAGGACTGACCCACTCATGCGCATCTAAAGAGTAGCCATTAACGCCATGTTGGCTGTCATTAACTAAGTACATATTACACTATGCACATACAATGTCCTTATAAATCCGGACGAGGTTACTGCATTTATTTGTACAAGATAAGAGACTAAACAATACCATTGTCAACCGATCTGTATTATTATCTCATGGCACACCATATACGAACGAAATAATTAATTTTAAACATTGAGAGAAGTTCAGTTGCTAAAAATACGCTTGTAAACGAGAGCCCATTGGCGGTTCTAAGTACTTCCGGTAGTCTTCAGGGACCAATCAGGTCCGTTCTAGTCCCGTCTCTCAGAGCGGTCCGCTCGATGCAGGCTGTTCGTTTCCACAGGAAACGGTGCGTGACTCTACATTAACATGCAGGGCTTGCCATTTGAGAGCACAGGATTGGTCGACACAAGCATGCTGGGTTTAACCTATCAAAATGCAGAGAAGACGTGTCTCTCTCTGGTCCGCCGTTTCCGTTTAAAACTCGCGACCCGCACTAGAACACTACCTCCCCTTGGCTCAGTGAAAGCCAGAGGTAACGACGGAGAGGTAGGTGTCCTATAAACTGCGGCATTGACTTTGATTTAGTCTTTTCTTTGTCTTTCCTTGAAGGATTTTGGGGAATCGAATACGAGGAGCGCATCATCCTCAGTGATGACAGCGCTTTACCGCGCTAGTTCCTTGAGCTACAAAGAGCCGACTTAAGGAGACTCTCTCTACTCGTCTAAAGGTGCATAGAACTAGTATGCTGTGTCTCACTATTGTTGTCAACGCTTCTAGTATAATATGTACCATTTATGTTTCTATGAGTAGAATGTAAATAAACTAAACAATTTTTAATGTTACCTGACTGGATATAGAGGTCTTAAAATGATGAATCTCTCTTGAAAAATTGCACATCTCTTGCCTATGGCTACCAGAGTCACCTACCTATATCTAGTCTGGAATATAACAATTTTTTAAGATGAACTAAAATACACCCCTTTAAATGAATTTTTTTAGTGCGTGGCCTCCTTTAGCCTGAGCTGTCGCCAGGTGAGGTGAGGTTCCTGATCCCAAAAATTTGGGTAAGTTGCTAAACAGAACACATTGTACAAATCAAAGTATATACATACAACTGTTACTAGAATGAACATAACTGGTTATTGTGTGTTCTGTGTTGGTTTCTTTATTTTTTTTATTTTTTTTTTTTCTCTTTTATTTCCTTTGACAGGAGGGGATACACAACCCATGAAAATATCTGAAGTTTGTTTTTCACAATATATGAAGTAAGTGTTGCAGTAGTGATTCATAGGTCCTGACGAAAGCCTTTGAAGGCTGAAACATGTTGACCAGAGAACATCTATGGTAATTAGCAAACCATCTTTCTTGCTATTATCACTCTGTTTTTTAACCATACCATCTTGATGGGCACACTCAATAAAGTTTCCTTTTTGACATCAAGATAGGCATTTTTAAACCACTTGGATCATTTTCCTTTTTCCTCACACATTCTTATATAATTTCTTTGAGCACTGCAACTAAGCCCTATCGGCCTCAAACTCTGTCATTTGTTCTGGTTGAGGGTTCAACCATTGGGTCCTAGGCTATCCTCAATGTCCACTGGAGGAAGTGCTTTTTGGACACCAACTTTTCAAGCATGAAATCCCAAATGACGAAGTTCCACTATTGAGTGGGCTGATGGGTACTTTTCCACCCTTTGTATCTCCTCACTATCCTGTCACTCCAGTTCTTCTTGTGGAATACTTTGTAGGTTCCTAAGTGTTTCTGGATCGTGCAAAGACCTGTGGCATCTTCCGTGTGTTCAGTATGTTCAGTTGGGGGACAAGATGCTGGTAGGTCTATAAACTATTTCCCCTCGGGCCCTTCTCCACTCTGTAGTTTTATGTGATCTCTGTGTATAGTCATAATCTAGTGAATAGTCCCGCCCATGTGCGTGGACCCCGGAGCAATCAAAAATAATCTCTTACAGTGTCAAAAAATGCAGAAATGCATAGACACTTAAGAGAGAATTTAAAGACAGATAATGCAGCCAAAAAAGGCTACACTGTCCAGTACTTCAACTAGAAATTCCACCACAAAACAGCAAAGCCTGTACAGATTTCCCTTGCTTAACAGCAAAATCCCTCAGGAATGATAGAGAGAAGAACCTGGACAGACAAGCCCCATAGGCTGCCATTATGTGGCTTAAATAGGATACTGTGCCTTTAAGGAACCTTCCAGAACCTTCTCCCAGTATCCCAGAATGCATAGCAGGTCCAACTTAGTTTCAGTTCTTTTTTCCGGCTCCTGCAAGCAGGACCCTGGAGCATTGAGCTCTCCCTTTTCAAGGGTTTTTGTTGTGGTGTTTTTCACTAAATTCGATTTTCTTGTACTTTTAAAGTACTTTGGTGACTTTCTTCTTGAGTTCTGCACTCTTTTTGTTGTCCATAATGCCAGCATTATTTGACAAATGCCCGGAGTGCTCCAGGAAGAAGGCCAAGTCAGACCCCCATGAGGTCTGTATTCTCTGCCTTCCCTCTTCCCACATCCCTGAGGATTGTGTGATCTGTAGAGGCTTCTCGGGCAGGACCCTGAAGGACAGACGGAAGATCAGACTTCAGGGACTTGAAGAAAGAAGATTGAAGGCTCGAGGTGGGTCTGGAGGGGCTTCTACTGCCCATGCTGTGGCCTCTGGGGGGCTCCCCAGGGGCAGGAAGTCCAGCTCACGCCCAAGCTCTCCGTCTGGGTCAGTGGCGATGACCACGACGTCGAGAGGAAGGTCCACGGCCAGTTCCCGGTCTCCCCAGGGCTCTGGGTTGAGAAAACGTCGTCCGTCGACGTCGAGGGACGTTTACAGGCCGCCGTCGAAGCCGGTGTCGATTTCTTCGCCGTCGGCGTCGAGTGGACGACATCTAAGGACCCGGCGTCGGTGCTCGCCTTCGAGGCGACACCGCCGTTCGCCGTCGAAGACTTCGTCATCAAGGGGATCCTCGTCGTCAAGGTCGCCGTCGAGACGGGAGAGGTCTCCGGCGCCGAAGACGTCGACGTCGAGACATTCAAAGAGATCGACGTCGAGACGATCCAAGAGGTCGACGTCGAGGCGATCCAAGAGATCGACGTCGAGACATACGAAGAGGTCGAGGTCGCCGTCGAGGCACCATCGCCCGTCGTCGAGATTTCGTGGTTCGTCCATCTGGTCGGGGTCGACGTCGAGACGTAGACACCGTTCGACGTCGAGGAGTGTGGAACGGTCGACGCCGAAAGGCCGCTCGACGTCGAAGGACCCACAGTCGTCGCGTGAGCACCGCTCTTCGGCGTCAGGAGGTCGTAAGGCCAAGCCCAGGACTGTGGGGGGCTCCCCACAGTCCGAACGGGATGATGGTTCGCCGGGCATGGCGTATTCCGAGGTATATACCCCGAAGAAGCCTCCTGCACCCCCTCCTCTGCCTCCTTTACCAAGGGGTCCACCTCCGAGGGCTCCGACCCCTCCGCCTCCGTTGCCTCCTCGGCCGGCTCCGCAGGCCCCGGTTCCGGTTGCTCCCCCTCCCCCGGTTTCACCGAGGGCGGTGTCGATGCCCAAGTATCCGACTCCGCCGAAGAAGACTCCTAAGTCGAAGCCTCCGAAGCCTAAGGCTTCCGAACCGGGGAGGCCGACGGACCGTCCCAGGCCCAAGAGATCGAGGTCTCGCTCGGGACGAAGAGACAGATCTAGGAGTGGACGCGGATCTTCCTCGAGATCCCGGCATCGCCATAGGAGGCGTCGGTCCAGGTCACGTTCTGCCTCTGGGACCCGTTCTTACTCGCCTACGCTGTCTTACTCGCCGGAGACTAGAGTGTCTCCGATAGACGATATTGGCACATTCCAGGAGGTCCTCCTGCGTGGGGCGGCGAAGTTGGGGATCAAGGTTGAAGCGCCTACACCTTCCACTTCTGTGATCTTTGAGACATTACATAAGAAACACTTGTCTCGTCCCCTACTGCCTTTGGTGCCAGGCCTCCTCGAGCCGGCTGAACAGCTCTTCCTAACACCGGCAGTGGTGAAGTCCGTGCCTTCCAGGCTCCTCAAGAAATACAGAGCTCCAGACTCGGACCCAGCTTTCTTGAGAAAGGACCCGGTACCGGATTCGGTTATTGTGACGGCGGCTCGGAAGCTTCATGCCACCTCCCCTGCATCCACTGTGCCTCCGGATAAGGAGAGCCGCTGGATTGACTTGGCTGGACGGAAAGCGTGTGGTACGTCCTCCTCATCGATGAAGGCCGCCAGTGACTCGGCGTTGTTGGGACGATACGACCGCGCACTGTGGGACTCTATGGAGCAGTTTGCGGACCTTGTTCCTCGAGACCGCAGAGAGGACTTCATGGAGATCGTCCAGGAGGGGATGCTGGTCTCTAACCAGGCCATCAGCGCCGCGGCAGATATCTCCTTGCTGTCTGCGCATGGATACTGCCACGGGATTAATCAGAGGCGCCATGCTTGGCTCAGATTGACGTCACTTAAACCGGAAGCGCAACAACGTGTGGCGAATCTTCCGTTTTCCGGAGACACCCTCTTCGGAAAACACGCAGATGACGAGATGGCCAGGATGAAGGCCGAGGCGGAGACCCTGACGGCGGTGGGCTTGGAGAAGCCCAAGGAAAAGAAGCCCTACCGCCAGTTCCAACGGCGGTTCGGGTCACAGGGTCGTGGAAGGGGTCAGTCTTCTGGACAACATCAGCAGCAGCAACAACAGCAGCAATACAGAAGACCCTTCCAGAAGCGTCAGAGGGGTAGAGGGACTCAGCAGTCCTCTTCCGCGACCAAGGGCCCGGCCGGGTCTCGACCCTGAGCAGTTACTTCCCCCTCGTCCGTTACCCGCTCCGGTGGGGGGAAGCGTTCAATTTTTTCTGGCAGAGTGGAGAAAAATTACTCAGGACAAGTGGGTGCTGAATATTGTTTGCAATGGATACAGTCTTCGGTTCATCAGCCCGCCTCCATCGATCCCTCCGGTCAGCTCGCAGTACCAACTGCGCGAGCTCCAGGCGGAGGCCGACATCCTGCTAAGGAAAAGGGCGATAGAAGACGTACCTACGTCTCAAAGAGGAAGAGGTCTTTACTCTCGGTTCTTTCTTGTCCGCAAGAAGGACAAGAACGAGTTCAGGCCTATTCTGGATTTGCGACAGGCAAACAAGTGGATTCGCAGAGAAAAGTTTTGCATGCTGTCGTTGCATCAGATCTACCCTCAGCTGCAACGAGGAGAGTGGATGTGTGCCATAGATCTACAGGATGCATACTTCCATGTGCCAATTGCATGCAAACACAGGAAGTTTCTGCGCTTTCAAGTCGGCACCAATCACTATCAGTACACGGTGCTTCCCTTCGGGTTAAAGTCTGCACCCAGGACATTTTCGAAATGCATGGCAGTGGTAGCGGCACACCTGAGGAAGAACAAGGTGTTTGTCTACCCGTACCTGGACGATTGGTTGATCAAGGCCTCCTCCTTCTCGGAAGCTCAAGCACACTTCCAGAAGACGTGCGTTCTCTTGAACAAGCTGGGGTTGCACATCAACATGTCCAAGTCTGTCCCGACTCCGGTCCAGTGCATCCAGTACTTGGGAGCCTCCATCAACACGCTGTCAGCAAGCGTGTCTCCTTCGGAGGAGCGACGTTTATCACTCCTTCGGAAGGCTCAGACTCTCATGTCTACTCCATCCACGACAGTGAGGGCGGTGTCTTCTCTGCTGGGATCGATGGCCTCGTGTATCTTCCTGACGCCTCATGCGCGGCTGCACATGAGACCGCTGCAGGAGTGCTTGGAGGATCAATGGGACCAGAGGAGAGGATCTTGGGACGACAAGATACGACTGTCTCTACGTGCTCTTTAGTCTCTGAAGTGGTGGTGCTCGAAGGAGAATCTCCTCAGAGGGGTTCCCTTCCACAAGGACATTCCCACACAGACTATCGTGACGGATGCTTCTCTCCAGGGCTGGGGAGCGCACTCCGCAGACCTACAGATTCAAGGGACGTGGTCCCAGACGGAGGCCACGTACCACATCAATTTCCTGGAACTCAGGGCTGTGCACTTGGCACTGAAGGCTTTTCACCCGTCCTTTCAGACCAACTCTCTGCTTGTTCAGACAGACAACACGACAACGATGTATTACCTCAACAAGCAGGGGGGCTCGAGATCGGGCACTCTGTCGCAGGAGGCGCAGGCGATCTGGCACTGGCTTCTGGCTCGAGGACTGTCGATAACGGCCACCCATCTGCCAGGTGTGCAGAAAGTTCAGGCAGACGAACTGAGCAGACTCATTCAGGAAAACCACGAATGGGTCATAAGCGACGAAGTTCTGGGAGAAGTCTTCGCAAGGTGGGGGACTCCAGACGTAGATCTGTTCGCCACCGCCGAAAACAGAAAATGCCGAGGCTTCGCCTCCAGGTACTACCAGCCGGGGACGCTGGGGAACGCGTTATGGATCGACTGGTCGAACAGCTTTCTGTACGCTTTTCCACCAATTCCCCTGATTCCGGCGGTTCTCATCAAGCTGTCCCAATCCAGGGCGAGAATGATTCTGATTGCCCCGGAATGGCCCAGACAGTGGTGGTTCACGGACCTGCTTCACCGGTCTCTCCTTCCTCACATGAAGCTGCCGTGCAGGCCGGACCTTCTCACGAAGTTCGGGGGGCGGATGGTGCACCCCAACCTCTCGTCTTTGAGTTTGGCTGCATGGCTCCTGAAATAGTGCAATATGGCCATCTGAATCTCCCAGAGGATTGTATGGACATACTGAAGGAGGCTAAGCGACCTTCCACTAGGACTTCTTATGCTTACAAGTGGAAGAGGTTTTGCATCTGGTGCAAGTCTAAGAACTTTAACCCTACGACATGCAAGGAAGATGTCATCCTTCCATATCTACTACATCTGGCGCAGTCGGGCCTTAATGTCCATTCCATTAAGGTTCATCTGGCTGCTTTGACTGCCTACAGGAAAGGCCCTTCACAGACTTCCTTCTTCCAGATCCCTGTGATCAAAGACTTTTTGGAAGGCTTGAAGAAAGTATTCCCTCCTGTCAGGCTTCCTTCGCCTTCGTGGGACTTGAATGTGGTGCTGTCCAGATTGATGAAGGAGCCTTTTGAACCCATTCATAAGGCTTCGTTGCAGCACCTGTCCTGGAAGGCGGCGTTCCTCGTGGCCATTACATCGGCCCGCAGGGTGAGTGAGATTCAGGCGTTGTGTTGCCAAGAACCTTATACTGTGTTTCATGCTGCTAAGGTTGTTATGCGTACTCACCCTAAGTTTCTTCCCAAGGTTGTTTCTGATTTTCATATCAATCAGACTATCACTTTGCCTACGTTCTTTCAGAATCCGTCATCTCCAGCGGAAAGGTCTTTCCATTCCCTGGATGTGAGGAGGGTGCTGAAGTTATATCTTGATAAGACTAAAGATATTCGTAGGTCAGACCAATTGTTCATTAATTATGGCTCAGTCAGGACAGGTCTTGCTACCTCTAAACAGTCCATCTCGAGGTGGATTGTGTCCTGCATACAATTGTGTTACTGCAAAGCTAATAAGACCTTAGGGGGTAAACCTAAGGCTCATTCCACCAGAGGCAAAGCTGCCACGACAGCTATGCTTCGTAATGTTCCCTTTGCAGAGATCTGCAAGGCGGCCACTTGGAAGTCGGTCCATACCTTTGCTAAGCATTACTGCCTGGACACTGATGCCAGGGCAGACGCTCAGGTTGGGCAGGCTTCGCTGCGGAATTTGTTCGCACAATAGTGGCGTAATTTCGTATTCTCCACCGCCGCTTGATGTGGGGATGGGCTTGCCATTCTATTCACTAGATTATGACTATACACAGAGATCCCCTACTACAGAAGGAGTAGTTTCTGTCCTGTAACTCCAGTTCTGTAGTAGGGGTATCTCTGTTATAGTCATAAGCGCCCTCCCGCCTCCCCGGTGGAGATTTGTTCAGGTACATAATGCTACAGGTCTGGCGTTTTTTACGCCTTCAAAAAGAACTGAAACTAAGTTGGACCTGCTATGCATTCTGGGATACTGGGAGAAGGTTCTGGAAGGTTCCTTAAAGGCACAGTATCCTATTTAAGCCACATAATGGCAGCCTATGGGGCTTGTCTGTCTAGGTTCTTCTCTCTATCATTCCTGAGGGATTTTGCTGTTAAGCAAGGGAAATCTGTACAGGCTTTGCTGTTTTGTGGATTTTGTGGTGGAATTTCTAGTTGAAGTACTGGACAGTGTAGCCTTTTTTGGCTGCATTATCTGTCTTTAAATTCTCTCTTAAGTGTCTATGCATTTCTGCATTTTTTGACACTGTAAGAGATTATTTTTGATTGCTCCGGGGTCCACGCACATGGGCGGGACTATTCACTAGATTATGACTATAACAGAGATACCCCTACTACAGAACTGGAGTTACAGGACAGAAACTACTCCATCTCTAGGCAGCTATATCTGTTCATGGTGGGGATACTGTAGGAGAGTGGGGTCTGCAATCCCATGGCCACCCCAGATTTTTGCTTTTTGCTTCACTGATTTACGACTTTCCCTGGCTGTGGGCCTGCTAATCAGACCCACAGCCTAGCTGTTCTCTCTCTAAATCGACAACCATGTACCTTAGGTGCATTTACCAATTGGTACTGGGCCACCTTATCAGTCCCTGTACAGAATAGCTTAGGTATCCAGGGCATAGGTGTACCCAGGGCCTACCAGGGGCTGAAGCATGTATTATGCCACCCCTGGCTGGCCATCCTAAACAGACACAACTGGCTGCACGACAGCTGGGGCAAGGTGGTGTAATCACCCTTTGCTTTAGATATAGTTCCCTATATCTAAACCTAAAATGGACACATATATTCCTATCAGTCACTCCTATGGAAGGCCTTATCAATCCTGAAGGCAGAGTGCTTGGAATTATGTGAGATGGTGCTCTGGCATGAGCTGAGCTCGTTTGCAGCTTGCGGAACCAAGTCCTATTAGCTGTTCCATGATAACGCTATACCATATACTCTTAAGTGCATTATAATCCTCGCGGTTAAATGCTAACTCTGGTATAACATTATCAAAACATGTCGAGTAAGGTGTCATACGAATTGGAATACTACCCCCTCGCCAATTCTGGCGACGGGGGTAGCATTCCACCCTTTTAGAGGGACACGACATGTATGTAACTGTAAACCCCGGTTAAAGTTAACTCGAGCCTTGGCATCACAAAATGGATGCTGCCACCACAGACACAAGTCTGACCTCCTGCTGCTGGGAGTCCTTCCAGCGAGGGAGGCTTAGACAAAGGGTTTCCTGCCTTGGGGGGTGCTAGCTCCGCCCCAGACAGGATTTTGTGTATTAGGTAGGCCCAGGCTGAAAGGAATGAGACATGCCTGGGGCACACAAGGTGCCCCGTGCATACACCGGTTCCAACCAGTTGCTGGGGCACTCCAGCCCCAGCTCTGGCGGGAAACTGGACAAAGGATAGGGGGTGTAACCACCCCCCTTCCTGGTCCCACCCAGGGGAGGGACCTAGTCGTAGCGCAGCCCCCTTTATCTGAATAAAGGTAGGAGCTGGTCCCATTCCCAGTTAGATTAATCTTGACAACTTCCACGGAGAAACTCTTGACCTTCGACCTCCTGAACCTCAGAAGACTGAAGAATCTCCCCTATGGTCAGGGAGTGACCATCCTGCTTCGCAGGCACCATCAAGCTCCTGTGCGGTTTGCTGTAAGTCCTTCCTTCCAGGAATCCGATGACCCAGCTCAACGAGACCCGGACCTCCAGACCTCTCTGACCTCTACCCTCTACCCTCTACCCACATCCACAGCACAGCTGGGACCCGTGGGTGCGACGAGCAACGTGGAGACGGCCATCTTGACGAAACCTGCACAGCTCTTCAAGCACGACCCCCGAGGGTTCCTCGAGTGAGTGCATTGGGGACTGAGAAGCCCCACACCGACACAGCTCCTGCACCAAAGACCAGCCCCCCAGCATCCCCGTGATCTGCGTGGGGCTCTTTTGCTTGGTTACTGCTTTTCCTGTTGTCTGGTCACTTGCTGGCTGGCTAGTGACCTCTGAGACGACGACCCGAAGAATTCAACACTGCTAGTCTGGTTCCCCAGACTGGCTCTTGCTTCCTTGTAAAAGAGAAGTACCCTGGATCCTCCTGGTCCACACTAGACGCCATTTTAGTTCCACCACATGGCTTGCATTAGCCAAGGCCTGTTGTCCAGATCGACGATCCGACACTGCCAACAGCAGCAGACTACGTGGGACAGCTCGTGCCTCCAGCCTGGTTGTGAAGAGCAGCTCCTGGTCCGCGCAGCTACAGAGAGAAGCGACCCCTCCTTCACCTGAACGCGGCGACAGCTCCTGGTTCCCTCCTGGTTCCAGCACCGTCACTGGCTAGTGACCAAGACTCTGTCCCCTTCCTTTTCAGGTCTTCCTTCTTCCTAGTTCCATCCTTGGAACCACCGGACTCCTCCATCTGGCTGCCTGCCAGCAACTTCTTGTTTCAAGCATCACCGGGATCAACGCAGCAAACCCGACACCACTTCAGCCCTATGCACCCGCAGCCTGTGGGTTAGGTAACTAAAGCTTCTAGGTGCTGAAGTCTGTGTTCACTATCCTAGTGTTCAGGTCCACTGTTGTTTTCCCTCCATCCAGCCGGGTTCGTCTGGAATCCGTAACTTTGTAAACTGTAGCATCCATAGACGTTGGTACGCATCCCGCGTGAGAGTTTCCACTCTGCACGTTGATCCAGCGCTCTCACCAAAATTTTTCATAAATGGCTCTATCTACTACCACCAAACTTACACTACAACACTAGGCCCATATCAACAACAGAGCGACTGAATCATGAGGCGATAAGATCTAAATATGTTGTTTAAACTATCTACAATAATCAAGACCAGCTTGTCATTTAGAAAGTTTATTTAAACACATCTAGGAAAACTCAGGTTTTGGAATTTTATTAAGCAAGCATTAGAAAAAGTCATAAAGAGAGGTTTATTCAGAATTAATAAAAAGAGCATAAATCAAGAATAATTATTCATTAGCAGAAATAAGTAAAATTAAGCATTCCCAAATCCTAACTATCTCTCTGTCTCTACCCTCATCACCTAGAAATAAAGCAAATAATAAAGACTCCTTTCCTCACGTGTGTAGTCCATCAGCATAACACGTCCTTCAGAATTCTCAAGCGTAAGCCAAATGTCTGTTCTCTGAACCCATTCTTATACCCTAAAGTAAGCTGAGCTAACTATTTTTCACATTCCAGCAGACGAATTCTAGCTCTCCATTGGCTGAGCCACCTCGTGCCACAGTAAACTGTGACACCTCCTTTCCACATGTCCGGGCAAATTCACTAGTTCATTGTTCATGCAGAAGTTTTGGCAGCATTTCCTCAGGCTGCTACATTTTGTATCGAAAGAAGTTTCAAGCAATGCAATTCTATCACGTCTCTTCCTTTCAACCTTGAGCCTGTCCGTTCTAGGCTCCCGTGGCACGTTAGCAAATTTCTCCACAGAGTCATCTTTTAGCAGTCCTTTCCAAAACCTTTCAAAATAAAAGCTCATGGGCTTTTTCCATCCTTTTCAGAATTATTTTCTCTTGTACCATTTTCATCAATAGGCCTCTTTTCAAAAAGCGTCATTTTTCTGCGCCACCTCTCTTGCGCCACTTTTAAAAGTGTACTATTTTTCTGCAGCCATCTCTAAGCTTCATTTGTAAAACTATTATATAAACAAACACAAAGAATAATTAATGAAAGAAATATAGTTTGTTCTGTTGCCACCCATTATTACTAATAATTAACCCATTAGTCTAAATTACCTAGCAGAAGCAAACAAATAAAGCAGCATTTTATATCTACCATTCTTCATTTAATCCAGCAGGATTCTTTATGCACCTATAGAGAATAGAGTGACACCACATAGACAAGGAAAGCAAAATAAGCACATGCCATTATTTAAAAACAGCTGCTATTATTCATGACATAACAATAGACAAGATTAATTTATTATTTTTCCACATACATGAGAATGCAACATAATGCACATTTATGAGCACACATGTTAGTTTCCCGCGTGTTCTTTAATGTAATGTAACTTTAAATTAGGTTGAATTAACAAACACACAGCACAAATTGTTAGCATAATTAATTAATTTATGGAAGTGTGACTTCACGAGTTGAAATAAAATTATTTCTTAATCTCGCTTCATCAACTCCCCCATCTGGTGATTTTAAAATCACCAAACCACACCAAAAATGTTAGCAAAAATTTTATCTAAGATGAACATAATTCGATTTCACCTGTGTTAGTATTTCTAAAGACTTATTTCATCAGTTTATCTCCAATTGTCATATTGAGTTTTAAGAAACTCCTCTCGTTCTATCTCTTTCTCTTGTGTAACATGCAACTGATCTTCAACAAAAGTGTCGCAAAAACTATAATTAATAAAGGTGTCAGTATTACACTATGTTTGTCTTGACTAGCTGAAGCTTTACTTGTCCTATTGACCTTAAACTTTTCCTTGCTAATTTCTAAAGGAAAAATGACAATCTAAATTAACCAAAGTATCAATTATTAGGAACACATATATCAGAGACAATTTACAATATCTCTTTAACATTAAGCATCTTGAGCTGTTATTTATAAAAAACATGAAAGTAATTTCATTAAGCTTACAAGGAAAAAGAAAACAAATTTTTTTTAAAATGTCTACATTTTCTAAACATTTCTAACACCCCCCTTTTTCAATTTTGTTTTAATTTTTTTTTATATATACCCTTAAACCTTTTAACAGTTTTTCTTCGACCTAATGTCACAAGTTATATATTTCCAGCTAACACAATTTCTTCGACCTTGTGTCACCTAACACAATTTCTTCAGCCTTATGCCAAAAACAGGAAACCTAATATTTTTAACAGGTAAGTACTTCAATCATTGTCACTATTCTCTTCAATCTTTTCCTGACTGCAACTATTTACCTCCATTACAGGTATTACTTCTATTTTCTTTCCTGTCTCACTTTTCTTTTCAGAATCTTTTTGACTTGATATTTCATCAATCTTTTCTTTTGATCTGTTTACCAATTTGAATTTCAGGCCTTTATTTTCTCCTGGCCAGTTATCACTTTTTCTTGGTAATTTCATCTTTGACTTGTTCACATTACATTCTGTTCTCCAAGCTGCTTTTCTGTATTTTCTTATTTGAGAATCTTCATCACTCTCGTCAATTTCAGTGTCAGAAATTTGAATTCTGGACTCGGGTACTTCTTTACTCGGCAGCTTCACTCCGTTAGGAACATCATCTTTGCAGCTGGTACTTGGCAATTCATTTTTTTCTTCAATTACCTTCAACTTCCCAGTTTCAGAATTCCTGTTCCTGCTTTCAGAGCTTCTTTTCTGCTTTTCAATACTCTCCTGGTCTTCAATCACAATCTGAACACATACTTTTTCTGCTTCCTTTTCTGGCAGATCTCCATTATTTTCTTCAGTCACAATTTTCAAGTCTTCTTCATTCAAGGCTTGTTTTTCAATCAAATTCTCCAGATGTCGACCACCCTGTCGATCTTCAAGATCTGGATTCTTTTCAGGTTCTTCTTCGGAATCTGAATCGGCAATGGTGACACTATCCTCATCAGGATTTTCAGGTGTAGATACACGAAAAGTATGGCCAGTGTCAATCCACCTCTTCAGTCTTTTGCATTTCACTGCATTTGTTGTAACAAGACTAACTGGCCTCCCTTTCTGCCACCTTGGCACTAGACAATTTCTTTTTAGACGAACCTTTTTCCTGATCCTTTCACCTGGTAACAGCTCATGTACTTGCTCTTTTTCTCTTGTTTGCACTTCAGTTCCATCTTCATCAGACACAGAAGTCATTTCATCTGATAAATTCTTGCAGTACTCCAAATTGATGCCATCATTAATAGTCATCATTCTTTCCACTGGTATGAATGCCTGTCTCATGACCTTGTCCATCATAATATCACGTGGACTTAAATCTGTCTTTTTATCAGTAGTACTACTCAGAAACATCAAAACAAGTGGAAGGACATCTGTCCACTTTGTACCTGTAGCTATGCTCATTTTTGCATCTCTGTCCTTTATAGTACCATTCTCTTGCTCCTCAACATCTGAAATTTCTGTTCTATATGTACAATGGAGCAGTCTGTTTTCAATATGTCTTCTGCCATCTGATAACTTTTCAACAGTAATTTCATTATTATGTCGCGTCTGAAATGTTTCAACCCAATTTGAAAATAAACAGATTATCACAAAAATGTAGCACAGTTTGTCATGCAGTGCCATCTCAATGAAATCCAATTGTAATCTAGTGAATGAATCACTCTCCTGTAATTCTGTTCCCAATCTCACAATTGTTTTCTTAATTGTGTTCACTTGCTGGCAAGTCAGACACCTCTGGTAAAAAAATTCTACAATTCTATGGTACATTCTGTCCATGTCAGTAATCATGCTATTTAGTAAAACTACTCTGCCATCTTTGTGTGTCCAAATCTCATCCTCATCTCGCTGTCTATAATCTGTTCTCAACCATGTGTTTATCTCTTCATGAGTTGCTCCATCTTGTAAATCTTTGACTCCCTGCCATGTTTCAACTACAGATGTTAGTATTAGTGAACTCAAAGCATGTTCATCATTCATTTTGTATGCTGCACATTTCACGACAGCAATCCCTTCTGCCAACTGAATGTTATCAATCAATCCTTTAATTAAATTTGCATTTCTGATAGGTGAACCTGCAGAAGTCAATGTTTTAATTTGTTGATCAATTTCATCTGTTACTTGGATGTCTTCACTCAAAAGACTATCATATTCATTCCAAGATACTGGAAGTACATCTATTCCTTGTGGTCTCTTTTCTTGTTCTTTATTTAATCCTGTATCTGTATTGTCTGTTTGTTTATTAATAAAAATCTGCAATGGCAGTGAAGCCATCTCATTCTGCTGAATCATCATCGGTCTCTGTATTTGTAACTGTTTATTTAGCTCATTTATTTCAATTTCCTTTTCTTTTGACCATAATTTTAACTCATCAGACTGTGTCAATTCAATTAGATCAATGTCAGACTTCTCATTTGCTAGAACTGAAGTCATCACTCTTTCTTGCTGTGTTGTAATCTTTACTAGTTCAATTTCAAGTACAATAGAATAAACTTTTTCAGTAAAATTTTTAATTTCAGAATTAAATGAAACAATTAAATTTGTAGAACTAATTTCATCTTTTCTAAGCACAGGGACTGTCTCTGTTTCCATAATTTTCATGGACTCCTTTAAATCATTTGATGAATTCACATGATCAGGAATATTAATTCCAGAAGTATTAGGTATTTCATCATGTTTTTCTGTTGCATCACGTTGAGAACAAGTCTGAGTTGGCACTCTATCAATCTGATCTGGGACTTTTGGCGTTACATTAATCTGCTCTGGGGGTCTTCTTGAATTTATGTCCTGATCTATATTTACAACATCAATTTTACATTGATCAACATTTTCTATTCTGACACGTTTATTATTTATTTTCGCTAATTTGGGAATCATTAATTTGCTTTCACATTTAGCAATAACCTTTTTCATTTTCTTATACCAGGAAGACATTTTCTTTCTCTTTATATAATTCGGTAAAAGTACTCTCTAAATTTGCCTTGCAGCGTTTGCTGATCAATTAATTAATTAATTTAACACTATCAGGTGCGGAAAAATCTTTTAATTTTGTCAATTTAATATATCTCCTAATTTACCTGCATCACTAATTTTTATAAACCTGGAAAGAAAAACATGAATTTGCAAAAACAGTAATATAAAATATTTATTTTACAACAACAAAACACCTAAATATGATTGGGTATTTTAAAATGTATTTATTTGCACTTACACATCTTTCTGCAACAACAGCTGTGAAAAAAGAAAACCTAATCTCCTTTAATTTAAATAAAATGTCTTGTTGTGAAAACCTTTAGACCCCTTTAACAATAAAATGTAATTCAAACCAGCTTTCTTCTGACCCACACACCCTTTAAGAAACTTAAAAAAAAAATGTATTTTAATTACAGTCAATACTATTGTTGCATTTAGTTGTTACTGGCTACTCGTCTTAATTTTAAGAAACTGCAGCCTTCCTTTCTAATGCTTAGCCAAGCCTTATTCTATTTCTAACGCAATCACAGCGTTTAAAATTCCCTTCGTTAATGTAATTCCTTGGCAGGCAACTCCTCGGCAGTCTCAAATACCAAAACAAAGTGAACAGCCAATTATAGTGCTCACCCGAGCCTCAACCAATCCGGTCGCGGCTTTTCTAGTGACACTGCGCGTCACCAGCCAATGGGTGCGCGGCTCCTCTATGACCCATACTCCTGTCACCGCAGTCTCTCTCTCCACGCGCTCAACCCCTCCTCTTTGAAACAACTCGGCAAATAATAAACATGCAGTAGTGACACTCTAATCAATTTATTTTAATAATGTATAATGTTTGCTAACCGCTATTAAGCAGGAAAGAAATTTAAAGCGGCAATATTTATTTTATTATAATTTACTCGGGAAGTATATTTAACACGCATCAGCCAATCAATGCACGTCTTTTAGAAAGTTGGCCAATCACAACACAACTACCATAATGTTTCTGCTAATTACAGCGCTACCATAGTAACCTATACTGTTATTACAATTCTCCCTTCTCCCCTCGCTCTCTAAACAGTTTCTCCTAAAACAAAATATTATTGAAATACACCGCGCAATAATTGTTATATTCATTAGTTTGCAACACGCTTCGTTTTAAAATATTAGCGCAATTTTGGAAGAAAACCAAAACGGGGACATTTGTAATTGAAAACAACTTGGCAGTTCCAGCCAATCACAGCATAACTTTTCTGTGACTCTGATGCTTTAACCAATAGGAGCACGGCTCTATTATGTCGCGCCCTATTTTTCTACCAATCAGAGCGCATCGGCCCTGAAGCACACAGCTTCTGTGGTTTTCCGTTCTCCACGACCTGCCTCTCTTTTTAAAATTACGCGCAACGTTCGTCACACATCAGCTGTGACAATCTTTTTCCTTCAAAACATTAGCGCGGCAGAGAAGGATACTAAAGCAGGCATTTATGTTTATATACGAGTGTGTTCATTATTGAGAATCAGTTCATGCAGACAGTTGATCTGCTCCTTTTTAAAATGTAATAACTTGAGGATCTTTGTTAAATATAAAAATCTCGGCAAGCAGTGGTGACGCGCACCAGCCAACTCGAGCGCCACCACTCTAAACACAGAAACGTCCTTTACAAATTACAACGCAGCTCTGCTCTGACGCTGCGATACTTCAGCCAATTAGGTCGCGGCCTTGTTATGACACTGCGGCCTCCTAACCAATGGGAGCGCGGCGGCTGTGACGTGGACAGCCACTGCAACTGGCAGCTCTCCCCTTCGCTCCTCACTCGATAAACGACCCCTCCCTCACAAAATTTGATTTCAACAGAGCGCGCTATGCTCTTCCTTTCAAATAATAGCGTTTGCAAAGAACGATTTTAAAACTAAGACGGGCATTTATTTCGAGGACACTTGCTGAGACCAAAATTCTCGGCAGGCAGTAGTGCAGCCAATTTCGCGCAACCACCCTAAATACAGAACTTGTTGTTAACTAATCATAACGCACCCTTCATATCATTTCAGCCAATCAGAGTGAGCCTTTGCCGAGACACTCCAGACGCTTTAATTAATCGGAGTGCTACTTTATTGTGACGCTTTGGGTGCTTGACAGCTGTTTTTATTCTTTATACAGCGCGCTTGTCACACGCATCAGTTTCTGATTTAGTAGTATAATCGAAATTGAAGGGAACAAAAGTGAAGGCTTAGCTAGTTACTGTATAACGACGCCTCAGCCAATCAGGGGGCAGCTTTTCTATGACAAACCAGACGCTCTAGCCAATCCGAGCGTGGCAGTTCTGACGCAGACAGCTGCTGCGGTTTCAGGCTCTCCTCACACGTTCTCACTCTTAAAAAATAGCCCCTCCTTTACAATTTTCAATCGGCACACTTTTCAGTTGATTTAAATAGCGCGCAATGCTTTTAAGTTTATTTAAACAATGCGCAACATCTTTAAAAAGTCTTAGAATAACACAGACTTTTATCTTGAACGTTCCTAAGTACCTTAAAATTACTTTTGGTACAATTTAGTAAATACATAAAACGGACTCATCTGCCTGCTTCTCTAAATAGGATAGTTTTACATTCATTCAAGTATTCTCAGCTTGGAATAGTCTGCCCTATTCTCATAGAATAATTTCAATTACCAGTAGAGCAACTCTTACTCTACCCTTCTAACAAGTAATATATGAACTCATCTCCCTCAGAATGCACAACCAAGTGACATTTCAAAGTTTAACTTGAACACAATTACAAAACAATCACGCACTTTCAAACAGAAAACCCTAAGATCATACATACATGTTATCCCTACAGGACTCTCACCTGTTTATAGATAATCATGCACCGTTAGTAAAATAAGCGACGTTATCCGTACAGGACTCTCACCTGTTTATAGATATTAAGCACGTTATCCGTACAGGACTCTCACCTGTTTATAGATAATCATGCACCAGTGTTATCTTACCCTTCACTCAAGCTTGAATATATACTATTACTCTTATCACAGTGAGTTTTATAACAGGCTCATTGTCCCTATACTCATGCTGCTCAAATTTCTTAGATAATCCTCACTATGCATATTTTCACACCTAGCCCTAACATGTGTTGCACGGCCACAACACTGGTGATACACGGCGATATCACCTCAGAAGCAGAACAAATGTACTTGTGTAACCTGCTTACATATCAGCGTCCTGATCACAGCGTTACACATCTCTAGCCATGGCTAACCTGGGAATTTTCACACTGCTTGACAAAACCCTTACATTAAACAAACTGACTAACTCAACATATGTTAAAATGTTTATCCTATGAATATACCAACATATATGTGTCAAACATGTAACATGTATGTCAAAAACAACATATAAACCGTCCGATGGCTACCATGAATTGATCCAGCGCTCTCACCAACATTTTGCATAAATTACTCTATCTACTACCACCAAACTTACACTACAACACTAGGCCCATATCAACAACAGAGCGACTGAATCATGAGGCGATAAGATCTAAATATGTTGTTTAAACTATCTACAATAATCAAGACCAGCTTGTCATTTAGAAAGTTTATTTAAACACATCTAGGAAAACTCAGGTTTTGGAATTTTATTAAGCAAGCATTAGAAAAAGTCATAAAGAGAGGTTTATTCAGAATTAATAAAAAGAGCATAAATCAAGAATAATTATTCATTAGCAGAAATAAGTAAAATTAAGCATTCCCAAATCCTAACTATCTCTCTGTCTCTACCCTCATCACCTAGAAATAAAGCAAATAATAAAGACTCCTTTCCTCACGTGTGTAGTCCATCAGCATAACACGTCCTTCAGAATTCTCAAGCGTAAGCCAAATGTCTGTTCTCTGAACCCATTCTTATACCCTAAAATAAGCTGAGCTAACTATTTTTCACATTCCAGCAGACGAATTCTAGCTCTCCATTGGCTGAGCCACCTCGTGCCACAGTAAACTGTGACACCGCCTTTCCACATGTCCGGGCAAATTCACTAGTTCATTGTTCATGCAGAAGTTTTGGCAGCATTTCCTCAGGCTGCTACATTTTGTATCGAAAGAAGTTTCAAGCAATGCAAATCTATCACGTCTCTTCCTTTCAACCTTGAGCCTGTCCGTTCTAGGCTCCCGTGGCACGTTAGCAAATTTCTCCACAGAGTCATCTTTTAGCAGTCCTTTCCAAAACCTTTCAAAATAAAAGCTCATGGGCTTTTTCCATCCTTTTCAGAATTATTTTCTCTTGTACCATTTTCATCAATAGGCCTCTTTTCAAAAAGCGTCATTTTTCTGCGCCACCTCTCTTGCGCCACTTTTAAAAGTGTACTATTTTTCTGCAGCCATCTCTAAGCTTCATTTGTAAAACTATTATATAAACAAACACAAAGAATAATTAATGAAAGAAATATAGTTTGTTCTGTTGCCACCCATTATTACTAATAATTAACCCATTAGTCTAAATTACCTAGCAGAAGCAAACAAATAAAGCAGCATTTTATATCTACCATTCTTCATTTAATCCAGCAGGATTCTTTATGCACCTATAGAGAATAGAGTGACACCACATAGACAAGGAAAGCAAAATAAGCACATGCCATTATTTAAAAACAGCTGCTATTAGTCATGACATAACAATAGACAAGATTAATTTATTATTTTTCCACATACATGAGAATGCAACATAATGCACATTTATGAGCACACATGTTAGTTTCCCGCGTGTTCTTTAATGTAATGTAACTTTAAATTAGGTTGAATTAACAAACACACAGCACAAATTGTTAGCATAATTAATTAATTTATGGAAGTGTGACTTCACGAGTTGAAATAAAATTATTTCTTAATCTCGCTTCATCAACGTGAGTCCCGTGGGCCTCCTGCTCCGTACTTACCTAGTTCGTAGCGTAGTCCCAGCGATCCTCCAGCCTCTGGATCTCCTTACAGTACTTTCTTTCCTCGCATTCCATTGTTTTGAGTATATGGTTTGTCGTGCCCCTAAGGCACACGTGTAAATATTGTGCGAACTCGTATTCCTTTTGTAGTATTGCCATGTGCTTAGCCCTCTGACCTCATAAAGAGTCCAGAGGTGTATGTTAGTTAATAAATATCCTTTTATTTTCATAACAACCTGTGTGGTGTCCTTTCATGTGGTATTCAAGGGGTTATATTGTGGTAAAACAGCTGGCTTCACATGCCAAAAGAGTTTAGCCTAAAGACTGCTTTTGTCCACGCTACTAGGATAGCTGGTCTATAAGGTTGACTTTACAACCAATCACCATAAGGGTTGTTTGGACTGATACAAGGTGATCACTAGAACTAGTGAGCATCATATATCAGGCCAACTTCTCACAGATACCTCTCCAGTTTTCCCTAAAAGATGGTTCTTGTGTGGGGTATCTACTGGGGTTTCCTCCCCAATCTCCCCTGGTGGGGTATCTGTTGGAATTACCACCCCAATCCTCCCACTCTCTATCTAGCCTACTCTATGCCAGTTCTGTTCATAGCCTAAGTCATTGTGGGTCCCAGGAGATTAAAAGAAGGAAAGACGTTTTCTGTCTATACCTTCAATGGTGTTTCGGGGGCCCCAAGAACAGATGTGATTCACTGTACGGGGATCCTTGAAGTTGACCAGAATGCAGTCACCCTGAGTCAGCTTCTTTCCATGGCCCACCCAAGGGACCATGCGAACCGTTAAAATCTGGCTCGACCAATAAGATGGTAAAGGACGATTCTTATTGAGCCAGTGTTGTACCTTATTCATTAATGCCCAAGGAGGTTCATCTATGGTATCTGACAGCTCCGGGACACCAGTCAACACTACCACAAAGGGGCTAGCCTCAGGGGGGAGATTAGCGGGAAATCTGTTGTAAGGCATTTTCCTATGAGCATCCCTATTGTCATTCTTCATGGGTGCTATGGGGGTATTACTGATCGGTCTTTGGGTTTTTCAGTGGTTTTCTTCTCTACTACTACTACTGCAGCAGGGGATTTTGATGTTACAATTTGCCCTGCAGCCACTACTTTTGTTATCTGTGGAGCCACGGGTTTATTAGTAGGTAGTTTATTTCCCCCTAGCTTTAATATCCCCGGTGTTAATGGATTTTTCCCCTTTGAGACACTTACTAATTCAGCTAGCTGTTTTTCAATGCGAAGCAAGCTAGTTTCTAATGGGGAGAGATATGATTTGATTAAATCTCCCACTTTAGTTAGGAGTTGATTTTCTACCTCTTTCTCAATTTCATTTTCTCCCCCTACCGGGATAGTCAAAACATCGATGGTCGTATTTCCCAGTGGCTCATTTATAGCGGGATTTGATGAATTTTTATTTCTATTTTCCCCCTTCTTCTGTACAAGATTATTTAAGTTATTTCCTTGGTGCTTGGCTGACTCGTGTGTCTTCTTGGCCCTTTTGTTTTTCTGTTGATTCCTTCTTTTCTTAACAGCACCCTCCCTCTTTCCTCTCAGCTGTCTTGTTACCTCTGGTGTAGTGTGCAATGATAAATCTGGGGGTTTTTCAAGCTCCAAGCTAATTTGAGAGTCAGACAGAAATTCTGATGCCGATAAGTCCACCACATTAGGTAGACTATGCACGTCAGCGCGAACCTCTATCGAGGGGGTTTCCTAGTCTGATCAGGAGTTTTTACAGTGGCAAGGTGGCCCAGGGAAGATCTTTTTTGAAGGGCAACTGCTAGGTCTTGAGAAACTCTGTGTTCAAGGTCAGCAATGCCTTGGTCAATAAATGAGTTCGCCCTTATAAGAAAATTATCTATGGGTCCTACTATCTGACCCCCTTCAGCAGCAGTTTTGCTCCTGCTTCCTCGTGTAAACATTTTCACTGTTGGGGATATACTATTCCAGCCAGGCACTTATGTAGGAACAGTATACAAATACTTGATACTAGAAACATAAAACGTACATAAGGGTCTTTATAGCATAAAGTAAAGGGACTTAGAGGGTGAGCCCGGTCCGGTCTTACACGGTCTCTAACTGGCTAAAACGGGCCTGCCCTTGGCCCGGGCTTCGCCCGGCGCTGCCCGCGCGCGTCCCGCGTGCGTCCCGCGTGCGTACCGCGGGCTGGGCGTGGTTAAGTAGCGAGAGGCGGGGGGCGGGAAGAATCTCCAGGTGCGGCCGATGGAGCGCCGCTGAAACTGCTGGGACTCGCAGTCCCGCTCCAACACCACCTCGCTGCTGTAGAAGAACACCCCAAGGGTCCAGGCAGGTAGGATTAAAAAGCAAGTTCCAAAGGCGTTTTGCAGACACACCACAAGCCCTCAAAGTCCGTGACTGCGAGCGGCTCCTGCGAAGCGGGGGCCGCGAGTCGTGATAAGGACCTGCGAGGCGGGGGCGGGAAGAATCTCCAGGTGCGGCCGACGGAGCACCGCTGAGACTGATGGGACTCGCAGTCCCGCTCCAACACCACCTCGCTGCTGTAGAAGAACACCCCAAGGGTCCAGGCAGGTAGGATTAAAAAGCAAGTTCCAAAGGCGTTTTGCAGACACACCACAAGCCCTCATAGTCCGCGACTGCGAGCGGCTCCTGCGAAGCGGGGGCCGCGAGTCGTGATAAGGACCTGCGAGGCGGGGGCGGGAAGAATCTCCAGGTGCGGCCGATGGAGCGCCTCTGAGACTGCTGGGACTCGCAGTCCCGCTCCAACACCACCTCGCTGCTGTAGAAGAACACCCCAAGGGTCCAGGCAGGTAGGATTAAAAAGCAAGTTCCAAAGGCGTTTTGCAGACACACCACAAGCCCTCAAAGTCCGTGACTGCGAGCGGCTCCCACGAAGCGGGGGTCGCGAGTCGTGATAAGGACCTGTGAGGCGGGGGCGGGACGCATCTCCAGGTGCGGCCGATGGAGCGCCGCTGAGACTGCTGGGACTTGCAGTCCCGCTCCAACACCACCTCGCTGCTGTAGAAGAACACCCCAAGGGTCCAGGCAGGTAGGATTAAAAAGCAAGTTCCAAAGGCGTTTTGCAGACACACCACAAGCCCTCAAAGTCCGTGACTGCGAGCGGCACCCGCGAAGCGGGGGCCTCGAGTCGTGATAAGGACCTGCGAGGCGGGGGCAGGAAGAATCTCCAGACACGGCCGATGGAGCGCCGCTGAGATTACTGGGACTCACAGTCCCGCTCCAACACCACCTCGCTGCTGTCGAAGAACACCCCAAGGGTCCAGGCAGGTAGGATTAAAAAGCAAGTTCCAAAGGCGTTTTGCAGACACACCACAAGCCCTCAAAGTCTGCGACTGCGAGTCGTGATAAGGACCTGCGAGACGGGAGCGGGAAGAATCTCCAGGTGCGGCTGATGGAGCACCGCTGAGACTGCTGGGACTCGCAGTCCCGCTCCAACCCCACCTCGCTGCTGTAGAAGAACACCCCAAGGGTCCAGGCAGGTAGGATTAAAAAGCAAGTTCCAAAGGCGTTTTGCAGACACACCACAAGCCCTCAAAGTTCGCGACTGCGAGCGGCACCCCATCAGTTACATCTAAGCTCCCTTTGTGTGTGGCTGTCTAGAAAGAATGCACAAAACCCAGCTGTCACCCAGCCAGACCTGTATTCAGAGACAGTCGCAGGCACAGAATGGCTAAAGGAAGAAAACGCCAACTTTCTAAAAGTGGCATTTTTAGACTTGTAATTTGAAATCCAACTTCACCATCAGTTGTGATCTTAAATTGTGAGTCCAGAGACGTCAAACTTGAAAAATCCATCTCTTCACAGTTGGGAATTACACTTAAAAGATGTAATAAAAGAATCCCAATGTTATCCTATGGGAGGGATAGGCCTTGCAGTACTAAAAAACTAATTTGGGAGTTTTTCAATACCAAGGTATGTAAAACTTACAAGTATATGAACTGCCTCTTAAATACATTGCACCCTGCCCTCTGGGTTACCAAGGCCTACCTTAGGGGTGACTTATGTGTATAAAAAGGGAATGTTTAGACCTGGCAAGAGGCTTATGTTGCCAGGTCAACATGGCATTGTTAACTGCACATACAGGCTCTGCAATGGCAGGCCTGATCCATGGTTAGAGGGCTACTGAAATGGGTGGCACAATCAGAGTGGCAGGCCCACTAGTAGCATTTAATGTAGGCCCTGAGCACATGTAGAGCACTTTATTAGGGACTTATCAGCAAATTAAATATGCCCATTGGGAATGAGCCAATATGCCATTTTAGGAGAGAGCACAAGCATGGTTAGCAGTGGTAAGGTGAGCAGAGTGCTAATTCCAGCAAAAACGAGGTCAGAAAAATTAAGAATGTGGCTAAAAGTTGGGGCAAGACCACCCTAAAGCTGTCCGGTCTAACTTGTCCCTTATTGAATGGCTGCTAAGAAAATTATAGGGAGCTGTAGAGAATGGATTATCATCATCGTTGCCATATGAGTAGAGATTAGCACATTGTTCAACCCAATTGTCTGGGTTTAGAAAGCATTCAATCTGTGAATCAGACTCCTTACTCCCATGAGCTATGATTTTTCAAAAGGTCCTGTTATTACCGGTTTTTGCTTCCTCAACTAAGTCTAACCAATTAGTATTATCCGAGTTATGCGTGGCAGTGCTCTCTCATACTGTGCCCTGGCCACACGAACCTCGGATGGGAGATTCGATTTTAGAGCCTTTACTAAGCCCTTTTTTGCTCTACTACAAACCTTCGTACATGAAGGTTTACTCAAATGATTTTTTGCTAAACTTTTAGTTGGTGCTTTTGTTAGAAGTGGGTTTGGGGTTCCAACCAATCTGTTTTGGATATTAACTATAGGAATTTCGGAAACAGGAAGGTTGGTGAATGGAATCTAAGCATTGGAATAAGTATTATAGATTTCAGTTAAGGCAACCATATTGCCTATATCATTGGCCTCTTTATTGGCCTACAATCATTTCTAACAGCTGGCATTACAGCGGGAAGCCCAGTAGAGACGTCTGATTCTTCAATCAAGGATCCTGACAACATTAGTTGTAATGGAAAATTATCACTCTCCTCCCTGGCATCTATCTTAAAATCAATCATCTTATCACATAAATAGACTTCTATCAGAAAATAATCAATTTTCAATCTAGTCACACTTTCTTAAAAGTGTAGGAGCCTCATTTGTCCGATTTAGATCTGCCATAGCAGGCCCGCAGGCCATTTGTTACAGTAAGGAGAGCCATCTGCATAGCGGCCACCATACAAGGGACATAAGAACTAGTATCCAGAAAGGGAATACCCAATGTGTCATCCTCCTCCTCTGAGACCAAGTCAAAGCCACAGATAGGCTCTTACGTGATATTGAGTCTTCCCGCCCCAATTTAACAATCATGCCCTTTGTATTTATTGAATTTAGAAAATGTTGCAATACTACTATGGTCGGGGATTCCATGTTTCTCAGCCTCGATTTAATGTAAACGTTCAGAAAGTACAGACTGAGCCCCTTTAAAGTATGTATTTTTAGACCAAGAATGACTGGCGAATCAATGCTCAAAACCTCAATACCGAGGTTCAAAGCATTTTTACCCAAACAACAAGGCCCCCTAACGCCCTACCACAGGCAGAAGGAATAGAATTTACGCAAAATGTTTTATACCCTGCTTTGTGAGGTGGTTGTGTTAGTCAAGTCTCCTGTAACATAGAGAGATGGAATTGATCAAGACAGTCCTGCCAAATGGGGTCACAATGTTTTTGCCATAGCCCCGCAATGTTCCAAAATATTATATTTAAGGACTCCGTAAGTTGGATATCAATTTGTCTAAGTGGAGAAGTTGTCACCTTTTCCTGACAAAGGCACTTCCCGGTGCCGGGACCGCATTGAGCACAACAGTCGATTGAATTTGTGCCACATTGTTCCTTCATGAATGTCAAAATCAGCCATCAAATTATTGTCGTTATCATCAAATCACTGTCGTTATCTATGTTACCACATTTTTCTTTATTGAATTTACTATTTTGGAGTGGAATATGAATGTTGGTATGATTGCTGACATGATTGGGATAGCATGAGTGGGTTAATTTATTACTTTTGTGATCAATAATAAAAGATACTTCGTACTTGCTTGTTAAAAATAGTAATTGTTGGTTCTTTCTTTAAATTGTTTTTGTTCATTATGCATATTACAATGCGATTGTATTACCCCTTTGCCTTAAGTCTTTACATTGTATAAGTGGAGAAGTGCCAATCAATACATCCGCACGATTCTCTAAAGAATTATAATTAAAGTTGTGGGCTATCAATCTGGGGTCCATAGGAGTATTGAGGCTTGGGGATAGTACTTGAAACTGGAAGGGTTTCTCATTGGATGAGCCTGCTTAATGAAGAGTTGTCACGGAAGAAAGGAGTCAATCAATGGACTCCAAAGAGGAAGAGGCACAATCTGTATTTAATGCGGAATCTGTGTTCGTGGGAGATGGTGTGGGTCTCTTAGAGGGCAGGGTGTGGAAGGACTGTGGGTACTGCAGGAAGTGAAGGTAGGAGTTTGCCCATTTGACTCGTATCACAAAATAAGCATGTTGTGGGTAAATTGTATTTAAATTGCATTGGTGAATACTTGAATGGAGTAGACCTAAGCTTCATTTCTATCAATCCGTCCACCATGTCTCGAGCTCCCAAAATTATTCTGAGGTTATCAAACATCCCTGTGTCGCCTTCAATTTGCTCAGCTTTTAATATGTCAGACTGCACTAGTGATAGACCTTGGCATTTGTGCCTAACACAATGTATTGTTTTATTTATCAAATAATCACCTTCCTCCCTTACATTTCGGCTTAATTTAGGAACATTCGTCATGTACACTATATTTTCAGTCTGTTTATGGATGCTTATTTTGGTGTGTATATCGGATCATTGGGATGCCTTGGGTAAGGATTCACCATACTGGGAATAATTTGATGAAAAGCTCTGTTATTTCCATGAAATGTGGACCATAAGGAGAACATTGGAATGGGGGATTGGGAACATACCTAGGTTTATTGCTTACCCGTGGGCCATATTGAGCAATGGAAGCAGTAGTTCTCAGCAGGATTCCTCGTGCCTCCCAGCCCTGAACTGTTCATTCTGTTACTTTGATTGTCCGACAGCTAAAAGATTCTTGAGGTACACTCGGTTTCAAAACCAAATCCGATGGACGCTGGTTTTGGGTCTTGCTAGTATGAAAGCAGGATCAGTATTCACTAGGTGTAAGCTTCTGCTCGAATCTACCCCTTGGCCTTCAGTATGAGCCATCAAAGCTCTCACTAATCCTTCTAATTCTCCGAGCTCTTTACCCAGTGAGCCAATTCTTAAGCAGAGCTCCCTCAAAGATGGCTCACCCTGGATTTTACTTCACAATTCACCAAATCCACTATGCACAGGGGACACCTGGGAGGAGAAACTATTTGAGCAGGGAATAGATGGAGTTACTTCAGTAATTACAATGATAACATGAAGGAATACCCCTGCTATCCTACATTTTAATGGGCTGTAGCTCCATATATAGTAATGTCACCCACAGAAAACTGGAATCACAGTTATTTATTCAACATATTTTAAAATTCATTACTTTTTTTGTACACATTTTTTTTCCATAAATATTTTCTATTTTTCAAAAAAATATTTTAAGTAGCTAAATGTGAATACACAATAAACAACGACATTCATATGCAAAACAAGCGAATGGTCACATGACAAAACAAGCCCTAGAACAGAAGAAAATGGACAACACTATACAAAGGATCAACTCACTAACAAATAGACCATAAATGATAACATAACTACATCAATGTGAAACTAAAGAACTATCCTAACAAGACAAGAAGGAAAAAACATTATACAGAAAATACATAACCAACACATCACATATCACACATATAACGAAAAAGGTGAAAAGCGCCGACGCGCGTTTCGGAAATGCCACTGCTTGAGACTTCCTTCATCAGGGCGCAGACTTCATCATCGATTGATCGGCAATATCCGTGGGGGAGAGACTTTTTGCAGCACGGTCGACCAACTTTGGAAATTATGGCTAATTATCTTGGCACTTCTTTGCATTGGCGTGCCTGAAGACGTTTTGGGAATTATTCCATCACCGAAATCCCTACAGATACCTTGGTCTCCAGTGATATTATGGAGAGATCTCCAGTTCAGCAATACTAAATGACTAAATGCTGAAGCAAGCTCCTAATGGACTAGTTGAGATTACATGTGTTCCTGTTTGGATACTTTCTTCCCTGTTCTTTTGTAATTCCAGTGTGGCCCCAGTATTAGGCCTTTGGACCTTTTTCTTCATACAAATTGTTTATAGCCCTGTCTATACACTATACATTGTGTATCTTGATTGTTGATGGCTTTCTCCTGGCCACAAACTAAAATGATGAAGTCTGCACCCTGATGAAGGACGTCTCAAGCAGTGGCATTTCCAAAACGCGCGTCGACGCTTTTTACCTTTGTCGTTATATGTGTGATATGTGATGTATTGGTTTTGTATTTTCTGTATAATGCTTTTTCCTTCTTGTCTTGTTAGGATAGTTCTTTAGTTTCACATTGATGTAGTTATGTTGTTAATGTATGGTCTATTTGTTAGTGAGTTTGATCCTTTGTATAGTGTTGTTCATTTTCTTCTGTTCTAGGGCTTGTTTTATCTTGTGACGATTCGCTTGTTTTGCATATGAATGTCGTTATTTATTGTGTATTCACATTTAGCTACTTAAAATATTTTTGTAAAAACAAGAAAATATTTATGGAAAAACATTTTTTGTACAAAAAAAGTAATGAATTTTAAAATATGATGAATAATTTACTCTGATTCCAGTTTTTGTGTGGGTGACATTACTATATATGGAGCTACTGCCCATTAACATTTAAGATAGAGGGGGGGTATTCCTTCATGTTTCTCATTGTACTTTTCCTGGTTTGGAATTTCCCCCAGAACTAGTGTTCTCAGGGTCCTTCTTATATTTTTTTTACTTCAGTAATTACAACGGATATTCCACCAGCCACATTCATAGTCTCCCTGGGTGGATTAGGTAAAACCTGAAAACAATGGCCAAAGATGTGGCTCACAAAATCACTAGGGAGCCACCCTCTTGACCCTCAGCTTGGCTCGGGGTAGGTGTTGGAGAGTGTTGCTTGTAATTGCTTTTCTTATAAAATGGTGTTAATTTTGGGTGTTGGAGACCCTCTGTTTTTCTGTTATCCCTCAGCATGGTCTCAATTTCTTCAATTAGATTGTCAATCTCCAAAATAGTGCAGCTATCTCCAACACTTGTTCTTATTTTTTGAGTTGTATCCTTGCTAGGCGCTGCCTCCATTGCCTTGTGCCTAACCATTCATAAAAAGTAGCTAAGATTATAGGACGGAGCTACTAGAGTTCATTCCATGACTGCCAGTAGGATACCGCCAAGCCATAATATAGCACACCCTTCTGGGTCAGAACCGACAGAATAAGAAACAGGAATTGTTTCCAGTGATGCTACTTGTAAAACCTTACTCAGCCATAGAAAATGACCAAATAAAAGGCGTCACTCTACGAGTGCAAATCCGTTTTGAACATGTGCTCAACCGAAGATTTCAATAGGTAGTAAAATGCAACTGCAAAAACTAGAGCACTGTTTACTACCACTAAAATGCTATTGTTACAATCATGGAACTCAAAGAAAGATTCCGAATAAGCATAAAGTTCAATTTTTAAAAGTTTACCATCGTCCCAGATTCAACCAAAATAGCATTTGAAAGTAGCTTTGGGGTAAATAAATGTTTGAGGTGTCAGATTAATCGGCCTGAGACGTTCCGATCAGCAGATCAGAGTGACCAGAAATAAAGGCCCTAACGGAATGCATAGAAAACCGCACCAAAAGATATACAGAGATCTTTATGATCATCAAAACACATTGCACCAACCTCCACCACTAGTAGCATCAACCTCTTGCAAGACTTATGAATCGACCTATCAAAATTCTTCAGCAGCAAAATCGAAACTTTAAAATTTCGACCCACAGCCAGATCCCACTAAACTCAGTGTCCATCCTGTCCATATAAGACCTCAGAAACACACTGACAATTTGGAAAACAGTCATCCCAGAAGAGAGATCCAACATCTTGAGATCCAGCAACTCAAAGGCCTCACAGACCCATGCCCCCACCAACATGCATGCCTCCTCAATCAGAGAAGTTCTCACCTGCATCCTCAACTCCTCTGTCACCCGCATCCTGCTCAACCTCTCCGCAGCCTTCGATACAGTATACCACTCTACCCTCATCAGAAGACTTCATGAAGTGGGTATCGGGGGACCTGCCCTCAAGTGGATCTTCTTCTTCCTTACAGGAAAAGCCCAGAGAGTCAGCCTAACACCATACAAGTCAGAAGCCAAAAACCTCACATGCGAAGTCCCATGACCCACTGGCAGACCTCAACAGATCCCATGGCATCAACATAATTTCATACGTAGATGACATTCAACGATACCTGTCGGGCAGAACCCTGCAACCAAAAACAACTTCACCAGATGCATATTCGCTGTGACAACCTGGATGAGATCCAGCTGCCTCAAGCTCAACACGGACAAAAATGAAGTGGTGATCTTCGGTAAGACGACCTCAGCATAGTACTTAACCTGCTAGCCAGCAAGCGGCAGCCTTACACCTGTCCCACCGCACATGCCAGGTACCTAAGAATCATTCTTGATGCCAAACTCAGCACGTCAGCCCAAATAAACGCTGTGACCTGGACTCCTTCTACATCATGAGGATGCTACGAAAAATCTTCAAGTGGCTCCCAGGTAAACTGTTAAACGGGCACTGATTACCAGCAGACTTGACTACAGCAACACACTCTACACAGAGAGAACCAAACAACTTCTGAACAGACTCCGAACTATCAAGAACCCGATAGCAAGACTCCACCTCAATCTACCTTACACACCCACATCTCATCTCCCCTCACCTCAAAGCACTGGTCTGGCTTCCCATACACAAGCACGCTCAATTCAAACTACTCAAACACACGCACAAAGCATCACAAAACATAAGCCCCACCTACCTCAGTAGCTGCATACATTTCCACCACCCCACCGACACTTCCGATCCACATAACTCTCACAAGCACAAGTACCCCACATACACAAGAACAGAACTGGAGGTGTGCTTTCTCTCAAATCACCCTCCCAAAACCTGGAACGCTCTTCCACGGCACATCAGAGCCTCCTCTTCACTTCTCGATTCCTGCAAGATTCTGAAGACCTGGCTCTTCGAGTAGCCACTCCCTGGAGGGAGTGCCCACCTATCTCCTGGATACCCTCCTGGGTGATTAGTGTACAATACAAATAGGCATTACATAACATAACTAGTCTTTCCATCTCCGTGTACCACGTGTCTGGTTGCAGTCTCAGTTTTGGGAAATTAGTTGTAAAAGAATAAAGCGCACTCATGGACCCAGGAACATATACATCATTTCCTCCATGTAATTTTCTAAAAAGGAAAGTGAAAAAGCATTTCCATTTCAGCTCTCTCATGACAAAACTCGCTTTCTTTTTTTTTTGCATCACTTTTTTTTTTAATCTACCTTTCTCTTCCACTTGTCCATGTACTGTTTCATGATTTATGGCATTGTGTATTACAAGGACTAAAATAAACGTTGTTCTCTTTTTTTAATGCATTGGCAAATTTTTTTATTCTTCCCACTCTATCTGAAAATGTCTGTTTTGAAGTATACCATGGGCCAAAGATTAAAACAAAACCGTCTTTCTCTCTCCCTCCTGCTCCACCCTTCACCTGCTTCCTCACTCTTCCTCTCTCCTACACTGTAAATTATGTGTCTGGCCAAATGCACTCACCTGTGGCACCATATTGACTTGTATTTATCGGCTGAATGTCATTGTTATATTTTTGATTCAGCATAGTAATGGGTCACTTGTTGCCTAGTAGTTAAGGAATTTTAAGCAGAGCTGCTTTGTTAGTGTTAAATATATACGTTGTTGCTAAAGTCACAATTCTGACGTGGTTATGGCAAAGGGAAAACATGCAACTTGGCACACTCTTTCTAAGCGTCCAGCTGGGGTCCAAAGCAGCGACTGTCGACATGTTCCAGCCCTACGTTAACCTGACCAAATCGGGTCACAGTCCCATCCCAGCTCTACAGCAGCCAGACGTGTGAAAGGCCGTTTTATCACATTTGGCCTGTCAGAGATCCTTACATATTATACGACAGACGCTGCCCTGGCCTTGAGGGTTTTCAATGCGCGATTACCCTCTTCTGATCCATCATCCAAGCAATTGAAAATGCTCGGTGATCTGTTCCCTATAGCCACTAACCTTCCACCCCTGCGCGTCTCCAGCCCCCGGCACAGGAAGCAGGTTAAGTGTAGCGCTAGGGACGTTGTTGTAGATACGAGTATCTCACACATGAACTCAAAATAATTCCGTTTCCTCTCCCGGCTGTGCTGTTGCTCTGTTTGTTTGCCACCCTCCCTCTGGGGTATCCGTTCTTCCTGACCCGAGAGGTCTGAGGTGATAGAGGGCGGGGTATGTCTGAGACTGGGTTGTTGGTGGGGGTAGCGTCTGTCTACATTAGGTGTCAAAAGATGGGGCGGATGAAAGTGCTTGGTCATTTGTTTGCACTCCTGGAGGAGGAGGGGTCCAGATAAATACCTAAAGATGCTCTTTCTGGGACAGAAACCCAGAAGGCCGAGGCAGAATGCTAGCGTGGGGTACAACGGCCCGGTAAGTGATATCTGATATCTTTGGGAACCCGGGGGCACTCTTGCGACTACTTCTAATGATTGACTCCTAGGGCTGATGGAGCGATACAATAGGCAGGAAATGAGGGTCATTTTACAACGATGCCCGTCACCGGTGATACTCTCATTAGGCTGCGGACAGACGTGTTCCCAGCGTTAGGGAAAAGACAGTGCTGCATGGAGTTCAGGAAGAAAGAGTCCGCGTCAGAGCGGGGCCTCCGGGGTGAGACGTGTTCTCCCTAGGGCGCACTTAGCTACCTGAATAGAGGGAGTCTGTGTCTGTCAGTATTTCCGAAGGGCTGCTTCAGCGCGGGAAGAAACGTTCAAGGGCATGACCATTGATGACCTCGCTCGCCTGATAGGCGGCTGGTAGCGCTGGGACACAGGGACAGTCACATCACATCCCACGTAGCCTTGTAACGAGGCACATATCAGTTCGGTTACTCCCCCACAAAGTTTGCAGGACATCTCAGTTTTTAGACGATTTGTATCAAGTTTTCGGCTGATCTCTATTCTCTGGCACTGAAGCAGGCTTGGCACTGAAGCAGGCTTGGCACTGAAGCAGGCTTACCTCTGTGTGCGCGACATCCTGAGGGGGTGTGCTTTGTTAACAATAATGTACAATTTAAAACAACCTTATCCAGAATTCCTTGTCCCATCCAGTTTTCCGGCAGCAATATAATGGCAAGATAACTCTTGTGATTAATGTTCGTGCTAGAGAGTGAGATCGGAGTTTGGCCTAGTGGCAAAAAGTAGCACAGAGTGTTAATAAGCCTGCTTCAAAGAACTCGTCTCATGCAGGTCACAGACGCTTATTTTATTTTATGTGGATAACTGAGAGGATTCCTGCTTTTGTCACAGAGATCCTTTGTGTTACGCAGTTCATAAATTACAACCCTAATATAGAACAGTGACTGTTACAAACTGTCATCAAAGAGCTGCATGCATACTGCCTAAAATAGTCAGGTCGTTATGTTTTTCCCCCCAGTCTTTCATTATCTATTCCTAATGTTGCTGAAAAGTGTTGTTTCGGTAGATATACACTCTTATTAGTAAAGCCAGCCTTTACCAGTGCTTTTAAAATAAATTACATTTATGTGAGAGAGGGGCTATGGAAAGATGAAGGTCGATTTTGCCCGGTGGTCGTGAGGGAATCCGAGGTGGTCATGGGGAGGGACACCAAAAATTAATTTTTCACCGGACGCCACTAGCGCTAAAGCAGGTCCTGGTTGACACTACAACATTCAAGAGTTCTTCACTTCGATCAATGTTAGCGACATCCCACCTTACCCAGTGGTAATACACGCTCGTTGACATGGCATGTGTATGGCACTGGCATCAGTGTGTGCGACATCCTGCCTCACTTGTTGCTGGTTCAATCACTATATACCATGATTTCACAGTGATATCAGTGTGAGCAACACCGTACGTAGGGCTGATACAGGCAGTTACAAAGGGAAAAAGCCGGGAGGAAAAGGTACCTGCAGGAGTGACATAAAGAGACAAGAAAAGTAGGATGGTGGTAGAAAGAGGCATGTGGTGGAATCAAGACTTGGAAGCCTTGGAAATCAGTAATGTGACAGAAGTCTCCCAAGAAAAATTGTGGCCCCTTACACTTATGTTTGAAACAAATTAACTACTGGGGAACTTACTAGCAAAGAAAACCTTTTGCAATCAAGTTGGTCCCTAACTCGGCAGTGCCAAAGCTCCAGTGCAAGCAAGGACAATTGCTTCCTTTCCTGCTGTATTTGCAATAAAATACACAATAATCAGTTCAGTCGGCGACTCAGATCTCTGACCCCCGGTGCCACTATGCCTGCTGCACTATTTCCTAGGTCTGTGAATCTCGGAGGGACACCAGTCGTCGACACAGACCTGGACACAATTAATGACTTATCTCGTGTCAGTCTGCTAGTACCATTACGTTTGTTCAGCAATAGAGTGTCTTAGCTACTTGTCTGACTGATTTCCTGGCGAGCAAGCCTCCCGCTTTTTTAAAGCAGATACAGGCAGGCCAATAAAGAAATCTAGTGATTTTCTGACAGGTCAGAAGCTCGGATAGGTTGCTATGTCACTCACTTTGCCAAGCCCCTAATGGACTTTCAGAGGCCAATTAACTTTTGCACAGAATATCGCAAACATAACAATTCAATAATAATTGATTTAGGTTTAAAAACATAACACACTACATACAAAGTTCGAGAATAGCATATCTACTTCTTTTAGAACAATTACAATAAAATCTTAGGTTACTATGATATTCAGTCTCACAAGAGTAATACATATATAATACACCTCACATTACAGAAGACTCATCTCGCAATGGGTCAAATAAACAGAGAGTATCTCCGAGTTTCATGCACTGACTGCAGGTCAGATGTAGAGGAGGGAGGCAGATATTTAGGGGGAAATTATCAAAAAGAGTGTAACAGCACTTTTGTTACAAGTGGACTTCAATCTCTCTTGAGGACCAAGTTTATATGTTTTTACAAGCAACATTAAAGAGTACTGCGGTGGTCAGAAGATCATTATTCCAATGCCACATTTTAATTGTCCTGCTCATTCTCTAATCAATGATTGCGCCATCACTTTCTATAAATCCTTGCCATCGGGGTTAAGAGGTTATGTTTGGGCACTGGCAGCTTCTACACTGAAAAGAAGGTGCTCCACTCACTGACTGCAGTTGCCTTGTCCTTACCAAAAAAAACACAATACAAACCTAATAGTTGTGTAGGGATTGTGTTTGGCAACCGTCTAGCACATGGAGCCAAGGAACCTTCTTCTGAGGCCGGATTGCTGCTCCATGCATATTGATAAAATTGCAAGGCCTTCTGGAGTCTATTTCTGGCCTCTATACCACCCTAGTCCTCAAGTATTTGCACCTCTGACTCATACATAGCACAGATGGTTCCCATGATCATGTTGAGTCAGTCCTCTCGCAAAGTTGGTGATGATGCTGTACAGCATCACATTGCATTCATCAAGAGGAACCTCATTCTGAGGGAACAAAGTCGTGTGAATTCTGGGAAAGAGTATCAGTTGATGCTGTGAGTTCTTCTGATGTTTCAGCTATCCTATTCGGAATCGAGTTTGCAGTCCACATTCACTGTAGTCGCACAAAATTCTTCTCGGCCGCTTGAGGGAGGTGGGAATAAAAGGGACTGCCATGGCATGGCTAGAAAGCTTTCTTGCGGACCGTCAACAAGGTGTCAAGTTAGGCTCCCACAAATCCATCTGTAGGAAGCTCACCAAGGGAGTGCCTCAGGGCTCTTGCTTAAGCCCCACGTTATTTAACGTATATGTGGCCCCCTTGGCTGACATCATAAGATCTCACGGGTTCTCCCCAATCTCTTACGCTGATGACACCCAGTTGCTATATCCCTTCCAAACTCTCACACCGACAACAATACAATCTTTCCAAAATGGTATGAGAGCCGTGGCAGATTGGATGGCCCATAACTTCCTCCAATGCAATGTGACCAAAACCGAAGTCATGTTGTTTGGAGGGGCCACCCTGCTATGGTCCCCCGACTGGTGGCCACTGAATTAGGATCTGTCCCTGTACCAAAACAGACTGTCAAAAATCTGGGAGTGCGCCTAGACCAAGCATTGATACTAAAAGATCATGTCAATCAAGTTACGGGCACTTGTTTCCGAGTAATTGGGCTATTACGACGCATTTTCCCCTTCCTGCCTGATATTCACAGGAAGACATTGGTACAAGCTTTGGTCATAAGTCGGATAGACTTTTGTAATGGACTCCTCATTTCTGCCAATCAAGAACAACTGGACAAACTGCAGGTGGTTCAAAACACCGCAGCAAGACTCATCTTGAATGCCTTGCCCCGAACTCCTTCATGTCCACTCCTCTCTCAACTTCATTGGCTCCCGGTGAGACAACGCGTCAACTTTAAAGTATGCTGTATAATGCACAAATGTATTTACGGGTCGGGCCCTAAATACTTAAGAGACATATTTGTCCCTTACTCACCTGGACGTGTCCTGAGTTCTAGCAGCACTATGTTGCTACAGGTCCCTAGGGTGACGAGAGCAAGACAGGGAGGACGGGCCATCTCACTTAAAGGCCCCATGCTATGGAACTCTCTGCCCCCACAGCTGAGACACACCCCTAATCTTCTCTCCTTTAGAAAGAAGTTAAAAACATATCTTTTCATACAAGATTAATGACTTCTCTTGTTATTTTGCAGTCTCATGTCCTTGGCTGTTCCTATTTCTTTTCCAGAAGCTACGCGCGGAGATACCCCTTCGGGGCTGATTCAGGCGCGATACAAATATATAAATAAAATAAATAAATAGTCCTCGTAGGTGATTGGATGAAACTGAAGCTTCTGCTAACCTCACAACCCCCCTACAAAATCTGCATACGTTGCTCTAAAACAGGGGTCTCCAAACCGGTCCTAGAGGGCTGGATCCATGCCAGATTTTTTGGATATCCCCATTGAGATACATGTAGTTATTTTAAAAATCTGGCATGGATCCGGCCCTCCAGGACCGGTTTGGAGACCCCTGCTCTAAAACAACTACATTGGCTTCCTATTGAAAAGTGTATCACCTTTAAGGCTCTTTGCCTTGCACATAAGGCGTTGCAAGGAACTGGCCCAGGTTACCTAAAAAAGAATCTAAAATGGTATGTTCCAAGTCGGTACTTATACTATAGCTTCCAAAAAAATCTGATAGTTCCGTCTTACAAGGGGATGTCCTGGGGAGGTAGGAACTTCATAGAAATACTGCCCTTAAATGGAACTGTCTCCCCCAATCACTGAAGTCCATAACCACTCTTCTAGCCTTCAGAAAAATCTCTAAAACCTGGCTCTTCACCAACTAATATAATAAAAGATACCTTTATTGATCACAGATAGCGCCAAGAGGCCTCTGGGTATACGCTGAACTTTATTGATGTATTCAATATCAATACAAGTACAATACATAAGTGTGTATTGTGGAAGAATGACGATATGGTGGCTGGGGTGCACTCAACTTGAAGTAATATATACTACACACAACCATTGTTGGTACTTTAATCATCGTTTTATTTTATTAGGATATTTAATAGTTATAATTCTTCAATAATAATGAAATACCATTATAGGAATACTTGTGGAATCAGGGCCGAACTGGGATCCAAAACCGTCCCAGGCAAAGCGCTTGGCTGGACACCAGGGAATGGGGGGCGGTAGTGGAAATCTTTGTGCTGCTTTTGTAGCAGGGGGCCGATTTTGTAGCTATGCTGCAAAACCTGCCCCAGTAACAAAAACAGCCACCCAAGGGTCTAAAACCGGCCCTCACCCTGGCGGCCCACCGCGGAAACGCCCGGTGCCCACTATGACCTGTCCGCGGCCCTGTGTGGGATAAAGCTAGTGGAAATGGCATGCTCACACCGAAGGCCTCATGAGAGTCTTATGCGTGTAGACCCTGGCATCATAGGTCCATGGTCAAGGCAGGCTCTTCTAGGACCTTCAAAGGCCAAGTTTACTCTAGTGATCTATCAACCACCCTCTTTATCTTTCAGTTTTGTGTGGTAAAGTACATGGGCCTAGAAGATCCCCTCTGCATTCAGCATGCCTGTTTTGTGTCTTCCCTCACTGTTTTGTAATTCTGCATTCCCCTGTATGCACGACCAGGTGCCACTACAGAACCTATCTTCAGGCTTCAAGGATTTATGCAGCAATGGACTGCAGAGCCCCAGTCTGTGTGGTGAACTGAGATCCCATGAACTGAGGGTATCTAATGGTGCTTCCCCATTATCCTCCCAGAAGTGGAGCACAGCCGGGCCCTGGCTATGTGTCTTAATTAAATTGTGTGCGTGGTTAAGCATGGCATCTTGAGTTATCGCCTGGATTATGTCTTCATTGCTTCCCGTGCTTTTGATGCATAAGGCTGGTCCAACCCGTATTAGTTTTGGGTATAGGAAAAGCCAACATGAAGGTGTAGTGACATCCAAATCTCCTTGGACACCGTGTGGAGTAAATGCTATTTTCAAACTGCGCAAGCACACGGGTCCTGAGGCCAAAAATAGCTTTCCAGGCCTGCCTCTAACTAAATGATCCATGTTCCCTCAACACCCACAGAAAAGCATCTCAACATCAAGGCAAAACCATTATAGTGTCACAGCAAATACATCAATGTAAACTACAACCACAGAGGCACAATATTGATTACTATTTCCCTTTAATTTGACACGCAGTACCATAAACATCACGATGCTTAAAAGTGTTGCCAGGAAACTAGAATGTTGACCATCAACAACATCGACCCCTTTCTGCATCTTTTCTTCTAGTTCTTCCCGGCGCTGGCTAAGGTTTGTGTGCTTTACTTTGGTGAATGGTTCCATTTTGGCCTCGTGATCACTTTGATGCTGCTGCTTATTCTCCTCTGAAGGCTTTCCTTCTTTCTTTACCATTTACTATCGAAGTTAGATTTTGAAGAGTCGTTATCTATTTATTGGTCTTGAGAAACATTGCGTGATCTAGAAGTTTGAGTATGTGGTGGTGAGCGATGCTTCTCGATCAGTTAACTTAATTTATAACTTGCTTTATTTAGTGTTTCATACCGCATACATATAACTTCTAGGCGCTATAAAAACGGATGTTACTATATAGCTTCAATAACATTTACCACGAATCTTCATAAATACCCCCTAAAGCTAGAAAGCTACTCTGATTATCTTTATCTTGTAGACGTTTGTAGTAATTTACTTGGTTTCCTACGATTACTGCACACATTATACGTGGTTTTTGATAAACTAATGGGTTTATAATTTAAATTGCATGTACGCTGTACATCTAGGTCTTATCTGTTTTGTTGGCGAGAGTTGGTACCTTGTAGAACAAACTGTAGGAACTCTCTGGGCTGTTGGAGCAAGCTTACCAGATGACTCTGTGTCACCAAGGGCACTTTATTTCAGTTCAGGTCTTAACGTGTAAAACCTACTGTAATCCACTTTAGTCAAGTTATTTCACATGACATAAAACAGGACTACAACTCCCAAAAAGCAACGAATTGTTAAATAAAGGCCCAGGACTGGCATGGACCCAGCTGGTGACCTGACTGTCAAACGCGACTGATTCAGCTTACATGGAAGAATCCTCTTTTGTTTGTGGCTTGCGAGTTTTTAGGCAGAACTACCTTTCCACTGAGCATTGGCCTGTGCGGTATGAAAACGGCCTTACCCACTGCTGGAGAATAATCTGCTGCCCTTTATTTTAGCAGGGAGTAGGGAACACTCACTGGTACACTGCTTCACCGATTTTCAATTCCGGCAAGCACTATGGCCACTTCATGCTCATACAATCGGGCACATGCATCATTCATACATTTTGCATTTCTTAATTTGCGAAAATTACCGAATCGCAAATTAAGAATTGCAAAATGCTATGCATCATTTTTTTCGGTATTTTTTTGTGATTCGGTAAAAATCGCAATTTTTACCGAATCGCAAATAAATACCGAATTCCTAACTGCTTTTTCGCAAATCCCATTGATTCCTATGGGCCGAAAGGCCCATAGGAATCAATGGAAAGGCATTTACGAATTTGCAATTTGTTGATGCATTCCAAGGGTGCAGGGGGGGGGTCCAAAGGACCCCCCCTGCACCCCTGAAATGTATTTGAAAGTGCATGTTTCAAACACACATGTCCTAAGGACATGTGTGTCTGTAACATGACAGTGTTAAAAATGCTTTTTTTTGCATTTTGAAAGATTTTTGCAAATTAACACGAGGGTCAACCTCGTGTTAATTTGCACTTCCAATTTCAAAATTCGCATTTTTTTTTAATTGATGCATTGCATTTAAGGAATCGCACAAATGCGATTCCTTAAATGCATTTGCATTTTTAAGAAATGCAAAAAAAATGCGAATATTGAAAAAGAGTTTGATGCATCCCAAAAACATATTTAGGAAGTGCAAACGGCCGAATTTACCGATTCGCACCGTTTGCACTTCCTAAATAGGTTGATGCATGTGGGAGTTACCTATGGTGCCAGCACCTGGGTTGCCACATGGACAATTTAAGCAAAAAATGTGAACTCCCTTTCAGAAGGCGGGTGAAAAATGACACTTTGCCTAGTGTAGCCAATACGTTTGCACTGGCAATCGCATACATGCCAGTAGACCAGCTTCAGGCGGGAGACTTCGGATTTTGTAAGCTAAACATGGCTTTATTTTGACTGTCTCCCGGTTGAAATTGTCTCTGTTTCAATAGAAGTTAATGGGGAAAATACATCCTCCCGATTGTTTCATTTTTTTAATCTCCCACTTTGCTCTTCTAAAATGTTGGCATGTGTGCAATCGGACTCTGCACAGTGAGCAAAACAGTTTGAGCTTTGCTCGGGCACCCCCAAACCTTTACCCTTCAGCCATCTTCTCTCCCAGTATCATTTTCCAAGTGTCACAGGCTTTACACTCTGAAGTTTGCCCATGACTTTTTGAGGGTAAAAAGGAGCCCTCACCGGCACCCCGATTATCCCTTAAGCTTTTCAGGAACATGTGAGCGTCAGCTGTGTAATCATGGCTACATTTCAGTGGCAGTAGAATCACATGTACCCCAGATGCATCAAGCATCAATTTTGCGATTCCTTATTAGCGAAAAATAAGGATTCTCTAATAAGTAATAGCAAAATGCTATGCATGTAGAAATCGCAACAAAAATTGCGATTTCTTAATATTCCTTAATTGCGACTCGCAAATTGCGAGTCACAATTAAGGAATACCTCCCTATTCATTCCTATGGGTCTAGAGGCCCATAGAAATGAATGGGAAGACATTCTCAATTTGAGATTAGCAATTAGCGAATCGCAAATTGAGAATGCAATTTCAAGGGTGCAGGGGTGTCCAAAGGACACCCTGTTGCACCCCTGAAATTAATCTGTGCACATATGTTGCGCACACACATGCCCTAAGGGCATGTGTGTGCGCAACATGAAACTTTGAACAATGCACAAAAGTGCATTTTTCAAAGTTTTTGCAAATTACCATGAAGTTTACCTTCATGGTAATCTGCTCCCCCTATTAGCGAAATTGCTAATTTTTTTACTTTGTTGCATTGCATTTAAGGAATCTCAATTTGGGATTCCTTAAATGCAATCGCAATTGAAGGAATTTCAATTTAGAGATTCCTTAAATTGCGATTTTTGCATTTGGGATGATGCATCCCAAATGCAAAAATACCGGTCGCAAAAGGGCAGATTCTGAGAATCTGCCCCTTTGTGACCAGATTTTCCTTTCATGCATCTGGGCTTATGTGCCTTAGGTGACTAGTTAGGGCATGTCTCTTAGCTTGATCCCGCAGCACCTTATTGGGCACTTGCATAGCGGATGTGACAGAAGCGAACAGTCATTTTTTGTCTTTCTTAGCGAGGCCCATTTTTGTTTGAGCGCTAGAGTGCTTTCGGGGAGTTGTTGGTATTATGCAATTTTTGCCTAAGATAAAGTGCAGGTCAGCCGAGCTTTTATTGTGCATATATTGTTGAGAGGTTCAGAACTGGTAATCAGTTGCCGTATAGCACTTGAGGGGGTCAGCATGACTGGGCTGATCAATGAGGCCACCAGGAGAGGTTGGTACGTTGGTGAGGTGGCCAACGTTCATTGGATTGTTTTGAGAAGTCCCCTAGTGATTAAAGATGGTTGACCTAATGAGACATGAAAGGTCGTTGTTGAGATGGTCCTTAATGGTGGGAAGGTGGTTAGGATGATGAAACGTCATGAGAAGGTTATGAGGTGGTCAGCAGTGGTGCAAAGTTCAGTGACGTAGCTTTTAGTGGATGCCAGGTGGCTGAGGTGGTCTTCAGTGTGGTACAGGTGGTTGGGTGTAGTGTGGTATTTGCTAGTCCTTTCTCTACCTTTACTGTGGGATTTTTTAATTTTTAATTTTATTTTCAAAGTTTTATATAGAGCGGACAAGATCTTTGCAGGAATCAGAGCGCTTTACAGTAAACACGGGGTAAGGGAAACAAGCGGGAGATTAAGCAAACTTGTGGATAACATAGAAATGGGTAGTAGGTGGGTAGCAAACTAGGATGGTAACCTGATAAACAACTTGTGAATGAATAGACAATAAGATAGACCGGCTAGTAAAAATCTGATAAACAACTTAGTACAGTAGACAACAGAATAAGCAATAATACAAAGTCAGTGCACAGTCTTCGGAACAACCAAAAAAGGGTTCAAGTGCGACTAGCCATAAGGATGGCTTTTGCTTCTTTCTTAAAGAGTACAGTGGAGGAAATAAGCCTGGTTTCGGGAGGGAGGGCATTCCAAATCCTGGGTGCCATTCCTGAGAAGGAGCGCTTGTAAGTTTTTTCCTTCCGAAATCTTCGAGGTTTCAGGAGGAGATTCTTTGTGCTTCTGTTGTTTCTCGAGCCTCCTGATAAAGTCAGCTTTTGCGTGAGGTAGCTGGGAGACTTGTGGTATATAGCCATGTGTGTTATACAGGTGATTTTCAGCTGTATTCTAGCTTCAAAAGGGAGCCAGTTCAGGGATTTTAAGTCAGGGGAAATATGCAAGTGTTTTCTAGAACCAGTGATAAGTCTCGCTGCAGCGTTCAAGGAGGCTCTTAGGGGTGCTGTAGTAGATAGGGGGAGTCCGCTGAGAGCCACGATTCCATAGTCTATGCGTGGAATGACTAGGGCTTGAACTGCAGTTTGGAAGTCCTTAGCTGGGAGGAAGGGTTTAAGTTTCCTCAGAGTGTTGATTTGGAAGTTAGCTCCCCTAGTTGCTTTGTTGATATGTTGCTGCATGTTGAGGTTGGCGTCAAGAGTGATGCCTAATGATTTCACGGAGTCCACGATGGTGGGTTGGACATTGAATGCAGTTAGGTGCTTAAGCCAGGTTTGAGTGGTGGAGATTTTCGCCGGAGGTGAGATTAGAAAGAACTTAGTTTTCAGAGCATTTAGTTTGAGATGATTATCGGCCAACCATGATTGGGTGTTTTTGAGCGTAGTGTTCAGAAGTTTGATGTCTTCCGGGGATTGTAGTTTGAGGTAGAGTTGAGTGTCATCGGCGTACATATGAAAGTGTACATTAGATGCTTGGAGCAAGGTGGTGAGTGGTTCCATGACTAGGTTGAACAAAGTGGGGGATAGTGAAGATCAAACTGGAATACTGGATCAATACTGGAATACTGGATCAAACCAGTGAGCTCATGATACCCTGTAACATGTTTGTGTTTGTTCTGGATCTATGGTTTTGAGTTCCTTCTCCATGGTATCCAACTCCAGCTTCACTTTTGGAGTTGAGAACTACTGGAAGAAGGATCTGCAGGAAGTGGGCTCCTTTGCTGTAATAAAGAAATCTTACTCCGATTCAACTACGCTGCTCCAGTCTGTTAACCAGAATCCTTTCCTCATTGAGGTAATGAGAAGTGGCAGAAAACCTACAGTCAGTGATGGTCTGAATGTTGAATATGTGTCAGAAGTATTTCATCACCAGCTGTGAGAACATTGGTGTGGAATTCAGCAGAGGTGAAATGATGGTAAGTAGTGGTAGAGGTCACCTATGTAGTCAGAAGTGATGTGAAGTTCGTTGAAGTGGTCAGAAGTTATTTGGTAGATATGAAGTTAATCAGAAGAAGCTGGAAGGCTATTGAGGTGGTCAGAATGTCATTGAGGAGGCAGTCAGCAGCATTGCAAAGGTGGTCAGCCTTGTTGGAAAGGTAATTGTGGAAGTTATCAGTAGTATAAGGTCACTAAAGAGATCAGCAATGGAATGGAGGAGGTCCACACTGGTTGACAGGTGGTTTGTCATACAAAGCAGCTGTGAAAAACAGCTGTGATTGGAAGCTGTTTGATGCATGCAGCCGTACTGCATGCATCAAAGGTCACTCAGGTAGTCCGTAATGGTGGGAAGGTCATTAAAGTAATCAGCAGTGGGTGAAAGCGCATCAAATTGGTCAATTAAGGTGGTCAGCACTGGTGGTCAGTTTGTCGAGGTATCTAGCATTGGTGATGAGATTGTTGAGGTGGTCAGTACTGGTTGGTAGATTGTTTAGGTGGCCAAAATTTGTTTCAAGGTACCTGAAGTACTTGTCAGTGACCTCAAGGTCGTTGTCGGAGGCAACACTGATCAGAAAGATGTCAGCATGTCTGGTAATATCATCAGCAGTGGTAGAAGGAGCACTGAGGTAGCCACCTCTGGGCATAAAGCTGCAGAGATGATCAACAGAAGTGAGAAGATTTGTGCTGGGCAACTGTGATGGTAAGGTTATCAGTTGGGGTAAATTTCCTTTAAGTGGTGGTTTCGGAAGTTTCTTCTAACCATGCTTCTTGCTGTTTTTCAGGATGCTGTGCCTTATGTTCACATTACCAGCTCTCCACACATGGGGGTTTCCTATCGAATACAGAAAGAACTTGGAGCTACCAATTACAGAAATATCATCAGGTAAGCAGATGTTATATTTTCTAATTTTAGAGAATGTTTTACCCTCTTGTGTTTCTGAATCATAAGCAATGGTGTTCTTTCCTAAACAACAGCAAGCATAAACCGTCTCATAACCCAAAATGTGGGGGTTGGTCCATCTATCAGCCATTTCTGTTTAGGGTAGCCCCTGTATTCACTGCTTCTGCAAGGGGTATTCTATGCAACCATAACGTATGGTAGGGACCGTTTATACATCAACCCTGTCTTCTGGGTGCTGTACTACACACTCCCTTCATCTCTGCTGATCCACAGATCCATAACTTCTAGTGCAGGTGTATGGCTTGGTCTTGGGGATCACCCATTATTGTTTCTCCTTCCTTCTATAAGTATTTTCATTTGCTTCATTGCCTTTCCCTCGATATTCCTACATTGTCAATGTCTTCATGAGAAGTTGCCCTCAGAATGGAGTTTAATGGCCTACATCTGGTCTGACCAATAGCCTGTGCAAATCTATCCCATGCTATGTTTTGTACCACTTTAATGTTCCACCTGCATCCAACTCACCCGTTCATGCTTTTTTACTCATTATCGGGAATTCTTCACCAAGACCACAATTTTCCAAATATGTTAGGTTAGCAAATTACGTTCCAAAACAGGAAACATGGCGTCCTGTGGAACTGAAGATACGTGGTAACACTATGCGTGGTCACCTCAAGATTCCTCTTCTGTTTAGTAACTCTCCTAGCTCTCAGGTTTTGCCTGATTTCTCATTGCTATTGCCTATCACAACTTTTCCTTAAAACATATCTCTCAAACATGTATCTTCCAAACACTTACACACTCCTCAAAATATCCTAAATCTCTCCTAATGCTTTATAGTTTCTCTGAATGGTGAACCTTGTTGAAGATCGCATGTTTTCCCTTTCAACCCCACAGCAATAGCATCTCTACAAGCATTAACCATCATTAAAAAAACTCACTTTTCACATAGTGCACATTACAAACTAAATTGACGCTATAAAAATAAGTGGTATGCCCCAACATTGAGTACTACGTTTTTCATCCTCGGAAGTTTACGTTTTAAGCCAGCCTCACTGGGATTCATACCACCAAGGAGTAGCTGCATCAAGTTTCATATCTTTGGAATGGTAATAATAAATCCTCTTTACTGGTGAATTTGGATTTAACATTACTGTTTTAAAACTGCCACTTTTAGAAAGTGGACATTTCTCTGCTCTTACAGCTCTGTATGCCTTGCAGCCTATCTCCAATACACGTCTGGGCTGGGTGACAGCTACACTTTGTGCATTCCCTCTAGACAGCCACAAACACACTAAGGGTGGGAGTACATTCATCTACATTCTGATTGCTATTCCTGGGCAGGAAGAGGGACGGGGAGCTGACACTTCAACCTGAAACGTAGTGTCATGTGTCCCACACAAAGGGCTGATTACTCCCTACATATATCCTGGCAGACAGGGCTGTGATGAAAGGGGACTTGTGCACTTCAAGGGCCTGTTTTGATGTCACCCCACTTCAAAGGCACATTTTGGTATAAGTACTGGAGCTCTGACCCTACCAAGACATTGCCCTACTGGACCTGTGAAGAACTCTGCCAGGACTAAAGAGTGCTGCACTACATGTATTGCCTCTCTGCTTGACTGACTGTTCTGAAGGAACTGCGTCTCTGCTTTGCTGAGCTGCCTTTCTGATCTCTGTCCTGCAGAGGACAAGGACTGCGTCCATCCCACGTGAACCAAGAGGGACTCCAAGGGCTTGAAGTCTCAGAGCAATCAAAGACTTCCTACAACTCTGCTGCTGGACTCTGCCATCTGTGTGTTCGCCCTTGCCTGAAGTGCCAATCCAGTCCTGGGCCTTAGATGTGAGTTTTGCAGCTGTTTTCTGCATCAAAATTGACGCAGTGACTAATTTACACTGATCGGAACCGAAGCATTGCCCTTCGATGCCGACACAGGAGCAGATCAACATCGCCTTGATGGACTGTGTGGCTCAACAACAACGGACAACACAGCTTGATGACAAAGCAGCAGGACATCATAAAGGGGTTCATTGACGAAGCCTTCAATGACAGTGCGGATCAACACCTATGCTTCACCTCCATCCACGTGATCAACGACGATGCAATGCCTCTTCGACTCCTTGCATCACGTCTTCGACGTCGAAGCTTGATCCATCCAAGGTGTACGTTGTCAGCTGGACTTGTCTGAGTCCTGTAGCCGGCCTGACCTCCATCGCGGTCAACCTGAACATTGGATTTACCCAAGTGTAGCATGACCTCAAGTAACCTTTTAACTTCTAAGCACTATTTTTGGTTTATTCTTTAAAAATTCATAAATCAGGTCCTACTTATTGGATTTTTGTTGTTTTGGTCATGTTTTACCCATAAAAATATTCTCAATTTTTCTTAACCAGTGTGAAGTCTTTTTGTGATGCATTCATTGAGGTACTCTGTGTGTGTTGAACAAATACTTTGCATACAGCCTCTTAAGTTATGCCTGCCTGCGCTGTGCAAAGATACCCAAGGGTGAGCACAGGGTCATGTAGAGTGTGTATCTAGCTTATCCTGACTAGGATTGTGGGCCCTACTTGGACAGGGTGCATACCTCTGCCAGCTAGAGATCCAATTTCTGACACGAGGTAAAGAGAAAGATATAATTCTACTTTGATACAACTATGAAGGTGATAATGGAGAGATATAATTTCTATTACCAGTATCAGGCATCTAGGAGAAACATTTTAATCATAAGTCGCTACTTTGAGAATGTTAGCTACAACTGGTTCTTTTAGGCAAATGGCCAAAATGTTTCAAGCTTGGTGGTAAAGTGAACCACATGTGTGAAGGCACAAGAGTAACTTTATTGCCACAGCAGTAGCAGCCCGTGCAGGTAAGAGCGGTGGTGCGGGTGGAGAGTGAGTGAACAGACCACAACGAGTTAAATTTAAATTAAAAAAAACACTTAACTTGCGCTCGCCACAGCTGGTGAGCGCAAGGTAAGTGGTTTTATTTTTTTAAATTTTATTTTAACTCATTGTCATCTGTTGACTACCTCCCCACCCCACCCCACTGCTCTTACCTGCATGGGCCGCTCCTCTGCCACAGAAACCGAACATTGATAAGGTGATTTCAACCATCAAAAATAATAATAGTTCTGCCAAGTGAGTGAAATTGTTAAGTAAGACAAACAACCATCATGCTGATGTCAAGTTCATTCATAAAGAAACAGAAATTTCTAAAAACACCTCAAGTAGAATCAACAAGAACATAGAATCCATTCCTCACTTTACCAAGCCCGCATGTTACCATTGTGGTTCAACTTTCCATTTAGCTTCCAACAAAAACTGCCTGGTATTAGATAATATGTGCAAGGGTTGTGGAAAAAAGGGGCATTTTTACAAGGTGTGTAGAACCTCACACGGCAAAAAAGTGTTTACAGTGAAGGACCATGAATTAAAGAAAGACTCTGTGAAATAGAGTTAATGGGAAAGTTAGTGTTACTTGCAGTCATCATTAATAAGAAAGAGGGCCAGAACCAACAAAAATGTTGTTTGCAAATAAATGGAAATTAGATTGAAGTCCTTGTCGACACTAGGTCAAAAAGCACCATCATTTCAAAATACACTTATAACAATCTGGAAAGCAGAGTACCACTAGAGGCCAGCAGAATCATTCCAGGAGCCTACAGAGGCCACAAGGTTAAATCTGAGGCAGTGTTCAAGGCACATCTGACATTCAAGGATAAAAGTGTTGTTAAAAAAATATATTGTGAACATTCTAGGATGGGCAGAACACAGAAAGTAAAAATGATAATAAACCCATGTCACCCACCTTATGTATTCAGCAACCAGACAGACAGTGTAGACATCATCCGCAAGGAGTACAAAAAGTGCTCAGTGAAATTCCTGGGTGTTTAAAAGATTTCAAGCGCTAAATAATATTAAAAGCAGAGGCAGTGCATCAGGAACAATCGCCAGACAATATGTCTGGGGCACATCACAATCAGCACACACCGAAGTGAAAGCCATATTAAAGAATTGTTGAGAACAATGGAGTGATAGAATCAATCAAAGCCTCAGAATGGTTATCACCAGTTGTGATCAGAAGAAAAAAAGAGGGCCTGATTAGTTTGTGCATGGACCTTCTCCAACTTTATAGCAACCTGGTGGCAGACTACCAGCCACTACCATTAATAAATTAAATGGTAATGACCTTGGACCAAGTGAAAGTCTTCCTAACCCTGGACTTCAGTGCAGCCTATTACCAAATTCAACTGGGTGAAAAATTAATAAGTTATACTGCATTAGTCACCTCTGAAGGATCATTCCAATTTTTTAGACTAGCATTTGGGTTGTGTTTGGCACCTGCTGTCTTACATCATGTCACGAATCAGCTGTTTGCAGGCAGGAAAGTCGTAAGAACATTTCAGGATGACTTCCTGATCAATAGTAACATGGTTGAGGAACCTATGCCCCTCCTAAAACAAGTATTACAAATAATCCAAGTTAGTGGGCTAAACTTTACAAAAGAACATGTGCATATTTTCTAAAGGAAATGTAGAGTACATAGGGCATTTAATTGATCAAAACTGTGTTCTCCAAAAACCACAATTAATTTCAGCAATTTCAAAATCACTTACTCCATGTAACAAGGACGAATTGTTGTAATGTTTTGGCATGTGTGAATTCCATTCGAAGTCAATACAAAACTATGCGGTTAAGATGAAACCCTAGGATAAGTTAGTAAAGAGAGGTGCAGAATTTTTATGGAATAATGAATGTGAAGTCAGTAAGAAAGATATAAGAAAAGAGGTGGAATTAGCACCATCACTGCAATTGTTTGATGAGACATTGCAGTGCATTGTGACAACTGATGCAAGTCAGATAGGATTAGTAGCTTAACTCAGTCAAAAAACTGTAAGGGGTGAAAATGCCATTACTTTTGCCTAGCGTAGATTAAGGGGAGCAGAGAGTAAATATTTGGTTATCGAACATGAGTTCTTAGCTTGTATTTGGGCAGATAAAACATTTCTTGAGAGAAAAGGAGTTGTAATTAGAACTGACCATATACCTCTTGTTAGCTTAGACGGTGGTGGGCAGGTAAAATATCACCCTGAGTTGCCAAGTTGGCATGCAAATTAAAAGAATATCTAATCAGAATGGAACACGTTTTTGGAAAAATGATTGGCTCAGCAAACTATTTGTCACAAGTCCCTTGTGATGAAGAGCCAGATGATGATAGTGGGGATGTGAATGATGATGTGATAGTGACACGCTTGAATGATTGTGATAACTCCAATAGTGCCATCGCAAAGAAAGAATGGTAAGCAGCTGTTGACGATGACAACACTTTAATGAAAGCAAACGATTTCTGCGTCAATTGGTCAGGGATAACGGAGTACAATTTGTCTCCCAAGGAATGGTGAAATTCTTGAAGATGAATGGGGGAGAGCATTTACAATCTTCTTCTTACCATCCTTAGAGCAATGGCCAGGTTGAACGTGCAAATGGGTTAATCAAAGAACCCATTCAAATTGCATTACAGTCACATATTCAGATTCAGGCAGCCCTTAGAACGAAATTGTGGTCTTACTGCACTGTCGTGTAGTTCCCACTAATCTGTAGGAACTGCACATTTTTTGGACAACATTAACTTTGGGTGAGGTGCCTAGATTGATTCCAAGCACCGCCACAGGATAGGTTGGCCTAGAGCCCAGCTAGCTCACAGTGCCACCACACGGCCCGTAACCTTACTAGGGAGTGAATAGTTTATGGCAACCACTGAACATGACAATCCTGACCCCTCGGAGATCGTGGAAACAGTTCCGAACCTTCCGCTCAGTCACTCGTGCTTACGTGTGTTCAGAGAAATATACAGAATACACAGTGGGATGTTTTCAATATATTTATTGAACTAACGTTATTCTTGTATAGAGTACATGTGATGTGATAATCAGTAGACAGAAGCAGATCAAAGTGATTACGGGCACTAAAAGAGTAAATAGTACGCAGAGCCCTATCATGGTGCTAAAATAGTGTATATATGCTCACTTATAAACTAGGCACTAATCAGGCGTACTCCTACTATGCAAAGCCTACTCTAAGTGTACTTAAAGTATATGTAGGTGTAGAGCCAAGAATCTACCCAAGGGACGATCCAACCCCATTACCTGGTGGGGGAGAATGAAGGACCCCGTATTGGTCCTGAACTGGACACTCCTAACGAGGAGTCAGACCACAACGTGGTGAAGACTCAGCATGCAGGGACCCTCAGTGTCAGCTGAAATGCCTTCCCTGCTAATCTGTCGCGATGCTCCTTATTTATAATATAAAGCAGCCTTGCGATGTACGTTGTAGATTAGTGATGTTATTGATATGTAGATAGCTCTGTCTCCCCCTGGATGCAGATAGAATGACATTTATACATAGTGCTTAACGAGGCCTTGTACATGATGTTCGACCGCATCGTGATAATGTTGTGCAAAGCTAGATGTGTACACAAAGTAGTTTCAGAGAAACTAATCAGACATTGTCCTGTATGCAAACATGTGCAAAAGTTCATGGCAGAAATGTTATTGTGAAAAAGAGGACAATGTAAGAAATGAGCAGCTTTGTTTCATGGCTCTAGACAGGAAACTTAACAACATCTCCCATAACACCACAGGGAGAACCCGTTTAAATTACTCAGAAGTAGGTTGTTACACAGTTGCAACCTTACTGGTCATTGGCATGGAAAAAATACGAAAGTAAAAGTTAAGCAGAGAAGGATGTTGAAATGCGGAGTATGGTTTTTGAACAGCAAAGCTATATGCGCAGCAACTATAATAGCAGGAATGCTATAAAGAAAATGTCTGTGCGGATCGGTGATGAAGTGAGAATGTGATACCCCAAAAAGAGAGTCATTATGAACAAATACAGTGAACCCAAGTGGGTACTGAAAATTAAAGGCACATCAGTCTTGCTTGATAAAGGTCAGTGGTGGAATGGGTCAAATATTGTTGTTGTTAACCTCACAGAAATCTTTAAGAGGATGTGAATAAATAACATTCTTCTTAAAGATTTCTTCATTCTTTTGTAAAATTCTCAAACCGCTTCACTACAATTGATTGTTTAGCGACTGGGACCCCTTTTATATGTAACACTGAACTACCTACCCAGGTCCCAGCACCATTGGGTTAACCCTTTATCTGTAATGAGATAGTACATAGGGCCAAAGATGGTGTGCACAAAAGAGTGGATGGTGTGAGAACCAAGGATGTTTCCTCGCCCAAAGGAAGAACTCATTTTGTTTGAAAGTGCATAACCCACAAAAAATGTTGCTCCTCTCGTAATGGAATAAACTATTGATAAGAGGAAGAAGATGTAATGTGCAGAAGTTAAACTGTTTTCCACCACGTACCTCATCTCAGCCCTGCCCTGTTAACCTCCCTATCCCCGTTCTTCCTTCTTTTTGGGTGCGTGCATGTGGGGCCCATGCTCTTTTTTTATTTTAGAATGGTGGAAGAGAGGATGTAATGGGTATTGAGGGAATTAACGTTATTCTGTGAGGAACTAAGGGCGAATAAAGACCTTCTGCTCCACGTCTGCCTCCTTGTCATCTACTACATTATACAGGCAAGGTTGGAAACTGGTGAAAGGGAGGTGCAGGAGGTAGAAAAGTGAACGGGTAACACTGCGGCAGAAGTGTCAGGCTTTCTCGTGGAACAGAAACAGCTCTAGACTTTAAAACGTGCTTTCACATACATTCTGATTATTGAGGACTTCTTTAGGACTGAAGTGTTTGGTGGTGACAATAGTGGTGGTCAGTGGTGAGACCTCCCATAAGACGAGACACTATTGGCTGAACTGAGGCTGGAGAAATCGATGATTATGATAGTGGCAGTGAGAAGAAAACAAGTGTTCTAGCGTGGAATCTGGCTTTTGCGGTTTTCATACCTTAGTAAAGGGAGTCAGTCTAGGAGAGAGGAACTTCAGCAGGTTTAAAATAATATTGTGGACCAAAAGACCTCAGTACAGTCCTCTGCCAGGTTGAGTGAGCCTCTGATGCTGCGGCTGCTTGCTCCTGCCAGTGAAACACTCAGGGAAATACAGATTTATGAGTATGAATGTTGTTTGACATTCTTTCTGTGTACATGTTGCTACTTGTTACATATCTGAGTCGTGTGGGGGGACACCTCATTTCCAGAAAACAGCATGCTAAAAGGGGGCTCTTAGATTTTGTTGTGGTAATCATATTTGATTCTGGTCCTAGGGCACTGGTATGTCATAGGGCTAATGGCACTGTTGTACTGATATCTTATGAGTCTTTGTATGCAAACAGTTAACATGTACCGTTTGGATGAACAGTATACTAACACTATAGTGGTAATGAACCCATCACTGGGGTTGTTTTACTTGAAGTAAACGAGTTGTTCTTTTGTCTTCCAAGACCTGTTGTGACTTTTGTTCCTCTTGTCTTTGTTGTTGCCTGTTGTGATGTGTAATCCTCTTGGGCCTGGCACAAACTGTTAACACCTATTCTGTGTTTCTCTTTGTTTATAGTGACATGCTATGATGTGTTCCTCCTGTGCTTGTCATGACCCATAATTACATCTGTTCCTTTTGTGTTTGTATTGACCTTTTACATTGTGTAATGCTGTTAGGTGTGGGGTGGCATCCCCTGAGATATGTCTCTCTTACCTCTATCATAATCCTTTATGATTGTTATTCCTCTTTGCTCTACTGTGACTTGGTACAAAAAGTCTTCCTCTTTCATCTTGCATCACCTACTATTACATGTATTCCTCATGTGTCTGTTGTAAGATCAGTGATGGGGGTTCCTCTGTGCCTGCCATCACCTCATGTGATGTGTTAGTGGTGCATTTGAGATGTATTGTGAAATCTACAACTCATTTGTATGCAGTGGCCTGTTGTGATGTATATTCCTGTCTCAGTGACATCCTTTGTGATATGTTTTCCTCTTGTATTTGCCCTCATCTAAAGTGGGATTTCTTCATATTGTGCCTTCCTACATGTTGTGGCATATGAATATGTCATGTCTGCCATGACCTGTTATGGCTTATGTTCCTCTTGTGTCTGTGGTGACATGTTGCAATTTTGGTTCCTCTTCCCTGTTTTGTTGCCACTTGTGATCCTCCGGTGTATTTGGTGGCCTCATGGGAACTGTGGTATACTTGTATCTACCAAGACCTGTTGTGACTTGTATCTTTTTGTCTGTACAGTGGTCTCTAGTGACAAGTGTCCTTTTGTGTCAAAATAGCCTTGTTGGGATGTTATTCCCCTTGAGGCTGTTGGGGCCTGATTGTGGTGTGTATTCCTCTTGTGTCTACTGTGACCTGTTGCGGTATATGCTCTTCTTGTGTCTGCCTGGACCTGTTGTGACTAATGCTTTTCTGATTACTACGGTGACCTGTTGTGATATGTATTCATATTGTATCTGATATGACCTGTTGTGATTTGTGTCCACTTGTAGTCTTCCAAAACTTCTTGTTACTTGTGTTTCTATTGTCTCTTCAGTCACCCGTTGTAAAATGCATGCTCATTGTTTTTGCTATGCCTTTTTGTTACATGTTTTCCTTTTTGTCTGCCATGGCCTGGTATTACGTATATTCAGTTTGCCTATCCATTGGTCGTTTGTGATATATGTATATTTGCATTCCAGGACATTGTGATGTATATTCCTCATGTGTTCCTCTTGCATCCTCTGTGACCTGTTGTAATATGTGTACCTCTTTTTGGTATGGCCTTTTGAAACGTACTATGCTCTTGTTTGGGCTTTGACCTGATATTTTGGAAACACTATTCAATAAACACTCTTCACTGGAAGATTCTTTGAGAGCAACGTCGTTATTCCAGCTGAAAGAATATCTTACGCAAACCTTGGCAACAGCATATCTACCCATTCATCACTATGAATGGACAGATATACTCTTGTCAAGCAATGGACATTTTTAGACAGATCATACAGAGAAACAATAAAGCATTCATTAGCTTATCCTGGCACAGTTGATAAGATTAAAGAGAAAGAAACATTCTTCCTGACATAGATTCAACCTAGAAATGCAGCTGAAAGTCTGAGAACACAACGCCATGGGCATCCTCCCTAATAATTGTGACAGCACAGGAAAGTCGAGTTCTGCAAAATACAATTTTACGATTTCTAATGTTAACCCTACTGTGAGCCTGTGTACTCTGGTGGTGAGGGCGTGCGATCTAAACAAGATGGAGTCGACCAGGTTTCATAAAAGCGTCTTAGATGTTCTCATTATGAGGGGTTCCATTGACACCTACATTATATATATTGTGTCTTATAAACAGGAGACAATTAGATTCATTGCTAATACAAACAACAGCACTTCAAACACAATAATGAAAGACTCAAGGAACTTCAGTCCTCTGCTTTCAATCCACATCTGTCAACAGAAGTAAAATGTTTAGGCATTTGGCTCGACCACTCTCTTTCTTTGATATCCCATATTATCCACATTACTAAATTTGCAATTCTGCCTTTGCTCTCGCTAAAAAACTCAAACGCTTACTTCCACCAACTGACTTCCACCTGATCGTCCAGTCCATGGTTTTCACCTAAATTGACTATGATAAATCAACATTCATCAAAATCCCTAAATATGCACTCGCCCCTTTCAAGGCTGTCGTGGGTGCCACGGCATGATTAATTACAAACGCCCGCAAGTTCATTCACACTCTTCAATACTGACTCCCCTTTGAGGCTTGAATAAAGTTCAAATTAGCTTGCATTAATTGTAAAGAAATTCACACTCCTCTCGCAAGCTAGGTAGGCTCTACTAGACATATTTTAGGAAGGAAAAACATCTTAGAAGGAGAGACATTCTCAGACTTGAATTCAAAGAATTTAAAACAAAGTTAGCCAAATCACAGCCCTTCACTAATACTCCCTACCTGCTGAAATGGGCTGCCCAGAATTCCTGCTCACTTTTCTCAAGATGCTAAACACCTTCCTTAGTAACTTTCATTTGAACTAATCCTGCCTAACGCATTTCCAATTGTTAACTCGTGCACTGCTCTTGGCAAACACTACTCTTAACTTATCACAGTTTTCACCTCCCTCTCCCCCTCTACTTTTCTCATTTCCTCTTTATTTTTTTCAACTCCTTTTCCCTTACTGCCTCTTTCTTCCATCTTTGTACCTCCCCGCTCACCTACTCCTATCTCTCCCATCCCTCTCCTGCCACTATCCTCTTCCCAAACTCCAACTTATATCCTCCAGTCTTCCTTTAACCTCCCTCTCTCACTTCAACTATGTCCCTCTTGTAGCCTTGGCTCCCTGCTCCTCTCTCCTCCCTCCCTGCCTGACAACTTCCCCAATCCTTCATGTTCCCTTTTCATTATCCCAGGCCCTCTCCCTCATTTTCGGTTCACTGACAGAATATCGATGTGAAAAATATAGAAGTAAAAAATATCTTTGAAAAAATATAGAATGCGAAAATATCGACTCCATATACTTAAACAGGTAAGTACAAAAATATCGAAAAAATATATCAATGTTAAAAATATAGTTGTACAAAATCTCGATTTTTATATAAATAAAATAATAAATATTAAATATATTAAATAATTACTAATTAACAAAAATAAAGGGTTTTAATATACATGTTAACAAATGTAACAAATAAACGTAATGAAAATTTTTGGGGGACACATACATAATAATCAATATATATGTATATACATATTTACTTTAAAACATTTAATAAACAAATAATTTAAATTTATTTTATAATTTTAAATTATATAAAAATATACACGCACACATATATATTACTAGTGCCTCGCAAACCAAGGAATGATGACGCAGTGTTCTGGACAACTTTCATTTATTCAGTCAGCTGGTACTGAATACATGAAAGTTGTCCAGATACCAGCTGACTGAATAAATGAAAGTTGGCCAGAGCACTGCGTCATCATTCCTTGGTTTGCGAGGCACTTGTAATTGTTACCAGACCTTATTTGGGTTGTCCGCTCTCGACAACGCACCCTCTGCTTTGGAGCTGGGGCGGCTGCAACCTAAACCGGGAGGAGAGAGACACACACACACACATATATAAGTGAAAAAACACATTCCAATATGGCGCCTGATTATGAAATGAAATGGTCTTTTGTTGATTTTCATGCAAAGTGTATCACGTGACTCACTACACGTATTTTAAGACTGTCGCTTTTTGGCGCGTAACATGAAAACATTTGACTAAGGCGTAGCTAAAACGCGTCATGTTTGCTGTGGATTGTACGAATTAAAGGAATCTGGAAAAAAGCAAAGTTCCCGATGAGTGCTTTCTCGAGTCCGTAGTGAAGGAGGGAGTGATCGTGCATAAAGATATATATATATATATATATATATATATATATATATATATATATATATTAACGCTCCATATTTCTTTTACTGCGGCAAAAGAATGGACGGCACTCCACAACTCTCGTTTTTCAAGACTCTTCTGATTTATTCAGAGAAAATCAAAACAGGACGCGTTTCGGCATCACGCCTTCGTCTGCTGTGACTGGCGCCAAGTTCATTAGCAAATTAAATAAAGTTGTGTATTGACGTCAGTCTCTTGTTAATTAAACACAAAAGAAAGACTAAACTCTGTGTATACATGGCTGCCATCTTATAGTAGGTTAAATAAATGCATGGATTGTATGGCCTGATTTAACAAACAGACGTTATTAAGCCCTGAATGGGCAATCAAATAATACCAAACAATTCATTGAATAACTTGTTAAATAACTAAACATCGATTTTCGTTCATTATCAGTAACAAGGAAAAATGATATATGATGTTTCAATTCATTCTTGCAAACTGTGACAGAAATAAGTATTGCTTAACAGAGGGGGATAAGTGTATAAATACATAAATACTATCCTATATCTCAACTAGCCAAGATGACTGGCCAATTCTTCCCCTGTATTCAGTCCTAGTGGATACTTGGTACGAAGATCTATAATGAACCTCGACTCAAGTTTCCTCATTTGTAGTTCTCTGTTTCCTCCTCGATCTTTAAGGGGTATTTGGTCCAGACAATGAAATTTCAGGAGATTGCGGTCACTATTGTGTTCCAAGGCAAAATGTCTTGCTACGGGGTAGTTTGGGTCATGGTGTTCAATTGCTCTAGCGTGTTCTAGGATTCGCTTTTTGACTGGGTGGATTGAACTTCCAACATAATATAATTTGCACGGGCATTCTAGACGATACACACAAAATGGGCTTGTACAAGTGAGAAATTTGTTAATTTTCCTCACTATCCCTGTGTCTGGAATTTCATATGAGGTGACTTTGCCACTTGACTGGCAGGCTTTGCAGTTTTGACATGGGAAAAACCCTGTCAGGTTTCCCAGGTATCAGGGTGTCGTTTAAGGACCTGCTCCTCCTATAGGTGATTTTAGGATGGGATGATAGTTGTTTTCCGATGACTACATCTGTTTTTAGAATGTTCCAATGACGCCTCATGATACTGTGGATCATTGAGGAGTCATTAGAGAAAGTCGTGATAAAGCGAGGAGTTTTATTTTCACTGTCTTTTTTCCCACTTGGGTGCTTGAACAGACTTGCTCTGGGAATTAAATGAACCTTATCATATGCCTTTTTCAATGTGTCCTCAGAATATCCTCTCAGTTTAAACCTCCCTATTGATTCTTGTGCTGCTAGCTCAAAATCCTCAGTGAGTGTGCAGTTTCTTTTGAGGTGCAGAAGTTCGCCAAAAGGTATACTGTTCTTTAAAGGTTTTGGGTGACAACTACTTGCTTCTAGGGTGGAATTCCCGGCAGTGACCTTCCGGAAAAGAGAAGTGCAAATTTTTCCATCCTTTATGGAGACCTTGAGATCAAGAAAGTCTACCTCATGACTACTTATGATGCCACTTAACTGTAGGTTGAGATCATTGTTATTCAAAGTTTGAATAAATGATTCTGCCTCTGTCTTAGAACCTTTCCAGAAAATAAATAAATCGTCAATATACCGGTGCCACCCGATAATTGACGTGACCCATTTCTGGTTGTCGTCGGACCAGGCCACCTGCTTCTCCCACCAGCCCACGAACAAGTTCGCGTAGCTGGGGGCGAAGCAGGGGCGAAGCAGGTGCCCATCGCCGTCCCCCTCTTTTGCCTGTAGTGTTGCTTCTGGAACAAAAAAATGTTGTTGTGCAAACAGAAATGCAAGAATTCGACCAACATACTATTGTGTTTAATGTATTTCAAAGAGCGAGTTCTTAGGAAGTACTGCACTGCCTGTATACCATGGTTGTGTGCTATGCACGTATATAGTCCTGTCACGTCCAGCACTATCATCAGCATGTCGGGTTCCCAGGGTGTATCTGAGATGATGCGAATGAAATCAGATGTGTCACTTAAATATGATGAAAGGGTTTTGACATGCTCAATCAAAAAGAAATCAAGAAACTGTGACATATTCTCAGTTAGACTGCCCTTTGAAGAGATTATTGGTCTCCCTGGTGGCAGTGTTGAATGTTTGTGAATTTTTGGTAAGTGGTAAAATGTGGGAGTTATAGGCTGTTGACATGTCAGAAACTTCAGTTCATTCGCATCTAACATCCCCTCTGCTGCCCACTTGTCAAGTAATAGGTGACATTCCGTTATGCTGGAATTGTATTCATCTTTAGAAGTCTGTATCCTTAAGTTGTATATATATATATATATACAATAACATAAAATCTATTTTAAAAACCCCATTCTATTATAAATTAGAACATTAAACTCTTTGACGATCTTTAAACTTAAATTTATCACTCCAGTCAGTGCTACAGTAGGGAAAGTGTTGGATAGCGGAGGGGTATTACTATTCCCACTCCAGTGAGTGCAACAGTAGGGAAAGTGCTGAATAGCGGATGGGTAAAAATGACTATTCCCACTCTAGTCAGTGCAACAGTAGGGAAGTGTTGGATAGCGGAGAGGTAAAACGTACTATTCCGACTCTAGTCAGTGCAACAGTAGGGAAAGTGTTAGATTGCGTAGGTGTAAAAATTACTATTCCAACTCCATTGGGTGCAACAGTAGGGAAAGTGTTGGATAGCGGAGGGGAAAAACTTACTATCCCCACTCCAGTGAGTGCAACAGTGAGGAAAGTGTTGGATAGTGACAAGATAACATTTACTATTCCCACTACAATCAGTGCAACAGTAGGGAAAATGTTGGATTGCAAAGGGATAACAATTAATATTCTTACTCCAGTCAGTTCAAAAGTAAAAACAAACAAAATATTAACATCAAAAATATTTTAAAAACAAAATCAATATATCAAAAATTGAAAAACAAATATAGTTAATATTACAAATTTAAGAATATATTATAATGTTAAATGCACATATACACAAATATTATATTAAATAAAATAAAAAATAATTTTCAAACAAAGCAATATTTTTAATTAGAAATTATTTAGTCAAAAACATTAATTATTACATACATTTACTTTTTTATTTCCTACCTTATAACACCACACAATTCACAACCCACATCTAAATTATATACAAAATTACTTACATAATTAATAACCAGTAAAAGAAATATTATTAATAAAAAAAAAATTAAAACTCATAGAAATTTATTAACATTCTACACTCTATCTGTTTAATCCCCGGAAACCACTGGTAAAGTTAAACTGTACAAAAATGAATTACACAATTAAAACTTCTTTTCAATTAAAAAACTAATAGTATATAAAAACGAATTATAAAGTAAGTAAAATTAATTTACTCCCCACCCTTTACCCCTAAAAAAGTAAAACCCACACACAAAAAGAATAAACAACTACCCTAATTAAATATCAATTAATTAATTAACATTAATGATCAAACATAGATAACTTCCCACACTTTACCTGTATAAACCCCATAACTCACACCTAAAATTAATTACACAAATTCCATACTTAATTTTCAATTAATTAATCAATATTAATTAAGAACAAATTATTAATTAATCAAAAATAAATTACTTCCCACCCTTTACCCCATTAAACCCCACAACCCGCTCCTAAAACAAATTACACAATTATAAGTTATGATTAATTAATTAATATTAATTAACAACCAATTAATAATTAATTACAAATAAATTACTTCCCACAGTTAACACTATAAAATCTAAATTAAATAAATGAAAAATAATCATTAATTTATTATAATTAAATTACTTCCCACCTTATTCCCCTGTAAACCCACAACCCTCTTCGGAACAAAAAAACAAAAAATTTTATTAAAATAAAATTGATAACTACTAAACATTTAACACATATTTTAAAAAACATAAACGATGCTTATACAAAAAGCATACATCACATACATTTAAAATATAAACTAAAATACATAATATGAATTAAAAAGTCGATATTTTAAACAACTATCAGCCACATGCATCAACAGAAACACATTCCTTAACTGCTACTCGCAAATTGCGAGTCGCAATTAAGGAATGCTGACCCATTCATTCCTATGGGCCTCCAGGCCCATAGGAATGAACTGGAAATTGCATGAGCAATTTGCGAGTACCAGTAGGTACTTGCAAATTGCTCATGCAATTTCAAGGGTAGAAGGGTGTCAAAATGACACCCTGTTGCACATCTGAAACTGATCTGTGCAATTGTGTGTGCGCATATATGAAACTTTGAAAAATGCACAAAAGTGCATTTTTCAAATTTTTGCAAATTACCATGAAGTTCAACTTCATGGTAATTTGCTATTCCTATTAGTGAAATCATTAATTTTTTTCATTTCATGCATTGCATTTAAGGAATCTCAATTTGGAATTCCTTAAATGCAATCGCAATTTAAGGAATCTCAATTTAGAGATTCCTTAAATTGCGATTTTTGCATTTGGGATGATGCATCCCAAATGCAAAAATACCGGTCGCATAGGGGCAGGTTCTGAGAATCTGCCCGTTTGCGACCGGTTTTTAGCTTGATGCATGTGGCTACCTATTTTTAAAAACAATATTAATGGCTTCTATATTTAAAAAAATGTTAATTCTTACCTTAAACTCAATATTCTTGACCACGATATTCTTGCTGTTGATATTTGTGAATCACGATATTTCCAACTAGATAGTTGTGTAAGTCGACATTTCCAACTTGATATCTGTCTCAACACCTTCATTTTCTCCCTTCCACCCTTGATGCTTCCAATTGCAAGGTTCTCTGTAAAGTAAAATTGTGGCTGTTTATTGTTCCTCAAATGTTTCATAGTATGCGAGATTCAATCTCCTCAATGTTGTTACATTGTAAAGCATGCTGAATTCCTCAATAAAGTGGTGCTATAGTAAAATGAAAAATAATAAATAGTCCTCTTAAGTCTGACACAACATGCTTTGACGTGTGCTTCTCTTTCGAACAGATGTTGAGTGCTTTGCCGACTACATGGAACTTTGGATCCCGAAGGGACATGTGGAGGGCCTGATCCAATGGCTGTCACGAACTATCCGTATATCAAGTAAGAAACAAAAGATGGGGCCACTGTGGGCCTTTGCTGAGTCTTCTAAGGCTAGGAAACCCAATTATATACCATGCTTTGGCCAGAAAGCGAAATATAGTATTTTTTATGTGGACCTTTCATGTAAAGCTTTGATAGAAGAAAGATCTCCACAGCCTAATGTGATTTACGGTATAAGCGTGTGTTCACTCCAGCTACACTTATTGCATTTATTTTATCTTGTTGCATCAGTGTATTCGCATCTCTGTTATTCAGGAGTCCTTTGAGACCGCTGTAGACGGGAGGGGTTAAGTCACACTCCATGGTTTTTCCTTTACTCCCTGTTCTTTTGGATCTATATAATTTTCCTTTCACCCTGGGTCTACCTGGTTTCCTGTCCCCATGGGTGTAACATTTGACAGAAACAGAACCCAGACAACCTCTCTATCAACCTCATTGCACAGTAAGCCACAGCTCATTGAGCTGTCAGGAAAATGGAGAGGGTATGCCTAGAGACCACACCCAGAGGCTGTAAAAAAAGACACACTAATACATTTACCACTGAAATATCATTAAAGTACTCAATAATAAAGGATGTGGTATAACTACCTGACTAAAGATAGTAGGTTCAGCATGAAGAAACTTGTCTGGCACTCTGAATATGACAGAATAGCTATAGTTGTATGTATGTACATTTATATGTATTTGATATTGATGAAGTGCAAACCTAGATGAAAGGCAATATGCCAGAACGCTATGCAAGGCCCAAGGGGCCCAAGGCAAAGACACAATCAACGTGTGATTGGGGGGATAGCTGCTTTTTAAGAGTGAAAGCGCAAAAGTGGAATGTCATTGCAACATGATGTAGTGTTCGTTCAGGAGTGTGTCTTTAGCTCTTTTCTAAATTGGAGTTGGGTTGTAACAGTCTTGGTTGCTATTGGGAAGGCATTCTAGATCTTGGACCCATAGTTAGAGAAGGAATGATGCATTGTTTTTCTTTTTGCCTTTGAATGTCTTTGCTTCCAGTCTGAGGGCGTCTTGGCTCTGGGTTTCTGAGTACAACTGTAGGTGATTAGCTTGTCAGCCGAATAGGCAAGGGTGTCAGACGTGATAGCTTTGCAGATAATGCAGCTGGTTTTGAAGATGGTGTGGGCTGTCAAAACAATACAGTGGAGTTCTGTCAGGGTACGGGTAATATGGTCATATTGTTTCAGGCCCTTGAAGAGGTGTCCTGCTGTATGCATGATGCCCATAAGGCGCAGTGTGGAGCCTGGGAAGCAGGGGACCAGGGCATTGCCACCAACCAGTATGAGAATATGAGAACCTGAATAGCAGTCTGAAGTCACGTTTTTGGGAGGAAGGGTTTCACTTACTTTAGTAGAGAGAGCTGGTACCATATCATATCCGTTTATATGGCAGTTTGGTCCTTAAGAGTGAAACTGATGTCCAGGGCAAATCAGATTGACTTGGCATTGGGTGAAAGTTGGGGTTCAAATCCATCCAGGTTCAAATTGTTAAACTAGGTTGGGACTAGTTGTTGTTTGTTGTTAGATGTGGACAGCACAAATTCTGTTTTGGTAATGTTAGGCCTTGGGTAGGCGCTGGACATCCAGCTCCGGATGCGGTGCAAATAGTATGTGAGGTGTTGGATGTCTGGAGCAGAGGAGACCTTCAAGTACAATTGTGCGTCATCAGCATATCGGTGAATTCTGATGTTATCTGTGATTAGACCCCAAGGAGGCTCCATGTAGAGACTGTAGATGATAGGTGGAAGAATGGAATTCAAATTAACTCTGCAGGTAATAGGGATCTTCTCAGACAGGGCGGTGCCCATGTGAAGGGACTGGTGTTGTATGGTTAGGCAGGCAGAGAACCAGTTAAGAATGTTTCCTGTGAATCTTGTGGTGCTCAACATTGTCAAAGGCAGCTGAGAGGTCGAATAGCATCAAGAGGCAGAGCTCATATTTATCTGTAACCAGGAGGGGAGTTATATGTGGTTTTGTAAGGTAGGAAGATGGCCCCTGCCTCCTGATATCGCTGGACCTCTCACTCGACCATCACACCCTCATGCACACTCTGGAGTCTCGAATGGGATTCACTAACAGTGTCCTTCACGAGTTCTTCTCCTACATTTCCAGCCAACATGAGTTTGTTCACATGGGCACCTTCAGGTCACAAAAAAGATCCCTATAATCTATAGAATACCCCAAGTTTCTATACTATCATCTGACATCTTCAACCTTTACATGGAGCCTCTTGGTGCTCTAGTTACAGATGACATCATAATTATTCGGTTGATATACAATGCTACTTAAAAGTCTCCTCTGCTTTAGACATCAAATGCCTCAAACACTAGTTGCACATCATCCAGACCTAGATGTCAAGTGCCTACCTGAATCTCAACCAACCGATATTGAATTCCTATTATTTGCTAAGAACAACAGCTTAGATGCAGTACAAATCTGGCTTAATGATATGAGTCTTTATAGCTTTGAAACTCAACTTTCACCAAATGCCAAGTTGCTTGTATTTGTATATGTATGTATATGATATTTCTGTGGTCCGAACCTAGCCAAAATGCAGAGCAATACATAGTCAAAGACAAGCAGAAAGATTTATCCTGGACACCAACCTTACCCTCAGCAAACACATTGTCAAAACAAGCATTTACAATGCAACGGTTTCGCCTTTGGAAAAGTTTGAGCTATTGGCATTGTAAATGACAACATTTGTATTTGTGTTGGTTTTGAAAACAGATAAATAAATGGCATTGTCCTTTACATTGCCAATCGCTCTAACTTTTCCAAAGGCGAAACCGTTGCATTGTAAATGCTTGTTTTCCTCTTTCCTTCTAATTCACTCTCGGGGTGAGCGAGTTCTGCTGTGGAAGCGGAGGCAGGGATGGCTCATAATTACACCCATCCTCTTTCATCCACTCCAGCCACAAGCTGAAATCGCGGCCTACTTGCAGATCTCGCGGGACTGCCGCGACGGGAGCCGTGAATACTAATAATCCGTCTGGGACGTGCCTACCTCCTCCTGGCCATCCATCCATCCCTCTGCGTGCAGAGTGAGCGCGCAGAGGACTGAGCTCTGAGCAGGGACAACGCGTGGGGGCAGACAGAGGCAGGAGCAAAACAAACCCGACCCGGCTTATACACAAACTCAAAAACGGAAAAATAACCGACCCATGCGCGTCGCTGCACTGCCTTAAAAATCATTCTCATTGTATTGTATTGTATTGTAATTGCATGTATATAGCGCTTACTAGCCCTGACCACTGACGAGGCGCATTCAGAGCAATGCAGAGAATTACTCGATTTGCTCACTTGAAATGTGCGCATTTTTTCAATTTCCAAAGTACAGCCTATTACAGCTATCATAATCCCCCACAATAACACAGAAGCAGCGGGGACATAAGAGCCACCAGAGACCCGCAGCCCCTCCCGTCCTCACACATTGAAGAGCACGCGCGCCCAGAGAAACACAATTCATCACAGTTATTAATCACACGGCGGCTCCCGGTCCCCGCAGCAGTGTAAGGCGTGTGGGACATATCTGGGGCAGGAGCGCGGGTGAACAGCGAAACAGAGAAGAGACATTGTGCTGGGTAATAAAAAATGCAGCCTGAAACCAAAAGCTAGCTTTAAACAATTCATGACGTTAGAAAGAAGTTCGAAGATGCCAGGCGACCGCCGTTGTTCAAAACCTCTCCACGCCCCCAGTGCAGCAATGCAGTGATGCCTTGCCGACCATAATCTCCAGGACTGATTTAAATAAACAGCAGGTGCCGCGTTTCTTTACTCCCCCCCCCTACCTCCATTCACCCCTGCCCCCCTTCCTCCACCGCTCCCTGCCAGGGCTTTGTTCCTGGGTGTCATTACAGTACAGCCAGGCTGACCCATTCCTCACCTGCGTGCATGCGCGAGGGGTGCAGGGTTTTGGATACAGACGAAGAGGGACCAGGCAGGGTGCGATGTGAGGGCTGAGGAGCCTGTCAGGGTGAGAGTGTGTGGGTTGAGAAAATGATGGGGGGGGGGGTGCGCGTGTGCGAGGCTCAGGTACGAGAGAAGGGTTTGTTGAGGGGGTTTCTGCGGATATGCGGGGGTCTCAGTTGACGAATGGAGCTGCGCAGTGCTGGGTAGCACCAAAAGACAGGGGCTCAGGGTAGGTGTGCGGAAGAGGGGGCGTGCAGCGATGCAGCATGGTGCACGCAGGACTGTGAGGTGGTGAGCAGTGCTGAGGAGCAGCAGGGTGGCGTGTGCAGAGGGGTGCATGGAAGCTATGGGGGGGGGGTGGATTTAGAGGCTGTACACAGTGAAGAATGGGTGTCTGCCTCTGGACTGTGATGGGCACACACGCCATCGAGTGTCAATCTGTCCTACTTGCTGCTTCTGTTACCCCCCGACGGTGCCCAGAGAATACCCCCATCATGTATCCACTGCCAGGAGGCGCCAATGTTCTGCACCTGCCCCGATGGCACACAGACTCTAGGAGGCGCCTGCAGCCTCGGGCGCAGACCCAGATAGGATCTGTCGTGGCTCAGAGCTCAGACCCCCGGCAGCTGGTTCCATCACCCATGACAGCGCCAGGGTTCACTGGCGGGTGGCGGGGACTGGTGAGCCACAATCACCCTCCCCGGCGCTGCCCCATCCTCTCACCGTGTTTTGTTATGCCGGGGGATCACGGTCCCATGGAGACAGGCTTCCCGCTGCCGCTCTCCGCCCCTCTCATCAGCCAGAGCCTCGTGCCTGCTGCCTGCATCCAGGCTTAGGTGTCTGCTCACCTGCCGCCTTCTCGCTGCTCGCTCTCTCCCCGACACCGACAATGTGTCCCGACGCCCCTCTCCCCTTGCAGGCACTCACCGGGTCCGGCGGCTGCTGGAGGAGAGCTCCCGCTCCTCGGGACTCTCCGGGGCCGCAGAGGGACGTTCTCTTTCCCCGGGGCTCCTCCTGTGCTCGGGAGCCTCGGGACGGTCGATGCAGGCTGCTTCCTCCTTCCGGCTCTCTCCTCCTCCTCCTGCGATGACGCGGAAGGGGGCTCGACCGGCTGGGCCAATCCCAGCGCGGCCCGGGCTTGAAGGCGGGCGCTGCTTCCTCCTCTCACTCGGGGCCGCGGCGGTGAATACACGGAGCAATGCCGGGTGGGCACCGGCCTTAAATCTAAATATTAAGCGAGGTGGGCACTCGCTCGGGGTACCACAACAGCGGCAAGGTCCCTGGCAGGGTGGGCACCTGCCAGCGGATAAAATACTCGAAAATCAGGTGCCGGCAATGCCGGACCAGATTCGGGGGCGTTCCCGGCTGACGTCGCGTGACGTCGGCAGAAGCGAAAGAATCTCGGGAACGCCTCCGAATCTGGTCCGGCATTGACGGACAGGCCCCTCGTCCAATGGCTAGGCTCCATTTATGGAGCCAGCCAATGAATGACGAGGGCCGACCCAAAGCCACACTACAGTTCTCATAAGATTTCTCCTGCGCAAAAGCTGCTTGCGCAGCTTTTTGCAGTCGAAACCTAAAAAGGTAGCCTGGTACCAGCTTTCTCTAAAAAGAAAGAAGAAAGTCAAACCATTTCTTCCAGAAAGTGATTTTAGAGCCTTTGTACTCTCGCATTTCATCTGGATAGTGGTAATGTGCTACACCATGGCATGCCAGACTCCACACATGTACCCCTTAGGGGCATTCTACCAGTTGCAGTACTTCTCTTCCGGGGAACGTGAAAATATGATCACATCAACCCCATCCTGATAAAACTCCATTGGCTCCTCTTTCAGGCTCACACTATCTTCACCATTTACAAAGCCATCACAACAAGCACCCAACTCATCTTTCAGACAAGCTAACCATTTCTGGTGGTTCTCGGCACACCTGCAGCCAGAACACAATCAAACTACAGACTAAGAAGTGTAAAAAAAAAAAGACGTCTTTTCCATCTAGACATCCAGGCTCTAGAACAACATCCTGGTATCCATTAGGACCGCACCAATGCTGCTCCACTTTGGGAAGTAGTTGAAGACTCACCTTACACCACCGTACATTTAAGCGTCCACATCGGAGATTCCTCTCCTATCACTTGTTGACTTTATTTTTGTCCTTGACTATGTACAGCGCTTCACTGCGGTTTGGCTAGGTTTGCACTATAGAAATGCCATATACATACATCTCTTTTGAAAGCTTTAATGAACATACCTTGAACCAGGGAGGTGCAATGTTTGTGAGAAGTGGTGAGAGAGCTTCTCCAATGAGATCTTTGGTGAAGGATGAGGGTAAGACATCATCATTGTAGGTGGTGGCTGTGAAGGAGCTGAGAATGCCAACAGGGTCTTTGAGAGCAAGGGTTTGGAGGACGACAATTGTGGGATGCAGAGGGGGAGAGGAATGGGTATGAACAATGTTGATATGCTGTCAGATTATTTGTATTTTTTAGAATCAAACGTTTTTTATTGAGCAGCAACATATCATTTAACACAGCTGGGCTGCCTACATCCACCGGCCGGCAGGGCATAATCTGACAACGTATAAACACAGCCATAGGGTCTACATCCCTGAGGGCGACCCGGCGAGGATAAACTAGCAGCCAGATGGGGCGGCCAAGTCTCGTATTGAAACTGCATTTTATAGAAGAGAAAAAACAAACACTGACATGAACACAAAAGCCCACCCACCCCCTCCAACCCCCCCACCCCCTCCAACCCCCCCACCACAAACCCTCCCCTCCCCCGCCCCCCCACTTTGCATCAACCTCGCCTGCGTCTCCGCCTCTGCCCACTCCCGCTTCCCAGCCCGCACAAAACCCTCCCACTCTCCCTAGGCGCTCGCCCTCACCGGTTCCAGTGGAATAAGCTGCAGGATTTGCAAGAACTTGGGGCATTTTACCTCTCGCAAATCTCCCGAGAGCAAGTGCATGAATGGTTCCCACAGCTCCGCATAGGTCTCTCCCTTACCATCCACACAAAGCGAAAGCCTCTCCATACCCAGCAGTAGCCACAGTCGTCTAATCCAATCTCGCGGGTCAGGGGCATCAAGGGAACATCACTGCGCAAGGATGACTAGGCGCGCGGCCAATAAAGCTAGGGCTATCTGCCTACACCGCAGGGAGCGCAGGGGGAACGCTTTAGGGTGTGGTAAGCCTAGCAGCACATGCTCCGGGGCCCTGGGAAATGTAATGCCAAATGCGTTGTCCACGTCATCTAGGACCGCCTGCCAATACCGCACCAGTTTGGGGCAGTGCCAGAGCAGATGCGTAAGAGTGCCCGTCGCACCGCAGCCCCGCCAACAGAGACTCGAGCATTTGGGATCCCACGCATGGATCCTGGCCGGGGTATGATACCAGTAAGATACCATTTTATAGGCTGATTCGGCCCCAGCCACATTAGTAGCAGTGTGGTGAGCGCGATAGTGCACCTTATCCCATTCTTTGTGAGTCAGCAGGCGGCCCAACTCCATCTCCCACCGAACCTGTGCCTTAGTGCGCTGTGTATGTGGACGCGCAAGAATCAGTGCGTAAAGTTCAGAAATGAGTCTGCGGTCGTCCTTCTTACAGACAACCCAGCGCTCTAGCTTCGTCATAGGGCGGGACATGTTAGCCACGTTAGAGGGTAGCGTGACCCAATGAGTGACTTGCGAGTAAGGGAAGGCATCCGACTCGAGCAGATCAAAGTACTCTCGACGGAGAGAGGAGAATGGAATCAGCCCCTCCAGATTGAAGAGGTGGCCCACCCTCTTACAGCCCTGTTCTCTCCAGCGTTGAAATACCGGTGAGGCGCATCCCGGGGGGAACTCCGGGTTGTCCACAATAGGCGTCAAAGGCGACGGGAAGGTAGTCCAACCTCGCCTGCGCGCCAGCCGATCCCAGGCGTCCAACGTCGTGGAGGTGACCGGCGATGAATATAAGCCCCAAGCCCTGTGTTTGTGCGGGAGCCACAGTTCACGCCAAATATTGCAGCCCGCCACCGTCTGGTCCATAAATAGCCAATGTTTGCTGGACCGCGGCCTGTTCCACTCAAGGATGTAACGCAGGCATGACGCTTGATAGTAAGCCTCTATGCAAGGGAAGCCCAGACCACCCTCGGCTCGGGGAGTCGTAACCCGGGCGAACGCCACCCGTGGGCGCTTGTGATTCCACAGAAATGTGGTAAGCAGCCTCTGTAGTTTCTTCAATGCCCCTGGCAGGGGACGCAAGGGCAACATCTGAAAGAGGTAGAGGATGCGCGGGAGGATCGTCATTTTTATCGCCGCCAGTCGACCGAACCAGGCCAACTGCAACCGGGACCAATCCAAGACAGATTTGGCCGTCTGTTCGATCAGGAGCCTATAGTTCAGGGCAACAGTCTGTGGGATCGTGGGCGCTAAACGAATCCCGAGGTAAGGGATGTCCGTATGGACCCACTGGAAGTCAAAGTCATTCTGAAGATCTCGAACTTCCTCCGCCGGCACTGAGACGTTGAGGATTTGGGATTTAAGGAAGTTGACCTTGAAGCCAGCCACCGACCCGAACTCCCGAAGCTCGTGGGAGAGGTGCCGCAGCGAAGAATGGGGTTGGTGAGCGAAAGGATCACATCATCGGCGTAAAGACTCACTTTGTGATCTCCGGCGCCAAAGCGAATCCCGTGTATGGCCGCGTTGTCTCAGAGGCGTTGAGCGAATGGCTCCATGTAGAGCGCGAAGAGCAAGGGCGACAGGGGGCAACCCTGTCGCGTCCCGCGTGTGATGGGAAAATGCTCCGACCGACTTCCATTGACTCTCACCGCTGCCCTCGGGGAGGCATAGAGGCAGCACACCCAGTTGACATAGGTGTCACCTAGCCCAAAGGTCTTCAGGACGGCGAACAGGTAAGACCAGTCAACCCGGTCGAACGCCTTCTCGGCGTCAATAGAGAGGAATAGGGCCTGCGTACGGGAACGATGCACCGAGTCCATCAGGTGGAGGAGCCTCTTGGTGTTCTCGCCCCTTTGCCGCGTAAGAACGAATCCCACCTGGTCAGGCTCAATAACTCCGTCCATGTATGGGCTAAGGCGCGCAGCCAAGATTCCTGAAAAGAGTTTCATGTCGACATTGAGGAGCGAGATGGGGCGGTACGAGCCGCACTCCTTGGCATCCATCCCTGCCTTGGGGATAACCGTGATGACCGCCTCGGCTATGGACGGAGTCACCCCCCCGTCTCCCTGAAGGAGTTAAAGAGGCGCGTCAGGAAGGGTGCCATCTCCCTGCAGAACTTCTTGTAGAAAGTGGCAGAAAAGCCATCCAGCCCATGGGACTTGGCCGTCTTCAGGCGTGCAATTGCGGAGATAACCTCTTCAATGCGTATCTCCGCGTCGAGAGCAGCCGCCGAACTCAGGGAGAGGGGCGTAATCCCGCAGGTCGCCAGATAGGCCTGGACCTGATCGGGCTCGGGTGGCTCACACGTATACAGCGTGTGATAGAAGCGCTGAAAGGCCGCAGCCATGCGGTCGTCCGCCATCTGCTCTACGGCGTTCGCGTCACGAATGGCCGGAATCGCCGCCTGTTGCGTGCGTGCCCTCAAGCGGTGAGCCAGCATCCTGCCCCCCTTATCGCCACTAAGATAGAACTTGTGCCGTAAGCGCAAAAGTGCATATTCGGCGCGGTCAAGATCTAGGTGTTTAAGCATGCGCCTCTTCGTCTCCAGTTCTCTCCAAACCCGCTGCGCCCCGGTTCGCTTATGGATCGCCTCTAGCCGTTTCTCCCTGCGCAACCTAGCCAGCGACGCCGAGACTGCTATGCAGTCGCCTCTAACCACCAATTTAAGCGCTTCCCATACCGAGCTCAGCGGCATGTCGTTTACGTCATTGGCCGCAAGGTAATGCGTAATCGAGTCTCGCAGGCGCTCCACTACTGAGGCGGAATTGAGGAGAGAGTCGCGTAGGCGCCAGCCCCCGGACGATCGCGTGCACCCGCCCCCGGCCACCCGCACGGAGATGAGGATAGGGAGTGCGGGGCAATCTCCGCCGAGGAGAGCTGGGGCATGAGGGAGGTAGAAGCAAGAAAGTGGTCCAGGCGTGCGTAGGTTTTGTGGGCCGCCGAGTAATAGGTGTAATCGCGCTCTAACGGGTGCAGTGTACGCCAAACATCGTGAAGTCCCCCTTCTTGTAACCACAATAGCCCCCCTTTGGATAAGGCCCCAGTTTGGTGCAAGCGCGCTTCCGACCTATCTAGGGACGGGTCCATAACCACATTCAGATCACCCCCCACCAGTACCCAGGGGTCAGGAGACACCAGAGCGTCCGCAAGCGCCGAGGTCAGGAAGGATTCCTGCTGAACATTAGGAGCGTAGAGAGAGCCTACCGGAAGGCGGGTGTCGCCCCATTGGATCCTGACCGCTAGGAATCGGCCTTTGATGTCGACCACTGGAGACAATATTTTGCAATGCGCTTTAGCACTGATCAGTATCGCTACCCCTTGTTTCTTCGTAGCGCAAGAGGACCACATTTGTATTGGGAAGCGTCTATCTCTCATTCTCCTAGTGTCCTTGGAGAGGAGGTGCGTTTCTTACAGCAAGCAGATATCGCCCTCCGCCCCCTCCAACAATGACAAAATCGTGCACGCTTTACCGGGCTGTTAAGGCCCCGTACATTCAGACTAACAACTTTCAAATCTTTCCCCATCATAAAGGCAAAACACAGATAGCTCTACTAAGGCAAGGCACACCACATATCGGCAGTAGGACATTCGGCGTTGAAATGGAGACCATTAACGGCTGATGCAAAGTCCCCCCTCCCCCCCGACCCCCCCCACCCAACTCCACACCATCCCCCCCAAAGGAACCTCCCAAAAAACAAAACCCCCAACAACATGACAGAACCCCCCCCCCCACCCCCGCACAATAGGCAAAAAGAGGGAACGATAGTCCGTCACAAAAGTCCAAAGGGCTGGGGGCATGGACCTGACCCCACCAACCACCCAAGCCCTGATGCAGGACATCACTCCTGGCGGGCACGACAGTACATTACCCATCGTAGTCCAGATGACAGGTCCCTCCGACACCAGCCACCATCCTGCAGAGTCAAGCTTGCGAAGGCAGGAATCAGGATCCCTCCGGGGTCTCCGTCACCCTCGCCACAGACGCCACGGCCGCCCCCCTCTCCTTCAGGCTAATGGATAAGTCCGGGCCTGCAGGTTTCGCTGGTTTGCCCACTGTGTGCCACTCCGCGGAGCGACGACGTCGTCTCGAGGGGGAGGGGGAGGCCTCCAACGGGGCATCGGTGCCATCCAGCCCCAGCAGTTCAAGAGCTGCCTCCAAGGACCACACCTGGACTAACTTGCCTTTCCACCTGAAGACCAGTCTAAAAAGATGCCCCCAGGAATAGGGGACCCCTTGCTCACGTAGGAAAGTGGTGATCGGCCGAAAGTCTCTCTGTTTGGCCAGAGTGGAGGCCGCCAAATCCTGGTACTGCACCGGGCGATGGTCACAAAACACGAGGGGATTGTGCTCGCGCGCCTTCCCCAGAATCCGTTCTTTGAGCTGAAAATCGTGGACGCATACCAGGATATCAGGAGGAGGTGCATTGGCTCCCCACGGAAGGCCGACCCTATGAACTCTGTCCAGCTGAATCTCTCGGAGGTCTTCCTCTTGCAGGACGTGGCGAAAGAGGCCGTCGACGAATTCCCGTAGGTCTGCTCCCTCTCCTTTCCATGGGACCGCTCTGATCCGAACATTATTGCGCCGGGATCTATTCTCTAGATCCTCCGAATGAGCCTGCAGGTCGAGGTTCTGCTCCGTGAGTCGTAGGACGTCTTGCTGAAGCTGGTGTATGTCCTCGGCCGTCCCCAAGTCATGCTCCTCCAGGGTTGCCACCCTGTCTCAAATGGCGTCGACATCCCTCCTCACTGCCCTCAAATCCGAGGCTAGCTGAGTCCACAGCTCCTGGATGTCCTCCTTTATGGCTGTGAAGAGCTCTAGCATGAAAGCTTTGGTGGCAGGAGCTTCACTGTCATCCGAACTGGGGGCTTATCGGCCACCGGCGGGGTGCACAGCGGCGAGCTCTTCGGAACCCCGTCCTTCGGGGGCTTGTCCTTCTTCGGCCTGGTCGACGCCATGCCGCTTCCTCCCCCCCCGGTGAACCAAGGCAATGGCCGGCGCTCTGTCGCCTCCTCCCCCCCGGCGCACCAGGGCAGCGGTAGACGCGTGGCACTCGTGGGTCGATTCGTGGGGTGACCCAAGCCGCCCGGACACCAAGGGCACAGTCCCACACCCTCTGCGGGCCTTCTGCCAATGGCCCTGCCCCGCACCTGCGGGCCAGAGGCAGCTGCACCTCCACTGCTAGGCCAAAGCGCGTCGTTGCAGGCCCAGCCAGGGGGGGCACGAACGCGGCACAGTTGGCGCCCAACGCACTTTCAAAGCAGAGCTCCGGGGCCGATCCCCCTCGCGTGGGTAGGTCTTTCCGCCGGGACACAGCTCTCACCGGCAAGCCCACGGGGCGGCAGGGCGACCACCAGGCCCCAGCTGTCCACTGGGTACTTCACTGCTCGCTATGGTCCAGGTGTGTCGTCAGCCTCATTCCACACCCCAAACGCCCCCAGATGCTACAGGCCCGGCCCCCAGCTGTTGTAGGCCCGCGATCCCCGGGCTCGATTTTCGCGCTGGCGGCTCCTCAACTCAAGAGTCCCACAAGGCCCAGGGACGCCAACGCCACGTCGTTGGGGGAAGGCACTGCTCGCTATTGTCCAGGTGTGTCTTCAGCCTCGTTCCACACCCCGCAGGCCCCCATATGCTGCAGGCCTGGCCCCCAGCTGTTTTAGGCCCGCGATCCCCGGGCTCGATTTTTGCGCCGGCGGCTCCTCAACGCAAGAGTCCCACAGGGGCGCCAACGCCACGTCGCTGGGGGAAAGCACTGTCTCGATAGTCCCCACAGACCGCCCCACTCCGATCACCAGCAGGGAAGCGGGGTTCACATCAGGAGGGCCGTCTGGGTCGCCATCGGTCGGCAATGCAGGCCGGAGATCCCCGGGCTAGATTTTCGCGCCTCCGGGCCGCTGCACAACTTCCTTGTTTCCTGCAGCCCAACGCGCTCACCTCAAGCAGCGGCTCCGCAGCTCCGTCACCAGGTGGTGATAAGACGATGGCGCCTGGGGTCTATTTATAGCTGGCCCGGGGCAGGAAGCAGGGCGCATGCTCCGTCAGACTCCGCACCGGACGGCCCAGCTCCCAGCACCAGGCGAGGGCTGCGTCAGCTCCGGGCTTGCTTCATGCCCGTCCCTCACTACTGTCGGCACTCCGGGAGGTCCCGTTTTCGGCACCGGGCTCCGGGGGGATCAGGGCGACAGAGGGTCTCGGGTCCAAACCGTACAGGAGGGTGCTAAACAAAGCTTGGATGGGTCGGCACCGGAGGGACCTAAAAACACGTCCTACTCCGCCGCCATCTTGGCCACGCCCCCCTATTTGTATTTTTTAAAGAAAGACGTGGCATTGAACATGTCAGTGGAGTGTAGGCCATGAGACTATGAAGATGAGGCAAGGGGTTCATGTAGCAGTTCACAGTTTCATTCCAGTCTTGAAAGTCATAGTGTAAACTATTGTACAAACTTGATTCCAAGGACAAGGGGCCAGATGTAGGAGCCGAAATACCGGTCGGTAACGGCCGATTTCGGCCGTTACCGACCGGTATTTCAGATTTAACATGTAGGGGCATTCATTTTACAGAATCGGTAAATTTACCGAATCGGTAAATTTACCGATTCTGTAAAATACCGAATTGGTAATTTTACCGATTCGGTAAATCCAAATGTAGGTGGGACTCTTCTGAGTCCCAAAGGCAATACAGATTCGGTATTTTACCACCCAATTCAATTGGGTGGTAAAATACCGAATCAAGGTGTGCATGCACATGTGTGCATGCACACCTAGCCATGTGACAGACAGACATGCCCTTAGGGGCATGTCTGTTTTCCATATGGCACATATGCCTGTATTTGGGGTGCAAGAGGGTGTCAAAGTGACACCCCCTGCACCCTTGCAGAATTCGGTATTTACCGATTCGGTAATTACCGAATCGGTATTTCCCATTGATTCCTATGGGCTTCACAGAATCGGTATTTCAACATCTGGAAATACCTACATCTCCCCCCTTCATATTTACCGATTCATAAATACCGAATCGGTAAAATTCGGTATTTATGAATCGGTAAATACCATTTACCTACATCTAGCCCTAAGTGTGTTATGCAAAAAAAAAAAATAGACAGGCAAAACTAAAAAGTAAGTAAGCATTTTAAAACCATAAAAAATACTAAAGACCAGATGGATAGAAGCAGCTTAATCCAGTGCTAAAAGTGTTGTGAAGCACAGAGAAGAGGCAGCTTTTATAGATAGCACGTGTCAACCTTCCATTCCCAATAGCCAAACAAACTGATGTTAAGCTAACTGACAACTTTAACTTCTGCAGCATTGGTTCTTTCATAGATTCACATACTTGAATTATCTGCCGATGTTAGGCTGGGAAACCCCAGTAGTCAATGTTTAACATAGTATTTTTTCAATACAGCAACTAACATTGAAAACAAAGGACAACCCTTCACAGACCACACATAGCCCATTCACCGTATTATGTGACCCGGAGTCCAGCTAATCAGGTGCTGGAGTTTCAGGTGTTAACCCTCCTCAGAGGCTACATACAACTGACAGATTTCTACTGTCTAGAAACAGACAACAGGGAATCCCTTGGGCTCTATTCCCATCTGTCTTCTGACGAACCTTTAACCCACACTTTTCGCTTCCTGTCAGCTACATATCTAAGGAACTGAGGTAGATTTTTGTTTTTTTCTGGAAAAAAACATGGTTTAATTCTTTCACCCAAGTACTCTGTTCAAACCTTGAAAGGTCTGAGGCGCTAGGAACGTCTATACTGTATATATCCATGTAAATTATATTTTCTGTCTTTATATATTTGGCCATAAACCTAATTACTGTGAGATTTATGGCCCCCTTCAGAAGCTAAAACTCTAAAAGAGCAAGAGGGCAGGTTGCTACTTTTTCTGAATGATTAGTCTCCTGGAGCTTCATCTGAAAAAGTGCTCTAAATTCAAAGAAGCACATGTTAGAGGCACCAACATCATTAACATCACCAGCTTTTAAAGCGGCATTAGTGCCTGTGGAGTACCCTCGAAGTCACACTCTGCCCATGCCCTCAAAGGACAGGCTTCTGATGTGTCTCAAGTGTCACCAGCTACTTCAAATGCCTCACCATCAAAGAGGAGGGCTGAAAAGGACATACAAGTTATTCCTCCACCTGCTATGACGGAGCCACAAACTTTGTTGCTTTTAAAATTGTTGATGGGGGTTATGCTATCAGTGAAGACTAGACGTAAGGGTTCGTCACTGAGGCCAGTATCTCCTTAGACTCTGGGGTTGACAAGTAAGTTCTCCTCAAAATATTCTCTAGAAAAGACAAGCTATCACAAACTGTTCTGCCGTTGATACCGTCATCATCATAAATGAAGACAAAGGAAATGCTGACAAAGACACCATCAACTAAAAGTCTTGCAATAAGGACAACATTGAGGTCAAAATCAATACCATCAACAAAGAAAATATTGTTGAAGACAACATCGTTGACAGAGACAAGACTATTGACAAAGACAAAATTGTGGAAGATAACCTCGTCGACTCTTTCGGCCACATGCATCATTGTTGCCGTTTGCGACTTCTTAATTGCGAAAATTAAGTAATCGCAATTAAGAAATCGCAAAAGGCTATGCATTAAGAAATCGCAATTTTTTTTGCGATTTCTTAATTTTCCTTAATTGCGATTCACAATTTGCGAATCGCAATTAAGGAATCCCTTCCCATTGATTCCTATGGGCCTAGAGGCCCATAGGAATGAATGGGAAGCCATTCTCATTTTGCGATTCGCAATTAAGGAATCGCAAAATGAGAATGCTATTTCAAGGGTGCAGGGGGGGTCCATAGGACCCCGCCTGCACCCCATAAATTTAACTTTAAGAACATTTTTCACACACACATGCCCCAAGGGCATGTGTGTGTGTGAAATGAAACTTTGAAAAATGCACTTTTGTGCATTTTTCAAGGTTTTAGCAAATTACCATGAAGGTGAACTTCATGGTAATTTACCTCTCCCTAATTGCGAATTCGCAATTTCTAAAGTGTGATGCATTGCATTTAAAAAATCGCAGATTGGGATTTCTTAAATGCAATCACAATTTAAGGAATCGCAACATAATTGCGATTCCTTAAATTGCGAAAAAATTAAAAAACATGATGCATCCCAATAAAGGAAATTGCATTCGCAAACGGCCGAATTTTGCGATTCGCACCGTTTGCGAATGCAATTTACCTTGATGCATGTGCCCAATTATGTGTTGATGATTACATCTGTGCCATTTTTGACAACTCAAGCAGTGGCAAATATGACTGTAATATCAGCTTCTACCTCTAGCACCCAAGTGAATACAGAGGAGTGGCTACATTTTAGGGGATCTGGGGCACCTATTCACTATTTTCTGCCTCCTAATAAGTTAATGTGGTATTTTGTAGTAGAGAAAGAGTTGACAGGCACTTACTTTATTCATAGAAACTTTAAGCTCATCTGAGAGAATGACAGGTATGTTGCATTCCATTGCGCGCGCTCGAGCAGTTACTTTTTTTGCAGGGCATGTGTGCTTCAAGGGAGAGCCTCCTCTGATGGTTTCTGATGATGCAACAGCAGCGTCGTGGTTATAGGCAGCCTTGAGCACTGTAGGAACAAGTGATGTCCAAGTGACGACACTGTATGCCAATCACTCAGGAAGTTCTTCTCATTGGTCGTGCATTAGAGACACAAAGAGGCTTATTTAGAAGCCTTTTGCGCCGTTGGTGCATCACTTCTAATATGGGAAAAAGCGACGTACCTGTGGAGTACGAGGGTTATAAATAAGCCCCAACGAGTGATTCTGTGACGTCTCGTCACATGCTGCGAACTGACGATACAGACTCCAGCTCTGATTTTCTTTTAACGCTCTGCTCACGGGCATAGCGTAAGTGGGGTATTTGGGGTGTTACACCCCCTAATAAATTTATTATTTAGTAAATCACTGGGTACATGAACTTTCAGTCGGGTATGGTAAGGTGTCTGTCGAATTTCACCTGGGATTCTAAAAACTCACTCACACAAAAACACATGCACACTCTTCTGGTTTGAAGGTCTTACAACGTGGGAATTTTACAAAATATTGGGGCATATTTACAAGGGGATTGAGCCACCAGAACGTCACTTTTTACGAAGTTCTGGTAGCGCAATGTCCTGCACCATATTTACAAAGCAGTGTTAAGCTACTTTGCGTGGCTTAATGCCGCTTTGTAAATATGGGAACCTTTCACACAGTTTCCTGCATGAAAGAGGCTTGCAGTGGGTGCTGTAGTGGGCGTTCCACCGCAACACCCATTGCTTTTTGATACTGACACAGATTTACAATGATCTATAAATCTGAGGCAGCAGGCTCTTGCCTCCACGAGCGTCCGGTGTCAGCGCTTCTGCCAAAAGCGGGGTGCACACAAGTAACGCAGACACACTGCATATACATAACATGTGTGGTAGCTCTTATGTCAGCTGCAGGTGTGCTCGGGACCCTGGCTCTGTAGATGCGAGGGTCACAATCAGGCAAGGGGTGCAGGATGGGCCATTGTCCTCATCACCAATGTGAGGTCAGGAATAGGATCCTGAGCTGCGCACTACTTCACTCCATACCATATGGCAAGGTGGAGGCACATTTGAATGGCCTCTTCTCCCTGCTAGGCTCCGATAGAAACAATAGTCACCTGTCGGCCCAGCTCTGCGCTGGCAGTGACTGCAGTGAGCATTCAGTATGTATGAAAAGGAGGTGGAAGCAGAGTGCACACAATAATGATTTGTTAAACATATGTGAAGCCTTCTGTCTGGGGGTGAAAACTTATGACATGCTTGCATGTGATAAGTTACTACGTTAATACCATTGTTATGAGACAGCTTCAGGAGGCGCAGGTGAAATTAGCGCATAATGTGGCCTTGGGGACAAAGACATTTTATATACATTGATCCTCATTGATTTCAGTTGACCGAATCGGTATGGCCATGGAAACCTTCACTTAGTAAGCAAAATAGGACCATTAGCTCAGTGAGGTGGGGCGGCAGAACGATTTACAATCTAAGAACAAGTAAACTTGCTTCATTTTTTTGTGGATTATTTTAGGGCTCAGAAATTTTCACAAGAACTTAACTCAACCACCTGGTTGCCCTTCTCCGCAACAGAGAGCACTCACTGGATTTTTAACAGCCCCACAGTGGAGATCGCAGAAGCGGTTGATGCCCTGCAAGGTGGAACTCCTGAAATCAACCCAAGCGCTGCAAACACATGGGAAACTGCAGCACTGGTGGCAAGGCCATGCCCAAGAAACAGTGACCAGCGAAGTTAGCACGCAGAAGGTGGTGTCAAAGATTCAGCTACATTCTGGGTGGTTCTTGAAACTGGAGCGCAGCACAAAAGATGCTATTGAGCCAGAAACTAAACCCAACTGCAACCTGCTTGTACAGTGAGAAGGCAGACATGTAGAGTCAGAGTCTGTATTTCCCAGTCAATGAGACCCGCAACTGCAAAACATTCTTACATTTTAAAGTAATCTAACTACTGTAAATGGTGCCAGGGAAGCTCAATGATATAGAGCTTCTTCTCTGTGTAGATGTTTTGGCACCTAAACAGATCACAAAGGGGGAGTGCTGGTAAACTCTGCTACACGGCGGAGGAGGAGTTTTGCCAAACTCTGTGCTCCAAGCGGAGCGCGGAGTGCCAAAACTATGCGAACTCCACCCACGGAGCAGAGTTTACTGCCCACCCAACCCTTAACACCTCCAATACTGGCTTTGGACAGATGGCTACTGGAGCTGTATTGAGGAGATATGGCTAGCTTTGCGGTACTACCATTAGATCTGTGTCACGGGTAATTGAAATGCTCTTTGATGTACAAGATGTTTTTAGTAAACATGTAGCTGATGCAGGCAAGTAAGACAGATATAGATACAGCCAAGTCACTAGGAGTCCTATAAAGAGACAGTACTATTTCTTTTATAGAAGACACCAATATTGCCAGAGATAATGTCAATCTGCAAGCTCTTCCTTTTATTCCTATAGACAAGTTATTAAACACGGGGCAAACTGTCACTCCATACAGCAGACGACTATCAGGAGGAAGGCCGCACCAAAAACAGAGGGACCCACCTTCTAACATTAAAAAACACAAATATTCAGAATGATGACACTTCAAGATATACTGCAAGCCATGAACTTTATGGCTGTAATAGATTTGCAAGATGCCTATTTCCATCTGTCCACCTAATACAAACACCAGAATTATCTGTAGTTTGTAGTGGATGGACAACAATACCAATTCAAAGCTGTATGGTTTCAAATCAAGTCCATTCCTAAGGTTTCTTTAAAGGTTAATGCCTGTAGCGCCTACTTGCGCCAACAAAGGATAAGGGTATACTCATATCTCGATGACTGTTTCATCAAGGCAACTTCTTCAAAACAAATATTGGATGCAGTCAGTCACACAATAAGTCTTTTGCAATACCCATTTTCAAGAAGTCAATCCTAACAACAGTGAAACATACACAATTCTTTGGTGCAAACATTTACATAGACTTCTTAAAGGCCTTTACATTAAAAAAGAGGAAGGAAATGGCATTTCTTACTAAAGTGGATAGCTGTTAAAAATTGGATAACAGTATTCCTGTATTCCTTTCATAGTGCAATGTGGCCTATGGATGAGACCTCTTCATGAAAAACTAGACAGTGAAGAAAAAAGTAAATGGCCATTTGGACAACTATGTTCAAGTCACAGAGAAGATGTGACATCTCATGCTGTGGTGGAAAGATACAACCAGTGTCTATTTAGGGAAGAATCTACACAAAGTGAAGCCCTATCTCCATTTGACAGCAGGCACCCCAATGAAAGGTTGGGAGCACCCTTGATAAACATTTCAGCAAATGGATCTCATAGTCTATGCAAGAATAAGAGCAACACGTGAATATGCTAGAGAGCGATAAGTCCTGCTTTGAAGGTCTTTCAACACCTCATACACTGAAAAGATATCAAAATAAGAAGGATAACATGGCTACATTATATTACATTACAAAGCAAGAAGGAACAAGATTCAAACTGTTGTCCAAGGAAATAGAATTTGTAGCATTGGGATCTGCAACACAGCATTAATTTGACGGTGGAACATGTCCTAGGCCTGCAGACCAAGACTGCATTTGTCCTCATCAGGAAATAAGTAGACTGCCATGAATGAGAGATACATTCAAATCAGTTAGACCTAATATTCCATCAGTGGGAGAACCCCTAATTTGATCTATTTGAATCACCACCCAATCAAATGCTGAAACCTTGAAGGAGGTGGTGGTATCATAACTCAATAGGTGAAGCATTTTTGATTTTCTGGCTGGGGAAGTTTATTTATGCTTTTCCCCGACACTGCTCATCCCAAGGGTCCTGTAAAAAGTGAAAATAAACCTTGCAGAATGATCCTGATAGCACCCGCATGAGTGAGAAAATTCAGGTGCACGTAGCTTTGGGTTTTTTCACTTTAGACCCCAGTTCAATTCAAAGCAGATTATTTTCTGTTTTCTAAAAACAGGATTAAATCTTGTACCACAACCTGGTGTCACATCACCTAACTGCCTGGCTGCAGAAGACCTAGACTTTGGGCTTTTGAAGATTTCACCTTCTTGTTAAATAAAATCCTATAAGCAGCCAGAGCTAGTTCAAAAATTAAAACTTACTTCATGATATTGAAATAGGTTTGCATTTGGGCTGCTATGAACAATAGAGACCCTTTCATCATGCACCTCATGAAATACAAACTTACCTTGTGAGCTTAGTTGAATATGGAGTGCATTGTTCATCCAACAAGGTCTGCTTGGAAGCTTTTCAAAATATCTAAGAATTGCAGCTACACCGCTTTATTATCCACAAGAGTGGTAATGGAAATCATGCAGGGTCTGCTCGGCACTTATCCACACAGAGCCAAGATTCACTAGTATGGGACTATAAAAAATTGTTTAAGGCTGATCCATCAAAGAGTCATTTGAACCAATACATTGAGCATCTTTGAAAATGTTATCATGGAAGAGAGCTTTCTTATTAGGAGTAATATCAGGAAAAAGAAGTATAGAAATTCAAGCCTTTTTCAGTTAAACCAGCATACTTTAGATTTGATAAAAATAAGGTAATATTGTAAACCATTCCAAAATGTATTTGAAAGTACCAACATCTTTTCACCTCAACAAAATAATTCCTTGCACAACTTTTTTTGCCACAGTGGCTGGAGGACCCTTGCACTCATTTGTTGTTAATTGATGTTTGAAATTTTACACTGATAGGATGAAAGAATTTCTGAAAATGTCCTGGTTTTTGGTCTTGTATGGAATTTAAACAAGGAATGTCAAAGGAAGGTATATCTTGATGGTGTACCCCTTGTATATCTGATTGTCAGGTAAAAGTCAACAGGCCTTTGAGGTATAATGTAGGAGCACACGCTACAAGGGGCATGACAGCAATAGTGGCATTGTCCTTATTGGACATCTGCCGAACAATGACCTGGTCGTCAACCCACACCTTCTCCAGATACTGCTATCTAGCTGGCCAATTGTCAACTGAGGCAGTTGTGGGTCATGCGGTTTGCAAACCCTTTTTCAATAAGGTAGCCTTCATTACACACTATGAAAATCTGGCTGTTGAAGCCTCGAAGGAGGTTTGGAGCTTGGAGCCCCTCCTGATTGAATGGATGTCTCATAATGAGGTAGATGGGCTAAGACTGGTCTATCAAGGGTTGTCCTTTGTTTTCAGTGTCAGTTGGTGTATTGAAATGTTGCAATGTTAAACATTGACTACAGAGGCTTTCCAACCTAATGTGGGAAGATAATTCAATCATGTGAATCTTTGGAAAAACAGTGCAGCAGAACTGCAGTTACAGGTAAGTAACTTCTTCTACTCCGAGGCCATAGTTCTCTCCTATTCGCAAGTGTGGGTACCCTGCCAACTTCTTCAATTTTATCTGCTGATCAGTGTGATGCAGAGCTTGCTTCCAGTGCACAGGTGTGTTGAGTCCAACTAACTATGTTATGTTACGTTATGCAGTTTTGTAGCTGCTACTATCACCTGGAAGGGTATCCTGCACAGAGCATATGTGAACCAGGTGTGACTCAGAACTTAGGGCCTAGTGGGACTCCGTGAAAAGCCAGTTCTTCAGCTTCTTGTGGAAATGTGTTGTGGCAGGTTGTTCCACTCTTTGGAGTGATGTAGGAGAAGGCTCAACCATCGGATCTGTTTTTCCTTGTGCATGGGATGTGTGCAGGTAGGAGTTCGGACGACCTGAGGTGTCTGGAAGGATTGTGAAAGCAGATGCGATTGTTGAAGTTTGCTGGGACAGTGTTATGTAGTGCCTTGAAAGTGTGAGTGAGGAGTTTGAATGTGCTTGTTTGTGTATGTGGAGCCAGTGGAGCTCCTTTACGTGTGGTGTGAATGTGGCGTGGGAGTTTGAGAGCAAATCTGGCTGCTGAATTATGAATGGTCTGAGCCTTTTAGTGAGTTTTTTGTTGATCCAGACATCGAAAGTGTTCTCATAGACCAGCTTACTTGTGAAAAGACCATGCATGATGGTTTCTTCAGTGTATGGAAGCATGAGGAGGTGACAGCGCTGACTTAGGCAGTCATATGGAAATTGCTGTTGATTACGATCGCAAGGATTTTTAACGTGGGTTGTGGGTATTGGTTCTGGATCTGTTTTTCACCCAGTGCTCTGCCCGAAGATCTCAATTTCAATCTTGATGGTGTATAATTTCAGATGGCTGGTCTTCATCCAGTGGGAATGATTTCAGTTATGCAGGTATTAAACTTGGCCCAGGCACTGGGTTTCGTTTCTATGAGGGAGATAATGAGTTGCATGTCATGGGCATAGGAGAGGACGTTGATTTTGTGAGAGCAGGTGATGCTGGCTCGAGGGATCATGTTTGCATGTTGTGAGAGCGGATAAGGGTGGCTAGAGGGATAATGTAATCATCTTTACTCTGAACTTATGTTTCACAATGAGAATGAGTTAGTCGGTCGTTCTGGGTGTGGTACTGCTGACACATGCCTTCTGGAGAATGAGAAGGGAAATGCAGTCTAGGTCTGCTCCTGTAATGAGAGATGAGGCACTATGGTTTAGAGCCTAGTTCTTCCCATGTGCTTCCTGAGGCTTTCTCTCTCTCCCTAATCTGTGCTTCTTTAGGACACCTGCCACAGGTGTGCCGTAATGGTTTTCACTGACCAATAAGTGCAGTGAAAACCGAAGCTGCAATCTTGGGCCACATGAATTCTAGCAGTCTGAACCCCACCATTATTACTGGTCACACAGACAGAAAGAAGGACCACTTGGCAGGATCAAGTTGGACTATAGACTGGGCAGACACTGACAATTCGTCTGCCTAGGTTTCCAACTCCAATAGATCTTCCATACTTCCTGGTCTCATTGATCTTCTTAGGTTTCATATTATCTGCCCCAGTTCCCATAGTGCAGGTCTGTTTTGACTCAGTGTCCCATGGATTTACTTTGTTTCCCAGTCTCCATTCACCTGATTTGCAGGCCTGCCTTTGTCAATCTGATTTGTTTCTGTATTTCCAAGGATCTTTCCTGGGTCTGCTCTCAAGTATCTGACTGAGTTCCCCATATCCATTGCCATGAACCTGCCTAAAATGCTTGCCTTCATGTGCCTGCCTTTGAATTAATGTTACTAAGGGCCTACTTGGGTTCCCTGTCCCCACGGATTAGTCTTAGATCCCCATTCCCTTCACTTTAATGTATATATATATATATATATGTCCACATGAATCTGCCTGGACTTTTCTTTGAAAAAGTTGCCTTTGTTCCCTTTGGCCAAGGATCTGCCTTAGTTCTCTGTTCTATAGATTTACCTACACTTCTTACACTACACTGATGATCTAGTTATTTTAGCTAGTATTGGTTTAAAATGAGCTTAAAAACTCTGGAGTAAATTGACTAACTAGTAATGAAAACAAATATTAATAATTTACTTTTGCAATCTGCGAATATCCTGAACATGGTTTCTGAATAACTGTAAGATGGAAGGGGCTCCTAGTTTTAACTATCTAGATGTGTCTTTCGAATAAATGGATGACATAAAAACTTGCATTGCTTGTTTAAAGAATGAGGCCCAGATTTGCTAATGCTTTGAGTTGCGTTTGCATTACTTTTTTAATGCAAACCCTACGCAAAGTATTATGTTGGGATTTACTATCCAACAAATCAGGATTTGACTTGAATAGTTTCCATAAGTGATGCAAAGTTGTGCAATAAGTTGCATTGTATTAGACTGCGTCAAAGGCACATTCCATTGGGGGTGTATGGGCATTCCCATTCAACAATCTATTGGTTTTGGCGCCAAACCCTATCTACAAACAATTGTAGACAGAATTGTGACAAAATCCTACAACTGCTTGAGCTAGGCACAATGAGGGGAAATATTTTTGTTTCTCCTCGTTTTTCCTACTTTGCATGCACGCTGCATTGTACAGCTCCAGACCAAAGCAGGAAAAGTAGCAAATGTTAGTTTGTGTACAGGAAGGCTACCAGTTCTGTACAAAAACTATTCTTACAGTTCACACACATCCTTGCTCTATGGCACAACTGTGTGTGCATTTGCGCATTGCAGCCAAAAGTACTCCAGTGCAGGGAGAGAGGAAACCAGCACCGCATCTTAGTAGATATGGAGCTGTTCTGCTCTCTCCATTTCATGCAACCCACCTCTGCCACTTTAGTCAAAGAGATCTGCCTGGATTCCATGCTCCTATTGATCTCTCTTTAGCCCCTGTTCATATTGGTCTGCATTTGATTCATGCCCTCAGAAAACTGAAGTTGCTATCCGCTTTGTGCAGGGCTCTGCCTGACACAGACCCAGCGCTCATGAAGCTGATGGCAGACCAGACCCTTGAGGCTAGTGCTGACTTAGGGGGCGATTACCAGTCTTATGGCCCGAGGATTACCAGACTCGCGGAGGTCCAGCCACCAGCGCACAGGCCCTCCGACCGCCCTATTACAAGTAGGATGGTAGGACCGCACAAGTAGGATGGTCGGACCGCGCCAGGGAACTGCTGTTTCTTGGCGGTAGAGCGGTGGTCTTGAGGCCGCAATATGCTAGGTGGGACCACCACAGTCAAGTATATTATGAGTTTCCTCTCCGCCACGGTTTTCATGGAGGTTCCACCTCCATGATAAGCGTGGCAGACCGGAAACAAAGGGGGTCCTACCGGGTCCCCTGGTGCCTCACACCATGTGGATGCATGAGGGGCACACAACATGTGTCCACCTGTATGCATGTACCCCAGTTCATGCACAGCATGGACTTTACAGTCCATGCTGTGCAAGAATTATTTGGGCGTTCCCATTGCGGTACAATTTTCCGAGGCACCGCCTTGGAAACGCCAAAAAATAGCCCGACAGACAGGAGAAAACTCCTAATCTAACCGGGCGGCCCGACCATGACTTTGGGGCAGTGGGAGCATGGCGGTGGAGTGCCACCTACTCCTGCAGCACCAAATGTTGTTATCAGGCCCTAAGGGCCTGATTTAGACATCTGCGAATGGGTTTCTCTGTCGCAAACGTAATTATTATCCAGGCCGCTGTCTTACAAGTGCCACAGGATATAATGCACTTGTAGTATGACGGATGGGATATCTGTCACGTTTGTGATGGAGTAACCTGTTTGCCGAACTGTAGGTCAGGCCCTAACTCTTTCTGACCTTCCCATGATTCCTGCTGTGCTTTGTCATCGGTGCACCCCGACCGTGGGTAGGGCATCTTGCTCCCTCTGAACCCCATAAAAAACTGAGGTAGTAGTGTAAGAAAATATCACACACCCTTTATCTAAAGTGATTCTTCTTGTGATTTGTGGTGCAATTTCTGATAGTATTGAAATACTCACCTACTTCTTTCTCCCTTGCTCACAGTAAGCCTGGTGTCCCTTGAGCGTCTAAACCTTGCCTTGTCTGGGAGCGGATATTCCCTTTATATGCATCCGGATGGAAACTATCTCTTCCGTGCTCAATATTCAGCCTTTTTCGTGCAGTTGGAGGTGAGATTTGTGTGTTACAGACCTCTTAATGCTAAAAAATATGACTTTTTGTTATCCTCATTGCTAGCAGACGTTTCAGTAGTGTTAATGTCCTGGGCTCTGCTTGCATCATTTCCCAGTTGCGCTTTAGCCCTGACTGAATGATCCTCAATGCTAAATACGTAAAAACAAATAAGTGTAGGGCACCGATTTGTATTACTTAGTAGCCGAACGGTGGCACTGCTAAATGCTGGGGATACTAGGTGCCAAGCCTGACTAGTTTTGATTCCACCTCATGCCTCTTTATAACATCGCCTTACACTTTCAGCCTTCTAAACTTACCTGTATAGATTTTCATCCACCTTTGTCTCTGTCTTCCTGTTTTAACTTCCTCGCTTTTTTCACTCCATAACAGTAGCTCCTGTAGGGCTGGAGATCAACACTGTGGCCAGTGGTGGTCTCTGCATGTGTCTATTGGTAGTCCAACAATTTGGAAAAAGTACTTTCATCCAGCCCCTTGACAGGGGAGGGGAGGGGAGGAGGGGGGAGTACGGTCCGCCAAAGTCTAGATCGGGCCCTAAGTATCTTATTTTTCAACATTTGGCATTGGAAGGTAGAGTGCCCATCATGGATGCCCTTGGCTATCCCAAGGCATCTCAGAAGGAGGCCAGCCCTATGTCTTAACCCTTCTATCCATAACACTCCTATCAGAATAAAAATAAAATGTTGTACTTTTCTGTGCCAGGGACTTTAAATGCAACTGCAATTAAAGCATTCCCAATTTCAGGCATAAAAAAAGACAGTATGGATTTTTGAGTTTCAAAAAATACAACTGTTTCCCCTGGAGCTTTCTGGTTTCTGTGATTGGTTTGAGCGGCCAGGGCACGCTGCAGTTCCTTGAGCCCACAGGATCAGACCTAGAGTACTTGCAGGAGTGGTTTAACAATCCCAAGGGTGTGTATTGTTCACATATACAGAACCACACATATGATATCCACAATAGGGTGCCTCCACCTGGTGTTGGATCATTCCAGGAACTAGGGTATGCATATCCACACCTTCTCAATAAGCACAAATACAAGGGCGCGATTAGGAGTATTGGAATATTGCATTATTGTATGCAGAGATTCCGAAACGGCCTCAATTTCCAATACTGGCTGGCATCTCCGTGTACCATTCTTGGAATCACCTGTCAAACTCCACGGAATGGGGAATAACATATGACCGTATTAAAAAAAAAAAGAAATCAATCAAAATCTTTATTTCGGTTAGTTTTAACCGTAACAAATGCGAATAAAATTTACAATAAAATGCATTCTTAATTAACCCAATAGTTTCAGGGCAACATGGCAGGGCAAATAAATCCATGGTAATTACATGATCCAATTAAAAAATATTGCCAATAAAACCTATCTACATCAATAAATATTTATAACTGAATACGTGTCTCTCAGCCAGACTAAGATTAATACACGTCAGGTCACAAATTTGAGAAGACATTCAGCTGAGTCACGTGATTTTTTTGAACTCAGGGCTCAACAACTATAATACTTGTCAGTCCTGAAGATGGTCTCATCAATCAAAAAGTAGAGACCGAAACGCGACCTACGCTTTTTCTTCTGATATTCGTTTAATTTTCACTAAGAAGAAAAGTGTTGACAATAGTTACAGTGAAGGCTTTACATTTTATACTGCTACCTTCTTGTCACATTGTTTGTATTTTTAAGTACCCTTATTTGATTCTTCAAGATAAAAAGTGGATATTTTTCTAATACACCCGTTTCTGTTATAGTTTTTTGTATGACTTTGCACTTATGATTCATATTCTGTATGATAATTCTTGTTTTTGCTTGTGATTTTGATTCACTGTATATCAATCAATCAATCAATCACAGCATTTATATAGCGCACTACTCACCCGGAGGGTCTCAAGGCACTAGGGGAGGGGGGGTCCGCTACTGCTCGAACAGCCAGGTCTTGAGCTGCTTCCTGAAGGCGAGGTGGTCCTGGGTCAGGCGGAGGTGGGTCGGGAGGGAGTTCCAAGTCTTGGCGGCCAGGTAGGAGAAGGACCTTCCCCCTCTGGTGGCTCTTCGGACGCGGGGGACGGCGGCGAGGGCGTGGCCGGTTGATCGAAGCTGGCGTGTGGGAGCGTAGAAGTTGAGGCGGCTGTTGAGGTATCCGGGGCCTTGGTTGTGTAGGGCTTTGTGTGCGTGGGTGAGGAGACGGAAGGTGATTCTCTTGTTGATCGGGAGCCAGTGCAGGTCTCTCAGGTGTCCGGAGATGTGGCTGCGACGGGGGAAGTCCAGGATGAGTCGTGCTGAGGCGTTCTGGATCCGCTGGAGTCTCTTCTGGAGTTTGGCGGTGGTACCGGTGTAGAGGGAGTTGCCGTAGTCCAGACGGCTGGTGACGAGGGCCTGGGTGACCGTCTTCCTGGTCTCGGTGGGGATCCACCGGAAGATCTTACGTAGCATGCGCAGGATGTTGAAGCATGACGAGGAGACGGCGTTGATTTGTCTGGTCATGGAGAGGGAGGAGTCCAGGATGAAGCCCAGGTTGCGTGCGTGGTGTGTTGGTTTGGGTGCGCTGCCCAGGGCGGGGGGCCACCAGGAGTCGTCCCAGGCGGAGGGTGAAGATCCCAGGATGAGGACTTCCGTCTTGTCCGAGTTCAGTTTCAGGCGACTGTTCATCATCCACTTGGCTACGTCTGTCATCCCTTCGTGTAGGTTGGCTCTGGCGGCGGTGGGGTCGTTGGTGAGGGAGAGGATCAGCTGGGTGTCGTCGGCGTAGGAGATGATGTTGAGGCTGTGTTGGCGTGCGATGGCTGCGAGGGGGCTCATGTAGACGTTGAAGAGGGTTGGGCTGAGCGAGGAGCCTTGAGGAACGCCGCAGATGACTTCAGTGGCTTCTGACCTGAAGGGGGGAGGCGGACTCTCTGTGTCCTTCCGGCGAGGAAGGAGATGATCCATTCCAGTGCCTTCTCCTGGATTCCGACTTTGCTGAGGCGCTGCACTAGGGTGCGGTGGCAGACAGTGTCGAAAGCCGCGGAGAGGTCTAGGAGGATGAGGGCCGCTGCTTCTCCGTTGTCGAGCAGGGCTCGGATGTCATCGGTGGCTGCGATCAGGGCAGTCTCGGTGCTGTGGTTGGCCCGGAATCCAGACTGCGAGAGGTCGAGGGATCCGTTCGTCTCGAGGAAGGCGGCCAGCTGCTTGTTGACGGTCTTCTCGATGACTTTTGCAGGAAATGGGAGCAGCGAGATGGGGCGGTAGTTCTTGAGGTCGGTGGGGTCGGCTGATGGTTTCTTCAGTAGAGCGCTGAGTTCGGCGTGCTTCCAGCTCTCCGGGAAGGTAGCGGTGTCGAAGGAGGTGTTGATGATGTCCCGCAGGTGGGGTGCGATGACAGCGTCGGCCTTGTTGAAGACGTGGTGAGGGCAGGGGTCGGTCGGAGATCCGGAGTGGATGGAGTTCATCGTGCGGATGGTGTCTTCGGTGCTGATCGGGGTCCAGGCGCGGAGGGTGGTGGTGGGGGGCGGTGGTTCGGTCGTGGCGTGTGTCAGTTGAGTGCTGAAGTTGTTGTGTATGTCCGCGATCTTGTTGTAGAAGTAGGAGGCCAGGGAGTTGCAGAGGTCTTGTGAAGGGGTGATGTCGTTCTTTCCGGCGTTGGGGTTGGAGAGCTCTTTAACGATGTTGAAGAGTTCCTTGCTGTTGTGTTCGTTGTTGTCCAGTCGTTCCTTGAATGCAGTTTTCTTGGTGGCGTGGATCAGTTGGTGGTGTTTTCAGGTGGCGAGCTTGAGGGCAGTCATGTTGTCCGGTGTTGGGTCTCTGCGCCAGGCTTTCTCGAGGGCTCGGCAGTTCCTCTTGGAGCTCTTCAGTTCGTCGGTGAACCATGGGGCTTTCTTGCTGCCGGGCCTGCTAGGCGGGGTCTTCAGAGGGGCGAGGTCGTCTGCGCAGTTGCTGATCCACTTTGTGAGGTTGGTGGCCGCCTGGCTGGGGTTCGTTGCGCCGGTGGGAGGGTTCTTGCTCAGGGAAGTCGCAAGCTGGTCGGCTGTGATCTTGTTCCAGCTTCTGCGTGCAACCTGTTGCTGGTGGTGGTGGATCGTGGTCCTTCTGAAGCTGAAGTGGACGCAGCTGTGGTCCGTCCAGTGGAGTCCGGTGGCGTGGCTGAAGGTGATGTCCTTGCTGGATGAGAACACGGGGTCAAGAGTGTGTCCGGCGTAGTGGGTGGGGGTGGTCACCAGCTGCTTGAGTCCGAGGTTTGCGAGGTTGTCCAGCAGGATGGTGGTGTTGCGGTCGTTGTTGTTCTCCAGGTGGAAGTTGAGGTCCCCGAGGAGGATGTAGTCAGCGGAGGGGAGGGCGTACGGGCTGATGAAGTCGGCGATGTCTTCGCTGAATTGTGTGCGTGGTCCCGGGGGTCTGTAGATGAGGGTGCCTCTGAGGGTGGTCTTGGGGTTGATGTGGATCTGGAAGTGCAGGTGTTCGGTGGGTGCAAGGGTGTCGTCGGTGTTGGTTGTGATGCGGATGGTGTTCCTGTGGATGATGGCGATGCCTCCTCCTGTCTGGTTGACGCGGTCCCTCCGGATGATCTTGTAGCCGTCCGGATGGCGATGGCGATGTCGGGCGCTGAGGAGGCGTTCATCCAGGTTTCCGTGAGGAAGGCGACGTCCGGGGCTGTGGTATCGAGCAGGTTCCAGAGCTCGACGGCGTGTCTGTGGACGGAGCGGGTGTTGAGCAGGATGCACTTCAGGTGGCTGCTGCTGGTGCTCGTCTTGGTCGGTGCTGGTGTAGTGCAGGTCCGGATGCAGGTGAACTTGCAGGAGTGGCAGCAGAAAGGTCCGAGGGTGCGCCTCGGGGTGGCTCGGTAGCAACCAGGGATCCGGCCGGCGTTGAGTGCGTTGAGCTCGGAGGCGTCGTAGGTCCGGCGGGTGGGCTGGTGTCTGCGGGAGCCAAGGGTCCTGGCACTGGGCGCAGTCCAGGCGTGGACGGGTGCAGACGGGCTTACCTTTGGCGCGCCTTCGGCGCACAATTGGCGCGCCCGCTGCGCGTCAACGCTGCGCGTTTGCCACTCTGCCATAAGTGGAGAGTGGGGGGGCGGAGCGAGGGAGGGGCAGCTGGGAGGCGGGAGGGAGCGCCGAATGAGGGTCGAGGAAAGTAAGGGGGTGGCCGCAGGGGGGCAGCGGCGGGGAGGGAGGGAAGAGAACGGCGGGAGGAGGAGGGGTGGCGGGAAAGGAGAGGCGGGAAAAAACAGCTGAGCGCCGAGGGGGGAGGCCTGAGGGCAGTCCCTAGCAGGCAGTGGGCAAGAGGCAGGGGCAGGGATCAGACAGGCAGCAGGGTGACCTGGCCCCCGGAGACCGTGCGATGGCGGGGTCGGGGTCAGGCAGCTGGCAGCAGGGAGACCTGGCACGCGGGAACGTGCGAGGCAGGGGCAGGAGGTAGGCAGCAGGGAGGCCTGGCAGGCAGGCGTCAGGCGTCAGGCAGCAGGGGGGCCCTGGTACACGGGGACCGTGCGACAGGTGGAGCGACCAGGAGGGTCACAGCTCACTGCCGTGCGGTCTCAGCCTTATGTGTCCCAGTGGGAGGGAGGGGCAGCTGGGAGGCGGGAGGGAGCGCCGAATGAGGGTCGAGGAAAGTAAGGGGGCGGGCCGCAGGGGGGCAGCGGCGGGGAGGGAGGGAAGAGAACGGCGGGAGGAGGAGGGGTGGCGGGAAAAAAGAGACGGGAAAAAACGGCGGAGCGGCGAGGGGGGAGGCCTGAGGGCAGTCCCTAGCAGGCAGCGGGCAAGAGGCAGGGGCAGGGATCAGACAGGCAGCAGGGTGACCTGGCCCCCGGAGACCGTGCGATGGCGGGGTCGGGGGTCAGGCAGCCGGCAGCAGGGAGACCTGGCACGCGGGAACGTGCGAGGCAGGGGCAGGAGGTAGGCAGCAGGGAGGCCTGGCAGGCAGGCGTCAGGCAGCAGGGGGGCCCTGGTACACGGGGACCGTGCGACAGGTGGAGCGACCAGGAGATACTGTGCAGTGGAATTAGCTGCTAAAAGAAATTAATTAGCAAGGAAACCATTTGTCTGGCCTTGAAATTTAATTATAAAAATAATCTAATTAAATATTTGAATAAATCCCTTGAAGGCACACTTACCTTATCATTTTACTTTGATCGAGCCCTCAAGGGTAGTTTTGGGTTGCCCATTTTACTTTTCATCATCCTATCCTATCAAAAATATCTCCACCAGTTAACTGTTCCACGGGCTAGAACAGTTTCCTGGGGCGATCGCCGCTTTTTGGTGGCTGCCCCGAAACTGTGGAACACCCTCCCCCAACATATTAGGCAAAGCCCATCCCTCTTCCAGTTTCGTAAACAACTAAAAACTTGGCTCTTTGAGCAATAATTTTCCACCATGTTTTCCAGTTCCCCCAATGAAAATAAGGGCAGTTTTAGCGCCGAGACGCCTACGGGTATTTGTTGCGCTTTAGAAATGTCAAAAAATAAATAAAAAAATAAAAAATATCATAATGACTGGTCACACAAAGGTCAGGATGGTCTTCGGGCATCAAAGAGTTGTGATCTTTTAGGTGTAGTTAAGTAATTATATATTTGCCTTGCATTGTAGAGGTAGATGATGTAGTGGATGCAATTTTATTATATTGCATTAACATTATCAACCTCAGTATACTACACTTTCCAGGACTTGAAACACAAAGTTGGACGAGGCCAGCAGATATCTGAGAAGCACTTTCTTTTTTTTTTCTTTTTTTTATATTTTTATTTTCATTTTATCAAAACATAACATGGCAATCATGCAATTAACTGTGCACATATCCAGGCCCCCCCCCCCTTCCAGAGTTGTCCATTTCCATCAAGAGACGCATCAGGGCGATTTATCTGTGAAGCACTTTCCACCATATTTTTAGCTTGGGAGTCTACGGATACACAGGAAATGTCCATGCAAGTCTAATATTTTCCGCAAAATGTGAGGCAAGATTCTTCCTTCACGCCATCTGTGAGAGAAATTGAATGCCTCACTCCTATGAAACTGCAGATTGGCCATATAAATAATGTAGACAATTAAATTGCTACCCCAAACAAGGCAAAGTATCCTTCTACAAGATCATGTTGTGACTTCAAGTTTAAGAGGTTCTTCAGTTGGTGTTTCAAGAAGGTGAACCCGGGAACTTGTCAAGGGGAAACTACACCATTTTATTTTAATTGTGTAACTGAATATAGTTTACATGTCTGCACTCTGGCTACACTTGATGGCCATTATAACATATCACAAGTTCTCTTTTAAGGCATTTCTCTGCTTGACATTCGTGTGTAGAGATTTCTGAAAAGTCTGAGGAAAATGTTGCTCCTCAATTAGAACACTGTCTCTTCATTGGGATTTAAATGTTGATATTTACTTCCAAAATAGATGGGCTCATCCTTTTCACAAGAGAACATTACATGATTTTCATCATAATAACGTTTCTTTGAGGTGTTCACTCATCTTTTCTACCAAAGTGATTTCAGAGTTTCACAGTAATTATGCGACATGTTTAATATCTCTCTTGTGAATCCTTTAATACCCGAAGGAAGCTCATTCTGCACCTTAAATATGAGGAGGACTCTTTAATATTATTTAAATACAACTTAAGACACACACAAAGCTGAGTAGTTCTTCATTATCTATGGGGCTGTTTGTACTGTTCTGTCTTACTTTAAGCAGTCTTCTTAAAAAAGAGAGGGACCCTTTAGAATCCAAAGTACTAGGATTCAAGCAGAAACTCAAAAAGGAACGTCCTCTGGGAGTAATATAAATCTAACTTCACAGCATTTCACCACAAACGAAGTCCTCTTTTGACCAACAACCATCAAACATTCAACCAGAGGGATCACTGTTAGAACCAATGGTCCATTTATTGTCACAGAAACCTACAAGTTATACATCAATGTAATCAATTTATTAAAAATATAATACAAAATGTAAAAACATTTCATGCAGGAAAAAAAGAGAATTCCTTTTTCCTCAAAGAGCAGCAATATAAATGACAATATCACAAAAAAATGTGTTTAAAAACACAACACGGGGCGTGGCCAGCTGTCGATGGGAATGGCCGCTCGGTAGCCGAGCTCCGGCAGGCCACTCCTGATGAATCCGCATACTACTGTCTGCCCGGGCCTAATCACCGCCCGAGGGCATACACTATCTCCGAGGCCATTACTGGAGGTGCGGTGCAAATTCGAGTCCTATCGGGCGCCATCTATGTGAGGCGCTCCGGGCGCCGGACTCCCCGAGTATAACTGGGCGGACAGGAAGTACGTCCGGTTGGCTGTGAAGGGCAATGCGATGCCGCGGCTGCGGCCTGGCCTGAGCGGGGACGCGCTTGCCACCTAAATCGCCCCTGCACCTGGAACTCTGCGGTGCATGACTGCCTGTCTGCGGGGTCATTGTTGCCGGCTCAACATTCTTCACACACAATTGTGCCTGCCTCACCTTTGCTGTGCGCCGCTGTACGGTGCTTCACTGTCTCCAGTGTGCCTGCGGGGCCTGCGGGTCTCCACGGCCATCATAGTCGCTTCCATTGCAGACAGTGATTTCACCGACTGCGCTGGCTCCAACGACGCTCTTCTGCACTGGAGACGCCCACACAGTCACCTCCGAGCTTCCCTGGAGCGGCACGCCACACTTCCTGCTGAGTGCATTGTGGGCCTATGGGCAGAGGCCCAATTCCTGCACCGGAGTCTGGTGAGGCGCGCTGCTTGACTGTCTGGGCAGCGCAACTCTGTTCTTGCCTGAGGGGCCTGCATCCGGTCCATTGCTGGGCGCCCTGCTGCAGGAAGGAAGGTACTGTTTTGTCTCTGCTGAGAACTGTGGCAGATTAACTTGTCCTTAGCCTGGTGGGAGCCAAACGTCACCAGAGCCTCCACTTCTCCTCAGCCTTATTGGTTTCATTGGACCCGTGCCACTGTAGGTGTCGGTTGGGCGCCCTGTTGTACTATACGACAGGGGATGGGAGCCAGGACCGATATGCCACGTGGGGGTTCCTACAGCAGTGGGCAGTAAGTGGATCCTGCATCCTGCCCTCTCACGATCCGCCACCCGAGGAGGCGCCATGGCGACGGGCTGGAGTGAGCGCAATGCGGCCCAGACCAAGTTGGACAAATTTGCGTGGCAGGGGAGCCAAGACGACAAGCAGTGCAGCACGGTGGCCCCGGATAGTGCTCCAAAACCCACAACAAGGACCTATTGGCGGCAATAACTACCATGCGGACCTCTCTGGAGAACCAAATTGACACGGTTGGTGGCTCTCATACGAGATGACATGCGTAAAATGGCCGATCGTGTCACATCCATTGAGACCACCACGCCGGAGCTGGTCACAGACACTAACCTCCTCAAGAAGCAAGTCGCTGAGCTGTGTTCATCTCATGAGGCCTTTACGATGCAGCTCAACGACTATGAAGGTAGGAGGCGCCGCAATAACATCAGAATTTTGGGTGTTCGGTAGAGAGCAGAGGGGCCAACTGCTGATCTTTATGTAGAGGAACTCATACTGCAGCGTCTAAAGCAGAGGGGTCTCTCCAAATGTTTCTCGATCGAGCGAGCGCATTGGGTACCGGGAGGTAAGCCCAAACCGGGTGCCCCCCCGTCGACCCCTTTCCCGAGTGTTCAATTATCATGACCGAGACTTGATCCTTCAAACAGCGAGGGTGGCACCCCCACTGACAGTTGAAAACAGCAAGGTTTCGTTTTTCCCGGACCTAACCCTGAAGGTCCAAAAACAGCGGCTTCTTTGAAGTGAAACGGGCTCTCAGGAACCAGGAAATCAAATACGCCATGTTATTCCCCACAAAGCTTAGAATTGAATCCGACAGTAAGCTGTGGTTTTTCACTCATTCTGAAGATGCCTGGGACTGGCTCGAAGGCTGGCGCACGGTGGACCCTAAACCCCACAAGTCGACGTCGATTGCTGAGGAACTTCACGAGTGGCGACAACAACCTCGATCTCCCCCTCTCTCTGAGGCAAGCCCTCCTGGCCCCACGGGGTGCCTATTCTAGACTGAACTTACTTGACTATTATGGCTTGCTGAGTTCTGATCTGCATGTCGTTGACTTTGTGGGTTAGGTTCTTGTTCCATCACCAGGGGTTGCCGCAAGTACTCTTGGAGCCTGAGTGGTTGATTCTGCGCTTGCATTGACTTTCACGTATACACTGTAGCGCCTTCTGTGTTTTGGAAGTTGAATGAGTGCACTTTTGGATCCTGCGTGACTGACTTTACGTTTGCATGGACTTTGACGCACAGGTTTTCCGGCCTCCTGTTATTTGATTAGTTTAATGAGGTTGCATGGTATTTTTTGCTTGGGGTGTTGGGGCCAGGGCGGACGCTTGTTTCATTGTTTCCTGTTTTAGGGAGTGGGACTGTACACGTCCCCCAAGTTGTTGTGGGTGGGCGACAGGTGCTCTGCGTGTTTGGGGTGGCGGGTGGTTTCATGCCCGTCTTGCAGGAAGGCAGGGTGGGGGCAAGGCAGGGTGGTTGGGGGGTTTGTTGTTTTTGGTTTTGTTATGTTTGGTACCGGTTTTCTTTACCGTCCACCTCTCCATTCTTTCACTGGTCTCTGTTGCTATTGACAGATGTGACACTGGCCTAAGCCGTTCACTGCCATGCTTGCTTATCCGGAATCATTTGATCCCCATGGAACCAACGTGATGGCACGAGGTCTGACACTCAACGTGTCCACTTGGAATGTTAACGGTCTGGGGGACAAAATAAAGAGGGGCGATACATCAAGTGTAACAAGCTTGACTTAGTGCTTATGCAGGAGACTCACCTGGTTGGGAATTCCTGTGGCGCCCTGGACAGGAAAGGGTACAAAATGGTGGTCCATTCTGGCTTCACCTCGGGATCCATGGGAGTGGGGGGTCTTGCTTTGGAGGGGATGTCCTTATATCATTCACAACATCTGGACTGATCCCCTGGGTAGATACGCCGCAGTCTCAGGCTCCTGGGAGGGGTGTGTTGTTAATGTTGTTTCTGTATACGTCCCCCCTGGATTACAACACGCGACGCTGCGTGGCCTGGGAACCCTGCTTCTGGACATGCCACTCGGGGTGTTGGTGTTGGGAGGGGACTTCAATCTTACGATGGAGGGCTCTCTGGACCGTCTCCCTCCCCGGAGGGACCCACTGAGAGGTTCTTACTTGCTGGAGTTTGCGAATGCCCTTGGGGTTGTGGATGTCTGGCGGTGGTTCCATCCGTCATTTACACACTTTACGTTTCAAACAGGGGTGCATGGCAGCCAATCGAGAAATTATTGTATATTTACTCAGGCTCAGGACGTTCACCTTTTTACGAAGACCAGTTGCCTGACCCAGGGGATCTCTGATCACTCGCCTGTCCTGGCGACCTTGAGTTCTCGTTGCGGGGTCGTCCCAACACCATTCCGTACACCTGTGGGCGCTAAAAATTTCGAACGTCAAAGATGCTCTCTGCAAAGACACCGAATATTATTTCGCTGAAAACACTGACTCGGTTGACTCTGCAGTGACATTATGGGGGGCCTTTGGGGAAGTCATAAAAGGCAGGGCTCTATCACTAATGGTGGGACATAGGGCGGAGCAAGAGAGTGCTGGAGATGGAGGCAGATGTCTCGGCTCTGGAGGAGTCGGTAGCTTGGGATCCCAACCAGGCCACATGCCATAGCCTGGCGATTAAGAGACAGGACTATCGGCAGCTTTTCTTTGATGACGCTGCGGCCCGTTCTCTGGCATCCTGACACCGGATATATGAGCAGGGCGAGCGGACTGGTAAACTGCTAGCGTGGCTTGAATGACGGGAGCAGGCCACAAGGTGGGTGCGTGCGATAGAGACTTCTGAAGGCACTCTCTGTACTGACCCTCAACAAATCGCTGACACATTTGCTAGTTATTATGCAAAGGTCTACACTAGCTCTCCCATGTCCCAGGCCTCCCTGTCAGCTGACCACCTGGTTACTATTGACGTTCCCACTATTTCCGCACAGGACAGGGAGCTTCTGGATGCAAACATTACAGTGACGGAGGTCCAAAGGTTATACGAGATGTCCGTTCCGGGAAGGCTATGGGCCCTAACGGGCTTCCTATCAAATTATTTAAACCCATGTCAACTCTGGTGGCTCCCCACCTGTTAAATCTCTACACAGAATGTTTTGAATTAGGGGTCCAAACCGCAGAGATCCGAACCGCAGCCATTGTGGTTATTCACAAACCAAACAAACCTGTCGAAGTGTGTAAATCGTATCGCCACATATCCCTTCTGACGGTCGAGGCTAAGATTCTGGCCAAAATCCTCGCAAATTGACTTCTCCACTATATTGCTGATCTAGTCCACCCGGACCAATCAGGGTTTATGCTGGGGAGAAATACAGCTCGTAACTTGCATCGGGTCCATGGGGACCTCAGAAGGATCCATTCCCTAGAGGAGGATGCAATGCTGTTATCCTTGGATGCCTCCATGGCCTGTGACACCATTGAGTGGTACTTTCATTTTGCCGTTCTTAATTGCCTGGGGTTGATACGCTGGATCCGGCTATTGTATACTTGCCCCACTTCTCATGTCTTGTTTAATATTCATCGTTCCGCCACCTTTGAGCTTCACCGGGGTACGAGGCAGGGCTGCCCCCTGTTGCTGTTACTCTTCGCTCTTGTTTTAGAACCGTTGGCGGTGTGGATCAGTGGTGATCCTCAGATACAGGGGCTTAAGTGGACAGCAAGTCATGAGGATCGTATCGTGCTATATGCAGATGACATCCTCCTATACTTGGCTTCCCCTCGCGATCGCTGCGGCGGGTCCTTTATATTTTCCATATTTTTGGCACCCACTCTGGATATCAGATTAACTGGTCCAAGTCCCAGATGTATGCTCTATGGGGGCCCCCCGGCAAGTCTGCCGGGTATGAGATACCGCTGGCCCCCTGGGGTTTTCAGTACTTGGGTATCTTTGTCACTCCGGTTGACGATCTCTTTTTTAGCGAAAACCTACTTGGCCCTCTTCAGCGCTTTAAATCCGAGGCCGCATATTGACGCTCTCTTCCCCTGACTCTCCTCGGGCATGCGTCCCTGTTCAAAATGCTAGCACTCCCGCGATTTCTTTATGCCCTGCAAAATACCCCCATTCCGATCCCAGATTCGTACTTTTCTCAAATCAACGGCGTATTGCGAGACTTGCTGTGGGAGGGTCGTACGCCATGTATAGCAATGAATAAACTTACCATGGGTTGGTATGATGGAGGCATCGGCTTACCGGATCTCAGACTATATTACCAGCGTCCCAGTTGATCGCTGTCCATAGATGGGCGTTCAAACCCCACGACAAGCCTAATTTTTGCACGGACCACTGGCTCATGGGGCGCGGCGGGTACTAGAGGGCACTTTATACCGATCCCCGCAAACTCAATTTAACAGGGCTCATGGTGCGTACGGTCGAGATTTGGCACAGTGTCACTAAACGGTTGGGGTGGCACAAACGACTGATGAAAGCAACCCCTTTATGGGAACCTGATGTTCTGGGCCATTTGAGCTCCTGTCAGGGGGTTGACAAATGGGATCTAATCGGTATTTCCATGGTTAGAGACCTTTGGGTTAAAGGGAAGCTGGCCTCGTTTACAGAGCTAAAGTCTAAATACCATTTGGCTCTGTCCGAGGCATTTAGATATTTTCATATTACTCATGTTGTGTCCTCGGCCCTGCCAAGGGAGGGCCCCCTACCCGACTCGTCCCCCCTAGAAGACCGGCTATTGTTGGACCCCATGGATCAAAAAGCCGTCTCACTCACATATAGAAAGCTGGTCAACAACCGCACTGACCCGATGTTGAAACTGAGAGGGGGGGGGGGGGTGAGAGGGATTTGGGAGTGTTGGAGGACGACATGTGGTGGGACGCCATGGCCTCGCCTCGGGAAGTCGCCATCCCCATGCGCTTCCTCCAGTTTAAGATCCTCCACCGGGCCTATTTCCAAATTGTTGTTCAAATTAGGCAGACGCCCTGACCCACTTTGTCTCCGCCATTGTAACCAAGAGGGCACTTTCATTCATATTTTATGGGATTGCCCACGTATCCAGGATTACTGGGGGGAAATTGCTCGTCAACTTGAGAGGGCGGGGGCAAATCCCTCGGGCTATCCCCCCAGTTGTGCTTACTCAATATTTGGGAGGCAACGGACCTCACACAAGCTGACCAATCATGGTCTTCCATGGGCTTTCTTATAGCGAAACGAAATATTGCACTGAAGTGGGGCGTGGAGGCAGTCCTGCTCCTGGTTGACTGGGCAAAGGATATGGACATCGCCATGGTTGCTGAAAAGTCAGTATTTAAGGGACGGGGTTGCCCCAAGAAATGGGATCAGAAATGGGGAAACTGGAATTGCAAAGAGAAAGGCGAACCCTGATGGCCAAGCTGACGGCAGAAGTGCTGGCTTCCCCCCATAGTTGTGCTGTTCTTGCTTAATGTGGCCCAAACCACCTGCTGCAAGATGTTAATATTTTCTAGATAGCGATGTCTCTCATTGCTCCCTGTACATTGTATGACCTGTATTGCTATGTATGTATCCCTGCATTAGTAAGGGGTAAATGTCACTATGATGATGTATGTATTGGCGAGGGGATCTCTTTTTGTGAAAGCGTATTATACCTGTACTGGTACCCGTTTGTTGTTTATATAAAATAAAAAACAGTTAAAAAAAAAAAAACACAACACGCGGGCTTGGCTACAAAAAACACAACAACTACTCTTTTTGTATAGCATTGAACACAGGACAATAATAGATTAATATATTTTCTCCATAAGTAAGGCAAATGCAGTTTAATCCCTTGCATGCGTCGGACCGCCCCCGGCTTGAAAGTCTATTCTACTGTCCATGAATCCCAGAGAGAATCTCATGTTTGAGAAGCAAATGGTTCTCTTAATCCTACTTGTTTATCAAGGCTATTCTCTTTAAATTCTTAAAAATTCTGCCCACTTCCACGATTCATAGTAATGACCAGCTGCAGTGACCCTACTTGTTATGATGGAACAGTATAGCTTCTAGATTCTTTAATAATGGTAGTGTCATTCTCCAGTATCGGATCTTTCATAGATTGAATCTGTAGCTTGAATCATTCCCCATCGTCGAAGTTGGGAGTCCCACAGTACCATAGTAAAGCAGTATGTATCAGTATAGTATGCTATAATGGCAATGAAAAGTCAGTGTATTAGCCTATCTGTGTCATTTTTTTAAAAGGACCAACCTTGAACTATAACCAATCAGGTGACAGCACCTTCTAGGACACTACAGACAGAGGCTGAGTCCTCAGATGTTCTACTGCACGCCGTGTGAAGGCAGTCTCCTTGAGCTCTGCTCAGTTTTTCTTCTTTAGAGTTGTAGATTAATCTACAGCTTCTATGTTTGATACTTCTAAGAAGACCTCTGCAGATCCTGCAAAACCTGTGGAAATAAAAGCCTACATGTGGACAATCCACATAAGGACCTCTACCCTCAACATCAGGTAAAGGAGTGCAAAATATGTCACACTTCTTTCCTCTCAGACTCTAAAAGGCAGGGAGGGAAGGCTACTTCTGGGGCTAAAGAAATCTAAAATTTAGAAATCACCACTTCTGAGGAAGACAGTGATACCAATGTGAGGACCCATTAAAGGTCAACATCATCTGACCAAGTAACATCTGAGGAGGGCAGGTAGGCCTTAAAAACCCACCCTTAACACCCTCTGAGAAAGGAGAAAAACAATTTCATCTCCATGGAGAAGGCCTCCTCACAGCCCAGTGCTCCATCTATAAAAACAGGGGAACGGTTGCATTTTTCCTCCTCAGAACCATCCACGTTGAGGAGTAAAAAATCCTCTCAAACCCTGTCGATGACGACTTTACTGTTGACACCAGTATCAACAACGACGGTGACCACCGTCTCGTCCACCAGACCATTGTCGACAGGCCCATCTTGTTGTCAAGAGTAATGTTATCGGACCAGAAGGCCACAACGCGATGCTCCTGTATGTTCCAGCCCCTTGACCTCACTGTGGACCTGCTTTTGTCTTTTGTCTACACTGACCGTTACTAGGATCTGTGATCCTGCTTACGATCCTTCAATTAATAATAGAAAATCCCTGAAAACCTGACCAGGACGTATGTGAAAAGCGAAGTCAGAAAGATTATTTTAAGCCCTGAAGAAGTCCGGCAACGGACGAAACGCGTCGGCTATTCGCAACTATCAAAAAAAGAAAAGAAAGAATAAAAACTGAATAAAAGAAAGAAAATCAAAGTCACAACATTGTGTGTCTTTTGTGAACGTTTGGGAAAACCAATACTTTGTTCATCTGTATGTTCGTTTCTAACAACTATTTTTGCAAATGGTGCATAATTTTTGAAGGGTGCTGTCCAATTCCAAAAATTAGTCTCTTGGGTGGTAGGTTGCCTATCTTCCTTAAGGCCCGTGTGGGGATCACATGTCTGGACTTAGCACCTTCTATTCCTATATAACATATGGTACTTCAACAGTAGTGCTGATTATTCCTTAAATTCCCAGTTCTCGTGTCACATTAGTAATGTTATCGGAGGCGACGCCGGCTTTACCCCCAAACACATCGATGACGACACCATTGATAGAGAAATCGTTGACGACGGCGCCGATGATGGCGACATCGGTGATTCCTTCCATCCACGCTGAAATTGACCATGAAGTTAGCATCATTGACGGGTCTGTCAATGATAAAAATGACAAAGATCACCCAAAACAGCTTTAAGACCTGAGTTGACATCTCCTAGTAAGGTCTCAGCTTTTCTACCAAGTCACCTCTTAGACACAGAAGAATTGATCAACGATGGACCTTTTGGGGAAGAAAACAGCCCATCAACACTCCAGGTCAAATACCAGAAGGAGGATGAAGATGAATAGGACGAACATTATTACCATCAATATTATGCCCCTCCCAAGAGGCATTATGAACGTCATCAATACCATCCTCATCCGCAGCCCAGGAATGATGAAGTGCAGATGCTCATGTCTCTAGTTCAAGATCTGCAGGCCATGCTGCAAGATTACAGGAAGAGGTTTCCTGATCCTTCACAGGAGCAGCCAATAGTACCACCTCAAACTGCTTCTCCAACTACACCAAAAGCGGTACAAGAGGGGTTGGTGATGGACGGAGCATCTGAACCAATCAAACACTCACACCCAGTCAAAATATCTGGGTTTAATCCATCACCGTTCTTTAGCCCACTCTGCCACCCCAGTTCAGACATGGCTATATGGAAATCAGTCTGACCCTGTGCCTCATGGGAACAGTCCAGCCCGAACTGCCAAGCCATGCCTTCCCTGGACCGGAAAGAAGCTTCCGAGGACCGGTTTCTGGCATTACAGCCGTCTTCAGCCCGTCTTGCTTGAATCCAGTGGCAAAGTGAGCAAGGGACTCACGTCTGAGCATACCCTGTCACACCTATGGCGGCCAAAAGCGGTACAAAAGGGGTTGGTGATGGACGGAGCATCTGAACCAATCAAACACTCACACCCAGTCAAAAGATCTGGGTTTAATCCATCACCGTTCTTTAGCCCACTCTGCCACCCCAGTTCAGACATGGCTATATGCAAATCAGTCTGACCCTGTGCCTCATGGGAACAGTCCAGCCTGAACTGCCAAGCCATGCCTTCCCTGGACGGGAAACAAGCTTCCGAGGACCGGTTTCTGGCATTACAGCCATCTTCAGCCCGGCTTGCTTGAATCCAGTGGCAAAGTGAGCAAGGAACTCACGTCTGAGCATACCCTGCAACACTTATGGCAGCCAAAAGCGGTACAAAAGGGGTTGGTGATGGACGGAGCATCTGAACCAATCAAACACTCACACCTAGTCAAAATATCTGGGTTTAATCCATCACCGTTCTTTAGCCCACTCTGCCACCCCAGTTCAGACATGGCTATATGCAAATCAGTCTGACCCTGTGCCTCATGGGAACAGTCCAGCCCGAACTGCCAAGCCATGCCTTCCCTGGACCGGAAACAAGCTTCCGAGGACCGGTTTCTGGCATTACAGCCGTCTTCAGTCCGGCTTGCTTGAATCCAGTGGCAAAGTGAGCAAGGGACTCATGTCTGAGCATACCCTGCCACACTTATGGCGGCCAAAAGCGGTACAAAAGGGGTTGGTGATGGATGGAGCATCTGAACCAATCAAACACTCACACCCAGTCAAAAGATCTGGGTTTAATCCATCACCGTTCTTTAGCCCACTCTGCCACCCCAGTTCAGACTTGGCTGTATGCAAATCAGTCTGACCCTGTGCCTCATGGGAGCAGTCCAGCCCGAACTGCCAAGCCATGCCTTCCCTGGACCGGAAACAAGCTTCCGAGGACCGGTTTCTGGCATTACAGCCGTCTTCAGCCCGGCTTGCTTGAATCCAGTGGCAAAGTGAGCAAGGGACTCACGTCTGAGCATACCCTGCCACACTTATGGCGGCCAAAACCGGTACAAAAGGGGTTGGTGATGGACGGAGCATCTGAACCAATCAAACACTCACACCCAGTCAAAAGATCTGGGTTTAATCCATCACCGCTCTTTAGTCCACTCTGCCACCCCAGTTCAGACATGGCTATATGCAAATCAGTCAGACCCTGTGCCTCATGGGAACAGTCCAGCCCGAACTGCCAAGCCATGCCTTCCCTGTACCGTAAACAAGCTTCCGAGGACCGGTTTCTGGCATTACAGCCGTCTTCAGCCCGGCTTGCTTGAATCCAGTGGCAAAGTGAGCAAGGGACTCACGTCTGAGCATACCCTGCCACACTTATGGCGGCCAAAAGCGGTACAAAAGGGGTTGGTGATGGACGGAGCATCTGAACCAATCAAACACTCACACCCAGTCAAAAGATCTGGGTTTAATCCATCACCGTTCTTTAGCCCCCTCTGCCACCCCAGTTCAGACATGGCTATATGCAAATCAGTCTGACCATGTGCCTCATGGGAACAGTCCTGCCCGAACTGCCAAGCCATGCCTTCCCTGGACCGGAAACAAGCTTCAGAGGACCGGTTTCTGGCATTACAGCCGTCTTCAGCCCGGCTTGCTTGAATCCAGTGGCAAAGCGAGCAAGGGACTCACGTCTGAGCATACCCTCCCACACTTATGGCGGCCAAAAGCGGTACAAAAGGGGTTAATGATGGACGGAGCATCTGAGCCAATCAAACATTCACACCCAGTCAAAAGATCTGGGTTTAAACCGGTCCTCGGGAGCTTGTTTCCGGTCCAGGGAATGCATGGCTTGGCAGTTCGGGCTGGACTGTTCCCATGAGGCACAGGGTCAGACTGATTTGCATATAGCCATGTCTGAACTGGGGTGGCAGAGTGGGCTAAAGAACGGTGATGGATTAAACCCAGATCTTTTGACTTGGTGTGAGTGTTTGATTGGTTCAGATGCTCCGTCCATTACCACCCCCTTTTGTACCGCTTTTTGGCCGCCATAAGTGTGGCAGGGTATGCTCAGACGTGAGTCCCTTGCTCACTTTGCCACTGGATTCAAGCAAGCCGGGCTGAAGACGGCTGTAATGCCAGAAACCGGTCCTCGGAATCTTGTTTCCGGTCCAGGGAAGGCATGGCTTGGCAGTTCGGGCTGGACTGTTCCCCTGAGGCACAGGGTCAGACTGATTTGCATATAGCCATGTCTGAACTGGGGTGGCAGAGTGGGCTAAAGACGGTGATGGATTAAACCCAGATCTTTTGACTGGGTGTGAGTGTTTGATTGGTTCAGATGCTCCGTCCATTACCACCCCCTTTTGTACCGCTTTTTGGCCGCCATAAGTAAGGCAGGGTATGCTCAGACGTGAGTCCCTTACTCACTTTGCCACTGGATTCAAGCAAGCCGGGCTGAAGACGTCTGTAATGCCAGAAACCGGTCCTCAGAAGCTTGTTTCCGGTCCAGGGAAGGCATAGCTTGGCAGTTCGGGCTGGACTGTTCCCATGAGGCACATGGTCAGACTGATTTGCATATAGCCGTGTCTGAACTGGGGTGGCAGAGTGGGCTAAAGAACGGTGATGTATTAAACCCAGATCTTTTGACTGGGTGTGAGTGTTTGATTGGTTCAGATGCTCCGTACACTACCACCCCCTTTTGTACCTCCAACTACACCAAGGCACATTTCTCCACCGATAACACCTAAGATGACAACTGCGTCAAACACAGGAAGCGCCACCAAGAGAGGACCCAACATCTTCTGAGGATGAAAGGGGGGGGAAGGCAAGCTTCCTGAACCACAACCCCCATGGGATGAGTGGGACGACTACCTAGTGCCCACTCCATTGCTTCCACTGCCAACTCCTTCGGAATCTCCCCCAGAGGACATCAGTGGCTTTCATAACCTAATGCGCCCGGCTGCTACACAATTTCATGTTCCAACCTTTGTTAAACAGTTAGACTGTTTTCTCTATGACTTCAAAGAGCAAACAAAGAAGTCAATAAGAGCCATCACCATCATTGACTATATCTGGGAGGAGGGGGATAGGATAATGAGAAACCTGGCTACAGTGGCGGCAGTACCACTCCCCATTCCCTGCTTCCCTCACAGGTCATCCCAAACCTGATTCTGTGATCTCACATTTGGCTCAAAGGCAATCCAAAAATGTGAGCCTATTTCTGCGCCACCAGACAAGGAAGGCAGGCAGGCGCTTAGATAATATAGGGAAGAAATTCACCCTAATGTCTGCCATAACTGTTTGAGCGGCCAACTTGCTGGTGATCCTAGGTCGTTATGATCGGCAGATGTGGTCAGATGTCAGCAACCTCATTCACTTAGTACCTGAGGACAGGAATGCGGAAGACAGAAAGATTCTCCACGAAGGAGAGTGCATTTCCTCTGAGATTATAGATTGCACAATGAACATTGCCTCCAATGGCTTTCTCCAATTAGCTGGAGCAGCGGTCTTGAGATGCCAAGGATGGCTTAAAGCCATATCTTTCAAATCCGAGGTACAATCAAAAATATTGGACATGGCCTGTGATGTAGAAATGCTATTTGGAAATCACACAGATGATGCTCTTCTCACCATAAAAACGGACACAGATACAGCTAGGTCCCTAGTTATCCTTCAGTTTAAGAAGTTACCCTTTCACGGGGGGCTCGAGGAAGAGGTTTCTCTACTTACAGAGGAGGTTATCAGTGCACCCAGCAATACCAACAATCCCAATTAAGATCCTCCTACCAACCTCAGGCGTACCGTCAACCCCCCTCTGCAGTCTCTAACGAACAAGGCCCACACTGGAAGCAACATAAGCAGAGTCGAGATGCAGGTCACTAACAGTGACCTAGACCAGGTACCGGCTACATCCACTCCTTCCCATCTCGTGGGTGCAAATATGTCCAACCACCTCCATCAATGGGGAGAGATAACATCGAACAAACGGATATTAAATCTAGTAAGTTACCCTGCTGTCCCCTGACTGGTTATAGTTAAAGTTTTGTCCTTTTTTAAAAAGGACATAGATAGGCTATTAAACTGAATTTTCATTGCCATTATAGCCTATGATACTGATGCATACTGCTTTACTATGGTACCATGGGTCTCGCAACTTCGATGACGGGGAATGATTCAAGCATGTGAATCTATGAAAGATAACAATACTAGAGAACTGCAGTTACAGGTAAGTAACATATTTTCGTTCTCACTATATACATTTGTGTACAGGAGCACCATTCCCTGCAGCTGATTTAGTGCATTTTTTTTAATAGTAATGCAGAAAATGTTGGCTCTAATCTTGAAATTAGTTAAATTAGTTAAATAGTTAAAAAACTGAAACATTAATACATAAAAAAAATGTTTTGCAGTACAACACCTTAGGAGGCTGGCTTAGTAGAAAAAGACTAGTTACGGTGGGGAACGCGGCTTTGACAACATCGGTAACGTGCAGGCGGGAAGAAATACCAGTTCAGATTGAACATCGAAGCGTTGAGGATTGGAAACAATTTTGCAAGACCAAAGCTTATCCACAGTTAAACACTGTTAAGGAACGCGCCCGCAGGTGCTGTGATTTGTCACACAGACTGGCCCCTGATGAAGGTACCATTGTGTACCGAAATGCATTGGGCAGCATAAGAACACTGTGTTGTTAAACTACAATGGAATGTATATTGTATATGAAAAATCAAAAGATAAAGTGAATAACATGATGCAGTTGTTGATATGATGAATTAATCAGCATTGAGTAAAAAATGTACAGTAAACAAAGAGTATCATGTATTAAAATAATGAACTGTTTTCTGGTATAGAGTCCAGTTGAATGTTTTCAAAATTGTGAAGGTGTATCACACCGAGTGAACAGTGCGCGTCTAGATGGGTCTGTAAACCCGTCATAACTCACATTAGTAGAAAAAGAACCACACAGTGTAGTTATAAAAATGAGTATATTTATTATACACACTTGCTAACACTTTGGTATATCTCCTAACTGGAGTTATCAACACAATACACACACAAAATTTCAAATGTAAACAGGTAAGCAAGCCCAAATACACAGTGGTCTCGAGGGGGAGGCCAAACCATATACTAAAGAAGTGGAATGCAAACTGCGACCAAAGTCAGGACTTGGAACAGAAGGCTCAGAAGAGCTGGACACACAAGGAACCACCGGAGATAGGTACCCAGGAACCCCATAGAGGCTGTGTGTAGAGAGGAAATGTATTTATTTATTTATTTAAGTTTCTTGTAAAGCGCAGGAATTCGATCTCGCAGGAGATATCTCCGCGCTGTGTTGTTCCGAAATTAAAGAATGACCGCAAGTTTGTATGACATATCGAAGGATACTTAGACAGGGAACAGGTACGTCTTCAAGTGTTTTCTAAAAGTAAGAAGATTGGAATTTTGTCTTAGGAAACACAGAGTGTACTCAATGCAAGTCAATGGGAAAGTCGCGGTTGCAGTTTCCAAGAAGAAATACACTACCCAGTTGACCCTGAAGATACTCCATGGAAGACAGAGGGATGGAGACTCACACAACCCACGGATACCCCAGGAAACCTACACCAGAGAAACTGGATGCTTAGGTGTCAAGTGACGTCGGAAACCGCTGTAGACCACAATGGAAGACTTCAGGAAAGATGCCGCAGGCAAAGAAGGCTGAAGAGTCCTGTGGAATCCAAGGATGGATTCTTGGAGAGAAGTACCTGCAAGCGGAGGGGACAGAGTTTGTCACTCGGAGGCGACTAGGAGGCATGGAAAACCAATGGCCACCGATGACGGAAGATGCAGGAGTGATGATGCAGCTGTGAGGACCAGGTGATGCTGTGGAAGACCAGGAGCCATTCACGAGCTGCCCCACGTCAGAAGTCAAGAACCAGGGAGTCGGTGTCCGGCGGGATCACCAACAAGCCTTAGCAGCAGCAATAGACATGGTAAACAAAAAAGGTGCAGCGTTGGGACCAGCAAGGTCCAAGGGACTCACCAATTGCAGGAGAATCAGAGCAGGCCCCGAGCAAGCAGGGGAGCACACTGAAGCCAAAGAAGACCCTCAAGAGGACCCACAGGCTTAAGGCACAGGAGTCGCAAGAGGACCTCGAGCAGCTCACCAAAGATGCAGGCCCACTGTGCAGAGGATGTGGTGAGGACAAAGATCTTGGTAGGAGGAAATGCTGGAGGCTGGAGCTGCTTGTAGCCCAAAGATCTCTGGAGGACAGAGCCAACAAGCCTTAACAACAGCAAGTGGGCGTGGTGCACAGGGGTTCTTCTGTTCCAGTGGTTCTGCGAGGGATACTTGCCTCAAACTTGATGAGAGAACAGGTCAGGCCTCTAGGGGGTTACAGAACAACCACTTGTGTTGCTGAACCTTTTGTAGTCCTTGGGACATCAGGAGCAGTAGACTGGTCAGCTTTGTTGTGGTACCTATAGATGCATGGGAGTGCCTCCATCACTCCAAGGGAGATTCCATCAGGTGTCTTTGATGCCCACAGGCCTGGAAAGAAACCTGGATGAAGCACAGACACAGACAACGAAGAAGACTTGCAGAACAGCCAGACCAGGAGCAGCAAGAGTCTTCCTTTGTGCAGTCTTGGTTTCAGGCAAAGTCCATGGTGCCAAGATGGTTTAAGTTGAAGTGGTTTTGAGTTTGAATCTTGTCAAGCCACCCACAGGTAAGTCCTCAAGTACCCTAGGGAAAGGGTTGGGATGATCAAGGGTCCCTCCCAGAGGGGGGGTAAAACATAGGGGAGGATACTCCCATGTCCATTGCCCAGTTTCGCACCAGAGCGGGAGCCAAGGGCTCCCTGAACTGGCTCAAACTGGAGTATGCAAGGAGGACACCAAATGTGCCCTTCAAAGCAGTCTGGTGGTGCTGGCAAGCGCCCCCACCCACTGTCCCACTGTCACTGTCCTCCCAGTGATAGGAAACCTATTTTTCTACCTTTCCCTGCTCAAGCTTGGCTCAGCAGCAGGAGGGCAGAATCGTGTCTGTGGTCGGCAGCAGCGCTAGCTGGTACCAGGAATACAGGGGGCATCCTAGGGGAGCCCTTCAGACTTTGAGGGGGCCTACATCCAACACTTTAATCGGTGTTGGGGTAGGATTCCAACATGTTTGATACCAAACATGAACGGTTTCGGTGCAGCCAATATATAGTTAGACATCTTGTAATTGACTTGATGTGCACTATATGTATTAAATGGTTGACTGCACTTACAAAGCCTGGAGAATCGATACGGGGTTTGTAGGGGTGCCCTGCTCATGCTTTTAACCAAGCACCCTGCCCGCAGGACTGAAGAGACTGCCATAGGGGTGACTTATAGGTAAGTGTAGTGACCTCAGATATAAGGAAACCTATATCTGTGGTGAGGGGTGCAAGCACCCACTCACACAGGCTGCAATCACAGGCCTGCAGTCACAGTTTGAGTGGTCTCTCACAGGTGGCATAATACATTCTGCAGCCCATGGGAGACCCCTGGTGTACCTTAGTACCATATACTAGGGGCATACAAGGGTTCACCAGTAGCCAATTGTGGTGGTACCAAAGTACTTACCATAATCACATTTAGGGAGAGAGCACAGTGAATGGGATCCTGATTAGCAGGATTCTAGTCAGACTGGTCAGAAACAGCATAACACCAGCTAAAAAGTGGGGGTAACCATGAAAGAAGATCCTACTTTGATACAGACACACATCCTGCATAGAGATATCCACGTGATTATGACCTCAGAGAGAAAACCCAGGACAGAGAACTGTTATTACAACTAAGTAATGCTTCCTTCTGTCTCTGCTAAACTTGATATCTCCCTTCACTTTGTGGACTCTGCAAGGGAAATCAGTCTTCTCAACAATCTGACCTATTTGTTGCGTAACACTGCTGCTGTTATGCTCCTTATAAATCCATGTCTTACCACCACCCATGAGTTCTGTGTTCTCAACCTTGCATATCTTGCCATGCTGCTATGGGTATGGGCATCAGGAGGTAAAAAAACAGGATCAGAGCCTAGCAGAGGCCCTTCAAGTAAAGTCCCTTTTGTTGGAGACGAGGAAAATTCATAAGATTTAGAGAATGTTGGCCCAGTGTTTGCAGAGGGTCTTCAAGTTAATGTCGACCACTCTGGATAGTCTCATCAGTATCGAATGAATACCATTGTTCATGGGTTTGCTTCTTAATGTTTACTTCCTACCACCAGGCCTGTTGGGAAAATAGTAAAGCTATGACATCAATTGGCTCTTTACAGAGAGCAGGACTTTCTGTATTTCATGCATTGGTTGCTACTTAAATTATGTTTCTGGGCATTAACATATTTTAGGGGGGGGAGACGTTAAGTGCAGACACTGGTACTTGTCCATCTCAGCCCATTAATTTGTTTGGGGAAAATACATTCTTTATATCAATTGGCCACAATGTGGTGGGTAGGCAGTGCCCCATCCCTTATTTTCCTTATCAGACATAAGGTACAGTTTCTATAATGGGGTATGTTACTAGAGATGATGTACAATAACTGAATTTGTATCTCATTTTGCCTTTAATATTTCAGAATGGGAACTATATTTTGACGATCCGGATCTTTAAAAAGTATTTAGCAGAAGCTGCTCGGAGTGACCATTATATAATGAAGTGTCCAGTCGTGATGTCTCCATTGGGCAGAGAACATGTCTGCTGTAGATCAAACTCTGTGCAGGTGAGAATTTGTGATGTATAAAACTCTTGAAGGAGTAATTACTCTGCCCATAATCCATATCCTCCTGTTATTCTACCTCTCAATCAAGACGGGGTGAGGCTGTGTACTGGCTTCATACCTGCTGCACTAAACGCCGAGTACAGATAGAGCTGTCCTGCTCCATATTAAAAACCACCCTATACCTGCTCATGTAGAAGGAAGAGATTGAACATTGACTCTACATCTGCTGGTCCCTTATTTCTGCCACCTTTAGAAAATAAAGCTGTGTTCCTGACTACCCAATTCCTGTCTCATGCAGACGCTATAGTTGTACCTGGATCTTTAGCCCCCACCATGCTACTCCCACCATTTGTGAGAAATTGAGCAGTGTTCTTTACCCAAATATCCTCAAACCTGTAGGACGAGGAGCTGTGACCAGGGCCGTAACTCCTATCCTTTACTGAGGGTGGGACTATGTCATGGCTCATTGCCTTCTACTCCTTCTACTACCACCATTAGTGTGTAGAGTAACGTACTGGTTCCATATTTACTGCATCTCCCTACTCCTGCCTGTCTGCGGGAAGTCTGTGCCCCAGCTCCATATTCCCGCCAAATGTATGATGCAGAGTAGAGCCCTGTTCCATATCTTTTGTCACCCCGCTCCTGCCTCCTATTGGAGTTAGATCTTGTTCTCTTGACACAATATGTGGCGCCCGCTCCTGATATTACAACCGAATGAGAATTCCAAGGACTATTATACGTGAAGATAAGCAAAATAGAATGCAGCACCTGTGATAGATTGTTAAAGCAGGTTATGTGAGCGGAAAACTATCTTTATTGGCTAAAAGAGATTGATTTTGATTGTACTTAGAAGTCCTCCAAGCAGGTGTGGAGGGGGGGGGGGGGCTTTTACGTTTTGGGTAATCCTTCCACAGTGGCTGAGACTATTTTCAAGAATTTCGCCCGTCACATTTGCATTTTCCTCAGTGTAATGCGATGGGCATGTCCAAATGTGGGTCTCATTTCATTGGCGGGGACCTGCATGGCACTCATAGAAGAAATGCTGCCCAAAATAACAAATATCAAATTCGACCAACCCTTCGAAATAGATAAGGCATACAGAGTCCCAGCCTTCAAAACAACCAACAGGACGGGCCGGATGTATGACATTACAACGCATGCTTTTACATTGCATGCCTTTACAACGCAAGTATTACAACGCAGTCCATTTCAACGCATAGTGCTTTGGGGTGCTGGATAGTGAATAGTTTAATGTACTATTCCAACTCCAGTCCCCGTGGACACTAGGGAAGGTTATTGGATAGTAAATTAACCTATTCCCTAAACTAGAGCACTCCCCAGAGCAATGCGTTGTAATAGTTTGCGTTGTAATGGTTGCGTTGTAAAGGCTCTGCGATGTAAAATTTGCATTGTAAAGGTTGTTTACCGGACGGGCCCTCGCCCAACAATATGCAAACCGCTCCACTCACATCAGACAGAGGTGATATTTGGGGTAGCAAGGAAAAACTAAAACATGCAATGGAATGGGCAAAGGATAATCCTCACACAAGACTACTCAAAACCCACAGTAGACACAAGAAAAGGCTTCTTAGCACAGAGAGACAAACATAGGAAAGAAAACATAATATTCTCATTTGTGGGCCCCACAAGATTCAGAATAAGTGACAAAGGAAAAAACACACTTTTTCGAAGACCCCAAAGAACTATCCAGATATCTACAATGGCTGACACAACAGGAGATGGAAACATCACAAACAGGATCAGGCAAGAGAAGAGCCTCTCCAGAACTAAGAGTGGAATGAGCTGGGAGAAAAACAAGACCCTAAGGGCCCACTCAGAAAATGACAACCTTAACTACCTCGGATCAGACCAGACCGGTCCAAACTACCTCAGGAACAGACAAAACAAACCAGCAAAAGTACCTCAGAACATCTGCTTTTTTTCCTTTTTATACAGAAAAGACTAAAAGACTATATACCTCATGCCGAATGGGAAGAGCAGAGATAAAGACAAACGGAACGAACGGACCACTGAGTGACTAGAAACAGGAAGAAAGCAATGACTATATACAACAAAATATCCTTTATGTGTAATTAATGCCGGGGTATTCGGTAAGGATACGTAAGGGATCGATGAGGGAGGGAGAGAGCGGGAAAATGGCACATTTGTTATGCTGTGCCAACAGGAAAGGAAGCGTGTTATTGTCTCAATAACAAAATAAGGAAAAGGCTCCCGGGAGAGACGGAATGTCAACCCTGTCATCGCACGCCCAGAATACGAAGGAGGGAGACGGGGGGGGGGGAGGGAGGGGAGTTTTTTTTGTCTTGTCTGTCTAACCTATATGACACAGACCTATCCACTATCTTCTTTTCTATTTACATCCTTTTATCTTCAAACCTACACACAGGAGGGAACATAATCCCGGGATCTGGTGGGGAGAACAACAGAAACAATGGGAGGCAACACATTTTCCGGCCAACACCTCAGGAAGGGAACATAGATGAGAAGGAAAGGCTTGGCCTCAGTGCAAAAAGGGACAAGGGCAAGGGTCGAACGGCGAACACACAACATAATCAATGACGCAGAACAACTCAACCTCCTTGGCGTCTAGCCTAAAGATAGTCTCCCTCAATGTGAAAGGCCTCAATCACCCAGTAAAGAGAAAGAAAATCCTGGACTACCTAGGCAAGCCCAAAGGGGACGTGATCCTATTGCCAGAGACCAGGCTTTTTCTTGAGGACGCCAAGCTACTGAAAGCCAGATGGGTAGGACGAATGGCATGCTCACCAGCAATAGTGAAAAAGAGAGGAGTGATGACTCTGATAAGTAAGAACGCCAAGATAACAATAGAGGAGCAACAACACGATGAAGCAGGGAGAATACTGGTAACACACTGAAGAGAGGGGAAGAATACATCCATGTAGCTAATATTTACGGCCCCAACACGGATGACACTGCCTTCTGGGAGGGAGTCTCGAACAAATTGGAAGCAATTCCCCAGAATGACCTAACAGTGGTGGCTGGAGACTTTAACATAGCTCTAGACTACACACAGGACAGACAATCACAATGCCACTCCCACCCCCAAATGCACACAACACACTAAAGAACATATGCACCAGATTCAACCTCAAAGACCCATGGCGACTACAACGCCCGGACACTAGAGACTACACATTCTACTCCAGCCCTCACAACTCATACAGCAGGATTGACTACATACTAATCACAGGCACACACACCCACCTAATAGAACACTCTGACATTGCGACTAGAACAATCTCTGACCACTCGTGCATCACCCTTCAGCTGACCGGAAGACATATTGAGGAAATCACAAGTAGATGGAGGTTTAACAAGGACGTCCTGACGGACCAGGGCAACAAAACGAAAATAGAAGAGGCCATAAAAGACTACCTTTGGCATAATGAAACACATGACACTGACCCCAAAAATATATGGGAAGCACTTAAGCCAACGGTCAGATTCGTAATTATTGGAATCAAGGCCAAAATTAATAGAAACGCTAACCAAAAACTGAACAAACTGGAAAAAGACATCAAGAGGTTAGAGATGATACACATCACAAACACAAAGAACACTAACACTCTAACAGAACTCAATAGGAAAAAGTATGAATATAACAAAATCCTGAGCGAAAGGGCGGGGCTATGGGTGAACAGATACAAGGCTATCAACCTCTGTGAGGCTAACAAGGCAGGTAAGCTCCTGGCCTCTTACCTGAAACACAAACAAAGGCAACACGCCCTCTCGGCAATCACTGACTCAAAAAAGAATACACACACAAGACACAAAGAAATCCTAAGAACTTTCCAAGAGTTCTACCAGGACCTGTACAAAAAGGACGAGTCCTTATACCAGGAGGGAAGTGTAAACTAACTAAACAGACTAGACCTCCCAAAGATACCAGACAAACAGGCACAGAAACTAGGCCAGGAAATAAGCGAGCTAGAGATAGAAAGGCCGGTCAAGTCTCTCAAAGACAACAAAGTCCCAGGACCGGATGGGTACACGGCCATCTTTTACAAAACGTTCCTAACACAGCTACAACCGGCCATGAAGAAAGTGTACAACCAATGCGCGGGTGAGGGAGCAGTCTCTCAAACCATGGCAGAAGCAAACATAATAGTTATCCCGAAGGAAGGCAAAAACACACAACTACCCCAAAACTACAGGCCCATTTCACTAATCAATGTAGATTGCAAAGTATACGCCAAAATCCTGGCCACAAGATTGAACACGGTATTACCTGACCTAATAACCAACTCACAGGTAGGGTTCCTTAAGACACACATGTGACATGATAACACCAGACTTCTGTCTCACATACTGGAACGTGCCTCTAAAATAGATGAGCCGGCGATGGCCATCACGCTTGATGCAGAGAAAGCTTTTGATAGAGTTTCATGGGGCTTCCTGAAATCAATCAATCAATCAATCAATCAAAGCATTTATATAGCGCACTACTCACCCGGAGGGTCTCAAGGCGCTGGGGGAGGGAGGTCCGCTACTGCTCGAACAGCCAGGTCTTGAGTTGCTTCCTGAAGGCGAGGTGGTCCTGGGTCAGGCGGAGGTGGGTCGGGAGGGAGTTCCATGTCTTGGCGGCGAGGTAGGAGAAGGACCGTCCCCCTGTGGTGGCTCTTCGGATGCGGGGGACGGCGGCAAGGGCGTGGCCGGTCGATCGAAGCTGGCGTTTGGGAGCGTAGAAGTTGAGGCGGCTGTTGAGGTATCCTGGGCCTTGGTTGTGTAGGGCTTTGTGTGCGTGGGTGAGGAGTCGGAAGGTGATTCTCTTGTTGACCGGGAGCCAGTGCAGGTCTCTCAGGTGTCCGGAGATGTGGCTGCGACGGGGGATGTCCAGGATGAGACGTGCTGAGGCGTTCTGGATCCGCTGGAGTTTCTTCTGGAGCTTGGCGGTGGTTCCGGCGTAGAGGGAGTTGCCGTAGTCCAGACGGCTGGTGACGAGGGCCTGGGTGACCGTCTTCCTGGTCTCGGTGGGGATCCACCGGAAGATCTTACGTAGCATGCGCAGGATGTTGAAGCACGACGAGGAGACGGCGTTGACTTGTCTGGTCATGGAGAGGGAGGAGTCCAGGATGAAGCCTAGGTTGCGTGCGTGGTCTGTTGGTTTGGGTGCGCTGCCTAGGGCGGGGGGCCACCAGGAGTCGTCCCAGGCGGAGGGTGAGGATCCCAGGATGAGGACTTCCGTCTTGTCCGAGTTCAGTTTCAGGCGGCTGTTCTTCATCCATTCGGATATCTCTTTCATCCCTTCGTGAAGGTTGGCTCTGGCGGTGGCGGGGTCGTTTGTGAGGGAGAGAATCACCTGAAACAATGCATGCGGACTTACAATCTGGGAGAAGCATACATACGGAAAGTAATGGCATTGTACACAGACCCTAGTGCCCGAATAGTGGTTAATGGGGCAGTCTTGAACCCTTCACCCTACAACGCGGGACTAGACAGGGTTGCCCACTGTCCCCCTCACTGTTCCTGCTGGCCTTGGAGCCCCTGATCAAGGATGTAAAGAGCAACGAGGAAGTGAGGGGGATTACTATCAACTCGTACGCATTCCTCCCATCACCTATGTGTTTTCATCAGAAAATGCCATAAGTGCGACAAGCATGCTCAGACACGGGTCCCATGCTCACTGTGACACAGCTATTAGGCTATACCTCTCTGACAAGGTCTAAGTAGGATGAAACTGGCCTGTGGTCGCTCATGTTCCTGTTCAGAAGAGATCTGACTTTGCAGCGTGGGCTAAACTGTTCCTATTGGAGCAGGGCAAAGGCTCATTTGCATGCAGCTGATCTCTCGACAGGCTTAATGGGCGATTGCCAGTGGCTGAGGCGGCTAATCGCAAGTACCCCCCATCCCCTGTGTTTTTCCCCCAACGTCCCACACTAGACTTCCCAACTGGTCTACTCTGATTGCCAACCAAGGAATCCGCCAAAGCACCCATGTGTTTTGTATTAGTAATGTGCGATAAGCGTACTCACAGAAAGTGTCACAGGGTTGCAAGGATGCAACACTCCACTCCATCAGCAATATGGCTGTAATAATAACATTTGTATGATGAAACCCAAGATCATATTAATAAGGGAAATATAGTAGCTGTTAATCTGAACTTAAACAGAGCTGTTAAGCTGAAGATATTACTCTTCACCTAGACCTCAGGCTCGCCCAGCTCAGTCCGCTCCTTTATAGCACCTGGATAAATTCCCGGGTGAGATGTATGCTCTACAAATAGTCATAACTTAACAATCAATCACAAAAAAATTAAGAAAAAAAATTGGATAGAAAGTCTTTGTTGTTAAGATAATCTTTTAAGCCATTTCGCTACAAACAGGATAAATATAAATCAAAACAGACTCAAAATAAAATGTTAATAGTATTTTTGGGGTAGAAATTCCTCAACTGTGTATATAAACAAAACAATCTCTTCCCTTGCATCCACTCTTTTTATTGAAGAGCTGAACACATCAAGGCCTCCGTGGTGTAGCAGACTGAAATCCATAGACATATGTTTAAGTCATATACGGGTGCAAAAAAGTGCTTTGATAAATATGTCGAAAAAGTAAAATTCCTACATAATACGGTTAATTTTTACAATTATGAACATGTGAAAAATCCATTTGTTCTATGTATTTTCAGTGGTGAATAAACATTTTCCCAATCTGTTTTCTCACAGGTGTCCAGGCCCATGCCACAGGGACGTACCAGTGAGGAGGTATGTATACCCTAACAGAGTGCCCGATACACACGCTATGCAGCCTTGATTGCATCAGTACAGGCAGTGGAGCAGAGACTCGTTGTTCAGGGAGCGTAAGGCTTGCATGCAGGGCACAGGTCCTAAAAAAAAAAGTGGGGGGACGCTGACGTCATGACAGGAAGTGACATCACGAAAGGTGGCTTGCACCTTCAGACTCATTGCCTCCCCTCACTCACCCCTTAGATGCGATTGTATCAGAGAAGCCAGCGCATGAGCAGCGTTCTGAATGAGCTCCGATCTCGCCCCAGAGAGGCCAAAGAGTGAATGTGTGGCTCCATTTGCTCCAGTTATCGAGCTCCCGGTAAAATAAGTGGAGGACGCACATCACGTGCCTTGCTGTGCAGATGCACAGAGCGCTGCAGAATGTGACCTGAAGACATGTAATCTCATCAATTAGAAAGGAGGGGAACTCAAAGGGAGTCCATCACATACATGTAAACAGATGCTGATGTTATAATGCGCACACAGCCCAGAAGGCGCTATTGGAATAAGTGTGTGTGTGTGAGGGGAGTGGCTTATTTTGATGGGGGACTCATGACCCACCCTTCCCCTTGTTGTTCCCTTGTAGGTGCGCTGGTTCCTCTCTTTAAGAGGGCAGCTGGTGGTTTCAGTTGATGATGCGAGTTTGATTGGCCTCAACGTGGAACTAAACAGCAGCAGCATCACTGTGACGGGGGACCGACAGACCCTCCTGCGCGAGGAAGAGGTATGCTATGGGAACTCCAGCGGGCGGGAGGGGGCGATCATGTAATCCATTTTTAGGTCTCGGCCTAGCGTACACTCCGCAGCAGTGTCGTGCAGCCGCGATTTTATGTTTCTTATTGCGGGGGCTTGAACCCGCCCCTATTCTCCATTGGCTAGCTTCCTAAACGGAGGCCAGTCATCACTCTGCTCAAGCCCCGTCTTTTTCGGATTTGGGGGCGTGTTTTTTGCAGTTTTTAACTCCGTGACGTCATCCGTCACTCAACAGCAAAAACCATGTCCCCGAATGCGAAAATGGCGGTGCTTTTCTGACACCATTTCTGCCCGACCGCCGCCGGAAGAAGTCGAGAAGCTGCCGTGTCCTCCGGTGAGTGCTCGCTTTTCCTGCCTATCTTCCCTGGTTGTGCCCGTGTTCTTGCATCTGTCCCCTCATTGTGCGTCTGTCCCCTCTGTTGTGCGTCTGCCCCCTCGTTGTGCTTGCTTTCCGGCCCCCCCTCGTTTAACTGCTGCCTGCCAAGCCTACTTCACGCTCTTGGATTTGACTGCTGCCTGTCCCTCGGACAGACCGTCGGGTTGGAAAAGAATGAGGCGCGCGCCTGGAAGGAGAGTGTTTCTGCCCCGGCCCCACCAGCCGCTCAAGTTTCTCCCGAGCTCACAGAACAGCGAACAGTCGCACTCGTACGTGAAAGGAGACTGACTCTCCCCCTGCCCTGGCGTCTCTCAAGAGACCCAGGAGCTCACAGAACATGTTACAGCCAGGCCTGCCGAACACTGAGCGCCGGGGTACATATCCTGTCTTGCCTGAAAGGTGGCGCGCCTGGAGAAGAGACTGACTCTCCCGCGGCTCCACCGTCAGTTGAAGGGGCCGTCACTCGGCCGCCCTAGCGCCCTCTTTCTGTTCCAAGATGTTAACGTGTCCTTCCATTCGAACCCCATGAGCGCAGGTAGAGGCGCGCCCATGAGTGCAGGTAGAGGCTCTGAGGATACGGGCCTCCGCGCCCGCGCCCCTTGAGTGCAGGTAGATTCCCTGAGGCCGGGGCTCTCTGCTCCCTGGCCCCATGAGTGCAGGTAGAGGCCCTGAGGTTGCGGCCCTACACTCCCACGACTGCAGGTGGAGGCGTTGAGGATGCGGCCCTCCACTCCCACGAGTGCAGGTGGAGGCGTTGAGGAAGCGGCCCTCCACTCCCACGTATGCAGGTAGAGGCGTTGAGGATGCGGCCCTCCACACCCATGAGTGCAGGTGGAGGCATTGAGGATGCGGCCCTCCACTCCCACGAGTGCAGGTAGAGTCCCTGAGGACACGGCCCTCCGCGCCCATTCACTCTCTGAAGCAGTTCATTTCATCAAGTGTCACTAGGTTCAATACACTGCTTACTGCAACAATTGCAACATTGTCCTGCGAACATCTCTACTCATCAAAACACTTCTAGAGTTACAGTCACAATGCTGTGTAGGTCTTGTGAATACAGTCCTGCGTGCACAATGACGTCCCATTCATGGCAGCACGTACAAGAGCAGATCAGTGTGGTAGGCACTGAGGCCATCAGCTTGCCCATGCAAGGAGGAGCATTTTATAAAGCTGTGACTTCTTTTCTTAGGGGCACCTGGCATTCTGAGGGCGGGTGGGGGAGGTTATTAGGGGGCTCAACACATATACCTGGAACAGCGAAATTGCAGCTCCCATATGCCAGGTGCTGATGGCTAAATTGCCCGGAGGGGGCTGGTAAGTCCATGGTAAAGGGCAACTGCTGAGACTTTTGTGAAATTGATAGGGTGCAAATACAATCAAACGCAGGTAGGGCTTACTTAGCCTTTACTTCTCCAAAGTCCAATTGCATAATAAGTAGCAAGGGGTAGTTCTATTCGTAGTGTGTTCTAGACTTACACATGGTCATTGTTATCGACTCTAGGTGTGGGGCGGGGCGTATAACTGAATGTTACACCAACCACAAAGCACGTACGCAGGGGCGGGCCAAAAAGCTAACCTTTGTCAGTGAAATGTAGAATACACACCTCTTGTGCTGTTACTGTTGCAAAACATTGGTGGAGATGGCGCACAGGTGTGCATGTTAAGGATTTGTTTCAATACCCTCCACCAGGAAGGGCTCCTCTCGTTTTACTTCTAATATTACATTCCTCCGTGCAGACTGCTCCCCTGCCCCCTCGCTCTGCTTGCTCTCCTGCCCCCCGTCGCTGGTTGTGCTTGCTCTCCTGCCCCCCCTCGTTGATTGTGCTTGCTCTCCTGCCACCTCTTGCTTGCTGTCCTGCCCCCTCGTTGGTTGCTTGTGCTTGCTGTCCTGCCCCCTCGTTGCTTGTGCTTGCTGTCCTGCCCCCTCGTTGCTTGTGCTTGCTCTCCTGCCCCCCCTCGTTGGTTGTGCTTGCTCTCCTGCCACCCCGTGCTTGCTGTCCTGCCCCCTCGTTGATTGTACTTGCTGTCCTGCCCCCTCGTTGCATGTTCTTGCTGTCCTGCCCCCTCGTTACTTGTGCTTGCTGTCCTCCCCCCTCGTTGCTTGTGCTTGCTCTCCTGCCCGCCCCCTCGTTGGTTGTGCTTGCTCTCTTGCCCCCCCCTCGTTGGTTGTGCTTGTTGGTGGTGCTTGCTCTCCTGCCCCCCCTCGTTGGTTGTGCTTGCACTCCTGCCCCCCCTCGCTGGTTGTGCTTGCTCTCCTGCTCCCCCATCGCTGGTTGTGATTGCTCTCCTGCCCCCCCCCCCGTTGGTTGTGCTTGCTCTCCTGCCCCCCCTCGTTGGTTTTTCTTGCTCTCCTGCCCGCCCTCGTTGGTTGTGCTTGCTCTCCTGTCCCCCCTCGTTGGTTGTGCTTGCTCTCCTGCCCCCCCTCTTTGGTTGTGCTTGCTCTCCTCCCCCCCCCTCGTTGGTTGTGCTTGCTCTCCTGCCACCTCGTGCTTGCTGTCCTGCCTCCTCGTTGCTTGTGCTTGCTGTCCTGCCCCCTCGTTGCTTGTGCTTGCTGTCCTGCCCCCTCGTTGCTTGTGCTTGCTCTCCTGCCCCATCGTTGCTTGGGCTTGCTCTCCTGCCCCCCTCGTTGGTTGTGCTTGCTCTCCTGCCCACCCTCGTTGGTTGTGCTTGCTCTCCTGCCCCCCCTCGCTGGTTGTGCTGGCTCTCCCGCTTGCTCTCCTGCCCTCCCCATGTTGGTTGTGCTTGCTCTCCTGCCCCCCCATGTTGGTTGTGCTTGCTCTCTTGCCCCCCATGTTGGTTGTGCTTGCTCTCCTTCCCCCCCTCGTTGGTTGTGCTTGCTCTCCTGCCCCCCCCCCTCGCTGGTTGTGCTTGCTGTCCTGCCTCCTCCTCGCTGGTTGTGCTTGCTCTCCTGCCCCCCCATCGCTGGTTGTGCTTGCTCTCCTGCCCCCCCTCGTTGGTTGTGCTTGCTCTCCTGCCCCCCCTCGTTGGTTGTGCTTGCTGTCCTGCCCCCACCTCGTTGGTTGTGCTTGCTCGCTCTACTGCCCACCCCTCGTTGGTTGTGCTTGCTCTCCTGCCCCCCTCGTTGGTTGTGCTTGCTCTCCTGCCCCCCTCGTTGCTTGTGCTTGCTGTCCTGCCCCCTCGTTGCTTGTGCTTGCTCTCCTGCCCCCTAGTCGGTTATGCTTGCTGTCCTGCCCTTCGTTCGTTGGGCTTGCCCCCCTGCCCTGCTATTGGCATTGTAAATGACAATGCCATTTATTTATGTTTTAAAAACAAAAACATAAATAAAAATAATGTCTTGAGCAATGCCAATAGCTCTAACTTTAAGAATGCCGAGACCATTGCATTGTAAATGCTTGTTGAATGGAGTTGATGACTCGGGAGAGAAGGAACTAAAAGTTGTGACCGCACTGAGAACAACCCCATTCCTTTTTGCACTGGCAGCTGCGGTGACCATAAATGAGGGTTGCATCGGACTCAAAAACACATTCCAATCATAACCTGTTCATGGATGCAGTTTTAAATGACTGTCATTATACTAGTAAAACAGCCAATGTGACATGTTTCGGCCGAGGCACCGGCCTTTGTCACACATAACAAGTACCATACAAAATTCATCATTTATGCTGTTAAACAGTGCACATGAAGCATAGACATAAAAGAACACTGCTAAAGATGTCTAAGCAGACCCTGCAAGTATTATCCTTTTACAACCGTTACATCTAACTATGATTTTATTTTCACCTTTGTTTTTTTCAGTGCATATATATATATATATATATATATACACATACATATATATGTTTTTTTTTTTATCCTCATATCACCAGAAAAAGTGTCTGCAATACTTTATGGCGCTGCCCTCTCAGCTGTGCGCCCTGTGGCCACTGCATTTGCTTCGGTCTGCAAACCTTACCAGACCAACACCTTTATTGATGTCATGGTGTAATCATTGGACCAAAGGAAGATATTTGAGACCCAAGGCTCTGCTCCATATCAAAAAATCAAGCCAGATATTAATGTTGTTCTCCTTCACCACTGCCTGATCTAAATGGGCGATTTTAATGGCTTCGTCAAACAAGATTGGTGGAGGGTCTAAGGGGAACAAATATTTAAAGACCAAGAAGACAGACTAAACCCCCTACTCACGATATGACTATACAAAACAAGACTGTCAATGGTCTCTACAGCTAGTATGGGCGAAGAAAAAGAGAATCTGTGTCTACCTATCAAGTGTGTACAACAAAAAGAAAATGAATCCCATCAGCCCACCCATATGGCAGAGCATCATCATCTGGGATAAAATCAAAGATGATCAGGTTAAGGAGTGACACACCTGTTGGTATGGTGTGCTTCTCCAAACCAAAAGGACCAACAGTGATGAATCATACCAAAAACCAAATGTATGTAATGGTGTGGGTTGTCAATTGCAGTGAAAAAAATAATGTGGAAAAAAGTGAAATATAAAATTGGCTACCATGACATAAGGAAAATTTTATTAGGGAAAAGTCATGGTGTCAATGTTAAAACTAAGTGTAAGGCAGTTTGAAATTATAACTGTCTATTAAGGATGATATTCGGTCAACATGTTTCAGCTTTTGTAGGAGAAGTTAGACCTACTCGGCTTTCATCAGGACCTCTTAAACACTACTGCAATAAAGCTTATATAAGAAAGGAAAATTAAGACATATAAGTGATAACACACATCCTACCGTACGTTGGTTTTTCCATACGGGGGATGTCCGCTTCATAAATCAAAGGATTCTTTCCTACAAAGGAAAATACACACAAAAACAACAAAAAGGTAGAAGACAGACGCACATTTTTCTAATTTTGTGCCACATTTTTCGCCTAGAGGTGATTCTTCAAAATAATAACAGCTAAACATATATATATTTTCTACTCACCCAAATTTGTTTGGGAGAAAGCCTCGCCTCACCTGGCCACAGCTCAGGGATAGAGGCCCGCTCTATATGTGAAATAAAAAATCAATGGATGCCTGATTAGGTCATGTCCATATTCAAGTTTCACTAGCAGAAAAACCGCTAAAAACCTAGGCAATATTTTTTAAGCATATAGGAGACTGCACCAGCAGGGGCCGCCATAAGGTTGAGACAATGTTGGTAATGAATCTCCAAATATAATAATATATCACTATGGATATGATGAAAAAGCTCTGCAGAACAGGACGAAGTTCTGTTCTTATGATGAATCAATACGGGGCTTAATCCAGTATCTTGGTCGTATTCCAAAAATCTTATTTCCTGCTCGCTTAGGCGCTCTGCTGAGTCAGAAGCGGAAGGTGCATTGGAGCAGGAGCTGGGCTGGTGAGGCTTCTTCACCTGTTCGTCCGTACCTCTGGGCTGATCCTAAGCCGAGGGGGAGGTACCGACAGGATCAGGGAGGGAGTTGATATATGTGGCGTAAACCAATGGAGTTGTTGCATTGCTGCTGGACCACAGAGGAAACAGCAGTTTTAACCAATGGAGTTTCGAGAAAAACCGGGAACAGTAAGCCCGTGATATAGTTGAGATGCTGTTTGGACCGCAATGGCTAAACCAATCGGGCACACTTAAGCTGAAACCGGAAATAAAACGGAACCATTCTCTACGTGTATGTATTATTTCCGTTTCCTTGCATCGCCGCATTTTGACAGATGCGGACCAGAGAGGGAATACCAACAGGAGACCTTAGTTCGCACAAGTACTACCCAAGTGTAACATGATTGGTTAGCTTAGAAATGCTGGTGAAACAATGGCGACGGACCCAAGAGGAGATTAGACAAGAAAGATAGCGCCTGTACATAACCAATCTTGTATAACGAGAGTAAGCCCCTCAGTCGAAAACCACGACACGCCAAAAGATACCATAAACGGACTGTATTACAGCCTCCAACTGTTTTCGAACAATGCCACTTACATGGACCTTCTAGAACCACAACCGACCTTGGGCAATCCAAGCGCGGTGGTGCAACCGATGCACGCATGCGCACTCCCGCAGCGAAAGGCGATATGGGTAATTTGCAAAACACCACAGGCTACATCAGCCCACATGGTGCCCACGTCATGCACAGGTATAAACAATGTGCAGAATCATAACTCGATGGAAAGCATATGATTATCCATCATTGGATGATGACAGTAGTATTGTAGCTGGATGGTGAATCGCATTAAACTGTATAGTATGTAAATACAGCACCTAGAGGGTACTAAGACTATAAAGTAGACAAACAGGATATACAAGGAGTCGTAGATGGTTAGGAGCCTAAGGAAAGTAGTAACCTAAGCTACAACTTGTATAACATTGGCAACTAGTACGTCCTGCACTATCAGGGATGTGTTGTAATGTTTTCAGTGATGGAAAAATGGAACGAATCAGTATAAGGGCATTATGCCCGAGCTAAGTGCCAGGGCTAGGCCACATGTGTGTCTGTAGTTTGATCATCCACTTCATAAAACTTTCCGTTGTAGATCATGTCTGATGTTAAATATCACAATCTATTGATGTAATCATGATAGAACTTAGAGGGTCACCCACGGGATATCGTCGTTCAGACCATCAATGTCACTTCGCAGTTTGAAAATCCATTTTTGCTCTTTAAGGAAAAGAAACCTCGTCAAGACCTTGACGTGTTGGGGCACAAAGGGCTGCTCCAAAACTGTCCAACTCATTTCATCTGCTTTGTGTTTCATCTGTAGGAAGTGGTTGGTCAGTTGGGTAGCCTGTTTATTGCACCTAATGGTGCTTTTGTGCTCGTTTATTCTCACCTTGATTTTTCTTGTAGTCATACCGACATAGCGTAGGGAACAAGGACAAGTGATAAGATAAATGACTTTTTCACTATTGCAGTTGGTATGATTCTTAAGGACCCATGGTCTAGAAGTCCCAATGTCTATAGTCAAAGTCTTTTTTGTCTGTGGACAAGCTGTGCAAGAACCACATGGATAGTGTCCCTGCACAGCAGGCAAATTCCATAGAGTGTTCATATGTTCCTTTCTCTCTTGTCTGGGTCTGGTATGAACCAAGCAGTCTCTTAAGCTGGATGCTCTTTTGAATGAGAATAGAGGAGTGGGGATACTCGATCCTGCGACGTTCAGAATCTTCCAATTTCTATGTACAGTTTTTTGTACTTTATTAGATAATGTGCTGAAAGTTGTGACGAAGGTCAATCTGTCCAAGGGTGGTTTTTCAACTGGAGGGCCCAGTAAGGCGTCATGATTGTTATTAGCCGCACTTTATGGCGCCGCCCTCTCAACTGTGCGCCCTGCGGCCACTGCATTTGTTTCGGTCTGCAAACTTTACCAGAGCAACACCTTTATTGGTGTCATGGTGTAATCATTGGACCAAAGGAAGATATTTGAAACCCAAAGCTCTGCTCCATATCAAAAAATCAAGCCAGATATTAAGGTTGTTCTCCTTCACCACTGCCTGATCTAAACAGGCGATTTTAATGGCTGCCTTAACCCAGTCTTCCACCTTCAGGGGGAGGGGGTCCCTTCATTTTATGCAGATTTCCCTCCGGGGTATTAGAATCGAATAGAGCAGCAGCCACTTACTAATTATACCATCTTCTCCAAATAGAACAAGAGCCATGTTCAGGGGGATCTCTCTACCGAAGATTCCCCTAAAAGCGATCTCAATATCGTCCCAATAATCTCTCAGCTTTGGACATTCAAAAAAGATGTGCAAATCATTAGCTCTTATACAGTCACATCTTGGACACTTGGGGGGGAATGTGGGCAAACTTTGCTATCTTAGCCAGAGTCCAATATAAATGGTTCATGGTGAAGAAATAGTTCTTTTTCAGGTTATCTGGCTATACAAATTTGTATAGGAGCCTCAAGGAATAGTCCCAAACTGTCTCTATGTCGCACTCTAGGGAAGCCCCATTCCAAACCAAATGTTGTGGTAAACACTCCTTCTCGTCCACCTCCAAGACTTTCTGATACCACTTAGAGACTTCCTTGTTCTTAAGATTAACATCTTGAAGAAATAGGACCAACTCCCAGTCACCACTTTTCTTTTGGATGTAAACCATGAGGTTAATTGAATAAACTTGAACATGGAAAAATCATTCCTAATCTTTGCTCTCAAAGCCTCCCAAGGGTGAACGCCCCCGATGATATCAGTGTAAAGGGGCCAGTAGCCATGGGAGGATACAAATGACAACATGGCCGTACTAAGGAGGGACTAACAAGCCTATTAAGGAATCACACTCCAGCATTTGTGAAGGGCAAAGACACAAGCCAATGAAAAATGTGGGTGGGGCTTCTCCTCTGTACTCTACCGACAATAGATCGCCAGAGCAGTGCTTGCGCGCTGGCTCAGGCTCGACCTAAACAAGATATAAACTTTAAGAGCAAAATAAAAAAAAAACACACAAAAGTACAGAGTGCGAGTAGGTGCAGATGCTACTCTAGAGCCCTAGAAACTAGCAAAGAAAAAAATCAGAAGAGGGAGGCCTACTGAATAATCAGTCAGGGCACAGCAACTGGATACGAGGCTGCTGGTTAAACAGCAACACACGTGGAAAAAGGTGCAAAGTGAAAGCAGACACTAACCATCTTGCACAAAAGCAAGCGCAAGCGGGATATGCTCACCTGTCAAAAGAAGAGCAACGAGCTATTGCTGCCCATTAAACACAAGGACCACGGGAATCTAAAAGTTCCCACCCAAAAAACAGAATATGAAACATTAATTGATAGAAACAGGCAGTACTCAAGAACACAACAAAACGTCAGTATGAATTTTGCCGAAAACACCACAAGGACTTTGAACAGATCAGCTATACAAACTTCAGAAGCAGCTAAACCATGCTTAGACTTTAGAGCAATAAGGCTACAAATGAAGGAGGCACACACAAGACAGAAAGAAATTGGGAGTAGCCAACAGGAGTGCATGCATGAAATCTCGGTATGTAGCAGTAATGCACAGAGTAGGCAGTTGGCTGAAGATAGACGCAGGCAAACGGAAGCAAGGATATTTTACATTTCGAGCTATTTCATTGATCATAGGAATCTGCAGAGGTAGCATAAGGGACTGCTGGGCATGTACAGAAATAAGCAGTAGTCCTATGCCAATTCAGCAAATTATGGTAGCTAGAAGACCCCCCATTAAGTCAGTTACAATAAAATGGGTTGAGCTTAAACTTGCCAGACTCGCAGAGATGACATTAACACACTCCTCCAAGGGGAAGAAGCCTCACAAGTTGGTACGGCTTCCAAGGATGTACCCTTCACAATGGAGGGACCAAAATAAGGCACATCACAATATAACCTGCAAATATACGAAACGGACAAGTACTATACCTATGCAAAAATATACTCATGGTCCTTTGAAGGCACACCAAGGTAAATAGTACCCAGCATGACCACAGAGTTCATGCTGACTCACTCAAACCTCACGCTGTTACTGGCCAGTACCTTATTCTTCCCAGAAATACATGGTAAGACATTACTGGGACGTGCAAGATACCATCATTGGGTTGCAAAGAAGGTATACCTGGAACAAGAACCAGATGTCAAGTGAAAGGCAGCTGTGCTGTTCGTATCTATCTAAACTCTCCTTTACCAAGGACCTTATGAAGAAACGGACTCCTTCCTCTGTTGCCCTTTTATATATGCTCAGGGCTGACCTAAATTCCATATACCCATTCCTTAGTGGATCACCAAGTAACACCATCTTGGAAAGGATCCCATCTCGATCTCCTTCACCATTACAGTCATCTTGAATTGTATTATCTCTGCGGTGTGTGTGGTAGCCTTTCAGCAATGACACAATGAACATGATAGTACCTCAACCTCAGTGTGTCCCCAGGAAGGATCTCTGAAAGCCAGCCTACAACATATTCAACGCGATTGACAAACCATATCAGAAAATCTGTTTGCCCTCAATGGTTAAACAGGCTGTAATCCAGGTATTCTGATATATTTTCTTTTGGATTATAGCAGTGTGAAGAGTAAGAAACTCTGAGACATTTTGGAAAGTTCCTAAGAATATGCTTCTGGGCAAGCTCACAATGAGGCTTTACCATACATTTAGCTGGAAGATCCTTACAAACTGTGGAACATGAATATTACTATTTTGTTTCCAAGTGAAATCTTCAGGCTCATTCCTCCCACTATTCCAATGAGAACAACAGACTCTTCGTGTAGGATTGAAACAATTGGTACCCCCAAAAATCACCTTTACCTTGTCCAATATGTAGGACAATGTAGATTCTTTGAATGCAAGTGTAGAGAGAATATGGATTTAATTTAAGACACTGAGGGTAGCTTCTCCGTGAAGCCCTTAAAAGTATCCGTTAGCCAAACACAACGTTCCAGAACTAGAACACATCAGAACAACAGCCTTCTTCCTCTTTAAACCTGTCCGAGGCGAGTAGTAATCTTTAAATTCTTAGGTAACTTCCCAGCAGGTTGCCACTATCATTCTCCATGAATAAACTGTTGTCACGATCATTCTGCCAACAAAAGAAAAAGAAACCTCAAAATGACTAATAATACTGTAGGAAGGTCATTAAAAAATCATCCAGCCAAATGCTATTCTTCGCCTACTTTCAAAAATAAATTGAGAACTCAAATTCAATTTTCTTCCCTTATAAATTCTCATTACAACCACCCACTCTAGTGCAGGTTAGGTTGGATAATCCTAGCCTCCTTGCCTTTAACGAAAGCCACATTCTCCCAGCATTTACACTTGGAGAAGCTACATTTTATTCAGGCCTCAGGCTAGCGTTATGCATGTTCAAAGCTCCTCAAAGCCGCAGAAAACTCGTGCTCCAAGGGTTTCAGATAAAACCATGTAGACTCCCTTGCATTTGGCCAATCTGCCGGCTATAAAATGTCTTCTAATTGGCCTCCTCCCAAAATTATTTACTCACCATTGTTCCTTGCACCAGAACGAGGCCCAAATTGTTCTGTCTATTCCTATCTCATTCATTACCATCCCACCATCTAGCTATAGGAGACATACGTACAGGACTGTATGGTTTCAGATAAGACAAAAGGAACTGCTGCACTCTAAATTTAGACATTCTGGACTCATACTCCTTTAGGCACCATACTACACACAACTGCAGATGGTCAGCAAAGTTTAGATAGAATACCGAAGATGACACTGTCTTAGTTCTCTGGATAAAATAAAACAACATTCCACCATGATTGTAAAAATTACTACTTACCTCTACCGCTTTTTAATCAGCTACCCTTCTGAATGATATCAAGCATAACACAGTCGCTAACTTACCTGATAATTCATGTAATGTTCAGAACCTATTAGAGGGCAGACCCTTTCATTTCTAAAAAAACGTAGTTAATATCCCATACACAGCTATATAATGGGTGTGAAGGACTTTATAGTTTGATGCCCTTACTTTTTTTTTTTTAACTGTATTAGGGTATATGTGCATATTGTTTGTAACAAAGAACATGTGTCCTAGACAGCAGTGTTAAATGTTCAACCAAGATCTTTCCCCATGTCAAGGACATATAAGGTCACATTCTTGGAACATGTACTTTTTAGTATTTAACACAAGGAATCCCCAACATAAACCTCTTCCCTCCCCTCTCCCCTTGGTCCTAGATATAACTGTAGTAATGTATTGCTCTTGACCACCAAACATGTATAAAGAGCTAGTGAAACCACCAAGGACTTTCTAAAAATCTACTCGAGGAGATTTTATCTATTGACTATTTACACCAAGTCAGGGCCACTGAGCGCAGCCTAGTGACCATGTTCCAAAGAGAATGAAAGCAAATTGTGTGTTCTACAGGGGTGCGTCAAGGCGGGTGAGTGTCGTTTTTAGTTATACTTTAAAATTGCTCGAGGAGCATGTCCCATGTCTGTGATAGGACATTTTTCTTACGGCTGGTTTTTCCTCCCTGTGCAATAATGTGCTCTCAGCTTGGCCACATGTGATCAGTGTATGTGACCAGATAGCTGTGGCAGGGGTGCTATTGTTTCCACCATATGGTTTTGGAATGTTAGCTAATATGAGGACCAAGTCCTGGAACTTGACCGCAGGTCTCTCCAGGGCCGGGCGATGGAAAAGGCCAAGGAGCAACCTTGCTGGCTTGTTTGGTATAAGGAGGCCCGTCATGCTCGTGAGTATTTGCAAAATCCTGATCCAATAATGCTGTAGGGCGGGACGACCCACAGCATGTGTACAGTTCCCGATTACCAATTAGGAAGAGTAGGCACCGGCCCATGGGCCCCACTCCTTTTAGACGCCCTGCTACAACGGATCAAAATAAGATTGATTTGATATTGAAAGTAAATTACAATTAAGCTTTTTAAAATATTGTTTTCAAAAGATAGAAAAAAATGAATCTTTACATTAAAGACTCTATAGAGAAAATACTGTATTAAGGTAATGTATCCATTAACAACTTAAAGTACATAAACTAGAGACATAAGATTCACTGAACAGTTTGTCTCTTTAAAGCTAATCTTCTAGCAGCTGTCAGTTTTTATTGGTTATTAGGAGATAATTTGCGCAGAGGCCCACGAAATTTTGACTGCCTAGGGGCCTCCACAGGGTTAAATCTGGCACTGCATGTGTTTAAGATCAGCATTGGGTAGGGAAGAGGACAGCCCGTGACTGCACCTTGCAAAATCGTATTTATCGTGGCTGGCATAAAATAAGCTCTATTAAGGATGTTAAATTGAACATAACTGAATCGAGCGTGGATGGTAATTCATGCTGTATGTGGTATAGCTCATAGAGAGATTGCTTGACATGTTCATATGTTAGGAATTGCCATGACGGAAGATCATGCTCAGTCATTAGGGTGAGGAAGTCCATTAACTCCCCGTTGAGGAATAAATCACCCAGTGTGGAGAGGCCCGCTGTGTGCCATGCACGCTGATGCCCCAGTCTCAATTGGTCTGTGTAGGCTGGTAGGCCTACCAGAGCAATGGCTTGGGCAAAAGGAATCTGCTTTGCTGTTATCCTGGTTACTCTAGATAGACAAGACATAGCAGTGAAGATCAGCACAGTGGGTGGAGAAGGTAATCATGTAGAGGTAAACAGAGAGTACTGTAATAGCCTTAAATTAATTCTTAGACAGTTCCGTTCATGAGTAGAGCAGCCAGAGAGCCACCCACTGTAATTGAGCCACCATGTAATAATCTTCAAAATCTGGGTGAGCCAGTCCTCCTGCCTCCATTGGGAACTTCAGTGTAGCCAGGGCTACTCAGCGGCGTTCACTACCCCACAGGAAAGCCATCAAATAAGAGTCAAATTGATGAAAGAGGAATGGGGGACAAAAAGGGGGAGACTGACAAAGTAATAAAGAAGGCGAGGGAGGACTGCCATCTTCTCCAATGCCACACTCCCAATCACCAAGAGAGGTAAAAACACTCAAAAGGTCCTCTGAGAATATCGACGGGGAATGATATATGTTGATCCCCAGGTATCGGAATGTGGTCATTTCTGTCAGCAGTCTGAGATCATGTCACGTCTGAGGAGTAAGTTGGTAAGTTTGTTGCAGAGGGGAGATGCAAGGCTTAGCATAGTTCACTTGGAGACTTGAGATGTATGCAAAGTCTGTAAAGATCCGAGTTTCTAGAAGATAGATCTATGGTCATGTCACGAACATATAGTAGAATATCATTCGCATATAACGAGATTATATGGGTGTGATATTTTATCGGTATCTCCCATGTGGTTTTGTGTAAGCACATGCGTGCAGTTAGTGGTTCCACTTCAATGGCAAACAAAAGAAGGGACAGGTGCAGCCATGGCTGGTGCCTCTGTGTATTGGGCATGAAGCAGAGAGCTCTTGAAGTTCAGAAGGGCTATCAAAACCCATCTTTTTTCACAGTTAGTCTAGCCTTCTTGTAGTTCTTCTCCTGTTGTTGCCGCTGTGTTGTGTTGGTTATTCTTGGAAGCGCCGGGACGCCCCTTGGCTGGGGCATCCGTGCGCTATAAAAGTGCGCTTAACATAACACAACATAACACTTACCCATTTCTAGCCTGGCTGTAGGGACTAAGTACAATATTTGAATCCATTTTTGCCAACGAGGCCCTATTCCAAACCGTCGCAGCACTCTGTACATGTAATTCCAAAGGAGAGAGTAAAATGCTTTCTCCAGGTCAAGAGCAATGCACACCACATTAGGGTACTGAGTGGCAGATTCATCTTTGGCATGCCACAATCAATGAAGATTGAGAGATGTGTAGCGACAAGGAATGAAACCCACTTGATTGTCATGTATTATTAGTTTGATGCTCTTCATAGCTATGCATACCAGCATATCCTTCCATAATGATTTCCCATCTATCAACTTTTGACCTGCTGCTTTCGCTGACCTGTAGCAATCAACCGCTCTGTAACTCGAGCCTTTCCCAAATAAATCCATCCATAAATTAGATACCTCGACCTCAGTAGCCATCGAAGGATCCATACCCCTTTCCATGCACCAACAAACTCCGGTTTCACATGCTCCAGGTATCATTTCCTAGTACCAGAAGCCCACGACTGTCAGAGCAGATGATTAGTCTCTTCCGAAAGGTCTTCAAACAAAGCTCCTCCCTTGAATCTTTTAAGCATGAAGGTGCAGTGAGATCTGTTGACCAGTAATGGGTTCCTCCCCATCAGGACCTACTAAAAAACCCTGCAACACTGGAATTAACAGCTATTCATTCTACTACCCCCCGGTAGCCTCAGTTGTGTGAGCCAAAAGGAGTTAATAGTACTATTTGACATCTTTGCCTCCTTATCACGAGTATGCACCTCCATCCTTCTGCTGAAATCGCTCATATATCTTGAATTCCAACAAGCTACAAAGTTGCCCTGCTCTGGGAAATAATCTGCTAGTAAGCTAATCTTGTGCTACGGTCAAAAACACCAAAGCTCTTTCGCTACCTCAGTCAAATTCCTGGATTTGCTTTCTTCTAGACAGTTCATGTACTGCATCAACGACACACTGTCCATTTTCAACAACTAATTGCATGCTCAACTTCCCCTCAAAACTCCTCAGAGCAAATAGCTCTGCTTTTATTGCAACTGTTGTGTAACGATTTCTCCTCCACTGTTCATCTCCAGCCTGTGTTCTGTTGATGTAACAAAGCTCCCCATCCATACAGGCTTGCATCTGCTTCCAACACATAATCTGGTGCAATTACCAAAATTATTCAGCCATCCCAAGCTTCTAAGTTGCCCCAGTATTGGAACTTTCATAGATTCCCATGCTTCTGTATCATTCCCCGTCGTCGGAATGGGAGTCTCGGTAACAAAAATAACATAGCAGTAGGTACAAAAGAGAAAGAAAAAGGCCTAGGCCTGATTCACTTTTGTAGCATATCCGCCTCTTTTTGTAAAAGAGACCAAACTAAGCATCAGCCAATCAGAAGAGCCTCACCCCATAGAACCCTCCTGAAGGAACCTCAGAGTCTTAGATTTTCTACCGCACATTGTGCTTAGGGAGTCTCCTTTGAGCTCTGCTCAATCTTCTACTCTTTTGAGGTTTTTCTTCAGTTCTTTCCTCAGGATTGTTGGCTGTTCCTACCAGGAAGTCTGATAAGGAGTAGAAGGCCCTTTTCAAGTCATGTTCCACCTGTGGCAAGAAAAGGCTGTATGTAGAGGACAGGCATAAGGACTGTATACATTGCCAGTACCCAGATCATAAGGCTGCGGACTGCAAGATCTGCCTCACCTTTTCTACTAAGGCCCTCCGGGACCGTGAGGGTCGGTTCCTCACTTGGCTCCAGAAATTGAAGTCTAGAAAAGACACGGTGTCCAGCAACAGCGAGGACTCCTCTTCAGCTTCATCTTCTGGAAGGTCAGTTAAAAGGGGTAGGGTTTCCCCTTCACCTTCTGTGGACCATCCAGTAAAGGCCTCAAAAAAGATCCCCCGTGAGGCTGAGAGCCAAAGTCCTGTCAAATCTCCTCACCGTGGTGTAAAGGAGAGGGAGGGACCATCTACGCCGTCCACTGTGATGAAGACTGCTCCAGCCTTAAAAAAGCCATCTTCTCTGTCATCTGAAAAGTCAGACAAAAGTTCCAAGTCATCGACGACGCAGTAGAAGGCTCCGTCGACGAAGGCGTCGAAGTACAAGGTTAAAGCGGTGCCATCGACGGGCTCTTCGACATTACGGTCGACGTCGACGGGATCATCGGCGTCGATAGGATCGTCGATGGTGGTGACAGCGACGTCGACGAGGATGTCGACGGGAACATCGGCGACGACAGCGACGACGAAGATTTCGCCGACGATGGTAACGACGATGGTGTCGTCGACGAGTGCTTCGATGACGGCAACATTGACGACGACGACGGCAGGAATGTCGACGGTCTCGTCGACGACAGCGTCAACAACGCCCATCTCGTCGTCTGCAGTTTGTCCGTCAATGGTGGCTTTTCCGTCGACGACATCGACGACAGCAGGTTTACCTTTATCTGCTCCATCGTCGACGGGACCGTCGACGATACTGTCGTCGACGGAGAAAATGACTCTTTCTTTGAAAAGAATTACTCCGGACATGACGTCTCCAAGGAGGGTTACCCCCTTGCCTCTTGCTTTGTTGTTAGAAGAGGAAGATGAGGATTCTGATAATGATGATCAGGACTGGTTTGGGTATGCACACAGTCCATTCCAACTGCTTGTTAAATGTCAGGAGACAGTTTCCGAGGGAGAGTTTTTTCAGGAGTGTTCATATCAACATTCTTCTCAACCGCAGGGGTTCGCAGGCCAAGAGATGGTATCTGTTCCTACTTCTTTCTTGCAAGATCTCGGTAACATGTTGCAGGATTACAAATCAAGGTGCTCTCAGCCTGCTGTTATTCCGTCTGCTCAAGCCTTGCCTACCCCTACAACCCTAGTGATGATCTCTCCAGAATTACCAACTCAGGTGGTCTCTCAGCCACAGACACCTGCTCCACATGTACCTTCAACACTACCAGACATACAGGATGATTCCTCGGATGAGGATCAAAATCTCGATGACAGACCTAATCAGGACTTAGAATGGGATGAGTATGTAATCCCAGACCCGGCGTCACCATGTCCAGACCCTGTGGATTCCCCTCCGGTGGATAACGGGGGGTTTCATAAGTTAATGGAGAGGGCATCTAGCAGATTCCAGCTGCCTATGTCTTCTGTTGCCACTGAGTGTTTTCTCTATGACTTTAAAGAGCCATATAAAAAGGTTACCAAATCTATTCCTATTGTACAACATGTATGGGATGAAGGTCTTAAGGCTATGAAGAACCCGGCTATGGTGGTCCCTGTCGTACCGCGCCTGGAAAAGAAATATAAGGCGCCTGAGGAAGGTCCGGCGTCTTTGACTGGGCACTCAAAACCACACTCAGTGATTTCGCAGGCGGCACAGAGAAAGTCCCGCAACCCTTCGGCGCCTTTGACTACTCCCCCTGATAAAGAGGGCAGGAGACTAGATAACGCTGGAAAATGATTCTCCTCAATGGCTAGTCTTCTGGTGAGGGCAGCTAATGCCTTGGCGATACTGGGCAGGTAGGATCGCTAGTTATGGTGTGACCTTTCACCTTATTTAGATCAACTTCCCCAGGAAGCGAAGAAGATACTACAGGAAGGGGAAGCAACATCAGCGGAGGTAATCAATTGTGCCATGGACATTGCCACAACGGCTTTTCGCTCAATGGCTGGGGCAGCGGTTTTTCGTCACCAAGGATGGCTCAGAGCGACTTGGTTCAGGCCGGAGGTCCAGAATAAGATCTTGGACCTTTCTTTCGATGGAGACGCAATGTTTGGAAAACACATAGATGATACCCTTCAAGATATTAAGAAGGATACAGAGACGGCGAGGTCTCTTGGTACGCTTAAATACCGGAAGGCTCCTTTCAGGGGTGCCAGGGGCAGGAGTACCACATACAGAGGCTCATACCAGCAGCAGCGGTACTCGTCATATGGATCAGGGTCACAACAATATCACCAGCCCTATCATCAGAAACAGGGTCAAACCTCGACTTTCTCAAGATCGAATACCAGACCCGCCAGGGACGTGATACGTCCAAGAGGCAATAGCGTCTTTCTGGCTCTTCCTGCTGTGCCCACCTCCAGGACAATATCTGTATGAGGCAGGGTAGCATAATACCTTCGCAACTTGTCTCTGATAACATAATGCGAAAGGGTCATACCTTGGAATTCACTCAAATCCCACCTTCCAAGCCCCCTGCTGCCATTCCATCGAAACATCTGCATCTCTTGCAGCTCGAAGTTCATCAGATGCTCCATAAGGGAGCTGTGGAGCTGGTTCCCTCATCTCAAAGAGGGAAAGGGTTTTATTCCATGTTCTTCCTGGTGAAGATGACGCTGGAGAAATGGTGTCCTATTTTAGACCTCAGGGAGCTCAACACTTATCTCATTTCCCAATCCTTTTGAATGGTTTCCCTTCAGGATATCTTACGTCTCATCAATCCAGGGGATTTCATGGCCACTCTCGATCTCGAGGATGCTTATTTTCACATACCCATTCACCCAGCACACAGGAGATTTCTACGATTTACAGTAGCCAAGAGCCACTTTCAATTCAGGGTTTTACCCTTCGGACTTCGCTCTGCCCCAAGAATCTTTACCAAGGTGCTGGCACCGGTGGCAGCTTTCCTGCGGAGACATCACTTTCAGGTCTTCCCTTACCTGGACGATTGGTTGCTGAAGGCCCCGTCCAGGGAGGCTGCGGGGGAAGCGGTCAATGCATGTACAAACCTATTCCAGAATTTGGTTCTTACTCTCAACAAGGAAAAATCATCTCTGATTCCGTCCAGGACAGCGCGTTTCCTGGGGGCCATCTTGGACTCAAATCTCAACAAGGCTTTCCCATCCTTAGAAAGGCAGGAAAAACTGCGAGCCATGGCAGTGCTCTTGAGAAAAAGAAGGTGTCTTTTAGTACGCCATTACAAATCCCTTCTGGGGGTGATCTCCTCATGCATCCCTCTAATACCTCACTGCAGATTGCGGATGCGGCCTCTTCAAGAGCAGCTAGACAAACAGTGGAAGCAAGTTCACGGCTCATTCGACGACAAGGTGACAATCACTTTTGCAATGAAAAGAGCGGCCTTGTGGTGGACAAGACAGGAAAACCTTTCCCAAGGTCTATCCTTCGTGCGCAATCCGTCTCCTCAAGTGGTGACAACGGATGCATCACTGGACGGCTGGGGTGCGGTGCTGCAGGATTTTCATGTCAGCGGGCATTGGTTGCCCCAGCACCGTCTTCTTCACATCAACCTCCTAGAACTCAGGGCTATCAAGCTGGTGCTTCAAGCATTTCTTCCTCGGCTGCAGGGGTCAGAGGTTCTCATCCGAACGGATAACACCATGGCCATGCACTACATAAACAAGGAAGGGGGTACCAGATCTCTTTCGTTGTCTCAGGAAGCCCAGAAGATTTGGGAGTGGGCTATTTTGCATGGAATAATGCTACAGGCAAAACATCTACCAGGAATTCTAAACGAAAAGGCGGACAGACTCAGCAGGCTATCTTCCGTCAGTCACGAATGGGAGCTGAATCAGGTGGTCTTGGAGGAGGTTTTCCAACGATGGGGCAAACCCTCGATAGAGCTATTTGTCACCCCGGCCAACAAGAAATGCCGGTTTTACACAAGCAGGCTTCACCATTGAGGGTCGTTGGGGAAAGCGCTTTCGATAGCTTGGTCAAAAGCATTTGTGTACGCCTTTCCCCCCATTCCAGTGAACCCCAGGCTTCTCAGGAAGATCAAAGCGGAACCGTGCAAGATGATCATGATAGCCCCTGCGTGGCCACGACAGTTCTGGTTCATGGAACTTCACCTTCTGTCTCTCGTCCCTCCTCTTCCTTTGCAGAAGATTCCGGAACTTCTCTCGATGTCCTGCGGGCAGATTTGGCATCCGGATCCACACTCATTACACCTGACCACATGGCTCCTGAGCAGCGAGAATTCATGAACCTTCCCATCTCGAATGAAGTGAGAGAGGTTTTGTCTCAAGCTAGAGCTCCTTCTACAAATAAAACTTACTGTTTTAAATGGAAGAGATTTAGCATTTGGTGCAGGAAGGAAAGTGTTGATCCTTTCACGTCTCAACCACATCAACTTCTACCTTATCTCTTGTCTTTGGCTAAGACAGGATTGGCTCATTCATCCATAAAAATTCACCTGGCAGCGATCTCTCGCTACAGACGCTCTGCATTTGGACCTTCTCTTTGGTCTTCAAGAATAATTAAACAGTTTCTCAAGGGCTTATTCCGCGTCTTCCCCCCGGTGAGGCCTCCGCCTCCCACTTGGCATTTAAATTTGGTCCTCCAACAGCTCATGAAAGATCCCTTCGAACCGATTCATCGGGCAGACATGAAATTTCTTTCGTGGAAATTGGCTCTCCTTCTTGCCATCACATTAGCAAGACGCATTGGGGAATTGCAGGCTCTCACACTTCAGGAACCTTTTCTCTAGTTCAAAAGAAATACCATGATATTAGGAACTAATCCGAAGTTCACACCTAAAGTGCCTTCGGACTTTCATGTAAACGAACCTGTGATTCTCAAGTCTTTCTTTCCTCAACCTTCAACACCAGCGGAGCAGTCACTTCATTCTCTGGATGTGCAGCGGTGCTTGAAATTTTATCTGGATCGCACCAAAGAGTTTTGTAAGTCTTCACAGTTATTCATTGCTTTTGGTGGTCCGCGCAAAGGCGTTCCACTTTCGAAGCAAAGTATTGCAAGATCGATCTCCAGTGCCATTCTGTATTGCCATTCAACAGCGGGTAAACCAATGGACAGAAGGATCAGGGCACACTCCACGAGAACTGTGGCTTCATCTACAGCTCTCTTTGCAGGAGTGCACATCAGAGACATTTGCAGAGCTGCAACTTGGAGCAGCGTACACACCTTTACGAGGCATTACTGCTTGGAAACCTTGACGCAGGAAGACACGGCTGTGGGCCGAGCAGTCCTGAGGAACCTCTTCCACTGATTGGTGAACTTTCCTTACGATCCCTCCTTCCTATTTCTGCACATTTTGTATCTAATGTAGCTACTAATTGCTATTCTAATGTGTATTTACTTGTTCTCTTATGAGAGTATGTATACTGAGATGTTTTTGTATTTACGCCGCAAAATGTGCTTTATTGCTACTGCTATCTACTCTGATACAAAAGCATGGGAATCTATGAAAGTTCCAATACTGGGACAAGAAAACAAGTTACTTACCTGTAACTTTGGTTCCCCAGTATTGGTAACTTTCATAGATTCCCTTGCGCCCACCCTCCTCCCCTGGGAAAGCTCAGCCTTCAGCAGATGCAGTTACTGTTACACAACGGCTACCAAAATCTGAGGCTCTGAGGTTCCTTCAGGAGGGTTCTATGGGGTGAGGCTCTTCTGATTAGCTGATGCTTAGTTTGGTCTCTTTTACAAAAAGAGGCGGATATGCTAGAAAAAGGAAAGAGGCCTAGGCCTTTTTTCTTTCTCTTTTGTACCTACTGCTATGTTATTTTTGTTACTGAGACTCCCATTCCGACGACGGAGAATGATACAAAAGCATGGGAATCTATGAAAGTTCCAATACTGGGGAACCAAAGTTACAGGTAAGTAACTTGTTTTCTTATTCAGCCACCAAGCTAACTCCTCCCTTGACCTCCTCTGACAGTGATACTTGATCCCCATAGACCTCCCCTGAGACTCTTGCCTACAACCTCTGCAAGGGTCTGTAATGATTAGACCCAGGAACAATACTTGAATCAATGAGGAAAATAAGCTTTTTACCCTCACCACTGTCCTCAAGGAAACTGAACCTTTAATTAAAAAAATATTTACTTCTTTACTTCTGCTTTTTTTTGCCACCTTCCTTTATGGCATTCTCAACACCATTCATATTGCATCTACCAGAAAACCCAGGCGTTCCAGCTCCTTGAAGGGAACTAAAACAACGTCTCCCTGCTTATAAAAAAACAGTTCTTGTAGCAGTCTCACCACCATTTGCAACTAGATCTCTAACTCTTGATTATCCCAAGACATGATCAGAAAATCGTATGAATAGTCATATATACTTATCCAGTATTGGGGTATCTTTCATAGATTCACATGCCTGAATCATTCCCCATCGTCGTAGTGGGAGTCCCACGGTAGATAAGTAACAAAGTAGTAAGTATTAGATAATACCTTTCCATAGGCTATTATGGTAGCAACCATATTCTCTATAGCCTATTAGTCTCCTTTTACAAAAAGGACCAAACTGAAAACTCAGCCAATCAGCACCCAGCACCCTCTAGAACCTTCCCAAGAGAGGCTGAGTCCCTCAGACTTTCCCAGCACGAGTAAAGTAAGTAATGTATCCTAGAGGTGCCTCTCCGGGGAGGAGGGTGGGTTGCATGTGAATCTATGAAAGGTACCAATACTGGATAACTGTAGTTACAGGTAAGTAACTTGTTTCTTATGCAGTATTGGGGCATCTCATAAATTCACATGCCTGAATCAGAATGGTAAGCAGTTCGTCGTCTGCATATATACATACATATAAACTTATATGTAAATCCATGCATAAATTTGTATAAAATGCTGACTTGTATATATATATATATATATATATTGCGGGACTCCTCTCTCTCCCCCCCCCCCCACCACCCAAGACGAGAGCTGGCAGCAAAGACCGGGCCCGGCTCCGGAGGAGGCGTGCAACAGGAAGCAGGCGGGGCAGAGCTGCGGGGGAGCTCAGCTAGGGCCCAGAGCGGAGCCGACGGGGGACAGGACTACGGTGTGAGCAATGCCCCAGCGGGAGTAACTGCAACGCGCACCATACCCAGTCATCCCACCAAGGGATCCCACCGCAGCAGCCATTACCCAGCGGCCTGGGACAGTGTACTGTGTATCTTCGGGACCTGACAAATAGCGGCCAGCTCGAAGATCCCTTGTACTACATACAAAGTGCGCAAAGCCTTAGTCGGGAGGTGTGGATGGACGGACCTCCAGAGGAACATACCACACAGTGGCACACACAAGTTAAAACAGCACTTGGGACCACCTGAGAAAGGTTTGAACAATACCACGGACCCACTGTAACGGCCCCCTCCAGGTGCCTTAGAGCATATCACTGGGCGACAGTGCCCCCACTCGCAAAGCACGGGAACTATTATACGGCCCCCCGGTGGGCCCTGCCCCCCGCATCAGTCTTGCAGGAGCCCGGCAACAGTGGGGAGAGGTAGACGGGTGAACAATGAGCGGCATAGGGGCCCGACGGCCCAACAAGGCAAGCTAGATAAGTTTACCTACGCGAAGGACTTTCCCCCATTGCCGGAAAACAAGGACACAGGGACTAAAGGCCCGGTGGTGAAAGATGGCCCTAAAGTAATGCTAGAGGATGTAATGGCGGCTCTACACCAGGTACAGACTACGGTCGGCACAATTTCCACAGATGTCACATTCCTGCGAGAAGACTTCCAAAAAATGTCCGCAAGAGTATATGAGGTAGAACAGGTAACGACTACGCTTACTAAAGATACTACGCTACTGATAAAGAAGGTGACGCAACTGGAGACGGACACCAAACGTATGGGGGCAAAGCTGGATGAACAAGAAGGCCGCTCCCGCCGCAACAATGTCCGAATCACGGGACTTCCGGAGAGTGAAGGGGGACCCGCTATGGATCTCTATGTAGAAGAACTCATAAAAGGCCGCCTGCAACCTAAAGGATTCTCCACCTCTTCTCTGTTGAAAGAGCACATAGGGTGCCAGGCGGCAGGCCCAGACCTGGAGCCCCCCCACGACCGGTGCTGGCCCGCATATTCAATTTTCGGGACAGAGACGCTATTCTTCAGACAGCGCGGGTAGCACTGCCTCTCCGAATATAAAACTCAGTGATTTCCTTCTTTCTGGATTATACAGCGACAGTTGCGGCACGCCGCAGAAGCTTCCTGGAGGTGAAAAAGACACAAAGGGCTCTAGATCTACCTTATTCTATGCTCTTTCCTGCCAAACTCCGTGTGGTTGCACACGGCAAAACTTGATTTTTTGACTCACCAGAAGAGGCTTGAAGGATGGCGTCCGGCTGAAGGGTCCGGGTGAGCGCAAAGGAGGCGACGACGACTGGGACAAGGACGCAAATCTGAAGATGCTGAACAGGAGGAGGTGGAAGCGACACAACGCGACAAGGACTCCGGAGAATGAAAAATCAGAAGAAGGACTCATACGGGAAGTGCCCCCCCCCCTTTTTTCCTTTTCTTTTAACATAGAGGGTGTGTAACTAGTTGTCTGTTAAGACTCATCTCACTCTATTCATGGTAACAGAATTATTGATGGTTCAGGACTCTGGGACTTGGGGATTGACCGGTCTTGCTTGGACTTCCCAACCCTGTACATACATAGCAGCACAGTTCCAGGGTTGGGGGACTAAGCACTCTGCTATGTTGGGGTGGTGGGCAGTTCAAGGTCCGCAAGGCAGGGAGGCAGGTAGGAGGGTTTGAGGGGGGGAAGGTTTATGTTTTATGTTCGATGAATATGCTATGGTTCAGTATGACTATGGTTGTACAGTATTAGCACACACAAGAAATCACCTAAGTTCAAATATGGGGCAAGTCACTAGCATTAATAGACCTTTTCAATGCCATAATGGGAGACGGATCACAGCATAACTCAGGGGGGGACTCCAACACCACGTTGCCGTCCCTCTCCGTGCTCACATGGAACGTGCGTGGGCTGGGCGATAAAATTAAGCATGTCCTGGGTCTGCAATGCATAAAAAGAGGAGGCCCAGCAGTGGTATTGCTGCAAGAGACACATCTTACATGCACGTCCAGTAAAGCAATGGACAGGTGGGGCTATAGAATGGTGGCTCACTCCGAATTTACATCGAGCTCCAGGGGGGTTGGAATATTAGTAAAAAAGCAGTTCCCTCTGCATGTCCCCAGCATTACACACAGTGACCTTCCCGGACTTGAGTGCGTTCCTTCTTGGGTTGCCGGCGGGGGAACTACTTGTTGGTGGGGACTTTAACTTGGTCGCTGACAACGCACTGGACGGATTCCCTATGAGGGCGGGAACATCGGGGGTGTCCCGCCTGGGGAGCTTCTTGGAGGCAATGGGACTGATAAATGTTTGGAGGAAATACCACCCCACGGAACGTCAATTTACATATCACTCAAGCGTCCACAACAGTCTCACCAGAATAGATTATTTCCTGGGTTCCCTGGGTAGCCTTCGAGAAATAGGCAATATAGAAATCAGACCACGAGGTATATCTGACCATTCGCCACTGCTATTCAGCTATACACACCATCAGAAGAAAAGGCGACGGATTTATCCGACATGCCCTGGTTATTTCCAAAATCACAAGATCAGAAGGGAACTACAAAAGGTGACAAAACACTACTTTCAAGATAATGTAGGATCTGTGTCCTCCTACGTCACTTTATGGGAGGCATACAAGACAGTCCTCAGAGGGCAGGCAATAGCCTCCATTGTAACACATAAACGAGAAGGGCAGCTGGAGCTCCAGACTCTGGAATCCGCATTAACTGCAGTGGAAGCCCAACACGCTGGAGACCCGACCTCCGACTCGGCCCATAACTTGCATCTTGCGCAGCAACGCCACAAGGAACACCTGACGGAACTGACCAGACAACACCTGACAAACACACTACACAAATTGTATGATATTGGCAACAAGGCAGGGAAGCTGCTGGCATGGCTGGATAAGCGTGAGGGAAGGGACAAATGGATAGCACAACTTAGCGCAGAGGGAGGACAACCCACAATGGAACTGCACACAATAGTACACATGCTGGCACAACATTTCCAGACAGTATACTCCTCAGACTCGACAATATCAGAGGAAGAGGCCATGAATTATACAAGCATTTACAATGCAATGGTCTCGGCATCATTAAAGGTAGAGCTATTGGCATTGCTCATGACATTTCTTTTTTTTTTTCTTTAAATCATAAATAAATGGCATTGTCATTTACATTCTCAATACACAGCACTCTGCACTCAACAGCACACACCGCTCTGCACCTGCACTCACTGCTCTGCACACTCACTCTGCATTCTGCACTCCCTGCTCTGCACACTCACTCTGCATTCTTCACTCCCTGCTCTGCACACTCACTCTGCATTCTGCACTCCCTACTCTGCACTCCCTACTCTGCACTCCCTACTCTGCACTCCCTACTCTGCACTCCCTACTCTGCACTCTGCCCTCACTACTCTGCCCTCACTACTCTGCCCTCACTACTCTGCCCTCACTACTCTGCATTCTGCACTCACACTCTGCACTCACTACTCTGCATTCTGCACTCACACTCTGCACTCACTACTCTGCACTCACTACTCTGCACTCACTACTCTGAATTCTGCACTCACACTGTGCACTCACTACTCTGCATTCTGCACTCACACTCTGCACTCACTACTCTGCATTCTGCACTCACACTCTGCACTCACTACTCTGCATTCTGCACTCACACTCTGCACTCACTACTCGGCATTCTGCACTCACTACTCTGCATTCTGCACTCACTACTCTGCACTCTGCACTCACTACTCTGCACTCACTACTCTGCACTCACAACTCTGCACTCACTACTCTGCACTCACTACTCTGCACTCTGCCCTCACTACTCTGCCCTCACTACTCTGCATTCTGCACTCACACTCTGCACTCACTACTCTGCATTCTGCACTCACACTCTGCACTCACTACTCTGCATTCTGCACTCACACTCTGCACTCACTACTCTGCATTTTGCACTCACACTCTGCACTCACTACTCTGCATTCTGCACTCACACTCTGCACTCACTACTCTGCATTCTGCACTCACACTCTGCACTCACTACTCTGCATTCTGCACTCACACTCTGCACTCACTACTCTGCACTCACACTCTGCACTCACTACTCTGCATTCTGCAGTCTGCACTCACTACTCTGCATTCTGCACTCTGCACTCACTACTCTGCACTCTGCACTCACTACTCTGCACTCTGCACTCACTACTCTGCACTCTGCACTCACTACTCTGCACTCTGCACTCACTACTCAGCACTCACTACTCAGCACTCACCACTCTGCACTCACCACTCTGCACTCACCACTCTGCACTCACCACTCTGCACTCACCACTCTGCACTCACCACTCTGCACTCACCACTCTGCACTCACCAGTCTGCACTCACCACTCTGCACTCACCACTCTGCACTCACTACTCACTACTCTGCACTCACTACTCACTACTCTGCACTCACTACTCACTACTCTGCACTCACTACTCTGCACTCACTACTCACTACTCTGCACTCACTACTCTGCACTCACTACTCTGCACTCACTACTCTGCACTCACTACTCACTACTCTGCACTCACTACTCTGCACTCACTACTCACTACTCTGCACTCACTACTCTGCACTCACCACTCTGCACTCACCACTCTGCACTCACCACTCTGCACTCACCACTCTGCACTCACCACTCTGCACTCACTACTCTGCACTCACTACTCTGCACTCTGCACTCACTACTCTGCACTCTGCACTCACTACTCTGCACTCTGCACTCTGCACTCACTACTCTGCACTCTGCACTCACTACTCTGCACTCTGCACTCACTACTCTGCACTCTGCACTCACTACTCTGCACTCACTACTCTGCACTCACTACTCTGCACTCACCACTCTGCACTCACTACTCTGCACTCACTACTCTGCACTCACTACTCTGCACTCACTACTCTGCACTCACTACTCTGCACTCTGCACTCACTACTCTCTGCACTCACTACTCTGCACTCACTACTCTGCACTCACTACTCACTACTCTGCACTCACTACTCTGCACTCACTACTCTGCACTCACCACTCTGCATTCTGCACTCACTACTCTGCACTCTGCACTCACTACTCTGCACTCACTACTCTGCACTCACCACTCTGCATTCTGCACTCACTACTCTGCACTCTGCACTCACTACTCTGCACTCTGCACTCACTACTCTGCACTCTGCACTCACTACTCTGCACTCTGCACTCACTACTCTGCACTCACTACTCTGCACTCACTACTCTGCACTCACTACTCTGCACTCACTACTCTGCACTCTGCACTCACTACTCTCTGCACTCACTACCATGCACTCACTACTCTGCACTCACTACTCTGCACTCACTACTCTGCACTCACTACTCTGCACTCACCACTCTGCATTCTGCACTCACACTCTGCACTCACTACTCTGCACTCACTACTCTGCACTCTGCACTCACTACTCTGCACTCTGCACTCACTACTCTGCACTCTGCACTCTGCACTCACTACTCTGCACTCACTACTCTGCACTCTGCACTCACTACTCTGCACTCACTACTCTGCAGTCACTACTCTGCACTCACTACTCTGCACTCACTACTCTGCACTCTGCACTCACTACTCTCTGCACTCACTACTCTGCACTCACTACTCACTACTCACTACTATGCACTCACTACTCTGCACTCACTACTCTGCACTCACCACTCTTCATTCTGCACTCACCACTCTGCATTCTGCACTCACACTCTGCACTCACTACTTTGCACTCACTACTCTGCACTCTGCACTCACTACTCTGCACTCTGCACTCACTACTCTGCACTCTGCACTCACTACTCTGCACTATGCACTCACTACTCTGCACTCTGCACTCACTACTCTGCACTCACTACTCTGCACTCACTACTCTGCACTCACTACTCTGCACTCACTACTCTCTGCACTCACTACTCTGCACTCACTACTCACTACTCTGCACTCACTACTCTGCACTCACTACTCTGCACTCACTACTCTGCACTCACTACTCTGCACTTACTACTCACTACTCACTAACCAGCAGAGTAGTGAGTGCAGAGTGCAGAGTAGTGAGTAGTGAGTAGTGAGTGCAGAGTAGTGAGTAGTGAGTGCAGAGTAGTGAGTGCAGTGCAGAGTAGTGAGTGCAGAGTGCACTCTGCACTCGCTATTCTGCACTCTGCACTCTGCACTCACTACTCTGCACTCACTACTCTGCACTCACTACTCTGCACTCACTACTCAGCTGTCTGCACTCACTACTCAGCTCTCTGCACTCACTACTCTGCACTCACTACTCACTACTCTGCACTCACTACTCACTACTCTGCACTCACTACTCACTACTCTTCACTCACTACTCACTACTCTGCACTCACTACTCACTACTCTGCACTCACTACTCACTACTCTGCACTCACTACTCACTACTCACTACTCTGCACTCACTACTCACTACTCTGCACTCACTACTCTGCACTCACTACTCACTCACTACTCTGCACTCACTACTCTGCACTCACTACTCTGCACTCACTACTCTGCACTCACTACTCTGAACTCACTACTCACTACTCTGCACTCACCACTCACTACTCTGCACTCACTACTCTGCACTCTGCACTCACTACTCTCTGCACTCACTACTCTGCACTCACCACTCTGCACTCTCTACTCACTACTCTGCACTCACTACTCTGCACTCACTACTCTGCACTCACCACTCTGCATTCTGCACTCACTACTCTGCACTCTGCACTCACTACTCTGCACTCTGCACTCACTACTCTGCACTCTGCACTCACTACTCTGCACTCTGCACTCACTACTCTGCACTCTGCACTCACTACTCTGCACTCTGCACTCACTACTCTGCACTCACTACTCTGCACTCACTACTCTGCACTCACTACTCTGCACTCACTACTCTGCACTCTGCACTCACTACTCTCTGCACTCACTACTATGCACTCACTACTCTGCACTCACTACTCTGCACTCACTACTCTGCACTCACCACTCTGCACTCACCACTCTGCATTCTGCACTCACACTCTGCACTCACTACTCTGCACTCACTACTCTGCACTCTGCACTCACTACTCTGCACTCTGCACTCACTACTCTGCACTCACTACTCTGCACTCTGCACTCACTACTCTGCACTCTGCACTCTGCACTCACTACTCTGCACTCTGCACTCACTACTCTGCACTCTGCACTCACTACTCTGCACTCTGCACTCACTACTCTGCACTCACTACTCTGCACTCACTACTCTGCACTCACTACTCTGCACTCTGCACTCACTACTCTCTGCACTCACTACTCTGCTCTCACTACTCACTACTCACTACTATGCACTTACTACTCACTACTCACTACTCACTAACCAGCAGAGTAGTGAGTGCAGAGTGCAGAGTAGTGAGTAGTGAGTAGTGAGTGCAGAGTAGTGAGTAGTGAGTAGTGAGTAGTGAGTGCAGAGTAGTGAGTGCAGTGCAGAGTAGTGAGTGCAGAGTGCACTCTGCACTCACTATTCTGCACTCTGCACTCTGCACTCACTACTCTGCACTCACTACTCTGCACTCACTACTCTGCACTCACTACTCAGCTCTCTGCACTCACTACTCAGCTCTCTGCACTCACTACTCTGCACTCACTACTCACTACTCTGCACTCACTACTCACTACTCTGCACTCACTACTCACTACTCTTCACTCACTACTCACTACTCTGCACTCACTACTCACTACTCTGCACTCACTACTCACTACTCTGCACTCACTACTCTGCACTCACTACTCACTACTCTTCACTCACTACTCACTACTCTGCACTCACTACTCACTACTCTGCACTCACTACTCTGCACTCACTACTCACTACTCTGCACTCACTACTCTGCACTCACTACTCTGCACTCACTACTCTGCACTCACTACTCTGAACTCACTACTCACTACTCTGCACTCACCACTCACTACTCTGCACTCACTACTCTGCACTCTGCACTCACTACTCTCTGCACTCACTACTCTGCACTCACTACTCTGCACTCACTACTCACTACTCTGCACTCACTACTCTGCACTCACTACTCTGCACTCACCACTCTGCATTCTGCACTCACTACTCTGCACTCTGCACTCACTACTCTGCACTCTGCACTCACTACTCTGCACTCTGCACTCACTACTCTGCACTCTGAACTCACTACTCTGCACTCTGCACTCACTACTCTGCACTCACTACTCTGCACTCACTACTCTGCACTCACTACTCTGCACTCTGCACTCACTACTCTCTGCACTCACTACTATGCACTCACTACTCTGCACTCACTACTCTGCACTCACTACTCTGCACTCACCACTCTGCATTCTGCACTCACACTCTGCACTCACTACTCTGCACTCACTACTCTGCACTCTGCACTCACTACTCTGCACTCTGCACTCACTACTCTGCACTCTGCACTCACTACTCTGCACTCTGCACTCACTACTATGCACTCTGCACTCACTACTCTGCACTCTGCACTCACTACTCTGCACTCTGCACTCACTACTCTGCACTCTGCACTCACTACTCTGCACTCACTACTCTGCACTCACTACTCTGCACTCACTACTCTGCACTCACTACTCTGCACTCTGCACTCACTACTCTCTGCACTCACTACTCTGCACTCACTACTCACTACTCACTACTATGCACTCACTACTCTGCACTCACTACTCTGCACTCACCACTCTGCATTCTGTACTCACCACTCTGCATTCTGCACTCACACTCTGCACTCACTACTTTGCACTCACTACTCTGCACTCACTACTCTCTGCACTCACTACTCTGCACTCACTACTCTGCACTCACTACTCACTACTCACTACTCTGCACTCACTACTCTGCACTCACTACTCTGCACTCACTACTCTGCACTCACTACTCTGCACTTACTACTCACTACTCACTACTCACTAACCAGCAGAGTAGTGAGTGCAGAGTGCAGAGTAGTGAGTAGTGAGTGCAGAGTAGTGAGTAGTGAGTAGTGAGTGCAGAGTAGTGAGTGCAGTGCAGAGTAGTGAGTGCAGAGTGCACTCTGCACTCGCTATTCTGCACTCTGCACTCTGCACTCACTACTCTGCACTCACTACTCTGCACTCACTACTCTGCACTCACTACTCTGCACTCACTACTCTGCACTCACTACTCTCTGCACTCACTACTCTGCACTCACTACTCTGCACTCACTACTCACTACTCACTACTCTGCACTCACTACTCTGCACTCACTACTCTGCACTCACTACTCTGCACTCACTACTCTGCACTTACTACTCACTACTCACTACTCACTAACCAGCAGAGTAGTGAGTGCAGAGTGCAGAGTAGTGAGTAGTGAGTAGTGAGTGCAGAGTAGTGAGTAGTGAGTAGTGAGTGCAGAGTAGTGAGTGCAGTGCAGAGTAGTGAGTGCAGAGTGCACTCTGCACTCGCTATTCTGCACTCTGCACTCTGCACTCACTACTCTGCACTCACTACTCTGCACTCACTACTCTGCACTCACTACTCAGCTCTCTGCACTCACTACTCTGCTCTCTGCACTCACTACTCTGCACTCACTTCTCACTACTCTGCACTCACTACTCACTACTCTGCACTCACTACTCACTACTCTTCACTCACTACTCACTACTCTGCACTCACTACTCACTACTCTGCACTCACTACTCACTACTCACTACTCTGCACTCACTACTCACTACTCTGCACTCACTACTCTGCACTCACTACTCACTACTATGCACTCACTACTCTGCACTCACTACTCTGCACTCACTACTCTGCACTCACTACTCTGAACTCACTACTCACTACTCTGCACTCACCACTCACTACTCTGCACTCCCCACTCTGCACTCACTACTCTGCACTCACTACTCTGCACTCACTACTCTGCACTCACTACTCTGCACTCCCTACTCTGCACTCCCTACTCTGCACTCCCTACTCTGCACTCTGCACTCCCTACTCTGCACTCCCTACTCTGCACTCCCTACTCTGCACTCCCTACTCTGCACTCCCTACTCTGCACTCCCTACTCACTACTCACTACTCAGCACTCTGCACTCACTACTCACTACTCTGCACTCACTACAAACTACTCTGCACTCACTACTCACTACTCATTAGTCACTACTCCGCACTCACTACTCACTACTCTGCACTCACTACTCACTACTCACTACTCTGCACTCACAACTCACTACTCTTCACTCACTACTCACTACTCTGCACTCACTACTCACTACTCTTCACTCACTACTCACTACTCACTACTCTGCACTCACTACTCACTACTCTGCACTCACTACTCACTACTCACTACTCTGCACTCACTACTCACTACTCTTCACTCACTACTCACTACTCTGCATTCACTACTCACTACTCTGCACTCACTACTCACTACTCTGCACTCACTACTCACTACTCACTACTCTGCACTCACTACTCACTACTCTGCACTCACTACTCACTACTCTGCACTCACTACTCACTACTCTGCACTCACTACTCACTACTCTGCACTCACTACTCAGCACTCACTACTCACTACTCTGCGCTCACTACTCACTACTCTGCACTCACTACTCACTACTCACTACTCTGCACTCACTACTCACTACTCTGCACTCACTACTCACTACTCTGCACTCACTACTCACTACTCACTACTCTGCACTCACTACTCACTACTCTGCACTCACTACTCACTACTCACTACTCTGCACTCACTACTCACTACTCTGCACTCACTACTCACTACTCACTACTCTGCACTCACTACTCACTACTCTGCACTCACTACTCACTACTCTGCACTCACTACTCACTACTCTGCGCTCACTACTCACTACTCACTACTCTGCACTCACTACTCACTACTCTTCACTCACTACTCACTGCTCTGCACTCACTACTCTGCACTCACTACTCTGCACTCACTACTCACTACTCTGCACTCACTACTCACTACTCACTACTCTGCACTCACTACTCACTACTCTTCACTCACTACTCACTACTCACTACTCTGCACTCACTACTCTGCACTCACTACTCACTACTCTGCACTCACTACTCACTACTCTGCACTCACTACTCACTACTCACTACTCTGCACTCACTACTCACTACTCACTACTCTGCACTCACTACTCACTACTCACTACTCACTACTCACTACTCTTCACTCACTACTCACTACTCTGCACTCACTACTCACTACTCTGCACTCACTCCTCACTATTCACTACTCTGCACTCACTACTCACTACTCACTACTCTTCACTGACTACTCACTACTCACTACTCACTACTCACTACTCTGCACTCACTACTCTGCACTCACTACTCTGCACTCACTACTCACTACTCTTCACTCACTACTCACTACTCACTACTCACTACTCTGCAATCACTACTCACTACTCTTCACTCACTACTCACTACTCACTACTCTGAACTCACTACTCACTACTCACTACTCTGCACTCACTACTCACTACTCACTACTCTGCACTCACTACTCACTACTCTTCACTCACTACTCACTACTCTGCACTCACTACTCTGCAATCACTACTCTGCACTCACTACTCTGCACTCACTACTCACTACTCTTCACTCTTCACTCACTACTCACTACTCTGCACTCACTACTCTGCACTCACTACTCTGCACTCACTACTCTGCACTCACTACTCACTACTCTGCACTCACTACTCACTACTCTGCACTCACTACTCACTACTCTTCACTCACTACTCACTACTCTGCACTCACTACTCTGCACTCACTACCCACTACTCTGCGATAAAATTAAGCGTGTCCTGGGTCTGCAATGCATAAAAAGAGGAGGCCCAGCAGTGGTATTGCTGCAAGAGACACATCTTAGATGCACGTCCAGTAAAGCAATGGACAGGTGGGGCTATAGAATGGTGGCTCACTCCGAATTTACATAGAGCTCCAGGGGGGTTGGAATATTAGTAAAAAAGCAGTTCCCTCTGCATGTCCCCAGCATTACACACAGTGACCTTCCCGGACTTGAGTGCGTTCCTTCTTGGATTGCCGGCGGGGGAATTACTTGTTGGTGGGGACTTTAACTTGGTCGCTAACAACGCACTGGACAGATTCCCTATGAGGGCGGGAACATCGGGGGTGTCCCACCTGGGGAGCTTCTTGGAGGCAATGGGACTGATAAATGTTTGGAGGAAATACCACCCCGCGGAACGTCAATTTACATATCACTCAAGCGTCCACAACAGTCTCACCAGAATAGATTATTTCCTGGGTTCCCTGGGTAGCCTTCGAGAAATAGGCAATATAGAAATCAGACCACGAGGTATATCTGACCATTCGCCACTGCTATTCAGCTATACACACCATCAGAAGAAAAGGCTACAGATTTATCCGACATGCCCTGGTTATTTCCAAAATCACAAGATCAGAAGGGAACTACAAAAGGTGACAAAACACTACTTTCAAGATAATGTAGGATCTGTGTCCTCCTACGTCACTTTATGGGAGGCATACAAGACAGTCCTCAGAGGGCAGGCAATAGCCTCCATTGTAACACATAAACGAGAAGGGCAGCTGGAGCTCCAGACTCTGGAATCCGCATTAACTGCAGTGGAAGCCCAACACGCTGGAGACCCGACCTCCGACTCGGCCCATAACTTGCATCTTGCGCAGCAACGCCACAAGGAACACCTGACGGAACTGACCAGACAACACCTGACAAACACACTACACAAATTGTATGATATTGGCAACAAGGCAGGGAAGCTGCTGGCATGGCTGGATAAGCGTGAGGGAAGGGACAAATGGATAGCACAACTTAGCGCAGAGGGAGGACAACCCACAACGGAACTGCACACAATAGTACACATGCTGGCACAACATTTCCAGACAGTATACTCCTCAGACTCGACAATATCAGAGGAAGAGGCCATGAATTATACAAGCATTTACAATGCAATGGTCTCAGCATCATTAAAGGTAGAGCTATTGGCATTGCTCATGACATTTCTTTTTTTTTTCTTTAAATCATAAATAAATGGCATTGTCATTTACATTGTCAATACACAGCACTCTGCACTCAACAGCACACACCGCTCTGCACCTGCACTCACTGCTCTGCACACTCACTCTGCATTCTGCACTCCCTGCTCTGCACACTCACTCTGCATTCTTCACTCCCTGCTCTGCACACTCACTCTGCATTCTGCACTCCCTACTCTGCACTCCCTACTCTGCACTCCCTACTCTGCACTCCCTACTCTGCACTCTGCCCTCACTACTCTGCCCTCACTACTCTGCCCTCACTACTCTGCCCTCACTACTCTGCCCTCACTACTCTGCCCTCACTACTCTGCCCTCACTACTCTGCCCTCACTACTCTGCCCTCACTACTCTGCATTCTGCACTCACACTCTGGACTCACTACTCTTCATTCTGCACTCACACTCTGTACTCACTACTCTGCATTCTGCACTCACACTCTGCACTCACTACTCTGCATTCTGCACTCACAATCTGCACTCACTACTCTGCATTCTGCACTCACACTCTGCACTCACTACTCTGCATTCTGCACTCACACTCTGCACTCACTACTCACTACTCTGCACTCACTACTCTGCACTCACTACTCACTACTCTGCACTCACTACTCTGCACTCACTACTCAGCACTCACTACTCACTACTCTGCACTCACTACTCACTACTCTGCACTCACTACTCACTACTCTGCACTCACTACTCACTACTCACTACTCTGCACTCACTACTCACTACTCTGCACTCACTACTCACTACTCACTACTCTGCACTCACTACTCACTACTCTGCACTCACTACTCACTACTCTGCACTCATTACTCACTACTCTGCACTCACTACTCTGCACTCACTACTCTGCACTCACTACTCTGCACTCACTACTCACTACTCTGCACTCACTACTCACTACTCTGCACTCACTACTCACTACTCTGCACTCACTACTCTGCACTCACTACTCACTACTCTGCACTCACTACTCACTACTCACTACTCTGCACTCACTACTCACTACTCTGCACTCACTACTCACTACTCACTACTCTTCACTCACTACTCTGCACTCACTACTCACTACTCTGCACTCACTACTCACTACTCTGCACTCACTACTCACTACTCACTACTCTTCACTCACTACTCACTACTCACTACTCTGCACTCACTACTCACTACTCACTACTCACTACTCTTCACTCACTACTCACTACTCACTACTCACTACTCTGCACTCACTACTCTTCACTCACTACTCACTACTCACTACTCACTACTCTGCACTCACTACTCACTACTCACTACTCTGCACTCACTACTCACTACTCACTACTCTGCACTCACTACTCTGCACTCACTACTCTGCACTCACTACTCACTACTCTGCACTCACTACTCACTACTCTGCACTCACTACTCTTTACTCACTACTCTGCACTCACTACTCACTACTCTTCACTCACTACTCTGCACTCACTACTCACTACTCACTACTCTGCACTCACTACTCACTACTCTGCACTCACTACTCACTACTCTGCACTCACTACTCACTACTCTGCACTCACTACTCACTACTCTGCACTCACTACTCTTCACTCACTACTCACTCCTCACTACTCACTACTCACTACTCTGCACTCACTACTCACTACTCTGCACTCACTACTCACTACTCTTCACTCACTACTCACTACTCACTACTCACTACTCTGCACTCACTACTCACTACTCTGCACTCACTACTCACTGCTCTGCACTCACTACTCACTACTCTTCACTCACTACTCACTACTCTGCACTCGCTACTCTGCACTCACTACTCTGCACTCACTACTCTGCACTCACTACTCACTACTCTGCACTCACTACTCACTACTCTGCACTCACTACTCACTACTCACTACTCTGCACTCACTACTCACTACTCTTCACTCACTACTCTGCACTCACTACTCTGCTCTCACTACTCTGCACTCACTACTCTGCACTCACTACTCACTAATCTGCACTCACTACTCACTACTCTGCACTCACTACTCACTACTCACTACTCTTCACTCACTACTCACTACTCACTACTCACTACTCTGCACTCACTACTCTGCACTCACTACTCTGCACTCACTACTCACTACTCTGCACTCACTACTCACTACTCTTCACTCACTACTCTGCACTCACTACTCACTGCTCTTCACTCACTACTCACTACTCACTACTCTGAACTCACTACTCACTGCTCTGCACTCACTACTCACTACTCTGCACTCACTACTCACTACTCACTACTCTGCACTCACTACTCACTACTCACTTCTGTGCACTCACTACTCACTACTCACTACTCACTACTCTGCACTCACTACTCTGCACTCACTACTCTGCACTCACTACTCTGCACTCACTACTCACTACTCTGCACTCACTACTCACTACTCTTCACTCACTACTCTGCACTCACTACTCACTACTCACTACTCTGCACTCACTACTCACTACTCTGCACTCACTACTCACTACTCTGCACTCACTGCTCACTACTCTGCACTCACTACTCACTACTATCCACTCACTACTCACTACTCTGCACTCACTACTCACTACTCACTACTCACTACTCTTCACTCACTACTCTTCACTCACTACTCTTCACTCACTACTCACTACTCACTACTCTGCACTCACTACTCACTACTCTGCACTCACTACTCACTACTCTGCACTCACTACTCACTACTCTTCACTCACTACTCACTACTCTGCACTCACTACTCTGCACTCACTACTCTGCACTCACTACTCTGCACTCACTACTCACTACTCTGCACTCACTACTCACTACTCTGCACTCACTACTCACTACTCACTACTCTGCACTCACTACTCACTACTCTTCACTCACTACTCACTACTCTGCACTCACTACTCTGCACTCACTACTCTGCACTCACTACTCTGCACTCACTACTCACTACTCTGCACTCACTACTCACTACTCTGCACTCAGTACTCACTACTCACTACTCTTCACTCACTACTCACTACTCACTACTCAGCACTCACTACTCTGCACTCACTGCTCTGCACTCACTACTCTGCACTCACTACTCACTACTCTGCACTCACTACTCACTACTCTGCACTCACTACTCACTACTCACTACTCTGCACTCACTACTCACTACTCTTCACTCACTACTCACTACTCTGCACTCACTACTCTGCACTCACTACTCTGCACTCACTACTCTGCACTCACTACTCACTACTCTGCACTCACTACTCACTACTCTGCACTCACTACTCACTACTCTGCACTCACTACTCACTACTCACTACTCTGCACTCACTACTCACTACTCTTCACTCACTACTCACTACTCTGCACTCACTACTCTGCACTCACTACTCTGCACTCACTACTCTGCACTCACTACTCACTACTCTGCACTCACTACTCACTACTCTGCACTCAGTACTCACTACTCTTCACTCACTACTCACTACTCACTACTCAGCACTCACTACTCTGCACTCACTGCTCTGCACTCACTACTCTGCACTCACTACTCACTACTCTGCACTCACTACTCTGCACTCACTACTCACTACTCTGCACTCACTACTCTGCACTCACTACTCACTACTCTGCACTCACTACTCACTACTCTTCACTCACTACTCTGCACTCACTACTCACTACTCTTCACTCACTACTCTGCACTCACTACTCACTACTCACTACTCACTACTCTGCACTCACTACTCTGCACTCACTACTCTGCACTCACTACTCTGCACTCACTACTCACTACTCTGCACTCACTACTCACTACTCTTCACTCACTACTCTGCACTCACTACTCACTACTCTGCACTCACTACTCTGCACTCACTACTCTGCACTCACTACTCTGCACTCACTACTCATTACTCTGCACTCACTACTCTGCACTCACTACTCACTACTCACTACTCTTCACTCACTACTCACTACTCACTACTCTGCACTCACTACTCTGCACTCACTACTCTGCACTCACCACTCACTACTCTGCACTCACTACTCTGCACTCACTACTCACTACTCACTACTCTTCACTCACTACTCACTACTCTTCACTCACTACTCACTACTCTGCACTCACTACTCTGCACTCACTACTCTGCACTCACTACTCTGCACTCACTACTCTGCACTCACTACTCACTACTCTTTACTCACTACTCTGCACTCACTACTCACTACTCTTCACTCACTACTCTGCACTCACTACTCACTACTCACTACTCACTACTCTGCACTCACTACTCACTACTCTGCACTCACTACTCTGCACTCACTACTCTGCACTCACTACTCTGCACTCACTACTCACTACTCTGCTCTCTGCACTCACTACTCACTACTCTGCACTCACTACTCTGCTCTCTGCACTCACTACTCTGCTCTCTGCACTCACTACTCTGCTCTCTGCACTCACTACTCTGCTCTCTGCACTCATTACTCCGCACTCACTACTCACTACTCTGCACTCTGCACTCACTACTCTGCACTCTGCACTCACTACTCTGCACTCTGCACTCACTACTCTGCACACTCACTCTGCACACTCACTCTGCACACTCACTCTGCACACTCACAGTCTTCACTCACACTCTGCACACTCACACTCTGCACACTTACAACTCTGCACTCACTACTCACTACTCTGCACTCACTACTCTGCACTCACTACTCACTACTCACTACTCTTCACTCACTACTCACTACTCACTACTCTGCACTCACTACTCACTACACTGCTCTCTACACTCACTACTCTGCACTCACTACTCTGCTCTCTGCACTCACTACTCACTACTCTACTCTCTGCACTCACTACTCTGCTCTCTGCACTCACTACTCTGCACTCACTACTCTGCTCTCTGCACTCACTACTCACTACTCTGCACTCACTACTCTGCTCTCTGCACTCACTACTCTGCTCTCTGCACTCACTACTCTGCTCTCTGAACTCACTACTCTGCTCTCTGCACTCATAACTCTGCACTCACTACTCACTACTCTGCGCTCTGCACTCACTACTCTGCACTCTGCACTCACTACTCTGCACTCTGCACTCACTACTCTGCACTCTGCACTCACTACTCTGCACACTCACTCTGCACACTCACTCTGCACACTCACTCTGCACACTCACAGTCTGCACTCACACTCTGCACACTCACACTCTGCACACTCACTACTCACTACTCTGCACTCACTACTCTGCACTCACTACTCACTACTAACTACTCTTCACTCACTACTCACTACTCTGCACTCACTACTCACTACTCTGCTCTCTGCACTCACTACTCACTACTCTGCACTCACTACTCTGCTCTCTGCACTCACTACTCTGCTCTCTGCACTCACTACTCTGCACTCACTACTCACTACTCACTACTCTGCACTCTGCACTCACTACTCTGCACTCTGCACTCACTACTCTGCACTCACTCTGCACACTCACTCTGCACACTCACTCTGCACACTCACACTCTGCACACTCACACTCTGCACACTCACACTCTGCACACTCACACTCTGCACACTCACTACTCTGCACACTCACTACTCTGCACACTCACACTCCGCACTCACACTCTGCACTCACTACTCTGCACTCACTACTCACTACTCTGCACTCACTACTCACTACTCTGCACTCACTACTCACTACTCTTTACTCACTACTCTGCACTCACTACTCACTACTCTTCACTCACTACTCTGCACTCACTACTCACTACTCTGCACTCACTACTCACTACTCACTACTCTGCAATCACTACTCACTACTCTGCACTCACTACTCACTACTCTGCACTCACTACTCTTCACTCACTACTCACTCCTCACTCCTCACTACTCACTACTCTGCACTCACTACTCACTACTCTGCACTCACTACTCACTACTCTTCACTCACTACTCACTACTCACTACTCACTACTCACTACTCTGCACTCACTACTCACTACTCTGCACTCACTACTCACTACTCTGCACTCACTACTCACTACTCTTCACTCACTACTCACTACTCTGCACTCGCTACTCTGCACTCACTACTCTGCACTCACTACTCTGCGCTCACTACTCACTACTCTGCACTCACTACTCACTACTCTGCACTCACTACTCACTACTCACTACTCTGCACTCACTACTCACTACTCTTCACTCACTACTCTGCACTCACTACTCTGCTCTCACTACTCTGCACTCACTACTCTGCACTCACTACTCACTACTCTGCACTCACTACTCACTACTCTGCACTCACTACTCACTACTTACTACTCACTACTCTTCACTCACTACTCACTACTCACTACTCTGCACTCACTACTCTGCACTCACTACTCTGCACTCACTACTCACTACTCTGCACTCACTACTCACTACTCTTCACTCACTACTCTGCACTCACTACTCACTGCTCTTCACTCACTACTCACTACTCACTACTCTGAACTCACTACTCACTGCTCTGCACTCACTACTCACTACTCTGCACTCACTACTCACTACTCACTACTCTGCACTCACTACTCACTACTCACTTCTGTGCACTCACTACTCACTACTCACTACTCTGCACTCACTACTCTGCACTCACTACTCTGCACTCACTACTCTGCACTCACTACTCACTACTCTGCACTCACTACTCACTACTCTTCACTCACTACTCTGCACTCACTACTCACTACTCACTACTCACTACTCTGCACTCACTACTCACTACTCTGCACTCACTACTCTGCACTCACTGCTCACTACTCTGCACTCACTACTCACTACTATTCACTCACTACTCACCACTCACTACTCACTACTCTGCACTCACTACTCACTACTCACTACTCTGCACTCACTACTCACTACTCTTCACTCACTACTCTTCACTCACTACTCACTACTCACTACTCACTACTCTGCACTCACTACTCACTACTCTGCACTCACTACTCACTACTCTGCACTCACTACTCACTACTCTTCACTCACTACTCACTACTCTGCACTCACTACTCTGCACTCACTACTCTGCACTCACTACTCTGCACTCACTACTCACTACTCTGCACTCACTACTCACTACTCTGCACTCACTACTCACTACTCTGCACTCACTACTCACTACTCTTCACTCACTACTCACTACTCTGCACTCACTACTCTGCACTCACTACTCTGCACTCACTACTCTGCACTCACTACTCTGCACTCACTACTCACTACTCTGCACTCAGTTCTCACTACTCACTACTCTTCACTCACTACTCACTACTCAGCACTCACTACTCTGCACTCACTGCTCTGCACTCACTACTCTGCACTCACTACTCACTACTCTGCACTCACTACTCTGCACTCACTACTCACTACTCTGCACTCACTACTCTGCACTCACTACTCACTACTCTGCACTCACTACTCACTACTCTTCACTCACTACTCTGCACTCACTACTCACTACTCTTCACTCACTACTCTGCACTCACTACTCACTACTCACTACTCACTACTCTGCACTCACTACTCTGCACTCACTACTCTGCACTCACTACTCACTACTCTGCACTCACTACTCACTACTCTTCACTCACTACTCTGCACTCACTACTCACTACTCTGCACTCACTACTCTGCACTCACTACTCTGCACTCACTACTCTGCACTCACTACTCATTACTCTGCACTCACTACTCTGCACTCACTACTCACTACTCACTACTCTTCACTCACTACTCACTACTCACTACTCTGCACTCACTACTCTGCACTCACTACTCTGCACTCACCACTCACTACTCTGCACTCACTACTCTGCACTCACTACTCACTACTCACTACTCTTCACTCACTACTCACTACTCTTCACTCACTACTCACTACTCTGCACTCACTACTCTGCACTCACTACTCTGCACTCACTACTCTGCACTCACTACTCTGCACTCACTACTCACTACTCTTTACTCACTACTCTGCACTCACTACTCACTACTCTCCACTCACTACTCTGCACTCACTACTCACTACTCACTACTCACTACTCTGCACTCACTACTCACTACTCTGCACTCACTACTCTGCACTCACTACTCTGCACTCACTACTCTGCACTCACTACTCACTACTCTGCTCTCTGCACTCACTACTCACTACTCTGCACTCACTACTCTGCTCTCTGCACTCACTACTCTGCTCTCTGCACTCACTACTCTGCTCTCTGCACTCACTACTCTGCTCTCTGCACTCATTACTCTGCACTCACTACTCACTACTCTGCACTCACTACTCTGCACTCTGCACTCACTACTCTGCACTCTGCACTCACTACTCTGCACACTCACTCTGCACACTCACTCTGCACACTCACTCTGCACACTCACAGTCTGCACTCACAGTCTGCACACTCACACTCTGCACACTTACTACTCTGCACTCACTACTCACTACTATGCACTCACTACTCTGCACTCACTACTCACTACTCACTACTCTTCACTCACTACTCACTACTCACTACTCTGCACTCACTACTCACTACTCTGCTCTCTACACTCACTACTCTGCACTCACTACTCTGCTCTCTGCACTCACTACTCACTACTCTACTCTCTGCACTCACTACTCTGCTCTCTGCACTCACTACTCTGCACTCACTACTCACTACTCTGCTCTCTGCACTCACTACTCACTACTCTGCACTCACTTCTCTGCTCTCTGCACTCACTACTCTGCTCTCTGCACTCACTACTCTGCTCTCTGAACTCACTACTCTGCGCTCTGCACTCACTACTCTGCACTCACTACTCTGCACTCTGCACTCACTACTCTGCACACTCACTCTGCACACTCACTCTGCACACTCACTCTGCACACTCACTCTGCACACTCACAGTCTGCACTCACACTCTGCACACTCACACTCTGCACACTCACTACTCTGCACTCACTACTCACTACTCTGCACTCACTACTCTGCACTCACTACTCACTACTAACTACTCTTCACTCACTACTCACTACTCACTACTCACTACTCTGCACTCACTACTCACTACTCTGCTCTCTGCACTCACTACTCACTACTCTGCACTCACTACTCTGCTCTCTGCACTCACTACTCTGCTCTCTGCACTCACTACTCTGCACTCACTACTCACTACTCACTACTCTGCACTCTGCACTCACTACTCTGCACTCTGCACTCACTACTCTGCACTCACTCTGCACACTCACTCTGCACACTCACTCTGCACACTCACACTCTGCACACTCACACTCTGCACACTCACACTCTGCACACTCACTACTCTGCACACTCACTACTCTGCACACTCACTACTCTGCACACTCACACTCTGCACTCACACTCTGCACTCACACTCTGCACTCACAACTCTGCACTCACAACTCACTACTCTGCACTCACTACTCTGCACTCACTACTCACTACTAACTACTTTTCACTCACTACTCACTACTCACTACTCACTACTCACTACTCTGCACTCACTACTCACTACTCTGCTCTCTGCACTCACTACTCACTACTCTGCACTCACTACTCTGCTCTCTGCACTCACTACTCTGCTCTCTGCACTCACTACTCTGCACTCACTACTCACTACTCACTACTCTGCACTCTGCACTCACTACTCTGCACTCTGCACTCACTACTCTGCACTCACTCTGCACACTCACTCTGCACACTCACACTCTGCACACTCACACTCTGCACACTCACACTCTGCACACTCACACTCTGCACACTCACTACTCTGCACACTCACTACTCTGCACACTCACACTCCGCACTCACACTCTGCACTCACTACTCTGCACTCACTACTCACTACTCTGCACTCACTACTCACTACTCTGCACTCACTACTCACTACTCTTTACTCACTACTCTGCACTCACTACTCACTACTCTTCACTCACTACTCTGCACTCACTACTCACTACTCACTACTCTGCACTCACTACTCACTACTCTGCACTCACTACTCACTACTCTGCACTCACTACTCACTACTCTGCACTCACTACTCTTCACTCACTACTCACTCCTCACTACTCACTACTCACTACTCACTACTCTGCACTCACTACTCACTACTCTGCACTCACTACTCACTACTCTGCACTCACTACTCACTACTCTTCACTCACTACTCACTACTCACTACTCACTACTCACTACTCACTACTCTGCACTCACTACTCACTACTCTGCACTCACTACTCACTACTCTGCACTCACTACTCACTACTCTTCACTCACTACTCACTACTCTGCACTCGCTACTCTGCACTCACTACTCTGCACTCACTACTCTGCACTCACTACTCACTACTCTGCACTCACTACTCACTACTCTGCACTCACTACTCACTACTCACTACTCTGCACTCACTACTCACTACTCTTCACTCACTACTCTGCACTCACTACTCTTCTCTCACTACTCTGCACTCACTACTCTGCACTCACTACTCTGCACTCACTACTCTGCACTCACTACTCACTACTCTGCACTCACTACTCACTACTCTGCACTCACTACTCACTACTCACTACTCACTACTCTTCACTCACTACTCACTACTCTGCACTCACTACTCTGCACTCACTACTCTGCACTCACTACTCACTACTCTGCACTCACTACTCACTACTCTTCACTCACTACTCTGCACTCACTACTCACTGCTCTTCACTCACTACTCACTACTCTGAACTCACTACTCACTGCTCTGCACTCACTACTCTGCACTCACTACTCACTACTCTGCACTCACTACTCACTTCTGTGCACTCACTACTCACTACTCACTACTCACTACTCTGCACTCACTACTCTGCACTCACTACTCTGCACTCACTACTCACTACTCTGCACTCACTACTCACTACTCTTCACTCACTACTCTGCACTCACTACTCACTACTCACTACTCACTACTCTGCACTCACTACTCACTACTCTGCACTCACTGCTCACTACTCTGCACTCACTACTCACTACTATTCACTCACTACTCACCACTCACTACTCACTACTCTGCACTCACTACTCACTACTCACTACTCTGCACTCACTACTCACTACTCTTCACTCACTACTCTTCACTCACTACTCACTACTCACTACTCACTACTCACTACTCACTACTCTGCACTCACTACTCACTACTCTGCACTCACTACTCACTACTCTGCACTCACTACTCACTACTCTGCACTCACTACTCACTACTCTTCACTCACTACTCACTACTCTGCACTCACTACTCTGCACTCACTACTCTGCACTCACTACTCACTACTCTGCACTCACTACTCACTACTCTGCACTCACTACTCACTACTCTGCACTCACTACTCACTACTCTTCACTCACTACTCACTACTCTGCACTCACTACTCTGCACTCACTACTCTGCACTCACTACTCTGCACTCACTACTCACTACTCTGCACTCACTACTCACTACTCTGCACTCAGTACTCACTACTCACTACTCTTCACTCACTACTCACTACTCACTACTCAGCACTCACTACTCTGCACTCACTGCTCTGCACTCACTACTCTGCACTCACTACTCACTACTCTGCACTCACTACTCTGCACTAACTACTCACTACTCTGCACTCACTACTCTGCACTCACTACTCACTACTCTGCACTCACTACTCACTACTCTTCACTCACTACTCTGCACTCACTACTCACTACTCTTCACTCACTACTCTGCACTCACTACTCACTACTCACTACTCTGCACTCACTACTCTGCACTCACTACTCTGCACTCACTACTCTGCACTCACTACTCACTACTCTGCACTCACTACTCACTACTCTTCACTCACTACTCTGCACTCACTACTCACTACTCTGCACTCACTACTCTGCACTCACTACTCTGCACTCACTACTCTGCACTCACTACTCTGCACTCACTACTCATTACTCTGCACTCACTACTCTGCACTCACTACTCACTACTCACTACTCTTCACTCACTACTCACTACTCACTACTCACTACTCTGCACTCACTACTCTGCACTCACTACTCTGCACTCACCACTCACTACTCTGCACTCACTACTCACTACTCACTACTCTTCACTCACTACTCACTACTCTTCACTCACTACTCACTACTCTGCACTCACTACTCTGCACTCACTACTCTGCACTCACTACTCTGCACTCACTACTCTGCACTCACTACTCACTACTCTTTACTCACTACTCTGCACTCACTACTCACTACTCTTCACTCACTACTCTGCACTCACTACTCACTACTCACTACTCACTACTCTGCACTCACTACTCACTACTCTGCACTCACTACTCTGCACTCACTACTCTGCACTCACTACTCACTACTCTGCTCTCTGCACTCACTACTCACTACTCTGCACTCACTACTCTGCTCTCTGCACTCACTACTCTGCTCTCTGCACTCACTACTCTGCTCTCTGCACTCACTACTCTGCTCTCTGCACTCACTACTCTGCTCTCTGCACTCATTACTCTGCACTCACTACTCACTACTCTGCACTCTGCACTCACTACTCTGCACTCTGCACTCACTACTCTGCACTCTGCACTCACTACTCTGCACACTCACTCTGCACACTCACTCTGCACACTCACTCTGCACACTCACTCTGCACACTCACAGTCTGCACTCACACTCTGCACACTCACACTCTGCACACTCACTACTCTGCACTCACTACTCACTACTCTGCACTCACTACTCTGCACTCACTACTCACTACTCTGCACTCACTACTCACTACTCTTCACTCACTACTCTGCACTCACTACTCACTACTCTGCACTCACTACTCTGCACTCACTACTCTGCACTCACTACTCTGCACTCACTACTCATTACTCTGCACTCACTACTCTGCACTCACTACTCACTACTCACTACTCTTCACTCACTACTCACTACTCACTACTCACTACTCTGCACTCACTACTCTGCACTCACTACTCTGCACTCACCACTCACTACTCTGCACTCACTACTCTGCACTCACTACTCACTACTCTTCACTCACTACTCACTACTCTTCACTCACTACTCACTACTCTGCACTCACTACTCTGCACTCACTACTCTGCACTCACTACTCTGCACTCACTACTCTGCACTCACTACTCACTCCTCTTTACTCACTACTCTGCACTCACTACTCACTACTCTTCACTCACTACTCTGCACTCACTACTCACTACTCACTACTCTGCACTCACTACTCACTACTCTGCACTCACTACTCTGCACTCACTACTCTGCACTCACTACTCACTACTCTGCTCTCTGCACTCACTACTCACTACTCTGCACTCACTACTCTGCTCTCTGCACTCACTACTCTGCTCTCTGCACTCACTACTCTGCTCTCTGCACTCACTACTCTGCTCTCTGCACTCACTACTCTGCTCTCTGCACTCATTACTCTGCACTCACTACTCACTACTCTGCACTCACTACTCACTACTCTGCACTCACTACTCGCTACTCTTCACTCACTACTCTGCACTCACTACTCACTACTCTTCACTCACTACTCTGCACTCACTACTCACTACTCACTACTCACTACTCTGCACTCACTACTCTGCACTCACTACTCTGCACTCACTACTCTGCACTCACTACTCACTACTCTGCACTCACTACTCACTACTCTTCACTCACTACTCTGCACTCACTACTCACTACTCTGCACTCACTACTCTGCACTCACTACTCTGCACTCACTACTCTGCACTCACTACTCATTACTCTGCACTCACTACTCTGCACTCACTACTCACTACTCACTACTCTTCACTCACTACTCACTACTCACTACTCTGCACTCACTACTCTGCACTCACTACTCTGCACTCACCACTCACTACTCTGCACTCACTACTCTGCACTCACTACTCACTACTCACTACTCTTCACTCACTACTCACTACTCTTCACTCACTACTCACTACTCTGCACTCACTACTCTGCACTCACTACTCTGCACTCACTACTCTACACTCACTACTCTGCACTCACTACTCACTACTCTTTACTCACTACTCTGCACTCACTACTCACTACTCTTCACTCACTACTCTGCACTCACTACTCACTACTCACTACTCACTACTCACTACTCTGCACTCACTACTCACTACTCTGCACTCACTACTCTGCACTCACTACTCTGCACTCACTACTCTGCACTCACTACTCACTACTCTGCTCTCTGCACTCACTACTCACTACTCTGCACTCACTACTCTGCTCTCTGCACTCACTACTCTGCTCTCTGCACTCACTACTCTGCTCTCTGCACTCACTACTCTGCTCTCTGCACTCATTACTCTGCACTCACTACTCACTACTCTGCACTCTGCACTCACTACTCTGCACTCTGCACTCACTACTCTGCACTCACTACTCTGCACACTCACTCTGCACACTCACTCTGCACACTCACAGTCTTCACTCACACTCTGCACACTCACACTCTGCACACTTACAACTCTGCACTCACTACTCACTACTCTGCACTCACTACTCACTACTCACTACTCTTCACTCACTACTCACTACTCACTACTCTGCACTCACTACTCACTACTCTGCTCTCTACACTCACTACTCTGCACTCACTACTCTGCTCTCTGCACTCACTACTCACTACTCTACTCTCTGCACTCACTACTCTGCTCTCTGCACTCACTACTCTGCACTCACTACTCTGCTCTCTGCACTCACTACTCACTACTCTGCACTCACTACTCTGCTCTCTGCACTCACTACTCTGCTCTCTGCACTCACTACTCTGCTCTCTGAACTCACTACTCTGCTCTCTGCACTCATAACTCTGCACTCACTACTCACTACTCTGCGCTCTGCACTCACTACTCTGCACTCTGCACTCACTACTCTGCACTCTGCACTCACTACTCTGCACTCTGCACTCACTACTCTGCACACTCACTCTGCACACTCACTCTGCACACTCACTCTGCACACTCACAGTCTGCACTCACACTCTGCACACTCACACTCTGCACACTCACTACTCTGCACTCACTACTCACTACTCTGCACTCACTACTCTGCACTCACTACTCACTACTAACTACTCTTCACTCACTACTCACTACTCTGCACTCACTACTCACTACTCTGCTCTCTGCTCTCACTACTCACTACTCTGCACTCACTACTCTGCTCTCTGCACTCACTACTCTGCTCTCTGCACTCACTACTCTGCACTCACTACTCACTACTCACTACTCTGCACTCTGCACTCACTACTCTGCACTCTGCACTCACTACTCTGCACTCACTCTGCACACTCACTCTGCACACTCACTCTGCACACTCACACTCTGCACACTCACACTCTGCACACTCACACTCTGCACACTCACTACTCTGCACACTCACTACTCTGCACACTCACACTCCGCACTCACACTCTGCACTCACTACTCTGCACTCACTACTCACTACTCTGCACTCACTACTCACTACTCTGCACTCACTACTCACTACTCTTTACTCACTACTCTGCACTCACTACTCACTACTCTTCACTCACTACTCTGCACTCACTACTCACTACTCTGCACTCACTACTCACTACTCTGCACTCACTACTCACTACTCTGCACTCACTACTCACTACTCTGCACTCACTACTCTTCACTCACTACTCACTCCTCACTCCTCACTACTCACTACTCTGCACTCACTACTCACTACTCTGCACTCACTACTCACTACTCTTCACTCACTACTCACTACTCACTACTCACTACTCTGCACTCACTACTCACTACTCTGCACTCACTACTCACTACTCTGCACTCACTACTCACTACTCTTCACTCACTACTCACTACTCTGCACTCGCTACTCTGCACTCACTACTCTGCACTCACTACTCTGCGCTCACTACTCACTACTCTGCACTCACTACTCACTACTCTGCACTCACTACTCACTACTCACTACTCTGCACTCACTACTCACTACTCTTCACTCACTACTCTGCACTCACTACTCTGCTCTCACTACTCTGCACTCACTACTCTGCACTCACTACTCACTACTCTGCACTCACTACTCACTACTCTGCACTCACTACTCACTACTTACTACTCACTACTCTTCACTCACTACTCACTACTCACTACTCTGCACTCACTACTCTGCACTCACTACTCTGCACTCACTACTCACTACTCTGCACTCACTACTCACTACTCTTCACTCACTACTCTGCACTCACTACTCACTGCTCTTCACTCACTACTCACTACTCACTACTCTGAACTCACTACTCACTGCTCTGCACTCACTACTCACTACTCTGCACTCACTACTCACTACTCACTACTCTGCACTCACTACTCACTACTCACTTCTGTGCACTCACTACTCACTACTCACTACTCTGCACTCACTACTCTGCACTCACTACTCTGCACTCACTACTCTGCACTCACTACTCACTACTCTGCACTCACTACTCACTACTCTTCACTCACTACTCTGCACTCACTACTCACTACTCACTACTCACTACTCTGCACTCACTACTCACTACTCTGCACTCACTACTCTGCACTCACTGCTCACTACTCTGCACTCACTACTCACTACTATTCACTCACTACTCACCACTCACTACTCACTACTCTGCACTCACTACTCACTACTCACTACTCTGCACTCACTACTCACTACTCTTCACTCACTACTCTTCACTCACTACTCACTACTCACTACTCTGCACTCACTACTCACTACTCTGCACTCACTACTCACTACTCTGCACTCACTACTCACTACTCTTCACTCACTACTCACTACTCTGCACTCACTACTCTGCACTCACTACTCTGCACTCACTACTCTGCACTCACTACTCACTACTCTGCACTCACTACTCACTACTCTGCACTCACTACTCACTACTCACTACTCTGCACTCACTACTCACTACTCTTCACTCACTACTCACTACTCTGCACTCACTACTCTGCACTCACTACTCTGCACTCACTACTCTGCACTCACTACTCACTACTCTGCACTCACTACTCACTACTCTGCACTCAGTTCTCACTACTCACTACTCTTCACTCACTACTCACTACTCAGCACTCACTACTCTGCACTCACTGCTCTGCACTCACTACTCTGCACTCACTACTCACTACTTTGCACTCACTACTCTGCACTCACTACTCACTACTCTGCACTCACTACTCTGCACTCACTACTCACTACTCTGCACTCACTACTCACTACTCTTCACTCACTACTCTGCACTCACTACTCACTACTCTTCACTCACTACTCTGCACTCACTACTCACTACTCACTACTCACTACTCTGCACTCACTACTCTGCACTCACTACTCTGCACTCACTACTCACTACTCTGCACTCACTACTCACTACTCTTCACTCACTACTCTGCACTCACTACTCACTACTCTGCACTCACTACTCTGCACTCACTACTCTGCACTCACTACTCTGCACTCACTACTCATTACTCTGCACTCACTACTCTGCACTCACTACTCACTACTCACTACTCTTCACTCACTACTCACTACTCACTACTCTGCACTCACTACTCTGCACTCACTACTCTGCACTCACCACTCACTACTCTGCACTCACTGCTCTGCACTCACTACTCACTACTCACTACTCTTCACTCACTACTCACTACTCTTCACTCACTACTCACTACTCTGCACTCACTACTCTGCACTCACTACTCTGCACTCACTACTCTGCACTCACTACTCTGCACTCACTACTCACTACTCTTTACTCACTACTCTGCACTCACTACTCACTACTCTTCACTCACTACTCTGCACTCACTACTCACTACTCACTACTCACTACTCTGCACTCACTACTCACTACTCTGCACTCACTACTCTGCACTCACTACTCTGCACTCACTACTCTGCACTCACTACTCACTACTCTGCTCTCTGCACTCACTACTCACTACTCTGCACTCACTACTCTGCTCTCTGCACTCACTACTCTGCTCTCTGCACTCACTACTCTGCTCTCTGCACTCACTACTCTGCTCTCTGCACTCATTACTCTGCACTCACTACTCACTACTCTGCACTCACTACTCTGCACTCTGCACTCACTACTCTGCACTCTGCACTCACTACTCTGCACACTCACTCTGCACACTCACTCTGCACACTCACTCTGCACACTCACAGTCTGCACTCACACTCTGCACACTCACACTCTGCACACTTACTACTCTGCACTCACTACTCACTACTCTGCACTCACTACTCTGCACTCACTACTCACTACTCACTACTCACTACTCTTCACTCACTACTCACTACTCACTACTCTGCACTCACTACTCACTACTCTGCTCTCTACACTCACTACTCTGCACTCACTACTCTGCTCTCTGCACTCACTACTCACTACTCTACTCTCTGCACTCACTACTCTGCTCTCTGCACTCACTACTCTGCACTCACTACTCACTACTCTGCTCTCTGCACTCACTACTCACTACTCTGCACTCACTTCTCTGCTCTCTGCACTCACTACTCTGCTCTCTGCACTCACTACTCTGCTCTCTGAACTCACTACTCTGCTCTCTGCACTCATAACTCTGCACTCACTACTCACTACTCTGCGCTCTGCACTCACTACTCTGCACTCACTACTCTGCACTCTGCACTCACTACTCTGCACACTCACTCTGCACACTCACTCTGCACACTCACTCTGCACACTCACTCTGCACACTCACAGTCTGCACTCACACTCTGCACACTCACACTCTGCACACTCACTACTCTGCACTCACTACTCACTACTCTGCACTCACTACTCTGCACTCACTACTCACTACTAACTACTCTTCACTCACTACTCACTACTCACTACTCACTACTCTGCACTCACTACTCACTACTCTGCTCTCTGCACTCACTACTCACTACTCTGCACTCACTACTCTGCTCTCTGCACTCACTACTCTGCTCTCTGCACTCACTACTCTGCACTCACTACTCACTACTCACTACTCTGCACTCTGCACTCACTACTCTGCACTCTGCACTCACTACTCTGCACTCACTCTGCACACTCACTCTGCACACTCACTCTGCACACTCACACTCTGCACACTCACACTCTGCACACTCACACTCTGCACACTCACTACTCTGCACACTCACTACTCTGCACACTCACACTCTGCACTCACACTCTGCACTCACACTCTGCACTCACAACTCTGCACTCACAACTCACTACTCTGCACTCACTACTCTGCACTCACTACTCACTACTAACTACTCTTCACTCACTACTCACTACTCACTACTCACTACTCTGCACTCACTACTCACTACTCTGCTCTCTGCACTCACTACTCACTACTCTGCACTCACTACTCTGCTCTCTGCACTCACTACTCTGCTCTCTGCACTCACTACTCTGCACTCACTACTCACTACTCACTACTCTGCACTCTGCACTCACTACTCTGCACTCTGCACTCACTACTCTGCACTCACTCTGCACACTCACTCTGCACACTCACTCTGCACACTCACACTCTGCACACTCACACTCTGCACACTCACACTCTGCACACTCACACTCTGCACACTCACACTCTGCACACTCACACTCTGCACACTCACTACTCTGCACACTCACTACTCTGCACACTCACACTCCGCACTCACACTCTGCACTCACTACTCTGCACTCACTACTCACTACTCTGCACTCACTACTCACTACTCTGCACTCACTACTCACTACTCTTTACTCACTACTCTGCACTCACTACTCACTACTCTTCACTCACTACTCTGCACTCACTACTCACTACTCACTACTCTGCACTCACTACTCACTACTCTGCACTCACTACTCACTACTCTGCACTCACTACTCACTACTCTGCACTCACTACTCTTCACTCACTACTCACTCCTCACTACTCACTACTCTGCACTCACTACTCACTACTCTGCACTCACTACTCACTACTCTTCACTCACTACTCACTACTCACTACTCACTACTCACTACTCTGCACTCACTACTCACTACTCTGCACTCACTACTCACTACTCTGCACTCACTACTCACTACTCTTCACTCACTACTCACTACTCTGCACTCGCTACTCTGCACTCACTACTCTGCACTCACTACTCTGCACTCACTACTCACTACTCTGCACTCACTACTCACTACTCTGCACTCACTACTCACTACTCACTACTCTGCACTCACTACTCACTACTCTTCACTCACTACTCTGCACTCACTACTCTGCTCTCACTACTCTGCACTCACTACTCTGCACTCACTACTCACTACTCTGCACTCACTACTCACTACTCTGCACTCACTACTCACTACTCACTACTCACTACTCTTCACTCACTACTCACTACTCTGCACTCACTACTCTGCACTCACTACTCACTACTCTGCACTCACTACTCACTACTCTTCACTCACTACTCTGCACTCACTACTCACTGCTCTTCACTCACTACTCACTACTCACTACTCTGAACTCACTACTCACTGCTCTGCACTCACTACTCACTACTCTGCACTCACTACTCACTACTCTGCACTCACTACTCACTTCTGTGCACTCACTACTCACTACTCACTACTCTGCACTCACTACTCTGCACTCACTACTCTGCACTCACTACTCACTACTCTGCACTCACTACTCACTACTCTTCACTCACTACTCTGCACTCACTACTCACTACTCACTACTCACTACTCTGCACTCACTACTCACTACTCTGCACTCACTGCTCACTACTCTGCACTCACTACTCACTACTATTCACTCACTACTCACCACTCACTACTCACTACTCTGCACTCACTACTCACTACTCACTACTCTGCACTCACTACTCACTACTCTTCACTCACTACTCTTCACTCACTACTCACTACTCACTACTCACTACTCTGCACTCACTACTCACTACTCTGCACTCACTACTCACTACTCTGCACTCACTACTCACTACTCTTCACTCACTACTCACTACTCTGCACTCACTACTCTGCACTCACTACTCTGCACTCACTACTCACTACTCTGCACTCACTACTCACTACTCTGCACTCACTACTCACTACTCACTACTCTGCACTCACTACTCTGCACTCACTACTCACTACTCTTCACTCACTACTCACTACTCTGCACTCACTACTCTGCACTCACTACTCTGCACTCACTACTCTGCACTCACTACTCTGCACTCACTACTCACTACTCTGCACTCAGTACTCACTACTCACTACTCTTCACTCACTACTCACTACTCACTACTCAGCACTCACTACACTGCACTCACTGCTCTGCACTCACTACTCTGCACTCACTACTCTGCACTCACTACTCTGCACTCACTACTCACTACTCTGCACTCACTACTCTGCACTCACTACTCACTACTCTGCACTCACTACTCACTACTCTTCACTCACTACTCTGCACTCACTACTCACTACTCTTCACTCACTACTCTGCACTCACTACTCACTACTCACTACTCACTACTCTGCACTCACTACTCTGCACTCACTACTCTGCACTCACTACTCACTACTCTGCACTCACTACTCACTACTCTTCACTCACTACTCTGCACTCACTACTCACTACTCTGCACTCACTACTCACTACTCTGCACTCACTACTCTGCACTCACTACTCATTACTCTGCACTCACTACTCTGCACTCACTACTCACTACTCACTACTCTTCACTCACTACTCACTACTCACTACTCACTACTCTGCACTCACTACTCTGCACTCACTACTCTGCACTCACCACTCACTACTCTGCACTCACTACTCACTACTCTTCACTCACTACTCACTACTCTTCACTCACTACTCACTACTCTGCACTCACTACTCTGCACTCACTACTCTGCACTCACTACTCTGCACTCACTACTCACTACTCTTTACTCACTACTCTGCACTCACTACTCACTACTCTTCACTCACTACTCTGCACTCACTACTCACTACTCACTACTCACTACTCTGCACTCACTACTCACTACTCTGCACTCACTACTCTGCACTCACTACTCTGCACTCACTACTCTGCACTCACTACTCACTACTCTGCTCTCTGCACTCACTACTCACTACTCTGCACTCACTACTCTGCTCTCTGCACTCACTACTCTGCTCTCTGCACTCACTACTCTGCTCTCTGCACTCACTACTCTGCTCTCTGCACTCACTACTCTGCTCTCTGCACTCATTACTCTGCACTCACTACTCACTACTCTGCACTCTGCACTCACTACTCTGCACTCTGCACTCACTACTCTGCACTCTGCACTCACTACTCTGCACACTCACTCTGCACACTCACTCTGCACACTCACTCTGCACACTCACTCTGCACACTCACAGTCTGCACTCACACTCTGCACACTCACACTCTGCACACTCACTACTCTGCACTCACTACTCACTACTCTGCACTCACTACTCTGCACTCACTACTCACTACTCTGCACTCACTACTCACTACTCTTCACTCACTACTCTGCACTCACTACTCACTACTCTGCACTCACTACTCTGCACTCACTACTCTGCACTCACTACTCTGCACTCACTACTCATTACTCTGCACTCACTACTCTGCACTCACTACTCACTACTCACTACTCTTCACTCACTACTCACTACTCACTACTCACTACTCTGCACTCACTACTCTGCACTCACTACTCTGCACTCACTACTCTGCACTCACCACTCACTACTCTGCACTCACTACTCTGCACTCACTACTCACTACTCTTCACTCACTACTCACTACTCTTCACTCACTACTCACTACTCTGCACTCACTACTCTGCACTCACTACTCTGCACTCACTACTCTGCACTCACTACTCTGCACTCACTACTCACTCCTCTTTACTCACTACTCTGCACTCACTACTCACTACTCTTCACTCACTACTCTGCACTCACTACTCACTACTCACTACTCACTACTCTGCACTCACTACTCACTACTCTGCACTCACTACTCTGCACTCACTACTCTGCACTCACTACTCACTACTCTGCTCTCTGCACTCACTACTCACTACTCTGCACTCACTACTCTGCTCTCTGCACTCACTACTCTGCTCTCTGCACTCACTACTCTGCTCTCTGCACTCACTACTCTGCTCTCTGCACTCACTACTCTGCTCTCTGCACTCATTACTCTGCACTCACTACTCACTACTCTGCACTCTGCACTCACTACTCTGCACTCTGCACTCACTACTCTGCACTCACTACTCTGCACACTCACTCTGCACACTCACTCTGCACACTCACTCTGCACACTCACAGTCTGCACTCACACTCTGCACACTCACACTCTGCACACTTACTACTCTGCACTCACTACTCACTACTCTGCACTCACTACTCTGCACTCACTACTCACTACTCACTACTCTTCACTCACTACTCACTACTCACTACTCTGCACTCACTACTCACTACTCTGCTCTCTACACTCACTACTCTGCACTCACTACTCTGCTCTCTGCACTCACTACTCACTACTCACTACTCTGCACTCACTACTCACTACTCTGCTCTCTACACTCACTACTCTGCACTCACTACTCTGCTCTCTGCACTCACTACTCACTACTCTACTCTCTGCACTCACTACTCTGCTCTCTGCACTCACTACTCTGCACTCACTACTCACTACTCTGCTCTCTGCACTCACTACTCACTACTCTGCACTCACTTCTCTGCTCTCTGCACTCACTACTCTGCTCTCTGCACTCACTACTCTGCTCTCTGAACTCACTACTCTGCTCTCTGCACTCATAACTCTGCACTCACTACTCACTACTCTGCGCTCTGCACTCACTACTCTGCACTCACTACTCTGCACTCTGCACTCACTACTCTGCACACTCACTCTGCACACTCACTCTGCACACTCACTCTGCACACTCACTCTGCACACTCACAGTCTGCACTCACACTCTGCACACTCACACTCTGCACACTCACTACTCTGCACTCACTACTCACTACTCTGCACTCACTACTCTGCACTCACTACTCACTACTAACTACTCTTCACTCACTACTCACTACTCACTACTCACTACTCTGCACTCACTACTCACTACTCTGCTCTCTGCACTCACTACTCACTACTCTGCACTCACTACTCTGCTCTCTGCACTCACTACTCTGCTCTCTGCACTCACTACTCTGCACTCACTACTCACTACTCACTACTCTGCACTCACTACTCTGCACTCTGCACTCACTACTCTGCACTCACTCTGCACACTCACTCTGCACACTCACTCTGCACACTCACACTCTGCACACTCACACTCTGCACACTCACACTCTGCACACTCACTACTCTGCACACTCACTACTCTGCACACTCACACTCTGCACTCACACTCTGCACTCACACTCTGCACTCACAACTCTGCACTCACAACTCACTACTCTGCACTCACTACTCTGCACTCACTACTCACTACTAACTACTCTTCACTCACTACTCACTACTCACTACTCACTACTCTGCACTCACTACTCACTACTCTGCTCTCTGCACTCACTACTCACTACTCTGCACTCACTACTTTGCTCTCTGCACTCACTACTCTGCTCTCTGCACTCACTACTCTGCACTCACTACTCACTACTCACTACTCTGCACTCTGCACTCACTACTCTGCACTCTGCACTCACTACTCTGCACTCACTCTGCACACTCACTCTGCACACTCACTCTGCACACTCACACTCTGCACACTCACACTCTGCACACTCACACTCTGCACACTCACACTCTGCACACTCACACTCTGCACACTCACTACTCTGCACACTCACTACTCTGCACACTCACACTCCGCACTCACACTCTGCACTCACTACTCTGCACTCACTACTCACTACTCTGCACTCACTACTCACTACTCTGCACTCACTACTCACTACTCTTTACTCACTACTCTGCACTCACTACTCACTACTCTTCACTCACTACTCTGCATTCACTACTCACTACTCACTACTCTGCACTCACTACTCACTACTCTGCACTCACTACTCACTACTCTGCACTCACTACTCACTACTCTGCACTCACTACTCTTCACTCACTACTCACTCCTCACTACTCACTACTCTGCACTCACTACTCACTACTCTGCACTCACTACTCACTACTCTTCACTCACTACTCACTACTCACTACTCACTACTCACTACTCTGCACTCACTACTCACTACTCTGCACTCACTACTCACTACTCTGCACTCACTACTCACTACTCTTCACTCACTACTCACTACTCTGCACTCGCTACTCTGCACTCACTACTCTGCACTCACTACTCTGCACTCACTACTCACTACTCTGCACTCACTACTCACTACTCTGCACTCACTACTCACTACTCACTACTCTGCACTCACTACTCACTACTCTTCACTCACTACTCTGCACTCACTACTCTGCTCTCACTACTCTGCACTCACTACTCTGCACTCACTACTCACTACTCTGCACTCACTACTCACTACTCTGCACTCACTACTCACTACTCACTACTCACTACTCTTCACTCACTACTCACTACTCTGCACTCACTACTCTGCACTCACTACTCACTACTCTGCACTCACTACTCACTACTCTTCACTCACTACTCTGCACTCACTACTCACTGCTCTTCACTCACTACTCACTACTCACTACTCTGAACTCACTACTCACTGCTCTGCACTCACTACTCACTACTCTGCACTCACTACTCACTACTCTGCACTCACTACTCACTTCTGTGCACTCACTACTCACTACTCACTACTCTGCACTCACTACTCTGCACTCACTACTCTGCACTCACTACTCACTACTCTGCACTCACTACTCACTACTCTTCACTCACTACTCTGCACTCACTACTCACTACTCACTACTCACTACTCTGCACTCACTACTCACTACTCTGCACTCACTGCTCACTACTCTGCACTCACTACTCACTACTATTCACTCACTACTCACCACTCACTACTCACTACTCTGCACTCACTACTCACTACTCACTACTCTGCACTCACTACTCACTACTCTTCACTCACTACTCTTCACTCACTACTCACTACTCACTACTCACTACTCTGCACTCACTACTCACTACTCTGCACTCACTACTCACTACTCTGCACTCACTACTCACTACTCTTCACTCACTACTCACTACTCTGCACTCACTACTCTGCACTCACTACTCTGCACTCACTACTCACTACTCTGCACTCACTACTCACTACTCTGCACTCACTACTCACTACTCACTACTCTGCACTCACTACTCTTCACTCACTACTCACTACTCTGCACTCACTACTCTGCACTCACTACTCTGCACTCACTACTCTGCACTCACTACTCACTACTCTGCACTCACTACTCACTACTCTGCACTCAGTACTCACTACTCACTACTCTTCACTCACTACTCACTACTCAGCACTCACTACTCTGCACTCACTGCTCTGCACTCACTACTCTGCACTCACTACTCTGCACTCACTACTCTGCACTCACTACTCACTACTCTGCACTCACTACTCTGCACTCACTACTCACTACTCTGCACTCACTACTCACTACTCTTCACTCACTACTCTGCACTCACTACTCACTACTCTTCACTCACTACTCTGCACTCACTACTCACTACTCACTACTCACTACTCTGCACTCACTACTCTGCACTCACTACTCTGCACTCACTACTCACTACTCTGCACTCACTACTCACTACTCTTCACTCACTACTCTGCACTCACTACTCACTACTCTGCACTCACTACTCACTACTCTGCACTCACTACTCTGCACTCACTACTCATTACTCTGCACTCACTACTCTGCACTCACTACTCACTACTCACTACTCTTCACTCACTACTCACTACTCACTACTCACTACTCTGCACTCACTACTCTGCACTCACTACTCTGCACTCACCACTCACTACTCTGCACTCACTACTCACTACTCACTACTCTTCACTCACTACTCACTACTCTTCACTCACTACTCACTACTCTGCACTCACTACTCTGCACTCACTACTCTGCACTCACTACTCTGCACTCACTACTCACTACTCTTTACTCACTACTCTTTACTCACTACTCACTACTCTTCACTCACTACTCTGCACTCACTACTCACTACTCACTACTCACTACTCTGCACTCACTACTCACTACTCTGCACTCACTACTCTGCACTCACTACTCTGCACTCACTACTCTGCACTCACTACTCACTACTCTGCTCTCTGCACTCACTACTCACTACTCTGCACTCACTACTCTGCTCTCTGCACTCACTACTCTGCTCTCTGCACTCACTACTCTGCTCTCTGCACTCACTACTCTGCTCTCTGCACTCACTACTCTGCTCTCTGCACTCATTACTCTGCACTCACTACTCACTACTCTGCACTCTGCACTCACTACTCTGCACTCTGCACTCACTACTCTGCACTCTGCACTCACTACTCTGCACACTCACTCTGCACACTCACTCTGCACACTCACTCTGCACACTCACTCTGCACACTCACAGTCTGCACTCACACTCTGCACACTCACACTCTGCACACTCACTACTCTGCACTCACTACTCACTACTCTGCACTCACTACTCTGCACTCACTACTCACTACTCTGCACTCACTACTCACTACTCTTCACTCACTACTCTGCACTCACTACTCACTACTCTGCACTCACTACTCTGCACTCACTACTCTGCACTCACTACTCTGCACTCACTACTCATTACTCTGCACTCACTACTCTGCACTCACTACTCACTACTCACTACTCTTCACTCACTACTCACTACTCACTACTCACTACTCTGCACTCACTACTCTGCACTCACTACTCTGCACTCACCACTCACTACTCTGCACTCACTACTCTGCACTCACTACTCACTACTCACTACTCTTCACTCACTACTCACTACTCTTCACTCACTACTCACTACTCTGCACTCACTACTCTGCACTCACTACTCTGCACTCACTACTCTGCACTCACTACTCTGCACTCACTACTCACTCCTCTTTACTCACTACTCTGCACTCACTACTCACTACTCTTCACTCACTACTCTGCACTCACTACTCACTACTCACTACTCACTACTCTGCACTCACTACTCACTACTCTGCACTCACTACTCTGCACTCACTACTCTGCACTCACTACTCACTACTCTGCTCTCTGCACTCACTACTCACTACTCTGCACTCACTACTCTGCTCTCTGCACTCACTACTCTGCTCTCTGCACTCACTACTCTGCTCTCTGCACTCACTACTCTGCTCTCTGCACTCACTACTCTGCTCTCTGCACTCACTACTCTGCTCTCTGCACTCATTACTCTGCACTCACTACTCACTACTCTGCACTCTGCACTCACTACTCTGCACTCTGCACTCACTACTCTGCACTCTGCACTCACTACTCTGCACACTCACTCTGCACACTCACTCTGCACACTCACTCTGCACACTCACAGTCTGCACTCACACTCTGCACACTCACACTCTGCACACTTACTACTCTGCACTCACTACTCACTACTCTGCACTCACTACTCTGCACTCACTACTCACTACTCACTACTCTTCACTCACTACTCACTACTCACTACTCTGCACTCACTACTCACTACTCTGCTCTCTACACTCACTACTCTGCACTCACTACTCTGCTCTCTGCACTCACTACTCACTACTCTACTCTCTGCACTCACTACTCTGCTCTCTGCACTCACTACTCTGCACTCACTACTCACTACTCTGCTCTCTGCACTCACTACTCACTACTCTTCACTCACTACTCTGCACTCACTACTCACTACTCTGCACTCACTACTCACTACTCACTACTCTGCAATCACTACTCACTACTCTGCACTCACTACTCACTACTCTGCACTCACTACTCTTCACTCACTACTCACTCCTCACTCCTCACTACTCACTACTCTGCACTCACTACTCACTACTCTTCACTCACTACTCACTACTCACTACTCACTACTCACTACTCACTACTCTGCACTCACTACTCACTACTCTGCACTCACTACTCACTACTCTGCACTCACTACTCACTACTCTTCACTCACTACTCACTACTCTGCACTCGCTACTCTGCACTCGCTACTCTGCACTCACTACTCTGCACTCACTACTCTGCGCTCACTACTCACTACTCTGCACTCACTACTCACTACTCACTACTCTGCACTCACTACTCTGCACTCAATACTCTGTACTCTGCACTCACTACTCTGCGCTCACTACTCACTACTCTGCACTCACTACTCACTACTCTGCACTCACTACTCACTACTCACTACTCTGCACTCACTACTCTGCACTCAATACTCTGCACTCACTACTCACTACTCTGCACTCACTACTCACTACTCTTCACTCACTACTCTGCACTCACTACTCACTGCTCTTCACTCACTACTCACTACTCACTACTCTGAACTCACTACTCACTGCTCTGCACTCACTACTCACTACTCTGCACTCACTACTCACTACTCACTACTCTGCACTCACTACTCACTACTCACGTCTGTGCACTCACTACTCACTACTCACTACTCTGCACTCACTACTCTGCACTCACTACTCTGCACTCACTACTCTGCACTCACTACTCACTACTCTGCACTCACTACTCACTACTCTTCACTCACTACTCTGCACTCACTACTCACTACTCACTACTCACTACTCTGCACTCACTACTCACTACTCTGCACTCACTACTCTGCACTCACTGCTCACTACTCTGCACTCACTACTCACTACTATTCACTCACTACTCACCACTCACTACTCACTACTCTGCACTCACTACTCACTACTCACTACTCTGCACTCACTACTCACTACTCTTCACTCACTACTCTTCACTCACTACTCACTACTCACTACTCTGCACTCACTACTCACTACTCTGCACTCACTACTCACTACTCTGCACTCACTACTCACTACTCTTCACTCACTACTCACTACTCTGCACTCACTACTCTGCACTCACTACTCTGCACTCACTACTCTGCACTCACTACTCACTACTCTGCACTCACTACTCACTACTCACTACTCTGCACTCACTACTCACTACTCTTCACTCACTACTCACTACTCTGCACTCACTACTCTGCACTCACTACTCTGCACTCACTACTCTGCACTCACTACTCACTACTCTGCACTCACTACTCACTACTCTGCACTCAGTTCTCACTACTCACTACTCTTCACTCACTACTCACTACTCAGCACTCACTACTCTGCACTCACTGCTCTGCACTCACTACTCTGCACTCACTACTCACTACTCTGCACTCACTACTCTGCACTCACTACTCACTACTCTGCACTCACTACTCTGCACTCACTACTCACTACTCTGCACTCACTACTCACTACTCTTCACTCACTACTCTGCACTCACTACTCACTACTCTTCACTCACTACTCTGCACTCACTACTCACTACTCACTACTCTGCACTCACTACTCTGCACTCACTACTCTGCACTCACTACTCACTACTCTGCACTCACTACTCACTACTCTTCACTCACTACTCTGCACTCACTACTCACTACTCTGCACTCACTACTCTGCACTCACTACTCTGCACTCACTACTCTGCACTCACTACTCATTACTCTGCACTCACTACTCTGCACTCACTACTCACTACTCACTACTCTTCACTCACTACTCACTACTCACTACTCTGCACTCACTACTCTGCACTCACTACTCTGCACTCACCACTCACTACTCTGCACTCACTACTCTGCACTCACTACTCACTACTCACTACTCTTCACTCACTACTCACTACTCTTCACTCACTACTCACTACTCTGCACTCACTACTCTGCACTCACTACTCTGCACTCACTACTCTGCACTCACTACTCTGCACTCACTACTCACTACTCTTTACTCACTACTCTGCACTCACTACTCACTACTCTTCACTCACTACTCTGCACTCACTACTCACTACTCACTACTCACTACTCTGCACTCACTACTCACTACTCTGCACTCACTACTCTGCACTCACTACTCTGCACTCACTACTCTGCACTCACTACTCACTACTCTGCTCTCTGCACTCACTACTCACTACTCTGCACTCACTACTCTGCTCTCTGCACTCACTACTCTGCTCTCTGCACTCACTACTCTGCTCTCTGCACTCACTACTCTGCTCTCTGCACTCATTACTCTGCACTCACTACTCACTACTCTGCACTCACTACTCTGCACTCTGCACTCACTACTCTGCACTCTGCACTCACTACTCTGCACACTCACTCTGCACACTCACTCTGCACACTCACTCTGCACACTCACAGTCTGCACTCACACTCTGCACACTCACACTCTGCACACTTACTACTCTGCACTCACTACTCACTACTATGCACTCACTACTCTGCACTCACTACTCACTACTCACTACTCTTCACTCACTACTCACTACTCACTACTCTGCACTCACTACTCACTACTCTGCTCTCTACACTCACTACTCTGCACTCACTACTCTGCTCTCTGCACTCACTACTCACTACTCTACTCTCTGCACTCACTACTCTGCTCTCTGCACTCACTACTCTGCACTCACTACTCACTACTCTGCTCTCTGCACTCACTACTCACTACTCTGCACTCACTTCTCTGCTCTCTGCACTCACTACTGTGCTCTCTGCACTCACTACTCTGCTCTCTGAACTCACTACTCTGCGCTCTGCACTCACTACTCTGCACTCACTACTCTGCACTCTGCACTCACTACTCTGCACACTCACTCTGCACACTCACTCTGCACACTCACTCTGCACACTCACTCTGCACACTCACAGTCTGCACTCACACTCTGCACACTCACACTCTGCACACTCACTACTCTGCACTCACTACTCACTACTCTGCACTCACTACTCTGCACTCACTACTCACTACTAACTACTCTTCACTCACTACTCACTACTCACTACTCACTACTCTGCACTCACTACTCACTACTCTGCTCTCTGCACTCACTACTCACTACTCTGCACTCACTACTCTGCTCTCTGCACTCACTACTCTGCACTCTGCACTCACTACTCTGCACACTCACTCTGCACACTTACTCTGCACACTCACTCTGCACACTCACAGTCTGCACTCACACTCTGCACACTCACACTCTGCACACTTACTACTCTGCACTCACTACTCACTACTCACTACTCACTACTCTGCACTCACTACTCTGCACTCACTACTCTGCACTCACTACTCTGCACTCACTACTCTGCACTCACTACTCACTACTCTGCTCTCTGCACTCACTACTCACTACTCTGCACTCACTACTCTGCTCTCTGCACTCACTACTCTGCTCTCTGCACTCACTACTCTGCTCTCTGCACTCACTACTCTGCTCTCTGCACTCATTACTCTGCACTCACTACTCACTACTCTGCACTCACTACTCTGCACTCTGCACTCACTACTCTGCACTCTGCACTCACTACTCTGCACACTCACTCTGCACACTTACTCTGCACACTCACTCTGCACACTCACAGTCTGCACTCACACTCTGCACACTCACACTCTGCACACTTACTACTCTGCACTCACTACTCACTACTATGCACTCACTACTCTGCACTCACTACTCACTACTCACTACTCTTCACTCACTACTCACTACTCACTACTCTGCACTCACTACTCACTACTCTGCTCTCTACACTCACTACTCTGCACTCACTACTCTGCTCTCTGCACTCACTACTCACTACTCTACTCTCTGCACTCACTACTCTGCTCTCTGCACTCACTACTCTGCACTCACTACTCACTACTCTGCTCTCTGCACTCACTACTCACTACTCTGCACTCACTTCTCTGCTCTCTGCACTCACTACTCTGCTCTCTGCACTCACTACTCTGCTCTCTGAACTCACTACTCTGCGCTCTGCACTCACTACTCTGCACTCACTACTCTGCACTCTGCACTCACTACTCTGCACACTCACTCTGCACACTCACTCTGCACACTCACTCTGCACACTCACTCTGCACACTCACAGTCTGCACTCACACTCTGCACACTCACACTCTGCACACTCACTACTCTGCACTCACTACTCACTACTCTGCACTCACTACTCTGCACTCACTACTCACTACTCTGCACTCACTACTCACTACTAACTACTCTTCACTCACTACTCACTACTCACTACTCACTACTCTGCACTCACTACTCACTACTCTGCTCTCTGCACTCACTACTCACTACTCTGCACTCACTACTCTGCTCTCTGCACTCACTACTCTGCTCTCTGCACTCACTACTCTGCACTCACTACTCACTACTCACTACTCTGCACTCTGCACTCACTACTCTGCACTCTGCACTCACTACTCTGCACTCACTCTGCACACTCACTCTGCACACTCACTCTGCACACTCACACTCTGCACACTCACACTCTGCACACTCACACTCTGCACACTCACTACTCTGCACACTCACTACTCTGCACACTCACACTCTGCACTCACACTCTGCACTCACACTCTGCACTCACAACTCTGCACTCACAACTCACTACTCTGCACTCACTACTCTGCACTCACTACTCACTACTAACTACTCTTCACTCACTACTCACTACTCACTACTCTGCACTCACTACTCACTACTCTGCTCTCTGCACTCACTACTCACTACTCTGCACTCACTACTCTGCTCTCTGCACTCACTACTCTGCTCTCTGCACTCACTACTCTGCACTCACTACTCACTACTCACTACTCTGCACTCTGCACTCACTACTCTGCACTCTGCACTCACTACTCTGCACTCACTCTGCACACTCACTCTGCACACTCACACTCTGCACACTCACACTCTGCACACTCACACTCTGCACACTCACACTCTGCACACTCACACTCTGCACACTCACTACTCTGCACACTCACTACTCTGCACACTCACACTCCGCACTCACACTCTGCACTCACTACTCTGCACTCACTACTCACTACTCTGCACTCACTACTCACTACTCTGCACTCACTACTCACTACTCTTTACTCACTACTCTGCACTCACTACTCACTACTCTTCACTCACTACTCTGCACTCACTACTCACTACTCACTACTCTGCACTCACTACTCACTACTCTGCACTCACTACTCACTACTCTGCACTCACTACTCACTACTCTGCACTCACTACTCTTCACTCACTACTCACTCCTCACTACTCACTACTCACTACTCTGCACTCACTACTCACTACTCTGCACTCACTACTCACTACTCTTCACTCACTACTCACTACTCACTACTCACTACTCACTACTCACTACTCTGCACTCACTACTCACTACTCTGCACTCACTACTCACTACTCTGCACTCACTACTCACTACTCTTCACTCACTACTCACTACTCTGCACTAGCTACTCTGCACTCACTACTCTGCACTCACTACTCTGCACTCACTACTCTGCACTCACTACTCTGCACTCACTACTCACTACTCTGCACTCACTACTCTGCACTCACTACTCACTACTCTGCACTCACTACTCACTACTCTTCACTCACTACTCTGCACTCACTACTCACTACTCTTCACTCACTACTCTGCACTCACTACTCACTACTCACTACTCACTACTCTGCACTCACTACTCTGCACTCACTACTCTGCACTCACTACTCACTACTCTGCACTCACTACTCACTACTCTTCACTCACTACTCTGCACTCACTACTCACTACTCTGCACTCACTACTCACTACTCTGCACTCACTACTCTGCACTCACTACTCTGCACTCACTACTCATTACTCTGCACTCACTACTCTGCACTCACTACTCACTACTCTTCACTCACTACTCACTACTCACTACTCACTACTCTGCACTCACTACTCTGCACTCACTACTCTGCACTCACCACTCACTACTCTGCACTCACTACTCACTACTCTTCACTCACTACTCACTACTCTTCACTCACTACTCACTACTCTGCACTCACTACTCTGCACTCACTACTCTGCACTCACTACTCTGCACTCACTACTCACTACTCTTTACTCACTACTCTGCACTCACTACTCACTACTCTTCACTCACTACTCTGCACTCACTACTCACTACTCACTACTCACTACTCTGCACTCACTACTCACTACTCTGCACTCACTACTCTGCACTCACTACTCTGCACTCACTACTCTGCACTCACTACTCACTACTCTGCTCTCTGCACTCACTACTCACTACTCTGCACTCACTACTCTGCTCTCTGCACTCACTACTCTGCTCTCTGCACTCACTACTCTGCTCTCTGCACTCACTACTCTGCTCTCTGCACTCACTACTCTGCTCTCTGCACTCATTACTCTGCACTCACTACTCACTACTCTGCACTCTGCACTCACTACTCTGCACTCTGCACTCACTACTCTGCACTCTGCACTCACTACTCTGCACACTCACTCTGCACACTCACTCTGCACACTCACTCTGCACACTCACTCTGCACACTCACAGTCTGCACTCACACTCTGCACACTCACACTCTGCACACTCACTACTCTGCACTCACTACTAACTACTCTGCACTCACTACTCTGCACTCACTACTCACTACTCTGCACTCACTACTCACTACTCTTCACTCACTACTCTGCACTCACTACTCACTACTCTGCACTCACTACTCTGCACTCACTACTCTGCACTCACTACTCTGCACTCACTACTCATTACTCTGCACTCACTACTCTGCACTCACTACTCACTACTCACTACTCTTCACTCACTACTCACTACTCACTACTCACTACTCTGCACTCACTACTCTGCACTCACTACTCTGCACTCACCACTCACTACTCTGCACTCACTACTCTGCACTCACTACTCACTACTCACTACTCTTCACTCACTACTCACTACTCTTCACTCACTACTCACTACTCTGCACTCACTACTCTGCACTCACTACTCTGCACTCACTACTCTGCACTCACTACTCTGCACTCACTACTCACTCCTCTTTACTCACTACTCTGCACTCACTACTCACTACTCTTCACTCACTACTCTGCACTCACTACTCACTACTCACTACTCACTACTCTGCACTCACTACTCACTACTCTGCACTCACTACTCTGCACTCACTACTCTGCACTCACTACTCACTACTCTGCTCTCTGCACTCACTACTCACTACTCTGCACTCACTACTCTGCTCTCTGCACTCACTACTCTGCTCTCTGCACTCACTACTCTGCTCTCTGCACTCACTACTCTGCTCTCTGCACTCACTACTCTGCTCTCTGCACTCATTACTCTGCACTCACTACTCACTACTCTGCACTCTGCACTCACTACTCTGCACTCTGCACTCACTACTCTGCACTCACTACTCTGCACACTCACTCTGCACACTCACTCTGCACACTCACTCTGCACACTCACAGTCTGCACTCACACTCTGCACACTCACACTCTGCACACTTACTACTCTGCACTCACTACTCACTACTCTGCACTCACTACTCTGCACTCACTACTCACTACTCACTACTCTTCACTCACTACTCACTACTCACTACTCTGCACTCACTACTCACTACTCTGCTCTCTACACTCACTACTCTGCACTCACTACTCTGCTCTCTGCACTCACTACTCACTACTCACTACTCTGCACTCACTACTCACTACTCTGCTCTCTACACTCACTACTCTGCACTCACTACTCTGCTCTCTGCACTCACTACTCACTACTCTACTCTCTGCACTCACTACTCTGCTCTCTGCACTCACTACTCTGCACTCACTACTCACTACTCTGCTCTCTGCACTCACTACTCACTACTCTGCACTCACTTCTCTGCTCTCTGCACTCACTACTCTGCTCTCTGCACTCACTACTCTGCTCTCTGAACTCACTACTCTGCTCTCTGCACTCATAACTCTGCACTCACTACTCACTACTCTGCGCTCTGCACTCACTACTCTGCACTCACTACTCTGCACTCTGCACTCACTACTCTGCACACTCACTCTGCACACTCACTCTGCACACTCACTCTGCACACTCACTCTGCACACTCACAGTCTGCACTCACACTCTGCACACTCACACTCTGCACACTCACTACTCTGCACTCACTACTCACTACTCTGCACTCACTACTCTGCACTCACTACTCACTACTAACTACTCTTCACTCACTACTCACTACTCACTACTCACTACTCTGCACTCACTACTCACTACTCTGCTCTCTGCACTCACTACTCACTACTCTGCACTCACTACTCTGCTCTCTGCACTCACTACTCTGCTCTCTGCACTCACTACTCTGCACTCACTACTCACTACTCACTACTCTGCACTCTGCACTCACTACTCTGCACTCTGCACTCACTACTCTGCACTCACTCTGCACACTCACTCTGCACACTCACTCTGCACACTCACACTCTGCACACTCACACTCTGCACACTCACACTCTGCACACTCACTACTCTGCACACTCACTACTCTGCACACTCACTACTCTGCACACTCACACTCTGCACTCACACTCTGCACTCACACTCTGCACTCACAACTCTGCACTCACAACTCACTACTCTGCACTCACTACTCTGCACTCACTACTCACTACTAACTACTCTTCACTCACTACTCACTACTCACTACTCACTACTCTGCACTCACTACTCACTACTCTGCTCTCTGCACTCACTACTCACTACTCTGCACTCACTACTCTGCTCTCTGCACTCACTACTCTGCTCTCTGCACTCACTACTCTGCACTCACTACTCACTACTCACTACTCTGCACTCTGCACTCACTACTCTGCACTCTGCACTCACTACTCTGCACTCACTCTGCACACTCACTCTGCACACTCACTCTGCACACTCACACTCTGCACACTCACACTCTGCACACTCACACTCTGCACACTCACACTCTGCACACTCACACTCTGCACACTCACTACTCTGCACACTCACTACTCTGCACACTCACACTCCGCACTCACACTCTGCACTCACTACTCTGCACTCACTACTCACTACTCTGCACTCACTACTCACTACTCTGCACTCACTACTCACTACTCTTTACTCACTACTCTGCACTCACTACTCACTACTCTTCACTCACTACTCTGCACTCACTACTCACTACTCACTACTCTGCACTCACTACTCACTACTCTGCACTCACTACTCACTACTCTGCACTCACTACTCACTACTCTGCACTCACTACTCTTCACTCACTACTCACTCCTCACTACTCACTACTCTGCACTCACTACTCACTACTCTGCACTCACTACTCACTACTCTTCACTCACTACTCACTACTCACTACTCACTACTCACTACTCTGCACTCACTACTCACTACTCTGCACTCACTACTCACTACTCTGCACTCACTACTCACTACTCACTACTCTTCACTCACTACTCACTACTCTGCACTCGCTACTCTGCACTCACTACTCTGCACTCACTACTCTGCACTCACTACTCACTACTCTGCACTCACTACTCACTACTCTGCACTCACTACTCACTACTCACTACTCTGCACTCACTACTCACTACTCTTCACTCACTACTCTGCACTCACTACTCTGCTCTCACTACTCTGCACTCACTACTCTGCACTCACTACTCACTACTCTGCACTCACTACTCACTACTCTGCACTCACTACTCACTACTCACTACTCTTCACTCACTACTCACTACTCTGCACTCACTACTCTGCACTCACTACTCACTACTCTGCACTCACTACTCACTACTCTTCACTCACTACTCTGCACTCACTACTCACTGCTCTTCACTCACTACTCACTACTCACTACTCTGAACTCACTACTCACTGCTCTGCACTCACTACTCACTACTCTGCACTCACTACTCACTACTCTGCACTCACTACTCACTTCTGTGCACTCACTACTCACTACTCACTACTCTGCACTCACTACTCTGCACTCACTACTCTGCACTCACTACTCACTACTCTGCACTCACTACTCACTACTCTTCACTCACTACTCTGCACTCACTACTCACTACTCACTACTCACTACTCTGCACTCACTACTCACTACTCTGCACTCACTGCTCACTACTCTGCACTCACTACTCACTACTATTCACTCACTACTCACCACTCACTACTCACTACTCTGCACTCACTACTCACTACTCACTACTCTGCACTCACTACTCACTACTCTTCACTCACTACTCTTCACTCACTACTCACTACTCACTACTCACTACTCTGCACTCACTACTCACTACTCTGCACTCACTACTCACTACTCTGCACTCACTACTCACTACTCTTCACTCACTACTCACTACTCTGCACTCACTACTCTGCACTCACTACTCTGCACTCACTACTCACTACTCTGCACTCACTACTCACTACTCTGCACTCACTACTCACTACTCACTACTCTGCACTCACTACTCACTACTCTTCACTCACTACTCACTACTCTGCACTCACTACTCTGCACTCACTACTCTGCACTCACTACTCTGCACTCACTACTCACTACTCTGCACTCACTACTCACTACTCAGCACTCACTACTCTGCACTCACTGCTCTGCACTCACTACTCTGCACTCACTACTCTGCACTCACTACTCTGCACTCACTACTCACTACTCTGCACTCACTACTCTGCACTCACTACTCACTACTCTGCACTCACTACTCACTACTCTTCACTCACTACTCTGCACTCACTACTCACTACTCTTCACTCACTACTCTGCACTCACTACTCACTACTCACTACTCACTACTCTGCACTCACTACTCTGCACTCACTACTCACTACTCTGCACTCACTACTCACTACTCTTCACTCACTACTCTGCACTCACTACTCACTACTCTGCACTCACTACTCACTACTCTGCACTCACTACTCTGCACTCACTACTCTGCACTCACTACTCATTACTCTGCACTCACTACTCTGCACTCACTACTCACTACTCACTACTCTTCACTCACTACTCACTACTCACTACTCACTACTCTGCACTCACTACTCTGCACTCACTACTCTGCACTCACCACTCACTACTCTGCACTCACTACTCACTACTCACTACTCTTCACTCACTACTCACTACTCTTCACTCACTACTCACTACTCTGCACTCACTACTCTGCACTCACTACTCTGCACTCACTACTCTGCACTCACTACTCACTACTCTTTACTCACTACTCTTTACTCACTACTCACTACTCTTCACTCACTACTCTGCACTCACTACTCACTACTCACTACTCACTACTCTGCACTCACTACTCACTACTCTGCACTCACTACTCTGCACTCACTACTCTGCACTCACTACTCTGCACTCACTACTCACTACTCTGCTCTCTGCACTCACTACTCACTACTCTGCACTCACTACTCTGCTCTCTGCACTCACTACTCTGCTCTCTGCACTCACTACTCTGCTCTCTGCACTCACTACTCTGCTCTCTGCACTCACTACTCTGCTCTCTGCACTCATTACTCTGCACTCACTACTCACTACTCTGCACTCTGCACTCACTACTCTGCACTCTGCACTCACTACTCTGCACTCTGCACTCACTACTCTGCACACTCACTCTGCACACTCACTCTGCACACTCACTCTGCACACTCACTCTGCACACTCACAGTCTGCACTCACACTCTGCACACTCACACTCTGCACACTCACTACTCTGCACTCACTACTCACTACTCTGCACTCACTACTCTGCACTCACTACTCACTACTCTGCACTCACTACTCACTACTCTTCACTCACTACTCTGCACTCACTACTCACTACTCTGCACTCACTACTCTGCACTCACTACTCTGCACTCACTACTCTGCACTCACTACTCATTACTCTGCACTCACTACTCTGCACTCACTACTCACTACTCACTACTCTTCACTCACTACTCACTACTCACTACTCACTACTCTGCACTCACTACTCTGCACTCACTACTCTGCACTCACCACTCACTACTCTGCACTCACTACTCTGCACTCACTACTCACTACTCACTACTCTTCACTCACTACTCACTACTCTTCACTCACTACTCACTACTCTGCACTCACTACTCTGCACTCACTACTCTGCACTCACTACTCTGCACTCACTACTCTGCACTCACTACTCACTCCTCTTTACTCACTACTCTGCACTCACTACTCACTACTCTTCACTCACTACTCTGCACTCACTACTCACTACTCACTACTCACTACTCTGCACTCACTACTCACTACTCTGCACTCACTACTCTGCACTCACTACTCTGCACTCACTACTCACTACTCTGCTCTCTGCACTCACTACTCTGCTCTCTGCACTCACTACTCTGCTCTCTGCACTCATTACTCTGCACTCACTACTCACTACTCTGCACTCTGCACTCACTACTCTGCACTCTGCACTCACTACTCTGCACTCTGCACTCACTACTCTGCACACTCACTCTGCACACTCACTCTGCACACTCACTCTGCACACTCACAGTCTGCACTCACACTCTGCACACTCACACTCTGCACACTTACTACTCTGCACTCACTACTCACTACTCTGCACTCACTACTCTGCACTCACTACTCACTACTCACTACTCTTCACTCACTACTCACTACTCACTACTCTGCACTCACTACTCACTACTCTGCTCTCTACACTCACTACTCTGCACTCACTACTCTGCTCTCTGCACTCACTACTCACTACTCTACTCTCTGCACTCACTACTCTGCTCTCTGCACTCACTACTCTGCACTCACTACTCACTACTCTGCTCTCTGCACTCACTACTCACTACTCTTCACTCACTACTCTGCACTCACTACTCACTACTCTGCACTCACTACTCACTACTCACTACTCTGCAATCACTACTCACTACTCTGCACTCACTACTCACTACTCTGCACTCACTACTCTTCACTCACTACTCACTCCTCACTCCTCACTACTCACTACTCTGCACTCACTACTCACTACTCTGCACTCACTACTCACTACTCTTCACTCACTACTCACTACTCACTACTCACTACTCACTACTCACTACTCTGCACTCACTACTCACTACTCTGCACTCACTACTCACTACTCTGCACTCACTACTCACTACTCTTCACTCACTACTCACTACTCTGCACTCGCTACTCTGCACTCACTACTCTGCACTCACTACTCTGCGCTCACTACTCACTACTCTGCACTCACTACTCACTACTCTGCACTCACTACTCACTACTCACTACTCTGCACTCACTACTCACTACTCTTCACTCACTACTCTGCACTCACTACTCTGCTCTCACTACTCTGCACTCACTACTCTGCACTCACTACTCACTACTCTGCACTCACTACTCACTACTCTGCACTCACTACTCACTACTTACTACTCACTACTCTTCACTCACTACTCACTACTCACTACTCTGCACTCACTACTCTGCACTCAATACTCTGCACTCACTACTCACTACTCTGCACTCACTACTCACTACTCTTCACTCACTACTCTGCACTCACTACTCACTGCTCTTCACTCACTACTCACTACTCACTACTCTGAACTCACTACTCACTGCTCTGCACTCACTACTCACTACTCTGCACTCACTACTCACTACTCACTACTCTGCACTCACTACTCACTACTCACGTCTGTGCACTCACTACTCACTACTCACTACTCTGCACTCACTACTCTGCACTCACTACTCTGCACTCACTACTCTGCACTCACTACTCACTACTCTGCACTCACTACTCACTACTCTTCACTCACTACTCTGCACTCACTACTCACTACTCACTACTCACTACTCTGCACTCACTACTCACTACTCTGCACTCACTACTCTGCACTCACTGCTCACTACTCTGCACTCACTACTCACTACTATTCACTCACTACTCACCACTCACTACTCACTACTCTGCACTCACTACTCACTACTCACTACTCTGCACTCACTACTCACTACTCTTCACTCACTACTCTTCACTCACTACTCACTACTCACTACTCACTACTCTGCACTCACTACTCACTACTCTGCACTCACTACTCACTACTCTGCACTCACTACTCACTACTCTTCACTCACTACTCACTACTCTGCACTCACTACTCTGCACTCACTACTCTGCACTCACTACTCTGCACTCACTACTCACTACTCTGCACTCACTACTCACTACTCTGCACTCACTACTCACTACTCACTACTCTGCACTCACTACTCACTACTCACTACTCTGCACTCACTACTCACTACTCTTCACTCACTACTCACTACTCTGCACTCACTACTCTGCACTCACTACTCTGCACTCACTACTCTGCACTCACTACTCACTACTCTGCACTCACTACTCACTACTCTGCACTCAGTTCTCACTACTCACTACTCTTCACTCACTACTCACTACTCAGCACTCACTACTCTGCACTCACTGCTCTGCACTCACTACTCTGCACTCACTACTCACTACTCTGCACTCACTACTCTGCACTCACTACTCACTACTCTGCACTCACTACTCTGCACTCACTACTCACTACTCTGCACTCACTACTCACTACTCTTCACTCACTACTCTGCACTCACTACTCACTACTCTTCACTCACTACTCTGCACTCACTACTCACTACTCACTACTCACTACTCTGCACTCACTACTCTGCACTCACTACTCTGCACTCACTACTCACTACTCTGCACTCACTACTCACTACTCTTCACTCACTACTCTGCACTCACTACTCACTACTCTGCACTCACTACTCTGCACTCACTACTCTGCACTCACTACTCTGCACTCACTACTCATTACTCTGCACTCACTACTCTGCACTCACTACTCACTACTCACTACTCTTCACTCACTACTCACTACTCACTACTCTGCACTCACTACTCTGCACTCACTACTCTGCACTCACCACTCACTACTCTGCACTCACTACTCTGCACTCACTACTCACTACTCACTACTCTTCACTCACTACTCACTACTCTTCACTCACTACTCACTACTCTGCACTCACTACTCTGCACTCACTACTCTGCACTCACTACTCTGCACTCACTACTCTGCACTCACTACTCACTACTCTTTACTCACTACTCTGCACTCACTACTCACTACTCTTCACTCACTACTCTGCACTCACTACTCACTACTCACTACTCACTACTCTGCACTCACTACTCACTACTCTGCACTCACTACTCTGCACTCACTACTCTGCACTCACTACTCTGCACTCACTACTCACTACTCTGCTCTCTGCACTCACTACTCACTACTCTGCACTCACTACTCTGCTCTCTGCACTCACTACTCTGCTCTCTGCACTCACTACTCTGCTCTCTGCACTCACTACTCTGCTCTCTGCACTCATTACTCTGCACTCACTACTCACTACTCTGCACTCACTACTCTGCACTCTGCACTCACTACTCTGCACTCTGCACTCACTACTCTGCACACTCACTCTGCACACTCACTCTGCACACTCACTCTGCACACTCACAGTCTGCACTCACACTCTGCACACTCACACTCTGCACACTTACTACTCTGCACTCACTACTCACTACTATGCACTCACTACTCTGTACTCACTACTCACTACTCTTCACTCACTACTCACTACTCACTACTCTGCACTCACTACTCACTACTCTGCTCTCTACACTCACTACTCTGCACTCACTACTCTGCTCTCTGCACTCACTACTCACTACTCTACTCTCTGCACTCACTACTCTGCTCTCTGCACTCACTACTCTGCACTCACTACTCACTACTCTGCTCTCTGCACTCACTACTCACTACTCTGCACTCACTTCTCTGCTCTCTGCACTCACTACTGTGCTCTCTGCACTCACTACTCTGCTCTCTGAACTCACTACTCTGCGCTCTGCACTCACTACTCTGCACTCACTACTCTGCACTCTGCACTCACTACTCTGCACACTCACTCTGCACACTCACTCTGCACACTCACTCTGCACACTCACTCTGCACACTCACAGTCTGCACTCACACTCTGCACACTCACACTCTGCACACTCACTACTCTGCACTCACTACTCACTACTCTGCACTCACTACTCACTACTAACTACTCTTCACTCACTACTCACTACTCACTACTCACTACTCTGCACTCACTACTCACTACTCTGCTCTCTGCACTCACTACTCACTACTCTGCACTCACTACTCTGCTCTCTGCACTCACTACTCTGCTCTCACTACTCACTACTCTTTACTCACTACTCTGCACTCACTACTCACTACTCTTCACTCACTACTCTGCACTCACTACTCACTACTCACTACTCACTACTCTGCACTCACTACTCACTACTCTGCACTCACTACTCTGCACTCACTACTCTGCACTCACTACTCACTACTCTGCTCTCTGCACTCACTACTCACTACTCTGCACTCACTACTCTGCTCTCTGCACTCACTACTCTGCTCTCTGCACTCACTACTCTGCTCTCTGCACTCACTACTCTGCTCTCTGCACTCATTACTCTGCACTCACTACTCACTACTCTGCACTCACTACTCTGCACTCTGCACTCACTACTCTGCACTCTGCACTCACTACTCTGCACACTCACTCTGCACACTCACTCTGCACACTCACTCTGCACACTCACAGTCTGCACTCACACTCTGCACACTCACACTCTGCACACTTACTACTCTGCACTCACTACTCACTACTATGCACTCACTACTCTGCACTCACTACTCACTACTCACTACTCTTCACTCACTACTCACTACTCTGCACTCACTACTCACTACTCTGCTCTCTACACTCACTACTCTGCACTCACTACTCTGCTCTCTGCACTCACTACTCACTACTCTACTCTCTGCACTCACTACTCTGCTCTCTGCACTCACTACTCTGCACTCACTACTCACTACTCTGCTCTCTGCACTCACTACTCACTACTCTGCACTCACTTCTCTGCTCTCTGCACTCACTACTCTGCTCTCTGCACTCACTACTCTGCTCTCTGCACTCATTACTCTGCACTCACTACTCACTACTCTGCACTCTGCACTCACTACTCTGCACTCTGCACTCACTACTCTGCACTCTGCACTCACTACTCTGCACACTCACTCTGCACACTCACTCTGCACACTCACTCTGCACACTCACTCTGCACACTCACAGTCTGCACTCACACTCTGCACACTCACACTCTGCACACTCACTACTCTGCACTCACTACTCACTACTCTGCACTCACTACTCTGCACTCACTACTCACTACTCTGCACTCACTACTCACTACTCTTCACTCACTACTCTGCACTCACTACTCACTACTCTGCACTCACTACTCTGCACTCACTACTCTGCACTCACTACTCTGCACTCACTACTCATTACTCTGCACTCACTACTCTGCACTCACTACTCACTACTCACTACTCTTCACTCACTACTCACTACTCACTACTCACTACTCTGCACTCACTACTCTGCACTCACTACTCTGCACTCACCACTCACTACTCTGCACTCACTACTCTGCACTCACTACTCACTACTCACTACTCTTCACTCACTACTCACTACTCTTCACTCACTACTCACTACTCTGCACTCACTACTCTGCACTCACTACTCTGCACTCACTACTCTGCACTCACTACTCACTCCTCTTTACTCACTACTCTGCACTCACTACTCACTACTCTTCACTCACTACTCTGCACTCACTACTCACTACTCACTACTCTGCACTCACTACTCACTACTCTGCACTCACTACTCTGCACTCACTACTCTGCACTCACTACTCACTACTCTGCTCTCTGCACTCACTACTCACTACTCTGCACTCACTACTCTGCTCTCTGCACTCACTACTCTGCTCTCTGCACTCACTACTCTGCTCTCTGCACTCACTACTCTGCTCTCTGCACTCACTACTCTGCTCTCTGCACTCATTACTCTGCACTCACTACTCACTACTCTGCACTCACTACTCACTACTCTGCACTCACTACTCACTACTCTTCACTCACTACTCTGCACTCACTACTCACTACTCTTCACTCACTACTCTGCACTCACTACTCACTACTCACTACTCACTACTCACTACTCTGCACTCACTACTCTGCACTCACTACTCTGCACTCACTACTCTGCACTCACTACTCACTACTCTGCACTCACTACTCACTACTCTTCACTCACTACTCTGCACTCACTACTCACTACTCTGCACTCACTACTCTGCACTCACTACTCTGCACTCACTACTCTGCACTCACTACTCATTACTCTGCACTCACTACTCTGCACTCACTACTCACTACTCACTACTCTTCACTCACTACTCACTACTCACTACTCTGCACTCACTACTCTGCACTCACTACTCTGCACTCACCACTCACTACTCTGCACTCACTACTCACTACTCACTACTCTTCACTCACTACTCACTACTCTTCACTCACTACTCACTACTCTGCACTCACTACTCTGCACTCACTACTCTGCACTCACTACTCTGCACTCACTACTCTGCACTCACTACTCACTACTCTTTACTCACTACTCTGCACTCACTACTCACTACTCTTCACTCACTACTCTGCACTCACTACTCACTACTCACTACTCACTACTCTGCACTCACTACTCACTACTCTGCACTCACTACTCTGCACTCACTACTCTGCACTCACTACTCTGCACTCACTACTCACTACTCTGCTCTCTGCACTCACTACTCTGCACTCACTACTCTGCTCTCTGCACTCACTACTCTGCTCTCTGCACTCACTACTCTGCTCTCTGCACTCACTACTCTGCTCTCTGCACTCATTACTCCGCACTCACTACTCACTACTCTGCACTCTGCACTCACTACTCTGCACTCTGCACTCACTACTCTGCACTCACTACTCTGCACACTCACTCTGCACACTCACTCTGCACACTCACAGTCTTCACTCACACTCTGCACACTCACACTCTGCACACTTACAACTCTGCACTCACTACTCACTACTCTGCACTCACTACTCACTACTCACTACTCTTCACTCACTACTCACTACTCACTACTCTGCACTCACTACTCACTACTCTGCTCTCTACACTCACTACTCTGCACTCACTACTCTGCTCTCTGCACTCACTACTCACTACTCTACTCTCTGCACTCACTACTCTGCTCTCTGCACTCACTATTCTGCACTCACTACTCTGCTCTCTGCACTCACTACTCACTACTCTGCACTCACTACTCTGCTCTCTGCACTCACTACTCTGCTCTCTGCACTCACTACTCTGCTCTCTGCACTCACTACTCTGCTCTCTGAACTCACTACTCTGCTCTCTGCACTCATAACTCTGCACTCACTACTCACTACTCTGCGCTCTGCACTCACTACTCTGCACTCTGCACTCACTACTCTGCACTCTGCACTCACTACTCTGCACTCTGCACTCACTACTCTGCACACTCACTCTGCACACTCACTCTGCACACTCACTCTGCACACTCACAGTCTGCACTCACACTCTGCACACTCACACTCTGCACACTCACTACTCTGCACTCACTACTCACTACTCTGCACTCACTACTCTGCACTCACTACTCACTACTAACTACTCTTCACTCACTACTCACTACTCTGCACTCACTACTCACTACTCTGCTCTCTGCACTCACTACTCACTACTCTGCACTCACTACTCTGCTCTCTGCACTCACTACTCTGCTCTCTGCACTCACTACTCTGCACTCACTACTCACTACTCACTACTCTGCACTCTGCACTCACTACTCTGCACTCTGCACTCACTACTCTGCACTCACTCTGCACACTCACTCTGCACACTCACTCTGCACACTCACACTCTGCACACTCACACTCTGCACACTCACACTCTGCACACTCACTACTCTGCACACTCACTACTCTGCACACTCACACTCCGCACTCACACTCTGCACTCACTACTCTGCACTCACTACTCACTACTCTGCACTCACTACTCACTACTCTGCACTCACTACTCACTACTCTTTACTCACTACTCTGCACTCACTACTCACTACTCTTCACTCACTACTCTGCACTCACTACTCACTACTCTGCACTCACTACTCACTACTCTGCACTCACTACTCACTACTCTGCACTCACTACTCACTACTCTGCACTCACTACTCTTCACTCACTACTCACTCCTCACTCCTCACTACTCACTACTCTGCACTCACTACTCACTACTCTGCACTCACTACTCACTACTCTTCACTCACTACTCACTACTCACTACTCACTACTCTGCACTCACTACTCACTACTCTGCACTCACTACTCACTACTCTGCACTCACTACTCACTACTCTTCACTCACTACTCACTACTCTGCACTCGCTACTCTGCACTCACTACTCTGCACTCACTACTCTGCGCTCACTACTCACTACTCTGCACTCACTACTCACTACTCTGCACTCACTACTCACTACTCACTACTCTGCACTCACTACTCACTACTCTTCACTCACTACTCTGCACTCACTACTCTGCTCTCACTACTCTGCACTCACTACTCTGCACTCACTACTCACTACTCTGCACTCACTACTCACTACTCTGCACTCACTACTCACTACTTACTACTCACTACTCTTCACTCACTACTCACTACTCACTACTCTGCACTCACTACTCTGCACTCACTACTCTGCACTCACTACTCACTACTCTGCACTCACTACTCACTACTCTTCACTCACTACTCTGCACTCACTACTCACTGCTCTTCACTCACTACTCA